>NW_026606154.1:1995000-4395000 GCF_029834395.1 Sorex fumeus | reverse complement strand
TGTATGATATAAATATTTAAATCAGATGGATCGGACACATAATGCGATTTGGAGATGACCGCTGGACTAGAGCTGTTACTGACTGGATTCCATGAGATGTCAAAACAATGCCTGGCTGCCCACCTACGAGATGGTCAGACTTCTACATCAAGACCCCGAAAGAATGTTTTGATGCCCTTCGTGTTCCTGAAGCGGGCTGACACCACTGGACTACACTAGCACGTGACAGGAACAAATGGAGACATTACTGGCACCCACTTGAGCAAATCAATGAGCAATGGGATGACAAGTGATACAGGTGATACTTATATAATACACACACATATATGTACACACACATAACTTAAAGAAACTGTGATTCCACAGGCATAAATTAGTCATAATTGCTTAAGAGGATATATCACCTGCTATAATCTTAGAGAATGAGTTTCTGCAATAAATTTGGGTTTTTACCAGGTCCAATATACTGTATCCTAATTGGACACTGCGATGATTGTGGCCTGCAGTAACTTTGTATATCTAAACTATAAATATTAACACGGCTGTAACCATATTACCTAAACTGCAATAAAACTGTTTAAGAGGAAGATATATTAAAAACCTATTTTTGCCAACCAGCAGTACCTTCCTTCCGTTCCCTGCCCCCTCAACACACACACACACACACATTAAAACTACTTAAGAGAATGGAACCTTTCAAAGTCTGAAAGTTCAGACTGAGAAAAAAGTGATTCTTCACTGGGAGACATTCAAGAAAGGAGGAAAAAAAAATATTGAGTGTGGGCTGGAATATTGCTTGGCATGGCATTTTTGAAAGAGCCGGGTTTCAGGGAAGAGCAATTAGCCCTGGGATACACTTAGGGATAAGGGAAGAACAACTGGAAGTGCTAGATAAGAGTGCTCCTCAGAGGTCTGGGGAGGCAGGATACGGATGGATGCACTGGCTTTGCCTGTAACTGACCTGGTTTGATCCTTGCCCCCAGAGGGTCCCTTGACCACAGGCAATAGTGACTCAGATCACAGACATGATGTGTGCTTAGCAACCCACCTCCCCCCCCCAATACAATGCTCATCATCAATCTACAAACTTCAATTTTATTTTTGCTTTTTGGATCACACCCAGTGATGCTCAGGAATTACTCCTGGTGGTGCTCAGGGGACCATATGGGATGCTGGGAATTGAACCTGGGTCGGCCACGTGCAAGGCAAATGCCCTACCCTCTGTGCTATTGCTCCAGCCCCCAAACTTCAATTCTACAAACAAAATCCCCAATGGCAGCACAACGTATAAGCAGTTGAATACCAAACTATTCACACTGAAGCCAAGATGAGTCCAGCATTCTCCTAAACGCCTGTGTACACACACATACTTGGCCAGTTCCACTGCATTATTCCCCTCAATGGGTGAAGGAGGCTTGTGTCCACCTTTTTCCTACCTGGCGAGTCAGGAAGTGACGAGCAAAGAGAAAGAGAATGAAAACAGGGTCAAAAGAAGTGTGTGACATGGGAGGGGACTGGAGACTGTACGATGCAGCCCTAACTCTTAACTATTCCTCCACAGAAAACAGATGGAGCCACTGGAAGGGAATATCTTTTTCTTTTCTTTCTTTTTTGCTTTTTGGGTCACACCCGGCGATGCACAGGGGTTACCTCCTGGCTTTGCACTTAGGAATTACTCCTGGCGGTGCTTGGGGTATACCATATGGGATGCTGGCAATAGAACCTGGGTCGGCCGCATGCAAGGCAAACGCCCTACCCGCTGTGCTGTTGCTCCAGCCCTGATTTTTTTCTTTTGAAACCTGTAGTCACTTTTCCTTCTATAGTAGAGATGTGACCTGGCTTTCATTTTGGGAGGCACTGTAGTTGGATGCTCTTCCAAGCCAATTAATCTCAGGTGAGTGTAGAATGAAAAGCTGAAGGGCGGGAGCGATAGCACAGTGGGTAGGGCATTTGCCTAACACGCAGCTGACCCAGGTTCGATTCCCAGCATCCCATAAGGTCTCCTGAGCACCGCCAGGAGTAATTTCTGAGTGTTTGAGCCAGGAGTAACCCCTGTACATCACCGGGAGTGACTCAAAAGAGAAAAAAAAAAGGAAAAGAAAAGAAAAGAAAAGAAAAGAAAAGAAAAGAAAAGAAAAGAAAAGAATGAAAGGCCTGGCCTTGGCTTGATTGAGGACTGGAGCTATGGGTGACTCGGGTGTCTGGAAGATCTGAATTTGGTGGACAGCATTGTCTGTGCTTCCGGGAGAATTGTACTGCTATTTTCTGAAGAGCTGGGAGGTAAAGGATGTATACGAGTACAAATACTTTAGCAGTGTGTGTACACACAGACAGAAATCTGCTGCAAAGTCTTCTCGGGGTGCCTGCCTCATTGTTGGTGTCAAGGAAGGCAGAAAATAGTGTGGAGAAATACTTCATTAAGCAAGTCTATAAAGAGTAATAGGAAAATAAAAGAACCGCGGACAGAACTCTTCACAGTGAAAAAT
The DNA here is from genome assembly GCF_029834395.1 of Sorex fumeus. NCBI lineage: Eukaryota > Metazoa > Chordata > Mammalia > Eulipotyphla > Soricidae > Sorex > Sorex fumeus. The sequence goes on along the minus strand of NW_026606154.1, from coordinate 4,392,514 downwards.
TAATTTGAAGTCCAATGGAGTTTATTTTTCCCCCTTGGGTCTAAATTAAGCTGTAAAATTCACTTAGACATTGTTTAACCAGAAGACAAAGCCCTTCCAACAATAGAGATTCATTTATAAAAGACATCCCTAGAAAAGGTAAATGGAATCCTTCCTTTAAAAGGATCTCCTCCTCTGCATTTGTATTCAAAAACTTAAACCAGCAGACAAAAAAAAAAATCCACACTGAATGAGACAAATTCCTCATTCACGAATTTTGTCTAAAAAAATAATAATAATAAATGGTCTAGACTTTAAGCCTAATATAGCGTGTTGACTTGTCTACAGAAGAAACCAATCTACAAGATTTTGAGAATACACCCATGATCAGATTTATTTATTAAGTAAAAAGTTATTAACATAGGTAACTGAAACAATAGCCAGGTGAGGTTATGATGTCCCTGAAGATGCCCAGCTACCTAATGTCTGCTCCTATTATTTAATCTTTCCCCCCTCCAGTAACCATTGATGCAAGGGCACAAGTAACAATGACTTTTAGACTTTTAGTGACTTTTAAAAACCTATTCCTTTCTATTCCCTGAATTGTAATTTTGTTTGCTTTTTAGTTTTCCCTCATTTCCAATCATCTCAGGATGATTAAAAAGACAAATGAGAACCCTAGTCCAGTCACTTGGAACCACTCTTGTCAAATATGGATGGTCCTAAAAAATTGGTAAGACGTATTGGAAATACATTAAAGAAGTTAAATGGTGGTGACTTGAAGTATTCTAAAGAGAGATGAACTTGAGTACGAATTGTATTAGCATGCAACCTCTCTTAGCGTCATAGTATAATTGTGAGCATTGCCTGAAAGTCACTTAGCATGGAGTTCAGCATGGAGTGAACACAAAGTAAATGGCACCGATTGTTGTCACTGCATTTATGGGTTCCAGAATCATGCAATGATATTTCATTTCTTAAGAGGTATCTACTGTAATCTTCATAATTATCTCCCTCATTTTCTCCCCATGCATACCAGCAGAACTCATGAAACAAATACTATTTTGTCCTTTTAAAAAGTAAGGAAACTGAGGCCAAGAAAGATTTAGCTCTTTTACCTCAGGCATCCACACAGGAAGTCATTGAACTGAAACTGCAGTTGTATTTCTGACCAGATAATCATCTTAATAAACTCTGTTATGTAGATGTAGAAGGAATGAAAGAAAAAATAATGAAGTCACACCACCTTCTGTGATTGTTATTTAGTGTTCAAGGTTCAGAAGAAAAACAATTTCTAGGGTTTTATATTTTGTTTGCTCGAGCGGGCCCAGTAACGTCTCCATTGGAGACTTTGTTGTTACTGTGTCTGGCATATCGAATACTCTCGGTAGCTTGCCGGGCTCTCCGAGAGGGGCGGAGGAATCGAACTCGGGTCGGCCATGTTGGCTGCATGCAAGGCAGACGCCCTACCCGCTGTGCTATCTTACTAAAGCAACTTATTAAAGTGAAACATGATACAGAAGAAGTATGGGTCACAAGCTTAAGGATGGGTTTTAGCTGTAAAATGCATGTTGATGTGCCTTTCCAATGACCGTTTCACTCTTCTTCTTCATCACTACACAGGAAACAACCGTGTTCATGGTGCAGAGGACACAGGTGAGTAAGACTATTTCTCTCCTGGAGCTGCCCCAAATGGGGAGAAACTCTTAAACGTATGTCCAGAACCTTCCTTCCCAAACCATCCTGTCTCTCATGCCTCAAAGTGGAGGCTGTGGAAATCAGTGGAAAGAGACTTTCTGGGCTCTTCCACAGGCCTCTAGAATGCTGTTCTTAACTCCTGGCATTACTGAACTAATGGCAATATTATTTCTGTTTGAAAACTGTAGGCGGGTCCCACAGAGGGAGTTGGAGGGTTCAAGCAAAGTGAATTTAATTCCAGGAATGTTGACTTATTGTCCAACACAATGCCATCTTAATTGAAGAGCCTCCTGGGTACCGGAAGGCCTCTGTTATTAGATTTACCATTTTTCTAAAATTAAACAAGAACATGTACTTTTTTTTTAATCCCGGAAACTTGTGACAAGTTGCCCTCTACCTTCTAAAAGACTTGTTTCTCTTTTTTCTTCAACTGTGAGATATAGGAGAATTTTTTTTTTCATTTTATCAAAGCTCAGTGTCCATTATTCATGACTAAATCTTTCATCAAACCTAGAATTCCATAACAATGGAAAATTGGAAAAATGCATATAAAATCTGGTTCGGAACAATTTTGTTTGATTTACAAGGAGCCTCTTATCTCTGTGTTTAAATGTAGCCATGTGCCCTAAAAAGCATTTGTCAGACTGGGAGAAATTCCAGGTAATCAAAATGTCACAAATTTAGTGCTTTTAATTTTTATTTCCTCTTCAGCAAGCATGAACTCTGATTGTAATTATGGCTTCATCGCTCTTAAATGATTTTATCAGGCATAGCTAGACCATACTGATAGAGAATAAGAAACCTGCTTTCTATACAGGAGATAGCGAGAATGCCACTTTGAAATGTAGGCAGCCACCCGATTCTATAAACTGCACAGCATACATCTTAATGTCTTAATTTATAGCTCAATATTTAACTCTCAAATCTCTCCTCTGCACCAGGCTCATGAGCTACTCTGGCCAAAGTACTTAATTAGTGGGAAAGAAATCTGATAAAAGAAAGAAAAAAATGAAAGAAAGAAAGAGATAGAGGGAGAGAGAGAGAGAAAGAGAGAAAGAAGGAAGGAAGGAAGGAAGGAAGGAAGGAAGGAAGGAAGAAAGAAAGAATGAATCTACATGCAGAAGCGATCTAATTCAATCAGACTGATGGAGCCAGGCAATCATTATGAAACAAGATAAAGGAATCAGAGCTATATCTTCCTCCAGGTTCATTCTACTATGATTTTTGCCAGTTAGACCAAAAAAAAAAAAATTAAGCCAGCCTTTCCCGACTTACATCCTTGATCAGAAGACTTAGGGGAGAATGTTTAAGTTTGGATGATGCTTTTATTCTACTTCAGCCAGAGGTGGGCCTTCGTCAAAAGGCTTACATGAAAACCAGATTTTATTCCGTATTTAACAGGCATAGCTATATGATGTTGAACAAGCCCTGAGAAAGGATATTTTAAAGTGCTCCACTATTAAAAGGGAGCACCCGTTCCCACATGACAAAGCATGAGATGATGTTCCTTTTTAAATGGGTTGGAGTACCGTGAAAATAAGTAGAATCAAATGTTAAACATTTTTAAATAATAGCTTAGTCCATTTTTTGCTCGAGTTGATAGGAAGGTCGAATAGAGAATGCGCTGATTTGAAAGACAAGGACAGAAGGAGGAGGAGATGTGTACGTGAACAGGCATTGTAGGGTTCCTGGTGGAATTCTAATGTCAAAATTCCTAACATCCCACTTGAAAACTTTTTGCTTGGAGATTGAAGTTTCAAGAAGCAAATAGGAATCAAAGCTGAGAAATTTCCATTTGGTTTTCCATAAGGGGCTCACCCAGGCAATATTCCCACCCAGGACATAAAAATATTTACCAAAAGGACATATACACACCATTAGTCTGTTTTTATTTATTTTCTTTTGGTGGGGGGAGGTCACATGCTCAGGGGTTACTCTTAGCTCTGCACTGGCGGTGTTTGGGGGACCATATGGGATGTGGGGATAGTACAGGGACTCTATAGGATGCTGGAATAGAGCAGCTGGTACTATGTCTTCGGCCCGAACACACCAATATTCATTGCAGCACTTGACATAATAGCTAAGATATGGAGTCAACCTAGGTGTCCAATAACATATGGGTGAATAATGAAAATAAAGTACATATACAAAATGGAATACTACACAGCTTCAAGGAAGGATGAAATCCTGCAATTTGCCACAATTTGTGTCGCACGAGAGGATATCATGTGAAGTTAGGTAAGTTAGAAGAATAAATAACCGATGATCTCACTTATCTTTGGCATAGAGAAGAATAACAGGAGGAGGGGATGCATGATATCAGAGACTGGTACCCAGATCACTCTGGAGCCTGGAATATAGAAATTAGATGGATGGGGAAGAAAAGAAACTGGGGGGGCGGGGTAAGAAGAGGTGGATACGGGGGGGGGGCGTCGGGGAACAGAAGCAGGCACAGGGGCATAGGGGCACAGGAGCCTTGGGCACCTTGTGGTGTAGAGGTGTGGTGTCCCCACATACCTAATGCATAGGGCCAAGGGTGCAGTAAGAGGAGACCCACACTGCTACACTCAAATTGAAAACTGTGCCCATCAAGAAGCATACCAGGGATCTAGGGAGAATCCCGGGACACTGGTGGAGGGACATCGACCCTGGTTATGGGATTATTACTGGAACACTGTCTGCCTGAAACTCAGCTGTCAAGAACTACGTAAATCATAGCGCTTCAATATATTTTTTAAAAAAGCATGTAAATGTGATTTGTAAAATGAACTGTTTAATGTGCAAGCACCACAAAAAAACTTCTTAAAAAGCAAATTTAAGAAAAAGAAGAAGAAGAGGAGAACAGGGACTCCCTCCAACTGATGAAAAGCACAATTCGTACCAAGAGTACTAACTCTCTGGTGTCTGACCTCACTGTCCTCCTCTTTTTGCCAATATGTCGCATTGTTTTTCTTTCCATTTGCAAACGCCACCAATAGACCAAGTCTATTGCAGTAGTATCAGGTACGTGTCCCCCTGCCTCCCCCAGCACCATTTCTAGAGAGCTTAGGGAAGAGGGTGCTCCCAGTGGCCTAAATTCAAATAATTAGTTCATACATTTCCACTCTCCTCTGTTGAAGATGACCCTCTGCTTGCTACCTCTAGAGAAAGAGGAGATATTTTTTTAACAGCTGATTGGCATCAGCACTGGAAATTTAAAAGAAACTGCTTCTTTATGCAGGCACATGTTGAAAAATGTGAACTCTGCCTTTAAAAGCCCCCAAGAGGGGCTGGAGCGATAGCATAGCGAGTAGGGCTTTGCCTTGTACGTGGCTGACTTGGGTTCAATTCCCAGCATCCCACATGGTCCCCCAAGCACCGCCAGGAGTGATTCCTGAGTGCAAAGCCAGGAGGAACCTCTGAGCATGGACAGGTGTGACCCAAAAAGAAAAACAACAACAAAAAGAAAACACCCAAGAACAGCTCTTGGCCCTCAGATTTCAATGCCAGACTTCCCCCCCAGACACACACACCACCACCCCCAACCTCCCTGGGTCTCCAAGGCCTGTATCCCATGTGCCTATACACATGTGTATATGACCAAACATGAGACCCGCTTCGAGACAACCCATGTTCATACCCTCTGTGTGAGCTAGAATAACTTCCTACCCCTCTAGAATTTTTTGGCCTTTGACTAGAAACTTTGCCACTTCTAAAAAGGATTGCGACCTCCTCCTTTGAATCCGTTTCTCTCATCAAATGCCTCTCGATGGGAAAGACACTTCTGATCACCCTACCACAAAAAAACAAGAATCTTCTCCCTTCATTTCATCCCCTTATGCTACGTTGCTTGACATTTATTTAATGTTTTTGTCTGTTTCCTTCTGTCTGCATGTAAACTCTTTGAAAACAGACCTTTGCTTTATTCTATGTTTTATTTATTCTTAGCACCTTGAAGAAGGTCTGGCACCTGAAAGAAAAGATAGTCAAAGAAAAATAACATTAATTTTTCAAAGAAAGTCCTTTAACATTTGCAGACAGCTGTTATGAAACCATCTAGGAGACTTCTATCAGAAGGGATCTGTTGACTATCATATATGTTTTAAAGAAACAAATGTACGTATTTAAGTATCTCAATCATTCCGGTGCTGTAAAAGTATTTGCATGTCTATTTGGAAACTTTAATCATCAAGATGGTGTTATTCACTGATGTTGCCTATTTGTGGAACATCTAAATGCAGTGATAAATATCCGATCAATTAAAAATGTTTTGAAATGACCAGATGTTTACAGATTTGTGAAAAACTATCAAAGATTGACTAAATTAATAGCGTCTTCGCTGGCATCTTATGCATATGTAATGCGCCTCGATCTTTGTGATTTATGGATTTGAAACATTTCCTTATGGCGTCGAGGGGCTGGCAGGGATCCCAAAGTGAGTTTCTGCTGACGATGGTGGTGATGAAGAAGAAGTAATTTTTATAACAGTGTGACATGACAGAAAAAGAACAGAAGGAGTGAGAAGGGGGAAAAAAAGGGAAAAGATTCCATTAGACGCCCGCTCCTCTCTGGAAAGAAAGATGGCGGCCGCACGGGAGCCTTGTGGAAAGCAGGCTTGAGCCGGGCTCGGGGGAGCGGCGGGGACCTCATGGGAAGGGGGGCTTTGTGGGCCGTCCCCCACGCCCCACCGAGGTCGCCAGCTGCCCCCCACGAGCGGCTCTCCGGCACGGCCACGACTCCAGGGCACAGAAACCAATCTCTTAACTAGCTAACTTTTAATAGAAATTCTTCCAGGGTCAATAAGTAAAATAGCAGAAATTCAAAACCGCGCGGCCGCTATCGCGGCCGCGCGACATGATTTTATTCTTAAACCACGTTGTAGAAAGCAAATCATTTCACAACGCTGTTTCAGCATGTCTGATGGGGGGGGGGGGGTCGTAAACTCTAAACAATAATTGTGCATCTTCTATCGAAATAATCTATCTAGTCAAAGTAGATAGAGTATTAACTAGAACTCATCTGCCTCACAAGAATTGGGAGGGGTGGGAGGTGGGGGTCTATTGGGGTTCGGGGTTAAAAATGAGTATTGGTAAAGGGAAATGTGTTTGGTATCTACATGACTGAGACCTAAACCCGAAAGCTCTGTAACTTTTCCCACAGTGATTCAATAAATAAATAAATTATAAAAAAAAAAAAAGATTCCATTAGAAATAAAAAACACACACTTTTTTTTTTCATTTTGAGTATGGCTAGGGGAAATGGGAAGGGGGCAAATGGAGAACCCCAAAGACATCAATAGCAACGAATAAACCAAATATTTTAAAGAGGTGGAAAATAGAATAGACCATTAAACAGAGGAGATGTTGGGAAAAAAATGTCTTGCAAAATAGCCTCAGGTCTAGGTCGTTTTACAGTCCGGTTGTTGAGAGCTTTCAAAACCCGGAGGTCAGTTCTCCTGCACACCAAAACAAAAACAAAGACTTCCCAGAGTGCTTCATATGCTGAGCTGAACACGGGCAGGGAAATCAGAGGGAACCAAATCAGGAGACTTTGACCGGGAGCTGGTCCCCTTCCATCTCTCAGAGAAGCGTGGCAGAAGTCCACACACATGCAGCTGAGCACCATGAAGACATGCAAGTGAACCTCGAAAAGGCATTCTTCAGGCGGTGGTAAGAGTTCAGAAGTGGGGTAACAGGTGGGTCTGGGAAAAAACCACCAGAACTGGAGAGAAGATATGAAATCTATACAAACACTGGGCCTGACCTGCAATCTAGTTTCCCCCTGGTCAATATTAGAACAGAATGAGGTTGAAGGCGGGGCTGTAGCAATAGCACAGCGGGTAGGGCATTTGCCTTGCACGAGGCCAACCCGGGTTTGATTCCCAGTATCCCATATGGTCCCCCTGAGCACCGCCAGCAGTAATTCCTGAGTCCAGAGCCAGGAGTAACCCCTGAGCATCCCCGGGTGTGACCCAAAAAGCAAAAAAAAAAATTTTTTTAAAGGGGGGGTGGGGAAGAGGTCAAAGACGGAACAAATTCACAGTACTTGAGCACCGACTGTCCTAGGACAATTTTCCCCATTTCAATCAAGTCCCCCATTTCAGTCAAGTCATTTCAATCAAGTGTTTAAGCACTTAGACTTGTGATTCTGTTGTTCTCCAATCGCCCCTTTTCGTAACTAGCGCTACATCAAGAACCACAGACTTAAGCCGGGCAGATTGGAAGAACGGAACGAGGAACGCCAATTCTCGCCGGTGCAACAGAACGGGCCACGGCCAGTGGAGTTTGTCCCTGCCCTTCTGAACTTCAAAACTCAGCTCTGATGTTTGCATTCAGACTGCAGCGAGGACCGGGAGCAGAGCACCCAAGGAAATGTCTAGGTGAGTGGAGATTATTGTGTACTTAAGCTATCAGCTTCCAGAGCCAAGGCGTACGCTTCGTGCTCTTGAGGGATTCCAAGCATCCTGCATTTTAATTCATGTGTGCTGTAAGTCCAAAGGGAAGGCATTTTTCATTTGCCAGGAGAGCGAGTTAATTTTGAGAGAAAAGTTTAATTAAGATTAAACAAACTTAGATTGTTTGTTAGCCTCCAGGCATACAGCTCTAAAAGCAAATTAGTTGTAGGATAATTGCTGTTGTGATAAATAATTTCAAGTCCACCAGCCCACTACCATGTATTTTAAACTCGAAATACGTCCATCTTTAGGTCGGAGAGCAAAACACAAGTCCTCTATTTCTGAATATTTATTGGACTATGGTTACCATCTTCTCATGGAATAAAAAGTAATAGGTTCAGAAAATGAATGAATAAAAATTGAACACTATATAGCAGCAATTAGAAGTGAAAGTAACAGTGTGAGCACGGAGATATAAAGATATAAGGACAAAGTGAAAAAGATGTAAGAAATCAAAGCTGGGCTTGAGACATAGTACAGCAGATAGGCTGCGTGCCTTGTACATTCTCAACTCAGGTTCGATCCCCAGCACCCCATATGGTCCCCAGAGCACTGCCAGGAGTAACCCTGAACAGAAGGTGTGGCCCCAAAACAGAATGAAAAGTTATCAAAACTAGGTACACTTTATTTTTCATTAGAACTGAGCTTCAATAATACCAATTAGTAGGACTCGTTACTGGCAAGAACAATGGAAAGGAACACCTTCGTGAAATAAATTAAAAGAAAGAAACCATTTTAAAACAAAGCCCCACAGAATGCTAACTTTAACGGCGCCCAATTGGGAGGGAATACAAACCATTTGATTCAAAATCTCAAGTGATAGTCATTTAACATTGAGTCTTCTGTCAAGAAGTCTAAATATTTTGAATGTTTTTTTCCCTTATAAACTGCTTAAGGCTTTTAGCTTTATAATTGAGTACAAATTTCAGATTATTACTTCAGCCTGGACTATTTTATTATCACTTGTTAGGAATGACTCATTCTAGTAATCTGTATCCCGGTGATCGACTAAGAAGAGGTATCAATCAAAAAAACAAAAGGAAGAAAGAAGTCCAAGGGTCAGGGTTACAATAGCATGTAAACTGATTGGCTTGTGCACACCTGATCCCTGGTACTGATCCCTGGTACTTTTTATGGTCCACTGAGCACCACTAGGAGTAATCACTGAGTACAGAGGTAGGAGTCAGACCTGAGTACAGCCAGGTGTGGACCAAAAACAAAAGAAAGAAAGAGAGAGTAAACAAAGAGACAAAGAGAGATAGAGAGAGAGTCAGGGAGGGAGGGAGGGAGGGAGGGAAGGAAGGAAGGAAGGAAGGAAGGAAGGAGAGAGAGAGAGAGAGAGAGAGAGAGAGAGAGAGAGAGAGAGAGAGAGACCAGGGAGCAAACCATGAACAAACCATGAGCACTGTCTGGTGTGACCTGAAAAATCCTCCCCCCGCCAAAAAAAAAAAAAAGAGTTTAAGTCATGCTGGTTGATCATCTAATCATTGAAAAAATAGCTACAGAGGAAGTGTGGTGGTATTCTATGAACATAATGATAAATTATTTATGGCATAATAAATTTCTGGAAAGAAAATATCTGGAAAGAAAATTCTGGAAATAACATCCACCTGTTCCAAGGACTTAATGCCTAAGTTTATACAGGACATCCTGCTTGCCTGATCTCTATAATATTTAAGGAAATGTCAACCGAATATTCTGAGACATTGGAAGTCATTCTGAGACATCTCCGATTTGGGTGTGTGCCTATGTGTGTAATTTTAAGGGAAAATCAATAATTTGATCATGTAATTCTGGGAACTGAATATACTAGTTATTCCTCTTCCGTTCCCAGCCACATGTTCGGGGAAAAGGAGCTTGAAAGTCACTGTGTTTTAATTGGATGGGATCTGTCTTTTCCAGGTTTCTACAATGTCTGCCCCAAGCAGCACAGTCATAGCAGAGTACCCGATAATGCACTTCCCACTCGAAAAGAAAAAGTTAATGTATCAAAGTAGATTAGAAGCTAACTTTTCAAAAAAACTTTTTTTCTTTAACTTAGCTCCAGTTAGAGGAAAATAGAGGGCGATTTTCAATATTGCCCTCTTATTTTCCAACTTGGATTTACTTTGACAGATTAAGAACTAGGGCAGAGAATATAGGCAAGAAAGCGGAGAGCAAAAATAGAAATCTTTGGGTCCAAATTCAGGTAGGCTGGGCTCTAGTTTCTTCTCACCCTTAGGGAAAAAAGTTAACAAGAAGCTCGACACTACCTGGAATTGTATAAATGCCAACAGTTCTATGCAGCAACCCTGAAGAGGCCAGAGTTGGAATATATTAAGGCATGATATTATAGATACACCTCAGCACCTGGCTATAAATCACATTTATTAACACCAGTCTTCATCCCCACCACATGCCTACCAATAATGTACGTGCTCATGGTGGTTTGCAAACTTGGTCATATTCGCTTTCTTAAGCTGAGAGTCTTTATTGGATAGGAAATCTGTTTTTTTTTCTTCCACCTAAGTTATCGGTTTTTATTCTCTTAGAAAATTTTAAAGTATCTAAGGAAATCAATGTATTTCTGCTTCCAACTATAGAAAGATTTTCTAGAAATTAAAATGTTTTCACTATGTTTTCATCTGAGTGGCTTTTTAAATCACATCCCTAGAGCCTGACAAGTTTTCCTTCTGGACCATGTTAGGAGAAGCAAGAGAAAAATGGATAGATCACAGGTCATTAAACTTAAGCAAAATTATAAGAATTTCAGAAGTAGCTAATTTTTTATTACAATACAAATCTACCTCTTCTCCTTTTAAATGACTTTTTCTTAAAAAAAAAAAAAAGGTCTGGGGCTGGAGCAATAGCACCGCGGATAGGGCATTTGCCTTGCACGCGGCCAACCCGGGTTCGAATTCCAGCATCCCATATGGTTCCCTGAGTGCAGATCCAGGAGTAACTCTTGTGCATCGCTGGGTGTGACCCAAAAAGCAAAAAAAAAAAAAAAAAATAAGTCTGATTATAATAAAGTAGCACTGTAGCATTGTACTCCTGTTGTTAATTGGTTTGCTCCAGCGGGCCCAGTAATATCCCCATTGTGAGACTTGTTGTTACTGTATTTGGCATATCAAATACATCATGGGTAGCTTGCCAGGATTTGCCATGCGTCCGTGAGACTCGGTAGCTTGCTGTGCTCTCCGAGAGGGGCGGAGGAATCGAACTTGGGTCAGCCGGGTCATCCGTGTGCAAGGCAAATGCCCTACCTGCTGTGCTATTGCTCCAACCTGATTATAAAGTAAAGGTTTATAAAAATAAAAGACTGTTCTGATTATCTGATTTTTTTAGTATGCAATGCCTCAAATTGACAAAAGCTTACATTTATCGTTTCTATAAATACAGGATATGTAAAAATATGAGTTGATTATAGTATTTCTGTCCTAAACAATGAAGGGAATTCTAGCTAAATGATATTTCAATAAACATTGCAGATAACTCACTTAGAATTTATCTAAGGCAATGAATTGTAATTATTTGAAAGCATGCAGTATTCAAATCTTTAGTTAAGATTGTTAGCCAATCATATTAACTGATATTTTCCTCAACATGTCATGTTTTAAAGAAAGATAATTTGTATTTATTTAGGTCTCCTGTAATCCAGAGCAGTTACAAGCAAAGGTTTATTAAATAATTCCCAACCACTTATGGGTTCGTAATATTTTAAATCCGGATAGAGGTATTTGGAAGTAACCTTAAGATGAGTACTTTGGGGATACTAGAAAGAAATTGTACTAGAACATTAACTTTTCTGAGAAAAAAAAAGCAAGAATTCATACCCCAGGATGCTCTCTAGACTTAACCATTTGTTATCCTTTAAGAAAACTGTTCGAGATTTTTTTTAAGACTGTTTTATTTTCATGAGTTGAACAGGTGATTTTAAGGATGCACTGATATTATTTTAGAGAATACCTCACCTTTGAAATAAGTATCATCAACACTATTGAAAATTGTTTTTAGAAAATTGCCTGAGCTTATTTGCCTCTTGAAACCAGATTTCCAAGGAGGAAACAAATATTATCTCCTCACAACTCCCATATGTAACATTTTCATTTGGCTAGAATTCAATGCTTACTGTTAGCATTGTGCAAACCATGTAAACTAGCCCAGCGCCGATAATTTTCCAAAGAAGTAGCACAGCTACCAGATAGAAATCTGGACTCTTGCTTCCAATAGTATACTTTGACTCCTCATACTTGAATCTGAAGTCAAGTTTCAGAAGAGGACCACATTCAGCTAGTGCTATGCAGCTAACCAAAGTCTAAGGAAGAGATTTTCTTGGTCCCATTAACCTTAGATTAGATCCATTGGGACTGATTTAATTGGATCCTTCTGAAAATATGAAATTAGGGTATTTTCCCCCAGGTTCAGTTTTCTAGTTGGGGAAACAAAATCATCCTGTGTAGTAAGTAAAATCTTTATTCTCTTTGTTACAGAATCCTTTACATATGTGATTTCCCTGACAGCTCTCTGAGACCTTGAGACTTGAATATTATTTTCTCTCTTTCTGAGACAAGGACACTACTACTCATAGGATAAAATATCAACTGATTGAGCCCGTTGGTGGCACAGTAAATAGCCACTGGTAAAAATCCAAAACTTCTATTCAAACCACCAATCGAAATAATGTAGCAGAGGACTGAGCAAATGGGAATTTATTCTTTCTCTCAGAAAGCATATCATCTATCAAGAGAAGTACAACATTTCATATGAACAAGAGAAAGAGAATATTATATACAGGATTAATCAAAGTCGGAATTTGCATACATGTATAGTTGTCATGTGTATGTATAGTGTCCACATATTAATGATTTTGCCCGTGTAAATATATACACATATATATATAGTTTTGTGTATATTGTTTTCTCAATGTTTATATACATATGATATTTATATGTATATGTGTTAATAAATATGTCCAGGTAAATAAGTACATATATAAATATATAATTTTCCCCTATATTAAGTTTTCGTAAACCTATTTGCAGTGATAGCCAGGTTGATTTCTAGATCTCTTTTCTTAATCTAATCTTGCTGACATGGAAACTATGTTTATTCATTTTGGTTAATGAACCTGTCTTCTTTGGAGGAATCTAAAAGACATTATTTCTTCAATAATTTATCCTGCCCAAAGAAGCTGTTTTGTCTTAAAAACAGGAATCATTTTAATGTGCATGGTATCGATCATGCATTGCCCTGTGTAACTTTAAAACGTTAAAAAAAACTGTAGAACGTTTCCAACACACACAACATAATATTATCAAACAGAGACAAGAAGTCTTAGCATAATGAGAGTGTTTTGCAAATGAGAAATTACAGATAATTGCTGTTTGTTCTTGTTTTCATAGAACGAAGTGTAATTATTATTAACAAGAGGCTTGTTTCAATAATTATTTCTGGTTATCCCAGGGCACAAATGCATTGAAGCAGAAAACAATGCATTTTCATTCAGTTTTTGTCCTAGATCATCTCCCATCATTGCCAGGGGTGATGCAGGAAGGCTTGTTCCAAGCTAATGGAAGTATTACCAAACATGTATGTTTTCTGACCTTAATATTATTCTCTTCCAGATTAAATATCCACTCTTGAGTATTTAAAAATAAGTGATCTGATCACACATCGTATCGTAGGAATATCATTCAATTGAGGTGTGGGCAGGGATGATTCAAAGTTTATTATATTTTGAGGACACAAGTAACCAGGAATTAATTGCCCATGTTACCTATCTGATTTTCATTCGGCACTTGACACCCAAAGTGTCTTTGAAGCAGTTCTGATCTTAATTCATAAATCTTAGGAAATCATCAGGAATAACAGACAACACGGATTCGGGCATGATCAGATTCACAAACAGGTTCTAGGCAGAGCCTGACTTGATCTTTCCACTCCCTCTCAATCTAAGATTTCAGCACTCTGGTTGGGATACATTCTGATGGCAGATATCAGTGACAGTCAGTGCCTGCCCCCCATTTCCTGTCTTGGTCTCCCCTCGCATGCCTCAAAAGTCAGTATTAGCCAAGCCCCCCCACCCTCAGTTTGTATAGCTCAGGAACTCTGAGCTATAAACCTCAAATATCCACTCTTGAGTATTTTTAAATACTCAAGAACGGATATTTAATCTGGAAGAGAATGATATTAAGCTCAGGAACTCTGAGCTATAAACCTCTGAGCTATAAAACTCTCACACCCATCTCAAGTTTTTCCACCAATGAGCACCTATGTTCCCCCAAAGAGGCATGTTTGCTCTGGACAATGACCTTGCAAACCTAGAAAACACCAACTGTGAAGGAATTTGAATATAACCCCTCGAACTTAAGAAAAACACTGAGTCACTGGACCCTCTTTATGCAGAATTCCTACATTAGGCAAGTTCAGTTCCATCTGCTAAGTATTGTTAAGCAGGGTCAATCCTATTAGGCAAGAATTGTTCTCCTCTACCTTTTACAGATACAAAAAATAAAATGCAAACTACGTAGGCAATCCCCACCCTCAAGCCATTGCTAGGGATCTTGGTGTCCAGTGTTGTTCCTGGCTGTCTGGAACTACAGCAGGAATCCTTTTTCTAACTTTAGATTGGGGTGCAGAAATGTTTTCACTGCCCAGAACTATCCAATACAGACAGATCAGCCCAGGGCAGCCATGAAGCATTCATGTCTGTCCATCCTGCGTGAGGGCCAGACCATATGATTTCACCGACCTTATATTGCCCGTGGACCGGACATTCTCCATCCCGGGAAAAAAAATATCAAAATAATAATTAAATAATTAATTAAATTAATTAAATAATTATCAAAATTATTATTATCTCCAACAAGGTAGTAATCTTTTCATTTGTAAAGTTTGCTTCAATGCCTAGTTCGAGAGCAAAATGCTTTCCAGAGAACACAGAGCATCTAAAAGGAGAGAGAGAGTATGGGGGAAATATTCTCCATACATTGGTGGTGGAAAATGTGCACTGGTGGAGGGATGGGTGTTTGATCATTATATGACTGAAACTCAAACATCAAAGCTTTGTAACTGTATCTCAAGGTGATTCAATTTAAAAAAAAAATCTGACACATTAAAATCACTTAAGCAAATTTTTAAAATGTCAAAATTTTACAATATTTCCTACCACTTCTTCTTAAATGTATTTAATAAAATACATAAATAAAATTCACTTAGACGGCAGAAAGGGATCTAGATGGGATGTCTTCTGCCAGGATACAAAAAGTATTCCAGCCACCCCAGCATGCAATGTCCAAGAAACCAGCTTTTTAGAATTATTAGCAGGGGGCCAGGGACCAGACTGGCGAGGTAGAGCACATGCCAGCCTGTGTGAGGGTCTTCCTAGAGACTAGTCAAGAGAAGAACGGGTACCAGACTTATAAAGGGTCAACTTGAGTGATTAGGTGGGGAAGACACCCTATAACAAAAGAGAACTAGGATAGCCTTCGTTATTACTATCCCTGCGAAGCAGTAAATGGCGCTTCCTTTAAATTAAAAACTAAAATAATTTTTTTAAAAAAAGCAGTGCATTACTTTTCAATTCAACTTTGAGGGATTTTGTCAAATAAAAGCCTATAGAGAAGCTGTTCTGGGGGTGTTTCCAGAAGAGCCTACGTTCTTGGCACTGCAGTGGCCCGCCAACCACCATCTCTATTTCTATTCGTGAGGTCAGGGGCCACTCAAAGAATTATTTGGCCATCTGAGTCCAGTTCAACGCCCGGGTCCAGCAATGTGCCGCTGTCCAGGGGTGCACAGGGGATCATACTGTGCCAGGGATCCAAAGGCGTGAGGATGGGGGTGGAGGGTCTCCCCATGCGAGACACATACCCTAGCCTTTGGGGCTCTCTTCTGGGTCCCAGTGGCTATTTCTGAGCCGAGCTTTCAAATCCTCAAGCGAGATACCACGATGGTACCCCCATGCCTGGTCAGTGTTGCCTAAATTCGTGGGGTCCCTGAGAGCATAGCTTGTTTGGATATTAGTGCTTGGGAGACAAATGCGGGTTAGAACAGGAGTGGTGGGCTGAGCAAATCCCAGAGCAAGGCTTCAGGGCATGTTTCCTAGCCCTCTGTCTTTGTTTCATCCCATACCCCCACCCCGCCTAAGGGCTGGCCTGGGGCTGTTTGTTTATTTAATTACGTGGTTCCCTTGGAATAATTCCCTGCAGACCCCAAAGTGGGTGTTAAATGACCCGCAGCAGAGGAACTGCTGCTCTCAACTAGCTAACGGTTTCTCATCGTTTTCTGGAAACATTTTGATGGACATCACCCACGGCTGCAAAAGCAACTGAACTTTACTCGCGGGGGACCCCAGGGGACAGTGTGGTCTCACTCACCAGAACGGCCAGGCCGGGGCCAGGCTGGGACTCTCTGTGGGTGCGTGCGCGCGAGCGTGAAGCTGTCTGGTCGCCCCCAGAGAGCCCTCCAGGCTTGCTCCACTCGTTGGCACCTTTGCCCAGCAGGCACAGGACAGAAATGGAGCCCAGGAGCTGGTCACAGCAGGGCCTGGCACCGGTAGGAGGCAGGCCTGGAGCGCGGCCTGCAGCTGTGCGCACAGGGCGCAGGTACACGTTTGCGCCACGCCCGGCTTGGAGCCCGTGAACCACGGGGACGCACAGCGCCCAACAAGTCAGGCGACTGGGGTGCAGCGCTTCGAGCACGTGGAGCCAAGGGGTTGCAGAGCCCCAGGCACGTGTTGTCACGGGGTGGGGGGGTGCAGAGTGCCAGGCACGTGGAGCCACGGGGAGGGGAGTTCAGAGCTCTGGGCACGTGAAGCCAGGGACGTTGCAGAGCTCTGGGCACGTGGAGCCACGGGGTGTGCAGAGCTCCGAGCATGTGGAGCCACGGGGTTGCAGAGAGCCAAGCACGTGGAGCCACGGGGTTGCAGAACCCCAGGCACGTGGAGCCGCGGCGTGTGCAGAGCTTCGGGCACGTGAACCCACGGGGAGGGGGAATTCAGAGCTCCGGACACGTGGAGCCAGGGGTGTTGCAGAGCTCTGGGCACGTGGAGCCATGGGGTTGCAGAGTTTCAGGCACGTGGGCCCATGGGTGGGGGGAGTTCAGAGCTCCCAGTACGTGGAGCCAGGGGTGTTGCAGACTCTGGGCACGTGGAGCCACGGGGTTTGCAGAGCCCCGCGCACGTGGAGCCACAGAGACGCGCTGCGCCCAAAGTGGGAAGGCGTTTCTTTGGGGCATCAGCACTGATACTCCTGGAGGTAGCAGGAGGGGGCGGGGAAGCAGTCCTGAAGGCCCTAGCGTGTCACCTAAACTCCAGGCACCTTCCTGGGGGCCTATTTAGCTTTGGGAAACGGAGGCAGCGCCTATCTGGAGCTACCTGTGCTCAGCGTCGCTGGAGCTAGCCGGGAGATGACGCAGAGGAGGGCGGTGAGACGGCACGGAAGGCAGGTAGGGAGCTTGCCTCGGAAGATGTCCACCCGGTGCCATCCCTGGCTCCCATATGGTTCCCCTCGAGTGTCAGGAGTGGTCCCTGAGCGCAGAGTTCAGGAGTAAGCCTTGAGCATAACTGTCCACCCCCCCACCCCCCCACCCCCTGCGCACCGCCACCAAAAAATACCAAGCCAACAAACAAAAAAAGGTGATACACGACCCTGCTTTTGTTCAGAGTTTCTTATATTCATGGAACAAAATGGATCTTTGAATTATAGTAAGCACTGGAGATTTCCCAGCTTGCAGTGGGCAGAGGAAAAAGAAAGCGGAAAAGAGGATAAATTGGCGTAGACTCCAGAGTCATGCAATCAGAACTGAAGGTGCAGAGTGTGGTGTGCGCGGGTAAGAGTCCGCACAGCGCCTGCCCTGGGAGGTATTGGAAAACGATCAACAAGGGGACAAGTGGGAAAAAAAGGAAAAATCGTGTGTCTTCCAAAAAAGGAGAGTGGGATGAGCGCAAATGTCTTGAACGTGTGTCTCTTGGAGAAACAATTAGACTCTGAAAAGCATGACTGCAAGTTCTGCATCAGTTACTGAGTATTTGGGGATTTGGTGATAACCTCAGGCTACTGTAGCTTGTCCAACATCAATCTCTGGTTCTCTCTCTCTCTCTCTCTCTCTCTCTCTTTTTCTCATCTATAAAATGAAAATAAGGAAGGACTCTACAAAAATACTGATTTTTTTTCTTACCAGTGGAATCAAATTTCTCAACAAAGGGGACATAAAAGGAAAAAAAACCCTCTTTTATCTGCCTGGATACATTGATAAGTGGGCTGGCTACTTTGCATCAACTGAAACTTAATGTTTATGGTGGTGGAAAAGACTCATCTACAAATATGTATTCAGTGTGCTTATTTCTTATTGTAATCACATCAATTAATTATACATTATGTTTGTGAATCTTAATGACTTATTTATACTCATTATACAAGCATAATTATTTTACCAAAAAAATATATATGCATGCCATAACTAAGAGTGAAAGTAAACGCTAGGGGGGAAATCTTGTCTAAATAGATATTCGTGGATAAAATTAGCAATGCAGAGAAAAACATCAGGGAAGAGGCAGAGATTGCCTGGGGCCCTGCCAAACATTTCAAACAGGGATCCTTGAAGATTCCCCTTAACACTGCCAAAGTTGCTTTCAAACGCTCCTCGGTGCTAAAAATAAGTAGAAGATACTCTTGCCAAAAACAATCGGACTCTGAACCTCCCCTTCCCCTCGCCTCTCTGAGTATTTCGAGACCAGCAGTGCTAGTTTGCATCTGGATCACACTTAATTCCTCTCACTCAGCACTCTCAGTTCACATATGGGGACACAACAGGGTGGTTTGTTTGTCTGGGTGGGGGGGTGAGGGAAAGGGGTGTTTCCTTCTTCTGTATCTCAGCCACAGCGGAAAGAAATCGTTCTTTCTCTTCTTCTTGATAGTTTTTGCTCTGTCCCCAGATGTCATTTCTCATTGAACACTCACCAGAAATGTCTAAGAAAGATGCTTGACTGATTCTGCAAAAGTCAGAGAAGAGTTGACTCCTTTGCAAAATGGCAAGCCAGATTGCTACATGCTAAGAAGTGTTCTTTTGCCTTTTATAGTTGAGGAGACCAAATATGGCTCTCTTTTGTCATTCTTGGTTATTTTTTTTGTTGAGGATCTCCCCTCATGATGCGTAGAGGCTACCCCCAGCTGTCCCGAGGGAACCTGGCACCCAGGCAGTGGTAGGATGAAGCCTTCAATTCCCGTGTGCAAAATATGCGTCCAGCCAGTAGAATGTTCTCTCTGCTGTGCTAGTTTTAGTTTTACTAAAAGAAACTATGGGCTCTACTCTGAACTTAAAACTCTATAAGGCTGAGTGGGCTCAGAATAAGCTATTGAAGAGAAATACAGGGGGGAAAAAGTGACGAAGTGATTGAGGGGCATCGGTTAGTGAGATCAAAACTCTGGGCTAGTGGGGGAGGCTAGGTAGGGCAGGTGGGTTAGGAGGGACCTAGGGGTATTAGGTGGGGGATAGTAACACTTGGGTGATGGATATGGAAGTTCTATTTGGAAAGTATAAATGTTAATACTATTGCACACCGTGTTAGTTCAGTAAAAGAGCAACAAACCTCTTCTGCTTAAGGAAAGTGTAGACTCATTAGAGCAGTGGCGATTCTGTAATACGTGGATACATGGAAAATTTACTCCTGGTATAAATTTGCAAAGCCCTTTTCTGTTGTTTCCAAACAACAAAAAAAAAATCTCAAAGCCTCTTTGGACATGATGTCATGGAGATGATTTGTTCCAGCTGGAGAGAGCCTGCCGACCAGGAGCCTAAAGAGAACTTAACAGCTGAATTAGCTCATGGGAAACCCATTAAAGATTCATAATTCCTTGAGTTTTAATTGGGTGTGATTGATTCCATTTAGAGTATTTGTGGGCAGTAAAGTAGCCTGAGTAGCTTTTCTGCCTTCGTATTAAAAATGGCCTCTGTTTATTGAACTTGATTACCCGGGACAACATGAAATATTAGCTTATGAAAACTACTTTGGTAATGACACATTTCATGTGTTCACAAAAAGGAGTTTTATTTTCCAGAGGTCCTTACTTCAGGGGAGGAAAACTAGCCTGTGTAAGGAGGGAGAGGTAGTCAGGTAGGTAGGGCGCTTGCCTTGTATACTTCCGGCCTGGGTTTAATCCTCAGCCACCCCATAGGGTTCTCTGAGCCTTCGAGGTGTGGGCCTTTAGTGCAGAACAGGGACCAGAGACCTGAGTACTCCCAGATGTGGCCCCAGGACAAACAAAAACATAGAATATTCAAATTATTTTGTTTGTGGATGGGGGGGGGGGTGCCTAGTAGCAAACCTGTAACACTGTAGCACTGTCCTCCCTTGTTCATAGATTTGCTCCTGCAGGCACCAGTAACATCTCACAACAAATTGTGAGACTTGTTGTTACTGTTTTTTGACATATCGAATACTTCACGGGTAACTTGCCAGGCTTTGCCGTGAAGGCGAGATACTCGTGGGAGAGAGAGGGGTGGAAGAATCGAACCCAGGTCAGCCGTGTGCAAGGCAAACGCCTGGGCTACATTTGCGGATGCTCAACTACTTTCTTAAATGCCCCTTACATATTTTACTTTGCTAAATGGAGAGCATCCAATTTCTTTCGAGTATTTGTGTGTGCATATACACAAATGAATTACATAATGACATGGATAGATTACTGATCTCCAACAAGTAGAAGGTCACAGTCAAGCTTGGTTCATCTGTATTTTTATCAGTTTTTCTCCTTAGAAATTATTTTGAAGAAAATCCAAAATGCACTTTTTTTTTGGTTTGTCGATGTAACCTTATAGACATAAAACTTAAGAGCTCATCAAAACATATTTGACAATGTAGCATATTAAACTCAAGAAATATCTCGGGGGCATTTAGGTATATAGGCATATAGGTATATAGGTGTATATATATATGTACGTATATATATAGGCATATAGGTATATAGGTATATATATAGGTGTATATAGGTATAGATAGGTATATAGGTATATAGGTATATAGGCATGTAGGCATATAGGTATATAGGCATATAGGTAGGACAGCCGGCCAGGTGCTTGTCTTGCATGCAGCCAACCTGGGCTCATTCCCTAGTATCCGTAGGTTTCCTTGAGACCCACCAGGAGCAATCCCTGAGCGCAGAGCTGGGAGTAAGTGCTGCTGGTGGATGAGGCCCAAAAAACAAAACACAGCAATTGAGTTTGGAGAGGTAGTACACCAGGTAGGACGTTTGCCTTGCACATGGCCAACAGGGGTTCAATCCCCAGCATCCCATATGGTCTCCTGGGCACCCTCAGGAGTGATCCTGAGTGCAGAGCCAGAAATAACCCCTGAGCGCCACCTGGTGTGGTTCAAAAACAAACAAAACCCTACAACAGCAGCATAAGAATATATATTTTTTGTTTTGTAGGTTTTTTGGGGGGGTGGGGGCCCCCAAATGGTACTTCAGAGACTCGAGGGCAGCCCCAGCAGCAGTGAGTGAGGCTATTAGTTCATTGCTAGGACCCAAGGCCATGGTTCTGCTCTGTCACTGTGGTGTCGTTGGCATTCCCCAGGATATTCCAGCAGTGATTGTGGTGCCAGGGATGGAATCTGAGTCAGATACACTAACCACTGGACTATCTTCCTGACTCCAAACTGCTCGAGCGGCCCTCCCGTTGATCGTCGATTTGCTCGAGCGGGCCCAGTAACGTCTCCATTGGAGACTTTGTTGTTACTGTGTCTGGCATATTGAATACTCTCGGCATATTGAATACTCTCAACTAAAAGACTTAATTTTTTTTTAAATTATTGGACCATGATTACAAAGTTATTCATAGTTGAGTTTCAGGAATACTATGTTCCAATACCAATCCCACAACCAGTGGCCACGCCTCTTCACCCGTGTCCCCAGGTTCTCTCCTACCCCCCAGCCTACATCCTGGACAGACACATATTTTTTTTTCTTTTTTGGGTCACATCCAGCAATGCACAGGGGTTATTCCTGGCTCTGCGCTCAGGAATTACCCCTGGCGGTGCTCAGGGGACCATATGGGATGCTGGGAATCGAACCTGTGTCGGCCGCATGCAAGGCACACGCCCTACCTGCTGTGCTATTGCTCCAGCCCCATGGACAGGCACACTTTAAGTTTGGTTGTTGTAGTTTGGCTCTCATGCTTTCAGTGTCGTATTCAGTATGCCAAACACAGTAACAACAAGTCTCAAAATGGAGACGTTACTGGGTCTGCTCAAGCAAATTGATGAACAACGGGAGGACAGCGTGACAATGTTTTCAGTGTCATTGGCCACATCTCTGCAACCCCTGTGTATGTTCCAGACACCTGCTCCCTGCCCCTGTTACCTCCTGTCTGCCATCTCTTACTCCCCCATCCCCGCCTGATTTCTTTTCTTCCCTATCCTTATCATTTCTAATATCTAGGATCAAGAGTTATCTGGTATTGCCCTGATCCATGCCCCCATCCCATACTTGTTGTTCCCTTGTCCTGTGATTCTAAATAACATATGTAAGTGAAATCATCTGATAGTTGTTCTTAGTTCACTCAACATATCCTTAAGTTCCATCCAAGTTGCCGACCCACAGATTGCATGATTTCAGCTTCCTTTACAGTGGCATAAAATCCCATTGTGTATATAGTCATACCTTTGAAATGTCTGTTCACTATCCCTTCCCCATCCGCTCCCCAGTTTCATTATAGAGTTTTTGCTTGAATTAGAATTGAAGATGATGCATTTACAGATAAGTTTCTTCTGGTTAAATTTGCCTGAGGTAGCATTGAAGAAGCCACATTTACAGAGAAGTTTCTTCACGGTCTTCTAATATGTGGTGATCAATCTACAGCTTTCCCGTATCAACATTTGTTAAATCAAACAATGCTTGTTTGCCAACACCTTCCCACTAGAGATTGTTGTCACACTGATTTCAGTGTGAAGCAGTGAATTCTCTCCCCTGTATATAGTCTACATTGGTAGTTAAGTTATATCTTCAGGAGTGAGAAAATTTAGGTTTAAATTTTGGAGTTGTATTTTAGGTTAAATTTTGACCAAGTCACACGTACTACTACTTTCTCCCATAAAAAAAAATCACCTATGTGGTTTTTCCATCAAGAAATAAATAACGTATATGTGTCCTGTTGAAATGTTAGCTGTCATTGAAGATCGGTGCCTGCATCAAAGGATTTTATTTGTTTTCAAAATAGTGATTTCCAATCCTACCATTTCTTATTGTGTTATCTGTATTATTTCAATAAAGGAAGAAATTGAAATCAATTACTTGGATGCTTATATTAAAGGCAGAGAGAGGAAAAAATATTATTGTTTTCTTATTTTATTTCCTAGTCTTTTAAGTAAGGAGTTTGTTCCTTAGCATTTTATAAAAAAGATGTGTTTTTTTTTCTATTTATGTATTTGAATGTATGTATTTGAAAGTCTGAAGCTTTTATTCTTACTGATTCCATGAATTGATGAATATTTCACTCGGGAACCCTGTTTGGGTTGAGTACCCAATTCTGCTGCAGAAACCTTAATGATCTATCAAAGATCTTGGCTTATTGGATAGTGTATAGCAGGTTTGTTTCGATGTTTTCTCCCCTACAATTGAATTAGCCATTTCTTTGGAGAGTCCTAATTCCCTTTAACAAAGAATGGCATTTGCGTTCCAGTCTCCTGCTTTCAAAGTATCATAGGAGAGAGAATGAATGTTATCTTCAGACTCTAACAAATGAACAAAAATTCAATTTGTTCAAAAATTTTTGTTTTGGGGGGATTACACCCCCCATTTCTTGCTTGTTTTGGGGGATTTTTTGTATTTTTTGTTTGTTTTGTTTTGGGGTTACACTTCGCAGTGCTCAGGGTTAATCCTGGATCTGTGCTCATATATTACTTCTATCAGTGCTCTGGGGACCATATGGGATGCCAGTGATTCAAGCTGGGTTAGCTGTTTGCAAGGCAAGTGCCCTACCTCATGTACAATCTCTCCCATCAAGTTCGTTCAGATTTTTTTATTTGCAGTTGTGGTAGCATTGAACTACTTCTTCATTTTTTTTAAACAAGTGAAGACTCACATTATATCAAATCCAACATCAATGACTTATTATATTTATTTATAGGAAACAAAAGTAGCACTGTCCTCACATTGTTCATCAATTTGCTCTAGCAGGCACCAGTAACATCTCACAACAAATTGTGAGACTTGTTACTGTTGTTGGCATATCGAATACATCTCTGGTAGCGTGCCAGGCTTTGCCGTGCAGGCAAAATACTCTTGGTAGCTTGCTGGGCTTTCCGGGAGGAGCGAGAACAGAAGTAATAGCTTCTAATTCAAAATTATATCAAACTAAAATTAATAATTATCCTTTGTTATAGAGCTTTAGAACATGAAAATAACCATCTTATTTCACATTATTTAAAATAACTTAGCAGATCTAGGAATGAATCCTTTGTATTTCCTATTACATGAAAGAAATTAGGAATTACTTTTTGTTGTTTGTTTGGGGGCCATCTATGACTCTGTGCTCAGGTGAACATATGCTATTCTGAGGAAGGCCACACAGAGATTTCTTTAATTTTGGAATAAAGACTAGAAATCTCCCTGATTTGACACAGTCTCTCCTTCTGTCTCATAGGAGTGCCTTGAAACCATGCTCAAGACAAGAGTTTATTTCTTCAGGTGGTACATGGTGGCCCTCAAAGGACCGATGGAAGTTAATATGAATTAGATTTTCTTATCACCGACTATGTTTCTGAGGATTGTACTTTTTCAGTTTTCTCTTTTATTTCCTCCTGTTCACTTTTCTTTGTTGCTTCTTGAGTCTCCCTTCAGTGCGATGGCTCTTAAGAGTTCCTCTGAGGGGCTGAAGTGATATCACAGCGGGTAGGGCATTTGCTGACCCGGGTTCGATTCCCGGAATCCCATATGGTGTCCCAAGCACCATCAGGAGTAATTCCTGTGTGCATGAGTTAGGAGTAACCCCTGTGCATGGCTGGGTGTGACCCAAAAAGCCAAAAAAAAAAAGTTCCTCTGAGACTCCAGGTAGATGCTGCTAGCCACCAGTCACCACCAATACCCTTCGATTCTTCCACCACAGTGAACTGCATCCCTCACTTCTTTCTAGGCTTGCTTCCCCTCTGATAATCAGGGATCTCTGATACGAGCCTTTCGGTTTCCTTCCATTGTCTCTGTCTATTTCTCTATGCCCTGCCACTGAATGAGATCATGGAATGTCTGTCTTCCTCCTTCTGATTTATTTCACTTAGCTTGACCTCCCTCAAGTTCCATGCTTATTCTCACAAGATTTGTTTTTCCTTGTGGTGAGCAGTATTTCACTGCTTTTTTTTTCACTGCACATATGCGTCACTTCCTCCTTATCCATATGCCTGTCTACTGGCATTTGGATGGTTTTTAATATCTTGGCTATTGCAAATAGTGCTTCAGTGAACCTGTGTGCTTATATCTTTTTCAAATTATGGTGATTGTGTGCTTTGGATTGATACCTAGGGATAAAATTGGTGACCCATAAGGTAGACCTGTTTTTATTGTTTTCAGAGTCCTCTGCTGAGGGTTCCATTGAGTCAGGGCTAATTGATGTTCCCTTTACTTTGTTGCTTCTTGAATCTCCCATTAGCGAAAGTGGTTTCCTACTTTCCTCTACCTCTTCACTTTGTCTCTGGTCTTTTTTTGATCTATCCATTCTCACAGGTGTGAGGTACGTGGTATCTCCCTGTCATTTTGATTTTCATCCGCTGATAATAAATCATGATGAGCAAACATTCTTAAATGTTTGTGAATGAAGGTGATCATTCAACATGAGTCGAATGAGAAATGGCAATGGGACAATAGGAGGACTTCAGAAATACTCTTATAGATAGTGCTCCCCAGAGAAAAACCCTATCACTGTATCACTGTCATCCCGTCGTTCATCGATTTGCTCTAGTGGGCACCAGTAATGTCTCCATTCATCCCAGCCCTGAGATTTAAGCAGCCTCTCCTTACTCGTCCTTCCCAACACTGCCATCTCAGAGGCTCTTTCAGGGTTAGGGGAGTGAGGCCCATTATTGTTACTGTTTTTGGCATATCGAATACACCATGGGGAGCTTTCCAGGCTCTGCCATGTGGGCAGGATATTCTCGGTAGCTTGCCAGGCTTTCTGAGAGGGATAAAGCTAGACTATATGATGTCGCTCGGCCTTCCGGGAGCTTTTTTTTAATTTTTATTAGTGAGACACCATGAGGTACAGTTGTAGACTTACACATTTTTGTGCTTCGGTTTCAATTATACAATGATCAAATACCCATCCCTCCACCAGCACCCATTTCCCACCACCACGGATCCCAGTATCCCTCTCACCCCCCATCCCCCTCTTCCCACCCTGCCTCTGTGCAAGGGCACTCCCCTTTGTTCTCCTTCTCCTTTTGGGTGTTGTGGTTTGCAAAAGAGGCATTGAGTGGCAATCATGTTTGGTCTATAGTCTACTTTCAGCATGCAACTCCCATCCTGGGAGGATCCTCCCAACACCCTTTATTTGGTGCTCCCTTCTCTATCTGAGCTCCCTTTTCCCCTGCGAAATGACTCAGAAAGAAAGGGATAGACATAGAAAGATTGCATTCATCTGGGGAACATAAAGTAACAAAATAGGAGACTAACACCCAAGAATGGCTGAGATTAGTACCCGTAGCTTTGTTTTATAGTCTTTGGATGTTGGCCATTGATGGAATTACATGGCGCCTGGGGCAGTTTGTGGATATTACTGTCAGCTACTGGAAAATGGGGGAAAAACATACAAAGCAGCATCACATATTCCTTGATTAGGGTGTCAACGACACACATCCACACGGCGATAATTATTATTCTACTTATTCCCACTGGCGTCAAAGAGATGGAAGGTTTGATTGACGAATAGTCTACATTGCCACAATTTCACCTGCATTGCATACATTCTTTTGGTTTAGATTTAAAAGAGACAATTCCAACAGGTGGAAGATGTCCTAAAACTACCAACAAACTGAATACTGTTGGAAGGAAGCCATTGCTTTAATCCAATGAATTCATACATGTGTTCGGTTAGCGAAACCACTCATCTAGATCATGCTCTAATTTGAACCAAGAACGGAAACAAAGAATGTGGTGGACACTGCTTTAAGGGGGATATTTTTTTTTTCACACAGCAGATGTGGCAACATAAGGCCAGCAGTGGGTATCAGTGCTAGCTGTCACCGAGTCACATAAAGAACAACAGCCTCCAGCAAGTTAATGAATGTTTCCCGACCTGTCATTGGACAGAAGGTTTCTTCGGCAGTCTCCTTTTAAAAATGTGATGTCCGTCTATGCTAATATGCTCTGACATATATTGTGTTAAATGGAAATTTGGGGAAGGATGGGCAAGCAGGAAGTCTGTTTGTGTGAACAAAAACATGTGGTAAGACTATAGGGTGGTAGTTTTACATCTTCCCCCTTGTTCTGGGTAAAGTCCGTTTGTGATGTTGAAATTCTTGCTTCTTCAGCAACATTGAGGTGGTCTGTAATTTTCCTCTCTAACCTGAACATTCCAGTCTGCATTGATATTATGTCCTCCCCAAAAGGAAATTTGAGTCTGCAAAAACAAAAACAGGCATTGCTAGAGTAGTGGGATTGTAAATATGTTTTTTTGAAATTTAACATTTTCACGGTTTCTTTACTTCTTCCACTTCTCCATTCCAGCTACACATATTTCCTTACCTTTATGTTCTAGGAACTGAGATTTGTGGAGCCAGGTTATTTGTCCAACAACTAGTATATTTCGAGACGTGCAACTCTCTTTAACAAGAGAGTAAATAATAGTAAACAATATTGCTTACTATTTCTAAGCAATATGATCTAGTAACAGAGGCCAGTTGGTGAGCTCATTTGTTTTGTATATTGGCAAACGAATAGAATAAGAGTTATTAATCTAGTTAGCAAAGTTCAGTATAATAATAAGTGGGTACTCTGTTTAATTTTTGAAAGCAATATCTCGGAAATATATGAACACTAGAGATCAGAGCTCAATAGTTGTATAGTTGATTAAATTCTAGTTGCTATTTTGGGATCAGCATGAGAGTACAGCATATAGGGCATTTGCCTTGCACACAACTGACCGGAGTTCAATCCCTGGAATGCCATTTGGTACCCCAAGTACTGCCAGAAGTAATTCCTGTGTGCAGAGCCAGGAGTAATTCCTGAACATCGCCAGGTGTGGCCCAAAAAGTAAATAAATTCTAGCTGGTATAAAAACAAGGCTGTATCAACACCAATAGGTAGGAAAATCTTTCGCTGTAGAATGACCCACTTTTTCAGCTCTGTGCTACTGTATATTTTGGTTAAAGACATTGGCAGTAAATGCAACATATAGCTGATGACAAAAATTCTATGTGAGTTAGTCTAGTACTCAGGATGAATCTATAAAATCTACAAAGATTTAAAAATTTATAAAACCTGAAAATTTCAATGATTTTAATAAGGAGTGCAATGATTTTTTCAGCCCTAAACCATGCATAAGTTGAAGGTGGATTCAGGCATATTAATATTTGAGTCCTACCTTCTATTTAACTTCTTACATGGATGATTTTTTTATCATTCTATCTAATTTCCCTGGAATCAATTTCTTTTTTAGTAAGGAAATGACTGCAATCACCTCTTCGAATGAGTGTTGACGAAAAATTTATATGGAATTGTCAACATTGAGACTAGAACAGTGACTGAGTGTGGAGTCCATGTTATGGCGCCTTTTATTTATAATAGAGTGTTTTGCTACCTGGAAAAACTTTAACATGTTACCTAAGATTCATAAAACCACTAACACATCTGAATATCACTTATAGAGACAACCTGAGTTTGTTGTCTGTTGGCAAAATGAATCTCATTCGAAGGCAGTAAATAGTGGAATGATGGAAAATCAAAACACTTAAAAACCCGAAGCTGAAGCTTCAATCCTAACTGATGTAATAAGTATTTCAAACTTCTAGAACTATTTTGTAGGAAAGCTACTAGAATATGTAATTTGGAATAATGAATAGCCTCACATCCAATCTAAGGATGAATATATTAACTCAGTACATAGTGTAAGTTTGATATTATTGCTAATCAGTGAGAGCTGGAGGTCACTTTCAGGGACCCCTAGAGAAAGAAGAGAAACAAAAAATCAGTAGGTAGGAGAGAGGAAAAATTTTAACTGAACACTTTGACATTAATGACTAATTAGCTGTGATTTCAATATTCATTAATTGCATTTTAGTAGGGTGAGAGGAATTACAAACATTGCCTCTTGTCTTTTCATTATTAAGTTTTTAGCAAATTGCTAAAATGTTATTCTATTCTAACTCCTTTATAATGTTAAACTTATTTATCTGATTCTCTCTTTGGAGACGTCTAACCTAATTTGGTTATGAGGGGCTGGAGTGATAGCACAGTGGGCAGGGCGTTAGCCTTGCACGCAGCTGACCCGGGTTCGATTCCCAGTATCCCATATGGTTCCCTGAGCAGCACCAAGAGTAATTCCTGAGTGCAGAGTCAGGAGTCACCCCTGTGCATTGCCGGGTCACGGTCACGGTCACGGTCCTCCCGTTGTTTATCGATTTGCTTGAGCAGGCCCAGTAACATCTCCATCACGAGACTTGTTACTGTGTTTGGCATATTGAATACGTCACGGGTAGCTTGCCAGGCTCTGCTGTGCGGGCGAGATACTCTCGGTAGCTTGCTGGGTTCTCTGAGAGGGGCAGAGGAATCAAACTCGGGTTGGCCATTTTGGCCACTTGTAAGGCAAACGCCCTACCGCTGGGCTATCGCTCCAGCCCGGGTGTGATCTAAAAAGCATAAAAAATATTGGTTATAAAGATTTCTCTGTCTTTCTGTCTCCCTCGTTTCTCTCTCTTTCTTCCCCCTATGCTCATCCCAAACTAGAGGAAAAACTGTTTTGAGGAGGAGGAATTTACACAATACTGTTCATACCAGAATACTTTGGAGAGTGAATGGGGCAATAATCGTAAAGTAGAAAATTCTGGGCAGGCTGAAATAGAACAGATTGAAGTTGATCCTCTTCAGTGTCTTCATCTAGTTGTCTGGCTTTTGACGATGCTTCGGTCTCTCATCAGACTGACAGAACAAACTATAGGCCCAAGAACTGTGGATTTTGATCTCTTAAGGGGGATTCTTGGCTTCATTAAATTCTTCCAGGTGAAACTTTCAACATCTTCTTAAGTTCATTGTCAAGGCGGCAATCAATGGCACTACACCGGATGTGGTCACCCTTTATGAAACTATGAATGGCTCGATACAAATGTGCTGCTGTATCAAGTCTAACTAAATTATGCCACGGGCTTTCATTTGTCCATTTCCCCATAATTCTCTATTTTCCTATTTTAAAGATACAACTCTATGGACTTTACATTTATTTCTTCATCTTGGTTTAGAAAAAAAAATTTTTTTTTTCAGGAGGGACACGCTTTGTGGCTTGATAATAGGTTTCCGATCTGCTCTTGTGAATTCTGGGCCGTGGTTGTGAGGCGACTGAAACTCTGGAGAAGCTTCATTATCCAAACACATTTGGACAGTGGGGAGGCTGATGGATAATGTGCTGACTTGACGGATTGCCAATGCTGAAAAAATGTGGAAAATTTCAATATTATGAATCATGCAAATGAGCAAATCTAGGCAGAGATATACCCTGGATTAATAGGATGGTCTGTCATATCATAAGATAGGAGTTCAAATCTGGATGCCCAGAATGGAAAAATTGAACTAATAATTGGCTTTTCTTCCCCCATTGTAGGTCGGGGACTGAAGATTTCAAAAGAATGTTGAGAAAGCAGAAGTTTCTTAAGTATGGGAGAATAAAAGAAAGTAAGTAGCAGATTCCTGACTTCCTTTCATCTAGCCAACATCTAAACTACCCAGTTTAGCTCAATTAAAAACACAAATGTAATAGAAGCTCTCACAGGCTTCTGAATTATGGATCATCTTAGATTAGGGATGGGTTTGGGGAACATAACACAAATGGGAAATTCCTTCAACTGCCGTTTTCATCTTACTTTCAAGTAAAACTTAAGTCCATAAATAATTGCAATTTAAAGTTAGAAATAGCTTGAGACATTTTCGATGCAAATTGCAGATATTTTATAATTTGACAGAATAAAATATTTTCCTAATTATTTGGCCATTAAAAATGTATTTGTTTGTGGACTGGGATATAACTCAAAGAAGCTGGGGTGCTTGGTATGCATGCCCGAGGCCCTGAGTTCCATCCAAGGTTCTGCATGCTCCCTTGAGCTTGACTGTGCACTGCTGGGAGGCTCCCCCCAAAAATGTATTAGTTTGAAACAAAAGTCCGAATTGAAAACATATGAAAACGCCGATTCTTGACCCTTTTTTATTTTTTATATTTTTTTCTTTTTGGCTCACACCCAGTGATGCTCAGGGGTTACTCCTGGCTCTGCACTCAGGAATTACTCCTGGTGGTGCTCGGGGGACTCTATGGGATGCCGGGGATCAAACCTGGGTCGGCCGCATGCAAGGCAAACTCCCTACCCTCTGTACTATCACTCCGGCCCCTTGACCTCATTTTTTAATTTGGTGAAGCAAGATAGTTTTAATTGAAACCTATTTAGAAAGATGTGAAGGAAGAGAAAGAGAGAAAGCATGTGTTCAGGAGAGAACGCAAGCTTCTTCACCATGGAAAAGGCGAGTAAGAACACAGAGAGAGAAGCAAGCGAAATATGTGAAGAAGGGAGGACAGAGGCGTGATGAATCAGCCTCTAGACCATTTTCAACTACAAAAGCGGCTCTTTCCTACAGCTGCAATAAAGAACTGTGCATCCAAGAGAAAGCGAAAATCAGTATTGAGCAGTCTGTTGCTTTCATTGAATGCATTCCTTTATTTAACCTCCACTGCAAAACTGGCTGATAGTGTAGTTTGGGACACTTGAGGACCCTTTCCTGAGTCTTAGTAGCTAAAGGGGAAGTAAATGGATTCACCCCTCTCTCCACACCCCTTAGCATTGTCACCCAGTTCACCCACGGAACCAGGAGAATAGTCTAGGAGAACAATACAGGTTTATAGAGGAGGAGCTTAGAGCCCTGGGATGGCCTAAGCTAGTTCCCCAACACAAACTGTATCCTCAGGCAGTGCCACTCCTCTATTGCAAAGCATCTGTTTGTTGGGCTGGAGTGATGGCACAGTGGTAGGGCTTTTGCCTTGCATGTGGTCGACCCAGGTTCGATTCCCATCATCCCATCTGGTTGCCGATCACTGCCAGGAACAGTTCCTGAGTGCAGAGCCAGGAGTAACCCCTGAACATCTCCGGATGGGACCCGAAAAAAAAAAGGAAAGGAAAGGAAAGGAAAGGAAAGGAAAGGAAAGGAAAGGAAAGGAAAGGAAAGGAAAGGAAAGGAAAGGAAAAGAAAGGAAAGGATCTGCTTGCTCACCCCCACCCTAGCAAGGCCAGAACTTTCTAACTGCCTTCAGCAATAACATGAAGTAGAAGAGAGCACTGCATGCTGTCTGAGATGAGGTCCTCAGAAAAAGTAAGTCTTCCCTAGCTTTTATAGCAGGGAAACCAAATTATTAAGGAATTTATTTTCTGTGACCAAAGGCCATGGAAATTCCATTGGTTTATCACAGCTTTTTTTTTGGGGGGGGGGTGGAGGGAAGAGGGTGAAATCAGTCTGGAGTATAATAAAGGGGGCTATCTTTGGAAAGAGGGTTCCTAAGTGGTGCTTAGGGGTCTGGGGGTCTTCTCCAGAGGTTCTCAGTCAATCAGGCTAGCAGGACAATGCGAGGAGCTGATGATGCAGTCGGGACAGGGGAGTGTTGGGGACTGCCCAGACAACCCCCCAGCAATGCTGGGACATCTTCAGGGCTACTCCCAGAGAGACTCCATGAATATGTGAGGTCAGATATCCTGCCAGCCTCGGTAGCACGCAAGGCCTCTATGTATACTTGCACTCCAATGGTCCCTGCAGGGGAATCTTTGTCAGAAATGTTCCCGTGTGAAAAAAAAAATCCAGTTTAAAGCGACATAGAATGCTAAGCATCCTTAGATAAATATAAACAAAATGAAGTCCAGGTTCAGTGATTAAAGTTCTTTTGATCACTTGGAAAGGACCCATGCTGCTATGCAGTATTGATGAAGCAAGCCGAACCACTTTCTTAAGTGATAGCATTGATGAAAGTCCCGGTGAACTTGAAAATGTGTCTTTGGCAACTGCAGTCGATATTCCCCAAAGGGCTCTGCATAAATTAAGGATGCGGGGCAGCCAAGCACCAGGTAGAAGGTGGGGGGTTGCCATCCATCAAGCTCCGCCGTGACTTATTTTCAGCTCTAGGTACAATGACCAATGAATATTTTCTCGACTGTTATAGATCCTGGAGAGTGCTTAAGATCTTGAGTTACACTCTGTTCTTCCAGAAAAAAAATAAATAATAATAAGGCTTTTAACTCCATTACTTTATCAAGTCGGGCTGTACACTTTTATAATGCATTAGATCATTGTGCTACAAGAGTAGCCACTTTTTATTTAAAGAAAGAACGGCGCCTTTTCCATTACTTCTGCTCTTACACATTGCAAGTATTTAAACACCCTTTCTGTCTCTTTTATTGGCCAACATTTAACCACCTTGCTAATCTGATTTTCACTTGAGAGGGTTCGGAGCTCTTCAAGCCCGTTCCCCTGTGCAGATGATGTGCAAATCCTATTAATTTGCTCCTGTTACAGATTTAGAGATAAGATGGTTGCCTCTGGGGTTTCAGCAGTGAGGAGGGGGGCAGCAGGGAGGCCTCTAATGTTTACAGATTTTTTTTTTCTTTCTGGCTTGGCAGTCTGTGTCCACAGGAATGTCTCTTGGCAGATGAGATTTTGGAAGGCAAAGGATCTCCTCAGGAGGCAGGAAAAACCAGCAAAGACACTTTGGGAAATCAGAGAGAATAAGATTTGCTGCAAAGGCTTTTATTAGAACACAAGGGACTTAGATTAGCCATTCAGGTGTGCTTGAATAGAGACCTGCAAGAAACAGCAAGTCCTGTTTGTGGATTTTTTTTTCAGTATGTGTAGATGTCTACAATAAGGGAACCATGATTTAGAGCAGATACACATACGCAATTATCTTATGTCATAGATAGATATAGACATCAAGGTATATGACATAGATGTACATATGTCATCTTATCTATACATATGTATTCTTATATGTATTTACACATAGCATATTTATTTATTTATTTTGTGCTTTGGGTCACAGCACAGCAATGCACAGGGGACACTCCTGGTTCTGCACTCAGGAATTACTCCTGTCAGTGCTCAGGAGACCATATGGGATGCTAGAGATCAACCCAGGTAGGCCACATGTAAGGCAAACGCCCTACATGCTGTGCTATCGCTCCAGTCCCCATACCATATTTATTTAGTGTATATATATATATATATTTTTTTCTTTCTGAATGTGAGAATCAAGTTACCAGAAGTGTTTTGACCTAAAATGGCTATTTTCTTGTCCTGCTAGGGCAATTCAATACAGAATCTCCCAATTCAATACAGAATCTCTGACCCAAAGGACAGAGGGATAACGTTTTGCTTAGGGAGTCTGTGCATGCCCTGATGGTATGAAGTAACACCAGTGTGTGGACACACCGCAAAACCCTCACTGTTGTCAGTCTCCACTTTTACACGCAGCTTCCTCAACATGCTGCATCTTTAAAAGCTGGTACATAGCACAGCAGATAGGGCATTTCCCTTGCACGTGGCCAATCCGAGTTCAATTCCTCTGCCCCTCTTGGAGAGCTTGGCAAGTTACTGAGAGTATCCCACCCACACGGCAAAGCCTGGCAAGCTACCTGTGACGTATTTGATATGCCAAAAACAGTGACAAGTCTCACAATTTGTTGTGAGACATGACTGGGTGCCCACTCGAGTAAATCGATGAACAATGGGAAGACAGTGCTACGTGCTACTCTTTGATGATCTCTGAGACTCTTCCCGTGCCAGAGCTGCAAAGGGAATTGTTTGCACCTGCTAGAAGGCATTGGGGCGTCTTCTCCAGTATGTACCTGCATCCCAGTGCAATTTTCAAAAGTAGTCATCGGGGGCAGCCCATGCAGTGTGCACTGGAATGAAGCTGGGAATCGTGGAAGAAGCCAATGAATGAAGGGCCTACAGTAGAGCTAAGGCAGTGGGCTGGGCATTTGCTTTGCATGAAACTGACCTGGCTTCAATCACCAGCACCCCGTGGGGTCTCCCCAGCACTGCCAGGAGTGATCTCTGAGTATAGCGTCAGGAGTAAACCCTGAGTATTGCTGGGTATGATGCAAAAACAAACAAATCAATGAAAGAGTAAGAGAATGGGATTTAGATGGTGCATAGGAGTTCTGAAGAAATTGTAGGGCCGGAGTCAACCCAAGTTCAATCCCCGGCATCCCATATGGTCCCCCAAGCACTGCCAGAAGTAATTCCTGAGTGTAGATTCAGTAGTAACCCATAAGCATCACTGGGTGTGATCCACAAAGCAAAATTTAAAAAAAAAAGAAAAAAACAGGAGTTCTTAAGAAATGGCATCTGTGAAAGAGAGGAATAGACATAGAAAAATTGCATTCATCTGGGGAACATAAAGTAACAAAATAGGAGACTGACACCCAAGAGTGGCCGAGATTAGCACCAGGAATTTTGCTCTATGACTTAGAGGCCAGCCACACATGCTAGGGGGAAAGGGAGCTCAGATAGAAAAGGGAGCACCAAATAAAGGGTGTTGGGAGGATCCTCCCAGGATGGGAAAAGCATGCTGAAAGTAGACTATAGACCAAATATGATTGCCACTCAATGCCGCATCTTGTGCAAACCATAACACCCAAAAGGAGAGAGAGAACAAAAGGGAATGCCCTGCCACAGAGGCAGGATGGGATGGGGGGGGGTGGGGGGTGGGAGGGATACTGGGATCCATGGTGGTGGGAAATGGGCACTGGTGGAGGGATGGGTACTTGATCATTGTATAACTGAAACCCAAACACAAAAATTTGTAAGTCTACAACTATACCTGATGGTGTCTCACTAATAAAAATTAAAAAAAAGAAGAAATGGTATCTGTGACTGGCTGTCTGCATTCATGACCTCACGGCCCCCTGGAGGTCAGGTATTCATATATCCCCTTTAAAGATGCATAAGACACTCCCTACCCATTCTCCATAAGTACCACACCACATTTGATGGGGTTCAACCAATCGTAGAGAGAAATACATATATATATATATATATATACACCCACACATATTTTTAGATATATATATATATATATGAAAGCTCACATCACTCCACCTTTAACAACATGTTAGTTATACCCTAAATAATGTCTTAATGGCCCCTGCCAGAATAGAACAATCTTCACACTGTTTCCTCTATGGATACTTTTTTGTAGCATTTTCAGCAGTTCTTCATAACAGACAATAGAACATATATTATTTTGGTTGTGCTTTGGGACAGGGATTGGGTCTTGGGATAGAAACATCCGTAATCTAGTGGTGGGAAGGTGTCATGATAGTGGGATTGTTGTTTGAATATTAACTGTAATCAAATATTGTGAACTACCTTATAAATTAAAAAAAAACTTAAAAAAATAAAAGATGAGGAAACTGCGAATCAGAGAAGTCAAGAAAATTCTCAAGGGCTAAGCCAGAATTCTAGCTATGATCTAACCGGAAGAACTTGGCCTTTGTAGCCACAGAGGCTGTGATGACTCTCATTATAGCTATTAGGATCACGGCCCTCTGGACAGAGCCTGCGTCCTGTCTGTTTCACTTACTTCACGGGGCAGATTACTCAGTGTAATACAATTGCTCCGAGATTTGTTTAGACTCATCACGACAGCCCGGACGATGCACCTCTCTGCTCATGACTCTGATTTCATCATCGCTTTTCAAAGTTGGAGGATTTTTTTGGACATGAAAGAAAACGAGAGCCCAGGTCTCAAACTTTCAGAGGAAGACGGGAAAATGTTTCTGAAGAGTTGATATGAGCCTTTATGTTGCAGACCGCTGTTTGGGTCCTTTGGTTTTGCGTGGAAGCTAGGCACAAGCAGATAAATCTACTCGTATCACACACACACATATATATATAGGGCTGGAGTGATAGCACAGCGATAGGGCATTTGCCTTGTGCACAGCCAGCCCGGCCGAGCTGGGTTTGATTCCTCCACCCCTCTTGGAGAGCCTTGCAAGCTACCGAGAGTATTCAATATGCCAAACACAGTAACAAGAAGTCTCACAATGGAGACGTTACTGGGCCCGCTCGAGCAAATCGATGAACAACGGGAGGACAGTGTTTGTTTTGTTTTTGTTTTATATATACATATAACAAAAACAATATATATGTATATATATGCATATATATATATATATATATATGTTGGCACTCCTATTTGAGACTTTTGCCACGTTTTGCTGTTCCCAGCTGAAATGCTCAAGGGGGCTTGGAGAAACCAGTGGCATTCCCGGCAGTGAAGCCTTGTCTGTGCTTAAGAACCTCTGCACCAACGACAGCTAAATACATCAGAAGGTTCCATGAGTTCATTCATTAATGCTGCCCCTTGGTGTGACCTCCGACCGGGTCTTATCATTCTTTTTTGGCCCGTTAGCGTTCCAGAGTGTGGGAAGCTACTCCGGCTAGTGAGGAATAAATGCCCATGACCCAGCAGCAATGCATCTCCTGGCATGCCACGGGGGAAACTGAGCCTCTGCACCTTTTCATGCGAGACGGGGGGCACAGGCCTGCCACCTTCTGTCTCCCCAAACTGTGCTCTCTCGATCCTGCCTGTCCGCTGACCCTCGGAATGAGGGCATCACCCTCCTCAAAAGAGCGTCACCTTCTTTTCTCCTCTTACCATGTTATTATTTTATTCTCACTCCTTCACAGCCCGAGCAGATGAACTTCCTCGGCTCGATTGATTTCTGCGGGTATTGATTGCACTACGGCCGGTATTTATTGCCTATTTACCCTGAACCCGCTGCGCTCTGCCTTCCTGCCGTTCCCCTTTGGCAGAAAGTGCCCTTTTGAAAGTCACCGGCCACTTGTGAGTGACCGACTGGCCATTTTTCTCTGGCCTCCTTCCCTCCGCCATGAGGCCCCTGCCCATCCTTCTTCCAGAAGCTTCCCCCCTCATCACCAGCAGCTGCACTGCCACTTTGTGGCCGTTTGCAGATGAGACACGGACGCTCGCGCACATCGACCTAGACGTGCCTTGCCTTGCCTTCTTTCCTTTTTTTTTTTCCTTCCCTGTTTTCAGGGGGTAGCGTGGGGCAGGGTCACTCTCAGCGGTGACCTGGGGACCGAACCTGGGATGGAGCCACATGGGAAGCATTTACTCAAGCCTGTGGGAAGGAAGGAAGAAATGAAGAAAGAAAGGAAGAAAGGAAGGGGAAAAGTAAGGAGGAAAGAAAGGAAGAACAGAAGAGAGGAAGGAAGGAAGGAAGGAAGGAAGGAAGGAAGGAAGGAAGGAAGGAAGGAAGGAAGGAAGAAGTAAATGAAGGAAGAAAGGAATAGAGGAAGGAAGGAAGGAAGGAAGGAAGGAAGGAAGGAAGGGAGGGAGGGAGGGAGGGAGGGAGGGAGGGAGGGAGGGAGGGAGGGAGGAAGGGAGGAATGGAGGAACTCCCATCTCCAGGGAGGGTCCTGCAGCTGCATTTTGGATAGGAGACGTGCAGGTCCAGACTTTCTGGCTGTTTTTTACCAGACCACACGGGAGTCACGGTCCTCCCATTGTTCATCGATTTGCTCGAGCGGGCCCAGTAACATCTCCATCATGAGACTTGTTGTTACTGTGTTTGGCATATCGAATACGTCACGGGGAGCTTGCCAGGCTTTGCCATGCGGGCAAGATACTCTCGGTAGCTTGCCGGGCTCCCCGAGAGGGGTGGAGGAATCGAACTCCGGTTGGACATGTTGGCTTCTTGTAAGGCAAACGCCCTACCACTGTGCTATCGCTCCAGCTCAGGAGAACAAGCACCTTACAGGTGAAACACATCCCTGGAACCCTGCCTGCCTGCTTGCTTGCTTGCTTTCTCTCTTTCTCCCTCTTCCTGCCTCCCTCCTTCTATCCCTCCTTTCTCCCACTTTTTCTTCCTCCCTCCCTCCCTTCTTCCCTCCCTCCCTTCCTTCCTTCCTCCATTCCTTCCTCTATTCCTTTCTTCCTTCATTTACTTCTTCCTTCCTTCCTTCCTTCCTTTCTTGCTTTCTCTCTCTTCTGTTCTTCCTTTCTTTCCTCCTTACTTTTTCCCTTCCTTTCTTCCTTTCTTTCTTCATTTCTTCCTTCCTTTATTCCTTCCTTTATTCCTTCCTTCCTTTCTTTCTTCCATTCTTCCTGACCTTTTTCCTTCCTTCTTTCCTTCCTTCCTTTCTTCCTTACCTTTTCCTTTCTTCTTTTCTTCTTTCCTTCTTTCCTTCTTTCCTTCCTTTCTTTCTTTCTTCCTTATGTTTTTCCTTCCTTCTCTTTCTTCCTTCCTTCATTTCTTATCTTTTTCTTCCTTCTTTTCCTTTCTTCCTTCCTTCTATTTTTCCTTCCTTCCTTTTTTCCCTTTCTTTCTCTTTCTTTCTTTCTTTCTTTCTTTTTCTTTTTATCTTTCTCTTTGTCTGGGGCTATAGTGTTCAGGGCTTATTCCTGTCTCTGTGCTCAGGGATGGCTCTCGGAGGTGCTTGAGGGCCATGAAGGGTGCCCAGAGACTAAACCCAGATAAGGTCAGCCTTATCTGCTATCCTATCTCCACAGTCACTCTCTTCTGTTCCTCTATTCTCCAGATAATTGACCTCTGCTGTCATCATCCTGAAGGCACAGAGCTCTTTCTTAATCCTAATCTGCAGTGTCTTGGTACAGTCCGCCTCAGAGGAATGTGAGTTATAAAAAAACAAACAAACAAGACTTCTGAA
Organism: Sorex fumeus; assembly: GCF_029834395.1. Classification (NCBI taxonomy): domain Eukaryota; kingdom Metazoa; phylum Chordata; class Mammalia; order Eulipotyphla; family Soricidae; genus Sorex; species Sorex fumeus. The sequence continues at coordinate 4,352,503 of NW_026606154.1, read as the reverse complement.
CTCCTTGACTTCTTCATAATTTTTGCTCTATTCTTACAAGATAGTAAGCTAGGGAAAAGAAAATGCTACAAAGAAAACCACAAGAGAGAGAAAACACATTTGCAGTAGTGATCTCTATTGGTACTCTGACATCACATCTTATGTATAAGAAAGTCCAAATATAGGGGTCAGAGCAACAGCACAGAGATGAAGGCATGTGCTTCTCTACTGCAAAGCCCAGCACAATCCCTGGCATCAAATAGGCCCTTGAGTATTTCATACTGGGGCCCAGGACAGTATTCAACACTAACGGGTGACCTGGGTGATCCCTGGAACTGTAGGGCCCCATCAACATTTCATCCCTGGACCTGAGCATTGATGCTCCAGTTGCCAAGACTCACCAGTAGAGCCCTAAAAACCTCCTGATCATTCACAAGGCGCTCCTCCTCCTCCCAAAAATAAAATAAAAAGCAAATAAATTAGAGAAGGAAGGTGGGTCCACAGTTTTCAAACCCTTATGGCACAAAAGTCAACTCACTCTCCTCCAAGGATAGTTTATTCAATCTGTCCCTACAAATGGAAATTGGATGTAGAGAAGGGGCTGTTTTAATCACTTATGAATTAGAATGATAGATCCAATATTTCACATATGAAATATTAGAGCTCTAACCAAGTGAACTCGTGGTACAACTTGTCAATAGAAATAGATGGAGGGCAACTTGTCAATAGAAAAATTACGTGTCATTCGAACCAATACTCTATGTACACACACAGAGTGTGTGTGTGTGTGTGTGCTGCCAAGGATTGAATCCAGTGCCTCAGACTTGAAAGGCAAGGGCTCTACTGCTGAGGTATGTCCTATAACCCAAAGAACAATATTTATGTCACTCAGCATGAGCCCACCCAGTAGTCCATAGCCCCAGAAAAGCAGGGAACCTAAAACAATAAGCAAAGTGAGAAAACGAAGAGATTAATAGAGGAAAAGCAACACAATCTTGACAGTTATTTAATTCCAAGACTACAAGCAAATCTGAGCTTATTCTATTATCCCTCTCTCTTTGGGCCTCTCCACAAACTTAAAATTTCAACAGGGGCCATGAAAGGTCCCTTTTAGATTCTCCCTCTCTCTCTGAGAGAGAGCACTAAGGCTCTATTATCTTTGGATAACTATCTGTTATTTGCCTCCTGTTTTTTCTTTATATCCTACATATGATGGGGCTATTCTGTACCATTATACCTTCTTAATTATAATTTTGTTTCTTCAACTATTGTTTCTTCAAACAAAAAACTATTGAACTATTTTCTCATTCAAAGTAGTACTCTCATCTATCCTAATAATAAATCTTAGACTTGGAATAACAAAAAAAAACCCCCAGATTTTGGGTTCCTCCTGCAGAGTCCGAGGGGAATGACACTGGCCAGGTTCTTCTAAGCAGTGAGTTCCCCCTATGCCATCCCTGTCTGAATCCCCCTTTGGAGTCCACCCTGCTGCATAGCTCTGGCTCTAGAATAAGGAAACAAGCGTTGGCCTTATTTGGTCCTGGGTTTCATCATCAGGCCGGGGCCAGGGTTGGGGTCTGCTGAGCCCCTTCTGGCCCCACAGACAGCACAACCTCCTCACACATACCACAGATGGACAGAAAGGAATGACAGACATGAGCAAGTGCAAAATGAATCCAAACAAGCTGGTTTTTTTTTTTTCAGCATTCTGAGTTCTCAGTACTCATGTGGTCTCCAGAAACCTTCAGTGGGAGAGGGGAAACCTGATGCCTGTGCGTCTGTCGCATCATGGACCAGGGCCAGACCCAGGATTTCTTGGGCCTTCTAGAGAGGTTTGTCCAGATATACTGCATCCCTGTTTAATCTTTTTTTTTTGTATTTATTTATTTATTTTGGGTTTTGGACCATACCTGGTTGTGCTCAGGGCTTACTCCTGACTCTGTGCTCAAGGGTCACTCCTGATGCTGCTCGAGGGACTAGATGGGGTTCTAGATGGGGTTCTATGTGGGGGTTCTAGATGGGGTTCTAGATGGGGTTCCAGGGGTGGAACCCAAGTCAGCATGTGCAAGGGAAGTGGTCTACACTCGGTACTATTGCTCCAGCCCCTACAGCCATTCTTAAAAACTTCTCAAGCAGAGGCAGCACACCCTTCCTAGCGGAGCCCATTTCTCTCCTCTGGTCACTAACCTTCCCTCTCGGTCTCCACAGGACCTCTGGTGCAGAAGCAAAACCTCGGGGCTGGGCATTTGCCTTGCACATATATCAGAGAGCCTGGCAAGCTACCAAGAGTATTCCACCCGCATGGCAGAGCCTGTCAAGCTCCCCGTGGCATGTTCGATATGTCAACAACAGTAACAATAACAAGTCTCATTCCCCTGGCCCTGAAAGAGCCTCCAATACAGCAGCGTTGTGAAGGACGAGTAAGGAGAGGCTGCTATAATCACAGGGCTGGGATGAATGGAGACGTTACTGGTGCCCACTCAAGTAAATCAATGAACCACTAGATGACAGTGATACAATGATACAGTTGGTATTTTGGTTGTTTGTTTATTTGGGGATTGTTTATTTGGTGGTTCCCAGGCTTATTCCTGGGTCTGGGTTCAGGAATCACAACTGCCCTATGGAGCACAGGGGATCAAACCTGGGGAGGCAGAGCAAGTGCCCTGCCTGTTGTCTTGTCACCCCAACCCTAATTTCTCTTTATGAACAATATACTTCATATTGGCTCACTTTTACCGCCAGGTAGGAGACAGGGTTTAGACCAGGCCTAGAGATGCTGCTTGAAGGTCACCCCCACAGGACTTGAGGGACTTTTTGTGGTGCCAGGGATTGAACCCATGCTGGCCACAGGCAAGACAAAGGCTTTACCACCCCACTCTCCTCAGACTATCTCTCCAGCCCCAGGCTCCGGTTTTCAAAGGCAGCTATTTTGTCTTTGGGACGGGACCTAGCGTTTCCCCTGGAGAGACCCTCACCCTTCCCTTGTTCCAGGATTCAGGAATCCTCTGTCTTGTTCAGAGAAGCACAACCCGGCACAGCTCACAGGCCAGCCAGTGGCCATTCAGCACCTCCCAGGGGAGCATCCGTCATTTTCCCCATCACGGCTGACAACAACATGCTTCTCATTTGCGCAGTTCCATCAAAACCCTCCAGGTGTAGCGGGCTTTGGCTCTCTGTGATACAGTCTGGACCTATTTGCATTGGTTTCTGATGTCACACACACACACACACACACACACACACGCAAGCCCCCCATTATCCGCAGGGCCCTGACTTGGCGCCTCTGACAGCACAGATGAAAGAGGCCGGCTGATGTCCTCGCCCGGGCACTGCTCATCCAGGGGGGCGTGGATGCTCGGGCCTGGCTGGAAAGCTGCCCGGCTGCCTGATGAGCCCTAATTGCAGGAATGCAGTTCCCAGCCAGCGACGACGACGAGGGGACCCAGTTAGCTTCGACACATTTGCTCTGTCTGGGTCACAGTGCCCTTTGGTTGCTGAGCCAAGCCTTCAGAAATAACGCACCTTGGCTGAGAAAGGTAGAGTGCTTTGGGGATTTCAGCCATCATTCTTTCTTTATTTTATTTTATTTTGTTATTTTATTGAATCACCGTGAGAGAGAGTTACGTGCTTTCATGTTTGAGTTTCAATCATACAATAATCGAACACCCACCCCTCACCAGTGCACATTCCCCACCACCAATCTCCCCAGTATGACCACCTTTTTCCCACCCTCCCCCTGCCTCCATGGCAGACAATATTCCCCATATTCTCTCTCTACTTTTGGGCATTGTGGTTTGTAATACAGAACCTGAGAGGTCATCATGTTTGATCCTTTATCTACTTTCAGCACACATCTCCCATCCCGACCGATTCCTCCAGCCATCATTTTCTTAGTAATCCCTTCTCTATTCCAGCTGCCTTCTCCCCCAGCTCTGAGGCAGGCTTCCAACAATGGAGCAATCTTCCTGGCCCTTGTCTCTACTGTCTTTGGGTGTCAGTCTCATGTTATGTTATTTTATACTCCACAAATGAGTGCGGTCCTTCTATGTCTGTCCCTCTCTTTCTGACTCATTTCACTTAGCATGATACTCTCTATCAACCATCATTCTTCCTGAGGTGAGCCTTGACCAAGTTTGGAAGAGGGTGCGTCCAAGTCCTCGTTCTCATCTAGACACATTCCTGCTCCCTCTGCCTTGTGTTTTGAATCACTCATATCCTTGGCTGGAAACGCGGATGCCACATAGGATTTTTTTTATCAAATGTTGAAAATTTGAGAATATTTTAATTTTTTAAATATATATATACATATATATATTTTTTTGGAGAGGGCCAGGGGGTAAGTTGATAGACTTCAGAGCCCGGCCAGCTACTCGTGGTGTTTTTGATATGCCAAAAACAGTAACAATAACGGGCCTCATTCCCCTGACCCTGAAAGAGCCTCCAATATAGCACCGTTGGGAAGGATGAGTAAGGAGAGGCTGTTAAAATCTCAGGGCTGGGACGAATGGAGACCTTACTGGCACCCGCTTGAGCAAATAGATGAACAACAGGATGACAGTGATACAGTGATGTATATGTTTTGGAGGGGGGCAGGAGAGAGTTGATAGTCTTGGAGATTGACTCTGGAAGTCAGGGAGGAGAGTATGAGGCTCAGTTAGCCATCCCTGCTATGACACATCAGGCTGGATGTTAGAGATCAGCACCTAGAGGGAAGCTCCCCACCCCCAAAAGTAATAACCCCCTTTGAAGCATTTAGTATGCTGACTAGATGGACTTCCCAGGAAGAGATGATGAGATTGCTTTACTCCTCTTCCTCCGGGCGCTTCAAGCATATGGGCTGCTGATATGCATCAGAGGATGAAGGGCTGTAAACTGCAATGCTTGCTGGCTGCCACATAGAATCCCAAGCAGCTCCCTGTGCTAGCGCCATCATCCCCACCCTTGCCGTGACGTCTCAGTGTGAGCCTTCTCCCCTCTGTAACGAAAGAAAACTGGACGCGCAGGAATGAAATGACCATTGGTCTCTGGAAGTGGCAATTTCGTTTTTGCTCTTTGGGTCACACCCAGCGATGCTCAGGGGTAACTCCTGGCTCTGCACTCAGGAATTTTTCCTGGCGGTGCTTGGGGGACCATATGGGATGCCGGGGATTGAACCCAGGTTGGCCACATGCAAGGCAAACAGACACTCTACCCATTGTACTATCAATCTGGCTCAGCAGTACAAATTTGAAGGCCCCCTGGATGGAGGCAGCCTGAGAGGCTTTCTCTCACCTCCAAATGGGAGGTGAGCAGTGGGGTTCTCTTTCCGGCCTTACAGCAGGGCCAGACACACTTGCAGCCCCAAAGTGGAGCCGAGATGCATGAGTGGCATCATCTCTTTGCGAGGAGGAAAGAGACATCTCAAAGAGATGCAGTCCCTTTTCTCACTCCTTGGCCCTTTTCTCCTTGCTGGGGGATGACCACAGATGGTCCTGCTCTTGGCTGGAGCCGCTTTTCAGCAGAGGGACCATTTGTGTGTGTGTTTTTCCAACCAGCGATGCAAAAGGTCAACCAAAGATTGGATCAACTTAAACTTTCCAGCCGCAAGATTGCAATGGGCTCTTTGTGTCTGCCTTTATTATTATCTCAGTGGTAGAAAAATGCCCCTGTGTGTTCACCTGCCCTTGGAAGGATGAGAGGGATAATGCAGGCTTTAATTTCCCATCTTGCTTTAAGTCCTTCCTGCTGGGATTCTTTTTCCCGGGGAAAAAGACTATTTGACAATTTGGGGCATTGCCTAACCAGTACAGCGCTGCCGCTTCCCTGTTTTGATGTTAAAAAAGAGCGCTTCCCTGCCACTCCTCCTCCGGCTCCGGAGAGCGCTTTCTATCAGCAGCTTGTTTTTAATAGTTTATGTCACCCAGGAGAAATGGGCCTTAGTGCTTCACTGGTCACTTAAAAAAAAAAAACATGGAGTTAACCAGACTTGCAAAATTGAATGACATATTTGTGAAATTTGTGTATGTATGTATGTATGTGTGTGTGTGTGTGTGTGGTGTATATGTGTGTGAGAGAGACATTTTTATGTAAGGTTTTGTTTTGCACTATGTAAGTGGACCAGAAATTTCTAGAAACAAGTTTTATCCTGCATCTTGTGATGTCCTATACCATTTTGGATTCAAGTGATAAGGGCAGAAGAAACAGGTTGGACAGTGAATGTGTCAGTGTGTTTATAGAACTCGGAGCAGGCTGCGTGGATTTCTACCTTGCATTCAGCTCCAGGTGTGTTTGCCCAGTGGAACTCAGCTAAAATATAGGCATAAGCTACACCTTAAATGCCTCTCATCTTATTCCTTTCCCTTGCATGTTACTTGTTCTCACCCAAACTCAGAGAAAGAAAACCTAGCATTCTCTGCTTCATCTGTAACATGAAGTTCTGAAAAAAAAATTATTTTTTCCCATTTAATTACTTCTTTACATGCATTTACAGTAATTAGACATCAGATGCAGTAGCTAAAGCAATTACTGTATGTCATTTCAGAGAATTACAGTATAAACATACAGTAAATACTCAATAATCCATGACAAGCTACTTAAAAAGTAATAAGGAAATTTAATTTAAAATGTGGGAGCCGAGATGCATGAGGTGCTTTTGAATAAAATGCCCACAGTTACAAAAGAGAGATTCCAGCTTTGAAAATCCACCACTACTTATTCGGAACCTTTCATTGTGTGGGTCACTGACCATCTCCCTTGAAAATTAACATTAACAATGCATGATAGATAGCCTAGGAGCAAATCAACTCCTCTCTGGGTCTCACCTTCCCTCCTTCCTCCCCACTCTTTTGCACACCTACAATGCCTTCTCCTGACACACACACACACACACACACACACACACACACACACACACTGAAAAAAAAATCCAGGTAAGGCTTAAAACCTGCTAACCGGCAAGCATTCAGCCTCACTTTGCAATAACAACATAGTGACACAGCTTGACTTTCACTTTGAAAAATCTTTCTGCTCCAAACACAGCACACTACAGTACAAAGCCTCGAGAATTCACAACTTCTCGGAAGTAAGTTCAAAGGTGAGCTGCTTTATCGACGCTTGGGCAAGTCACGGAAGTTCTGTGTCTCAGCGTATCTGTCCTGCAAATACCTCTTTCTTAGCATGTGGTCAGGCATCGGGAGAGAGCATGGGGAGAATTTTCTGGACTGGAGAGGGCCATGATAAGGGCTGCTGTTCTCCCGGCACTCATAGATCTCAATACACTGATGAACTTGGGAGCATTCACTCTTCTCTGTCTTAGACTTTACCTGCCATCATCACATCCTCGAATGATCGTTTTCATCCAGTGACCAGTGGTCAGGCTGTGTAAACATTGCCTGTATCACTGAAAACTCTAAGGCCTGTTTCTCAGCTGCCATGTTCCTCGCCATCCCAAAGAAACGCTTTCCATTAGAAACTCTGTCACTCTCCTCCCATTGTTCATCGATTTGCTTGAGCGGGCCCACTAACGTCACCATTGTGAGCCTTGTTGTTACAGTGTTTGGCATATCGAATACGTCACAGGGAGCTTGCCAGGCTCTACCGTGCAGGCGAGAGACTCTCGGTAGCTTGCCGGGCTCTCCAAGAGGGGCGGAGGAGTTGAACCCGGGTTGGTCGCAGGTTGGTCAGGTCGGCCGCGTGCAAGGCAAATGCCCTACCGCTGTGCTATCACTCCAACTCACATTACTGAAAATGTCAGAAGACAAAGCAATTGCTATTTATATGGGATGCATTTTTGCAAACTTATTTGGAGAAATAACAGTTTGCAGACCTGTGCCTGATGTAGGAATACATGTTTCCACACCATGCCCCCCGACCACTTCCCCCTCCAATTCCCTCCCTCTCCTCTTCCTTGGGAACCTCAGTCATATGTTAGAATCCAAGAACTGGGCTTTGTCTGTCCTCATATTTTGATTTGTTATGTCCCAGGTAGGTGTGAAATTGCACAATATTTCTCTCTCCTCTCTCTCTCTCTCTCTCTCTCTCTCTCTCTCTCTCTCTCTCTCTCTCTCCTTCTGCCTTATTTAACAAGCATAACTGTTTCCTATTCCATCTATGTGTTTGTGAAACACAGCATCTCATTATTTTTTTAAAACAGCAGACCTGTTTTCCACGGCATTTAGAGACTACATCTTTTTTAATGACTCCCTGGTCATTGGACACCTGGGTTGACTGATCTAAGTAACACTCAGCAACATAGGGCTGGGGCTCGATCGATCGATAGAACAGTGGGGAGGGTGCTTACTTTTCACAGAGCTGACCCAAGTTCAACACCTGGTACCCTATTTGGTCCCCCAAGCCCTGACAGGAGTGATTCCTGAGCCGAAAGCTAGGAATAATCTCTGAGTAGCACAGGATGTGCCCCCCCTCCCCCAAAAAACCCCACAAAAAAGAAAGAAAACAAACCCCAAAAGGTTTGTTAGTTTTTGTTTGGAGCAGAAACAAAGAGATTGCTGAAGCCAGTATCATGGGTGTGTTGCCTATGTTGTTTTGGTGTATTTTACGAATATCTGAGACACTCATTCATTTTTTTTTTGGTGCCAAAGACTTTAATAAAAGCTTAGAGAGGAAAAATTATGCTTGAACATATCTAAAATTGAAATTTTTTTTCTTTTTTTTTTTTATTAGTGAAACACCATGAGGTACAGTTGTAGATTTACAATTTTTTGTGCTTGGGTTTGATTATACAATGATCAGATACCCATCCCTCCACCAGTGCCCATTTTCCACCACCATGGATAATATCCCCCCCACCCCCATCCCCCCATTCCCCCCTGCCTCTGTGGCAGGGCAATCCCCTGTGTTCTCTCTCTCCTTTTGGGTGTTGTGGTCTGCAAAAGAGGCATTGGACACTCATTCATTTTGAATTCATTGTTTTCAAAGGGGTATATGTATCTTGTCAATTAGGTGCTTTGGTGTTGTTTCAGTAGTTACCTAGGCATGGAAGAAATTGTCAGTTCATAAGTCAGACACATTTTTAGTATTTTTAGAAAACTTCATCCTGTTTCCCACCGATTCTAGACCAGCTAGCATTTCTCCCAACTAGAGAAGCGGGTTCCATTGCCCCCCCGCCCTCCTGGCTCCGGCTCATTCTGTCCTTTTTGATCCAGGCTATTTGATAACTGAGTCTCTTTGTGACTTTGTTTCCATAGGAAAAAAAAAGTGATACTTAATGGCACTTCCCTGAGAAAGTGATACTTAGTTGACATTCCAGTGCCCCCCGTGGCTGTTGGTGGCCTCTGTGTCTTTCTCTGTGAAGTTGTCTGTTCTTCCCATTTTTCAGATGGGGCTTGTTTATTGTTGAGTTTCATTATTTATTTTTTAAATAGCTGGGTGTAGTCCTTTGTGTGGTGGACCTACATAGAGCATTTTGTCCCACTCAGAAGGAGGCCTTTCTGTTTGGACCAAAGTACATTTCGAGGTCTAGAATCACTTTCATTTGATTTGTTTAGGATTTTGCTTCTCTGCTCTTTGAAGGGAAATGTCTGAAGAGATTGCTGAAGCCAATATCGTGGAGTTTTTTTCTTGCCTATGTTGTTTCGGTATATTTTACGAGTACCTACCTAAGACTCTAATTCATGTTGGATTCATTTTTTTTAATTTTATTTATTTATTTTACAAAGCTGTTCACAATTGGGTTTCAGTCATACAGAGTCCCAACACTCATCCCTCCACCAGATGTGTTCATCAGATGTGTTCCCTGTTTTCCTCCCACCCGTCCAAGTCCCACCCACCCACTCACTGCCTGCCTCTATGGCAGAGACCTCTCTCTCTCTCTCTTTCTTTCTCTCTCTCTCTTTCTCTCTCTCTCTCTCTCTCTCTTTCTCTGGATTTTTGGGTCATTTCCAGCAATGTTCAGGGGCTACTCCTGGCTTTGCAGTCAGGAATTACTCCTGGCGGTGCTCAGGGGACCATATGGGATGCTGGGGATCAAACCCAGGTCGGCCGCATGCAAGGCAAACGCCCTCCCTGCTGTGCTGTTGCTCTGGCCCCAACTCTCTCTCTTTCTCTTTCTCTCTCGTTTTAGGCATTATGGTTTGATATCCAAGGCAAGGGAAAACAGATCGGGAGAACTGTTTTGTTTTTGTAAGGTATATGAGAGAGGGGGTCCAATTTAACTCTTTTTACATGTGTCTCTCCAGTTTGATATGGAGAATCTTTTGAGCTTCCCTAAACTTTCTCCACCCAACAAACACCTACCCCCCAAAAAAGAACCCCCAAAAACCTGCCATCACACTAAGCCACAATACAAGCAGCCAGAGTGTGATCCGGAGGGACAAATCTGAAGTGAAAACCATACCCCCATACTGCCATTTCGCTCAGCGTGTCCTAAAGACACCAACTCCCATCTAGGCCAGGGCAGTGGTATCTGAGACGGGGTTGGCAGCTACCAGAGGTCAATCGTAGCAATAGGTTATGTCCGGTTTCACGCTAAACCCCTCAGTGGATGGAGTTCTCTAAGGCCACTCTGATGCCTCGGCCACCTCTGGCTCCTGGACACATGTGGAGGTACAGTGAGGAGGCTACACTGACAGGCGCTTTTTCTCTAGTAGGGCATTCAGCATCCCCACTGGTTCAAGATTCTTTCCGCATCCTGTTTCTAAGGAGAGGCTACTAAAATCTCAGGGCTGGGACGAAGGGAGACGTTACTGGCGCCTGCACAAGCAACTCAATGAACAACGGGAAGACAGCGATGACAGTGATGACAGTGATCCTGTTTCCACACCCATAGCCCATCATCTGAGCTTCTGTCCTCTCTGCTGGGGTCAGCCCTTGCTGCCTCCTCTGGGGCTTTTTCTCGCTGTCTTGACAGCTGGTCTCCTCTCGTGGTCTGGGTATCTTGTGTCTTCACGGCTGGTGACTTGATTTCACTTTTGTGGCCACACAAAGCCCACCAATTTCTTCATTTACATTTTTTCCCCTCAAGGATGTGAAAGATGCTCAAATTTTGTTGGGTTTGTTTAAAGGGGCCGGCCTTGGCAGTGAAGCAACTGCATTCCTTCAATTAGGGAAAGAAAGAGAACCCTTGTGAATTTGGCTCCGAACAAAAAAAAAGACAAAGGAGAGGGTCGGCCAGCCTTCACAACTTTCACACACACAACCAGCTTCTAGTGCAGGGATGCTCTGTCTCCCCCAGAATGAATGGAGAAAAAAACAAAACAAAACTATTCCTGCTGGAAAGATTAGGAAAGACTTTTTTTTCTTTGTTTTTTTTTTTTCTTTAGCTTTCTAAGGGCTCATGGAGAATGATGACATCAAACCTGGGAGACAATTGCTGGTGCTGAATGTTTGAGCAAAGGTTCGTCGTCTGCCAAAGAGCTTAGCTGGCATGGAGTTTAATCCAAAGCGCCTTGGTGTCTCTGAGGCTGCATGGCACCTTGTGTTATTTTGACCAGAAGGATGAGGCCCGGCTGCTGTGGTTTGTAGCTCTGTATCCCGTGGCCTGGTGGGCACCACGCCCGGCAATCCTGAGGAGACTGGCATGTTGGCAATTTGATGGCAACTATCTACTGGCTTTGAAGTGCCTCCTAAGTTGCACGTCAGTTCCTTTTTCCTTGTAGACATTATTAAAATTGGGGCCAGAGGCCAGAGTGATAGTACAGCGGGCAGAGCATTTGCCTTGCACACCATAGACCTGGGTTCGATCCCTGGCATCCCATCTCATCCCTTGAGCCCTGCCAGGAGTTATTCCTGAGTGCAGAGCCAGGAGGAAGCCCTGAACACCACTGGGCGCAACCCCCAAACAAAAGAAAAATGAATCGTTATAATTATTTTTTTTTGGAGGGGGGCACTGGAGGGATAGCACAGTGGGTAGGGCGTTTGCCTTGTACCCAGCTGACCGGGATTCGATTCCTCCATCCCTCTTGGAGAGCCCGGCAAGCTACCAAGAGTATCCTGCCCACACAGCAGAGCCTGGCAAGCTCCCCGTGGCGTATTGCATATGCCAAAAAACAGTAACAGCAAGTCTCACAATGAGGATGTTACTGGTGCCCACTCGAGCAAATGGATGAACAATGGGAGGACAGTGCCACCGTGCTATCACAAATCACAAATCATCCTGTTATTCGTCGATTGCCTCGAGCAGGCCTCAGTAACGTCTCCTTCATCCTAGCCCTGAGATTATATTCAAGGCTCTTTAGGAGAATGAGACCCATCATTGTTACTGGTATTTGGCATATTGGGTACGCCACGGGGAGTTTGCCAGACTCTGCCGTATGGGCAGGCTACATTCAATAGCCTGCAAGTTTGTCCAAAGTAGGAATGAGATAATAAGATATCATAATGAGATAATAAGATGTCATAACCGTGCTATAATTATTTTCAATATTATCATTTTCAGAAAAAAATGTGCTTGCTTTATTTCTCCCACTTTAAATGGTTTCAATGACTTGGGCATTTTGCTCCCTGCAAAAATAAAAGCATTGATTTGTCACAAGGTAACCGGACATGCCTCCTCACAATTTGCAGCAGTTACATTGGGATTCGAGAAAGGGTCTCCTTTTCGAAGTTGACTCAGATGCAGGCATATCCAATCCACTGCGGGGTAGCAGCAGATCTACCCAGGATAAACCCAGGCAAATGAAGTGTGGTGTATGGAACAGACAAGGATGCTTTTTAGCCACTGTCCCAGCTCTCTCCTGTCACCTTCTCCTTTTTCTTCTTTCTCCGCCTATGTCTCTCCCACCTCCTCATCTTCTTTGCCGATCAGCTGATGCCCTCTGTGAATGCTCCAGAAATAAAACTTAATCGAGCTATATCTTCTATTTTAGCATCATCGTTATTATGTTTAAAAGTGGTATATTAGATCCAGCAGCATTTAGACACAGAATTAAATATCTATCTAACCAAACTGAAGCCATTGGTCCTGCTGATTTTGAGGGGGGAGGGAATTAGAATACACCTGATGCTATCCAGGGTTTACTCCTGGCTCTGTGCTCTCAGATCAGTTCTTGCAAGACTTGGGGAACCATAAGGAGTTTTGGGGATCAAACTCAGGTTAGCTGCACACCAGGCAAGAGCGTTGATCTATGAGCTGTCTCTCAGGCTCCCATTGGTACTGCCTAAAAATATTTTTCAAATACTAGGGGCATAACACAACAATCCTTGACCTTTTTATCACCTATCAACTAGTGGCGAATCAACCATAATAATTACTGTTTAATGAATCTAATCAAAGCAGATAGAGTGTTAACTAGAATTCATCTGCCTCACAGGGACGGGGAGGGGTGGGGGGTGGGGTTTTATTGGGGTTCTTCATGGTAAAAAATAAGTATTGGTAAAGGGAAATGTGTTTGATATTTGCATGACTGAGACATAAACCTGAAAGCTTTGTAACCTTTCCCACAGTGATTCAATAAATAAATAAAAAAAATAATTACTGTTTAGCGTATTAAAGGGACCAGTCCAGTGATAATTGAAAATTAATTGTAAGTTAATTTAAGATGAATGTTAAGGTGGTAGAAACTGGGGTGATTTAATATTCATATATATTTTGGGATGTTTTCCTAGTTGTCCTAATTTGACATTGGAAAAATATGCCAAACAGCATGAGTTGTAAAGTTCTATGCTACTGCATTATTAATTAGGATAAAATTATTTGGAGGAGATCTTGGAAGCGATTAAAAGAAGAGGAATGTATAATTATTTAGTAATGGTTCCTGTAAGTAGGGGGAATTGTGTTACCTATATTAGAAGAGGCTAAATGATAAGTGTTTCTCTATTTTCAGTTGTTAGAGTGAGTGGTTTTACTCTAAAATTAACTTTTTCTCCTTTCAAAGAAGATGAGTTCCCAAATAAGAAAATCATAGCCAAGCTCACATTCTATTACTTAGAGTGTTGTAAAACATTTCAAATACTGTTTCTGGTTCCCCTGTTCCCTGGGGAATACTTTTTGAGACATAAAGAAAAACCTATCATTGCCCGAGAGCACGGAACATTCTCCCAGCCCGTCTCAGTTTTCTCAGAAAAGTCTAGGATGCAGTCACTGAATTTTTGACAACCCTTTGCTTTAAAAGAAAAGTCACAATTGCTCTAATTTGACACCTCATACAATTTTTTTTCAAATTTTAATAGAATATAGACATGGTAATTTTGGGGGGGGCTTTCTTGGGGGGGTTCTACCTGGCAATGCACTTAGGAATTACTCCTGGTGGTGCTCGGGAGACCATAAGGGATGCTGGGAATCGAACCCAGGTCAGCTGCATGCAAGGCACATGCCCAACCCCCTGTGCTACCACTCAAGTCCCACATGTGGTGATTTTTAATCATGCACACATGAAATGTGTCATGTCACAATGTGGTGTTACTTCAATTGCAATAAAACACACACACACACACACACACATACACATCGGAAGGACTCACAAATATATTTAAATGTCAGCAGAAGTCTTGACACTTTTCGAGAAGCAAGAACACTGATCAGACTGCCCTGTCCTGTTTTAGATTACAAAATATGAACTTTTTTCAAAAATTGGGCACATAATAATTTGATAGAAAATAGCATATCCGTCCAAAATTCATATTTAGGACTTGTGTCTACTGTAGCACTGTGGCACTGTCCTCCCATTGTTCACTGATTTGCTCAAGCAGACACCAGTAACGTCTCCATTGTGAGACTTGTTGTTACTGTTTTTGGCATATTGAATACGCCACGGGAAGCTGGCCAGGCTCTGCCCTGCGGGCGGGATACTGTTGGTAGCTTGCCGGGCTCTCTGAGAAGGGCAGAGGAATTGAAACCAGGTTGGCCACGTGCAAGGCAAACACCCTGCCCACTGTGCTATCGCTCCAGTGTGTACAGATACAGATAACTTTTTATAAATTCAAGTTTAATTCAAATGAAGTTATAAAATGCACATAATTACGGCCAGTATTTTATATAAAAATACAATGTGCTGTTTTATGAATGTGTGTTTGTGTGTGTGTGTGTGCTCAAGCATGTTTGGTTTCTTTCATTTTTTTAAAATCAAGAACTAGATAGATATTCTGGCACTTAGGAGGCATGCATTTTAATCAGTATCTCATGGTTATTTCTCTGTGTTAGGCAGAGTTCTTAGTACAAGCAGAAAAATCGCATTCAATATTGTGGAATATTTATGTATAATACTGATCTTAGATATAAGGTGTTAAACTATAATGCCTACAGGAATTCCAAAAGAATATTTTCCACTTTGGTCACTGCTTTCTTGTTCAATACTGATAAAGTCTGGTAAGCATATAATTTTATTGTCAAAATCTGTACATTTCTACTGGCAATTAGTATAATTCTACTGTCTGTATTCTTTGACCCAGAAAGAAAAAAAAGAGAGATTGATCTTATTCCAAGAACAATTGATTTTTTTCACAGAAAATTCTGGACAAAATGAATATCTACTTAGAAACAAGTTTTACTGTATTTTTGAAAGTTAAGGATATTTGATGTTTTGCCCAAGAGAGAAAATTCAACAATTAACATCTTCTACTCTTAAAATAGGAAAAGTCAATAGGTGATATTAATTTTTGAAAAATTTCACTGAGATATTTTTAGTTTCTTCTCAAGAAAAACAAAGGAAAAAATGCCCAGCAGTATTATACAAGTCCTATTCTCTGAGAACTGGTATGTTAGTGTGGTAAATATTTAACTGGTAAATATTTCAGAACCCAACTAGGGAAATAACTCAGAGGGCTAGAATGTCAGTCTGGCATGTCTCTGGCCCTGGGTTTGATCCGGGGACTACACCCCCAGATCTGGACCTGAAAGTTCTGAGAACCACTGGGGAAACCCAAAATAAACAGGCCAACAACCAAAAAAAATAAAGGACTTAGAGGTACCTCATACTCTTTATTACTCAGTAAAAGCTCTATGTTAGCAGAAGAAATTAAAAATATATAATTTCCTAATTCTAAAATATTTCTGTTCATCGATTTGCTGGAGCGGGCCCAATAACATCTCCATTCGTCACTGTCATGTGCTAGTGGATCCGCTCGAGTGAATCAATGAACAACGGGGTGATAGTGTTAGTGATAGTGAAAATATTTCTGTAGCATAATGAAATTATACTCTGGTATTTTCTCTTTGCATATGTACACTCATGTCTATACACGTATAGGAATATATGCAATACGTCCTTGCATAAAGTTGCATGCCTATACATACATATTCATGCATGCATGTTGTTGTATATACATAGATTCTATAAAGGCACATGCTTAAGTTAACTGATCACATATACTAAATATAAATTTTATAACATCAATATTAATACTAGCATCTCCTTGAGTAAAGTTATAGGAGTTTTATTTAGTCTACCTATATCAAAATCATTTGCAAAGCTTGTAGGTTGCAACTTAATGACCACATACAAGTTCACATAAATCCAAGTTTGAGTTTCTCTGTGTTTAAACCTACCCATGTATATCAATTGGAGGAACATTAATAAGTGAATTTTTTTGGTTCAAATATAAGATAAAATAACTTCAGAATTATAACTGTTTGATCCCATTTCCCACCCCCTCTTCATATCTCTTTACTAGAAATTTGAATTTATAACATCAAAATCTCTTCTACCTTACCCTCTGAATACATGGATATTAAAATCTCAGCTAATTACATTTTAGCGAATACTTTTACTAAAAATTAAAAACTGGTCACTTTTTTTTATTTGAAGAAATGTATTTCATGTAAACGTTGAGATCAGATTATATCTAATCAAATAAAGAGCTCTTTGAGTGCAAGGGGCTAAATTATAATTGCTTTGGGAGAGGTGATGTTGCGTTTTCTGGCTTTTGTAGATTTATGTTCTAAGCCACAATGCTGAGTTAACAACTTTGCTCGGGGATGAATATATAAACACCTGTAAGAGAAGGATTTCAACCTTCTCGAGGATGGTATTAGAAATGAATCGAGGCTTAGTATGCAATTACAACATTAAGTCTCCCCACCACTCTAGAGTTAGAAATGGTTAGAAAAGATTGTCTATTTGTTCTGTGGGCTCTGGGCCAAAGTTCTGAAAGAGATTCAAAAAGTCTGTACTGGCCATCATGTTTGGAGGCAACTTTGCTGACGAGGGCTGTTTTCCAGAGCTTATTTGTCAACCTCACAAGAACCGGATTGTTTGCATTGATTAGTAGGGTGTGTGGTGTTGGTGTTCCTTTGTTTCTGAGTCTCCTGGGAGCCTGGAGAGAGTTAGGTGTGTTTGTGCAGTCTTTAATACACAGATGCAATGAAAAATTTTATGTCAGTGTTCGGGAAATTGTGTGAGAACTTCCAGAGAACTCTGAGATTTTAGCTCTCAAGCAACTTGGGAGATTATGTTTTCTTTGTTTTGGGAGTGTGGGAGGAGATTTGGGCCACACCTGGCAGTGATCAGGACTTGCTCCTGGATCAGTGCTCAAGGATCACCCCTCATGGTGCTCAGGGGGTAATATATGGTGAAGGTGGAATTGAACCTGTGCTAGCATCAAGCAAGACAAGTGCCTTTAACCCTGTACTATCTTTCCGGTTCCACTTGAAGACATTTTTTTTTTTTGAGGAAAAAAATTTAAATTTTTTTAATTTTTATTAGTGAAACACCATAAGGTACAATTGTAGACTTACAAATTTTTGTGCTTGGGTTTCACTTATACAATGATCCAGTACCCATCCCTCCACCAGTGCCCATTCTCCATCATTTACATTTTTTTTTTTAAATTTTTGTTAGTGAAACACTATGAGGTACAGTTGAAGACTTTTTAAACAGAAAAGATTTCTTTCCCTTTTAGGAGAATGACCTTGCAAAAGGAATTCAGACCTCAAAGTTTATTCCTTGCTACCCACTCAGTATTCTCCCAAGCTCATTATTGATATTTAAGTGACTTTCGGTCTCCATATTTTGGAATAAGTTAAACACAGCTCCACTACGCATATATTATCAAGATAGCACAGCGGTAGGGCGTTCGCCTTACAAGCGGCCAACATGGCCGACCCGAGTTCGATTCCTCCGCCCCTCTCGGAGAGCCCGGCAAGCTACCGAGAGTATTCGATATGCCAGACACAGTAACAACAAAGTCTCCAATGGAGACGTTACTGGGCCCGCTGGAGCAACGGGAGGGCCTTTATTTACCTTTACCTTTTAAAAAAAAACTGCTAATATAAAACCAACCAAACAAGCAATGAGGTTTTCAATTAATTTCCAAGCATCTGTAGTATACTCACTGTGTACCCAGCACAATTAGAATACAGAAACACCTCTGATCAAGCGGCTGTCTTGCTATTGCATCACATTAAATTGCGGGAAGGAGTTCTGAAAAGGCATTCTGTTAGAATGTGGAGAGATGAGGGCCGGGGGCCCCTTCACCAAGATTAAATAGCTACCTCCTTTAATTAATTAATTAAATACCTCCTTTCGTAAGGAGGTAAAGAAATTCATTTCCTAAAAATGGCGTGGTTGGGATAGTGAGGTTTGTGAGAAAGAAGCTGAAAACCAAACTGAATGAACACGAATGAGCTACTAATTAGGACTTTAAAATTTTGTTATTTTATTTTTCTCTGCCTTCCTTATGCCTCTCTAATGTGCATATATTATCATTTCCCAGGGCTGTTATAGAACTAAGTAGGATGCCAATATAGACATAGAGATATATAGAAATACAAATGAAACAACTTCTAAAACATAGCCATCTAGGACACACACATTATATGTGTATATATATATGTATACTTTTTACTGCATGAACATTATGCTTTCTTCTACATTCATATTTGCAAGTTGTCATATACATTTTTCTATATATTTTTATAACTGATATATTTCCAATATGTCTCATACACATATTAGATATATGCAAATGAACTATATAGATTTATATGAACATAAAAGAAAACAGATTTATGGAGTCACATAATAGTGATTTAGTAAATATTTACTTCTGATTACTGTCAGGAGAAATATTGACATTCTTTCTATGAAATATTAAACCACATGTATTAGAAGAACTTGTCACTAAGATTATCAATAGTCTAAAGAATAAAAGAAAATAAAAGTAAACTGTGACTTTGATAGGTCAGAAGAACAGAATAATAACCATAGTTCTAAATATGTTTGGAACTGAATTAGAAAGGAGAAAATAAGAACTTAAGATAATGCTTCCGTATTTTCCTGAAACCTTTTCATATGTGTTTCTAGAACTCATCATGTAGAAATCACTAATGCATTTTGTTTTGAAAAAAAAAAAACTTATATAATCTCTTTTTAAGATAAAAGTTCTGTTTCTCCATCTTTACCAACTCAACAATTGTAAAAAAAAAAAAGTGAAGTTCTGGCTTTTCACCTCCATTTTATTTAAACAAAATAGTAAAATATAATAAGTGATGACACACTTGAAGACAAATGAATACCAAATTGCTCTTAAACTTTTTAAATGCTCTCTCTTAATGATATACTTACTCTATACTTAGGAAGTCTTCACACTATAGCTTTTGTATGCAGCTCACGGTTTTGTCAAGTGTGGGCTTTTAAATATGCATTGAATGCATATGTTGTTTACTAACAACATTGAATATTACAATTACACCCGGAAGGTCGAGGAAAAGTGTGAGACAATGCTCAAACAATACTTATTTAGTTATTGAGAACACTGTCTATGGGACTACTTAAGAAATCTCTTTTTAAAAGATCTCTTACAAGTCTGGGGAAAGAAAGCAAAAAAAATGAATTCTTTATGAAGTGGTCATCAGAAGTCAGCAACTTTTTCTTTATAAAGAGCCAGATAATAAATATTTTAGACTTCAATGGTCTCTAGATAAATATTCAACTTGCTGTCTGGGAATTCCATTGTAGGGGCTTAGAAGCTCAACAGACGGTGATCAAGGAATTTATTGACTCTCATCACTAAAAATCCCGAGGCCAGCTGCAGGTGTCCTGGGGTCTCCAGCTACATTCCTGGATGGATTCTCTCCTATATCTCACATATATTTTCACATTAATTTCAATTTGACAGAGAGGATGGGGGAGGGTGGGCAAAATGTTTCTCTTAGCATCCTAACTGTGTCTCAGGCTATGAGACAATTCTACTTAGGGAGAAGTCACATTGTCTTTGGTTGTCTCTCCACAAACCTGTCATGACACTCAACGTGCTCATTCAAGAGATCTCGGTCTCTTCTTCACACCTAAATTAAAGGATGATGCCAATGACCTGAAAACACATCAGTGTAAGACTTCGGAGGGATTACTTGCCCAAGAGGGGAAAATAGCTAGTTGGATAAATAGATAGCCGGAGATGCTAGAAAGAAGGAGTCATGGGGGGCTGGAGCGATAGCACAGCGGGTAAGCATTTGCCTTGCACACGACCGACCTGGGTTCGATTCCCAGCATCCCATATGGGAATCCCAAGCACCGCCAGGAATAATTCCTGAGTGCAAAGCCAGGAGTAACCCCTGTGCATAGCCGGGTGTGACGCAAAAAAGAAAAGAAAAAAAAAAAGAAGGAGTCATGTCCAGTA
Source organism: Sorex fumeus (assembly GCF_029834395.1). Lineage (NCBI taxonomy): Eukaryota > Metazoa > Chordata > Mammalia > Eulipotyphla > Soricidae > Sorex > Sorex fumeus. The sequence continues at coordinate 4,332,034 of NW_026606154.1, read as the reverse complement.
GAGAAAATACAGGTCCCAGTGCCAGAGACAACACCAAGCTGAATGGAGTTCTCTATGTTGGCATCATCCTTCTATGTTCTAAGTGATAATGTAATGGTCCGCCGTAGGCTGAGTTTCTGGTTTAGGCCATCCATGGGAGGGGGGGACTGGAACTGAAGTGATGTGTGACACTGCATGGGTAGTGGCGATGAAAAAGATAAAATAAATACCTGACCCATATACAACGTACAGGCAATAGAAAGACCCATGCTTTCCACGAACTGCACTTGGAGAAATACACTTGTTGGCGTCCTCTGTGGATTTAACTCTTAGTTTTAGAAATCTCAACCAGTTCTTTCTCCTCCCTGCTCCCCTAGGCTTCAGTTCCTTTGTCATAAAATGGATAAAACCGATGCAAAGAGCTCCTCACAGAGAATGTCTCCAATTCCTAGGATATCATCACCTGGACCAAAATAGTGATGTTCCATGTCAGGAGCCAAGGAAAAAAATATTCTTTTTTTTTCTCTTTGGGTCACACCCGGCATTGCACAGGGATTACTCCTGGCTCATGCACTCAGAAATTACTCCTGGCAGTGCTCGGGGGACCATATGGGATGCTGGGAATTGAACCCGGGTTGGCCGCGTGCAAGACAAATGCCCTACCCGCTTGCTGTCACTCCAGCCCCACGGAAAATATTCTTGGGAAGGCAGTGTGAGAGATACACAAACCTCTCAGGCTGGAACAGTAGTGCAACAGGTAGGGAATTGACTTTGCATGCTGATGTCCCAGGTTTGATCTCTACCACCATGTATGGTCACCTGAGCCCACCAGGAGTGATCCCTGACCACTACTAGGTACGGCCCCAAGCCCCCAAACCTCCGCAAAGAAGAAAAAGAGAAAAACCTCAAATAGAGAAAAAAATGTTACTCGATTTTATTTCGATATAAGTAGTGAGGAAAGTGGGTGTTTTTTTTTCCTGCTTTTTTTTTAAGCTAGAAAGTGACCTAATGGAGCTGATAGTACAAGGAACTGTTTCAAGCAGTGAGAAATTTATGGAGATTTGTGCCACAAGTTAAAAAAAGTTTGCTTAATACTGTTCTGTTCAGGGAACTGCACAATCAATGTTGTCAAAATGCCTATAGGAAGGAAGAGATTCCAGTTAAAAGACTGCTCTGTGTGTGTGTGTGTGTTGCGTTGGACATTCCTTAATATTCTATGAAATAGGAAGAGATTAAATCGGATCTGTACAGAGGGAAGGTAACAGAAAAAAAGACCTTTTTTTTTTCTGACAGTGAGTGAGGAAGCGAATGACCTTCACCTTCTATGAGCAACAACTGAAATCTCCAGAGGAATATCCAGTGAAAAAGATTAACACTGAGATTGGAAATGTCATCAAAAAATAAAGATAAAAATATATGCTTTATTAGGAACTCTTTGTAAGTGGCATTATATTTGGCATCTCTTGATTGTGGGGGCAATTAGAAAAGGATAAATTGTAGGTGAAAAAAATATTTAGAATTTTAAGATACAGGAGCAAACATAACAGAAATGTTTGCTGTCTCCTACTATGATAGCTATGCCCCTGAATTTCATATTGGTGGAAGACCCAACCTTTCTGTATACTGTATTTCTATATGTTGTATTTTATTCTCCAGAGCAGCTGTGGGCTGATGGATGATGTCATTTCTTTTTTTTTTATTAAAGAAAAAAAAATTTTTTTGGCCTTTTGGGTCATATCCGGTTAGGCTCAGGGGTTACTGCTGGCTTTGCACTCAGGAATTACTCCTGGTGGTGCTCAGGGGTCCAAATGGGATGCTGGGAATCAAACCCGGGTTGGCCACGTACAAGGCAAATGCCTTACTTGCTGTACTATTGCTCCAGCCCTGGATCATATCATTTCTAATATTTTCCCCCATATACTTCAATAATTGTTTCTCTAAGTTTTCACGTGCTCCTTCAGTGCACTCTCTGCCTGTATTTCTTACCCTGTTCTCTTTCCATGGTATGTTATTTGAAACATAATAGATGACATGTCATTGTCGTGGAAAACCCAGAGCCACAGACCAATATGCAGCATGTTAATTTTTCTGGGATTTGATTTTAGCCAAACCCCAAATCCTTTATGCAAGCATGCCTACAGATTGTGCGCTGACCAACAAAAATAGACGCCCTCATGGCATCATAACCACGGGTCCTGGCAGAAAACATAAATCTTATTTTACAGATTGGCTGTCTGAGAGAGGGAGAGAGATTAAGTGGATTGCCTAAGGTCACAAGCTAAAGCTGTCTCCAAGTAAGGTTTCTTAATTCTGCCTTTTGTGCCTGCAATCATTCAATCCATCCCGAGGTTGGAAACTGTAACGGAAGGTTCTTTATCTCCTCCCTGACATCTTCAGCCGGTGTAAGACTCTGAAAGGTGACAACACTGGGTTTGAAGTGATAGCTCTCTTCTTTGGTTAGGGCAGCAGAAATGGAGAATCACTGCATTTTCATCATATTTCATGGACAAGTATGTGGGAAGACAGTGGAGCACCAAGAACAAAATGTTGGCTTTCAATGTTCTATAATAAACTCATTTAAATCAGATTATGCCAATGGCTGAACATGATAGCATTGGCAAGCTCTGCAATCTGTGGGCCTATGGTAAAAAAAAAAAAACTAACATTAAGGGATCTGGGGCGATATCTCTGAAGTTCAAGGGCTGGAGTGCATGCCTGACATACACAAGGCCCAGAGTTTGCTCCCTGATACCCCACGGTCACATGAGCACTGTTGGGTATGAACCTGGTGGTCCCTACTACTACTGCACCCAAATAACAGCATATCAACAGGCCCCAGTGTAGAGCCATTTGACCCACACTGGCAGGGATGGGTGTTGCTGGCAGTGACTCGTGGTCTCTCTAAGTAATTCTTGGGCAGCCCCCTAAAAACAAAACAAAGGCCAGCATTAAAATCTCAATACCGGTGCTGGAGCGATAGCACAGCGGGTAGGGCTTTTGCCTTGCATGCAGTTGGCCTGGGTTCGATTCCTAGCATCCCATATGGTCCCCTGAGCACCGCCAGGAGTAATTCCTGAGTGCAGAGCCAGGAGAAACCCTTGAGCATCACTGGGTGTGACCCAAAAAGCAAAAACAAAAACAAAAAAACTGAATACTTCTATTTGGTGAGGAATAATACCATCTGCTGGTTATCTATATTTTTTCATGCTTATGTGATGAGCTGTATATTGCTGATAGATGCTTTAAGATAATTTCAAAATAATCAACCTAGGTTGCTTTGTTTGAATATACTGTGTCCTACGGCCAAAGAGCAAGCCTTCTCTACTCAAGGACTAATAACGAGGATAATTATGTCTCTGCATGTTTGTCACCCTTTGCATTTCACAATGCACTTTCCATCATTTATTTTATTTGGCCTTCATAACTCCATGAGTTGCTGTTACATTATCCCCATTTTAAACACAGAGGCTCTCAAGAAGTGGAAGGTTAATTATCTTGCCCAAAGCTTCCCAATGTGTTCATCTTCTTAACCATGGAAGGAAGAGTTATTTAATGAAATCTAGAAAGACCATTGACATTAGCCCCACTCTCATTTTATATGATAACAATCCATTATAATTATAAAATATCAATTTTATGGAGTCTACCATTTTCAATGATGTTAAAACAATATCTCAAATGTATGTCTAAAACAGATGCAGGATGGTAATTATGTCATTCTGTCACCGGGGTCCTGGCCTGCACTGGCAGAATTCTCTTCATGGACCATTTCCTTTCTGCAATTTATTAATCCCCAAATTGTCCTGAAATCAGGCCCCTTCCATTCTTAGATTATCTATTTTTAATAGATCCCAGTGTTCACACATGGTCATCTTTTTTTTCAAATTGCATATGTATATGTATGCCAAAGTTCCAAAATTATGCTTCCAAGTCTACTATCCCTCTCCCGTTCCTCTCGCCTTATCCCGCCCCACATTTCAGCATCCATACATGTCTCCTTTCATTTTAAATTCAATATTTCTGAAATTAAAGACATTCTCTCAATAGCAACCATAAGAACAATCACGAAAATGAACAAAATAACAAAGCTGTTTTTCTGACTTGTAAAACTGATAGCCTGTCAATCTGCCTTTCTTTCTTTCTTTCTTTCTTTCTTTCTTTCTTTCTTTCTTTCCTTTCCTTTCCTTTCCTTTCCTTTCCTTTCCTTTTCTTTTATTTTCTTTCTTGGGACCATATGAAATCCTGGGGATCGAACCTACCTCAATCAGGCCAGGAAAGTGTTTCACTTGCTCCAGCCCCAGATGTAGCACATAACCAAATGATATATTTAAAATTCAGTGGATAATTATCTTATTAAAAAATATTGACGTGGTCTTGCACATGGCAGGCCTAAACTTGATCCCCAGCACTCCAGATGGTCTTTCATGCACAGCCAGAGGTAGGCCCTGAATACTGCCAAGTATGGCCCCAAACCAAAAGATATTCAGTGGTTCCAGGTGAACCTCCTTAAAGAAATTGTAGTGGAATCACTAAGAAAAACACAATGCATGCACTGATCCCTACAAGGATATCCATGGTGGGTTCAATTATTTGTTTATTTGTACAGAAATGGTCTTTGGGTGATTTTGCAATATCTCAATATCACATTTGTTACATTATTAATCCTCTGTTTAGAGAAATTTGAGAAGTACTCACAGATGGGTCCCCAGAAAGTCTGATTAACTGGGAGCAATCATTTCTGCTATAAGCAAAAGGTTTAATATGCTATTGTCCTTGGGTGTATAACCTTGTGGATCATGGAGAAGATTTCTGATGTAAGTACCACTGTTTAATATCATTTTTTGTCACTTATTTTAATACTTTTATCACTAATTTATTTAGTTGATTCCTGTCACCTATGAATGCATGTTCTCTAACAGCCAAATACATGGCTTTGCCTTCATACTTTCCCACTACCTAGAACAATGTTTGACATTGCAAAGACATTCGATATTCTATGGCATGTGTTATGAAAGCCTCTTGGGTAAGAATGACTGTTGACTGGTTGAAAAAGACAAAAACAACACATGAATCACTCTCTAGTCTTCTAGTGTGTGAGAACTGGGTCATTTTGTCCCTCAATGGCATTGAAATGTGGATCTCTGAAATCTCTAAATGTCTCGAGACAAATGAGATATTTTCCTCTCTGTGAGTTCCTTCACGCTGAGTCTGATCTGGAAGGCGCAAGAAGCAATTTAACATTGGAAACATGTCTTCCTTGCCCTGGATGGCATTCATTCCATGACACCTATTTAAAAGGATCGTTTCTTTTCCTCCCAAGTTTTAATATTATACTATATCTTTATTAAATTTTAAAGTTTAATATTTAATACATTTGGATTTTGCAGGATACACTTTTCCCACTTATTAATTTTACCAGTACTATCTGTGTTCAGCAAATTAGGGTTTGCTAAATAGAGTTACACCATATTAATAAGCCCAAATCTCTTGGTCCTGATGTTTAATTCATTGCTTTTATTAGTATATTTCCTAGTAGAAGATTTAATTTATACATATTAGACTCCACCACAGAATGTCTTGCTCACAATTTTTTTATTAACTCTATCCTCCAGTAATGAATAGTTTACCAGCTTATTGCATAAAACATTCCTGGCTGTTTTTACTTGGATAATCATTTGAAAAATTTTGTCAAAGATACAAAAAAAATTAAAAAGAGGAAAAACCTCACTCTTCTTTTAGGATATCCAATTGCTATTTTCTTAGGGAATCTGTTTAATTCACTTATATCTTGTGTTTTCTAAGCAGCGCTTAGGAATTTAAGAAGTTTATATGACAGTTTTTCCATTAAATACAACTATTTTCTAGAATTCGTGATTTTAGTGAAGAGAGAAGCATTTGTTTGGCATGGAAACAAGCTGAATTATAGTCTAGATGAGACCATATGCCTATTGCTTCTGAGCCTCTGAGGGTCTTCAAGAGAGCAGAGGGCTGTGTCATATGTGGATGACACTGATTGATCCCCAGCACGAATGGTCCTCCTGAGGACCCATGGGTGCAGCCTTCAAGCTTGGAGCTGAGCCCCTGAGCCCTGCCAGGTGTGGCCTCCCAACAACCCCCCTGTGCCCACAAAATGCACTTTCATGGGGTTACACCTACTTCAGAGGTTAAGTAGCTATATACTTCTTCCACAGAGGTTTTGTGTCTTCCTCGACATGACTAGGGAGGAGAGCACTGTAGCACTGTCCTCCCATTGTTCATCGATTTGCTCAAGCAGGCCCAGTAACATCTCCATGGTGAGACTAGTTGTTACTGTGTTTGGCATATCAAATACGTCACGGGTAGCTTGCCAGGCTTTGCCATGCAGGTGAGATACTCTCGGTAGCTTGCTGGGCTCTCCGAGAGGGGCAGAGGAATCGAACTCAGGTGGACCATGTTGGCTGCATGCAAGGCAAATGCCCTACCCGCTGTGCTGTTGCTCCAGCCCCATAGAGAGGATAGAGAACAACTAAAACATTGATCACAGCAGTGATTTTAAATACGGGACATTTCTCCAGTCCACGTGACACCGATCTCAGAAGTCGAGTTCAAGGACGGGAAAGGTTTGTGGCATGGTTACAGGCAGGAGGAGATTATACAACTCTATTGAAACCCAGGTTGAGGGACTTGGACCCCAACATCTGTAGGGCTGGGAAGACTAGCCGCGCTAACGACAGCCGTGGGAGTGTAGCAACCAAACAGTCATTGATTAAAATCCACATTAGAAGTCTCCTTGCCTCATTTTCCAAAGTGAAACTTAGCATGTGACCTGGTGGCAGGGAATATTTAATGAGAACAATGGTTTCAGCACGGAAAGCTATAAACCAGCCATGACAGAGAGAACTTGTCAGCTTGGGGGATACTTGCTAAGACGTTGGTCACATATCCCTCTAGTGACTATTTTTTGTATTCGTAACCATAAGCCATGTCCTTGTCATTAAGACAAGCAAAAGGAAATTGAGGCAGTACAACATTTTGTGTGTGTGTGTGTGTGAATGTGTGAGTGTGTATGTGTGCGTGTGTGTGTGTGTGTTCTGTTTTATAATCCTCAAATTTCCTCTCCCACTTTCCTGTTTTCCTTTCTCCCCATTTCTGTTCGTGTCCTACAGGGGAAGTTCTGGTAAAAAGTAAATCAGGCCAAAATGAGGAATCAAAAATTTTTCTTCCCGATAGTTCTACCCTTTATTATAAAATAATATGATGGCAGTGAGAGGCTGTCCTAAAAGATTATGCTCTATGATAGGAGTTTCTTATTTTTTTTTATTTTCTTTTTTTGGTCACTCCCGGCATTGCACAGGGGTTACTCCTGGCTCATGCACTCAGGGATTACTCCTGGTGGTGCCTGGGAGACCATCTGAGGTGCTGGGAATCGAACCCGGGTCGGACGCATGCAAGGTAAACGCCCTACCCACTGTGCTATCACTCCAGCCCCCAAGAGGAACTTCTAACGGGTATGAAGTGGCAGGTCCGGAAGTACAGCAGTGGCTGGACTTCGGTAATGTTCTTCAGTGCATAACGTTCTACTTGATTTGCCGCATATGGCCAATCAGGATTGACTTGGAAAATCAGGGCAGATATGACACAATCGGAGGTGAAAGATGACTTGTTTGGATATTCCAAAGGGACCTTCTGTAGTAGTTGATTATCATTCTAGTTCACAGTGAGCACATACTATATTCTGGGCATCATACCATTTATATACGAGTAAGCACGGCCTCTTTACTAAATGCGACGAGGGAAATTAAATGTCAACATTTACCTTTCATTAATTTTTATTAGGGCTGCGATCAAGCAGTTGCTGTGGATCTAAGCACAGCAGAAAGCCCAGCCTCACGCAGCATCACACTGCAAATAGAGAGATGGGGGCAGAGTGAAAGGAGGGATGAGAAATGAAGAGAAACACATCTACAAGGAGATTTGTCGTTTGGGTTTTGGGCCCACATCCAGTAATGCTCAGGGCTTACTCCTGGCTTTGCACTCAGGAATCACTCCCAGAAGGTTGGAGGAATCAAATGGGGTCCCAGGTATCAAGCCCAGATTGGCCGTGTGCAAGGCAAATACTGCACCCTCTGTACTATCTCTAGAGCTCCTAAAAGAATGTTTTAATTGAGATGTCATCGGGCCAGGAAAAGAGACAGAGACAGAGTCAGAGACAGAGAGTATAACAGGTAAGATGCTAGCCTTAAATGAGGCTGAACCAGGTTCCATCCCTGGCATCATATACGATCCATCCCCTAAGCACCTCCATGCATGATCCCTAGTTCAGAGGCAGGATTAAGCCCTAAACACAGTTAAATATGGCCCAAATTCCCTCTCCCAAACAAAATATAAGTGTGATGTAAGGAATGATGTGCAAAGGAGTGGAAAGTGTAATTCTAAGAAAATTTCCCCTCATATATGTATAAACATGCTCGTTTTTCCAAGTGTTGGGTTTCTTCCATTTGTTTATGATGTCTAATTTACTTGTTAAAGGGGTGGTTTGGGCCACACCTGGCTGTGCTCAGGATTTGCTCCTGGCTCTGTGCTCAGGGATTGTGAGGCTCAGACACCCCCCCCCCCCCCGAGTGCAGCGTGACAGGTGGCAGAAATGAGGAAAATCAAGTAGGCCTCAGGTTCAAGTTCCTGGAACTGAAACAGATCCAGTTTCCCAGCAATGAAACAGTGTGTTACTAGCCCCCTGAATCCAGTTGGGAAGTTTCCCGGGCCCCATAAATGTTCAATCAATCACTATGCCTCAGTTATAATGCCCCCCAGGTAAGGTAAAGGTAAAGGCCCTCCCGTTGATCATCGATTTGCTCGAGCGGGCCCAGTAATGTCTCCATTGGAGACTTTATTGTTACTGTGTCTGGCATATCGAATACGTCACGGGGAGCTTGCCAGGCTCTGCCGTGCGGGCGAGATACTGTCGGTAGCTTGCCGGGCTCTCCGAGAGGGGCGGAGGAATCGAACTCGGGTCGGCCATGTTGGCTGCGTGCGAGGCAAACGCCCTACCGCTGTGCTATCGCTCCAGCCCCCCAAATTATCTTTTATTAACCATATGGAATGAGTAGCCTATGTAACCATAAAGCTGTTACTGTTACTGGAAACTATTACTTAGCTGTTGCCTGACCACTGTTACCACAGTGCTTGCTTAACTTTGAAACTTTAAAACCTATATAAATCTCTTGTGACTTGGAGTTGGGGGGTGGGGGGGACATCCTTGTCAAGAGACTCCACTGTGTTGGATGAGACTTGGACCCTAGCTCGAGCTAGCAATAAAGTTCCTTTGCTTTTCCATTATCATGTGTGGACTTGGTCTCTCAGCAACTGGAGATCTGAAATTCAGACCCAACGGGATCACTCCTTGCGGTGTTCAGGGGACTCTATGCAGTGTTGAGGATCAAACTCAGACCAGCCACACATAAGGCAAGTGCCATACCTGCTGTACTATCTGTCTATGCCCTGATGTCTAATTTTAACTGTCTCTCTTCTTCACTGGCCTGAGAATTCCTTGAAAGCTTCCAGCATGACACTGTTTATGCAAGAAATAGTTACTCCACCAATATTTGCAGCAAGGTTGCAAGGATGGGTGAAGAGAGAGGAGGAAAAAATTCATAAAAGAATCAAAATAAGCAAGTAATTCATAAAAGAATCAAAATAAGCAAGAAATTGTTCAGATTATGTTCCAACATTACATGACTGAAACCAAATCATGATCAACTTTGTAACTGTGTATCTCACTGTGATTCAATAAAAATTAATATATGTTCATATTACATTAATTGGGCTAGAGTGATAGCACAGTGGGCAGGTTGTTTGCCTTGCACAAGGCCAACCCAGGTCCAATTCCTCCATCCCTCTCAGAGAGCTTGGCAAGCTACTGAGAGTATCCCGCCCGCATGGCAAAGCCTGGCAAGCTCCCTGTGGCATATTCGATATGCCAAAAACAGTAACAAGTCTCACAATGGAGACATTACTGGTGCCCGCTTGAGCAAATTGATGAAAAATGGGAGGACCGTGCTACAGTGTTATGATCCTTATTATATAATATATGATAATTATATAAATATATAAAATTATTATATATATAGATATAGCACTGTCACTGTATCACTGTCATCCAGTTGTTCATTGATTTGCTCGAGCCGGCACCAGTAATGTCTCCATTGCGAGACTTATTACTGTTTTTGGCATATGGAATACACCACGAGGAGCTTGCCAGGCTCTACTGTGCGGGCAGGATACTCTCAGCAGCTTGCCCGGCTCTCTGAGAGCGATAGAGGATGGAGGGTCAGCCGTGTGCAAGGCAAACACCCTACCCACTGTTCTATCAAAGGAAAGAAAATAAATTGTTCAGATAAGCTCAACCAGGAGGGTATAGAGGCCCAACCCATGCCATCAAACACACTTCATCCTAAATATGGATTCTCACTGGAAGCTTGTTGGGCTTGAGTTAAATCAGAAAAAGGGAAGTTCCTTGAAAGAAGAAATGGCATTGAAATGAAGCTCACCATGCATGCTGAGCACAGCAGTGAAGCAAACTTCTTTGCTTTCCCATCACCCTGGCTAGGGGATGATTGTCCTCACATTTCACCCTGGAGTGTGTGTGTGTGGGCGGGGGGGCGGGGGGGATGAGGGATGGAGAGACGGAGATGGATGGAGCCATGGGGTGTGGGGGGGATGGAAAGATTAGCAGTCACGTGTAGGAGAGAAGAGGAAGGCAGGGAAGAGAAGCAACAAGAAGGGAGACTCTTGCCTGCTATTTGGAAGATGATCTTGCAGGTACTTGAACTTCTGCCACGGAATGGGCCGCCTCAGAAGATGCAGGTCCATAGCGCTTGAAGTGTAGCTCTCAGGCCAGTGATGTGTTTTAAAGGGAGTCCAAAATCTCGTGTGTGCGTGTGTGTGTGTGTGTGTGTGTGTGTGTGTTTGTGTGTGTGTGGTGCTAGCTCTCGTACTTTGCCGCTGAGCCGGCTGCTACTCCAGGTCTTCTGCCATTTTTTAAAATCAGATCACTGTATCAATTTGCAACAGGCTTAGTAATCATCCTTGGACTAAATCTTTCCGAGAACTACGCCCTGTGTACTAAGATTTGGAAAGTGTGGCCGCAATTTTAGAGTCAGAAGTGTTGAGGCAGATAAATTGGATCTATCTCTGTATCTCATATTGGAGATGGGATGGAACACTCATGCTTGCATTAGTGACGGGAAAAGAAAAAAGTGAGATATGGCATCCTTTGTCTTTTATTATATTTTAATAGAAGAAGAATCACATTTTAATTAAGCTTCTTGACCAAGTCCTTTGTGATTATTAGGAGAGTTTCAGTCATTATGCTGTGGAATTTAAAACTAAACAAGCTGGTGTGTGTCACCCAGAGCTGATTATATGGTGATTTAAATTAGACACTGTTATTTCCTATTAATTAATTGTGGCGATTTATCAGTAGTATTTAAAATTTTATTTGGGGAGTGCAGGCTGAAAATTGATGATGCGCCCCCTTTAGGTAAGTGTAGGCTAACATTGTACCATAATTTAACCTAGTTTTTCTTTTTTTTTGTTTTGCTTTTGGGGGACTTCACCCAGCAGTACTGAGGGCTTACTACTGACTCTGTGCTTTATAATTTATTTATTTATTTATATTTTTGGGGGGTCACACCCAGCAATGCTCAGGGGTTACTCCTGACTCTGCACTCAGGAATTACTCCTGGCAGTGCTCAGGGGACCATATGGGATGCTGGAGATCAAATCCAGACCGGCTGTTTGCAAGGCACATGCCCTACCCACTGTACCATCGCTCCAGCCCCTGTGCTTTATAATTCAACTTTCCTAAATGATTAACTAACTGAAAATAATGCTTTTCCCCTCCTATATTAAAATCATCTTCATTAATTTGAAGATTTAAGCTCAAAGATCATAAGAGAGCAGTGATACCTGAGCATTTAATGGTCATAATTTACAATGATACCCATTTTTAAATGAGGTATTACAGTGCAAATCCAGAATTACCAGCATTTATTTATTTATTATTACCTATTCAGGGGCATAACAGAGGTGATGTATGATTCATGTTGCAAATGATTATCTGGACATTTTCTAGAATCATGGGTATATGTTATGCCCAGTTACTTTTCAGCCCATTAAAAATACAAGTCCAAGGATGGCTGTGATGGCTCAGTGTGGGTGGATGGGCTACTTTATTTTGCATCCAGGGTCCTCAATGGGGCTTCTGGCCTCAGGTCCCCAAATATCATCAGAAATGACTCAAAAGAACCATCTCCTCCACTAAAATACTAATACTAATAAGAAGAATGTAAATAAGAGTCAAAAAGTTTCTTTTTCAATGACAACTAAAAAATAACTAAATGCTATAAAAGATGGTGATATTATAAAGATGCGCTTTGAATCGTACTGTTGTAACAGAGCTACACGGCAAAATAAAATACTGACAGCTTCGCTTACATATTAGCACGTAACTAAGACACAGATTGTTCTTCTCTAGTGAGTAAGACAAACCATAAGGATATTTCAAAGTTAACTGAGGAGGGGTAGAATGAGAGGTAGACAATATATTTCTGCAAAGACAATGCAATTTTAGGGTTTTTTTTCTCTTTGGATAAAACTATTGTGTAGGTGTACCCAACTTACTCCCATTGCGCACAACAGGGTATTCCTTCTTCTTTTATTTTTTTTCTTTTCCAGAAACCTCAAAGCATGAAAAGAAAACTAGTGGTTTGGAAGTTAGAAATTAAATGAAAGTTGGGGGGCTTCCAAGGAAGCTGAGATCGCAATGAGAATAGAATATTGTGGATTGTTACTGCTTGGGAGGAGAGGGTCCCTCTTCCTGGAGGATAGACAGACAACAGATGACTCTCCCACTGATGGAATTTAGTTCCGAGATGGCTCTCGTTCTCCCTCTGACTAACGAGAGACAACTGCTCCAGACAGCATCTGTCAGACAGCAACAGTATGCCACACTGGTATTTGGGTTGGAATTAAAACCCTTATTTGATGTCTCCATTCCCATTTTGGACAAGGTAACTTGTGTTCTTCTTACTTTACAAATGAGCCACTTAATTAGAAGTGGCATATGCCTCCCCTAAAATATAGCACGGACCCCGCCACAAGGCCCTGGCCTACTCTTAGACACACTGCATTGTTTTAACTCAGATATCACCAGGAAAAAGAAAAGAATATTTCCTTGCTTGACAAAGACAAAAGGTTAGATGAGATCTCGGCATCACAGGAGCATTATCTTGTCAAGTGTCTGGAATACATTAATCCAGGGATGAGCCATTCCGTTAAAATTTAAGTATGGCCGAAGGAAAATCTTTATACCTGCTATTTGTATTATTTTGCTGTGGTCCTGTGGTGGGGGGAATAGAAGAATAAATCTTTGTGACTATTCTAAGGCCAGTTGGAAGAAATCAAATTTAATTAAGAAAAAAACACTGTTACCTGGGGCTATGGAAATATAGGATTCTGAAACATGTCTAAACCATCATAAAACCTGGTTTGTGATTAGTAAACAATGAATTCTTCCTTGACAGACAGACACTGTGGGTTTCTCCATTTATGCTCTAACTAGCACGCTCTTCATTTATAAACCGTAAGTCTAAAACTCATTTCCTTGTTTGCATCATGCTCAGTTTCCCCTTAACAAGATAAATCATAATGAGGCTATGGATATGTGGGCATGGACTCTGTTTGGTTGCAAGTAGTGGTTAATTGTCTCCATCGTTCCCTTTTGTCAATTAGGATGTTAGTATGAGCTGGAATAGTTAGCATGCACTGACCAAGCGATGTCCTAAGAAAAACATGGAAGTTCAATGTGAAAAAGATGATGTTGAGTGTCTGTATTGCAAGCCATAATGCCCAAAAGTAGAGAAAGGGTATGGGGAATATTGTCTGCCATGGAGGCAGGGGGAGGGTGGGAAAGGGTGGGTTTACCAGGGATATTGGTGGTGGGGAAAGTGCACTGGTGGAGGAATGGGTGTTTGATCATTGTGTGATTGTAACCCAAACATGAAAGCTTGTAACTATCTCACCGTGATTAAATAAAATTTTTAAAAAAGTAAAAAGAAAAAGATGATGTTGAGACCAGAATGTATCACTAACTATAGCCGACCGGTTGTGTAAGAATTTATCTCTATAAGGCTAGAGAGTCAGGACCGGGATTAAGATGCAGGCCTTGTTCATGTCTCATCCCAGATGCATCCTCAGTACCATGTGACTCTGGTGCATCACTCAGTGTGGTCCATGAGGTCCCCAAGCGCCGTTACGGTGGTCCAGATACTGCCCAGCCCAGCAAGCTCAGAGCAGAACCACCTGCTCAGATTCTAGCACTCAGCTACAGTTTGGGTGGCATACAATTGTAAGGAGGGAATTCTTAGGCTCACAGAATACTCTTTGGAAGTCATGTCCCACAGATAAAAGGGAAAAACAAAGAAACTGTATGAAGCTTGCTGCTTCGTCATAAAGCCAACATACAAGTGGCTGAGTCAAAGCAAAACTACTACACCACAGATTTTTTTGTGTAAGTTCAAGTTTCACAAGCGTGTACTTAGGCTATAGACATCAAGATTGGATCTTTGAATTGGAGGCGGGACAGGCATGCAAGTGCTCAGAGGTTATTCCTGGCTCTGGCGTCAGGGGTCACTGCTGACACTGCTTGGGGGACACTCGTATGCAATGCTAGGGCTCAAAATGAGTTCCACCGTATGAAAAGAAATGCCTCAACTCTTGTACTATTCCTCTGGATCCAGAATTTCTTTTTTTTTTCTTTTTCTCTTTTATTGATTCACCATGAGATACAAAGCTTTCATGTTTCAGTTTCAGTCATACAACGATCAATCACTCCATCCCTTCACCAGTGCACATTTTCCACCACCAAAATCCTCAGTATCCTGCCACCCCCCTCCCATTCCAACCCTTACCCTGCCTGTATGGCAGACAATCTCCTCCATACTCTCTCTCTCTACTTTGGTCACATTCAATATCTTGACAGCAGTCCCACCACCACTCAAATCTGCCAAAAAGGCAAAGCTGGACAATTTGTTTTGTATTGCTTGTTATGGAGAGCATATATAATGTCACGTGGCCGCGAGAGTGGCCGCTTACTCTAGGAATTCTAAAATTTTAATAATTAGCGTTTGGAGAGATCTCTGCAGCAAGTTGCTTGGTTCTGAGACTCGTGTGTGTATGTATGTGTGTGTGTGAGTGTGTGTGTGTGTGTGTGTGTGTGTCTGGATCATGACAATGTAGGAGCTTAATGAGTAGCTGGGGGCATAGTCCCATTGGGGTGGGGGGGAGTAGAAGGGCTGGCTCCTCCCCTGTCCCATGACGCTTGGCGTTTGCCCTTTCTGCTCCCACATACCTGGACTTTTGGTTGGGTTCTGGAAGATGGCGGCTGCTGGGATTCCTAGGGGGACAGGCGGAGGGATAGCACCTGCTCCCGTCTGGAGTAGCCCAGTGAAAATGGCCTATTGCAAAGTCTGGAGGCATCTCTGCAGTGAGCTGCTTGGTTCTGAGATTTGTGTGTGTGTCTCTTGACCCCAATATTTCTCTAAATGATTCTTTATACTTGGAAACATTGGATTGTACAGATGCAATACTTAAAAATTGTTATTCATCTATATGTTAACTTGTATATGCATCCAGCAAATGTTTGTCAGGCCAGAGAGATAGCACAGCTGGTGGGGTGCTTGCCTTACACACAGCCAAGCTGGATTTGTTCTCTGGCACTACATATGATCCTCTGTGCCACAGCATGATTGATCTCTGAACACCACTTGGTGTGGCTCAAAACTTAAAATTGTGAGGCTAGAGCAAGAGACAGCGGGTAGGGCATTTGCCTTGCACGCGACCAACCCGGGTTCAATTCCCAGCATCTCTTATGGTCCCCCGAGCACCGCCAGGGGTAATTCCTGAGTGCAGAGCCAGGAGGAACCAAAAAGGAAAAAAAAATTAAAATTGTTTGTCAAGCACACGCTTATGTGACAGCAATAAAGTAAGAGTAATAAAATATGATAAATACTGATATAGGAAAATTATATAAAACATATAGAAAATAGGAGGAGAAATCAGGGAGACTGGACTGAAGGGTTTACCATGATAGAAGGCAGAGAACGCAAGGATCCAAAAAAAGAACACTTTAAAAAAAAAAAGAAAATAAATAAGGCTGGGTTAGCTTATGTTTTCTTTTATCATTTTATTGGAACAAAGAGTAAAAATTGGTCTTTCCTGCTAGCAGGTTTAGGTAGAATCAAGCTTCAATGCCTTCAGATCATTGGCGTTCTGCGGATGGTTTGCTTCCATCAATCATTCTCTGAAAATGCTGGGTCTGACTTCAGGTGAAGGAGGTTGAAGCACTGTAGCACCGTAGCACTGTCCTCCAGTTGTTCGTCAGTTTGCTCCAACGGGCCCAGTAACATCTCCGTTGTGAGATTTGTTGTTACTGTGTTTGGCATATCGAATACATCATGGGGAACTTGCCAGGCTTTGCTCTGCGGACAATATACTCTTGGTAGCTTGCCAGACTCTCCGAGAGGGGTGGAGGAATTGAACCCGGGTCGGCCAGGCTGGCTGCGTGTAAGGCAAACACCCTACACTTTGGGCTATTGCTTCAGCCCAAAGGAAGTTAAAGGTCAGAGAAAAATGGCACATGTAAGGTAGTCAGAGCAAAGAATTTTTCTAGATTAAAAATGTCACTAGGGGCTGGAGCGATAGCACAGTGGGAAGGGCATTTGCCTTGCACGCGGCCAACCCAGGTTCGATTTCCAGCATCCCATATGGTCCCCTGAGCACCGCCAGGGGTAATTCTTGAGTGCAGAGCCAGGAGTAACCCCTGTGCATCGCCAGGTGTGACCCAAAAAAAAAAAGGAAAAAAATGTCACTATAGGGGCCAGAGAGATAGTACAGCAAGTAAGGCTCTTGCCTTGCATGCAGATAACCTGGGTTCAATCTCCAGCATCCCAAATGGACCCTGAGCACTGCCACTGGCCTCTGAGCACCAGTGATTTGACCCAAAAAACAAATTTAAAAAATTATAATGTAATTGTAAAAAATTGTAATTGTAATTACTCTTTTTAAAAAAGTAATGTCACTATAGGAACCAGAGATGTAGTATCAGAGGACCCTGATTTGGTCCCTGGTACCACATAGGCATAGGGTGACCTCATGCTGGATCCTCACATTGAACAGTATCCAGTTGGCCAATTTTGCCTACAAGTTAGCCCCCCTTCCCACCCTGCATTGTCTGACCTCATATGTGATGCATGCATGTATTTTCCTATTGTTCCAGAGATAACATACTCTCAATTCTTTCTACATCTTCTTGGCACGCATCTCTTATGTGGATTTTCATAGTGACCCTTTATGTTCATAGCTGTGTAGTATTCTACTAAATGAATATACCAGGACAACAACTAACCAGTCCCATCATGATGGGAATTCAGATTTTTCTTTGCCCACCCATCAAAGCCCTTCATTTTCTTATGAAGTGTCTGTCAACTGTCATTCATTAGTGACTTTTGGGAGGAGAAATAAATCTCTTAACACTTGTGTTCATGCGCCACAATTTGGAACCATCCATTCCCAGAGCTTAACTTGAGTTGTGGCATCTTAATAGCAGTGATTGTTCCAACTAGTGCTTCCTGTTTGCCCTAAAGGGACTTTTCTCCCACATGAATTCTTGTTGAATCATGTTAATTGTTCTGTTCAATTGAGTGAATTAAAAAAATAAATGAGAACACTGTCACGGGGCTCACCAAAAAACTTATCCACTTGTCCATTCTTAGGCAATCTGTTAGGGCCATGTGAGCACTGCACGTCAGGAGAATCTGTAGCTATATGTCCTCCAATTCAGTGTCACCTTGACCAGTCAGCTCCTGGCTAACCACACAGGTGACCACAAAGGCATGGGCTAGGCCAAATTTCCCTGCCATAACTGAAGTAGACCAGCAGAAACAACCAATCAATAGACTAGTGAGAAAAAGAAAGAACCCAATAAAGCAAGAACGTAGAACGGATGCAGAACACCCCAACAAGCATAGTCAGATAAGCCATTTTGTTTGCTTCTCATTCTCATATTGTTTGAATTCTTGTAAAAAATGTGTAAAAACTGCCTATTTACTGAAAAGGCACCTGACATCCTACAACAAATTGGTCTTAATTTATCCTTTGTCATGGTAAACCTAGTATGGGCAGCTTCAGATATGTATTCAGATAGTATTCAGATATGTATTCAGATAGTATTCAGATATGTATTCAGATAGTATGGGCAACTTCCTCCTGACACCATCCAGCCTGTTTTATTATGGAGCAAATGAGCAATCACCGTAATTAAAGAAAGACTTGTTATTTTGATGAGTGTGAAAAAATGTACAATCAATTATTTAATAGTTTTTACCCCCATTAAGATATTTGAAGAATGCATGTCTGAAAAAAAGGATCAAGACAATTGCATTCAAGCCAGTTGGTGAGTCTAAGTCTCCAACTGGAGCTGGAGAGAAAACTTGGGGCTCCAAAGAGAGAGATTTGTAAATTCTTTACAGGGCACTCGTTCTGAGGCTCTGAATTTGAAATGGATTGGTGAAGGTTTTCACAGATCTGAAGAAATAAAAGCAAAACAGAAGACATTACTGAAGATTCTTAGTTGCTTGAATACAGTGGGGGAAAATGTCCTTTCTAACAGTTCTCCACCACTTAAAAATCATTCTTAGATTCGAAGAAAGCCAAAAGCTAAAATAAAAAGGTGCATGTATACATATCCATTAAGTATTACTAAAACTTAAAATCCTCCCTCGATGATTTGTTTCTTTCCCAGGCAGAACATAGATCTCTGCCTTTACCCAGCTTAAAATGCCTGATAAGGAAGACTTTTTCTCCTAAGTTTCTTTGAGGAAAGTCAGCTTTTTTATCAGTACATGTCTTTGTAGAAATGCAAATATTTTATAGAGCTATAAATCTATCGTACATAAAAGTACTTACTGGTATTCTGACTCTTTTAGGTGTTGAAATGAATTGTTTCATTTTTGTCTTTTGTGGCCATGCCCACCCAGCAGTGGTGGGGGTCCCTCCAGTACCCCCTATATACAAACCATATGCAGAATGCGTTGAACTCTCCCTCCCAGACCAGAAACTGCTAGATCTGTTGGTTCCTCTATCACACTTTTTCACTCAACGCCTTAACTATACTGAGTAGAAACAATGGACATTTTTCTTCATATTCCAAGAATCATATTAAGTGGCAATAACAAAATGTCCTCTATAATTTTCTCCAAAGCAGAAATACCAACATTTTTATTTCACTAATTAAACAATAAGGTGATCCCATTTTCTCTAAAGTTTGTCAAAGATTGAGTCATTGCATGGATTTTAATTCATTTAATATCTTTATGGATTCAGCTTCAGAATAAGATCAACATATATGTGTGTGCTGGGTAGTATTCCACTTGAAGTCAGGTTGACCTGGGGGTCAATTCAGTTCCACTCACTCGCTGGGTATCTCTCGGTATCTATTGAAGTTCCTGCACTCTAAAGGTCATCATTAAAATTTGAGGCAACAATAATTTACTAGATTTTTAAGAGTAGAGATGCAATAATAATAGTAAACCATCTAACATGGTATTAATAATTGCAGTTTGGTCATTAATTATTTTCATTAGCAAGTAGCTACTGATAGTAAACCATCTAACATGGTATTAATAATTGCAGATGTGCTTATTTTCTGTCATTTCTTATTTTCATTAGCATGTAGTGATTGAAACCTTCAGTGCCTTTTCTGATTTAGGTTTTACTGTATACATAGTAATTTTCTTACTTGTTTGCCATTTATCACATGAATAAAATTTTTCCTTAAGCTCTTTAATTGACTAGATTAAAATTGCAATGTGTCAGGCATATTGGAACTGAGGTCAATAATACCAATACAAGATTTAGCAATTCAGTGTTTTTTTTCCTTCACAACAGTCAATGAGTTTGTTGATTTGTTTTGTCAATTTAAGTTCTGTGTTTGATATGATTATTATTACAATTTATGATGTTTTTGGGAATGAAACTCGGACAGGTGAAAAGTAAGAAAACAATATGTCCTTGTATAACTGCATCTACATGTGTGTGAATTTCCTTGGGAGGTGACAAGTGTTTCTGATTTCAAAGTTAATGACATTGAAACTGTTTGTGTCTCTCCACTCTCTAGCTATACTGCATAATAGATTAGAAATACATATGTATGTATATTAATGCACACCTATGCAAAATATGAATCCTAGAGACGTTAACTGCATTATTCTATGCATTAGTCAAACTATTTCTATTCATTAGTTCATGTACACCCAAGGAATAGCCATATTTAATTTGTTCAAAGTTTGTTCTTTTTTAAAAGGTATTCTGACAAGTAGAGAATCTTCTGGTACTCTTAGCCTGAGCTGGAATTAATTCAGTGGTTTTAAAGAAGGCTGGTTTCCAAAGACCCAGACAGTAGGTGTGCAGTATAATAATTTCTATATTCTGAATTGGAGGCATGCAGAGCTAAAAGATACATATGCAAGTCCGCTGCCAGAAATGTACTGTTCCACTTTCTCACCAATCAGATTGCCACTAACACCTCATTAGTTTTTCTTAATTAAACTCTAAATGTAAAAACATACTTATAGATTATGTTTTTCAGCTACCGAGATATTATATTCACTTTCAAAATGACTAATTACATTAAAATTTTAAAACCTGGGGGTGAAATCCTATAGCTTAATTTAAACGTGCCCCTAAAAAACACTTTTTTTATAGAATAAATATCCATCCAATAATAACATTTATTATTCCTGGGAGGAGATTTTTTTTTCCTGACACGATCATATTTTACTTAAGAATAGAACACAAGGGGACTGTAGTGATAATACAGCAGGTAGGGTATTTGCCTTGCACATGGCCTACCCGGGTTCGATTCCCAGCATTTCATATAGTCCTCTGAGCACTGCCAGTAGTAATTCCCGAGTGCAAAGCCAGGAGTAACCCCTGTGCACTGTGCATCCTGGGGTGTGACCCAAAAAGCAAAAAAAAAAAAAAAAAAAAAAAAGTACAGACAAAAGATTTTAGAATCAATGTGTTGTTTTGGTCGGGAGTGGGTAACACCCTACATTTTAGCTCAAGATGTATTCCTGTGCTCAAAGGTGGTGCCTGAAAGTATTCATGAGAACACTGTTTATCAGTTTTCCTGTTCAAACAGAAATTAGTTGGAGACTTGTGATATTGTACAGTGAGTAGGGTGCCTGCCTTGCACACAGTTAACCTGGGTTTAATTCCTGGCACCCCGTAGGGTCCCCAAGTCCTTGCCAGGAGTAATCCCCGGGTGCAGAACCAGGACTAAGCCCTGAACACAGCCATGTGTCTCCCCCACTAAAAGAAAAAATGGTTTGAACACATGTGATTTATTTGTTCAAATCCATGAGCATAGAAGGTATTTCTACAATATCATTTCAATGCAATTATTTTTTTTGCTTTTTGGGTCACACCCGGCAATGCACAGGGGTTCCTCCTGGCTCTGCACTCAGGAATTACTCCTGGCGGTGCTTGGGAGACCATATGGGATGCTGGGAATCCAACCCAGGTCAGCCACATGCAAGGCAAACGCCCTACTCGCTGTGCTATTGCTGCAGCCCCCTCAAGGGAAATTCTTAAAGTGGGAGACAACTCTGGCTTGTACAAGTCCTTTCAGCCAGGAAACCTTGCGGTGAAGCAATGCACTTGTTGGGGGCTGCAGAGAGAGAGACCACAGCATCTGGGTACGACACCTGCCTTCGGTTCAATCCCTGGCCCTCCCATATGGTCCCCTGAGCACCAGCAAGAGTAATTCCAGAGTGCAGAGCCAGGAGTAACCCCTGAACATCACCGGGTGTGCCCTCCCCCCATAAAAAAAAAAGAAAAGAAAGAAGAGCTATCACTTGTTAAAACCGTTTTTATTATAGTTTAGGTAACATGGTTAAATAGTGTTAAGGCTTATGGTGTTGATGCTTTGTTGCTACACTATCTTCCCACCGAAGTGTCTACGCCCCTCTTCATGGTCCCTTTGATCTTTTTTACACATAAAGAAAACACTTCCGGAGGCAGAAGAAGTAACCACTTAACCATAAAGTTTAAATACTTGGCATAGACTTTGTTTTTGCTATTCATGAAGTTTCGTATGGGAAAAAGAATCCTTACAAGTACGGTGGATGGCACTGTTAGATGTAGAGTTATAATATAAAATCCCAACCGATCCTTGCGGACCTGGATTGTGGACTGATTCCATCCAGGCCAAAGGTGTTTGGAAAATGTCTGGGAATGATGATCTAGAAGTCAACTTACCATGTGAGTCTGCATAGACTTGCATTTGGCACAAAGCGAATTGATGATACTTTCATAGCTTCCGGCAGATGCAGAAATGCTTTTCTTTCCTACCAAAGCCATGATTCCCCAAAGTGATGTGGAGTCATGTTTCAGAATAGATGTTCCAGATAGCATGATCTTAAGGCTGACCTGAACATTTCAGAGATGGGATGACAGGTTCTCCCATGTTTCAAGCATAGCTTTGGTACAATACTGTGTTTTTTCATATGCTGTCATATTGTATTTAAATGAACTTTTAAATTTTGATTAGGTTTACAGAAATGTAAGCACAAATTCCCTTATAACCAACACCCCATTTCCTCTATTACTAACATTGTCCATTATTATGATTCAGTTAGGTCCATTAATAACCAATATCTTCACATTACTATTAATGAATGCCCTGCTTTAATCAGAACTATTTGCATTTGGCTGGATGTCCATTTTCTATTCCATAATTCCGACTTGTCTGCCGCATGCCATCTTATAATCATCTTTTTTTAGCCTCTTTTGGACGAGGAAGGTTCCTAAGACTTTTCTTGCTGGAGGACTATGATCAGATATTTTCTAGAAAGTCTTCCTTTGGGGTTTGAGTTTCTGGGTTGAGGGGGAAGACACTGAGGTGCCATTCTTATCAGATCATCTCAAAGGGGGCACACTATCAATATGACAAATGTCCACGTGCCCCCATTTCTTAGCCTCTGCTTTGACTGGGTTAGGGTCTGACTACAGTAAGCTTTCTCACCCACAAAGTGGGGATGGAGAAGGAAATCTCAATGTGCACAGGAGCAGACTAATTCTGAATAGTTTCTGAAACATCCAGTTAACTGTTGCAGAACAGGATTAAAAAAGAATTTGTTGGTGACTTTAGGGAATATAGCAGGCACGGAGCTTGCTTTGGAAATGGGTTTACCACCCCCAGTTCAATCCCAGGCACTCCATATGTTCCACCAAGCATCATCAAACATGAACCTTGAACGAAGAACCAGAAGTAAGTCCTGACCACTGGCAGGTATGACAGAAAGAAAGACAGATGGAAGGAAGGAAGGAAGGAAGGAAGGAAGGAAGGAAGGAAGGAAGGAAGGAAGGAAGGAAGGAAGGGGAAGGAAGGAAGGAAGGAAGGAAGGAAGAGGAAGGAAGGAAGGAAGGAAGGAAGGAAGGAAGGAAGGAAGGAAGGAAGAGAGGGGAGGAAGGAAGGGGAGGAAGGAAGGAAGGAAGGAAGGAAGGAAGGAAGGAAGGAAGGAAGGAAGGAAGGAGGAAAGGAAGAAGGGATGGATGCAAGGAAGGAAGAAGGGATGGATGCAAGGAAGGAAGAAGGGATGGATGCAAGGAGGGAGTGAGGGAGGGAGGGTGGGAGGGAGGGAGGGGAAGGAAGGAAGAAGGGATGAATGAAGGGAAGGGAAGAAAGGAAGGAAGGAAGGAAGGAAGGAAGGAAGGAAGGGAGGGAGGGAGGGAGGGAGGGAGGAAGGGAGGGAGGGAAAGAAATGAATGCAATGTCATTCAAAATGTCCTACCACATTTAATTTAAAAGCAGTTTCTAACTGAAATTGCTTTTAAATCCTAAATTTCTTGTTTTATAATACTTTCTCTTAGTATTTCTAATTTTCCTCTGCAGAGACAAAGTGAATTTTGCCAAACGTATCAATTTCTAATAGTTTTTGAGCTTCATTCTTAGCGCATTAGTAGATCTTAGAGTTTCTACCTGGAGATATTATCTGTCTATCTATTTTGCATAAACTAAACACACACACACACACACACACACGTATCTAGCTTAAGAACTCGAAAAAGGTTATGAAGAATAAAGGCTTTAAAGGGTTTGGTTTCTATTATTTTCAGTAGAGTTGATTATAAATTGCCAGATTTAAATCAGAGAACTAATTAGACAAGTGTCTGGAGACTTTCCCATAAAACATCATAAAAGTTGCTGTAAATATCATTATAGTGCAAGTGTACATAGTGGCTTGTATTTAAAGTATATGTAAATACTCTACCACCTATCTTTTTTTAAAATGATTTTGTACACTAAATTCTGTGAATATCTGCATCCTTGATTTTTTTCGAAGAAATTCAAGTGAGGATCTTTGAAGCAAAGATTAACATTGATTAGGTGCTTTTGCCTGCATTGAAGAAAAGTAATCAATCAATGGTTGCAATTTAATTGGCCTAGATTGTACCCATTTCAAATCCTAAAACCTCAATTTCCATAATCCTAAAAAAGGACAGAAATGTTATTTGCAGAAATTCAAATAAGTCAAATCATCTCTGATCTTATCACAGCTCTCCATGACATAGGAAATAAAAGTTCTCCATTAAAATAAAATCTGAGGATGGGATGATAATGGGCTGGAGCGATAGCACAGCGGGTAGGGCATTTGCCTTGCAAGCGGCCAACATGGCCGACTTGAGTTCGATTCCTCTGCCCCTCTCAGAGAGCCTGGCAAGCTACTGAGAGTATCTCACCTGCACGGCAAAGCCTGGCAAGCTCCCCGCGAAGTATTCAATGTGCCAAACACAGTAACAATTTTCACAATGGAGACGTTACTTGGTGCACTGGAGCAAATTGATGAACAATGGGAGGACGGTGACAGTGACAGGGATGATAATAGAGCAATAATGGGGCTTGCCTTGCATGCAGCTGAGCTGGGTTCAATCCCTGCCATCCCATATGGTTCCCAAGCACTGCCAGGAGTGATCTCTGAGCACAGAGTCAGGAGTAAACCCTGAGCACTGCAGGTGTGGTCCATGAAACCAAAAAATAAAATCTTCTGAGTGTTCTAGTGAACAGCTGCTCTGACCACTAAAGCAGCTGGATTTAAATATGGCAAGCAGATTTATTGTTCCACCGGCTTGATATTGTTCTATCCACAGGAAGAATGGTCACAAAAATGGTCACATTTTTTTTGTTGTTTGCCTGTCTAGGAGCCATACTAAGCAGTGTTCAGGACTCACTACTGCACACAGAGGAGTATATGGGGTGCAGGGGACCGAACCCAGATTGGCCATGTGCCAGGCAAGTGCCCTACCCTCTGTGCTATCTCCCAAGTCAAACCAGTCAAGTGTTTGTGACAGGACTCAACACGGATGTTTCAGCATATCCATTGTTGAAACAAATTGGTTGAAATTCACTCCTTTATAAATTCTGGATCAGAACAGGAAAATGTTCCTTAGTTTCAGTGTCACACATGTACTATTGACAACTTGTAAAAAAGGATAGTAAAAGAGAAAGTATGGTTGCTGGCAAGGATTAATTACTGAAGGTGATTAACAAGTTGTAAAATGTTGAACCCTTTAAATTTATATTATTATTGCTTCCTTTCTTGTTTTTTTTTCCTACCAACCTCTTCATATTTTATTACTACTCACTATATTATATGCAGTTTCTTAGCTTAAAATACTAAATCGCAATGCTTATTGGTTTGGGGAGACACAGAGATCTGTCTTAAAGGCAACTAACCCAAACGAGTCCATTTTTTGTCACTTCTAAAAGGAATGCTAACTTTCACTCCATCCAGTGTGTGTAATTAGGTAATATATGTAAATAGACCAGCATGTGGCAAGAAGCTTCTCAGTCTTTGTAGCAGCAAGAGCAGAAGAAGTAGTAGTAACTATTAGTTACTATACACATTCCCTTTGGATAGGCAATATTTCTCTAATTACAACTTAACCAAGGGCCAACCCCCGTCTGCTGTTTAGAATGTGTGAAGAGTGAATTAATTCCTCTTGGATTCTCCTCCACCCTTGCACCATCGCACGAGAAAGAAGGAACACCATCTGTCTCGATTACATTAGCCACATGGTCTCAACTCTCCTATGGAATTTTGCAGTTCACTCGATTGCTTTTCCCCATTTTTGTAAGGCTTACTCTCCATTAATTTAAGTAGAGTGGGTCAAAGACTGACCTACGATGAATTTAAGCCAGGGGACTAATTAGATTGTAAGACTTTGCTCTCATGGATAATGACCCTCAGCCAGGCAGAGTAAATTTCCCTGGCCACATAGGTGGACACTCAAATCAGGGCCCCAGTCCTTGACCAACGGAGCTGCTCCTGGTCATATCAACCTCCCAGTTTTGGCTTAGTGACAGGCTTTGATGAGAGAGGAAGTTATTGAGTGGTTTAGAAGATCTGATTACAACATGCATAATAAATTTTGAACTAAGAAAATGCTGAAGATGGGTTTTCTTCCCTTGTTCTGACTCTTGTAAATGTGATTATAAAAGCAGGATAGAAAGAAGGAGGAAAATAAAAAGCAATGAAATGCATAATTTTCAAGAACTCAATTATGGGGGAGGCCCAGGAGAGTTACCCTGTGATTCATAAATCTGTCTACTGCTTTCACCATTGTTCTATCTTGTACCATTGCTTTTGTTTTATCTGTCTGTATAAATTAGCCAACAAAGCATCATAAATATCCTTAGTTAGCAAGTGCTAGCTTTCCTTAGGGAAGGGGTTCTCTCTCTCTGATTTTCTTCCTGTTTAGTTTGGGGTTTGAATAAACCGCTAGGAAATCAAAACAATTAAGTTATTATTCCTATAATCAACTCTTTTCTCTGTGCCTTAATCACTATAGATTATTACAGGAATGAATCATTTCAAACCTGTCAACCCTAGAATCTCCCAACTGGACCAATGATGTCATTATAGATTTATAGGAATCGGGTTGCCATGTAAATCATATTTTAACTCTAATAATATTTTCCCCATCTATATTATCTATTTATATAGATTATCATTTTTTGTAAGAATATATTGGTGACGGGGCTGGAGCGATAGCACAGTGGGTAGGGTGTTTGCCTTGCATGCAGCCAACGTGGCCGACCCAAGTTTGATTCCTCCACCCCTCTTGGAGAGCCCGGAAAGCTACCAATAGTATCTCACCTGCTCCGACATTATAAAAAAAGAATACATTGGGGTGGGTTGTTGGTTCATACCCAGCAGTGCCTATGGCTGATTTCTGGCTCTGTCCTCAGAGGTCATTACAAACAAGTGATCCAGGGACCATATTGTGTTTGCCGGGATCAATCCAGTGTTAGCTCCATGCCAGGTAAGCACCTTATGCATTGTATTACCTCTCTGTGTAAAAGTGTCTCAATCATGTGAGCAACACACACAGGGGCAGAAAACACAGTAAACAAGGGATTCGGAAGTCAAAGATGGTTCCCACCGTCTTTATGTATTTCACAGTCTGTGCTCTAATTTTAAATCAAGAATGGGATGTGCATGTTTATACATAACCATACTTGAATCCACCTGTAACCCTAAGCCTTTGGGACTGATTGTATTTGAACATCTGGACTTACCGTATGTTTTCAGTTGGAAATAAAATATCATTTCAAACATCTAGGTTTTGAGGAGCAAATATTGGTAATGATGTTCTAGAGGCATTCAAAGTGATGAATAATGTATTCTGCAACGGTGAGTTGTGAAGCTTTGTAGCAAATGGGGATGTAGAATGTCTTAAACTGTCTTGCTGAAATGTTTGTCAGATGCCTTTCCTTTATTTTGCACTATTAAATGTTCTAATTGCTGTTTGAACAAAATAATAACAAACTTGATTACATGACAGACTGTTTTGATAATCCTTTTCTTGGAAAAATTCACTGATAACTTGCGCCCTACAAAAGTTAAAGAATATTTGGAATAATAACAATTTTAAGGGCCTTCAGTCATATTTTGTGTTTATTAAATGCAGATTAAGCATTACACATTCTCTTTTGAAGTGCTAATATTATCTCTTTTATCACAAAGACGTTTGCCGTCATTAAATCATTCCCTAATGGTTAGTATGTTTTCTTAGGACACTTAAAAGAGAGTATTGACCCAAGTCTTCTCTTATAGAACTTGAATTAATCTCTGTAGTGGAACTCTATGGTTTATATTTACAATGTATGTGTCTTTCAGCAGAAATTAATTAATTGGAATCAGTTACCTTCCAAGAGTAACCTTAAAGCATGTAGTATTTGCCTGTGTAGATTAAAGAAAAACACTGGGAGCTAATTTGAACAGAACTTTTTCTGAAATGTCAGAAACCTTTTAATCTGATAGTGATAGTTCATGTACAGAAAACGCTTTAATCTCCAACTTTTCCTGAACTACAAAATAAACAGTTTAACCTTTCTATATATGGATAAGTCTGTTTCCCTTGCTATCCACCATTATAAACCAACTTAACTGTATGTAACATACAGTATCTTTTGCCGCTTTGCACATACACATGATTTAGGAAAAGAAATAAATGGGGTCTTTGTTTTAAAATGAGTAGTTCCCATTGATCTCATATGCACTCATTACTTGTGGTCACAATTTTATATTCATTTGCCTGGTGGCTAGATTTCAAAGTGTGAAGACAATCATTTTAAAGTAAAATGAATAGTCTTGAAGATTTTAAAATACGCTTCCTCTTTAAAAATCACTTTGGGGTTGGAGAGAGAGTACAGTGGGGAAGGTGTCTGTCTTGTACACAGCCAACTGGGATTCAATTCCTGGCGCCACAGAGAGTCCCCTGAGCACCACCAGGAATGATCCCCGAACAAACAAACTAAATCAAATCAAACAAAAGTCATTTTGGAGAACTCCATTAGAAAATACATTTTAAGTTCCTCATTCATTTCACAATTTAGCATTTCATGGAATGGCTCGGTTTTGCTCTGCCAGCTCTCCTTAAAGCAGGGCACACCTGTTCTTACATTTTTAATTATGGTTGCATACTTTGTGCATAGAAATATTCACTTTTAGAACGAAGAATGCACTGACACAACTTTTGTTGTTTACGGCATGGGATATTGATGACTTTCAGACCTCTGTCAAAATGGCCTATGAAATGTAAACTAAACTTGACTTAGAGCCAGTAACACTTTAAAACTACAGTTTCCCTAACATAGTTGAGCAGATCTATTCCTTGTTACATGCCTTTAGATGACTTAAAGCGCAAAAACGCATTATAACACTCCAAACTCACAACCAAAGACCCTTGGTCAAAATCAGCACTAATCCATGGTTGAAACCAGCAGGAGAAAGCTGCCTCTGCGGTCCTGCCCGCCCCGCTCCAACCCCCCCCCCCCCCCCCCCGCCCCGCCACTGATATCTGCAAGGAACTTTGATTTT
The DNA here is from genome assembly GCF_029834395.1 of Sorex fumeus. Lineage (NCBI taxonomy): Eukaryota > Metazoa > Chordata > Mammalia > Eulipotyphla > Soricidae > Sorex > Sorex fumeus. The sequence continues at coordinate 4,302,572 of NW_026606154.1, read as the reverse complement.
TAGGAACTACAGCATGAAAAGTCTAAGAATATTTTTAAGTGGAGTAGCTGAAGCAGAGAAATAGCTGGAGGTCCATCATTACTTTTATTCTTATTACTTCACAATGTTTTAGTTGTAGCTACACCTATTCATGCTTTTAATATTAAAGGCACCCTGAAAAGAACTAGCATTATGATTTTCTTCTTCTTTTTTTTTCTTTTGTAATTTTAGAGAAACTGTCCATACTTCTAAATGAAAGCTATCTCATAGCTATCCAAACAAAAATGTCGTAGGAAACTAAGAAGGGAAATTTTAGTAGTTCAATGTCATATCAATAAACACAGAGTACTTAACAACGGGCTGGAGCGATAGTACAGTGGGTAGGGCATTTGCCTTGCATGCGGCCGACCTGGTCGGCCCAGGTTCGATTCCTCCGCCCCTCTCAGAGAGCCCAGCAAGCTACTGAGAGTATCTCGCCCACATGTATTCAATATGCCAAACACAGTAACAATTAGTCTCACAATGGAGACGTTACTGGGCCCGCTTGAGGAAATCGATGAACAACGGGAGGATAGTGCTACAGAGCTATCTTAACAACAAGCTATAGTTGGTCTAATACACATGGAGTAACAGATTTTAAACTTGTCTAATGTGCAAAAAAAAAAAAAAGCAGAATAAACTCTGGCTTTTGTTATTGTTACAGCAGCCAAAACCTCAAAACTTACTTCTCCAAGCTCCTTTCTGACTAATGTGATCTGTGCAGTATTAAAACTCAATGAATGTTGCAGATTAGTAAAATAATTAGTATATCATTTGATCTCTAATTATCATTGAATAGATAAATTCTCAACTTGTGAGCGAGCTCAACATAATGTAATCTTGGAAGAAAACTTTTCCAAAATTTCTCAAGTAGAAAATTGAAGTCATTAAAAAAAAAGAGGACAAAGACATAGTCTAGTCAATATGTTGGAGAAACTTTGGGTTAATTATTTTAAAATATTATTAATCAGATGAACCTTTTCTATGATTAAAAAGTGTCTCTCCAAAATAATTGAAATTTCAAGACCTCAGAAATCATGTTCATTATGGACTTATTTTATCAAAAGTTGCATGGACCACCTGCAGTTGTGAAAGCTAAAGGTTTAGGGAAAAAAAGACAAAGTGAGATTGATACTGAATATTTATAAACCATGAATCATGCATCTAGTTTCTATACATGTCAAAACAAACACAGTGTTTTTGTACATGAAGAAGATAATCATGTTTGTTTATTTTTCCTGGAGGAGAAGAAAAGACTGGACGAAACTATCTAAGATACGTAATTTTCAAACTATAGTAAAAAATTTCAAAGCAAAAACACACATACTAGTTTGCTAAATATAAGTGACTTGAGAAAGGTTAAACTCATTTAAGTCATGTGACTCATAAGTGCAAGTACATTAATAGAACTTTAAAAAATCTAAATAGTCTATAAGGAACTTTTCTAACTTTATCATTCCAAGAAATCTTTCAGGCAAGCTCTAAATCTGGCAATTGCATATTCAAAGATGATAAAAAAATATTTTTTTTGGATTGGATGTTTGGCCATTGGGTTTCATACAGCGCAAGAAGCAGCTCTTTTTTTTTAAGCCCTTGTCATTGGTAGAAAGAATATAGAGTATATAGAGTTCCTGAATCTGTTCTTTTATGGATAGAAGCCCTCTATTTACTCTTTCTGATTCATTTACTTTTTTCCCAAGAATTCTTACATAGTGACATATATTTCACATCAATTGATCTTGATCTTTCAGTGTGCTCTAGGAGAATTTCTAAAATGAATTCTTTACATCTTTCCTTGTTCCCAACTTCCCAACAGCACTAAAAATGTCACTGCTGTAATAATACTTTCCTCCCTTAATTTATACCCCCTTATTCAATTGAATATTTTACATATACTCGCCATGGGTTTAAACCTTTTGTAAATGAAATTGGAAAATGAAGTAAGTCATGCACAGGAACAAGAATCACACTTCTTCCGATGAATTATGTATTTTTGCATGCAAATGTGTCTATTTTCACAATACTTTAGTGTTAAACATGTGCTCTTCCATGATTTGCTTTAATCTTATGCTACATATTTTATTGCCGGTAAGAGTAAAAGCCATTAAGTGACCTACATGTCAATCTAGTAATTCCAGAGTAGCTAGCATTTAGATATTTCAGGTAAAAAAATTCTGTTAGGAAAAACATTTACAAAGTATAACGTTAATAAAAGGAAAATTATGCACCCCAATTATAGAAATATGTGTGTGTACCAGTTGGGGTTCTTTTGAGTTAAAATATCCTGTACACTGGTTGTTTTCTTAAAATCATTTAGTGCTTCTAGTTCTGACTATATGCAACAATAATCAGACTTTCAACTTATGAGACCTGTTTGAAAAGATCAGGATTATTAAGTTACCAGTGGCAAACACTACAAGATGCTCTTGTCAAAATTCAACCTAGCACATTTTTACAAACCTGTTGCCATCACTCCTATACTCTTTATAAACATAGCATATTCCTAAAACCTTTCCTTGGTCAAAGTTTTTATAGCACTATCAGAAATGTTCCATGATCTCACCTAAGAGTCACTTTTATTAAAAACAAGCAAAAAAACCTACTAGAGAGGTAAGGATGGAGCAGAGTTATAGAAACAACGTTAAATTTTCATTTAAAAAAACAGTTGACATTCAATGATATCATGCAGTGTAGAACAATCAACATCCTTGCTTTTTCTCTTCACTTCACAAACATGTCAGGTGTTGGTTAATTACCGTCTTAGGAGTCAGTGTTATCAAGCCTTGCCTATAAGTCTGTCCGAACACATGTTTCTGAATGAAGCAGTCACCCCCACATTTTCAAATGTGATCAAACTCTGTAAGAGCCTCATCATTGGTTGCCCCAAACTATAGAAGTTTTTATTAGGAAAAACACACACACATACAACAAAGCAAGATACGTATGTAGCAACAGCAATGAAGCCAAAGAAGGATCGAAGCTTATGCAAATGGTAGTGAATAATTTGGTACATTTAGAAATAGCATACATTATAGATTGCCTCTCAGATAACGGTTTGATTTCAAGTTCCCAACCAAGAACTCAGAGCTCAGGGAATGCAAACCACCACCAGGTCAGTTCCTTCTGAGATAGGCTTAAGTAGTTGGTCCTTCATTTAATTGCAGTTTTCCTTCTAAAATCACTTACCTGATCCTAGGCTAGGAAAGGCAGCAGGGTGGAAGCAGCTTATATTAAAAGCCAGGCATTACTATTATTATTATCATTAAAAAAAAAAAGTAGTCATACTTGAAGTGTTAAACTCCAATGATGTCACAGATAGATAAATCTTAACTGCCTCTTACCTGTCGCGGTGGAGCGTCTTGGTAGTGTGGAATGTCGGAAAGAGGCAGGTGTCTAGATGGGAAGAGGCAGGAGGGGGTCGGGAGGGGGGGGGGTGGTCGCACTCCCAGTTTTTTTTTTTTTTTTTGCAGAGCCAAGAGTGTTGCTCTACGCGGAAGTCATCAATCGCCTCTTCAAAGTCATCCTGACCGCGGTGGGTGTCGCGGGCAGTGGTCGGAATCCCTGCCCAGAAGCTGGGCTGGCGCTGCTCCTGCAGCTTTCTCTCTCTGCCTGTGCGCTGAGACCTAACAGATGAGTGTGGCAGAGGAGAGCATCCTCCGCCCTCTCCCGCCTCTGTCTCTCTCCCTCTCTCCCCCTCCTTTTTTTTTTTTGCGTGGTCTTTCTTCCTCTGGATCTCAATCTCTCTCTCTCTCTCTCTCTCTCTCTCTCTCTCTCTCTCTCTCTCTCTCTCTCTGATGGAGAGTTACCATTCAGCTCATTCAGCTGACAGTCGGAGGAGAGGACGGGCTGGCAGGCAACTACTGTGCAGTGCCCACCCACCGTCTCCCAAACCACCCACCCCCCACCCCTGCTGAGACACCGGAATGTGTTGTGAATAAAGACAAAGCCCAGAACGAGTGTAGCAGGCGCCGGGAAAGCGCAGCCCTGGTCCTCTGCACTGCCACTCTGCAGGCAGCCAGGCAGGGAGCGAGGGCACCGCAGTCTCCTTGCTCTGCTCCCTCCTCTAAGAACGGGCGGGCGGCAGCAGAAAAGTTTGACTTGGGACTTTGCGTCCCCTCCAAGAGACCTGATTTCCCTGGATGGGACTTCGGTGACTCACTGCCAGAACATTTGGAGCAAACAAACAAAATGAAAGTGTTGTGGGTAGTTTTCTCTGCTCTCCAACAGGGAGACCTCGCGCCGTTCCCCCCAGGTGTTGCCCAAGTGATTGGATGTTCTCGCAGGAAGAACCTTGGTACAGAGAGGTCCCAAAGAAATGTTTTCATGGTAATGGAAGATGGATTTCTCTAGTCTGACTATTCCCCAGAGGTCATGAGTGGGAAGGGGCTGGGGAAGATGTTCAGACATACAGAGAGAGAGAGAGAGAGAGAGAGAGAGAGAGAGAGAGCACATACATCAGTATCTCACAGGTGCCCAAAATAGAAACTGAGATAAAGGAAAGTGAAATTGACGAACGAGTCTGGAAGAACCCAAGTGCCAAGGAATGAAGGGAGTAAATAAATGAATGGGGCTCACTGTTTTCCTCCAGCTATCCTTCAGGTTTGATAACAGAGAGCTCTCCCTTACAGTGTTCTTGTTCTGTGGCCTTTGTAAGTATTAATGTGAGAATAACTGTATGCTACTGTAGATACCGTGCGTTCAGTAAAGAGTTCACAGATGCCTGCAGGTGTTTGCCTAAGGAAAGTTCAACTTGTTTTGTGTGGTTTGGGCGCTAGTTGTCTTTCACCTGAAAGAAACCTAGGAATTTACCAAAGTGTGGCTAGAGTTTTGGGTTGCAATGTCAACCCTCTCCCCAGTATTGTGTGCAATCAGTTTAAACAATTTGTACTATTAGAGTAAGTTTTTTTTTTTTTTTTTTTTTTTTTTACTTTTTGGATCATACCCGGCGATGCACAGGAGTTACTCCTGGTTCATGCACTCAGGAATTACTCCTGGCAGTGCTCAGGGGACCATATGGGATGCTGGGAATTGAACCTAGGTCGGCTGCATGCAAGGCAAACCCGCTGTGCTATTGCTCCAGCCCCTAAGAGTGAGTTTTTTAAACAGCTACATTACTACAACCTAGACATGTGCAATTAGAAAGTATAAAATTATACTTGGTAGGCCAAAATACCTGAAGTAACTCATGATTGCCATAAAATATAAGTTGATTGCTGTCCCTCGTGAAATGAAATCTAGACCGACAGCACTCCACTCAGCCCTGGATGAAAACTCTGCCAATCTTTAGTGATCTAGAATCCATTTTGCTCTGCCATTCCTCACCTTTTCTAGATAGGTATCAGGCTGTGGCCATCAAATGCATGTCCGGAGTGAAGAAAGAGGGAGGGAAAAGGAAGAGATTCTTTGCTCCTGTTTAAAGACAGAGCTTAGGGGCTGGCGCAATAGCACAGAGGGTAGGGCATTTGCCTTGCATGCGGCTGGCCCGGGTTCGATTCCCAGCATCCCATATGGTCCCCCAGCACCACCAGGAGTAATTCCTGAATGCAGAGCCAGGAGGAAACCCTGTGCATCACCCAGTGTGACCCCAAAAAGCATAAATAAATAAATAAAGTCAGAGCTTAGAAATAGCACAGGAAGTTGCTTTGACCAGAAATTCACCATATGAATAGAGCTACCAACATGTGAGCTCCTGAAGGAAGGAGCACCAGGGAATAGATGCCCCGGCAGCCATCCACTTTATCCCTTTGTGTAACTGCTGTGCCATCTACAGGATGGATTCCATTCCCAACAGGAGACCCTGTTCTAATCTCAGCCCAACCATGGTGATGCCATGCTGTTTGCCAGTGATTGTTAGGGAGTCCAAGACTGAGCCAATTGTGGTGACACGTTCAGCTGGTGGCAGTTACTGGTTGAAGTACATGAGCTTGTTTCTTTAACATTGACTCCATCAAACTGAAGGACGAGTAATGCTCAACATGGAAGAAGGGAAGTTGGACTCTCTCTCTGTTTATAAAGATGACAGTTTAGAGTTAGAGAAAGAAATTGATACATGAACAAATAAATAAAAGGGTCTGAGCGGGGGGAGTGATGCACTCTCTAGTGCCCGGAGCTTATTCCTTGATGTAAACTCAGAGATCACATCTGGCATACTCAGAAGAATCCTCTACGGTGGGCAGGTTGGTTGACCTAAAACAGCCTCCTGTAAAATAAGTGCCCTAACCACTGCACTCACTCTCTGGTCCCTAAGGTCAATGAACTTTGCATTAGTCAGTTCCAAAATCAACACTAACTCTATGCTAGTTCCATGCACCAATGTTTCCTTTTAATATACAGTGATGTGCCTTCCTTTTAATAATCAAAATCATTCCTAATACTATGTGTATGAATAAAATAGCTATTAAGCATATGGCATACAATTCCTAGTTCTCAATCTTGACTTTATGTGTGCTGTGTCAAGGTTTACTGGTATGTTCCTTTAAAGGTGTTCATATCAGGGTTGTATTCAGTCTCTGCTTACATAAGATTTAAACAATTATTTATTTAAAATGGCTCTAAGAACTTAATATATTTTAGGTTTTCAGTGATTTCTTTTGGCATTCCATTTGTGTCTTAAAAGTCCAATTTGTCGATGAATTGGAAACATGTTACAGGCTAACTAGATTTAAATAACAGCTTGTTTTATGTTATAATTATTAATTCTTGGGATTAAACTAGAATTACAGTGAACTTTCACAATCAATTCAGCACATAATAATAATCATATTTTAATAGCTAACAGTTTACTGTGAATATTGTCCTATTTCAAATCCTGCTTTAATACTTATATAAAATCATGCAATCTTCACAATGGTTTTATAGAGTATACTATTTTTTCTCCTCATTTAATTAATTAATTAGTCAATTAATGAAATTGACTCAAACACCAAAACTGGCCCGAGAAAAAAAAAAAACAGAAAATCTGAATACGTATATAGATGAAGGGAATTTATTTTATAATAGAATAACAGCACAAGGAAGAAAACAGCCCAGCAAAACAATTATATAGTAATAATAACTCTATGAAAAGTTGCCAAACAATTTCCAACCTCAATTTCTCGTGCTGGAATCATTTGGCATTTTGTTACATGCATGATTCTGGAGTTCTGTTCCTCAACCATAACACCCAAGAGGAATGTAAAACAAAAAATCTGCAAGAAAAAAAAAGCCTGCATGCAAATGCAAATGTCTACAGAAGTATTTGTTTATTAATAACAAAAACTTAAACAAAAATTAATTTTCATCAAGGCTTTTCTAAATAAATTATGGTATAGCTAGGTGGTAGAATAGGTCTTTACAATGAAGAGAAACATGGCAGGGGAGACCCCCACTGGGAGGTCGCACAAGGGCTAAGGTGCTTGCTTGGCATGTGGCTGACCCCAATTTGCTTCCAGCACCAGGGATTGCCCCCAGCTACCACCAGGTGTGGTTCCCCAGTTTTCTAAAATTCAAATTCAAAAATAAATAAAAATAGTATACTATTGAAATATAGCCATTACATAGATGTCTTTTGTTATTTGATCAAAATAAAGATTGGTCATATATATATATATATATGTATACGTATATGTGTGTATGTGATATATATACAGACACAATAGGCGATCTATATAAGATAGGAACTACACACACACACACACACACACACACACACATATATGTATTATGTACCGTGATCCCTGTTGTCATTAGTGCCACCATTGGTCAACCCTTGAGCAAGATTTTGTTATTGATTTTGCATTCTGTGTTTACTGTATTATAATGACTATAAGAGTTTATTTAAATTAGTCTAACGGTGCACTTTTTTTTATTCTGTGCACATGACTGCTCCCTGGAGTTGATTTGAAAAGGAAATGAAAGAAAAAATGGAGCCACCAATTATTAAAAATTGACACCTGTTCAAGATGACCCTAGCCACTACTTTATGCTGATTATTGATAAGTTTAGAGCTGTTTTCTGCATCGCAAGAACAAGAAAATGAAGGCAAAGTTAAGATAAGAAATGAGAAGCTCTTAGGCCTAGCCCTGGGCGTGAGCAGCCCCATCCATCTTTCTCTGGTCTGTGTTTCTGAATTTTTTGACTCTCATTATACATGATTGATTCTTACCCTCTTACCTATGAACTTATTTTGAGTTTTTGCTGATGCATCTTCGCTGTGGTCTTCGCTAGCTTCTTCTCGTCTGACAGAGTGATAGGGCCGGGTGGTGTCAGCCTCGCCTGATTTCTCCACCAGCAGGCCAGGAAGTCCACCAACACAGTGTCAGATGTTCTCTGTCCGACGGGAGTCCTCCCTGCTTCCTCACAGGTCCACGAACAGAGAGTCTCTCTTCTTTGTCGCTTTCTCTTTTTATTGGTATTTTAAAAAATTTTAATGAAAGGACCATGACTGACATCGTTATGGATAACTGAGCTTCAGAGATGCAATGCTTTAGCATCAGTCCTACCCCAGTGCCAACTTCCCTCCACCAGTGCTCTCAAGTTCCCTTCTTTTCCCCAGGTCTACCACCTTGACAGGCACACTTTAACATTTGGTAGCTGCACTTCGGCTCTTGTGTTTTCAGCATTGTTGAATCTGCGCCGTGGGTATGTACCTGGGTCTATCCCCCACATTACCAACATCCCTTTGGCCCCTCTTACTTCTCTTCCTCATCTTACTTCCTCCCTCAATTTATTTCCTTCTTGGTCCAGTCCTTCTTCTCCTCCCTATGCTTGAGTCAAGGCTGATCTAGGCATCCCTCTTTGACTACACTGTGTTCCCTCAGCCACTTCCACAGGTCACAGATAGGTAAGGTCATCCTGTGTTTGTGCTCCCACCAGAGTTCCTCCAAGAGACTCCACCTCATAGTACCGATGGCACTTCAGGGGTGGGGGGATGGAACTTGTTCCTTTACAGTCGCCTGCTTTTTGCTTTGCAACAGCTTCACTTTATAAAGTATCACTCAACCCAGCTCTTCCTGCTCAAATTTCTCTACCTCTCTCTAGTTCAAATTCCCATGAGAGGAAACCAGATTGGCACCCTAAGATTGGCACCATGGCCTTATGATCTCTAAGGTGCCCTTGGGTGTGGTATCCAAGCTTGAATCGATGAGATGAGCATCATGCAGTGAAAGAAATAATTGCAGTTTGGATGGGATTGTGCGTATTGTAAATGACACCATTAGCATATCTGCTCTGTGTATTATTTTCAGTTCCCTTTTAAATTGTGGCCATACTGATGACAGGAATGCATGCATGTATTAATGTACTTATAAATTAATACACTTATAACTATGAATATGAAAGATGTCCCTCTGGGATAGGTCACATTCTGATGACTGTACAGTTCTAGTCCAAGTAAAGTCTTCATTTTCTTTCCCTTATTCACTGTGCTACTGGTATCTATTATATTTCTGCTTCTTTGCAGTTTTCAAGAATATGTGTGAATGTTTCTATCCGCTTGTGTACTCAGACATAAAGAAAAATAATTTATTCCTTTTAAATGTCACACAAAAATTCTGCAAAGTGTTCTAACTGTAGGTTTATCCCCCTATTGATGTAGAATTCTTGACACACAAATAAACAAGATTGCTTTTTAATTTTTAAGACTCTTCAAAGGATACGGAATTCAGATGCGCAGACCCATCCTGAGTCTCCCGCTCTCAGAACTCCTCCACAAGTTAGATTACTGAATGATGACCCATAAATAGATAATTAGAGCAACAGAAGAGGCTGGTAAGTGAACATTAGTCATGCCTACCGGATGGGGTGAGCAGGGTTCATCCCACTCACAACTCCGCTTCGCAAATTAATTTCTAATGTCATAAGGAAAAACTCATTACTCCACGAGCCTTCTTGAATCGTTGTTTGTTTCTGAATAAAGAGAAACAATTAGAAAAGAGGGAACCGAAGAAAATTCAGCCTCACAAAAGCTAGTTCTGGATTAGCAAACTTCGTGTACCAGGGCAAAAAATATTACCAGGTGGAGCCATGCATAAGATCATGGCACGAACATAAGATTTATGGGGACATGACCACTGTGGTATGAACATAAAATTTATGGGAAAGTGACCGCTGTGGAATTTGGAGCTCCCGTTCTCGTCGATGCCTTTATGACCAAGGCCTGGAGTCCTTGGGTGATCTGGCTCTTGTTTCTGCTCTGCTGCTGTGATTAGTGGATGTTGAATGTGCCACGAGGAAACAGTTGAAGGGTTGCTCACTAAAGTGCGATTGGAAAGACGTTGGCTTGTAGAGATTCTGTTTTCAGCTGATGGACATTGCCACACGTTTAAAGAAAATGAATATGAAAATTAATTACCCTCTAAGAGCCAACTGTGATCCATTTTGCAGGAGAGAGGGTCATCTCTCAGGTGATGGTGAGGGGAGCCAGGGTGTTATTCTCTCCCCACACACACACCCATACTGGACAGTTGAGTGCTTGCTCTGGTGATGTGATGCTCTCCAGACCCAGAGGTGCTGTGGGACTCCAGAGCTCCGGCCGGCAGTGCTCAGGGGCGCAGGAGCAGGCCCCACAGTCCTTGGGGATGGTGGGCTTGAGATTGAGGTCAGGCTGTCCAGCGGCTGCAACCCTTGCTCTGTCTCCCTGGCTGGAGGCCTTTAAGTCAAAGCTTTGCCTTTTCGAGAGATGCTAACTTCCTCTTTCTTTCTTTCCGGTCTCCTCTAATTTTTGCAAACGCCTCTCACTGACTCTTCACTCCCACTCCCTGCCTCTAGCCTTCACTGGGTGGAGCAAAACTTGACTGTTACTGCTTTCTAGTAAGACATGACTTGCGAATCTTCAGCTGGCTACCTAGCTAGATAGATTCAGGCAGTCTGGCCGGGCTGAAGTGACTGGAATCCCATCACCATGCCTCCCCGCCCCCTGACAGCTCCCCTTTCCCTCCTCCCAGGAAAGAGTGTCCCAAAATGCATGCGTGGCTCCACACACACTGACACCAGTTGTTTCTCATTAGTTTCAGACATTAGCTCACCTCTGGACCTTTGGCATTTAAAACTCTGATTAAATAAGCTTTGATTCTCTGCCCACAGAGCGCTTGCTCACATGTTGCGGGGGATAGCCACCAGTGGCCTGCCAGTAGCAACGGGAGCAGAAAGAGAGATGGGTGAGTTTGTGAATGCTCTCTGTCTCTGTCTCTTCTCTATCTCTGTCTGTGTGTCTGTGTGTGTGTATATGTGTATTTGTCTGTCTGTGGTGGAGAGGGTCAGAACCCTCTTCTCCACTAGAATATGAAATTCCAAATTTCAACTGAGGCACAAAGAGCAGATATAAAATTATATCCTGACATTTTCAAAGGGGTAACTCTTAAAGCAAGAAAGAAAAGGGAGAGAGAGATAGTGACAGACAGAGAGAGGAAGGAAGGAAGGAAGGAAGAAAGGAAGGAAGGAAGGAAGGAAGGAAGGAAGGAAGGAAGGAAGGAAGGATAGGAAGGAGGGAGGGAGGGAGGAAGGAAGGAAGGAAGGAAGGAAGGAAGGAAGGAAGGAAGGAAGGAAGGAAGGAAGGAAGAGGGAAGGGGAGGAAGAGTAAGGGAGGTGAAGGAGTGGGGGAGGGGAGGAAAAAAGATAGAAGGAGGCAAAGGAGGAGGAGTATAGAAGGAAAAAAGAAAAGGACTGAAATATTTTGGGGGCAATCGGTTCTACCCTACCCTAGCTGGAAGCGAGACCCTGTCTCTTAGCTCATCTTCCCTTCTGGATTGTACTGTGGGCCTAACGGATGCTGGTTTTAATACTGTGACTCCAAAAGAGGTGTTTTATCATTAATTGATCTTCTATTGACTTTCTAAAACAAGTCCATTTGCAACTTAAAAGTGTCTGTCAAATGTTTGGCTGCTGACTAGGGTTCAGAAAGGCACAAATCGTCCTGCAGCGAGGCAGCAGGAAGGAAGCAGGACTTCCTGCTCTGAGAGAGTTTAATAGATAGGGAGTTTTGTTGTGTTTTTTTTGGGGGGGTTTTTTTTGCTTTTTTGTGGCTCCCCAGATCCTGTGTGTTCAGTGTGCTGCCCCATCCCACGTTCCAGCCCCACCAGCTCCTATCCAGGGTCGAGGGCAAGAAGGGCATCATCGAGGACTTGACCAGAGTTCAACGTTCTCGGCGCTTTTCTCTTAATCACTCTTGGTAGACAATTGAGGAACGGAAACAAGGCACATTTGTATCGACTGGTTCTAGTGAAATCCAGTTGCTGCCAAATTAAGCACGGGTGTCTTTTATGAATACTTGCCAATGTCCTGATTAATATTTCATTCTCCAGTTTCTAAAGTGACTGATGTCAAGTTCGTAGCTCTAATTGCCCTGGGCCACCCGCCTTTCCAGAGCAAAAGATCTTGAATGTGCCTTTTCTCCGCCCCCAGCGATATCCTCAGCAAGCCAACGGCTCAGAATGACTTTCCTGCGATGGTGGAGATCAATGATTGAGTTGATACAATTCTCTGAAACCACAGAGATGGATTGAGAGAACTTCCGGCTTGTTTTAGGTGTCATATCCCTTCGTTGTTAAAGGTGGTTAGGTTGGACGGTAAGTTTTCCAATCCGATACGCGCTTGCGAAACTACTTTGAAATATTAATGACATTCTTAATGTCAGTGAGTCTCCAGTTCAGCCATCAGCACCGAAGGGTTTTGTTAAGCCAGAGGACAAAATGATTTGGTTTGATTCGTTTTTCTTTCCTTGCCTGTGACATTTCCAAAACATTGTCTTAAGAAGCTCCACTGTCAGAAAGATACACCTTTACAAAATCTGCATAGTGACTTGTCAAAGCGAGCAGCAACACAGCACATTGATAGAGAATAAAAATGATTTTCACAAAATCACTATTCTGACCTTTCCATTTACTCTAATCTTTTTTTAGATTGGTCAGTTATACTATTAATTAGAATGCTAAACTTATTGGATTAATTTTGAAGGGAGCAGTGAGCTTTTAAAGAATTTTTTAAAAAATCATCAAAACCATCTGAAAAGCTTTTACAATAGAATGCCTGGAATATAGGGAAATTCCAAAATGTCATAAAATGATTTCCTAAGAATTAAGTAACAAAGTGATTTCAAAGCATTAGCCTAAATATAAAGCCTGCCCTTGCCTTTCGAAAGTATACCTCCAAAGAAATAGAATGGGAGGTTTGTATTAAAGGAAAATATAGAAATGGGTTTCTACCCAACGTTTCCTCTTGTACTTAGTCTTTCTATTGCCTCCAGAGGCAACAATGGGTCTGTTTTCTGCTATCAGTGATGAATATGTATTCTGAGAGTATTTTTTAATCAGTGGAATCACGTAGTATTTAGGTTTATTTTTTTCATCAGAGTTCTTTTGCTCAACATATTCATTTTAACACTGAGACATGTTGCCGAATTAATTAATACACTTTCACTTTTTTCTTCTTAAGTAATTTTTTATTATGTAGTTCTACCATAATTTTTTTTTGTTCAAGTGCTGATGCCTACTTGGCTGTGACAAATAAAACTACTGTGAATATTCTATGAATAATAGTACAAATATACCTGTCTTTCTCTTGCTATGGAGTTGGCTTTCTTTTCATCTTTCCTTGTGATAAGTCACTGGATTTTGAAAGCTTGAATCATAGAATAGAGGCGTATCCAACTCTTGTTTTTTTTTTCCCTTTAAGACCATTATGTCAGGGTCATTTATATGGAGGTCTCTTCAAACTCATAGCCATTATACTTTGTTTCAGTGAGGAATCTATGTAACTTTTGGCAGTGTTTTTCTAAAAAGTGACATTTTGAGTAAATTGTATATTGCCAGTTAATCCCCAACAGTCATTTAAAATCATCTCTGCTATTATACCATCAGTGCAAGAGAACAAATATAGTCAAAGGGAATCACAACATCCCACGTTGACATACAGCGGGCATAGAGGTAATTATGGGAGGGCAGGTACAGAGCACATATAAAAACCCTATGCTGCAAAACAGAGGCACGCAGATCTGGGAGGATATGTGGATTATGCAGCAAATTGATCCAGACCAGCTAAGTATATTACACTAGATATTTTTATTTTATTTTATTTTTAATATTTTTATTAGTGAAACACCATGAGGTGCAGTTATAGACTTACAAATTTTTGTGCTTGGGTTTCAGTTATACAATGATCAAGTACCCATCCCTCCACCAGTGCCCATCCTCCACCACCACGGGTCCCAGCATCCCTCCCACCCCCCATCCCCGCCATCCCCCCCTGCCTCTGTGGCAGGGCATTCCCCCTTGTTCTCTCTCTCTTCTTTTGGGTCCTGTGTTTTGCAAGAGAGGCATTGAGTGGCAATCATGTTTGGTCTATAGTCTACTTTCAACATGCTTCTCCCATCCTGGGAGGATCCTCCCAACACCCTTTATTTGGTGCTCCCTTCTCTATCTGAGCTTCCTTTTCCCCTAGCACGTGTGGCTGGCCTCCAAGTCATGGATCAAAATTCCTGGTACTAACCTCTGCCACTCCTGGGTGTTAGTCTCCCATTTATTACACTACATATTTTTAAATTAATTAATTAAGTTTTGGGGCCACAAATACTGGTCCTCAGAGCCTGTTCCTGGCTCTGTGCTCACGTAGTAGCACCTGAAGGTCCTTGGGGACCATAGACGTTATCCAGGATCAAATCAGGTTTGCAGCCAAAGCAGCTTCCAGCAAGGCCAGTGCCTTCTGTGTTATCTCTCCAGCCACGGGATTCTGCTATTTCTTTAAACGCTGACTCACGTTTCTTCCATGTTGTAATAGATACATCTTGTCTATAGGCTTCATTACCTTTCTCACTACAAAAGTCCACTGAAGCAGATGGTCAAAGTCATTTCCAAAATTCTTGAAAAAATATAACAGGGGCTGGAGCAATAGCACAGCGGGTAGGGTGTTTGCCTTGCACGCAGCCAACCCGGGTTTGATTCCTAGCGTCCCATATGGTCCCCTGAGCAGTACCAGGGGTGATTCCTGAGTGCAGAACCAGGAGTAACCCCTGTGCATCACCAGGTATGACCCAAAAAGCAAAAATGAAAAAAAAAGAAAAGAAAAAAGAAAAAATATAACAACCTCACCAAATAAAATACATGAACTCAACACAAAAAATCATCCAAAGTGAAATGTAACCTTGAACAGAGAGGCAGTCGATATTGGGAAGGGAATTCAGAATCCCGTAAAATGTGTCTTGAAGATCAATTATTTGCTCGAGTGGGCCCAGTAACGTCTCCATTGGAGACTTTGTTGTTACTGTGTTTGGCATATCAAATACATCTTAGGTAGGTTTCCAGGCTCTGCCGTGAGGGCGAAATACTCTCAGTAGCTGTGTCTTGAAGATGATATTAATTTTTCATTGTTTCTATTTAAATTGTTTCTATTATCACTGGAGCAATAGCACAGGGCTGAAGTGATAGCACAGCGGGTAGGGCATTTGCCTTGCATGCGGCCGACCCAGGTTTGATTCCTCCGCCCCTCTTGGAGAGCCCGGCAAGCTACCGAGAGTATCCTGCCTGTATGGCAGAGCCTGGCAAGCTCCCCGTGACGTATTCGATATGCCAAAAACAGTAACAACAAGTCTCACAATTTGTTGTGAGACGTTACTGGTGCCCGCTCAAGCAAATCGATGAACAACGGGAATTCAGTGCAATTCTATTTTAAAATAGAATTGCTATTTTGATTCTCTGTGCTGTATACAGAGAATACAATATATTTTTTATTTAATTGACTGCATAAAATGACAGACACAATTTTTTTCCTGAGTTATTAAAAAACCAAGTTATTACAGCCTTGTTTGCTGCTTTATTCTAGGAACATTCCAGTTAAATGGGCTGAGAAACACTGCTGAATTATTTCCAAAGCAGTACACCATTTTATCTTCATCAAGAAGTGTATGAATATTCCACCTCTTCTGTATGGAACCAACACTTGGTATGTTCCATGTTCTTTACTGTTATTTTTATCGACTCATTTGCCTTCCCATTTTTTTTAAACATCAGTTGTCTATATCTGCTTAGATTCATTTCTGAACTCTTTCTGAGCCCATGTATATGTGTGTATATATATACATATTTATATATATTTATATGTATATATATACATATTTATATATATTTATATGTATATATATATATATCTCTTTGGGCTGGAGCGATAGCACAGCTGTAGGGCGTTTGCCTTGCACGCAGCCAGCATGGCCGACCCGAGTTCGATTCCTCCGTCCCTCTCGGAGAGCCCGGCAAGCTACCGAGAGTTATCTCGCCCGCACGGCAGAGCCTGGCAAGCTACCTGTGATGTATTCGATATGCCAAACACAGTAACAACAAAGTCTCCAATGGAGACGTTACTGGGCCCGCTCGAGCAAATTGATGAACAACGGGAGGACAGTGACGGTACATATATATCTTTATGCTACTTGGACACCGCTTCAGTTTTTAGAGCTTTACGTAAAGTCTGAACATTCTTTTTCAATAATATCTGGTTATGCAGGGTTGTATTTTTTGTCACTCTATAAATTTTAGAACCAGTTTGTCAATTTCTCTGAAAAACTTGTGCTATTTTCTTAGAGAGTCCATTGACTCTGTAAGATGCGTTTTGGGAGAAATAACATTAAAAATATCTTGCCACTTATGAACAAGATATATATCTTGACTTGTCTTCTTTAATTGATTTCCCCAATGTTTTATAGTTTTTATTAGATAGGTATTTCACATCTTGTATCATAGTTAATCTTGAATATTTTATGATTTAGATACTAGCTTGGAGGGTATTAGTTTTTATATTTCAATTTCCAATTTCTATTATACAGGAGTGCAATATTTTTATAGTTTTTAATATTCATTTATAGCCTGCAACCTTTCAAAACACATTAGTTCTAATAGCTTTTTTGGTAGCTTATTTAGAATATTGTTCACAGATAATCATGTCATCTACATAAAGACAGCATTAGTTTCCTGTTAAACTGAAGTTATTGTGTGTTTATTTTTGTGTGTGTGTGTGTCTGTGTGTGTCTTATTTTATTGCTCTAGTACCTTCTATAGGGTCTGTCATAGTACTCATCTTGGGAGCAAGACATAGAATATTTCACTGAATTTAAATATATTACCTGTATAATCTTCATAGATATTTTTAAGCAGATTAAAGAACTTATTTTATATTTCACTTTGCTGCAAAAGTTTTTCTGTTGTTGTTGTTGTTTGGTTTGGGGCTTGGGGGTAACACTAGGCAGTTCTCAGGACTTGATGCAGTTTCTGTACTCAGAGATCACTCCTGGCATTGCTCAGTGTACCATATGCAGTGCCAGGGATTGAGCTGGGGTTGGCAGAATGTAAGGCAAATCCCTTAACTGCTGTATGTCTCTCCAGTCCTGCTGTACATTTTTATGAGGGATGCACAATGAAAATGTTTGGCATCAGTTGAAGTGATCAGAATTCTTACCTTTTGTGTTTTCTTTTCTCACGTGGTGAATTACTTCGGTTGGATTTTAAAGTTAACTCAATGTATTCATATGATAACCTCTGCTTGGTCATTGTTTTAGGCTTTGTGTACTACTATGATTTGCCAAATAATTCATTAAACATTTATCATCCGTAGTGTTATGTTGAGCTGGAGTGATAGCATAGTGGGTAAGGCGTTTGCCTTGCATGTGGTGGACATGGCCAACCCGGGTTCTATTCCTCCACCTCTCTCGGAGAGCCTGGCAACCTACCAAGAGTATCTCACACTCCCAGCAAAGCCTTGCAAATTCCCCATGGTGTATTCAATATGCCAAAAACAGTAACAACAAGTGTCACAATTTATTGTGAGACGTTACTGGTGACCGCTCCAGCAAATCGGGAGGACAGTGACAGTGACAATGTTGTGTTCTGTCTTTTAAAATAATTGAGGCAGACTGAGACCTAAACCTGAAAACTTTGTGACCTTTCCCACGGTGATTCAATAAATAAATAAATAAATTTAAAAAAAAATAAAATAAAATAATTGAGACATTATGATGTACAGAGTTATTCATTGCTGCGTTTCAATCAACAATGTTCCAATCCCAACACCAGCATCCACTTCTCCCTCCCATTGCCCCCAAGTTCCCTCCTGACCCCCCACTCCCCCCTCCACTCCTTGATAGACACATTTTAAACATTGCTTGTTGTAATTTGCATCTCCTGCTTCCAGTGCTGTTGGTTATTTGGCTTAGAGAGATGGATACACCACAGCTCTACACCACTGATGTATTCTAGGCCCTGGCCCCTGGCCTGTTAACTCCCATCCACATCTTTTTATCTGCCCCTTTGGGCTCCTTCTTTCCTGTTCTCAGTTCTATATCCTAAGGACCAGGGTTATCTAGGTATATCCCCTTATAATTTAGACCTTAAAACAAATTTGGAAAGGGTGTCCTCCTTTTCAACTCTCTGGAAATGTTTGTATAACATAAATGTATGTCCTTTTCTAAATGCCTGGTAGACGAACAAGCTAGAACTGTCTTTTTTTTTAAAAAAATTTTATTGATTCACCATGAGATACAGTTAAAAGCTTTCATGTTTGAGTCACAATCACACAATGATCAAAGATCCATCCCTCCACTAATGCATGTTCCCCACTACCAATATCCCCAGTAGACCCCCACCTTTCCCACCCTTCCCCTGCCTCCATGGCAGACATGATCCCCCATACTCTTTCTCTACTTTTGGGCATTATGGTTTGCAACGCAGATACTGAGAGGTTATCAAGTTTGGTCCTTTATCTACTTTCGGCACACATCTGTCACCCCGACTGATTCCTCCAACCATCATTTTCTTAGTGATCCCTTCTCTATTCCAGCTGTCCTTTCCCCGCCCGCTCATGAGGCAGGCTTCCAACTAAGGAGCAATCTTCCTGACCCTTGTGTCTACTGTCCTTGGGTGTCAGTCTCATGTTATGTTATTTTATACTCCACAAATGAGTGCAGTCCTTCTATTTCTGTTCCCCTCTTTCTGACTCATTTCACATGGCATGATACTCTGCATGTCTATCCACTTATAAGGAAATTTCATGACTTCGTCTCTCCTAACAGCTGCATAGTATTCCATTTTGTAGACATACCAAAATTAGAACTTTCATTATGGAAATATATTTTAGACAAAGTAAATTCCATTCATAATCATGGTAATTTCAACATATTTTCTTGAGTGAACTTTGATAATCTATAACCTTTCAAATAAGATAATCTCATCTAAGTTCTCAATTTTATGTAGAATAATTTTGTGTAAAATTATTTGCTTATTATCCATTTGATACTTATAAAATCTGCTAGGATGTCACCTCTCTCATTTCTGAAACTGGTCAGATGAATCAGATCATATTTAGCCTGATCAGTCTAGCTAGAAACCTCTTGTTTAAAGCACAGCGGGTAGGGTGTTCGCCTTACAAGCAGCCAACATGGCCGATCCGAGTTCGATTCCTCCGCCCCTCTCGAGAGTCTGGCAAGCTACCGAGAGTATTCGATATGCCAGACACAGTAACAACAAAGTCTCCAATGGAGACGTTATTGGGCCCACTCGAGCAAATCAATGATCAACGGGAGGGCCTTTACCTTTACCTTAATCACAAATAAACAGCCTTTTTCATTCATTTCTCTGTATTTCTTTTATTGTTTTCTTTTTGTATCTGAATTTTGCTTTAGGGGAATTTAGTTTTGTTTTTTTTTTAGTTTGTTTATATCACTGTCACTGTCACTGTCCTCTCGTTGTTCATCGATTTGCTCAAGCGGGCCCAGTAACGTCTTCATTGGAGACTTTTGTTGTTACTGTGTTTGGCATATCGAATACATCACGGGTAGCTTGCCAGGCTCTGCCGTGCAGGCAGGATACTCTCGGTAGCTTGCCGGGCTCTCCAAGAGGGGCAGAGGAATCGAACTCAGGTCGGCCATGTTGGCTGTGTGCAAGGCAAACACCCTACCGCTGTGCTATCGCTCCAGCCCAGTTTGTTTATACAGGGAACAAAATTACTTATTTGAGACTTCTACTATAGGCAAAACGTCCTATAAATCCTTCTAAGAACTGCTTTACTAATATTCCAAAATTGTAATTTTAATGTAGTATATTTTATTCCCTGAGTTTCAATTATGACCTCACCTAATTTTCTTCTGTTTTCACACACACACGCACACACACACACACACACACACACACACACAGTGTTTTAAAATGTGAGAATTCTCCAGAGACATTTTTTAAATTAATTTATAGTTTCTCTCATTATGGTCACAGAACAGAATTATATAACTTGAATCCTTCTAATCATTCTAATTTGTTTATGCTGGGCAATTTGATCACAAAGGAAATATAATAAAACCTAAAGTTTACTCTTTTTTAAGGGTGCAGGATATTCTCAAATTAAGTATGTGCATTTTTATATATGTAAGTTTTCTTCTACAAAGCAGGTTATTTTGAAGTTAATTTTGAATCCTTTTTGATCTTGCTTCTGAAGTTAAGTTAGAGCCTGCAAGACAGAACGATGTTTCTTAAATGATTGTGGGCTGGAACGATAGGAGAGCAGTTCAGACACTTGTCTCAACAGGCAGTCAACCCTGTTTCAACTCCAGGTGCCGCAGATGATCCTCTGAACACCTCCAGAGGGCTCTCCTGAGCACAGAGCCAGGAATAGCTCCTGAGCATTGTTGGGTGTGGTCCTACACCCCACGCCCAATGATCAAATTCAGATTATTTGAGTGATGCCAAGTTATAATCAAGTGTCAGTTCTTTGCTGAGAGTCCTCTGGTGTTCAGCCTCTCTGCTGTGCTGTCAGCCAGGTCACATGCTGGCAATTATAGGAGACCTTTCACTCTTCATCAACTCCCAGGCAGCTTTGTTTGACTGGTGCTTTTTCTTAAGAACCACAATGGTAGTGTTTTCTCCTTTTTTAAGAACTGATTTGAGTAAGAGAATAAACTTGAGCCCCGTTCTTCATTTTGAGCAGAAAGAAAAATGTCCCATCCCATTATCTTAAACCCACAGAATGTATGGAGTCGCCTAGTTGTCAACTGAATTCTTAATATTTGAAGCAAAATCCCTGAACGAATTGCATGTTCACAATATGATTCTGAAGACATCCCGATAAATCAGATTATTGTATCCTCTATTCCAAATATTGATTCTCCCACTCCTTGTATCTTTGATTCATTGGAGCCTTTTTTTTTTGTGAGAGATCATGAGGTACAGTTGTAGACTTACAAATTTTATAATTTGTATGTCAAACCCAAATTGCTTGGGTTTCAATTATACAATGATCAAATACCCATCCCTCCACCAGTGCCCATTTCCCACCACCACGGATCCCAGTATCCCTCCCACCCCCCATCCCCCATCCCATCCTGACTCTGTAGCAGGGCATTCCCTTTTGTTTTCTCTCTCTTATTGGGTGTTGTGGTTTGCAAAAGAGGCAATGGGTGACAATTATGTTTAGTCTATAGTCTACTTTCAGCATGCTTCTCCCATCCTGGGAGGATCCTCCCAACACCCTTTATTTGGTGCTCCCTTCTCTATCTGAGCTCCCTTTTCCCCTAGCATGTGTGGCTGGCCTCCAAGCCATGGAGTAAAATTCCTGGTAATAATCTCAGCCATTCTTGGGTGTTAGTCTCCTATTTTGTTACTTTATGTTCAACAGATGAATGCAATCTTTCTATGTCTAGCCCTTTCTTTCTGAGTCATTTTGCTTAACATGATACTTTCCATGTAGTACCACTTGTATGTAAATTTCATGACTTCGTCTTTTCTAACAGCTACATCATTGGAGCCATTTTTTTTGAAAGCTGGAAATATACATATATAGAATGCTACCATGTGGGAGTTAGGAAAAGTATCACCTGAAAAGACTTTTTTCACAGTAGGTGTAAAATTGTTGAATAGTTATCGAAGTATAATCGTTGACAGATGACAAAACTTGTGTAAAGAACTTGACAATTCAGGGTTAATCTTTATATTTGAGATTGACACTATTGCTGTTATTTCCGCCTCCATGTAAAGGGCGAAGATTGACAGCTTCTTCCACCTTATTTGATCTCGTGGAACTCTTCAGTGCATCTGTTGCTGTTAGTGAAACTCATCAGCCTCCAGAAACAGTACTCTAAGATCGTAGATACTATATCACTTGCTCCAGTTGTAGAAAACTCCTCTTTGCTGTAGCTAGGCAGTGTGAGAACACACTTAGCTAAAGTCATGTGTCCTGTTGCTCATGTCTGCGTGCATCTATGAACATATTTAACAAGTTGAAATCACGTGTCCTCATGGTGCATCCTTCATGTGGGGCTCACATTCAGCTGTTTCAGATTCTGCATGGGTTTCACCATGTTCTGTTCACAACTGCATACATTCTTGTCCATTCTTCCTGTAGCATGACTTTCCAATAACCAAATCATGAAATAACGAGAAAGAAATAGAATAGAAAGAAAGGAAGCAAAGAGAGAAGAAATGAATGGAGAAATGAGGAGGGAGGGAGGCGGGAAGGAAAGAAAAGAGGAAGAGAGGGGGAAAGGGAGAGAGAGGAGTTAAAATAAGAAAGAAACGGGGAGCTGGAGCAATAGCACAGCAGGTAGGGCATTTGTTTGCCTTGCATGTGGCTGATCAGGTTCGATCCCCAGCATCCCATATGGTTTCTTGAGCACCGCCAGGGGTAATTCCTGAGTGCAGAGCCAGGAGTAACTCCTGTACATCGCTGGATGTGGCCCAAAAAGAAAAAAAAAAAGAAAGGTAGTTGAAGACGTAAGATCTCTACAGTTAAGAGCAAAAGAGAAAACCCTGACCAACACTTTCATTTTCTATAAGGTATTTCCTTCTGTTCTTGTGTCTGTCAGTATTTCTCTCATTTTATTACTGAGGATAATTGAGTTTTTGTGGCTGTAATACCTATTTAGTTGCTGATAGTAGAATCTGTAAGACTGATTTCTGCATCTTTGTGGTAGAGGACATTTTTTTTTTCAGATTATGTCAAATGAGACATTACCTCAAAGAGAAGCAATTTTACTTTCTCACCATTCAGTGCTAATATTGTGAATTTATTCATTGAAGCTAAGAATTTTTCTGGACTGACATTCTTTAATTCACTTTGCAGATTAGTTTTTAAGAAGTCAGTGGTCTATGGAAAGTGAAATTTAATTCACAAAATGCATATTGTCCTTCCATCCCAATTTATATACTCCTTTTTCTTCATTATCTGCATTTCCTTCTGCAGATTGTCACTTTCATTTTGAAATCAGCATACAGTATTCCCTTTTATGACAGTCTCTTTAATCTATTCCAAATTTATTTCTATTTGAGTTTTCTTTGCTTTCTGTAAAATGGAATGATAGTACTTACCTCAGGACATTATTGTGATTATTTGCAAAGTGGCTAATATAGAGTAATGCAAAACACTGCTTATTTTCTTCCTATTAATTACTCACTCCACAATGCCTCTGTTTTAATATTAGCCAAATGCACATTGTCCCCTTGGTATTATTCCCACCCCCAGTATATTGCTCATGCAGAGTCTAAAGTTTCTTTCCTTGAAAAGCCTCCACCCATCATAAACTACCTTTCTTTGGTTTGTTTTTGCATGATCCGGTTACAAATCTGTTGTCTCTCTTTAAATCTGCATTTCCTGCTCCTCCCTCTCATCTCCTTTACTGCTCTCTGTTTTACTGGCTTGGGCACTGAGCAGTCTACTCTCTCCGATGTGGTTTTCATGCCTGATGAACACCCTGCGTGTAGTCTCTTATCTCCCCAACAGGACGGTCTACTTCTCCCGGGGAGCGCGATCTTTTCATTTCCTATCTGCGCTACTCACTTGCTTCAAACTTTTGAGATCATTCACAGATAGCGAATGAACACCGCAGTGAAAATGGATTTGGGTTCTCTCTACCTCCCCGTTGAACAGATGAGCTAATGATCCACGAGAAAGGGGCTAAGACGACTTTGATGCCTTCTCTGCTCCAGCACATTCGTGTTTCCTCAGGTGTTGGGCATTTTCTTTTGTATTTATTTGCAGTTCTGCTTTCAGTAGAATCTTCTTGTTGGATGCTTTTGCCCTACTTCCGGCCCTTTGTGTTATGCTATGATTTTTTTTTCTTTTTAAATGTGCTTGTGTCTCTTTTTTTATATGCAGCTTTGTTCCCCCTCCTCTTGATAAAATCCATAGTCTGAGTCATCTGAGAACAGGTGTCAATGGCAGGGAATGTTAATTCTTTATCTTGGGTGGGGCCGAGACCCCTGCAGTACTCGGGAAGTCCTATGACAATTGAGTCTCTGCTTACTCTGGGTCACACTGACAACAGATATGGCCACAGCAGGAATATGCTGCGCAACAGTGACAAAAATAAAGAAGGAGACTGTGCAAGTAAGGAGGACACATGATATCAAACCTGGTCTATCTAGAGTGTAAACATGTGTGCGTGTGTGCGCACATATGCGTGCACTTGTTTAATGTGGCCATCTAAAACTTGATACAATTTTTATATAATGCCAATCTATTAATAGTCTCCTGCCCCCGCGCCTGCTGTCCTCGCTGGGGGCCCTTGGAGGGGAGTGGGTTGAGTTTCCCTCCCTGCCCCGACCAGGGCTCTGGCAGCCGAAGACCTCCAGAACCAGCCACCACCATGCTGAGACCACTCTCCGCACACATGAAGGTGCAGGCAGAGGAGCAAAGGCATGCGGGTCCCGGGACTGAGATCTCCAAGCCTACTTGGATCGTGGGTGAGCATCCTCCACGCAGATCCTCCAAATTCCAGTAGGCGGGGGTCACACCCACCACCTGGCCCCCTGGCGCCGTGTAATCCCATCAACGGCCAAGACTCAGAGACTATAAAACCCAGCTCCCGGAAGAGAACAGTGCAGAGTCTCCTGCCCCCGCGCCTCTCCTGTCCTCGCTGGGGCCATCTTATTATCTCATTCCTACTTTGGACAAACTGGCAGGCTACCGAATGTAACCTGCCCACACGGCAGAGTCTGGCAAACTCCCCGTGGTCTACCCAATATGCCAAATACCAGTAACAATGATGGGTCTCATTCTCCTAACTCTGAAAGAGCCTTGAATATGGCACTTTTTAAAAATCTCAGGGCTAGGACGAAGGAGACATTGCTGGGGCCTGCTCGAGGCAATCGACGAATAACAGGATGGTCGTGATCGTGATTAACTATCTATTTGAGTAGGAGATTATCTGTTTGTCTTTAGTTTTGGCATCACACTCAGAGCTCAGGGGCTACTCCTGGTTCTATGCTCTGGAGTCATTCCCAATAATTCTTGGGTGGCTATGTATAGTGTCCAAGGTAGACTCAGGCCTCCTGCCTATACTCGAGTCATTAGGGAATCACATCTCTGTGAAAGTAGGCAAAAGACATTTAGAAACCCAAAGTTTCGTCTCCTTTCTGTCAGCTGCTTCCCTCACCGTTTTTCACTGGTAATTTTAGTATTTACTCACATTGGCTTAGGGGTGATTTCCAGTACTAAGTATGATATGGAGATTTCAGGAATGTTATTATGTGATAACGATTATCACAGCCCAGGTGAGATCAGCCTTGTCCCAAGCATGCTATTTTAGTCTATTCAAGCATGAACGACCCCCCACATTTCCTTCAATATCAATTTCCATTATGTCTTTAAATTGAAGGGCTGGGATGTGAAAGGGCATTTGCGTGACAGGCTGGACACCAAGGTTCAATGCCCAGAATCATACAAAGATTTATAGTAATAAAGAAGAAAAAAGACTTAACCAATAAATAGCATTAGGCCGATGTGTAAAATCGCTGATTAGAACCAGAGCAATCTTTCCGCAGGTAGGACATTTGCCTTGCATGCAGCCAATCCAGGTTTGATCCCCAGAGCTCCAAATGGTCCCTCAAGCACTGCCAGGAGTGATTCCCAAGTGAAGAGCCAGGAGTAACCCCTGTGCATCGCCAGGTGTGAACCAAACACAAAAACAACAGAATGTTTATGAAAGAGATCATACAGGTAGCAAAGAAAAGCACCTCTGAACATCTTTATAGAACGGGGAAAATGCACTACTTCTCCTTTAGAAAGGGTCTCCATGGAGGGAGTCGTTCCAGACCCCCGCCAGACCCCCGCCAGTGCACCAGCGTCCATGTTCCCTTCTCGCTTATGCAGTATGTAGAAGTCACCCCGCTAGATATTTCCATTTCATTTTCTGTAGGAAATGGTTGTGTGTGTGTCTGTAGATTGCTTGAATCTGTGGGAGATGATAATTCCAGGATCTTCATACTTCGATCTTGAATAGAAACCTAAGATAGGATTTTCATCTTTTTCTTGATGTTATTATGAAGGTTTTTTTTTGGGGGGGGCGTGATATGTTAAATCATTAGGTTTTTAAAAATCCCACAAAGGCTGTTAGATATATTTATGCAGAACAGTGGGACTGGATTTACCTCAGGGGGATTAAAAAAATGCTGTTTCTTGCCTTTGATCTGCTGTAGATTTGTCTGCTTGATTGTTTTGAGGGCACACCCAACAGTGCTTAGGACTTATTCCAGACTCTGTGCTCAGTTATCACTCTTGGGGACCATATGTGGTGCCTGGGATCAAACCTGGGTTGGCAGCATTTCATTTCATTTCATCATCCTGTTATTCGTCGATTGCCTCGAGCAGGCCCCAGTAACGTCTCTTTCATCCTAGCCCTGAGATTATATTCAAGGCTCTTTAGGAGAATGAGACCCATCACTGTTACTGGTATTTGGCATATTTGGTAAGCCACGGGGAGTTTGCCAGACTGGGTTGGCAGCAGAACAAGGCAAATGCCATATCTGGCTCTGACCTAACTACATGTAGATGTTATTTGGGGGGGGGGGAGGGGTCATCCCCCATGGTGCTCAGGACTTATTCCTGGCTCCAGACTCAGGGATCACTCCTGGCAGGCATGGGGGAACCATATGGGGTGGCAGGGATTGAATCCCGGTCTGCTACGTGCAAGACAAGCTTCCTACCCATTGTGCTTTCACTCCGGCACCACAGATATTTTAAAGTAATGGGGAACCCTCCCCTCAAATAAGACTTTCCAAAGTGATATGGAAGATCTTTACCGAAAGAGCCATGGCTGGGAATTTTCTGGGAAATCAATTCCAAGAGGAAGGGAAAGAAAAGGGAGAGGAGAGTAGGGGGGAGGAGGAGAAGAGAGGGGATTGCTATTTCCAATTTCCTATTTCCAGATTCAATACAAACATCTGTGCTTTGCTCTGAATTTCTGTTCCACAGCACATATGTACACCCCCAACAATTGTCACAATGGAGACGTTACTGGGCCTGCTCGAGCAAATTCGATGAACAACGGGAGGACAGTGACAGTGTGATCACTCAGGCCTTGCCCCAGCCTTCTTTCATTTTTGCCTGTACATGAAGAGTTCTGCGTTCTAGAGCTTGCAAGTACTCTGCCCCTCTGCCAGGAACTTGGACAGACAGGCCCTGTCCAGAACTAAGGACTTGGAAGTATTTGTAAAATCACTTAGTGAATGTTTGGTAATTGTCATGCTCACAGTATTTTATGCTCGATTATCAAGATGTCTTTAAAATCTATGTCTAGACTGTTTTCCATTCTTTTTCGTTGGTTTGTTTTGGTGCCATGACCAGTGATGCTCAGGGCTTCTTCCTGGCTCTGTGTTCAGGAGTCCCTTCTGGTATGCTGGGGGTCCATAAGGGTGTAGGGAATCAAACCCAGGTTGGCCACATACCAGGCAAGCACCCTACTTGCTGGACTACCTCTCTGTACTAATAACATTTGTCTTTTATAATGAATCTAAATCATGTTTCCACAATAATGGTTACATTTATTAGTAAATTTGATATTTGTTGACATCTGTCAAAACAGTTTAATTGTGATTAAGATATACCCCCTTTGGTTATTCGGCCTACGTAGTCATATTTTTATTCATGAGATTTTATGATGCTGTAGATTCTTTCCTAAAATATTAGTCCACTAGAACCCTGGGCCATCATTATTTTTTTAACCTTCTACTCAAATAATATGCAGAGATGTTTCTTTTTCCCTCTCTGTTATTTTTCATCATTCCCTTGTTTTAATATTTATGAAGTTCTAAAACCTTCCCTATATTGGCAGGAATCCTACATTTTCAGTCAGTGATAAAATTTACTTGGCTCTCACCCCATCATTGTTTGATTGTTTAGCTGCAATTTTCAAAAAATTGAAACTCTACACTTTTATTTTTTCCTCTTTCTTGGGCATTAAATATTGATTTTATTGGGAAATCTGTAATTATTTTAATATACAACTGTTTTGAAATGCAAGCTTTCTATTTTCCACTTCAGTCTAAGAATAATATTAAGAAATTTAAAAATACAAAATAGAAAACATATTTTATATCCTCCTTTAACACCTAAATTTTGTGCAATGTCCTCCGTGCTGAGCATTTCCAATATATAATTAGAATGATATAGTAGATGCAGAAATATATATATATATATATATATTTCCAATTACTAAAGTAGCACTATAGCACTGTCCTCCCGTTGTTTATCAGTTTGCTCAAGCGGGCCCAGTAATGTCTCCACTATGAGATTTGTTGTTACTGTGTTTGGCATATCGAATACATCACAGGTACCTTGCCAGGCTTTGCTATGTGGGCGAGATACTCTCGGTAGCTTGCCAGGCTCCGCGAGAGGGGAGGAGGAATCAAACCTGGGTCGGCCTGGTCGGCCACTTGCCAGGCAAATGCCCTACCCATTGTTCTATCACTTCAGCCCAAGCCAGTAAGTAACTGCAGTACTATTCACAACTGTCAAAGGTGGAAGTAACCTGACCGCCAATTGGTAAATGAATAAAGAAAATATAGTGTGAATAGAAAGAGCCAAATATTATTCATACATCAAAAAAGAATGTAGTTCTGATAAATGTATCACATGCGATAGCACAGCAGGTAGGGCGTTTGCCTCGCACACAGCCAACATGGCCAACCTGAGTTCGATTCCTCCGCCCCTCTCCGAGAGCCCGGCAAGCTACCTGTGATGTATTCGATATGCCAAACACAGTAACAACAAAGTCTCCAACGGAGATGTTACTGGGCCCACTCAAGCAAATCGATGAACGATGGGAGGACAGTTACAGTGATGGATAAATTCTGAAGAATGTATGCTAATAAAACTAGTTAGACACTAAAGCAAAATGTATGGTTCCACTTGCATGAAATGTCTTGAGTAGACCAACAGAGGCCTAACAGATTAGAGGGCTGTCATGTGGGTGTGGGATAGGGCTACTGCTTGCATTTTCTATATATAATTAGAATAATATAGTAGGTGCAGGAATATATATATATATTTTTTTTTTCCCCCAGTTACTAACATAACTTTTATTTTTGGCTTTTTGCATCACACACAGTGATGCTCCTGGGTTATTCCTGGCTCTACACTCAGGAATTACTCCTGGCGGTGCTTGGGGGACCATATGGGATGCCGGGGATCGAACCCGGGTCGGCTGCATGCAAGACGAATGCCCTACCCGCTGTGCTATTGCTCTAACCCCAAGTAATATATTTTTAATGCTTATAAATATAATGCCATCAACAGTACCTCACGGTGATTCACTGATAAAAAATTAAAAATAAAAAAGAAATAACGCCATCAGGGACTGGCTAGATAGTCCGGAAGTTGAGGTGCTTACCTTGCACATGGTTGACCCAGTTTGATCCCCGATAGCATACATATTCCCTTAGGCACATCTGAGCACAGAGCCAAGAGTAGCCCCTGAGCACTGCTGAATGTGGCCCCAACCCCTCCCCTCCAAATAACTTAACTTAAGCTTGATTAATGGTAGTTAATCTCCACTTAAGGTAATTTTCATTTTGAAGAGTCAATTTTGGCTGCTAAATAGTCTCATTTATAATGCTTCCATTCACTAATTTGGAAGCCTGAAGACTTTATCATAAAGGACCTGACATTTATCTTTATCCCATTATTTAAATATTGGTATTCTAAGTAAATTAATAATATGAAGATGCATGATCATGTTTGTCTAAAAAAGAAAAACACAATCTAGGAGAGAAGACAGAAAATTAATGCTGCAAATATCAAGTAAAGTTTACCATAAAGGTGCTAGGATAACTAAAACTTCACTAAAATTGTTTAAAGTCAGTAAAACTTCCAGAATTTTTTTTTGTCAATGGCACACATTACATTGCTGTAGATGAGTGAACACATTTGATTTGGAAGGTCAGAACTATAGTACAGCCGGTAGAACACTTGTCTTGGACACAGTTGACCCAGGTTGATATGGTATCCCAAGTTCTGCCAGGAGTGACCCTTGAGCAGAAAGTCAGGAGTAATTTCTGAGCATAGCCAGGTATGATGACCCCTTTCCCCCAAAAAAGCATCTTGTTTGAACACAGGGAGTGTCTCAGATGGAGAGAGAGACAGAATGAGAGAGAGAGAGAGAGAGAGAGAGAGAGAGAGAGAGAGAGAGAAAGAGACAGACAGAATGAGAGAGAGAGAGAGAGTGAGAGAGAGAGAGAGAGAGAGAGAGAGAGAGAGAGAGAGAATGAGTGGGTGGCTTTTATTTGTAGTTCTGCCACTTTGGGATGTGTGACTCCCTGAATGTGTTAGTTTTTACCTCTGTTAAGTGGGAGATAATAAAAATCTGTATCCCGAGGCCGTTGTCAAATCTAAGTGATCTAGTAGACCTAGCATTAGACCTGGTGTACCTTTAGTCAGCAGTAACTATAACACATTTCACTAAGGGTTGGTAAAATGAGAATGGATGTGTAATAGGTCAGAATAATAATTCTAGATGTTAGTAGGGGTCTGGGTTAGCATTGTGATAGATAATACAGAAATGGAAGTAGATATTAGTGATTCCATAGACGTATGTAAACAATCATTTTTATAGAAAATAAAAAGATTGCATCTCGAGTACTGGCTCAGTCAGTAAGGTACTCTTGCCTTGCATGAGGCCAACCTGGATTCGATCCTGGAACCCTATATGGTGCTGTGAGGCCCACCAGGGAGTGATTCCCAAGAGTAGAACTAGGAGTCCTGAACATTGCTAGATGTGACCCCAACCCTCCCCCCACCAAGACCCCCCCAAAAGAGTGAAAGGGCTAAACAAATCCAAAATGCCTTGAGATGCTGATGCTAATGAATGGAAGAATACATACAAATACTGAACAATACTGAACTAGCCTGGGCCCCTCTGGGTTGGAGCCGTGCTGTTAGTATTGTAAAGGTCTTGATTATCCCAGTGGGTCAAGAGAATTGGGAACAATGACTTTTTTCGATATGTATATCCCAGTCATAACAGAACATGCCTTAAATTTGATTTTATTGCAACACAGTTTAAACTTTATAATAATCCACTGCTTATAAAATGGGAAGATAAGTGCTATCTAATGGGCTGTAAGGTGTCCCCTTTCTTGGGGCTTATAGACTAGTGGCTGCCTTGGTTAGCAGAGTCTCACTGAGCATTTTCATTGTCAACAACTGGACATGGTACCACAGCGAGAGCTTGAAGCATGAGACACGTGGCTTTGCATAAAGAACATGCTCATTGCAAGTCTTTGATTTGACTGTTCTGTGAAGGCTGAAGATCAGAGGAGCCTGACTATTAGGGAAAAATGGTGAGGAGATGCCCAGTGAGGAACTCACATTTTCAAATACTAAAGGAAAAGAACTGCTAAGCTCCAATTCTATGCCCTGTAAAAAATATCCTTCTAGTATGAAGGGGAAATAAAGATATTTTCAGGGGAAGAAAAGCCAGAATACTTTGTTACCAGCAAATGTAACCTTAAATATGCTTAGAGAATTTTTCTTTTTCTTCCTTTTGATCCGATGGAGATGTTACTGGGCCCGCTCGAGCAAATCGATGAACAATGGGAAGACCGTGACCTTTTGATCTTCCTTCCTTCCTTCCTTCCTTCCTTCCTTCCTTCCTTCCTTGCTTCCTTCCTTCCTTCCTTCTTTCCTTCTTTTTTTCTCCTTTCTTTTTTTTCCTTTGTTTGTTTTTGGGACACAGTCAGCAGTGTTCTGGAGTTACTCCTGGCTATACACTCAGGAATCACTCCTAATGGAGCTTGGGAGATCATATGGGGTACAAGAGATTGAACCCATTGAACCCTGGTCTTCCGCATGCAAGATGGGAGCCTTATCTAACTAACTTATCTACTAACTCGTGCCTCAGGAAATTTTCTTCATAGGGGGAAATAACAAAAGAAATAATGGAATTTGAGAAAGGAAAGAACATTGGCAGGAATTAACAAGGGCTACACATAAGAAATGAGCCTACCCTTAGAGTTGATCACATCAAATTTGGTGGTTGAAAGATCGATCATGCCATGATTATAAGATCATGCCATTATAAAAAGATCATTATAAAAGGTCATGCCATTACAAGATCATATCATGTGGTACTCAGAACAAATACTTAAGGCATTCTTAGTTTAAGATAGTCCCATTTATCTATCTCTGTTTTCACTTGCTCGGCCAGTGGCGTGGCATCTTTGAAGATACCATTAGCTTCAATGTCATGGAGGGTTTTGCCAACTTTATCTTCAATGTACCTTATGGTTTCTGGTCTGATGTTGAGGTCTTTAATCCATTTTGATCTTACTTTTGTACATGGTGTTAGGCAGAGTTCTTTTTTTTTTTTCTTTTTTTTTTTTATTTATTTATTGAATCACTGTGGGAAAGGTTACAAAGCTTTCAGGTTTATGTCTCAGTCATGCAAATATCAAACACATTTCCCTTTACCAATACTTATTTTTTCCCATGAAGAACCCCAATAAAACCCCACCCCCCACCCCTCCCCGTCCCTGTGAGGCAGATGAATTCTAGTTAACACTCTATCCACTTTGATTAGATTGTTTCAATAAAAGATTCACCACTATTATTTAGAGTTTACCCCCCCCCCCCCAAATCAGACATGCTGAAAAAGCATTGTGAAGTGATTTGCTTTCTACAGCTGGGTTCAAGAATTAAATGTTGGTTTTGGATTTCTGCTATTTTACCTATTGACCCTGGAAGTATTTCTACTGAAAGTCAGATAGTTAAGAAATTGGTTTCTGTGTTCTGGAGTCGTGGCCGTGCTGGAGAGCCGCTTGTGGGGGGCAACTGGTGGCCTCGGTAGGGCGTGAAGGGCGGAGCGAAACGCCCCCCTTCCCATGAGGTTTTAGTCGCCCCCACACTCCCGGCTCATACCTGCTGTCCACCAGGCTCACATGTGGCCGCCATCTTTCTTTCCAGAGAGGAGAGGGCGAATGGGGCAATACCCTTTCCCCTCCGGCAGACTTGATGGGCTGGATCAACGCATAGTCCGTTCACTTTTCTGCTCCAAGCTGCTGGGTTCTGCATTAAGTCCTTGTGCTTCTGGGGCCATGGCCGTGCTGGAGAGCCGCTCGCGGGGGGCGACTTGTGACCTCGGTAGGGCGTGAAGGACGGACCGGAACGCCCCCCGACCCATGAGGTTTTAGTCGCCCCCACTCCCCTGGCTCATACCTGCTGTCCACAAGGCTCCCATGTGGCCGCCATCTTTCTTTCCAGAGAGGAGAGGGCGATAGGCAGAGTTCTGAGCCTATTTTTTTGCATGTAGCCATCCAGTGATGCCAACACAATTTATTAAAGAGGCTTTCCTTACTCCACTTCACATTACTTGCACCTTTATCAAAGATTAGATGAGCATATGATTGAGGAGAGATGTCAGTGTATTCAACCCTGTTCCATTGGTCTGCAGTTCTGCCTTTGTTCCAGTACCATGCTGTTTTAATTATTACTGCTTTGTAGTACAGTTTGAAGTTCGGGAGGTTGATTCCTCCCATTTTCTTTTTCCCAAGAATTGCTTTAGCTATTCGTGGGGGCTTATTGTTCCATATAAATTTCAAGAGTGTTTGCTCCATTTCTTTGAAGAATGTCATGGGTATCCTTATAGGGATTGCATTGAATTTATACAATGCTTTCGGTAGTATTGCCATTTTGACAATGTTAAGTCTCCCGACCCATGAGCAGGGGATATCTTTCCATTTCCTCATGTCCTCTTTTATTTCCTGAAGTAGCGTTTTGTAGTTTTCTTTGTACAGGTCCTTTACTTCCTTAGTTAAGCTGATTCCTAGGTACTTGATTTTCTGGGGCACAATTGTGAACGGGATTGTTTTTTTCATGTTGCTTTCTTCTCTCTCACTGTTTGCGTATAGGAAAGCCATGGACTTTTGGGTATTGATTTTATAACCTGCAACTTTACTATACGAGTCTATTGTTTCTAGGAGTTTTTTGGTGGAAGTTATTGGGTTCTCTAAGTAGAGTATCATATCATCTGCGAATAGTGAGAGCTTGATTTCTTCCTTTCCTACCTGAATGCCCTTAATATCTTTTTCCTGCCTAATCGCTATTGCAAGTACTTCCAGTACTATATTGAACAGCAGTGGAGAGAGTGGGCATCCCTGTCTCGTCCCTGATCTTAGAGGGAAGGCTCTCAGTTTTTCCCCATTGAAGCTTCTGCACCTCCAAAGAAACAGTGACCAAAATACAAAGACAGTCTACAGAATGGGAAAGGATATTCACCGAATACACATCTGACAAGGGGTTGATATCCAGGATATACAAAATACTGGTTAAACTCCACAAGAAGAAAACATCCAACCCCATCCAAAAATGGGGCAATGAAATGAACAGAAACTTTCTCAAAGAAGAAATCCGAATGGCAAAAAAGCACATGAGAAAATGCTCTACATCATTAATCATCAGGGAGATGCAGATCAAAACCACAATGAGATACCATCTCACACCTCAGAGACTGGCCCACATTCAAAAGAACAAAAGCAACCGATGCTGGCGTGGATGTGGCGAGAAAGGGACACTCCTTCACTGTTGGTGGGAATGTCCACTGGTTCAGCCCTTCTGGAAAACAGTATGGACGATTCTCAAAAAATTAGAAACTGAGCTCCCATTTGACCCAGCAATACCACTCCTGGGAATATATCCCAGAGAGGCAAAAATGTATAGTCGAAGTGACATCTGCACTTGTTTGTTCATTGCAGCACTCTTTACAATAGCCAGAAACTGGAAGAAACCTGAATGCCCAAGAACAGATGACTGGTTAAAGAAACTTTGGTACATCTACACAATGGAGTACTATGTAGCTGTTAGAAAAGATGAAGTCATGAAATTTACATACAAGTGGTACAATATGGAAAGTATCATGCTAAGCGAAATGAGTCAGAAAGAGAGGGATAGACATAGAAAGATTGCATTCATCTGGGGGATATAAAGTAACAAAGTATGAGATTAATACCCAAGAATAGCTGAGATCAGCACCAGGAGGATTACTCCATAACTTAGAGGCCAGCCGGGTATCCTAGAGGAAAGGGCTGTTCAGATAGAGAAGGGAGCACCAAATAAAGGATGTTTGGAGGATCCTCCCAGGAGGGGAGATGCATGTCGAAAGTAGACTATGGACTGAACATGTTTGCCACTCAATGCCTCTTTTGCAGACCACAACACCCAAAAGGAGAGAGAGAACACAGGGGATTGCCCTGCCACAGAGACAGGGGGGATGGGGGGATGGGGTGGGAGGGATATTATCCATGGTGGTGGAAAATGGGCACTGGTGGAGGGATGGGTATCTGATCATTGTATAATTGAAACCAAAGCACAAAAAATTGTAAATCTACAACTTTAAAAAAAATAAAATAAAATAAAGGGAAAAAAATACTTAAGGCATTCATTAAAAGTGGAGAAATAATAAATAAAGGTTCCTACACTTCAGAGGTGTAAAATATCAATACTGGTAAATGGTGATATTTAATGTATGGTTATTATGGCAGCTAGCATACCATTAAGAAAATTGTAGAGAAACAATACTGTACTCATGAGTATAGTACAGTGTGTATATATACTCATACATACACAACTGTATGATATCCATAAGCCTACTCATATTAGTATCTAGTGTATATTATGAGTATAGAATAGATGAATACATATTCAGATATAACATACATTTATGTGAGCATATTATATAACATATTCTCATCAGTATAATATTGAGCAAATAACCCATGGTTTGGCACTATAAAAGGTGAGAAACAGACCCTAACCGAGCAAACTTTATTTTATTTTCTGTGCCAGGGATCAAACTTGGGACATGACACGCATGAATATGTGTTCTGTTACTGAGCCACATCCCTGACCAAAAAAAAAAAAAAAATGAAAATTTCACTTGCAGAGCTGAGATGTGGCCGATGTCACCGAAACACTGAGGTTCCTGACACTACTGCAGGTGTGACCACACAACCATGAAATAGTAATGACAACAATAATAACAATGGCAGGCTTATGCCAAAAACCATCAAAATTTACTTTAAATGTGAATTACTTGCTATTGCTCGCACAGCGGGTAGGGCGTTTGCCTTGCATGCAGCCAACATGGCCGAGCCAGGTTCGATTCCTCCGCCCCTCTCGGAGAGCCCGGCAAGCTTCCAAGAGTATCTCGCTCGCACAGCAAAGCCTGGCAAGCTACCCGTGATGTATTTGATATGCCAAACACAGTAACAATTGTCACAATGGAGACGTTACTGGGCCCACTCGAGCAAATTGATGAATAACGGGAGGACAGTGACAGTGACTTGTGAATTATTTGAATATGCCAACTATAAGACATGGATTCACAGGACGTGCTGAAAAACTCAACCTAATGACAGGTAATTAATAAGAAACTGATTTTAAGCACATTTATAAAGGTCAATTGAAAGTAAAAGGTAAAGGCCTTTTAAAAGGCCCTCCCGTTGATCGTCGATTTGCTCGAGCGGGCCCAGTAACGTCTCCATTGGAGACTTTGTTGTTACTGTGTCTGGCATATCGAATACTCTCGGTAGCTTGCCGGGCTCTCCGAGAGGGGCGGAGGAATCGAACTCGGGTCGGCCATGTTGGCCGCGTGTAAGGCGAACGCCCTACCCGCTGTGCTATCTTTACCAATTGAAAGTGAAAGATGAAAAAGATATATGATGCAACCATTCATTTTTTAAAAGTCGTTATATGAAACACAGATAAACTAGACCTCTGAGCAAAGAAGATAACTCAGAAGAGGAATATTTCATAATGATACAAGATCAATGCACCAAGAAAGTGTATTAGTCCTAAGTATATCATGCAAAAAGAACACAGAGCTCAAGAGATGTGAGGCTGACTGAGAGAGCTGATACTCAGGTCCAGGGCTATAATTGGAGACTTCAACATTCCACCAATAACTGAGGAGAACTCCACCCAGAGTGTCAGCCAGGGGATGTGAGAGAACCAAATACAGTCAGACTTGGATCATGTGTGTCTCTCCGTCATCCAAGCATGGTAGGACATTAAGTATCTCATACGTCTCTGTGTTAACTGGGGAAGGGCTGAAATCTTGGATTTCATTTGCTGGTACATGCAGAAACAAAGTGGATGGGCATAGAAAAAAAATAGTTGGCACCTTATGAGCAGGGTATGTTGAAAGTTCCTGAAAAAAAAAAGATATAGGATGCCAAAATATTTGTGTTTGTTAGCATTTTTGACATATTAAACTCATGAATATATAAACTATTCAAAATTTAAGTAAATTGGCTTGAAAGCAAAATTGGAAACAACTTCCCATTTTATAGGAAACTCCTGTTTCTCAACTTGCGTAGAGAAAAATTGCCTACTTTGAAAAGACAAGTTATAGAGTTTTAGAATCTCTACAGAATACAATATGAATATAAGAAATACCATGATTGGTTTTGGGTGATTTTCATTAGATTGCCATATCTTTGGACTAGGGCAATAGCACAGAGGGTAGGGCATTTACCTTGCACGTGGCTGACCCGGGTTCGATTCCTCCATCCCTCTCAGAGAGCCTGGCAAGCTACCGAGAGTATTCCACCCGCATGGCAGAGCCTGGCAAGCTCCCTGTGGCGTGTTCGATATGCCAAAAACAGTAACAACAAGTCTCACAATGGAGACGTTACTGGTGCCTGCTCGAGCAAATTGATGAACAACGGGAGGACAATGCTACAGTGTCATATCTTTGCAAATAAGCATACATGTAAAAATATATAGCACAGCGTTAGGGCATTTACCTTGTACGCAGCCAGCCCGGCTGAGCCGGGTTCGGCTCCTCTGCCCCTCTTGGAGAGCCTGGCAAGCTTCCTGTGACGTATTCAATGTGCCAAACACAGTAACAAGTCTCATGATGGAGACGTTACTGGGCCCACTCGAGCAAATCGATGAACAATGGGAGGACAGTGCTACAGTGCTACTGAAATGCTTCTGTGTGTTTCTATGCATATTCAGTGTATTTATACATATATATTTCCACAAGCAGTTATTATATATTATACAGTACTTCTAGTATGGATGATTATTTTGACTATTTTATTTCATTCTCACCCACGCTTGTTGAAAATGTATAGTGTCCACATTGACTTGTTAGAATTATAATTGTATTCTTTTAAACAAGAATTTAATCACAGTTAGATATACATTTACACAGTTGTTTATGATGCAGTTTCGGGCATTTGCCTTGCACGTGGCCGACCTGGGTTCGATTCCCCCACCCCTCTCGGAGAGCCCGGCAAGCTACGGAGAATACCTCACCCGCACAGCAAAGCCTGGCAAGCTACCCGTGATGTATTCGATATGCCAAAAACAAGTAACAACAAGACTCAAAATTTGTAATGAAACATTACTGGTGCCCGCATCGAGCAAATCGATGAACAACGGGAGGACAGCGCTCAGTCATCCAATGTTCCATCCAACACGCATCCCTTCACCACTTCACCAGTGCACATTTTCCACCGACAGTGTTCCCAGTGTCCCCACCTCCCTCTGCCCTGTCCCTCGCAGCTTGCATCTCTGTCTCTCGATGTCTCTCTCTCTGTCTCTCTCTTCTCTCTGTCTCTCTCTCTCTCTTATTTTTTTGGCACTAGGGCACTGTGCCTTGTAATACTGCTACTGAGAGCATATGGTGCATATCATTTTACTTCCTTTCAACATTCAGTTTGTGTCCAGAGTGACCACTTCCTACTATCATTATCATGTGGTCCATTGCAATTGTATTCTAAGGAACGTTCTTTATCCTGTGGGGGATGAGGGACTTGGGCTGCACCTAGCAATGCTCAGGGCTTTCTCTGGCTCTGGGCTCTGAGATTATTACTAGGGCACTGAAGGGAACTGGGGTGCAGCTGATGGAACTGGGGGCGGTCACACCTCTATCTCTCTGGCCCTTTACGGAACACTCTTAGGCACCTTTTGCTTATTCTTCAGGCTAAATTCTAGAAATGGTCATCCAGATTAGAGATCAATCAAGACGTTGCCAAAGCTGATTCAGAAAGAATATGTAAGCTATCATTTTCAGGCATTTGTTTTCGCTTATGTCCCAGATAAATATCTTATCACAGAAAAAGGTTTTATTTTTACCAAACACTGCAATATGCTCCCATCATCGCTATCAATGTCAAATTACCAAGTCAGTTGATCCTAAAGTCTATTTGCTACAGTTTCTGTTCTGTTCTACATTTGAGGTGTGACTATACTTGTCATTCATAGAATGCTAAGTAGCTAATGCATTCTTAATTCTCTTTGCAACCAAAGTGCTGGTATATTTGTTACAGATATTTGTGCCCCAAGGGAATGATGCCGTTTCTTGGGTGAGCCTTTGATTTTTAAATAGAAGATGGGAGATGTGTCAGACAGCATTTGGTAAAGAAAAGGGAAAATATAATGTGATATTTACTAGTTCCTGAAAAATGCATTAATAGATGTTAGGTATCAGATAAATAGTTCCCTCTTGGACAGCTATATATTGATAGCCTTAAAAATAATTTTGGGGAAGGGAAGAGCAAAAGTAATTTGTATGTATGTAGGTTTTTGTCATCAATATCTCAACGAATTCCTATAATACATTGATTTTGACTTGCTATTCTCCAAACAGTGAATAACCCAGAGTGCCTATTTTTTCAAAAATATGAGAAAAGTGTTATAAGGTAGTCAAAGTCATTGGAACAGCTACCTCCAATACATTTCACAAGTTAATTTATTGTAAACAAGTACTTTTTTATTTGGGGAAAGGCAGGCAAGATTGGGTCATACCCAGCTGACCTCAGAGTTTGTCTATGGGTCTGTGCTTAGGGTTCACTTCTAGCAGTGCTCAGGGGAGCATAGGGGATTGAATCTGGGTCTGGCGCATATAGGTAAGCACCCTACCCGATTCTTCTTCGCTATCTCCTGATGCAAACCATTCCTTTCATAATGCGTGTGAATTCAAAACCACAGAGTTTCTATCACGTTTCTTTAAAATGCAAATTCCATGGCATTCTGCTATCTTAGAATTTAGATGAAAAGAAACACAGAAATCAAAACGTAGGATAAATAGAACTCAAAATATACGTGTGCCTGTGTCAGTTTTGATGTCTTAAAAGATGGTTATAGTATTGCAATGATACGGTTAATGTAAGCAAGCCATGAAATGGACATGCATTAACTTATCAATCTTCACGGTACCCACACTGATTTTTTTTCTCCCTAGCAAGTGCACCAGGGCACTGTTAAATGTTTTCTCAAGACCATATAGACAAGAAGAGATGGCATCGTCATTTAAACACTGTTCGTCATTTTGGACCTCAATCTCCCCTTAACTGTAGAGCCCATTTTATGTCTCTTCAACTCCATTTGTGCTAGGGAAATGCAATTATCTCCTTCTCATTTCGGAGATCCATTTCAGAGGTTCCACTTACACCCCCCCCCCCCCTTGTCTGAAGCCTTCCTTGGACTCCCTCGATCCTATTTCTTAGGATTAATCCTTTCAAAAGAAATCATGCCTGGAGCTCTTTCATGGAGCTGCGTTTCTGTCAAATAGCTTTTTCTTTAAAAAATATACCTTGTCAAAGGAAAATTTCTCTTAGGAAAACAGAACAGCTTTCAAATATGCTCATTTACGTAGTAGAAGGTAAGTCGATCACAGTAAATTTGGGTACATCTTTACTCCACCATGATTATAATTAATGATTTCAAGATATAACCTGGAAATCCTAGTTCTAAATTCATGATACTTTTGAATAAAGATTAAAATGTTTTCTATTAATAAGTATTACTTAACAATACCAAGTAATATTATAAAGACTGGATACTTGGACATAATAAGATTCAATGATTTTTTAAAATAAATCAGATATAGTGATAATAGCCTTAATATAAAAAGTTCATTATTATTATAAAATATTAATATTCAATGGTAGTAATTTTTCTCATCAACAGTCTACCTACTTAAAATCAGGCATTGTCTGCCTCTTTTGCAAACCACAGCACCCAAAAGGAGAGAGAGAACAAAAGGGAATGGCCTGCCACAGAGGCAGGTGGAATGGGGGGGATGGGGGGTGGAGGGATACTGGAATTTGTAGTGGTGGAAAATGGGCACTGGTGGAGAGATGAGTACTTGATCATTGTATAATTGAAACCCAAGCACCAAAATTTGTAAGTCTACAACTGTACCTCATGGTGTTTCACTAATAAAATTTTTTTTAAAAAATCAGGCATTGTCATATATTAATGACTGGATAATTTGCTATATTTACCTATAAATTATATTAATAATTTAGAGCTCCATGACAATGAAATATTTGATGAAGAAATTATGCAAAGAAATATTAAGATCTATTACTCACATTAATATTTAAGCGTATACGAAAGGCAAAAATCCCTTAAACCTACCTGTAATATACCTTTACCTCCTCTTTGATCATTAATTTTATAGTGGTTAACGTATATCTTTCATTAATAGAATTTATGGATAATTTTCTCATAAATTCTAAATCGTGGTGAGTTGTATCTCCTATTTTATATACGTCTGTCAGAAAGAGATGTCCTTATTTGACAAATAGTTCTTTTTTATTACAGTTAAAGAACTATAATTCACTCGCCTATGTAATTAAAAAGAGTAAGTTAGATCTCCTTTCTATAAAAAAGTACAGGGAACAAGTTGTTGGTGTGGCCATGTCTGACCTCCTTGTTAGCTGTAAACCAGTTTGTTTCTAATACAATTATCAAAATGCTTTTTCTTCTTTATTTTTAACTTTTGTGGAGGTTTCACTGTGTTTCAGTGTAGAGAAAGAACCATGGCAAAGATCTTTGTTTTCCACTGTGAGAAAACACCTTTCAAAGGAAGAAATTTCTACTTCTGAGCAATGGAAATTCAACATATGTTCCTTTTATTATTAGAAATCAGAATGTGGATAGGGCAGTATCTATTCACCTGGTGAGGGTATGATATACTTCTTCAGAGCAATATGGCACTGATTTTAAGTAATTTGGTGTGTAGGGGGGTATTTTGGGGGTCATACCTTGAAAGTGCTCAGGACTTCCTCCAAGCTCTGAGTTCAGAGATGACTCATGATGGGGCTCAGGGGATCATATGGGGTGCCAGGGATCAAACCAGATTTGTTGTGTGTAAGGCAAATGCCGTACCCACTGCGCTACCTCTCCAGCCCCGAAATTACTATCCCTATATCTGTTGTATAGCTCATAAATCACTCTATGAGGGGCTGGAGCAATAGCACAGCAGGTAGGGCGTTTGCCTTGCATGCGGTTGACCCGGGTTTGATCCCCAACATCCCAGATGGTCCCCCGGCCATTGCCAGGAGTAATTCCTGAGTGCATGAGCCAGGAGTAACCTCTATGCATCACTGGGTGTGACCCAAAAAGAAAAAAAATCACATCACTCTATGACAAACAGTCCTTCCATAGATCTGTCTGTAGACATGAGTAAGGTTATTCAGGTGGATATTTGAGGTTATAAGGATGTGGAGAACATCGAGGTAAGCGTCCCTCCTTGGAGAGTGGCATTACTGGGTGGGAAAAGGAGACCCAAACACAAAAAGCTGTGCCTTAGAAGCATGGTCCTGACGAACAAACCTATCAGAGCAGGTGCTTCGTGTGTACCCAGAAAAGGATGCTTATGTGCGAGCATGTGCGCTAGAACTAGCAAAAATGGAACCACGCCCAGGAGGTCCCCTCAGGTGTGTCCAATCTGCCAGGGCTGGGGCTATAAAATGAGCCCGACGCTCCCACATACATCTGCATACAAGCTCGTGTGCTCCGATCAGCTGCCTCTGCTGGACTGACCCAGTAAGTCTGTACATCTGCTGGGTGTAGAGGGCTCAAGACCCAATTGCTTGCTAACCTGGATGGTTTAAAATTTGAGCACAAGAGCAATCAATGCTGGTGCCATGCAGGGGGAAAAAGGGACTCTCCTTCATTGTTGGTGGGAATGCCGACTGGTTCAGCCTTTTTGGAAAAACAATGTGCTCTAAAAGCTGGAAATTGAGTTTCCATATGACCCAGCAATTCAGGTGCTAGGGGAGAAGGCAACTGGGATAAAGAAGGGACCACAAAGACAAAGATAGTTGGAAATGGTTGCTTTGGATAAGAACGGTGTGCTAAAAGTAGGTAAAGGAACAAACATGATACCCTCTCAGGATCTGTATCGCAAACTATAATGGCCAAAAGGAGAAAGAAAAGAAAGGAAGGAAGGAAGGAAGGAAGGAAGGAAGGAAGGAAGGAAGGAAGGAAGGAAGGAGCCTGTCAGAGAGACAGCTGGGTGGGGGTGGGGTGACCAGAGGGAAACTGAGGATATTGGTGGTGGGAAATGTATCCTGGTGTAGGGGTGGGTGTTGGAATATTGTATGACTGAAACCTGATCATAAACAGCCTTCTAACTGTGTATCTCATGGTGATTCAACTAAAAAAAATGAATAGATTGAAAACGCCTGTTGTTTAGGTGCAGGGTTTTAAAAGCTGGGCTTACCCAGGAAGCGGAGTTGTGGGCAGCTGGGCTGTGTTACACTCCCATTGCTTAGCAGGGAGAAACTGCTGGGGGCTACTGCTTGGCCAAGAGGGTTGTGGTGAGGAGTCACCTCTCTCTGCCCCATTCCTCTGTGCCTGCCGTTTAAGCATGGCTAGTCGGGGGTCTCTTTCAGAAGACTGTGTATGTACATGTACATAGAGGGATTTATGAACTCTAGAACGGTTATAGGAACTCAGAGGCACTGAGTTCACAATTCCTGCCTGCATCCCCCTTGTAATCCTTTAGGACCTAGCTTTTCAAACTAGAGGTTGACCGTCCGTTGACTTTTATTGAATGTGAACTAAATGCATAGCATGACGTTGATTGCCTTATCTGTATCGGTTATCATTTCACTATTGATGTAACTGAAATGTGCGGAGGTGGTGGAAACCTTAAACACTTGTTTTAAAATGAGTTTCTAAAATTGGTTTATCGGTGAGTATTTTATTCATCTACCTATTTTATATGTCTCGGTTGCCAGAGTCATGTAAAAAAATGTTTGGGGCTTAAAGGGGTGATGAGTTGAAAAAGTTTAAGAAGCCTTGCTCTAGAGCAAGCACCAAGATGAATTTCTGGGGTATGGTCAAATGAAACTTGCAAAGGATTTTTCTACTGTCGATGTATGTATTGCATGTGCCATCAGAATTGCAGTCAAATCTCTCCGTTTTCACCTTTTGCCAATGAGGATTTTTTTTTTCAAAACACAAGCCAGTTTAAGTGCTCCCTCTGTTTGGATTAATTTTGTTGGGGGCCTAGGAAATGCAGGAGGGCATGTAGTTCTGATGAAACTGGAGTACTTAGAATATGTTCAAAACGATTTTCCTATCAAAGAATGGTATTCATGCCTTCAGGCTCAGAAAATTTCCCACCAATAACCCACCACAC
This sequence comes from Sorex fumeus, assembly GCF_029834395.1. Classification (NCBI taxonomy): domain Eukaryota; kingdom Metazoa; phylum Chordata; class Mammalia; order Eulipotyphla; family Soricidae; genus Sorex; species Sorex fumeus. The sequence goes on along the minus strand of NW_026606154.1, from coordinate 4,257,901 downwards.
CATACCCAATAAGATTTTGCTTTGATTGAGCAGGAATCTGTTTCTTGTTGGAGGCACGTGTAACTAATAGAAAATTATTTCTTACTTTGTGAAACCATTAACCCAGCAAAGCAATAGTTTGCAGGTGAAAGGGGTTCGAACAGGAACTTTGGGTTGCACTGCATGATCTACTTCTTGTAGTATTGGCCTGCTAATGTTGTTTGCAGTGTTTGAGGACAGAAATGATTGCAATTGACTTAAGTATCGCCATTTGTCTAATTTTCATCCTTAATGTTTCTTTGGCATACAATATTCTAACACCAATCCAACCACCAGTTTCAACTTCCTTTCATCAGTGCTCCCAGGCTCCCTTCAACCCACCCCCATCCCCCACTGCCACCACCTGCCATCGTAACAGGCACATTTCAAAGTTTGGTATTCGTAGTTAATAACTCATATTTTCAGTGATGTTGAGCCTGTGATTTGTGTGTGTGTATATATCAATCACAATCATCCTGTTGTTCGTTGATTGCCTTGAGCAGGCCCCAGTAACGTCTCCTTCGTCCTAGCCCTAAAATTTTTAAAAAGTGCCATATTCAAGGTTCTTTCAGGGTTAGGAGAATGAAACCCATCATTGTTACTGGTATTTGGCATATTGGGTACGCCATGGGGAGTTTGCCAGACTCGGTCGTGTGGGCAGGTTACTTTCGGTAGCCTGCCAGTTTGTCCAAAGTAGGAATGAGATAATAAGATAATAATATAATAAGATAATAATAAGATAATAATATAATTATTATAATAATATAATAATATTATATATTATAACATAATATAATAATTGTATATTATATAATATTATATCTATAATATAATACAGCTATATAATATTTAATATGTAATAATATATAATATAATATATCTATATCTATAGATATATAGTATATTATAATAATATATAATAATATAATATATAATATAATATATCTATAGCTATAAATATATATATAGCTATACCACTCTCCCACCTCATTGGTATAACTGAGGCCTCTGACCTCTGTTCCCCCTTGTTTCCCTTTTTCAACTTCTTCCCTCATTTAAAAAGAAATTGCATGCTACAAGAGTATTAACTGTTATGGTTTTTTTGACTATAGTTACCTCTACACCACCAGAAACAATGTACTCACTACTAGACCGTGAAGCATAAAATATTCACTTAAAGGTATATGCACACCCATTCTCATTGCCGTGCTTAATAGAATAACTGGAATACGGAAATAACCCAAATGTTCAACAAAAGATGAGTGGATAGAGAAGTTGTGATCTATAGACATAACAGAATGCTATGCAACCATAAGAAAAGATGAAATGTAATTTGGTGTTACATGGATGGAATTTGAGACTATCCTGTTAAGTGAAGTACCTTAGAAGGAGTGGTAGCACAGTGGGTAGGCCATTTGCCTTGCACGCAGATGACCCGGGTTTGATTCCTCCGTCCCTCTCAGAGAGCCCAGCAAGCTACTGAGAGTATCTTGCCCGCATGTCAGAGCCTGGAAAGCTCCCCATTGCGTATTTGATATGCCAAAATCAGTAACAAGTCTCACAATGGAGTCGTTACTGATGCCCGCTCGAGCAAATCGATGAACAACGGGAGGACAGTGCTACACGGCTAATCTGGGGTGAGGGGAGAGCCAAACTATTAACACTGGGTCTTGCCAACTTTGGGGCAGACAGCTTCCATCTCTGAAAAAGAACTCTGAGCCTTTTTCCCCACACTGTGAAGCCCTTGACGACAGGGACTTGCTTCTCCAAGATCACAACTTTGATTGTGATGTTCCCTGCCACCCCCCACCCAGCACCCCTGCTGCTCTAACTACTAGATGTCAGAACATCACCTCAGCGCTTTCCACAGTCTTCTTGTTTGTGCTAAAATAATCCACCCACCTATGAGGCTGGTGATGGTATCTTGGAAAAGTTGGAGAATTTGTTCTTGACCTTGAGCCTCCTCCTCCTCTATAAATGATCAGAAGGGCAGGAATTTTCTATTAAAGACCACAATTTTTTTCATTCAACTTGCAATTATTTTCTTTTTTTAAAAAATTTTTATTAGTGAAACACCATGAGGTACAGTTGTAGACTTACAAATTTTTGTGCTTGGGTTTCAGTTATAGAATGATCAAGTACCCATCCCTCCACCAGTGCCCATTCTCCATCATTTACAATTTTTAAAAAATTTTTGTTAGTGAAACACCATGAGGTACAGTTTTAGATTTACAAATTTTTGTGCTTGGGTTTCAATTGTACAATGATCAAACAGCCATCCCTCCACCAGTGCCCATTTTCCACCACCACGGATCCTAGTATCCCTCCCACTCCCCATCCCCTCCATCCCACCCTGCCTCTGTGGCAGGGCATTCCCTTTTGTTCTCTTTCTCCTTTTGGGTGTTGTGGTTTGCAAAAGAGGCATTCAGTGGCAATCATGTTTAAAGACCCAAATTCTTAAACTACATCCTGGTGTTCCCTGCCATCACCAACAGGACCACCCACCCCTCCACGAACCTCCTGGAGAAAGGGCTCACTCTTTCTCCAAGGGTGTAAGAGGAAAGCCTGGTGTTACAAAAGCCAGAAAGAGTAAATAAGTTCGTGGAGATGAAACGTGCAAGGAGCTGAACTTGCCTTTTCCGAAACGTGCAATACTAGCTGTTAATTTAAACAAAATTCGATTGAGATTTTCTGAAACAAGTAGGGAATGACTATGGGAAGGTAGTGTGGAATTCCTAAGGGTCCAGGTGGTTTCTGTTTCTGGGCTAGTTTGGAGAGCCACAGTCTGGAGCCATCTGAGAGAGGTCCCATGTTCTGAATCATTTTACATATTGGCTGGTTCAACAAATAACTGAAATCAAACTATCCACAGGATATGAATATTGAGTGGAGGTTAGTGAAAACACATGGAGCTTGTATGTCAGAGCTTATATCACTCCTATATTAATGCTTACATTGGGCAATGAATTTATTGGACAGATAAATAAGTAGCTGTACCTTCTATGTTTCTGCTTTGATTTCCTGTCCTTTTTATGTTTTGGTCATTAAAAATGTTTATTCCTAACAAGCCAATAACTTCTGTAGAAATCTTAAAACTCAATCAGGATAAGATATGGGAAGAATCCATTTATTTTCAAAATCTAAATATCAAGGGACTGGTTTTCAAAGTAATTCAGAGTTGAGTTTTAATTGTGCAATGTTTTAGCACTGATCCACCACCAGTGTCCACTTCCCACCACCAGTGCACCCAGGGTTCTCTACCCTCACCTCACCCCCTGCCCCAAACCTGCCTTCTTAACTGACACATTGATTTCTTCTCTTTGAGAAGTTCTGTTTTTGGGAGTAGCTTTGTTCTCTAGACGTTGGGAACAAAGATTAGCACAAAGAGAATCAGGAGAAAGGTAGAAAGGACAATAAAACCTGGAACCTGATATCCAGAAAACTGGAGTTCATGTGGAAAGCCATGAGGCAAGGGTTCTGAGTCCACTCTAGCTCTGCTTTTCCTCACAGAGGAAACAATCCCTTGAGATAGGCCCTGTAAAAAACTATGTACGCAGAAGTTTATGTGTTCGAGGGCTCTCTGGACGACTCTATCTCACCGCCCGCATTAGGTGCCCTAGAACCACTGTGTGTGGCCTGGATCGGGATGGCTGTTGGCCAAGGGCAGCCGAAGGAAGAGACGAGAGCCAGGCCAGTTGATCTTTGTAGCAGTTTATTACAAGGAAGTTTATCCCATAGAAGAAATTTGTTATGGAGGGCCTAGGTTCTCTCAAGCACATGTTCTCCTTGCTAGTCTCTCCGTGGTCCGTCTTGCAGCGCTGCTCTCTTTCTTCAGCTCCCTTGTCTCTCCACTCTCTTGTCTCCAATTCCACTCTAGTCTGGGCTGACACTCCACCCCATCAGGTAGCCAAAGCAACATAAGAAAGCCCTTCCTAACTGCCCCAAGCAAAATACCTCCTTAAGGTGTTTTTATCTTTTCCTCGGTCCAATAAACTGTACAACTATCAACTATTCCTGAGGCTATGCAAGAAGGACAGAACAGTGTTACCCTACAAGGCCCATTATAAAGATATCTGTCCCGACAGACTGAGGCCTTTTAATTGTGTAAAAGTTTAGTCCAGTGTGATGAGAATAGTTGGGCATTTGATCAGAGAGTATTGTTCTCCTTTGGATGATTCCTGGTTCAAAGCCATAAATATTTTCTCCTCTACCAAGTACCTGGAGAAAAGGGTCAATGATGACCTATTTCCCAGGGAGTCCTTGGCAATGAGCTTAGAGAGCAGGTATCCCTGGAGCTTCCCTGTAATTTTTGGTTCAGTCTTAAGCATGTGGAAACCATGAAGAAGGTCAATGTGTTCAGGGAACCATGATTTGTGTTGGCCGGGGCCTCACTGGGTGCCATGTGGATTTGACGGTGCCTGTGGAAGGAACCAATCTTGAAGGGAGCTTGTCCCATCTATTTCTCATTTTCGCTGGTATTCCGGTCGGGTGAGCAAAGTTCAGAGAAGATAGATGTCTGCCCATCGACTTCTTAAGTCCATTTCTCCCATAGCGGGGAGCAGGCCTTCCCTTCCTGTCAGTCACCTTTTGTAACCTGAAAAAAAGCAAAACCTACTGAGTGACACCAAGGCGAATTTTTTTATAGTCTGTTCTCAGCATCCAAGGGGCTCTGGGATTTGAAAGTATCAAATTAGTGTCAATTTGAGGCCTTTCCCAGAGATGGAGGGGAGGAAAATTGGAGATTACCTGAATTCATCTTCCATGCGGCCCATTGCTAACAGCCAATCATAGCAGCTGTCACTCAGAGAAGGGCATCTGGCTCCAATGACTCCGATCTCTTTAATTGGAGAAGTGAGTAATTACCACCTCCCCCTTCTCTTAATGACTAACGCCCACAAAAGGAAAGCTGCGAACTTGGAGCATCAACACGAATAAAATCTGCAGCAATTCCACTGGCATGTTTCTTTTCCTATTGTAGGAACACCAGATTTTCTCACTGACAGAGGAAATGTATGAGGTCTGGAAACTCTTTCAGGCTTCAGTGGCATTTAAAAGCATCCCTTCACCTCCTCGGGCTCTGTGCCCGTGAACAGCATCAGGGATTGATGGCCCTTTCTTTAAAAATGTCTGTCATTAAAAAAAAAACCCAAACTATAAAAATGTTGGGCACATTTGAGAGATCACAGAAGTAAGGTTAGATTGTTAGAACATACACTTGGAAACAGAAAAAAATTAAAATATTTTGTGGTTGTTGTTGTTGTTGATCTCTGTTTAGTGGTAACTTTGGAGAGACACATGGTCAGAATATTTAGATTCCATGAACTTCATTTTGTATGCCTTACCTGCTTTGGTTTCTTTGGTTTCTTTCTGGAAGAATATATATATATATATATATATATATATATATATATATTACACTTAACCAATTGGGGTTTGAGTTTGTAATTTGTTTTGGTTTGGCTTTGGTTTGGAGGCTACACCCAGTTTTGTTCAGGGCTTCCACTTGAATCTCTGCTCAGAGATCACTCTTTTTGGGGAGACCACATGTGGTGCCTGGATTAGCACATGCAAGACAAGCACCATATTCTCTGTACTATCTTTCCCACCCTAAACTAAGGTTTTTTGCACTTAAAACTTCCTGAATACTAAACTAGGAAGATAGTCCTGGTTGGTAGAGTGTTTGCCTTGAATACTGATAACCCAGGTTCCATCCCTGGCACTCCATAGGGTCCCCAAATCCACCAAGAGGGAACTCTTGAGTATAGAGCCAGGAGTAACCCGTTAGTATTGCTGGATGTGGACCCAGAACAAAACAGAAGAAAGACACAGTAATCTTCCTCAGTGCTATGAATGATTGCTGTCGTTTCCATTTTTTTTTATTTTGCCACCTTCTGCAATGCCACTGTCCTTTTGCTGAGTCAGTACCCTCAGTCCTCCAGTGAACACCTCCCTTGCACAGAGGTGAGGCAAGCAAACGAAGCTTGCTCATGGGGAGAAATGGCTGACAACAGAAACAGGACAATGGAAAATCCAAAAGTCATGGCAGTAGTGAGCAGGGAAGAAATAAGTCCCTTTCAGTAGCACGAGAAACAAGTGCTGCTGGATAAAATCAAGAAAAAAAATGTTCCCGCTCAAAGTGGCATCATGTTGTGCCTTAGAGGCGAGGGGTAACTCAGACGTATCAAGAGATAAAGAAGCCACTCTGAGAAGGCCGTGCAGGGCTGCAGGACTTACTGTAAGGCAACTGCAGGGCACATTGTCAGTAGGCAGAATCAGAATTGTTTGCCCACAGAGGCTGTTCAGATACCATGGAGAGCTTTGAATTAAGTCTGAGGAAGGAGTGAGACACGCTCTTGTTGCTCACGGGAATCCTTGATTGGTTTGGGAAGTGATGGAGAGTCGGGTCAGAAATATGTGAAGATCAGCTTGCCTGCTATCTTTTGTTTATAGAAGATTACAATAAACGATCTATGATTGGGTATAAATATATATGGGCACACATATAGAATATGTATATGATTTTCATACATAATATATATCTGCACATAAAACTCATTCTATAATTTTTTCCTATTACAAAGAAGGTTAAAAGAAATATTCATACTCAAGAATTAAAATATTTTTCAGTAATAGCATAAAATCCTAAAAATGTGTGTATACACATATATACACACATATATATGTACACCCATTCATTGACTATATATGTATGTATGTATATATGTGTATATATATATGTATTTCTTTGCTACTGTCTTCACATCTGTGGCAGTTCGAATATTCAGGGCATGTTGGCAAAGAGAGATCAGGAAATATCTAAGTTCTGTATGTTATAGAAAAGCACCTTCCAGACATGCATCCATAAAATAGTTTTATTCAGCTACTTTAACCTGTGGCCAGAGCAATAGCATAGCAAGTAGGGCGTTTGCCTTGCACACAGCCGACCCAGGTTTGATTCCTCCGTCTCTCTCTCTCTCGGAGAACCTGGCAAGCTACCAAGAGTATCCTGCTGCATGGCAGAGCCTGGCAAGCTCCCTGGGATGTATTTAATATGCCAAAAACCGTAACAAAAAGTCTCACAATGGAGATATTGCTGGTGCCAGCTCGAGCAAATCGATGAACAATGGGAGGACAGTCCTACAGTGCAGTGCTACTTTAATCTGAATATTTTATGAACTTTTTTCCAAAGCTTTGAAACATCTAATAGAAATTTCAAGATTGGCACCGTTAAGATCTTTAGATTGCACATTACAAAAAAAAAATACCAAGTCAGGTATAGGGCTGAAAAATATCTGTGTGTTTCACTCTAGAGCTGGGACCTCATTCATATGCAAATTACCTGCATCTGGGGGCAGAGAGATTGTATTGTAGATTAGATGCTCATCTGCCTTCCAGCCTTCTATGCACTTGACCCTGTTTTCTCTAGCACCATATATGGGAACTGCCAGACATGATCCCTGAGCACAGAGCTAGGAGTAAATCCTGAGCACAGGTGGGTGTGATCCCAAGACATAAATAATCTAGATAACTTCCTATAAGGATTAGCACCCTCACTTTGAGTGGAGGCAAATAATACTGAGAAGTGGGAGGAAAAGTACTTGATTCTATGGGACACAAACCACTTTACTCCCCACTCTTTCCTAACACCAAAAGTCAGAATGTTCTAAAAAACAATTTTTTTAAATATATAGTAATCACTGATCTTTTCAGTTATCAGAATATTTTCCTATCGGTAAATTTCACGTTTTCCCATTAATCAAGCCATTTTGGGCACGAGGTCTTGCATTAATAATCCAGTTATATTTAGGCTGATTGATTCTACTAATAGGATCAAGTGAACTTGAAAAAGTCTGTCTTCTAAACAGATTGACCAAAGAGGTGAGGAATATTTGGGTCCTAAATCCTTTATTCAGAGACTTATGTCAATTTAAATATATGATTACAAGAGGACAAATATACTGCTCATAAATTCCCATTAAGCTATTGAAAATTGGGGGAAATTGAAGGAAATGTGTGACAAACAATATTTTGTTACATTTTAGAAATTTTCTGAATTTATTTGGCTCACCTTAGGCTTGCATAAAGATCTCTAAAAAAACTGATTTTATGCTTTTTACTGTCACTATCACTATCACCCCGTTGTTCATCGATTCGCTCAAGTGGGCCCAATAACGTCTCCATTCATTCCTGTTATGTACTAGTGTAGCCCGATGACATATTGGGGGCTCCTTCAGGATCAGGGGAATGAGGAGCATTCATTGTTACTGTTTTTGACATATCAAGTACGCCACAGTTAGCTTGTCAGGGTCTGCTGCGCGGGTGGGATACTCTCAGTAGCTTGCCGGGCTCTCCCAGAGGGATGGAAGCTTTTGGGGCAGCCTCTAATCACCTTTACAGGTGTTCCTAGTCAGGTATATAGGCAGGTATGATACTCTCAGTAGCCTGCTGGGTTCTCTGAGAGTGAGAACTAGAGAATAAGAGGTCATGTGGTCGCATTTGTGGCTGCATGCTTCTGAGAGCTTGGTTTTAGAGTCTCTGGATCCTGGCCATGGATGGGGTTACACGGCAGTTGGTGGGTGTAACTGTCTAGCTACTGGAAGGTGGGGGAGCTGAGTGGAGGAGGCCCAGTCCCTAACCGAGCAGGCTTGGAGATCTCAGCCCCGGGTCCCGCACACCTGGGTTCCTCTGCCGGTTCCTCATCCAAGAGTGTGGAGAGTGGTCTCAGCATGGCTTTGGCTGCATCCTGGAGGTCTTCAGCTATCGGGGCTCTGCTCAGGACAGAGAAGGAAACTCAAACCGCCCTCCTCCAAGGGGCCCTGGTGAGGACAGCCAGGTGCAGGGGCGGGAGACTCTGCCTTGTTCTCTTCCGGGAGCTTGGTTTTAAAGTCTCTGCATCCTGGCAGTTGATGGGGTTACATGGCAGTTGGCGGGTGTAGCTGTCTAGCTACTGGAAGGTGGTTTTTACTATATAGAAATTTTAGCTTTCTGTTTCCACTGTGTATAGTTTAAATGTTAAAAGGATAGTGTTTGAAACTCTGTAAATTCAGATAGATTAAGCAGACACTGTAAATTCTAGCAGAGAATTTGATCTAAATTCTAAAAGATATTAAAGTTGAAAAGTCACAGGGAGGATAATGTTTTCTTTATGGCATTGTTATTTTTCACTATAAGAGATGTAGCTCATAGATACTAAAATGCATCAAAAATATTCTGTTATTTAGAACTAAATAGCTGTGGATTTTACCCTTCCCCTCCCAAAAAGAGAAATCATATATTGATAGTATTTTCTATGCTTTCTCTGATATTTGTTAAATTTGGGCCTGCAAAATAAAAATTTCTAATAGAATTTTACAACTATGCTAACATGTTTAATATACATAAGTAAATAGAAACACTTAAATTACTACCTGCAGATTTATTAAATGAATATCCTCTTGGAAACCAGTCAATGTTCTTAAAAGAGGTAAAATTAAAGTTTTAATTCTATGTACACATTATAAACACAAATAGAATAAATAATTCAGTACAATTTTTTTCCAATTAAATTAATCTCACGGACTTTTAAATAGTTGTCCTGTGAATATTTTTGGTCTCTATTTGACACAGAATTGAAAGCCAACAAGATAGAGTTTCAGAAACTCATTAAAAGTCCCAGGTACCCCCACCCAATACTCCCCATTAACCTCACAATCTGGAATTGCTTTCTGTGAGGTTGGTTTTCCACTGCCTTACTTTTCTTAACATAATTTTGTCTTTTAAAAATCACAGTGTAAATCAAAAAAAGTCACAGTAAATGAGTATGTGCTAGGACCATCTTCACAGTGCTTGGGGTAAAGGGGATTTTGATTAAAAAGTGAAAAAGATGGAATTATTATGGACCTGGCTGGTATGGGGGGGTGCAGGGATCATGTGGGCAGAGACCCCTTTGATTGGGTCAGGAAAAAGAATAAACTCAAATATCTTCAGAGATTGTTAAAATAATCCTGTGTGACTTCTTGGGGTATATGACTACAGGGAATGGTAGTATGGGAACGAAGAATGCCTCTCTAACCTCAAAGCACTGCAATTTTTTTTCTTAAGAACTGTGCTAATCAAATACAGTGGGTCAAGGTCAGGCTTTGCCAAAGTATTATCCCTAAACTTAATGTTTTGAAGCAGCTGAGATTTCCAGGATGACATTAAAACACACGTTCAATCCTGAGATACCATCCAAATCATCTAGAAATATCGTGGGGACAGGCAGAATGGAGTAGTATTAAAGGGTGCCAGCACTTTATGACCTACACAGCTTATTTATATTCTCTGAGCCTTTTCATCCTTACAATGAGGATAAAAGTAATACTGAAATGAGCACTTAATGAGATAAGGTATCCAGAGCCGGGCACAGAATCCCCACACACAAAATTAGCCTGTGACTGCTGCTTTGTTGTTCTGGGATAAAAAAGTACATGAATATAGCTTTCAGATGAGCTGCTAATTCGGTGTAAGCAGATCTTGACACAGACTTTAAAATAATTTTCTTCTGAAGGTTACGCATTGTTAAATCATTGATAAATCAGCAGAATATCTGACATGTGTCAGGAGTACATTTGGGTAGAGAAAAAAAATATATCACCCAAACTATAAATCAGTAATTGTGTATATTTTTAATGTGCTTAATAATGCGTTTCATCCCATATACCTCTAAACATTGTAATTCAGTAACGTAAACAAAAATCATTTCCTAAGTTTTAAGGTATTTCCCCAATGGCATTAACTTCTAGATTAAAAATCTTCAATTTTATATACAGTATTCAGCAGATACTTGAGTAACATTTCATTCAACCTAGTTTCATTATAACATTGATGAGAAAAATGCAGTTCTGGTCCACATTGAACCAGAAATCACAATAACGAAAGATCATTATTTGAGGATCTACTTTTATTATGCATAATTTCCCTGAGTCCCAGTTTTGAAGAACCTATTGACAAAGTTAAGTGAGGACTTACTGGAATTGGTTTCACACTCTTTTGTAAGGTGTTTACAGAATGTTTTCCTTGAATTACTATGTTGAATGCAGTGAGGTACATAGACTTTAGACAAAATAATATCCGAAGAGGGTTGCAAGAATATGCAGATTCAATTTTCTCAGATACAGGATGTGATGTGGTAGAATTTACCTTATGTGTAATTAGGTCACCTGAAAACAAAGTGTAGCACTTCTTTGAAAGGGCTGTGGCAGGGGATGGGGGGTGGGAAGTGTCATGGGGTTCTTCTTCCAGAAACTAGTTTACATCCATCCACTCACACGATTGTGTACTTATATAGCTACTCTGGGTCCAACATTATGAAACACGGGAATTGGGAATAACAGACAAAATGCAGTCTCTCTCCTGAAGGAATTAATTCTGTTAAAGATGGCAAACTTAGGCAACCATAGCAATAGTAAGTGCTTTCCTTGCATGTGGCCAAACCGGTTTGATTCCCATTAATTGATATCATCCCTTGAGCCCCACTAGGAGTGATTCCGAGTGCAGAGGGTGGGTACTGGGTATGGGACAGAACCCAAAAACAATGACAAACAGCCTAGATCTGTGCCCTTTGATACATGTGCTCTGAAATATGTGTGGAAACAAGACAAATGGTCAAAGGAGATGTCCCGTTTCATTGATGCCTGGCTTGGGTCTCAAAAGGTTGAAGGTGAAATATTACCAGTATGGGTTAAGAGAGTAAAAGTGAAGAAAGCTAGTTCCTTCCCTTTCAGATAAATGGAATGATTTTACTTTTGTGCTCATCTGGGAGTTAGTCATCACCGTGGATGTATGTGGAGGAATGAACTGTCACTGGGCATATGTATGTATAGAATGGCCAGGCATGAGTTTCAGAACCAGTTGTGTGATTATCTGTGTTTTCTCACGCCTTGAATGGGATTATGGATACAGATTTGTACAGGGCCTCTATCTGCCTGGGTTTTGGAGAAACATATGAGTAGAGTCACAGGCTGACCAAGTACTTCATATTACTTTAAGCTACTATGATTAACAGTATGATTCTAAGACAGAACTTGGGCCAGAGGTTAAATATATGGAAACTAACTGTGTCATGAGGAGCATGCTAAAGAGGAGTGTAAAAAATTGTATGTCTTGCTAAGTAGTTTTGGACTAGGGCCCGTTTTGAAGACATGGCTTTGTATTTTAGCACTGTGATTTGGGCAGCAGAGCAGGAGGAGAATAGAGCAGACAGCCACAAACCCACAAGCCAGGTGAAAGGATGGTGTTCAAAGCCAGTTAGGGGGAAAGCTACCTTTGTAGGATCACATTCGTAGACCAAAACAGCGCTCCATGCTATTGAAATGGGGTAACACACACTTCAACTTCAGTGTCTACACACCTCTGGCTGTGTTCCAAAGATAGCACACTCAGAACCTAGGGGTGTCCCTAGGCATATGTGGGTGGCAGTTGGCATCAAACTCAGGATTTCACAGTTGCAGGCAGGGACTTTGCCATTGAGCCATCCCTGGAAAAACTGCCCCTTGTTCAACTGGGGTATTTAACTTCCAGTTGTGGAGTTGAAGTGTTCATGTTCCATGGCAGGAGGGCAGAGGAGTGTGGGGTGTGGGCATGGAAAGGTCTGTGGGAAGAGGGATGGGGACATGGTTCTTCCTTGAACCCACACCTAACAGTGCATCAGGCAGAGACTTCTTGACCAGTTAGTAGGGAAGGAATGTCTTCTGCTTTCCTGTCATCCTATTCCCTGAATCTGTCCCCAAGCCAACTAGGGCCCGTGATTACTAAATGTTTGTTCTGGGGGATTAGAATATGAATATAAAGAAGCCACTTAATAATGGTCCTTTCCTGAGAAAGCCTCAGCATCTCTGTCTCTTGTCAGAGTAACTGTTCTATTCTTCATCAGTACCTACTCTGGATACAAGGTCTTGAACAGATGGATGGTCAGATTTTCTTCAACAGATTGTCTGCAATTACTGCGTTGTCTTTTCTCATCGTCTTGCCTTTTGAAAATCAAAAAGATTTTATATAACTACTTCTTTGTTGTTGTTGTTAGTGAGCAAACTCAGGGCCTCACACATGTGAGATATGCTTTCCATTCTTGAATCATTTCCCTGGCTCCAAAACATTTCAATTTCGATCAAGTCAGGTTTCTCTTTTTCTTTTGTTGCTTGCATTTTCAGTGTTATATTTGAGAAGTCATAGCACAGTGGTAGGGCATTTTCCTTGTGCCAGGTTGACCCGGCTGACCTGGGTTCAGTTCCTCTGCCCCTCTCAGAGATCCTTGCAAGCTACCGAGAGTATCCCACCCGCACGGCAGAGCCTGGCAAGCTCCCCGTGGCATATTCGAGACACCAAACACAGTAACAAGTCTCACAATGGAGACATTACAGGGCCCACTCGAGCAAATTGATAAAAAATGGGAGGACAGTGCTACATGCCCTAATCTAAGATCAGAGAGCTCTATTTCTGTTTTATAATTCTCTAGATTTAGATCTTTGAGCTTTGTCAAATCGTAGGGGTCTACTTTTAGTCTTTTATGTGTGAACATAGGGTATCCGACCATGATTTATAAAAATAAACAAAAACATTCTAGGGGTTGGGTTGAAGCTCTAAGGGGTAAGGGGTACAGAGTTTGCCTTCCATGGGAGAAGGCCTGGGTTCGATTCCCAGTCTGGCGTGTTCCCCTGGTAATACTGGGAAAGCCCCTGTAATTTTTATTATTTTTTTTTTTAGCTTTTTGTGTCACACCCGACGATGCACAGGGGTTACTCCTGGCTCTGCACTCAGAAAATACTCCAGTCAGTTCTCAGGGGACCATATGGGATGCTGGGAATCAAACCCGGGTCGGCCACGTGCAAGGCAAATGTCCTACCCGGTCTGCTATTGCTCCAGCTCTGCCCCTGTAATTTTTTAAACAAACCAACAAACAAATCTTTTTCTATCACTATTGATCTTGAGGCTATTGTTAAAAATTGACTTTAGGGGTGTTTATTTCTGGTCTCTTGAGTATACTCCACAAGGATGTGTGTGTTTATGTGTATATGTGTATGTGTTTGTGTGTATGCCAGGAGTACACTGTCTTGATTTCCGTGGATTTGAAGTAAATTCTAACGTCAGCAAGTATGAGTTGTCCATCTTTGCTATTCTTGTTTTGTCTCTTTCGGGGTTCCCTTGAGTTTCCACTTAATTTTAGAATGAGCTAGACATTGTGTTTAAGCAAATTAAAAAGCATTCATTTCAACAGTAAATGTGCTAGATAGATAGGTCGATAGATAAATAGATAGATATGAAGAACCCTGAACATTTAACCCTAACATTTAGATTTCTTTTTTTCTCTTTTTATTTTCGTTTTTTTCCTCTTTATTTTTGTTTTTGTTTTCTTCTTTTTTTCTTTAAATTTCTCAACATTTAAATTTCTTAAAGTTAAAAAAAACTCCTTTAAGGGACCAGTAATTTATAATACAGTTAATCATAGGATTTTATGCATGAATACTATCTTCCAACACCACACCCTTCAACAGAGTGTCTCTCCCAACCTCCTTTTCTCTCTCCACATACAACCGTGGGACGCTCAGTTCTATAACTGTGAACATTCTCAGTCCACTACCTTTGGCTATTTCTTGTTCCCTTACTATGGTTTTTGGCATCCCAAGTCTGAGGAAGGTCATTCTGTGTCTGACCCTCTCCTTCTAACTCACTTCACTCTGCATGACCCTCTCCAGATTCATCCACATGGTAGCTAATTTCATGATTTCAACTTTTCTTACAGCCAAGTAGTATTCCATAAAACAAACAAACACTGTTCTCCTGTTTTTCATCGATTTGCTCGAGTGGGCCCAGTAACGTCTCCATTTTTTTTAAGACTTCTTGTTACTGTATTTGGCATATTGAATACGTCACGGGTAGCTTGCCAGGCTTTGCTGAGCAGGCGAGATACTCTCGGTAGCTTGCCGAGCTCTCTGAGAGGGGTCGAAGAATCGATCCTGGCTCGACCTGGCTGTCTGCATACAAGGCAAACGCCCTACCATTATAAATCACTGTTTCTTTATACAGTCATCTGTAAAAAAAAAAAATGGATAGTTAAGTTATCGCCAGATTTGGACGAGTGTAAATTGTGGTAAAATGAACATAGGGGAGCAAATGTCTTTTCTGAAGAGTTTCTTGAAATAGCGATAGCGAGAAGTAGAATTGCTGGATCAGATGGAAGCTCAATTTCTAGTTTGTTGAGAAATGTTCCTACTGTTTCTTCAAAAACGTTGAAATGAGTAAACATTCCTTCTCCCCCAGTGGATTAGGGTTCCTTTACCCACTCCCCACCAACATGGGATGCTTTTGTTCTTTTTGATGTGTGTCAATCTCTCACTGGTATGAGGTAGTAACTCGTTTTTGTTTGCATTTTCCTGTGGATACAGAACATTTTTTTTTAATGTGTGGGTCATGTTTATGTTCTCTTTGAGGAAGTTTTTGTTCATCTCTTCTCCCCATTATTTGGTGGGTTGTTCGTTAATTTGTTGTTTTTAAGTTTTAGAGTTTTTTAATATCATGGATATTAACAACTTTCTCAGATAAGTGATGAGTTTATTCCATGATGATGGAATGTATTTAGAGTCTTTAGATTTTTCAAAAGAGGTGTTTGTGTGTGTGAAAGTGTGTGTGTATGTGTATGTGTGTGCATGTGTGCGAGTTTGTTGTTTAGCATTCAATTCCTGCACATATTCATTAAATTCTTAAGTATTTCATCTATTAAGGAGTTTTCATTGCAATTTTATAAAAATACTGAGTTCATAATATTGATGTTTATGCTTTGGCCTTGCTGAACTTGTTTATTAGTTCTGATAGCAATTTAGTGGATTCATTCTGATTTTCTAAAGACACGATTATGTCATATAGAAATAAATTTTCACATCTTCCTTTCTGACATGAATGACAATTTTTTTTCTTAATAAAAGGAGTTTCTGCTACAACCTCTGTACAAGGTCAAATAGAAATGACAAAAATTTCTTCTTTTTTTTTCCCTCAGTCTTTGGTGGAAAGCAGTCATTCTGTTTCTAAGTATAATGTTGTCTGCGGTTTTCTTTGTATATATCATTTATTAGATTCAAATTACTCTCTATTCCTGTTGTTGAGATTTGATCATGATAGGGTGAGTTTTTCCTTTATTGATAGTGTATTCCATTTTTTTCACATATTCTGCATTCATAGAATATATTTTAATTGGTTTATAGAGTATTCCTCATTTGCTGAATTTGGTTTGCTATTTTTTCCCTGGACTCTTGCATCAGTAGCACTGTAGCACTGTCCTCCCGTTGTTCATCGATTTGCTTGAGCAGGCACCAGTAATATCTCCATTGTGAGACTTGTTACTGTTTTTGGCATATTGAATACGTCATGGGTAGCTTGCCAGGCTTTGCCATGCGGGCAGAATACTCTTGGTAGCTTGCCGGGCTCTCCAAGAGGAGCAGAGGAATCGAACCCAGGTTGGCCCGGGTCGGCTGTGTGCAAGGCAAATGCCCTACCCACTGTGCTATTTTCCCATAGCTTTATTGTCTCTATTTCAGTATAATGGAAGAATTAGAAAGAATTTTTTTCTTTTTCTATTTGACAGAGATTTTTGAAAAATTGATGCTATTTTGTTTCCAATTTTTTAAACCCTTAGGCTCTTTGGTTTTCTTTCTGGGCGAATATTTAATGACCATTGCATTTTCTTTACATTTATAGAATTATTTGTTCAAACCACTTAAAAAATTTTTTTTCATTGATTGTAGTTTTGTATTGTGTATGTTGTATTGGTTGTATTTTTATCCAGAGATTTTGTCATTGGCTTTAATTTACTGGAAAATAATTTTTTAAAACATTGGGTAATTACTTTTTTAAACTTTAGTTTAGGTAACATGATTACAATAGTGGTAAAGTTCATGGTATTGGTGTTCCGTTCTTACATCCTTACATCCTATCACTACCAAAATTCCCAAGATCCTCCATCACTGCCTTTAATAGGATTATTTTTGTTATGTGTATTAAATCATGTCACCTATTAAATTATGTCACCTATTTAATTTCCGTGTCAATAATTCCGTGTCAGTTGATTCTTCTCAATTCTTTGTCATTCTACCTAGATTGGACTTTCCCCTAGTCTATTTAAAGGATTCTTCTAGTTGCACAGCTCTTTTTATTATTCTATTCACTTTTGTTCCTGATCTAATTGTTCCGACTTCCTTTCTTCTTCTTTCTTTGATTTACTTTACTGTTAGTTTTTCAGTTTTACGAAGAAAAAGACAGGGTGGGGGGAGGGATTTGAGACTATAGTCCTATTTGTCTACAGATTTTCTTTTCAGAATATCCTTACTTAAATCTTCATGGGTCTGGGTATGATGTGTTTTATTTTCACTTACAACAAAGCATTTGATAATTTCTTTGGTGATTTCTTCTTTCAACCATTGTTTATAAAAAGATTTTGTCACTTAATTTTGGCACAGTGCTGAGTTTTCCAAATTTTCTTCTGCTATTGATGTGTATGATTTTCTTGTCAACAGAAAACACGTATTGTGGTATTTAAATTATTGTTGGTTTACTTTGACTTGTTTTATTACCTAATATAAAGATGTTTACCAGAGCATTTTCTGTGTGTATGCTACCATTGTCAGGTGGTGTTTGAAATATTGAACTGTTAGATCTATATGAGTTGGTCATAGTAAGGCTCAGGTATATTTCTTTCATGGACCTGTGATTGAAAATAAATTTTAATGTTTAACTGTTATAGTTGAATTGTCTCTTTTAACTTTTTTAGATTTTCCTACACTTGATTTGAGCCTCTGTTAAGTACAAATACATTTATAATTGTAATTTCTCAAAGGGATTGAGTTCTTATTATAAAATATTTCTCTAATAGTCATGTTTATTTTGCTTTGTTCAATATTAGTGCATCCACCCTAGAGCTCTCTTGCTGGTATTTTTTTACTGTTCGCATGGTATTTTTTTTTTACATGATTTCAATATTTAGTATACCGGGATCAAAAATGTGTCTTGGGGCAAAGGGGAAATGGTACAAAAAAAAGATAGGGTGCTTACATTGCATGTGGTTGACCTGGATACAATCCACGAGCACTGCTGAGTGTAGCCAAAAAAAATATGTATCTAGCATACAAATTGTTGATATTGTCTATAGGTTTTCAGAAAATACAACTTTAAAATGAAGTATGACAAAGACAGATCCTAGACTTACATTATATTGATCAACATAGTTTTATTGTAACATTGGAAAAATATTTGCTGCCATAACTGACTTATTTTATGCATTTTTCTAATATCTGCCTTTTGGAGTCTGTGATCCAATATGTTTACTAAAACTACTGAGAAGTTAGAAATTATAGCTACACTTTCAAAACTTATTTATCAAATGTTTTAGGCTTTGATGCTTCTTTATTCCTTCAGATTGCTTTCTTTAATGTTTAATATATTCTAGAGTAGCATTTTAATTACATTATTATTTAGTATAAATTATATTGCATTTTCTTCTTACTGTTTGCCCTTGGAATTAAAAGTAAGGATGTCTTTATATGCCAGAACATCAATAGTAATAATTACTGTTATTTTGTTGTGCTATGCTTTAGATCAGATAGGAAACACAAGTTAAAAACATAAAATATGGCTATCATGTGTTTTAAGTTTACTTATGCCATTAACTTTCCATAGTCTTTATTTGTGTGGATTCAACTTACTATACTGCGTCCTTTCATTTAGTCAAAGGACATTATTATTTGTCTCTGCTATTGAAAAATTACCAGGTTTAAAATTTTTTTAAATTTAAATTAAAAATAGTTTACCCTATGGGCTGGAGCAGTAGCACAGTGAGTAGGGCATTTGCCTTGCACACGGCCAACCCGGATTCGATTCCCAGCATCCCATATGGTCCCCCAAGCCCTGCCAGGAGTAATTCCTGAGTGAAGAAGAGCCAGGAATAACCCCTGTGCATCGCTGGGTGTGACCCATAAAAAAAACACTTTACATTCTTATCTAATTTTTTTTAATAAAAGACTTTTTCACTATACAAGCTTAGTTTTGCTAATTTTAGACTGTCTTGATTGTTATTATCTTTCCTTCAGTTCTTCAAAAATAGTTTCTATGGATGTTTCTACCCTGTACATTTCTCATTCTTTCCTTTTTGTCTTTTTATTGGAAAATTTTTATTGGAATTGATACATTTGGGCGATTATCTGTCCCTCCCACCCCCGAGAGCTTGAAGGTTCCACTTACCATTTGTTGATACTTCTGCTCACATTTTGGTTCCTTGAGCAATTCTATAAAGTTGATATTCTTGGCCATGAGTGGCCGCTGACATTTCTAACCAAGTAGCTTTGTGGCCAGCTGGGAACCAGGTAGGTAGGCTCCACATCTACTCATTACATGCTGTAGGTTGATGTCTCTAACTCAAGGCCAGTGTGCTCTGCGGTTGAGATCACGCGTGCACTGCTAGCAATTTAACTGCACACCTTCTTCTGATGTCCAGTGCAAGGCCAGGAGGCAGGGCCTTTGTTGTTATTACTAGACTCGTGCTCGGTTCAACTCCTGTGCATGGACTTACACCTACATCCCTAGGAAGATGATCAGGATTTCCCATTCACAGTCCTCTTCTTCACCAGACTCTCCTTAGAAGTCTTTGAGTTCACGTCTTGTCCATGAAACCAGGTGTCCTGGCCTCAGACAGCTGCTCTGTTAAACAATTGCAGCTGATTGCTTTGCATGCCTGGAGATGAGTGTGCCCCAAAGGTGCAGATGTGCAGATTAAATCAAGGCAAATCCTGTGAATAAGGTTTTGCAAAGGCTTTTCCTTAAAGACCTAAATACTGACAATTATTTGGGCATGAAACTTTTTTTTTGGGGGGGTCACACCCGGCGACGCACAGAAATTACTCCTGGCTCTGCACTAAGGAATTACCCCTAGCCAGGGGACCATATGGGATGCTGGGAATCAAACCTGGGTTCACCTTGTGCAAGGCAAACACACCCTACCCGCTATGGTATTGCTCCAGCCCCCTGGGCATGACACTTTTTGAGAAACTCCAAAGCCTTTTGCTTTCCTGTCATAGCTCCAAACCTGTCATTTTGCACAACTGCCTCAGGTGCGAGGGTTTTGGTTTACTTTGCTGCCAGGGAATTGCCGAGCGGGAGGGTGTGAGCAGAACAGATACAATACCCGGCTAAATGTCCACCACTTTCAGCAATTTTTTTCTTGAATAAATTGTTTGAAGTCTTTGTTTCATTCCAGGGTTCAAGCAAATTTTGCCAGTGTTCTTATTGCTTTGAAAAGTTGATTTTTTTTTTGAGTGCCCTGTTTCAAAAGTGCAAGTCTCATTTTTATTTAAAAATCAAAACCAGAAAAAAAAAACAGTGTTGGCATTGTATCATCTAAAAAATGACACAATCTGGAGTTTCATCCACTCTGTCTGGACCTTTTTATTTTTATGGGGAACTGGCTCTTATTTCTTTTCTCCTAAAGTTCTATCCTGGATTTATTTTATTTTAAAAATAAAATTCATATGCATTTAATGTACACAATATGATGTTTTATATCCAGTGTAATGTGACATTGCAATCCAGCAATTAGAATGTCTTCTGCTCACCTAATGCCACTTTTGTTGTGTTGGAAGCACCTAAAATCTTTCAGAAAATTTCCAGTACAATACCGATTAACTATTAACAATATGATGACCATTAGATCTCTAGACTTACGCATCTCCATATATACTATTTTATATCTTTTCACAACTATTTCTCCATCCCCCACCTCTTTATCTCTTATAACTATCATTTATGTTCTCTGCTTCTTTTTTTTCAGTATTCATAAATTCCAACTGGATTATCATGTAGCTTTTGTTTTCCTGTATTTGATTATTCCAAATTCAAAACTATTAGGAAAGAAGCTATCCTTTACTATTTTTTTTATTAGTGAGGCACCATGACGTACAGTTGTAGACTTACAAATTTTGTGCTTGGATTTCAATTATACAATGATCAGATACCCATCCCTTCACTAGTGCCCAGCTTTTTTTAAAAAAAAAATCATTGGCCTGTTTTTTATTTACCTTAATATAATCCTGTTGTTATTCTTAGACTTTCATTGTTTATACAATATTGGTTTAGAAGATTTGCTCACATTTTAGAAGTACTTGTCACTTTTTAAAAAATGCACACCTTCACCTATTTCTAGCAGTGAATTATTTAGAAAGACACCTTGAAAGCTAAAATTATCCCTGAATTTAATGTAACATATTAAGAGACGGAGTTGTTGATAGTTTTAATCCCTCCCTGGGGAAGTTCCCTCATTATCACTTAAGATAACATAAGATAATAAAATCTAAGCAGTGTTGTTGTTTATCAATCTGGCAAGCAAAACCAAGAAATGGTATGGATCTGATGATTGGATAAATGGCTGCAATAAATAAAGCATCCTCTAATACTGTGATCTATTCCCTTGGCTGTGAATTCATTCCTTTTGATTATAGGATATCTTAATTTAGTAAGATATCCTTATGTAGTTACTTTTTTAAAAGAGAATTATTTTCAGCTCTATTTACCTGATGGAATTGTAAGATAATTAAAAAATCCAAACACTTTGATTGCAGGATACTGTATGTACAGTACCCGGAGACTATGTTTTTCACTCTTTATCCAATTCTAGTTACCAATATCTTTTTTAAAAGGCCCTCCCGTTGATCGTCGATTTGCTCGAGCGGGCCCAGTAACGTCTCCATTGGAGACTTTGTTGTTACTGTGTCTGGCATATCGAATACTCTCGGTAGCTTGCCGGGCTCTCCGAGAGGGGCAGAGGAATCGAACTCGGGTCGGCCATGTTGGCCGCTTGTAAGGCGAACACCCTACCCGCTGTGCTATCGCTCCTGCCCTGTTACCAATATCATTATTTTTTTTAAACTTTTTTTAGTGAGACATCATGAGGTACAGTTGCAGACTTACAAATTTTGTGCTTGGGTTTCAATTATACAATGATCAAGTACCCATCCCTCCACTAGTGCCCATTTCCCACCACCACGGATCCCAGTATCCCTTTCACCCCCATTCCCCCCCCCCCATCCCACCCTGCCTCTGTGGCAGGGCATTCCCTTTTGTTCTCTCTCTCTTAACCAATATCATTCTTTTAAAATTCACATAGCCAGAGATGTTGAGGTCCTTTTCTCTAGATTCTACCTGATGTTATTTATCCTTAACAACAGAAGCTAACGTTTCATATAAACTGAACCCAAGGAGTTACATACACTTGAGCTTGAATCTCAGTCTTCCAGTAATAAATTAGTCATAAATTATTAATATAAGCACTGGACATTTTGTGCTTCTTTAATTCTCTGTTCCTGTCTGTAATATGTGTCCTTACAGAGTGCTCCACTATTAGGCGATATATGAACAACAACCAAGATAGGTTAACTTCTTAATGAGGTTGTGTTCATTTAGTAGAGGTGGTCTTACAATTTGTAAAGATAAATGAAAGGGGATGCATAAAAATTAAGGGGATAAAGTCAAAGAGGTCGGTGCTCTTATTGTTTGTAAATGCTTTTTTTATAATCAGTTCCAATTAAAAATAATTATGATGGAAATCTATTCTAAGCAAAGACTATTGGTTCTGAGTTCCCAGGAAGTTAGTCAGTCCATCCATATGTGTCCATGTATTTGTTCAATGAAACTATACACTGAGTCACCAGCCTCAGCCAGGAGTTGAGGGTATAACAATAAAGAGTAGGGGATGCCACTGACAGTAGGATTCAGTTTTATGGGGACTGTAGTGATAACACAACGGGTGGGGCATTTGCCTTGCACGTGGCTGACCTGACTTCGATCCCCAGAATCCCATTTCGTCCCCTGAACTCTGCCAGGGGTAATTCCTGAGTGCATGATCCAGGAGTAACCCCTGTGCATTGCCGGTGTAACCCAAAAAGAAAAAGAAAAGATTCAGTTTTGTGGGACTACTTTGGTCAGAACAAAATGACAGACACTGACCCAAAATGTTAAAAAGCTAAAATATTCCTGGATTCAGCTCTAAGGATTGGGAGCCAGTGAGCCCTCTCCAACCGAAACCTTGATGACCACCAAAACCAAAAATAAGAGGAGACCAAACGTTAGACATTGTCACCAAAAAAGGTTTCTAGGGAATGATGAGTTATGTCTGACATCAGTTTAACATCAATAATGATCAGATGCCCCCAAACAAGTTTCTGAATGGTGTTCAGATAAATTTGAGAAACTTAGTCATCCTAGAGACTAATTGGAAGAAGTCTCTTCTATTTGCAGTTCAACTGATATACTTGTCACTGTACAGCATAGGAGTGGAGTTTGGCCCCAACTAAACTGCATTCGTGTGGACTTTTTGGTTTGGGTTTTCATTCAACTTAATTGGCTGTCTCAAAGATAACTTTTCCCCATATTTGACAATATGAGCCTTTAAGATGCACGATGGAATTGTGTTTTGCATTTTTTGCTGAAAGGAGAAAAGCAAGGACCTGGAGATAATACGCTGGAACAATCTTCTTGGAAGGATTCAGCACAAGTAGATGACAAACATTTAAAGGAGGTGGGCGGATTTGTTTAAAACAGTTCATCAGTAAGTCATTTCTCTACATTTACAGAAGAAAACAAAATTAGAGCTGAAGAATAAGTAGGTTTCCAATTGACTGTGGTCATTTTTGTTTGAAAAAGAAAATGTTGGTTTTACTTTTTTTTAAACTATGAAAATAAAATATTCCTGGATTCTGGGAAGCCCAAAGCAAGACACAGAATGCTGGCTAATAGCTTTAGAGAGGCATATCCTCCAGTCTCTTCCAGGAGAGGATATGAATGAAGAGCCCAAAGAATGGGAAATGGAAGCCACATCCAATGTCAGAACTTCATAAGGCACAGTAAGCACAAAATTCCCCACAAATCACAGTCAATCACAAATCATCCTGTTAATCGTCGATTGCCTCGAGCAGGCCCCAGTGACATCTCCTTCATCCTAGCCCTGAGATTATATTCAAGGCTCTTTAGGAAAATGAGACCCATCATTGTTACTGGTATTTGGCATATTGGGTACGACACAGGGAGTTTGCCAGACTCTGCCATGTGGGTAGGCTACATTCGGTAGCCTGCCAGTTTGTCCAAAGTAGGAATGAGATAATAAGATGTCATAATAGGAATTCGCGGCCGCGCAGTTCCGGGAGCTGGTTTTTATTGTCTCTGAGTCTTGGCCGCTGATGGGATTACACGGCGCCAGGGGGCCAGGTGGTGGGTGTGACCCCCGCCTACTGGAATTTGGAGGATCTGGGTGGAGGATGCTCGACTCCAATCCGAGTAGGCTTGGAGGTCTCGGCCCCGGAACCCGCGTGACTTTGTCCCTCTGTCAGTACCTTCATGTGTGCGGAGAGTGGTCTCAGCATGGTGGTGGCTGGTCCTGGAGGTCTTCGGCTGCCGGAGCCCTGGTCAGGGCGGGGAGGAAAGCTCAACCTGCTCCCCTCCAAGGGGCCACAGTGACGAGGACAGTCAGGCACGGGGGCAGGAGACTGCACTGTTCTTCCTTTCACCCACCAACTGGCCCCCTGGCGCCGTGTAATCCCATCAACGGCCAAGACTCAGAGACTATAAAAACCAGCAAAATTCCCCAAGTGCTGAAAAATCTTCCAGCAGTTCTGGAACCGAAGATACTGCCCAGGGGCTCAATGGAACCAAATGAATGGTGGGCAAAAAACCAGAGACGGCTGGGACTCTGCAAGCCAGGAAGTCTAGATGGGGGTCCAAGATGCATTGGGCAAGTGAGGGTGTGCCCTGATGTGATTCCTGCTCCAGAAGGATGATGGTGGCTGCTCTGCTGAAGAGTCACCACCAGAGGCCACCTCTGCCTGAGTTGAAACATTCCCACACCCCACATGTCACCCGAGAGGCCCATGAGGAATAATAGGGTGGCCGGGTAGGGGTATACATGCTTCGCCAAGTTCCTGTCATATGGTGGCAGAAAAACCCAAGACCTAATCTGAACTTCCCCCTGGGCCTCTGATCACCAGATGGCGGAGAGGCCACTTTTCCTCTCACGCTGCCCGCGTGGTCTCTGCACAGCAGCTGCCCAGAGCCTGAAACGGCGTGTGGGGCTCCACAAAGGCCAGGATGCAGGGAGCAGCGCCAGTCGGCTGTACCTTCGGGATGGTGCCCTCAGCATCCTCATTTGCATACACGGGACAGTTTCCCGCTCAGTGTGAGCTATGCAGGCGGGGAGGAACCACTCATCAGGTGCTTAGCTCGTATGAGAGCTCAGTTTGTTGGATAATTTTTGCGAATATTTTCTAATTGCTGGGTCAGATTTCTTTCTCATATATATTGTATACACACAGGCATGATCTATATGTATATGCTACAATATTATGTGTATATAGTAAATGTGTATAGATATAGCACACACATATCAAATGTGCATAATATCTGTCACTGTCACTGTCCTCCCGTTGTTCATTGAGTTTCTCGAGCAGGCCCAGTAGCATCTCCATTGTGAGACTTTGTTGTTACTGTGTTTGGCATATGGAATATGCTATGGGGAGCTTGCCAGGCTTTGCCATGCGGGTGAGATACTCTTGATAGCTTGCTGGTGTCTCCGAGAGGGGTGGAAGAATCAAATTCCAGTCGGCCGAGTCGGCCACATTCAAGGCAAATGTCCTACCCACTGTGCTATCTCTCCAGCCCGTGTCCTATATACAATATACATATCTACATATGCAGACAGGTGTGTGTTTTTCAGCATGCAGATTGTGACAACAAGCCAGCTGACCAAAAGCTTGCATTTGGCAGACTGGGAACACCTATAGAAGTGACCAGAGGTGGCCCCAAAAGCCTCCGTCCCTCTCAGAGAGCCCGGCAAACTACTGAGGGTATCCTGCCCGCATGGCAGAGCCTGGCAAGCTCCCCATGGCGTATTTGATAAGCCAAAAACAGTAACGATAATGGGTCTCACTCCCCTGATCCTGAAAGAGCCTCCAATATGGCAGCGTGGGGAAGGACAAATAGGGAGACGCTGCTAAAATCCCAGGGCTGGGATGAATAAAGACGTTACTGGTGCCTGCTCAAACAAATCAATGAAGAATGGGATGAGAGTGATGCCATGATAACAGTGATCCACATATGATATAGGTGTGTGTTACACATAATATACACACCTATATTATAAATACGTGAGTGTGTATTTTTTAATCACAGTGAATTGCATTATCAATTTATTCAAGATTGAGTTTGAGGTGTACAATGTTCCAGCCCCAACTCCTTTACCAATCTCCACTTTCCTGCACCAATGTCCGCAGTTACCCAATTCCCTCTGGTCCCTCATACTGCTGCTATGGCAGCCACGTTATACTTCCCCTTCAGCTTCCTGTCCTCCTCCAGTGACCACTTCCCATGTTTCGCTCTTCCCTGGCCTCCCACTCCTCCAGTGCCAAGCTTCCTACTGGAAACCAGTCCTCAGATTCTTTGTTTCTATTTCCCTTGTGCATCTATTTCCTTTGTGATTCTGTTATTTCCCTTCTATGTTTGTTCATACCCTGCACCTGAGAGACTCGTCTATCTGACCCTCTCCTTCTGAATAACTTCACTCATTTGTGTTTTGTTTGTTCCCGGACCGGTAGTCATCTTGAGGATCTGGGTGTTACCCATGAAGGATCGTAACCCTTGAATGTCTGTTCATCGCTTAGAATTGGGTCGCTTGATCCATATCAATAACCTTATGCCTCCCCGTAGAATTACTTCCTCAACGTACTGCAGGACTTCAGAGCTAGGCTGCTGTTGTCCCATTATCCTTCCATAGGACTGGTAACTCCTAAGAAAGAGGAGTGAAATGAATTGAGCTTTAGGAAGCAAAATACCGACATGGTGAGTTGATCTGAGTGGATGGCAACTACAATGCGGTGATTAGTGCCAGCCTTCTGTTGGGAATGATCATTTTGAAGGATGTATCAGAAAATAAGAAATACAACATGGAGGGAGAAATGGGGCATGGGGGAAGGGGGAGACAAATGACTACAAGGAAAGCGTACTTTTACTTTAGAGATGGAGACAATCGCAGATGCTGTTGGCCTTGCTTGGTTCGGTTGTAAGAAAGAGAGCATAGAATTGTTGATCCTGCCAAAACCCACTCATTCCTTTAATGGCTGCCAAATACCATTTTGATTTTTCTGCTAGAGACTTGACACTTTCCGTTTTGCCAAGGTTGTTTGGGAACACTTGATGTCTTTCCCATATGTTGTTCGAAGTCAACCCTAGAACACAGGATGTCAGAGCCAGGCTGGAAACGGAGCTGTCTCTGGAGCTGAGGTGTCTGCTGGTGCTTTCACATACGGCTTATTAATATTTCCCTCTTCTGGCCTCATCGTGATAAAGGGAACGGTGGCCATTTAAGAGACCAGGGCAACATTTGCAGCTCAACTTAGAGTCTGCCATTGTTTCCCTCAAATGAATCCTTAGAATAAAGAAAGCACTTTGATTGATTTGTGTTACGTGGGCTCAGTTCATTTCCTGGAGGATTTTTAGAACTTTTTTTTTATGGATTCACCACAAAACAATGATAATGTAGTCTACCTAACCCCAGAGGGACTAGGTCTGAGCAGGAGAAGAAAATCTTTCTCTTTTGGATCATCCTTTTGGACCCGGGTGATGTTATTGGTGTTAGAGTGAATGATGGCCCATATTCCCCTGGGTTTGGCCTGGCTTTGCTTACGGAAGCTTTTATTGTTATTAATATTTAACATTGACTGAATGCCAACAGTGCTGGAGGTGATGAATACAACATTGAGCTAGCCCTGGTCTTTCTTCAACTGGATAATCTCCAGTCATACAACTTGGAATTATTGGGATAGGTAGGACAATGTACAAGGGGTGTGTGTGTGTTGTGTGTATGTGTGGGGGTGGTCATTATTGTTACTCATTTATCTATGATAAATTGCAGGCAAATTCCCATTCTCTCTTAAAGACTAGTAAGGAAAATATTTAACAGTTTTTAGTTTTATTTGGTCTCCTAAACTGTTTGCACTTACATGTTTATTTTGGAGGTTCTGAGATAATATATTCCGAAGGTAGTGTGGCAACACTAAGAAGTTTGATTTATATGATTAATTGCTATCATTTTCACAAATAATTATTCAGGAATAATCTTTTTTTTAATATTGAAATCTTACAAAACACACCAGAATGTCTTACCAAAAAAATAAAACAAAGCTAAAGCAAGCAAGCATCTGCTAAAATGACACTAAGCAAATTCTTTCAACCTATCAGATGCATGCATTATTTTGCTGCTAAGACATTTGAGGATGTATATTGGTTCATTTCCTTGCCCTTTTTTGTTGGAAAAAGGTTTGATTTATATCCTGCTTTTTTATTTTTCAGTTTATTTGTCCTTTAAATTGTTAAGGCAATGGATGAGAGTAATCCATTAATAGCCATGAGTTTGGCTTAAAGGAAGTGGAGCTGTGGAAGGCATTCCACCAACAAACAGAATGCAGCGCATTTTATTTACAATCATCCTGAAAAAAGTTAATTTGGAGGTGTCATTAGAAAATAATATTACATGGTGTTCAGCCTGTGATATTGGTGAATTTCCTTGATGCGTTTTGCTTTTTATGACTTTGATGCATTTTTTAAAAATTTCATTCTACAATCCTGTTTTTTTCTGATGACATTTTTTATTTTATTGGTATTCTTTTGAGGCACACATGCCATTCCATTTCAGTTGTGTCTTTGAGGGAAGATGTGTCTTTTCCTCATATGGTGAGTTTTGTGTCAGAGCAGATTGGGCCAAAGTAAAGTATTTTGTTGACTGCATTGGATATTTTGGATTAAAGTTTACTTTTTAAAAAAGAAAAATAAGAAGAAATAAAAAATAAATTCTAAAAAAAGGACATCTAATATCTAGTTTCAAGTGAAGTTTGGTTTAGAGGGGATAAGGGATAAAAACTAGCAAGCACTTCAGAGAGTAATTTTACCCAACATCATATGGAAATTGTGCACAATATGTTGTCTGGTGAATAAATAATCAAATGAAATTGAACTTTTTCACTACACCAGTAATCATCTTTCTCAATTAAAAAGTAACACAGAAGAAATGCAGTGCATGTTTATGATACTATTATTATAGAAAGCACTAAAAACTAAAGATTAAACATAAAAATAATTTATCTTCCTGGCTGATAGAAAATTTCCATTTACCACTGAATTCCTATTCTCCTATCTTATTTCACATACATCTACATTTTATTTCCATAAATAAGGGGTCATGGTATGCATATATTTTAATACTTTTTAACTTAATAGTATTCATTTTTATATCATTAGGTATTCTTTATGGTAATATTTTTATATCTTAATATTTTAGCATGATCTTAGCAAACCAATTTTATATTATGTGACATTTATATTTTCCGAATTGTCCTATGTCATCAACAATTTATTTTCAAATATATTTGTCGCAGATCTGTGTGTATACCCTTCACCAAGCAAATAAGTATGATCAAACATGTTTGTTACAAACACTAATAATTCATAAAGTCATTAAAATATGCATCTGAAGTAATTATTGCATTTTTATCTTTGGAACAGCAGTTTATAGTTATAAATGGGAAAAGCTTTATTTGAAAAAACCACATTGGTTGACAAATAAAATTTTGTAAATTAATTTTCCCACTATTACATACTGGTTGCCAACTTGTATTTCAAATCTCTAGCATACACATTTGATAACCCACAAGCATTAACCCACTATCATCCAGGCACTGCTTCCAGGAAGGCAAATTTTACAAAATTTCTGTTTTTAAATGTTTTTAACCGTTTTTTGAGATAAATTTTTATTTATAAAAATGGGGTGAGCTTTTAAACAGAGTAAGAGACAGTTTAACTATAGAAGTCCCTGTAAAAAAATACATAAAAGTTAATTGATAGTGAAAAGAAATAGTCATAAAGAAAAGTAATAATATATAAGAAAGGACTATGCACCTGTATGCAAAGTTCATTATATAAAGACCAAAACTATGTAATACATGTATTATCAAATTATCACTGTCACTGTCCTCCCGTTCATCGATTTTCTTGAGTGGGTCCAGTAACGTCTCCATCATGAGACTTTGTTGTTACTGTTTGGCATGTTGAATATGTCATGGGGAGCTTGCCAGGCTTTGCCGTGCAGGCAAGATACTCTTGGTAGCTTGACGGGCTCTCTGAGAGGGGTGGAGGAATTGAACCCAGCTCAGCCGTGTTGGCTGAGTGCAAGGCAAATGCCCTACCCGCCGTGCTATCACTCCAACCCATCAAATTATCACTATTGTTAAATCTTCATGAAGTTATCTAGTGTCTTAATTTAAATAGTAGCAAATTTATAGTTGTATATAGTACGATTATCTACGAAGAGGTAATAAAATGGGTATGAATGTAGATTTTCACTGTAGCACTGTCCTCCCATTGTTCATCGATTTGCTCGAGCGGGCAACAGTAAAGTCTCCATAGTGAGACTTGTTTTTACTGTTTTTGGCATACCTAATATGCCATGGGGAGATTGCCAGGCTCTGCCGTGCAGGCGGGATACTCTCGGTAGCTTGCCAGGCTCTCCAAGAGGGATGGAGGAATCGAACCTGGGTCCTCTGCATGCAGTAGGTAGGGCATTTGCCTTGCATGCAGAGGACCCAGGTTCGATTCCTCCATCCCTTTCTAACCCAGGTCAGCTGCATGCAAGGCAGACACCTTACCCAGTGTAGTCCCTCTCCAGCCCTCGATATTTTACTTAAAAAGAAAATCTAGTTTAGTCCTCATAGTTTGTGTGGTTTAGGACCATTTTTATGCTCTGTGTTCCTAGAATCAGCAATCAATGTGGGGCAAAACATTGTAAGTTTTCCTTTCTTTTTTTTCCTTCTTAAATTTTTATTAGTGAAACACCATTAGGTACAGTTGTAGACTTACAAATTTTTGTGCTTGGGTTTCAGTTATACAATGATCGAATACCCATCCCTCCACCAGTGCCCATTCTCCACCACCACCAGTCCCAGTATCCCTCCCTCCCCTCATCCCCCCATCCCACCCTACCTCTGTGGCAAGGCATTCCCTTTTGTTATCTTTCTCTAAGTTTTCCTTTCTTTGAATCAAGGTGAAAACTTTGGTTGGAAGATGAGTGGAATTTACCTAGCAATCATGTCCGAGAGTCATTAACTGTTATAGGGAAAGGTTTCTTAGGGATGAGTGGAGAAAATTCAGCCATCAGCATCTCTCTGTACAATACCTAGCAGCCCACCTGGTTCAGGGTCCAGTTCTCTAGTCCAGTAATCACTAATGGTGCTTCAGACCCATGTAAACACAATCTGTTGCTTCAGCGTGTTTAATATAAACAGTGTCAAATCTTCTATGAAGAAACACAAGAGTATCTCCATACCAATGTTTTGCTACTACTTGTAGTAGTAGTTTTATATCTGAATATCTAGGTATATCTAAGGACACAATTCTCTAATTCTGGGTGGGCAAAGACTTATCAAAAATGGGGGGAAGTTGTCTTGGCAGAATTGTTTGACTGTATCACTGTGATGAAATCTCAATACCCGATTTTACAAAATAGAGTAAAACTCACTCATTTACCATCAACAACTCATTATTTTATATAGGTTATATTATTTTTTCCAGGAAAAGGTTAAATAAATCTCTAATTGTATCTAAAAAATGGTTTATCATTAAAATTTTATCAAACTGTTTTATTTCTCTAAAATGAAGTAAACATAAATCATGCTAGATTATCCTAAAGACTGTTGAGTAAATATTTCCTTCTCTTGATAATTTCAATACTCACTAAGTTCATCTAGAAATTAAAAGATTCCACATTGCAAAATTGTTTTGTTTTTTTTTTCACATATCTGTATCTATCTGTGTGGTGGTTGTTTTATAACAGCAATAATTTTTCTTCCCAGAGAAACAATAAGCATCATTCACCTAATCACCAAATATTGTTTGTACTTAGACATGCATCACTGGTTAGATGCAAAGAATAAACACTCTAAAAGAAGATTAAAATCTATATCCCATTCAATGGCATTTGAAATTGTTAGTGTAGTAAACACTGAACATTTATTTATATACATGTACATACATCTAGTGATACTGAGAAAGGAGTGATAGTAAAGCAATGTATTTAGAAAAGGGTTTGGAGGGGCTACAGGAGGGGGGGCTTGGGTTCCAGTTCTTCTAGATCTTTCAGTGTAAGATTAGATTGTTTGAGAATCTCTTGCTCCTATACTGGCACAAACTTCCCTTTTCCCCTGAATTCTGTAGGTTCTGATAGCACTCTTTTTTTTTTTCTTTCCAGTTTTGTGTCATTAGTTTAAAAAATTTCTCCTTTGGTGCTGGAGCAGCAAAGTACAGTAGGTAGGGTGATTTCTTTGCATTCAGCTGACCTGGGTTTCCTCCCCAGCACTGTACTTGGTCTCCCTAGCCCACTAGGAATGATCCCTGAGCACAGAGTCAAGAGTAAACCCTGAGTACAGACAGGTGTGATTCCCCAAACCAAACCATTTCTCCTTTGGTCCAGAGAGATGGTATAGTGGGTAAGGCATTACATGTGCTCAGGAATCATGCCTGGTGGATTCAGGGGGCCACACAGATGCTAGGAATAGAACCCGGGTTGGCCATGAGTCAGGCAAGCTAGTTACCCATTGTACTATCTCTCTGGTCCCTAAGTCCCTAAGTTTTTTTTGTTTGTTTACTTCTTGGGTCACACCAAGCGATGCTCAGGGGTTATTCCTGGCTCTGCACTCAGGAATGACTCCTGGCGGTGCTTGGGGGGACCATATGGAATGCCGGGGATCGAACCCAGGCCGCGTGCAAGGCAAACACCCTACTGCTGTGCTATCGCTCCGGCCCCTGGTCCCTAAGTTTTAAGAGCCTTTGAGAAGGAATAGAATATTGCACGTACATTTAAATCAGGATGTTTTCCTGAACATCTCAAGGGGAAATCATATAATCACCACATAGGTATAATATAAGAGGAAAATGAAGCTTTATGATAGAAAAGATTCATGAAAGAAATTTTTTTATTCCTCTTCACTTTTTTGTTTTCTATTATATCATGTATCTACAAATAGTGATTGTTACGGGGCCGTAGCGATAGTACAGTGAGAGCATTTGCCTTGCAACAGCCAAGGTGGGTTTGACATTCGGCACCACATATGAGCCTCTCCAGGAATGGTCGAGGACTCAGCCAGGAGCACGTTGGGTGTGGGCTTCCTACCCCCAAAATGAACAAAACTAGTGAGAGCTTTACTTATTTCAATTAATTTTATTTCCTTTTCTTAATAGATCTGACTGGCACTTTGAATACCAGTTCAATCATATCAGTAAAAGTGGGTTTCCTTGTCTTTTTTAGTGATCTTAGAGGAAAAACTTGTACTTTTTCACTGGCAAGTATGTTATTACCTGTTTGTCAAAAATGGTCTTTATTATGTTGGTGTGCCATTCTCCGAGTCCTGTTTTGCTGAGAGTTTTTGTCATAAATAGTTGCATTTTGTTAGATGTGTTTTCTGCATCTAACTTCATGATCCTTTTGTTGGTGTGTGCCCATGTTACATGAATTTCCACATGCAAAGCCATCCTTATATCCCTGGAATAAATCTCATTTAGTCGTGCTATTTGATCCTTTTAATGCATGGTTAAACTCAGTTTGCAGAGAATTTGTTGAACTTTTTAAATTTTTTGTATATATGCTCCTCTCCAAAACTGGTCTTTGATTATTTTTTTTTAAACTTGTTGGATGTTGGTGCTGGAGAGAATAGGGCACTTGCCTTGTACGCGGTCAACCTGGGTTTGGTCCCCAACACCTATGTGGTCCTCTGAGCACCTCCAAGAGTGATCCCTAAGTGCAAAGCCAGGAGTAAATCCCTGAGCACTGCTGGTTGTGATCCAAAAACCAAAAAGAAAAAAAAGTTAGATGTTGCAGATGCAATAATCTCATAGTTCTTGTGAAGCAGAGTTACTCCAGGTGATACTGTGGGACACTGTGGTCACAAATACTGGTGGTATTTGGGGGTGACCAGGACCAACCACCCCTGTCAGTGCTCAGGGGACACCCAGGAGGTCCACCAGGGCCTGTATGTGTGCTCCAGTGGCTTCTGGGCTGATTCCTAGTGGTTTTCAGGTGGTCATGTGCTATGAAACCACAGGCCTGGCACATGCAAGGCATGAACCCCATTCCTCGGCCCCTGTAGAGGTGTGTGTGTGTGTGTGTGTGTGTGTGTGTTTGTGTGTGTGTATGTCTTATGGTCAAGTCAGCTTTCACTAGGAAAACAGCACTAGCTTCAGAAAATGTATTTGAAAATGTTTCCTCTTCCATAACATTTAGGAAGAGTAACACTGTAGCACTGTCCACCTATTGTTCATTGATTTGCTCAAGCAGGCCCAGTAATGTCTCTATTGTGAGACTTGTTGTAACTGTGTTTGGCATATTGAATACGTCACAGGTAGCTTGCCAGGCTTTGCCGTGTAGGTGAGATGCTCTCGGTAGCTTGCCAGGCTCTCCGAAAAGGGTAGAGGAATCAAACCCGGCTCAGCCGGGCCAGCTACGTGCAAGGCAAACACCCTACTGCTGTGCTGTCGCTGCAGCCCTAGGAAGAGTATATGAAGAATATGGATTAGGTTTTGTTGGAAGATTTTGGAAAACTGGATAGTGGAAACTTCTATTTTTGGTTCTTGTATTTTTGGAAGATGTTTTTGTTCGTTTGGGGGCCACGCCCAGTGATGCTCAGGGATTACTTCTGGCTATGTGCTCAGGGATCATTTCTGGTGATGCTGGGAGTACCATATGGGATGCTGGGTATTGAATCTGGGTTGGCTGCCTGTAAAGCAAATGTTCTCCTTGCTGTACCCACACTCTGGCCCAAGGATGGAACTTTCTGGATCTGGGCTATGAATTTTGGAAAACCTGATTACAGTTCAAGTTTCCTTGCTTGAAATTGTTCTATATAGGTTTACTTATTTTTTTCTGAATTTGGATTTAGAATGTTGTATGACTAGCAAAAGCTTTTTTCGGACCATTTTTTTCTGGACTATCCCGTTTATTCTCATATAGATGTGCATGATAGTTTCTAATACTCCTTTGTGCTGTGTGGTTTCTATTGCAATGTCTCTTAATTTTTTTTTTTTTACGTTGCAATGTATTTTCTTTTCTTTTTCTTTTCTTTTTTGGCTTTTGGGTCACACGTAGCAATGCTCAGAAGTCACTGCTGGCTCTGGCTCTGCACTCAGGAATTTTCCTGGCAGTGCTCGGGGGACCATATGGGATGCCAGAGATCGAACCTGAGTCAGGCCCAGACAAGGCAAAACCCCACCCATTGCAATATTGCTCCAGTCCTGTATTTTATTTCTGAATGTTTTTGAAGTTTTGTCCTTTTTCTCTTAGTATATCAGGTTTTGTCAATTTTGTGTATCTTTAACAGAGAACTTGCTCTAGAGTGCACTTATCTTGATATTATATTTTTATTTCTAATTAATTTATGCTCGAATTTTTATTTTCTTCACTAACTCTTGGTTTCATTTGTTCTTCTAGATCTTTCAGTGTAAGATTAGATTGTTCAAGTCTCTTTTTCCTGTACTGGTACAAATTTCCCTTTTCCCCTGAATTCTGTAGGTTCTGATCACTTAATCACTTAATCACTTAACTTCCCGTTAGTCGTCGATTTGCTCGAGCGGGCACCAGTAACGTCTCCATTTGTCCCTGTCGCGTGCTAGTGTAGCCCAATGGCATCTGTTCGCTCTGGGAACATGAAGAGCCTCAAACCGATCATTCATGATCTTGACGAAGAAGTCTGACCATCTGGTAGGTGGGCGGTCACGCGGTCTTTTGACATCCCGTGGAATCCAGTCAGTAACAGCTCTAGTCCAGCGGTCGTCTTTAAATCTCATTACGTGACCAGCCCATCTGATTTTTGACACCTTGGCAAACGAGACAGCGTCCCTGATTCTTGATCGTCAACGGATGTCAGAACTCTGGATTCTCTCTCTCATTTGAGTGAAACGTGATATTCCAAGCATAGCTCTTTCTATTCTTCTTTGGGAGACCTGAATAGCGTTCTCATCTTGTTTGCATAGGGCCCAGGTCTCTGAGGCATATGTTAATGCAGGAAGAACAGTGGAATCAAAGAGATGTGCCCGGAGCCGGAGGTTCTTTGTCCTCTTAGCTATTTCTTTGACGTTCTTGAAGGCGTTCCAAGCCGCTCTCTTCCTCCTGCGCAGCTCGGGTGCCAGGTCATTTGTCATGTTGACCTCTCGACCTAGGTACACATAGCTGTTGCATTCGGAGATGGTCGTTCCATTGAGAGCGAATGGGGCGTCAGGAACGAGGCTGTTTCTCATAAACATTGTCTTTGTAAGATTCAGCTGTAGTCCTACCTTTCCACACTCACGGTCAAAGTCGGCCAGCATTTGTGCCGCTTGGCGGATGTTTGGTGTTATTAAAACAATGTCATCAGCAAAGCGGAGGTGGTGTAGTTGCCGACCATCTATCTTCACTCCCATTCCTTCCCATTCCAGTCGTCGCATGATGTTCTCGAGGGTGGCACTGAAGAGTTTCGGTGAAATGGTATCACCCTGCTGCACCCCTCTCTTGACATCAACGATCACTTCTTTGTAGAATGGTGAGATCCTGGTAGGTTCTGATAGTACTTTTTTTTTTTTGGTCCAGTTTCATATCATTAGTTAAAAAATTTTCTCCTTTGATGCTTGAGCAATAGTACAGCAGGTAAGGTGCTTTCTTTTTATATTCAGCAGACCTGGGTTTGATCCCCAGCACCACAGTTGGTCCCCCTAGTCTACTAGGAATCATCTCTGAGCACAGAGTGAAGAGTAAGCCCTGAGCATAGACAGGCGTGGCCACCAAATCATTTCTTCTTTGAGCCAGAGAGATAGTACATTCAGTAAGGAACTGTATGTGCTGACCCAAGTTCAGTTCCTGTCACCTCATTAGCATATGGTTCCTGGGATTGCACCAGGAGTTTCCTGAGTACATCCCGGTACTCCCTAAAGCAAACCAAAAACTAGCCTTTTTAATTCACTGATCCAAGAGTTCTGTAGTAACTTGTTGCTCAAAGTCCACCTTTTGACGATTTTCTCAGGGTTTTTGTTTCTCGATTTATACTGTTGCAATTGGAGAAGATGGAAGAAGTAATTCTGTGATTTCAGTCTTCATAAGTTTGTTGATTTGTGTTCCAAATTTTGCTCTTTCTTGGGAGACTTGCCATGTGTACTTGAATGTCTAGTTCTTTGGGATGAAATGTTCTGTAAATATTTATTAAGCCCATCTTCTCTTGTCTATTACATCATTTAAATCTGTTTTCTTAATGTTTTTTTTGGTCTGGTTTGTCTGTTCATTGATATAAGTGGGGTGTTCTGGTGTGTTGAAGTTCCTCACTGTTAGTGTATTACTGTCATTTTGGGGGGGTGGAGGTTTTTTGGGGCATACCTGGCTGTGCTCAGGGATTCCTCCTGGCTCTGTGCTCAGATATCTCTCTTGGTGGATTTAGGAGATCATATAGGGTGCCAAGGGACTCAACCCAGGTTGGCTGCATGCCAATCATGTGCCCTATATGCTGTATTTTTTTTACTAGTGAAACAACATGAGGTACAGTTGTAGACTTACCAACTTTCGTGCTTGGGTTTCAGTTATACAATGATCAAGTACCCATCCCTTCACCAGTGCCCATTCTCTACCACCAATGATCCCAGTAGCCCTCCCACAGCCTCAACCCATCCCCCCATTCCCACCTTTGTGGCAGGGCATTCCTTTTTGCTCTCTCTTACCTTTAGGGTGTTGTAGTCTGCAATAGAAGTATTGAGTAACCATCGTGTTTGGTCTATAGTCTACTTTCCATATGCTGTACTCTTGCTCTGACCCTGTCATGATCACTTCATGTGTGTAATTGCTTAATATATTTTGAGACTCCTTTCATGCACACATATATATGTACTATGTTATACCTTAATGAATTTGTATTTTAATCATCATATAATGCTCATATCTGATTCTTGTTATATTCTATTTAGTAGGAAGTCAGTGTTGTCCCGTATAAATATTGCTGTCTCTAGCCTTTTTTTTTCTTAGGTTATTGTTTCACGTAGGATTTTCTTCCAGTCTTTGATGCTGAGTTGGTTCATTTTAGAAGCTAAGATGGGCATCCTCTCTCTTTGCTATATTGTATTTTTTGCAATATTTCCAGCTAATGCAGACCATTGACACTTCAAGGAATCATTTATACACAACACAATGCTATCACTTTGCTATTTGTGGGTGATTTTTTGCAATTTATTCTTTTCTCCTCTTAATTTCTTCTCCTGTTATTAGCTATTTTGTGGGGTTCTTTTTGGGGAACGCACAGCCAGCTGTGCTCAGGTCTTACCCCTGACGATGTGCTCAGGAATCACTCCTGGTGATCATATGGGCACCATACGGGATACCAGGGATCAAACCCAGGTCATCTGCACACAAGGAAAGCATGGTACCTGCTGTATTGTCCTTCCAAGCAAATTATTAGCTTTTGTGTGTATGTGTGTTTTTTTAATAGAAAATAGTGACTCATTATCCTCAGTATGTCAAGTTCTTTCACTGTATGTCTCATAAAGTGATACTACTGAATTTTGAGTGGGGAAATAAATCACTGTTTGTTTTTTTTTAATGTGTTTAGACTATTATTTGAATGGGAATTTTGTCCAGAGGAATCATTAAGTGCCCTTGGAAGCATGAAAGTTTTTCACATCGGATTTTGCGCATCACTGTAGATCATCTGCGGCCTTGCGCCATCTGCTTTTCATTTGTTGGTCTTGGCCGTTGCTCCCCACCTGTCTATAGAATGAGATAGTGAGGTCCATTGAGTGGTACCCCATTTCTTCTGCTCCCTTCAAAATGGAGGCATCATCTGGTTCTTCGTTTCCAACTTTAATCTGGGTTGGTCTTGCTCACAGAAAGCTTGCTGTCCTGGTCAACTTGAAGAGGACCGAACAGTCTTGCCAAATGTCACAGTGGAGATGGTTGACAGAATCTAGCTCACGAGGCAGAATGCGGATGCATTTCCACATCACCTGAATTGTGATTTTAGTGATGGAATCAGTCTGACCCTGGAAATCATCTCATTTATTACGAGTCAGAGTCAAAGTCCCCTCTGAGGGGGAGAAAATTAAGATAAAGCACATCGTCTTTGGCAGTTCCTAGAGGAGTTTGTTTCTTCGAAATTGCAGCTGTTTCCTTGGCTGCCAGCTTTTCTTTGGATGGAACCTCGTTTATGCGTTTTGTTTATGTAGCATGGAGACTCCGGTTGTCCATAATGGCTATTTGCAGCACCTGAGGACATTTGCCACCTCAATTGCTTTTACCGGTGGAATGACTGTGAGTCATTTTTCTCAGAGGATTAGATCTTCGGGGGGCTGGTGGGAGGGCAATATCGTGTATTTATTAGGTCCATCTTCTTATAAGTGACTAGGGTGTAAAAATGTCAAGTATTAAATATTAATACCTCCTCATATCAGTACCTAATTATACATTTTCAAAGCATCTTCTAAACTTTCCCTTTGCCCTCACAATCGTCCTTTGATGTAGCTAGGGCAGGTGTTAACTGCATTTTCTAAGTAAACAGGAGCACTTTAATGCACTCAGACCACTTTGGGGGGAGGGAGAAGAAATCCAACAACTTCATGACTATAAATGAGGCATTTCAGATCGGATCTCTATGGGTCCAGCTTATTAAATGTAACCTTCCACAGGGGTAAAATGAGCTAGCTGATGATCAGAAATGTTTAGGGATGAGTTGCTCTGTTTTTCATTGTTTTATTTTAATTTAATGAATCCACAAAATGCTATTGGTAAGAACAGCTATATGAGCAGCAAGTTAGACTTGCTCTATCTTGACGGTGAGAATAAATGAGTATTAAAATCTGACTCTCTCCTCTCTGGAAAGAAAGATGGCGGCCGCACGGGAGCCTTGTGGACAGCAGGTTTGAGCCGGGGGTGGGGGCGGCAGGGACCTCATGGGAAGGGGGGCGTTCCGGTCCGTCCTTCATGCCCTACCGAGGTCACCAGTTGCCCCCCACAAGCGGCTCTCTGGCACGGCCACGACTCCAGAGCACAGAAACCAATCTCTTAACTATCTAACTTTTAATAGAAATACTTCCAGGGTTAATAAGTAAAATAGCAGAAATCCAAAAACATTTAATTCTTAAAACCCAGCTGTAGAAAGCAAATCATTTCACAACGCTTTTTCAGCATGTCTGATTTGGGGGGGATCGTAAACTCTAAATAATAATGGTGCATCTTTTATCGAAACAATGAATCTAGTCAAAGTAGATAGAGTGTTGACTAGAACTCATCTGCCTCACAGAAATTGGGAGGGGTGGGAGGTGGGGTTCTATTGGGGTTCGCGGTTAAAAATAAGTATTGGTAAAGGGAAATGTGTTTGATATTTACATGACTGAGACCTAAACCTGAAAGCTCTGTAACTTTTCCCACAGTGATTCAATAAATAAATAAATTATTAAAAAAATAAATAAATAAAATAAAATCTGACTCTCAATTGGGAGTTTTGGCCAACCCTGTAGAGACCGATTATGTGCAGAGAATTGGATTTTGCTCATCACAGCCTTGCACTCTTTCTTCAAGGTCTTTCTTGGATGCACAGTTAGCACTCTGATGTCTAGGCAATTGGCTTACAGTAGCTTGCTTTTAATATTTGTTTAGGGGGCTGGAGAGATCATTGCGGTGGGGAGGGGGAGCATGTGCCCAGCATATGGGAGACTCAGCGTTGAATTTCCCTGGCATCACATGGCAGTGCCAGTTTCCAAGGTGGTCCCAAGTGAAGCTTGGTGAGGCTCTTGTGACCTTGCAAACACTACAGGCCCTTGTTGGAAAGAACTGTGCCTGGTGGTAGCCCAGGGCCTCCAGAACTACTGCGTGTGACACCAACACTCCCTCCCCCTCCCAATAAACTCTGATTTTTATTTATTATTATATTTCTTTTTATTTTTTGGACCACAGCCAGGAGTGCTCTTGGATTACTCCTGATTCTCTGCTCACTCCCAGTGGTGCTCAGGGGACCATACGGGAAGCCGAGGATTGAACATGGGTCGGCCACGTGCCAGGTGAGTGTCCTACCCACTGTTTTATGGCTTCGGCCTCCATGCCCTTTCTTAGACTCCCCCAAGAGTATAGAGGTTCCCAAGTTGTCTGTTCTGGCACCTCAAGAACAGACGTTGAGGAGCTTGAGCAGAGAGTTGGGGAGGGGAGAAGACTTTTCTCTTCCTGCATTGTTGGAGCAAGAACAAAGAAAGCTGATGAAAGGCCAGAGAGGCAGGATACGGTGTATCTCCAGAGCCTGGGGTCTGCCATGATCTTTCCTGAGGAAATTCATAGGGAGTTCAGGGTTCTGTTTGTTGGAGAGTTCGCCATTGGCTCCATGGGGAACTTGTGCCTAGTTATCATGTGCCTGGGACTTGGCTTCTGTCAGCAAACTCAAGGAAGGACTTGGACCAAGTTCCTGTCAGTCCAAGTTTTTGCAATGCTTAGGCCGAAGGGCCTTCAGATCTGTGTCTGTGAATGGATTTTGCAAAGACTCTAAGTCAAGACTTCAGTAAGGTTGGGGACCCAACGACCTCAGCTGGAACAGGCCTGCGAGTCAGACCTGGGAGACTTGGTGTCTTGGTGCTCAGGGGCTGCCGGCAGCCTGCTCCTGACCTTTCTGCTGAGGGGGTGCGAGTTAGCCTCTGGGCTTTGTCTTAAGGCTGAGCACTCCTGAAGGGGTCGGTGCAGGGGTGCAGCCTGGGATGTCCGGCATCATCTCTCAGGCTACCTGCCTCCTGGCTCATGCCTGGGAACAAGGGATGGGTGGAACAGTGGCACTTTATGAGTGGGTCACTGCTTTGGAAGAGTGTGTGTGTATGAGAGAGAGAGAGAGAGAGAGAGAGAGAGAGAGAGAGAAAGGGAGGGGGGAGGGGGAAGAAAAAGGAGAGAGAGGGAGGAGGGAGGAGGAAGGGATGGAGGAGGGAGGGAGAGAAAGGGAGGGAGAGGAGGGAGGGAGGGAGAGGAGGAGGGAGAGATGGACTCAGATTTATTGTTCAACAGTTTCTGCTGTTTGCCTTAATTTTTTCTCTTTTTATTTCTTGTCAAGATAGGACATCTATGCAGGGAAGAAAAAAAAGATGCATTTTGTTTATATATATGTCATATATTTTAACTTAAATATGTTTAATCATTTAAGTTAAAACGCACTCATCATGGTAGCTGGTAGAATTAGAAGAACCAAATTCACGGAGGGTTGCGAGCCATGGATGGGACTATGGGTGGCCAGCTGTCAGGATGAGGATGGGCTTCCTTTGCCGCTTGCGGGTGGAGGAGAGAGAGGACACTGACTGCCGGTCGAGCCCTTGGGTTGGCGTCTTGTGTGGGAAGTTGGCCACTTCCTGCCCATGGCAGGGTACACTCTCAGCAGATGTAGGCGTTGGTTTCCAAGGTGGCAAAATGGTTGCAAGGCAGCCTTATCTCTGCACTGTAAAATGAAGGGAGAACTGGTCCCAGCCCCTCTATCCTGCCTTGGTTTCCAAGTCTCGGGGAACCAGCTACCCCGGCTAATCTCCTGGGGCCTCTTGACAAACCTATGGCAGTGAGTGCCTCAAGCCAGCGAGTGGCCTTCCTGGCTCTGGGGACAACTGCCCCAGGGGACACATTTCCTCCCTTCTGTCCCAGAATCCCAAGTAGGCATTAGGCTG
Source organism: Sorex fumeus (assembly GCF_029834395.1). Taxonomy (NCBI): domain Eukaryota; kingdom Metazoa; phylum Chordata; class Mammalia; order Eulipotyphla; family Soricidae; genus Sorex; species Sorex fumeus. Next base: position 4,215,127 of record NW_026606154.1, on the reverse strand, counting down.
TTATCTCTCACCTCCTCCTACTTCCAGGGTTCTGAACAGAACCTGAGCCCACCGCTTCACTCTCCTAGATGACCCACATGACAGTTTGGTGGCGGAGAAACCCCAACTAAGTGTATATCACAATGCCAGGAGGCTGACCATGGCGAGCATCCCTCCACCTCTACATAGCCTGAATACTGCCCGCATGACCTATTTTGTTGTGCTTTTTGGGTCACGCCTGGCAGTGCACAGGGATTACTTCTGGCTCTTCACTCAGGAATCACTCCTGGCAGTGCTCAGGGGACCATATGTAATGCTGTGAATCAAACCCAGGTTGGCCACGTGCAAGGTAAATGCCCTACCTGCTGTGCTATCGCTCCAGCCTCTTGCATGACCTTTAAAAGTGGGTAGGGAACCCGAGAGACAGAACAAAGCTTCAAGGTGACAATAACAACGCAGTTGACTTAAATGCAGCTGCTCCAGGTTTGAACCCGGCCCTGAGCACTGCCAGGAGTGATCCCAGAGCACAGAGCCAAGAGTAATTCCTAAGCACTGTCAGATGTGACTCCAAACAAAACAGAAGAAAACGGAACCTGGCCAGATAGCACTGCAGATAGGGTACTTGCTTTGCATGCAGATGACCCGTTTCAATCCCTGGCACTGAGGCGCCATGAGGAAGTCCTCAGGGCAGAAGTGGGGGAGAGGGGTGTCCCGACCCCCGAAAAGTCACAAAAAATGAACTCCTATTAGGAGAAATGGTGTGCTTTGAAGAGATGCCTGGTATCATGGAACAGATTTCCAGCTAGGCCATTCTGTTCTTCAGGATAAAAATAGTAAGAGGAAAAATACTAAAAGTCTTATCCCTTTGAGTTTTTCAACAACTTATAATTCACATACACTTCTGGCCTAGTGACCACATCAACTAATTAACAGAAATCTTCCCGTGTACTTGCCCTCTCTCTGGTGCTGAGGTTGTCCGCTATTAGCATATTAGCATCTGCATTACAGACACGTGTTGATGAGCTCTCTGCAGGGCACGGATTGTTTCCAAGTAGGCTACGCGCCACCCCCAAAGCAGGACTGCTCCTGCATAAGAATCGGGGTGACTGATATTCTGAAAGTGTGGCCACAGAAAGCTCCTTGAGTCTAAAACACTCATTTGATTCCATCGTGTTTTCCCAGCACACGTTTGATGTTGTTGTTGTTGTCTTTTCTTTTTCGATCATACCCAGCGATGCATAGGGGTTACTCCTGGCTCTGCACTCAGGAATTACTCCTGGTGGTGCTCGGGGCACCATATGGGATGCTGGGGATCGAACCCAGGTTGGCCGTGTGCAAGGCAAACGCCCTCCCTGCTGTGCTATCACTCCAGTCCCATTCTCGGCACCTATTATTCATCTCTCTCAGAGAGGGACATTCAATATTTTTAAATCGAATTAAAGAGATGTTCGTGTCTACATTTGTCTCTCTCCATATTTTCCCCTCCTCCCTGACTGAGTCCTGGTAACTTAAGTGAAGAGTCTCTACTTTCCTGTAGTCTTATGAGAAGCGGATTCCCCCTATTCAGTATTCAACATTCCTTCCTGAACCCTTTAAATAATGCAGTGTTAGTAGCTGGTATCCTAAAGTTCGTGCACAGTTTTTTTTTTTTAAGTTGCCACTGAGTCTTTTTGCTTCTTTTAATCTGAAAGAAACTGTTATGCATCCTTCTAGAAACTTCTGATTTTAGAGTAAAAACTGACTTTTTTTTTTGTTTACCAAATTAAAATTCATGACTAACTTCTTATTAGAATCCTCTTATGGTGGGAGGGATTATAAAAGCACGTGTCCACACAGACATTTTTGGGAAAGTTTGAGGTATGTATCATTTCTGTTAAATATTTGGGGAGGCCACCTGGTTGTGACGCTTTCTTTATGTGAAAGCTTTTTCCACAGATTTAATTATGTCGATTATATTTTTATTCCTGAGAGTTTGGTAGCTTGTATCTTTTAGTGAATCTGATTATTTTCTGCAAATTGCTTTGTATAAACTTCTCAATACTTTCGCTGTATTTATAATATGAGAGGAAATCATTGTAGAAATTGTTTATATTGGTTGATATATGGAAACCATAAACTTCTCATTTGGAGATTCTAAGACAAATAGCCTTCAATGAAAGTCTAGTATAAGTTCTCTGCTGTGAACAGGACCAATTGTCTCCTAGCATAAACACATTCTTCCATCATGAAATCCTTAAAAAAAAAAAAATCTTCAAACAACCCTAATCTTAGAATTTTCCCAATAGAAAGAGGAAAGAACTTAGAAGCAAGAAAAACAAATGCGTTGATAACCCAAGATGAGGTGACATCTGACATCTACATTTGAAACTATTCAATTTGTGCTTTTATTTGGGGGGGGGGGTTGGGGTTGAACCCAACCTGCATGTAGGCAATCACCCAGTCACCATCCATGCTGTATTCTCTTTCGGGCCTTTATTGAAACAATTCTAATTTTTCTCTTTGTGACAGCCAGACTCTTTAATGCCCTACTGCCAATTTGAAGTGGAATTCCCACAGCAGGGTCTCTGATAGATTTAAGGCATTGACCTGAGATGCCTGAGAATAACCAGTCGGGCACAGGAGCTGGGCCCTGGCTGGCTGGAGGGACCCTGCCCATGTTCTGAGCCTGGCAGCAGATGCCTGGCCTCTTCTCAGTCCCAGTAGCTGGACCATCCCATCCCAGCTGCCTCCTGGCAGCCGTAGCCCAGCATCTGTAGCAAAGTCCCTGAGGCCTGGACAGTTCTGCCCCTCAGTGCTCCAGGCACTGTACTTAGCGCTTCTGGACACATCACCGGAAATGGCAGAGTGTGAGACTGGCCCGTAGGTCAGCAGCCTCAGGCTCATGCTGGGCTCCCTCAGATCCTCGAGGAAGACAATGACTGGCTTGGAGCACCCACAGAACCCAAAGGTCAGCAGGGTGCATGGACCAGGGCGAAGGCCGTGGCTGCACTGGGTAGTTGGGTCATGCGGAAGCTTTCCTGTGGGTTATTAATACTTGAATAGTTCCCATTTTTATAATTAGCTGAGCATTTTGTTCAATAATTCATCAGGCATAAACAGAAACACTTGCTGGAGCTGAGAAGATAGCCTCTGAAATCCATTCCTCCCAGGGAAGACGGGGTGAGGGAAAGGGCTCAGAAGGCAGGAGAGGATCCTTAGCACGTAGGGGCGGCAGGCTCAAACCCTGAGCACTGCCAAGAAGGGCAAAAAAATAAACACTTTTTAGTAATCACCTCCACTGCACACGTGTCAGTCTTACATTTTTTCTTCTTCTGATTTTGGGATTCTTCTGATCTTTTCAGCCACCTGCCTATCTCATGATGCTTGTAATGTGGCAATTAACCAGAAGATTCTTAATGACCTAATTAAACCACAATGATTGAGGTACAAGGCATTTCCTGGGGATTAATGGCCAACTGAGAAGAGTTGATGGCCCATGGCATAGTTGGGAGCCATTAACCCCAACTAGCCATTAATTCTGTGAAAACACTATAGAGAGAGGTAGTTATTATAAGCTATTAATGAAAACAATGAAGTATGGTAAATTTACATGGACTGGAATAAACTTGCTAAATATGGTGCCTTAGGAGGGAATAACTGTTTGAATGATGACACCGGACTATTCAGTCTGAAACATTTATTGGCAGTACCACAAAGGCATTTTATGAATTAAGTAGGCACTTAGTGGGTGCCCTTGGTTGCAAATCTCATAAGGCTACTGAAACGCAGTTAAGTTCCTGAGATGAAAATTATACCTCCTGAGATTTGAAGTATGTCAGCATCTGTGATTTAGGAATAAGGGACCCTGAAATTAAGAAAGGGTTGTGGACTTCAGGCAGAACCCCATGGCCCTCTCTCCAAATTAGTGGTTTTTGTTCTCTCTCTCTCTGCAGTAGCTTCCTTTACTTCAAAGACTTATGAAGAAATAAAGCTGCTCCACCCACAGTATCTTTGATATTTTACACATGCAGCCACTCAAAGAGATTAAAGTCTTTCTAAATTCCAAATAAATACATATTCCTAAATTAGGAAGACTGGTCAAGATTGATGGAGTTAGAGAACTAATTAGGGCTTAAGCAGCAGTGACTCTGTGTCTGTGTACTGTTTTTTTGTTTTTATTTTAATGGATAGAGCACATGTTTTCCTGCACAGGAAAATACTGAGATGTCACCGTACGACAACAATGAAATAGCACACCACTGTTCAGATAGCTCAGAAAGATTAGCCATCCACACAGTGTTGGCCGGGAAAAGGAGAGACTAGAACTCTCAGTGTGGGTTTCAATGGATAAAATGCCTTGGGAAAAGGTATTCATTTTCAATTAATAAGCATGTGCCATTTGGTTCAGCTCACTTCACTCCAGGGGTTTACCCAAGGAAACAAAGACCTCTGTCCACAAAAACGATTTGTACCGCGGGCAAAGAGCAGTGGCTGAAAGAGCTTTGTCTGGGGGATGCCCAGATTTGGTCTCTGACTTTTCAGGGTCCCCCTGGCACTGCGAGGGAGAGGCCAGAACAATTGAATTTCTGATACATAAGGAAGATGCAGACGGGTCCCTGTACCTGGGCTTTACAGTGATAGTTGTTCCAGGCATACTTTTTTTTTTTTTTGCCTTTTCGGCAGTGACACAATTCAGACTCGGTGACAAACATAGGGTACAGTAGCCTTCTTGCAACTCTGCTGAAAATGGACTTTTACAAACACGGTCCCAGGTTTGGAAATTTGTCAAAATGATCACCTGCTATCAGCATTATCCATCAAGTTTTCAGGGCTTGTTTGGGAAATACTGTGATAAAAATGGAAAACAATGCCCTGTCCGTAGATATGCCATGTCATCGATAAGTGGCACAACTGAATCCATAATTACTATTTTTCCATCTGGTCAAGTCTGTTTCATCTATGTTTTTGAAAGTGATGATAAACAGACACCTATCCTTTGCAACTAGAAGTACAAAATATAGCTTTCAAAAAAAAAAAGTGTGTGCCAGCATTTAACATCATAGGAAAATTATTGGTAACATTTACTTTTTGGACAAGGAACAGAATCAGTCATTTGGGGATGAGCTAGTGTATCCCAAAGATACTGGCATGTATATTATAGAATCTCAGAGACCAAATATATTAGAAAAGAGAGGGAAAAAATAGGTGTCTGGGACCACTGTAGGAAACTGCACTGAAACTAAGGTGATAAGACTTTTTTCAGAGTGGAAATTCTGAGGGGGGTCGGACGCTGCATTAAAACTAATGCAACAGATTTTTTTCTTTTGCAGAGTAGAAATGTTGAAGTACATCATGAATTCTCACTAATAAAAATTAAAAATAAAAAGAAAGAGAAAAGACGAGTTCAAGTTACAATTCTAGACAACAGGTTTTTTCTTGTTAGCTTTTGGTCTAGAGGCCACGTAAATAAATGTCTAAAACCCTCAAAGGTTTTCCAAATAGTTCTTGGCTGTGATTCTACAAAATATATTGTTGTTAAAGATTTGGAAAATGATTGTGTTCCAATTTTTTTTTTACAATACTGAAAAATCCTATCCTGTCTGAGGCATCAGCTATCTGAACACTAGATGCAGGGAGGCTCTGTTGAAGATATCAAGGTAAATATCATAGTGTGGGAAACAAGCCAGGGATGACCACAGCTTCAATAATAGCATGAACGACGTATGCCCCTTTGCCATAGAATTACACATGGAATTTGACATGTCTTTCTATTTTAAATCCATGTGTTCTTTAAGACAGATAAAAACACGCAGCTGTGGAAGAGGGCATGCCCCCAAATTCAGGAGGCCCAGAGTGTACCAGGTAAAAGAAACCTAAATTAAAATACCCCAAAACACATGTAGAATCACAGCCACCCAAAGCAAACTACCCTAATCAGAATGATTAAAAGCCATAGATATAGCTAGAATTCTGAAAGCAGCAAGATCAAAAGAGGAAATTGCTTTAAAAGGAATCCTTAAGATTCACGGAACACTTATCAGATGAAACCCTCCAGTCTGCTTTTTTTTTGGGGGGGGGGGGGGGTGTCACACCCGGCGATGCACAGGGGTTACTCCTGGCTCTACATTCAGGAATCACTCCTGGCAGTGCTCAGGGGACCATGTGGGATGCTGGGAATCGAACCCAGGTCAGCCACATGCAAGGCAAGCGCCCTACCTGCTATGCTATCGCTCCAGCCCCGAAACCCTCCAGTGGGTTGGGAAGACAGTGGTGGGATATAGTGAGAAACGCTCAATGAAATGAACGCCTCACCAAGAGTAAATACTTTACCCAGCCAGACTCTCATTCAGATATGAAGGAACAGTACACTACTTGAAGATAAAAACTCAGGTACTTCGCAAACTCAAAACTATTGTTACAAGAAAAACTAAATGGGCTACTTGAAGACAAGCCCCACAAGTACACCAAACTCCTACAGAATGATGGCACAAATCTCGACCACGATAACTTCACTGAAATGGACTAAATGCACTAATTAAGAGGTACAGCATGGCAGGATGAACACAATATTCTGCTGTCTCCAAGAAATACATCTGAACAATCAAAGCAAACGCAGAATTAACAATTCTCCAAGCAAATAACCCCTTTAAAAAGGCAGGGGTGACCATACTAGCATAGACCACATAGACTTTAGGAAGAAGTCCCACTTCTAAAATGTCTATGCACCTAATGAGGGACCAGCAAAATACTTAAAACTGCTAATAGACTTGAAGAAAGATTACTGAGAGCTACACAATAGTAGTTGGAGATTTTAACACCACTTTGTCACCACTCGATGAATCAACCAGACTAACGCCCAGCAAGGAATACTTAAGTTGAGGGAAGAAATGGAAGAGAGTTTCTAACACATGCATAAGATGAGTGGGGTTTAGGAACTGTCAAGAATTGGGTAAGGAGGGGCTGGAGCGATGAGCTGAGGAGGCAGAACTGCCACTTGATGGTGGAGAACCTGCCAGCAGACTTTGAGAGACTAATAACATGTGGGGTCAGCCTAGGTGAGTGCCCAGAGAGCAGTGTGGACGTTTGAGGGGCCCTGTGTTGCATTAGCCCTGCCCCAGGCCATTGAAACCCTAGTTGGAAACCCACAGGACAGGGCAGTGCAAATGGGTCTGAGTAATGTGCAGTGGGACACGGAGGCCAGCAGGGCTGGATGTCCCCATTGTTCCAGAGCTGAGGTGCAGGGTCAGGAGCTTTCCGGGACCACTTTCTTCTTGTTCCAGTGTCTCCAAGTGTCCCAAAACCTTCACCGGGGTCTTGATCTTCAATGTTTGCATCTGTGTTCTTTTAAGGATTAGATTCCTTCAAAATAAAACAAAACAAAACTTAACTCTATTTCTTGCATAAAGAAGAGTTTATGGAATATTACACGAACAGGTTGAAATAGGCACTAAGAAAACACTACGCCAAAGTTGGATATGCAGTATTTTTAAGGAAAATTGGGCATGTAGTCTTGTATATTTTGATTGCACCATGCCATTTTTATTCCTAAACAATACTAGGTGATACCATGCTCGTACCTGATTATGAATAAGTGCCCTATACAGTCATGCAATTTAATAAACTGAATACCAATATAGATTGAGCTCTGATTTGAATAAATTGCATTCTAAAACAATAATACAACTCCTATCTTTTAGCAACTAAGCAGAGTGATTTAATCTAGTGTCACTTTCAGATATCATAATCAAAACATAAAATAGTGACAAACATATCTAGCCTTGTCTGAAGTCCGAGAGTAGGGAATGGGCTATAAATGTAGAAATACATTTAAAAAAAAATACCAATCCCTCTGACATGTTAACAAAATAGCCTGTGTCTGGATTGGAGTTGGGAAGTACTTTGTATCTGGAGGCATGTGGAAGTCAAGAGTACAGCCAGACATTGTCACTATCTGTAAACAATAATTTCGAGTACTATGTAGCGCTCTGAATGATTACAAAGCATTGAAACATAATCGTTTTCCATGTCACGCTACTGTAAAATGTTCTTCCTTAGATCTGAGCAGATGAGGGCACTTCATATCCTCATTTCTAATATTTGTGAAATATTTTTTTAAAATGTTAATAGAAATATCTTATTTATGCAGCTGTCATAAACATTTTCCTTTAGCATGTCTTTTTTGTTGGTTTGGGGGCATATCTGGTGGTACTCGGGACTTATTCCTGACTCTGTGCTCAGGGATCACTCCTGGCGGTGCTTGGGGGACCATATGGGACACCCGAGACTGAATTCTCGTCTGCTGCATACAAGGCAAATGCCTTACCCACTATACTATTGCTCGGGCCCCCATGGGTATGTCTTAAGGAATAGTGAGGGGGTTAAGCAGAGTAAATTATGGAGGAAAGTATATTTTCAATGTATTTGAATATATTTCAGATAAGTGTATTATGGCTAGGTAGTTTGATTATACTGCTATTGACTTAAAAATCTGTTCATATGGAATTCAGAATTACAATGGCACAAAACTAATAAAATACAACACATAAAAATAGGAAACACAAGAAGAAATAATTTGAGCTGTTTATCCAAACAATCTCCTTTTGCTTTCTCAGATTTCCTAATGGAACTGATGTTTCCCATCAGAACTGCTTGTGGAGATGAAGGATAGAGTTGGTTAAAGACACTGAAGTTCAAGACAAGGCTTTCACCCTCTCCTTTTCCTCTCCACATCTAATGCCATTCATGTAAGAGGACTAGAAAAAGGTGAGCATGTGCTTTGTTGTGCAGGAGGTCTGGGTCTTTTGCCCTAGCACCCCATGAAGCTGACACCCTGCCTCTGGTCCAAGCACAGAGCTGGGAGAAACCCCCAAGTACTGTGAGGTATGGCCTCAAACAAACAAAAATCCACCTAGAATAATGATTTATTGATCACTAAAATAGATTTCACAAACCTTCCACGTTTGGACAGCGTTATCTTTGTTTTGTGGTGGTGGAGGGAACATCTCCTGCAGTGCTTAGGGCTCATTTCTCACTCTGTGCTCGGGAATCACTCCCGGCAGGTTCAGGGGACCTGAGAGGCCAGGATTGAACCCAGGTTGGTCACGCGCCAGGCAAGTGCCTCCCCTTGCTGCCTGCCGCTCCAGCACCACTGTCTTTACCGTAGATGGGTTGTGTTTCTGTTGCCAGCCTTTCTCTGTGTACAGTGTCCACTGCTACGTGGTCTTTTGTCGTGCAATCAGATGGCTTTCTGTGGCATGCCTTCTGTAGAGTTGTTGGAATGGGGATGTATATGGTCTAAGAATATTCGAGTAAATGTAGGAACTAACTCTATTCTGACAGTTTTGCAACTTTAAGTGATCCACGAACATTTTCAAATAATGAATTAAATAAGCAAGATGAGAGGAAACTTTATATCTGAGGAAGTATTGAATATATAAAGTAATATAATCTCACAGCCAGGGCTGAAGACCAAGGAGGTAAAAGATGGGCGCGTGCTGAGAAGCAGAATAGAGTTCTTGCTGCTTGAGAGAAACTATACGTGGAACACCTTGCTGAAAAACAGAGGCCCTGGGAAATTTTAAGACTTAAATGAAAAGTGATTCTTACAAGATGAATTTACTCTGGTTGTCTGATATACTAGAGGAAGAAAACTGGTACTACATAACAAGCATGATTGGTTGATGATCTGTCTTTCTCAGCACTAATAAAATTATTTTGAGGAGGTTGAGTATGAAAACCTCGCTAACATAAAAATGGCGCTGAATTTGTCTGGATATAAATTAGGTGTGACTAAAATTCATATAAGATAAGTTGTTTATTCAGTGCTATTGGTAATCAGATTTTGGTTAAATGAATCCATTGTGCCAACTGATGTAAAGGTTGACTATATTTTCATACGCTGGTAACCTCACATATAGATAAAAAGAAGTGAAGTAAAACCAGGCACCTTTCATCTTTCTTAGGCTACTGGATTTGTGTCTTCGTCTAGGGGCTGGAGCGATAGCACAGCGGTAGGGCGTTCGCCTTACAAGCGGCCAACATGGCCGACCCGAGTTCGATTCCTCCGCCCCTCTCGGAGAGCCCGGCAAGCTACCGAGAGTATTCGATATGCCAGACACAGTAACAACAAAGTCTCCAATGGAGACGTTACTGGGCCCGCTCGAGCAAATCGACGATCAACGGGAGGGCCTTTACCTTTTACCTTTTACCTAGGGGTGAACTTAAACATTCTTTTTAAAAAGAGATCATTTGCTTCCTGTCTGATCCCAGGCAGTGAAAAGAACATTAGCTCTCTTCCACAGCTCATTTCACTTTCCCAAATATCTGTACATCCTGGGAACCCCCCTCTCCCCCCCACCTTCCCCCTTTTCCCATTTTCCTACTTCTGTGTTCTACGTGGAACACAACGGGCATTTCTCCTGGCTACTGATTCCAAGATTGTTCTTTCTGTGCAAACCAAACATTTCTTTCTCACCATCATCATTGGGTTTACTCGAGGGGTTTCTCTGCTCGTTTCTATTCTAGTCCTGGTGGAGGTTCTTATGCAGAGGCCTCTTGACAAGTGTGAAGCTCCTTCTTATAATTTGCCTGTTGGGGTTTGTGCCAGTTACTCCCTCCCAGGAAAGGAGTCTCGTCCCTGGGCTGCCTCAGACAAGAACTCAGCCATCACTGAGTTCCAACACAACATTCTCCTGCAACACACCTAACTTACAGAGTCTGTACCTTTCCTTCTTGGGGATGTGATCCAAGATTCTCAGAGAACCAAGGGGCCCCTGAATCTGAAGTTTCTTGGGCTGCTTATTTAACCTACAGATTTGAGCCATTGTGATAGTGCAGAGGGTAAAATGCTTGCCTTGCACGTATTCAACCCAGGTTCAATCCCTGACACCACATATGGTCCCTGAGCCCAGAGCCAAGAATAATCCCTGATGCTCCCAGGTGTGGTCTGTAAACCAGAAACTTCAAAAATCTAAAAAGATATATATATCTTAAGCAGATCGATAGATCAACTCCATCACCAAAGTTACATGATGGCATTAGAATAATTAGGGTTTTGTTAGATGGCATCAGAATAATTAGGGCTATGACACAATTCACATTTAAATAATGAGATTGAATCCAGGTTGGCCACATGCAAGGCAAATGCCATACCTGTTATCTCTCCAGAACCATCAGCTAATTTTGTGTGTGATTCTTCAGTCTACAGTTTGAGCACCTTGTTCATACAACTCATAGCCTCTCTACTTCCAAGAAATAGATACAGTATCTACACTCAGTGATATCTACTCTCTTAGATAATTCTCCATTATAGAAAGCATTTGAGTCATGTATGAAGTCTTGACACAAAGGGTTTCTCCTCGGTTCTTCTAACACACTATACATTATCGTGGGATCTTAATTCTTCCCTACAGTGAAATTCTTCCCTGCCACTAAAAAACATAGGGTGGAAATCATTTCAAGTCTTTTACCTTGCTTTCCCCTTCACAGTTAACCCCATGGTCTGTCATATGTCTCCATTCTTGCAAAACTGGAGGGAGCTAATCTTTGTGGTAATCAGCAAAGCCAACTGTTTGGAAGAAAACAGTATTAGTTGTATGGTCTTCAGAACTGGATCTTACACAGAGATACTTCAGTGAATATGAGAAGTAAAAAATGCTCTAAAACTTAAAAAAAATTTAAAGGGTGTTGGGAGGATCCTCCCAGGATGGGAGAAGCATGCTGAAAGTAGACTATAAACCGAACATGATTGCCACTCAATGCCTCTTTTGCAAACCACAACACCCAAAAGGAGAGAGAGAACAAAAGGGAATGCTCTGCCACAGAGGCAGGGTGGGATGGGGGCGGGGATGGGGGGGTGGGAGGGATACTGGGATCCGTGGTGGTGGAGAATGGGTACTGGTGGAGGGATGGATACTCGATCATTGTATAACTGAAACCCAAGCACAAAAATTTGTAAGTCTACAGCTGTACCTCTTGGTTTGTCACTAATAAAAATTTTTTAAAAATTAACATCTAGGAAGATAAATCAGTAGAAAAGCATATATCTTGCATGTGTGGTTGCTTGGCTTACTATTCTCAGCTTTCAAAATGTACACATACACACACAAACCCCTAATTATTCTAACGCCATCACGTAACATATACACATGAAGAATGAATTGAGATTTGGGTCTTATGTGAACTGAATAAACGGGGACTATGGGTTGGTTGTAATCTATGTTAGCCATGGACCGTCCAAGGTGTTGTACCCTTTCGCAAAACAGGCAGTTGTATAAGCTTACGTGACATCATTGCTTCTCCCCATAAAAATAAATGCCTGTTTGCCACATTAATGTACCACCGGATAAAAATGTTTGTCCGGATTCAATGGGAAGATCAATATGAAGAGAAAGATGTTTACAGCCTATTTTCTTTCTAGAATAACTGTCAAATCCTATGATAAGAATGAAGGTCAAACATTTCCTAAGATTTCTCTCTCAACTTCTAGAACATTAATAAATACTTTGTGGGCATTGTTCTTTTCGCTCATTTCTCAGACCTCCAATCCTGAATCTGTAACTTCAGAATGATAATGAATCCGGGAAATAGAGTATAGATCGACTCACTGAACATTTTTCTGTAGCTGAAATCTATAGCAATCGAACAGTATCGGAAGCAAAGACTGTTTACAAGGGAAGCATAAAAGAGCCACTTTTAAAATGCACACTTCCATAGCAGGATAATTTGTGGAACTTTGGTGTTCGTTTTCATTAAATCGTAAGCCTGTGTCAACCTATCTTGAAATATTGTGTTCTACAGTGCTTAAAGGGGGGAAATTTTTTTTTTAATTTATTAAAACTGCAAATACTCTGTTACACCACACTCCCCAGACAAAATGTAACCTGCCTGTTGGTTAAAAACAAGAACCAAGTCAGCCCATGTTTGCTCACCAAGAAGTTGGGGCGTTTCTTCAGAGTGTGTACAGCCGGGCTGCCCATGACTAAGTGCCACTGGCCAAACTCCTATAGTATCATTACACTCAGCCCTCAACCCCACTCCGAGAGGCCTGGGACTTGTGACCACCTTTCCATTCAGCCTTTGTCCTACACGCTTTGGATCTGAGAAAGAGTCCACCTTTAGCTGTTCTGGTTTCTGAGTAGTTGTGAATAATCAGGTTATCTTTCCTATTTAAATACCACCCTTCTCCCTCCACCTTTTCCAAAAAGAAGTTAAGGACCTGCATTTGCACTTCAAATATACACTGCAATAGATCCCTTTTATAGAAGTTAAGGAGGCTGATTGATGTGCTAACAGGTCTATACTAGAATGGACTGCAGAGTTGCCCTTGGGTGTGGCATGGCCTCAGGCGCCCTCCACATCCTAACATCCAGGGAGATCCAGTAGCTGGGCTTCTAAATCAATTTTTCCATTCAGGCCCCTAGAGAAATTTTGGGTGATCCTGGATATGGCAGTAAATAAAATAAATCTCTCATTTGCTCAAGATTCTAAAGGAACTGACTTATTTTGGTTTTGTTTGGGAGGGGGGGTCATGCTAGGCAGTGCTCAGGGCTTTATCCTGGTTCTGTACTCAGGATTCACTCCTGGCAGTGCTCAGGGAATCAGGTGGGATGCTGGGGATGGAACCCAGGTCAGCCACATGCAAGGCTAGCACCCTACTCTCTGTATATTGTTCCTGCCCTAAAGGAACCGATTTTCAAACAATTAAAAAATTATTATTTTTTAAAGACCACCATTTGGTGTTACAACCCACAGTTTAAGAAATACTAATCTTGGGACTGGAATGATAGCACAGCAGGTAGGGCGTTGGCCTTGCATGCAGCCAACCGGGTTTGATTCCCAACCATCCCATATGGTCCCCTGAGCACCACCAGAAGTAACTCCTGAGTGTATGAACCAGGAGTAACCCCTGTGCATCACCAGGTGTGACCCAAAAACCAAAAACCAAAAAAAAAAAAAAAAACTAGTCTTGATTCTGGCCACCACATATGGTCTCATGAATTACCACCAGGATGATCACTGAGCTCAGAGTCAGAAGTAAGCACTGACACATAAGTCCCCCCCCCACCACCTCTGCCCCAAAAGAACGGAAGTACCTCTTTCATATAGCTTTAATGACGGCTCCCTGTTTCCCTGGGGTAGTGACTCCCGCACTCGGTGTCTGCACAGAGGGCATACTTTTCTCTTCCAAGGTCAGCACTGAAGGGTGGGCTGCAAAGCCGAGGAGCCCACGGTCTGTCTTTTCCGAGACCCCTGCAGAAAAATAAAGAAAATCTCCCTGATTTCCCAGTCAATGATGGGCACATTTTCCCTAAGCTGAAAACAGAGAAAAGATTAGCAGAGTGGGAAGGAAAGGTACCTAATTAATTCCCCAGATCTCTCTAGATTATATTGCAAGTTTTGATTAGCCAAACGCCGTGACTAAAATAAAATTATGTATAGTCGCTACAATCATGAAGGAAAGTTAGAGATGTTTCTTCCATGGAGATGTTATAGATAAAACTAACCATTTATCATAATAGCATGTGAAACCCAAATTCTTTAAGGACCCTATTTATAAATGGAAAGAAAATTCCAGCCCAAGACTGTTCAAATGGCCTTTGTGCACATTTTCATGGGATCCAGACAAATAATACATTCCCAGCTTGTCCGAGTGAGCTTCCACACGAATATTAGGCTTGAACACAGTATTTATATTTCTTATAGTAATTACATAACTGTAAAAAGTGTCTTCTTTCCAACTGAAAAAGACAGGAATAATTTGGGAGCTAATTACCAATTATAATTTGAATCATTTAAATGTCTGCCATTTCCTTGTACCTGTCATCAGCCTCCTGCATTTGATGAGAATTTTAGCAACATCTAGATTTTAGAGGAAAAAAAAAAAGCAGCTCTGTGAGTGTTTCCATTAGAGTCTTGGAACCATAAAATATAAAATGAGATCAATCATGAAAGAAAAGGGCCCGCAATGGGGTTACTTCCTACGGAATAATTAGAACATTTTATTAGCCGTCATAAGAATGCTTCTTTGTAGTTTCAACTTGTTCGCCACGACTTTTGCTGAATTTAGAAATAAAACACAGCTGCACGTTGTAAACAGTGTTAAATTTCCTAGGTATTGGCAACTGCAATCGCATCACACGATTTCTAAGGGGGGGAGGGCAGACTTTCCAAAAGGGGCCGCAAGTGCTTATTGTGGGCCCCTGGTGTTCTATAAACAAGATTGGTAGGCTTGGATGTTCTCAGAGCGTATCATAAAAACCAAATTTATGGAAATCGAGGAAAGAAATTTATTTAGCATTGTGTTCCCTGTGCCTTTTCTCTGAGTCAGTGGTGTTGGGTTTGAGGGCCAGCCGAGGAGAGTGTGTCAGTGAGAAATAATCTGTCACTGTCCTCCCATTTTTCATCGATTTGCTCGAGCGGGCCCAGTAATGTCTCCATTTTGAGACTCCATTTTGTTACTGTGTTTGGCATATTGTATATGTCAGGGGTAGCTTGCCAGGCTTTGCCGTGCGGGCAAGATACTCTTGGTAGCTTGCCGGGATCTCCGAGAGGGGTGCAAGAATCGAACCCAGCTCGGCCAAGCTGGCTGAGCTCAAGGCAAACGCCCTACCACTGTGCTATCGCTCCAGCGCGTGAGAAATAATATGTGCTCTCATTTGTGGAATAGAAAGTAAAAGGGTGGGAGACTAACACCCAAGGATAGTAGAGATATGGACCTGGAGGATCGTTCCACAGCTTGGAAGCCGGCCTCACATGCTGGGGGAAAAGGCAGCTGGGATAGAGAAGTCACCAAGTCAATGACGTTTGGAGGGCTCGCTCAGGATCGGAGATGCGTGCTGAAAGTTGACTATGGACCAAACATAATGGCCGCTTAGTAACTGTACTGTAAACCATAACACCCAAAAGGAGGGGGGGGAGAGAGAGAGGGAGAGAGAGAATGTGCCTGTCACAGATGTGTGGTGGGGGGAATGGAGGGGTAAGGGATCTGGGAACACTGGGAGTGGAGAATGGGCACTGGTAGAGGGATGGGTACTCGATCATTGTATGATTGAAACGTAAGTACAAAAGTTTGTAAGCCTGTAACTGTCTCATGGTGTTCTACTAAAAAATAAAAGAAATAATGCGTGCTCTCTGCTGTAACTTCTATGCAGAGGATGTGTTGTTTTCCTAGTTTGGGAAGACAGACAAAGTCCGATAGCTGGAGGTTCCCAGCTTGAGCAGATAGAGGGACACAATCTGTGAATGGTGGCTGAAAGCTATGACTCCACACCCCCAACCTTGAGCCCATAGAACTTTCTATACCTCCCATGGGCAGCTGAGTCAGCTGCAGAAGGTCGAGTGCTTCTTCACAGGGGAAGCTGCCAGGAGCGCCTACTGTGTGCTATTCCATTTGCTCCTTTAGAACAGTGTTAAACATTTGCATTTGCTAAGCAGGGCATCTGTGGGTCACAGCTACCCCCAAACTAGGGGTTCTCTCTACACTCACGGTGACATTCTAACAAAAACCCCTCCGTGGCCTCTTGGGAAATCTCTGCATCTCCTGTCTCAGCTCCTGGAGTCTTAGTCCCAAGAAATGAGTGAATGGGAAGAGAACATCAACATCACTTTATCTGAACAATCGTGGGGCCACCATTTCTCAAGTCTGGGAGCACTCTTGGGAGTATTTTGGGGTAAAACCTTAGTGTTCCTACCGGTGTGTGTGTGGGGTGGGGGGGACACCAGGAAAGCAAGTGAGAAGCTGACTTCTTTGCCAGTTGCTAGGTGAGAGGGATCTCCTGATGATGTCAAGACTTAATTTGTACCATGGCCCCTGTAGTTGTCACTGTTGTCTGCCCCCCTCCCCCCCAATGCATGAACAGGGGGAGTCCCATAACATAAGCTGTGGGCTACATCCTAAACTGCATCTCTCGGGACCACCTTTAGCAATGGGAGACTTGTTGCTCTTTTTACCTTTGCGTGAGTGTCTTCTTAGGATGACATAATGGCATATGATTATGTCAGACAAGTAATTCTTCTCTGGCCCCAGTCTACATTCTCTTTCGCTTCAATATTCAATCTCATCTTTGGAACTGCTGCCAAGATAATAGCCTGTCCTCTGCAACTTAAAAATTGGTGCTCCTCCCTCCATCTGTATGACAGATTCTGATATCTGTATCAGAATTTAACCTGGATTTTCTTATTTCAGGACTCGGCTTAGCAGGTATGCTCAGTGTGGCTGACTGTTCAGAGTGGGGGAGGGCACCTGCCTTGAAAGCAACTGACCCAAGGCTCATTCCCAGCAACCCATCTGGGTCCCCCAGACTCCATCAGGAGACATTCCTAAACTTTGCTGGGTGTGGCCCCAAAACAAACGAAAAAAATTAAATAAAAATAAAATAAGAAGTATGCTTAGGGACCACGGAAATAATACAGCATTTTCAGGTGCTTGCCTTGCCCGTGATCTATCTGGGCTCAACACCTGGCACCACAAATGATCCTCTGAGCCCCACCCGGAGTGACCCACGAGCACCTCTGGGTGTGGCCTAAAAACCTGTGGCCAGAAATTCCAGCTTATAAATCTGCAAGACAATATAAGCTGTGTCTTTTTTTTTTTTTGGCTTTTTGGGTCACACCCAGCTATGCTCAGGGGTTATTCCTGGCTCTGCACTCAGGAATTACTCCTGGTGGTGCTTGGGGGACCATATAGGATGCCGGGGATCGAACCCAGGTTGGCTGCATGCAAGGCAAATGCCCTACCCGCTATGCTATCGCTCTATCCCCAAGCTGTGTCTTTTTCACACACAGACAAAAATCATGTTTAGATGCAGGTCTGAACATTAGGTGCCATCTCCTGCATGGCAACATTTCGTATACCTTCTTGGTGTACGCAATACAGATTTCTAATTTCTAATTTCTTCTTTTGTAGTAGGTCACTGCCACGGGTTACGCCGTGGTGCAAGGGAAAACTCAGGTATAAAAGTATACTTATGTTTTAGTTCCTGCCCACTGAAATGTGAGACAACTCCCCCTCACCTGTCTCTTCTAGGTAAGAGAGAAACAAAAGTTCAGCACAGATATACAGGTTGACTTGGAAATCACTCTGATTTGGTTGAGGTGAGAAAGATCTAGAAGAGTGAAGAGACGGTCCCCAAATTGTGTCAACAGGCAAAGAACTGAAAGACTCGTGTGAGTATTGAGCTTATAGATACATGTTATGGCAGAATCGAACCTGTAGGTTAGCAATCATTTGGTGAAAGATGAAACGTGTCAGCCGGATAGACAGCTGCAGGGAGACGAGCCCTCGGCTCTTAAAAAGGACCTCGGTGTTTTTCTAGTATTTATTTTCTATAAAATAATGATGATAAAAATAATAAATGGTTTTTACCTTGGCACTTTACCTAACAGCAGGGGATTATTCTTCTGTGACATTTTATTTTACTGTCATTATCTCTGACTGGCTTTCTTTTTTTCCCCTTTAATTGCCTGGAACAGAATCTATTGGTCTAAGTCACTGACTCCAGTGGGTGTGCTAGAATTTATACCTTGAAGCAACCTAAATTATACAAACATAAACATGATGTTTTTACAGCTGCTCCAGAAATCCTGGCACTGCCACTGGAGGAGGATCCACTAATTTCTCGGGTTATAACAAAGTTGAAGTGAATGAAAAAATTCTTTAATATTCTGGCCTCTATGGAAGTGACAGAAATAACCAGGGTTAAGTTGCTTGCCTTGTCCACATTCAGCCCCGGTTAGAGCCTTGGATTTGCATATGGTACGTCCACTGAGCACCAGACTTGCTGAATGAAACACATTCTTACACTGGCAATAGAAATAGGCTCCAGTTCAGGGGCCAGAGAGGTAGTTCAGTGGTTTGAGCTTTGCTGGCAGGATCCCTGGGGTAGACTTCTGGCCCCACATGACTGCTAGAGAACCACATGGGTTGGATCCCCAAACAAATAGCTATAGAATCTGCAGCTTTCATTCAGACTTGGAAATATCATTTTTCTAGCCATATCTGGGTTGTGTTCTAAGTCTTACACCAATAGGGGTGCACCATTTACCATAGCAGGGCCTGGGGGACAATACCCATTTCTCAGATATGCTTGCTTGCGTGTTGACTGGTTTTCCTGGTCACCTGCCTGCATGCGTCCCACAGAGTGAATATTAATGTGAGCAAGTAAGTTACATTGACATGAAATTATCCTAAAACATTCAGCACAAATCACAAATTCTTCAAGTTTATCGCCAAAGTGGAGAGAAAATAGCACTATCCACAATTAAAAAAATCATCCTTCATTTAGACAATAGTAATAATAATGTAAAGTGATAGGAATACCAGTTGTCAATTGTCTTGAGAGCAAAGTTTGAATTTCACCTTTTGTATGTGACCTCTGCCGTAATATTTTGCATACATTCAGATAGATTATAAAAATTATATTTAGAAGCAATAGTATAGCGGGTAGACCTTGCATGTAGCTGACCTGGGTTTGATCGCCTGCACCCCATATGGTCCCCCAAGCACTGCCAGGAGTAATCCTCGACCATCTCTGAGTGTGGTCCCAAAACCAAACACTAAACAACAACAACAACAAACAGTTAATATTTAAAATTTGTACATCCCTTCACATTTTGAGTACTGTAAATGCATTCCCTCAACTTAATATTTCGAAAGACTCTCATTGATTTCTTTCCAAACCATTGTTTCTACATTTAGTTCTCCTAAGGTACCCTCACCCCCCCCCAAAAAAAAACCTTTTGGAGCCAACCCCCATTAGGAATTTGCATAATTTAGCAGCACAAATGTTTCGGAAGGGAAATCTATGTAGTATGACCATCGTGTTATGCAAATTTTGTTTTTACAGCCATTTAGCTTTGCCATAATACCTTCTGGCAGCTCACAGGCAGTGCTCTGAGCCGTGTCGGTGCTGACAGCAGCAGACAGGGGCTGCCTCGGGTTCCAGCAGCTTCTGCTTAATGTATGGTTGCCTTAGGGGCATCTTACCTATTAATTGAACATTCTAAAACTAATTATGGATGTCAGGGTGACCTCTCTCTAATCTCCATTCATCACCGAGTCAGAGCCTTCTGCCTCCATTGTTCCCATCATAAAATAGCTGTTGATAGACTTACATAATCGACTCACCCTACAGGACTCCGTGAGCACGCGGACAGTCCCCCTAGAATAAAGATAAGCCAAAAAAAAAAATAATAATCCAACTATCTTCAGTAATTAACGGTGGAGGTTTCCTGAGAACAGCAGGAAGTAGACTTCTCATTGAAGGGGCAGGGGTGGGGGAGTACGTGGGAGTCACACAGCTGGAGGAATTAAAAATGAAGTTTTCTTGAAGAAAAGTTGGACGCAAGGTGTGCACCTTGAGTGTTTGTGTGCTGCTGTGGGTTCTTTATGCTCCCTGGGCTAGCACATTGGCAGAATTCAATTGGGGGGTGGGGGAGGAGGAGGAGAAGAATGCGTGTATATGTATTACAGTAGGAGACATACACAACTATTTCTGCTTTGTGCATTTGTTGTTCAAATATCAGACTTCCTGGGGCTGAAGAGATAGTAAGGGGCCTAAAGGCTCGCCTTGCATGCAGTGACGTGGGGTTTGATTCCCCAGGACTTTCCAGGAATAATCCATGAGCACAAAGCTGGATACAGTCCCGAAACACAAATACTAAACTCTGTAATGTCGCTTCCTTCCTAAAACACCCGTGGCATTTCCTCATTTTTACTGGTGATACTAGGGAAAAACTCTAAAGATTTGTTGCTTTCATGAGGTCTATTTGAGAGGAGTCATTGTCTTGTGTTTTAAAGAGTCTCCTGATGATAACACTTTTGCAGCTGCTACCAACCAGAAATACAGATTATATGGTATTGCAAATAAAATATTTCTCCTTGGGTGGAAGAGACTCCAAAATGAGAGAATAATGCCTATTGCCCATTTCGACTGAGTAACATGATTCCATTTCTAGAGGAAGTAGAAAAAATACCAGCCACTCTCTTCCTTAAAAAAAAAAAAATACTTAGGATATATTTTTTTTTTTGCAGCTAATGATGGAAAGCAATTTAGACATAAAGTATAGCCCCTTCTCTGAAAGATTTCCGCCCACACAGAGGCGGAGTATACGGGATACTTTGCTACCTGGGAGTCAAACCCAGATTTTGGTCTAGTAGGCATCCCATGGTTGTCTTGATAGAGACAACTGTGTAAAATGAGCTGACATAGAATCATGAAATCTCTGTCACAGGATTGTTGTAGGAGATCTGAGTCAATGTAGAATTATGGGACTCAGATGAAGCTCTGATAACCTTTTAGCTTCTATTCTCAGTGGTGTTCACTGTTAAAATGTATTGAATGCTTCAGCATTTATATAAGCAGGTATGATCATTTTAGAATCAGGCTAGAGTCTAAGAATAAACAAGAGCACTGAGTTTTTGGGCGAGCCCCACTTCCACCTGTGGAAACGTAGGCAAGTTACTTAATTTAAGATAAGAGAAGTTTTCTCTAAACGATTAAACTAAAACCTGCAAGTAGGACTCATCTCACAGGTCTACATAAGAATAAAAGGATAGGGTGGAAGTGATAGGAGAGCAGGTTGGGTGCTTGCCTTGCGTCCATCCCCCAAACCAAACCTAGCCTGGAGTAGTCCCTGAACACTGCACAGTGTGGTCCCGCCCCCAAATGAAGATTAAATGAAAATTAAATGAGTCAAATGCTTAGTACAGTGTGTATAATTACTTAAGACTCAAAATTCTGTGATTCTGTCTGGCCTTTATAATTTGTTTTTTTGTTTGGGGGACTTGCCCGGTCTTGGTGCTGGGGACTTATTGAGGTCCCATCCATGCAGGTCACTGACCAAACTCTCTGGCTTGTCTTTTGCTTTTATGATTAATATTATCATTGGAATAAAAAATATAGTTAATGAAGTAGGAGATGGCCCAAACTACAGCCTCGTGGGTTAAATATTAACTTCCAGGGAGTAGGTATTTCAAACGAAGCACCCACAGTTCAGAGCTTAGAAGAGTCCAACGTACTGTCCGAAGGCCAGACATCTAAAATCCTCTTGTCACTGGGTCCCTTGAAACAGCACCAGGCAGAGTCTGTTCCACATCTCTCCCCAGCTTCTGGCCACACACAGCGAACCTTTCCACAGTTCTCTGCTTGTGCTACCTTTGTGAAAACACCAGTCACATCCGTAGGGGGTGCGCTCCACAACTGTATAACTGTGTTGGATGCAACTAATTACATCTGTAAGGGACCTATTTACCGAAGAGGTCACCTTCTAAGGTACTTGGGGGAACTACTTAACATGAATTTGGGGTGGGAGGAAATAACAAAACAGATGGTCAGAGACTCTAATCGTGAAAGATGGCGATGGGGAGAGAATAGAAGAAAAATCTAGTGAGGGAATATCATGGGGTGGGGGTGGGGTGACCCACCAGAGGAGATACCAGTGATGCCAATGCAAGGTGGTCTGAAATCGGCTATAAATCAGGAAATGATTCCGACTCTAGTTAGGGAACAGCGATCCCAATGCTAAGGCATCAAGGCATCACAGTCTAAAACTGAAGTGATCTGGCCCAGGGACCTTCCACGGATCCTGTTTTAGAAAGCCCACTGCGGTTTGACAGGAGAACCCGGATGTTTCCTGAGGCCAACTGTGTGACTGCGTTTCTGACTGTCACTTCTGTCATCCCAGAAGCGTGGGGCAGGCATTGGGTGCCTGGGCACCGCCGGCGCTGAGCTGTAAGGCTTCCCTTTACTTCCCAACACCAAACTGTGTCACTTTAGGTAAAACTCGCACAGGGTAAGTGCATTGACAAAATGCCAGCTATTGCTTTGATTCCCCTCTTATTTGCTCATCCTAGATAAAGAGAGGAATTACAAAATAATTGGCAATAACATCTTAGTGTTTCCCACACGGTCATCTCATTTTCATCTGCAGCTACTCTTCTCTGTTGTTTCCACCTAAGCTTCCCTGGTTTTTGGCTCTCTCATTGCTGGTAGGCTTACCATGACTTCCTTTATATCACAGTCACTAATACCCATCCGTCTAAGATATTTCTTCAAGCTGATGCTGGGGGTTAAAATTGAGTGTAGGGTTTCTTCTTCCCTGTTTGATTTTCCACTTCTATCTTCCCCTCCTCTGTAGTGATTGTTCTGAGCTGTCAGCTCACTCTGTACCTACAACAGCACGTCCAGGATATCCCTGACTGTAGGGGACTCACAACAGGTTACTTGGACAACTCTAATGACCATTCTAATGAGTGTGACTGGGGAATAAGGAAACAAATGAAGACGCTTGTGCACAAGACATGTAGAGTGATTGAAGCCATTTGCTTACTAAGAACAGTGCTTTGTAGCCATAATCACCTCTAATTCCTGGTACCAAAGGATTTGCATTTCTAACACTCTGCAAGAAAAAGAACTAGAATTCCTTAAACCAACATCCTGCATCATCTTTTTGTGTTCCATAAATAAGGACGTGTTCAAGGAACAAAATATTTGAGGTTGGGGAAAAGGGTCTGTAGAATGAATCCACACACTCCTCCCAAGAGCCGATAGGGAATCAAATCAATGCTGCAGTACTGTAGTATATAACTCAAGGTATTGTAGATGCAAACCTAGCCAGGTGTTCCAAGTACAAAACCAATACCTGTAAATCCATACCAATATCAGTGGTTGAGGGAAGAGAGCACAAAGACATGCCATGCCTGCCCCAGAATGCTAGAACTGATGAACAGGGTAACTTGGCGAAGCCTTTAAAGTCCACGACATAAAACATGTCCATGTTAACAAGATGCATGAAAATGCGTTTTGAGTTATCAGGCACATTCTGAGAGAGTGCTGTAGAGAAAACTACGCACAAGCTCCATGTCATCTCTATCCTTTTGACCTGCATTCAGTCACGTGAAAACCCGAAATCCTTCTGTATTCCATTTCAGACTATCAGCAAAGAACAACTCTCCTCCATGACTGAGCTGGTCCATTTCAGCGTCAGGGTGATGTCCTTTCAATGACCCCCTGATCTACCCCCCTGCGCTGCTGCTTATTGTCTACAAATGGCCCTGATGGTTCTAAGAGGGTATGATGGACTGGGTCACCCCACTGTGCAGAGGCCTCCTGTCTGCTGCAGTAACAGCCAAGGTCATCACAGGAGCCCAGTGTGATATGCCCTTGGCTGTGGCGCTGGACTGGCTCCCTTCAGCCTGCCCTTTCTCACTGCCATCCGGCCACCTGACCTCTGGGAATGCACAGGGAAGCTCTAGCCTCGAGGAGCACCATTGATCTCCCTCCTCCACCATCTGCAGATCCCCCCACTTCGCTGTTGCCCAGAGTCAACTTAAACTTCTCAGGGGTCTTCTAAGACCCTTGAAGGGCCCATCACTAGCTAACTCCTCTCTCTCTCTCTCTCTCTCTCTCTCTCTCTCTCTCTCTCTCTCTCTCTCTCTCTCCTCTCCACTAGGGAAATGCTCACTGAATCAGACTGGGATACAGCCCAGTCTTGGTTCTTTGTGAAATTGAGGTCTCAGAGTTGACAGTTCTTTTGAAATAGTTTCCCACTGGCGGAGCTGCTCACCCCCACACCATTATTCCCTAAGCCCTGCACCCCACCCCTCGCTTCCCCCACTGCCTCCTCAGTTCCCAGTTCCTTCAGTCATGTCCTAGAGACTGTTTGCATCAGGGATAGTCTAATTCCCTCCTCTGTTCCTTTCAGATCCACCCATCCACCCAGGGGCAACCTCGGCTGCTCTTCCTCACTGACTTTCTGACTCACCACCACACCTTCCAATTTCCAGCCAAGTTGCAGCAAACTGCAAAATGCCAACTTTTGTCCCGGCTAAAGAGTATTCCAGAGTGTTATGTTTATCACAGATTCTTTATTCATACATTTGATGTTATGCATTTGGGGAGTGCTCAGATCCTGGCTATTGTTTAACCATCAAACTCAACTTCCCTGACAAACGGAATAGGACAGAGGTAGAATGGCAACCCCCGTCCCCCATCCCACTGTTCTATCAGCGCAAATCAAGCAGCTATGGATTATTTATCATTATCATTGTAGCACAGAAAAAGGATATAGTCACTTTGCAGATGTAATCAAGGTCCCTCAAAGTGAGTTGAGCTTTGAGGAAGTCAAAATGCAGAATATCATGGGTGGACATTTAAACTAATCAGGTAAGTTAGAGTCTGAATTGGATCAGATTCGAGCAGACTCTAATCGAAGCAGCAGACTCTGTCCCCATGACTAGTTTGTGAGTTGTTCTTGTTTGGTTTTGTTTGGGGCCACAACACCCGGCAGCGAGGGGATCATTTGGAACCAGGGTCCTGCATGCAAAGCATTCCTTCCAGCCCCTGAGCTATCTCTCCATTCCCCACTACTAGTTTGGAGATGATACGGTCAATTGTCCAGATGGAGTGGATTCTTTTTTTATCCCCTAGTTAAGCCTGCAGGCTGAGGTCCTCCCAACAGCCCGGTTGGAACCTATGAGATAGTGTGTGTCCAGGCTTCTGCTAAGCCATGCCTACCCTCCTTCCATACGGGAACAGAGCATAAGTTGGGGTGGTAAAAGCCAGTTGGCGGTAGATTAAGACATTGCGGCATGATGAATTCACCTCATTTCATACGGCCGTGCTGCGACTGTGCATCTCACCCAGCCTTTCACAGAGCACTTCCTCCCTTCCCACTCCGTACTGTGAACCCGCTCATTCTGTTTGTCAGCTGTCTACTCTCCTTAATGCTAAGTTCTATGCAAATAGAAATCTTTGCCTACCTTTTCACTGCTATAAACCAAGTGACTTTGGGGGGGAAAAATGCCTTCACCTAGATAAATAAATATTTGTTGAAGGAATGGACAGATGAATGATATTTAACTGAGATAGAAATTGCCAACATGGCCAGGAGTCATGTAATTGGATGCATCAATCTGACTTCTCAGATTGCTACTCTGTTTTGTTAATGTGTATTTTTTGAAAGGCTGGTGGGTAGAGGATATATGTAGATAGAAAAAAAAAAGGTTCTGACAATGTCCCATTTGTTGCGGAGGGTCGCTAGGCTGTAAAAAATGTGTGTATGGGGGTGGAGGGTGGAAAATCCATATACTGAGGTGTCTTGAAGGGATTTCGGATCACTGGGATGGTAATCTTCAAAAGGGTAGGCTTCAAAATTTGTGAGTTTCTTTTTTCAGGTGAGACTAGTTTTAGAAACCATCTCAGCAGAGATAAGAATGTAATTAAATAATAAAGGTAATCTATGAATGGTTTGGGTGTCCAGTTCTGGGATGAGGTCGCCATATTTAAGTGTCTCTGTGGCAGGGATTGGATGTATGACTTTGAAAAAGTTACTAAATTGTTTTGTGTCTGCTCTTTCTCATTTGGAATTGAAGAGTGATTTTATCTTAAAGAGAGATGGAGATTAAGTGGTGTAAAAAGACAAGGCAATTCTTAGCATAGATATGTAAATTTAGCCAATGGCTTTTTTTTATTTTGCATGGAAGATGCTTTATGAAAAGGGATCTATTAAAGAAAAAAAATTACTATTGAAGACGTTTATTGATTCCCATTCCAGTCAGGAATAAAATGTATAATAAAATATAATTTGTCACACCCTTAGTATTGGGGGAAATACTTTCTAATCTATTTGCTTTTGAGTACAAAAAAATGCATCAGAATGAGTTTCAAGGAAGATTTTCCATTTTTACTTTAATGGGATGCTGCTACATGTTTGCTTGCTGGCAGTATCTTATTTCATTTTTTTAGTTTTCACCTAATTCCTTATACTTTGTTTTGTGGATTCATTACTATGCAAATATTCAAGCATTATATTCAAGTCCATGCTTTCAGGATTATACTACATTATATCACTTCACAATTAAAAAGCTTGCACGGAGGTTTGTCAAATTACAAGTGTTTTATATAAGTTGCTACAAGTGAGTAAGTCCAGCCACTAATCGTATCTACCCTTTGAACTAAAATAAACTCACTAAAGAAATTTTCCATAGGTATTGAATGCTGAAATATTTTTCAAAACATTTGCATTGCTAAAATATATTTTAAACTGATTTATATAAAAGTACAACTTGAAAACAACTTTAAAAACTGCACTTGTAGACTTTATATTTTGACTTTTCAGTTTGCAAATCATATTAGAATTGTTTACCATTATTACTTGAGAATAGCCCAAGTTTGTATAAGCTAAAAAGAAATAGAAGTAAAAGAAATAACGTTAATTTTTTTCCCCTTACTTTCAATGAAGCTAATAAAACACTGGAGGGCAACAAGTGGAGACAAATTATTTTAAAGACTTGGCTATTGATTTTATTTTCCATGGCTGTATTTGAAGGCTGTTGGGGAAGGATGGTTATTCAAACACTCATTCTGAAGCAAAAATTGGGTTACTTTGCCTTTGTTTGCAAGATTGGAAATACTAAACATGAATATATTGAGTTCTTTCAGATATTTTTAGGTTTATTAGAGTGGAGTGAAATAACATATTTGAGATGTGAATTTTTGACATATGCTCTCTTTAGCTAAATAAGCAATTAAGTCTCACAAAGTACTTTCGCACGGAGTATTTTATGTTTAAAATGAAATGCTCCTGCCATGACTCCTTTTAGTCTACCAGTATGAAGAAATGCCGGCATGTATTACAAATATTCAACGATTTGAGCTTCTCTGGATTCCTTCTGCCAAACAGCAAGAGCAGCAACAGGCATGTAGTAACTGCCCGTTATGTGTCTGTTTAATTGGGGGAAGGAACATGTGACAGCCAAGTTAACATAAATTACTTTCTGTTATGGGAGTCTCATCTGGAAGTTTAGGCTGGTCTGCATCTGACATTGCATCTTGCAGTGCGACCGTGACACATCCTGATTCCTAAGAAATATTAGGTGGAGGTTAATGTTCTTGTTTTAAACGGAACCCGGTAAAAGTCACATCCCAGGCCACTGATGGAGCACATGCTTTGCACATATAAAGCTTTGGCTTCAATTCCTGTTCCCTCCATGACATTCCAGGGAACACACACAGAAGCCATCTCTTTCCTTTTTAAAGGATTCCTTTCCTGGGTGCAAAGATAACACTGCTGCTCTCTTGGCCACAAACTGTGAATTATCTGTTGCTTTCGGGTGAGTAGACACTAAATACTTCATCACTCTATGTTTTCAGATGCCAATGTATTGTATTTGGGGAGATATTTACATGCAATAGAAATAAGAACCCTTTAAGTAACATAAATATCTTGGCTATCTCTCCACCTACTGCCAAACCTCAGAAAGATTTTATACATACAGTGTCAACAGAGGCCTGGATGATTAAGACTGAATTGTGTTTGCCTTTCCCAACTCCTTCGGTCGAAACCCTAAGTAAACTCCAATTCCCCCTGCCTGGCCATCCTGAGACAGAGGGTCCACAGAGGCAGTGAGGACAAATGAGGCAAATGCAGTGGAGACTCCTGGGACCAACCTTCCTGAGGAAAGGAAGGGGAGCTCGAGACAGAGACTGAGGGCGTAGGGAGAAGCTGCCTCCGGCAGGGATGGCATCAGACAGAACAAACCCTCCCTCGCAATGCTCAGAAAGAGCCCATGAGACTCATGGACACTTCCAGTTCCTGCCTCCGGACCTCAAAGGTCCATTTCTAGCATCAAGTGTACCCACACATGGCACCATTAAGGGGGCACTAGCAAAGAAAGAGAAAATCTCCAGTATGTCAACCTGTCTTTTGCTTCCAGGGTTTTCTTTGTCTCTAATAGTTTGTGCCAGAGGGAAGTGGGCCCTAGGGTCCACCTGGCTGGACATGTCTACTATCTCCAGTAAGTGACATTATCCAA
Source organism: Sorex fumeus (assembly GCF_029834395.1). Classification (NCBI taxonomy): domain Eukaryota; kingdom Metazoa; phylum Chordata; class Mammalia; order Eulipotyphla; family Soricidae; genus Sorex; species Sorex fumeus. Next base: position 4,186,356 of record NW_026606154.1, on the reverse strand, counting down.
CAGTCAATAAAGTGACAACCCCCATCCTACCCTGCCCTTGGACTACAAGTTTGAGGATATAAGAACATTGTTAATACAATAGGAGAATTATTAGCACGTGCAAGAGCTCTGCTTTATTAACATCCCTGTTCATGTTAGCTATTTTGATCTAATTTAAGTGATGTCCCCATTAGAGTGGCAAATTGTGTTTTCATTAATATACCGAGGAAGCCATTAATATGAAAATTGCTCATTCAGAATCGCATTAGTGGCGTGCTTATCCTATTATTGCGAAGCTGATTCTAACCTAGGTGCTGAGCAATTGGAGTTGAAGCACTCTACAGCCAAGGACTTATCCGACTTGTTTTTAGGAGGCGCTCGCTGAATTTCATGAACATTTTCTTGCAATATTTTTTATAAAGCTATAAAAATGCCATTATTACTTTTTCCCTATGTTTTATTTCACCTTTTTTTCCTATCACATAACATAGAGCATCAGTTACCCCTCTAGGAAATCTTCCGACTGTGGAATGTGCAAAAGTAGTGACCTGGGGTTCTTTGGTCTCAGCTAACAGGATGTAACTCTGCTATTCTAGGTTAAGAAACAGACTGAATGGCCATGAGGAAGGTTAGGGTTCATGGGAGAAACTAGGTTAGTAATAGATTTCAAGAGATTCTAGAAGACTTTCAAGAGTCGTCAATCTCGTGCCAATGCTTGGGTTCCAATGCTCAAGGGTCGGAATCCATATAGGCGACCTTGGTTCTATTCCTCACACCACATGGTGCCCTGAGCACTGCTGGAGTGTGCCCCCCAAAACAAAATAAAGCATTCTTTTTCTCCATTTAAAATGTAGAAGTCTTTTATTTATGGAGATTAATAGGGAGAATTTGGAGTCATAGTAAGAAAGAATCCAATAGGGAAAAAGACAAATGCTTCAGAGATCAAGTAGGAAAGCATCCATTAAATCACAGCGGGGCAATAATCAATGGCTCCCACTGATGGTCAGTATATTACTGTGTGGCCCAAGCGGATACTAGATATTTTATGTTAAAATCATTAGAACTGAAAACACCATTCCAACCGGACAGATAGAGAAAGAGTTGTGGACCAGAGAGAAGGTGCAGGTGTAAAGACAACTGACCAGCATGCAGCCAACCTCAGTAAAGTCCCCAATATGGAACCACAAGTGCCCCAACTTCCCCACTCCTGCACACATGCCCAAAAAGTGATGGAAGAAGGGAGGATTTCATGTAAAAGACAGAAAGCCAAGACATGAGCCGATAAGAGAACACATCTGAGCACTGTGATTGCTATTCAAGATGAAACCTTCTAGGCCTGGCTGGCCAAGTGGGCCCCCGAGCATGGCTGACTAGCCATCCCAAACCAAAAAAGATGTCCTAAAAGAGGTCATGAGTTGAGCAGTGAAAACATTTTGGACGTATTTCCACAGAGACATCTTCCAAAGGCACCGGAAATGAGGATCCTCTCCTAAAAAACCGCCAGCCTCATATGGTTCTTCTTGAACAGTGTGATAAGTGAAAAATCAGCCTGAGGGGATGGCATCTCCAGGTTGGTGTGTGGTGACCCTAACTCTAGAATGACTCCCTGAGTGAAGAAAACCTCAAGGTAGGCTTGGCATACTGTTACTGCCCCAATATTATCAATACTATGACTATGACTAATTTTATTTTAGAACGGGGCCAGATGGCAGCATGGAGAGACCCCAGAACTGACCATATTCTGTGTACATGTGCCAAGCTTGCAGAGCCACACAGAGCTACTTCCAGGCAAAGAGCAGGCTGACTGAGAGCCAGGTGACCATCCCCTCCCTGAGTAGGGACCCCCCTCCCCCATGAGGATCAATCCTGTGACCAGCAGGTGGTCAAACCCTTGTCAACTGGACCCTCTCAGCACTCTGGCCTGGCTGACTGTGGGCGCATTCTGTAGGCAGCCAGGGGGCTCTGGGGAATTGAGGAATCCTTTACAAAGGGCTTATGCCCAGGCCCAGCACTCCTTAGACTTAGAGGAAGAGTCTGAAAAAAATCTAGGGAGCAGATAAACAGATGCCTGCACTCAGCCTGGCGCAGATGCCTAGGGGCTAGGTGACATCTTTTGGTACTTTGATGCCAGCATGTACCAAAAGTGGCTCACACTTGACCGTGGCTTAATGAACACAAATCGCGTTGTTGACACCAGCATATTAAAAGGTGTCAATTGCACGGTGGTGGGTGGACACTAAACCTGGGATGGTCATTGTGATACTGAATAAGGATTCTCTTTGATGCCCGAAACAGGCATAGAAATGAAAATCTGTACCCAGAACAGGAGTTGTAATTGCACACCTGGAACATGCATACAGAAACTGATGCCGCCTCCATAAATATTAAGAGCAACTGTTACTTTTCATCATCTCCTGAATGAACCCAGATGTTAACTTGTTTTTCCCAGATAGCTTGGTCATTCTCCAAACAATACATCCATTTCTCACCCCCAACATCTGTGTTAAAAATTCCCTGAGTCTTCACATTTATAGTACCTGGCACCACACTTGAGAGGAGAATTATATTTTGAATTCTTTCCTGATAGATAATGGTCTTGGAACACTGCCCTCCGTAACGTATTTTCTCCATTTCTAAAATGGGGCAATTCCAATCTCTTTTGAATAAGAGATAAAGCACACTCCCAGAGTACAAATTGCCCAATCTGAAAGAATATAAATTCAGCCCCGAGAAATTGCATTAGCCCCCCCCCCCCCCACATCAGGTTTTATGCCTCGAGTCCTGGAAAGAAGAGCTAATTTATAATAGTCTGTGATTGTCCCATAATTTCTCTTCAAGTTACACTTTTTTCCCCCTCCCCTGTACTTCAATGCCGTATTTTGTTCTTCCCCCTTAAAGAAGTTGATTTTGGTTAAAAATTGTCTGTGTGTGTAGTTGCCCATAGCCAGAGGACATTGAGTTAATAGCTACGCTTGCAACATAACTTGGGAAAGGAAAAGTGAAATTGTTCCCTTTAACTTTCCAACAGAGCCTCTGTGAATTCAGGGAACTGTGTCCCTCAGTGTATGTATTTCCAAGTCAGATTGGAGTCCTTTCATCTTTTTTATCGTATGTGTACAGGGCATGCTATGGAATGAGGCGGCTCGTGCCAAGCTCTATTAGCCACACACTGTGTTTTCAATGCAATCCCAGGAAGGAGCAGGGGTTCAGCCCGGAACCCTGCCTGCAACCGGCCAGGGTCAGAGCTGATTGTTAGGACAAGTCTTTGGAGTCGCTGCTGATCGCTGGGAGAAGGGGTAGTAGAACCCCTGGAGCTGAGGATCTCCCCCCACCTTTTCTTTCAGGGGCCAGCTGTGTGGGTCACACCTCCGAGACAATGAGGCGTCTCTTGCAGGCCTGCAAGGCAGCTGTGTGGGGTAAGTGTGAGCCAGCTTGGGACCTCAGCATCGCTTCCTGCCAGGTCTACCCAGCACCCAGGTCAGTCCCTCTTCTGTTTGCTCCCTGGAGTGTCCCTGAAAATATCTGTAATGAGATTTTCACTGTATTTCAAATTAGTGTGCCAACCTGCAAAGCAGACAGCAAAAAGCCCAAACCCAAACAAACAGAGAAAGAATGCATTGGGGAGGCAACTTGGGAGTCTACTGGTTGTTGGCTGTTCAAATAGATCTGAGCCCTGGGGTTATTCTCTTTTTATCTAGAGGGGAGAAGCTATGGTATCTGCCCTTATTTTGAAAGTAAAGTCTTGAAGTGTCAGGGCAGGGAGAGGCAAGGTTCTGCTTGTAAGGTTCTTTGTACCAGTAAGGTTGGCATCCAAAGACCATGTCACAGAGGTGACAAAGGGACAATGGTGAAAGGTCATGGGCATTTTGGTGTATATGTGTGTGGGGGGAGGTGTAATATAACTTGGTAGGTTAAATTTTAACATTGTTGTAACCATATTACCTGAACTGTAATTTCAAAAAAAAAAATGTAATGTTGGTCTGATTGCATTTTCCCCATCTTTAAAAACGTTTGGGGTGGGGGGGTGCTGGGAGGTTGTATACCTGGTGGTGCTCAGGGATGACTCCTGACAGGGCTGGGCGGGAACCAGAATTGTCAGAGAACTGACAATATGGGCTACTGGGGAATGGAACCAGAATTTTCGACCTGCAAGGCTGGCTCCCTTCCTACCGCACTTACTGCTTTGGCCCTTCCCGTCTTTTATTTCTTATTACCTCACGATCAACGATTCCCATCCAGGGCTCAAACCCCTGTTCCTGGAGATGCATAGCTATCGCACATCTCTGATTATAAGCCGAGATATCTTTGGCCTTTTCTCCTCTCCCTTTCACCTCTCTGGGATTTTCTTTTCAGTTTCCTCGAGCTGGGGATTCAACAGGCCCTGCCCTTTGCCAGTCTATGGTAGCTAAGTCCCAGCTGCACCAGTTACTGGAAACAAGTCACGGTTCATAAGCTATTCCCTGCAGGCTGGGGCTTCCTGGCTGTCTGCAGATTTCAGATAGGCAAATTTGGCTAAGTTTCAGGGATCTTGCCTGCTACTCTCTACCGGGGGAAAGCATCACTGTAGAGGAGCTCATAGTGGATGGCTGTGCAGAAGGGCGAGCTGCCTTCATCAGTTCTAGTATCTGCTGGTTATCTGCACAGTCCCAAATGCCTCCGGAAGGAAGCACACAGAAGGGTTAAACAGGGTTTGCTGGATAGGTGAAAAGGAGCAGTCATGCTGGCTTGGAACTGGAGAACAGTTTGCTGACTAACTGTGGCTGCTTGTGACTCTGTAGACCTGAAGCCCCCCCTTGCTTGGCTGTGTGGAGTCACCTTCCCAGCGGATCCCATGCTGTTCTCATGCTCCTCCTACAATCAGTTGCGTTGTTCGGCCTCATATTTCTCCACTGAGTTGGGGCATACACACACACAACTGCTCACAGACTTGGACCCAAAGGCCAGGATTTGTGGGCAAGAAGTTCTTTAGGGAGGGGGGCCCAGGAGCCATGGTAAAGGAGTGCAAGAGGGAGATAGGGCAGTGTTTGCAAGGAGGAGTTGGAGACGATTCTTGTGAGTCGGTCTGGTGGGCCCTTCGGAGAGAAGTGCCATTCTACTCCCACGGGGACCTTTGCGTCCAGAGGGTCGTGCCTGCCCAGCCTTGGAGGGCTGACTCGCCTGTGAATCAAGAAGCGGGTGGAAGTTGTGCTAGGTGCCCTAGGTGCCGAAAGCAGCCACGGGCGGTGGTCTCAGTCAGTGCAAGAGGAAAGGCAGTGGGGGAGGGGCAGAGGGTACCACTGCAGTTGCCCACGCGAGCATCCCTTTCTTCTACTGGGGGCTCGTAGACTTTGGGGATAAAGCACAGAATAGCCATGGCTGACTTGCGCGGGAGAAACTCGCTCCTGTCTTCCTTTGGGCCTGGCGATTACAACCTGGCTCTTCCCATGCGCCAGGCGGGGGATGGGAGTTCATGCAAGACCCCCAAGCGAGCACAGGCAGAAGTATGCGCTCAGAACCCCCTGCTTCCTAGTCACATGGTCTCTCTGGCATGGCAGAACCTTCCTCGCAGTACTTGAAGCCCAGCACTAGACGTTTTTGTCATCTACTTGTCTGATTCTGCTGTTCTTGACCCAAGGAATAATGGCCCACCACTATGGTTTTATTCCCAACTCGTGGAATATATCATTTGTTTTTCAATTCCGAGCTCAGATGGAGTATAGAAACTTTCACAGCAAGAAAAAATCACTAATCAGTTGCTCAGAACTGATAAACACACTCTCCCTCCCTCCCTCTCTTTCTCTCTCCCCCTCCCTCCCTTTCTCTCTCCCTCTCTCTTTGCCTTTCTCTCTCTCTCTCTCCCTCCCTCCCCACCTCCTGTATCTCACTAACCAATCAGTGAGTTCTTGGTTATCTATGGCTTCATCACATATAAGACCACCCTAAACACATGCATTGTTGCTTCTCAGAACTAGAGCTCACATATCAGGCAAACTGGAATGACTTCTGATGCTCAGATTTGGTGATTCCTATCACTGATCCACTACCTATAAGAATAGCTCAGAACAGAAAGACACAATTTGAATGGACTTAATTTAAGCATTAAGGTTCCTGATTTACAAAAAAACACACACACACTAAAATATGCTGGCAGAATTCTAGCTTCACAGGTGGCTGTCAGCACCTGTGACTCAATGCAGATTTTTTTGTTCTCCCGTCTCTGTGCTCTGTCCTCAGACAGATTGTTCCTTGAGTTCCAAGTAACAGAAAATAAATGCATGTACCACCACTGAGAGTTCAGAGGGAATTCTGGCCCTGACTGTGAGGATGGACTGGACTGGAGGAATAACCCCTGAACCCCCTGTCTAGACCAGAGTCAATAGGGTATATACTGGGTGAGTCAGGAAAAAGAGTGGACAGAGCCGAGCTCTTCAAGAGGGTCCTGGATTGAGAGGGAGCAGAGGGCAATGTGAGTTTTATTTTCCCATTGTTCAAATCCTAGATGAAAATAAGGGACAGCTACAAAAAAAAAAAATTAGCATGGGTTTTGAATTGTGTAGTATCTCTGCGAAAGAGCATACATTAACTTCCGCTTATAATACTACTGCTTCTGACTTTATGCCTGATCCTCCTTGCTTTCGTTTTCGACATTTGGTTTTTAATTTATTTATACTTTGGGGGGACCATCTGGTGGTGCTCAGGGGCTTCTGCTGGCTCAGTTCTTAGGAGACCAAGTGGTACCAGGAACTGAAACCAGGCGCACTTCTTACAAAGCATGTGCTCCAGCTTTGTGAGCTATCTCTCTGGCCTCATCAACATTTATAACTTTATCCAAATATGGTGCTTTCTTGCCCAACAACTATCTAATTTTTTAGAAAAAAAATCATTCTACGTGTCTTTAGCTAGTTTAGAAATACTTTTGCGTATATCACTCATTATATCACTATATATGATGACAATAATGTTGCTCAAGCTTTATCATAGGAGAATGTGTCCCATATTCAGAGCAATGGGGACTTTATCCTGAAAGGTGGCCAGGTTATCCTGGCGAAAGGCAGAGCAAAATGGTCCAATCTAGGCTTCTGGAGCATTCTAGCTATGTGAACCCCAGAAAATGCCTGAGTCCCTACCCATCTGTTTCTTCTATAGAATATCAATAATTATAATATCTCCCTCCCAACTTCACTGAAATCTCTATTTTGTTTCTTGAATTAATTTTTTGCAATTCTGTGATTTACAATGACAAAATGATGGTTTCTCCTGAATGCAGTTCCATTACCATATCTCTTACCAGTACACCCTTCACCTCCTGCAGCCGAACCGACTCAATTGCTGAATCAGTTACCCCATTGCTTTTGGCCCTTGGTTGCTCCCTCTCTGTGTATCTTTGAGACTCACATATGAGAGATCATTCTGCATCCATCCCTTTCCTTCTGACTGACTTCACTCAGCATAATACAGTCTACTTCCATCCATGTTGCTGTAACTTACATAATTTTGCTCTTTCTTAGAACTGCACAGTACTCTACTGTGTAGCTCATCTGTAGTTGGGTGTTTGGGTTATTTCCATATCTTGGCTACTGTACTGAGCGTGGCGTGACCATAGGTGTGTGGAGAGCCTTTCAAAAGAACGTTTTGGGATAGACACTAAAAACTTGTATAACTGGGTCGGATGGGAATTTTCCTCCTACTTTTGGACAGGCTTCCATTGTGCTTTCCATGGAGTAAAATCTACAAATAGAACCCTTGAATCAGTCCCACTGTTTTACTCAGTTGTGTCAACTATGGAAGAATTTTGACTTGGCATAAAAGGAGGCCCTGCACTGGTCCTACATTCCCACAACATGAAAACAGCCAGCTGCCCAAGTAGATCGATCAGAAATAACTAGGAAAAGACTTAAAACTCTAAATGGTGCTGTTAAGTCACTTGCCATCCATGTGTCTGACTCCTGGTTGAATCTCCAATACCACATGGTCCCTCCTACCCCCCAGCATCACCAATGTGTAAGCCCTCCAATCTTTAAATAACTTCTCTATGACATGAAATTAGGCATATCCTAGCATTTAAAAAATATTTTTTAAAGAGCTGGGGAGTAGTACCCTCCCCTAAAATATATATATTTTTAACTTATACTTTCATCAAATTGCAGTTCTGGCAGATTTTAATATTTACTTAAGAAATCCCTGAGAAAAATTCTAAGCCACACTAAACTCTTGCACAATTTATTTTCTGCTGTAAGGGATCATATTACAGGTCATCTCAAGAGAATGGGATTTCCCTGTTAATTTTTAAAGGAAAGAAATGCTGTTAGGCACCAGCGGCTGGTATGAATGGCTTCTGGATGCCCGGGCTGGCTGGGATGTGCACACGCATCACTAGGGCAGTACTCTGCTGGGCCCCATTCTTCATAGGGCTGGCCTGCCACCGCTATGGCCCTCATTCTCTTCCCCACTTGCCAGTTTGGCCAATTTGTTCATTTCTGATTGGGGCAGTTTAGGAAATGATGCAATGCCCACCACGGCCCTTTTAGACGCATGCTTTCAAGTGAGTGAAAGGGTTTTCCCATTTATCTACCCATATGTTAGGGATGAGCAAGCCATCACACCTGGTTAGCCAATCTCTTGCTGCCTTTCTTTGTTTATCCTTGAACTTGCTTTGCTTCCTACATGTATGCAGTGACAAAAATACATCTTCCCATCCAAGTACTAGCCAAGCCCAACCCTGCTTAGCTTCTGAAAAATACATTTTCAAACTATCGTGTGGTCCTCTATAAAATGACCTTGGCCATCACTAATCGCCATTACCCTGCGATAGCGTAAAAGACATCAATGGGGTTTACTTTTACATGAACTGAAGAAGCCCAACTGCTACCTGTCCTGCACAGTTTGGTAGACCTTTTTCATCACTGGTCTACATTTGGTATTTAAATAAGTGCTTAACTAAAAGGCAAGGGATGTTCACAGTAGTAGAGGGTTTACAAAAAAAAAAAAATTTTTTTTTTGCCAAGTATATGCTGATCAGAACCAGAAGCATATGAATGAACATATTTATAATTTCTGCAGACAGAGACATGTTCTTGCCAGAGAAATCAGGCCCAAATGTGGATGTCTGACTTCCTGTCCCTCTCCCAGCTCTTCCTAACTAACTGTCCCTTGCATCCTGCCGAGCACACACCGCTCGCTGAGTCTGCCCATTCAGATCTCGGGGCGCCATGCTGAGTCCTTCTTTGGTCCCTTTCCCCTTCGGCAGATGGAGTAATGCCATTGGTCGATCTTTGGGGAATTCTCCTTTCTACTCTTCACCCTCATTACTTCTGCCATCTGGTCCACGCCTGTTTTCCTTCTCTCTGGCAGATGTTTCCCTACCTCTTCTCCCACATGGACCTGGCGAATCTCTCGTGGTTCGGTGCCCCTACAGGTACAGAGCCGACACAGGTACAGAGAGTGGCTGTGCATCAACGTGAGGTCTTAGATCTATAAAGTCACCGTGAGAGGGAAAGTCACAGCAGTGGCCACAAGACGATCTTCTGTTAGGGGACCCAAGCTTTCTGCCTGTGTTTTGGTTTAAATATTGCAACCTCTGTCATAGGATCCGGCCATTCCTCTCCTAGGGAGGTCTCTCTCCAGGAAAGATAAAAGCACTGATTTGAAAGGAGAAGACATGCCTATGCTCACTTAAACTCACCAGGGTAGGAAGAGAATGTAAGTGACCCAGGAAGTGTGATTGAGCAAAGATGGGATAGAGGCACATCATGGAACACGCCTGAGCCACCCAGTAAAGAGAGAAAATCTTGCCACTTGGGACGCAAATGCAAGTAGTTCCCAAAACCCTAAGCTCTCTTTGTTAAGCAAAGAGAGTCTGGAGGAGAAAAACAATTCTGGGTGACATCCCTCATGTGTGGTGTAAAAACAAAAAAGCAGGAGAGTAGATGAAACCAGACCAAGACCTTGGGCTGTAGCATTGACAGTGGCAGAGGGGCAGAGGGATGGACACGGGGGCTTGAAAGGGGCAGGGGGGTGCAATCAGATGTACTCTAAGGGGATGAGCACCAACCCCTAAAACACAGGCACGGCTGGACCAAAACAACAACACAGACTAGTGAGATGTGTTTGGTTTTGCCAGCCCTTGACCTCCAAGGGCTTCCAGGGCAGCTGTGTTTAGAAGCTGCTGCTTGACCTTGGTTTATAAGGCCGGCATAAGCTCTTCCTGGGACCTCGGTGTCAGGACACATCCTGCCCTAAAGTAGATGCTCTGGAATGTGGGAGAGATGGCTAAGCTCTGAAATAATTCTCAGTGTAAAAAGCACCTCCTGAGACCTGAATGATGAGGTGCAGATTATCAAATACAATGGAATGGCAGGGAATGCCAAGACTCCGTTCTGGGAGGAAGAAAAGAGAAAAAAAAAGTGATGAAAGTGCAGGAGGAGGACTGTGTGCCTACTGAGATGAAAACACTATCCATCTGTTTAAACCCTAAATTCTATTCAAATGTTATTCGGGCTTTAATGATCTGTGATGATTAAAAGTTCTCTCCCTCTTCCCCTCCCTCTCTTCCCCTCTCTCCCCCTCCCCCCCCCTTGCTAGCTCTCTCTCTCTCTCTTACATTCAAGCCTGGGGAGAAGAGAAAGATTCGATTAAATGGTAATTGATAAAAGTTGATATTCCTCTTAAGTGTCTTAGTCTACCTTTACAAAAGAACAAATTCTACCTCTATGAGCTCGAAGTTTATTTGATGCATTTGGGTCGAGGAGTGAGGGGTTGGAAATGAAGAGATGTGGATTTGTGAGGAGTGACAACCACGTCTAGAGATGCCTGTTCACCTTCCAGGACCCTCCCATAACAGGGTGGAGATGGTGGCTTGACAAGTGGTGATGGTCGGGCTTTGCCCCACCCCACCCCGCCCCCACCCCCCATGAAGACTTCCTGGTCAGCATTTGTGGTAAAAGAGACCCAAGACTCACTCTTTATGAAACCTTTTCAGTATAAAGCATGGATTAAAAGATGGCTGAGAGACTGCAAGGCAATGAACAAGACTTGGGGTCAAACTAGGCCTTGTGAAGCTCTCCACTGGAAAGATGCACTTACTATTAAATAAGTGCATAAGACGAAGTTCCACAAAAACAGAGCTCACAATCACAAATCTGTTAAAACCTTAAGGTCGTCATTCATGAACAGATGGGTGTCTTTTTGGTGCAGGACTCCCCAGGAGTGATCGGTATTGATCACGGGGCCTTGTCCCTGTCCCACTCCTTGGAACCATCGCCCCAAACCCTAAGCTTAACTTTCCTCCTCAGAGACTTTTTCAGATTCACAAAGTTTCTAAGAAGAGAATGTCTGGTAGGCAAAGAAACCTACCCAATGCAGCATAACATAAGTATTATATGTTATAAAAAAAATAGATCTAATTAAGAATTTGGGGGATAATATGTCCCTTATAAATAACCACATAAATTGATTCATCATTAAATTATACCAAAATAGTGTTCCAAAACATGGAATTATAGAATTGAACAGATCTGAAATCTCATTACATCTAGGGACATTTTTGTGCTTTTTCTGTAGCTAGTATCCAAAATATCAAATAGAATAATCCTTGTTTTTAGATAATTATATACACACAAAAAATTGAATTAAAGGACTAGAATAAACCCTGCCTGTCCTATGTTAAAATAGGTCCATTCACCCCAAGCAAAAACATTAATGCCTATTTACCATGGTAACTACTAACATAGTTTTATATGGTAAAATCGTCATCTATTTATTTTTTGGTTTGGAAATGATAAAAAATTGAAGTATCTGACAGCTAGTGAGAAGTGTCTGTAAATTGTACAAACTGGAGTTTGTGGTAATTACAGATTAAACATGTAAAGGAAAAGGAATTTTGCAAAGAGAAGAATTGCAAGGCTTGAGAGTGAATATAGGATTCCTACTTCAGTGAGAGAATGTCATTTGTATTAAATATTTCTAATGAACTTATACCAAAGTAGAGTTTTCACAGATTAAAAACAAACAAATCTACATCTCTAGACGAATGTGATTATTCTGCCCACACCTGTGAGCCTGTGATTCAGGGAATGTTCTATAAAAAGAAACCAAGATGGGGTCCTATGTAGTATTTAGGAAAAAAATGGAAAGGACAAGTCATTCCCTGATGGGGGTCTGCCTATTTCGGAAGCATGGGTTTCTTTGCATGAGAAGGAGAAAGTGAGTTGGAGACCAACCTCAGGTGGCATGATAGAGGCAAGAAACCCTCAAATGACAAGGAAGAGCTTGAGTTCAAAAGCAGGAGAGGAAAGAGGAACACAGAGTGTTTCTGGAAGTTAGGACAAGGGGCGGTCTGAGTTGAGAGACATCTGTCATAGAGAAGGGAAACAGGAGAAAGATGAGGGCTCCTCTGGTAAAAGCGACAGGAGTCACTGAGTTGAAAAGAAAATGCCAGCTCTTCCAATACCCAGTGTCCTGCCTTCTCGGGCTAGGGCAGGTGGGAGCACCTGCAGAGAAGGGCAAGAGAGGGCGAGGACCTCCAGGAGAACCCAAGAGGTCAGAAACAGCTCGGTCTGGGCATATATCCAGGAGTCATGTAGATAAAAGGATCTGTGTTAGTCACATCCAAGGGTTGCTTAGCGGCAACAAGAGGCAAGCGGCAAGTTGCATTCACGTATTTGATGGCAGCGACTGAGAACATTGATTTCTCATTAAATACCTCTCCTTGTGTCCTAGGGTCAGTGTCACTTGACCAAGCCCCTTGGGGTGAGCATCGACAACAAATGCCCTTCTCTGTTCAAGTCGCTGGATCTGCATAATGAGTAAGTGATGTCGCATTGCATCCATCCGAAAGAAGTATGTTTAAAATAAAAATGTAGGAGGCAGTAACATCTTAAGCTCCTTTAATTATTTCTGTAAAACAGCACTACTCTTTAGATAGGTCTGCGTTCTTTTTATCCTGTGTCCAAGTTGAAACAAACAAAAGGTTTGGGAAAGCCCATTGTTTCTCCAGCCAAGTTCAAAATAAGGCAGAAAACATCTGCAGAAACTGGACAGCTAATCTAGGCTTCCTTCATTTAGGAAACACTGACAGAGCTAAATCCGAAGGTAGCCAGAGAAAGGAGGTCTCCCTGCAATTATTTCAGGAAGGCATTTTCTGTTTTGTTGTTGTTATTTTGTTTTTAATGCACTGGGCATTGGAAAGGAAGGAGGAGGAAAGATTAAGCAATTGGAAATGCTTTCATGTTTCAAATTAACATACTGCCAACCCCCAAAGAGCCAAATCCTATTCATGTTCCATGTCTTGGTTGCACAAATGTATACGGTCTCTTTCCAAAACATGATTATAATCAGGTCATGTATATAGAAGGAAGTCTTTTCTAAATGCCTGGCTTAGAGGACAGAGTGAATATTCAGAGAATAAAGATATAAAAGAAATGTGAAAAATTTTAGATACTGTATAATTACAGTCAAAAGAACGTAACATCTGAACTCTCTCTTTAATGTGATTCTAGAGTGTACACCATACCTTTCTGAATTCTGTGTATCAAGCCTTAACTGACACCAGGTTTCATCCATTTCTTTTAGACTTTCTATTTTTTGTTTCATTGTGCCTCAGGTTTGAATCGTTGCTATTTTAAATCACGGTTATTAATTTGTCATACATGATGGGGAACAAACAATTTAAGGAAAACTAAACTGCATGCATGTTTCCATGTAGAAATAAACTGGTCCGTCAGCAATTTTAAATAAATTCTATTTTACATCTGAATTGTGTCTGTATTTTAATGTGAGTTCCAGAGATGTCGAATAAAACCTGTGCAGTGATGCCTCTGCAAGGAAAGGTTCTGAATCTGTGATGCTGTGGATGGAATGCGGGGCCTCTCACACACGAGCACGCTCCTGTTGAACACAACCCCAGCCACAAAGGTGTTATCTATACAAACACCAGAAAGGTATTTGGACTGCCTGGCACTGTTTGATGTTCTCTTCATTCCCTATGTGGAAAGTAGGCAGAGGGGCAGTGTGGCAAAGCCTAAGACAGAAGGGACAAAGGGATGAAGGGGGAGGAAAGCGAGCAGGCAGTTGAATCATGCACTTGACTGATTAATTTCTAATATAATACAAGAGGCTGATCACAGACACAGAAGGTAAAGGTAAAGGTAAAGGCCCTCCCGTTGATCGTCGATTTGCTCGAGCGGGCCCAGTAACGTCTCCATTGGAGACTTTGTTGTTACTGTGTCTGGCATATCGAATACTCTCGGTAGCTTGCCGGGCTCTCCGAGAGGGGCGGAGGAATCGAACTTGCATCGGCCATGTTGGCTGCTTGTAAGGCAAACGCCCTACCCGCTGTGCTATCGCTCCACAGACACAGAACTTAGCCCTTAACTGACTTTCTGCATTTTCATGAGTCACAGCCGAAAGGGGTTTCTGCTTACTCAGAAAGAGATTCGTCTAGAATTTAGACTCCAGATGAGCTCTTAGGGAGCTGTTTGGATTAACTCTAGTTTAATGAATCACAAATGAAAGACACTTGTTGGATAATGAGAAAGGATGGAGAAATTTTTTTTTGGAAAAATTAGAGATAATTGCAAGACTCTGACGAAAAGGGAATTGTGATTGTTCGCTTGCTCTATTCTAACACATCTTCTTTCTTACATTGATTGGGAATAATTGGCGAATGCATCTCTGTCAGATCTATTGATCATTTCAAAGACAGCTCAACTAGGTTTCCAGGTGTAGATAATCATTTGGGAGTAAACATCGTGTGGGCTGTGTGATGTTCCACCACAGAGCCCCTGGCCACACTGCGCCCCAGGCCCTGTGTGCGCCATGGCGGTATGAGATCCCAGAGCTGTGTCTGCCCTCGTCAACTGCCCTCTGGGGTGGGCCCCCGACTGCATCTGCTGTGCAAGGAATTTACTGTGGGGGCATCATCGTTGAATTCTTTGTTAGCATTCTTGATTCCCCAGAGTTCTGGGTCTCAGGGACTCAAAAACACTCTACACTTGATGCTTGAGCTCTACCACATTCGCCACTCTTTAGACAACCGAGTCTCTTAAGTATTTGTTGACCTCGATATAGACAAATATTGCAATTTCATAATACAGACATTATATACATTCTACATGATATATTTCTATAATATATACCCAAATTCTATCCCTCATTTGAGTGAATCGTGATATTCCAAGCATAGCTCTTTCGATTCCTCTTTGAGAGACACGAATAGCGTTCTCATCCTGTTTTCGTAGGGTCCAGGTTTCTGAGGCACATGTTAATGCAGGAAGAACAGTGGAATCAAAGAGGTGTGCTCGTAGCTGGAGGTTCTTTGTCCGGAGTTCTGATCTTCGTCAACGCTCAAGAATCAGGGACGCTGTCTCATTTGCCAAGACATCAAAAATCAGATGGGCTGGACACGTAAAGAAGTTTTCAGACAACCGCTGGACTAGAGCCATTACAGATTGGATTCCACGGGACATCAAAAGATCACGTGGATGCCCACCTACAAGATGGTCAGACTTCTTCGTCAAGACCCTGAATGATCGGTTTGAGGCTCTGCATGTTCCTAGAATGAACAGATACCATTGGGCTACGCTAGCACGCAACCGGGATGAATGGAGACGTTACTGGCACCCGCTCGAGTAAATCGATGAATAACGGGGATTAAGTGATTAAGTGATGATATACCCAAATAATTTTCTAAAGTTTCCATCTCTACTTTGCGAGAAAATTCTTCGACTGCAAAGCCTAGCGTTAGCACATCAAACTCAGACATAATCAGCATTCCTAAAAGAAAAGTTAGATGCCTCACTCATATATCTTTTCCCATATCCCATCTTGATATCTCTCCCTCCCTGAAATGTAGCAGAATATCACTATTGCCTTTTCTTTCCTCTCTGCTCCCCTTTCACAATGGATTCACCCCACCTATAAGTACAAGTTAACCCTCTTTTGACTGTGGGCAACTAAGTCCAGTCAAATCCATTTACGACATGTTTTACACCTAGCAAAAGGCAACTTTCTGTGATTTTTGTATTAATTGCACAGCCAACAAAGAGAAATATCAATAGGAACTAAATGAGCTGGACAGAGTCTTCTGAACACAGAATAAAATTTTTGGCTCTTGTTTTATTTATTGGTACCTCCCTGGAAGTGTTCAGCGCTTATACCTGGTTCTGCACTCAGGTTTCACTCCTGGTTAGGCAAAGGGGTGCCAGGGATCAGATCCAGGTCAGCCACATGGCAAGCACCCACCCTCTGTACACCCACCTCTCTGACCCCAAATGATTTTTATTTTAAAAGAGAAAGAATATGTGGAATAAACAGCAGTAGAAACAGAAAAGAGTAACAAAAGTTGGTCAGAAATACGATCAAGAAAATATTGGAATTACAAATGCTACCATGACAAGTTATAGCTTAGAAAGAGACACAAATTGAAATATACAGTTAATTTAGTACACAATTGTATATGCTTACGCTATCACCAGGTTCTTTTATGAATGCTTCTTAAATGAATCACCCAATTTTCTAACAGTTATGAGGCAGGTATGGCTGTCAACATTATATAAATGAAGAAGTTGAGATTTCTTAAGATAACATAGTAATTAGAAGAGTCACCAAGAGTACTTCCCACAGAGAGGTACAGATCAAAATCCTGAAAGGATCATCAAGATATCAAGAAGACAGAGAGATCTAGAAGACAGAGTTACAAAGTGTGGGCATGATATCCTCTGATTTTCACATAATAATTTCAAAAAATAAACATTAAAATCTGTGTTTAAGTTACACATATGTGCATTTGCATTTATTTAAAAATTAAGAGAAGCCTTCGAAGAGAATATAGGAAGATAGCAGCAACATTTATTATATGCAGCTAGTTGGTATTTGAGATTCTGGATAAGCCAAAAGCATAGAAGAAGGGTACAATAAATGTTTAATAATACTGTTTAGGAAAACTAATAGCCACAGCAAAAAAGAAAGGAAAAAAAGAAAGAAACTAGACAAATCACTGTCACTGTCACTGTCCTCCTGTTGTTCATCGATTTGCTCCAGCGGGCCCAGTAACGTCTCCATTGGAGACTTGTTGTTACTGTGTCTGGCATATCGAATACTCTCGGTAGCTTGCCAGGCTCTGTCGTGCGGGCGAGATACTCTCGGTAGCTTGCCGGGCTGTCTGAGAGGGGCGGAGGAATCGAACTCGGATTGGCCATGTTGACTGCATGCAAGGCAAACGCCCTACCGCTGTGCTATTGCTCCAGCCCAGACAAATCACACCATACACAAATTTAAAAAAATAGATGCACAAGTTTGATGTTAGCCCTGAAACCATACAAACAATACATACAATAACCTGAACCCAGGACATAGGGTTTACAGATGTCATTGGAGGCTACATTGATACATGCAGGAAACCAAAAGGAAAGTAAATTTATATGCATGTCTCTAATAATAATTTTTTAAAAGCTACCAATGAAAAACATCTTTCTGAACAAGAGACATCTGATCATTATCAGTCTGAAAAGTGGTTCATGTCAAAAATATATGAAGAACTCATAAAAATCAAGTGATTTTGAAGATGGGCAAAGGACTGGACAGATGCTCCTTAAAAGATGACATACAAATGGCCAACAGGCACTTGAAAATATGTTCATGTCATATTTGGGAATGCTTATCAGAGAGCAATGAGATATCCCCTGCCTCCTACTGGAATGGCTGTTACCCAGAATTAAAGCTGTAGAAAATAACTCGGGTGGGAGAGGGTGTGGGAGAGGCCAGCCCTGGTGCATTCAGGGAATGTGAATGGAAGAAGCCACTATGGAAAGATGTATAGAGGTCCCCCACCAAATTAAGCACATCATTTATAATGGCCCACCTGTCGGGCATTTACGAAACACCAAAAAACACTGAAGAATTTTGTGCATACCCATGTTCACTGCAACATTAAGAGCTTGAAACATTTTAAGAGTCCTTGATGGATTAAAGATATACAGAAGACAGATGGACACAGAAATACTGCTCAGCTATAAAATGACAAAAGTCTGCCTTTGTCAAAGCCTGCCTCTAGTCTGTACAATAGGCTCAGTGGAACCAGATAGGAAAAGACCAGAAACTCATTCATGGCATGTACAAACACCCCAAATATGGAATAAAACAAGACAAAGTTAGTAACTATCAAAATATCAAGGGAAAGAGAGGCAAGCCAATCACCTGGGAGTGAAGTGAGTAGTGAAGAAGAAAAATGGGCTTCCCACAATAGAGTTAGTATAGTATGTACAGATACTCAGGTACATAAAAATACGTTCATTTCATATCTGAGAATGCAGTAATGCAGTATCCCCTCCCTCCTATTAGGATGGCTGTTACCCAGGATTACAGTTGTGCAAAATAACAAAAGTGGGAGTGGGCATGTGTATCTTAGGTACAGGTACTGATATAAAACAATGAACACTTGAAACTTAATGTTTTAGTGTTCATTTAAGGTGGGGGAAGGGAAAGGGTGTCTGTCTCTGTCGCACTCCCCCTCCCCTGGCAGCATAGTGGCCGCCACCTCTGAGCTTATTGGACAGCCAGGTATGAGTTGGCGGTGATGGGGCAACTTTAATTAAATCAAAATTTAAATGATGATCCCTCATGAGATGGAGGCAGAACCGGCACATCCTTCCCTCTCTTCTGAGGCCAAGAATTGCCCCCAATCTCGTAACTATGCGGCTTTTGGCAGAAATCTCTCCAGACTTAATTAGTAAAATATCAGAAATCCAAAATCATGCGGCCACAATAGCCACCACGCGACATCATATGGTCTTCATAACAAACAATAGAAAATAAATTATTTCACAATGCCTTTCCAGCAGGTCTGATTGTTGGGGGAAATTCCAAATAATAATGGTGCATCTTTTGTCAAAATAATGAATGTAATCAAAGTAGAGAGAGAGCGAGCTAAGTAGAAATTATCTGCCTCACAGGCATCGGGAGGGGTGGGAAGGGGGGCATATTGGGGTTCTTGGTGGTGAAAAATGTGCACTGGTGAAGGGATGGGTGTTTGATCACTGTATGACTGAGACGTAAACCTGAAAGCTTTGTAACTTTTCTCATGGTGTTCAATAAATAAACAAAAAAGAGGGGGGGTGAGAAATTAAAAGTCTTCAATATATAAAACCTAATGTATAATAGAAATCTATTCAATAAAAAATAAACTACTAAAGCAACATCTACATTTGGTAGAACAATGTTTTTATAATCATTGTAAGGTTGGGACTAGAGAGACTGCCTTGCATGTCAAAAGATGCTCCCATCGACGCTATTGAATTATGCTATTGTCATCCCCTCTAGAACTCAAGGGATACTTTGGTACTTGGACCTATTCTATCATGGACCACTGGATTCCATATTTCATCTACACTGTGGAAAGCCACATATATTATTAAGTGATTGAATCCAGTTATCAGATAGCTTATGGGATATAACATATCTTCCTACCCTTCTATTTCCAATTTCTTGGTTTTTATTGCTGCAGATCAAAAACTCTTAAGAGTTTCATAAAAAAAAATTCAAATTGAACCTGTCTATCTTTGAAACTTTAATTACAAGTGAACAAACTAAATATCTCCATTTTAAATCTCCCTGAATAAAAGGATTTTACTAGGTTGTACTAAAGAGTAAGATCTGGTAATATTTTTCTTTTATTACAGGTTTTCATTGTTTTCAGTATGCTCAGGGCGAAATACAGAGACCTCCCAAATGGATCACTCTTTAAGACAAGTCTATGAAATTAAATAACACTGGGATAAATGCAGCCTCATATTAAATATTCTCCCTGGGCCAGAGACAAAGAGAAAAAGCAAAGGATGAATTTTAAAAGGAAGAGTTCTGGCCGTCATCTTCAAAATTCCACAGAGGGGCTGGAGAAGGGAAGGCATTTGCACATATCTTACCGGGGTTCAATCCCCAGAACCCCATATGGTTCCCTGAACACCACCAGGAGTGGTTCCTGAGTGTAGAGCCAGTGACCCCTGAACATCACAAATGTGGCCACCAAAACAAACCAACAAAAAAAGTAAAAATCCCACAGCCTTGGGACTGGAAATAGACTTTGCCTTGCATGCGTAAGGCCCTAGGTTTGATCCCCAACGCTGGAGACAAAAAAATCCACAGGCTTTGGAATATTGCTGGTAGGGGAAAAGTGCCCCTGACTCTTAAACATGCATTTTATACTAGACCCCTTACAAGAGAATTTCAGATTATTGATCGGCATTGCCTGATTCCATTTCATTGAGCCCCGAGAGAGTTGAAATTGCAGACTGAGATAAACTAAATGTACCAAGTTCATCATGTTTAAAACTGCTTTTTCAGGGGATTGCTTTCTCTCTGCCTCTTCAGAGCTGTTCCTCTCCCACTGAAAGGTTGTAATTGCAAAATGGATGGGGGAGATGAAGGAAAGGAGGTGGGGGAAAGGCAGTTATGGTCTGGTATGGTATCATCTGTGATGTGTGTCTGAAAGATTTATGTCCTGATTAAAGGAGCCCTGATTGAATTTTCTGATAGAAAATTGTTTTGGCCATTGGCACATGTGCTGCATATGCCTGGATCCAAAGTCAGCTTCACTTATGGCTTGTGAAAGTTACAGAAAGACACACACACAAAGGGCACACTAGTTGAAAGGAGAAATTACTCGGATGCTCTGACATGTGGCAGGGATCAAGATTCAGCAACCAATAACTCAGGGTCCAGCAATGCTTCCCAATGTGTTTTCTTCTATAGTGGCACTTCCTTCACTTGTGGGAACATTCCAACATGTCCACTAGAGTGGTAGGAACAATCAAGACACCAGGAACAGCATGACAGGAGTTTTTGCTCTAGTTGTGCTGAGGGTTCTCCCAGTCAGGAAAAGGAGAATCAAATGAGGATTTCTCATTGTGGTTAAAGCCATAAAGGAAGTTAGTATTTGAAGGGATCACTAACAGTGGAGATCAGGGTTCTCAGACTAGACAGAGGGTGCAGCCAAGGAGACGGTGTCTTTTAGGATGTGACACTCAAGGGGATGGGCCAGGTGACTCCCTGATAGTGGTGGGTGGTGTGGTGACAGCCAGAAGACTGCAAGCAAAATAGCCAACACAAAGTTCCAGAAGGGATGGTTAGGTAGCCTAGTGTTATACTGACGGGTGATGGCTGGAATATTGTGAGAGTTACGATATTACAGAGAAGAGTCAGAACTTCTACAATAGAACACAGGGATCCCCTGCCCTGATAGGCACCTGGGCTGTATCTGAATGTGTGGAGGCATTTCCATCAGAAGCTCTGGAGGTGACATTCACATTGCATGATCATGGCTGCTGTACTAAGTGCAGTGAACACAGGTGCACATACATCCTTCCAGATTCATGTTCCTGTGTTTAGGGGATAGGTGCCAAGTATTGATTTTGCTGGGTCAGATGACAGTATATAGTCAAGATTCAGAAACAACCCAAATGCCCAACTGTGGATGAAGGGATCAAGAATCTGTTGTCGGGATGCCCAGTGGAATACTATGCAGCTCTAAGGAAAAAAAAATCACTCGATTTGCAGCAACATAAAAGGGTAAGAGGCTGTCAAGCTGGGTGATGTCAGTCAGCAGACAGGGACAGATACAGAATGACTTTTCTGATTCATCTGTAAGGCTCAAAGATACACAGCAAGGGAGCCCGCAAGGGCCAAAGGGAACATCTGGGAGAACTGATCCACAATAACTGAGTTACTGAGTGGAGGGGGCTGTTTGAAAGGGAGCGACATGAGAGTCTGTGGGCTACACTAGTGAATGCTGTGGTATGGAATTCTTTGCATCTGAAACCATCATTAACAGCACTGCAAACCACAGAATCTCAATCAGTTAAAACAACAGCAACAACAACACTCAATCAGTTGCGAAAATGGTGAATTGTTGTTGGAAATGTTCCCTGGATCCCTGAGCATTGTTTGGGAGCACCCCAATATATAGATGATCCTGTTTCTCAGCTGTGTATTAGCCTTCACTTTGTTGGAAAAAAACAACCCCCCTCACCTCCTCCCCAACACACACATACACCTCCTTCCCAGGTTGCTATTTGAGGAGTTACGTACAGATGGTGAACACAGTGAGCGGCATGGGGATGTGATATGGTCTCACCACCGATCCTGGACTTAGGACAAGTTTCAGGAAAGTTGGAGAGGAAAGATGCTCATTTTATTTCTGGTCCTGAAGTAGAAGTAAAAGAGCTTAGAATAATTTTGAAGATGTTGATGATCTTAGGGGGGAAAAACATGCTCTCAAATTTGCATCTTGTTCTTAAGGACATCAGGACACAAGTAGGGTTCTCTGGGTTAGAAACAAAGGGTACAGATTTGTACTGAGTCCATCGCTCTGGTGATGAATGGAGCCTGTGGCAGAAGAGACAAATGCCACTAAAGAAAACGCAGCGCCACCGTGTCCATTTATCAGATCCCTTGAGATTCGCACCAATGGAAGACAATTCGCATTAGGGGATTTTTGTTTTCCTCAAGGACATGACTCCCGGGCACTCCTGATCTTAAGTTGGCGGTTTATGAATCTTGATTACCTTGTGGAAAAAATGAAATCTATCAGAGAATTCAGCTTTGCATCTATTTGTGCGGGGGAGTTAAATTTATTTCCTGCCAACATCAGCAAGTCTGATTTTAGAGAAAGTGGCTCATTAGAATAAGTTCACCATATTAGAATATGGGCTGTTCTATTCCTCCCCAACAGCTGCTCTGAGGGCCCTGGTGCATGGTGAGAAGCCACCGAGAGAACAGTTCTCACTTGCTGGTTTGGTTCAAACGAGGGAGTTGGGTCACAAGTTCTTTGTGACAGATGATCTCTGGGGCCAGAGAAATCCCTGTAAGAAATGAGACCGGGAGGACCAGAGTGATAGTATAAGGCGTAGAGCCCTGCCTTGCCCATGGCCTACCCAGCTGCCATCCCTGGCACCCCAGCTGGCTCCCTGAGCACCACCAGGAATGGTCCCCTAGCTTAGAGCTAGGAGATGCCAAACAAACAAGACACCAGCATCCATACCACCTCCATATTCAAACTGTAAGAAGCAGAAGAAGAGTTGGGATGTCCTTGGAGGTAAAGAACCAGCATTCGAGTGACAGACCTGAGCTCTCCTCCTATAGGAAATGACAAAGATTGTGTGTGTGTGCTCTGGGGCTCAGCTTGGATTCAATTCTTTCCTCTTTCAGGAACCTCTTCCTGCCACCTGCTTCTTCTCTCTACCCCCACACTGCCGCCCTGGTTCTACAGACTCCCGGTCACCTCATAGCCACAGTGCTGCTCTAGCCTTCAAATTTGTCTTCGCCAGAAAATGCTCCCAACATCTGTCTTCTTTCCAAAACATGAATAGAGGCATGCACATGCACGTACATGCGTTCCTATACACCAGTACATACACAGGCATGAAAAACCTATTGTCACCAAACATAGTAGGTTCACCTCTCTGCAGGCTCTGTGTCATTTACAAACTCTTCCAAAAAAATCACCACTGAAAACACCCATGATGACAAGATTATTGACATAGTACTGAAGGCAAAGGCCTTATTTGTGGCCAATCCTGGGCCAACCTCCTGCACCACTGTCCCCTGAGCAACACTGGGTCTGGCCCCCCAAAACAAATGAAAATAAAGATAACCAAAATATCTTGCTCTCCAGTCCCATTAAGCATCTGAAAGGTCTCTCCTCTTCCACCAAGAGGAAGCCCTTTCACGTGGCCCTCTGGGCTGACTGCTGCCTGCTGAAACTCATATCACTCTTTCTTGACCCAAAGTGAGACATCTGTGGGTCTGTGCAGGTAAAAGTGCTCATCTCCAGTGCCAGAGAGAGAGTGTGGTCGTGAAAGCCCTCATTAGAACACCATTACAAGGGACAAAGAATTGTCCTCTGCCTTCCCACTAAAAGCTAATATGGGGAGGGTCCTTCACCACTCTTTCATTCATTCATTCAAAATACAGGGATTTAATTTAAAAACCACTTATTATTAGAGAAATTTCACAAGCTTAAGAGCTTTTCCCGCTTAAAACCAAAAGACCAAGCAGAAAATCCCAGATACAGTGTTAGGAAGCATACAGTGTAGTAATTAAAATTAAGGTTCATGAATACCAATTTTGTCTCATCACTAGGGCAAATATACCTTCATATATATATATATATATATATATATATATATGTTAATCCATTCCACCATACAGACACAGAGACTAAAACTCAAGTGGTGAGCCTGTATAATGCCACATTAAAAGCTGAATGAGTGCAGAGCCCTCTTACTCCTCAAGTTGCCTTTAGCTGACAGTCAGTTTGTGTCTCACAATAGTTCCTTGTCTGCCTCGATACACTGTGAGAGCTCCAGGTCCAGTCAGTGGCCTTAACCAGAACTGTGTTATTTGCTGGCTCTGATTCTCCATTCAATTCTGATCCAAAGAGTGTTCTGTGTGTGTTTGGCATGTGATCAGGTACCCGGATTGTCTGTCAAGGAGCTGGTGAGAAGCAAACAGGACGTCTAGGATGGAACAGTGTGTCAGCAACAGCTGCTCAGACCCAATAGCTTGAATCTGTTAGCCAGACGAGCAGGAAAAAAAAAAAAAGCATTTATCAAGGGGAAGAAGGAACGCAGGAGAGTACTGTCTTATTGATCTGCGAGAAGTTTATTTTTCCACTCTGTAATGTTAAAGTAATCAATTTCTGAAATAAAGCAGAAGGACCAGTATTGATAACCCCAATAATGGTTTATGTTTTCTGGGACTGCGGAGGTATCATATCGACATTGTAATCACACAAATGACAGGCTGGGTGGTGTCTGACACATCCACAGAGGGTTCTGGTTGCCAGAACTGAGCCCTCTCTGGGAAGGAGACATCTTCAAGATGTTTGATGTAGGATGGGCGAATGCAAAGAAAATTCAGGATTTTGGATCTCAGCCTCCTTGGCTGTGCACAGATATTCTGTGACGGCAGGGAGCGGAGACGGGAATGTGAATGGTAAAGGTAACAGCACCAAGAGAACAAATCTGCTCACTCAGTCTATAGAATGCAGTCCCAGAGATAACACACATGTGGATGGCTTAGTTCATTACTATTGCTCCTCATCATTATTTACTGAAAAAAAAAATCACATAGATTCTTATTCTAAAGCACATTGTATTGTGCTATCAACTTTGTATTCCCTATACATCTGTGCTTCCCCCCCAAAGGTATCCAGGTGTACCCCCATTACCATCCCTACCATCAACAGAAGGTGCTGTGCCACCAAACAGTGAATGGTCCAGGATGGACAGATGGACACAGTTCCAGCTTTACTCAGTGAATGTTTCCTGATCTAGTGGAAGTGGTCCATGCTTGTCTGTGACATCAGTGGTTTTACAACTCAGGGACCCTATCAAAACAAATATGACCCTTTCAGTTTATGTTGTTTTTCACTTTTCAGAGTAACAATAGTAAGATTTTTTAAAATGAATTTATCATTAATTATATGAAACACCTGAAACTCATGAGGTAACTGATTAGAAATTCTAATCTGTTTACTCTTACCCAATATATTCCCAATATATTCTATCTCCTTCTTTCTAGAAAGAGGCATGGCATGATTCACTACCAGGAGCGATACCTGTACACAGAGCCAGGATTAAGACTTGAGCATGTATGACCCAATTCCAAAACCGTCAAACAAAGTGGGGAGAGCTATGCTGCACGGGGTAGGGTGATCGCCTTGCATAGGGCTGACCCAAGTTTGACCCTGGCACCTGTTAGGGTCCCCTTAGCCCCTCCAACTCTGAACCAGGAGTAAGCCTGAACACTGCCAGGTGTGTCCTGAAAACCAAACACACACACACACACACACACACACACACACACACACACACACAGAAAAAATAAACCCAGCCATACTGATTCATATAAAATCTCAAGTTCTTCTTCTTATCTAGAAAGGGGGAAAATGCAATTATACAAAACTGGTTTGAAAAATATGTTTATCTGCGACAGAAAAATGTTTCCTATGCTGAAAAATTAACCACCATTTTCCTGGAGAATAAAATAGAAGCACTCATCTCTGATTCCAAAAACAAGAAAAACTTGGCTTATGCAAATCTTTACTCAACAAACCCACATAAAGGCAAGTGCTATTTAAACAGAGTTTTGGAGTTTTTTGTTTTGTTTTGTTTTATTTTTCAATTGACATGAGTCTTAAAGCTGGGGTGGGATGCTGGGGTGATAGGAGTTATGGAAAGGTCAGTGGCATTAAGCAAAGGTACTGGGGAATCTAAGAGCGTCCACAGGGAGGAGGTGGAATCCTCCCTAAGAAAATATTTACCAGTGACTTTTTTTTTTTTGCTAGATAGTGTCATTGGAAAAGGGATGAAACAAGTTTTACACGTTAGCGAGTGCTATGTGCTAACACATTTAACACCTTGCTTGGGAAAATTTTACTTGCGAAAGCAATTTATTTCTGTGAAGATACAACATTGTTATTGTTTTATTATTATTATTATTGTTATCTGCTGTAATAGCTTTCAAGTAGCTGTTAAAATCAGTCAATTAAATGTTCTTTAATGATAAAGCAGAGCCATGCAGGTGGTTCGGAAGCAGCTCGGAACCTGGGTTCTGTGTAGCGAGGTGGTGCAGAGACAGACACACACGAAGAGCCGGCTGGTGCAGCGCTGAGGACTAACTGGAAGGGAGGTGGCCACCAAAATAGAATTTTAGGACAATTTCCCTGTGAAGCCACAGGTAGGAATTTTACAACATCCCCTTCAGGAAAATGATCAGTAAAGATTTGCAACTATCCTTCAAGGATTCCAGAGGAGATGAATTGTACCAAGTGAAGCAAATACACAAGGAGGACTCATCTTCTTTAAAAAACTATTGGTCTCGTATGTTCAAGATAAGAGTCTGGGAGCTTTGAACTTTGGTTAGACATGGTGATAAACATGAGCTGATTTTACAGTCAGAGCATTATCTTGAAATCGGTCTGAAAGGAACAATCCAGAACAATAATGGCAATAACCAAAGGCAGTCACCGGAGGGACACAGACTAAGTGGAGATGAGAGGCCCCTGGAGAGTCATCGGGAGAATGACAATGGTGTGGCCTTGACCAAGTAAATGACTGTGAAACAGAAACCAATGGAATCTTGCAGGAAAACTGCTGATCAATTCAGTGAGCTCTAACCATCACCCAGTCTCTTATAAAGAAAGGATTCCTTCTTAAAGGAAGCGAGCTGGGTAATTATTCAGAGGTGGACAAGAGCTTCAGGGCCTTTGAGCTGCAGCTGTGGGCACCTGGGACGCATGCATGATGCAGAGTTGTGGTCTATCTGTACCTCTGAACCACAGAACCAACTACACTGAACACGTGGGATCAAACTACAACCACATTTCGAATTGGGCCTGTCAAGGACACAGGCTGGGGTGGGAGGGAACAGGGGACAGAGGTGGAGGGAAGTCGACACTGGTGGTGGGATCAAGGCTGGAACACTGTACACCTGAAACAACCCTGAATGACTGCAAACCACGGTAGGCACCTCACTTGATCACTTGACTTCCCGTTAATCGTTGATTTGCTCGAGCGGGCACCAGTACCGTCTCCATTTGTCCCTGTCACGTGCTAGTGTAGCCAAATGGCGTCTGTTCACTCTAGGAACACGAAGAGCCTCAAACCAATCGTTCAGGATCTTGATGAAGAAGTCTGACCATCTGACCAGTCTGACCGCGGCCACGTGGTCTTTTGACATCCCGTGGAATCTAGTCAGTACCTCTATATATATATACATATATGTATGTATATATATATTTTTTAAGTTATTGGGGGGGAAAGAATTCCTTTCGAATGGGAGAGAACAGAAGTGTTCTCTTCGAGAATACTGATGTCAGGGAGGAGACTCATATCCTTCTCTAATACACAAGACTCTAGATTTTGATTCTTCTTCCTGAACACACAGGAAGCTGCATTTTCCAGCCTCTTTTGGGGGATTCAATAGGGCACCCGAGACTCTTTCATTCATGGAAGGTTAAAAACAAAAGAAGTAATAGCTCACATCTGGGCCAAAGTGGGCATGCAAAACAGGTGATCAAGCTCTGATAATGGAACTTAGACTGTGGGTTTTTGTTTTGCTTTTTTTTTTTTTTGAGGGGGGATCTTATTTTGAGAAAGAGCTGGACTCAAAGAGATCATGGTGAATTTTCTGAGGCTTCCAATTGACCTTCAAAGAGTTCTGTGCCATTCACTTTGCTAGGTAATTTTCTGCGATCCTCTGGCATCAGAAGTGTATCTGTACACGAAATTACACTAAATTGAGCAGATGACTAATGTCACCATCCACAGTATAGATGGTTTATGAAGTAGTCACCTCTCCACACGGTGGGGATTCTTTAGATTCCTTTCACCAAAGACAATCAATTCACTTGTCTCTGCTCCTAAGGTTGTGTGTACTGCATTTGGCCCTGAAGGAAATGTAATGCCCAGGAGTTCTACCCCAGTGGGACAGTAACTGTGTCCACTGTAGCACTGTAGCACTGTTCTCCCGTTGTTCATTGATTTGTTCGAGCGGGCTCAGTAATGTCTCCATTGTGAGACTTCTTGTTACTGTTTTTGGCATATCGAATACCTCACAGGTAGCTTGCCAAGCTTTGCCCTGCAGGCAGAATACTCTTGGTAGCTTGCCAGGCTCTCCAAGAGGGGCGGAGGAATTGAACCCAGGTTGTCTGGGTTGGCCGCCTGCAAGGCAAACGCCCTACCTGCTATGCTATCACTCCAACCCAATTGTGTGCTACTATTTTTAATTGGCTGTTATGACCAGGCACACTTTTTCACAGCTGTGACTATTAACCATTAGATATTCATTTTAACTTGCATTTGATCAAAGAAAGAAACTTGATCACCCTTGGAACTCTCTTCATCTACACTACGTGTTCAACTCTATGGCAATTCAAACTTCTGGTTACCTCACTTTACCACACTAAAAGTTGTCCTGGGATACAATTCTGGAACAAAAAATATGGAAGAATACATTATGTAGAATGCATAGTCTTTATTCTGATAAAGTTAGTTTAAAGCATTCTAAGGGCATTAGAGAAAATTAAAATTCATCATGCATATTAAAATACGAAGATTTTTATAGCCCTGGTGACTTAGGTTGTTAGACGTGCCAGAAGAATTTTTCTCTACTTTTTTTTCATCTGTCATTAATTGGTGCTGTTTTTACACAGAACTGTCTTCCTCTGGAGTCACCACCTGCAGTAACTTATTATAGATTCTTCAGTTCCATTATTCATATTGGTAATTCTGCATCTAGATACCACCCTACTGTCATCCACTTCATGTGACACATGGTGCTTAGAACTTGCTACCATCGGATGTTGTGAAAGAAAACAGGGAGCCCATTTATCCCAAGTTAATGTAATCTGGCAAGTCTCCAACATGGGCTGGAGAACTGTAGATGCTCAAACACAATAGAGTTAGTAGCTCAGAAAGAGTTAAGACATTATAGAAATGGTAAAAGGAAAAAGACCTGAAGAGTGGTTTACAAAAGGGAAGCCCTTAAATCTGAGTGTGGAGACGGTGTCATTAAGTGCTTTAGGATAATGATTCCCATTATAAAGGCATGAAAACCACCAGAATCTTGTTAGATAGAAGCTCTGCAACTCCATGGTCCAGCTGTTTTTTTTTTTTCATGCAATCAATAATGTGTGATTAACCAGTCTTCTCATTTTTTTTAATCTTTTTTGGATCACACCTGGCGGTGATCCACCTGCTCCGGGACCACTCTTGGGTCTGCCTGGGGGGATATAGGGAATGCAGGGGATGAGGAGTTACTCCTGGATGGTCCTTGGGGACCATATGGGATGCTGGGGATCAAACTCAGATTGGCCATGTGCAAGGCAAATGCTCTCCCGGCTGTCCTATCACTCCAGCCCTCAAATCTTTTTAAAATTCTTGTTTTTGGAAAATTTGAGATTACCACGTCAGTGGGACTGGGCTGATGGACACAGGATGTGGAGATAGGATAGTGGTGAATTTTATTTTAAACATAAAACCTTAATGATGATAAAGGTGCAATAACTTTGTACACCAAAACCATGCATGTTGACACTGATAAAGTGCGTTACCTCAGCAATAGTACAACATATTTTTTAAAGGTCTCATTTTGGAAAGCTTAGCTTTTCCAAAACCACCTTCAGAAAGTGACTATATATTTGATGATATGGGTTACGTCAAATAACTCCTTGAAACAGTTCCATTTTCTTTTCTTAAAATGAATTCTAAATAATGTATTGAATTCCTGAAGTTAACCTTGGTAGTTTTCTATAAGCTTTCAAGATCAGTATCTTGAAAGAATCCCATAAACATATCAGATATACCTTAATAAGGAATAGGATCATAGGATACCCAAACATAAGCCTTAACATTCTTTAGAAATGCCCCCATTGACCTATATTCTAATGAAATCATAAAATGCTGATAGATTCCCTGGGAACAGCACAAATCAACTATATGGGCAGGCTTAAAATGACTGATTTAAAGCAAATTTTAAGCATTTAAAGCAAAAATGTCCATCCAATTATCATAAATGCATTTAACTTTTTTACACCCTCTCTTATTTCTTTCCAGATTTTTGCAAAATCCCAGATACTTGACTGAAACCAGATAAACATTTTAGAACCAAGTCTCTCAAAATCAGGAGACAGAGTGATTTTTTTCCCTCCCATAAAAGCGATTGGAGTTTTACCTTCATGTTCGGTTGAGCTGAATTTAGTAGTTCAGGAGCCCATTTTTAAATTGTGGAGCTACACCTAGTTAGCATGTATGTGTGTTTAAGATTGGGATGATTTCCACCCAAAAGGAGAGAGAACAAAAGGGAATTCCCTGCCACAGAGGCAGGGTGGGATGGGGGGGTTGGGGGGGTGGAAGGGATACAGGATTAGTGGACACTGGTGGAGGGAAGGGTACTTGATCATTGTACAATTGAAACCCAAGCACAACAATTTGTAAATCTTCAACTGTACCTCATGGTGTTTCACTAACAAAATTTTTTTTAAAAAAACGTAAATAATGGAGAATGGGCACTGGTGGAGGGATGGGTACTGAATCACTGTATAACTGAAACCCAAGAACAAAAATTTGTAAGTCTACAACTGTACCTCATGGTGTCTCACTAAAAAATAAATAAATAAATAAAATTAAAAGGCACTCCAAAAAAAATAAGATTGGGATGCTTTAAAATTTATTATTATATATTTAATGTGGTTATGTCTCCGCCCCTCTCGGAGAGCCCGGCAAGCTACCGAGAATATTCGATATGCCAGACACAGTAACAACAAAGTCTCCAATGGAGACGTTACTGGGCCCGCTCGAGCAAATCGATGATCAACGGGAGGGCCTTTACTTTTACTTTACTTTATGATAGATAGTATTTCACTTTGAGAGACAGATGTACAAAGTCACTGCATCCCACCAAGGAGCCAATGACCCTCTGTCACCACCTAAGTATGTCACCCCTGGCCCCATGCTGAGGGTGATTTTAGTAGATGGATCAGGAGAGCAGCAGTTTCTGTCCACAAGGTCCCCCAGAGGACATATCCCAGCATGGAGGCCCCAGTACATGCCCCAGCACCCTGAAGCCTGAGAAGTATCATCCTTTCAGGTACTTCTTGACTGACAGAGTTGCCCATGGCAGCCCCAAGGCCTCCTGAGCTCCACCTGGAAGCACACCAGCTCCCCACCAATTAATTAATTAATTATTAATTAATTGCCAAAGAACATTTTTAAAAAATTTTATTAGTGAAACACCATGAGGTACAGTTGTAGACTTACAAATTTTTGTATGTTCCCCTCCTCAATGCTAACCCGACTGAGCTGAATCCCCTTCTCTGTAGCCCTCTCTCTGGGCATGATCCTGGGACTGTAAGAGCTCAGACGATGGCAGGGCCTGTCTCCAGCTCAAAGGATCATGTTGGCTCAGGTCCTCCTCCCTCTAACTGCGTTCAGTGCTAACTCTACTAAAGTATTCAAATTCCTTAAACTAATGGAGCCTTTTCTGCAAGTCTCACCATGAAAGAAACCACATTGACTTTCATTCTGTGTTTTTCACGCACACACAGACACCACCATGAAGTATGTGTTGAACCAGGGAGTCTCAACTATGGACTCTATACCAAGGCTCTAAAATTCCTCTCAAGAGCGGAAAAGACTGTAGAAAGGGTCTGGCATTTGCCTGGCACACAGCTGATTTAGGTCTGACCCCTGACATCACAGAGTGACCCCCAGAGTGATCCAGGAGCAGAGTGCCAGGACCATGCCTTGAGCACCACTGTGTGGGGTCCCCAAATCAAAATAAAGAATCATCTTCATTAATTTTAGAAAATTTAAGTGAATGCTCAGAGGATGTAGGGGTCACTTCTAGATCAAATATCGGGGGTCCAGCATGCAGCTTCTGTTTGAATGCACAGATTCTGAGGGCCCCCAGAGCTATACCCAGCCATCCTTTGGGCCATGTGATGCTGGGGATTAGAGTCAGGGTCTGGCACATGCAAATCATATGCCTCTGACCCTGAGTCATGTCCCCACCTCCCTACTCATTAAACTGCAACACTTCTGTTTTTTTTTGTTTTGTTTTGGGGTGACATCCAACAGTACTCAGGAGACCATATAGGATATTGGGGATCTAACCTGGGTTGGCCGCTTGTAAGACAAATGCCATGCCTGCTGTACTTCAACTCAGGGCCATGTATTTATTTTTTCCAGAAAAGCATAGACATCTATACAAATATCTGTATCAAAAAAACCCACCATGAAATAACAAAATCTTTACTATGACAGATACAAAGAGAGGGGATGGGGAGGGAGGGAGGGAGAGAGAGAGAGAGAGAGAGAGAGAGAGAGAGAGAGAGAGAGAGAGAGAGAGAATGAGAGTGAAAGAGAGAGAGAGAGAGGAGGGGGGGTAGGTTTCTATTTCCAAATAGCTGTCAACATTGATTAAGAGGGAAAGGTACTACAGCTTTCACCTCTGAGAAATTCATGTCTTTTTTTCTAGTGAAATTATTCCATTGAACTGCACAAAGATTTATAACTCATTCCCTACCCCTACCTTAACATGGGAAATTTATTTCCTAGGAACACAGGCAAGCTTGACCCCTGATGGAGATTACTGAAAAGATTCCCATCTCACACAGGGTCTTTCCAGCTACCTATTTCTCTCTCTAATGTTTTAAGACTCGTGGAGCAATGCCAAAATCTAAACTTTCCTTCAGTGTCAAGGTTTAGATCTTATACGTATGTTCAATTCTTCCCGAGAAGCATGGCACATTCTGTAGGTTGCCATGATCTCCTCCTAATTTTAACTTCTTGCAATTCTAATGATTTCTCATTTTAAATTTAAAGCATCCAATTAGTTTGTGGTGTCAAAGGAGAATTCTTGAAAACCTTCTTGAGCAACAAATTCACCATTTTTTGGAGAGGGAGTGTGGGGGGGGGGGGGGGCTTACTCCACAGTTCTCAGGGGCTACTCCTGGTTAGGTGTGCTCAGGAATCACTCCTGGCAGGGCTCAGGGGACCATACCAGAGACTGAACTCAGGTCATCCACACACAAGGCAAGTGCCCTACCCGCTGTACTACTGTTCCAGTCCCAAAGTCATGATTTTGAAATAAGACAAAAACAAACAGAGGGTTTTAATTAGCTATGTTATCTGAAATTAGTGAAAAATATTCCATGACTAAAGGAGGAATGAGAGTATGGACTCTCTCTTACTGTAGGATGTGGGTTATAAGACCTGCTTTCCCCCATGTTTATAACTGTTCGAGATTCAATTTGGAGGTTTGTCTAATTTTTGGAAACAGGGTGAAATTCAAAGGCTTTAGTAGCCAGTTACCTTTAGTTTCATAGGCCATAATTTCTAACGAACATGAAATGACTCTTCCTAGAAATCACCTTACATCATGGTGATTTTGGTGGCAAATATTTCTTAATGGTTTTGTATGCTGAATCCTTTTTTTTTTTCTTTTTGGGTCATACCCAGCAATGCACGGGGTTCACTCCTGGCTCTGCACTCAGGAGTTACTCCTGGCAGTGCTCAGGGGATGATATGGGATGCTGGGAATCGAACCCAGGTTGGCCACGTGCAAGGCAAATGCCCTCCTGCTGTGCTACCACTCCAGCCCCTATGCTGAATCTTTGAGACTTGCAAATGGGGGTGGGGGGGGGGGGAAATGCCCTTTTAAAAAAACTTACCACCTTTTTACTGGGATTATATCTCAAATTATTATTAATTATCTAGTAGTACCTAGCATAACCTAGTATTATCTATTATTATGTAGTACCAGATTATTAGACTCAAGAACTAGTGCTTGGTAAGTCCATGTGGATTCTCTATTGTGACTAAGATCTGGCAGCCATTTTTATTTTATTATCTCATCTCAACCTGGCAGGCTACTGAATGTAACCTGCCCACACGGCAGAGTCTGGCAAACTCCCTGTGGTGTACCCAATATGCCAAATACCAGTAACAATGATGGGTCTCATTCTCCTGACCCTGAAAGAGCCTTGAATATGGCACTTTTGAAAATCTCAGGGTTAGGGCAAAGGAGACATTACTGGTGCCTGCTTGAGGCAATCAACGAACAACAGGATGATCATGATCTCATCTAATAACATCAACAAAAGTTTGAATAGGGCCAGAGATAGTATAGAGGGAAAGGCACTTGAACCCAACACCCCAGGGGCCACTCCTGAACACAGAGCCTGGAACAGTCCCTGAACACAGCAGGGTGTGGTCCAAACACCTTCAACCCAGCAGAAACAAAAGCTTGAAGCACCAATTACGTCTGAGCCTTTGTGCTCCAGAGAAGTAGAGGATAACTATAGCAACAGAAGCAAAATGCTTACAACAGGTAAGATCTGAAACACTCAAAGTTGCCTTCAAAATTTCTGCATCTTCTGGGCCAGAGAGATAATACAGCAGATAAGGCACTGTCACAAATGCTGCTGATCAATCCTTTGCACTGCATTCGGTCCCAAGCTCACCCAGGAGTGGTTCCTGAGCACAAGGTCAGGAGTAAACCCTAGTCACAACCAGGTGTGGCCCCCAAACAAAAAGCAGACAACAAGCAAATAAGAAGCAAGGAAACAAAATCTATGCATTTTTCTACTACATTATAGTTGCGTATTCAGTAAACAGTCAAATATCTGCAGGCCAGATCTAGATCCATTTTATCTGCAACCAGAAGTTCTGCAGGCAAATAGCAAACTTCTCCTTCAACTGAAAACACTCATCTCATTAGCATCTCCTTTCTTCTAGGCAATGCATCATGTCAGGAGCCAGAGGTATTTCTTCACAGTGCCTTTAAGTGGTACTTGAAGAGCAAACATTCAAAAATGTGAATTTTTACTACTTCTTAGTAGCTGAAATATTTGATAAATAAGTCTACCCCTTACCCCCACCCATCTCAAAGAGGGAGGGCATCTCCTTTGGGCTCCTGTATCAGGCAAAACCAAAATGCTTTCTGTAGGGCCAGGAGCTATTTCATTTTTTAATTTAAAAATATTTTTTATTATTATTTGCTATTTTGGATCTCACCTGGAGATGCTCAAGGGTTACTTCTGGCTCTGCACTCAGCAATTACTTGTGGTGGTGCTCAGGGGACCATAGGGGATGCCAGGGATCGAACCCCAGGCCAGCCAAGTGTAAGGTGAATGTCTTCCCCACTGTTCCATGGCTATGACTCCAGGGAGGTATTTCAAAGGGCTAGAGTATATGTTTGCACATGGGATCCCTGCCTGGGTCTGATCCCCAGCACCGCATGGTCCCTTAAGCACCATGAAGAGTGACCCCAAAGCAAGGAGCGAGGAGAAGCCCCGAGCACCACCAGGTGTGGCCCCCAGATTAAACAAATCAAAAAATGTTTTCTGTACCAGAATCATTATAGTCAAGATTTTCATTCAGCATACAGTTTCCTGTGAGAACAAGGGTTTCTCTTTTCTTTTTTTTCCCCCTTGAAGTATATTCTTTGCTTGTTATGACAGTCACTAGTAAAACATTTTTGATGTACCCATATGATATGGTAATATAAAACTTTCCCCCCGAAAACACTGGCTTACAGAGAAAGAGGCTACTACATGCCCATATAAACTGCCATGGAGAAAATGACTCCATCTTCTCTTTTCACTGACATTTTATCTCTGTTGCACAGACTCAGCCCGCCCCTGCAAAATCTAAACAAGTCTGAGGGTTGTACTAATAAAGCTGTAAACAACCACAATCACAACCATCCTGTTATTCGTCAATTGCCTCGAGCAGGCCCCAGTAACGTCTCTTCGTCCTAGCCCTGAGATTTTTTAAGTGCCATATTCAAGGCTTATTCAGAGTTAGGAGAATGAGACCCTTCATTGTTATTGGTATTTGGCATATTGGGTACGCCACGGGGAGTTTGCCAGACTCTGCTGTGTGGGCAGGTTACATTCGGTAGCCTGCCAGTTTGTCTAAAGTAGGAATGAGATGGTAAAATGTCGCGCGGCTGCAAATGCAGCCGCACGCTTCCAGGAGCTGGGTTTTATAGTCTCTGAATCTTGGCCGTTGATGGGATTACACGGAGCCAGGGGGCCAGTTGGTGGGTGTGACCCCCGCCTACTGGAATTTGGAGGATCTGGGTGGAGGATGCCCAGCCCCAATCCGAGTAGACCTGGGGATCTCGGCCCCGGAACCTGCGTGGCTTTGTCCCTCTGCCGGTACCTTCATGTGTGCGGAGAGTGGTCTCAGCATGGTGGTGTCTGGTTCTGGAGATCTTTGGCTGCCGGAGCCCTCCATGAGCAAGTGTGAACTTAACGATTATTTTAAACTAGGTGTGAGAAGAAAATAAAGCTGTAAAGAGTAATTAAAATTCTCCAATGAGAGTTGTACTCTCAATGATATTAGCCGAAAGAATATTTTTTGTGCAAATTCCATCCACTATTTATTGGATATGGATTCTATGATATGCATGCCAGGGACTTTACACTAGGAGCAAAGACGGGCATACTGTGCTTCAATAAAACTTTACTTATTTACAGGTGGGAGCGGAAGGAGGGCAAAGCTTGGCCAGTGACTGTCATTTTGCTGGCCCCTGCAGAAAGAGACACTTGCAGAAAAGGGACAGAAAAACATGCAACTGAAAAACACAGCATTCGAACTTGCGGGAATTATAAAGTTATTTCATAAAGTGGCAGGATACAAAAATCTATGTGCTGAAATCAGTTGCATTTCCATATACTAACAATGACTAATGGAAAGAGAAATTGGGAAAATAATTTTATTTGTAGTAGCTATTATATATCACATGCATAATCCCTATTTGTATTTTGTTTTACCAAGAATATAAAAAGCCAATACACTGAAGACAACAAGCTGCATATAAAAAGATTTTGAAGACAGATAAATGAAAAGATGTTATATATACTTGTAAATTGAAGAAGATGACCGTTAAAATGCCCATACAATGTAAAGTGTTCTATGGAATCAGCTCAATCCCAACCAAAGTTCTAATCAGATTAGCTGCAGAAGTAGAACAAACAGTCCTAAAATTCCCTTGGAATGATGAAAGATCTGAAAGAACCAAAGTAATTTCAAGAACGAGCAGAAATCCCACTCGTATCATGATTAGAGTAATTCCAAAGCTGAAAGCAAAGTTGTAGAGATAAACGCAGTGTAGTGATGGTGTACAAAGAGGCACTTAGATCAGTGGAACTCAAAGTCCAGAAATAAAATGTAAATATGGTCAGTTCATTTATGACCAAGGACTGACAAGGAGTCAAGGACATGTGTTGAACACAGAACAGTCTTTTCAGTAATGATAGAAAAAGAGAAATGGTGAGGTGCAATACACTGAAAACAATCTACTACCTTACACGATACTCCAAATGCTACTTAAAATGGATTCAACATTTTAATATAAAACTATCATATTCTAAGAAAATGTAAGGGGGAAACTCAGTGGCATTGCTCTTGGCAATGACAATTTTTTTAGTATAACAGTATCTGTAAATAGTTTAGTATTTTGGGCTGGAGCAATAGCACAGCAGGTAAAGCATTTGCCTTGCACAAGGCCAATCCGAGTTCGATTCCTCTGCCCCTCTTGGAGAGCCTGGCAAGCTACCAAGAGTATCTCGCCCTCATAGCAAAGCCTGGAAAGCTCCCCGTGACATATTTGATATGCCAAAACAGTAACAACAAGTCTTACAATTTGTTGTGAGACATTACTGGGTGCCCGCTTCAGCAAATTGATGAACAACAGGAGGACAGTGCTGCAGTGCCACAGTTTAGTTTTTAAACCTCTAGATATATTTTCTAGATGTGGGTAGCCAAACCACACCAAGCAACCTTCAATGTTTAATATCCCAGACACTGACTTTCTGGGATACTCACACAAATCAGACCCAGGCAAGCCCCTGACAGCGTTCACATTCTTAGAAACATACGTAAGCACATGTTTCATCCTATGTTGTAACGGACTGGGACATGGAAGCCCATCATTTATCTGATTTTCTTTTTATTAAGTTGCCTAGTTGAACAGGTGAAGTGCATCTACCCAAAATGATGTGTGTGGAAAGAACAACTTTTCTGCCAGTGCAGCTTCACAGCCTGTCACAAGAGAGCCTGGTGCCCGGGCAACGCCTGGCATCTGCATCAGCGCAGACCTCAACCAAAGGGCGAGCTCTGTGTGTGTGACTCAGGCTCTGTCAAACCCTGATTGATTTGGACAGTTTGGAGTTAATTAAGTTCATTTCCAATTCTGTCTCTTCTTCCCATTTCAAAGCTTTCCACGTCGAAGGCCTATTTTCAATTAGTAAGAAGGATGAAACAAAAAAGAATTAATTACAAAAGTGACAATCCCCATTTAAGTCTTCATAGAGGAGCAATTATGTCTCTTAAAAGTTAAGAAATTGAAGAGTTGTACTTGTCTAATACATTATGTCCTTGATATGCATCACATATACATAAACTTGGTGTGGGCATGCCATTACAGGAAGGAAAAAAAAATACAGACTCAAGTTCTCCATCATGACTGTGAATTAAATAGAAGACTGTTTTTCCGTAGACATTTTACTTAGTCTTTTTTTTTAATCTGTTGCTCTCCAGGATCCCATGCCCTCTGATCGTCATGGCCAGTCTGAGATAGGTTTGGCGGGCAGCTCTGCAGACCTCCTACCAATGTCTTGCAGTCTCTTATGGCAGGGAGGACTCCAAGTGCCCTGCTCTGAGACTCTTCAGCCAGTGTAGATGCAGGGCTGACTGTGAGGGCGTGAGGATGTGTGTAGTGCCACTCAGGCTCTGAAATGCTGTGGACCACTGGACCACAATTGTTTCTCTCCCCACTTTCCCCTCATTGAATCACCATGAGAGACACAGTTACAGAGCTATCATGATTGAGTTTCAGTCCTACAATGTTCTAACACCCATCTTTCCACTACAGTATACTTCCCACCACCAATGTTCCCAGTATCCCTCCTGCCACAAGCTTGCCTCTATACAGGCACTTTTCTTCACTCTCCCCCCCCCACTCCTTCTCCCCTTTCCCTTCCCTCCCACTCCCCCTCCCCCTTCTCTATCTCCCTCCCTCCCTCCTTTTGGGCTTTATGATTTGCAACACAGATACTGAGAGGCCATCATGTTTGGTCTTTTACCCACTTTCAGCACACACTGCCTGTTCAGAGCCATCCCCTCCAACCATCATTGTCATAGTGGTCCCTTCTCTCAGAGCCACACCTCATGATGTGGGAGGGGAGGGGTGGATGTGGTTTCGGGGTCCAAACCAGAGTCACACACACACACACACACACACACACACACACACACACACAGTATGCACCCTAACCTCTCAATATCTCCTTAACTCCTCTGTCACATTTTAAAAACCTCTTTCTTGTCAAGTTTTTAAAACATGAAGATGACATGACAAAAATCTACAGAAAGATTTTAATATGAAGAGAAATCATATAATGTGTTCAATCTAGTACTTATTCACCCTTAGTCTAATAGTGATGCTAGACAAAAATAAAAGGTAAAGGTAAAGGCCCTCCCGTTGATCGTCGATTTGCTCGAGCGGGCCCAGTAACGTCTCCATTGGAGACTTTGTTGTTACTGTGTCTGGCATATCGAATACTCTCGGTAGCTTGCCGGGCTCTCCGAGAGGGGCGGAGGAATCGAACTCGGGTTGGCCATGTTGGCCGCTTGTAAGGCGAACACCCTACCGCTGTGCTATCACTCCAGCCCCAGACAAAAATAAATAAATAAATAAATAAATAAATAAAGCCTAGCTCTTAAAAGCTTGGCACCTGTGATATTCTAACAGGATATCATCACAGATAAGTTTCTTTATGTGAGAAGGATATTTTGGGTCACTGAAGTATCGAGTTCAGAGCTGGAGAGATAGTACAGGGGTTTGAGCCCTTACATTGTATGTGGAAGACACAAAGGAAATCTCCAGAACTGAGCACCACCAAGAATGATCCCTGAGCACTTCTGGGTGTTGCTCCAAACCAAATCCCAAACATGCACACAAGAGAGAGAGAGAGAGAGAGAGAGAGAGAGAGAGAGAGAGAGAGAGAGAAAGTTTGATATCCCCAGTGGAGCTCTAAGTTGTAGAGATATGCAAATGTATGAAGTTCATCAATGCAAAAAGAAGTTTGCAGTTTGTCATTTCTCAGTGTTCTCTCAAACACTAGATAGCAACAGCAGATCTAGAGAAGGCGGCTCAGGAGCAGTACCTTCCAGGCCAAACGTCTGAACATCATGCCCGAGGGACATGCTCAGATGTGAGCTTCGTGGAAGACCCACAGAGAGGTGGGGAACAAGAAGGTGTTAGTAGCGCTGAAAGGCAAATGAGTCAGCATTGTGGGTGCTGATTTCAATCAACTGCATAAATATAAATCAGAACTAAATTGCGATGCATGAAATCTAGATGAAGGTATTTTAAGTGCAAATGTAGATTTCTGATTTTATCTCAGCAAACAGGAGACTATACAGTTAGTAAGCAAATGAGTGAAAATGCGGCCCAAGACACAGTTCATGAAAGGGCTGACGTTTGGTTTCTGCAGGGGAATCAATCACAGCTTAATTCTTTTTTAATCGAGGCAGTCCCCAGACATTAAAATATATTTTTAAATTTTTTTTCTAGATCTTGTTACAGTGTCATGACAGATTCTCAAGTATAATAAATAAACAACAGAACAAAAGAGAAGGAAGTGTTATAGATAGGTTGATACACAC
Source organism: Sorex fumeus (assembly GCF_029834395.1). NCBI lineage: Eukaryota > Metazoa > Chordata > Mammalia > Eulipotyphla > Soricidae > Sorex > Sorex fumeus. The sequence goes on along the minus strand of NW_026606154.1, from coordinate 4,145,164 downwards.
GTGCTATGGAGAATGGTAGAGAGAGGACAAGAAAGACAGAATGTGAAAATTACCCCTTTTGTGGTGGGAAACATTGTCTGGTGTTAGTCAGCAACTATTCCTGGCTCTGTGCAAGGCAAGCGCCTCACCCCTGTACTGTGTCTCCAGCTAAGTGAACTTTGGGGCCCTGGGAGATAGCTGACATAGAATTCATGCCCCGCATGCAAGAAACCCTGAGTTCAACCCCTGATGCCCTCCCTCAGCATTTCAGGTATAGCCTGAGAGGCCCCTGGACATGCTTGGAGTGGCCCCTATTTTTAAAAAAATTAACTTTGCTAATATCAAGATTAGGACTCCAAGGGAAATCATCAGTAAAGTTTACCCAGGAGCTTTTAGGAATTGCAACTGGGATACAGTCGTGGACTGCTGAGGTTGCCAGAGAAAGAGGTCTCATAATATTTTATCCTATTTATACAATTTAACATGCATCCTGGCAGTTATGCTAAAAGCTCCAGGACACAAGCACACTCATCCGCTCACTCCCCCTTTCTTGGAGGCTTTCCCAGCAAAGACATAAACCAAGAATGCTAATCATATGTTCATGCACATGTATGCACAGGATGTATTTATATGTAACATACTTGAACATATATATAATATTGGTATTTATGATTAAATATACATAGATTTAATTCATACATAAATGACTTGACTTTTAACATAACTAAATTGGATATTGGCTGGAACGATAGCACAGTGGGTAGGGCGTTCGCCTTCCAAGCGGCCAACATGGCCGACCCGAGTTCAATTCCTCCGCCCCTCTCAGAGAGCCCGGCAAGCTACCGAGAGTATTCGAAATGCCAGACACAGTAACAACAAAGTCTCCAATGGAGACGTTACTGGGCCCGCTCGAGCAAATTGACGATCAACGGGAGGGCCTTTACCTTTTTACCTTTTTAAATTGGATAGAAAATAACACAAAGGTAGGGTCAAAGAGATAATATAGCAGATAAGGTGCTTGCCTTGCACGTCGCTGACCCAGAGTTCAATCCCCTACAGCCTACGGTGAGATGCAGAGTGAAGGACTAAGATGTAGAGCCAGGACTAAGCCCTAAGCACAAGCAGGTATGACCCGCAAAAATGTTAATATGTAAAGGAATATGAAAGAGCAGTAATTACCCAAATGACCTAAGAGATTCAGTGGTAAGATTAGCATAAATGCAGCAATACATAAGAAATTTAGAGTGTCCTGTCTTTGTTGATGAACATGAAGCTTTCCTTAACCTCTGAGGACAAGGAACACTTTCTCAGTTCAGCCCTCTTTGGCAGGATGTGTGCATGTATATGAACGTCTGACATGATATGATATGATATGATATGATATGATATGAGCTGATACATGTTTAGAGAAAATCAAAACTGGAAAATTAAAACCAACAATGCTGCCTTCCCAGAGCAATTCGAGAGAAAGACAAAAAAAAAAAAAGAAAAAGAAAGAAAACAAAGAAAAAAAGATTTAAACATATTCAAATTGAAACGACTGAATAGACCTGCCCCTATTTATGCATATAATAGTTTTATATGTATAAAATCCCAAAATTCGATGACATAACTGTTAAAACTCATAACAACTTCAGAAAAGTTAAGAGGATAACAATCAATATGTAAAAATCCATTGTATTTATATAACTGCAATGAATTATCTGGAGAAAATTTCTGTACACAATCTGTAACAGCATTCAGAAAGAGCAAAATACCTGGAAATAAATTTAACCAAAGAGGTAAAGAGTGCGGCGCTCAAAACTAAGATATTGATGAAACTGGCAAAGACAAAGGAAATAAGGCGACATCCCATGCCTATGAATTGGAAGAATACAGTTAAGCTCGCCATACTACCTAGAGCAAGGTCTACAGGAGCAATGCAATCTCTTATCAAGATTCCAACAGCATTTCTTTTCAGAAATAGAAAAATAAACCTAAAACGTATACAGAAGCACAGAAGGCCCCAATAGCCAAAGCAATTTTCATAATGAACAAATTCAGAGGCATTCTGCTCCAATTTCTAAAGACACTGGAAAAAAGCGAAAGCGGCCAAACACTATGGAACTGGCATAAAATCGGACCCCAGAGCCCACGCGTGGGTCGGCTGATGTTTGACAAATGAGACTTCAAGACTAGCATAGGAAGGATAAATAAGATAATTATACGAACTAAAAATGGAGGGCAAATCTGATGTAAAAATATAGGTGTGTGAATTTAATTGCCCATGTTTTAAGAAAGGAAGTCAAAACAAATACAGCAGTAGGAAAGGACAGATGGTAAAATTGGGTTTGAAATGAAGAGAAGAATCTGACTAAAGTTCAAATCCCAAAGGATTTGCTGGTGTGACCTAATAATGATGGAAGCAACTGAAGGTTGGGATATTCCATCAAAATGATAAAAGCATACGGTGAATAGTTTGGGGGAAAATTGACTATCAGTGCCTTCTATCTTTTGATTTTAAACTTTATATTACTAAAACACAATAAGCCTTGGAAACAATAAAAGATGATGCTGAGCAAGAGTTTTTCAATAATTGTTCATAAAAAATTAGTGGATAAAAAGAACTACAGCGTATGTGAAGCAACAGTGATAACCCTTGCAGGGGTGGGGGGTGTGCAAGGAATTCATTACTGTAATGGAAAGCAGTTTGGTAAAAGAGCAGTTCTGGTAAAATAGCATGAGATACGGATTCAAAACCTCAGAAAGGTTGAGCAAGTTTCTGAGCCTTCTGGTGTTAGAACCTAGCCTATTAAATGTGAATAAAAATAGCACCCACCTCTTACATAATTGTGGCTTGAGTGGGAATTAAGTTCTGAGTTCGGTATAAATACGTTAAATTTGTGTGGACTCAGCAACAACTTTTTATAAAATACAACCTGCGATGATAGGTTGTTGGGGAAATATTTGGGGAGGTCACAATTTTCTCAATATAGAAAATTCCTAGCTCCAGCTTAGCGCATCCTATCAGAAAAAGCCCTTTTTAATATCGAAGAAGTCATACTAGATAAAGCACTCATAACTCTGAAAGATCCTCATGCTTAGGTTTACAAAAAAAATTAGTTGTCACAACATTTTTTAATCGCATAAAATATCACACACACAATGAAGTATAGGTTGCCTTGTTGTTTTCACATTGAGCACTTATTCACAGAAAAGTCGAAACTGAAGTTGTTGGATTTCAGGAGGAATGATGTTTACCACTACACAGAACTGGAGAGAGGAATGGTTTGGATGTGGAGATAAGTTTCTCATTCATAAAGGACATGCCTTCATCGCCTCTCTTGGCGGCTGTGTTTCCCTTCAAATGGATGATGAGTTCTACACATTTCTAACTTGTGCTCCATTGCGCAGACAGACATAACCAGAGCCCACCCTTATTTATTTTCAAAAGAGAAACCCCGATTCCTTGCCTGATAAATATATTGCCCATAAGACACCAGCCAGCCGCCTGAAGAAACAGGATGAAAATAACTTCGAGCCCTACCCACGAGTTCACTGAGCTATAAAGTAACTTTGTTAACTTCACTTATTGGATTTTAAATTGTCATGTATTGGCAATTTGTCACTAGCATTGACTTCCTGCCCTAGAGCCCAGATTACTGCTGTAAGTACTGGTTCATCCTTCATCACCAGGTTTATTGCTTCCTAGCGGGACCCCGTTGCAGAGGTGACATCTGAGAACTTGGCTTCACAGTTCCCATGGAGTACCACCCTGAAAAATGGAACTATGGGAAATTTCATCCTGACCCACCTGCTGGCTGTTTTTACAAAGCCTTGAATAATTTCACCCAAAGGTGCAATAACACTGATGGGGCACAGCCTTGGAGGATGGGGATGTTTGGGGCAAATAGGAGAGACAGGGTAAGGTGTGGCTGTGTCCCTAATGAAGTCAGAGGTCAACTTGAGGGGCCAGAGTGATAGGACAGCGGTGAGGGGATTGGCCTGGTGAGGGCATTGGCCTTACACGCAGCTCACCCAGGTGCGATTCCCAGCATTCTACATGGTCCCCTGAACACCGCCAGGAGTAATTCCTGAGTGCAGAGCCTAGAGTAACACCTGAGAATCACTGGGTGATGCTCACGCCCCAAAAAAAGCAAAAAAAAAAAAAGTCATCATGAGGGCCCAAACAGATGCAGAGCTCATCTTAAGACACTAGCAATCAGTTATTCCTAATGCACCAAATGGGCCTGGTACCCCTGTGGCCGAAGTCTATCTGTCACCTTCAGCTTGGAATACATCCTTTTCATTCACTGGCCTTCTTTCCATGTTCCCTGTGACAAGTTTCATTATTGAAAAAAATTCTTTTTTTCAGTATATTGAGGTTCTATGATTTATCATCCTGTTAAGGCTGGCTTCTCATGCGCATAATTTTCAGCACTGGACGCATCACCAGGACCCCCCTGCCACCCTCAGCCCTCTCCACATTTCTCCTGTGACAGCCTTTGGCCCTTGGCTGTTACCTTGCTGTGTAACTTCAAGTCCAACCAATGAGAGATCGTTCTGGATCTAGAAAGTTCACTTTCTCATGGAGCAAATTCCTTCAGTTTTTTTTTTTCTTTCCAGCCAAGTCCCCACTGTGACAGCTTTTCTGGGCCTTCAGCTCAAGACTGGAACCACATCAGGGTCTTTATTCCCCAGAATTGCATACACTCCTAAGTCTCGAATCTGTGAGCCACTGCTTCAATCTTTCTTAGTCGGGCGCCCTATTCCCAGGCTTGTTCTGGATAACCTCCTCTGGTTATGGAGAGGCAGAAACAGTCCTTCCTTATAGCTAGTCACCCCGCCACACTCACACACCCAGTCCTCACATGTGTTCATGTCACCCTTGCTGTTTTTATTTGATTCCATTATTTGTACTGTCATTTGGCAGGGTATTTTCCTAATACATGACTTTTTGGAGGGGAGTTCTGGGGAGGGGGGAGGGAAAGTGGGAGAGCAAGCTCACCTAGTGGTGCTCAGGGTTTACTCCTGGCTCAGTGCTCAGAGATCACCCCTCTGGCTCAGGGAACCATATGGGGTGATGAGAACAGGAGATCGAATCCATGTCGGCCATGTGCAAGGTAAGCACCCAGATTGCTTTATCTTTCCAGCCTCTAATTCATTTCTGCACCTAGTATTCAGCACAACATAGGACACTCTCAATGAATATAGTAAGTTATGAATGAATAAGCGACACAATATAAATGTAATAGAAGTCGCGGGGGGGGGGGGGTCGGGGAGATCAGCATGGCTAGAATAACTAAAGAGTCTGTGAAAAAAGAACTTAATGAATAAATAGTATTTTGACAAGTCAGAGAAGGGAAATAAAGAACTTCCTAAAAAGAATCAAATCAAATCAAAGACAATAATATATACTGAATAAAAAGCATATTTCTGGTAACAGGTATATGCTCATGTTTTTACTGGAGAAAAATTGGAATGGCAAGATATCAGGGAGGCACATCATAATAATTATAACAGGCAGAGAATGTTCATTGTATATTTGATAAATATTTGGGGACTTACTGTGAACCTGGACCAAAGGATGCTTAACAGTGAACAAATCTGGGGAAATAATGAGCCATTATCTCATTAAATAGTAACCCTTCCTCATTCTCTGTTCTTTTATAGTCTCATGAAAGACTACTTAAACATGTTAGTGCTTTATATTTTTTGTTCTTCCCTTTCATATTTTTTCATGGACTTACCCCTCTCATTCTGTTATTTCTTGAGTGAGTCTCTGCATTTCCTAAATATGACTTTAACTTCATCGGTTCTGCTGGAAACCCCAGTCCGTGAACGCTTAAGTTTCAAATCATCATTCTCAAATCTCCTTATCAAATTATCTTTGCTCATTTTTTTTAAAAAAGCAGTGGTTCTTTATTAAATATTTATACTGACATATGAAGAACATGAGCTTTGCCTTGTTGTATCATTTTTTATTATCTGTGTATTGTGGCGTTCAGATGCTGCTGCTTGCGTTTCTGCTGAGTCTAGCCTAGCATGGGTTGGTTTTACTCCTTTTCTACATTTGGATTGTTCTGCGGAAATTGTGTGAAGCCTGAGTTGCTATGGCACTCTTCAAAGGAGGACTTGTTTTGCTTCTGCTAGGCACCCTACCAATGTGACTTTGTTTTGCAGTGTGGGGGATGGACACACACACACACACACACAGATACGCACACACACACTACTCCCTAGCAGGCCAGGGCTCAACCGCTGGGCAGTATCTAGACCCCCAATCTGAGAATTCTTTATTTTAATGATTCATGTTGAGATTTTCAGGACACAAAGGAAATGTAAATCTTAACTACAGGAAAAAGTGAGGGCCTAGCTACAGTTCTTTAGGGCCACTGCTGACCCAACCAGAGGGCAAACCAAATCAGCTCACTGTATCTTCCCTCTCTCTCTCTCTCTCTCTCTCTCTCTCTGCAGTTTGGATTTATTTTTCATTTCAGTTTTCCATATTTAAGTTGGGTTGTCACCACTAGAGATTCCCAGCTTTGTCAGTTCCAGTTCTCACATGGAACGGATCCCCTGATGTCTCACAAGGGCTCCTATTTGTGTGCATTCACACACACACACACACACACACACACACACACACACACACCGAAGCTTTATCTTCCCCTTCCAGTGTACTTTTTTTTCTTTTGGGGTCACACCTGGCAATGCACAGGGGTATACTTCTGGCTCTGCACTCAGGAATTACTCCTGGCGGTGCTCAGGGGACCATATGGGATGCTGGGAATCGAACCTGGGTCGGTCACATGCAAGGCAAATGTACTACATTCTGTGCTATCACTCCAGCCCCTCCAGTGTATTTTAAAAAGGTGAGTGCTATGCTGGAGAGGGAGTACGACAGGTAGGACACTTGTCTTGTGCACAGCCTACCCGGACTCGACTCCCACCACCACCCTGAGTACTCCCAGGAGTAAGTCCTGCTGGGTGTGCCCCAAAAACATATAGGTAAGGTCTGCCATTACCAAGATTGGAAAGTACCTCCAAGAAAATCACAGCTCTGAGTAGGGATGAGGACCCGAGCATTTTGAGCCATCTGTGGTGTAATTCCTCTACCTTCTCACAAGCTGAGTGTTTAAAGGATCACCATACTATATATATACTATATATAACCTAGCTGGTCGATTGCATCTGTGGATTTTTAATGGGGTGGGAGAGAGAATTTTCTACCCTTTGCTTGGTGACCTTGCTAGTAACTCAAGTTCAAACTCATCTGTCACTTGATTCAGGAGGATCTGTTCTTGGTATACAGCGTCCAGGGAAGGTGTGATTCATCGGGCTTCCCTGATTTATCACAGTGGGTGCCCTGAGCAGGACAACGCAATCCAGGGACCTGAGTCTAGCAACAATCACATCTGGGAGACAAACTGAGAGAGGACATAGACTGAAAGAAAAACCCCAAAGTAAAAATTCCCTGGGGGCCAATTACACACAGGAAAATATTTCCTCCACTTTTTTGACAAATTTCCAGAGGGGCCTTAAATGACCACCACCATCACAAACACCCCCCACGCCCCACAATAATCTTCTATATGAGCATATGAACTCCATAAAAGAGAGACATGATACAAAAAAGCGAAGCAACAAAGACGGGGAACCAGAGGACCTTAGGATGAGCTGAGTCTTCAAAAGTTATATAGTCAAAAGTTCCTTCACACCACAATTAACTTTCTCAAGTCAACTTCATGTCACTGAGTTTTTGGTATTTAAATTCATGTCTCTGTATCTTGCTACTAAAACGTGTGCATCTACACTGATACCAAAAGCAGACAGAGATAACACAAAGAAAGAGAACTACAGGCCGATATCCCTGATGAACACAGATGCAAAGATCCTCAACAAACTACTAGCAAATAGAATCCAACTACTCATCAAAAAGATCATACACCATGACCAAGTAGGATTCATCCCAGGGATGCAAGGACGGTTTAACATTCGGAAATCAATCAACATAATCCATCATATCAACAAAAGAAAAGATAAAAAGCATATGATCATATCAATAGATGCAGAGAAAGCATTTGACAAGATCCAGCACCTCTTTATGATGAAAACCCTAGCCAAAATGGGTATAGAGGGGACTTTCCTCAACATAGTTAAAGCCATCTACCACAAGCCTACAGCAAGCATCATCCTCAATGGGGAAAAACTGAGACCCTTCCCTCTAAGATCAGAAACGAGACAAGGATGCCCACTATCTCCACTGCTGTTCAATATAGTACTGGAAGTACTTGCAATAGCAATTAGGCAAGAAAAAGATATTAAGGGCATTCAGGTAGGAAAGGAAGAAATCAAGCTCTCACTATTTGCAGATGATATGATACTATACTTAGAGAACCCAATAACCTCCACCAAAAAACTCCTAGAAACAATAGACTTGTATAGTAAAGTTGCAGGCTATAAAATCAATACCCAAAAGTCCATGGCTTTCCTACACGCAAACAGTGAGAGGGAAGAAAGCTACATGAAAAAAACAATCCCGTTCACAATTGTGCCCCAGAAAATCAAGTACCTAGGAATCAGCTTAACTAAGGAAGTAAAGGACCTGTACAAAGAAAACTACAAAACGCTACTTCAGGAAATAAAAGAGGACATGAGGAAATGGAAAGATATCCCCTGCTCATGGGTCGGGAGACTTAACATTGTCAAAATTGCAACACTACCGAAAGCATTATATAAATTCAATGCAATCCCTATAAAAATACCCATGACATTCTTCAAAGAAATGGAGCAAACACTCCTGAAATTTATATGGAACAATAAGCCCCCACGAATAGCTAAAGCAATTCTTGGGAAAAAGAAAATGGGAGGAATCAACCTCCCTAACTTCAAACTGTACTACAAAGCAGTAATAATTAAAACAGCATGGTACTGGAACAAAGGCAGAACTGCAGACCAATGGAACAGGGTTGAATACACTGACATCTCCCCTCAATCATATGATCATCTAATCTTTGATAAAGGTGCAAGTAATGTGAAGTGGAGTAAGGAAAGTCTCTTTAACAAATTGTGCTGGCATCACTGGACGGCTACATGCAAAAAAATAGGCTCAGAACTCTGCCTAACACCATGTACAAAAGTAAGATCAAAATGGATTAAAGACCTCAACATCAGACCAGAAACCATAAGGTACATTGAAGACAAAGTTGGCAAAACCCTCCATGACATTGAGGCTAATGGTATTTTCAAAGATGACACACCACTGGCCGAGCAAGTGAAAACAGAGATAGATAAATGGGACTATCTTAAACTAAGAAGCTTCTGTACCTCCAAAGAAACAGTGACCAAAATACAAAGACAGTCTACAAAATGGGAAAGAATATTCGCTGAATACACATCTGACAAGGGGTTGATATCAAGGATATACAAAATACTGGTTGAACTCCACAAGAAGAAAACATCCAACCCCATCAAAAAATGGGGCAATGAAATGAACAGAAATTTTCTCAAAGAAGAAATCCAAATGGCAAAAAAGCACATGAGAAAATGCTCTACATCATTAATTATCAGGGAGATGCAGATCAAAACCACAATGAGATACCATCTCACACCTCAGAGACTGGCCCACATCCAAAAGAACAAAAGCAACCGATGCTGGCGTGGATGTGGCGAGAAAGGGACACTCTTTCACTGTTGGTGGGAATGTCGACTGGTTCAGCCTTTCTGGAAAACAGTATGGACGATTCTCAAAAAATTAGAAATTGAGCTCCCATTTGACCCAGCAATACCACTCCTGGGAATATATCCCAGAGAGGCAAAAATGTATAGTCGAAGTGATATCTGCACTTGTTTGTTCATTGCAGCACTCTTTACAATAGCCAGAACCTGGAAGAAACCTGAATGCCCAAGAACAGATGACTGGTTAAAGAAACTTTGGTACATCTACACAATGGAGTACTATGTAGCTGTTAGAAAAGATGAAGTCATGAAATTTATATACAAGTGGTACAACATGGAAAGTATCATGCTAAGCGAAATGAGTCAGAAAGAGAGGGATAGACATAGAAAGATTGCATTCATCTGGGGAATATAAAGAAACAAAATATGAGAATAATACCCAAGAATAGCTGAGATCAACACCAGGAGGATTACTCCATAGCTTAGAGGCCAGCCGGGCATTCTAGGGGAAAGGGCAGCTCAGATAGAGAAGAGAGCACCAAATAAAGGGTGTTTGGAGGCTCCTCCCAGGAGGGGAGATGCATGTTGAAAGTAGACTATGGACTGAACATGTTTGCCACTCAAAGCCTCTTTTGCAGACCACAACACCCAAAAGGAGAGAGGGAACACAGGGGATTGCCCTGCCACAGAGGCAGGGTGAGATGGGAGGGATGGGGGTGGGAGGGATATTATCCATGGTGGTGGAAAATGGGCACTGGTGGAGGGATGGGTATTTGATCATTGTATAATCGAAACCCAAGCACAAAAAATTGTAAATCTACAACTGTACCTCATGGCGTTTCACTAAAAATAATAATAAAAAAACACAAAAAAATGTGTGCATCTACCATCATTATATTTAGACACTTGCAAGGGACACATAGATTCTCAATGGAATCTTTTATAGAATTTAAAAATTAAATTGTTTCTTTGACCCTCGAAGTCTGAAATTTATATATATATATATGTACACACATATATATATATATTATATGTCAGTTGTCAACTCCTATTGTTCATCGATTTGCTTGAGCAGGCCTAGTAACGTCTCCATTGTGAGACTTATTGTTACTGTGTTTGACATATCAGTTACGTCACAGGTAGCTTGTCAGGCTTTGCCCTGTGGGCGAGATACTCTCGGTAGCTTGCTGGGCTCTCTCTCAGAGGGGCAGAGGAATCGAAGTCGGGTTGGCTGGGTCAGCCGCATACAAGGCAAATGTCCTAACCACTGTGCTATCGCTCCAGCCCATATATTTTATGGTATATATAATATATATAACTTCCTACTGTTTTACTTCCTATATCTCTAGCCATATCCTGTTTAATGGTAGACATTCTTTTTTAAAATAGAAAGATTTTTATCATGCAGTCTTAATAGAGAAGGGCAAGGGCTGTATTCATTCCTTTGACAACCCTACAGCTAAATACATCATTCTTAGTGTAAAGAAGAAGACATTATGGCTTAGAGATATGTTTTATGCTTTAAGTTTCCAGAGCTAGTGAGCCACAGAGAAGGGAACCAAAATCTTTATCCGACTGCAAAGTTTTGCTCTTAGTAATTAGGTCCTTCTGATAGAGAGTATCTAAGAATTGCTTCCCAGTATTTTCCAATACTAAACAGAGGACCAAATGTCCCCTTTACTACTCAGTAAACTTATAGTGCATTCAGATTTTTAACCAAGAGTTTAGTTCTTGTGACAAGCACTTTTCTAAATTCTTAGAATACAATCTGTAAATTAAAGAAAAAAAATATATTTCCATGCCCATCTATGTTTGTAGCAGGGGTGATATGGATTAATAGCAAATGCAAAAAAAAGTCATTCATTTTTTATTTTAGATCGTCATTAGAAGAAGGGGGAATACTTAAAGCAGTGGGCGAGTGGGGACGTGTTCGCTGAGGAACAGACAGGGAAGCATTGAGGCGGGTTTCAGCCGTGCATTACACTGAACCATGGGAAATTGGTTTTGACTTCTGAAAGCAGCAATTTCATCGGGCTCAACCTAGAAAGGTCTTCAAGGGAGGCATCTCTTAGAAGATGAGATTCGAGCAAAGCCTGGAAGGGGCTCAAGAGATTAGCCAGGGAGATATTTAAAGGAAGAAGTTTCCTTCGGTATATTACATATTCTCCTTTTCTCATTTCGGCTCAAAGCCTTGCTGATCTGACTCTCCGTGTCCCGTCCTCTCTCTCTCTCTCTCTCTCTCCATCGTGAGACCCCGCATTGTTCTGCGTCAGGTGCCATCCTGGTGGAAGGTGAAAGCAGCTTGACCCAAGCTGGTGGGCCTGAGGTCACGAGGGCCTCGAGCTTCCTGCCTTGTGCAAAATGCCAAATGCGATGAAAATGCCATGTGGTACTTCTCTTCCCACAAGTCAGAAGCAGTAAATGAGTTCTCTGGCTTCTGCCAGTCACCCTACGAATCATTTCCTCATGAAAGATAGTGTAGACAGCGTGGTATGCTTAGTTAAAACCTGGGAGCACTGCCGTGACAGACCTGGGTACTCAAATCCACCGATGCTAAAGAATGAATGTTTTGCTGACCACCTCCTGGAAGAGAACTTCTGAGCTCTTAGCTATGTCTGAGTTTTGTCGTTCTGTTGTTTTGCGGGGGGGGGGGGGGGGGGGGTCACACCCAGAAATGGATAGGGTTTATTCCTGGCTCTGCACTCAGGAATTACTCCTGGTGGTGCTCAGGGGAGTAATCAAACCCGGGTCAGCCGCGTGCAAGGCAAACGCCCTACCTGCTCCAGCCCCTACCTTTCTGGTTTTCTGGTGCAAAGTGAGTGGATGGTGATAGAAGCCAGCTTTTGCATTCTAAGGACCAGGACCTCAGGCAGAGGAAGACAGGGTAAAGACAGCCCTGCAGATGATGCAGAATGACCTGACTGCTGTCTCCTCGCGTAACACACACCCAGCATTGTTGTTCTTCCTCTGGGTGAGGGTAGCAAGAAGTACAGCCTGGCTTCTTCTGGACTCCCCTCCCTTCTCTCCTTTTCTCATCTCGGTTTCCATCACTCTCTTCGCTGTGCAAAACTGACTGAGCGTAACATCCCTGAGTTCTGGGAGTCTCCCTGGAAAAACCATGGGACACCTCCCCACGATACCTGAATGACTTCAGGATAAGAACTCGGCCTCCTGGCCCTGTTTTGGAGCCCCCACTCACTCCCCCTCAAGATCCTTCAATGTGCTTACATGTACACATCCATTCTGACTCCTCTTGGCTTCCTCCAATCTGCCCAGATACACACACATTCCCATGTTGGCTTGATTTCTTCTTCCCCTGCTCTAGAAGCTTTCTACTTTAGAAAGGAACTGAGATGTGGATCATAGTACTTTGAGCAAGGATCCTAGGTATCTCTTAAATATTATGAAAGTTGGAAAGGTAAAGTACTCAACTGAAGACCATCTTTTTTAAACGAATTGCTCATTTCACAAGGACCAGTGACTAAACAATTCCTCACACCCATAACTTACTATCCTGTTTTCACAGTAAAATGTTTCCTTTTCTCCATACTAAATAAACTGCAAGAAGGTGGAAAACAGCATGAAAATGTGTCTGTCTAATAATATCCTTCTAATGATTAAATTTATTAAAATATACTCGAGGCTCTGGCTTTTATGCAAATTCATTTTCTTTTAGTTAAAAAAAAATAAAAAAGCAGAGTTCCTAAGTTTGAAATTTTTTTTATCAAACTGACTTAACACAACTGTTTTCTACAAGAAATGATACTTTCTGAAAGGAAGACTAGGTGAGGGCTGGAGAGGTCATACATCCGACTAAGCACATGCTTGGCACATAGGAGGCCCATGTTAAACCTCCAGCACTTCACGTGATCCCCTGAGCACTGCCAGTGGCAACCTCAAGTTGTAGTTGCCTCTGGTGTAATTCCTGGGCACCCCTGGGTGTGGTCCCCCCAAACAAAAAGCAAAGCAAAACAAAGTACAACAACAACAACAACAAAATAATAGATGGAATTGAGAAATAAAAACTCAAATTGGCAAATGCTGACTAATTAATACTTTGATTTCTTGGTTGCATTTTGGTTAGATATACACATTACCCTCATGGTAACAATGTTTCTGATTGTGCAAGAAATGATAACAAAAAAGTCAATTAAAATGATGGAACTATAAAACCTGTTTTGAAATGTCTTGAACATGCCAGACTTCAAAGTTTTACTCGTCTTTAAAATGACATAAAAAGCAGCGCTCAAACGAAGCAACAAATCAACTATTCATCAACCATTCTCATGAAAGCATCTGATAAATTGCTACTTATGCTTCTATTTAATACCACCTTAGACTAATGAAATAATTCTATTGAGTGGCAATCATTTTGCCATCTCTGTAAATTCTCCGCTTACGTAAGTAGCGGGCCAATCCGTTATGCCTCCAGAGTAACCTCTATTCACTTTATTTGGCTGATCATCCTTTTGTGGAGGATTATTTTAAGCAGAACTGTTACTGTAAATGAATTTGCTTAAATGTATAGTTCTAAATTAGTGAACGTAAATTACAGCTCCATGATTTGTCATCATTCAACTGATACAGAATTGCATTTGAATATATTATAATTGAGGAATGATTTGAATACTACATGTTCAGCCACTCTGATAACTTATCATTTCTATGGCTATATTTAGTTTCTTTCTGGGGCTATAGTTGTTGGCATTTTAGAAATTGACTGTGAACCTCTATCTTCCAGATGGCTCATTGTTAGTTAAAAGGGTCATAGCTCCTGAGTTTATGGAAAGGCAGCGCTTAACTTAGAATCATGGAACAGAACGGTATTCCTAGAACAATACAAATGTCCCAATTATGACCTGACATCCAATAACAATTTACTATTGAGCACAAAATTTCTCAATTCTATGGCTAGTTATGCAATAACTCTGTATTCCAGAAACCCACTATTTTTGGTGAAAAGCTGAATTCTTAACAAGGGGGAGATTTTAGCTTCTGAAGAAATTATTATGTCATAAACGTACAGGGAAGCCTAGGAGTAAGTAAGAAACAACTATCTTTCATATCAGTTCCGTAGAGAATAAAGATTTTAGAACGATATATGCAAGGAAGAGTTCGATGCCAAAAAGATCAGAAGATTACATTTCTCTCTAGAGAAGAAAACATTATTTTTCAGACATGCTACCTGAAAAAGGGTCCCGAAAGTGTAGATAAGAGACCAAAGCATTGTTTAAATAAGAATTTGGTCTGGGAAAGATCAGGCAAAGACAGAAGCAAGCATGGAAAATTCAAGTTTTATATGAAAAGAATGTGTAGTCTCTTGTCACTTCGTCTCCCACCCTCAGACACCACGTTTATCAAGTGTTTCACTTAACAGAATGAACTTTTTCAATTCACTAACATTCTCCAATGTGAACAAGTTATAAAGACCATGGACTTGCTTTTTATGCTTTATTTTCAGTGGCAGGCTATTTTTCTTTTCGAACAAGGCTCACATGATCGTCACCAACTACTCAGCATACACATATGTTGGCTGGGGTGTCAATGAAGTCTATTCTACCAGAATTGGAACTCACAGTACTGGTCTTCCGCAACACCTTCCAAATTCAATGAAAACAATCTACATGACTTCTTAAAATACAAATTTCGAGTGCAAACTTAAAAAACAAACTGAAGTAGTGTTTGCATGGGGAAAAAATGTAAATAATGCAACTTCCTTGTCCACCACTGACCCTTCTGGCCATCAAATCCTAAGTTAGGTGAAAGCTGGGCTGTATTGAGAGCAGAAATCACCAGGGTCACTTCGGCTATTTTTCTCTACATTTAAATAATACATTTCCCATATATATTATAATATATATTTATATATTATATTATATATTATATATTTCCCTCCATAAACCAGGTCACATCCCCACACATGTTGTAGAGAAGTAAATGGATACTAATGAATAGATTTTTAAATGTCATTGTCCATCTCTGTTTTCTAGATAAATAAATGTTTCCGTTGTCTTACTTCTGGGAGGTTGGGGGTGGGGGGGGCATGCTTTCAGAGAAATCCAAAGGCAGCAACCTATTCTGAGTGTCAAACCAGAGTCGACTTATTTATTACAAATGACCACAAAAGTGTACTTTTAGAGGGGGTTGGGGCGTAAGCTCCCCACAGTCAGCTACCTGCACCTATTCTCCGTGAGGTCTCTAGATAAATACCACAATCTCCTCTTTGGGGGTACGGCATGGAGAGTGTGAGAGAGTGAGAAAACGGAAAGAATGCAGGGAAAGAAGGAGGGGGAGGGACACCTCTTCCTGGGATGGCACTGAGTCCAGGGGGGAAGGCGAGGGAGAGATAGACCGAAGGTAGAGCACGGGTGCGGGGGAATCTACGGATGTGTCAGCCTCTGAGAATGCAGCCCACCCAAACCCTGCCCTCACACTCACACAACACATGAGCTAAGCGTCTGTTTGGAAATGGAGGAGCTGGAGGGGGAGAGAAAACACTTAAGTTGTATTTCACTCACCGGTGTGTGCTATGAGACACAAAAGGGAAAAAAAAATCAGAGTATGGGGTTGAGGGAGCCCTGGAGAAGCGCTCAGAAGGAAGGAATCGATTGGGACATGGCGTGGAGGAGCAAGGAAGCACGGGTAGGAGAAGGCATGTTCCAGACACAGGGGACAGTCAGGGTGAAGAGCAGAGGTCCGTGTGTGCATGCGTGCACGTGTGCACGTGTGAGTATATGTGTGCATATGTGTGCGCGCACATGTATGTATGTGTGTATGTGTGTGTGTGTGTGTGGGAGTGTACACATTTGTTGTGAGAGAATGAGTGTGTGACTTGTGTGTGTATGTGTACATGTCTATGTGAGTGTGAAAATATGCATGCATGCGTGTGTGTGTGTGTGTGTGTGTTATGCGGCTCTGGGAGAGGGCAGAGGCGGACTGCAGGCTGGGGATGTGTCAGGGTCTTCCTGGGGGCTGAGGAAGCCTCAGGGTGGGCTCGGGAGTGGCCTGATTGTGACAGGGCAGTAAAGGGATGGCTCTGCCTGCTGAAGGCAAGCGAGGGCAGGGGAGTGACATGCAGGGGAGAGAGGCAGCAGGGTCTGTGTGTTCTCTGCCGGGTGGCTGCTGGCACAACTTGCCACGCAACGAGGTGAATGAGTGACCATTCATCTACCAAATCCAGTGCAATAAGGCTCCGTATTTCTGAGTGGTCCTGAGATTTCCAGAGCTCCGGGCAAGGCCCGTGCAGTCACACCCGTGCAGCCAAGGCCCGTTTTCAACACCGCCACCGACTGGCACTTTTGTACAGAGAGTGGCCCTGCCAGTCCCAGGCACGCTGCATTATGGTGCTCGGACATAATTCCATGGGCTCAGGCCAGTGTGTAAGGACATGGAGTCGCCTTTCTGACTCTTTTATGTCTCCTCACTTTATGGCACTTATTTTGAATTTTCATTATTATTATTATATTGGTTTGGGAGCCACACTTGGCACTGGCCCGAGGTTACTCCTGGCTCTGTGCTCCTGACTCTGACAGGTTCTGGGGACCAGAGGAGATTTTTGGGCATTGAACCTGGGTCTCTCATTATCTCATTATCTTATTCCTACTCTGGACAAACTTGCAGGCTATCGAATATAGCCTGCCCACAGGGCAGAGTCTGGCAAACTCCCCGTGGCGCACCAAATATGCCAAATACCAGTAACAATGATGGGTCTCATTCTCCTAAAAAGCCTTGAATATAATCTCAGGGCTAGGATGAAAGAGACGTTACTGGGGCCTGCTCGAGGCAATCGACGATTAACAGGATGATGAATGAATGAATGAATGAACCTGGGTCACTGTACAATCGCCCTGGCCTCGAGCACACTTGTCTTTAGCTCTGAGTATCTTTTTTTTATTTTTATTTTTTAATTTTTATTAGTGAAACACCATGAGGTACAGTTGTAGACTTACAAATTTGTAGACTTACCAATTTTTGTGCTTGGGTTTCAGTTATACAATGATCGAGTACCCATCCCTCCACTAGTGCCCATTCTCCACCCCAACTAATCCCAGTATCCCTCCCACCCCCATCCCCCCGTCCTCCCATCCCACTCTGCCTCTGTGGCAGGGCACTTCCTTTTGTTTAGCTCCAGTGTCTACAGGGAACCACGGTGCATCACTTCACCTACTACAGGCCTTCGAGTTGTAATGTTCGACATCTAAGGAACTAGGAATAAGGCTGCGACATGCATCTGGATAGGGTTGTTAAATGGACAGAAGATTTCGAGTCCTTGAGTAAGCGCCAGGAAGTGTGATTGCGGAAGCCCATGCTGAAGTCAGCGCATACTATTGTACAAAATTCCAAACTCTTCCCAAAGGATGTTGGCCTTCCTGCATTCTACATTCCCATCAGCAGGAGCTGAGCCGGTTCTTTCACTTTCTTGCCTGATTCTGGGATTGCTAGTGTTCTGGATTGGGGTTGTTCTAGTACACTGGGTAATAGTAAGCCAGTGTTGTTTGTAATGGATTTCTCAGAGGGTTTCTCAAGTGGAGCAACTTTTCATATGTGAATTTGCCACAAGTGTGTCTTTCTTGGTGAAGTGTCTGGTTTGGTTTGGTTTGGGGCCATGCCCAGCACTGCTTAGGGGAGTCTTCCTGGCTCTGTGTTCGGGAGTGCCCCCTGGTGGTGCTCAGGGAACCTAGGTGGTGTCTGGAATTTGAACTAGGGCCATCCAAAGCAAGGGCCTTACCTCCTGAACTTCCTCTCCGACCTCTAGGGAGGTGGACTGGACTTAGGATATGCTCGGATTGTTTTCCTAATGTTTTTTTTTAACATTTCTTTGCCCATGTCAAGTAACTGTTCTTTGCCGATCTTGACTAACTGTTCTCAACCAGGGCTAGCTTTCGCAAATTGCTCATGGTCTATGACTTGTCTTCTGATTTTCTTGATCTCGTTGAATTTTCTGGGGTTATTTTATTGCATTAACATTAAAAGCACAAACACTCTAGACAAAACAGCATCTGCCATAAAAATTACCTGATCAGTTATTTTTCAATTATTTTTATATGTAACTGCTAACATCGAATAGCACATTTTCAGCAATTTTGTTAATTATGGAATTCCTCTCTTTTTCTTCACATTTAACACTTCATTAGAAGCATTTTCCAATATTTTTCTCTTCTGCTATAATTTCCTCTTTGAATTCTTTGTGTTTGCCTCCAAATAATCAACATGAAGAGGGGTTTTTTTTAAATATATGACTAGACCTTTTATTATGCATAATAATCCCTTTTCAAAACAATCTAATCTTTAAAAATATTACTCTGCCTCCAAAAAATGTACTGCGATTTTAAAAGCCCGTTTCACTTCCAACAAGTAAGGTTTTTAATGAATTCTTGCCTCTGTTAAATGTGCCAAACTATTCTGAGAAAAAAAACAAGAGGACTTAGTTAAGCTAATCAACAGACCTGTTCAATTAAGGGATTCCTCCTTCTTTGCCCCATTTTTAGACCCCTTTTTCTGAAAGCCCTCCCTGGTACAAGACCCAGGGGACGGGATGTTTTAGGATGCATTTAAAGCACACACCAAGAATGGTTTTAAAGAAACTTACTACTAGAACTGCACCTTCGTTCCTGAGTGCTAAGGACCCTGGGTGTGGTTAGTGAGTGGCCATCTGACTGACCTGCACAGCCACGGCTCAGAGTTTCCCCGTGGGACCAGAGAGACAGTGCGCCCAGCTCCACCCCCTGCAGCAGTGAATCCCCGACAGAATTACATAAAGGTAAAGGTAAAGGCCCTCCCGTTGATCGTCGATTTGCTCGAGCGGGCCCAGTAACGTCTCCATTGGAGACTTTGTTGTTACTGTGTCTGGCATATCGAATACTCTCGGTAGCTTGCCGGGCTCTCCGAGAGGGGCGGAGGAATCGAACTCAGGTCGGCCATGTTGGCCGCTTGTAAGGCGAACGCCCTACCCGCTGTGCTATCGCTCCAGCTCCAGAATTACATATGGCCCACAAACCAACTAGAACAGTGGTAGGGCATTTGCCTTGCACATGGCTGGCCTGGCTGACCCAGGTTCGATTCCTCTGCCCCTCTCAGAGAGCCCAGCAAGCTCTCGAGATTATCTCGCCCGCACGGCAAAGCCTGGCAAGCTGGTATTTGATATGCCAAACACAGTAACAACAAGTCTTACAATGGAGACGTTACTGGGCCCACTCGAGCAACTCGATGAACAACGGGAAGACCGTGCTATAGTGCACAAACCAACAAGAGACTCCCAGGCTCCCTTCTCATCAAATCCGTGAGAGAGCAGCCCCCGAATCTAGAAGCCCCCAGCTTCTCCACTGTCCCTTTGAGCAATTTATCATCTTTTTTTTTCTGGATTATTGAAGCGGGCTGCTAAAAGCGTAGGGCCCAGACACCCTATTTAACCTCTGGTCCCAATCATCAGGATGTGGGGGAGAACTCTGCTTTGATGTTTTGAACAATTTTTTTCCCAGCTTAATTCTGATTAAATTATTGGGACAAAGAAAATGTGCTGGTGGAAATAAGTACCTTCTTATCATTTTTCAGGAGATAATTATTAGGTACAGTGGAAAGAGTTCATCCATTTTAGTGATATTCAGTTAGGAAAGGTATCAATTACCATTTGCCAAAAGAATGATTCCGGTGAATATGTTCCTAACAAAAAAAGTTCTTGGTTTGAAATATTTTTGAACTACAGTCTTTGAAATATTTTGGAACCGTAACCTGCAGTCTTCATGTTCTTTATTACTCTTGGGAGGACTGCATTAATAAAAATACAAACCTTTATATGAGGTTTCAAAATAAGTTCACATATATACACAGGGATGAACAGATGATCAGATAGATATTCTGTACATACTCAGGTACCTATTTTTTACTAGAAACTGTTCAGAATAAAGGTTTTATGTTATATCCTAGGTAGGCCTGATAAATGCTCTCCAGATAAGCCCATGATTAAGTATTTGAGAAAATACATGTTTAACATAATATTTTTCATCCATTTACCTATTACCAAAAGTTTCTGTTATTTCATTCCATCTATCTGAAAGAAAAATCAATGCACAAATATACAATGTCAGCCTGCATTCCTCTGAGATCCTTTATAAAGACCTTACTTTTTTCTTCAAATACATGATTAAGAGCGTGCCCTCTGTCCTTAGTATATAAAATACACTAAAAGCCTTGAATTCAATCCTTTAATCATCAGTGCTTAAAGGAAACAGCCCGTTCTGAGCCCTCTGTGTAGGTTATCGGCTGTACCTTTAAAAACTACTTTGTATTTTAGCGCAATTGAATTTCCGAAAGGAATTATCATGAACATAAAGATCCAGTAGAGAGAAAGCTGGTACTCAGTTGGATCTGGATAAATTCCCCGAGTTATAAAGAATCTCAATTTCTCCTCGAATCTGGCTTATACCTGGTACCAAGAGGAAAAAAAGAAGCAAGAGTAGCCAAAGCAAGAGTCTATTAGTCTCTGAAAGATTTAAGAAGGAGAACAAGCTCAGAGAGTAGTTCTTCTCTAAACAAGGATAGAAGGGTTCAGAACAGGAAGACTAAGACCCATCATGTCCCTGACCAGAAAGAAAACCTGGGGGCTGGAAGACTACTATTGCTGGTAGGGCACTTGCCTTGCATACAGCCAATCCGAGTTCGATCCCCCACATCCCATATCATCACCCGAGCACCACCAGGAGTACAGAGCCAGGATTAAGTCCTGAGCACTTCTGAGAATGCTACCTCCAACCCCCAAACAACAAAAAATATAAAGAAAATCTGAGGGGTAGGTAGCGTAGATTTCTTATGAGAGTTCGATCATAATTGCAAAGTATGCATCTTACTCAGAATGTTTCCAGTTTTAGATGCCGTACCTCAGTTAATTTTTAATACCTTTTAAGTAGAATATTTAGTATCAATGTCCTATCAACTACCATATGAAAAAAAGATTATTTTCAGATGAGAACTGTTGGACTCATAATAAATATTGTTAACCTTGCTGACCATGTGAACCTGGAGTAACTCAATGTGTTACATTGAGTGGGCATCATCAGAGAGAATGAAAGCAGAGATCTAATCTTTTATTATATTATATTATTAAAGGTAAAGGCCCTCCCGTTGTTCATAGATTTGCTCGAGCGGACCCAGTAACGTCTCCGTTGGAGATTTTTGTTGTTACTGTGTTTGGCATATCGAATACCTCACAGGTGGCTTGCCACGCTCTGCCGTGCGGGCGAGATACTCTCGGTAGCTTGCCGGGCTCTCCGAGAGGGGCAGAAGAATCGAACTCGGCTGCGTGCAAGGCAAACGCCCTACCGCTTGATTGATTATTATATTACACATTTATAGGGCTGGAGTGATAGCACAGCGGTAGGGTGTTTGCCTTACAAGTGGCCAACAAGGCCAACCCGAGTTCGATTCCTCCACCCCTCTCAGAGAGCCCGGCAAGTTACCGAGAGTATCTCGCCTGCATGGCAGAGCCTGGCAAGCTACCCGTGACGTATTCGATATGCCAAACACAGTAACAACAAGTCTCATGATGGAGACGTTACTGGGCCTGCTCGAGCAAATCGATGAACAACGGGAGGACCGTGATCTGTGATATTATAGAAAAATCTGGACAAAGATTTTTCCAGAAGTAAATAAAATCAGGCTAGCAACATGAGAAACAAGGGCCTTTGTATAGAATTTGGCTTTCTCTAAGAAAGGTTAAACTACTGAGAGTATTCGATATGCCAGACACAGTAACAGCAAAGTCTCCAATGGAGACGTTACTGGGCCCGCTCGAGCAAATCGACGACCAACGGGAGGGCCTTTACCTTACCTTTTAAGAAAGGTTATAGAGTGTTCGTCAAGCTGACTTTTAGTCAAAGATGCTAATATATCTGATATTTCTCTCATTTGTATGTTTTGATAGTTTTTCTAAAATGCACACAGATTTTTGAAATTATCTCACATATCTCAAATCATGGCTCTAACTTGAAATCTCTCTCCTATCAAGATCAGTAAGACCAATTTTTAAATCCATTGTTTTTTATCATTAGTTACTTTTTCCCAAATGTAGGAATTGGTGTGTGGGTGAGAGGCAGATGCTATCACTGTATCAGAAGACACCTTCTGGAAATTCTATCAGTGTGGCAAATTATCACAATATTTTGGAGAGCTTTGACTATGTTGAGTTGCGTCATTTAAAGCTGCCTCAGGGGTAGGGCAGTGAGCTTGTAACACTAGAGCGCAAGCATTCCATGTGGGAGACTCCAGTTCTATCTCCAGCACCACAGGTGTCTTGAGCATAGCCAGGAGGGACCCCAAAGCACCGATACCTAAACAGCCCCTCGGCACCACTGGGTGAAGTTCAAAAACTGAACAGAAAGATACATGGCAGATACTGACACTGGGTGATGGCACCCCTAAAACACATGCATATTTACACTCTTACAAACTGATGTTGCACTTGGGCTGGAGCGACAGGAGAGCAGGTAGGGCATTTGCCTTGCATGTGCAGGTTCAATATTCGCCATCCCATATGGTCCCCTAAGCCAGCAGTAATTCTTGAATGCAGAGGCAGGAGTAACCCCTGAGTATCGCTGGCTGTGAGTCAAAAGGGAAAAAAAAAACAAACAAAAAACTCCCAAAACTGATGTTGCACCAGTTAAAATAATAACTAGGGGCAGAAGGATAGTAGAAGGGGAGATGCTTGAACAGGTAAGCACATGCAAGTTTGCACGTGGCTGACCCCTGGTTCAATCTCTGGTACCCCATAGGGTTCCCCAAACCTGTCAAGAGAGATCCCGGAGCACAGAGCCAGGAGACAAGTCCAGAACAGCTTAAGAAATGCCCCCACCATAAAAGTAACTGAAAGAATATTGTGATGTCTATTTACAAAGATTTACCAAGAGTGGGTTGAATCATAGATTCTTAAAAGATGCATAGCTTTTAGCAAGGTAAGTTCTTTGTGACTCTTCTTTCTGATGTTTTTGTTGTTTTTGTGGTGTTGGGCCATAAAACGTGAGGTCTTGCGCATGCCAGATGGGGGTATTCTTCTACTGAGCTATACCCCATGTCTTCGGGTGTGAAATAACAGTACTTTGCTCTGAAGGGACCACGGACTGCAGATTTACCTCGCAGAGGGGCAGGATGCCTAAGTGGAAATGAATGCTGCGAGTAGAGTTGGAATTGTACTTCATAATGAGAAGATACTGAAGGAAATATGGGAAGAACGTAATGGAGAGCTATAAAGATGCAGCAATTTCCCCTAATTTATTGTCTAGAAAGTGGAAGCATTAGCATTTGAATTAGTGGGCCCAATATATGCAAGTGGGTGCTTCCTACCACCCTAGATTGAGTCTGACATTAAAGAGGGAAAGTGAAGTCAAGAGTGTGTTGGGGCTGGTCTCGTAAAAATAACTGAAGGTTGGGCACTGAATGCAAAGATAAAGGTAACTCCGAGCCAAAAGAAACTTGGCAAAATGAAAGCTGATTTTTTAAGTCAAAGTGAGCCTAAAGAAAACTCTCTTTAGTAAATAAAAAAGGAATTCCCTGAAATGAGTCTATACTTAACTGTAGGTAATAAATAACTTGAAACAATCCTAATTCATTTCTGAATACACCCAAAAGGCACCAAGAACTATTTAAAATATTTTTGCCTTCAAAACGCTCTCCACAGACTCAATTAAAAGCTACCAATACAATTTCTACCAGCCTCTGGGGCAGATACTCTGCAGGTTTCCATGAAAGTTGCCTGCAGGAAACAATTTTGCTTCTAGAGACCAAAATGATTACACAAATAACTGAAGAGTTTCTTTTCACTTTATTTTCGAAAGTTTTGTTATAGGCTCATATGAGTACATGCATGTGGTGAGATATAATATATATGTATATCTATATATATTAAAGACATATACACATGCATGCGGGCTGGAGTGATAGCACAGTGGGTAGGGCGTTTGCCTTGTACACAGCCAACATGGCAGACCCGAGTTCGATTCTTCCACCCCTCTTGGAGAGCCTGGCAAGCTACCGAGAGTGTCTCGCCTGCATGGCAAAGCCTGGCAAGCTACCCGTGACGTATTGGATATTCCAAACACAGTAACAACAAAGTCTCCAATGGAGACGTTACTGGGCCCGCTCTAGCAAATCGATGAACAATGGGAGGACAGTGACAGTGACACATGTATGTACTTTTAGTATCTAAGGGTTTGACTCGTGATGATTACAATGAAAGTAGCTATGGAGGTTTTGTCATGAGAATAAATGAAATGAGCCCAAAAGAGGTTATTGTAGTCATATAAAGCTCCTCCCCTGTGCTGAATGAGACTTGGGAAGAAGGACCTGCTGCAAGCCATCTATTGATCTGAAACAGGTCATACCTGTTATACCTGTTATAACTGGGTTATACCTGTTCCTGTGAAATTCATTCCTTGCATTGTGAGAATTGTATTGAATTGGGGTGGATGTGGTACTTTGGAATCTAGGTGCCCAGGATGTGCAACTGTTAAGGCATGCGGACATTTTTTTTAATGTGTGGGACTCTGTTATAAGCCCAGAACACTGTCAGTTGTGGTCCAACCTCTTCCCAACCCAAAGTAAATAAAAAAATTTAATTATCACTTTTATCACTTAATCCCCGTTATTCATCGATTTATTCGAGCGGGTGCCAGTAACGTCTCCATTCATCCCGGTTGCGTGATAGCGTAGCCCAATGGTATCTGTTCGTTCTAGGAACATGCAGAGCCTCAAACCGATCATTTAGGGTCTTGACGAAGAAGTCTGACCATCTTATAGGTGGGCGTCCACGTGATCTTTTGATGTCCCGTGGAATCCAATCAGTAATGGCTCTAGTCCAGCGGTTGTCTGTAAACCTCATTACGTGTCCAGCCCATCTGATTTTTGATGTCTTGGCAAATGAGACAGCGTCCCTGATTCTTGAGCGTTGACGAAGATCAGAACTCCTGATTTTATCTCTCATTTGAGTGAATCGTGATATTCCAAGCATAGTTCTTTCGATTCCTCTTTGAGAGACCCGAATAGCGTTCTCATCCTGTTTTCGTAGGGTCCAGGTCTCTGAGGCATATGTTAATGCAGGAAGAATAGTGGAATCAAAGAGATGTGCTCGTAGCTGGAGGTTCTTTGTCCTTTTAGTTATTTCTTCAATGCTCTTGAAGGCATTCCAAGCCGCTCTCTTCCTCCTGCGCAACTCAGGTGCCAGGTCATTCATCATGTTGATTTCTCGACCTAGGTATATATAACTGTTGCATTCGGAGATGGTGGTTCCGTTGAGAGCGAATGGAGCGTCAGGAACAAGACTGTTTCTCATAAACATTGTCTTCGTAAGATTCAGCTGTAGTCCGACCTTTCCACATTCACGGTCAAAGTCGTTCAGCATTTGTGCCGCTTGGCTGATGTTTGGTGTTATTAGAACGATGTCATCAGCAAAGCGGAGGTGGTGTAGTTGCCGACCATCTATCTTCACTCCCATGTTTTCCCATTCCAGTCGTCGCATGATGTTCTCGAGGGTGGCACTGAAGAGTTTTGGTGAAATGGTATCACCCTGCCGAACCCCTCTCTTGATATGGATGATTACTTCTTTGTAGAATGGTGAGATCTTGGTAGTGAATCCGCAATAGAGCTCACGAAGGATCCTGATGTATTGAGTTTGTACGCCCTGATTGGCTAGGGCTTCCATGACCGCTTCCGTCTCAACAGAATCAAAGGCCTTCTTTAAATCAATGAACGTTAGACAGAGTGGCATCTTGAACTCCCGGGATACCTCAATGAGCTTGGTTATTGTGTGGATATGGTCGATGGTACTGAATCCTTTTCGGAATCCAGCTTGTTCACATGGTTGTCCTTCATCTAGTGTTCTGCTAATCCTATTCAGGATGACTCGAGAGAATAGTTTGTAGATGACAGACAATAGGCAGATTGGGCGATAGTTGCCAATGTCATGGATGTCTCCTTTCTTGTATAGTAGTACAGTCTTGCTGGTTTTCCATTGGGATGGAACCTTGCATTCAGACAGGTAGCGTGTGAAGAGTCGAGCCAATGTATTGATGAGTACTGATGGTAAGTTCTTCAGGTGTTCAGGTCTGATCTTGTCTGGGCCAGGTGCTCTTTGTTTCTTTACCGACGAGATGGCATGTTGGATTTCGGAAGGGAGAACATTGGGAACGACATATCCATCATGTGGTATGTGGTATGTGGGCAAGTGGACGTGGCTATTAAAGAGATCTGAGTAGAAGTCATGAATAATCTTCTCCATTGCCCTTCTGGAAGATGTGATAGATCCATCATGATGTTGGAGGGCAGTCATCTTGGTTTTGTAGTTGGCGAAGGACAGGCGGGCATTACGAATGTTTTTCCCAGCTTCTGCTGCATCTACCAGTACTGCTGCTCTCCTGTTTTTGAGGTCATCCTTGATGGCTTCTCTGCACTGTTTTGCCAGTTCGGATGTTCGCTTGTGGTTGCCTGAGGCATGTGCCAAGCCACGTTGGCGAATAAGTTCAAGAGTGTTCGAAGAAAGACGGTTTTTTGTGGTTATCTCTCTCTTGGCATTCCTTGCACAATCATGGAGGTGCTGAATCATTCGATCGTATTCCTCATCAATGTTGTCAATGACGGCATCTTCCCATGTTGCTGCAACAGAGCCAAAGAGTTCCCAGTTGGTGGTTGTTCTGGGAGTCTTCTTCTTAAACCTTGCATTCTTTTCTCCTCGTTCTGTGAGGTAGAATTTTGCACGAAGAAGACGGTGGTCTGATCCCGTTTGGAATTTTGGGACAACAGCAACATCGGTTAGGCAAAACCGCCGATTGAATATGATGTGGTCTATTTCATTGTGGAACCGTCCATCGGGAGACTCCCATGTCCAACGTTTAGATTCAGCCTTTTGGAATTGTGAGTTACCATGGAAGGTTTTGGTTGACATGATGAACTCAGACAGTCTGTCACCCTGTTCGTTCCATTCCAGGCCATGGGTTCCGATGTGGAGTTCATCGACTGATGCTCGAGTGGGCACCAGTAGCATCTCCATTGTGAGACTTGTTACTGTTTTTGGCATATCGCATATGCCACGGGGAGCTTGCCAGGCTCTGCCATGCGGGCGGGATACTCTCAGTAGCTTGCTGGGCTCTCTGAGATATATATTATATTATATTATATTATATTATATTATATTATATTATGTAAAGTAAAGTAAAGGCCCTCCCGTTGTTCATCGATTTGCTCGAGCGGGCCCAGTAACGTCTCCTTTGGAGACTCTGTTGTTACTGTTTTTGGCATATCGAATACGCAATGGGGAGCTTGCCAGGCTCTGCCATACGGGCGAGATACTCTCGGTAGCTTGCCGGGCTCTCTGAGAGGGGCGGAGGAATCGAACTCGGGTCGGCCATGTTGGCTGCGTGCAAGGCAAACGCCCTACCGCATATTATTTTATATTATATATATCCCTCTATGATATGTTTGTTAATCATTTTCCCCAAAACAAATCATAGAGTGGAATCATTAACAAGCATTTTTTACCCCCTTTGGGAAGTCAGTGACCGGCACTAATAATGCTGGGGCTACTGCGACCTCCTTGGAACCACGTGGTGCTGGGTCTTGAACCCAGGACACATACACACGCACACACACACACACACTCAAAACAAAAAGAGAGAGGGAAATACAGAGCATAGAAGGAAAAGGAGGAGGAGGAGGAGGAGGAAGAAGAGGAAGAAGAGGAAGAGGAAGGTGAATGGGGA
Source organism: Sorex fumeus (assembly GCF_029834395.1). Taxonomy (NCBI): domain Eukaryota; kingdom Metazoa; phylum Chordata; class Mammalia; order Eulipotyphla; family Soricidae; genus Sorex; species Sorex fumeus. The sequence goes on along the minus strand of NW_026606154.1, from coordinate 4,116,788 downwards.
AGGAGGGAAATGAGGGAGTGTGTTAGGAGTGGGGGGGGCAGAGTAGGGAGAAGGAGTGTGTGCAATTATTATCCAAAAGGTTTTTCCTTGGAAAGCTGTCCTTTCCTATTGCTCTGTGTGTGTGTGTGTGTGTGTGTGTGTGTGTATACGTGTATGTGTGCGTGCATGCATGTGTGCGTGCGCCTGGGCTGGATTCCCAGAAGCCCACGGTCCCCTGAGCAACTGCTGGGAATAACCATCAAGCACAGGGCCAGGAGGAGGTCTGCAGACCTCAGGATGTGGCCCCAAAACCCAAATCCATTAAAAAATTAAAAAATTCCTAACTTTTGATATCTTAATACGTTCCCTAGAACACTCATTAGCTGATTTGAGGACATCTAGGTTTGATGCCAGATATAAAGGGATGCTATTTGGGGGGCGGGGGGGCAGGGAAGAAGTCGAAGGATCACACAAAGGACTGAGCCTAGGCATCTTGCAAAGCAGGCACTCAGTCCTTGAGTTCTATCTCCAGCCTTTTCATTGTCTTTTAAATGATTCTCACTCATTATATTCTTTTTCTGTGAATGATAACACATGAAATTGTACTGAAACACATACAAAAGCATTAAAAAAAGGTTTTTAGGAAAGGGGTATGTTACAGTTAATGTAATAAAGATGATCTAAAGGTAGGTATTTAGAACAGTCTACCACTTCACAGGATGGACAAAAAAATTTTGAATTGATTTGAGCTTTTCATCTGTTTCTCTTTCCCCCACTTTGAAGCAAATGATCAGATTTAGTTCTCCTTAAATGTAATTACTGGAGTTGTTATCAGGCAGGCCTGCTGTCACTAAAATGATGATAAATCTATATCAGTCATCTTCGTGTGCTCATATACACAGACTACAGAACTTTATTTAGATCATGTGACTGAATGTCTAGTTTTTGTGTGAGAGATCTTTAAAAAAAAATCTATGATTCTTAATAGGGCAAAGGGTCAACATGTTTTAATATAACTCAACTTAACCCAGATGTCAACTGTGGTCTTCCTGACCTTTAAAACATGGTAGAAATTATTCAAACACACAAATTTAATGTCTGTAAAGCTCACAAGGTTTCTGCTAATCTCTGGTGCTAACGTATGGTTCAGTTGTTTTGTCTGCAATTGATATTATCTTTTACCACCATGCCAAATTAGTACAAATATCAGACAAGAGGGTTCATTACGTCAAGAATTTTGCAAGTTGGTGGATTCACATAAAATTTTACACTGAATTCTCTTGGTGCACAGTTAAAAAAACTGTTCTTTTAATATATTTCCTCTGGTTCAAAATTATTACTTCTATACCAATAAAACTTTCTCTGCTTTACATTTCAAAGCCATGTACAAAAATAACCAAATTTCCACCTTTTTCATATAAGAATGCATTCATTTTACAAATAATGTCCAAAATAGTAATAATTGAAAAATTTTTTACCTTACAATCTTGCAGTATTTCCTTAAAACTGGTTTGGGTAATTTCATAGTCACCAATGTTCAAGTTGCTCAGTATCTCTAAAATTAAATCTTTTTCACTTCCATAGAATTTTGTCATACCCAGAATAATGTAACTCTTTAAAACCACACCGTAAATCATATTTTTAGAGCATTAACCTACCGAAGAACAGGACAGAAAATCAATAGTGTATGCAGCTTGATGCCTTTTCATATATTGATTTACATGTCATTTGTCTGCAATTATTGTTTAAATACAATTCACTCTTCCTAATAGTTTCCTATTATCACTGTTGTATGCAAGAGTCAGACTTGCCCAAAAATGGTATTAAGCCCAAACCCAAACCAAATTTTTTTACTCCCCTTGAAATATTACTGAGTTTCAATGCAATTGGACAACATATTTCAGAGCACTGCAGCATCTGCACCGAACTCTATTTCCTAGAAGATAATTCTCATGAAACTTATCATTTTAAGGCTGAGCACCATTTTAGCGATAAGGGAATATGGAACATCCAATGATAATCAAGATTATGTAGGCCCTGCTGATTGCATTGTATGTACATGTCTAATGCACTTCATTAGCGTTCATGTGTACTTCTTATAAGTGCCATATGTGTGTGCACAAAAACATGATTTTCTACTCTGAAGAGCAAATATTCCTCCTATTTTGAATTTTTTAAAATGCCGGCTATCTATTGCCACAACCTGGATGGACCTTGCAATTGACCAAAGACAAATACTATAAAACTTTCACTTAAATATGAACTCTAAAATTAAAACAATTTCAGATTTAGAAAACATATCAGTGGAGAAATTGTTGGGGATTGAGGAGATAAACGGGTAAAGGACGTACAAGCGGTACAAATGTCTACCAGTTCTAAGACATTCCCAAGGGATGCAATACACAGCACCGTGTGCATAGATAAACTATACAGCATTACACTTTTGAAAAATTGCTGAGATTAGGTGCGACATAGATTTACTGTGGCCATTATTCTGCACTGTGAACAATGTCAAGGCATTATGTTTTACACCTGAATCTAATGGAAACCTGTTATTTAAATCTTCCATGTTCAAGGGGCCAGAGTGCTAGTCCAGTGGATAGGGCGCTTGCCTTGCACACAGCCGATCCTGGTTCAATCCCCGGCACCCCATATGGTCACCCAAGCACCGCGCTTGGAGTGACTCCTAAACGGAAAGCCAAAAAAACAAAAAAGAAAAAAACTTTTCAAAATAAACCTTTCAGGTTCAATCTGGGGTTTTCCCCTTATTTGGGGGGCCACATCCAGCTGTACTCAGAGCTTTCTCTTGGCTCTGCACTCACCATCACGCTTGGCTGTGCTCAGGGGCCAGATGGGTGCTGAGGGTCAGGTTGGCTGAATGAACAAGGCAAGTACCCTACCCACTGCGTTATCTCTTAAGCCCCTTAAATCTGCTCTTTTAAATAACAGTTATTTTTAAAAATAATACAGAGCAAATTTAAGCAACCAAATGGGCCTTGCTCCTTGATGATCACTCAACCAAATGCCCCACAGGGAGGGGCATGGTCACTGCGTTGGCTCCATTCTGCATCCTCGGGCTGAAAGTGGTACTCAGATGCACTCAGTCAAAGCCCTGACTCCGGTCTTCCCACCCCTAGGCAGCAAGACCTCGAGTCCCTGCTTCTGATGATGCTGGCTGGTGCGGAAATGGACCAGCTGATTTACAGATGGAGGTTCTTGGATCTATCCCAAAGGGCCCAGAAGGGCTGTCTGAGGGAGCTGGATCTTCCTATCAAGTATCTCTTAGTTCCGTCCCGTGCCACAGAACTAAACAGAAAGCTGTATCTGAGAAAGTGTGGGTCTTCTTTTTCTTTTACATTGCGGCTCATTCTTAAGTACAGTGACATTAATATGAGAAGTTCTATGGGTATGCGTGCATGTCCTCATTAAAAGACAGAAATTTAACGAGTGACAGAGTCATCACTAAAACAACTCAGGGGACATACCCACAGGAGTAACTCACTCTGCACTGTCCACATTTTAAGCAATTCAGTCTGAAAAAATCAAAATGCAAATTATTTGGGGGTAGGGACCAGTACCAGAAGTGCATTCAGTCACGTCCGACACACATGATGCTGTTCTGATCAATTAAAATCATACTTCATTCTGTTTGGGCTTTTCAAACTGTTTGTTGCAGAAATATTTTAGGAAATCTTAGAAAGGACTGTGTATGTGAGTATGTATGTATGTATGAAAAAGTGAAATTAAACTCAAGTTGCTTGCTTTGCTGATTGTTGAGTAGAAAGCAGAGGTCTAACTGTCATGCTAATCCTTTCACACACACAAACACACATACACAGAGACAGACACACATACAAAGAACACTTTACGGAAGTACTACTGATTTTCAAAATAACCTTTTGTCATTTTGGACATGGTGCAAAGTATAGAACCATATAATATAAAACCCACGCCAAAAGACTCATCTCCTTTCTTCATTTTCAAAGGCATCAATTCTTTCAACATAAAGGAAGGAGGCAGAGAATGAAAAATGCTTTTAGTCCACAGCATGGACTTTTAAAAAAGCCCAATCTTCTTTGAAACCAACCATAAACAATCCCAGCAAAAGCAAGGGAGAAATGTCTATATTCAAGTGACTATTTGCATGATTTCTAAGACTCACTCCCCTCTCTCTTTCTCTCTGATGAGATTTCTGGTTTAGATGCAAAATCAAATGCTACGAAAGGCCAGTTTTCTGGAGAGTTTTAATGGTGAATAAAAGCATATGGAAGTTTAGAGAGAAATAATAAATTTGTAATATCTGACTTGTGTACAAAGAGAATGTAATGGGAGGCCCCGCATTCCACCGTGGATATATGATTTACTGCCCAGAGCTAGAATTTCAAGAGAAAATAGTGCAGGGAAAATTTTTCCTCTCACATTCCATCACCTCAATAGTTCTCCCTTCAAATGCTCCTTGGCCAGGTTACTCACTCCCCATGACCAGGGGCGCAGAGGACAGATGCCAAGCATTTAATGTGCTTAATCAAATTATATTGAGCCCCAGCCTTGCATTTATCATCCTTGTCAGCAAATAAAAATCTCTCTTCCCTGGGTAAAAATGGGGCACCTGTGAAAACTGTTCTGGGCAGAGTGAAATTCGAAAGTTAAAAAAGTCGTCACAAATCTAGAAATCAAAGAGGGTTAGATTCAGAGGGAGCAGGCGGTTTTTGTTGGGGATAAATGGCAAATTCTAACTCTTTAATTTTAAGTAAATGAAAGAAAAGTTAGTACTTACTCCTAGCTCTTTAGGAATTGATTAGACTGATTCAGTGGGCTGATTCTATAGAAATGATGCCTTTTTGTACTTGAAGTAGAAATTTTTATTCACAATTAATTAAAAAAAAAAATAAGAATCTGGGGTCAGAGAGATAGTACCGGGGCTAAGCGAAGATGCTTGCTTTGCATGTGGCTAGCCCAGCAAAGCAAGGGTTAAATCCCCAGCCCTTGGTTAAATCTCCCACATACCAACAGGAGCAACCCTGGAGCACAGAGGCAGAGGGGCATCCCAAGCTCTGCCAAGTGTGGCTCAAATGCCCACCCCCAACATAAATTAAGTTAAAATGAACTGTGAGTCTGGAAACAATAGCGGAAAACACCTGCTACACGTGGGGGCTGATGGGGTCGGGAAGAGTGTAATGCAGAGTGGAAGTCACTCTGAAATGCAGTTCCAATGCCTGCTTTGCCAAGCAGAAACGCCAGGGAGAGAAGAGAAGAGCCTTCACCTCTGATGCAGGTGGAGGCACGGAGGAATGAGCACACAGTGTCTGTTTGCCAGCAGCGACTCCCAGAGGGGCTCTGGGGCAGGACCAACCCACAGGTGCATGCAATAGACACTTGAGTCTACTGGAGACAGACTCAAGGACCTCACCTCCATGAACAGATAAGCGGCATGGAAGTCAACAAGTAGGATTAGGATGGGGGGTAGAACGCACGTTAGAAAGGTCTTAATGTCATCTACCTGGGACCCGAGATTGGCCAAGAGCATCTTAACAGACCAGACTTACTCTTACTCTTGGGACATGAGCACACAAATAGAGGACGATGAGAAGCAGGGAATATTCGAATACATAATTTAAATGCTTTATAGATTTAAAAATAGAAACCTCAGCAATGCGGACCAAATTTATTTAATACTTAGCTTGCATCAACTCGCACAAGCAAAATAACTCTAAAGGGAGTAATATTAGCCACTTTTTACAGATGAGAGTGAGACGGTATCCCAGATACTACTTAGACCAAGATTTGTGACTTCAAAGCCCGACCATGTGCCTTGCAATATTTTACCACATCCCTAGACTTTTATGTCAAACATATCTTTGCTCTCTGAAAATGACAAAGAATTTAAAAACTACCACAAGCATGCACACATGTCTACAATGTTGGATGCTGTAAAAAAGAGGGAGGAAGAATATATCTACCAGAACTGTAAGAACATGCAACGTACTCATGACACATATTTATCTGTAAATACCACGGAGTCTGGACCTTCTCCAGAAAGAAAGGGAAGTGCCATGCAGGATGGTTAGAGTGTGCTTAAGGAGAAGTTCTAGGGGCCAGAGAGATGGTACAGTAGGCAGTGCACCTGCCTCGCACATGGTTGACCTGGGCTTGATCCCTAGCACCCCATTAGACCCTGAGCCCCCACCGAAGTGACCCCTTGAGTGCAGAGCCAGGAATAAGCCCTGAACACCGCCACATGTGGACCCAAAACAAAACATGTCTTGGTTTATGACTTGGACAACAGAAGAAGAAACACTAACGAGGGATGGCGACAATTTAAGATTGGGCCAGAGTGATAGCACAGCGGGTAGGGCATTTGCCTTGCTTGTGGCCTACCCGGGTTCAATGCTCAGCATCCCATATGGTCCCCCAAGCACCACCAGGAGTAATTCCTGAGTGCAGAGTCAGGAATAACACCTATGAATCTCTGGGTGTGACCCAAAGGAAAAACCAAACCAAACCAAAGATTGGGACTTGACTTTCAAGTGCTTGGGGCAAAGCGGGTGTGTTGGGGAGAATTCCAAATGGAAATGGATCCTATTTGGAGATGTAGGCAGAACAATCTAAGGCATATTAGCTGCTCGATAAATGAAGGCAAAGTCTTGGTCTTTGGTTTTAACACTGAGAGCACCAAGTGATAAGAGGAAGCAGGAGATGAGAAAGAAAGAGGAGGAAGAGGGGGTCCAAAAGGGATGCAAGGACAGAGGGGGAAGGTTTGGGCCACTGGGGGGGGGGTGATAGAGGGATAGTAACTCTGTATGTCCAAATCACGAATGTAGCACTACTGTAGCCGGGCTGCTCAGAGTACAATAAAAATTGAAATGGAAAGGACATGTACGATTAGCTAAAACCATGGTTATTAAATCCACCAGGGGAAGAAAGGTGACTTGGTAGGTGTGCAGAAGAGGAAAGGATGGGAGACTATGGGACCCTGAAGATGATTGCTGCTTCAACAATAAAACCAGAAGAAATGAGAAAGAGAGAAGATCGCATGTATGACCCCAAGGAGGAACCATCAATACTGTACAGAACATGTGAAATGGAAGGGAAATGGTATTTCAGGGTGAGTGAACAGTTGCCGGTATCCTGTGTGGATGAGACTCCCAGTTAGATCAAGGCAACTAAATTACTTGGGATAATAGCTATTTTTTTTTAGCTCCACAAGTCTTTTAGAATTTTATTAAATGTGTATTTTATACATTTCTTTAATCACACAAAGGGATGGATAACCATACGAGTTTCCAAATGTGAGGGTGAGTTAAATCTATACGCTCTCCCAAACCATGACCTGCCATTGTGGTACTCAAAAGATTAAGTGTGCAAAAGAGTGTCTTAAAATTCCCCAGAAAGAGAGAGGGGTAGATTTAAGGGGGACGTTCCTCTACAGGAAAAGGAAAGAGAAAGCAGCGTGTAGGACGTGTGGGGTGAAGTTCTGAGGGTCAGTGGGAGACGTATTTGCATTTCGGCTCTGGCAGTTTCATTATGTTGTCAATTATTACAGTGCAATGTTCTAATAGGAGTTTCATCATGCATTCGAATTGGAAAGAGGATTCATTTAGTCGCCACAACAAATTGAGCTCAGCGGGCTTCATTTCAGGAACTTCTGTGGTGTCAAGTGGTCAGTCCTTCAGTTTTAATTTCTAGATGGATGAGATGCAAATTGCATGATCTTTTCTCCTCTGCTAGTCAAAGCAAATGGCTCCAATTACATTCTAACATACCCTTAACTGGGAGGTAAATAACATTATCAGCTGGGGACGTGGTCGGATGCATCACAAAGAAAAGATTAATTATCTTGTAAAGGTATTGTATTATCTTAATTGTTCACATCACTCAAGCTTTTCTAATTAGAAAAGTAAATATCATCCCGGCAGGTTCTTGCCCCTGGCACAATGGAAAACAAATAAATAAATAAATAAATAAGCTAAACATTTGCATGAATTATGCCTTTCCAAGTATTTAAACTTGATAAGGCCAACCATCGGTTCATACCTGTTTTCCTGTCAACGGCTTTCTTAAAGGTCAATAGTAGTTCTTCTGTAAAAAAGTGACAGGATAACTGTCTGGGGCTAAGAAACAAATGCCAACGTGTGTGTGTTGCCAGCAGGCCTACCAATCCATGGTCCTCCAGCCCACGACTGCTCTGTGGCCTCCCAACTCCAAGATGCTTTTCATGTGCGTTCCTGTTGTCTCTGGCTTCTGCTGACTGTCTACCTAACTCCACTTTAATATCAGGTCTGAAAAATTATGAGGTTGTTGCTCCAGGTCTTGAGACCACGAATAGGTCACTTTACCTTCTCTAAACCTCAACAAACTCACCAATAAAATGAGACTGGAAATGAAAGATAACAATTATGGTAGTAATCATATTCATTGTTATTAATGACATATTTGATTTGAGGACAAAACCAACGCATCCAAGAGAAACCCTCGGTACTGGTGTCCCGGGTACTTGGCACCAAGCCAGAGTCAAGAAACAAATTCACTGGAACCAAATGCATGTAGGAAGCAAACACACACTTCTCTTCTCCTGGCTTTCTGTAGCCCTGTAGCACTGTCCTCCCGTTGTTCATCGATTTGCTTGAGCGGGTCCAGTAATGTCTCCATTGTGAGGCTTGCTGTTACTGTGTTTGGCATATCGGATACATCACGGGTAGCTTGGCAGGCTTTGCCGTGCAGGTGAGATACTCTCGGTAGCTTGTCAGGCTCTCCAAGAGGAGCGGAGGAATCAAACCCGGGTCGGCCACATTCAAGGCAAACGCCCTACCCACTGTGCTATCCCTCCAGCCCAAGCGAAACCCTCGGTACTGGTGTCCCCGTTACTTGGCACCAAGCCAGAGTCAAGAAAACAAATTCACTGGAACCAAATGCATGTAGGACACACACACACACACACACACACACACACACACACACACACCTCTTCTCCTGGCTTTCTATTTCCTAATATTTCTTCCGAAGGCCCAATCCAAGAGCTGACTGACCACAAAAAAAATTAATTGCACAATTTAGTGGCTGAAGTTGGCTTCAGTGAACACAGTGAAGAAACAGCCACAGGGAGAGTCTACTGTCCCTTTGAGACCCTGTTCTTAAGATGCATCCTAAATTTTCCCAGCATTCTCTGAATAAGAGTATGGGCTGGAGCGATAGCACAGCGGGTAGGGCATTTGCCTTGCATGCAGCCAACATGGCCGACCCGAGTTCGATTCCTCCGCCCCTCTCGGAGAGCCCGGCAAGCTACCGAGAGTATCTCGCCCACACAGCAGAGTCTGGCAAGCTCCCCTGTGACGTATTCGATATGCCAGACACAGTAACAACAAAGTCTCCAATGGAGACGTTACTGGGCCCGCTCGAGCAAATCGATGATCAACGGGAGGGCCTTTACTTTACTTTACTTAATTTCAGATGAATGGTTCAGTTATGTGAGTTATTTACACCCAAACTGTTTCCTTCACCCTTGGTGTTACCTTCCTGACTTCATGTCTTGATCAGGACATGCGCAATCAAGAATGGGCTTCATGCCCAACCAAGAATGGAGCCCTCTGGACAAGCTGTCGTGGGAATGGCTAGTTATTCTTCATCAACTCCTGTTGCGTTCTCGACTACACTTAAATTGAGAGGATGCAAACCATTATCCCAAGTGCCATTTCCATTTGCTTGCATTTGGCACCTTGCCCTCCACAACGGGACTGAGGACTGTCACCGTTTCTTCCAAAATTATTACATTAACCCTGCAGCTTCTCTTGCTTGGTATTCAACGCCCTCTACTCCTTCTGCATAATGAAGGCTATCTCATCGAGACTTCTCATTCAAGACTTCAAGACACCCAGTAGGCTTACGATAAGGGATCTGAGGCATTTCCGGTACTATTCGGTTCCAGACACTATCTCAGATGTGCCTAATGCCAAAATAAATGAGAATAATTCTTGTTTACAGGGTTCATCTTAGTTTGAAATGTGTGCTTAAAGTAGCATCACGTTTCTGCTAGAGATGGTGACTTCCCCCTCAGTCATTTTCCTCTCCAAGTCCCCACCTTTGATGAAACAACAATCACATTTTGATCCCAGGTCAGTACTGGAAGAGGAAACTTGTAACTGATCGACTGAGTTCCAGTGGTGAAAATATTTAGAAAGATCATCCAGGATATCAATTCATAATGCAAAGACAGTGAAATATTTGGGAGGGAGGGAGGGAGGGGGGAGGAAAGAAGAGAGAAAGTCTTTTTGTAAATCAAAAAGGAAGAAAGGAAGGAGGAAGAAGGGAGGGAAGGAGAGAGGAAAGAAGGGAGGAGGGAAGGAAGGAGGGAAGGAGGAAAGGAAGGAGGGAGTGAGAGAAGCCAAATATAGGAGTGCTGTGGGCTCAGAGAGGCCCCTGGGGTCCAGCATCATTACCCTGAAGATCAGTCAGATTGCTGAAATAGGGGCTGGAGCGATAGCACAGCGGTAGGGCATTTGCCTTGCACGCAGCCAATATGGCCGACCCAAGTTCAATTCCTCCGCCCCTCTCGGAGAGCCCGGCAAGCTACCGAGAGTATTCGATATGCCAAACACAATAACAACAAAGTCTCCAATGGAGACGTTACTGGGCCCGCTCGAGCAAATCGATGAACAACGGAGGGCCTTTACCAAAAAGGGTAAACTTACGCTTTTCCACATGAGGAGATAAAGTCGTTCGAAAAGAAATATTCAAGTACTGCATAGCCACAGTTCTTGTACAGAAGACTTAAAAATGTCCATTTTCCCATTCAAGTTAATGGCACTTGGCCTTGAAAAATATTCAGAACACATTACCCCACCTCACCCAACAGAAATTTCATAAGGAGGAATGTTGTGTCTGCCTTGTTCATTAAGTTAACCTCATTGTCCTGTATGATGCCTGGCCCAGGACCCAAGCTCAGTAAACATTTACTGCAAGGATGAATTCATCTGGCCACCAATTTACCACCGATGAGAAAACAGGTGAGGACCAAGGGAAATTTAAAAGCCAAAGAAAATCTATTTGCGAATTAGGAGAAGGCTATTCTGAACACAGTGGGAAAATACAAGATTCGATGCAAAGTCAGAATAATCCTGTCACCCTTCATGGATCTATAGTCGCTGTTTTGTCTCCAAATTGATGGTAATTTCCCACTAAATTAGGAGGTATTAACTAATGAAAAAGAGCTGAAATGCTGACTCAGTAAGATTTCAGAAAGTTGGAGGAGTTCCTCTGCCTTAGTTCTTTAAGTTAATGAAATCGTGTTCCTACCCCTCCACCAAACCCTTCATTCAAATGTCACTTTCCTGATTGCTTCTGTTATGTGCCATTGAGTCATGGAGATTTCACGGCTGACTCATGCAGAGGCAAGGTGATAAATCAGAACCACGGAGCAATGTCAGAGAAATCACAGATGACAGACGGCATTTCAGAGAAACGCCCGTGGGGAACCAGGTATTTATTTTCACTTTGCACCAACTACTAAATAGCCCGTCCTTGGCAAGGGGAGTTGTCATTGTCAGGAAGGTAAGGAGTTACTCCTTGCTATTTTGGTACAAAGGAAAGACACATTCCAAATAGAGGATTAAGCTCCTGTGTTGTTGGAGCAAATTCAAACTGGACTTATAAAGCATCAATTTGAAAAGAAAGCAGAATTACTGCAAAATTGGGGGCCTCTGGTGAGGAAAGCCCAACAAGGATTTTTTAGGGATGCCTTCTATAAAGAATTCAATCAAAGTGGGGTGTTAATGGGGGAACTGACTTAAAAAAAAAAGAGTAGAAACCTTTGCTTCCATGAGTCAAGCTGTGCACTAATAGCTCACAACTGACTCTTGGGAGTCAGTTTCTCGTCTTTTATGTCACTGTAGTCTAAAATTATACACAGAATCTACAGTAATATTCAAAATAAAAGCAAAGGATAGCTATGGATTCACAAAGCTCTTAAATGCCTAGTTAAGGTAAGAAATATGCCTTGAATGAGCATGTTCTCAGAAACTACCTGATCAACAATAAGATTCCTCAGCCTTTTATGGGAAATGGCTACGGATTCCAAGGAAAGTTACTGAAATTCAAAAATTGGGTAATCTTGTAAATTTATGACACTTTTAACACACACAATATTCCAGAGGCAAGAACAGATCCCTTAGGATTTACAATGGGTCTATCGTTAAATAATTCCAGAGCATGAGGCTTACATGAATTTTAAAATCTGAGTAAAACTTTGTCTGACTATTGAATTTTTCCTTTTTCTTTTTTGTTTGTTTCTAGGACTTACAGGCTTAATAAAATGACATATTTTTTTGGTGGAGAGGTGCAGTGTGGGCCACAACTGGCTGTGCTCAGGGGCCCCTCCCTGCCTCTGTGTTCAGGGGACACTCCCAGCGGTGACTGGGGGACCAGGTGATGCCAGGACCCAAGGAGGCATTTGCTGCTAACCTCAGTACTCCCCCGCCCATCCTCACAATCACCTTTTCTTGTCCCTCAGCCAGAAATCAAACGTGCTGCAGAATCTCTTCTCTGAAAACAACAGACAAAGAGAGTGGAAGTAAGGTTCTCCAGAGGGAGCAATCCACCCCATTCCACCTTCTGCCGACCTCACGACCCCAGGGAAGGCAGGACCACGGGATGAGCTGTTTACTAACCAAGACGACACCATGAAAGCCACGTGACGCTTTTACGGGAACCTCTCAGCAACTCTGGTGGACGCTGAGAGGCACGCCTGCATGTACAAATGCCCATTCTCTTATGAATTGTGCCAAGAAAGAAGAGCTGAGAAGGCATCTTCTTCCAAATTCTGAAGGGAAACTAGCCTTTAAGTAGGCACTTTTGGTGCACTCTGCATTAAAGTGTTTTAATAGCATCCATTTATCATTTTAACAGCAAGCATTTACGAAAAGGTGTATGACCAGGTGCAGAGAGGGAGAGAAAAAAAAATGTATGCACATAATGTATCCCGAGGCTTAAGTTTTCACAAGACAACGTGAAGTCACGTCAGAAATGGGAAATGCTGTACTTTCCCCCCTTAATTTGCCGGTGGTGTGTGATTCGAGATGGAGCTCTCTGGGTGTCAGTGCTTTGATCAGAAAACGGTCAATGGTTCTTCTGTATGAAGCACTGACTGAGATGCGGCCTAAAGGAATCAGGTTAATTCAAGGTTCCTAAATTAGCCATGATCACAGACCAGGTGCAATCATGATGGTAATGGTGTGCTCAGAAAACCCAGTTTATTCCTGGTTTTATCTGAATGCCAGGGTGATGCGAAGAACCACCACATCCTCATTTAACACAGGCTGCTCTCTCAGAAAACACAGTGACTTGTTGCCCAGTTGGCCTAGGGAATGTCTTCATATGACCCCCAGACCACCACAAGTAGCTTTTAGAGCCATTAAAGCTCATGGCTTCTTTGGAAATGGTAAAGCTACAGTAATCGCATTGAGAAATGTTAGCAAGACATTTCCAAATCTGCTTCCCTTCAAAACCTCAGTGCACTCAGAGGATCACGGTTCATCAGCTTCCTCTGTCCCTTCATCTCAACCACGCCACCATACAGACACAACACGTCTCACAATGCTAGGTCCGCACTCTCGGCCCACCAACTAATGCAGGAGCTATTGTGGGAAGTTTCTTCTTGTGTTAGGTCTCCTGAGGGAGTTCTGTGATCATCCTGCACCTCCAACAGAGGAAGGTCACCTCGCAGTTTGAATGGTCAGGGACACAACCGCTCATAGGAGTACGCAAAAATTTAAAAAAAGGCACAGCAGAATTTAAACATCATCAGTCAAGGGAAGGATGGGGCAGAAACACGGGGAAGGTCTTAAAATGCATGGAGTCCGGGAAAAGTGGACCCAGGATGAATCTGGTGATTACGGTGATCAGGTGAAATGCTGCTTCTTGGTTAACACTGGATCTGTACCAGAGAAGTCCCAGGAACGTGCAGTGCATTTTCCTCATACCTTCACGCTCATGAGCCAAATTTCAGGGACCCCTAAAGATCATCCCAGCTCCACATGTAGCGTGTGCTAACACACAGGTACCTTAGTGTTGTGGAGGAGAAATGACTAGTGCTGTTTGTGTTTTCTTTAAGAGTCAGCAAGTCGACATCGAGGCAGGTCTGTGAGCCAAATCCCCCACAGAGGTGCTAACTCTGCCACTAGACAACCACCGGAAAGGCAGCAGAGGTCCGACTTAAAGGAAGGTGTGCTCGCGCTCCAATAAAACTTTATTAACAAAACGGAAACCAGCCGATCCTTGCTTCATATTATCCCTGCGGCCTGCCTTTCCGTTTGCTCCTTTCCCCTCCTGCTTCTGCTAAGCACAGGAACCAGTTCCACAGAGGAAAGCTCTCTGAGAGCCCTTCCCACTTTTCTTTGCTTCTGAAGAGCCAGACCCGGGCTGGAGGATCCTTAGAGGTGACTGGGTACTAGTTTCCCTTTTCGCATCTACCTTCAGATTTGAAGAGTCTCGGGGCCACATGATAAAGGACATTCTGGGATTCTAACAGTCTCACACGCTTATTCGGGGTTGAAATATTCCTCTTCCTCCCATTCTCTCCCCCTCCATCTCTCCTCCACCTTTCTCCCCCTCTTCCTCCATCTAACCTTCTCTCCACTCCCCCTGCTCCCCCTCCCTCTCTTCCCTCTTCTCCTCTCCTCTCCCTCTCTTTCTCTCTTTACCTCTTTCTTTCTCGTTCCCCTTTTTCTCTCTCTCCCTCTCCCTCTCCCTCTCCCTCTTTCTTTCTTTTTTTCTCTCCCTCTTTCTTTTTCTCTCTCTTATTTTTGTCACTGGGCTTTTAAATTTTGCTTTCGGGGGCCATCTAAAAGCTTCCTCAGCTCAGCTAGTTAACAGAACCCCGGGGTTTGGTCAAGTTCTGGCTACGGGTCACCTAATTTCTCTAAAGGAGGTAAGCGGGAGAGTTGAGATTTCACTTGTACTCAGGAGTACCTTTTCTTTTTTCTGTCTTCTGACTATGCCCAGCAGTGCTCAGGATTTCCTCCTGGCCCTGGGCTCAGGTCTCACTCCTGGCAGGGCTAAGGAGGCCATACAGGGTGCCGGGGATCAAAGCCCAGATGGCTAAGTGCAAGTCCCAGTTCCTCCCTGCTGTACTATCTCTGCCAAGCGCATTTTGTCAGTTCAAGACAGCGGCAGAGGATCCCGCTCTAGTTGTGCATGGAACGTACTATGCAAGGCAGGGAACAGGGGAAGGCGGGAGGAGGATGCAGATATGACCAGCTCCTGCTCCCTACGCACTGCCCAGGTCTGGGGGAGAAGCAAGCTCTCTTGCTTCAGGTCAGCGTCTGTCCTTCCCCTCTTGGGAGTTGTGCAATGCACGCAGGGCACAACCCACACCCCTCCACATCCTTTCAGCACAGAGCTTGCAGTGGCCAGACATCACACACTGTGTGCTGTGGAGACCCCAGATGGCAGAAGGGCTGAGACCCACTCGGGTGCAATCCTGGGTGCTGCTGAGGAACAAGCTGCCGGCCTGGTCAATCTTCAAGCTTCAAGTGGGATGGCGCGTATCCCACAGAGCTGGCCTCAGGTGCCCTTGTCTATTCCATTTCTAGCTCCCGGAACTGCAGGCAGCGAAGAAAGCCTCGGTCTCAGCCTGGAAGAATTTCAGTGACCTGAATCATGAGCTCCATCCAGCCACTCCTCTCTCTCACCCTACCCCAGGCCTGGGGCTGAGATTCCCCTTCCCAGAGTCGGAGACGCATGTCCGCAGGCTTGGAACAGTCACAGGAGGAGGCAGCACCCTGAGCCCTTGGTGCCCTTCACCAGGCTGGAACAGTGGAACAGTTTGTAGTTTGGGTTGATTTTAAACATAGGAGAGCTAACGGAAGGGGCAGGAAGACACCTGCATCACACCCAGCAGCCCGGAGGTCTCAGGTTCACAGCCACGGAAAAGAGAAAGGAACACATATTTCAAAGCTGGAGCAACAGCACAGCAGGGAGGGCATTTTCCTTGCACACAGCCGGCCTGGGTTCAATTCCCAGCATCCCACAGGTTCCCTGGGCACTGCCAGGAGTAATTCCTGAGTGCAGAACCAGGAGTCACCCCTGTGCATTGTCCGATGTGACCCAAAAAGAAAAAAAAAGGAACACATGTTTCCATGAAATACCATCATACCCATCAACTCCGATGTGTGACCCACACAGTCAGATATAGCTGTTGTGACTTGGGAGAGCACAATGCAACACAGCACAACACAACACATATCTGAGTCAGACTCCATACCCGGGGACAGCACAGGAGTCCAGGAATTGGAAAGCGGCCCAGGGACAAAGCGCTTCATCCGACCCCCACGCACACACTCCGGAACAGCTGTGCAGTGGCCTCTACAGGGAAGGGGCTGCAGGCAAGGACAACCCCCCCTCCCTCCGCAGAGTCCCTGCCCAGCCCGGGACAGCCACCGCCAGTCTGACTCTGACTTGAGCTCCACAGCTGTGGTGGAACTCGCATGACGGCTGCGGGAGGGAAATTGTTCCCAGGTGAGAAGTAAATTATCTGGCTTGGCACAAAGCAAAAGAGAGAGGAAAAAAAAAGAGGTTGAAAAGGCAAATTCCACCTGCCTTTCTCTAGGCAAGGTATTTTCTTTTTGTTCAGACATCTCCCTGCCACCCAGTCCAGCAAGTGCCCACAGGTCCAATTTATAGCCTGATTCTGGCAATGGCTTCCCTTTTGCATTGTGCATATATGCAGTGTGCGTGCGTGCATGGATGTGTGTGTGTGTTTGTGCGCATGGATGTGTGTGTGTTTGTGCGCATGGAAGTGTGTGTTTGTGCGCATGGAAGTGTGTGTGTTTGTGCGCATGGATATGTGTGTGTGTGTGTGTGTGTGTGGGTGCGCGCGCATGCATGGATGTGTGTGTACCAGCAGCTTGTTCCTCGGCAGCACCCAGGATTGCACCCAAGTGTGTCTCAGCCCTTCTGCCATCTAGGGTCTCCGCACCACATGAATGTGTGTGTGTGTGCGCATGAATGTGTGTGTGCGTGTGCGCATGGATGTGTGTGTGCCAGCAGCTTGTTCCTCGGCAGCATCCAGGATTGCACCCAAGTGTGTCTCAGCCCTTCTGCCATCTAGGGTCTTCGCACCACATGAATATGTGTGTGTGCGCATGAATGTGTGTGTGCGTGTGCGCGCGTGGATGTGGGTGTGCGTGTGCGGATGTGGGTGTGCGCGCGCATGGATGTGGGTGTGTACGCGCACATGGATGTGTGTGTGTGCGCGTGGATGTGTATCCAGAGGGCTGAGGCGACTGCTGTTTAGAGGAGGTGTTTTAGGAAACCTCAGCTTATGGCTTGATTTGACTCACCCATTTATTCATTAATACATTCCTTCACTTAAACAACACTGGGTTGGAGCCATAGCACAGCAGGTAGGGCATCTGCTTTGCATGTGGGTGACCCAGATTCAATTCCCAGCATCCCATAGAGTCTCCTGAGCACCACCAGGAGTAATTCCTGAGTGCAGAGCCAGGGGTAACCGAGTGTGCATCGCTGAGTGTGACCCAACAAACAAACACTGTCCTCCCGTTGTTCATCGATTTGCTCGAGCAGGCCCAGTAATGTCTCCATCATGAGACTTTTTGTTACTGTGTATGGTATATTGAATACATCACAAGTAGCCTGCTAGGCGTTGCTTTGTGGGCGAGATACTCTCAGTAACTTGCCGGGCTCTCCAAGAGGGGTGGAGGAATCAAACCCGGCTCAGCTGGGCTGGCTGGGTGCAAGGCAAATGCCCTACTGCTGTGCTATCGACCCAAAAAACAATAAAGAAAGAAAAGAAAGAAGAAAAGAAAAGAAAAAAGAAAAGGGCAGATGTGAAGCCTTATCTAAGCAGGAAGACCGGATGGGACAGTGGGTGTCTCCTGCACCCAGTGACAACCCAGGCCACACTGCTGCTGCCCATCAAGGGGTGAATTATGCCAAAAATGCCAAAGCTACCCCGCAGGAAGCAGCAGAGGGCGGGCTCAGAGGCACCAATCCAAGACCAGGGGAAGCGGGCCCAGGGTGCTACACTACCATCCACTCACTCACCCCCCCCCCCCTTTTGATGACAAGGGTGGACAAATCAGGTTGTTGAGACTCAGTGCTGCCCAGGAATTGATGCTCATGATTCCAGCACAGACTAGGGCTTTTCTTCCACCTGCTGGAGAAGACTGGAGCCACGCTAAGGCGAGGGAGGGCCTGGGCATCTAGAAGCATAAACGTCGGCAGCACCCAGTTTGGAGGTTCTGCACTTCAGCAGGGACAGGTGGCAGCCAAGCATCAGGAGTGGCACTGCAAGGAGCCTCCCCACCCCAGTGACAGATCCCCAACCCCTGTAATCTAGATTTCCCAGATCCAACTGGGTTTCGCCAGGGACCAGCGCTGGGGGACAGGGATGACATGAGGATTAAGATATGGAAATAGGGGGACTGGAACAATAGCACAGTGGGTAGAACGTTTGCCTTGCATGCGGCCAACTCGGGTTCGATTACCAGCATCCCACAGGGTCCCCTGAGCACTGCCAGGAGTAATTCCTGAGTGCAGAGCCAAGCATCACTGGGTGTGACCCAAAAAGCAAAAAAAAAAATATATATATATATGGAAATAGGAGAGAAAGATCGAGAGCCCAGCTGCCCTCCAGTGCAATAGTTATCAGGAGGAGGAGAACGGTATTCTCTGGGAAGATGCCTAAGAACCTTATACTCTCTGGGCTAGACTTTTTAATCCGAGGGCCTTAGTTTATCAAGACAAACATCTCTGTAATGGGCTTTCTCAATGGGAGATTCGACCAGGAGAGGGACTGGAGCGAGAGCAGTTCTAGGGCCCCTGTGGCATGCAGTATTCCGCCCGTGAATGCCAGCTTTCTGCATTGAAAGGTTCCATACACGCCCTCTCCTGCCTTCTGCTTTAACTAGCTTAGTTCTCTACAGGGGCTACTTTTATTTTTTTTTTGAAAGAAATGACAAAGAAGAGACCAGAGTGATAGTTTGGCAGGTAGGGTGCTCGTCTTGCATGTTGCCAGCCCGGATTCCACCCCTGGCACCCTGTATGATTCCTTTAACACCTCCAGGAGTGATCTCCGAGTACAGATCCCGAGTACGCCCTGAACACCACTAGGTGTAGTCCAAAACCAAAACAAAACAAAACAAAATGGAAAAGACAAAGAATGGCATGTCAAGTCCAAGCAGGGGAGTGGGCAGGATTATTCTAAACCACCAGCATGACCCTTTCCTCTATAAAACATGGCTCATCCAGAGTGATAGAGCACTTGGTGGGGCATCTGCCTTGTATACAACCCACCTGCATTCGATCCCCGGCATCCAAGTGGTCCCATGAACCCCGCCAGGAGTGATTCCTGTGTGCAGAACCAGGAGTGACCCCTGAGAATGCTGGGGGTGTGGCGGGGGGAGGCTCATCTCCATGGCCTGACCTAGATATTATGGGCTCTTTGTTATGTGCTCTTTGTTATGTACCCCTGAAATGCAGGAGCGTTTACATAGCAGGGAACACATTTTCCTGGAGAAGTGACTACCTTTGCCTCCACGTCTCTGATTTATGCCATCTGATTTGTGCGGGGACGAAGTCTAATTGGTGGGAAATGTCACTGACATGCATTTCTAGGGTTTCATATTGAATTATTCAAGTGGGTAAAGTTCACGGAAAAATACGGGCTCACTCTTCCTTGAAGAATGCTTTTGAGTTCCTGGGGTTTTTTTTCTCCCCTCCCTCTCTCTCTATTTAATATGTTATTAAAAATCTTTTCTTGGGTCCTGTCAGGTAACTTCCAATTATCCACAACTCTGATTTTCCCATATTTCAGAAACTATTTAGATAATAGTACTGCTTGGGTGACACTTACATTGAAATCTTTTACGTGAGCTCCTCCAGGCAAAAGCACACATGTAGCCTGGGATCATTCTGAATGATACGGAAATTTTATTATACAGTAACTTGTACTGAGCAGCTCTTATATGCCATTCACTATGCACAGAGAAATACAAGAAGGGTCCGATACTATTAAGTAATAATCCTATGTAATGGCCTTTAAAAATCTCCATTTAGTAGACAAAGGTGTTCCCATGGTTCAAACCATATTTGAACCCTATCAACCCCATCTCTGAATACAACAGTTATATGTACCTAGGTCGAGAAGTCAACATGACGAATGACCTGGCACCTGAGTTGTGCAGGAGGAAGAGAACGGCTTGGAACGCCTTCAAGAGCATCGAAGAAATAGCTAAGAGGACGAAGAACCTCCAGCTCCAGGCACATCTCTTGGATTCCACTGTTCTTCCTGCATTAACATATGCCTCAGAGACCTGGGCCCTATGAAAACAGGATGAGAACACTATTTGGGTCTCCCAAAGAGGAATTAAAAGAGCTATGCTTGGAGTATCAAGTTTCACTCAAATAAGATAAAGAATCTGGAGTTTCAACCTCTGTCAACAGTCAAGAATCAGGGACGCTGTCTCGTTTGCCAAGGCATCGAAAATCAGATGGGCTGGACATGTAATGAGATTTGGAAACGACCACTGGACTAGAGCTATTACCGACTGGATTCCACGGGGCATCAAAAAACCAGATGGCCGCCCACCTACAAGATGGTCAGACTTCTTTGTCAAGACTCTGAAGGATCGATTTGAGGCTCTTCATGTTCCTAGAATGAACAGACGCCATTGGGCTACACTACCACGTGGCAAGGACGAATAGAGACATTACTGGCGCCCGCTCAAGCAAATCGATGAGTAACGGGAAGTCAAGTGATCAAGTGGACAAAGACAATAAATTTTAGATAGGCCAAGTAGCTTGCTGAAGCCCCCCCCCCCCCCCCCCGCTAAGAAATGAAACTAGGGGTGAGAGCTGTAGTACAGTGGGTTGGGCATTTGCCTTGCACATGGCTGAACCGGGTTCAATTTCCAGCATCCCAAAGGGTCCCCTGAGTACACAAAGAGTGATTCCTGAGTGCAAACCCAGGAGTGATTCCTATGCATCATCAGGTGTGATACAAAAAAGCCAAAAAAAAAAAGAAAAGAAAGGAAAGGAAAGAAAGGAAAGAAAGAAAGGAAAGGAAGGAAAGGAAGGAAAGGAAGGAAGGAAGGAAGGAAGGAAGGAAGGAAGGAAGGAAGGAAGGAAAGGGAAGGAAAGAAAGGAAAGAAAGGAAAGGAAGGAAGGAAGGAAGGAAGGAAGGAAGGAAGGAAGGAAAGGAAAGAAAGGAAAGAAAGGAAGGAAGGAAGGAAGGAAGGAAGGAAGGAAGGAAGGAAGGAAGAAGGAAGGAAAGAAAGGAAAGAAAGGAAAGGAAGGAAGGAAGGAAGGAAGGAAGGAAGGAAGGAAGGAAGGCAGGCAAGCAAAGAAAGGAAAGGAAGGAAAGGAAAAAAAGAAAAGAAAGAAAGGAAAGCAAGGAAGGAAGGAAGGAAGGAAAGAGAGAAAGAAAGAAAGAAAGAAAGAAAGAAAGAAAGAAAGAAAGAAAAAAAGAAAGAAAGAAAGAAAGAAAGAAAGGGAACTATTCAATTACAGTTTATTGGGTTTTGTTGTTGTTGCTGCTTTGAGGGGGCTGGAGGGAGTCCCACCTGTGATATTTAGGCATCAGTCCTGGCAGGGCTTCGGGGATTCTGGGGTGTTGGGGATGAAGCCAGATTAATGTGCCAGCAAGGCAAGCGCCTTACCCACTGTACGATCTCTCTGGCTCTAATTTCACCACTAAGGCACCTTCATTCTATGTCCTGTATGAGCCTCTGACTGGCCGCCCTTCACCTCTCTGGCTTCTTTAGTGCACCTCTGCTCTCAATCTGCTCACAGTTCTCCTCCCGTTTCTTTTTTTTTGGTCACTCCCAGCAATGCAGGGCTGGAGTGATATCACAACAGTAGGGCGTTTGCCTTGCATGCGGCCAGCCCAGCCTACCCTGGTTTGATTCCTCCTCCCCTCTCGGAGAGCCCGGCAAGCTACCGAGAGTATCTTGCCCGCATGGCAAAGCCTGGCAAGCTACCCATAACGAATCTGATACACCAAACACAGTAACAACAAGTCTCACAATAGAGACGTTACTGGGCCAGCTCAAGCAAATCAATGAACAACGGGAGGACAGTGCTACAGTACAGTGTTACCCAGCAATGCAGAGAGGTTACTCCTGGATTTGCACTCAGTAATTACTCTTGGCAATGCTCAGGGGACCCTATGGGATGCTGGGAACCAAACCTGAATCAGCCACATGCAAGGCAAAAGCCCTACCCGCTGTACTATCGCTTCTGCCCCAGTATTCCTGTTTCTTTTTCCAATTAAACTGGTCTCAGATTCATTGAGCTTGCTGTTCCCTTTTAGAATATTCTTTCCACCAACTCTGTCATGGGCACTTCCCTTCCACCGAGCATGTCATTTAGCCCACCTCCTTGGGGAAGACCTTGACATGTGGGGTCCCTGATCCCACCCGCTACTTCTGGACTGTCTTACCCTGTTGTAGCTAAGCAATCCTTCCCACTCATAATTAACTCGGTGATGGATTTAGTTCTTAATGAGACGGTTTCCCTACAAGAATACCAGCTTCCTAAGACCCCACTGATCTTCTCTGTCTTGCTCTAGGGGGGCCCCCAACATTGCCTGGTTAACTATTTGTCTTCAGTATACACAGAATCAATGGATGGATAAACCTGAATGTGTGTCATGGGATTCTAAAGAGGATAAAGTAAAACAAGAGGAGGACATGAGCTACTTAAAACTGAATGTATTAGGAGGGAGGGAGAGAGACAAGAGGGAGAGAGAGACAAGGAGGGAGAGACAAGGAGGGAGGGAGAGAGACAAGGAGGCAGAGAGAGACAAGAAGGGGGAGAGAGAGACTAAGAGGCAGAGAGAGAGAGACAAGGAGGGAGGCAGAGAGACAAGGAGAGAGGGAAAGAGACAAGGAGGGAGGAAAAGAGACAAGGAGGGAGAGAGAGAGACAAGGAGGGAGAGAGAGACAAGAGGGAGAGAGAGAGACAAGGAGGGGGAGAGAGAGACAAGGAGGGGAGAGAGAGACAAGGAGGGAGAGAGAGACAAGGAGGGAGAGAGATACAAGGAGAGGGAAAGAGAGACAAAGAGGGAGAGAGAGATAAGGAGGGAGGCAGAGAGACAAGGAGGGAGGGAGAGAGAAAAGTAGGGAGAGAGAGACAAGGACAGGGAGAGAGAGACAAGGAGGGAGAGAGAGACAAGGAGGGCAGGAAGAGAGCCAAGGAGGGAGACAGAGACAAGTAGGAAGAGATAGAAAAGGAGGGGGAGAGACAAGGAGGGGGAGAGACAAGGACAGAGAGAGAGACAAGGAGGGGGAGAGAGAGACAAGGAGGGAGGGAGAGAGATAAGGAGGGTGGATAGAGACACAAGGAGGGAGGATAGAGACAAGGAGGGAGGATAGAGACAAGGAGGGAGAGAGACAAGTAGGGGGAGAGAGAGACAGGAGGGAGGGAGAGAGACAAAGAGGAAGAGAGAAAGACAAAGAGGGAGGGAGAGAGACAAAGAGGGAGAGACAGAGACAAGGAGGGGGAGAGAGAGACAAGGAGGGAGGGAGAGAGACAAGGAGGAGGAGAGAGAGACAAGGAGGGAGGGAAAGGGACAAGGAGGGAGGGAGAGAGACAAGGATGGAGAGAGACACAAGGAGAGGGAGTGAGAGAGAGAGGAGGAGGGAGATAGAGACAAGAATGGAGAGAGAGACAAGTAGGGAGAGAGAGACAAAGAGGGAGAGAGAGACAAAGAGGGAGAGAGAGACAAAGAGGGAGAGAGAGAGACAAAGAGGGAGAGAGAAACAAGGAGGGAGAGAGAGACAAGGAGGGAGGGAGAGACAAGGAGGCAGGGAGAGAGACAAGGAGGAAAGAGAGAGACAAGGAGGGAGACAGAGATAAGGAGGGGGAAGAGAGACAAAGAGGGAGAGAGAGAGACAAGGAGGGAGGGAGAGAAACAAGGAGGGAGAGAGAGACAAGGAGGGTGAGAGACAAGGAGGGAGAGAGAGAAAAGGAGGGAGGGAGAGATACAAGTAGGGAGGGAGAGAGACAAGAAGGAAAGGAGAGAAACAAGGACAGAGGGAGAGAGAAAAAGAGTTAGAGAGAGAGATAAGGAGGGAGGGAGAGAGACAAGGAGGAAGAGAGAGAGAAAAGGAGGAGAGAGAGACAAAGAGGGAGAGAGAGATAAGGTGGGGGGAGAAAGACAAGGAGGGAGAGAGAGAGACAAGGAGGGGGAGAGATACAAGGAAAGAGACAGAGACAAGGAAGGTAAGAGAGACAAGAATGGAAGGAGAGAGAGACGAGGAGAGGGAGTGAGAGAGAGACGAGGAGGGAGAGAGAGACAAGGAGGGAGGGAGAGACAAGGAGGGAGAGAGAGACAAGGAGGGAGAGAGAGACAAGCAGGGAGGGAGAGACAAGGAGGGAGGGAGAGACAAGGAGGGAGAGAGAGACAAGGAGGGAGGGAGAGACAAGGAGGGAGAGAGAGACAAGGAGGGAGGGAGAGACAAGGAGGGAGAGAGAGACAAGGAGGGAGGGAGAGACAAGGAGGGAGAGAGAGACAAGCAGGGAGGGAGAGACAAGGAGGGAGAGAGAGACAAGCAGGGAGAGAGAGACAAGCAGGGAGGGAGAGACAAGGAGGGAGAGAGAGACAAGGAGGGAGAGAGAGACAAGCAGGGAGAGAGAGACAAGCAGGGAGGGAGAGACAAGGAGGGAGGGAGAGACAAGGAGGGAGGGAGAGACAAGGAGGGAGAGAGAGACAAGGAGGGAGAGAGAGACAAGCAGGGAGAGAGAGACAAGGAGGGAGGGAGAGACAAGGAGGGAGAGAGAGACAAGGAGGGAGAGAGAGACAAGCAGGGAGAGAGAGACAAGCAGGGAGGGAGAGACAAGGAGGGAGGGAGAGACAAGGAGGGAGAGAGAGACAAGGAGGGAGAGAGAGACAAGCAGGGAGAGAGAGACAAGGAGGGAGAGAGAGACAAGGAGGGAGAGAGAGACAAGGAGGGAGGGAGAGACAAGGAGGGAGAGAGAGACAAGGAGGGAGAGAGAGACAAGGAGGGAGAGAGAGACAAGCAGGGAGGGAGAGACAAGGAGGGAGGGAGAGACAAGGAGGGAGAGAGAGACAAGGAGGGAGGGAGAGACAAGGAGGGAGGGAGAGACAAGGAGGGAGGGAGAGACAAGGAGGGAGAGAGAGACAAGGAGGGAGGGAGAGACAAGGAGGGAGGGAGAGACAAGGAGGGAGAGAGAGACAAGGAGGGAGAGAGAGACAAGGAGGGAGGGAGAGACAAGGAGGGAGAGAGAGACAAGCAGGGAGAGAGAGACAAGGAGGGAGGGAGAGACAAGCAGGGAGGGAGAGACAAGGAGGGAGAGAGAGACAAGGAGGGAGAGAGAGACAAGGAGGGAGAGAGAGACAAGGAGGGAGGGAGAGACAAGGAGGGAGGGAGAGACAAGGAGGGAGAGAGAGACAAGGAGGGAGGGAGAGACAAGGAGGGAGGGAGAGACAAGGAGGGAGAGAGAGACAAGCAGGGAGGGAGAGACAAGGAGGGAGAGAGAGACAAGGAGGGAGAGAGAGACAAGGAGGGAGAGAGAGACAAGCAGGGAGGGAGAGACAAGGAGGGAGAGAGAGACAAGCAGGGAGGGAGAGACAAGGAGGGAGAGAGAGACAAGGAGGGAGGAGAGACAAGGAGGGAGAGAGAGACAAGGAGGGAGAGAGAGACAAGGAGGGAGAGAGAGACAAGGAGGGAGGGAGAGACAAGGAGGGAGAGAGAGACAAGGAGGGAGAGAGAGACAAGGAGGGAGGGAGAGACAAGGAGGGAGGGAGAGACAAGGAGGGAGAGAGAGACAAGGAGGGAGAGAGAGACAAGCAGGGAGGGAGAGACAAGGAGGGAGAGAGAGACAAGCAGGGAGGGAGAGACAAGGAGGGAGAGAGAGACAAGGAGGGAGGGAGAGACAAGGAGGGAGGGAGAGACAAGGAGGGAGAGAGAGACAAGGAGGGAGAGAGAGACAAGGAGGGAGAGAGAGACAAGGAGGGAGAGAGAGACAAGGAGGGAGAGAGAGACAAGGAGGGAGGGAGAGACAAGGAGGGAGAGAGAGACAAGGAGGGAGGGAGAGACAAGGAGGGAGAGAGAGACAAGCAGGGAGGGAGAGACAAGGAGGGAGAGAGAGACAAGGAGGGAGAGACAGACAAAGAGGGAGAGAGAGAGCTATGGAGGGACGGAGAGAGACAAGGAGGGACAGAGAGAGACAAGGAGGGACAGAGAGAGACAAGGAGGGACAGAGAGAGACAAGGAGGGAGGAAGAGAGACAAGGAGGGAGGGAGAGAGACAAGGAGGGAGGGAGAGAGACAAGGAGGGAGGGAGAGACAAGGAGAGAGAGACAAGGAGGGGAGAGAGAGACAAGGAGAGAGAGACAATGAGGGAGAGAGAGACAAGAAGGGAGGAGAGAGACAAGGACAGAGGGAGAGAGACAAGGAGGGATGGAGAGAGACAAGGAGGGAGGGAGAGATAAAGAGGGAGAGAGAGAGAGAAGTAGGGAGAGAGAGAAGTATGGAGAGAGACAAGGAGGGGAGATAGAGACAAGGAGGGAGGGAGAGAGAGACAAGGATGGAGAGAGAGACAAGGAGGGGGATAAAGAGACAAGGAGGGAGGGAGAGAGACAAGGAGGAGGAGAGAGACAAGAAGGGAGGGAGAGAGACAAGTATGGAGAGAGAGAGACAAGGAGGGAGGAGAGAGACAAGGACAGAGGGAGAGAGACAAAGAGGGATGGAGAGGGACAAGGAGGGAGGGAGAGAGACAAGGAGGGAGAGAGAGAGATAAGGAGGCAGAGAGAGACAAGGAGGCAGAGAGAGACAAGGAGGCAGAGAGAGACAAGGAGGGAGGGAGGGAGAGAGACAAGGAGGGAGGGAGAGAGACAAGGAGGGAGGGAGAGAGACAAGGAGGGAGAGAGAGACAAGGAGGGAGGGAGAGAGAAGAGGAGGGAGAGAGAGACAAGGAGGGAGGGAGAGAGACAAGGAAGGAGGGAGGGAAGGAGAGAGAAAAAGAGAGAGGGAGGGCGGGAGGGAAAGAAGGATGGAGAGATATGGAGGAAGGGAGGGAGGGTGGGAGGAAGGGAGGAAGTGAGGGAGGGAGGGAGGGAGGGAGGGAGGGAGGGAGGGAAAGAAGGATGGAGAGATATGGAGGGAGGGAGGGATGGTGGGAGGGTGGGAGGAAGGAGGGGAGGGAGGGAGGGAGGGAGGGAGACAGAGCCAGAGAAATAAAAAGAACTTGCCTGCCTGTGCCCAAGAGGGGTGCTCTGCTGGTCAGTGGGAGACCTGGCATGGGAGAAGATTCTCCCTGGGCAACCATGAACCCTAAGTCATCTGATGTCGGGCTGCATCCTGCATGCCCTTACCCCCAGCTTGTACACACATGGTCCCTAGGGGGTTTTGGACTTTTGGGGTTCCACGGGGCCGGAACCTGGGGAGCAGCTGATGCGTCTCCACCAAGGAAACTCGCTTTTTTCTTCCACCAGCAATGACCAGTGCACACATGCTAATCCTTCTTCCAAAACCATTCTAAAAATGATCCCCATTTGCATTAAAATAAATGTTAAATTCGTTAGCGTGGCTTTATTTATTTATTTATTTTTTGTTCTCTTCTGGCCTTTTCACTGGAACTGTTTGGCAACTGAAAATTCATCCGTGGATAAATGAATTTATGGGCCTTGTACGAAGCTTCTAATTAGCACATACAGTGGAGTGTGGCGAGCTTTCGACGGAACGTTCTCTGGCTGGGGTTTGCAACCAAGCTCTGTCCTCCGAAATATGTGGACAGCTGTTCAAAGCTTAAAAAAAAAAAAAAAGGAAAGAAAAAGGACAGAAATGAAAGCAAAGGAAGTGAGCTGTTAACTTGGGACTGGGGAGTGGAACTTGGCTGTCTCCGGAACAGATGCTTCTGGGCCGGGACGTTTTGCAGGGACCCTCCCCAGCCGGTCTGTCGCGGGCTCCTGGGGCTGTCAGCCTGGTCTGCTGAATCCATCGCTGTCTCTGCCCCTCTTCCAGCCCCGGAACTGGGGGTCCATCCCGGTGGGCAGGATCGTTTTCTAGCTAGAAAACTGTTCGAACAGGGCTGGAGCAATACCACAGCAAGTATGGCGTTTGCCTTGCACGCAGCCGACCCAGGTTCATTCCCCAGCATCCCATAGGGTCCCCTGAGCACTGCCAGGAGTAATTCCTGAGTGCAGAGCCAGGAAGAAGTTCTGAGCACCACTGTGGTGGGACAGGTGCCAGAACATTCTTTGTCTAAAACTCAGCTATCCATAACTTTGTAAATCATGGTGATTTAATCTCTTGAGGAAAGAAAAGAAAAATGAGGAAATATATATATATATGTTATATATATATGTCACTGTCCTCCCGTTGATCATCGATTTGCTCGAGCAGGCCCAGTAACGTCTCCATTGGAGACTTTGGAGACTTTGTTGTTACTGTGTTTGGCATATCGAATATGTCACGGGTAGCTTGCCAGGCTCTGCCGTGCGGGCGAGATACTCTCGGTAGCTTGCCGGGCTCTCCGAGAGGGGCGGAGGAATCGAACTCCGGTCGGCCATGTTGGCTGTGTGCAAGGCAAACGCCCTACCCGCTGCCGCTGTGCTATCGCTCCAGCCTATATATGTATATATATATATATAGAGAGAGAGAGAGATATACACACACACGCGTGGGCATCAGATGGGACTGGAGTGGCAGCATGGCCTTGCACGTGGCCGACCCTGGGTTCAATTCCTCTGTCCCTCTCTGAGAACCCAGCAAGCTACTGAGAGTATCCTGCCAGCACAGCAAAGCCTGGCAAGCTCCCTGTGGCATCCCACCCTAAGCACTACCAGGAGTAACCCCTGAGCATTGCCGGGTGCGACCCAAAAAGCAAAAATTAATTAATTAATTAATAGAAAAAAAGAAAACTGTTACAGCTCCACCCCTAGCTCTGTGCCTGCCACCAAGCTGCCCCAGGCCTCAGTTTCCCTGCCTGTACCGAAGGAAGAGCAGGCTGCAGAGAGGTGTCCAGGGGAATCCTGTCTAATGAGCCTGACCCTAAGCCATCTGCCTCCTGAAAATTACTAGGATTGAGCAATTTTCCATACTCGGTTAGAAAGACGGGAGCTGTGAACTTTGTTCTCCTGAGCTCCCCGCATTCACCCCCAACCCAGACAGTTGCCAGGCTGAGGGGAGTGGACCGGGGGCCTGACAGGGCGCTCTGTGTCTCAGCAGAGGCCCAGCTCTCTGGCTCTGCCAATTTACAAAGTGATCAATGAATAGCCACAGCGCAGCGCCCCACTCTGCAAAGCGCCACTCTGCAAGCTATTAAGAGGATATGGTTTGAGTATCGACAGGACAGTGAAAATGGTGCGCTGAGTGCTGGCCGCATGCTTCCCTCCCAGTGGCCTTCCTGCAAGTACCACGCTTCCCCCCACCCCCACCCCCCACCGCCTGTGCCCCCCCTCCCTGGGAAATAGTTCCATTCTCCACGCTCTCCAAGGAAGAGACTTCCTCTTCACTGCGTTTCGTTCCCTGCTGACCCCAAGTCATTTCACCTACGCAAGACAGATGACTTCAACCCTCCTTCTGCAGCTTGAAACTGCAATCGGAACCAAATTAGAGAAAATAAATCAATAATGTCTTTGCAGGCCAAATTCACTTAAGTAACATTTACAGTACAATTGCCCACTTTGCCCATACACTTGAATCCATTAACACTCCACATCTGGCACCTGGATAAATATGTCGCCCCAACTGGGTAGCAACGCACAAGGATCCCGTCATTATTTTGTGTTGCGCGAAAGGTTCGTGAATTTTCATTTATTTTTCTTTTTAAGAAAAGGCGATGTGATGGTGGTGGGAAATGGGCACTGGTGGAGGGATGGGTATTTGATCATTGTATAATTGAAACCCAAGCACAAAATTTATAAATCTACAACTGTACCTCATGGTGTCTCACTAATAAAATTTTTTAAAAAAAGAAAGAAAAGACTATGTGAAACAAAGAGCTGGTGTGTTAGGAGAGCCTGAGATTCTTGTGGCCGTGGTCATTGGGATCCCCTGCAAGCTCACCGATGGTTCACGGCTTCTATTGCATTTTATGGATCACTGCATTCAGACCTCTTCCATTACAACCCCCAGGAAGAGGGAGGAGATACAGGCCCACTGCATTTGCATCGAAACTACAGGAAAAAGTAGGCCAGAGAGAAGGAACACAGACAGGCTTGCTAGTCTGAGGCTAGTAAACGGACACTTGGAAATGACTGGCTGACACCGAGCTGGAAGTTCTTGGTCAGATCCAGGTGTTCCGTACCCATGGAAACTGCAAGCGAATGACCTCTCTCTCCAACCCATGCTCTTTAGTTTATTGCACACAACAAAAAGAGGTGACCAAGACCGTCCTTCAACTGTGGGGCTGAATGGGGCAAAGTCATTTCTTTCCACAAATATCCAAATTGAACCCAAATTGCAATTCATTCTCTCTCCCTCTCTCCCATTCTCTTCCTCCCTTTGCCTCCCCCTCTTTTTTTTTGTTTTTTTGCTTTTTGGGTCACACCTGGTGATGCACAGGGGTTACTCCTGGCTCTGCACTCAGGAGTTACCCCTGGCGGTGCTTAGGGGACCATATGGGATGCTGGG
Organism: Sorex fumeus; assembly: GCF_029834395.1. Lineage (NCBI taxonomy): Eukaryota > Metazoa > Chordata > Mammalia > Eulipotyphla > Soricidae > Sorex > Sorex fumeus. Next base: position 4,086,199 of record NW_026606154.1, on the reverse strand, counting down.
AATCGAACCCGGGTCGGCCGCGTGCAAGGCAAACACCCTACTCGCTGTGCTATCACTCCAGCCCCGTGCCCCCCTCTCTAAGGCTCCTGGGTAACCTCTCTATAACACTGTGTTGGGGAACAGTTTTTGAGTGGCCACCGGCCATCTCCCAGAGTGGTTTCTCTGGGTACCCGTCTTCCTTCACCTCACATCTGCCTAGTGGGCAATGTGTCTGGGCACCTTGGGGACAAACTGTTTCCTTTGTTGCCAAATTACATACATATTTTATAGAGAGTCTCGGCTTAAGAGGATGGTCCAACCGCATGAAGTTTAGCATTACTGACCTATCACCTTTCAACTCTTGCTTTTCCTGGCCCAATCCCATTTAGGGCTAGATGTTGCAATTACGTGACGAATTCTTGGGGGGTTGATTGAGACTTAAAGTCAGATACCCAGTGCTTATAAAATGCGCCCAGACACTCCCTACTGGGTCACTCTGCAGGAACAGGTCTTACTTGCTATGCAGGGACAGATCTTATCAGCTCTGGTGCCAACTGCCATGCTCCACAGCACTGAACCTAAGGTAAGAGCTTCTGTCTTAAGAAGCTTACAACTTTTGTGGTTGTGATTGTTTTGTGGCCACACTTGCCGGCTCTCAGGGGTCAACTCCCGGCAGGGATCAGGAGACCACATGGGGTGTAGGGTATCAAACCTGGGCCGGCCACATGCAAGGCAAAGCCCCTACCCACTGTCCTATTGCTCCAGCCCAAGAAGTCTACATTTAAGTACTGAAATTGCTTCTTAAAGTTCCTGTGAGACGGTCATCACACCTTGTATTTTTAGGCTCATGTGTAAAAAAAGGCAGGAAAGCAAGACTCAAGACTGGAGCTTTAGTTCAGGAGCAGGTGTTTGCCTTGCTTACCACTGACCTAGGTTCGATCCCCGGCATCCTATATGGTCCCCGAAGCACTGCCTGGAGTAACTCCTGAGTGCAGAGTCAGGAGCAATGTCAGAGTTTCTCTGGATGTGGCCCCAAAACAAGACCCAATTCTTCAAGGTCGAGGGGAGAGAACCGATGACTGTGTAGGCGGGTGGGGGTGGGAGGTCCTCCAAGGCCTTCTGGGCTTGGGGGACGGAGGGGGCAGGGTGAAGCAAACAGAAGCCCGGGGCTTTCTCATTGCTGTTCCCTCAGGTGTTCCTCGGAGGCTGCTCTCCTGTCCTGAGCCAGCTAGGGTGCTCACTAGGAACCCTGTGTGTGAGAAAAGAGTTCCACTCACCCTGCCATCAATACGAAGAAGCAAGTGATGGCTCCATCCTTACAGGGGACAACTTGACCTAAAACGAAAGTAGCTTCGTTTCCAGCTCCCAGCTTCCTAAGAGATTGTGACACCTCATTTTCCTTGTTTGTGAAGATGTGAATAGTTTAGCCAGAAGGAAAGAGAATGCATGCTTTCTGCCCCCCTTCCCCACCCTGAAGTCGGGCGTGCCACATAAGTGGGGCTGGGACAATGCAGGTAGGGTGTTTGCCTTGCATGCAGACAACCGGGGTTCGATTCCCGGCATCCCATATGGTCCCCCGAGCACTGCCAGGAGGAATTCCTGAGTGCATGAACTAGAAGTAACTGTGCACCGCTAGGTGCGACCCAAAAAGAAAAAAGAAATAAAAAAAAAAAGAATCGGGCATAGCACATTATTGGAGTATTGGAGGAGAGCCTTGGGGAACTGGGCTCCACTGTTTTGGTCATAGATTCAGTAGGAAAACAAACAAACTAAAACCAGAAAAAAAAAACCCACCATCCTATTTTAGAGATAATTCACAGTACTTATCCAGCAAGTCATGCAGAGATTGAGGGGGGGTGGGGGGTGGAGGGGGGGTGAGGATGGCAGAACGATGAGAATTAGCTGCAGAGCAAGAGAAAAAGCATTTGTGTTCCAGCCTAAATCACATAAAAAACAATTTACAAAATGAGCATTAGAATAGACAAAGCAGAATGTTTTTACTAGTTAAAAATGCTGCAAAATGTAGGCAACAATAGTCTGCATTCAAATAGTCAAACCTAATTGTTTGTGAATGCAACATAATTGAGTCTTCATTGTAAGAGCTTTAAGGAAACCAAGTAACATAAAGGGATTTTATGACGTTAAAAACAAATAATTCGTGCAGAGTTATTCTGTCTGAAGCAACACACACCCACAAATCCATTAGATTTCATTAGAGACAGACACATATCTTCCAATGTTTTGTTTTGTTTCTGCTCTGATCTTCACTAAAGATAAAACTGGTTTCTTTGGAACAGTTCTTATTCTAGTTCCTTAGAAACAAGCTTTCAAAAGTATGCATAAAAATAAACCCGCTGAAGCAAACAAGGCATGGGTAATTACCAGTCACTGTTAATTGTATCTGTCAACCATCAGCGACATTTAAACCCCGACTCAACCTCTGCCATTGGAAACAGCGTCCCACACACCCCGAAAATTTGACACATTTCTGGACCATCCGTGCAAATGTGTGAATATGCAATTATCAAGGAGGGTATCTGCCCCCCCCCCCGCCCCCACCCCAGGAAACAAAAGAAGGACCTCACCCATAACCCAGGCAAGTGGAAAGAGAACAGGACAAAAGTGGGGAAAATACATTTAAGAAACTTTCCAGAACACATCAGAAGGGCTCCCAGCTTGTGCCTTCTCTGAACCTCAATGCGCAGCTAACACAGAAGCGACACAGAATTAAGCCAGCAGCAAGTTATGGATCACACACTCTAATGTAATCAAACTCCAGCAGTTACAGCAAGAGCGAAATGTCAACTCTAACTAACTGCCTTATTGAATTTCCCAAATCTATGACCCACAAGATAGCCATATTAATTTGGTCCTGCCCGTAGCCCGGGCCGGGGGGGTGTGGGGAGGGGCGGGAGGGGAAATCAGTCAGGGAATAAAGCACATCTGACAGAGATGGGACGGAACGCAAGGCGTTATTGCTTTCTCAACGGCTAGGAAACCTGGTGGAAGCACAGTGATCAACCCAGCTTAGCCGGGACCTACCAGGGATTCTCCTCCAACGTCCGGCAGCCGGGAAACCCTCAGGAGGCTAGGAGCGCCCAGGCCTGCGGCCCCGTACTTATTCAGGGGCTCGTTAAGTCTGAGTGGCTCACCTGAGCCCATTTTGGCCCCAGCAGGGAGAAAGCAGTGGTCCTCACCCCGGACCCCGCACAAGCATCACCTGCAGACTCACGCACAGGCACCTGGGGCCCACAGAGCACTCACACGCTGACTTGGGGAACTGGAGGAGGGTCGGAGGGCTTGCAGGACAGTGAGAGAGAGGGGCCACTGACGCCACAGGAACTGGGGACCCTGGGCCCAAGACTTCACACACCCCTTCTAGCTCCCAACTGCCCGCCTATGGATAAGTGATGCCAGTCCAACCAGTGGAAGATGTGACCCATGAAATTAGCTATGGAGGCACCTTAAGAAGATTTGTGGAGGGCAAGATATGGTACAGCTGGTCAAGTGTTTATCCAGCAGGTGCCCCTCTGTGTTGGATCCCCAACATGACATCATATAACGCTCCCCTGATTCACACCGGGAGGGATCCCTGAGCCCAGAGCCTGGAGTAAACCTGAGCACTGCTGGGCGTGGCCCCAAAACCAAAAACAAAAGAAAAAAAGGAGAACACTTTACTTTTCTGAATGCCATCGGTCATCCTGATGATGGAATCTTCCTGAAATGCTAATCCACTGGGAGGGGCTCACAGAAGTAACAGGACCTCAGGGGCTGGCTAGAGTGAAAATGGAGAATAAGCACAAGGTTTTTACATTGGTGTCTGGTGGTGTCTGGGGGCCACGCCTGCTAGTGCTCAGGACTGACTCCTGGCTCTGCACTCAGGGATCATTCCTGGTGGGGCGGGGGGAGGGGGGGGACCATATGAGGCGCCTGGGATCGAACCCGTTCAGCTGTGTGTGAGGCAAGCACCTGCCTATTGGACTACCCCTCCAGCCCAGCACAAACTAGTTTGAAGCTCAATGAGGGAATTCTAAGCCAAATGATGTTTGTCAGTGTCTGATTGTACTCAGTGGTGGGGTGTCTGACAATGACACTCTGATGCTGTTTGCAGGAGGCCCGTGGCCCACCTGACACTGTCTGCAGGGGACCCGTGGTCCACCAGACCTTCTGCACCTGAGGCCCACCAGACCTTCTGCATCCCCAGCGCCTCAGACCCACCAGCAAGCTGCTGACCTAACGCCGAAAACCAAGACCTGCACTGTAACACTGTCCTCCTGTTGTTCATCGATTTGTTCGAGCGGGCCCAGTAATGTCTCCATTGTGAGACTTGTTACTGTGTTTGGCATATCGAATACGTCATGGGGAGCTTACCAGGCCTTGCTATGTGGGCAAGATACTCTCGGTAGCTTGCCGGGCTCTCCGAGAGGAGCTGAGGAATCGAACTCGGGTTGGCCAGGTCAGCCGAGTACAAGGCAAACACCCTACCCGCTGGGCTATCGCTCCAGCCACACAGACCTGCAGATTCAGGCAAATACGTACTGGCCCATCTGACTTCCTTTGCTTACTCTCAGCTGGGAGGCCCACACTCTCGGGTCAACAGTGCATTCAGGCCCTGCTCCCAGTGGTGCTGAGGGGTCCAGGCCAAACCAGCTGTTGGACCCAGTTCTGCATGTTCAGCACAGGTGTAAGTGGCTTCCCTGGGTTTGAACCCTGCATCCCTTATGGTCCCCAAAAGCACCACCTGAAGTGATTCCGAAGCACAGAGCCAGACGTGACCCCTGACTATGAGCACGTGTGGGAGCCCCCTGCCCTACAAAACAAAATCCCTACGCCTACATATATGTAGTGTTTGTGTGTATGTCTATCTATTTGTATTCGTAACAGGAATTTATTTTTTTGTTTTATTTTTTTAAATTTTTATTAGTGAGACACCATGAGGTACAGTTGTAGACTTACAAATTTTTGTGCTTGGGTTTCAATTATACAATGATCAAATACCCATCCCTCCACCAGTGCCCATTTCCCACCACCACGGATCCCAGTATCCCTCCCACCTCCCACCCCACCCCCCATCCCACCCTTCCTCTGTGGCAGGGCAAGGAATTTATTTTTTTATCTGACTCCCCACCAAAGATAAGATGCAACTCGTGGAGGATGCGGCTACCTTTTGTCGGCGATTTGGCGGTCAAATTCATGGCTCCATTTCTCTCACTGATAAATACAGCTGAACCCGAGACCAGGAGCAGCCTCGGCAGGGCTGCCAGGGTTTTCCCTCGCCCTCTCCCGCAGGGAAGTCAGCGAGTGCACAGGCTGAGGCTTTGCCAGAGCCGAGGCTCAAAGCGAGCAAAGTCCCCTGGATAAATCCACTTAATAGGAACATCACAGTTTATGAGCCTTTCGATGGACTGGATGTGCTGTTTGTTTAAGGAGAATCTTTGCAAATCCAACATCTCTTTCTAAACGCTTAACGCTCGCTGAGAGGCCCTCACACAGCCATTTGCAATTTCTGGTGTTATAAATTAAAAAAAAAAAAGAAGAAGGAGCCTAGAAAGGCAGCACAGAGGGGAGGCCCTTTGCCTTCCACGGGGCTGGCCAGGTTTGATCCCATCCCCAGCATCCCGTGTGGTCCCCGAACACCCTAGCAGTGATCCCTGAGCACAGAGCCAGGAGTAAGCCCTGGCTTACTGGTCACGTGGCCGGGTGGGTGACCCAAAAACAAAAGCCGAAATGGAAATAAAAGACGCGTAGGCTAGAAAGGAGCAGATGGACTAAATCTGGGGGCGTTGGGACAGAGGGACATGGGCTTCCCCCAAAGCGCCCCATTCCCTCGTAAGTGAGTGTCGCAGCAACAGCGCCTCCTGCTGGGCTGGGAAGAATAAAGTGAGACCTTGCGGGGCGGCCGCCAGTGCCCTTGTACCTCTGCTTCCCTTACTAGGCAGAGCGCTGTGTGCAATCTCCCTCCCCAAGTCGCCGTTTCTCCTCTGTAAGGTGGGAACAGTCGTGACACTTGGTGTCCCTGTACTGCTGTGTGCTTATGAGAATCAAGGGATGCTGATCAAGAGAAGTTTCCATCCACGGGTCACTAAGGAGCTTTTCTCTCCGTGGAAGAGAAAAAAATAAATGGCTCATCTCTCTCTCTCTCTCTCTCTCTCTCTCTCTCTCTCTCTCTCTCTCTCTCTCTCTCTCATACTCAGTCCCTGCAGATTCTCCCCATCAGTAGTCTCCCAGTACTCTCCATCAGTACTCCCCATCAGTACTCTCCACCAGTTCTCTCCCAGTATTCTCCCGAAGCCCATCATGGCATCTGACCGCCAGCTTCCTCTCCATCCCCCTGCCAAGGAAACCCCATCCTGTCTTCTCAAGCATCCAGGAACACTGTAGCTTTACTGAAGAAGTGGGCACAGTCTCTTGGGTACGCGCAACTTTCTTTACTGGGCTGCCCCACCAGGGCCAACTCCCCAAGCCTGCTCACACCTAACCACCACCCACCACCCAAGATGGCTGGGAAAGGCGGTCCCCAGCCCTTTCTGTGACTGCCTTTCTAGCCTTTCTAACTGTACCCCACCCCCTCTGTAAGCTAGAGCACCGGGATTCCAGACTACCACAATGTGCAAATTACAATTCCAAGTCAGTTCTGGTTCTGAATATATAAATATATATATATACATATATATACACATACACATACACACACACATATATACACACATATATAAATATATATGCACCGTCCTCCTATTGTTCATCGATTTGCTCGAGCAGGACCAGTAACCTCTCCATCATTGTGAGATTTATATATATACATATTTATATTTCTGATGCCCGTTCGATGCCTAAATTATGGGACTACGCTGGTTTCTAAGAATGCAATGGAGCCAATTTCCTGCCTACAAAGCGCTGGCAGCCAGGTGCAAAGAAAGAGCCAGGAAAGCGAAAGCCTTCAGTATAAATTCATCAGTACCAGAAAGTAGCAATGGTGGGACCCCCACTTCTGGGCAAGATGAAGAAGGCAGGATGGCGAGATCTCAGTGACCATAAGGTAGAGCAGAAGCTCACAACAGGAACAAGGACAAGCACTGCAGACAGAGAAGGGGAAAACGCAGGCACGAGGTAGGTCAGGAGAACAAAACCTAACTCCTCACTGACTTCAGTGTCCAAGATAGAAGCTGAGTTGGAATCTCCTGGAATGTGTCTATGTTCCTAAAAATAAACTCTTTTAGTCTTATCTAGATGAAAAAAAATAACCGTCAAAGAACTGGAAAAGATACCACAGCAAGAAATTAGAAGATTCTTACCTTGGGCACAGCAGACCTGGGTTCGATCTCTGGCACCTTATATATGACTCCGGAAGCCCCACCATGAGTGATCCCTGAGTGCGAAGCAGAGAGCAAATCCTGAGTGCAGCCGGGGCAGTCCCCAAACCAAAGAATAGCAATAATAAAATATTAAAAGAATTATTTATTTAATTATTATTAAAATAATAAAAGAATTATTTACGGAAGCAAAAGCAAGCTCTCAAATGTCGGGCCTATTCTCCCCATCTATCCTACAATTGATTGGCCCCATAATTGTAAGAGTTTTCTAAATGTTGATCCCCACAGAGAAACATGAAACAATTACAAGGGGGGGAAAAAGTGTGAATCTTTCATACTGTGTACAGCAAAGAAGCTTAATATACATATGGCTAACCAGAATATTCGGTCTTGGCTGTTAAAATAAAGAGATGAAACAAAAATATCTCAATTGTTGCATCGTGTGCTTTGGGGGCAACTTTTTGTATTCCTCATCATGACACATTACTACTCATTGCCATGGAAATGGAATTGTACTGCTGGGACTAAAAAAAACTTCCACGTATAAATAGGCGAAAGAATCTAATTATCATAAAGAGAAGTCAGCGGAAAGTTGAAGGCTATGACGAACGTCTAAGAAACCTGGAAACTCCAACACAGAACTGGGAAACTCCTTGTGCTATGGGCATGTGGAGCCACCTGTAGGGATGAGGAGTGTCTCCTCTTCTGAAGAAACCAAAATTACTTCAACCAAGAAAACCAAGGGAAACAAGTTCGTTCCAAGCAAGTTTAGGTCCTAGTGCCAAAGGTTGGAGACCCAATCGAGACATGTTTGAAATCCAAGATTTATCCACCCCTGACCCATCCTCACCCCCAGCAACTCCTGGACGAGCCTGCGGGTTTGAGATGGCTGTGCGCAAGCGCTGGTCCTCGCCCCCCTCTCCCTGTTGGGGCCCAGATCTTCCTCTTCTAGTGCATCACCGTGACCCGGGCGTGATGAGCACACGCTTCAGAGTGAAAGGAGTAGAGTAACACCAGTTCCCTGAGCAGGAACCTGTGTTCCACGAGCACCTAAGAGGTTTCTGCTATTTTCCTTTTAACTTTTTTGGCCACACCCAGTGGTGCTCGGGGCTTACCCCTGGCTCTGTGCTCAGGGATCATGCCTGGTGAGCACAGAGGACCATTATGTGGTGCCGGGGATGCAACCTGGATCAGACGCGTGCCAAGGCGTGCAACCTGTGCTGGATCCATTATCCTACCTCTCTGGCCAGATGTATTTGGACTTCAATAGATGTATTTGGCACCACGGTCATCTACCAAATTTGCCACCCCTATTTATGAGTTGGTTGTAAGTAGATACAACAACAAACAAAAAACAAGGTTCAGTCCTCGATGGTCCAACAAGTGACCTGCTGACACTCTTCTGGAAGTGTCTGTGATCATCTATACCCCGGAAGCCTTGGGATCAAGATCCTGGATCTGAAAGTTCCTTAAGAGGCTCCACTGTCCCCCGCGAACTCCATAACCAACAGAGACCCCACTCACCCCCCAGATGACACAACAACAAAGAGAAAAAGGAGGGGAGGAATGAAAAAATAAATAAAACAAATAAAACAAGAATAGTTTTGTTCGCTTTTTTTTTTCTTTTTTCAAGATCTAAAGAGCTGGCCCATCAGAAAATGGAGGTAGACTACCTGGTGAAATTTCAAAGCTTTTGGCTCTGTAGAATTGCAAAACAGAAGCTCTAAGGTCTTAGTCATTCCACTAAACCATATCCACACTCCTAAGCCAATTTATATGTCATCTTCTGTTTCGTTGCTTGCTAAATCTTCAAAATGTGGAAAAAAATATGGATGTCAGTAGTTTTACATAAGCTATATTCAGGAAGAGTTTTAAACTAGGTATGTGCTGGTGGGTATATGCCATGGGGAGCAAGGCTATTTTGGGTTTGGTTTTGGTTTTGGTTTTGAAAATGTTTTGTTTTGTTTGGGGGCCATGCGCTGCAGTGCTTAGGGCTTAGTCCTGGCTCTGTGCTCAGGAATCACTTGAGCACTCGAACCACATCACCCTTCTCCAAATCACAGGTGTAAGGCTGCTGTTGACAGACTGGGGGGCAGGGGGCATGTGGGGTGCTAGAGGCTGAGTTTAAAGCTGCCTTACCCACTGTACTATCTCTTCAGCCTTTTTTTTTTTTTGCTTTTTGGGTCACACCTGGTGATGCTCAGGGGTTCCTCCTGGCTCTGCAACTCAGGAATTACTCCTGGCGGTGCTCGGTGGACCATATGGGATACTGGGAATGAAACCCGGGTTGGCCATGTGCAAGGCAAACGTCCTACCCACTGTGCTATTGCTCCAGCCCCCAGCCCAAGTTTTAATTATTGTCACTATTCTCTTTCCCCCAGGAAGTCAGTCATTCCTTTCCATCTGTTCAAACTTCCACCTCCTCCCCAGCCCTCTTGGTCAAAGCATTTCTCCTGTGTTGCTGCTTCTGAAATATGAACATTCTGCTCCTTCTTTGAACACTTCTAGTGCTTAATATCCTTTTATAATTATATACCTAGATATTTTCTAATATAGAGAATATAAACATTATCTTTGAAAGAACTCCGGAAAGAGTCCGCTTCCTTGGAATAAAGATATCGTGTCTCATATTCTGTGACCATGAAGTTGAGATGAAGACGGGAAAAGAGAAAAGTTGGTTCCTAAATAATGCTCCAGTGGACGGTGGCAAGAGACAGATGATAAAATTGAGATTTAAGCTGGGGGTGGGGAGTGGGGGGTGGGGGGGATAGCGGGGAAGACAAAGGAAGCAATGAAAATTAACTTAGACACTCACAAAGTAAAATTGAAAAGGCAAGGAAATGAAACTTACAGAGGAAATACAAAACCACAGGATGAGGGGCTGCTGCCTTGGAGATTAAGCCTGGTGGAAAGTGAGCCCCTAAGTGCTCTATCGATAAACAGAGCCTTCATTAATCTTTTGTGACAAGACACTTTGGTGTAACCAAATTGTGATGGTCCGGGGCTCTAAATATCCTGCATTATCCTCAGGATTCAAGATGACTTCTCTCTCCAGTAATTGCCGTATCTTGTTTCTCCACTGCAGTAAATTTTAACAGAAATGGATTTCAAGAGCCGTCTTAATAAAAAGTGATTTAGGAGGGAAAAGACTGTCCAAGTCCCGTGATTCCAGTCATTCCTTTTCCACGGTGCTAACTTAGATATATATATTTGCTCTGTGTCCTTCTTTTGAGAAGGGTCGAAAGCTACAATCAGAAGTAGGAGGTTTGCACTGATGTGGGGCCAGAGGTATTCTAAACCCACCCCACCCCCCTACCCTGAACTGCAGTTTTAAGGCTGCTTTAAAAAAAAAAAGCCTCTAAATCTCAATGCATGACACTGATGCTCTTCGGGAGAGATTTTTCAGGGTGAGGTTCTACTCCAATTTGTGAAATGTAACTGTTTGGCTCTGAAAGCTTAAAATGGAATTCTGCATAGCCGAGAAAGCCTCTCTGATCAAAGGGAAGGCGAGAGAAAGAGGGTCTTCCTACTTGCTGACAGGAATTACAGAAGCTGACAGAAAGGCGACACAGGGGGAGGGTACGGGGTTCCAGGAGAGGCCTCAGGTCCCCCACAAGGATTTTGTGAGGAAGGCTCGCATGGCTGGGCATCGCCCTCAGTGTCAGTAAGACCCTGTGCCAATGATCGAACCCATCAGCATCACAGGCCCCGTGAAAGATGCTGATAACAGCAGCCACATGTGTGAGGGGTCACTGTCACTGTCACTGTCCTCCTGTTGTTCATCGATTTGCCCGAGTGGGCCCAGTAACGTCTCCATTGTGAGATTTGTTGTTAATGTGTTTGGCATACTGAATACGTCACAGGGAGCTTGCCAGGCTCTGCCGTGTGGGTGAGATACTCTAGGTAGCTTGCTGGGCTCTCCAAGAGGGGTAGAGGAATTGAACCCGGGTCAATTGGGTCGGCGGCTCACAAGCCAAATGCCTTACTGCTGTGCTATCGTGTGAGGGGTGTTGTAAATTATACCCAAGGCTTCCAGGACGCACAGTGAATGTCAACTAGGTGGATTAAACGGCGGCCTCTGAATAACCTTACCCCAACATCCCAGAGAATGGTTGGGAAGAAGGAAAAGGGGGTGGGGGTGGGGGGAGATCTTGGCAGGTGCATGGAAGGACCTCAGGACGAAACCATCATGGATTACCCAAGGGGGTCACCTATCAAATCAAGGATTTTTCTAAGAACCCCAAGATCCCAGAGCCACAGGAAGCTGGGGGGTGTCCAGGAAGGATTCTTCTCTGGAACTCCAAGGAGAGCAAAGTCTAGCCCACTTCTTACTTTCATTCTTTCCCCTGGTCTCCAGAAGGAGTGATAGCACAGCGGTAGGGCGTTTGCCTTGCGCGCAGCCAGCCCGACTGAGCTGGGTTCGATTCCTCTGCCCCTCTCAGAGAGCCTGGCAAAGTATTCAATATGCCAAACACAGTAACAAGAAGTCTCACAATGGAGACGTTACTGGGCCCACTCGAGCAAATCGATGAACAATGAGAGGACAGTGTTTGTTTGTTGTTTGGTCTCCAGAAGGCTAAGACAATCATGTCTCTGCAGTTTGAAACAAAACCAAAAACACAAATAGTGCACAATTACTTGTGATAGCTCATCTATGAAAATAGAAACTGTGGGTTTTTTAAACATCTTATTGAAATCTAATCCCTATACCCTTCATATTCCTCTATCCAAAACATACACTTTGGGGAAAGGAAGATAGTTCAAAAGTTTTGCAGCACATGCCTGCCATGCCTAAGGCCCCTTCCCCTGCCCGCTCAGGAACGTTTGGTAGAGGGGACTGGAGTGATAGCACAGTGGGTAGGGCGTTTGCCTTGCACATGGCCAACCCGGGTTCAATTCCCTGAGTGCAAAGCCAGGAGTAACCCCTGAGCATCGCTGGGTGTGACCCAAAAAGAAAAAAAAAAGAAAGAAAGAAAAGAAATGTTTGGTAGAGCCTTGGTGGCCACCAGCACCCCTAAACCTAAGCATCTGGTACCACCAGGTCCATCTATCACTGGGAAGAGCGCTGGGGCCCCTAAGCATTGCCAGGGAGTTGCCTAGAATGCATATGTTAATGGTTTAGGTAAAAGATATAGTATGTGATTACTTTTTATATCGTAGGAATATATACACAATAGTTGGTTGAGCTATGTTTAACTGTCTCATTCAGAGGCATCAACTGCAACCATCACTATATTTCCCCAGATTCTTCATGGCTCCACCAGTAAAGCTGTACCCATTCCTTCATTCGCCCCTGTCCCTGCTCCATCTCTGACAACGTTTTAATGTACTTTGCGAATGTAGAGTGATTCTCCTTTCCCATTATGAAAAAAAAATTCCTTCCCAACTGCTATTACTTCTGCCAGGAGAACATATTAGGAGTCGTGATAGCTCTTCCTCCGTTGCTAGGTTGAAGCGATGTTGGCAAAACGCAGTTGTCAGACCCTGTGAAAAGTCTTCCACTCTTCCCTGTGAGTGCCCAGGGAACCCCGTCAGTGCATCTGCATCTTGGCAACTGCCGTGCCAGGAAACTGCTAACCCTCAGCTCAAAGAGGGCTTGGAAGGCAGCTGGACAGGGTGATCGACCCAACGCACCTATTATAAGTCGCCAATGTGCAAAGCACAAACCTATAAGTTTGCATCTATTTTTGCTTCCTCAGTGGATTGACTTTTCTATTGGCCCAGGAATGCTGAAGGAGGGGCTATGTCCTTAGGAACCCCCACACACTCTACTTCCCTCCCTCTGAGGTCTGTTTGTTTGGGGGGGTTGGTGGTTCTCGGGACTTACTCCGTGGCTGTACACTCTGGGATCTATATCCTGGTGGGCCCATATAGGGTACCAGGGATAGAACCTGGATCAGCCGAGGGCAAGGTGAGTGCCTTGCCTGCCTCACTATCTCTCCGCCCTCCTTGAGGTTTTCTAAATTACCGGGATTCTCTTCTTGATACCACTTGACAGTTTTCTATCGATAGCACAGCGGGTAGGGAGTTTGCCTTGCATGCAGTCAACCCAGGTTCGATTCCTCCACCCCTCTCGGGAAGCCTGGCAAGCTACTGAGAGTATCCTGCTCACACGGCAGAGCCTAGCAAGCTCCCTGTGGCGTATTCAATATGCCCAAAACAGTAACAAGTCTCACAATGGAGACATTACTGGTGCCCACTAGAGCAAACTGATGAACAACGGGAGGACAGTGGTACAGTGCAGTGCTTTGCTTTTTTGGGTCACACCTGGGGGTTCTGGGGCGGGGCATATTGTGCAGGGGGTGTTGGGCAGAGGAATATACAGTGTTGGTCTTGTTCAATTTCCGTATTCAGTCAATACATTTTAAGGGAGGCAATGTCACAGTGTTCCAGGCAATATAAAGGAGGTGAGTAATTTCTAATTTACTTGGACTACACTTTTTTTTTATTTATCATCATAAATGTTGCCTACCAGGCTCTGGGGCATATACCAATGACAGAAAGTTCATTTCACTGGTGGTTTTAAAGATAATTACACATAATGGTCATGGCTTAGCTGATAGGGAATCATATTTCAAACCATTTGCCAGAAGAGTCCTCTTTTTTTTTTTTTGTCCATTAGAAAACACGATGCCCTTTGCAAGCCAAGAAATTCTGTGCACATCACAGCAGCAGGGGGTGGGCACAGCCACATCTGGGCTAAGGTCCTAGCTCTGCGACTAATTGCTCAGGGATTTTAGGCAAAGTACTTAACCACTCTAGCGCTGTTTTTCTTTGTTTTTTAATAAAGAATAATGCTTGAAGCAACTCTTCAGCTTGGTGAGAACGCACAGAGATGGGCTGGAGCGGAAACTCTGAAGAGAGTGCTTCACGTACAAAGTCCCAGGTCACCGGGTCCGGCTCCTCGGCTGGAGATGAAGTAGAAGCAGCAGGCAGCTCTGGCTTCTGTCTGTCTGTCTGTCTGTCTGTCTCTCTCTCTCCTTTTTTTCTGTTGTTTTTTTTTTCTTTTTGGGTCACACCCAGCGATGCACAAGGGTTACTCCTGGCTTTGCACTCAGGAATTACTCCTGGCAGTGCTCAGTGGAATTACTCCTGGCAGTGCCCAGTGCTCAGAGGACCATATATAGGATGCTGGGAATAGAACCCAGGTTGGCCGTGTGCAAGGCAAATACCCTACCCGCTCTGCTATCACTCCAGCCCTGGTTTCCCTCTCTGGATCAGAGCGCCGTGTGGTTTGTTTTGCAGAGGACATGGTCATCCCCTCAGCACTTCCCAGGGGTCCAGGCTGGGCAATCCTGCTGACTGGCGACCAGGCCAAGGGCCCTGCCTGACTCAAAGCTCAGGGTCTGGCGCTACCTAACAGTGCTGGAGTGTCAGTGCACGCCTGGCTACGCTTTCAGAGACTCCGGACCACACCCAGCTGTGCTAGTGTAGGAAAGGCGGTGGTGGGGAATCAAACGAGGGTTCTCTCCCTGGCCCTGACCTGTCTCCTCTGCTCCTGGGTTCCATATTATTTTTTTCTTGATTTGGGGGCAGTGCTCAGGGCTTCCTCGTGGTGGGTACTGTCTCAGGGGCCACTCCTGGCCAGCCTCAGGGGACCGGTCCAACCCACATCGGCCAGTGCTATCCCTACTCTACTATCTCTCCAGCCTTTGTTCCATTATTTAGGGCGTCTTCATCATTTTTTAAATTTTGATCTTAAAGATAACACCTGTGGTTTACTTAAGCCTAGATCTCAGTGGAACGGCCAATTCCCATCCAAATATTCTGAGCAAAAGTTTCTTCCCCCCGCCAATGACCCAGTAAGCCTCAATTAGGCATGTGGCAGCTCTGACTCTGCGGGCTCTGGGCCAGGTCCCAGCGGAGCACTGTGGCCAGGAGCAAACACAGTACTGATGCAGGGGAGAAGGCAGCAGAGAAACCCTGATGGGGGCGGTCAGGGGAGTTTTCAAAAGTGGGCCCCTTAGAGGAAGCATGGGAGGAGGCGACAACAGGTTAGGGGTCCCTGTCACCGCATGTACGTGGTACGAGAGAATGACGGAAGGTTCCAGATTGAAGAGAGGGCATGACATGAGTGGCGGGAGATGGGAGTCGCTTGCCCATGGGCAAATGGCAGAAGGTGGCACTAAGATCCAAGGCCTTGGGCGGTGTCCCTCTCCAAGATATGGGGGAACATTTTTTTCTCTTTTATTTATTTATTTTTTAATTTTATTGAATCACCGTGAGATAGTTACAAGCTCTCATGTTCATGTTTGGGTTACAATGACAATGATCAAACGCCCATCTCTCCACCAGTGCACATTCCCCACCACCAATATCCCTGGTATACCCCCCCCCCCTTTCCCACCCTCCCCTTGCCTCCATGGCAGACAATATTCCCCATACTCTCTCTCTCTACTTTTGGGCATTATAGTTTGCAATGCAAATACTAAGAGGTCATCATGTTTGGTCCATTATCTACTTTCAGCACATATCTCCCATCCCGACCGGCTCCTCCAGCCATCATTGTCTCAGTGATCCCTTCTCTATTCCAGCTGCCTTCTCTCCTTTGCTCACGAGGCAGGCTTCCAGCTATGGAGCAATCTTCCTGTCCCGGGTATCTACTATCCTTAGGTGTCAGCCTCATGTTCTGATGTTTTATACTCCACAAGTGAGTGCAGTCCTTCTATGTCTGTCTTTCTCTTTCTGACTGGGGGAGCATTTTTAATGTTGTAACTATCCACGAATCTAATGGAGAGTTCCTACCCGAGTCCCCTCTCTCTTTCTATGAATGACCTGCAGAGTTCCCCCCAGGCTGCTTGATGGATGGCAAAATCCTGTCCCCTCACCCCCACCTTCCCAGTCAAGGGCAGTAAGTGGATGCTCAGTAAGAATCTGGCCATTTGTGGAGACAGAGGGACCCAGAAGATGTTTGGTCGGAATGCCCAATGACAACCTGCAGAGAGGGAGGCGTATCCGGGGCCCCAAAGGTGCTTCAGTTTGGCCAGGGCTTTGAGGAGAGTGCGGAGAGGCGAGAGAAAGATGAGGAAGGGGTTCTAAGGAAGGCCAGGGAACTCGCCCTGCCCTCTTCGAAGTGAGCATCTAGGACAGGCCAGGGCAGGAGAGTAGCACAGTCACATCTGCACCCAGCACAATCGCTCTTGCTAAACAGAGGGGAAATCAGGGAACAGGGAGACCAGCTAGGAGCTTACAGCAGTAATCCAAAATAAAAGGAGTTTAAACAGAACCTCGGCACTGCATGCAGTCTGGAGATGATTTCAAAACAACCTGATGGGTCGAGGAACGGGTGGGGAGGAGTGAAGGAGACTAAGAATATTGCTGGCTATTTTCATTTTGATGGCAGTGGGGGAGCTCAGAAAAAGGAGCTGTGCTTTGGAAGAAAACAAGGAGATCAAAACAGGAGATCTTTGTTACAAGGTGCTCTTAAACAGACCAGAGAACCTCTGCACCTGCCGAGGGTTAGGTTAACAAATGAATCGAGGCAGATAAAGAAGATGCATGCAAAAGTCAATAGAAAAGGGATCGAAATATTGCTGGCAAAACTGTCAGATTTTCCTTTTAGTAAAGTTCAGAACCAAGGAAAGATTTTTTTTAATAAAACGCTGAGTAAAAGCTCCGGTCATCCAGGGAGAGACAAAGTGGAGATTTATGTTTTTAAGTGTAGGAAAAATTCTCTAGGGCTCAAGAGATAGCCCAGGGGATAAAGCACTTGCCTTGCATGTGGCCAACCCAGGGTCAATCTCCAACACCAAATTTGCCCTCCCACCCTCCACACCCTCAGCACCACTGGGAGTGATCCCCGAGTCAGCCCCAAACACTGCCAGCACAGCCAGGAGTGGTCTAGAAGCAAACAAACAAATTCTGTCGAGGGCAGTTTGGAGAAAGCACAATCCAGAACGTTATCTGAAACCTTAGGTTACCAAGTCTAAGTTCATTTCCATAGGATCTACTCAGTTGCCTGCTGAAGTCAGACCTTAGCTACAACACTTGCATCCAGCATCCTTTGAAGATGATGTGTGTCTATAAACATTCATACATATGGGGATAAACAGCACCAATTCCCAAAAATACACAGGCATTTTCAATGACAACCAGCAACCAATTCTGGCTGAACGTAATCTCAAAATAGATACTCTGGAGGCAGGAGAAGATGTTTACATACTGAATAAGAAGAGTTGGATGATGTAAATCATGGAGCGAGAGCACAGTAAAGTTTGGAAATTATTTCGAAAACCATGAGCATTTTAACTCGCATTAGTAAAATACTTTCGTAGAACCAAAATGTTTTAAATTACATAATGATTATATTAATGGATAAATACATTAACCATAATATAGGGTTATTTCCTTCCATGCACAAGCAGCTTTAACGTCATGTGTTTGCTAATTTGGATGTTTTCATATATAATTAAATTGGTGGCTCTAATAAGATAAATGCTACATGCTAAATGTTAGGTTGATCACTACATAGAAATTATCTTGACGTACAATGACTGCAATGAGAATTAGGTAGGTCTGTCTTCATGCACTGATTCTCTTCCCCAGGATAACACCAGGTGTGCACCCCACTTACCCAACTATCCACCCCCTTCACCCTCAGACCTCTGGGCCAGATTTGCTCTGGGCTGAAAAACAAAACAGAAAAAAAAACAAAAAAAAACTATCCCCACCCACTAATGCAGCATATACGCAATTCAGAAAATCCTGACATAGATTTAAGCTTGCTAAAAGTCCTTAATGTACAGATTCAACATTCTCTCAATGGAATTTACAAGCAACCAAGTAACAATAGATTATTTTGTCCTTGTAAACCAAAGTTCTGGGCCAGTGGCTAATTTAGCTGTCAGCAAAAAGTTGCATTTGGCTCCAACCGACCCCAGAATAGCACTATCTGGGTTCAATCATAAAAAAACGGGAACTTAAACTTGAACGGTAAACTGCAGCGGTTCTTTTTCTTTGCCACATTCTCTGATCTAATGGAGTAGCCGTGACTTCATATTTATTAACATCCATATAATCATTTTAATACACTACTTTATCTTTCAGGGAGAGCTCATGGAGTGCGGCGAAAGCCGTATTTTACAAGCCAATTTTAAACGCCTTTTAATGATGATTCACGGCGCTCTAATACAGATTTCTCATCAATATCACCATCCTGCAGGCACGCATTAAAGCTGCAAATCATTGGCCGGTGATGCTCAAGCCAAACTCCCGATGTCCTACAAACATAACTCAGAGATCTGGGTTGAGCATCCGCTTCGGACACAATGGGTAGGACCCAATTTCTGCAAACTGCAAGGAAGTCCTTTGATGCCAGTGACAGATCTGAGTGTCTTCAATTCAAAGCCATGCCAGGGTTCCTCCCAAGACAGACAGACAAAAACCTAGGACTAGCAGGCAGACAGGCTTCAGAGCCATGCTAGCCACCCCCTACAAAATAACAGGGAGTTGAACATCTGTCTAGGTTTCCTTCATTTTGCAAATAGTTTGATTATTTAAGTGTGTGTTCCCCCCCCCCCCCAACCCCCAGTAAGTGTTAATCAGCATTCTGGCTGGAGGTCCTCAGGGTTGTTACCATGGAACTTGTAAATGATTTTGAAGATGTAGTTGAGATAAAGGGGACACCTGTGGCTGAGTTCTTCCCATTATCATTAGCATAAACCCTTACAGGCCAATTCCTGCAAAGTCGTGATAAACGGCTAGAAATGGAAATGCTCCGCACAAAGCATGGTGGGAAGGCTTAAATTGTTCTGGGTCTTTAGCATATTTTCACATTGGTATTAAGAATGTTAGAAATAATTTAATCATTGCCTGATTATAGCGATGTTAGGAGTAATGAAATCCTTGCCTTATTACATATGGACTCATTCAGAGCCTCATTATTTATTTGGCAAGCATTAAGCATCAAATCAATTTGGTGAGATACTTGAAAATGGGAAATTTGAGATGAAAGTTAAAGTGAAGATTAAGAGGTAAAATTAAAACTATTTATTTCTAGCAGGCACAGAGCAATTTCCTTTTGCGAGAGACCCATCTCTCGAGAGCTTAAATGGGAAGACGGGCAATTGGTAGAGGCCATCCCAAGGAAGAGGACTGGAAATGAAGAAGAGTTGGCACGAGCATCCCCTACTTACATCTGCCGGGGTCAAATGACATAGGAAGGAAGGGGTGATAACTTTGATTTGTAGCTCTTGGAATCTACTTTGTGCTTTTATGGGACCGATTACTATGGGAATGGTTTCCATTTCCAGCTCAATAGAAATGGGAAGAAGGGAAGTACATACAGTTCACTTGGGAATCCTTAGTTTCAGTTTGCATATGAAGATGCTTGGGCATTAGTAGGATGCAATAATGTATTCAAGTGGTATTTGAACTTAGAATAGCAGTCACACAGGCAACGCTGAGTATGTCCACAGTGCAAGGGGTATGGGAAAGTAGTTCAGCCACGCTCAGTTGGGGCTGATGCAGCGCTGGTCTCTGTTTATTCTCTGGAAGGGAAAAGTCTGATGTATTGATCCATGACAATAAGTACTGGATTGGGTCACAGGATCAAGCTCATTGTGTAATGGGGACTAATTGCTAATAGTATCACACAGGAAGACTTCAGAAAAACAACAACACAATGTCCCAAGCTAACTTCTTCCTTGAGCATACATGGATAGTCAGTGATAGAGTGAGCACCACGGCAGGGAGGAATCTGGAGCGGCTACCCGGACTTTTACGTTCTAGAGGGCGAAACCTGGGATGACTCAGACGATCACTGGCAGATGGGAGAACGATGAACTGAATTTTAACCCTTCTGGATAAGGCAAGGAAAAAATAGCCACTCACACTCAATATTCTACAAGAGGGCAAAAGGACAGAGTCAGGGGTGCTATGTAGCGCAGACGCTATAGAAGAACTCCCCATGTCCCATGCCCGCCAGGGGACCCAAGGCAATGCACCAACAGTCGTGGAGCAGGAGACACCGTCAGACACTCTCCAGGCAGGCCTGAGTGTCAGCCTGCCCAGGACGACTCCAACAGGTCATAGGCGTTCCACGAGGAGCCTACTGCTGTCCCAGGGGATACTTCGTGAGAGGCTTCCTCTAAGCTTTTGTTTTTATTTAATTTTTTTTAATGAATCACCGTGAGATACAGTTACAGACTTACAAACTTCCGTGATCATGTTTCAGTCATACAATGATCGAGTACCCATCCTTCCACCAAGTGCCCATTCGCCACCACCAATGTTCCCAGTATCCCTCCTGCCACAACCGCTACCAACCTTCCCCCTGCCTCTATGGCACGTCCCCTTTTATTCTCTCTCTCCTTTTAGGTGTTACGGTTTGCAGTACTAATTGGTCATCATGTTCAATCCATAGTCTACTTTCAGCACGCATCTCCCATCCTGAGCGAGCCCCCCCAAGCATCCTTTACTTGGTGATCCTTTCTCTATTCCAGCTGCCTTTCTCTCCAGCATGTGAAGCTGGCTTCCAAGACATAGAGTGATCCTCCTGGCCCTTGTCTCTACTATCCTTGGGTGTCAATCTCCCATTGTGTTACTTTGTATTCCACAAATGAGTGCTTCCTCTGGCTTTAAGACCAGTGTTGGTTTAAGAAACTGCATCTTCGGGGCTGGAGTGGTAGGGCGTTTGCCTTGCAAACACAAGCACAGTAGGCAGGGCATTTGCCTTGCACGTGACCAACCCAGGTTCAATTCCCAGCATCCCATATGGTCCCCCGTACACCACCAGGACTAATTCCTGAGTACAAAGCCAGGAGTAACCCCTGTGGATTGCCGAGTATGACCCAAAAAGGGGGAAAAAAAAAAAAGATACTGCACTTTTGCTTTCCCCAGCATGTGCCAGAAGGCAGGATACACACCACCCCTCCCTCTAAATATGTCCCAATCACACACGCCATCCTGGCGGCCTCCAAGTGTCTGCCTGCCAGCCAGTGGTCAAGAGAGATCAACCCAGGTCAGACACCTCCTGCGAAGTGACCCCTAATTCAATAAGAAAGTCTTTTAATCTGCAGAAGTGGTGAAAGTGACTTTAGTCTCAGGAGAGGATCGATCGAATCTAGTGAAAATTTTTTTTAATACTTAGATTTTTCTAGTCACTTCACTCAGAATCCAGAGGAGGAACATATTGCAAAATCCACTTTTATGTCACTTATGTTTTCCTGAAGATCTTATGTACAAAGAAATAGTATTAATGTAAAGAGAGGAAACTTGGACTCTGTTTGGCTGCAGTTTCCTTGGGGTACATTTTAGGAAAAGATTGACTGAATTCTTCTATAATTGACTATTAATGGGCTACAATGTTTTCTATATCTTATCTTTATTCTACTATGTTCAGTCTGGCAAATGATAAGCACTTGTCCACATATAATTACCCACAGGTCAGAGAGAGCGTATTGGAAATACTCTAACTCTTGCAGATGTCAATGCTTTTGGAAATACTGAATCCAGCCTTAGGAAGCTTACAGTTCTTTCTTTAAAGAAATTTTAATCTGCTATTTCAGGTATCCACAACTGTCCTTGTGATATCTAATAAAGATATGCTGGCCCTTATAGCCACTAACTTGTGGTTAAGTCAAGAAGGTTTTTTTTAATATATTTTATATAATTTTATATTTTATATTCATCTACAACTGCAATTTCTGGGTTCCCTGTGCTATGGGGAGGGAAGAGGGGAGAGAAAAAAGGGGAAAAAAGTTGGTGATGTGACATATAGAAAAACAGGATCCATTAAAGGTTATTTGGGAGGACTCTATCAAAACATGCTTCAGATTTTTAGATAACATCCGCAGAGGAGGCACGAAACGTGCCCTTGAAACACACATGCACACACACACACGCACACACATGCACACACACACATACACGCACACACACGCACCTCCCCCATCTGTCTGTGTTTATACAGGGAACCTTCCATAAATGAGTCTGTGACTCGACTCTCCCCATCCCCAAACAATGCCCTCTCTGGCACACTCAGCCCTAACTGCATTCTCAGTCTCTACCAAGTTCTCCTTTGCAGAAACTGCCTTTAACTCTGTTGGCGCTTGCAGTTCCTCTTGTCTGCCTCATTTTTACCCTCACTTTATCTATGAAATTTTTTTAAATGTATGCATGTGGATAGAAAGTAAACAATAAATTTATGCGTAAACCTAACCATACACATACTTAACCAATTTCTGTAACATAAGCAAATAACATCAATATAACTCAGACTATGGACTAAAATTGTCTCCATTTTCTAGAATTCTATAAATGTCCTTTTTTTTATATCTTAATTCTCCGCTATCAATAGCCACTACCTAGATGAAGATTATTTTCATCTTGCACACTCTGTGGTATCCACGTAACTTTGTAGATCAATACCATAGATTTTCACACAATTATAACCATGTCACCTAAACTGTAGTGGTTTGATAACCTTTTTAAAAATAAAGAGTAGTCTATCTAGGTTTCCTTCCCTAAACTATTTAATTCTCCCCTGCCCCACGTTAAATGTTGTGAAGTGGAAACATTAAGATTCCCATTTTGCTCAAAATTACATTTCTGAGATTTACCTCAGCTTAAAAACTGAGATTGACTATGGTTCTTTCATTGTATTTCGTATCAAAAAAATATGTATGTCATAACTTATATGGCATGTTGATGACAAGTAAGTGCTTATAGGAGTTGGTGATTACAAATGTAATAAGCCAAATTACTTTTGGTATAACAATTTATTTTCTATGTTGCAGGATATGAGAATTACAAGAACTTGAAGACAACTGTCATCATAGTAGTTAAGATCTGGGAAATCAAGGGCAGGAACTAACAAATGCCATCGAAGGTAGCAGGAAGATTTTTATGGAGGTGTTTTCTGACCTGCAGTAAAGAAGTTCTCCAGGCAGAAGGAAAAGCGTCTCAAAAAATATTAGGACTATTACATTTAAGGGCATATCATTAAACATAAAGTACCTTGAGGTGGCTTCTCCTAATGAGAAATGCGTTTTCTCTGTGAAATCACGAAACATTACATTTATGTAAACGATCTGTAACAGGGTTATAAACTCGAATACACACGTTCAGGGTTTCTTCTCATTATCCTGATGAGGGGCGGGGGGTGGGGAGTTTCAGGGCATGGCAAAGATCAGATTTAACTTTTCTACTGAAATAGGTCTTTCTAAGAGGTGAAGAAGTTGGCCATCAGTAGTTTGTCGATAATTTGTTTTTAAAGACTTGCCAGATAATTTTCAAAGGTGTGCAGGTTGCAGAGTGACATTAACTCCCATCGACAGCAGAATCCTGTGACTGACTTCTTCACCCAGTGCAGGGCTGTGGAATATATAAAATGCTCACCGGATGTTCCATCATTGCTGAACGCATACGAAATCGCGTTCTGATAATTCAGACTACGTTTAATAGAAAATTTATGTATAACTGCATTTAACTAGAATCACATCCAGCTAAGGAAGCTGCTAATACTGTCAGAGGGATGAGGAAACAGTCTGTGGGCTGAGTCGAAGTCATTCTTTCAGGCACCGTACCTTTTCACAAAACAAAACATGGTCCCCCGAATTCTGTTTACACATGAGAGGTAAAATATAACCCCTCACCCCACGTGAGAAACACCATGCCCTTGCTTTTTAATATGAGATTGTTTTTCTTCTACTGCTGTTTGTCCCTCTGGAGCCAAGAAGAGTATCTGTAGATTGGGGGTGCCAAACATCCAACCATGTGTTTCTCATTTTTCTTTTAATTCCCACTTTAATTGCCAATTGAGTGGGTTAGAATATATATACACATATTCTAATATGTGTGTATAGATACATACATACTATACCTATATGTATTATGTGTGTTTACTATATATGTGTTTAGTGTATATATAGTACATCCTATATGAATAGTATGTATATAGTACATGCTATATATACATATGTAGTATATGTATAGTATAGCACTGTAGCACTGTCCTCCCGTTGCACAAGTGGGCACCAGTAATGTCTCCACTGTGAGATTTGTTACTGTTTTTGTCATAACGAATATGCCATGGGGAGCTTGCCAGGCTCTGCCATGAGGGCGGAATACTCTTGGTAGCTTACCAGGCTCTCTGAGAGGGACTGAGGAATCAAACCCAGGTCGGCCATATGCAAGGCAAACATCCTACACACTGTGCTATCATTCCACCCATATATATATATATATATATATATAAAGGTAAAGGCCCTCCCGTTGATCATCGATTTGCTCGAGCGGGCCCAGTAACGTCTCCATTGGAGACTTTGTTGTTACTGTGTCTTGCATATCGAATACTCTCGGTAGCTTGCCGGGCTCTCCGAGAGGGGTGGAGGAATCGAACTCGGGTCGGACATGTTGGCCGCTTGTAAGGCGAACGCCCTACCCGCTGTGCTATCGCTCCAGCCCACATATATATATATATATATATATATATATATATGTATATATATATAGACACACATATATGTGTGTGTATTATGTGTTTTGAAATTATGGGAGTAGCAGAACTCAGGTTATAGGAAAGAGGCGCAGACATATTGGTTCTTTTACAAAATCCAACTTTTCTGGATGCTCTTACAAGCCCTTCTTGGTGTCTTTGCTTCCCTGTGTGTGTTTTCATCAGACACGTTAGACTGGCAACCCCTAAGCCTGCCTGAAACTCCTGTTCCTGGGATGCAGTGTCATGTGGAGGGGCAGCGTTTATTTAGATCCTCTCTCATTTACCGGGCAAAATCACATTGCGTGGACATCTTGTGGACAGGACTTGTGGACGGGGTCACTAAAAAATGAGATGAGGTTCAACACAATCGCCTGGGACGTGATGGGGCAGGTGGGGACCAGAGCGAGCTGGACATGCTCATTTCAGGCTTGTCTGTTGGTGTTTTTTATTTGTATCCTTTGAACTCTCCTGGTGATAAAGCCTTTACCTTTCTGTTGTTGTTTGGGAGACTACACCCCATGGTGCTTTGGGTTAGGAGTCAGTCTGGCTCTGTGCTTAGAGGTCACCACTCCTAGAGGGGTCTTGGGAACATATGGGATGCCAAGGTCGAACTCGGGTTGGCCACACGCAGGGCAAGTGTCCTACTCACTGTGCTATCTGCCCTTACTCTTCTTTTTCTTTTTAGGTCTCACTCTGCACTCAGGAATTACTCCTGATAGTACTCGGGGGACTATTTGGGATGCTGGGAATCGAACCCGGGTCGCCCACGTGCGAGGCAAATGCCCTGCCCACTGGGCTATCACTCCAGACCCCCTTACTCTTTTAAAGGGGGATAAACCTAAGAGTAAAAGTTTAGATCTTTGTTACACATATACAATTGGTGATCAAGGAATTACCCTATTACAATCTTCTCTTCTGTCACTGCTACTGACAAGAACCTAGATTCCATCAGTCCTCCTTGTTTGGCGCCCTATAAAAATCATTTATCACTCCACGTTACAAGTTGAGTTTGCTCATTTTAAAGCAGCCCCAAAAGGAACACAGAAACTAAACAAAAACTTCCTCTGGAACTAGTCAAAGCAGATGTCATTTTGTTACACCACGGAAATTTTGGAATGTAAATTAAGAAAGCTTGATTTGCTTGTCTTCCTTGCTTAACCAGGATTTGACCCTAAGGCGGTGGGTAAAATTTGTTGAATAGCATGTCTTTCATGTTTTTAATTGTTGAATAGCAATGTTATTTTACAATATATCTTAAACCCCACAGAGTTTTCTATGCAAAATCAAGTCTCCTGATACAGGGGTAAATGCCTAAAAAAGTATTATGCAATGTACTTTTTTCTTGTTGCTATCACAGACTCTTTTGTGTATCCAGAGCATTGTGATCTATTCTATAAAGAAGTTACTCAGGCAGACAAAATCATCAGTACGAGTAAGTTATCCTTCAGTAACTGAAACATTCTGTTTTGATACCCCCAATAAGCAAAAAACACCTCATACATTTTTCAGTTTCCTACATGCAGATAAATTCATGATCCCGAAAGAGGGAATGCCACTTGAACATGCTTTATGCTTCGGTTGATGTAAACAAGAGAATTATGCATTAGACACTGACAATAATCTTGCCCCCTGCCCTCTCCAAGTTTAGTTGATACATACATATGGAAATGAATTTGCTTGTTCCCCCCAATTGAGACATGCATATAAAAATAAATTTATTTCTCCCAGTTCCCACTGTCCAAGGTCTAGTCACGGTGTGCTTTCTCCTCAGCTACAGCATCCGTTCCCACTGCCATCATTCTCATCTCAAAAGGATTCTGTTTCCTTCACCCTGCATAAGTCCTTCTCTGGACCCTGCTTGCAAGACCACCGTTGGGTTTTCTGATAATTCTGGGCCAGCTTCTTCTGCACTGCAAGGTCCCCCTGAGACCATTTCTGCCCTTTCCACTGTGGTATTTCCCAGGGGTGCATCCATCCTCATGCGAGAAACCAGGGTCTGAGCTGATCGAAGGAACTGGAATGCACAGAAATTACTACTGGGGATTCTTGCTCTCCAGCCTCAGCTAAACACCGACAGTGAACCCCCTCTTCATCCTTGTGTTTCCTTCATATGATTCTCTCTTGCCCATTCCCCTCCCACTTTCTTATTTGCTTCCAAATCTATCCCATAAGCCCGAACTGTTCTCTACTACCACATGGTAAAAATGGTTGGAGGCGAATCATATCAATGCTTGATAATAAGCCTATACCCGTGTCTCTTTCTGAACTGCCAACACTTCCTCTCATGTGACTGGTTCCCACTAATGTTTATACAGAACTGCGTGACATCAGCAAAATGGTCAGATATGACATCCCTGATGGTTCCCCTCCTCCGCAGACAGCAGTGCCTTTCAGCCTTCCCTGCGGGTCTATGGCCCCAGGTGGGGGGGAATTGGGGGGCACCACAGAAGCTCAGTGTGTTCTCAGACCTAGGGAAACTATTTAACTATTCTGATACTTTTTTGTTTGTTTGGGAGGCCACAGCCAGCAGTGCTGGAAGCGGGGGTACTTCTGACTCTGTGCTCAGCACTTAGGCCCTGCAGTGCTCAGAGGGCATCAAGTTCAGACCTCTAGCACACAAAGCCCAGGCTTTCTTAGTAGCCGGCTGAACTCTCATTTTCTCTCTCTCCCTCTCTCAGGCCCTAGGAGAACGATTTGAAAACGCCTGACTAAACACAAGAGGCAGCGGATGCGCTGTCCATGGTCCCCAGGAACTCAACCCCTTTTGTCACTGACTATCAGTAGCCAGTGGTTGAGGAAAGACACACAAACTTGGCCATGGCTGTGGACCCCCAAAGACACCTTTGAACTTTCATCCACAGTCCCCAGAGATAACGTCTTCCAGCCTCAGCCAGACGATGGATTCTAAGAGACCCGACACTGAACTCCAGCCTGTCCCAGTCACGCACACGGTGGATCCTGGTCGCTGCCCACAAGCTGGACAGCTGGCAGGGGGACGAGGCCAGGGAACTTCAATCTGCGCCCACTGGAGACCCCGAGAGGGCCCTGGGTGTGTCTCCAGCTCCTTCTCAAACACAGATGGCCAGTCTGTTGACAGTCCTGAGGGCTCATGCAGACACTCTGCCTGCAACTCCACAGGGGCTGAAAGCGCCCTGAAGTGGACTCGGCCAGACCCCAGCAAGGCCCATGGAAGGCTTCAGCCCTGGTGGACACAGGGACCCATGGACTAAGCCCCTGGAAGTTGCCCAGGCCTCCTCGGGGCCACTGCCAATATGACTGAAGACCTGCCAAGCCAGGGGCCCGGGGAGTAGGTGCTTCCGTCTGGGGCCCCACAATCCCTCCAGGGTACTGTACTGGGCATTCAGCAGCCACAGGGAGTTCATTAACATTCACAGAGACCTAAAGAGCTCAGACTACATTCTGGATCCTTCTAGCAAGTCTTCTAGACCACACAGCAGCTAGGTAAGATAGGAAATACTCATGTTTTCTGGGATCCAGAAATTTCCCTGAAGTTCTAGCTCCTCCAGGTGGAGTCAGGGGGCTTCAAGTCCAGCCCACTGCCCCTGCCAGTGACCAGATGGACCCCATTCTATCCAGGCCTCTAGTCCTCAACCTGGGCTTCAGAAGCCAAAGCATTTCTGGGGCTTTGTTTACAAACTCTGTAGATCCTGGTCTAGGGCCACTTCTGCCCACCCAAGGATTTATCCAATGAGCGGGGCATCTGCCCAGGGCTAGGAGTAGTTCTCTCACCTACCATCTGGTTAAAGAAAATGACCATTTATGAGGACCCAACTCTGGCTCTAAGGCTGATGCCTATGCGGGCATCATCCTACCAAGCAAAGCACTGGCAGGCATCCCGCCTGCTCAAGGATCAGGCTGGATCCATGCCCTGGTCACATGCCGACCAACTGGAGTTGTCACTGCAGACCCATCCATAGAATCCCTCAGTGTCCAACTCAGCATGACTGAAGCTCTGAAGTTAATCCCACTGGTCTGGGAAACAGAGAGACAACCTTATCTGCTGAAACCAGCCTTTAAACATTGGGGGAAAAAATTAAGACCTCCTCCCATACAAGGTTACAGGGATTACAGAGAATATGACTCCATCAAAGAAATACCCCACCAGGTAAATATGATCCCCCAAAGGACATGAATCAGGATATAGTAACCGATCCTAAAGAAATGCACATTGACACATTGCTGGATGAAGAATTTAAAATTGTAATCTCAAAGCAATTCCACCAAACAGACACAGAGAAACAACTAAATGAGATCAAGAAAATAATGCAGTATCAAAAGATTAAACAGCATAAGAGAACCAAGGAGAAACTCCAGAGCTGAAAGAATACCACAGAAATGGAAAAAAATCCATAGAGAATATCATCAGACTTGATGATGCAGAATTTAAAAGTCAGCAAATTTGAAGAGAGCTTGTTTAAATTATTCAGTTAGAGGAACAAAAAGAAAGAGCAATGGAAAATTGGGAAGAAAGCCTACATGAATTATGAGATGCCATCAAGTGAAAGAACGTTCACATCATGAAAGTCCCAGGAGAAGAGAGAGAGAAAAGGACATAAAAGAATTATTTAAATAATAAATAATATTTAAGTATTAGCTGAAATTTCCCCACATTCAGGGACAGAGATGAACATCCAGGAATAGAAAGCTCATTCTCCTCCAAGCAAAATCACAGATCACTCTCAGATTCTTTACAACTAGAATATTATTTCCTTTTTTCTTTGGGTGCCATACCCAGCAGGCTTCAGATATCCCTTCTGCCAGGGCTCAAAAGACCATAGAGGGTGCTGGGGATTGAGCCTAGGTCAGCCACATTCAAGGCGAGTGCCTTCTCCACTGTACGCTCTCCCCAGCCTATGTGATTATTTTTGTTACAATAAGAACATTAGAAGTCAAAGGGGGGGGAAAAAGAGAATTTTGAAAGCATCAAGAGAAATTCGAAAAATGACCTATCACATAGATGAAGACCTTAACCGTGAGACCCTGCACATATCTCTCTGCAGTATCCTTCCAGGGGCCAGAATGGAGTGGCATACAGAGAGTGCTAGGGTGGGGGGCGGGGATGGGAGTGCTATACATAGGAAAACTGCACTGCAGAAATGAAGGCAAGACAAAGACAAAGCTGGACAAAGAAAAACTAAGAGAGGTGGAAAGGAATTAAAGGGAGTTCTTCTTGTTAACATAAAAGGACCCTGAGCAACACAAAACTTAAGTTTAAAGCATAGTTGTATGGGGCTTTAAACTTATAAATAGCACGGTGAGTATGATGCATGAGCAACTGACCTGGGTTCAATCCCTGACATGGTATATGGCTCCCCGAGCACTGCCAGAAGTGATTCCTGAGCACTGAGCCAGGAGTAAACTCTGAGCACAGCCAGGTGTGGTCCCCCCCAAACATTTTTCCAATAATGAAATGAGATGAAAACCAAAGGTAAATATAGCACTAAATGCAAAGCTTCCTAATACTATAAAGGTGTTGCATGAATTGATTTTATCTTTAGTGTAGAATTACTTTGAAAAAAAAAAAGTAAAGCTACAATAATTTGTAATATGTACATGGTAGAATTTTTAAAAAATTCATCCAAAGAAGGAAACCCTGTCTTTTGACACTGACAGACCAATGCGATAGGATTTTACTTAATGCTGAATCGAAAATGAAGCCAAGCACGTTTGAACGGAGGGTGGAAGGATGGTCGTCAGTGTCTGGGTGGAGAGAGGAGGGAGAGATCTTCAAAGAGCACAAAATGCCAAAGTTAAATGACTAAGTTCTGGGAATGGAGGGGACAAACTGACGAATATAGTTAACAGGAGTTGCTGGAGTGATAGGACATCAGGGAGGCCACTTGCCTTGCACACGGCTGACCTGGTTTTAATCCCCAGAACCACATATGGTTCCCCAAGTGCCACCAGGAGTGATCCATGAGTGCAGAGCCAGGAGTCATCCCTGAGCACCACTGCATGTGGAAAAAAACCCTAATATATATATATATATTAGACACAGTAACAACAAAGTCTCCAATGGAGACGTTACTGGGCCCGCTCGAGCAAATCGATGATAAACGGGAGGGCCTTTACTTACTTACTTACTTACTATACATATATAATAACTGTTAAGTATATTACCTATTGTTAACAGTACTGCCCTCCCGTTGATCGTCGATTTGCTCGAGCGGGCCCAGTAACGTCTCCATTGGAGACTTTGTTGTTACTGTGTCTGGCATATTTCAAAGATGTTAACAAAGATCATAACTCTCCTTACCACAGATATGCGCACAAATTGTAATTACGTGGGGTCACGGATGTGTTATCTAACCTTGCTGCGGGAATCATTTCTCAAAATAGACATGGATACCAAACTTTCATACTGTATACCTTGAACTTACACGAGATCACATGCAACCGTCTCGATACATCTGGAAAATTCATTTTGTTTTCTACGTGCAATCTTTATATTATTTTTAAAAAGATATAGAATAATAAAGTGTGTCATATGACGGAACTGACTTCTGATTCTAAAGTTGTATCCAGGTGGAGTCTAAGGTAGAGCTACTTTTAGAATAAATGATTCTATTATAATTATAGAATGATAAGCTATGTATTTTTATAAAATATATTATACTATTTGCATATATCATATAATAATTACATAGCAAATAATAAAAGACTCAATCAACTTTCTCTGCAAATGCCCTACTTTGTGCCTTTTCCACATACAGATGTATTTAAGCTTTTTTAGTCCATCGTGAGCTAAAAGACCAAAAATCTCTCTTCAACTATCCTATTCCCCAGCTGTGGTGTGATTTCTTATCTCTCCTTCCCAGATAATCTGCCGAATGAATTTTCTATACACCCCAGAAGGTGACTTCCACTCCGACACCTGCAGAGTCAGGAAAAGCCATGGTCGCCAGTATCAGAAGCTTCCTTTATCTCATTTACCATCTGAAAACATTGGACACTCGGTGCTCGCTAAATAATCACCTATTTGCTCCTGTGACACCAGGTCCGCTTGTGGTTTTCTTGCTGCTTCCGGGACTACAATTCTCCCATGGCCTTTCCCTACCCCCAGTCCAGCCCAGGGCTCTGACATGGACTCTCACCTGGAATCCTGTCCTGGGCTCCAGCACTAGTACCACCCTCTGGTCAGCTGACACAAAATCTTCACTCCCCACCCCTGGCTCTTCTCTCAGCCTCATCCCTAATCCATCCATCACCCTATGGGTTTTGCCTTGCTTGTCAATGTCACTGGCATTGGCATCCGCCCTGTTGTCACCAGCCTCCCTTCCACTTCTCTGTCTCCATCCACCTTCTTTCCCACAAAACTTTTTTTTTCAGAGCTCATTCTGCGCCAGACTCTGTGCTATAACCACTGGGAGAACATTAATGATCCCGGAAAATAGCATTTGTGGCTTCACGGAGCCTCTTATAGCATTGCCATAGAATCAAGAGTTTGTCTCTTTTCCTCCAGATACCTCAATTTCCAAATCACTTGTATGCGGAGGCCAGATACTTTGTTTGCTAAAATCGAATTTCAACTAGGATTCTCCTTAGCCTAACCCTTTCAGAGGCTCCCTAATGCTCTTAAGATAAAGTCGAGGCAAGCAGACGCTTCCTGTAAGACCTAGCGCGATCCCGTGCAGCTCACAGCACTGCATTTGTGTCACTAACACACCTCACACCGCGCCCCTTTGACCCCAAGTGTTGCAGTCACTTTCTGAATTTCTGCAGGTCACAGCATGATTTCTCACCAAGGACGCCCTTTCCCCTTCCTCTGCTCTTGATCTCGTAGAACACCCCCATTGTCTCACCTCCCTGCCCCCCCCCACCCCTAAACGCTCTCCTCGCCTCCTCTGTGATGCTATGCTGTGATTTAAAGTGCAGCACTCACCTGGCATTATCTTTTGTTGCGCTGATGCTATCAAAGTATAGTCGTGACAAAGACCTTTGCGTGCCAGTCACTGTGTATCGCCCTGTAAACAGACAGAATCGCCGCCTTCAGGAAAATAGGCTTCTCCTACAGTGTTCTGAATTGCTGGTTAAGATTTCGCCAATTATGGATGCCTAAGCCCCCAATACAAAATCAGAATTTCTAGAGCAGAAAGCAGATGTATACATATATCTATTAATTCTCAAAGTATCCTGATACTCATTCTGGTTGAAGCATAAACACACACACACACTTAGCAAAGCTACTAAGAGGGTCTACAAACTAATAGGCATGTTTGTCCTCTGAGATTGATGCAAAGTTTTTTTAATTTCTTACACACACACACACACACACACTCACATAGACATACACACCTTTTTTTTTTTTTTGCTTTTTGGGTCATACCTGGCAATGCACAGGGGTTACTCCTGCGCTCAGGAATCACCCCTGGTGGTGCTCAGGGGACCATATGAGATGCTGGGAATCGAACCCGGGTTGGCTGCATGCAAGGCAAATGCCCTACCCGCTGTGCTATTGCTCCAGCCCAACCATTTCTTTTTTAAAGAAAAGAGATAGAATAGTGTGTAAGACCTTGTCTTGCTGAAGCCACCCATGATCCTCAGCACCTCCTATGCTCCCCCAAACTGACCAAGAGTGATCCCTGAGCACAGAGCCAGGAATAAGCCCCAAATATATCTGGGTGTGGTCCCCCCCGCAAAAAAAAAAAAACAAATTAAAAAAAAGCATAAAGAAAAAGAAAATATAGAGGGTACTTGGCTGGCGGTTTTCAGGCTGCAGTTCCTGACTCAGCATTATCAACATCATCAGCTGGAGTGGGAAGGGGGTTGATCCCAGGGGGAGCCTCAGACTGTGCAGGCATGAGGCCTTGGGCTGCCTCCCAGGCACCCCTCGCCCCCCACACACACTGAGAGTGACCTCGAGGGCACTGCCCTTAGTAACACCTGGAGCCTCAGCACAGTGCCATCTTTAGGACACTCTGCAAACACGCGTGCGCAGACCCTGGCATTAGAGGGGCAACAACAAAGAGAATGGGTTGTGTGGGGGGGGGGGGTTGGGGGGGGGGGCGGACGGGGGCGGCCAAAAGCCCCAGGTCTGGACTACATGGCACAAAGAATCAGACAACCTGGGTGGAAGGGTGATGAGGTCCTGCCAATCTCTCAGAGCCTTCCAGAAGCTTCTAATCAGGACGGTACTGCCTAAGCCCTGCCAGGCAAAGGGTGTTGCAGAGGCTGGAGTTTGTTTGATCACAGCCACCCTCCCTTTGGGCTCTGAATTCTTCTCAACCAACGGAGCAAGCGTTGGCATCCGGCTCCACCTGGAGCAGGAAACTCTAACTGTGGCTTCCCAGTGTTGGCAAAACAAGAGCTTCAGGCACAGGTTTGGGCACTGGAGTGGGGAGGGCAGGAAGGCAGAGGGGAAGGAGTAAAAGTTTCTAGCATTGTCCCACAGGGCCACCAGCGACACGTGTGCCAATGAGGACTGGGCCACACCAGGCGACTCGGAGTCACTGCGGGGTGAGGGAGATGAGCCACCGGGAAGAAACGAGTCTGGGGTCAGGCTAGGAAACTGCTCTACTGCAGGAGAAGTGCTGGTGTCAAGAGGAGAGAGAAAGGTTACCGATAAGAGGAAGGTGAACATGGCACCCGAGACCCAGAGGACTGCCGATAGGACAGGGGAATGTGCGGCTCCCAGGACACTGTCCCCATCGTCAAGGAACTCTCTAGAGGGCAGGGCCACCAGGCCAGGGCAAGCAACCTACTCAGTGAGCAGTGCTCAGGGACAGGTGGTAGCAGGGCTCAAACCCAGGACCTCACACAGGCAAGGCATGTGACCTGCCACTTGGGCCACAGTCCAAGTGCCTTAGCTAATAAAGTCTGCAATCTGATCACATTAATTTATTTATCACATTAATTTACCTACAGACTCTGCTGAGCTCTGTAGCTGAGGGCCGATGCGGGGTTCTGATGGAATGTGATGACAAGGAATTTTCCAGCTGTGGACAAGTGAAGGAGAAAGAAAGGGGAAATAAATTTTCAAATCACTAAATTTAAGAGGTTATTTCCAAATAGGCTAAACTGAAGACAATTTTGAGGATTTTTTTTTGACTTTTTAAAAAATATCACGATGAGGGATTTAATACAGCAACTACTTAGACCTTTACATTTCACAAAAGTCTGTTTTTGTTTGATAAATATCATAGCCTCTGAGTTTCTAATGCTTCCCCTTTTCTGAGAGTCACGGGGAATTTTATGGGAAGAATCACAATTTGTATTTATCTAAACTATTTTATATTTGAAGCCTCAATAGACCCAAAGTAACATAGGAACAGGAGTAACCAGAGAGTTTTAAATGCATTTATAATGGCTCCATTTAATAAATATCTCTTATATTGTCCATTATTTTACAAATATTTTGAAAGCTTGAATACACTAATTTGAATGTATGTTCCCATGTAACTTTGCTGTCACCAACAGGCTGCTGTGTGAATTAAATGTTTTCATCTCAGCTTGTTTTCATTGTATTTAAGAGATAAAATCAAGGCATAAGCTCTATTGTTATTTTTCTTAAACTTAAGATGCTCTGTAGAGTGCCATTAAGCAGGAATGTATTACATCTGGGCGAGTAATTATTATTTTTTGATTTGCCTAAAGAGGATCGTGTGGACATATATCAGCCAAAGAGCCATTTGTATGTTTTTTTTCTCCAGCGGCAGATTTATTTCTCCATTAAACGCAGAAAGATCATCAATATCCACAACATGCCTTCAATTAACTGAACATTTTGTCAACCATTGCTATTCTCCAGCTGCCAGAGAGGCCCTGTGAAATAATAGAGAACCTGTCCCGTTTTCTCGTCTTCCTTCTCAATTAGACAAAAGAAAACAGGACAGGGAAAGGACAATGGCACGCATGTCCAGCCTTTTAGTTTGCTTCTGCGCTCCCATAGTGGTTAAAACGTTGTAGACAAGAAGAACCAGTGTCAAGGTTAGAAAACAAAGGTGGTTCAAAGGTTCCCCCCACCCTCACCCTCCCAATTCATCCATTGGTACTGGAATTGGCCTCCCAGTAAGCCTCAGCATCCCCAGAGCACAAAAAAGAGGATCCAGATATGACTGTTACTCAACCAAGACAAAATTATCCAAGGGGACAACTGGATCACCATGAGAAACACCCATAGTTTATGTCTAGCATTCCACATTGCCATGAGAACTCCTAGTACTTACTCATCATGGCATTTCCTGGGCAGTAATCAGCAGAAAAGAGAAAAGTAACAAAGTTTGGAGCTGGCGCAGTGAGGCACACCTGCCTTTGGGGTGAGGACACACACTGGCCCCCCAGCATCAGCGTGCCGTTGAGTGGGATCCACCATGCATGGCCTTTCCAGGGCCACAGGAGGGGCCACAGGAGGGGACACTGTCTGGAGTGCGGCTAAGCACCATGACTAGCGCCTTTGGGACCTGCTCCTTGTAACACCACCACCATGAAGACCGGGGTAAGGAAAAATAAATAAAAATAAAATGGAGGAAGATGACAAGAAATAATAGCAACAGGAGATGGAAACTTAAAGCAATTCAAGGGGTTGGGAGGAAAAGTGGGAAAAAGTTGTGAGGGATGAAGCGGCAAAATGCACAGGATTAGTGTGGAGAGAGGGAGAATTGTGTGGCAAAGGGGAGTATTGGAACGGGATGCTCACACTAGCAGCTTGAGTCAGCAAACTACCTTTTCCTCTGCTTGGGAAAATTAGGAAGACAACGTTTAAAAAAAAGGTGAGGATAAGCAAAACCAGTCTCCTTGTGGTAGAGTATGCCTGAGATGCTAGTGGAGAATTTCACGGTAACTCAGGAGAAGGATCTTGCGGGGTGGAGAGAGGCTGAATTCAAAATGCACATTTGTCTGAAACTCACTTAGGGGCTGTTGAAGTACCAGTGGGCACCACTGATCAGGGAAGGGTTTAGAAGTGGAAGACAAAGTGGCCTAGACAGGAAAATAATGAATACAGAAGATCTTAAGAGAAGATACTGAGAAGAAATGGCAGGAAAGTAGAGAAAGAGGAGCCGAAGGATGGACATGTG
Source organism: Sorex fumeus (assembly GCF_029834395.1). Classification (NCBI taxonomy): domain Eukaryota; kingdom Metazoa; phylum Chordata; class Mammalia; order Eulipotyphla; family Soricidae; genus Sorex; species Sorex fumeus. The sequence continues at coordinate 4,049,432 of NW_026606154.1, read as the reverse complement.
TGAGGGGTCTATGACGAGGTGAACAGAGCCACGGAACCAGTGCCGAGTAACACAAAAGCAATTCAGTACGGACCAAGTGAGGCTACTGAGCGGCCCTGAAGGAGCAAGCCCGATTGCAGCATAGGGCAGAAGTGGAACTAGAACTAGAAGAGATTTGAGTGTCTACTTAGCAGGGCTGGAGCAATAGCACAGCAGGTAGGGCATTTGCTTTGCACATGGCCGACCTGGGTTGGATTTCTCCATTCCTCTCGGAGAGCCTGGCAAGCTACCGAGAGCATCCTCCCTGCATGACAGAGCCTGGAAAGCTCCCTGTGGCATATTTGATATGCCAAAAAAAGTAACAACAAGTCTCACAATGGAGAAGTTACTGGTGCCCGCTCGAGCAAATCGATGAACAGCAGGATGACAGTGCTACTTGTGAAGCATGTTTTGATGACATGCTCAAAGAAAACCACCAAGAACTCTGCTGCTTGAATGAAAGCTAGGCAGAAGTGGAGAAACTCAAAATGTACACAGGGAGTCGAAAAATGAAGAAGCGATGATCCATAAAATGAATGAGCAATCGACTGAACAAATAAGCCCAGGTGCAAAAGAACATCACTAGAGCACTTGTCTTGCATTTGGCCAGCCTGAGTTCAACTCCTGTCACCCCAGAGAGTCACCTAAGTCCCCTCCCCTCCTCAGGAGTGAACTTTGAGCAGAGCCAGGTATCAGCCCTGCGCACTTCCTGGTGAGGGCCACAACAAAACAGACAAAACACCCAGCAGTGCCACCAACTTTGGGGGCCGAGGAGCTGGAGTGGAGAGAGGGTTGTTAGGGGCGCATCTTACAGGACTTACTTCTAGTTCTGCACTCAAGGACACTCCTGGTAGTGCTTGGGGGGGCATTTACAGTGCCAAAGATCAAACTGGAGCTCAGCTGGAATATTCCAGAGACAAGACATCTCTGTGAGATCATTGCCATCTAAGCATCTGACCACCAAAACGAAGACCGGGATAAAGTGATGCAAAGGAAAAAAAAAGTCAGAAATTTGGGTTAGCAGTCATGAAAATGATTGCAGAAGTACTCGAGGTATCTGACAGCTGCTGGAGAGTCAACCGACCACACAGACAAGGGCTGGGCTGCAGACTGAGCTTGGGGACCAGTCAGGTGGCCTGAGACTCCAGAGAGACTACCTCTCCCAACAAGGTCCAGAAGCACTAGATTGGCAGGAGAAACAAGGAAATCCAGGATAGCATCCCCTGCCAGATCAAAGATACAGGCACAGTGTGGAAGATCAAGGTACCTTTACTCCAGAGCAGGAGAACGGAAGTGAATTTCTTCCTACGGCAGCTGGGAAGTCCCAAACCCCTCTTCACCTCCTAGGAGCTGAAAAATCCTTGGGGATAGCACTGGGCAAGCTGTAATAAGCAGCACACGGGTCTTGACCGGCCTTCACTTCTGCCAGGGCACCTGAACCAGACACTCTGCATTGCCACGTGACTGCTCCCATCCTCCCAAGGGGATCACTAGGCCCTTCCTGTAAGCAGTGGGTGGATGCAGCAGTACCTCGGTTGGGATTGGAAGTGATCCTGGGTCCTTTCCCAAGCCAAGGGGACACACCCAAAAAGGAATGCCTCCCCCAGAAAGACACCCACACATTTGCAACGTTCCTTGAGTCAGCAGTAAGCGAGTTAGCTGGGGTGTTGGCGTGCGTCTCCCGGCCCGAGTGATGATTATGTAGCTCGGCTCTACACTGTGACCATGTCCACCGGTGGTGTGGCCATGACCCTGCTTCGATTCATGAGGTGCACAAAGAGGCACAGAAACAAACCAATCAAACTCACTCACTTTACAAGTACAGATGCCAACAGCATCTTTATCGAAATGAAAAAAAAAATCAAAACCAGGGGATAATATTGCCCCAGATGCATTATGCGTTCTAGCTTTGACTCGAGTCTCTTAATTGAATTCCTTTTCATCTGTATCTCTCTTTTTCTTTTTTTTCTGCTTTTCAGGTCACACCCAGTGTTGAACATGTGGTTACTCCTGGTTCTGCACTCAGGAATTACCCCTTGCAGTGCTCAGGGGACCATACAGGATGCTGGGAATCAAACCCGGGTCAGCCGCATGCAAGACAAATGCCCTATCCGCTGTGCTATTGCTCCAGCCCCTGTATCTCTTTTTTTAAAAATAAACGTTTGATGATGCTTCCATGTGCAGTTTTGGAATCTGAAGTTTACCCCAGGGATGGCCCTGGGGGTTCTCGGTGCTTTCTGTGAGTACTGTAAGTGGTGAGGTGGCAGTGCAGTCACTGTTTCAGGTGAAGGATCAATACTTGTATATTGTTCAAGTCTTCTGTCATTCCTGGACAATGACTCCCACCATTCCTTTGAGGAATAACATGTCAGTGTCTGAAATTTTCTGCCTTCCTTTCCTTCCCTCACTCTCCACAGTCTTGGCTGAATACTTTTCCTATGTCACACTGAAGTGACCATTGTTTTTCCAACCTCCTCCAATTTTCCATCAATGTCACTCTCGGATAGGGCATCTTCATGGGGAAGAGCTGCTATCAAGGCCACAGTGACTACAGTTATATGTTAGATTATTTCCCATTGGTATAACTCAGTCGAATGCTGAGTGTCGATCCGGGATGACTATCCGATTCAAATTTTAAGCTACTGGATCTTTAAGGCATTTGTACACCATGAGAGTGCCAGTTTTCTCCCCGCTCTGTGAAGTAGAATTTTGCACGAAGGAGACGGTGGTCTGATCCCGTTCGAAATTTTGGGACAACAGCGACATCAGTCAGGCAAAACCGTCGATTGAATATGATGTGGTCTATTTTGTTGTGGAATCGTCCACCGGGAGACTCCCATGTCCATCGTTTAGATTCTGCCTTCTGGAACTGTGAGTTACCATGAATGGTCTTGGTCGACATGATGAACTCAGACAGTCTCTCACCCTGTTCGTTCCATTCTAGGCCATGGGTTCCGATGTGAAGTTCTTCAGCTGATCTTCTCGGTCCTATCTTGGCATTAAAATCACCACAATGATCTTGTAGAAGGTGTGGTCTTCTTTATAGAACTTCTCTAGCTCCATGTAGAACTTCTCGATTTCTCTTTCATCATAATGAGATGTTGGTGCGTAGACAACGAAGATAGAAACTGCAGGCAGTGAGCCACATCTATTCAAATGTAAACATCCGATTCGGGTTGTTAGGCATTCGAATGAATCAATGCTCTTGGCCAAGTTTGTGTTGACAAGGACACCGACGCCTCCAACACCTCTTTTATCGCATGTTCCGAGGAACAATTCTTCTCCGGTGTCGAAAACGGCATGGTGAGATTCGTGTCTTCTTGTCTCGGTCAGACCAATGATGTCGTACTTGATCATTCGCGCTTGTACCATCAGGTCCTCGATGGATGCATCTGATGCTAGCGTACGTGCATTGAAAGTACAGACGATCATTTTTGTCTTCCTTCGTTGTGGCAGCCTAGGTCGGCCTTGAGATTTTGTCGGCCTCTCCTTTCTCATCCTTCTCAGTGCTGCCATGTCGGTGAAGCCTTCAGGGTCAGGTGAATGAGACCAGTTGTAGTTACTGGTTTTGGCATATCGAATACACAGCGGATAGCTTGCCAGGCTCTTCCGTGCGGGCGGAATACTCTCGGTAGCTTGCCAGTCTTTCCGAGAGGTATAGAGGCTTTTGGGGTGACCTCTAATCACCCTTGTAGGTGTTACCATATTTGAACCCTATCAAATATGGTACGACAATTCCAGAAGACGGGTATTTAGTGTCTTATGATGTGTGTTAAAGAAGGCCTTTGATTCTGTTGAGACGGAAGCGGTCATTGAAGCCCTAGCCAATCAGGGCATTCAAGACCAATACATCAGGATCCTCCGTGAGCTGTATTGCGGATTCACTACCAGGATCTCACCATTCTACAAAGAAGTGATCGTTGATGTCAAGAGAGGGGTGCGGCAGGGTGATACCATTTCACCAAAACTCTTCAGTGCCACCCTCGAGAACATCATGCGACGACTGGAATGGGAAGGAATGGGAGTGAAGATAGATGGTCGGCAACTACACCTGATGTGATTAAGTGAAGTGAGAGTGCCAGTTTTATAAAGCTGAATCTAACCGCTGAAACAGTCAATGCTTCCTATAAACAATGAGATCGCATAGCGACGTGATCTATAAACAATTCAGATCACATAGGTAAATCTGAATTTATTTATCAAGAATTCTCTTGATAAAGCCGAGCTCATACAAAATTGCTCTATAGCTTAGAAAGGCTTAGGATATAATAATAAAAGATAACATGATAATAAATTTTCATCAATTTGTTTATATCAGGGACCCTGTATCAGCGATGTGTACATATAACTTGATGTTTTAATCTGTTTATTTGGGGGGACCACACCAGGTAATTCTCAAGGCCTTACTCCTGGCTCTGCACTCAGAAATCACTCTTGGTGGTGCTCAGGTCAGCCACATGCAAGGCATAACTCCTTACCCATTGTGCTATCTCCAGCCCTTAATCACTTAACTTCCCGTTAGTTGTCAATTTGCTCGAGCGGGTGCCAGTAATGTCTCCATTTGCCCCTGTCGCGTGCTAGTGTAGCCCAATGGCATCTGTTCGCTCCGGGAACATGAAGAGCCTCAAACCGATCGTTCATGATCTTGACGAAGAAGTCTGACCATCTGGTAGGTGAGCGGCCACGCGGTCTTTTGACATCCCGTGGAATCCAGTCGGTAACAGCTCTAGTCCAGCGGTCGTCTTTAAATCTCATTACGTGATCTCCAGCCTCTAACTTGATATTTTAAATGCTGAGATCCTGTGAGGAAATGGAATGACTAAATGATGGAATGACAACTGGAACCAGAAAGAACTGGAGCCAAGAATTAGGAACCTTAGATTCTAGCCTAACTCTTTCTCTGTCTGCCCATTTATCTTAAGGAAGGAATTTTGTCTCTGCTTCTCGGATTTTTCTCTTGTAAAATGAGAAATCTATATGATGTGCTAAGTTTGCTTCCTACTTTGTGAGTCAAAATAATGCAAAAATCATACTCTGGGGTTTGTTAGATTATTTCATTCATGTTTCTCCATGTACCAAGATATCTTTGAAGTAGTTATTCCAATTTTTTTTCCAAAATGGCATAAAGTCCAATCACCTTAAAGAATGCTCTATGGAAAAATGTTCAAATATAGTTCAGTATGCCTATAAATAGCAGAATTTGTCTTTTTACAGGTTTTAATGTTAAAGCTCATCAGTCTTTTATTTTTCAAATAACTTCTTAAAATAAAAGAAATACAATATATAAAAATGTCAACTAATATTTTCAGTGGTCCACTTTAAGTTGAACATTTTTCTAACATATCTTTGCTGTCTTCCAAGGTCAAAATTAATAAACTATTTCAGACATTATGATGGCTTTCATCATATATCACAACATCATCAGACTAGCTATTTAAACCAAAGTTTCCCTCAGTCTCCAGATAATTATATCCCTATTTGAGCAACACTAGATTAGCTCACCAACAGATCCTTCATATAGCATACGTAGGGCAAGAAAGTAAGTAGAAGTTTACATTATTAGTGTTTTTAATGTTCTCCACTATTCAACAACTTTCTTAGCAGTAGGCCTCTATGAGCATGAGGGCTTTCCACAGAAGAGGATGGTGGAGGGTCAGGGGTCATGGACAATGACGGAGGGAAGAGGACTCCAGTGGAGGGTGTGTGTTGGAGAGTTTCATGTCTGCACCTCTTCATTAACAGGTTTGTAAACCGTGGTGCCTAGAATAATTTGTTTTCTTAATGAATTAATAAGCAAAGGAGTGAATACCCAGATACAAAATTGCAGGTCAGAATGAGGTGATGTTACATGCATTATTTTATTTTATTTCATTTATAAAACTCGATTAGGTATCTCCTGTTATGGCCCTCACTTAAATCAGACTGAGAGATAACTCACTTAGGAAACTGAGTCCATGAGATGCATCTCAGAGCTCACATAACTAATAGCGCTGCTACCATGGTCAAGAGAAGCAGTAATAATTATCATTCCAAATGCAAGCAAAGGACATTTCTTATTTAACAGTTAGATCCAGCACTCCAGACCTGACTGAGTATCTGCTCAGCGATTCCTCTTTACCATCACTTGATCACCGTCATTATTCCCATTTTGCTGTTGAGGAATCAGAGTCAGAAACATAAAACAGGTTTCTGGAGTCCCCTGAAAGGCAGCTTTGAAAAGCTGAAGGCGAAGCCTCAAACTCAGATTCTTCTGCTCCAAAGCCACGTAGCGCCCACTGCATTGCATGGCTTTCACCAGTATTCAAACCTCAAAGGAGATGAGAAGCCTACCCCCAGTTCTCACCATGATGTTCTTTAAAAAGAAATTGGACAGCAACTTCATATAACCAAACTAACAAATCGACTGAAGAGCAAGACTCCCAATTGCTTCTCTTCTATAAATCCAAGAGTACTTAAGGAAGTGAATGAAGATTGAAGGATAGGCAAATTTTTCATGCTGGGACCAATTCAGCTGCCTCCTACTTTTGTATAGTTCAAGAGCTGATATTTTCATGCCCTATGTATGCTATATGAAAGATCTGTTGTTGAGCTAATCTAGTGCTGCTCAAAAAAGGGTTATAATTACCTGGAGACTGTTGGGAACTTTGGTTTAAATGGCTAGCCTGATGATGTTGTGATATATGGTGAAAACCAAGTGCCCGTCATAGTGCCTGAAATAGTTCTTATATTTTAAATGGCTGGCAAAGTGTGTGGTGGTGGTGGTGGTGGTGGTGGTGGTGGTGGTGGTGTGTGTGTGTGTGTGTGTGTGTGTGTGTGTGTAGAGTAGGTGTGTGTAAGAAATTTAAAATTTTTTCCATCAATCTTTCTCAGAAGACAAACATGCCTATTAGTTTGTAGATCCTCTTAGCAGTTTTGGACAACAATCGAGTTGAGTGTCGGTGACGGAGGCAGTATGGGACCATACAAGACGAAAACCTTTTCCCTCTAAAACTTTTAACCAAGCAAATCAGTGACTTCCCTTGACTCTGCATCTCCCATGTTGGGGGCACTGGACTATAGGGAGAAATTTACCTTGGGATGAATTACAGCCTTCCAGATATTAAGAAGTTCTCATCTAAAAGGAAGTCAAGCACAGCGTTCTTTCACCGAGAGGCTGGTGGCTCAAGTTCTAACCCGAGGTGGGCGTTGGTGTCTCTGAGAGACTGCCAGGTTCCCGAGCATCGCAATGAGCGTGATTCCTGCAGATGGAGGGAAATGCTGGTGTGGGGACCCTATAAAGGAAAGAGCCAATTAACCCTAGACCTCGGCGCCCACTCTCAACTCGGAGGCTAAAGGGCCCAGAAGATGGCCACACGTTCAGAACCCTGGGAGAGATAAATGATTGCATTTGGGATCGGCGTAGGCAATGGTGCTCTTTCGTTTAGCATAGCTAATGACCTTTGGAAACCATAAGCTCAACATTATTTCTTAATGAATTCCTTTGTCCTATTTCAGGAGCCCTCAGCACTCCTTGGTTCCACTCGAGTGACTCATAATTAGTTCTGCAATACTAACATAGATTACAATTTTAAAAAAGAGAGAGAGTAAAAACAAATATGCTTTCAATCACCGCAGAGGTGGGGGAATGGGAAGAAAATGTGTTGGTATTGCAAATTACCTGGTTTTATTACTTGTCCTCATATTTATTTATTTTAATTAGAGTTCTGGGTCCTTTAACCCGGGTTGGTCCTTCCAATGACATGCTGTTTTCTAAACTTCCAACAAGTTGTGGTTTTATAGCACAATTTCATTCTCATGAGCATTTCTTTAGTTAAACTTCCTGGTCACTAAATTTTATCTTCAAGCAAACTGCAGAGGGGTGGGTTCAGGGCACACCTAAAAGTAAAAAAACTGAGGCCCAGAAGCTTCGTGACAGAATCTCTATGAGATGGAGACCATCGGTGTAACACTGACAAACATCCTCTCTGGGCGACCTGACCACACACTTGCACATGAGCTCAAGCAGTCTACTTCTGTGAGGGTCTTCCAACCATGGCATCTCTGCCTACACTCAACAGACACCTCAGAGATGCTTGCGTTTGCTTCTTACATTCCTATCAGCCAAGCTCTTCCTGACGCAAAGTCTGTGTCTCTTCTTAGTGCTCTGAACCTGTCTTCTGGAACTACACAAAAGCTATTCATGCTGGGATCATCCACCTAAGACTTCCCCTTCCTTGGGCTGGAGCTCCCTTGACCTCCTCTAGTATTTGATCAGGGGTTCTCTATCCCTGACCATAGAGAGCATCTGAGAACTTAAAATTTCTGCTGCTCAAGATATCAACCAAGAAAAAGGCACATCTTTGGGGGTGGGAACCAGACAGCTATTCGGTGGCACCAAGGACCAAGCTCTGGGGTCTCTCACAGGCGATGAATACAAGTACTCAACTGCCACAACCTCATTCCCAGGTGCTCGTTAACTTTGTAAAAGATCCTGAACCATTCCATTAAGTGAAGCCCAGGTGAAGAATCCCTGCTTCCATTTTCAAGTTGTTCGATTGTGAACTGTGCTGATTTACTTAGCCTGAAACAACTTCCGTCTCCAACAAGAGTGGCTCCCTTTACTGCTCCTCAGAGAAGCATTTTATTCTCTGTGCAGCCTGAGCAGGATCATTATCTCCTGCCATGTTCTTAGAGAAAGAAAAACATACGTCTCTTTTCCATCAAACCCCGTCCCAGTGCCTCGCAAACACTACTACACATGCAGTTAGCTCGAGTGGGGATCCGGCAAGATGGTGGATCACAATAACGAATACCAAGATACTGATTCACTCCGAGATGTCCCCAGCAAATGCTGACGCTCCTGATCTCAGGGTCCCACCTGGAGTAGACCAGCAGAGGCTGACTTTGTCTCCCTGCTGATGGAGATGCATCATACAGAGAGGAGCATCCTTGGGGGAGGAGGAAAGGGAGACAGAGAGTGGGGGAGGGAGAGAAGAGGAAAGGAGGAGGAGGAAGAGGAAGAGGAGGAAGAGGAGGAGGAGGAGGAGGAGAAGGAAGAGAGAAATGGAGAGGGAGCAAATGCACAGTGCTTGCATCATAAGTCATTTCACTGAGTCTTTTATAATCTGTACATATTTGGTGAGTTAGTAAGTTGCATGGCAAGCCATCCATCTCAAATATTGGCTATTTTTTTTCAGACGTTCTGCTGGGTGCCTGGTTTGGAAACCAACATCCATTTGTCTTTGTGGCAGCTAGGATGGTGAATTAGATAGCTGAAGGGATTCATGGAAATACGAATATTGTACTTGCAAGTTTCCAAGAAACAAAACTTCGAAGACACTTAAGGAATCTGAGCAGATGGGCTGCCCTTCACAGGGAAAGAAGTAGACCCTTTGGAAACTGTACCTCCTGCCTCACTCAGTGTCCTCGACCTAATCGTTAAAAAGAAGCAGCTAAACGCATATGAGCTGATGCTCTCTGAAATAATTGATGATGAGGCATACTCAGTGGACACGGAAACATGCTCTCTGTGTCCACAGAATAACTGAAGAGAGAGCAACTGTGCCAAGAATGACAAACTGTGTGGCATAAATGGTGAGTATAGTTTGTCTCATAAACAGGAAAATCAAAGGGGGTTGAAACAAGGCTTTGAAGGAGTGATAATCTGCAGAAAGGTAGAGAAGAGGTCAGAGAGAAGACATTTCCGCCTTTCATACAGATAGTTTTGCATGCAGAGTCAACATTATGCTTGGCTTGGGACAGCTAATGAGAATGCAGACCTCAATGGTGTACTTGGAGGACCTTTTGTCACATAATGTCAGGGATAATATATTAAGCCAAGGAACATGTAAGTTGTATTACAACTGCAAGGGAATAAAAATTAAAACCCCTTCATGTGGAAATAGACATAACCGTGCCACATTTTCCTGCAGAAGAGCATATAGTGGCAATTTTTCTTCATATAATATTACGTTAGTTTTAATTCTTATTAATAAGATACAAGAGTCATTAACACTATTAGAAATCTAATTATGTTAGCAATTTTCCATCATGTCATATTTGAGCAGTTAAGTATTGGTATTTGTTTTTCCTAATGGGATTCAAAAGTCTAATTAATAGGCTTTCTTTTGTGGTAAGTGGAATGAATCGCTAAGAGAAAGGAGCCACTTTTAATATCTGCAGGCGGCTTACTTCCTCATATATCACACGACCAAGTCATCTGGACACTTGAGGTATAAATAACTGTATATGAATTATGAGATTATCCTATGAAACTGAACAATGCTTTTTCATTTAATGCAATGCTACAGTGATTATAGTCAAAGAACTGACATACTTACCAGATAAGTAGTGTGGAAAAAAGAATATGTAATAAATAATTATTACTTCAGGGAAACTAAAGATAGCATATTGAATGGATTATGCTGAGCGGATACTGTTCAGGGGACAGTGTTCATCCAAATCACAACTAAAATTTACGCTCCTTTCTTTGAATCAGGTTTTGCTGAAAGTTGTTGTCTTAAGGAGAAACATCTGTATCTGAACCATGATACTTTTTCCTTGGGTAATTGTCTGGTTTATAGTATATATTGTATTAGTAATATACATGTGTACCACATCCATATCATAGTATACTGGCGTACATGTGCATACAGGCATGAATACATACTCATAAGAAAATTGCAGAATATCAAATTAAAAATATTTACATAGGAAGCTTTGCTTCTTCGTCTGAATGCTAGTGCTGGAGAGGGGAATCAGAAGTGAGAGACTGCTGAGTATGATTCAAGCAATGAAGAGAGAACAGGACACAACTGGCATTTCCTCTTCACCGTCTAAGAGCCCCAGCAGGTGACCAGAAGACCCAATGGGTTGTTATTGTGCATTTCTGCAGTCCCTGGGATCGAACCCTGGCCTCATGCACGCAGAGCAAGTGCTCTATGGCTGAGCTACATCCTCAGCCCCTGAAGACTGCACTCAGGACAAATTACACTCAAAGCCCAGTCTTCAACAAGTTTTTCAGCTTCTCACTATAAACACCAGGAGAATCCACTCTTACCCCCCAAACAGAAGAACTGCAGGAAACTAAACAAGACAAAGAAACAATATGGTGAGACTGGGACCCTGCAAACACATTTTATTTTCATTTTGGGGAGAAAGGGGGCTGCATCCGGCAATGCTCAGGGATTATTCCTAGCTCTGCACTCAAGAATCACTCACTCCTGGCCCCCAATGTACTGCTTAGAGTATATTGTAAAATACAAATAAAATATACAAACATAACAAAATATGATAGTGCACATATATTTATTCATTGGAATATAAAAACTTATTTATGTTTGGTTTGGGGGACACCCTTAGATGTTCAGGGCTATTCCTGGCCCTGTGCCCAGGGGAGCTGGAGATTCCAGCCAGGGCCAAAGTCACTGCAATCACAAGCAGGAAAGCGCCTTCCCACTTATACTGTCTCTCAAGCTCAAAATATACTAATTTATAGCTTTAGAATATAAAAGCTATATATAACACCTTCCTATTTACCATTTAGACCATTTTTATGACAAATAGCAAACAGTTGGTATATAACCATATATTAATATGACTTAGACTTTAATCATAAGGTCCAAAGAAACCAAAACTAATTTTAGCCAACTCAAGAGAAAAATGAAAAGTGGAAATAATAAGCATGACACTGTGAAAACTATGATAGCAACTATCCTTAGACCATAACAAGGCCTAACCCCTGTAATAATGACCTGTTTTATAATCTGATAATCCCAGCAATAACAAAAGGCCTCCTTGTGTGGGGCTGTGCTCATCTCTTCACAAATAATAATCCTATAATTTTTCACAGAGCAGGCAGAAAAATTGACAGAAAATTGCAAATGAAAGCATTCATTTTATAAATATCAGATAGCAAGAATGTTTACTTGTTGCCCTGCATGCAGTCAACCAAGGTTCCATCCCGACCACCACAGACAGTCTCTAGAGCCCTGCCAGGAGTGACCCCTGAGCACAGAGCCAGGAGTAAGCCCTGAGCACTGCCGGGTGTGGCTGAGAAACAAAGAAACAAAAGTGAGCTGTGTGAGAGTGGAACAGATTGAGTTTCCACTGCTGGCGAAGTCACCCCTCTACCCCAGCCCACTGCCTGCAAACACATGGCAATCTCTGGGGTCGCCCTGAGGACAGGGATGCTGCCAGGCCTTCCACTGAGAGCAGAGAGCAAGGAGACAGCGTGGTGACAATGCTCAGATATTTTGAGAGAGCGAGACAGAAGCGCAGGGGCTTAAAATTCAGCAAAGACGCGGTTCATCAGGATGAAAGAAGACATCAGAAGTGACACAGAAAGAGCAAACGCAGAAACCTCCCACTCTCTTTACCCAGGTTAGGCCTTAAGGAAGTCACAGGGAGAACTCAAGAGGAAGAAAGTAATGAAGTCTTCCTGGGGGGGTGGGGGGCTCTTTTAGAGCCTGAAGGCTTACTTGATGCTTTGACCCTGACTCCTAACTTCCTCCATGCTCTTCAGTCCCAGGATTTGTCCAGGAAAACAACTACTCTGCAATCGGTCTGCTGGCCTGCCTTTGCAGTGATTCAGAATGCTCCTTCCTCACCTGCCCAACCAGCACCAAAGGCACAATACAGAAGGGAGACACATTTCCCTGACCTTGTGGCCTGGGGGTGTTTCTGTTCCCAGGAGGTGCCAGCTACACCTCCTGTTACTGAGTCAAGATTATGTCTGAGCTACTGTGAAGTGTGAGAAGCCAGTATTGGATACTCTGCTAGTTGGCAGCGCTCTGAAATTGTTTCAATGAGAAGGTCTCGACCTACCCGTACTCTCCCCTCTAGATTCTTTCTGAGCATTCGAGATGCTCCTACAACTTGTATATTTCCACATTCTCAATTACATCAAAGATCTAGAAAACAATGATCTTATCCAAAACATCTGCTATCCATTTTCTTCTTTAACATTGTATATTTTGATTAAGAATGCATTGATTTCCACCTTTGGTAGGCTGTTATTCAGAGTAATAATAATAATAATAATAATAAATGAAAAAGTGCACGACTTTGGTGTTGAGTAAAACAGAACAAAAGATCAAAGTGCCAGAAAAAGAGTTCTTTAGAAGTGAGGAAAAAGAACATGATGATCCCAAGGTTATACCTGGCTCAACTCAGCCCAGGAACCATCAGTCTACTATGATTCTGCCAGAGAGATGCAAAGATAATTCTTCACCTTAGATAATATCCCAAATAATTTTTCTGGGTCACTGACTTTTATGCAGTTTAAGGTAGTTTGATCTAAAGAAACAGGCAATGGGAGTGCAAGCCAGAAGAAACTACAGGTTATCACAAAAGATCAGTAAATAGTTCATTTACTGGAACTATCAGACAGATTTGAACAACATGTCTATTTACCATGTTTGAGAAACAATCAAATATACAATCAAATGAATTAAAATTTATCTAATTTTTAAATAAAATTAATTAATGAATTAATTAATAATTTAAAATAACAGGGGCTGGAGCAATAGCACAATGGGTAGGGCATTTGCCTTACATGCAGCTGACCCGGGTTCAATTTCCAGGATGCCATATGATCCCCTGAGCACTGCCAGGAGTAATTCCTGAGTGCAAAGCCAGGAGTAACTTCTGAGCATCGCCGGGTGTGACCCAAAAAGCAAATGAATAAATAAAGTAAAATAAAGCTAAAAGGCAATTGCAAAATAAGAAAAATATATACCTTTCCAAAACACAAGCATATAAAAATATATGCAACATGACAGCAAAAAGAAGGGATGTATATTTTACTTGATAACCTAAAAAAACTGTGCCAAAAACATAAAAATAAAACAGACAACCGACCTGGGGGGCCAGAGACAGTGCAGTGAGCAGGGCTTTTCTCATCTATTTGGATAAAGTGGGTTAGATGTCCAGCACCCCATATAGTCCCAGGAGTATGGCCATTAGTTATCCCTGAGCACAGAACCAAGAGTAAGCCCTGACAACACCCAGGTGTGGCCCCAAAACAAAACAAAAAAACAAACAAACAACAACAACAATAACAAAAAGCTGGGGAGGTTATATAATAAGAAAATATATTTTGAAGCGAAAATCACTACTGGAGACCAAAATTTTCTTTATATAATAAATTATTAAACTATTAAATTGACTGGAAATACTTAAAATTATATATGCAAACATGTATCAGACATGATAACCTGGAGAATTTATGAAGAAAAACTGACAGATCAACACATAAACAAATTCAGTTACATAAAAATATTTTAGGGGCTGGAGCGATAGCACAGCGGGTAGGGCATTTGCCTTGCACGCGGCCCACCCAGGTTCGATTCCCAGCATCCCATATGGTCCCCCGAGCACTGCCAGGAGTAATTCCTGAGTGCAGAGCCAGAGTAATCCCTGAATATCACCAGGGTGACCCAAAAAGAAAAAAAATTAATATCCATGACTGACTTATAGCAGCATCAATAAAATATGTGAGAAGGTAGAGAACATCTGAATCCTATTGATATTCCTGCACTAGAAATGAGTATATCGTGCCCAATAACTTTAGGATATAATTTTCAAGCTCGTGTATGTTTTGAAAACCTCTATGTTTTGCAAAACATCTCAAAATTTTAAAAGGATTGGAATTTTATAGAATCTAATTTCTAGCCACAATAAAACTGCCAGAAAGTCATTCAGAGATAACTATAAATTTCTCATGTGCTTAAATTAAAAATAAACAAAATAATCCACAAGTTAAGGAACAATATGATGGTGATTAGAACATATTTCATGTGGGATGATAAATGCCACATAGCAATGTAGCTAAAACTAAATTTTGAGAAAATGCAGAGCTTTGAATGCATATAATTAAAAATGAAGATATCGCTTCTTGACCTTTTGTCTAAGATCAAGTGTAAAAAATAAAGGAAGATTAAATATTAAGAAATCAAATGTTATTTCAGTACAGAAAGAATGTCGTATTAAACCCAATGAAGTAGAAGTAAGGACAGTTTTACAACATTAAAAATTAATGAAACAAAATACAAACAAACTTAGGGAATTTATAAAGACAAAATTGACAGTTATCTGGCAAGACTGTTGAACAGAAAATCGAAGAGGAAAAAAAAATTCAATAAGGAGTCAAGTTTCAACACTGTGAAATTATGACTCAGGATCCGGAAGAAGAATATTGCCAGTTAGGACTACCAGGGGCCCGGGACGAGGATGGGACTCCACCTCACTCTGCCAAATTGTAGACCTGCGTCAACAAAAGTTGTCCTCTAGAATGAAAAATTCCAAAGGACTGTCAAATAGATCTACTAAAATAAGAGCACTTGAAAGAGACTGAAGCGATCTCGTCTGGGGCTGAAGCAATAACACACAGTGGTTAGGGCATTTTCTTTCATGCAGTCGACCCAGGTCTGATTCCCAGCATCCCAGAGGGTCCCCTGAGTACCACTAGGAGTCATTCCTGCGTGCAGAACCAGGAGTAAGCCCTGTGCATCACCAGGTGTGACCCAAAAAGATAAAAAGAAAGAGACTGAAGCATTTTTAGATTGGAGAAGAGGATTTTAATTAGATGGAGGGTGGTGATGTGACTTGTTGGAGAAGAGAGCTTGACCAGCAGAGGTGGTGTAGGAGAAGGTGTCTCAAAGCCACCCCGAAAGAAGGCAAAAAAGTCTGTCGGGGAAGAGGTGATGTGCCCTTCCACTGTGATGTGCTCAGTGACGTTGGCTGTGCTCTAAGGAACCCCTGACGTGGGCAGTTAAGCACTCAACAAACGTCCCACAAGAAGGATGGCCTTCCTCTGATCGGAGCCTGTTCTTGTCTTGAAATCTCCCAAGACTCCCACTGACTCAGACTCCAAGAAAGTTGCTGGCTTTCTTTGCTGGCAAAGAACAGTTTGCACACACACATGTGTTGTTTTATTCCCCTGTGCCCACTTGGAAGATGACTGTGAAGACCATCCTCAAGTTCTAAAAGGAAGTATCTGCATATCTGGACAGACTTCTCAGCATAAATGAAATGGCTGTCTTGTTTTATCCTACAGCTGACTGAGGATCTTTCTAGAAAAGCCAGTGTGTCCATGGCTGGACAATTCTGGAAAAGTATTAAACCAGAATTGTGCATGGCCTTTCTTATGACTGTTGCCAGGCTAGAGGTGGCTGGGCTTAGTGTCGTGTATGCAACATTTTAAAAACTCATTTAATGAGAATTAGGGAATTGTGGTAAAAATCAAAGTGTCACACTTCAAGTAGGACTACAATCTTCATTACCTGATTTCCTACAAGGTAAATGATGAATAAATAAATGTCTGATTCTCAAAGAAGTTCTATTTTTTAAATTTCTGTACTGTTTCCAATCTAAGAAGTACAGCAACAACAAAAGATTCATTCATCCGAGTCTGGATATTGTCCTTATGCATTAATTTAGAAACAGATAATTCGATCTGGAGCCAGACATCTTAGCAATGTCACCAAAAGCAGAAGATCTGTAAGTTGTTATTTAACAAATTATTGGTTCTTGGATGAGGAGAGGAAAAAATGAGTGAATAATATTATATGTGTATATGTATGTGTGTGTATATATATATATACGTATAACGATATGAAGAATATAAAGCAAAGAAAACATAAAAAACAGCTTCCCAGGCAAGTCTTCTGAACTTAATGAACTAATCAATTTTCAAGTATCCCAATAAATATTAACAGCAAAAGTTTAGTGACAACGCATAATAATCTTAAACATCACAGGATGTATACTTTTATGGAGCAAAGACAAAGAAAGAAAGAGGTCAATTGATTGAAAGAAAAGGCAGTATGGATGCCTTAATCATGACTGCTAATTTTATTCTGCTTCTTTGGGGAGGAGGGTGTTTATTTGTTTTGCTTTTGGGCTGCACAGCAATGCTCAGGACTGACTTTAGCTGTTCACTCAGGGGGCTCGGGCGACCAGATGGAACACTGTGGAGGTAAGTGTCCAACCAGCTGTACTATCTCTCCAGCCCCAAGGCTGGTCATTTTTCGTTTTCCTTCTCTACAGGGAAAAAAGAATCCAAGGTCCCTGTCTTGCCTTGCTTCTCCCTCTAAGCCCACAGTGCCCTTAGTCCAACAGTATTACCTTCCTTTAAAAAAAAAAGTTCAAAATTTTTACCTTTCAGGGCCTGGAGCGATAGCACAGCAGGGAGGGCGTTTGCTTAGCACGTGGCCGACCCAGGTTCGATTCCTCCACCCCCTTGGAGAGCCCGGCAAGCTACCAAGAGTATCTCACCCATACGACAAAGCCGGGCAAGCTCCCTGTGGCGTATTCAATATGCCAAAAACAGTAACAGCAAGTCTCACAATTAGTTGTGAGACATTACTGGTGCCTGCTGGAGCAAATCAATGAACAACGGGAGGACTGTGCTACCGTGCTATCGTGCTACCTTTCAGGCGAAATGCTCCAGCCCTATCCCACCCCTTGGGCCAACTTCCCTCTATGATGTTCCCTGCTCCCTTCCACCAACAGCCTGCCTCTCTAACGGGCACATTTTTGAGTTTGATTATTGTAGTTTGGGGCCAACGCTAGCAGTTTGGTTGGCTCTGTGGTGTAAAGGGATATAGGCACCATGGCTCTACACCACTGACGTGCCCAAGGCCCTTGCCCCCTGGCTCTGTTACCTCCTGGCCACCCTTCTGACTCCCCCACCAACTTCTCTCTTTGCCTGGCCTTTTCATGTTTGTAATTTGGGACAAAGTGTTTGTCCACCTTTGATAGTCGGATCCCTTATCCAGGTGTTCTGTTTACCACAGATAAGTGAGCTCATCCGCTCTCTGTCCTTCCTTTCCTGACGTACTTCATTTAACATGCTGGCCATTGACATCACAGTGACCTGCACGATTTCCCCGTTCCTTGCAGCTGCATAGTATTCCAGTGTGAATGCACACCACACACCTACAGTATCTGTCCTTGGATGCCTGGGTTGACTCTGTATCACAACTATGCTACTGAGTGCTGTGATGAATAAGGTGTGCATGTGTCCTTCCAAATGGCTCTTCTGACAGGGAGGGTGTCAGTGGGAGCCTCCAGGTTCCCACCACTGTAGGCTGCCCACGACAGGTCAGAATGCCCCCTCCCCCCACCCAGCCACCAGTCACATCCTACTTCCTGCTTGTCACTCTTGAGCTGAAGTGGGATGCATCTCACTGTTCTGACCCTTTTCCTCCTAGGGACCCTGGTTTTCAGGGAGGCCAATGAAGGCTCTGGAGCTTATGCAAGGTGACGTGGGTGAGGAGGGCTGTGTAGAGGGTCCGAGAGGAGCTTTCTGGCCCCTCCTGCCGCATACATCATTTAGCCCGGGCTCACGCAGCGATAAAAATGTCTCTGCCTGCGTGATGAAACGCATCGAGCCCAAGGTGCGTGCCAGAGATGTGAGAATAAGAAGTAAATCTCCTTGGGTGGGACCCCCATTATCATGCCATTCATGAGCTGGCCCACGTGAGCCCATCCGGGGCCCCGTTAGATCCACGCCACCGCTATTAAAGTGCCATCAAAGCATTTCTGACTCCATAGAATTAATCACGAAATCTGTTCCTGCCAGCTCACTTATCATATTCGAAATATTAATTTAGAGCAAAATTAAATCGGACACCCACCGACAGCAACATTTTGCCCTTCAGAACTCCCCTTCATATTGATTTATTAATGGCTGCCAGAATAGTGTACGAGGACAATTTATTACTTCTTTCTGGATGTTTCTGTGTGCTTACAAATAGTCCTTGGGAAGGAGAGGTGTTATCTGACAGCCGTGTGACAGGGATATTTTTCAATTTGCATAACATTTGGGGGGATTTATTGGGGTTTAAGGAAGAAGTTTCATTTCAGTGTCAGTGGCAATGGGTGATTTGCTCCGAGAAGTCTTAAAAACCAGGATGGTCATCTGTCTGCGGAACAAGTCAGAGATAATAGAAAACCTTAGTGTCTGGGCGAATCCACTGTCTGCGGCGATGAGGTGCCGTAAAATGCAGAGCGGAAGCATAGGGTACCTCTCTCATTCTCTGATGCGCTACGTAAAGATTCTTTTCACTGTGGCCATTGAGATCTTAAAGACCCGCATCAGTGCTTGAGAGCCACGGAAGTTCGGGTGATGAGCTGCGGAGTTTATATGCATATTCCGGGCTGTCAAACCGAGCGGTCCTCTCAGTCACAAGCAAAAGCCTGTTTCTCCCGGCACCGCAGACAAGATTCTGCACTGAGCAACCTTTATGAGGGCCAAAACTGCCCTCCCTCCCGCATGTATGCAGGGAATCATGGTGTGGTGGTCACTGTGAGGTGTCCCGATGTGGTCACTGGCATGAGCTCTTCTTGGGGGTATGGCTGTTGGTCATTCGCTCTGCGCTGGCCCAGGCACCTTGGACCGGACACTGGAAAGAGCAGGCTGAGTGAGACCGGCCGGGTCCCATCTGACCGGGTCACGCCCTGCCACAGATGCACAACTTCCCCAAGGCAAAGGGGGATGAGAGTGGAGAAGAAGCGACACAGAACAACTGGCAGAGAGGTGGTGAGGAGGCACATGGTACAAGGCAGGGGTGTATTAGGAGCTGCGGGTGAGGTAAGCGGGCAGGAAAGGCCTCGGTGGCGAGTCAGGAGGACATCTGGCAGAAAACAATGGCTTTTACAACTCAAGTGCAAATGGTAACTTCGGCCAGAGCATATCATTCTTAAGTTTAGTTATAGTAACAATATGTAGGTAAGGAATTATTTTTCCCAAAACCAATAGTGCAAATAGCAAAGCAGTCGGTAGCAACAGTTATGCTTAGAGGGACTCGTGTTATTCTTGTAGCAATAATTCACTTAAGTGTCACTGTAAGTGGGGGGGGGGGAGGATTAAATCCACATGCTTAAGTAGTCTCATTGTCTTCTACAAATATAATATACCCCTAACACAGACAAAAAACTATAAACTCCTATCAAGAGTTAATGGTGGAGGGTGGAGTAATAGCACAGTGGTAAGGTGTTTGCCTTGCATCGGGTTCGATTCCCAGCATCCCATATGGTCCCCCAAGCATCGCCAGGAGTAATTCCTGAGTGCTGAGCCAGTAATAATAACCCCTGTGGATTGCTGGGTGTGACTCAAAAAGAAAAAAAAAAGATTAATGGTGGTGAGAATCCAGACCTAGAAATTTCTGCTTACAGTTCCCAACAAGTGATGGCAGAAGAACTGGTACGAGGGGCCGAAGAGACAGCACAAGGGTTCAGACGCTTGCCTTGCACGCAGCTGACCCTGGCTCCATCCCAAGCACCATGATGGTTCCCCCTACTCCCCAGCATGCCCCGAGTGAGCCCTGAGCTGAGCACAGAGCCAGGCATGCCCCAGACTCTGCGGTGGTAGGGCCCAGTTTCACTCTCCTTCAACAGTGTGTGAAAAGCGGGTGTGGGAATGGGGGACACGGTTGACTGTTTCTCCACATCCTGGCCAGCAGTTGTTCATCTTTCTTTGGGGCTAAATCACTACCTGGGGGGATGTGCTGACAGCCACCCTGCTTTCGAAAGGGGGCTCTTGCCTGCAGAGGGCCTTGCCCTGCTGCCCCAGGGACCACGGGTGCAGCCCTCTTCCTAAAGGATGGCAAACAACCCCCTCCCTGCAGTGAAGCTGTGTTTGTTCAATGGAGAACGCTCTGTGCACAGTCCACCCTTCTGTCTTTTGTCAGAAACATCCTCACTGGAAAGATGGGGGGAAACACCATGTGGCCGGGGAGACTGAACATGTGAAAGGTGTGAGCGGGGTGGACGCCAGCTGTGGCTCTGCGAGCACTGATGGCCTTCTCGTGGCCTGGCCGGAGCCCATCTGGGTTGAGGGACTTGTACCCTCCTCAAACCATGGCAGCACTCAGGGCTACAGAGCTGCAATGTTGCCCACGCAAGCCAGCCGCCACATTTCCAGTCAAGAGTCACTGGAATTGCCCACGATGGAAACTCCGGGCTCTGCATCCCGCCGGGCAGCCCCCGAGGGCTGGGAGCTGCAGGTGCCTGACTTTGCCGTCACCTCACTGACCAACGCCAATATCGAGTGCTGCCGTCATCACAGACCTACTCAATATAGGCCACCTGTCAAGGAGTTCAGGGTGACTGGCAGAAGAGGTAGTAAGCTAAATATTCCCATAGGATCTCTCTCTCTCTCTCTCTCTCTCTCTCTCACACACACACACACACACACACACACACACACATACACGCATGCGCACTCTCACACTCTCACGGACACACTCACACACACACACTCACTCACACACATTCTCTCATACACACACACACACACACTCTCTCTCTCTCACATACACTCTCTCTCACATATAATCTCCCTCTCTCTCACACACACTCTCACATGCACACTCTCACACACAGAGACACACACTCACACACACACTCGCACACACAGAGAGGCACACACTCACTCTCTCTTTTTCTCTCGTTCTCTCTCTAAAGTAGGCAGTTCTTTGGGATTAAATCTTTAAAAGATGTTAGTGGGTCTGGAATTGGCATTTTAAAACTCTAAGGTTAACTAAAACGTTTGTATTTTGAGATTTCTGATACTGTGTTGAAGACTGTCTTTTGGTTGTTTGTTTTTCATTTCCCAGCTGGGGATGGGTGTCCGGTCCTTAGAACCAGACATCCCCAAACTAGTCACCTCCACAGGGGCTCCACAACATTTTCTCATAATCGTCAAACTCTGGCTGGATTAAATGAGGCAGGCAGAGAGCTGACTCTCACAAATGCCATCATCACTCCTTTTACATTTTTTTCCCTGTTCTACCTGTATTTTCTCGATCCTAGCTCCACCAACAGTGCAGAATTTATTCTGACCATTGCCCCGCGTTGTCTAGAGTTCCAAATGCAGGGCAGAGCGGGAACATCCAGGGTGACTCCAACCCCGCACTCTGTGCCCGCAGCAGACATTATTAATCCATCTGTGACATTCACCCCTTTGGCTTGGACATGGCATCACAGTCCTTCTGAACAGTCTCGGGCACATTTTCCAAACACTTGATCTTACCCTTTGAGTTCAAAGCTTGTCCTTCTGGAGCCAAAGGGCATTGAGAGCAGGGAAAGAATCAGAGACACGGGGGAGAGTCAATGCTCCTTTCAACAAAACTTTCTTTCCAATAGAGTGGTGCTGCTGCTTTTTAAAATTTCTTCCTTTTAGAAGAGAAAGGGCCTTTTAACCAAGAACTCGGTGGAGCAACAGTGCCACCCAATGGCCGGTTACGTTAGTTTTGTACTTCAGTGTTCACATTGTCAAAGCCAAGAAAAAACGTCTTCCCCAGATGAAAAAAACACAGTGGCAATGGCTTGGCATTCCGGGTGGGCCGCCCACAATCCTCCCAAGTCCAAATGATAGGTAAGCAAAAGAGTAAGATGCAGCCTGAGCGTGGGGAATGTCTTAAAGTCTCAGGACATTCCCACCATTAAATCAACAGAAAAGCAAGGTTTCACCCGCATTTACAAATGAGGGGTTTCTCACCTCTCATTTATATGTGGAGAGAAGGGAGAATGGTTCCCTCAAAGCTGCCCTCACCCCCTCCCCCCGACCCCCCTGGTGAAGAGGACTCTTCACCTACTGTCTAATGAGTGTTCCTCCCCCCCCATCCCACCCCCACTACACCATTTGAGTAGGTGAACCTATTGCCACATTTTCTATGCAAAGAAGGAGTGTAAAGGCTATGACAAGTGTTATAAATAGGACTATTATTTAGTTTAAAGAGAAACAGAATTTACATTTCCCACATCGGAGACCACTCAGGCTTTGAGAGCAAGCAAAATAAATCTGAGCCTTTTGCAGTGTGAAATCGAAGCTCTAACTCTATTAATAGACGAGGTGAGTCATAGATTTGCCTGGCTGGTTGGTGGCGCGTTTTTATTACCCAATCTTCTTGATCTGCGGAGCTCACCAAACGCTCCCACTGGGAGGAGTGACGGGGAGTCCCCAGCACTGGGGTTGCATGTTGTGATGGTTCGAATGTTTCTCCCATGGAGGGACAGCTTTCAAGATCTGGAGACAAGTCCTTCCTCCTCAGGACTTCAGCCCAAGGAAAGGAAAAAAAATCCTTTTTTTTTTTTTGCTTTTTGGGTAATACCCGGTGTTGCTTGGGGGTTACCCTGGCTCTGCACTCAGGAATTACTCCTGACAGTGCTCAGGGGACCATATGAGATGCTGGGAATCAAACCCAGGTCAGCTGCATACACGGCAAACACCCTACCCGCTGTACTATCGCTCCAGCCCCAAAAAACTCCTATTTTAACGTCCAGTCAATTCTAGGGTTCACTGAGAACACCCCTCCCCTTTTATTCCAAATCACACTGATGCTCTTGAAAATGACAACAAAAGAAATCCCAACAGTCAGAGTGAGCTGGGGCTAACTTGAGCTGATTGTTTTTTTAATGTACAAGAAGTTGACACATTCGCATGTAATTCCGTTTTTATAATTAATCGCTTTAGGAGAGGAAAAACATCCAGACTGGCCTCTATGTGGTTAGAGGCCTTTTGTCCAGGATGTTATTATTCAACCTTTGTCCTCTCTTTCCATTTGTTTATTTCAGTGACTCGAGTTATATTTGGCTGATAAATATGATTTATTGGCAAAAGTGTCTGGCTTTAAAGTGAAATGTATAGACTGAATGGAAGCAAATAGTTTAAGTAAAAAAAAAGGAAAGAAAACAAAAAAACTTCCAGTTCATTCAAGAAGAATATTTAGTTTTCAATTCATTATTTGTTCAGAAAGTAGGAGAGATTGGATGAAAATAACTCTGCGTGGGTAACTTCCTATATTAGCAGTAGCACTGTAGCACTGTCCTCCCATTGTTCATCGATTTACTCAAGCAGGCCCAGTAACGTTTCCATTGTGACACTTGTTACTGTGTTTGGCATATTGAATACATCACGGGTAGCTTGCCAGGCTTTTTTTAAATTTTTTAAATTTTTATTAATGAAACACCATGAGCTACAATTGTAGACTTAAAAATTTTTGTGCTTGAGTTTCAGTTATACAATGATCAAGTACCCATCCCTCCACCAGTGCCCATTTTCCACCACCACAGGTCCCAATATTCCTCCACACCCCCAACCCCCCATTCCAGTCTGCCTCTGTGGCAGGGCATTCACTTTTGTGCTCTCTCTCCTTTTGGGTGTTGTGGTTTGCAAAAGAGACATTGAGTGGCAATCTTGTTCGGTCTATAGTCTACTCTCATCACGCATCTCCCATCCTGAGAGGAACATCCCAACACCCTTTATTTAGTGCTCCCTTCTCTGTCTGAGCTGCCTTTTCCCCTAGCATGTGTGGCTGTCCTCAAAGCCATGGAGCAATCCTCCTGGTACTAATCTTGGCCATTCTTGGGTGTTAGTCTCCTATTTTGTTACTTTATGTTCCCCAGATAAATGCAATCTTTCTATGTCTGTCCCTCTCTTTCTGACTCATTTTGCTTAACATGATACTTTCCATGTAATACCACTTGTATGTAAATTTTATAACTTCATCTTTTCTAACAGCTATATAGTACTCCATTGTGTAAATGTACCAAAGTTTCTTTAACCAGTCATCTGTTCTCAAGTACTCAGGTTTTTTCCAGATTCTGGCTACTGTAAAGAGTACTGCAATGAACAAACAAGTGCAGATGTCACTTCGCCTATACTTTTTTGCCTCTCTGGGATATATTCCCAGGAGTGGTATTGCTGGGTCAAATGGGAGCTCAATTTCTAATTTTTTGAGAATCGTCCATACTGTTTTCCAAAAGGGCTGAACCAGTCAGCATTCCCACCAGCAGTGAAGGAGGGTCCCTTTCTTGCCACATCCGCGCCAGCACTGGTTGGTTTTGTTCTTTTGGATGTGGGCCAGTCTCTGTGGCGGCTTGCCAGGCTTTGCCATGCGGGCAAGATACTTTCAGTAGCTTGCCGGGCTCTCTGAGAGGGGCGGAGGAATCGAACCCAGCTCGGCCGAGTTTGCTGCACACAAGGCAAACACCCTACCGCTGTGCTATCGCTCCAGCGATATTAGGAGTAATCACAGTTTTCTCTCAGAGCGATGGAATTCTATGAATCAGTTCAACGAACGCAACTCTACGTATGGAAGTTTAGATGGATTAACCTGTGATTCACCTTCACTTCGGCTGCAGACCTCCATGTGTATTTGTGATCTGTGTCAACTTAACACTGGTGAGTGGTGGGAACACCACCAGCCCAAGCCCTGAAGCTGGTGTTGCACAATTGTGAGATTGTCTCTGCATGGCCTGGGGTAGCCATGGTAGCAGGAGATGGAGGCAGAACAGGAGACAAGAGGCTGTTTCAGTAGGAAGTGCATTGTTAGGGAGCATGAGAGGGGGAGATGGGGTGGGTACCGGAATGTGGTGGATGAGAGCAGACCCTCTGGCAGAGGGTAAGGTATTAGGATGTGTCGTGCATGAAACCCTGCCACTATCAACATTGCATGTCATGGCACCTAAAATCCTCTTGAAAAGTGGCAGCACCTGAGAGGTGGAAGCAATCTGAGTGAGCAAGTATCGGGCCCAGGGCCCTTGCCTTAACCTGCATCCGGTCCCCAAGGCCTGGTCAGGACTGACCCCTGAGTACACAGCCAGGAGCCAAGAGTAGGTCGTGAGCACCATCAATGTGGCCCCAAAACCCCCAAGAAGAAAAAGCCCAATAGACAAATCAACAAACAACAGATTTAGCACTGCATAACAATCTACTATGATAGCACAGTGGGTAGGGTGTTTGCCTTGCATGCAGCCAACCCAGGTTTGATTCCTCAATCCCCCTCGGAGAGCCCGGCAAGCTACCGAGAGTATCCCGCCTGCACGGCAGAGCCTGGCAAGCTCCCGATGGCGTATTCGATATGCCAAAAACAGTAACAACAAATCTCACAATGGAGATGTTACTAGTGCCCACTTGAGCAAATTGATGAACAATGGGAAGAAGGTGCTACAGTGCTACTTCCTAACCAATAGGATTACATTTCCTTCTCTTCCTCCTAACTGACTGCCTGGAAGATGGGTGTGCTCAGAATGTCACCTGTGCTACTGTAGCTGTCCACTAAGCTGTCCATCAATTGAGAGCTAAGGTACCAGCAACAAGCTACAGGTTGGCAGCCTGGGCATGGGGAGGGCTGATTTCCTGTAAAACAATCTCACCTCCAACACACAAAAGGCAATGTACATGGGGAAAGGACCAGGGAGGGTGTGTTTTTGACAGAGCAGATGGCAGATAGGTGGGCACCCGTCCAGGATGTCCAAAAACAATTGTAAATCTAAAGGACATTTGGGGGGTGTTTTTGTTTTGTATTTTGGTTGGGGGGGGGGGGTCACATCCAGCAGTGCTCGGGCTTACTCCTGGCTCTGTATAGGGCAATCGCTCCTGGTGGCATTCAGGGGACCATATGGTATGCCAGGGATGGAACCCAGGTCAGCCGCATGCAAGGCCAATGACTTCCCCACTGTAATACCTCTCCAGCCCCAAGAGGAAGATTTCTGATGAAGGACTCGGCCTTGTGATCGTCCTTGTAACACACTCCTAGGAGGTGAGGAAGGGGGTAATAAACCAAGGGAAACGCTCTTGACATTCCCAACAGCCTCTGCCCAGAAGAGATAGCTGGTTTTTAATATCTGGGTCCAGCACTTCGCTTCTACGGGGCCTATTTCCATATTAGCAAGACAGCAGAGCTCACAGCCCATCAATGAGACAACTGCAGCCTTCCCTCCTGGGGCCTAGAGAGCACCTGCAGTCAAAGCCTTAACATCACTGCCATGAGCCTTCACAACAGAAAGCGTAACTGAGACCCCAAAGAGGTCGCTTGTGTTTGCTGAAGCCAACTTTGGTTGATAGATGAGTTCTTATCGAGCGATCAAGTAAGATGTTATCACCAGAAGGAAGAGCTGTTTCCTTTCCTCTTTTTTTTTAAGCTTTTACTTTCTAGAGCTTTTTTGAATTCTGGCTTTCTGGATCTGGACAGCTACAAAATTAGCTGAGGGGGTGGGGGGGGGGGGCATTATCCATGGTGGTGGAAAATGGGCACTGGTGGAGGGATGGGTATTTGATCATGTATGACCGAAACCCAAGCACAAAGATTTGTAAATCTACAACTGAACTTCATGGTGCTTCACTAATAAAATAAAAAAAAAAAAAAAAGATCCTGATACTTCCAAAGAACCCATAATAAAGTCTAGATTGCAGTGGTTTAAAAAAAAATAGCTGAGAGTCTAGCTTCGGAGAAAGGTCCATTTTAATTCCCCCCAATTGGTAAGGAAGACCAGAGAGACTGTAAGATCCTGTCTCTGGTAAAAGCGAAGGAAGCTGCCTTTGCAAGGCAGGACAGAGAGGCAGGGAGAGAAGAGGTGGGCCCAGTTCCAAGTAAAATCTGGCAGAGATGACACCAACAGGATTAGCTTCCATCTGATTATCTTAATCGCTGGAGAAAGATAGCTAGCACTCTCTTAGGTTTAGTGGGGAATTAGAGAAGAAGTCTGGACAGCCCAGGATGCAATGCAGATGTGTTTGGTTGGTGACACTGTGTTTAGTGTCTGGGACATGGTGGGCGCAGACTGTCCCTTCCCTGCAAATGGTTTTATCTCTTTCATCTCCTTACCTGGCTGGGATCACCCACTTCTCTCTCTGATCTCACTTGGCATTGGATCTTTTGATCCTAACTGAAAAAAAATTAAAAAGAAAAAAAAAACTTTGAAATGACTGAGTTTTGAAATATTGAGTTTTCTGGTTAGAATCCATGTGATGGTGTCTGCAGGGAGTGGCAGAGAGTGGCATCCTAAAGGTCTGATCTCTAGTTACCCACCGGCATCCCAACTCTGTTTCATCAAGGCATTCCAGGTGTTGCGAAGCTCAGAGGTATTTCAGGGTAGGTTAAGGGAATGCATGGGTCCAAAGTTCCATGACCTTTGCTCTCAAAACAGAATTCGGAGGGTCTAAGTAACTCATGATATAGGTGTTATCTAAAGCCATCTCATATGGTGTCCACTCAGCCCTGGAAATGCAATTGGTTCAAGTTCAAACATATCGGAGCATCAAATACACACTCAATTTCAAAGGCTTTATTAAAAATACATCAAGTACTTCATACATTTTAATTGTGTTATTCTGTGTGTGGTGCATTTGTGTGGTTCTAGAGACCAAACGTAGGACCTCATACATGGACGTAGGTGTCCTACCACTGAGCCACATTCCCAGCCCTCAAATTTTAAATTTTGATTACAAGTTAATGATAACATTTTATATATTGAGTTAAAATAAATCATTAACTTTACCTTTTTAAAAGATTGTTTAATGTGGTTGCTGGAAGATTTGCAAACACTGTACATTTCATGTGTGTCTCTCGTTGCGTATTTTATATTAAGCACGTTAATGATGTGATACTAAAGCAATGACTTACCTATGTTTACAAACTGTGGAGCCCAACTAAGCTATTATTTCAGTCCAAAGAAAATTTTCTATTAACTCTGGATAGGAAAAGGAGGGGGAAGGGAAGGGGAGGGAAGAGGAGGGGAGGGGAGAGAAGGGAAGGGAAGGAACTACCAGTAGATACTCTCTTGATCTTTATCCCCCCAGTGAAACTCAGCAAATTCCCTCCCCCTCACACTGTGTCACCAAATGGGAACTAGCATCCCATAACAGTCCCTGGGCCAGGTCCCTTGCTCAGACAGATTTACAGACTCTCTCTGCCTCCTCTCTCCCTCTCTCCCTCTCTCCCTCTCTCCCTCTCTCCCTCTCTCCCTCTCTCCCTCTCTCCCTCTCCCCCTCTCCCTCTCCCCCTTTCCCTCTCCCTCTCCCTCTCCCTCTCCCTCTCCCTCTCCCTCTCCCTCTCCCTCTCTCCCTCTCCCTCTCCCTCTCCCTCTCCCTCTCCCTCTCCCTTTCCCTCTCTCCCTCTCCCTCTCCCTCTCCCTCTCTCCCTCTCCCTCTCCCTCTCTCTCTGTCTCCCTCTCCTCTCCTCTCCTCTCCTCTCCTCTCCTCTCCTCTCCTCTCCTCTCCTCTCCTCTCCTCTCCTCTCCTCTCCTCTCCTCTCCTCTCCTCTCATTTTCTCTCCCCTCCTCTCCCCTCCCCTCCCCTCCCCTCCCCTCTCCTCTCCTCCCCTCTCCTCTCTCTCCCTCTCCTCCTCCTCTCTCTCTCCCTCTCTCTCTTCCTCTTCCTCTCCCTCTCTTCCCCCACCCCTCATTTCTTATTTGGGGGCCACATCTGGCTGTGCTCAGGGCTTACTCCTGGCTCTGGCTCTGTGCTCAGGGATCATTGCTGCCTTGCCTGCTCTGCTGTCTCTCTAGCCCCAGATCGTGTTTATTTTAATGCTGTGCTTTCTAATAGGAGAATTTTTTTACTTGGCGGAAAATCACCCTTTGAGGCTGAACAACAACAACAACAACAAAACACTCGTGGAAGTGCTAAAATCGTGGAGGCTACAGAGTATAGAAGATAAGGCACTGGAACCATCCGCCCAGGGCTCACTCCTAACCGTAGAGCCAAGACCAGCTCCTAAGCACTGCTGGGTGTGACCGACCCCATCCCCACGCCTCACCCCCAAATACTTTGTTAGTTTTTCCCAATTTTAAAGGGCTGACTTATGGTGGATGGCATTGCTTAAAAACCCCACCGTCCATGTTTGCCTGACATGTTGCCAAATGCAGAAAGAGGCATATAAATAAATGATAAATCACTGAGATTCTGCTTCCGTCCAGTAATATGCACCCCAAACATTTGGTTGCGTAGCCAACAGATATAATCAGCACTTTGGATGAAAACAAAATGAGGAAATGAGGGACTTACTCGGTTCCTCACTAACATGTGCTTTCTTTTTTCCTTCTAAGTTGAATCTCAAACTCCTGGCTTGAGAGCCCAGCGGAGAAATCTGGCTTGTGTATGGATCGTCAGACAAAAGGTAGCTTCCATCTTACAACTGACATTGTGTTTAGGAACAGAGAGAAACTTCTGGCACCAATAACGCATTGTTTTGCCCTTCCAAGAACTACTCATCATAGGAAAGGTTGCAGATGTTCACTTATCATTTTTATTTTCTTTCCTCACCATTGGTTAAAAATGAAAAGAAAAGAAACTACAGTTCTAATTGTGAGCCTACTTAACTAGTTCAAACTGATTTAAGCGAGAACACAGGCGAAGTCTGAAAACTCCGCAGCGATTTAAAAGTCTATCTGAGCCATAGATCACCATTCCTTGGAGAAATGGGAAGGTGCTTTATAGTCTAATGCTTCCTTTTGAACTGTATATCACTTTTTCTATTTAGAGCTCATTTGAATGCAGAAATGGAGTTGGGCTCCTTTCACTGGAGACACTCCAAATATTTTGACAGTTATTTGAATACCATATTGACAAGCCCATTGTATTTACTGGCCCTAAAACAAATAATTTCCACATATTCGAAGCTTTAAGACTCTTTAGTACAAATTATTAAAAGATTATAAAGTGTTTGTCTCTGCATTTTTAAAGGGAGGGATTTGTGACTTCTTTAAAAAGGAAAATATTTGAATAGCAGCTATAATTCTAGTATATTCACAAATCAGTCATTAAAATGCATAGAGCAGAGTTCGTGCAGCTGTATACAGCTTTTATTATTCAGACAGCTAAATGGGTGAAACATATATTTTAATTTAATGTATAATGCACAGCTCCGAATGCACCAGGACGCGACTCCTCCCCTCCCTTTCCAAAGGAGAAGCCAGAGATCCTTCAACGGGCTGGTGATAATTTCTTCTGGACAACAGCCAGAAGAGATTTATTGAATATGCCGGCATCCTTTCATAAAACATTGCAAGAGCTGGCAGAAGTTTAGTCAAAAAATCAGCCCACAACAATTCTACTCTGATTCATATATTTTCCTGGGAGATTTAATTGCTATGTCTTCAGCCCTGGCTACCAATTATAGCCCAAAGGGAAGTTCAACTCCTCTAGAAAGTCAACAAACAAACGCGTGTCTTTTTCATTTTCTTATTATGGGTAGAGAAGACCTAGTTTGCTGGGAGAGTGCGGGAATTTAAACCCTTGAGTAAGGAAGTGACAAAGAACTACATTGAGTTACTTAGAAAGGCTGATGGGATGTGAGGAGGCGCGTGCTCCCATTCAAAGACACACTTAAGGGGCATACGTGGAAACAAAAGGAACTGCATGGGTGTTGGGGTTGCTCCCTCTTACAGGTAGTGTGAAGTTCTCCTGAGGTTAAAAAAAAAAAAAAGATCATTGCTGACAAACAGCCAAACTTTCTCTCCAGCCCTGGGAATACCATTTTGGAGGCCCCAAAGATCTGCTCACATTTTCAGGTTCAGCAAAATCCTATTCATCGCTTCTCACATCTCAGGGTATACCTGTCCCCCATAATCCCTTCTTCTTCTCTCCCATGCTATCAGTTATTCTCTTCGGGAGGCTAACAAGTCCTCACTGGAGTCGAGAACTCGCCACAGCACTGACCTCTGGGGTCTGGCTTTGTGAATTGACAGAGAGGAGTCAGACACCCTGGAAAATAACTTCCATGTGTCTTTCCATGTTTCGAGATTTAAACTGGTGTGTGGGCTCTCAGAGAGACTTGGGCTTGAGATTCCTGCTTGTGATGTTAAGCTGCTTTTTGGTTTTAGTCAATTCACAACGATTTCAAGAAGTGTTGTGTCTCTTAGCATTTATGGGGAATTTCACCATAGACAAAAACAAACTAGGACTGAGACTTAGATGGTCTTAGGAGGTTCTCAACTCGAAGTCCTGAGTTGTTGAAGCAAATGGTGTCACACAATAGTCCTCAGAGTTGTGTGCCACAGATTCTCCACACTCCCAAGACCTTTTCTTATCTTCCAAAGGTCTGCACGGAACACAAACACCTTAGTGTCTTCCAGTGACTGGTCATCATTAAGTAACAAGAGACAGCCAGAGTCTGTCTCCTGTACCTAGCTTCCAAAACCTCTTTGGTATGTGTTCATATGTTGTCTACTCCTTAGTTAATGGGATTTGAGCTGTCCTTGCAATAGAGAAGGTAAATTGTGTTTAATCAAAGAGAAAAGGAACTCAGGACCCCTGACAGTAGAGTACACCCCATAACCTGGGATATGGGTCACCAAGACTGGACTAGACCCCTGAGATGATAATGTTCCTTAATGATGAGGCGAGAGGAACACATGCCAAGAGTCACTCCGATGGCTTCTTCCCTCACCCAGGCTGCCTTGCTATTCGCCCCTGAAGGGTTTTGCAATTCTCCCAGGTTCGAGCTTTATGATTTCCTCACGATCAACTCTATCAAAAAACAAACCAACAACAACAAAATGAACAAAAGAAGAATAAGGAGGTGGGAAGATCACTAACATCTGCATTTAACTCCCTTTATTCACTGGAAAAAAAACAAGACCCAAATCTCTTCCAAGGCCTGTGCGCCTGGCATCCATAAAACACTGTTTTGTTCACTTAGTTTTGACTCGGGGGCCACACCCTGGTGTGCTCAGGGCTTATTCCTGGCTCTGTTGTCAGGGATGGAGCCCGAGGGGTTCAAACTCCCAGTCCTGGTATTCAAGGCAAGTGCCCTGCCCGCCCAGACCCAAGGCTGTTTCATTTTATGTTTCTCGAAAACTTCTCCATCAAGGAGCTGTTTCTCTTGCCTCCTGGCTTCCCCTCATCTCCTTCTGGCTGTCTATAAATATTATCAGCAAATGTTTGTATCTATCAGGCCTCATTTTCAAACCAAGCAGCTTCACCTTCCTGCTTCTTTTGACTCTCAAACTCCTAAAGGGAAGATGGTGTTCTCCAAGGTAAATCCTCTTGGCTTTTTGAGTATCCTGGACATGACGGACACAAACTCCCCAGCATTTATCAAGAAAATATCTTGTCGAGGACGACTTCTTACCATTGACCAAACTCAAAACCTCTTCCTCTTCTCTGCAGTTCTGGCTCTAGTTTTCACTTTTGTTACCTCAACTCCCGCCCACTCACCCCTCCTCCTCCTCCTCCTCCCACTGACACTGTAATTTCCATGGGTTAACTTTCTAAGCAACAGCTGGGTTAGGTTATATCACCCCAAGTCAAGATATTTTCAGTTGGATTTTACCTCCTTTAGATGCGCGCCACTGCCCCCCCCCCCCACACACACCACCCACCTGTGCGCTTGCGCATGCGCGAAGACACCACCCAGACACAGACACACACGCACACACATACACATACTCACTCTCCACCGGAAGGCCCGCACTCCCAGTGCGTGGAGCCATTCCCAGATTCCCAGCCCTCCCCCCACAGACGCTGCTCTGCCTAGGAGATCCTTCATTGATTCATCCTTCCCCCTGCTCTTTCTCTCTGTCACTCGTCCCACCCAGAAGCATTAAACCCTGTACAACTCAGTTTATGCTCGACCTGACCATGGAGTTCTTTATTTATCAGCCCCTCCTCTGCTGAATAATAGACACATGTTTCAGGAAGACAGTATGTCACACTCCCTTTTGAAAAATCTGATAATTTAGTCAATATCGAATCAATAGTTAGCAAATTATACTCTAAGTCTAATGTTATTATTCCGCCATTGATCTCAGGTCTATAGATATGGACGCATTTATAAAAGAGATGCTGTTGGTCCCTCATGCTCAGGACACTCTGGTTTGTCTGCAGTTGCTTTTCCAGTGGGGTGGCTGTGATGATGGGTGGGCTGAGGACACTGTGGGTTCCAGGCTGCCTCACCCCAGACTGAAGGGCACACAGGCTAAATGGAAAGTGATGTGAGAGGCGAATCCACGCAGAGGAAATAGCTGGTCACCTGGACATAAAGTAAAACAGATGCCAAGGCAAAGACTCTTCTAAGAAATAAAAGAGTATACACCGTGATGATAAAAAGGTCAATTGATGAGAAAGACAAAACAATTTTAAATATGTATGCCTGAAGATCAAAGCATCTAAGTATACAGAGTCAATGCTGACAAAACAGAAGGGAGAATCAGCTGCGGTCAGTGACATTCATATTCTAGTTTCAGTAACAGGACAATGAATCAGAGAATCAGTGGCAAGTCAGCAGACTTGACTAATTTTGTAGGCCAAAGGTATGAGACATTCTGTCCTGCAGCAGTAACCTGCACTCTTCTCAGGAGCACACAGAACATTCTCGAGGACCGACCACATGTATCATACTGTAGAATAACAGCTATATTTGGGGGCCCTTCGTTGTCTATGGCTCCTAAAATCCTTGCTCTGTCCTACAAATGCGCTAATGGGAGTATAGCGTTGTTCCCATTTTCTGAAATAACTCTAGAGTGACACAGATTAAAGATGTCTCTTTAAGCAAACTCTTAGTCACTTATAAAGAAGTGACTTTGGAAAACCCTGTAAGGAAGAGGACTTGTTGCTAGGGGAACCAACCTTATGATGGGAAGGTTGGAACTCTTAACCGCACCCACCACCTCATGGATCAAGAGTCTGGAGATGGCCTGAATCACTTGAGGTTAAAGACATACTCATGACCAAAGTATTCGAGCCTCCAGAAAAACCCACAAGGACTCCTCAGGGGAAGACAGGGAAGCACTTTCTGCATCCTTCTCATGGGGATGCCCCTGAACTATACCCTTTCATAGCAAATGGCTAATCTATACAAATGACTCATTCCTTGAGCTCTGTGAACTAAGCTGAACAAACAAGGTGCTCAGAGAATGCGTTCGACATAAAAACGGCTCCACGTGGCAAATCCCCAGCTTACATAATCAGCAGTGGGAAAGGGAAGGCTTTATGTCAGGATCAGGTACCGGGCCAGGATGCCAATCTTGCCACTTGTATAGAAACCTCTCATATTGGAATTCCTACTAGAGAAACTGGGCAAGAAAAAGAAACAGAAGTAATCCAAAACTGAGAGAAAGAAGTAAAATTATCACCGTTTCCAGAGACTATGATGTAGAAAAATCCCAAAAATTCCACAAAAAAAATTTTTTATCAGCTAAACAATATTCACTAATGTTGCAGGTATCCTGTAAAAACCAACCAAAATCAGTTGTGCTTACATGCACTATCAACCAAATATCCAAAAATGAATTAATAATTTCACTTAGAATTTTGGCAAAAGATAACACTTCAATAATACATTTAAATTGGATTGATTATAGTTAATCACATTCATTATGTAACTACAGAGGTAAAAAGTTGTAAAAAAATCCAAACCGGGGCCAAAGAGATAGTATAGTGGAAAAAGGTATTTCATACTCATTCCAAATGCAATCCTCAAACACTACAAGGAGTGTCCGCGACTATGTGGAGAAGTTAGAAATTTTATACGCTGTTTATAGAACAGAAAATGGCGCAACTGCTGTGGAAAATACTATGAAATTTCCATGCGGAAAAAAACAGAACTCCTATAAGATCCAGCAATTCCACATTTGCATGTATATACAAAAAAAAAACTTAAAATCAGGATCTTGAACAGATTATCAGTGCATAATCTATCTTGCAGCAATAGTCACAATGACCAAAATGTGAGACTCAGTATCCCTAAACATGCTGACGGAGAAAATGCAGGTGGAATGCAATTATTAGGCAGCCGTTTCCTGGAAGGGGGTTCTGCACTCCTGAGCACTGTGGGGGGCTCCGTGGGAAATTCTGTCTGGTGGGAAATTTAAGTCACAGGACACACGGCGTGATTCTACTTTAGTGAAATACAGAAAAATACTCCACCCCATAGGAGTAGAAAGCAAAATGGTAAATACTCAGGGCAACAAGCCGAGTGAGGGGAGGCAGAAAGGAGAAGGTGCTCTTTATTATACATGAAATTTCAATTATGCCAGATTATAAATCCCTGGGATTTCCCCCATGCGGTACAACATGACAGCCTTGTGCATGAGAAATAAACAACCTAAATACCACCGACACTAGCATGGTCGCTTTCTTACCAAGAACTGAGGAGGGAAGCAGCTGCTTGAAGCACTGCAGGCATCAAGCCCTGAGTTGTTAACTAAGGGCCCTGGGCATGCGCACTGACTGGCCTGCTTCATCCTGGACCCCTCCGTTCACACGGCCGTTCAAGGTGATTTAGGGAAACCATGCTCAGGCTTCTGGTTTTGAGCGTGTCTCCGACTCAAAGAACGCACGTGGTCTTTGTCTCTGGTACCGTGTATAGTTTGGTGTCTTTCTTGATTTAATGTGTGGGGCTAATTAATAATAAAGCGGATAAATCGGACCCTGTAGATTTGAGTGCTCTAGCCACTGTCTCGCCCACACCCTCCCACCACCCGGCCCCCGTCTGACTGAAACTAGGCTCATTACTTTCTGCAATTAAGTCCTTATTCCAGAGGCTCAGTGAGGTGGTCCTCTGGGATGAGCCTCTGGAAAGAAAGAGGGCTTTGTGGAGATGATCCAGTCACACGGCACTCACCAATTAAGCAACTGATTTCTGCCGAAAAGGCAAATGATTGACAGGTCCCTCCTGGACAGCACTGTCCTTCCAAGAGCTCATCAATTTAGAGTTCTATTCCTAGAGAGTTGCGTGGGATTTTATTAAGGGCAGGTGGGATGCCACAGCACTAACTGGCTCTGTCTTCTGTGCCTTCTAGCAGCACTGCTAGTCACAATATTCACATGTATCACACATGTTCACACAGGAATAAGGACAGCTTAAAGAAAAGCAGATCGTAATCTCTTCACTGTGTTCCTTTAAGATCTCTCTCGACCTTTTATCTATACATGTGTGTATGCACATGTTCATATTTACATACATACACGCATTGAAGCCTGTGTACAAACTGTCTTTCATGAACAAACACTCTATGTCCTCAAAAGTGTTTAACAAAGCTCTGGTAAAAAAATGTTTCTATGCTTTGAGTGAATGTGTGTGTGTGTGTGTGTGTGTTTGTGTGTGTGTGTGTCACACCCAGTGGTGCTCCAGGTTTATCTCATGTTCTGTGCTCAGAGATCCCTCCTGGCAGGGTTCAGGGGCCCATCGGTAGTGCTGGAGACGAAACCCCTTCAGACCCATGGGGTAGGGGCCCAAGCACAGTGGTAATAATGAATCAGGCAGGTTTACGCAGGATCAAGCACTCACACTCAGGATTGATACCTCAACTCATCATTTGCTGTGCGCTGCAGAGGCATGACAGCATGAGTTGAGAAAGACAGAGTATGAGTCTTGCCTTTGAACTGGTGCTACCAGAACAATTGCACAACAGGGAAGGAGCGGAGAGGGAGAGGAAGGGACCTTCTACCAGGGAGCAGCCACACACATGGCGCCCTAAGACGGCACCTCACACAGACAGGACTTTACAAACAACTACATCCCTTCAGAGTTGGATGCTGAACTTGCCCAAGTCTGCAAGGCTATCCACATGGAATAGAACCCTCTCCATCCCAAACCTTTACTCCCAAACCTTTACTCTCCCCACTAGCAATTGAGAAACCAAAGGATATTAAATACCAAGTGAAAGCAAGATATGAAGTGATTCCCATGCATATTATTTTCCCGAGAACAACATTCAAATTCTGGGAACCTCGGTCTAGGATACAAAACGTCCAAACACATTTCCCGAGCATTAGATCCTCTAAATCTAGAGATGCCTGTTTTAGAGTCAATCAGGAAA
This sequence comes from Sorex fumeus, assembly GCF_029834395.1. Lineage (NCBI taxonomy): Eukaryota > Metazoa > Chordata > Mammalia > Eulipotyphla > Soricidae > Sorex > Sorex fumeus. Next base: position 4,011,881 of record NW_026606154.1, on the reverse strand, counting down.
AACACGTTTTTTGTTGTTGTTGTTTTGAAATCAAGGTGTACTCACCCCATTCAGAAGCAGAATATGAGCCCTGGAGTCCATGGTCTGTGCTTGGGTTTCACTGCCTGCTGCCCAAAGGAGGTGGGAAGGATGGTCTTTGCTCTTGAGCGGGTCCATCATCTTACTGCCAAGAAACAGACTAAATGTCAAGGTATACATTGGCTTCCCAAGAAGAAACATTCACACTGGCGATGTCACATTTTCTGTAATTGAGAATCAAGTTGTTTTACTTATATTTTACACTACGACTGATGCCATTGTTTTACAATTTCAGAGCTACTACACTTGAACCAGTTTTCTTCTTTCTTTCTTTCTTTCTTTCTTTCTTTCTTTCTTTCTTTCTTTCTCTTTCCTTTCTTTATTTCTGTTCTTTCTGTCGTTCTTTCTTCCCTTTATTTCCTTCTTTCCTTCCTTCCATTCTTTCTTCTTCCTTCCTTCCTTCCTTCCTTCCTTCCTTCCTTTTCTTCCTTTCATTCATTTCTATACAAACTTGTTCTTTCCTACAGACAGAGTCATTCAATAAATCTAGAAAGCATCTCCTAATGTAATCTACACTGGGTACTTGGAGCGAAGCGAAACAATTAATACACTATAAGCCATTCAGACAGAGCCTTGACAATGTACCAACCTCTTCAGACTGGCAACTACCAGATGATTCCATATGGAAAGGAAGCAAGTGGAGTTAATCATTTAAAGCAAAAAGAAGGCCATAGATGATGACAGAACCGATAAATGATTCCAGAAGAGAGGAGTATGGGGTGAGGTAGATAAACTGGACCAAGGGCTCAACTGTAAAGGACAGGGCTGGACTCTCAACATTTAAAACATTAATGACATTTAATAATTTTTTAATGATACACACCTGAAACTTACATATTGTAAAGCCCTTACACAATGCCATTTTCATTAAAAGATGATGAAGACCAAAGATGGTTTTGAGGATAAAACAATATACACATGTAAAGGAATCAGCCTGGGGGGGTGCAGCAGGACATTGTCTTGGTCTAGAACCAGGAATCGGCTTGGAAGAATAATCTGCATTTGAGAATTGAGCAGACCAAGTGAGCGGACTCGTGCCCAAGTGGGGAGACAGACAGCGTGGTCACCCCACTCGCCACATCACCCCCTTTTCTATGAGAGGCCCTGGGAAACAGCCAGAGTCTGTAGGTACTAGGCTAAGAACAGGGGGAGGAGAATGGGGTAGGCCGTGGTCACACATGTCAATCATGCCCACATTCCCAGGTAGAGCTTTCCCAATCGGGACACAATCTTTCAACGGAGACACACACGCAAGGAAACAGGTAACAGGTGCTGATGGAGTCCATCAGGAGAAGCTGTTCTGGCACAAGGCATCTAAACAGAATCACACTGCTTAAAGCCTTGGTGTGCAGGAGACTCACACCAACACCAGTGGTCTGGGACTCTTCCATGTAGACTTTTCTGTCATCTGTTTCTCAGACCTCTGTTGTTCATCAATTTGCTCGAGCAGGCCCAATAACGTCTCCATTGTGAGACTTGTTGTTACTGTGTTTGGCTTATAGAATACATCACGGGGAGCTTGGGGGCAAGATACTCTTGGTAGCTTGCCAGGCTCTCTGAGAGGGGTGGAGGAATCAAACCTGGGTCGGCTGGGTCGACCGCATACAAGGCAAATGCCCTACCCGCTGTGCTATCGCTCCAGCCCAATAGATGAACAAATGGTAAAAAACATTCAAAAATTAAAAATAAAAAAGAACTTAAGAGTTGGTCTCAAAAATTAAAGTTCAGTAGACTATTTTAAGAAAGTAAAATATGGTGTCACATTTATATACATATATTATGTATATATAATATATGTGTATATATGTAATTATTTGACATGAATAAGTTTTTAAAGTTCATATCTGTGATGCCAACACAAATATTTCCCAGATCTCAAACTCTATGTATTAGTTTAGTACAAAAACTTTTTAGTACTCCTTTTGCTTGTTAATTTTGGGCCACATCTGCCAACGGCCAGGGGCTACTCCTGGCCTGGAGCTTGAGGGTTCTCTTCCTACAGTGCTTCAGGGACCCTGTGGTGCAAGGATCATCCTGGGCCTCCTGCAAGTGGAGCACATGCTCCAGCCCTTTGAACCTCTCTGGATACATCTGCAAACTCAACTGAGAATCACTATGCATCATCTAAGTGGAAACACCACAAAGTACAGTCTTCAATCTGGTCTTGGCACTTGAAAACAAAATCCGAGCAAGAGCAGGACTGGTACAAGCTTGGTCGGATGTAGCTGCCACTCCGAAGGGAACGGGAAATCTTGTGAGAGTAAGAGAACGAAAATGGACGACATCTTACTCAAGGTCAGTTAAAACACTCAAGTGTTTTATAAAAATTCTCCTATTAAAGACAAGTGTGTTTAAAAGGAAGATCATGAATTAAGTAGGAAGTCTTCAGACCTTTCACTCATACACACATCTATCATTCTCCAACTAGACATAGATTTATCTAGATTCTTTGATTTTTTAAAGTAAAGGCCACTTTATCAGAGTATGATTGACATACAACAAGTACATGTCTAATGTATACAATTTGATGAGTTTGGAGATAAGAATGTATACGATTGGGATTCTTCTTAATCACACTACAGAATTTTCTCTTTAATCATGCATTAGATTTACTTAGTCTAACTCCCAAATGCCTCAAAGTTAACCCCAATTATGACATTTTTAAAAAACGCACAGATTAAGTGTAATCATTTCTAAGCAGCATTCTTGAGCAGAAATACTATACAAGCTACACAGTAAAGAGAGTCTTTTTAGAAACTAGATTCTTAAAATGTTAAAATGAAACAGATGAAAATCATTTTAATACATTTTACAAAGCTCAACATACTCAAACTATGTTTTTACCCATCTTTGAAATTCATGGCATAGTAAACAGAAATGAACATTTAACACAATTCAGGCCAGCTACCTATATATATGGGGATAGAGGTTTCTTAGGCGACAGTGAAAGTTAGCACTCCATAGTAGTGTGTAAAATGGATACCAGCAATCCTAGGGGGGCTCGGGGGGAAATCACATCATCAATTTCTTATCATGGCTACCATATTCCACGAAGTCAACCTTATATTTGCTCTCTTATTTTGCTTCTTAACTTGAAGCTTGGGGTGAGACCCCATGAATTCAGGACCCGCATTGGTCCACCAAGGTATAAGTTCTAGTGTTCCCTTCTTTCATTATTATTATTATCATCAACCCACTAGCAGTCATTGAATTCTACTAATTCTCAAAAGTTTATTTATAAAATTATAGGAGTCCTTCAAAGAAAATATAACCGGGGTTTTCAAAATATATCCATATTCCCAGGTAGACTGATGAGAGAGAGGAAAGATAGATAGAGAAAGAGAGAGAGAGAGAGAGAGAGAGAGAGAGAGAGAGAGAGAAAGAGAGAAATACATTTATCTTTCTACAGACATTGAAAAACAGAAAATTCCAAGGTGGTCAGTAAATTTGATATCTCTTCAATTCTGTCTCCCCCCCCACTGAAAATATACTAGAACAGGGAATTATTTTTCTTTATTCTTGTTTAATGTTGTTAGTGAAAATGTTTTGGTTTTGATGTACAAAGTTAGTGCACCTTCACCACCACCAAAATGCCCAATGCTCCACCACTACAAAACACTGATTCTTAGGAATAGTTTGATAAAATGCCAGTAATACATTTAAAATTCATATTTTAGAAAAAGGTTTTAAAAATAAACTCTAAAAGCAGGTAAATTTTTTTTTATTTTGTAGAGGATAGATTTTTCAGAACACTTAATATGATAGGGGCTTGTGAGTCTTCAGAGAATGGATATTGTCAGCATTTTCTCATTTTATGTGACTACAGACTGTTTTTTCCCCTCCAAGTGTTTCTGCAGAACTGGTCTTCCACAAATCATCCTCTGGGAAGTGCTACTAGCAGCTAATACGTTTTATTCTCCCACCAACGAAATCTTCAGACTGACTCAGCAGCTTAGTTTGCATATACTTCATGGTTCTTGCACTTTCCTTTGACTTCAGAATCAGAGGAACAAATCCTTTTCTCACTTCAAATCTCCCTGAGACAGTTTTATGCCCGGTTTCAAAATGTTGTCAACCCACAGTCTCTTAAAGTCTACATTCTATTCTATTCTTGTAAATAGAATTCCAGACCAAGAAATAGTAATTGGAGGCACAAAAGAAAGTTGATCAAGTATTCAAGTAAAATTTTCTCTGGCTTTAGACAGAAAAAATTGGATACCAGGTTTTAATGAAGGGACTGAGTTTCTAATAAAAATCTTAAACACAGACTTTCAGAAGTCACATAACAAAAGGGATCCAATATAACCGAATATTCACTTATAAGGAAGCCTTATATAAAATAATCTTTGTTTATAGGTACTATGATATAAGTATGCCTTTACACTAAGTAGCACCAAATCATATTTGGAAAAGGGACAAAGAAACTAAGCAAATAGTAATCTACTGAACAGTAATTAAATTACTTACAAAGTTGCTCTCAAATCAATTTTAAGATGACGTACATTTGGAAGGTAACTGGCTTTTAACTGAAAGGTTCTCGAGTGAAAAAGCAGAATATATACTTTAGGTGGTAACCTTATTCTCTTCATCAATTCTAGACTTTCTATAAACATCAAGCACTTTCTCTCTGAATCACAACAAACCATCCATTACTAGATGATCTAATTCCTGTTTATTCTCATTTGCGGAGCCATAAATTTAGAGTAGTTATTTATGCTCATTCTAGTTTCCCATAGCTGCATTTTTTCCACCATCGTTTTCTTTTCTCTTTAGAATGAGTTCAGTGTAAGAACTGACAGAAAACAAAGTGTGGATGAAACTAAAACCAGTAGGAGAGATAAAGACATAAATGATGGAGGATGTCTCTCCTCTCCCTTCATACTGCCTTTAAAGGAAACTGTTGTGGGAGGCTGGAAAGAGTACAGTGGGTAGGGTGTTTGCAAGCATAAAGCTGACTGGGGCTTAATCCCTGGCACCCCATATGGTCCCCCAAACTTCCCATGAGTGATCCCCGAGCTAAAAGACCCAGGAGGAAGTCCTGAGCACTACTACTGTGTGTGACCCCAAAACAAAGCCAAAACCAAAGCAAAAAGAGGTAAAGGTAAAGGTAAAGGCCCTCCCGTTGATCGTCGATTTGCTCGAGCGGGCCCAGTAACGTCTCCATTGGAGACTTTGTTGTTACTGTGTCTGGCATATCGAATACTCTCGGTAGCTTGCCGGGCTCCCCGAGAGGGGCGGAGGAATCGAACTCGGGTCAGCCATGTTGGCCGCTTGTAAGGCGAACGCCCTACCCGCTGTGCTATCGCTCCAGCCCAAGCAAAAAGAGAACAAAAGAAATTCTTCTACTATATACAATCCCTAGAAATAGATCTGTAACTTTCTAACAATGCTAACCCATTTAGGCTACTAGCCAGGCCCCACGGTCTAGGGAGTGCTAAGGAAGCCCGGGAAGAAGACAGACAGATGACAGAGACCTGGGCCTTGAAGGTGAGCCTATCTATCTACTAAAGAGAAATCTGCATGGGCAAGGGCAAGATATCCGAATCAATAATCATGTAGCAAACTTCTCAGAAGAATCCAAATTCTTCTCCTTTTCCAAATGGGCAGCCCTCCCTGAAAGAGGGTGTGTTGAAGAAAGAGCTTGTCTACAGCGTGGAAGCCTTAGATGAGAGGCCAACACGTACACCAGAGGTTTGTCCGCCAAGTGAAGTCAGTAACTCACCAGTCACTAATTTAAAAAACTGGCTCTTAAAAAACAAAACAAAACGACAATAACAACAACAACAACAACAACAGCAACTCTTCTCCTCTTGTCCTATACACGTGGCAGGAACTAAGCTATTTTTAATGCAGTGAGCAAGCCATATTCATTTGGAGCACCTTTCCTGAAGAAGACACTCAGCATCAATCGAATACACAGGAGTGTGCCTTTGCATTACCCCCAAATGGTCAACAGAACACCCACAAGATTGCCACGACAGCACTGTCAAAGTTACCATGGCACCAACGTGCCAATCAGATTCTGCTGTGAAATGAGCACAGCTTCTATCTGATGATCTCTAAAGAGCGCCAAGGCTCAGAACCTTCTCCTGCCCCTGGAGGTCTATGACACAGTCACAGCAAGCTGTGGGATAATTGCACAAGGTCACTCATGGGCAGTAGTAGAGAAAATAAAATTGGGGGTGCTGTACATTCTTCTAAATGTTTTCATGGCAAGAACACCAAGGAGGGGTGGGGGGGGAGCATTTTCAATATGCCACTTCTCAAGTATATGTATTATTTCAATTTAATAAGCATACACCTAGTAAGAACTCAAGAGTCCAAATGAAAATAAATGAGACTTATTTAGTGGACAATGGTGCGTTCTAGTCTCTGGGTCTAAAATAAAGTCACCTCATCAAAAGAGAAATATCCTGCCCTTGGTAGTCAACAAGCAATAGTAGATGGAAAGAAAATAGCAGAACAGGTTGGAATATCAACTTTCTTCTATTGATGATACAGTATGATCCCCTTCTCTTTGAGTGATTAAAATAATTCCATTAAATATAACTAAATTAGAATAGCACTGTAGCACTGTCCTCCTGCTGTCCATTGATTTGCTCGAGTGGCATCTCCATTGTAAGACTTGTGGTTACTGTGTTTGGCATATCGAATATGTCATGGGTAGCTTGAAATTAGAATTTAGCTTAAATTAGAAATTAGCCTAAATTAGAATATTAGAAATTAGCTTAAATTAGAATACACATGATTAAAAATTAATATCATAAAATTATGGTTTAGGATATCTGGGTCTGTTTGGATCACAGAGCAAGCCTAACAATGGGGAGGAAAAATCCAAGAGACTGACTTCTGAGAGTCACCCATTCTGGGAATGATAAATGACATTTTCCCTTCCTACAGAATATCACACAATCTTAGACTCTGCAGCTTTGGCCAAGCCATATCCCTTGAAGTCAAACTACTTCAAAACCTGTGTGTCTTTCAAGAAGTGTTTATCAGAAATTTCAAAAAAACATCCTTAGGTCTTGTTCAAAAAAGTTGTCTGTGATTGTCGCTCGGGTGGTGTAGCTGAGGAGGGTGGATTACCTCGGGGAGGTCAAGTTCAAGGCAAGGACTGGTCCTCAGGAGGGCTGAGAAAAAGGTACTGAAATGAGCTGCCAACTGGCATCTTCTCTCCCTCCCTCCTTCTAACCTGCTTCCTCATTTTCCCCCCACTCAATCGCCTTTTCCATAGCTCTTCCATCACGTGCAGTAAAGCCATGTCATGATCCAAATCCAGGCTCTAAACTGCAATACACGTGCACCCTCTTCTGGTGACAGCTCATCTGGTTACATGAGCTGAACAGTGTACGCTTACAGACACATGTACATCCAAATATAAATATATGTAGTACACGAATCGGAGTGATAGCACAGCAGGTAGGGCGTTTGCCTTGCACGCGGCCAACCTGGCCAACCCGAGTTCGATTCCTCTGCCCCTCTCGGAGAGCCCAGCAAGCTACTGAGAGTATCTCACCCACACGGCAAAACCTGGCAAGCTCCCCGTGGTGTATTCGATATGCCAAACACAGTAACAAGTCTCACAATGTTACTGGACCCACTCGAGCAAATCGATGAACAACGGGAGGACAGCGACAGTGACAGTGACAGTAGATATACATACATACACACAAGCATATATGTGTCTCTATTTTTTAAAAAAATCATTGGATTTCAGCTGCGTGAGCATGCATTTCACTAACATACTGATGGTTTTATAACTACCAATGATTTTGAGTATCTTTTTTGTAAAAATGAAATAACCTGCAGTTATTTCATGGGGATCCAAGTGGATCCAGGGAGATAATCTGTGGCAAATACATCTCACATTTCACACGTGACAGGCAAGCTTACCGGGTAGGGGCTCTTCGGAATGATACAGTCAGTACATTCCCATCGTCATTACTATGCTTCTGAAGAGCCAGATGAACAGAAACACCTGGAGGAACTGCCTTTTTCTGACGCTGGACAAAGAAGTCTGCATTCAAAGGAGTTTAAGTATGCACAGAAACATTTTTAATCTACTTTCAGAGGCAGCGGAATAAGCTTGAGACATCTGTCAGTCATTCCGAAGTCGGCCCGCTTATCTCAACAGAAGGAACCTGAAAGTTTTCCTTGAAACATTTGTGGAGAGAACTTCTGAGAGAGGGACAGAGCCTACCCAAAAAAAGCAGTCACAGAGATTTCTTCAGCCTCAGCAGAAAGGAAAGAAATGTAGGGGAAGGGGAGAAGACAGACACCTGCAAGTATTTCCATCCAAGTAACATCGAACATAAATTAAGACGAGACAGGGAATATAGCAGACTGATTACAAAGCCAGCTGGGGCTGGAGTGACAGTACAGTGGACGTGGAGCTTATGGATCTGGGTTCAGTTCCCAGCACCCTATAGGGCGCCCCCGGGCCCCCCTTGGGGTGATGCCCGGAGCACAGCGCCAGGAGTAAGAGAAGCCCTGAGCACCGCCATGAGCCCTCCAACAACAAAGAGAAATTAAACCAAGATTCTGTCTTTTGTCTGGGCCAGACATGCAAATGTTAGAAATAATAGACATTAATCCTTATGACAGTATTTATGGGAAAATTAGTAAATATTAAAAGAGTCATGTTGGGGTAAAGGTTGAACCGTGAGTGATGGCTCAGTCTGTCTGCACCAGGCGCCCCACGTCACCGGAGCTGGCCGGGACATTATCATTTTATCTGTCCATAATGAAACGGTTCTTGTGAAACAAGTGTTATCTTCCCAACGTTCCCTCTGCTTTATTGGAAAAGCAGAATCTCTCAATCCTTTTTGATAACTTTAGTCTGTTCATCTACACTGATTATTCATCATACTTGAGTCCTTCTTCAAGAGCATGTCAAGGACTTTTATTTTTGTCATAGAATCCATTAATTTGCATTTGAAAGATGAAAAGTTGGAAATAAAGTCTTCAACCAATTATAATCACTGGCGACATCTCAAAGCATAAAACTTGTGCAGAGTCACAAAAAGATCAAAGAGGCGAAACGCACCTGTTTTCCTCCTCTTTGTGTAGTCATCAAAACTGGGCCGATTTTCAGCACCCCACATCTAATTTCTTGATCATTTCCTCTCTGTGTTTTGCATGGGAAATAAGCTTGACCTTGCAAAAGTAGATGTTTCTTAGTTCAGTCTCAGCAATAATTGTTGCTTCCTTTTAAATTTAATTTTTCATTTTTTATTGTGAGGAATGGAGAGGATAAAAACTGATTTTCTAATACATATAGTTTTTTTTTTAAAAAAAAATGGACACAACTAGCTGTGCCCAAGGCTTACTCCTAGTTCTGTGCTCAGAGGTTACTCCTGGTGGGCACAAGCAAGAGTATAAATTGCTGAGGATTGAACCACTGGGCTATAACTCTAGACCCCTTCTAATCTATAGTTTACAGAGAGTGAGGAAGATTCACTGAACATACTGAAATGAGGAGGTTAATATGTGTAGCTAATTTGTACCTAAAATCATAATTAGATATTTAGTCTGTGTTACAGTTCATAGAAAACTGTATTTTATATGTAATGTTTTCAGAATAGATAAAGCAGAGGGATTGTGTCAAACAGCAAAACAAAGTTTCACAGGTAGGTCATGTATAAATCTGAAAAAAGACAACTGAAAAAAAGTATATAAAGAAAAATAATGCAACAATAAACACAAAGCATGTAATCCATATGGAATAAAATAAGAGAAATTTAATAAGAAATAAAAATTGTTGCAACCAAACAGTTTCAAATTTCAAAGGTCAAGGATGGGAGGAGGAGGATATCCCCAGGACATAAGAGCAAAACAAACTAATATGCAGTAAAGTTTGGCGAAGTAGTCAGATGAAACCAAATAAACCTTGAAAAATCACCGATTCAAGTTGAATAAAACTGTTCTGAACTCATTCGAGAGCTCAACTGATATTTTAATAGTGTGTGCAGACTATTTTTCTCTTAGCATAATTTAAATTTTGAGGGGGGCAGTCTTAAAGAGCAAAGTGTTTTTATAAATTTTTAGCACAGCGGGTAGGGCGTCTGCCTTGCACGCGGCCAACATGACCGACCCGAGTTCGATTCCTCCACCCCTCTCGGAGAGCCCGGCAAGCTACCGAGAGTATTCGATATGCCAGACACAGTAACAACAAAGTCTCCAATGGAGACGTTACTGGGCCCGCTCGAGCAAATCGACGATCAACGGGAGGGCCTTTACCTTTACCTTTACCTTTAATTAAATTACAAAAAATGAAAATACATCCACGTTTAACTGGATTTATGAAGATGAAAATAGGTATCTATTTAAGATTGATCGGCAGAATAATGCACATTTTCAGTAGACATATGCCAACTTTGAATCTAGTATTTGGTAATAATTAGTCCAAATCATAAAATGCATTTAAGATAATTTCAGATTGCTATGTTTTACAATCTATTATATGATTTATATAATTATATTACCCATTAAATAAGGTAAAGGTAAAGGTAAAGGCCCTCCCGTTGTTCGTCGATTTGCTCGAGCGGGCCCAGTAATGTCTCCATTGGAGACTTCGTTGTTACTGTGTTTGGCATATCGAATACATCACGGGTGGCTTGCCAGGCTCTGCCGTGTGGGCGAGATACTCTCAGTAGCTTGCCGGATTTATCAGATCCATTAAATAATCTTTAAAAATTTACCTCTCAATTTTATGTGTCTACAAAGGGTTCCACTAAACATCTATTAAGGAAAAAAAAACAGCAGCTACAAGAGAAGATGTGGTCGGACATTTTTTGTTTTCTTTTCTGATTAAGTTGACAAAGCCAACCACCAATGAATGAGGGAACCAGGGCACCAACAGACACTTTGAATATTTCCTTTAGAAACGTCAGTGAGACTCATAGTAGCACGCCATAACAATAATGAATCTTATTAGCTTTCATGATGAGGATGATGATTACCCTAGGTTGAAAAATAAAATTACCAGAAAGAATATTGTGCAAGATGTTCTCTGAAATGACACATAAAATATGTTCTCTTCCATATGCGCAGCATTTCTTCCAGACAGTGTAAGATAACGGCTATGTCTCTGGTGCATTATTAACAGAAAGCTCATTCTAATCATGCAGATTAAATTCTGCTTATTGTTTCTGTAGAAGAATACACTAGAAGCATATACGTATACACAAACACACCTACATACTCTCTTCTCTCAAATCTGCAGTATCACCACTCTGTAGCAGAGAAAAAAAAAAAACCTCATGCTCCTCACACAGAAATTAGAAATATCTGAAAATGAATGAACTATACTTAAAATTCTGCCTTTGCAGAAAAAAAAACCTAAGAATGTTTAGCAGCTGGAAGACGACACAGCAATTAGGACGCATAAGAGCAACGGATCAGTTTTGACCCTCAACCATAGGGTCACCTGAGCACCTCCAGGTGTGGCCTTGCAGGCCTCCAGTGCTTGGGGCTGGCCTTGCTAGTCCGCGTGTGTGTGTGTGTGTGTGTGTGTGTGTGTGTGTGTGTGTGTGTAAGACAACACCTAAATTCTGAATCTCCTCCTCTTGTATAATGCTGGTGCTCATTCCCTGTCTTTACATTGGTTTAAAAATTGGTTTAAGTGCTTTATTTTCAGGAAAAACTGGCATCAACAACCTGGTCCCTGAATTTAAAAGCTTAATAATGAATGAGGTGGTTTTAGGTCAGCAACATTTCAGTGCATTGTTAGAAGTACTGATGCAATTGTTTTTTTCAGGGCCCTATGTTATTTTCATTCTTTTCCTGTCTTCTATATCTTTGTTTGTTTGTTTCGGGTCATGACCAGCAATGCTCTGGGTTTGTTCCTGGCTCTGCCCTCAGAGATCACACCTAGCAGGGCTCTGGAGACCGGTATGGTGCTGGGGATCAAATCCAGGCTGATGCAAGGTGCATGCAAGGCAAGCACCCTGCCTACTCTGCTATCTCTCTGGCCCCTAATATATGCTACTTCTTCCACCAGAAGCTGCATTCTGTGTAATTAGGCGGTCTTTAATACTATGTGACTGCAGATTCCATGTATGTCGCTTTCCATGCTGGCTGAAGTCCAAACAGAGAATGGAAAATACAGGAAGAAAGCTGACTTTTATAGTTGGGCAACTAAATGAGAAATAACGCCAATGAAGTTGAGGCCAACATTTGTCCCATCGTTGAAAAATATCTTCCCAGGTGTGAAGTTCTGTAACGGAGCTCATCCGGGACTCCAGGTCAGGCCGCTATCAGTGAGCACAGAGAGCGGGAAGCGGCCTCCAGCTCTCTCTGTGCTCCCTTTCCTCTGCCCCCGGACCTGCCTCCCAAGCACAGTCCTCAGCAGGCCTCTGCTGCAGGTTCTGCTGATTTGGGACTTCAGAAGGGGCATGCACTCGCCCCTCTGAGGTGGGTGTTGCTCATCCGACTCTAGTGATGGTTAGCAGACAGATCTGTGGACACAGTGTTCTTTAAAAAGAGAGGGAAAAGGAGGGCCGAATGATAGCACAGGATGCTGGGGGCTTGCCCTGCACACAGCCCACCCGGGTGTGATCCCGGCATCCCCAAAGCCCCAACAGGAGTGAGCTCTGAGCTCAGAGCCAGGAGTCAGCCAGGAGCACACTGGGTGCGGTACAAAAACCAAAAATAAATCTAAAACTTAAAAAAATTCCCTGGGGTGGGGGGGGAAGAGTTCAGAAATCTAGGTTTTTGTCTAGGTTTTGATCTGAATTCTCCTCATTCTTTTTTTTTTTTCCTTTTTGGGGGCCACACCCAGCCACGCACAGGGGTTACTCCTGGCTCTGCATTCAGGAATTACTCCTGGCAGTGCTCAGGGGGCCCTACGGGATGCTGGGGATCGAACCCGGGTCGGCCCCTGTGCAAGGCAAACACCCTCCCCATTGTGCTATCTCTCCAGCCCCACTCCTCATTCTTAAATCTTCTCGAAGAGGTTTTAAAACTCCAATAGCCTGTGTTTGGATTTTCAAATCAAACCACAGTGTCTGAGACACATCTCTCCGGCGTGGATGCGCGCTACCCTCTCTGTGTGAAGGTTTCTCGGGCCATGCTACAGACTCCGGGGACAGAACGGCTGCACGCGGTATCAGCAGAAACACAGCAAAGGTCATGGGCTCCAACTCTCTCTCTGGCGCATGGCCGTGAGTTGCAGTCACTCGTGCTCCTGTCTGAACACTGGCAGCAAAAGCACTGAAATCTCTTTCCCGAAGCATGTCAGGCGCAAGGCTGGAACAAGAACCACCTCACGGTCTTAGATTTCTCTCTCTTCCAGGCTCCCTCCTCCTTCCTGTCCAGGACACGGCCCTCGGGGTTGAAGTCCCTGCTTTTCACCGTGGGGGTCATTTTCTCATCAATGGTGCTGCCTTTTCCGCAACTGCTCCGTACATTATTCATCTTACAAGTGCAGGGAAAATTTCATATACTAGCTATAACAAAACGCAAAAAAAGCTCAGACGAGCCTCAAGCATGAAGGAACTGGCAGAGGAACCCAGGTGTGTGGGACCCGGGGCTGAGATCTCCAAGCCTACTCGGATCGAGACTGGGTCTTCACCACCCAGATCCCCCATCTTCCAGTAGTAGCTAGGCATTACACCCATCAACTTCCCCAGACCCCGCTGTGTAATCCCATCAATGGCCAAGATCCAGAGACTATAAAGCCAAGCTCCCAGAAGACCTCTTATTCTCGGAGAGCCCGGCAGGCTACCGAGAGTATCCTGTCCACACAGCAGAGCCTGGCAAGCTCCCCGTGGCATAATTGATATGCCAAAACCCAGTAACAACGATGGGTCTCATTCCCCTGACCCTAAAGAGCTTCCAATGTGGCACTGTTGGTAAGGACAAGAAAAGAGAGGCTGCTAAAATCTCAGGGCTGGGACAAATGGAGACGACACTGGTGCCTGCTCGAACAAATCGATGAACAACGGGATGACAGTGATACAGTGATACAGTGAACAAAATGCAAGTAGGTTATTATACTATACTTTAGAATTGTGTCGACACAGGGCAATGCTTCCATCACGGTGACCACTATCCTCCCCAATTTCTTTGCCTAGAAAATGTGGTTGCTTCTTCTTCGTGGGTACTATTTAAATAACAGTGGAAGAATGCTAATCCTGACAGCTTAGTAAAATCACTTGGATAAGTCAAAACTGACCCATTCTTTGCATGCCTTGTCATTTTCAAACAGTGGTTTGAATCTGACTTGTCAAAAACAGGCCCCAGTGAAAATCACAAGTCGCTGATGGGTTGTCAAAGAAAATCAAGGGGAAAATACCATGGTGACAACGAGAGGGTTTTTTTCCCCCCATTGGAAAATTGCTGCTGTATTCAGCAATTAATTTTTAAACCACATTTATTCAAAATTACAGGGAAAAATTACATGTGGTTCCTTTTTATAGTATTTCTGAATAAGAATAAAAATTCATGAGTAATGAAAAGATGATTATCTCTGAGGATCTTCTTGAATCATTTGTAATCCTATTAAATCAGATGAAAGTTCTAAGGAACTCAGAAGCTGTACTTCATTTGGTCTCTTCTTTCTCCTCTTAAAAAAGAAATGCAGGGAGTATAGAGTAAAAGAAGTAAAAGTAAAAAAAAGAGTACAGCAGGGAGGGCGCCTGCCTTCCATGTGGCTGACCTGGGTTCAATCTCCAACATGTTCCCTCAAGCATCACAGGTAATAATACCGAAATGCAGAGTCAAGTGTAATCCCTGAGCGACACAGGGGGTGGCCCCAAAGCCAACCAAAGAAGTGCTAAATGGTGAAACCCAGGAATCTGTAGATCCAATATGCCTGGCACACACCTGTGTATGATAGTCATAAATATGTATATATAGCTTGTTGTGCCCTTTATTGTAAGTATTATGTTGCAAACTTGCGGCGGGGGGGGACCCCAGATCTTACATTCTCCATGGATTCTGATTTCTCACAAATCATCTTGGATGGGTACATGCTATACTCAGTGTCAGCAGGGATATTTTTTAATCATCAACTTTACAGTGAAATCAACTGAATAAAAAGCCATGATTCAAAGACCTGCTGAAATTAGAAAATCTGCAAACTACCAAGCTCATGTAGGTTACTCTGACCCTTCTATGGAACCCACCTCTCCACCTCACTCAAGAATGATTTTTAGGGGCTGAAGCAGTAAGACAGCAGAAAAGGGTCTTGCCTTGCACACAGCCCACCCAGGTTTGATCCCCAGCACCACCAGAGTGACCCTCGAGTGCAGAGTCAGGAGTCAGCCCTAAATGTAAGTGGGTGTGCCCTCACTAAATAAAATGATTTTTAATGCTACCTGTCTGCATGTGTGTTCTGACAGATCTTGGAATTATCTCTAAATGCAACAATGACAACAACAAATCGAGAAAAGTCTGAAACAGTGGAGTTGAATAAAGTATCATTGTCTCTGACAGACAATCCTCAGGCAACTTTTTTTTAAAAAAGTCTCAATAATGACCAAAGAAAAATAAACAGTAATACAGTGCAATAAGTCTAAAGGAATCAGAGCCACCTAATTAAAAATTCAGCTTGACTAGGATGGAGTTCAAGATGAGTTTGGCACAAAACTTGAGAACGTAACAGTCATAGTTGAAGCACAAGGAAGCAGAATTCATTTGCAAGACGCTGACTTAATCCTCGGAGACTCTGCCTAGACCTTTGGAAATCATTCCGTTGAGGAAAAACTTAAATTAGGGGTGGTGGGTTTTCTGTAGCATGAACCTGAATTATTAAAAAGCATTAACAAATCTTATCAGCCACCAATTGTTAGTCAAACTGCGACATCCACTACATTTTCCAACAGAAAATTTTCAAGCAACTCAACCAAATGAAGTTACTGCAATGTGCAATGTCATGCACTGATCACATTTTAACTCCTGCTGAGGCATTATGGGAGTGTACAGATGAAGACCTGCTCCCCACCTTTTTTCATTGAGTTTTAATCCAGTGGAGGAACTTTTGATAGAGACACAGAAAACCTGTTGGAAAACTAAGATGGCACTGACTGAATTGCAGAAGAGAGGCTGTGGGTTTCTCTGGAAGGAGCCTTGGTGTCACACACCAGTGTATTATTCCTGCCAAACACGAGGGTCAAGAGGCTGCTGAGTGAAGAAATTTAAAACTGGATCAAAGTTGGGTACACATTTCTAAACAGAAACATCACTGGAGAGAGACTAAAAAAGATCACATAAACAAGTATGTATGTAAGCTGGGTTTTTGAAGAACCAAGGAAGATTTTGATAAGCAGTTATTGAAGGAAAGGCGATGTAAAAGCAGATTTTAGCAAAAGTTAACTCATACACAGGGGGAAGCGAAAAGCGACATTTAATGAAGGACAAGGAAGCTGTGTGATGGCAGAGGTTGGCACTGATCAAGAAGGTACCTCTGGGAGGTGGGGGTGGGTGAGTGGCAGAGGCCAGGTCACAAGCATGCACTTCAATTCTCCTAGCAGCATTCGCTTATGTTTATAAATAAGTAATTGCAAAGCAGATCAATATTGTTGGAACTTTCATAGGCGTTCTTGTTCTGCCTACATATTAATATTTCATTTTAAAAAATACTATGCTCACTTTCACTACAATGGATTAGTTTTACACATCTGGAATTTTGTTTGTGGGGGGCCATGCCTGGAAGTGCTCAGTTTATTGTAAATCTGTGCTCAGGGAACACTCCCGGCAGTGCCCAGTGTTATATGGGACCAAGGATCAAACCTGGTTTAGCCCTGTGCAATGCAACCACCCTACTTGTGTTATCTCTCCAGCCCTTACCATTTTGAATATCAAACTTAGTTCTACAGTTCAACCCAGTCTATGTGCCTTGCCTACACTGTTGCATGTAGAATACTTTACTCATTTTTTTCCTATAGTGTTCCATGCAGGTAGGGCTTTTGCCTTGCACACGGCCAACCCGGTTGGCCAAGGTTCGATTCCTCCACCCCTCTCGAAGAGCCCGGCAAGCTACCAAGAGTATCTCGCCCGCAAGGCAAAGCCTGGCAAGCTACCCATGATGTATTCAATATGCTAAACACAGTAACAACAAGTCACACAATGGAGATGTTACTGAGTCCGCTCGAGTAAATTGATGAACAATGGGAGGACAGTGACAGTGACAAGTGTTCCATGACAGAAATAAATCAATCTTCACCTACATGTTCCATAGCTGGTGAAAATTTTCATTATATTCATCTTGAAATAAATCAGCTCAAAATTTATATATATATATTTTTTGCTAAAATCCTCCTCTATACAACAACTTTCCAAGCCTACTCGGATCGGGGCTGAGCATCCTCCACCCAGATCCTCCAAATTCCAGTAGGTGGGGGTCACACCCACCAACTGGCCCCCTGGCGCCATGTAATCCCATCAACGCCAAGACTCAGAGACTATAAAAACCAGCTCCCGGAACCACGCGGCTGCGACATATTATTATAACATCTTATTAATTCATTCCTACTTTGGACAAACTGGCAGGCTACCGAATATAGCCTGCCCACACGGCAGAGTCTGGCAAACTCCCCGTGGCGTACCCAATATGCCAAATACCAGTAACTATGATGGGTCTCATTCTCCTAAAGAGCCATGAATATAATCTCAGGGCTAGGATGAAGGAGACGTTACTGGGGCCTGCTCGAGGCAATCGACGAACAACAGGATGATTTGTGATTTGTGATACAATAAGTATCTGCCCAATCTTGTCTAAGTTCTGATCTCCACTCATTTTTCTGATATAATTATTAATTATACTTTGCCCCTAGATTTTAATTTTACTCTTAAACTTTTATGGTAAACCAACATCAGATTACTGAGTTAATAACTATGTTATTTTCTAAAATGAAAGAATAAAAGCACCCAATCCTGACTATCAGAGTTGAGTAGTCTACACAATAAAATTTATTATAAGACTTTTAAGAATCTCATGCATATTATAGTGATCTTAAGAAAGACACTGTTATTAATAATAACCAGGTACTTAGGTACTTATTGGAGAATAACTTTCAAAATTCATTATGTGAATTATCCAAATTATCTTATAAGGGTAGAAAAATAATAGGATGTAAAGAGAAATTACATCAAGAACTACAGATCACTTTCTTACCTAAAACATATTTGAGGAGTCCTACAAGATGAGCTCATAATTAATTTTGTTTTGTGTTTTGTTTTTTATCTATTCACTGAACACATATAGCCCATATAAAATGCAAGAGAATGCATGTGACAATTTACTGAAGTAATCAGGAACATCGACTCTTTTCTTATCTCTACTTAGTTGCAAACATCTCAAAACTAGAGTCAATTTGGTCATTTTCCTCTTATTCTATCCATTTATTATTTTTTTAGATTCTAATTTTAAAAATATTTTAATATTTTAGTAATAATTTAGTTGTATATAATAAATCATATGTGTTTTTGAATTCATATTTTGGGGGTTGAGTCTCACAAATCCTATGGAGTAAATCTAAAAAGCTCAATCAAAAAATCATATTTTTAAAAAATTTTTTATTAGTGAGACATCATGAGGTACAGTTGCAGACTTACACATTTTTGTGCTTGGGTTTCAGTTATACAATGATCAAATACCCATCCCTCCACCAGTGCCCATTTCCCACCACCACAGATCCCAGTATCCCTCACACACCCCATTCTCCCATCCAACCCCACCTCTGTGGCAGGGCATTCCTCTCTGTTCTCTCTCTCCTTTTGGGTGTTGTGGTTTGCAGAAGAAACATTGAGTGGCAATCATGTTTGGTCTATATTCTACTTTCAGCATGCTTCTCCCATCCTGAGAGGATCCTCCCAATACCTTTATTTGGTGTTCCCCTCTTTATTTGATGTCATTCCATTTATTATTGATGTTATTCTATATTATCGATCATGCTTTTATTTTGGTATCCTCAAGACTTTAAGGGATTTTTCTCTTTAAGTAACTTACCTAGAACTCTACTTCTCTCTCTATCTCCCCCAAGCACTAATTTAATCAACCATTTCTACCTACATTATGTATTCCATTCATCACCAACAAAGTATGCACTGAAATGCCTTTAGAAAATTTCTCCTTGAATATGTTATAGATCCTGAGCCCCAATTTAAGTGTTGATGGTTTTGCTGTTATACATGACTGTCACAGATATAATTTGCTACCATTAAAATCATGTTACTAAGGATTACTTTTCAATCAGTTTGTGAAATTTAGCCTATACGTGGTAGAAGGCATGACAAATTGGCAAATGGTGAAAGCTTGATGGTTTTACTTAGAAGGTGTTATTGTATGTTCCTAGGAAAGGTATTAAGTGGATTTACTGCCTCAAAGGGGTGTTCAAAAGAAACCCTAGATAAAAGCAGGGAGACAGCTAGTCAGAAAATTATGAATAGGATCTTCTTGTCATCTGATGAAAGAAAAGAGAGTGTGGAAATGTCTCTTAAACCAACAATGAAAAGATACTATTGTAATTTCAATGACACACCATTGCCAGAGTCAGTCCTTACATTTGTACAAGTCCAATAGAAAATTTGGTGACAAGATCTGCAAATAAACAACAAAGAAAATGGAAATGTCTCATTTTTAGTTGGGAGAATTCTTTTCTGATAAAAGTTCAAATGTATTCTAGAAGAGGAAGGAACAAATAGCATAATACAATTGTAATTTTTGAATACCAGCATACATTATCTCTTTACATATAGGTCACAAAATTATTCCCCTCTCATTGCTATGATGGGTTAGACACACACAGCCCAGGTGTTCACCGAGGGTCACACACCCTTAGCCACAGTGGGGACTCACACCTGATACTATAACGTTAAGGTTCTGATACCCTCCCTCAGGTAATGTGTGGGGCTTCAGAGAGCAAACTTTCAGCTTCACGCTTGCAAAGCAGGTGTTTTACACACTGGATGGCCCCATTCCACAAAATTATTAAGTCTTCATTAAGATTTAAAAATTGTTAAGTCTTCGTTTTTGCCATTATTCTTTTCTTTTTTGCAAAACCAACAATAACAAAAAAAAAACCCATAATATCTCCAATTTCAAACCTTTTGAGTGGCTCAGTGCTAGATTTCAAGATGCCCAGAGGGAAAGTAGTTCTTATCCTTACATAAGCAATGAGCCCACAGTCTACATTTGGAATTTCACCAAATGCAATTCTGTCCACTCCTCTTTTGGTTTATTCCATTGGTCAAGGGAACAACAATGAATCTTGAAAATGAATTCTTGTCTGAATTGTGAGGTACTTCCATCAAGAAACTCTTAAGAGAGATCAAATGATAATAAAAATGCTGATATTTTATGACACATCTATAATCTTTCACTACAAGTAAAATTGTAGACCCCAGGTCTGCTTAACACTAATCAATGAAAATAATCAATTTGTTAATGGCTATTTAAAAACACAATGTAACCCTGAGGTACTTTTCTATAGGGAGTAACTAAACCAAACCTTACCCCTCCTTAAAGGAGCAAAACAACAGGAGAGACTGGAGCAATAGTCCAGTGGGTAGGGTGCTTGCTTTGCATGCATCCAATTCGAGTTCGATGCTCAACATTCCATATGGTGCCCTGAGCCCTACCACGAGTAATTCCTGAATGCAATCAGGAGTAAGCCCTGAGCTTGCCGGTGTGGGGAAAAAATTAAATTAAATAAAAAATGACTTGAATAATCATTATCCATGAATTCTGTCATTCGAATCTGTATTTGTGCATTTCACTATTGTCCTCCGACACTCCCTCTGAAGAATATTACAGTCATTCCAGTAATTAACTGAGCTCTGTAATTTGGAATCTTTTGAATGACCTATGATCAAACTTTGTCTTCTCCCAGGAAGGTGGTATTTGTTCCCATGAAACACTGGGGAAACTTCCCACCAAATGTATCCTGTGTTGGCAGGGAAGCACATAGTTATTTGGCAAATAACATTAAGGCAGTAGGCAATGGAACCTCAGATGCTGCCTGTGGGAATGCAGAACCATTGAGGTGCTTTGGAAACTCTAGGAACATGTACACAGTATTCTATTTATAACACCCACCAAAATGGAAATAATCTGGCTGATGAATGGGCGAATCAACTGAGGCAGAGTCATACAATAGTGTCATGACTGAACGTGTCACGGCAATGAAGGAATTGCCAACAGGTGAGATGAGAGGAGTGAGTGAGAGGGCTCTGTGACAACAGGCTGCGTCTCGTACCGTCCAGTCTATAACTAGAGGTCTACATCGCAGTCCATTTTACACAACCAAAAAGCAAACCAGCAGTCGCCAGGCTGTGGGGTTAGGTGACAAAGTGACTGTTGATGGAAACGGACTTTCTCTTTGGAGGAATAGAAGTATTTTTTATAGTTTACCCTGGTGCTCGCTATACAGCTAGTAGACTTTACCACACGAATTGTATGATAAAGTGGCATCTCCATTGTGTTCTCAGATTTCAGGTGAGTGTAATGTAGCATGAGCTTCACATATGAGGCATTTGCACATGCCTAAGGTGCTATTTGCCAACAATAAGCAGATTGCAAATGTGTTCAACACAACAGCATTCATCTTGCACCTAGAAAGGCAAAGGGAATGAGGAGAAATATCACAGGAGCAATTCAAATAAAAAGAAAAGGGTTAGATCCAGAGGACAGCTGGGTGGAAAGGATCTTCCACCCTAGAAAGGGTCGAGGCACAGAAAAAAACAGGTGGCAGGGGTTGGGTAAGAACAACACCGTTGGTGGGGACGAAGCCCACCCCTCGGAAACTTACCTTACCTTAGCATTCAATGCTACTTCAACTTTTTAAAGGTAAAGGCCCTCCCGTTGATCGTCGATTTGCTCGAGCGGGCCCAGTAACGTCTCCATTGGAGACTTTGTTGTTACTGTGTCTGGCATATCGAATACTCTCGGTAGCTTGCCAGGCTCTCCGAGAGGGGCGGAGGAATCGAACTCGGGTCGGCCATGTTGGCCGCGTGTAAGGCGAACGCCCTACCCGCTGTGCTATCGCTCCAAAATGAAATAATAGAAGAATCAATAATTCCTTTAAAAAGGAGTCAATCAAACCCAAGCAAATCTGTGTAAGAGGGGAGAGCCGAAGGGACCTCGATCCAGTCCTGGTCATCGCGGGTGACTTCACCTCCCTCAGCCCTGGACACCCCGGCTCAGCTCAGGGCTGTGATTCACTGTTCAGACCTGCTTTCTATTCCATGACATATGGATTGTTAGTACTGCTTTCAGCAATCATGGCTTTTCAGTGAAAACAAATAAAACCACCAGGGGGAAAAAAAAAGAAGAAAAAAAAGAAAACTTTGGGAAATAATATTCCAACTATGCTGTTTGGCTGTAGAGTTTTTGAGGACAGAAGAAAAGAGACTAGCAACCACATTCAGTGCTCCAGGGATCACCACGATGGGGGGGGGGGGGCTCTCCTGGAACAAGACAGGGCGTCAAATTCACGCATTTCTAATTGTGTGCCAATTACCACCGATTAGGTAAGGTATCTCACTCCTCTCCCAGTTAGATTTGTTTCCCCCAACACCCCCCCACCCCCACCCACCCCTCCTCCAGGATTATTTGAATTCAACTATGGGTGTTTGGGGGTTTTGGTTTTTGTCAAACATTTGTCTTCAGCTTGCAAAGAAATGCAGAATTAGCTGTGGTGGATGGCACCAACCCACAGACGTGCTGGAGTCTGCCCGGCTCTGCCTTCTCTCTGCAGAGGGAACTGCAGTAAGTCACCTTCCCCTTGAGGTTCAGTGGCAGGTGCCATGTGGTGCTTACTCAACATCTCCCCATGGAGGCCCAGGACTTTGGTGCCCTGCAAGGATTCGGCCATGGACAAGAGTTTCCTGAGAAGAGCCTCCAAGAAGACTTTCAAATAAGCAGAAAGTCACCTGCTAGAGCACCGGAGGTCTTGGTTCTTCAGTCTCCCCAGGACAAGTTCACGCGTGGAGGAGGAGAGCACAGTGCCTTCCCAGGAGGGATGCGGGGGAGCAGGCGCTCGGCCTGGCAACCCAACCTTGGCCTGGCAACCCGACCTCGAGGGCCGCTGCCTTCTCTGGCAGGGAGCGCTTCCAAGTCACTTCCTCTTCTGACACCAGCAGACAATCCCCATCACACCAGCCCCCAAGCTTTTCACGTGATCACAATGCCAGGAGATGCTGATAAGTGCAGGGATTTGATCCTAAACCTGAATAAATACTTCTGAGGTATCAAAAGTCAGAGGGCAGATGCTCAGGGAATGGGGACAGTGTGTGTGTGTGTGTGTGTGTGTGTGTGTGTGTGTGTGACAGAGGGGGAGGGAGAGACAGACACACAGAGAGAGATCAAATAGAGATAGAAACACTTGCAAAATCTGACTGGTTTCTAGCTTACACCTTCATCAGCTTCTGGATTAGATGGTTAACCTTGGAGCTCTTGCCATTTTCCCATGGTCTCGAAGAAATCAATAAGTAATTGATAAATTTTCTGTCACTGTGGGCAATTAATAGGAGTTACACAGCATTGGTTCCATCAATTTTCCTGTATCTGAGGAGCAAAAAATTGATTTCACAAACTTACTGGTGCATATTGATTCACTGCTATCCCTAGGCCATTTCTATTTAACGCTTTTGTGCAGTCATTGAAAAAAAAAGTCTCAGGACTGTCGAATAAAACCTAGTTCCATAGAGGTTTTATCTATTGCTCTGCTTTGCAAGTATTTTGGTATCAGTAATAGACTTTCAAGCCGGGGCGGGCGGGGGGTGAGTAGTCTCTTAAAATGTTTTCAGAGCTGAAAAATAAGAAAAGCAAACAGCTAAAAATCACTCACTGAAGTCTGAAATCTCAGATGACACATTCGCAGAGGTAATATGTATTTGGGGAAAAGAGGGGAAGCCTTCGACTCCTCCCTCCCCCCCGGGGGAGCACAGGAAGAGATGCAAGGAAACAAGGAAACTGTGCCTTAGCCCTGCGCATTCCAACCCCTAGGTCCTATGAGAAAATCCACTTCTCCGGGTGAGTCTGCGCAGTCTGAAGCATTTTATTCCGACAGTCCGTGCACATGAGCACTGCAGGCAGAGCGGGAGAGAGCAACAGTACAGCTCCACGGCACGGAAAAAAGACTCAGAGATGGCCGCTCGCTCTGTGCTCTTCATCACTGCCACAGTTACTGGCGCGTGGACCTTAGAAGGAGTGCAAGGTTAAAGCACTGGCGTTGGAAGGAGCTGAGCTCAGCTCAATCCCTGGCATTGCAGATTCCCCGGGGCCCCTCCAGGAATGATCCCTGAGCACAGAGTCACGAGTCAGTCCTGAGCACTGCCAGGTGTGGTCCAGAGCCCCCACTCCGCCAAAATGAACATGCAACTCCACACTTTGCCCTGGAACAGAAAACCCAGGAGGTACACAGCACCCCTGATCTTATTCACAGAAATCCCCACCCTCATCCCCGCCCAGATCAGCATCTCCCTGGAGATGAGGCAGGCCCTCACAGACACGGTCTAGCGCAACCGGGTTACCTCAGAATTTCTTCTTGAATCCAAATGGACTTCCTGAGCTGGAGAGATAAGACGGCAGGCAAGATACTTGCCTTGCAAGCAGTACATCCGAGTTTTATCCCCAGAATCCAATTTGGTCCCCCAAGCCTGGCCAAGAGGGATCCCTGAGGGGCTGGAGTGATAGCACAGCAGGTAGGGCATTTGCCTTGCATGCGGCTCACCTGGGTTCTATTCCCAGCATCCCATAGGGTCCCCCAAGCACCGCCAGGAGTAACCCCTGTGCATTGTCGGGTGTGACTCAAAAAGAAAAAAAGAAGAGTGATCCCCTGAGTGAAAAGCCAGGAGGAAGCCCTAAGTATTGCCTGATGTGACCCCAAACAAAACAAAAGAAAAAAAATTAAAAAGTACTCCCTTTTCTTCCTGAGACATGTCTTCCTGGAGCTGTAAAAAGTTTTCTCAGCTTCCACAATTGTCATTTTCTTCTTCATAATTAGTAACACAACTGATACGTGTTTCTCATAGTGATGTCTTATAAACAACTTGACAGTTGCAAGAGTTCGAAAAAAATATGTCTTATTGGGTTTTCTCAGACCTTATTAGGGAAACTGCCTTGCCTCCAAGTTAGTTCTGCTTATACATTACAATGTGATTATAAGTTACTTTGACAGGGAAACAGGAAATGGGAGTTATACTTATAAATTAGAATCCAGACAAAAAGAGAAAATGCAAAATTATTCCATAACCTACATGATGATTGAGAATCCTGGTCGGGAAGAGTGTAAAATTCAAACCCAAGGTTATTTTCTTCTTCCGCTGATATCTTTATGAACATAATCATGACTTTGATTCTGTCCTTATTAGAGCCAATATTATAAACACTGTCAATGTTTGTGAAAATAAGTGATTCGTTCACACATTCAGCCTTTACATATCTCTAAAAAAAAGTCCTATAATTTTGCTTAGCTTAAATATTGTTAAGACCCTGCTCTCTTTAAGAATAACAAAATCAACTTGGTTCCTGGTTATGTGTGATTATTCTCGTATAAAATATTCATAAAAATGATTGTAATACATGACTATCTTCTTCAACAAGCAGAGTCTGAGAATGTAAGAGGGCAGGGGTAACCAAACGTGGCTCATGATGGAGATTTGTTATTAAACTGAAATAATAGAAAATTAAGCAAAGGGATTTTTCAGGCCAAGGGAAACAAAGCATTCCCCATTCCTGATGAATTATTACAGTATTAAAGTTAATCAATTCTGTTTGGTGAGTGCTCTTGTGTTAAACTTGTAGAGTGCAGTATTAATTAATCATCTTTACCCTTGAAGAGGAATTTTTAGTTTCCTGTGAAGAAAGGAAGGAAGGAAGAGATATATAAAGGAAGGAAGGATTATAGGAAGGAAGGAAGGAAGGAAGGAAGGAAGGAAGGAAGGAAGGAAGGAAGGAAGGCAGGCAGGCAGGCAGGCAGGAAGGAAGGAAGGAAGGAAGGAAGGAAGGAAGGAAGGAAGGAGAGAAGGAGGAGAAGGAAGGAAGGAAGGAAGGAAGGAAGGAAGGAAGGGAGGGAGGGAGGGAGGGAGGGAGGGAGGGAGGAAGGAAGGAAGGAAGGAAGGAAGGAAGGAGAGAAGGAAGGAAGGAAGGAAGGAAGGAAGGAAGGAAGGAAGGAGAGAAGGAAGGAAGGAAGGAAGGAAGGAAGGAAGGAAGGAAGGAAGGAAGGAAGGAAGGGAGGGAGGGAGGGAGGGAGGGAGGGAGGGAGGGAGGAAGGAAGGAAGGAAGGAAGGAAGGAAAAAGAGAAGGAAGGAGAGAAGGAAGGAAGGAAGGAAGGAGAGAAGGAAGGAAGGAAGGAGAGAAGGAAGGAAGGAAGGAAGGAAGGAAGGAAGGAAGGAAGGAAGGAAGGAAGGAAGGAAGGAAGGAGAAGGGAGGGAGGGAGGGAGGGAGGGAGGGAGGGAGGGAGGGAGATAGGAGGAAAGGAAGGAAGATGATCAAGAATGACTAAGAGAGATGGGAAGGAATGGAAAAGAAGGACAAAAATTAAGGGGGAAAGCCTGAGTTAGGAAGAGGAGCTGGCACACACTGAGGATCTGGAGCAGTAGCACAGCGAGTAGGGCATTTGCCTTGCACGTGGCCAACCCATGTTTGATCCCCAGCATCCCATATGTTCCC
This sequence comes from Sorex fumeus, assembly GCF_029834395.1. Classification (NCBI taxonomy): domain Eukaryota; kingdom Metazoa; phylum Chordata; class Mammalia; order Eulipotyphla; family Soricidae; genus Sorex; species Sorex fumeus. The sequence goes on along the minus strand of NW_026606154.1, from coordinate 3,985,186 downwards.
CTGAGCACCGCCAGGGGTAATTCCTGAGTGCAGAGCCAGGAGTTAGCCCTGAGCATTGCCGGGTGTGACCCAAAAAGCAAAAAAAAAAAAAAAAAAAAAAAAAAAAAACCACCAATACATCATTGTTAACAAAAGGTTTCAGGATGCTTCAGGAGCAAGAAGGACAAAGACATAAAAACTATTATAAAGTATATAAAGTCAGACTGTAGTGAGGCTGCAGTTCAGTAATGGCCACAGTCCCACCTGGTCTGTCCACTCCACAGCCCCGTGGAGGCAGTGACCACACCCATCAGATGAAGCCCCAATAGGCCCCACTGCCAGAGGAGCGGGTCACCCAGGCACACACAGCAGCTCCATATGGTTTGGACCACACCGCACGATCCAGCCTGCTTACCTAGAGGAGCTCTTGGAGCTCTTCCATGGCCGCACAATATGCCACTGTTTGTCGAGAAACACACGCCCTCCAGCACTCATCTCTCATCAGTCATCTGGGGGCTCCGTACGTGTGAGGTTCGAGTTGCCAGGGCCGCCCGTGAAGGTTCCTTTGTCACTATGCCTGGGCTTCACGCTGCCTTGTGATGCGGCTACCTGCATAATTTATAACCCAACGCTGGGCCCAGGATTGCTAGAAATCTGTGCCCTTGGATCTGATTCTCCAAGTAGTCTGTTCAAATGCACAACAATCCTAATAAAACACCGACCCCTTCTGACCTGGGAGGAGGCAAGTCCGTAGAAACGTCCACGGCAGATGAAAGACCTTAGAGCGTTTCTTCACTCTGCCTTCCTTCCTCACTGCACTTGGAACCAGGCCTCTCCTGTCTTCCTTCTCTCTCTCCCTCCCACCCACAAGACGTTTGTGATCTTCTTTGTACACCTTCTTCCCCATTCATACATTGAAAACCTATTTGCACACGATGGAATTTGGAGATAGTATCTTTGGGAAATAATTAAGACATGAGGGTTTTGGAAAACCTTCCTTAAAGGCATTAGCTTCCCCAGAGGAAAGGAAGAGAGGCCACTACCCGGCTCCTGCTATTTAAGGATAAGTCAGGAAACGCACCAGAATAAACCAAGAAGGACCTTGCCCCGAAGAATCCCACCCTGCAGTCACTCTGATCTCTAACTTCCAGCCTCCCAAGTTGTGAGAAATGAATGATGCTGTTGAACCCACTCAGTTCATTGTAATCTGCTTTAGCAGCCTGAACTAAGACTTTCTGCATGTTATCTCAATCAAAACTTACTTCATTACACACACACACACACACACACACACACACACACACACAATTTTTAGAATTACTTCTAGAATTCTCAGTGGTTTGGCAATGAGCCCTAGTGCTTTTACTTTTAAAGAGTAGATTGTTTAAAAAGCTTACATGGGATATTAAGTAAAGTCTCATTCCTTACATGGGGAGACCTTTACCCTGCTAACAGTCATCTAGAAACATAACATTATTTGTCACACAGGCAGACAGGCCAAGGGCAGCCAACAAGAAGCACACATGTCTCTCCTGCCAGGTACCAGGCCCAGACCATATGACTCTTATATGGCCGGCGGGCCAGGCAGTCAGAACCCTGCACAACTGCCTTCACTGACTGAGAAAACTTGAGAAGAGACAGAAATATCAGAGAGGAGAGCAAATACCGTATAAGCTGACTCGTCTGCTGAGAAATGAAACAAAGAAATAGACAGCATCTAATGCTCCCGGATTGCAAAACTACCCACCAAGCAGCAAGGGGTTAGGGCCAGGGCTGAGGCAGGAGGAGGGGATGCATATCAGTCAGAAGGGGAACTGGGAGCAGAGGCGGAGGGTCCAGAGCACTTGGCAGTGGGGGGATGCAGTAACTTTATACATTAAGACCTTTAACATGACTGTAAGCATCTTACCTAAGCTAAATCTAAATTAAAGAACAGAAACTATTTTCTTTTTTGGGTGTTCGATCATTGTATGACTCAAACTCAAAGATGAAAGCTTTGTAACTGTATCTCATGATCATTCAAAATTTAAAAATTTTAAAAAAAGAAATTTAAAAAAAAGAAAGAAAAATTAAATGAAAGAGGCAGAAAATATCTGTGGCCCTATCTCACAAAATAATTCAAATTACATTCACTGTTTTTTCTTTCTCATAGCAGGAAAATGCACATTAAAATAGGCTCTGACTATATTCAAATCGAGGGTTTTTTTGTAGGAAATGATTAAAAATTTTTTAAAAACTGACAGATTTCTATCGCTCCAGCCAACTTATAACTATCTCACAGTGTTTCAATCACTGTCACTGTCCTCCTGTTGTTCATCGATTTGCTCGAGCAGGCCCAGTAACGTCTCCATTTTAAGACTTGGGCTGGAGTGATAAAACAGCAGTAGGGCGTTTGCCTTGCGCGCAGCCAGCCCAGCTGAGCCAGGTTCGATTCCTCCACCCCTCTCTGAGAGCCCGGTAAGCTACTGGGAGTAATCAATATGCCAAACACAGTAACAAGAAGTCTCACAATGGAGACGTTACTGGGCCCGCTCAAGCAAATCGATGAACAATGGGAGGACAGTGACAGTGACAGATTTCTAACTCTAGGCAATCAACATGAAATTAAAAATCAAATGTGGAGTTCGAGAAAGGGGAACTAGAGAGAGCATCCTTTTTCAGCCTGTTGACTGCAGTGGAAGAGCAGGAAATGGCATCCTGGAAACTCTCCCTCTAAATGCCTTTCGATGTGCGGGTGGGGGGGTGAGAGGGATACTGGGATCCGTGGTGGTGGGAAATGGGCACTGGTGGAGGGATGGGTATTTGGTCATTGTATAATTGAAACCCAAGCACAAAAATTTGTAAGTCTACAACTGTACCTCATGGTGTCTCACTAATAAAAATTTAAAAAAATAAAATAAAATAAATGCCTTTCGAAAGGTGCGCGCTCCCAGGAATGCTGGCATCACCTTTCTGGCATTCTTGCGGCTGTTTTTCAGAATGTCCCTCAGCTTTTTCTTCGCGTTTGTGTCAACTGGCTCAGTGCCTAAACAATTTCTATCACCGTATCCCAATCCACCGAGTGCTTGTGTCAACTGCATAACACGAGAGAAAGAGAGCTTGTGCAGTTGTGTGAGTTGAGAGAAGGAACTGACTTAATACCTCAGCTCCAAATTGGCATTTCCAAAGAAAGCCAGTCAGGCCTTGGGTACATTATACCAGATTGGATTTTCTGCTCCAATTCCGTCGGCCCCACCCTGGAAAGAGGCAGGAGGCAGAGACACATCTGCGTGATGGAGAGTTCCCTGCTGCTGTCTCTCCCTCACATCTACCACCTGGCTTGCTCATCTGTTACAAAGCTCCCAAACCAATATCTTTCTTATTTGTGTGTGGGAAAGAGGCATTCCCTAAGGAAGAATACGAAATTGAGGTATTTTATGGGTGCAGTCAGCATGTAACAGATGACTTATGGCAACCATCGCAAGTGTAGCAATTTTGCATTTTCTAAGTCCATTTACAATAACCTGCTCTGCTCTGGAGAGACATCGCCAGACCCCAAATGCTTCCTCGTGTCCCGAAGACACTCAGCAAGGAACTTTTTATAAAGTAATAAATTTCCAGGGGGATATCTGTTGCTTGAAGGTAACCATAACTACGATGGTCATTAATATAAACATCAGTGCAAATGTCCTTCATTTCTCAACTTGTTTAAAAAAAAATAACTAAAAAGACCCCAGGGCTTGCACAGAACCCACATTGGCCTCTAGGGTAAACCACTGTCTTGGATTCCTTTTGTCATTATATATCATGTTATATAGTGTACCTTCGGCAAGGTAATGTGGAGGGGGGAAAAAAACACAGTTTTTAAAAAGCGACTATTATTGGCAAAATATAGGTTGTAAACATGTTGAATTGTAGGGAACTGTGGTAACATTAAAACAATGAAACATTATTTTAATAATACCCAGCTCTTAAAACTTTAATTATTAATCTTTTTAACACTCGGACTACATCAACCTGCTCTTCAAGACCCTTGACTATTCCTCGCTAGACACTTGATGAATTCCAGCAGCGCTGCTGAGAACACGGCAGTTGACTGGTCTGCTCTAACGACCCTCTAAATTCAACCTCCTAAGGCCACACAGAATAAAGCTAAATTCTTCACAGAGAGCACGCGGGGAGAAAGAGAGAGAGAGAGACAGAGACAGAGACAGAGACAGAGACAGAGACAGAGACAGAGACAGAGACAGACAGAGACAGAGAGAGAGAGAGAGAGAGAGAGGCCTATGTTCTCTTAAAACAATCTTTTCTCACTGGGCTGAAGAGATACCACGGCCAACCTGGGTTCGGTCCCTGGTACCACATAGGGTCCCTGAGAACCACCAGCAGTGGTCCCTAAGCACAGAGCCCGGAGTCAGCCCTGAGCCCAGAAAGAGACACCCAACTCAAAGGAATCGCTTGTTATTTCCCATAAGTGTCATTTGTCTAGCCCACAAACAGTCCGTGGCGGGTCTCGGTGGTGCCAGAGGCTGACACGGCCTTGTCCCGCGAAGAGCAGGTCAGGGAGGACAGAGGAGTCAAACCCTGAAGCAGCCTCTGCCACTGGTCTCCAAAGCAGAGACTCCGGCTTAGAAAAAGGCTCGGCTTCCCTGGCACAGCTGTGTATTAGTGTGCGTGAGTGTTGAGGTTCCCACTGTGCAGGACCCGATGTGAGAGGGCCTCTGGTGTGGAGCGGGGACTTCAGTTCTGATCCCGGGCTTTCCCTCTCCCATCAAGTTCGCGCCTCAAAGCTGTCATCCCAGACACATCACCAGGCCCGGCTTTCGGCCCCCTGCCTAGGTAGGACCAAGTGTGCAGGAATGCAACCAAGAAAGTGTGAACAATACATCCGGGCATGGGGACGGGAGATGAAGAAGTAGAATTAGCAATATTCTTAAATGCAAGAGAGAGAGAGAGAGAGAGAGAGAGAGAGAGAGAGAGAGAAGAGGGGCTGGGGCGATAGCACAGTGGGTAGGGCATTTGCCTTGCACGCGGCTGACCCGAGTTCGATTCCCTGAGTCCCATATGGTCCCCTGAGCACCACCAGGAGTGATTCCTGAGTGCAGAGCCAGGAGTAACCCTTGTGCATCGCCAGGTGTGACCCAAGAAGCGAAAAGAAGAGCGAGAGAGAGAAAGAGAGAGAGAGAGAGAAGAAAATACGTGAAAAGCAGAAGAGAACAAGGACAAATCAAAAAAATATCTAAAAATAATAAACGTTCTGTATTGTGCCCATTTTCTTCCTTTACCTTAACTGAGGGGATTTCCCTTGGGTGGGAGGGGAGGACCTTAAGAGTTCTTCTCACACTCTCTGTGGCTCCTAGAGAAGGACCTAGAAGGCGGTCTGCTGGAGTTATGTCCCAGTCCAGAACTGGCTGGAGGGACGCCCGCTCTGAGAAAGACATGCACAGCCTCTGTGCTCTCGTGTCCTCGGCCTTAACAATCAACCCCCCAAAATGCATCCCTTTGAGCCATTCTGGGAATTGAAACTCCTCTGAGCCAAGGGACACTCTCTATTGCACCATCTTCGCCCCCACTGAGTCTCTCATTGTGGAGAGGGGAGGTCATCGCCAGTGCTGTGCGACTGTGACTCCCAGCAATCTTGGCGGTAGGCTGTGAGTTGCTTCCCGAGGGCACTTGGGGAACCGTGGGGGGTGCTGGCGGATAAAACCCGGGCCCCCTGCAGAACCTCCCACCCTTTGAGCCATCTCCCAGGCGTTGGGCCCCCCTACTTTAAGAAGCTCTGTCAATTTCCCATACGCCACAAGATGCTTCCATCACTTGGACATAGGACAGTATTTCGGTGTCAACAGAAATTTCAAAAGTAACACACACGGCACCAAACACTTAACTCTCAGCTGGGCATACAATGGTGTTCGGGAGTCCAGTAGAAATTTCTAAAGTAACCCAACACCAAACGCTTAACTGCCCTGATAATAGCTCATGTCTACCGTTTTCCTCACCTGAGAAAGTAAGACCCCAGGAGATCTATTTGAACATCTAAGTCACATCTGTTTGCCCTCTTACTTGGAACACTCAGAAGTCATGCTGGAGATTAGGGTTTAAATACATGAGTTTGGTGGCAGGAACAAAATTCTGTCTCTGACACTGAGCACAGAAGGCGCACAAGGTCCTCCTGCATGTGCGCTGATGGATTTATTTCCAGGGAGGTGCTGAGTACACATGAGCATGGAATCTCTCCTCGCAGAATAACTCTGTCCAGGCCCACGAATTCCATGAAGCTGTGCCTCCTCTACCTCCACCATAACTTCTCTCCTTTGTCTTCCTACCCGCTCAAGATCGTAACAGCCTCTTCTTCTGCCTGAAACTTTCTTTCTTCCTGAACAGATAGAAGTGTGTGACGTCTCACACATGGTCACCATCTGTGTTAGAGCTCCACAGAAAAAGAACCAATCGAATGTATGGTGCAGTTGTTTCTTAGTAGGGACTGTCTACAGAATCTTTGAAAAGATGGGGCTGGAGTGATAGCACAGCAGATAGGGCGTTTGCCTTGCACGCGGCCGACCCGGGTTCAATTCCTAGCATCCCATATGGTCCCCCGAGCACTGCCAAGAGTAATTCCTGAGTGCAAAGCCAGAAGTAACATCACCGGGTGTAGCCCAAAAAGTGAAATAAATAAATAATGACCAAGTTGAGAATAATTTTCCAAATGATGGAGGCACTGATTTGTATCTTTATATGTTTGATACTTTAAAAAAAAGTTATTTTATTTTGGGGTCACACGCGAAGGTGCCAGCCATGAACTGACTATGTTTCCTGACTAATCAAAGTTTATGTTGAATTATTAACAATTGAAAAGCGGTAATGGCTGACACCTGGCCAGGTGATTCTGAGTAAAAGCAATGTACCTTAATTCTGATTTCATGTGGTTTGTCCTATGATCCCCACCCCTCTTTGTGTTTCCACACAGTCTCCCTTTCCAGATAAAAGACAAACTTTGTTGTTTCTCATTTTTCCTTCTCCCAGCTGTCCTCTTTATTTCATTTCATCTCATTTCTATTTTTGATTCCTGTTGGGAAATGGAATTTTCTGTATTCATTATACACTGTCTTGTATCTTCATCAATTTTGCTTCAATGAAACACAACTCTGGAAACTGATAACTATAGCCTGTCAGAAGGTATTTCTATAAAAAGGCAAAATTTCTATGGCTCATTTCTATAGTCAATTTCCTATTGAATTTTAAAGCATATATCTTCTCTTTTTTCATTCTTTTTTTCATTCTTAGCATAAAAAATCTATTATTTTTCTAAGTAATTTTGGGACTAAATCAATCCACGTATGAAACTTTGATAACATCCTTTATTATGTTCTTAACAAACATTGAACTCAATTATTTCAAGTCTGTTCAATTAATGCTCTATTGCTTTTTCATGCTGGTCAGTCAGACTTTTAAGCTCTTTGCAGAAATAACAGGAGCTTAAATCACATAATACTTGGTGTTTGAGAAGAGGGAATGCTTTTAAAGGCTCAATTCTCTAAGCAAAGTAGTCCTGAAAACGGTTTTCATTTTCTTGATGATAATCCATCCATTTCTATAGTCCTTAAAATAATATTAAATAGTTAAACCAGGAAGCTTCAAGCCTTACCTACCACTGGAAGTGAGCTTAAGTCCTGTTAGAAGGATATAAAAACATTTTTATACAAAGAAAAAAATAATAACCTCAAGCATTTGGATAAGGGTAAAATAATCCATATACTCTAATATTGTGGTTTACTAGTATTGTCTTTGAGAAGTGTAAAGAAGGAAAAAAGAACAAATATCTCAAAAACGCCTTGTAATGAAAATTTTAGAAATTAAATATTTTTCCCTCTAGTGATGGATGCATTCACTTATTGATGAGACAGTTCTCAAAGAATCAGCAACAAAAACAAGACTATCCCGCTCAATGATGGTAAGGTGCGAAAAAACTCTAACTGCAAAAATGGCTCCAAAAACTAGGAAAGAGATTGATTTGTCATATCGCCCAGAAATTTCATACAAAGTCTGTTTTAAGACAACAGTAGCCATAAGCTTCTACAGGAGAGGTAAAGGTTAAGAAATAAGAGTCCTGGATCAAATTCAACCAGGGACCTGCTATGAAATGCTCTTTGCATATTTAAATATTTATATATTTATTCAAGAAGAAAGAAAAAGGAGTAATGTGCAAAAGATACCTTATATACCCTGCAAATCCTAAATAAGCCATTTATTACTAGGCACTTCAAGAAAAATGCTTTAACCCTGTAATGAAGCATAGTCTGAAAATTATTTTTTCGTTTTTATTAACTCGACTTTTGTTTTTAAAGCTTTGGAGATTAAAAGTGCTGAGGGCCTCATTCACACAAGGCAAGTTTGTACCACTGAGCCACATCCCTGGCCCTCATAAACTTAGTTTCTTTATCCTTTAACAGAAAGCCCAAAGTAGAACAGAGAGAACTATAACCAAGAAATGAAAAACACGTACGCAAATACCAAAATTATGTTTTCCGGAATCTGAATCAAAAGGAGGACTGCGCTAACACTGGCTCAGAGTAGCTTCCAAAATTCACTTGTTAAAGTACTCTTTGGGAGGCAACTTACTCTTTTTTGGCCTGGCAACCCATTGAACTGGGGATCTGCATAACCACCTTAGACTTCATTTCTTTGTTAGGGTTGACTTAAACCCCTCTTTCACCATGGACACAGAAATTCCAGGGAAACAAAAACCTATCACAGCATACTTATGTGTCTACGCTTGATACAAGCACTTGGACTTTTTAAGAACTAGAGGCTGGGTGAAGAACTACAGTTCTCAGCTGCAAGGGGCGCAGCCTCTCAGGGCACTGGGCGAACCAGAAGCAGGCGTATTTCATTCTGCATTGCATTCTGCTCTCTGTGAGGGCATTTATGTTGTCACTGCATAATGAACTCATTTGGGATATCTGATCCCATAACAAAAGAATTCACATTGCTCTTTCATTGAAAAGGTATGGTGATCTGAGCTAGTGGCCAAGTTCACAAATAACCACAAATTTAGTGGTATAAAGGAACCCGCATTTGAGACCCTGGGGATGTGGCACTGTGGCAGGAATGAGACTCCGAATTTCATCCTCAGCATCATTCCAGGGCCGAGCGTCATACTGGCAGCAAGGACATTAGAATGTGAGCACCACAACCAGAGGTGTGTGACTCTTGGTCATCACAACAACAGTTACAATATTCAGTGGAAGGGAATATTGAATATGAATATTCAACTCATTCTCTTAGCATTCTGAGAATCAGAAGATTACGACTTCTGGGGCTTGCACCAGGAAGGAAGACACCAATATGGTCAATCATTCTGGAGTGTTTGGGTAATAAAAGTCTACTCCTGTCTCTTTCGGCTGCTATGGGGCTGGGGAACTTCTTGGCTTGTGAGTTGCACCATTCCAATCAGTTCGTGTTCTCACCTCCCCTTCTCTGATTTTCTCATGCCCCCCTCCCAGCCCCCATAAGGATCCTCGTGATTACACTGGACAAATCCGGATTAAGCCAGGACAATCGCCCCATCTCCCAAAGATATCACATCCACAAAGTCTTTTTTGCCATACAGACTGATGCCAGATCAGGTACCAGAGACTAGAATGTAGATCCCTCTGAGATATTCAACCTTCTGTACATTCACAGGCCATTTTGCTCTCCTCGTTTGCATATAATGAGTATGCAAGGATGATTTAAAAAGTCAATAATGCGCATTGTACAATAATATGCATTTGGAAACACTGTGAAGCCGTAACCACAGCACAGCAATTGAAGAGTACATTGAAAAAAAAATTTTTCTGTGACTCAACTTTAGCAGCAGGAAAACAGCTATGGACATTATGTAAATGAATAAATGTCACAGCAGCCCACAGGAAAATTTAGATTTCAGATCATCTTTGCAGCATAAAATATTAATCTTTGGATGTTCTCGGTCATTAATGGCTTTTACACCTTATTAATGACTGAAAACTCCCATGGTACAACTAATGTTTTTCTCAGTGTATTCTGTGATTGCTGCTCCAATACCATAGTCCTCCATCAACTTTAACTTTAGTATTTGGTGTGAGATACAGGTCCAATTTCATTTTTTTTGCATGTGACTATTCAGTTTTCCCCAATACTGTGGAAAAGGCATTCCTTGCTCCACTTCATGGATCTAGCTCCTTTGTCATAAATCAACTGTCCATAAATCTGAAGGCTTGTCTTTGTTCTCTCTGTTCTATTCCATTGGCCAGAGAGTCCATCCATGCATTTCAATACAATCCAGCAATAAGAAATAATGAAATCATGCAACTTGGATGGAACTGAAGGGCATCATATTAAGTAAAGTAAGTCAGAGGAAGAAGCAAAAGTACTAGTACTAAGAACACCATGCTAAAAAAGGAAGCGGCAGGAGGGTCTGAATGACACAGACAGGAAGTAACTGGGGGATATCAGTAGAGCTTTTAGATACTTTGGTGGTGGTGATGGTGGTGAGTTGTGTAACTGTACATCAAAACCATAAACATCTGAGGCCAGTAAGATAGTACAGTAGGGAGGGGACATGCCTTGCACACAGCCCATCTGAGTTCGATCCCCAGCATCCCGTATGGTCCCCCAAGCACCACTAAGAGTTATTCCTGAGTGCAAAGCCAGGAGTAAGCTCTGAGCATCAATGGGTGTATGCCCCCCCAAAAAAAACAAATAAACGAAAATAAACATTAACATTATAGTAAACATTTGGCCTAAACACTTAATAATCTGGGGAGAACTTGAAGGACATTTTCATGCTTGGATACTACCCTGAACTGATCAGAACTGCTGGAGCAGATTTAATATTTAAAACACACCAGGTAGTTTTATGTGGTGTTGGAGTACAGACCCACTGGGGTAGAACAATAACATTACATCATCTTCTCTTACTCTAGAATTTATGTTTCTAAACCAGTTCTGAGATTCCAAAATGCAAGCAAATAGCCAGTAAAATCCCATTTGCCTAGGAGAAGTAGAAACAATAAAATTTGGTTTGGTTTTAATTTCCTGTTTTTTTAATCATGCATTCTTTCTTGCAATAAGACTAAGTGTTCCCTATCGGCCAGAGACTAGGTTTGATCAGATAGTTACAGTGAGATTAGCGTCATTCTCATTTCAATACTTTGACCTGCACTAAATCCATTCAACATTAAAACAATTGCCCATTGGCAAACTTTAAGTAGGTACCTTTCGCAGACTTTTCTATTTGTTCTGAGAACAACACTCTGATTACCTTTGTATTACCTCCAGAATGCAAAAGTTGAGCCTGAGGCTTTGAAGGCATGAGAAATTTTCCCATGGTTCCACAAATCTGAGCCGGGACCCCACAGCTAGACTCTCTTCCACTTTGCTCAACTGCCCGCGCTTATGAAAAACCACAGTTCACACTGAATATAGTGCAACATTTAAACGACATAAAATATGGCGGAGTCGTGCACCACATTAGTATCAACAGTGAGAAATAATCATGGTAATCCATAGCAAGGCATAGTCCTCATTCGCAAATAATGCAGCTGGCATCTGGGCACCAATATTCCTAGACCTACTTTACCCTTAAAAAGAGTCTTGGTTTCAGGGTTGGAGCACTGACTCAGTGGCAATGCTCTTGCCATGCATGTGTGAGGAATGAGTTTGGCTTTCGGCACAGGCAGGTGTGGTCCCCAAACAAGACAACAACAACAGAGTGCTGGTTTGGATTCTCTTCTATCTAGGTGTGTCAGACATTAGACTCGTCTTTTTTTGCAGAATTATAGGCAACTTAAGTGGTCTGTCGACTGCAGGCACTGGAACCAGGTTGCTTCGTAACAGATACAGGAATGATGGTTAATGTAAGAACTCAGATCCTGTAACTTTTTGTCTAATGAAGTTCTCCAGGTGCTGGAGCGATAGCACAGCAGGTAGGGTGTTTGCCTTGCATGCAGCCAACATGGCCGACCCGAGTTCGATTCCTCCGCCCCTCTTGGAGAGCCTGGAAAGCTACCGAGAGTATCATGCCCACACGGCAAAGCCTGGCAAGCTACCCATAACATATTCGATATGCCAAATACAGTAACAACAAGTCTCACGATGGAGATGTTACTGGGCCCGCTCAAGCAAATCGATGAATAACGGGAGGACCGTGACCATGACCGTGAAGTTCTCCAGGGCCATATGCTTCCTAAATCATATGCCAATCTCCAAACTTCAGTACAAAAATATTCCCAGTATTCTGAACATTCGAAATAAAAGAAGCTTTGTAATGAAGGAAGAGATGTTTGGCGTGTCTCCAGTCACAGAAAGAAGAGGCACTGGTGTTGCATTTTGAATTTTTTTTTTTTGCTTTTGTTGGGGTCACACCTGGCGATGCTTAGGGGTTCCGCCTGGCTTTGCACTCAGGAATCATTTCTGGCGATGCTTGGGGGAACATATGGGATGCTGGGAATCAAACCTCGGCCGGCCGTGTGCAAGGCAAACACCCTACCTGCTGTGCCCCTGGTGTTGCATTTTGAACAGAAACTTCTGTTCTGGTCACGTCCAGCACTCCTGGTTCGGAGTGAGAGGTGGGAAGAGCCAGGAAGGCCACCACCTTACAGCCACTGCGATTCCGCAAAGGGCCTCCTCCAGGCCACAGAAAGCAATCCTTGGGGCTGGAGTGATAGCACAGCAGGTAGGGCATTTGTCCTGCATGTGGCCGACCCGGGTTCAATTCCCAGCATGTCATAGGGTCCCTTGAGCACCACCAGGAGTAATTCCTGAGTGCAGAGCCAGGAGTAACCCCTGTGTGCATCACAGGGTGTGACCCCAAAAACAAAGGGAAAAAAAAAGAAATCAATCCTCAGGACAGCCACCTGGTTTCAGGAGATACGGGAGGTGTACCTGTGAGTGAGTCTGCATTCATTCTCTGCGGGTGTTACCTACCCCGTGAAATGAAGCTCTTGTCAGGGTTCTAAGGATGCCATCAACCAGCATGTGAGACTGTTATCTTCCCTCCCACCACCCCACCCATGAACCTTAACCCCCCCCCAAATTGTCCACACACTAATTTGACTTGTATTTTCCACCCTGTGACTACAGTTGCATTCTATATTTTAAAGTAATAGAAGAGTGTTCCCACTTTAAAAAATACAGAAAGATAAGTTTCTCTCGTCACTTCTGATTTGCTCTAATCTGGCTCTCCAGAGGGAAAGGACATGACATTGAGCACTGAGCCTCTCTATTCAGAAGGCTGATACATAATAGTGCTGAGGGGGGAAAAAATGATTCTTTTGATCTTGCATTTTAATCTTAAATTTTAATTTGAGCCATACAATTTTAATAACTGTCCTCTAGGTTTCAAAAAGAATAGAACTAAGTATTTTGCGCACGTCGCCCCATTACACGTGTAGCTTCAGATTCCTTTCTGTCTACAGGAGCTTTGAAGGCTGCTTATTAAATTAGTAATGACCACCAGGCTGGGCCTCCGAACCTCTCTGTCGACTTGGGAGCTTTGTCCACAGACCAAAAGTAGCCGTGGAGCTCCATTTCCTGGCCAGCCACACCGTGTGAGCTTGCTTAATAAACTGAAGGTTGTAAAAAATCCACATCCTCTGCTTTTCCTCCTAGTTCTCTTTCTAATTCACAAATGAGTAAAAATGCAAATCAACTGCCTATACTGTCCAAAAGCTAATGACTGACTACTAAAATTACAAAAATAGGGGCATATCTGAGCATGGTGCTCTTATCCTAAAGCTAAATTTAAATTCCAATAATGGAAAGGCATAAATAGAACAAGCCTGTTCTTTGGTTCATTTTTGTTTGTTTGTTTTTGTTTTGTTTTGGTGCCATACCTGTGATACTTAGGAACCTGTGATGGTTCCTAAGGGATCATATGCAATGTCAGGGACTCAATCCAGGTTGGTCACATGCAATGTAAATGCCCTACCCACTGTACTATCTCTCTGGCCCCACTTCTTCATCCATTCTTCATCCGTGGCCTATGTGTGTTTTGCAAAGATTTTTCTTAGTCCACAGATTTTCATTGTCTTAGCGTCTTTCATAAAGCATCTTTCCATGCCAATGCAACATGATTCATCATTTTTCCTTTTGTGATTTTGCTTCAGTTCCACATTTAAAAAATTGCCCAATCCAAGACCACCAGGGATTTTTTTCTATATTTTCTTCTAAAAAATTATAATGGGTATTTTCTACTGAAGCTCAGGAAACATTAATTGGCCTGTAAGGTGCAATGCATGGGTTCTTTGTATTTTTGCTTGTTAGTTTATTTTTGCACAAGTACATATGTGCACAGCTCAAGCTGTGTGTCTTGAAAACTCTTCTTTCTCACAGGTCCTTTGCACCTTTGTCCAAAATCAATCAGCATGACAGGCTGCAGAGGAACTTGACTTTGGGAACTTGGATAGAAATGACAGGACTCACTGTGGTTCTACTAAGCAAGTTTTCAAGGCTCTATTTGAAAAATAAAAATCCTCGCTCTATGAGAGGCTGGGGGTGGGACCAGGATGGGAAGAGGAGTCCAAATAGAAGACCAGAGAAGCTAAAACCCTAGCATGCCTGGGGAGTAACACCGGGCTGTAATTTCAGTATCAAGACCAGTTCTTTTCATTAGACAGGGCGGAGTGGGTTGTTTTTCTGTGGAGTCGCAAATGTCATCAAAACTGACCACATCACCCAAGCAAGCAGCAGAGGAAAGCAGCAGACAGATGGCGGGGGTGCAGCTTAGGACCAAGGCACATCTGAGGACCAGGTGGGGGTGGGGATCAAGAAGAGCTTGTCTGAGCTCTCCTCCACATTTGCATGTTTTCTTCCTCTTTTCCACATGCCTCACTTGACAAACACCTGTAGCGCGGTCTCCTAAAGAACCCTCCACCCAGTAAAATGACCCTCCCCCCACCCCGATTCCAAACCTTTGTGTCTCAGGCAATCATGTTTAATGATAAGCTGCCAAACTCAAAAGCCCAGCCACCTTCCATTCGTACTCCACGCTACTGTTTGTGTTTTATATTCATAAAAAAAGCCAATGCTCTCTTCCATAGGCTGTAATTCTCCTTTAATTAGATTGTAATTAAAACCAAATAAGGAAACATGCAGATGAATAACTTCATGAGTTTGTGTTCCTGGAAAATGCTTATGTGTTTTCTTTGATAAGCAGCCTACAATAGTGTCAGAAAAATAGTATTTTTGTGTGTGCATTTTGATAGTAAACCCACTGTATGTTCATGTGTGTGTGTGTGTGTGTGTGTGTGTGTGTGTGTGTTCTTTCCCTGGAAAGGTACTCACACAGAGAGCATTTTAATTTTCCATGGTATTGCTATTTTGACCTCTGAGACTTGGCAAAGTAAAGTATTTATGATCCTGGGCTTTTTATGGTATTGTTTCAATATTTTTGTAACATTTGTATTTCTTGCTGATGTTTTTGGCATTAAAAATCACTCAAGCTGTGCTGAAATATAATGGTATTCACTGAACCATCCCATGGAAGGATAATTCGGTTCAGTAAGGTTATTCTAGCTCATCATGTACACAAAGGATTGAAAGAAATTGTAGAAGATTCTTAGTTCTCCACTCTGCCACACTGGGCCTTTTTTCCTTCCCTCTAATAACCTGACATAGAAAAATCTTCAGTGGAATTCAGAAATATCTAGTTCTTAAGTCTTTCAAGTACACCAAAGAACAATGGAATGGTGCAAGGTATAAAGAAGCAAAATACGGGAAGTGTTGTTGCTCCGGGTCCATCCCTCCCTCTGGGGTGGCTCCATGGATAGAGCCCAGGGCCTTCATCATGGAAGCCACATGTGCTCTTCTGGTCACATCCCCAGTTCTGGACCATTAATTTTCTTTTCTAATCCCTCAGACAAAAACCAAATCTCAATCAAGAGCCAGGCTTTCATTTCCGGTTTCGACATGTTCCTACACATGCCCCCAAGATGACAAGTCTCAGACTTAGTTAGAGCACTGGGGTGTGCTATTATAGGATTACAGATATTAGCCAGGGGTGACTTTTCATACATTTAAATCACCCCTCACGATGGACTCTCTGAACACTCAACTTTCACTGCTATGCTTGTCCTGCTTTCCATTCTGCATTTTGCCCCAAGATTTGATAAACTCAGTCTTTCTGGCTCTTGTTCTTCCCATCTTAGACTGTAGATCAACCTTTCTCTCTCAACCTGCTGAACGGAGATTCTGGAATGAAACCGATTCAGGGCACCAGGTTCATCCTACCATGTTCTTCTGCCATCCTCCACAGAGAGCTTCTACAAGTTTGCTCTGGCAACCCTGTGTATGTGACCAGTGACACTCTCCCACCACCCTCCTCTACCTACAGAAAGCCCTGCTGATGCTCAATAAAGCGGAACTGCTTGACAGAACCCCCTCTGTCCTCACATGCTAAATCCTCTCTGTAGGCAGCGGCACAGAGACTTACCCATTTCCCCAAACCTTTTCCTGGGAGAGAATCGTGGCCAGACCTCTTTCAAGTGTCTGCGCCCCCTTTCCTCTCCCTTTTTTAAAGTCCTCGCAGTTTGAAGACTTGTAAGGAAATGAGAAGGGGGTAACAACAGGTAACAACAGGAAATGAGAAGGGGGTAACAACAGGTGTGACAAATACATACATTTGATAATAAAGAGAGGCTTTGAGAGGACATTAAGGGAACATCCCTTACCTGATGCGTGCACTGACTTGGTGGAAATCATTACGCAGGGAGCGCAAACATCCCTCTTGCGTGGCTTTGCCACAGCTGACACTATGGTGGCCTTGCTTGTGGCAAGGTAGTCACCACACCTATGGGACTGTTTCGGCACAAAGACCACTGAGGGCAGGTGAGGTCTCCAGGGGTAATGGGGTAACATAGTGCACATGCCAACTGGACAGGACCACAGATGTGCCCCCATGAGCTCCTCTGGGGAAGGGGCCGTCTCTCCCTAACACCAGGGTTCCTCTCACTCGGGGAGGGGGCGGGGAGACAGTCCCCTTCATAGTCTCCCCACAAATCCCAGGCAAGAGGTGGTGTCCATATTTTTGAAGAGTTTTGAAAAATCATTCTTGAGGAGCTGGAGCAATAGCACAGCAGGTAGGGCATCTGCTGTGTGTGCATGCAAGCTGATCCCGGTTCAATTCCCAGTATTCCACATGAACACCACCAGGGGTAATTCCTGAGTATAGAGCCAGGAATAATGCCTTCTGTGCATCGCCGGGTGTGACCCAAAATGCAAAGGAAAATAAAAATCATTCTTGATGCATAGTCACTGAAGCAAAGTAAGATTTTCCTCCTCCAGGGCACAACAAAGAAGACACCTAAATAGAGAAATGAAGGGTCCGGGCTCCCCAAGAGGGTAAGAGGATGAGGAAGGTAGCCCACAGCCAACCCACTCAGAAGCTTATTGTCTTAGCTCTCCCTGTGTGTCTGCAATGGCGGCTCTAGAAAAGCCAATAACTACCTGAGGGTGGGCAACGGCAATCGCTCACACCAGCATCAGGGCTCACTCGAGAGATGTGAGGAATCCTCACTCAATGGCAGAGATGAGGAAACTACAGCAGGAGAATGGGTTTACTCTCCCAGATGCTGCCCTCCAACTAGTGAAATTCCTCTCAGTTAATTTTCTTACCCTGAATTATCTCTCTACTAAAATATGCATATAGTATATATGTATATCACTCCTGATGATACTGGTGATGCAAGGAAATTAACAATTATCACTTGTCACTTATCACTTGTCATCCCGTTGTTCAATGATTTGCTTGAGCGGGTGCCAGTACTGTGTCCATTCATCCCTGTCGCGTGATAGTGTAGCCCAATGGCATATTGGGGGCTCCTTCAGGGTCAGGGGAATGAGACCCATTATTATCACTGTTTCAGGCATATCGAATATGCCATGGGTAGCTTGCCAGGCTTTGCTGGGCAGGCAGGATACTCTCGGTAACTTGCCAGGCTCTCTGAGAGGTCCAGGAAATACTGCAAAGAAATTATATATAATATATATGTGTGTATAGGCATATAAGTATATGCACAACAGTGGTCACACAAATCCAAAAAATCCAAGAAAACACATAAATGTGGAATAATCATGGATGGCTTAAGGCTATGAAAGGGATAGGGATGGGAGATGAAAAGGCCAGATGGGGAACTCTTGGGAAGATGTCTTTGCCGAGTCTTGACAGGTAACAGCACAAATTCCTGGATAACAAGGATTTTGGGAAAGTTCATGCCCAGACCACGTTAGAGAAGTCTGGGAAACATGAGCGTCAGGTCCTGGTGATTATGAACAGTGCTACAGTCAGCAGAGTGGTGCATCTCTCTCCTCAAATCACGGCTTTAGTCATGGATAAAGAAGGTGTGATGCACATACAATCAAACACTGCTGGGCTAGAAGAAGGAATGGAATCTTATATTTTCAACAACCTAGAAAGTTAGGTTTGGAACACAAGTGTAGTATGTTATAATTGAAGAAAGTCAGAAGGACAAAGACAAATACGCCATGGTTTCACTCATAAATGAAATACAAAGAGGCAACACAAATGAACAAACTAAACACACTCTTAGGTAGAGCACAGCTGTTGTTACCAAGTGGAGTGGAGTTGGAGGGATTGTGGGGAGGTTGCAATAGGTCACTGTCACTGCCACTGTCATCCCATTGTTCATTGATTTACTCGAGCAGGTGCCAGTAATGTCTCCATTTGTTCCAGTCCTGAGATTTTAGCAGCCTCTTCTTACTCGTCTTTCGATAGGTAACATGAATAAATTATAGAGCCTTGGAATAAAACTAGAAATGTGATGATGATCATGATGGGCTATATACAGGTACTGAATTCCACTACTTTACACCAGATGGCTACAAACCAAGGTCAGCTCTATACACCTTTAAAAAAATTAGCATCTATTTACTAAGACTATTGATCTGGACAAGCTCCTCTTCCTATATCCAACCTTTGCCCACGTAGGACACAGATATTTACAATGGAAGTAACATAAATGTGTATGAGCAAACCAATGGTGTGTGGTGATACTGGATTTGTACAAATTCTAACTAATGGCTCTCTCCAATATCACATAAATATATATTTTAAATTTTTATAATCTTACCCTGAACTTTCAGCTTGGGCAGGCTCTGTCGAAAGCACCCATGGCAATGCTCCAGCCACGAGGATGTTTAGGATTAAAAGGAGTCAGAACTCCAACGCAGATGACCCCAGAATCTAGGCAAACAGCATACAGGAATTAAAAAAAAAAATCTGTTTGTGACCAAAAAAAAATTGTACAGCTATCTTAGTTTGCCTCCCGCTCAGCCACATCTCATCACGGCCTGGAAGCTGATGACAATTGCCCTGAAGTACGTTAGTGGAAAATTGCAATGACAACAACCAACCCAATACCAGTCTTCATTTCACAGACAGCAAAGGACTAGGCAGGCATTGTCATAAACTGGCAACTGCACAGCCACCAAAGTTGGGGGCAGCTACTCAGTCTTACCCATGAGTGTCATGTCTAAAATGCAGCTCCCAGATTGTCAGATACTCTGAATGTTTAAACAGAAAAGGGTAAGAGTAAAAATGCCCTCTCTGAGGGCTTGGACTGTGTGATCCATCTATGTCACTAGCATTAGCCAATAGAATGATGAAACTGACACAGGTACAAGTGACAGGAATGGAGGCGCTCCTACGGTGAATCTGTTTGTGCATGTTTTCTTTCACTCCCACCCTCCACATGATCACAGGCCAAAGCAAGCGTGTGTGAGAGAAAAGACCAAGTACCCGAGCCAAAAGCCAGACCTCTGAGTGCATCACAACTGATCCCCCGGCACCTTTAATTCCCTTCTCTGCCACTCAGGCCTTGGGATTGGCATGCAGCATTACGGATACGCCAATCTGGGTTCTTAGTGGGATCTTGGGATTTCAAGATGATGCTTTAAAATTTAAATTTCAGTTTATGCTTTAAAACAAAGTTCCAACACTGTAGTTCTGAGAGAACCACTATCCCATTGTCTCTCTGACTGTCTAATCTTTGCTTTGCAGTTAGGAAGAGGTATTCAACGCAATGAAATATCTTCCCCAAGATCAAGGTACCTGGAACTCAAAAGTGCTGATTTACCTAATTTGGTCACTCTTTATTTTTTTTAAAGATGAACATACCAAAATTAGTTATTTTTACATGAACATATAGATAGTAAAGTTAAAAAGATGATAGTATTACAGACACTCCAAAGAATGTGGAATTCTAAACTTTAAATCTAACCCAAAAAAAGCACATTAGCGCCTTCCTTTGAGTGCCTGGAGAGTTAGAAATTCAGGCAGCTCTTCCCTCCCATCCCTCCAGCCACTCTGTCTTGGTCCCGAGGCCAAATCCACGAGAAGGCTCCACTGCTTTCATCTCTCCCAGCCTCATCCCAGCCCTGTTAGAGACCATTTTTTGAGCAGGGGATTTGAATTCCCCTCTTCCCAGAAGAGGCAATACTTCTAAAACATGTGCTTGAGGCCACACTCTGGAGCATCTAACTCCAGCATTGAAACAGTGGGGAGGCTGTCTCCCCCTCCACCAAACAAATGAATAAATGATGGTGCGACTTTAAAACAGAATATTATTCGGACCCTGCTGACTAAGACAAAAATTCCCAGGAAGTGTACATAAAGTTGGTCTGGGCCAAGCAGAAACAATTAAGGATAAAAGAAGGCGGGAGCAAGCAGATAGGGCTTGTGTCCATTCATTTCGAGAAACAGCCCCAGGCAGGGCCCAACAAACTGGAAAAAAAAAATCCAACCAACAAACAAACCAGTTTCTCTTCCACAGAGCTACTAAAGAACCCATACCACAAGTTGTGATTCTTGTTTTTCCCCGGGATTCCTAAAGACGCCGCACACTCTATTAGGTCTAATATAAATACCTGCTCCCTCTCTCCTTGGGTTCTGGGCTGGGAGATATTTATGTTATCAATTCAACTTTCTACCAGCCATCAGGAAAGAAAACTCCCTGTAGTTCTGCGGACTCAAAATAATGACTTGCAAGGGAGCTGTAATGACAGAACAAGGGGCAATTACAGACGCAGCGTGAGACGCGGGATAACTGTGTGATGTATTTTGCACACTTGATTGACCTCGTGTTCAAGTTCGATGGCGCCTCCCCATGGTGGCCCTGGCCCGCGCCTCCGGGTCTACGCCTTGTTGATTTCAATATAAGAAGACAGAATGGATTAGCTCAGACAGTTCCAACAATAAACAAAGACGCAAGGCCCCAAGGCAGGGGAGGGGGCGAGGGTTGCTGCTGGAAGTGATGGCATTTTGGGGTCCACCAGCAGGAACCATCTTTCTGGGCTAGGAGGAGAAGTTGGAAGAATCGAGACCAATCCCGGGTGTGGATTCATTTCTTGCTCTTGGGAGGGTGATCACCAGGCATGCTTGCTGTGGCTTTACAGAGTTGCAATAGCTGCTGGCAGGGACTTAGAATTTATTGTCACGTACAAGAGGTGGTCGGGATGCAGCTGTGGGTTATGCCACTTCCTCAAAACAGAAAACCATTCCTGCCAAACTCTTGATTCCCAGAATGGGAAGGGGCTAGGGAGGGACTCTGAAGGGGCAACTGATAATCCCGATCCCAAACACGCTTGCTTAGACAGTGGGAAGGGAGGAGAGAAGGACCAATGTTTTATATTTTGTTGATTTTTTTTAATCAATATTCGTTTCCCCAGCTTTCCCCGCCCCTACTCCCAAACAACAGCAAATCCTCTCTGTAGTGTACAAAATTGCAGGGAGGAGTTCAAGCACATAACGATACTGCAGACCGACTTCGAAAACAACACAGAGTAACAGACACTTAAGCAATTTCTCCGAAATATAGCTCTGATTCTAAATGGGCTGCAAAGAGGCGTTGGGAAATGCCTCAGTTGCTGGCTAATACTCCCATCTAGTCGGCCCCACCTACCCTTCCAAAGTGGTTGTTAGAAAACCTGCAAAAACTTTGGTAAAAAACTTGAAATGTTTTCTGAATGGCACTGGGAACTACACCTAACATTCGTGTTACTGGCCCAGCAATCACAGACAAAGAGCATAAACTTTCATGATGGCCAATGCTGAAGAAGGAAGCTCCTTATTCAGAATATAACCCCTCTACCACCTCGCCCCCATAAAGTGCCAACCTGGAAGGAATACAGGCAAACATTGCCAAGCGATTACAAATTGGAATGCGGGAATCTCTTGCATATTTATCTGGCCTGGAAAATTGAAGCTGGAAATGGGTCACACAGAAACGACACGGACATATCGGACTCTAGGACGGGGCAAAACGCTGATGCTTCCTGTGCCTGTTTGCCTCGACAATGGAACAGGAAGGAGCCAGAGGATGGGTTCAAACACATGGCATTCTTTTAAAAAATGGATTTTTCAATATGCTAAGTTTGAAAAAGAAATCCGATATTAGTAGCCTCTTCGCGGCACTTGTCAGATAAATATCTAGCACTGTAGCACTGTCCTCTCTTTGTTCATCGATTTGCTCGAGCGGGCACCAGTAACATCTCACAACAAATTGTGAGACTTGTTGTTACTGTTTTTGGCATATCGAATACGCCACAGGTAGCTTGCCAGGCTTTGCTGTGTGGGCGAGATACTCTCTGTAGTTTGCCGGGCTCTCCCAGAGGGGCGGAGGAATTGAACCCCAGTCAGCCGCATACAAGGTAAACTCCCTACCCGCTATGATATTGCTCCAGTCCCAGATAAATATATACTGATTTTAAATATCAGAGGAATAGATATTTTAGATTTCTTTGAGAAAAAAAAATATATCGGAGAGCCTGGCAAGCTACCGAGAGTATTCGATATGCCAGACACAGTAACAACAAAGTCTCCAATGGAGACGTTACTGGGCCCGCTCGAGCAAATCGATGATCAACGGGAGGGCCTTTACTTTCCTTTACTTTACTTACTAAAAGTTCTTGGGTTGGGGGGTGGGGAGGAATATGTATTCTCTGTGGAGGCAAACATCTCTACTGACAGAGTAATTAATAAGACTCAGGTCCACTTAGTAAGATAAGTCTATTACATGGGATAGATGCATTAATTATATTTTATTTTTGTTTTTCTCAAGGCATGTTGGATAATGGGGCTGTGCTCAGAACTTCCTCCTGGCTCTGCATCCAGGGATCATCCCTGGCAGGTTGGTTGGCAGCATACAAGGCAGGGCCCTCCCCGCTGTGCCACTGCTCTGTCATTTAAAAATTAAGTTTATATTATGGCTTTTCAAGCTTACTTTAACAGAAATCCAGTCATTCCCTGCCCCCCCCACCCCCGGCAATGAAAGATAAAACCAAAATATAGGGAAAATAATGGTAGTGTTTAAACCTATGTTCATGATGTCAACAATTAGAAATAAGGAGGCGGGCAGATAAAAGTTCCATCAAACTGGAAAGGGTCTGGGTCCAGCAATTCCACTTCTTGCCATCTCTCTACCCCAGGGACCTAAATGCTATATCTGCATGCCTGTGTTCTTTGCGGCACCATTCAAGGCAGCCAAAACACGGAGACAACCCATGAGTCTGAGAATGGATGACTTCCCTTATATATGGGGTATATAAAATAACGTAGTAAAGGAGTAACAAATGCCCAAAGGAACTGAGATGTGTTCTTCAGTAGGATGCGTATGATGGGGAGGGGCCTCTGGGACAATAGTGAAGGGACATCTTCGGGTTGGGCAGCACCATCTAATCTTCAAAAATACTAAAAATACACTTAGGTAAGTGAAAATGGAAAAAAACATAGCAAAATTTCATAGCTTTCCTGAAGCACCTTTGACAGGAACCAAATTTTGGAAAACTTGGCACTTACTTCAAAGACATCTGTTCTATATGTTTGTTTTGTTTCATTTTGTTTTGTTTTCTTTGAAGGCCATACCCAAAGATGCTCAGGGGTTACTCCTGGCTCTGCACTCAGAAATTACTCCTGTCAGTGCTCAGACACCCTATGGGATGCCAGGGATCAAACCTGGGTGAGCCACACGCAAGGTAAATTCCCTACCTACAGTAACTCTGGTCCCCCAAACATCTACTCTTACTTAGTTTTAGTGTTAATGGTATAATTTTAGTGACGGATGAAGAATTTAATTCAAAAGTGATACACAGATGGGAGAAAAACACACTTTGAATTTGATGCCATGGCTGATGCATGCACCCACATGCACCCACCTACTTCAAACGTCTGAAGCCACACTGGGAGAGTCCAACACCTCAAAAAATTCTCTGCCTTCACCCATAAGAAACTTTTACTTTCGTGCGCTTTCGCTGGAACTATCCTTATGCCGCTCATGACATGAATTATGATTGACATCGCTGGCCCGCGTGCCTGAAGGTGACTCAGTGGGGAATTCGGGAGGGAACCGCTGTGAAATAGACGGGCTTACGGATAGTTGGCAACCAACAAAAGCTGCACCCTGCGAATATTTACTGACTCCTCTCTGTAAGATGCATCCATCCAGCCCAACAGCTGAATGAAAAATAATTGCAGAGGAGCTGTTTGAAAATAACTGACAAGCAGTGTGTAGTTATGCCAATTCACAATGATACTTAATAGCCATTTTCATTTCTGACTACAAGTGCAAATAACCGATTCCACTCTTTTCACATGGGAAAGTTTGCAGCTTTTTTGTGCTTGGGCGTTTCTAGTTCTCATGGCTGAGAATTTTGTGTCAGAATGGGTTCTGCTGCAAGTAACAATCGAGGCAACTTAATCAGATTTGGGGAGTTGGAAACACAAAATGGTAACTTCGTGAAAGTTCCTCACAAAATACTGAAAATTGAGGTTTTAGGAAGTTAATCTTAAATGCTGGGGAGATGACTCAAAGGGCTGGAGTGCATGATTCACATGTGGGAACCCTGGGTTTAAAACTCAGGACCAACTAGTTCCTCAAATGCAAGTATAGCTGTGAATTACCCCTGAGCACTGAGCCAGGAAGAGTTCCCAAGCAAATCCAGATATGATCCAAAACCAAAATTAAAAACATAAATAAAGGGATGGAGCGAAGTATAGCGGATAGTACATGTACGCTGCCGACCCGGGTTCTATCTCCAACATCCCACATGGTCCCCTGAGCACTTCCAAGAGTAATTCCTCAGTGCAAAGCCAGAAGTAACCCAGTGCATCTCTGGGTGTGACCCAAAAAAGCCAAAAATAAATAAATAAATAAATTTTAGTGGATTTTTTTTAATTACCGGTACCATTATTTTGAAATACCACATACACTTTTCTCTTTCCTCCAAGATATGCATTTATGTGTTACAAGAGCTATAGATAATTTATAAATATTGAAAGGCCATGAATTTCACCGGTACTATTGCAATATTCTTCTGGGTTGGTTTTGGCTTGGGGATCACATCCACCAAGGCTTACGTCTGGCTCTACACTCAGGAATTACTCCTCACAGTGCTCAGGGAACCAAGTGGGGTGCCAGGGCTGGAACCTGGGTCAGCCTCATGCAAGGCAAGCACCCTAACCACTGTACAATCTCTCTGGCCCCAAATTTTTGCTTTGGTTTGGTTTTTGGACCACGCTCAGCAGTGCTCAGGGTCGACACTTGCCTCTGTGCTCGAGGTCATGCCTGGTGGTGCTCATGGGGCCATGTGTAGTGCTGAATATTAAACAGCAGCCAGCAGCAGCATGCCAGACGAATGCCTTAATCCTTCTACTATCCCTCTAACACTGTAGCACTGTCTTCCCGTTGTTCATCAATTTGCTCGAGCGGGTACCAGTAACGTCTCCATTGTGAGACTTGACCCTATTATAATTATCTTGAAAGTCACTATCACTGTCCTCCTGTTGTTCATCGATTTGCTCAAACAGGCATCAGTAACGTCTCACAACAAATTGTGAGACTTGTTGTTACTGTTTTTGGCATACTGAACACGTCACGGGTAGCTTGCCAGGCTTTGCTGTGTGTACGAGATACTCTTGGTAGCTTGCCGGGCTCTCTGAGAGGGGCAGAGGAATTGAACCTGGATCGGCCGCATGCAAGGCAGATGCCCTACCCGCTGTGCCATCTCTCCAGCCCCAAAATATCTTGAAAGTAAATTTTGAAAATAATAAGTATGACGTTGTTCTTATATGCACAACAGCTTGGATAAAACAATGACAGTTGATAAAAATCAAAAGTAAATCTGCCGGGACATGTAAGGCCTAAGAAATCACATCTGTATAATCGGGGCTATGCATAGACACAGACTAAAAATATTTCCCCCCAAATCCATGAGAATTCTGCTAACAGAAATTAAAAAAGTCTTTTTTACATTCCATATTCCTGACATGGTTTTAAGTTGTCGAAATGATGGAGTACGATAGAAATGACATCTGACAAAGTCAAGTCCTGAGTAGGGGTCATCAGTGTTAAATAAATATTCAACACTCACTTTCCACAATATTGAAATGCAGCCAGGCTGAATCCCAAAGGCTCCAAAGACCCAACTCTCATGGAAGCATGGTTTTGAATTAACAAAATATATGGAGCTCAGTAAAAGTACTTTAGTTCTCAGGGCCTGGGGCCATCTGAGGAGAAGAGAGAGGGGGAGGCTGAGGTGTCAAGCATTCTTTCTGTACACATCCAGCCCCACGGAGAACAAAGTGAACGGCGCATTGCATCATCTACAAGCCAATGAACCGTGCGCCTCTTACAAATATTTACCGGGCTCCTAACAAATGCCCCGCGCAATTTCCAAATGTAGTTTTGAGTTCAGGCGAAGTGCACTAGTCTTTGGCAAGATCTCAGAACGATTCTCTGGAAAATATCACATCAAAGACATTAGCATCAGTAAAGAGGGATAAGAGAAAAAGGATAAGAGAAAAAGGTGACTTTGCAGGGAGGGGCGAGTAAGGGATGGCATCTCTCCTCTAAATAACCAGAATCCCAGAAAACTGGAGTGGCATGGGGAAACAGAGGCACTCGAAGTTAAGTGGATGGCCACAGGAGGCGACCCTCACTGACACCCCCACCTGGGCACACTGCAGGTGTGAGTGACTTTGCTGAATGCATTTCTCGGAACTTGATCATTTCTGGGTGACCAACCCAGCTTCCCAGACCTGTCCAGAGCCATGACTATGTCCAAAGGAGGGAGACTGCTTTATTCGCCAAAAATTTAGCATGGGGGAATACATATGCTTGGGCTCAAACGATAGTACAGTGGGAAGGGCACTGGCTTTGCACACAGCCGACCCAGGGTTTGATTCCTGGCACAACGTTTGGTCCCCTGAGCACTACAGCAGGAGTGATTCTTGAACGCAGAGCCAGGAGTAAGCCCGAACACCTCAAAACTAAACCCCACAAAAAAATCTTCTGATGTATTACTCTGTGAGGATATCAATCCATATATTAGTATATGACTGTCGAGAAGTTTAACAAGCAAATTTATTAAAGATTATAAGTCTTTAGGTTTGGACTTTTGGGAGGATTTTTGGGGGGTGGTGGTGGTTTGGTTTGTTGGTGATGTCAGAAACAAAAAATCAAGCTTTCACACATGCAAAATAAATGCTCTAGTCTTGAGCTATGTCCCTGAGCCCCTAAATAATGTTAGCTCTTCTGATTTTGTTTTAGAATGGATTTTTTTAAGGAAATCAACGGTCTCTCTATTGCTAGGACAGTAAAAACTCTGATTTCACCCTCACTATACTTTCCAAAAATTCCTCCTACTGGAAAATTTCCTAGTCTCCTCAGTTAGGTTCACAGGAAAGCAGCCAGCTGCACGGCAGCGCCCGCAAGATCCCTGGCACGGACACAGTCTTATCCAGGAAAGAAGAGAAAGAGGAAACTTTCCCATTAATTGCTTCTTTGATTGGTATCAGCTGCCTTTGCTGTGTTGCTGACGGCCAAGCACAGTGAGGAGAGTTGGAAGGTGAGTGATAACAGAGGGAGCGGTTCTGTTCAGCTTACAAATGCAAAGCAACGCATCGTTATTGATATTCTTTTTAAAGAGTTCGTGAGGTGCAGCTCAGGGTTGTCGAATGGAATGGAAAACAGAAATCTCTTTGAAAGCAGGAGATAGAATTCAAGGTCAAGCCTGCTGGTATTCCCTCTACCCTCACCTTCTCAGAAACTAAATCATTTATCTGGGTTGTTCACTGCATGCTGATGCTATCACCCCCTTATCACGGTCTAAAAGAAAACTTCACTAACAGGTTTTTAAAACAACAATTTATCTTCTTTGGTCCCCTAAGCTAATTTGAACCCCAAACGTCTCACTGAGGGGAAAAAAATACTATTAAGTTGCAATGCTGTTGATAAAAGTTAAAAAGCTTCTGTTATTCAGACCTAATGAATGGAAGATGCATTTATAGCGAAGGCATTTGCTCTGGGAGAGGCCCACTGCACTCCTGCAGGACAAATCTCAAAGATTCCACCTTGTAGCATTCAGAACAAAAGGAGAATAGTGATGTTATCCCTTATGTGGGTGGCAACAGGTCCGTGGTCATCTTTTGTCCACTTCTTTATTGCTAAGGAGAAAGAAGAAATACCTGCAGTGCGTACCTGAAATCATCATATTCCCGTAGGACAAGATGCCTGACCAGGAAGTCCTGAAACTTTACCACTACCCAAGTTTCTAAATCAGTAGGACAGGGGCTGAAGCGATAGCACAGCAGGTAGGGCGTTTGTTTGTCTTGTACGAGGCCAACCCGGGTTCCATTTCCAGCATCCCATATGGTCCCCCGAGCACCACCAGTACTACTTCTGGAGTGCAGACGCCAGGAGTAACCCCTGTGCATCGCCAGGTGTGATCCAAAAAAGCGAATAAATAAATAAATAGATCGGTAGGACTGGGAGGGGCCTGATAATTTGCATTTCTAGAAATGGTCCAGGTGCTGCTGATAGCCTTGGGACCAAACAAGCTCTACAGATCATGGATTCATTGGTCATTCAGTACTAGGACCATAAAGCATGACTTCAATGCTGAGTAAAAGAGTTTGGCTTTTGTCATCCATGTGCCTTCTAAGCTCCGTAATACACTTTTAAGAAAAGACCTCTCTTTTTGCCCCATTTGGCCCCGAACCACCAGGAGTGACCCCTGAGTGCAGAGACAGGTGTAAGCCCTGAGCACCACCGAGTATGTCTCCTAAAACAAAACAGACTTGCTAGGACTTTGCTCCAAAAGAATTTTTTCTTTGTTTGGAGGCAGACACCCAGACATGCTTCAGGCTACTTCCAGCTCGGTGCTTGGGGGTTGTGCTTGGGGGCAGTCAGGGAGCTGGGGATACTAGGGGTGCTAGGAACAGAAACTGGGCCTCTGGCAGGCAAAGAAAGCACTCGGGGCACTGAGCTGTCTCGCCAGTCCTTCATAAGAGCCCGATTAATTTGACAGTAGGATTGGAAATTTATATGAATAAATGATTGCAAGGAATGATTTGAAAAACTCTGAAAATGATCATGTTTGAAATTGTGTCTCGGTCAGTTAAAATCAATTCCCCACCCAGGGCTGTCCATGAAGACTTCACAACTGGCATGGCTACATAATTTAACACAGAGGTTCTGTTTTACATACACTCCCTGTCTTGTGGACAGTCTACCAGTGGAAATGACTACATATCAGCTTCGCATCGAATATTTTCTTTTAAAAAAAATGGTACTCAGAAACTTTAGCGCTTGAGGATGCTCCTTTCTCTGATAATGCCGTTTTCCCAAGACTATCCCAGTACTAGAAGTGAAAATCCCGTTCCCGGGGAACATCTTCATTTCTGGGGAAAAGTCGGGGAAGGGGAGTGGTAACCCCACCACTCATTCTGTGACTGAATATTCGCGTTTCACACCAGCTGCTAATGTGGTCACCAGAGCAATAAAACACAAGCAGCATGGGCCTTCTGCTGTGATTTTATTCTTTTTTTTTTTATCCTGAGGAAACCCTTCCTGACTTCTTTGGAACAGGAAAAAAAAAGACATCAAACAGCCATCAAATCTATGTGTGTCTTGGCAAGTAGAACGTGGCTTCAACTTTGTCTCCAATGGGTAGGCTTGACAGAGAAGTATCTGATAAAGTGCTGGTGAAATGAATGAGGTGAATGAAAGACTTTCAAGTGAACAACAAAGAAGAAACCTCCTCTGAGTTAGTTCTAACACATAGGATATGCCCTTGTTTCAGAAATGGGTACCATTTGCAAACAACTTGCTCCTCCAGGTGCTCTTCCCCGAATAGTACTATTGCTTAAGTTCCAGACAAGAGTTTGTGTTGTAAAGTGTGCTTTCATATATTTGCATCAGTACCAAAGATTAGGACATTCATCCCAGGAGGCTGAGGCCTATCAACCAGCATATGAGAAAAGCCAAATTCAATTGAGACACATTTCCCTGGTTCTTGGTGACAGCTTAGGGACACTGGGTGGCCATATCTGACAGTGGAAATGGTTCTTCCGATTTAAAAAAAAATACTGTGAGGTCAAATGTCAAGCTATGTATGTCAACAAAGCAAAAAGCTTGAAGCCTTACACAGAAATTTTCCTGGGGGAGAGTTGTGGGGGATGGCGCTGGATTTGAACCCATGGCCTCACTCATGCAAGGCACGTGGGACCTCTGGAGTCACATCCCTAGCCTACAGAAATGTTAATGAAGTGACTGAGAAAGAGATTCTGGCTGTCTTTTGAAACATGAACCTCACCACCATTTATTTCTAAATGTTATTTTATTAAAGCACCATGAGCTACGAAGTTATTCACAGTTGGCTTTTAGACTCACAGTGATCCATCACCTATGCCCACCAGTGTCAACTTCCCTCCACCATCATCCCCTCCCCACCCCGCTCCGGGCTGCCCTCTAGACAGGTCTCCTTTTAAGGCTGGTTACTAACGTTTGGCTCTCATGATTTCAGTGTTGCTGGCTCTGTGGTTGGGACATTTAGCTTGAACATCAGCAACATTTTAATGTCTAGAGATCGGTTGATGCAGTGTCACCACTCCATGTTAATCAGTCATTAAGAGTCGCAGGCATCCAGGAGCATGGGAGTGTGCAACAGCTGTGTGTGGGAACGCAGTGTGTGCATTTATGTGGCCGTGTGTGGCACATGGATGTGCTTGGGCGTATGTCTGCATGTGTATGCAATACGTGTGTGTGTGTGTGTGTGTGTGTGTGTGTGTGTGTGTGTGTACGTACCTGTATGGCTGTATACCTGTATGTGTGTGTACGTACCTGTGCCTGTATACCTGTATGTGTACACCATGTATGGCTGTGCTGTTACTGTACGCATGTGCGTCGGTGTGGTCATGTGAATCCATGCGGACAAGCTGAGGAGAAGATGCACATCCTGTTCCCACTGCAACACTGAGTGACTGGCCAGCTGGCAGTGGGCACGAGTCAAGCTGATCCGAAGGCTTTGGATGTAAATGACTCCTCTCCCTACTCCCGCTCTTGTACCAACCACATGGACTCCTTTATCCACTCCGGGCATCTGCGGGCAGTGCTCTGGGAAATTCCTGTGAACTGTCGGTTCTCCATTGCTCCTGACTCCAGTCCCTTGTGCTTCCCTTTTCCTCCGCAGTAACCATGAGTTCAAGGTTCTCCTTCCTTTCTACGAAACCCGGGAGCACTTTGAAGCCTTTCTTTGGGCTTCCTCACCCCTCTAGCCTCGCCAATGAGAGCCAGGGGCACGTGGATTTGACAAGGTCCGTTTACTTAGGCGACAGTGGAGCTCAGTCAAGTTCCTGCCCAGCATCCGATAAGCCTTTAGACTATTCCTGTGACTTCTCCCATTTCATAGCTCATCTCTCTGTGCTGACAGCTGACTTAGAGCTCAGGCTCCGTTCTCAAGTTACCCCAGGCATTGACAGTTAGTTAGGTCAAAGTTTTAACCATGGCAATTCAATCCGGTTGAAAAGAAAATGCTCAGATAATAACTAGGCGTAGTTGTGAGACTGCAGCCTGAGATGGTGAAGCCATTTTTGTTTAAACACTGTTATTTGAATGGTGCCTTCTAAAATTGTGGAACTAGGAGATTTTTGCTTCTGTTTTGTCTTACTCTCGGCCTCAGCACTTAACAGTAAGTTTTCTGATTTTCTTGTAGGTAAACTGCAATACCCACCACAACTGCCCTGGGGATTTGTTTTAAAATTTTACCTTCCTGGCTTTTTCAACTCTGAAGAAATCTGTGTTCTCTCTTAAATACATGTTTCTCTCTTTCTCTCCCCTCACATCGCTCTAAATTTCTTTCAGTAGGGGCTGGAGAGACAACAGCAGGTAGGGCACTTATCTTGCATGTAGCCAACCCAGATTTTATTCCCGGCATCCCATATGGTCTCCTGAGCCCTGCCAGGAGTGAATCCCTTGCTCAGAGCCAGGAGTAACCCCTGAGTATCGCTGGGTATGGCCCCCAAAACAAAACCAAACAAAACAAGTTTTAATAAACTTTTTAAAATAAAAAATATTTTGTTTAACTAAGAACTAATAAAAGTTCCCCTTGCTAGATATGCCACTTGTGAATCTTGGGTATTTCCAAAGTGAATAGATGCCATTGGTGAAATAATAATGAGTAAATAAATAATAGAAATAATAAAGTTTATATTTACCCTGCGAAGGGCATCATACTTGCACACACTTGGGGACAAGTTGATCATTTGTTCTTAGAGTGAAAAACTACAAATCCCCACAGACTCCATAAGGCTACAATAGATGCAAGGGGATTCTCCTTCTGAATGAGTGATTTTGTGCAATAGGGATGAATATGAACATCCAGAAGTGGACAGGAGACTCACTCAGTAATTCTATACTAGACAAATATCCTACACCATACACGATATTTAATTCAAAATGAATCAAAGACTTTAATATGACCTGAAATGATGAGATACATATATGAAAATAAGGCGATAATTTCTTCAACCTTGGACTTAGAACTCTCTTTCTAGATTTGTCTCTAAAGGCCAGGGAGACAACATTTAAAACCAACAAATGGGACCATATCAAACTAGGGAGCTTCTGTACAGCGAAGGCAACCTTCTTATTGAGTAAATATTTCCAGATTTATATACACAACAGAGTAACATCCAAAACATAGCAACGGCTCCTACAACTCAACACCAAACACCAAGCAACTTCTTTAAAAAATAAGCTGAGGATCTAAAGAGACACTTTTCCAAAGAAGAAATACAGATGTCCAACAGAACAGAAAAAATTACATCATCTCTTATAAGGAAAATGCAAATCAAAATCTAAAGATAAGAAATATCAAGAATGTTGGTGGAAATTTTAAGTAGACTAGTCACTGTAGAAACTGATATAAAGATATCTCATTTATTCTACTCTTATTTATCTTTTGGCGTGTAAAAGCACTGATTTTTATTTAAGTAATACCTAATACCAGTTTTTATCATGACATCTTCTGTAATATATTTATTAAATTTTTTCCAGTTTTATTAAGGTACCACAATCATTTACTTTTAAATGATATTTGGGTTTCAAAGGGCTGTCATATATCTTACTTGAAGTGAATGCAGGAGATGGGTGAGACTCTGATCACTAAAGACAGAACATTCTGCCCTTTGCTCTCCAACGTCTGTCACTATCCCATATTGCTAGTGATACAATAAATGAATTTTTAATCCTACATAAGGTAAGGTAAGGCCCTCCCATTGATCGTCGATTTGCTCGAGCGGGCCCAGTAACGTCTCCATTAGAGACTTTATTGTTACTGTGTCTGGCATATTGAATCCTACATACATTCCTGATAACTATTTCCCACCTCTACATATCCTTTAGTAGTAAGCTTTGATTAAGGTCCCTATCAAAGACAAAATTGATAGGCAAGAAAGTATTGATTTATCACACTGTACTAGCCTGAGTTTCTTCCCGTAGTTTCCCATTTGGGTTGCTTTACCATCTCAAGAGATCTTTGAGCTCGCTGTGAGTTATTTTAGCACAGATGAGCGAAAGAGATGAAAACAGATAGAGGTGAATATTTCCATACTCTGGGAATGGTTCATTTTCAGATGATAATTTGCATAGTCAGTCCATTCAAAAATTTCATGAAACATGGAAGAATTATAATTTACCATAAAACTATTCTTTTACATTATGAAATATGAGTAACTTTTAAGTGGTCCTTTGAACTAATTTTTTATGTACATGCTTATAGTCTACAAAGAAATAAATCCTAAACACTCTCATTTGGGAGAATTACTATGTCTTGATTTCCGATGCAAAGATGAGTAGACAAGATACATACCATGAAATGGATCAAAGACAAATAATCCAATTACGCTCCAGTTTCTACAATCCAGGGCTCTAGGTCCAAATTATTCCGTATTAACGTCCGAAAGGTCCGAGTTGTGGAAGGAACAGAACTTCCTTGGCTATCCAGAAAGCTGTCCATGCACACGGTGCCACTAACTCCGTGCCCAGGGAAGACTGGCACCAAGCACGGCAGGCACGGGCTAAGGGACTCGTACCCAGAAAGCACGCAGCTTCACAAGGAAGGAGAGATTGCTTTTGTCCACATATTAGCCGTATTAAAACCAGACCAAGGAGATAGCTCAGAGGGTTGAAGCACACACCTTGCAGTGCAGGAAACCGGGACCCGAACCTCAGACCTCATGGCCCCCTTGTACCACTGGTTGTACACCCCTGCCCCTCATTCCCTGCCTCTCCCCAACAGGAACGTGCTCAAAGCAAAAATTAAGGTAAAAATCTTAAGAGTCTCCTGCTCCCGCGCCTGGCCGTCCTCGCCAGGGCCCCTTGGAGGGTGGCGAGTAGAGTTTCCCTCCCCGCCCCGACCAGGGCTCTGGCAGCCGAAGACCTCCAGAACCAGCCACCACCATGCTGATACCACTCTCCACACGCATGAAGATATCGGCAGAGGAACAAAGGCATGTGGGTCCCGGGGCTGAGATCTCCAAGCCTGCTCGGATCAGGGCTGAGCATCCTCCACCCAGATCCTCCATCTTCCAGTAGGCAGGGGGCACACCCACCAACTGGCCCCCTGGCGCCGTGTAATCCCATCAACGGCCAAGACCCAGAGACTATAAAACCCAGCTCCTGGAAGCGCGTGGCCACATTCGAGGCTGCGCGACATCTTATTATCTCATTCTTACTTTGGACAACCTGGCAGGCTACCGAATGTTACCTGCTCAAACAGCAGAGTCTGGCAAACTCCCTGTGGCGTACCCAATATGCTAAATACCAGTAACAATGATGGGGTCTCATTCTCCTAACCCTGAAAGAGCCTTGAATATGGAACTTTTTAAAATCTCAGGGTTAGGACAAAGGAGACATTACTGGGAACTGCTCAAGGCAATCGACGAACAACAGAATGATCGTGATCGTGATCTTTTTATTTATTTCCACCCCCTTTAGAAGCATAAAACATGGGTCTCAGTTTCATTTGTGTGCAGAACTTCCTGG
Source organism: Sorex fumeus (assembly GCF_029834395.1). Lineage (NCBI taxonomy): Eukaryota > Metazoa > Chordata > Mammalia > Eulipotyphla > Soricidae > Sorex > Sorex fumeus. The sequence goes on along the minus strand of NW_026606154.1, from coordinate 3,949,871 downwards.
AGGGAAGAAGTTCGGGTGTAGAATGCACTGCTTTCCATTGTGATTGTTTTTTTTTTTCCTGTGTTTTCATGTAACTGCAACTGAACCAGATGCCACCCAGCACCCCCGTATTCCCCAGCCAAAAGATATGGCATCTTCTCTTTTCTTTGTTTCAATAGTTTTAGTGACTGCTAGACTAGCAGGCTCATCTCTAAGGACACAAGAAAGTCAAGTTGCCCGTTCTTGTTCTGATTCCACTGCCCAAAGCAGCTGGAGTCGACATACCACCTTGGCCAATCAGAGCCAGTCCTTATCCTTTCCCAACTTCTGACCAGGAAAGGCCTTGGTGGCCAGTTATCACTTCCAGAGAACACTTAGGCCAGAAAAAAACCTGCCAACGGGGACTTTTTTTTTCCACTTTGCTGAATTGTTAGTTGGTCTCTCAGCACATTCTGAATGTAACCTTTTTAATCCCTGCATTTGCAATTAGAGATTAAAATTCCATTCCAAGAGCCATTCAGCAGATGGCATAGCATGAAAACACTGGAGGTAGTTTAAAATTGTATTTATACAGAACACCAGATGAATTCGCCAGGCTGTTTCTTCCTGGGCTTATACGTTCACTTGTGAAAATTGATTGTTTAAGATGTAAATTTCATTTGCTGGGATTTAGCATTTTTATGGGATTTTGAAGCATCAATTAATCCTTCTCCTTTGTTCAGCACAGTTGCTTTAAATATGGAAGCAAAATCTATTAAAAGAATGGCTTCTTAAGAAGATTTACTCACCTGGACAAGAGTGAACCAGGTAGGTTCAGAAAGGTGACTTGATAATGGAACGGACAGGTCACTGAACCAATGAATCTATTAAGCAGAAACCTCATCAACATCTTAGGCCATTTAGGCAATTTGATTCTTAATTAAGATTCATTCCTTTGGCTTCCTCCAAGAGTGTTTAAAAATCCTTACAGTTTTAAATGTTTACTGAAAGATAATATATTCATAAAAGTGCACAAGTCAGATTTTTTTACTTCAAGCATTTCCTTAAAGTGAGCATGACTATGGAATCTTCTAGATGATGAGATAAAAATTGTGAGGATCCTAGAATCCTATAGATCCCACGCTCCTTCCTCAAGCATATCTTTGCCCTCAATATAACCACTACTCTCTAATCTAGCATCAGAGACAAGTTTACATCTCACCAAGGATATAAAGACGGAGAATCAGGTGCTACATATCCTGGACAGTGCTGGACAAAGCCAGCGCTTTACTGTGGCAATCTGGAGGGTGAAGAACAGTTTTGCATTTAATTTGAATTCGCATATCCCAAAATGACTACCAAAGTGAGGACACTTACATATTTACTGGCCATCTATGGAGTGCATGCTGCAGTAAATTGGCCATTATTTGATGCAGTTTTTGATTTACTAGATTAAATAAAATGCAAATCTCTCATGACACATAGACACTTGTATGTATAAAACTATCTAATGCAAATAATTTTTATCTGGTAGCTTGTCTTCCAGCTTCTGAGAGTATCCCGCCCACACGGCAGAGCCTGGCAAGCTACCCATGGAGTACTTGATATGCCAAAAACAGTAACAATGATGGTCCTCATTCCCCTGACCCTGAAAGAGCCCCAAATATGCCATCGGGCTACTCTAGCACGTGACAGGGACAAACGGAGACATGGAGACGTCACTGGTGCCTGCTTGAGCAAATCGATGAACAACGGGATGATAGTGATAGCTTTTTATTTTAAGGACTATTTTAAGGACTTCAGAGTTCTCAATTTAAATTTCAATCGATTGATGTTCTTTTTAGTTCTTATTGGGGGATGGTATTTATTTATTTATGGTACACCTAATAGACTTTTTTTATTTTAAAAAAAGATTTTTATGGGGCCAGAATGGTAGTAGAGTGGGTAGAGCAATTGCCTTGCATGCAACCAACCCCAAGTTCACTCCCTGCACCCAATATGGGCCTCCCAGCACCAGTAGGGTTAATCCCTGAGCGCAGAGGCAGGAGTAAGCCCTGAGCACCAGTGGGTGTGGTCCAAAATTAAAACAAACTGGAGTGATAGCACTGCAAGTAGGGCGTTTGCTTTGCATGCAGCTGACCCAGGTTCGATTCCTCCACCCCTATCAGAGAGCCCGGCAAGCTACCGAGAGTATCTCACCCGCACGGCAAAGCCTGGCAAGCTACCCGTGACTAATTCAATATGCCAAACTCAGTAACAACAAGTCTCACAATGAAGACGTTACTGGGCCCAACTCCAGCAAATCAATGAACAATGGGTGGACAGTGCAACAGTGCGATATATATGTGTATATATAACACATGCATATACATTTAATAAAGTTTAAAAAATTTGCTGAAACTGGGGAAACAGCACAGAGGGTAGGGTGCATACACCTGACCTGTATTTTGTCCGTGAGACCACCTGGCTGGACCCTGGAGGTCCCTAAGCAAAAAATTTTTCCAGTATGTTTAATGAAAAAAACATTTTAGCAGGTGGGGTGTGGCCCAGCTGCTCCCTCAGGTCTGAGGATCAAATCTGGGTCAGCCACACACAATCCAACGTAACCCCTGAGCTCTCTCTCTCTCTCCACCCTCACCTTTGTCCTTAACATTTACAGTCACCTATGCTATCTTCTGAGATCTGCTGTATTACTTTCCAAATTGGGTCCACAGTTCAAGTTTTTGTTTTTACATATGCTATCAGTAGGAACTAAAACCACTATTTTCTATTTATGCCTATTATTGTTTCAGCAACTTCTCCTTTCCCCTCACTATATGACATTAATTATGAATCAATTGGTCATACATGTATTTCTAAACTCAATTCTTTTGATCTACCCTTGTATATCAATAATGTGCTCATTGATTGCTGTCACCTTTTAAGTCTCAATATCTGGTGAAATATTTCCTTGGCAATTTTTGTCCTTTTCATTTCCATATGATTTTAAGAAGCATTTGCAAATTTTTTTATAAGAAAATAGATCACTTGAAGGGATTCTGACTGTAGACCACTACAGATTATTTTGGTGCAAACTAACGTTTTTGCAAGGCTTTCTTTTGGTTTCATTAAAATGGTATATCCTATTTATTTATATCTTTAATTGAACTTTGAGCCTTTTTAATAATGATGTTATTTTCTCTGTAAATATACACATAAACCTTAAAAAACATTAATTTGAACTGTATGGCTCCACTTAAACACAGAATTTTTTTCATTAAACACACTGGAAAAATTTTTTAGAGATTTGCTACAATTTGAAAAAACTCACAGATGAACCATGCAGCTTAAAATAATCCAGAAATTATGAAAACGTTAGCACTGTCACAATGCATTAAACAGATGTAGATAATTATCCATTTTATCACTTTCTATCATCGAGGCATACAAAATATATAAAGCTGAAATTTATGAAAACTTATATGCACCAACACTCAGAGACCACAAAGGGAACCATTCACAGTAGAGAAAACAGTAAACAAAAAATCACTAAAAGGCTTCCTGTCAAGCAAGAACTATTTTTTGCTAAAGTCTGTAGCATTTAGAGTTACTCATGGGGGCCAGGGAGTGCAGAGCAAGGAGTAAGCCCTGAGCACCATTGGGTGTGGCCCTAAAACAAAACAGAGAGACTATGTGGACTTTTACTGCTACATAGGACCACAGTCCTGATGCAGTAAATTCTATGTCAAGCTCGCTCTACAGACCTGCACCAGGAAAAGTCTTTCTCCACACCCCCTTGCCTTTCTTCCTTTCTCTCTTTCTCTTCCTTTAGTTCCTTTCCTTCCTTCCTTTGCTCTTCCTTTTATTCTCTTCCTTCCTTTCCTTTCTTTTTATTTGTTTGTTTGTTTATTGTGATATGAGAGCTTGAGCTCAGGGATTCAGCCACATCTCACGCCCAGCCCTCAAGAACAGGTTATTCTTAAAGGTAGTTGATCAACTGAAACCACTCTATATTACTTGCGGGGATTTAAAATATAGCAGCTAATTCCAAAAACATTTTCAATAATTCCTCACCACATTAAAAATGAAACAACCCTCTTATCACCTCTTATCAAGCAATTTTACTCCTGGATTAATACCAAAGAGAATCACAGAGAGAGAGAGAGAGAGAGAGAGAGAGAGAGAGAGAGAGAGAGAGAGATGCAACATTATCCTTAGTATCCAAAATGCAGAAATAATATTCATCACACAAGGAATAAAGGAAATGTGGTATGTCCATTAAGTTAACTAATATTCAGCAATAGAAAGGAAATACTGAGACCTAGACTCACAGTGGGGACAATTATGAAGCATGAAGGAATATTTTTTCTGATCTCATTCTGAGGAGGATAGAATAAGCAAGTCTGTAGCGTCATAAAATATGTGAGTGGTTAGCACGGGATGCAGGAAGATATGGGGACTAGAGATGGCAGCTAAAGGGTACGGGGTTTCCTTGAGGTCCCGAGAAAAATGTTCTCTATTGTGGCGATGCTTGGACAACTCTGAAAATGTGCTAAATGACATTCAGTTCTAGGGCTCAAAGTGAGTCTGTGGTATGTATGTATGTAGATTTCATTTTAATACAGCTGTTGCCGCACCGCTATTTCCCACAAAGGCATAGATATTCAGCAGTGACAACAGTACAATAAGGATTTGAAGTATTAAAAAAAAAACCCTCTGAGTTTGATCAAACTGATGAGATCTATAGGAAATAAAAAGACATGGGTTTCCAGTTAAACCACAAATCAGCAAATACATATTAGCTTCAACCTTTCGACTTCTAATTTCAGTTTTCTCCTACACTTTAAAATAACTATAAGTAGGATAGTTACTTAAAAATCAAGATGTCTTAATGCATTGTTATGAGTCGTCACTAAATTATACTGTTCTCCTTCCTCAGTAACTGAGAGTCAAGTGAACACAGGGATGTAACAGAAAATAATTTGTATCATACAGGCCTAATCTCATTGTGAATTCATGCAAGAAGTCCCAGCCTGCTTAAGTCAGAAACGGTCTGAGGAGCCTTTGCTGGGATTTGTGCTCAAAGGAGGCTTTGAAGAACAGGAGATGCAGGGACTGTCAATGCACAGGAGGGGGCCGGCGCTCTGCGGGCACTTTGCAGGGAGCCCTGCAGATGGCTGATACGCCCCTTCCCCTTCACTTCTGCGTCCATGGCGTTACTTTGAACCATCAGACACCGGCGTCTACTGCATAGAAGCATCTAAAGAAACAGCCCAGATCCTGCCGGTCCCTGACTTCTCCTAAGTCACACCAACCACCAAACGCTCTCTGCAGTTCAAGATGGGGGGAGCGGGGAGTGGGGCGAATGGTGTATAAACATGGGGTTGGGGCATATTTAAAAAAAATAAAATGAGAGAATTGCAATGCTTTCTGTCCATTGTCTTATTCATCTATGGACAGCAAACATCCGGGGGGATGCAAGTTCATAGAATGATTACAGAGCATTTCCCACAAATGGTAGCATCACCTGCCATGCAACTACTGCCAACAGCCCAGGCATTTGGACACTATACAGAAAAGTGCTGGTGTGATTACACAAGCTGGCTGGAAGGTTAAAAATTCTGCCCTTCGATACTGTAAGACCTGGTGCATGTGGCCCCGTCTCTGAGGATCTCATTTCCAAGTGAAAAGAGCAACATCATCTCGCTGTGGGGAAATGGACGTGTTTTCCATAGACCTCCTCCAGACACAATATCACAACAGCCGAGGGTCAAGGCAAACTAGGAAAATAAATTTTGTGTGATTTGAGAAAACCAGAGGAAGCTATAAATGTGCTTGTTGTTTCCAGATGGATTCCCTCTTATTAACGTTGGTTTCGTAATCATCAATGTTTAGCGTTGGCACACCTTTTGTTTTAGGTCTTTTGTTGTTGTGTTGGGGCCATGCTAAGAGATGCTCAGGGCTTCCTCCTGGCTCTGTGCTCAGGGGTCACTCTGGCAGGGGTCCGGAGACCATATGGGGATGCTAGGGAATCAAACCCAGGTTTGGCTGCAGACAAGGCAAGAATTTTACCCACAGGAGTAGCTCTGTGGCCCCTGATTGTGCACCTTTCTGAAGAGCAACACAGAACTCTGTGTCAGCAAAGACAAGACTCAGGTTTAAGTCAATGACGGTTGGAGGGATCATTCGGAATGGGTGATGTGTGCTAAAAGGAGATAAAGGACCAAACGTGATAGCCTCTCAGTAACTGTATTGCAAACCATAATGCTCCAAAGTAGAGAGAGAGAATATGGGGGAAATTATCTGCCATGAAGGCAGGAGGAGGGTTGGGATGGGGAGCAGGGGGATGCTGGGGACATTGGTGGTGGAAAATGTGCACTGGTGGAGGTATGCGTGTTCAATCATTGTATGACTGAAACTCAAACATGAAAGTTTTGTAACTGTGTCTCACGGTGATTCTATAAAAGAAAAACAAAATGAAATAAAAATAGACTCAGATCTGGCAAGATTCTACTCTGTGATTATATCTAGGTGATCACAGGTCAGGGACTTGGGGGCACAGACTGAAACTGATCTCTCCCCCTCTCTTCTTTCTCTCTACCCTCCTCTCTCTCCTCTCTTTCTCTCTCCTTTCCCTCTCTTCTCTTTTCTGTCTCTGTCTCTCTCTCTCCCATCCCACCCCACCACATCCCAGCATCCACCTCACTTATCCACACAAGGATGTTGAATCCGTGAAATCACATAGGATCCCAGTCTATCCTACTGAGAAACTCTGCAGAGGGGCCAGTCTCTCCCCAGGATCTGGAATTTCTTAGGCTGGTGTAGACACAGGGCCACCACATGCACTTCAAGTGCCCCGCAGGCATCTGTCACAGAGCAAAGCCCTCAACACAGGAGGAGGACAGCGGTGACGGTGTTGATCAGGAGATGCACAGATACAGAGATCACAGCTGTGTTCTGTGCAGGGGAGGTGATCAGAAAGACAGAAATAGTGTGGAAGACGCTTTCTCTACTTTCCATGAAAGCACTTGAGCATTCGTGTTTAGACAATCATCTCCTAGTTTTATGGAAACTGTAAAGATAGTGGTGGGCACGGTGGCAGAGACGACATCAAGGAATATGTTGTATTTCCTTTGTCTTTAATGTTGAAACAGAGCATTGGATGTTGAATTAGGTCAAAACTCTGTAGCATCCACTATTCCCCATGTGGCTGCTCTGTGTGTGTGTGTCTGTGTGTGTGTGTGTGTGTGTGTGTATGTGTGTTTCAGAGAGATCCCATGCTTGATGCTGGATATAATAACGGCTCACTTACTTAGGAGACAACCCTGTCAGACCCTGTGGAAGTCAGATACACAGGATGTAAAGACCTCTCCCAGTGAAAGATAATTACCACAGGACTCTGCCTTTGTCTCTTCTGGTCTAACACTCTGTCATTAGCAGCTATGAGGCCTCGGGCAGAATATTCCACCTCTCCTCTCACTACCCTCCTCAGCAACACCAGGAAAAGCTGAAGGTCCGCTGTCAGTTGTGTGGGCAACATAACTTATCATTTCACCGTGATCAGCATTATTGAAAGGTCCTTATTTCAAAGAATGGAAGGAAAGGAACAACACAAGATGATCCCAAGCAATGGGGTACCCATCTTCCTCTCTAGGTTACTCTGTAAAATAGTTCTCATCTCTCGCTGAGTTTCAGACACACCAGAATATCAGCTTCTCCTTAATCACACATTATCTAATTTCATTCATTCTCAAACACTGATAAACCATCTACTGTCTTTCCGGGTCCCTGAAATAAAACACTGACCACCCCCCACCCTGCCCCGCACTTTGAGGGACAATTGAATAAAAGACCATTATTATGCCTTTATTGACATTGTTCTCTCGGTCTAAACTTAACTGTCTACTCTCATCTCTACTCGAGAAACACATTCCCATATATTCTAACAGGGTGAACCCATCTCCCTTCCTGTTGGCACAAAAGTTGGCCAACTAGCTTGCTAGACAGATAATGGAGAACCTTGAACTAAGCATTTAAAACTCTGCTTCAAAAGAGCATGTACCTCCGGTAAGTCACATCATGGAAGCAGCAGTGCTATTTATTTAGGGCCTTATTTCCAAGTATATAACAGTACCAGCTGACATTACACAGAAGCATGGAGAAGAAAAAGAATAAGGGAAAAAAGAAGAGAGAGGAAACTTATTATCCACTGGCATTTCTCAAAACACTTTCTCACACCTCTTTTCCTACCTCACTCTAAAATGTAAAGGTAAAGGTAAAGGCCCTCCCGTTGATCATCGATTTGCTCGAGCGGGCCCAGTAGCGTCTCCATTGGAGACTTTGTTGTTACTGTGTCTGGCATATCGAATACGTCACGGGGAGCTTGCCAGGCTCTGCCGTGTGGGCGAGACACTCTCAGTAGCTTGCCGGGCTCTCCGAGAGGGGTGGAGGAATCGAACTCAGGTTGGCAATGTCGGCTGCGTGCAAGGCAAACACCCTACCACTGTGCTATCGCTCCAGCCCTGTGCTATCGCTCCAGCCCTACTCTAAAATGTATTAATGTTAAGGAGTGGAGGAAATATGAATTTTTGAGTTGTCAAATCAAAGGTCATCAAAAGAAAACACAACTGGGGTTCTTCTTTTCTTGTTCAGGGTTTTGGATCAGACCTGGTGATAGTCAGGGCTTTTGCCTGGCTCTGCACTCAGGGATCACTTCTGCTGGTGCTTCAGGCCCATGTGCAGGGGGCTGAAGTGGCACTGGTGTACAGTAAGTGCCTTAACCTTGGTACTAACTCTCCAACCCTTAAACTGTGAATTCCAAACCTGGCTTACAACTTCCATTACAGTGATTTTCCTGCCACATTCTCACTGCCCTTTAAGAGCTGGACAATAAACTGTCAGTTTTCAAATGAGTTTGGAAGAAAGGTGGGTGGGAAATGATAAAGATCAGACAATTTAGTACCTCCTAGGAAAAAAAGATGGAAAGACCATTGCAAATCATAAGCTTTAATTCTAAAAGCAACTCTAAAGAAATAAGTTGGGTCACGACTTACCACTGAAATATAACCTAAGTCAAAACCTGTGGATGCTGTCAATGGTTTTTAACTTCATCTCCACAGCCCTAGGTCTTACTGGGAGAATCATCTCCCATTAATTAACATTAGGGTATGGCTCAAAAGGGCCATACATGTGTCTGTGTGTCTGTATGAAGCAGGATTAGAGAGAGAAATTGCATAGCTAAAGGCCATAGGCCCGCATGTGGCCAAACTCGGGGACACCCAAGCACCTCTTGGAAAACTCCCCTTCCCCTGCACAAATAAAATAAAAATAACTAAAAAGAAAAGAAATACACAAAAGCGCTAGACAAGTTTCATATTCAAAAAGATTACCCATCAAATATTCTGCGCATTCCACCCTGTGATTCTCACTGGGGAAAATAAAACAAAACAACTAGTAACAGCACAGAATCCCATGATCTGAGTTGCTAAAATTCACAAACTCTCATCTTCGATCGAAGCAATACCTTCTATCACCTAACATTACTTAAGCAATGATTTCTCAGCACATATGATTTACTCTTTAATGTTGGTGCTAGAAACACATGCTGAAGGTAGCATAGGGGTTAAATGCCTAGATCAGACTAGGTGGGAATTATATCTAATAAACATGTGCTTTTTCTGAATCCTGCTGACCCCTGTTCCATTTCCTGGCTATTACCCCCATAATTTGCTTAACCCTACCGAGTGATGTAAGGCATTTGGTGGATTCTAAATCCATCACTTTCTCCTACATGTTAGGATAACAGAAAGAATGATACATTACGATCTTGAAAAAAGAAAAAAATTATAGCTGGGCATTTAAGAAGAGAAACAGAGATGAACAGACATCATTGAAAGCAAGAAGGGTTCCTCTCTCTTGAAAATGTGTTACCTCAAAACTTAGCTCCTGGGGCTGGAGTGATAGCACAGCGGGTAGGGTGTTTGCCTTGCATGTGGCCGACCCGGGTTCGATTCCCAGCATCCCATAGGGTCCCCCGAGCACCGCCAGGAGTAATTCCTGGGTGTATGAGCCAGAAGTAATCCCTGAGCATCGCTGGGTGTGACCCAAAAAGAGAAAAAAAAATGTAAAAACTTAGCTCCTAAATACTTAATGTGGACTGGATGCCTAATTGTCACTCCTTATTTCTACAACTTCCCACAGATCCTTTCTTAAAAAGCTTAGCCTCTGGGGTGCCTTTTTTTCCCAAGTTCTCCCAAGTTTTAATGATCAAATTCACTTGACAGGTTGGAAACCAAGTGCAGAATCAGATTTACTGCAGAGGGGATACAGCTCCGTGCATAAAATATCAACCCTGTTGGCCAACTGGCAGCTCTCTCTGTTTGTACACTCTTGCAATTACTTCCAGGTCATTAGGCCCATCTTGAGTAGATATTTTATTGTCATTAAGAAAAGTGGTGTAATGACATCAGTGATTTCATGATTACGATAAGGTGGGGGGGTGGGTGGGAAATGCCAACAAGAAAGACTTATCGACATTAAATTTGAACTAAATAAATGATAGAAGAAAAAAACAAATAAAGGACACCAGAATTTATATACATTGATTATCAATTGAGTTATTTCAAGCAATAACAATTTACTTAAGGCTTACAGTGAACTAGAGACCGTTCTTGCTACCAATGAGTAAGCCAAAGAAGTCCCTGAATTCACAGAATATGATTTTTATATGCGGTGAAACAGATAAACAGTTCCAGAAAGTCTCAGGTAGTGGTAAATGCTATGAACCATCACGCTTAAAATATTAGACACACAAAATAAAAAAGGACTCAGAAGGTCAAGTGTAGACAACTGGTACAAAGGCCAAGAGGCAGGATGACTGTAGCAAATTCCCGGGGGGGGGGGAGGGGGTTGGGGGAAGAAACAAAACTCAAAAAAGTGAAATCAATCTGGCTAGACAATAGTAAAAAAAAAGACTGGAAAATTATGAAAGACCTAGTAGGTCACCCTTCCCCATACAGCACCACACACACACACACACACACACAGTTTGAAAAGCTAGTCAATGCCAGATGCTATGTGAAAATCTGCGGGTTGATCAGTGATCACAAAGGGCAAATTCTCTGACCTTGGTTTATTAGAGACAAATAATGAGCAATTATTTAAAATCAGCCCATCAGCCCTTTGGTAGGAACGGCGACAGGTGTGAGAGGCGTGCCCTCAGACAGAGATGGGTAAATGAAGGACAGACGAGCATCTCTGCCACTCTGCACTGAAGCCCTACCTGTTAAAACAGATTTATCCTCTGAGACTGACGTAGGCAAGTGAGTGATGTTATGGGACTTGGGGTGGGTAGACGCTAAGAACCCTTGTCCGTGCTGCAGGCCCTCTGTGTAGACACTCTGGGTGTGTATATGTGGGGGGGGGGGGGGGGGGGAGGGAGTGGAAGCATCTCACCTGGTTCCCAGTGACAGAAACTTCCTAACGTTCCTCTCTGTGGCAGCTGCCTGACTTCTAACCGACGGAATGCCACAGAGGTGCTGGGCGGGCCAGAAAGCTTCTTCTTCCTCTCTTGACCTGTCTGTCCCATACGCTCTCTCCCTCCCTGCTGCTGACCTCCAGGAATAGGACTTGCCACACTCTGGCCAGCTGATGGAGAGGTCCAGGTCGCAAGGAGCTAGTGTCTCTGGCCCAAGAGCTGCATGAAGTCTGCGCCTCCCGTGGCAGAGACTCCACAGGGCCACAACCTGGTGATCACCGTCTTGTGTGAAAGGCCTCGCTCGCTGAGGGCTAGAGCGATAGTCCAGCGAGTAGGGCATTTGCCTTGCACGCGGCCGACCGGGGTTCTATTCCCAGCATCCCATATAGTCCCCTAAGCACCGCTAGGAGTAATTCCTGTGTGCAGAGCCAGGAGTAACCCCTGTGCATCACCGGGTGTGACCCAAAAAGCAAAAAAAAAAAAAAAAGGCCTCACTGAAGGAGCAGCGTGGTTCCATGGGGGTCGGCGGCCCTTAATGTCTGCTATTCCATTTCAGAGGAGCTCATGAGTCCCCGACAGATACCGAGTAAGCACCCTGGGAGGCACCTGCCAGTAGGTCCCACCTTCTGCTTCCCTCCATCCTTCCACTCCCGCCCCCAGAGCCTCCAGGCCAGGTTCTGTCCCCAGCTCGGCTCCCCAGAGCCAGAAAGAACGGAAGTGGGGGATGTTGTGAAGCAAGTGTCCGGGCCCATGGGAGATGCAGTTTCCCAGACGTGGGCAAGGTGACTGCGGGGGGGGGGGGGGGGTCACCTCTCCTAGATGGATGAAAAAGCAAGCTGAGAGAGAGCCAGGCTGATTGCAGGTGGGGTGCAGAGCAACTCGAGGACCCAAGCTGCCAGGTGCCAAGGATGTGCAGGGAGGGAAAGGTGAAGGGTCCCGGGGGGGGGGGGGGGGGGGGGGGGGGGAGACGAGCTCAAGGCAGAGGCTGTGGATAGTCCCCAGATCTCGAGGATGGAATCTGCCCGCGTGCTGACTCACACTCTGAGAAGGCCTTTCCTGGGCTCACTCCCTTCCCTGCACATAGTCCTGTCCATAAAGTCACCCCCCCACACACACACACCCCCAGCCCCACCCCCAGTCCCCGGTACAGACCCAGGCCACCACCCAGCACCCTCATCTCGGGGACTCGCTGCCTTCTCCACAGCCCAGACCTGGCCCTTTCATTTCCAGAGTGTTTACATTAAGCAACGGTTGTTAACCGAGTGGTGCTGCAGAATGTCTGTCTCAGACACTGCCGGAGGCTATAAATAAATCACAGTTATTTCAGGGCTGCCTGGCAAACACGCCTGCGTGCCACAGAGACCCCGGGGACGGCGCCCGCCGACGGGGCTCAAAACGGGGCCTCTCAAGGAATAAGCAGCAGACGACATGCCAGGTGACAGGGACGCCTCGGTGGGCACACGCCTCCACTGCCGCGGAGACCGATAAATAGACCCCACATCATCCCGCCCACCTGGAAATGGGTGCGACAAGTCTGAGCCCAATTATTCTGTAACACCAACCAGGTATCTTATCTCCGGCCAACCTGAGCAACTGACAAATAACCAAAATGAAAAGATCTTCCAAAGATTTTTTTTCTCTCTTTTTTTTTTCTTTTTGGGTCACACCTGGCGATGCACAGGAGTTACTCCTGACTCTGCACTCAGGAATTACTCTTGGCGGTGCTCGAGGGACCATATGGGATGCTGGGGATTGAACCTGGGTCGGCCACATGCAAGGCAAATGCCCTCCCCGCTGTGCTATTGCTCCAGCCCCCACTTTTTTTTTAACGTAGGCTGTGTACCAGGGGAGTGAGTTTCCAAGTTTTCAGTCAGGAAGTTCTATTTTATTAACATCTCATTAATTGCCATTATCTAACAACATACCCTAGAGTCAGATGGTTCCTCTCTCTGTGCCTTGGTTTCACTACTTGTGGAATGGAGAGGAAATGGCTACATTGCAGTTGATGAGAGTTTAAGTGAGATTATACACATGACCTGTTTAGAAAAGCATCTGACCTGTAGTTAAAAGCCAGTTAATGTCAAGACCATCCTCATTAATAAATATTGCTATCTTTCCAAATAAGTAGCTACGGAATTTTCAAGAAAAAGTGTTATGCCCACATGACAATGAATGTGATAGTACTTATCGTAAATACATTTGTGATCACTGTCTACTAGAAAATTGCAAATACTTGAAACCTTCAGGCATATTTGAGAAAGACAGAGAAATATGTGGTTATCATAGAGTTTGAGACTGTAGTCGAGGGGTCAGATTCCATTTATCTCCATTCACTCTATTATTTATATCTCTCCTATTATACGAGAAGGTTATTGTTCATAATTATGCTGCTCTGCCTGAGGATGAAACTTCACTTACCGGAGAACATGATTAAAAATTACATTTATGCACTTAAGAGAAATGTAGAAAACCTGAATTTCAATATTTTTTCATGCTTCTGTTAGTATTGGCTTACCAGAGTAGAAATGTTTGTTTCAGGGGGGACAGTGTTAACATATGACCCCCACTACCCACGTGCCTATGCTCACCCTCCCCTCCCCTCCCAGCCCTGGGGATGTCTGTGCTGCCATCATTCTAAGGCTGTGCCTTGGTGGCACACTTTTCCCCAGCCGTGACATCACGCAGGATGGCTTCCTTCTTCGGGATCGCACTTGGCATGACTCCTTGAGGCTTATCCATGTTGTGGCAAAACACCATCCTCTCTTAGAGTTAAACAGCAAATTCAAAGAGATTAATGGAAGTCACTGTATCCTAGAGTAAACAGACTCCATCTCCTTTATCCACATTGGCCACTTAGCTTTCTTCCAGGTCTGGCAACAGCACTACAAGGAACGGAGATCACTGACTGTGTCACTGTCATCCCATTGTTCATCGATTTTCTCGAGCAGGTACCAGTAACGTCTCCATTCATCCCAGCCCTGAGATTTTAGCTAGTGCCATATTGGAGGCTCTTTCAGGGTCAGGGGAATGAGACACATCATTGCTACCGGGTTTTGGCATATCGAATACGCCACGGGGAGCTTGCCAGACTCTGCCGTGCAGGCAGGATACTCTCGGCAGCCTGCTGGGTTCTCCGAGAGCAAGAACTAGACAATAAGGGGTCTTTGGGGAGCTTGGTTTTATTGTTATTGGATCTTAGCCATTGATAGGATTACATGGCGCCAGGGGCAGTTGGTGGGTGTAACTGCCTAGTTACTGGAAGATGGGGGATCTGGGTGGAGGAGGCCCAGACCCGATACGAGAGCAGGCTTGGTGATCTCAGCCCCGAGTCCTATACACCTGGTTTCCTCTGCCGGTTCTATCATGCATGAGGCTCGTCCGAACATGTGGAGAGTGATCTTAAGCATGGCTGTGGCTGGTTCCAGAGGTCTTCAGCTGCCGGGGCTCTGCTCAGAGTGGGAAGGGAAACTCAACCTGCTCCCCCGCTCCAAGGAGCTCCAGTGAGGACAGCCAGCCACAGGAGCAGGAGACTCTGTAAGTAAAGGAGACGAGGCACACATATCTTTTCAAATTTGTGCTTTTGTGTGCTTCCAAAAGACATGCAGGAGTGAGACTGCTCCTGTACAGGAGACCTATTCTTTATTTTCTTTTTTCTTTCTTTTTTCTTTTTTTTTTTTTTGGTTCACACCTGGCAATGCACAGGGGTTACTCCTGAATTTGCACTCAGAAATTACTCCTGGCGGTGCTCAGGGGACCATATAGGATGCTTGGAATCAAACCCGGGTCGGCTGCGTGCAAGGCAAATGCCATCCCAGCTATGCTATCACTTCACACTTGATCTTAGCCAAAAGGCCGAGAAGCAATTGTGCTATCTGTCCAGCCCTGGGAGACCCATTCTTCGCCTGCCGGGCCATCTCCGTGCTGTTTCCTGGAAGGGCTGGAACCCTTCCACACCAAAGATAGGTGAGGGATCCTTCCCTTCTCTCCACAGCCTACCCAGCACTGCTTGTTTCCTGCTTTTGTGGTACAAACCATTGTCACTAGCGTCAGGTGACGCCTCCCTGTCACATTGGTGACAACAAACCCCTTGTCGCACACCTGACCGCACCTGACATGTGACACATCTATAGGATATTATTTAAAGAAGCAACTGTTCAACTCAACTCTTCTCCCCATTGTCTTGGTTTGTTTTGTTCTTGGTGCTCAGGACTTCCTCCTGACTCAGCACTAAAGAATCAACTCTTGGGGCTGGAGTGATAGCACAGCGGGGAGGGCATTTTTCTTGCACGTGGCCGACCCGGGTTCGATTGCCAGCATCCCATATGGTCCCCTAAGCCAGGAGTAATTCCTGAGTGCAAAGCCAGGAAGAACCCCTAAGCATCACCGGGTGTGACCCCAAAAGCAAAATATAAAATTAAATTAAATTAAATTAAAAATCACTCCTGGCAGAATAGGGTGACCATTTGCGGTGGATGGATTGAACCCAGGTTGGGTCCACCAGGTGCAAGGCAAATGCCCCACCATCTGTACTCTGACTTCGGCCCCTTTTCTCCCCATGCCTAATAGGGCTATTTCTCCCCTCACCCAGCCCCCAAGCATCACATATTTGGGGATGATATCCATAGTGTTCAGTGCTTCCTCATGGCTCTGTGTTCAAGGATTACTCCTGGCAGAGCTCAGGGAACCCTACGTGGTGCCAGAGATAAAACCTGGGGCAGCATTGTACGAGGCAAATGCCTTAAAGGCTGCACTAACTCTCAGGCCCCTGCCTTTATTCCTTCTGCTGGTCCCAGATCTCACATGCCCCCTCGCTGCCACTTGCAAGCTGAGGTTGCACTAGGAACAATCTGTCCAGGTCTCGACTCTGAAAATGTTGATACTGTGGGTTAATTATCTCTCATCTCACTGCCCATTGCCTCGTACTCAACTGAATACAAACTTGAATGGGAGAAAAAAAAATAATAAAAGCCATTTTCTTGCCACAAATGTTTGTCTTTAGCCTAATGCACTTCCCAAATAACCCGTTGCCATGGTGGCAGGTACCGTAGACAAAGTGTCTCCCAGTAAGTAGAGATCATTAAAAATGACTAATTAGCCATCAGCTCAGAAGCGGCTATTTTCATAGTCGGATGAGAATCAGAATTTTCCTGGGAGATTTCACATGGGCACATGTAACGTGGGAGAGGGTGAGGGAAACACTGTCGCCCGCTCTCTTCTCCACTGGGGCTGCTTCAAAGCATTGCGTGGACTGTAAGAGCGGCTTGATCCCCATGATTAAGGGAGCTCCAGTAACTGCTGCCTGGGGTACCCGTACCTTCTTCCCTGGGCCACCTGTTTAGTGATGCATATAAAGAGTCAAGTCACTGGGACTTCACCGTGATTAGATTCTGCTGCTTCCTTCGCCAATTCAAAAACTCACTATTGTATTTCCAGAGAAATATTTCCCAGCACAAGGTCATAGAGACACTACCAATTTCATTTTAACCTGCCTCCTCAATTGACTACTTAAACTGACAACTCTAATTGTCCACTAGTAGACACATTTATGCATTAAAATGTCGGGTTATATTGTTCGAAACCAAAGGATAATCTGACTTCAATAATCAGGTCTGAATTTAGAGGCTAATTGCCTCTCACCCTTTGACCTTTACAATGAGTTGCCCTTATAATTTAGCAGAATCCTCTGCACATTTGTCTAAAACGAAGGGTTCTGAAGGGATGGAAATGAAAGAAGAGATTATTCTCTGTGACTCAAAAGTGACAAACCAATGACCCTCCTAGTCTTCCATTTCAAAAGGTTATGAAATCTATGTTCATATTGCATACTTGCTGGGTTTATAATTTGTTCACTGCCCACTGCTCTCATTTGCATGAAAAAAGGAGGAAAAGGTCAGTTATGTTCCTTTTAAAGTGTCTAAACTTCAATTCTGGAAAGCAAGGCTTCATCGATGATGTCTCTTTTTCCTCTTTTCTCTTCACCCCTCCCCTTCCCGGCTCTCTCTCCCTTCTCTGTCTCTTTTCATAAGACACTCCAGTACTTAGTGGTATAGATTTGCTCTTAGGACTTCAAGCTATTGTGAATCTTGATCCTCGGGCCATCCTACGTCAAATAACACAGGGGAAACATTCATCTTTCTCTCAATGCTGTCTCTTAACTGTCAAGATTATTTTAGTCCAGTGGTTGTGTGTAGTATACCAGGTATATGCTTAACAGAGAGACATCATGTTTGCTGTCAAGTCATTGGTACATTTGGTACATTCTGATACTTTTCTTTTCTTTTTGGGTCACACCCAGTGATGCACAGGTGTTACTCCTGGCTTTGAACTCAGGAATTACCCCTGGCAGTGCTCAGGGGACCAAAATGGGATGCTGAGAATCGAACCTGGTCAGCCACGGGCAAGGCAAACACCCTACCTGCTGTGCTATTGCTCCAGCCCCCATTTTGGTACATTTTTACCAAAAAAGAAAAAAAAATCCAAGTAGCTGATGGACACTTACCAGTGACCACAGTGCCCACCCACAAACGGATTATTAACCATACATTATCCATCTTAAAGAAACACTGAAAGTGTGTCCTTGAAAAAGGTGAAATCCACAGGAAAATACCAGATTTTCTGACCTCTGTATACATTTCCATCCTTTATCAATCCTGCCATATAAAGTCACGACACAATCCACACGTTTATCTTCTCATTCTTGGACCCATTCGAAGGCCTGATTTTATCACTCAACCTGGATATCATTCATTCACATGACACAACTTTTGATGGGGTTGATATTGGTGTAAAAAATGATTACTAATTCAAAGAAACAGTTCAAAGGCCTGAGGGTGTCCTGAGTTTGATCCCCACCCTGTAGATCCTCTGAGCACTGTCCAAAGTGAAACAATCAACACTGTTCCAGGAGTAGGCCCCAAGCACTGAGTCGGGCATGGCACAAAAAATAAAACCAAAAAAAAGTAATTATCATAAATTCTAAAAATTTTTAGAATTTGAAATTTATTATAAGTACTGTTAAATGTAATATACATTATCACTATAAAGGATAGCTATGTTTATTTATTATAAGTTGAGCCACTGAATTAAATACATTATTCATATTTATATGCGTATTTGAGTAGAATGAAGAGAATCCTTCCTTCTCCTGTCTGAACTATTCTGTCAAAAGTCTAGGAAAAAAATAGCATTTCAATTATGCAAGATAAGTATGTTTTACACATCTGCTTATAACATTACATTGATAGCTAATAGTACTTTGTACTTAGCATTTTATTAAGAGATTCAATGTCATGTGTTTTCTCTAACAAAAAACATAGACCTCCCTCCACCAGGGACCAGGGACTATCAGGAATTAAGGGAATCATTTGAACAATCAGCCATTTATCATTAGCAGCTCTCAGGACAATATGGCTGGTCTCCAGAAGGGAAAGCATTCTAGCTTCATTTCTCCTGTAGTAAGTGGACTGGATTTGGTGATTTGGTTTGCTGGTTCGACGCGCCATTATTTGGGCTCCCAGAGACTGAGTGGGTCAGCAGAAGGGCTCCTCAGTCTGCCTTTCTAACACCCCCTCATGGATGTGGATGAAGAGGCTGGAGAGCACGCGCTGAGAAGCACCGTGTGGTGTGTGCCCCAAATGCTGAGGATGAACTAGAAGAATTCATTTACAATACCTTTCACCATGCCTATTGCAACCTGTGCTTGGAAAACACTGGCCTGGGTGCATTTGGAAGCCTAAAAACAGTGTGATATTAAGGGGTCAACTCTGGAAATAAAAAGAGAAAAGAAAAAAAAACTGGCTCTGTCACAGCTAATACCAACAACCGGTTTCCATGGTGACAGGAAGGATGATGGTCAGAGAGCCTCATACAGAAAGCCAATTTTATTAAAAACGACTAATTCCCTATCAATAGGAAATTTACCTAAGTGACTGCAATTCATTGGTAAGCTAGCTAAAAATGAAGGAAGAAATAAAGAGGAAAGATAGCACCCCGGAAATCTGTTGAATCTGCCTGTATTTTCTTTAAAGCTCCTTAGAAATAAAATGAGGCAGAGATTGGGGATGCTGTAACTTTAGCTGCTCATTTGGCTACTTTCAGGATGGAACCGCTGACTTTAATCAGAATACTAAAATTCCAGGAGTCATTGCAATTTTACAAAATCATAGGAAGAACGCTAAGGATAACAAAGACATAGGTCAAATACAGATCCGCAGGCCGCAGGGCATGTCAAGATTACAATTCTTTCCTTTTTCTTTTATTAGAATGAAAACCTTTTTCCCACTAAGAAAATCTTTAAACCATGCTTATGACATCTTGGTATTCTTCAAATAATTCTTTTCTATGTAAGGTCCAATGATTATAAATCAAAACCATCAAATGGAATCGTACTCCCAGACAATAATTTCCTGGATAAGTAACCGTGTATATCCTAAGATGTCTTAGAATATGTAAAAATCCTCCTTTTCTAATCAGACCTACTTCAGCAGAAGTCTAGGGAAGTCTTTCATATCATGGGTGATTAAGAAGCCATTGGATGTGAAGGAAGGATTTAAATAATACAATCTTTGTAATGCCAGAAAGTTGTCAAATCATTCACACACCGCTTGCATTTGTTTTCTTCTTTGTGTATATAAGCTTCAACCACATTCACAAGAACAAGGTATCAATTAAAAATACCCATCTCCAGCAAACTTTCTATCTAGGCTGATGGATATACCAAGCTGTTTAATTTATATCTCTCAGCCTTTAAAAAAAAGTTTGTTTTGGTTTTCTGCTTGTCAAAGTACAATATCACCATCTGTAGGATAACAATGGTTTGTCCCTTCTCCCCTGCCTCAAGGAGCTTAAGCTTACTGAGTAATACCCATCACAATGCCCCTAACCACTCCCATTTCTTCCTATTCACTTTTAACTTCTCGGTGCTCTGCTTCCCCTATCTGTTAATCACTCATTTCCCTTACCAGAACCTGTGACGTATAAAGTCAAATTCTTCAGAGATCTCTGGATTTGTATTTGTAGGTAAAACAATGCTTTTCTCTTTCCCTTATGTCCTTTGCATGGTTTACTTTAGAGGAATGTTCTTTCTGTACAGGCACAGGAAGACAGTGCTATGCTTTTATAACTTGGGAGCTAACTGATTCCGAATAATATTTACTCCTGAGCATCTGTCATATTTATTCGACTTAAGCCTCAGTTGCCCTTAGTTCCTAGCACCCCAAAAGCAGGGTCCCGATGAAGGAACTGGATGGATTCAGGGGAAGGGGTAAGCAACCTTGGCATCGAAACGGGACAGGCCAAGTGCCATAGAACTTATAAAAGCACGGTCATGGACGAATTCTGTCATGACCCAAAGAAAAGCGACTGGACAAGGACCCTGTTAGGGTTAGGAAGGACTAATCTGGCCTAAGGGCTGTCCTCTGGGATCTATAGCTAGATGTTCCCAGGAGAGGCATCCTTTAAGCTTAATATCTCTCTTTCTCTGTCCATACAAAATGACTAGAAATATTATGAGGAAGTTAAGCTTAAGACGACTGTTTAAATGGCTATGGACTGGGGGGCTGGAGGGATAGCACAGCGGGTAGGGCGTTTGCCTTGCATGCGGCCGGCCAATCCGGGTGCATTAAGGATGTGAGAATGGGCTGGGGAGAAGGGTATGGGCGGTGAGTGAGACTGGAAGGAGGCAGAGAGGAAGACTAGATTGGAATGAACAGCAATTGATCACCAACCAGCCTGGCCCCCATTTCCTCTTTCTTTGGTCCATCGTCGTCGGTCATCGGGGTGGGAGAGTGGCCTAATCACTGGACACATGTGGTGAGAGTGCCCATGCATTTTTGAGCACACAACCATCAAAAGTGTGACTGCAAATAGTAACTTCTGTGAACGGAACCCGTGTTCCACTTTCAGGATCCAAGAGAAGGATTCCATACTAAAGACAATTGCTTGAATGAAGATTTTTGCCTCCGTGAATGCAGTAGACATGGACTAGGGGGATTCAGACAACACAATGGTGACAAAAACCAGGGGAGCCTGCGTCCGCCCAGCCCAGATCCTCACAGGGCCAGTAGCAGCCCACGCCACGGGAGTTACAACCCAGGTACGCAGGCCCAGCAAGGGAGCATGCGTGTCCAAACTTGGGAGTAATGCTCTCATCGAAAGTGCATGGAGAGTCAGGCCAAAGGATGAAGTGAAAGGGTAAATGTGGAAAGATAGCAGAACGGAAAATCATTTCACTCACTAGAAAAATCCTTATAGCAAGTTTGTTTGTTTTCATCCAATCCAACATTACCTGAGGCGCTTTCATGTTCATAGGCAACTGTTTTTCCTGGCAATGCAGTCAGATAAATCCTGTGTAGCCCACCAAAAACTCCTCCCCAGCTTAGCAAAATGGGATCCTCTGCACCAGAGAGGAGTGAAAATCGGATATCCAAGAACTAAACTCTCAAGATTCAAAACCTGAGCCACAAACTGCCAAGCTTGGAGAAGGGTCTCAGTCTAGTTTCTAGAGCTGCAGAACCAAGATGGTAAAACGTACTTAAGAATCACGAAGAAGTGGGCAGCAAGATGCATCCAAGACAGTGGCGACTAAAGGACAGCTCCTGAGGCTGCTATTAGTCAAGGAAAGGACAGAAACCTGTAGCAGCGGTTACTCCATGCTGAACTCCAGGAGCTTCTGAATCTTCTGGACCTCCCAGCAAGAAAGTCACCCTTAGACAGACATAGAAAGATTGCATTCATCTGGGGAACATAAAGTAACAAAATAGGAGACTACTCCCAAGAATAGCAGAGATCAGTACCAGGAGGATTACTCCATGGCTTGGAAGACAGCCGCACACGCTAGGGGAAAAGGCAGCTCAGATAGAGAAGGGAGCACCAAATAAAGGTGTTGGGAGGTTCCTCTCAGGATGGGAGATGTGTGATGAGAGACTATAGACCGAACAAGATGCCACTCAACGTCTCTTTTGCAAACCACAGCACTCAAAAGGAGAGACAGAACAAAAGGGAATGTCCTGCCACAGAGGTAGGGTGGGATGGGGGATGGGGGTGCAGGAGGGATACTGGGACTGGTGGTGGTGGAGAATGGGCACTGGTGGAGGGATGGGTATTCGATCACTGTATAACTGAAACCCAAGCACGAAAATTTGTAAGTCTACAACTGTACCTCATGGTGTCTCACTAATAAAAATTTAAGAAAAAAATAAGTCACCCTTAGGAATCTCCATTTATAGGTGAGGAAAGCAGCTGCCTGGGGCGGCATCACTAGCAAGGGATCATTACCTGGAACCTACTAGGAGAAATGATAGAAATGTGATAGGAGACCCTCCAGTTCAGAGAAGAGACTGGTTCTTATCTACAACAGACCAATAAATAAATAAATAAATAAATAAATAAATAAATGTATGTAGCATTCTCCCTTAAGAAACCAGACACTATTTCTCCCTTTACGCTTCATGTAAATTTGTTCTCTGCCTCAGCTTCTGCCAGTGGCTCTGCCATGTGACTCTGCCCTGTACTTCACTCAAATCACACACAGTATCTCCATGAGCTGATATATCCACATTTCGACAGAAAGTCAATTTTCACCTCAGACTAATGTTTCCAACTCTGGCTTTACACTGCAACCCCCTGTCCCCAGTCCTTTACTAGATCATTTTTTAAGGTTTTATGTCGTTTGAGGTGTGACAGGTAGAATTACTCAAGTACTTCAGGATAATTTGCAAAGTTGTGTTGAGTCTGACCTGCATTACTATTGCCTTCAACAAAGCCATGCTCTTTAAAAAAAATTTAAAAATTAAAAGAATAAAAACAGAATACAGTTGAGATGAGAGACTAAACATTGATATAATGCCTGTCTATAGAGATGTATTTTATTTCTGCTCCACAATGACCTTCATCTTTCCCAGTTTCCCAACGTAGCTAGGTAGGATGGAATGGGTCTTCATAGAAAGTGGTGGGGGAAAGTTGCAATATATACACAGATGCAGTATAAATGTACATGTATGCAATACATAGTGCGCTGTTAATAAGAGAATAACATGAAAATAACATGAAATAACATAAAATACTTCCAGAATGGGATGCCTGCTTATCGGTGCTTTGCAAGCTGCTAATAAGTGAGCTTCAAAGATATTCTAAGTCGAACAAACTATAGAGAGGCTGACTGAAATATAGAAATATTCAGCTATTTTAACACCAGGGGAATAACCCGTATTTAGGAAGATGTTGTACATTGAGACTCTCTAAAGGAGGAATCATCTATTAGCATTTCCCAAACATACAAAATTCTAGCTAATACAGTCTGGATCTAGAAGTCAGTCCTAGAACAGAGTTTGGAGAACACATTTTTTATTTGTTGGTTTTTGCTTTTTGGGGGTCATACCCGGCAATGCACAGGTGTTACTCCTGGCTCATGCACTCAGGAATTACTCCTGGCGGTGCTCAGGGGACCATATGGGATGCTGGGAATCAAAAACGGGTTGGCCGCGTGCAAGGCAAGCGCCCTACCCGCTGTGCTATTGCTCCAGCCCCTGGAGAACACGTTTTTTTCAGTCTCAACAACGTCACAAAGAATCTGATGAGGAAGCCTGGAATTTGAGGGACTGCAGGTAGGGGGTAATGAGACCCAGCAAAAGGAGTTAGTGTGTGCCAGACCCAGGGGCACATTCTCTCCCAGCACTATGTTAAGGATTCAGCCCTTATGAGGACATGAAAATTTGGCTGAAGTACCATATTCATATGCAAGATTCGATACATATGAATATGGTACTGAATATGGAAATACAGAAAAGTATGCACTTAGCAAACCAGAGCTCCTACCATAGCCTTATTGTTTATTTTTATGTGGTACAGGGTAATAAGGGTAAACCACCTGACCTCCCGACATTACTCTTCTACACTGCAAAAATAATTCTTATAAACTGACCTCCAGCAAAAGTATTAGTTGTCTATTCAATTGAAAATTACATTAGAGATTTCTTCAGAAATCTTTGCAACATAAATTAGTTTTCCAAATCTCCAAATGAAAACTAGGTTATTGATTCCTGAAAATAGACCACACATGGCATGCATAATAGAAAACTTCATAATCATCTTTGCATTGTTGTGGCAGTTAAAAAGTATGAAGAATAATTTTGTATTTAGATGGGTACTTGATCATTGTATAATTGAAACCCAAGCACAAAAATTTGTAAGTCCACAACTGTACCTCATGGTGATTCACTAATAAAAATTTTAAAAAATAGAAAATAAATAAATAAATAAATAAAAAGGCATGCTGGTAGATTCTTCAGTCAACTGGCTAAAGTAACCTAATTTGGGGGGTTGTTTGTTTGGGGACCACACCCAGTGATACTCGGGGTTACTCCTGGCTATGCCCTGAGGAATCACTCCTGGACGTGCTCAGGAGACCAAACTGGGAATCAGACTTGAGTCGGCCGCATGCAAGGCAAAACTTCTACCCACTGTACTATATCATGGGCCCAGTAATTTCATTTTTTTTCTGTAAAATGATATAAAGGCATAGGCTAGTAAGGAAACAGCAATAAGTAAGAAAATGTCTTTACTATGATGTGATGTTTAATCACTTAGATAAACTAATTTCTCCCCTAAATAGTTTTATAAAGAGGAATACATCTGATGGCTAGTGCTCATTTGACTAACATAAACAGATGCAGAAATGAACATTTAGTTTGAGGATGATATTACTCTACTCTCCGTCATAAACTATGCCATAGAAACCATTTCAGGTCTGCCTACCTGGTTTTTAACAACTACTCTATATTTACCAAGCAAAGGGGAGGGTTAAAAACAAACAAGAAGACAATTCCGAATGGGTGGAACTGGAGAGTACGGTACCCGGGACAGCAGTCAGGAGGTGGAAGAATGATCAGCTGGAGTCACTCTTTGTGGAATGTGAATACCGGAAGTCACCCCACTAGCTCCTAGAGTCAGTCCAGAATCTGCCTCTGGAAGAGGGAAAGGGGAAGGGGTGGGAGCCAAGGGCAGAGAGTATATATTTGGTGGAGAGTGCAGGGCTCTTAAACACACCCATAGGCAGAGCACCTGCAATCTTAGGGTAGTTAACCAAAAGAAAGCAATGCCAGAAAATGTTTAAATATGGCAAATCTCGTACTTCCTGTTCTTACTATAACTAGACAACAAAGGCAGTCTTTGTTTAATCAGAAATGTGAATTACTTCGAAAGGGGGCTTCCCCTTCAATTGGAAAGGATAATTTACTTTCTTCTTCCCTGTGGCATCTCTTATCTGCATTATTTATCAGGCAATTAATCCTTTACAGATAGTCCACAAACCCTGATAAAAGGCCCTCATTTCCTCCCATTTTCCCCTATAGAATCAGTGCACGCTGCAGATATGCGACAGAAGAAAGCGAGGCAGAGTAGCGTTGGGATAATTAAAAGAAACGTGGATTTTCAGAAACAAAAATGTTCTAGAACCATCTTGAACTTTGGCAGCACTGCCTCTCTGTACTTTTGGGTGGTTTTATTTAATTATACAAGAGTAATCTCACAAGCTCATGGTTTTAATTTATCTGATAAAGCTGGAGAATTACCCTTCATAATATTTAATTAAACATTTCTATCAATTACACTGAATAAATATACAGATAGAGCCACTGCCGGTTGAGTTGATGTTTAAAACGATGGCATATATTCAAGTTCCCATTTGGCTATGTAACACGTTAGATTCGGTTAGCAAACACAGCAATTGATTTTCTTAAGAAAATTGTTCCTTTTAATTAAAGCATTTGCTCTTCTCCTAGCACTTTACAATGTATGATGGGAAATAAACACAAAACAATTACTGCAGATTTTTTTTACCTCCATGTTCTCAGTCCAGATTCAGAAGAATTTGATTCAAAATAATTTTGTCAGGGTTATTTATTTGGAGTAGGAGGGGGAAATACTACTAGCAATTGCAATATTCAGTGATTTACTTTATCAGTAAGTTACTTTACTTAGAAAACCCAGGCAACATAAAGAGATAACATGGCATGGGTTCTTACACATCCTTCTCATGCAGTGACTAGCAAATGAAATTTCCAGTTATATTCTGAGATTTATATTGGAAAAATTCCAGTCATGGGAGAAAATGTTTCAAAAACTGAAAATCAGGCAGAAATAAAAATTTCAAGTTTGAAACTAAGGAAGCTGATTCGAATTGGGTTTCGGGATCAAAGAACCGACTGTTCCTTCTTTGAAATACTGGAAGTTGGTGAAAAGGGTGAGCAACTTTTATGTTCCTCCTTTTGATTGTCTGGCTTTCTAAAACTTGGACTTTCTAACTCAGAATCTGCATCTTAATAAGATCCACAGGCAAGTTGCGGGCACTTTAAAGTCTGAGAAGCACTGCGCTATGTACGGTTTTTAAGTAGTGGTAATAAGAGGAAACATCTAAACATGATCAGCTTAACAAAGCCTTAACAAATCTTCAAGACATCTTATTTTTAAATTACATTATAATGTGAAAATATTTTCACATTACAGTAACCATTAACTCCCAATGGTTTGCCAGGAAATAACTTTGGTTTGGTTCTGCTGTACTTGCTTTCCAAATGGATAGACTTTCCACTTCGATGACAGTTTAAAACATCTTATTCTGCAAACAGCTATGCTCTACCTCCCCCACCAATACTTCATTTTTTTTTCTTTTTGGCTCACACGCAGCGATGCTCAGGGGTTACTCCTGCCGGCGCTCGGGGGAACCATATGGGACGCTGGGAATCGAACCTAGGTTGGCTGCGTGCAAGGCAAACAGTCTATCTGCTGTATGATAGCTCCAGCCCCGCCCACAAATACTTCTAACCCACAGTGGGATGAGGAAGAGAATCTGAATGAGTGAGATTAAGACAAATGTTCCTGGGGTTTGTCTGGTGGAGAGGTAGTACGGAGGGTCAGCACTTGCCTTGCAGGGGGCCCCACCTGGGTTTGATCCCCAGCACAGCACCAAACTCTGCCAGGATCCCTGAGCACAAAGCCAGGAATAAGCTCCGGGCACCACTGGTTGTGACCCAAAAACAAACCAATGACGACAATGGAAACATTCCTTGCCCCAGACTGCTAGAATCTCTTCCACAGTCACTAGGCTCCCCCTGTACTGACCAGTGAGGGAATGGCCTGTAGAGGCTGTGGGACTAAACTGTGGGACTACACAAGGTTCCAACATCGCCAGAAACTCTCCTTCCCATCCGGGCTACGCATGATGTTTAGAAAAGGGAACTCTTGAGGCCCCAAATCCTGTAAGGTGGATATGCTTCTTCCAGGAGAGATGACTTTTTCTAAACTACAATTTCAGCCGATTACTTTCTCTCAAAATGCACAGCAGAATTTTCCTACCAAATTTATGGTAAGAGAAGGATACGTATAATATATCATGATTAATAGGCTGCATGTCAACAAAATAATGGCTTGGAAACAAAGATGTGTTGTAGGGAGGCAGTGATTTGATCAATGATTTGTTTTCCATTCCACTTGGCCAATGCTTGTGCTATAAAATAGCAAATTTGTCACCTTTTTTTTGGGGGGGGGGGTGATGTGACATTTTTTAGATCAGCAAACATTCTTGGTCACTATCACATCTCTAGTAATCAATAGAATCTAAAAAGTGGGAGGTCAGGGTTGAAATCTGATATTTGGTTTTAGCATCCGGGCTGGAGAGATAGCACAGCAGGTAGGGCATTTGCCTTGCACACGGCCGACCCAGGTTCAATTCCTCCATCTCTCTCGGAGAGCCTAGCAAGCTACCAAGAGTATCCCGCCTGCATGGAAAACCATGGCAAGCTCCCTGTGGCGTATCCGATATGCCAAAAACAGTAACAACAAGTCTCACAATGGAGACGTTACTGGTGCCCACTCGAGCAAATCGATGAACAACCGGAGGACAGTGCTACACAGCCCAGCATCCAAATGCCATTTGACTTTGGGTAGGGACATCTCAGAGCTCGAGTTGAGTAGTCAGAGTACCTTAGAAGTCACGTGGTACCAGAAATTCTCTTTTTCTGACACCCATTAGGGCTTAAAAGGGAAACCCGGATTTGGCCAACTGGATGCCCTACCAATTACCCTACGACTCCATAGGTAAAGGTAAAGGTAAAGGCCCTCCCGTTGATCGTCAATTTGCTCGAGCGGGCCCAGTAACGTCTCCATTGGAGACTTTGTTGTTACTGTGTCTGGCATATCGAATACTCTCGGTAGCTTGCCAGGCTCTCCGAGAGGGGCGGAGGAATCGAACTCGGGTCGGCCATGTTGGCCGCTTGTAAGGCGAACGCTCTACCCGCTGTGCTATCGCTCCAGCCCATAAGAAAGAAAACATAGCAAATGAGACAGATATTAGTTACAGAGGTCTTTGTATTACTTGAGCCCAGTACTGGTGCTTATGGTGATTAAAAACAAAATAAACTGCAAACACAACCAACAACCAGCAGTGGCACCTACCTGGCCATGGCGATGACATCACTGGTCCTGTGTCCCTCGGTCCATAGCTCTGATTCTGGGAGCTTCACAGTTCTCCTCCAATAAATCCATTCTCTCCTTCTGGAGGGAGTGGTGTCAGTGGTGGTTTCTGTTAACACCCAGGATACCTATGGGAGGAAAGAACCGGTATTTTTTAATAACTGGGTGTTCAGATGAATGGACTGACTCACCAATAATTAAATCAACAGCAGCTGAACAGAACTGTATGTGGAGACCTATGGAAAGACGAGGCTCCATCTGCATTGAATCGGCCCTTCTTCCTCTCCTTCCTCTCTTGGTATACCGGCCCATCCTTTCCTGGGGAGCAATGCTTTAAAAAGACCTTTCCAATTCCTGGATCCTCAGAGTGTTCCAGTGGTGGGAAATGGGCACTGGTGGAGGGATGGGTATTTGACCACTGTATAATTGAAACCCAAGCACAAAATTTGTAAGTCTACAACTGTACCTCATGGTGACTCACTAATAAAAATTCAAAAAAAAAATATATCATTCATGCACAGGGGCCGGAGAGACAGTACAGCGGGTAGAGCACTTGCCGTGCATGCTGCTGTCCTATTTTGATCCCCAGCATCCCATACGGTTCCCTGAGCCCCGCTAGGAGCTGGTCCTGAAGGCAGCGACAGGAGTTAAGTCCGGAGTACCACTGGGCATGGCCCAGCAAAGAACAAGACAAAAATAGTAATAATCCATACACTCCTGGTCTAATGACAGTGAACTAAACAGGAAACTTGCTGATGTAGAAGCTTTATATCTACTTCTTAAAGCTCATTTCCTAAAAAAAAAAAAAAAAAAAAAAAAAAAAAAAAAAAAACACTCAGAAACTCAAGAGTATAACAAAGAAATGGGCACCTTGCCTTTTGCCTTTTCATTTTATTTTTATTTTATTTTAGGTTTTGAGGCTACACCCGGTGTTGTTCAAGGCTTACTCTCCTCTCTGCACTCAAAAATCACTCCTGGCAGCAGGCATTGGGGACCATACCCAGTGCCAGAGATTGAATTTAGGGAGGCAAGCACCCTACTTGCTATACTATCGCTCCTGCCCCCTCTCTCCACCTCCCCCAACCCCTCGCCACATTCATTTAAAGAACAAGTTGAGCCTAGTATTACATGAAAAATTGAGTTTCCACATGTAATTCTACTCAGATGCTAAATAGCAATTCGAGATATTCCTATGAATAACCCTGGGGTACCTTAAACTCAGCACTGTCTGTCTGCACTGTCCTCCGGTTGTTCATTGATTTGCTCGAGCGGGCACCAGTAACGTCTCACAACAAATTGTGAGACTTGTTGTTACTGTTTTTGGCATATCAAATAGGCATGGGTAGCTTGCCAGGCTTTGCAGTGCGGGCGAGATGCTCTCGGTAGCTTTCCAGGCTCTCCGAGAGGGGCAAAGGAATCACACCCAGATCGGCCGCGTGCAAAGCAAATGCCCTACCTGCTGTGCTACGCTCCAGCCCAAACTCAGCAAGTCCTTTAAAAACTTAATTCGTTCTCAACATGGTTTGAAACTTTTTGGATTCTTCATGGAGAGCCCGGCAAGCTACAGAGAGTATCTCACCTGCACAGCAAAGCCTGGAAAGCTACCCATGACTAATTTGATATGCCAAACACAGTAACAAGTCTCACAATGGAGACGTTACTGGGTCCGCTCGAGCAAACTGATGAACAACGGGAGGACAGTGCTACAGTGGTACAGTGCATGCTTCAGATGAAAATACAAGATCAAAAGATATTGTCAAGATTTTTTTTACTTCAAAATACCTCAAAATTAGTCAGAAAGACAGCAGAACAAATCGATATTATTATCAGAAAAGTAATTTTAACTGTTCTACACAAATGCTAGTCATTTAGAAAAATTCTATAAGCAGTGGAAGGGATTAAACCACAAACACTAAATCACAAACATATTTTCTAATATGTCATTATTACAAAAATGACAACAATCATAAGTTAAAAAAACATGAGCAAAATATAAATAAATAGTGGAATTTCTAATTTGCAAAGGAAATGCCAAGATAAGATGAAAGTGAAGGAGTTTCCAGCAGTTCTATCCTCACACTTTCTACTCAAAGAAGCAAACAAGATAAAAAAAATAAATAAAATATATATATATATATATATATATATATGGGGGGGTTGCATTGCAGGCAGCAAAACTAGGGTGACGGTGTTATTCAGCTACAAAGGGTTTTGACATGGCAGCAAATTTCTAACACTCTTCCCAGTGAATTGTAGAAATCTATGAAAACTACTAGGCAAAGAAAGCTAAAGACTCGCCTGAATAATAGAGCACACTGGTGTGCTGCTGTCACCACCAAAACGTCTGAAATAGTCAGAATACGCGGATTCCTTGCTCCAGGGAACAGGCACAAGTAGAGCTCGGGACCCAGTTGGGAACTCACATGTAGTGCTCTCTCTCTCTCTCTCTCTCTCTCTCTCTCTCTCTCTCTCTTCTCTCACTCTCTCACTCTCCTGTTCTCACTCTCTTGCTCTCTCTGTCCCTCCTCGCCCTCTCTGATCCCCTGCCCCTCCCCCATATCTTTCTTTCCCCACCCCGCCCCTCTCTCCCTTGGACCTTTAGATGCTTGTTCAAACATCTCAATTGTCATTTGCCACATTCTTCAATCAAGAAGCTAGATATACTGGGACCAGAGCAATAGTACAAGAGGATAGTGGTGCTCGTTCTACGTGCAGCAGACCCAGGTTCAACTCCCAGCACCCCATGTAGTTCCCACACCACTCCCAGGAGTGATGCCTATGCACAGAGTCAGGGGCAAGTTCTGAATACCCGCTGGGTGTGACCATCCACCCACATACATAATATACACACAACAAACACACGCAAAAAGGTAAATATAGCAAGGCTTGGAAGAGATCCACCCATATAGAAACTTTGCTAGATCATATGACCAAAATGTGAAGAACAGAATTCTGATGCTGCTTAAGAAATACGTTATTTGTGATCATAACATAGCATTGGACACAATTGCAATTATTAGCAAGTAAAAATGATAACTTCACATTTGACTACAAAAAAATTTTTTTCCTAAGCTGACCAAGAAAATTTGGGGGAAAAGAGTCATCCCAGAAAAGAAACTTAAAACCACTACATATTAAGAATGTAAATAGAGGGGCTGGAGAGATAGCACAGCAGGTAGGGCGTTTGCCTTGCACTTGGCCAGACCCGGGTTCGATTCCCAGCATCCCATATGGTTCCCTGAGCACCGCCAGGAGTAACTCCTGAGTGCAGAGCTAGGAGTAACCCCTGTGCATCGCCAGGTGTGACCCAAAAGGCAAAAAAAAAAAAAAGAATTTCATTGTATTTGGGGAGAAGCACACTTGGCAGTTCTCAGGGTTCCCTCCTGGAGGGCTCAGAGGACCATAAGGGGTCCTGGGAACTGAACCTGGGTTAGATGAGTACAATTCAAGTGCCTTACTGCAATACCTCTCTGGCTCTGGAATTTCTAATAAACACTGGTCACCCAACACTAATTGAATAAGTTATCTTACAGTCACTTGATCACTTGATCACTTGACATCCTGTTACTCATCGATTTGCTCAAATGGGCGCATCTTAGAGTCACTGTCACTGTCCTCTCGTTGTTCATCGATTTTCTCGAGTGGGCCCAGTAACGTCTCCATTGGAGACTTTGTTGTTACTGTGTTTGGCATATCGAATACACACGGGTAGCTTGCCTGGCTCTGCCATGCGGGCAAGATACTCTCGGTAGCTTGCCGGGCTCTCCGAGAGGGCCGGAGGAATCGAACTCGGGTCGGCCATGTTGGCTGCATGCAAGGCAAATGCCCTATCGCTGTGCTATCGCTCCAGCCCTGTATGATCTTACAGTATCATACATATATACATATGTACAATAGAAGTAATGGCTGAATGACCATTGATACAGTGATATTTGTGTACTGTATCTATGTGTGTGCATTTATATGTGATGTGTGTCTCAAACATGTGCATAAGTAAATTTGTGTGTGAACTAGTGGAGAGGCTGAATGGTAGAAATGTAAGAGTAATAAGAAAAACGATGTTCTAGTGCTGCTTTCTTCAATGATTGCTTATTTTTTTCCAACAGATGTTAACTGCCAATAAAAAAATATACCAATAAAAAAACAGTGTTCAAATAGTAAGATATGCTTAATTATATGCATTTATATGAAGCTACTCATTAAAATGAATCATAACTTTTCATCACCAGCTTTTCATACAATCCATGCACAACAACTATCATTTCTCCTAAGTCTGACATAAAGACAGCTCATAATTCTATTGAGAGGTATCCAAAATAAGGGAAAGCAGGGTTCTGATTTTAAATGAGCAGTGAAACTATGTAAGTAAATCACTCTAGAACACCACACCTTCTTACGGTGTTCCAGAATTTCAAGTCTAACAGCATTTACATTGACTAAATGCTCCTTAGAGCATTTCTAAATCATGTTACCCTTGTATCAGAGTCAATAAACTTTTTCTGTAGACATCAATAGAGTCTACATTTTTGTGTTTTCTATTTCAGACTGTGCATCTCTCTCACAACTACAGAATCTTCTGCTGAGTCCAAAAAGTCCCTCTCAGAGATACTTCAGCAAGTAGCGGTATCTGGGTTCCATCAGTACTTTATTCGTGAAAACAGGTGGTGGTCCAGGCTGACAGGCCACAGCCTGCAGACCCCTGGTTTGTATGACCATTAAAAAGAACAAAATGAATAGCATGAGTATTTTTAAAAAAAGGAAAAATTTATTATTACTGCTCTTGTTCAGATTAAATTATTTTACCAAAATAGTAGCACCATGGCCTAACATATAACTAACATATAACTTCTAGCACATACTGAAAAACATTTAAGTCAAAAGGGGTGGGGTCAGAGAGATAACGTATAGTGAGTAGGGAGCTCGCCTTGCATGCAGACCTGGGTTCGATTCTCAGCATCCCATACATCTGAGTAACCCCTGAAAGCAGAGCCAGAAATAACCCCTGAGCACAGCTGAGCAAAGCCCCCTATCCCCCCCAAATGCAGGAAATAGTGAGGGGGTGGGGGAATCTTATGGTAAGAGGAAGAGTTATAGTCTTTTTGTAATAATTTACCTGGCACTTACCTGGCACAAGGCCAACCCAAATTCAATCCCTCAAGACCTGTAAGAATTTTTGTAACAGATATTTAAGTCTTACATCCCATTTGACAAATACCAATAATAAATTTCATCCATCTTTTCATGCTTTTTCAGGGAAGTATTCCAACAGTTTCCCATTGGGAGGTGCAATGTATTTAAAACAAAAAACCACAAAGCAGCAAGAGCTGTCGTTTCTTGTTACTCCTCTCATAAGTATATTGTTTCCAACAAATTTTAAATAAAAGGCAACAAAATGTCAAGAGTATCAGAAATTTTTTTCAAAGTTATAGTGGAGCATGGAAGATTTTTATTTCCAAAGTTTTTAACGGACAAAAGTAGTTCTAAAGTCTGATTTAGAATGGAAAGCAAAGACGGAAAGCATGTAAGGCAGTTGAAGTTCTTATTATGTTCGGATTCAGAGGAGCTTAAACATTTGGTAGTTCAGTTCCTCTAAATCTTGTATGTGTTTAAAAGCTGTAAAACTTTGACAACTCTTTGCTTCTGTTAGCACTGACAGAGTAGGAACAATGAGAAATGATAAGCTCACCATGATGAATACCAAGCACGTTGGTCCGTTTTCTTAATTTAGTAATAATAATGTTTTCATGTGGAGCTGTGCTTCACGATCTTTAGTACTACAGCAAAACCAAATAATTTCATTTTGAATGTTCAACCCTCAAACTGAATTTTACAAAGGCCTTTACTGTAATATAAGAAACTTCAACATTTGACAGGATAAATATCCGAAGCCTACATTTTTATTTTGTGAATCATATGGAGGAAAGGAAATCCATTATTGGAATTAACTGATTCTGTCTGAAGGATGTGAACATTCTGCTATGTGCCTGCTTCGTTCGAGAACTTGAAGTATGCTGTTCCTACATCCAACACATTCACTGCCACCGCTCAAGTTTTTATACAGACATGAGATCACAGATCACACATCATCCTGTTAATCGTCGATTGCCTCGAGCAGGCCCCAGTAACGTCTCCTTCATCCTAGCCCTGAGATTATATTCAAGGCTCTTTAGGAGAATGAGACCCATCATTGTTACTGGTATTTGGCATATTGGGTACGCCACGGGGAGTTTGCCAGACTCTGCCCTGTGGGCAGGCTACATTCGGTAGCCTGCCAGTTTGTCAAAGTAGTCCGTCTGTCTACGGACATGAGAAAATATGGAATAAATGTCTGGGGAAAAAAGTCATTTTATGTACATGATAAATTATATTTCACAGAATGATATGTAAACATACCATCTGTGGCTGCATATTAAATCACAGTCTTCAGGCACATTGTTCTTAATATGATTATTAACTTTCAAAACAGATTCTGCTGCTTTCTCAGCAAATTTGTCTTCTGTTTCGTACGAACCCACTCCTATCTCTGAGGTCCCATGGCAGGTAGTAATTGCCAGCAAATATATAGCACAAGCTAATGTTCATCAACTTTATTGAAACAAATGGAGATTTAGCACCTAAATCTTTAAATTCGTACTTGTGTTTTTTTTTTAGACTCATTGTCCCCAATAGAATTTATTCCAAAATTTGGGCTGGAGTGGATTCAATGGGTAGGGCACTTACCTGGCACAAGACCAAGCCAAATTCAATCCCCCAAACCCCGTCAGTGATCCCTGAGCTCAGAGTAGGAAATAAGCCCTGAGCACCACTGAGTGTTCCCCCTCTAAAAAAGGTGAATAAATATAAAAGAATGAAAAATGTATTCCAAAATTAAATGTATTGCTAGGCAATAAAATACACATTTGTATCTTTGTCTATGTGATCAACATCATGGTAGCAAAAACATTGAGAACACTCTTTCCCACTCTGTTTTTACTGGTTCGGGGGCGGGGGGGGGTGGAACACATCCAGTAATGCTCAGGGTTCCTGGCTCTGGCGGTGCTCAGGGGACCATGTGGGATGCTGGGATCAAACCCACAAGCAGCTTACCTACTGCGCTCTTCTGGTCCCAAGAACACTCTGAATAGGTTCAACCACCCTTCCGGAACACATTTCACATGTGCTTGACCCGTCACTGCCCCATTATGAACTGATTCCTCCAATGGACAATATGGCAACTTTGTGCGTCTCCGTGTCTGCCACCCCAAGCAGCAAAGACAATGTCTCCCACCAACACCGAGTGATGAGTTGACTGTCCCTGACTACTCTTGAGTGCTGTTATCATCTCAATGCAAACTGATCATATCAGAATGAAATATTTTGTTTTCTTGTGCTTTGTTTTCAAAGCATATTTATGTGACAAAATGGAACTTCTAATCATTGCCTAGCAGAGGCTTAAAGGTCAAATTGGAGGGCTGCAAAATTTTTGAGGTGTACTTTTCCAACACCTAAAAATTGAAATTGGGACTGGAGCAATTTTACAGTGGGTAGGACATTTGCTTTGCATGCAGCTTACTCGGGTTCGATTCCCAGCATCCCATATGGTCCCCTGAGCACCACCAGGAGTAATTCCTGAGTGCAGAGCCAGGAGTAACCCCTGAGCATCGCTGGATGTGACCCAAAAAGTAAATAAAATAAAATAAAAATTGAAATGAAGAAAATAACACCCAAGAACTGCCTCTGGGTACGATTTAAGCACATTAACAGCCATGATTCTGAGAATTACAAAAGAATCTCGGAAGAGAGCAGCACATGGCAGAAATATATCTGGACCCCAAATATTTAAAAATTTTTAGACTTTCTGGGGCTGGAGTGATAGCACAGCGGGTAGGGCGTTTGCCTTGCACACGGCTGACCTGGGTTCGATTCCCAGCATCCTATATGGTCCCCTGAGCATTGCCAGGAGTGATTCCTGAGTGGAAAGCCAGGAGTAACCCCTGAGCATCGCCAGGTGTGACCCTGAAAAGCAAAAAAAAAATTTTAGAATTTCAGGAGTGCGTGGCTGCTTTCATGGCCGCACAACATCTCATACTATTCATAACACGCAATACAAAATAAATTATTTAGCATCTGCCTCTGGGGCAGGCTTGGGTGGTGGTGGGAAAGTTTGAAATAATGGTGTTGGGAATGTGTAATGGTGGTGGGATTGGTGTTGAAATGTTAAATGTAAACAACTATTGTGAACAACTTTATGAAAATAAAATTAAATTTTTTAAAAAGAAAATAACATGACTGACAATATCATCAAAACAAAGTATTCGGGGAAAACTTCAACACAATACATGAAAAAATCATTCACCAAAATTACTATGCATCGCTGAAAAAAACTGATGACTAACTAGCACTGTATCACTGTCCTACCGTTGTTCATCAATTTGTTTGAGCGGGCCCAGTAACGTCTCCGTTGTGAAACTTGTTGTTACTGTTTTCGGCATATTGAATATGTCATGGGTAGCTTGCCAGGCTCTGCCGTGAGGGCAAGATACTCTCGGTAGCTTGCCAGGCTCTCCAAGAGGGGCAGAGGAATCGAACCCGGCTTGGCCGGGCCAGCTTCGCGCAAAGCAAATGCCTTACCGCTGTGCTAAAGGACATAAAATCATGCTAATGGTTTAGAAAACTCGTTATTGATTAGACATTCACTGCTTTGAAAACTGGGGTCTCCTGCTGGCGCCCAGGAGGGGTGAGGGGTGCCAAAGAGCCCCCTCTAGTTTCGTCACTAATCTCAGATTATCTGCAGATTTTTAGAGGTACAAACGGAGTGACTGATTCTAAAGTTGCTATGAAAAGCTGAAAGTACTGAGGAGAAAACCAGCTCTGAAAATCAAAGACTGGATTCTACTAACTAGGGAAGGAGGCCCAGTTAGTCTGCATTTCAAGCATCCGCAAAGGAACCATCATCAAGACTGTGTGATGCTTTAGTTTTTTAAGTGGGCCCCAAGCAATGAGTGGGTTGGGTCCATGAAATTATCAACATCTGAAAGAGAAGACCAAATCAATTAGGCTGAGGAATGTTATTCAAGAGCCTTAGACCCTGGAGGAGTAGAAGGTCCTTTCTGACCTACTAAGGGCAGAATGGTTTGCTGTTTTAGAGAACACAAAAAGTTAAAGCAACAGAAACCGAAGCAATATACTGGCATATCCAGTTCTATGAGCACATGTGTCAGCTGCATTTTCCCCTCTTGTCATGTGGACTTTCATACCTTCATGTCTAATGGTTGGATGTGTGTAGGGGCTCTCACCACTCTTGGAGAAGCCCACATTCTCCCTTGAGCATCTCTCTCTCTCTGTCTCTATCTCCATCCATCTCTGTCTCTCTCCCCTCTCTCTGACACACACACACACACACACACACACACACACACCACATCCCTTCAAAAACCCTCTAAATAAAATGTTTCATTAAAAAAAAAAAAAGATTGTGTGACACCAACAGACGAGGCATTTCCAAGGACCAGGAGCTTAGCAGCCCAACGAAACACTTGCTCAGAAGTTCTTCATCCTCTGGACAAATTACTTTCTTGCTGTGCAGCCAGAAATTGTCAAATAAGTAGCAAAATTCACTGACAGAGGTTTTCAGGAAGAATAAGCCTCACTTATAAAGAATAGGGAAAAGTAAAGAATAAGGAAAGGAATAAAGAAAAGTTGCAACAAGAAACCTGTTGGAAAGATGCCTTCATTATTTCTCTGCGGCAGTATAAAGCCCCTTCCCTTCTCTGTCCCAGGCACGCGGAGTAACAATCCATAGAAGCAAGCATCCTAGGGCTAAGAAAGGAAGGACCCTTTTCATTACCGTTTCAATTTCCTTGATTGTGATAGTTCTGTTCAGGTCTTCCAGGTCTTCTTGGTTCAGCCTTGGGAGGCTATAGGAATCTAGGAATTTATCCATTTCCTCAAGGGAAGGAATCGGTCATGATGGGAGGTGTGTGCAGAAAGTGGATAAAGTACCAAACATGATAACTTCTCAGTGTCTGTATTGCAAACCATAATGCCCCAAAGTAGAGAGAGAGTATGGGGAATCATGTCTGCCATGGAAGCAGGGGGAGGGTGGAAAGGGGGGGTATACCAGGGATATTGCTGGTGGGGAATGTGCACTGGTGGGGGGATGGGTGTTAGATCATTGTGTGATTGTAACCCAAACATGAAAGCTTGTAACTCTCTGGTGATTCAATAAAATAAAAATAAAAAAGAAGAACGCAGCTAAGTTCACTGATGCTTCTCTCTAGCCTTCCACCAGGTTAGGACCACATGGAATTTTCTCCCCCAAAGCCACATCTCTATCCTTAAAATCACTTCTGTCACACATACTGTCCTCCCATTGTTCATCAATTTACTGGGCTCGAGCGGGCCCAGTAATGTCTCATTTTGAGACTTGTTGTTACTGTGTTTGTCGTATCGAATACGTCATGGGTTGCTTGCCAGGCTTTGCGAGATACTCTTGGTAGCTTGCTGGGCTCTCCAAGAGGGGTGGAGAAATCGAACCCGGCATGGCCAGGCTGGCTGTGCGCAAGGCAAATGCCCTACCGCTGTGCTATCACTCCTAAGTCACTTCTTATGTTTATATATTTTATATATAACTTATAGTTATGGAGAAGGAAAATAATAACGAGAAGGAAGGGGAAACAATAAACTTTTCCGTACTTTTTTTTTCTCCCAGCCAGCCCTTGGGTGAAAATTGGGCTTTGTTGTAACATTCTGTTGATCATCAAAGTTAAAATTAATTAATTATTTTAAACGATTTCTAACCTAGGAATTCCCAAGAGAAAACCCATCATGCCAAGGTAGGGTCAGGGACATGAAGACCTGGGATCTGACAAGAGGCAAAAGGAAGGGGCGGTATGGTCAATCCCTGACGTGGCTCTCACGGGAGGGAATGGGCTCAGGCCAAGCGGACTCAGAATAATCCCACGAAATGCCTGGAACACTTCCAGGGGGACGCTGGGAGAGAGGGAGAAATTGACTCTTCCAGTACTTGACTTTGAGGTAAGTCAGGCCAGGGTGAGTCAAGAGCCTGAGAAAAATTAGCAAGTGGGGGTGTATACTGAGTCTCCTTGGGGTGTAGAGTGGCTAGTCTCTGCTCCATCCATGAAAGACACAGGCCTGCTCCCAACCAGACCCAGTGACATGCCCAAGCCATACCGGAAGCCGACAAACAGTGAAAAGATTCCATTAACGCTCCCGTGGGCATCTTTCCTGACTCTATGGCATTTGATTCCACAGTCTGGACTGAGACTCAGTAGACACTGCTGCCCATCGAGGTGCCAGCCCCACTCTGAGGCTCCCAAAACAGCCTCGACATCTTGCTAAATATCAAGTGAAAAATTGCTTAGATGATGTGCTAAGGCATATTCCTCTGTATTCCACAATAAGCACTGTGTAAACATTGAGAGAGAGAGAGAGAGAGAGATTTAATTTGTGTATGGAAAGATGGATTACACAGTCAACTTCTTTAACTTTTATTTCCTACTGTGAATCAACAAAAGCCATGCTTTAGTGCCTCCTGGGACAAGTAATAGAAAATGCCACAGGAGCAAACTGCTGAGTTATCTCCACCCTTGTTCTTTTATTTAATATTATGTCCATGTTATTTTATTTAATAAAAGATACGAGGGCTGAGAAAGCACAATAGTGTGTCTGTTCACGTAAAGATATAAGAGAAATCAATTACAATGTAATAGAAAGCATTCTATTTTCTTATATACATTTTGTTTAAAGCATTAGGAAAGGCCACACTATATTAGGCTCCAAAATATATTTACTGTAATATAAACGACTGTAAGAACAGAGCTAAACATGATTCTAAGACCATTACTTGCTTTGTACTTCTGACATGTCCCCTGCATGTCTGTTTTTTGAATTATGTAGGACTAAAACTCAAAACTCAAATTCAAAACCAAAGATAATTACATACAAGACCTCTTTTTATTTTTAAGGGTCTCAACCAGCAGGCAAATGTGCAAGATTACATCCTCATTTAGGACATTGTGTTTTGTATCTTCAACAGTCTCTTTCAAGTTCCTCTCATTTCTAAAAATATAAATAAAAACATGGGGCCCGAACAAATAGTACAGAGGGTAGGGCATGTGCCTTGAAGACGCCCAGCCCAAGTTTGATTCCCAACATCCCATATGGTCCCTTGAGCCCACCAGGACTGATCCCTGAGTGCAGAGCCAGGAGTAAGCCTTGAGAAAGGCTGGGTGGGGACATCCCCCCCCCAAAAAAAAGAAAGACGGAAGAAAATATTTGCTAAATCTAAAACATGTGTCCAACAACTCTCTTCAACAGTGACTATTAGATACATTACAATGTGCTTACTGAATGTCCAATAGGCATTACCTCATTTATTCCTCCACGTATCAGACAAAGAGAACGCATATATGCTGTCATTTGCAGATAGACACAACTGAAAGACAGAAAAATTTAAAAAATTCACCAGTAATTCGGGGCCAGAGCGATAGCACAGTGGGCAGGGCATTTGCCTTGCACGCGTCCCACCTGGGTTCTATTCCCGGCATCCCATATGGTCCCCCAAGCACCGCCAGGAGTAATTCCTGAGTGTAAAGCCAGGAGGAACCCCTTAGCATTGCTGGGTGTGACCCAAAAAGCAAAAAAAAAAAAAATCACCAGTAATTCAATGGTAAACCCGGGATTTGAGTGATGGTAATCCAAGTGGCCAGAGCCACAGGTTAAGCCACTCCACTCTATGCTGTACCTCAAGGACAAGCTGCCTTTACCCCTAGAAACCAGGTTATGTTTGTAGCTCTAGGGTTCCTACAGACACCAGAATCACTTCTGCATACAAGGATCACTGCAGTCACAGAAAATCTGACCACACTGAAGCAAGTCCTTTTCCCATGAGACATCACGGCCTAATATGTGTTCTCTACACATCAAGAACCCACTTTTCTATGTTTGTAAAGGACAATGGCATCTGTCTCCTTCCCCACTGTGTGCTGATGGACCTCAATTCTGACAATATGACAGGGTTCTGCCCCGAGACAGAGGAGTCAGAATCCTTTTTCTTTATTGACAGAGGTAGATAATTCTAGAAAGACTCAGCTAACTATGATGTGTTTCAGGTTTGTAACTGAGCACACCCTGGCCTCAGATGCATCATAGCTGCTAAGTTCTTGCTCGGTATCTTACGGGCATCATCTCCATCCTCACAGTAGAGAGATGTTCTGATTTTATAGTTTAGAGTCATTGAAAGTAAAAATGGCTCAGAAATCAGGGAAGCAACTAAATTGGCCTCTGAATTTCTGGTAGGTCCAGACCCAAAGAGCAATCGACACTAGAGAGGCAGAAAGGTGTCAGCTTGAACGCACAAGCTCTTCTACTGCTGTATTGTACTGGTGTACACGAAGGGTTAAACCCTTTGAATTCCAATCCTTTACAGGATGACTTTTTTTCCTGTCCCCCTCCCAGACGCTCTCATCTTTAGCTTTCAACTTGATTTCATCATTTCCGGCTTGTCTTCTAAAAAGAATGAAACTTTCTGGGAGATGATGCTGTGGTGATACACGGAAGCACTTCACTGAAGTACACGCATCATCCCGCATTGAATCCCACGTAGTCACATCTACCCGACGCCTTTCAACTGGATGTTCCCGTTTGGAATTCTAACCCCTGTCATATTCCTCACCTTGCGTGTTCCTAACTTCACAATTGCACTGCTCTTCCTGAAGCTCAGTATGGTCAATGCCTCCATCCTGAGCAACAGCTAGAAGCATCAATCAGATTACACTCTCACAACTAGCAAAGGTTGGCAATGAGCTTTCCCTCCATGGACCTTTCGGAAAGCAATCAGACAAAATTTCAAGTGGGTTCAAGTCAGCCTTACAATGAGAAGGGCTACACCCGACAAGCTTGACTTAATTGTGCAGAGAACTTGAGGCTAACTGGGAGTCCTTGGATTTCCCCCTGGAACCGGTGGCCCTCCTGTGCTTCTGAGACTGCAGACTCTGGCTGAGAGAGAGAGAGAGACAGAGAGAGAGAGAGAACGAGAGAGAGAGAGAGAGCAGAGGAGCAAATGAGCACTTCTTCAGGGAACTGCAACCTGGGCGGAGAATTGATGGTGACTTCAGGAGAATGTGCTCTCCCATCCACTCACAAGTGTCATTTAAAGAGGATTTTTCAAGGCTTGGATAGACACCATTACTCACACGAATTCCCACTGCCTTCTCCCTCCATAACTCTTTACCAATTCTGCTCCATGGCTCCTCTGCCCTGTTTAATCACCAGCATGCATTTGAGAAGCGTTCCCCAGCAGTCCCAAATGAATTTCTTATAACGCAAATTGAATGAAGTGGTGAAAATGATAAATATGTCTGCCGTGTAACTGATTTGTTTCAAGCCAGACCTGCCTGAGGGTAAAAGGGGCTTCCCAAACAAATGACACCAACTTTATGTTTCACATGATCTGTTTTGACCATGATCTCTCTTTCCTCCCCTAAACTTTTTCTTTTCCTCCCCCGGAAAGGTTTTATCTGAGATGTTTTATGATACTGAGGTCAATTCTCAGCAGGGAATGCAAAGATATAAACTAAGACCAAAGAGAGGAGTTGATTTAGACAAAGGCTTCGCAAATGGAACTCATTTGTGGTTCACGCTGCTTATGTTCAACTTTCCCCAAGTGGCAGTTGTGGTTGGCAGAATATCATCTGCATCCCAAGATGTCCTGGCCTCATCCCTAAAACCTGGCTCTCTGCCACACATATCCATGGTGCACAGGGTGTGGTGGAGAATCGCGTGCAGGTGAGGTCACTCTCCTCATCAGGGGGTCACTCTCCTCACAAGGTCCTCGTAAGGCTAGAAGAGCCAGAACATCGGGGTCTAGGCTGTCACATGAGAAAGGAAGGAGCAATCAGTCTCGGGAGGCGGGCATCCTCTAGAAGCTGGACAAAGTGCGGGTAGCGTCAAACACTTCTGCTGATGACTTTAGCAGCAGGGCTGAAGCCATCCAGGGCCACACCCTAAGGAGCCCAAGTCAAGGTTTTAACAGCCATGAATTGTAAACCATTACCATTGGCCATGACGGTACTTTGGGAATCAATTTTCATAAATGTCTCCTTTTCAGACCTTTCCTTCCGCAAGTACCCCAAATCTGGACTTAGCGGAGCACTCTCCCAGCATTCTCAAACACATCCCTGTGTCCACAAGCTGGATGCAATAGGAGGAGATCATCCCTGTAAAGGACCATACCAGGGAGGGAGGAAAAAGAACGGGGTTTGTGGGGCGGGGGCTGGTGGGTGTATGGGGGGAGGGGTGTTTGTATGGGGGTTTGGGCTTCAGGCCCCCACCCAGCAGTGCTAAAGGAATGCCCCCAAGCAGTGCTCAGAGACCCTGTCATTCCAGGGATCAAACCTGGGGCTCCTGCATGCAAAGCATGTGCTCTGGTGACCTATTCCCCTGACTCAAAGAAAGTCTCTTAAGAACTAGCTCATCTTCATGGAGCATGGACGGACAATTCGAGACTAATGGAGTTATTTGTATGTGTCCGAAAGTTACTGGGAACTAAGGGTCACATGTTTCCACAGATGAGTATGCCGTGATCGTTGATATTTTCTACAGCTGTTTCGGGTGCCCAGAGAGTAAAGCCAGAACCCTCA
The DNA here is from genome assembly GCF_029834395.1 of Sorex fumeus. Taxonomy (NCBI): domain Eukaryota; kingdom Metazoa; phylum Chordata; class Mammalia; order Eulipotyphla; family Soricidae; genus Sorex; species Sorex fumeus. The sequence continues at coordinate 3,905,351 of NW_026606154.1, read as the reverse complement.
CCTGCTGAAGAACCTTTAGACCTAGTTCCCTGACACACAGGAATGCTGTATCAGTATTCCATGTGTAAATAAGTTCAATTAACAACGAGTTATAATTGCACAGGGAGATGAAAATTAGTTTAAACAAGTCAATTAAATCATAAACATTTCAGAAATAAGAGGATGTGTTTGTAATCCAATTAGTGTGTTAATATACTAATAAATTTACTGATTCAAATGGTATCTTAATTATATATTAGGGCACCAGAAGGAAAAAAAAACAGTATATCTTAATTGTCATAAAGGGAACTTTGGCTACAGTCTGACTGCATAAGCCTGGAGAAAATTAGCCATGTTAATAAAATCAAAATGCTCCTATCTAGAATAATAAATAAGGTTACTTGATGGCTTGGCTAATAAAAATGCATCCAAGGGACAGGAAAAATGACTGACTACAATGTTGTCTGCCAGATGCTAATTCCACTCAGCTCCTGGTGGGAGAGAATGGGACATTTCAAACGATGACCCAGAAAAAAAAAAAAGCCAATTCCAAAGTTTAAACACTCAGATAAGCAAGGGAATAAAATATTCCAGAGATAATTCCTGATTGCTATCTCAATTACCACAAATTAAGCTGATATTAATATACTTTAGTGCGGCTCAGACTTAAGTGAAATGAGCTGCACTTGAGCACCGACTCAAGGGAATGAGCTGATCTCCCATTTCTGCGTAATTACCTGTAATTCCTGGCGCATCTGGAGACCTGCGCCTGGCCCAGCCAAGGTCACCCAAGAAAGCCGAGTGGGGCTGTCTGCATCACCATCTGCTGAGGCGGGCTGGGCTGCCAACTGCCCTTCGCCAGCAGAGGGAGAGAGCCCTGCCCGACACCAGCTCAGAGACCGAGTCCTCAGGCCCAGGGGCAGAACGGGCCTGAGTTTTACACAAAGGGCACGTTTGTGGCCTCTGATGAAAATGCAGAGATAATGGGTTTCGGAGGGATGCGAGATGCCCCATTTTAAAACAAGTAAAATGTCTGCAAAGAATTCTGACGGTCCACTTGGTCTGAACTCCCACTTAATTTTGCATTTTTTGGCCGGCTCCTTGGGTCAGACAGAAAGCACAGCTGGTAGGCTGCTTGCCTTCCATGGGACTGACCAGGGTTCGATCCCTCGCACCGCACAGGGCCCCCCAAGCCCTGCCAGGAATGATCCCGAGGCAGAGAGTGAAGAATAAGCCCTGAGCACTGCCATTTACAACATCGTCAGAAGCCAGAACTCTGCCCGTCTCTCTCAATGTTTACCAGACTCTTTGTTGTGAGGATCTTGTATTTGCGATTCTGCTGAGCAGACAGACTCTTAAAGGCAACTTTCAGAGTCAACAGGGACTGGAGTGATAGGACAGTGGGGAGGGGACTTGCCTTGCATGCTCAGACTTAGGTTCAATCCCCAGAACCCCATAGGGGCCCCTGAGTCCCACCAGGAGTGATCCCTGAATGCTGAGTCTGCAGTAAGCCCTGGGCATTACCAGCTATGGCCCAAAACCCAAAAGAAAAAAAAAGAAAGAATCAGACAACGGCTAAAGTGTGTGGTTCAGCCTAAGTTTCGGACAGAGGTATCCACAATTATACCAGGCAAGCCAAGCTGAGACAGGGGAGGAGAACCGATGACATTTAGCACCAAGCCACAGTGGTCAAGAATTGTCCATGGGTGAACTAGAAAGACCAAGGCTCAAACTGGAATATGGGACACTCGAAATTAGGATCATGAAAGGGATGCACTTTGGAGAGAGAACTCTGGAGTCTGGAACAGGATGAGGGAGCATATGACTGTCCAAGAGGTAGAGGACAAGATTCTGAAGAAAGACACCATCCAATAAGAGTGTCGGAAGGACAGTGAGTCAGATTCAAAAGCAGCAGCAATGTGGACAGTGAAGTGTCACAGGAAGTGGCAGTTAGCTGGGCAGTAACATCTCCACAATCCGAAGAGGTGACGGGTCTGCTGGTGAGTGTGACAAAAGAGGGGAGAGGAGAAGGAGACCCACTGCTCTGGGTTCGGGGAGGTCTGCACACACTCTGAGGATCCTCCCAACATGGGCCACAATAAATAAAAGAGCCACCCTGAAAGGGAGACGAAAGAGCCAAAGAAGGGGGGAGATCAAGACAGATCACGAGACAGGGAGAGCTGAAGAGGGATGGAGGGACAGGGGACGAGGCTGACCGGGGCCATCTTGGGGCTCTCAGCCAGGCTGAAGTACACAGAGATAAAGAAAGGCACTCGGGGTCTCTGCTGGAGACCAGAGTGTGGAGGAAGAAGCTCAGGGCAACACAGCTGCCCCAAAACCAGCCTGAGAGAAATGACGGAGACAGCTCAAGAATTCCTTCACCTTAAGGAAACTGCCAAAGATACCTGGTTCTTCTGGACCATTAGACACTACACTGCCCAGACAGAAGCCAGCATCACATGGCCGCTCTTTCTGACTTTTTTTTATATGGTAGTTCACAATATTTCACTTAATCACTTAACTTCCCGTTAGTCGTCGATTTGCTCGAGCGGGTGCCAGTAACGTCTCCATTTGTCCCTGTCGCGTGCTAGTGTAGCCCAATGGCATCTGTTCGCTCCAGGAACATGAAGGGCCTCAAACCGATCGTTCATGATCTTGACGAAGAAGTCTGACCATCTGGTAGGTGGGCGGCCACGCGGTCTCTTGACATCCCGTGGAATCCAATCAGTAACAGCTCTAGTCCAACGGTCGTCTTTAAATCTCATTACGTGACCAGCCCATCTGATTTTCGACACCTTGGCAAATGAGACAGCGTCCCTGATCCTTGATTGTCGACGGATGTCAGAACTCCGGATTCGTTCTCTCATTTGAGTGAAACGTGATATTCCAAGCATAGCTCTTTCTATTCTTCTTTGGGAGACCTGAATGGCGTTCTCATCTTGTTTGCGTAGGGCCCAGGTCTCTGAGGCATATGTTAATGCAGGAAGAACAGTGGAATCAAAGAGATGTGCCCGGAGCCGGAGGTTCTTCATCCTCTTAGCTATTTCTTCGACGTTCTTGAAGGCGTTCCAAGCCGCTCTCTTCCTCCTGCGCAGCTCGGGTGCCAGGTCATTTGTCATGTTGACCTCTCGACCTAGGTACACATAGCTGTTGCATTCAGAGATGGTCGTTCCATTGAGAGCAAATGGGGCATCAGGAACAAGGCTGTTTCTCATAAACATTGTCTTCGTAAGATTCAGCTGTAGTCCTACCTTTTCACACTCACGGTCAAAGTCGGCCAGCATTTGTGCCGCTTGGCGGATGTTTGGTGTTATTAAAACAATGTCATCAGCAAAGCGGAGGTGGTGTAGTTGCCGACCATCTATCTTCACTCCCATTCCTTCCCATTCCAGTCGTCGCATGATGTTCTCGAGGGTGGCACTGAAGAGTTTTGGTGAAATGGTATCACCCTGCCGCACCCCTCTCTTGACATCAACGATCACTTCTTTGTAGAATGGTGAGATCCTGGTAGTGAATCCGCAATACAGCTCACGGAGGATCCTGATGTATTGGGCTTGAATGCCCTGATTGGCTAGGGCTTCAATGACCGCTTCCGTCTCAACAGAATCAAAGGCCTTCTTTAAATCAATGAACGTTAAGCAGAGCGGCATCTTGAACTCCCGAGAAACCTCAATGAGCTTGGTTATTGTGTGGATATGGTCGATGGTGCTGAATCCTTTGCGGAACCCTGCTTGCTCGCATGGTTGTCCTTCATCTAGTGTTCTGCCAATCCTATTCAGGATGACTCGAGTGAACAACTTGTAGGTGACAGACAATAGGCAGATCGGGCGATATTTAATTACATTTAATATTCAAACACCAATCCCACCACCATTACACCTTCCCACCACTGGGATGTTTCCATCTCAAGCCCCGATCTCTGCCCCAAAGCACAACCGAAATAATATATTTTGTATTATCTGTTATGAAGAACCACTGAAAATGCTACAAAAAAGTATCCATAGAGGAAACAGTACGAAGATTGTTTTATTTTGGCAGGGTCCATTAAGACATTCTTTAGAATATCCCTAACATGTTAAAGGTTGAGTGATATGAGCTTTCTCATATATTTCTCATATATATATACATATATATATATATATATAGAGAGAGAGAGAGAGAGAGAGAGAGAACAGGGCTTTTATCCATTCTGTCCAAATTATCGCCCAGCAAACGGCATCTTATTAAGTAACACCTGATTTTGGCACCAAGGAGACTCTGAAACTGCAACGTGAAGTATCCCGGACCTTTACCCAAACAGCATTCAGCCCAGCCTCGACCAAAGTTCCCATTTCATTTTTGTCTCGTCCCCAGTCTATCACCTCACAGAACTGTCTCATTCGTTAAACAAACTGTTATCAAGCACCTCTTATGTGCTATGTACTAGAGGAGATACAAAGATGAGGAAGATGGTACTGCTGTCCTGGAAGCGCCCGGAAGCTCGGTGAGAAGCAAACACGCAAACAAATATCCTAACAGTGTGTGGGCTGTGGCCTAGCAGACAGGTGCATGATACGTTGGAATGAGTGACAGAATTCCGATGGCCACGTTTACATCTCTCGGCCGTGTTCCAACTCAACTTGGTTGAGGCCTCATTTCTCCTGAATTCACTGTCACTCTCACTGTCCTCCCATTTTTCATCGACTTGATCGAGCGGGCCCAATAACATTGTGAGACTTGTTACTGTGTTTGGCATATCGAATATGTCACGGGTAACTTGCCAGGCTTTGCCGTGCGGGCAAGATACTCTCGGTAGCTTGCCGAGCTCTCCGAGAGGGGCAGAGGAATCAAACTCCAGTCAGCCTGAATTCACAGATTACTTTTTTTCTTGTAAGCTCATATTCATTTAAAAAGATTTCAACACCCCCCTTCCCCACCACACACACACACACACACACACACACACACACACACACACACACACAAACTTCCCGCCAGCTTTCTTCCCAGAATGTCAGCAAACATGGCCCAAAGGGCTGCTTCACGTGGGTGTTCGTAGAGACAAAGAATGAAACTGAAAATACAGGACTTAATTCCAGATTCTTACTTTATGACATAATCTGCTCCTTCCTATATTCATTCTGATGCCCAGTTAGTAGCTATGAATACCGCTAAAATAAATGTGTGTTACACACCGAGCAAGGTGATGTTTAGGATCTAGGAAGAAGAAACCAGAGCTCAGTTCAAATGAACTCTCATGCCCACCAGGAAAATAACACCAAAAAGTAGATTTTTTTTTCTAATTGGATATATACTATACATATACATATGTATATATGTGATATATATATATATACACGCACATACATATATGCTATTGAGTATATCCTATAACTGGCTATATAGAAATTTGTAATATAGTGTGTTTTATGTATTTGTCATAAATTAAAAAATTTGTTAATAGCACAGCAGGTAGGGCATTTGTCTTGTACATGGCCAACCCAGGTTCAATTCTTCCGTCCCTCTCGGAGAGCCCAGAAAGCTACTGAGAGTATCCCGCCCGCATGGCAGAGCCTGGCAAGCTCTCCATGGCATATTCGATATGCCAAAAATAGTAACAACCAGTCTCACAATGGAGATGTTACTGGTGCCCGCTCGAGCAAATCGATGAACAACAGGAGGACAGTGACAGTGATAGTGAAATAAATATGCATCTGCACACACACACACACACACACACACACATATATGCTACATATAATATATGCTACTATATATTTTTCTACTTCCTACTTGGAGGTATATACATAAAACTACCTGAACACATATACACGTGCATGTATAAGTATGTATAAATATGTGCGTATGTATGTACGTCTATAGAAACCATCTAATACAAAAGCCTTTGGAGATCCAAGAGATCCACCTCTCCTCTATGACTGTGTTATGGAGTAAGAAAAATATGAGAACCCTGAAGCACAAACATGTGGGCACCTTATTCACAGGCCAACCTCCCTCCCCACCCCACCCCCAAGAGTGCCATAAAGGGAGGGTTTGGTGCCAGCCAAGGCTATATTCAGGGAAACGTCTTCCTTGAGCTAGTGCTGGTACTCGAGTCACATAAAAGACGGTATTTCTTACCATCTTTCCCACTGTCATGCCATGCAGGGTAGGGTTCTAGGTTTGGAAGAGATGACAGGAGTATCGACTGAGTTGTTTCCGTTGTATTTCAAGTGTATTCACTCACACAAGGCAATAAGCGGCCTCAGCGCAAGCCTCTCCTCTCTCTGTCACTTGGACACCACCAAGCATCTCTCAAAGCCCTCTTCTTTCCGGGCTTGCCTTCCTTATACTGCACTCTGCTAGGTCATTTGCATTTTAGTTTTTTTTTTTTGTACAGTTTAATTCCTCCCAAACTTGGTATGCCCATTGATACCATAAGAGGATATCAATACACACACACACACACACACACACACACACACACACACACACACACGAATGCTAAATTTAGATATGTGACCCCAAGACAGAGCCAGGACTCCCAAACACTACCCAGAGAATAAAAGAGAGTTCAGCCTCTGGGACACTTCCTTATCTTCTCTCCACCTCAAAGAACACCTGCTTTCCAATAAATTTGCAAGAATGCTTACAGGCCTTTACCCAAAAGAAAGTGAAAATGTTGGTCCATAAAATGCCTGTACATAAAAACCAGAACAGTGTCACTCATAACAGCCAAAGGAAAAGAAAAAGTCATCAACAAACAGAAAATCAAGATATAATCCATTCATGCAGCTGACTGCTACCCAGAAATTAAAAATAAGAATCCACTTGTATTAGATCTGATGGATGTAACTGTCACTGTCCCTGTCCTCCCGTTGTTCATCGATTTGCTTGAGCGGGCCCAGTAACGTCTCCACTGTGAGACTTGTTGTTACTGTGTTTGGCATATCAAACACATCATGGGTAGCTTGCCAGGCTTTGCTATTTGGGCAAGATACTCTCAGTATCTTGCCAAGCTCTGCCGAAAGGGATGGAGGAATCAAACAGGCTCGACCCAGTCGGCTGCACACAAGGCAAATGCCCCACACCAATTAAAAATAAATTAAATTAAAAACTGTGTTCTCGGGGCTGGAGCGATAGCACAGCGGGGAGGGCGTTTGCCTTGCACATGGCCGACCCGGGTTCGATTCCAAGCATCCCATATGGTCCCCTGAGCACCACCAGGAGTGATTCCTGAGTGCGGAGCCAGGAGTAACCCCTGACCATCGCCGGGTGTGACAAAAAGAAAAAAATTCGAACCTGACCCCGGGTTCGATTCCTCCGCCCCTCTCGGAGAGCCTGGCAAGCTACTGAGAGTATCTCGCCCGCACGGCAGAGCCTGGCAAGCTACCCGTGATGTATTTGATATGCCAAACACAGTAACAAGTCTCAAAATGGAGATGTCACTGGGCCCGCTCGAGCAAATCGATGAACGACGGGAGAACAGTGACACAGTGATACAGTGATTATATAGAGTGGTGGCAGCCAGACACAGGAGTTATCATTCCACTGATATGGAATTCTAGAACAGGCAAACCAAACTACAGGGACAGAAGGCTACTCAAGATTTGCTTGCGGACAAGGAGGGGGTAAGCAGCCAAGGGCATAGGGCATAAGGGAGTTATGTGGGGGAGTAGATGGCGAATTCTATGCTGGTCAGTCTTACCAACCAGCTTTCTGGGAAACAAAGAATATGCATATATGCAAATGTATCTTTGTTTGAAGTTCTATTTATATTAAAATGTACAGTATGTATGTTTTAGTAAATACCTACTGTAGCACTGTAGCACTGTCCTCCCGTTGTCCATCGATTTGCTCCAGCGGGCACCAGTAACATCTCCACTGTGAGACTAGACTTGTAGTTACTGTGTTTGGCATATCGAATATGCCACAGGTAGCTTGCCAGGCTCTGCCATGTGGGCAGGATACTCTCAGTAGCTCTCCAAGAGGGGCGGAGGAATTGAACCCGGGTTGGCCACGTGCAAGGCAAACGCCCTACCCACTGTGCTATCGCTCCATCCCAAGATTACGCCCTAGATAAGTAAATGAAATCAGACAGCTAAATTGTGGGTAAATATTTAATGTCTACTTCAATTTGTTTCTTAAAGATACATAAATAAAGCAGACTATATTGCATACTATAATAGCCAATTATCATTGGATACATCCATTAGTACTTGCCAGACTCTTACATGCTTAGGATTACCTATGATCCAATTCAACCAAGTTTTCACAAATAAAGAAATATCCCAATTCTCTACTCCCTTCCCCAGTATATATATTTTCATTACCTTTGAGAGGTGACATATTGTTAAACTCTTTCCCATTCCCTTGCAAATTGCAAATTGGAACCTAGACTGTTCAAAGACACCAGGGAGCTTTTGGAGAACCAGGTAATAGTTCTTAAATCCTGCCAGAAAATACCCTCAAATACCCTCCGTGTCCTGGTTACTCATTAAGCTACAGCTCACACATGACACTTCCTAATATAATCTACATTTTAAACATTTTATCCTTCGTTTCCAGGTAGACAATCAACTGAGAAATAAGTATCTACCATGTCCCATGCTATCAATAATCTCCCAATAATCCATTTCAACTAACATAACCTTCTTGTGCATACATTGATAGAGAGCATTGCCTACATTAAAATAAAACGTGTGCAAATATACCAAGATCACAAAGTGTATCCGATCATGTAATCAGGAAGCGTTTTACTTTTTAGCATATTTGTTTTTTATAAAATTTATTAATCTCATGCAGAATTTTTAAACTAATGGTGGTATTAAATAACCAGCAATGAAAATGCCTATCGCTGAAATAATCAGAAAGCTCAACCCAGGTCCAGCACAAGAAAATTTTCTGTATCTCCCACAGGTGAGTTGGGGGCAGGGGGTATGGTGGGGGGGTGGGGAAGGGTGTACATCTGTCAAAATCATAGAAATCTTAAAATGGATGCACTGTCTTCCCGTTGTTCATCAGTTTGCTCGAGCAGGCCCGGTAACGTCTCCATCATGAGACTTGTTGTTACTGTGTTTGGCATATCAAATACGCCACAGGTAGCTTGCCAGGCTTTGTCGTGCAGGCGAGATACTCTTGGTAGCTTTCCAGGCTCTCCGAGAGGGGCAGAGGAATCGAACCCGGGTCGGTCAGGTCGGCCATGTGCAAGGCAAATGCCTTACCACTAGGCTATCACTGGGATATATACATTATACTTCAATAGAAATGATCTTACAGAAAATGATTGGTGTCCCTTAAAGTTCTCTTGGGTTCTATTTTTTTTTTATTCCATTTGTATTCCGAAGGACAAATCATCTCCTCTCATCACTTTGTGAGATGCCCATATTTGCTATCTTATGCTCCTTCGGGTATCTTTCTCCCTATTTGCCATTTTCATATAATCCATGTGCATCTGGATGTTGTGAACGTTTTAAACTTAGTAAGTTTAGCTCGACATAAAGAAACCCTGACTGTGTTCCCTCCATGGTTCTCATTGCTGGCACTCATACTTCCACCCACTGAGGCACATCGTGATAAATCATGTGCAGGTCAAGGATAGTGTAGCCGGTATGGTAACTGCACTAGCAGGTTCAATCCCTAACATTGGCGTATGGTCCCCAGAACACTGCGAAGTGTGAATCCTGAACACAGAACCAGGAGTATGCCCTGAGTACTGCTGGGCATGTCACCCTCCCCCCGCAAAAAAAATCAGTATGAAACTTCCATTTCCTCCATTCCTTATTTTTATCCTCCTAATTAATTAGCATCTATTAGCTCTACCTCAAAATAGCCATCATGTTAACTACTACAGCATCTATCTATCTTAAATTACTCCCCCAAGCTTTATTTGGGGGGGGGTACAGGAGAGGAGGAGAGGGGGTTTGGGTCACACCTGGCAATGCTCAGGGCTTACTGCTGGGTCTATGCTCACGGAGCACTCCTGGGAACTATATGGGGTGCTGGTATCAAAGACGGGGCAGCCCCATGCAAGGCAAACGGTCTACCTGCTGTACCGACTCAGGCCCCATGCCCCAAGCTTCATAATCAGCTCTCTGTACTTAGTCTTGGCTCCAGAATCATACCATTCTGCAATGTATGTATAAAAGGATCTTTCATATGTATAATTTTGATCCTGTTATTTATACACACACATATATATATATATATATATATATATATATATTCTAAGCACCTGCCTGATTAGGTCCTGATTACATTTTCTACTTAGTTCAACACATATCTCCAATCTCACTGAAAGGTTTTCATATTTTCTATAAAGGAGTCATTATTTTCTTCTTTCCTCCTTTCCTTACTTTTTCGTTCTGTTTTGCTTGTGAGTTTCTTGATTAGGCTTGGTTCTTGGTTTGGGGGCCACGCCCAGTGCTGTTGAGGGGTAACTCCTGCTCATTCTAGCAGGGTTTCCTGGATCACCTCCATGGGCAAAGTCCCCCTGAGGCTGTTGGCCCTCCCGGTACAATCTCTCGCCCTCCGGCACTGTGAGGTTGGTCCACCCTCCCTGACAGGGTCCTTGGATTGGAGACTGCCTTCAGCGTACTTGTTCTCTGCACCACAACAGCTCTTCCCTGAACACTGACTGAGTCTTCATCATAGTAAGGCTGAGAGGCTGTTGTCAGGTACATCTACTCTTTCTGATGTGTCCTACACATCAAATCCCAAATGGCACTGTTGATGATGGGTCTAGGATTCTGCTTTAAGAATAGTCCAACAGTCCCACTCCCAGACTTCATACAAAGCTTAGCATCCTGCCCCAAAGACCCAGGTCAATGACTCCACTGTCCAGCATTTTTTTTTTTGGCTTTTTGGGTCACACCCAGCAATGCTCAGGGATTACTCTTGGCTCTGCACTCAGGAATAACTCCTGGCGGTGCTCGGGGGACCCTATGGGATGCTGGGAATTGAACCCGGGTCAGCCATGTGCAAAGCAAATGCCCTACCCACTGTACTGTCACTCCAATCCCTGGTGTCTAGCCTTTCTAAAGCCCAATCCCTTCCACATTGTTCAGGTGGACACGAATCACCTTATCCATATAACACAGGTTGAGAATACTTCCTAAAATGTAGGTTCTGTGGGGTTCCTTGGCCTGAGTTCAGGAATTTCCCCCTTTTCACCTCAGCCTTGGTTGCTCACTTCCCTTCCTTCTTCCCCTCTCTGGCTTCCCACTGACTCCCATTTCCAAAGGAACACTAGAGCTTTGAACGTTTCCTCCATTTCCAATCCTTGTTTTAAAAACACTGGTTACTTGACTCTCTGCTCTGGGGCTGACCACACTCACTCATAGGTTATTGCAGATTCAGGGACCTAGGGTTGGTATTTCCATTTTAACGGAATGTGATTTGCGGATGAGCTCAAAGGACAGGATGGGATGTGGAGGAACAGCCATTAAGGGAATTCTCTCTCCTTCCTCTGAAGTCCTACAATGGAACACCACATCTCCTTTATTCCAGCTCTTTCTTTCCTGCCTCTCAACATCTGTTGAGCACGCCCGTCACCCCATTTAATTCTCATTCCAGCTCTACGAGGGAGAGTGACAATGAGATTATCCTGGTCAGCAATTCATGCACGAGGAAACCCACGTGGAGACAAGAGTCAGTGCCTTAAGGATCTTCAGCACGGTGCCTCAACGCCTCCATCATCAGTGGGGAGCATGAAAGATTCTAGGGGCCGGGGGCGGCAATCCGAGTGCCACACGGACGCGCCTGCAGTCAACTGTCGTAGTATTGTTTTGGAGTTGGTGTGGGGAGGGTGTTAGATATGTGGCCCACAGACGAGCTGTTTTCGAGCTCAGGGGCAGACATACGACCTACAGGCTCACCCTCCGCCAAAGCACGTTCATGCCGCAGCCCCAGACGCTTGGCTCTGGCTGTTCATCGATTTGCTCTGTTTGAGCCGGGGTTGGATGACGGGGCTGGGGAGGGTAGCAGGCTAAAGTCAGAAACAAAGCAGGAGGAAGGGCACACAGCTTGCTCGTGCAGGAACAGCTCAGATAGGAGAGTTCACCGGTACTTCTCCCTCCTGCCTTTGTCGTACAGACCCGAGCCATCGGGGGGCCGCAGACCCCCGGGCCCCTGCACACCCCACGCAGGCAAGGCCGTGCATGCCAGCTGCCCCTCGGACGCTGTGCTCGCGGTTTGCATGAAAGAAAAGCTTGAAATAAAATTTACTCTTTGCTCTCAGCAAGAACTAATACTTATCAAATGCCCTGGTCAAACACAATAAAATCATACTGTGTAAGGAAATTGCTTTTGTAATTGATTTACTAGTTTTCATAGGAGGGAAGGGGCGGCGGGGAGGGGCGGGGGGGGGGGGAGGCAGCATTTTGGTAGCGTTTTCATACAATTGCTTGTCTACAACAACCAAAAAAAAAAAATCTAGGTTTCAGTTTTTAAAGATCCAACATCTCTTTCATTTGGATTTTTAAAAAAGTAATAGAATGAGGGAAAAAAAACACTAAGGTAAGCGGCAGGCTGGCTGTGTGCTTCTTTGTAGGAAAGCATAGAGCTGCCAATTATTTACAGGAAAGAAAGTGCTTCTGTTTCTGCTGCTGCCGGTCCAAAAGCAGAAAAATAAAACAGACGAGAAATAGGCCGGCAGTGCTTATGTGTACACACACACACACACACACACACACACACACACACACACACGATAAGTAGGCTGGCATTGCTTATACACACACACACACACACACACACACAAGAGAAATAGGCCGGCATTGCTTATACACACACACACACACACACACACACACACACACACACACACACACACTGTAGCAGGCAAAATGCTCCGATCTGTCTCCCCAGGATCCCACACAAGGCCCCAGCCCCAGAAAGCTTTCATCACTTAAAATGGAAGAGGTCAAGGTAACAACTGCATTCAAGTTTTCTGGCGGTGAAATTACTTGACCCCCCAAGACAAACCTCTACATCTCTGGCTAAAAAAATGTGCACGTAGTCATTTCCATATAAGATTACAAGCACCTTCAGGATGAAGGGGTGTGTGTGTGTGTGTGTGTGTGTGTGTGTATGTGTGTACGTGTGTGTACATGTGTGTGTGTGTAGCTGTGTGTATACAGGCCCACATAGAGTCCTAAGACATGCCTTTTGAATAAATAAATGAATTTCAATTCCCCCCTGACTCCGGTGAAAAGCGTCTTTGAGTGGATGTCAAACCAGTATCTCTTCAACTAACTCTTCAGGGCAGTAACCCTTCCAAGGCTCCACCCTGAGCTACCATTTGTAGGACACATCAAAGGACGCGGAGAAGAGTTGGGTGTCAAAGGGGGCTGGGGGAGGGGGGGGAGGAGGGGCGGGAATAGTAAGAAGAAAAGCTCTGAGAAGCAGACAAAGTAGGCCGTGGCACACGTAGATCAAGGCTCCAGCTCCAGGGGCTGGGAAGAGCATGCAGGGGTGGAGGGTACAGGGGCTCCCAGCTTCCCACCAGCGCAGGGGGCCAGTCCCAGATGCCCCTGGCAAGGCCAGGACAACACACGAGCACAAGCACAGAGCTGGAAGACCTCCCGGAAACCCAAAACCACAGACAATGAGTGCCAAATCCCAGGAGGCAATTTTTGCTTGTTTTGCTTTTGTTCCATGGCCACACCTGAAAAAAAAAAAAAAAACAATTTGGAAAGCTCAGGACTTTCTCCTGGCTCAAGGGACGAGGTGCAGTGCTAGGGTCAGCCACACGCAAGGCAAGCACCTTAACCCCCCCCACCCCCCCCGCACGGTCGCTCCAGATCCTTAAATGGGGGTCCCTGCTGACCAACACACATACATGTATACCTCCGCACCTACATACTCTGCTGACATACACACACTGCCTGTCTGTACGTCGCTTACATATACACACATACTACATTCACATACTTTGCTGGCACATATGCTATTCGTTAAACGGTGGCTGCTTTTGGTAAACACTCCAAGAAACCAGTCACATTTAAAAGCTTCACTGGGAACAAACTAGAATATTTCAGGAAACTCCTTTGACGTTGTGACATGACCTGACTCATATTCTGAGGCCTCCTCATCAACTAGAGTCCCTGTCTTTAAAAGCAATCCTGCAATGCACATGTATTGATAAGATGTTTTTGCTTTTGTTTTTTTTTTCAATTACCCTCATAGTCAATATCTAATTTTCGCTCGAGATGCCCCAGAGGGGGCAGGTGAGAGCCCTCTCCACCCCAAGGGACCCAGCCCTGGCAGCCGACCTCCACTACCCACCGCTGCCACGCTCCGGGCCACTTTCCAGACCTGGAAAGAGTCCCGATACATCTTAAGACACATCATAAGACACTTCCTACCCATTTTCCATAATTACCACACCATGTTTGATGGAGTTCAGACAGTAGGCAACAAATCATAGAGAGAATATATATATATATATATATATATATATATATATATATATATACATATATATATATATATATATATATCTTGGAGAGCCTGATAAGCTACCAAGAGTATCCTGCCCACAATGGCAGAGCCTGGGAAGCTCCCCGTGGCGTATTCAATATGCTAAAACCAGTAACTATAACAGGTCTCATTCCCCTGACCCTGGAAGAGTCTCCAATTGTTGGGAAAGACGAGTAAAGAGAAGCTGCTAAAATCTCAGGGCGGGGATGAAGAGAGATGTTACTGGCGCCCGCTCGAGTAAATCAACCAACGGGGGTGACAGTGATACAATGATACAGTTTTGTTTTGTTTTGTTTTGTTTTAAGGTCATAGGCAAATTTAAGAATCCCTATACGCAGATTATCTCCCCCAGGCCTGGGTAGGGGATAAGCACATCTTCTGGGCGCAATTAAGGCAACTTGCAAAGCAGGCTCCACCCCTGAGCAACCCAGCAGAGCCTGTTCCCAAGCAGAAACCCAACATGCTGGTGCATTTTGCCCTTTGCATTTAAATGAAATCCAGGTGACATCCTGGACAGATGACTTCCTGATGAGAGCACTTGCAAAAAGGAAAGGCAGGAAGGCAGGGCAAGCCGGCTGGGCACCTCACCCCCTCTGCTGCATCAGAAGTTTCCTGAAGCAATTCAGAGAAATGAAGTGAGCATTTCAATATCTCCCCCCCCCATCCCACCCCTCACCCAACCTCCTCCTAACCCGATTAATCAACTTAGAGAATCTTCTATTTAAAGGCTCCTCACGCCTGAAACACTCTTGCCTTCTTAATGTGCCGACAAGGGCCCAGATAGGAGGGTCGGCACCTCCCAGGAAGCCAGGACCTGTTTCTCTAGACCCGCACAAAGAACGCTCGCCCACCCTTGTTTCATGTGAAGGAGATCTGGGGCACGTGAGCGGCCCTTTGGAGCGAATGACCCCACTCTCAACTCACTTCCTGGATTACAGTGCATGGATTACTGGAATTCATAATTGAATAATATGTAGATGTCACCCCAAGGTGCTAAACCAATCCTACTCCTTGCAATTGCCTGTCTCAAAAAGAATGACACTCACTCCGGCGTTTTCCCTCTGATTAGAGACACTATAGATCTGCAGTCGCCTCCGTGTGATATAAATCAATAAAGAATAATTTTCCAGGCAGTAAATCAATTGTCAGTTCACAGACCCTAATACCCCTGTGTGGGGTTTATTGAAAAAATGAATGGCAGCCTTGTTAGGAGATGGGCAGCCAGCTTTAGAGGACAGGAGAGTGCAACCCCGGACTATTACATCCACGAGGAATAACTCCTTCCTGCCCAGGCCATAGTGTACTCTCCAGTGACATCATAAAAACCTTACAGGAAAACAGCAAGACAACACATTTAAGAGTGAGAAGGTAGGTGAGGTTTGAAGAGCCCAGGACCTTCTAGCTGGGACTTTCTGCACTCTGGGCCTGGGGGCCCAAAAAAGGTGAATATTCTCCATCTTGGCCATCCAACAGGTTAGACACTAGACACTAACCCTGGGGGGTCATCACAAGTCCACACTGAAATGTGCTGTCAGACCAAAATAAACACTGCATCTCAGACACAGTGCAAGATGAAAAGGAAGGTGTCCCACTAATAATAATAATTGTATGTTGAAAAGGTTAAGACTTTGTCATATGGGGTTAAATCTCTATATTGTAGAGAGCAGTTTTAACTGTGTGTGTGTGTGTGTGTGTGTGTGTGTGTGTGTGTGGTTACTAAAACAGAAGCATCTATATGAGTCACCCATTTCTATCACGCAGTTCTCTCAATACAGTTTAGACGCTCAAGTACTCAAAGAAGCAGGCATTTAAGCAAGGACTTGAGTGACACTGCACCTTCTGAAGGATGCTCATCAGTCCTCTGAACCAATCGGTGTGGTGTGGGTGGGTGGGTATAAAAGAGAACCCCCCACCCCCTGCCTGGTGTCACACTAAACAGCATATATTCAAAGCACCGGACAAACAAACAAACAATCACACCTCCTGCTGTCCACAGAGCCAGATTTCAGCTCATGAGAAGTACAGGAAAGGGTACATCAGGAGGAATTTGATGAACGTCTCGTGGAAATAGTTTAAATTTCTCTTCAGAGTTATTTTTGGTTTAAGAATCACAGACAGATTAACTTCTTATTTATATGCCCAGACGCTCGCACAGGAACTGACTCCAGAAACATTGCAATAAAATCTGGAGTATTTTGTTTACTTCCTAAATAAAGGATCAAATAAAATTATTAGAGAGACAAAGACCTATTCCAACTAAAGTATGATTTTTCAGATGCAATTTATACCCATGCAGATGAATTTTTCTATTGCACCAAGCTAGAAATACCCACAGAATAAAGAGAAGAGATTAGGACTCTAGACTTCACAAAAGCACCCCTTGATAAAAGGCAGACAGAAGTGAGAGTCAAGAAAACAATGGAAATGAGCAGTAACATTAGTGAAGGGCTAAGTCAGGTCAAGGTAAAAACGGATGTTATGCTAGAAAAAGAGTTAGAGATTTAAGCTAATGAATTTCTCTGATTGGCTGAGGAAAGGCACAGCTTTCTTTTTTTTTCTTTCTTTCTTTTTTTCCTTTTTGGGCACACCTGGCGATGCACAGGGGTTCCTCCTGGCTTTGCACTCAGGAATTACTCCTGGTGGTGCTCAGGGAACCATAAAGGATGCCAGGGATCGAAGCTTGGTCAGCTGCATGCAAGGAAAATGTTCTACCTGCTGTACTATCACTCTGGCCCCATAAATATTGGGGTGGGAGGGTGTACAAAAGGGGTGGTGAGCAGAAAAACATGGAAGCAGCTCTGATCCCTAAGACATGATATGGAGTAACACAGACAACGTATTTACGGACAAATATAAAGACGGGCCAAGCCATCTTGGAGCACTGCTCTGAGAGGACATCAGAGCCTGCGTGCGTCTCAGGCTTAAAACAAGGAAAAAGCGCCCAGCTGTAGCATCCCTGTCCCACCCTCCAGTGACCCTGCTCCACCCAGACTGCTTCTTCAGAAGGTTTGCTACAATTTTTGTTAAGAAATCATCATCTCGGGGGCTGGAGTGATAGCACGGCGGGTAGAGCGTTTGCCTTGCACATGGCTGACCCAGGTTCGATTCCCAGCATCCCATATGGTCCCCCAAGTACCACCAGGAGTAATTCCTGAGTGCAAGTCAAGAGTAATCCCTGAGAATCACCGGATGTGACCCAAAAAGAAAAAAATCATCATCTTTAAGAAAATGAGAAAAAATAACTCAAGACTATGTGGGAGATGTTATATGCAGAAGTAAAAATTAATACTTTTCTATTGTGAATAAAAAGACTTGTCATAAATTTAGACTAGGTTCATTTCTTATGCTAATAAAGTCAGCCTGCATATGGGGCACCTGAACATTAAAAAAAAAGAGCAAAAAACGCAGAAAATGTACTAAATATTTACCTTTCCTAGTCACCTAAAATGGAAAGACATGTAGGTTTAATTATTAATTTCACTATCTTATCAGATGTTTCACTAGCCCATAAATTTGCAGCCCTAGTACTCTTGAAAAATGGAGAAGACATTCGGTATCAAATTTAAATCTACAGCTTTAAAAAAATACTTGCCTCTTAGGCTGCAAATTAAAATCAATTATTCTATATCACCTGAGTTTCAGTAAATTAATATGGTATAAAATATGCTTCAATGGCATGCCTATGATTTATAATGATTGAAGTTTCCTGAAACAAATAGCCAGGAGCAGTTAACTTTCAAAAATTACTTTCAAAAGTTCTCACTTAATCTGTGAAAAATATTGCCTGAATCAGCATAAGAGCTTCCTAGATAACAGAATATGAGAAACAATTCTTTTTCTTTTTTCAAGAATTCTACCATTAAGTTAATGCCTGTATGTTATTCTTTGCAGGTACCATAATTTCCATGTTCAGAGGAGTCTATTAAGAATATACTTCAGGGGCTGGAGTGATAGTACAGCGGGTAGGGTGTTTGCCTTGCACGCAGCTGACCCAGGTTCGATTCCCAGCATCCCATATGGTCCCCTGAGCACCGCCAGGAGTCATTCCTGAGAGCAGAGCCAGGAGTAACTCTTGTGCATCACCATATGAGACCCAAAAAGCAAAAAAAAAAAAAAAAGAAAAATATACTTCAATGGGATACTAGCTGTGATATTTTCAGTGACCCAGAGTCAAAAGTCCTTAGGAATACGCCTGGGTGGGTGGGAGGAGGAGGAGGTGAGCCCAAAGTTTACTTAGTTCCTTGAGGCTGCTCTAACCCAGTACTGCAAATGGTAAGACTTAAGACATCAACAACTGATTCTTGCACCATTTTGGGAGAATCAGAAAGTTAGAAAGTTTGTGTGGTTGGTTCTGTTCTGATGGAGAGGGAAGGGTGCCGGGTCAAGTAGTTCACTTTAGATTGCTCGTGCGAACCGTCACCCGCTGAAAAGATGTCAGCCAAGATTAATAACGAGTGGGTTGGAGAGATAGTCCAGCCAGTAACTTGCCTTGCATGTGGTTGACCCAGGTACGATCCTTGGCATCACTTATGATGCGCCCCCAAACAGTGCCAAGAGTGACCCCTGAGCACAGAGTCGGGAGTAAGCCTTGAGCACTGCTGGATGTGGTCCTCAAACACAACCATAGATGACGGTTGTCTGGGAGTGGGAGACAGCAGGGAATAAGAGGAAGCCCCCCAGCTTTTCTTTGACCTCTCACCTCTCCCCAGATAGACAGCAGGAGGGCGGGGACCTCAGCCACACGCAGTGGCTGTGGGCAGAGACCAAGGAAAGCGCAGGGATAGGGTCCCGGCCACAGGCCAGCAAGGGGGCACCAGCCAAGGAGCCAATTTCAAGGCAGCTGCCAGAGCCAGCAGAGAACACAGAGCCCAGAGAAGGCCGCCTAAGACATTGCAACTGGCAAGGGCCACAGGGAAAGAAGAGGATGATGTCCTTGGGCAGGGCACTGGGGAGGGACCCAGACCCATCTGCTCAAAGTGCTTTAACCTTGACTTTCTGAAGCACAGGAGTATTTTCGGCAAAGCTTTCCTACGACCTTGAAGAACCCAGGAGCTCAGGGATGAAATCCACCTTTGTGGGAACAGCTCCTTCTGGCAGCTCGCAGAGAGACTGCCCCAGCCCTCCAACCTCCCGCTGCCCAGAGGAGCCGGCACTGAACCCCAATATCCACATTTGTCCTTCTAGGACCCTCTGCTCCCCATCACTAAGCTCCTCCTCGGGGTCTGTCCATGATGAGTATTCAACAGTCTAGCCTATGATGGCAAAGAGAACTAGATATAAAAGAATTAATATGATGCCAAAAAGAGCTCCACTCAATGCAACACACTTAAAAAAAAACAATTTTAGCCCGACCTGAGCAACAACACAGCAGGGAAAGCATTTGCCTTATACAGAGCGAACCCAAGTTTGATCCCCAGGTCCCCAAGCCTGCAGGAGTAATCCCTGAGCACAGAGCCAGGAGTAAGCCCTGAGCACTACCAGCTGTGGCCTTTCAAACAAACAAACAACACCACAAACGATTCCAAGGGCAAGGTATGGGACGTCAGCCTGGTGCCCGCAGTCCAAGCAGGTCCCTGCTTCCAGAACACACTCCTGGTGCATGAGGCAGCCTCAGCACAAACACCAACTCCCCAGAGACTAGACGGCAGGCTGGGGACAGAGCCTCTCCAAAGCCCCCTCCCACTGTGACACCTGAAGGAAATGGGCCTACAAGAAAGTGCAGGACGCAGAGTGAGAAGAAAAACCCACAAATCCATGCCAGCAGTACCCCTAATAGCGTCTCTCCCTGGACTAAGGCACCGCAGACAGCCCCAGCTTTCGGGAAAGGGCAGGGATACTGCCTGATTCAACACAGAAACTGAACTGTGGTTGACTCAGCGACCCCACTTCCGGTTTCTACCCCCAGGACACAAGCACATTCAGTGAAAAGGATGGATTCACTACAGCAGTTAACTAAGATATGGAATCCACCTGGTGCCCAAGGAGAGCTGGGTGGATGGTGAAGATGCGGAATGCATACAAACAGGATACTAGGCAGCTGTAAAGAACCACGGAGTCGTGCAATTCACCGCAACAGGGGTGGAAGTGGAAGATGCTCCGTGTTGGATGAAGTGAACCACCAGAACAACAAACATGGCGTGATGGTGTGTATATGTGGTACCTAGAATAACTGGATGAAGGAATTAAGAGATGGAATGTCAGGGCTGGAGCGATAGTTCAGCGGGTAGGGCGTTTACCTTGCATGCGGCTGACCCGGGTTCGGGTCCAGCATCCCATATGGTCCCCCGAGCACCGTCAGGAGTGCAGAGCCAGGAGTAACCCCTGACCATTGCCGGGTGT
Source organism: Sorex fumeus (assembly GCF_029834395.1). Lineage (NCBI taxonomy): Eukaryota > Metazoa > Chordata > Mammalia > Eulipotyphla > Soricidae > Sorex > Sorex fumeus. Next base: position 3,884,573 of record NW_026606154.1, on the reverse strand, counting down.
GACTCAAAAAAGCAATAAATAAAACAAACCAATCAGAGAGAGAGAGAGAGAGAGAGAGAGAGAGAGATGGAATGCCAAGATCCCCCTTGGCCCCTGGTGTACGGAGAACAGAGAAGGGAAGGCGTTGGGGAAAAGAGGAGACAGCCGGGAGGCAATGGGGAGTGAGTGCGCAGTCATCCAAGTCCATCCGTGGCGTAAAAAAGCAGCACAGTGAAGCCTCCAAACCAGAGTCCACAGTGCTAGAACCAAACTGCCCAGGTGGGGTGGGCTGGGGGCGGGGGGTGGAGGGAAGAAGATGGCAGGGGGGTGTTGGGACAGTCTGTCATAAGACTCAATGTCAGTAACTTTGTAAAATATTATGCCTTCGTTAAACAGAATCACAGCATTTATCAACCCGGATCCAACAGCAGGAGTGAGGGCTCCTTTCTCTCACCCCGCCTGGACGCTCCAACCTGTCTGTGACCCACACCAGGGACAGAAGAAGCAGGGCTGAGCCGGTGACAGCTTTCGTGGGGCTGGCATCATGGACTTGTTTTTTTTGGGGGGGGGGGGGTCACACCCAGCAATGCTCAGGGGTTAGCACTCCTGGCTCTGCACTCAGGAATTACTCCTGGTGGTGCTTGGGGGACCCTATGGGATGCCAGGGATCAAACCCAGGTCAGCTGCATGCAAGGCAAACGCCCTACCCACTGTGCTATCGCTCCAGCCCCTGGCCCCATGGACTTTGCTTGATATCTGAACGTCAATGACTTTACACAGAGACGCATCTCCAGTGCGCCCGGTCCCCACTGGCCACTGTTCTGGGCTGCATGGGTGAGACACAGACACACACACAGGACAATTCAGTAAATGAGGTAGCCTTGGCCACTGCCCCCAGCACAGACTAGGAGACGGAATACTTCCCCACCAGACAGCCAATTCCTCGTTCAGCTTCTTTTAAGTCACTCCATTTTCTCATCAGTTTTTCTGTGCGCTTCTCTAAGTTCTATTCACTGACTTTAGTTTTTACTCTTAAAAAAACATTAAGTAAATCTAATCCCGCAGCACTATGCTTCAATTACATCTATCCCAGCTCCCGAGTCATTTGCCTGACAGCGTTCAAAGGCATAATTGTAAATTACAATTAGTATACATCATTGAACCATTTATCTCCGTGTTGTCAAAACCTGCCTGAGGAAAATTTCCGTGGCAACCATTGTATTTTGAGCTTATCAACAATTACCTTCCTTAATGTTTCTGGCTTCCGGAGATAAGATGAGAACAGCCCATTACCCAATCCCAAAGTTTACAGGAGAAAAACAAATAAACAAACCAACCCTTCTGGGTGGATTGAGCAAAGATTATACTGGTCCACTTTCCGTGGGTGCAAAGATCACAGAATTTTTGGCCTTGGGATCCCAACCAGACTGGCCTTGGGAGATGGAGGAAACCTCAACCAGGAAAACAAGGCTGGAGAGCTTGGGCTGGAACAAAGGCTGGGAATAAGCATAACAAAAATGACCATCAACAGGTCCAACACCTTGGCCATGCCCTCGTGACAGGGGGTGGGAGTGTGTGGAGGCAAGAAGGGCTTGAGAAAGACCAAATAGAAAGGAGCCAGGCTGAGGCAAAGGCCATCAATTCAGCATTCTGGGTGTGGGCTTCATCTCAATTAGGGTGTACAATTCCGCTGTCTCCACTGGGGGGGGGTGGGGGTGGGGAGGGGAAACTGGGAGCCATGGTGAGGACAGACTTTCCTCTTGAGTCTTTCTCCTCCACGGACAGGACTGATTTCCACTCAGTGCGGGTCCAGTGGGTCTCAGCAGCCGGGGGAGAAAGTAAGATGTGAAGTTGGGGACCCGAGTGATAGTACAGAGGGTAGGGCACTCGCCTGCCCTGCATGCAGCCAACCGGGCTCTGATCCCTGGGATTATATATGGTCTCCTGAGACCACCAGGAATCAGCCCTGAGCACTGCCAGGTGTGCTCCAGGCGCCCCCAAACAACAACAACAAAATATGAGCATCTGTTCTGCTAAGGGCAAACTTCCTCAGTGCCCCCCACCAGGAACCCGTGAGGTGAGGAAAGAGCAAGGCCGCAGGGTCCCCAACCCCAAGCTGCTGGCTAGCTCGCTGCTCCCCACCTCTCGGGAGTCACCTCCAGCACAAGCAGATTTCTAAAGCATTTTCCCTCGGGTGAAAAAGAATGCTTGGGGCTGGAGTGATAGCACAGCAGGTAGGGCGTTTGCTTTGCACGAGGCTGGCCCGGGTTCGATTCCCAGCATGCCATAGGGTCCCCCGTACACCGCTAGGAGTAATTCCTGAGTGCATGAGCCAAGAGTAACCCCTGTGCATCGCCGGGTGTGATCTCAAAAGGAAAAAAAAAAAAAAACCTCAGACTGATCTGAGGCTTCAGCCTGCCCCACGCTGAAGTAAGATTCCAGTAAGATTCCCCACCCCACCCCAGGCCACCTCTCCCAACGCTCCAGAGAGCTGCCTGAAGCTTGGAGGTACCTCGGGAAAACTCTGACTGAAAACTATTGCCACGGGTCCCAGGACTGGAGTCTGGGGAATCTCACGGGGGCTTTGAGCCGGCCTCCCTGTCCCTGGTGTTTGGAACAAACAGGAAAGAAATCCCAATCTCCTTGGACTGTAACTCCTGAGCAGGCTCTAATTGCCAAGTGGCCAGATGCCAATACAGTCAGCTCTCTCGGTGGCAACTGGAGGAATTCTACGGGGTCTGAAATGCTGAGATACTTACTTATCTCACTGACAGCAAGAGGAACGGCTGTCACAAGCCCCTGACATTCAGCCCTTGTAGATGCAATTCTCTCTACAGATATGGACAGACCAAAGTGCCCTTGGCTTTAACTACAGCCTACAGCAGGCCCTCGGCAGGATTTTCCAAAGAATGGCCTGTTTACATTTCCCTCCCCTTTCCTCACTCTGGCCCAGGGCTAAACTTAACCAAACAATCCTTTGATTAATGAGAAGATTGGGTTCAGAATCTTCTAGAGCAGAAGTCTATTGCAGTTAGCTGGATTATCTTACTATCTCAATTAAACCCACAATTAGAAAGGAAGGTTTCAATGACCTCTTTAAATAATTCAAGTCACAAAACTTCCAGGGGAAATCGTTGGTAGTGGGGTTCTTAACGGCAGACTTGATGATAAATGGTTGAATTTCACTCCAGAAGTGAAAAATAAGTTAAACAAGTAGGACTATATCGTACACACACACACACACACACACACACACACACACACACACACACTTCTACAAGGCCACAGAAACTACAGAGATTGAGGCACTGGCCTTGATGCAGCTGAGCCTGGTTTAATCCCCAGCACCCTGTGGTCCCCTGCTCACAGGCTGCTACAATCAATTACCTGTCCTGTGGTCCAAGAATTTCCAGGAGGGCCCCCTGCAATCGCTTGGAAGACCACTCCCCAAATAATATTACACTTAAAACTGCATTAAAAGCTCTGCACAGCGAAGAAAGTGATCAACAAAATGAAAAGGCAACCTGTTGAATGAGAGGATATTTGTAAATTATATATCTGACATTGGGCTGGAGCGATAGCACAGCGAGTAGGGCATCTGCCTTGTATGCGGCCGACTAGGCCAACCCGAGTTCGATTCCTCCACCCCTCTCGGAGAGTCTGGCAAGCTACTGAGAGCATCTTGCCTGCACAGCAAAGCCTGGCCGTGATATTCGATATGCCAAACACAGTAACAACAAGTCTCACAATGTTACTGGGCCAGCTTGAGCAAATCAATGAACAATGGGAAGACAGTGACAGTGATACCCGACATATAAGATATATTTAAAAAGCCAAATATAAAACAAAACCAATATCTGAGAATTTAGCTATTGAAAGAGGATCAGCTGAATTTCCCCTCACCAGCAGTTCCATTTCTCCCCCATAGTCCAAACACACACTGCATCCCCAAGATCCTGCCTTAACATTTTTGGAACTCCCCAGAACCATAAAACCCTATCTTGGATGAGATCATGGACAAAGCTCAAGGCAGGTGGCCAGAAAGCCTCCAAGCAGCCGGAGTACCCTGTATCCTGAGTAAGCACTTGCCAAGTGCGAAGAAAGGCCATTAAAAGGACCTTCCCCAAACTCCCAGACTTTTAGACTAAGACTCCTAGTTTCTCCCCACACGGGAATTTCCTTTTCCTTCCTCTTCTACTTTTCAACTTTCCAACTCTGAGTCTGAGCATCTTCATAACCCATCATTTTCATTCTTGAAAATACTGAAGAACTTGGGAACCAACACCGAGACCTGCTGTCACATCTCCTCCGTCATTGTCTATCTATTTATGAGACTACTGGGATTTTCTTCGGATGACAAAACTGCGAATTGTTAGGCAAATATTCTTTTCCATAAGATCCATGATGGATGAGCAAAATGAAACAAATTATTCTTATATGTTTAAAAAAGTTTAAACATTTTTTTTAAATTTCTGAGCCACACCCAGTGGTACTGAGGAGTTACTTCTGGCTCTGCATTCAGAATCACTCCTGGCAGGCTTGGAGGACCATGTAGGATGCTGGTGATCAAATCTGAGTGGGCCACATGCAAAACAAGTGCCCTATCTTCTGCACAACTGGCCTACAACTTTTTAACAGGGTGGTAAAATGTGTGTGTGTGTGCGTGTGTGTGTGCACTCGTGCAGATAGAACAAGAGAAAGAGGAAATATATAAGGTAAATCTAACAATATACTATGGATATTTACCACACTTGTCTTTGACTTGTATATTTTACTATGAAATGTTTCAACGTTTGGAAAACAGCATTTGAATATACACCCAATGGAAGGCTGTGAATCAATATTGCCTCTGTACTACTGGACTCCAAATGCATAGACCTGCTATTCCTCCAATTTTTGTGGTATGTTTATTTACACATACTTAATAATCATAGCCATCTGTCTGTTGGCCACTACTCAGATGTATGTCCTTTACACCAATTGGTGCAATGATATCCCTTACGGTGGAAGAGTCCAGATGTTGGGAAGCACGCCAATCAATTCATTTCCGATGACCACCCTGAAGTGGCCCTGCCAAGACCCAAACATGATTAAAAGATGAGTCAGAGGAACAAACATGCAGGCTGGTGATGGGAGTCAGGGAGTAGAGCATCTTGTTCCCAAACAAACTCGTTCCCAAACTTACTTGACCCAAAAAAAAAAAAAATCTGGAAATCTACCTTTAAATTGAACAAAGAGAAAGTGGTACCCAGTGAACCATCCTCACAGTCCCCTACAGAAAGCACCGCCCCCTCTGAAATGCACTGATCATGCAAAGGTCTTGAAACCCAGGCTAGGAGACCCCGCAGGGAAGGGAACCAGCTGACATGGGAAGAGGAAGTCGGTGTCGCTTCTACTGTAGCCCTGGGCAGACTGACATCAAACACCCACTGTGGGTCCCGAAAGGGGATCCTGCAAGGTCCAAAACAGCTCCCTCAAACTAATGGATTTCTCAATTCCTTTCTCCCCCCCCCCCCCCCCTCACTGCACCCGTCACTAGGACTCACTCAGATAACGCTGCAAGGGAGCTCAAGTTGGCTCCTTGCTTCACACTGCTGTAGCTGTGCCTGGCAGAATTCCTAGAGCTCTCAGCTTTCCAATGACTATTTCTTGAATGAACAAATTCCCATAAAACAATAGTTTTCTCATGTGATCAAGCATCAGAATTTCCTGAAACACCAGAAAAAAACATTCTCTCTCTCTCTCTCTCTCTCTCTCTCTCTCTCATTTTTGGGCCATACCAAGTGATGCTCAGGGGGTCATTCCTGGCTCTGCACTCAGGAATTACTCCTTGCAATGTTCAGGGGACCTTATGGGATGCCAAGGGATTGAATCTAGGCTGACTGCTTGCAGAGCAAGTGCCCTGCTTGCTGTACTATGTCTCTGGTCCCAGGGTCTGCATTCTTAACATAATGCCAATGCTAGTGGCCTGAGGACCGTATTTTTGATACTCACTGTGGTAGGAAATCTCACTTTTCACTTGCCCCATACTTCCCGATAGCTGCTGCTTTGGAAATACACTACCATGCATTCCTCTTAGACAAGCCTCAAAATGGGCTTCATTGTTTATTTCACAAATAATCTTCTTATGGTATCATAGAAACATTTAAAGCTGGTATTTAGATTAGTTTGAAAAAATACAGACACCTTCCCATCAATCAAGTCAAATATTTACCACAGGCATTTTTTTTTTTTACCCTGCAAGGGGAAGCTAGAATCCCATATTAGCGTTGAACATACTATTCCTCCAGCTCTTGTGTGTGCATTTGGAAGAAGGCTTGGAAAATATGTACTCTCTCTCTCTCTGCGGCACAATTGCTCTGTGAAGCATGCCTGCCCCCAGAGAAATCAGGTGCCTTTTGCACTGCAGAAATTTATGATAAAGAAAGTCTGTTTATGAGAGGCAAATGTGTAACTCAAATTCATCTCCCAGTGACGACTTCAGAATCTGAACGTTTTCCAACTTCTCCCCTTGTGAGTTGCTTGAAATTGCTGTTTTTCAAGTCAAGAACACCTGTTTAGTGTTTTTCTCTTCGACCTCCCTGGTAAATGGAGCCGCCAGGAAAACAGCATCTGAAGGTTTTAATGAATAAGAAGCACAGAGTACTGAGAGATTCCAGCACATTAAACAACCCTTACCCGGTCCCCCTAATGAGGGAAGATCAAAAAGGGAAGAAAACAGTTGTGATATTGGGCTCTGGAGTTTGTTTTCAAACGGCTGCAAATGGGCTCAGATGAAGCAGGGTAGAGTCATGAGCAATTTGCACATGACTGTGAAATCACACACGCAGACATGATTTGGGTAAGTGAACAACTAAAGGTGTGATGTTCGGCATCAGGCTCCCTTCCAAATAACTTTGCATCCAAGCTACGTGTGGCACTCTAGCAATCAAACTTCCACTGGTGCTTTTACTGCTGGGTCAGATCTAAGGAGAAAGCAGGAAGGAGAACCACGGACCAGCAGGGGCAGGGGGCACTCAGGATCCTGAGTGGACTTCCCCTGGGCCCCAGTCTGCCAACTTCCAGGTCTGGAGCGTAGAAATGCAGGCGGCCTCTGGGACAGGAGAAGTCAGGAAAATAAAGATTCTTTTTTCCTTAAAGCTTCCAGAAGAACTGCAACTCGGCCAACGATCTAATCCTGAAGTGATCAATTCTGCATCCAGAACTGCCAAATGATATCTAAATCCATGAAATAGTAACTCTGGGTTATTTAAATCATGGCGGGTCAGAGAGACAGGACAGTGGGTGAAGCACTTGCCTTACATGTGGTCGACCCATGCTCAATTATGGGCAATAGGAGACCCCTGAGTCTTTCCAGGAGTGACCCTTATGTGCAGTGGAAATTTAGCCCGGAGCACTGCTGCTGGTCTTACTAAAAAAAAAATAAATAAATAAATGAGGGGCTGGAGCGATAACACAGCAGGTAGGGCACTTGCCTTGCACATGGCCCACCCAGGTTCAATTCTCAGCGTCCCATATGGTCTCCCAAGCACCGCCAGGAGTAATTCCTGAGTACATGAGTCAGGAGTAACCGCTATGCAATGCCAGGTGTGACCCAAAAAGAAAAACAAAGCAAAACAAAAAAATAAATGAATCAATAGTTTATGGGAGTATGTTGAGAAGTAATCTAAAATCAGTTAGGGTTCTAGTTTTACATTATTAAATGTTTACAATATAACCATTCACAATAACCAATATAACCTTAAGAATTGGATAATGGGGCTGCAGCAATAGCACAGCGGGTAGGGCGTTTGCTTTACACACGGCTGACCCAGGTTCGATTCCCAGCATCCCATATGGTCCGCCAGGGGTAATTACTGAGTGCAGAGCCAGGAGTAATCCCTGTTCATTGCTAGAAAAAAAAAAGAATTGGATAATAAAATATTAATTGTGGAGGAGATGCAAAAGGATATACTTGGCCAAAGATGAGTAGGTTTCCTCTATAGTCATTCTAAATACGATGGCAGTCTCAAGAACACACTTCCACTGCTCTTTGGCTGTTTTCCCCTGCTCCGGTGAGGTGTATTCCTATAAATAGCTAGGTGCTTCTGCTCCTGCATTTAGTATACTTCCATCACATTATGGCTTTGGAAGAAAACAGGAAATTATTAAGAGGGCTAAAGGGGATTCATTTAGTAAACACAACAGACGCCTCGTCTCTGGGTTTCATGTCACATCCTAAAAGCACCTCATCAGATGGCTTGACTGGAGGGTCAGTGAAGACAAGAGGCTACTGCACCTTAACACGCCAGACAGCATCGGGTTAGAGAAGAGGGCAGTCCGTGGGGTTCTTAGCTGCTGACAGAGCATCGCTGTGGATTTAGCACAGACTCTGGGAGAGGACTAAAATGAGCAGTCACCGTTCTATAGAGCGGCTTCACTTCTTGGCTGGAAAACCTGGAGAGCGTTCAACTCAAATATTCGCCATATGCTAGCAGTTGAGCAAGATGCTACAAGAGCATTGAGAAATGTCTACCCCTGACCATGGAATCCTACTTCTACGACATTTCCAAAGTACTGAAGAAGTGTGTATTTGTATGTGTGCGGATGGTTTTGACATATGTGTGTTTAGGTCTTTCTGTATTTTCTGTATTTTCCCACCCTCCCCCAGTCCCAAGTGGATGGCTAGGCTATGCTGGGTCTCCTCGACTCAGGTATCTGTTTGGTCAGGGAAAAGAAGCAAAAGAACGTCAACTCCATAGATTTCTTTCTATTGCTGGTAGATTCGCAAGAGATATAAAACTTCCGGTGTGGGAAGGAGGGAGGAGACAAAAGCCCAATAAAAAGAGAACAACATCATTTCTCACAGGACAGAGTGAGAAATGAGTGCTGGGCTTATTAACTACTTGACATGTTGACCCTTGAGGAACATGAGGGTCAACTCACATAGCTGAAACTTTAAGTATACATTTTGGCTCTCCCCACAAACTAGTAGTAGATCCAAAATCTTCCCAATAATACACACCATCAATGAACACACATCTTTTATGTAACATGTACTACATTCACATTCTGATACATACCTAACAGCAAAGTAGCTAGAGAAAATAACATGTTTATTAAGCAATTCATAAGAAAAAAAGATATGCACCTCTCAGTACTATTTATGAATATCATTAGTTAACAAAATGAATTATCTGCCTTTCAGTAGTCGTTTCGATGTTTACTTATATGGTACAAAATACCATAGATGTTACTCATGCTAAACATCAAACATGAAGCAGTGAAAATATCCATACTTTATAGCTATAGTAATTAAAGCATTGATAGTGAAGAAGTAGCAGTGTGACTGCAATGTGATTTTTATATTTTTAAGGGGAAAAACATCATCCAAGGGCCTGAGAAAGAAAGTACAGTGGGAAAGGTGGTTGCCTTGCACACATCCAACCCAGGTGTGATCCCTGGCACCACACATGGTCCTTCGAGCCCCCCGAGGAATGTGCACGAAGTGGAGAGTCTAAAGTCAAACCCAAGCATGGAAAACTGTGCCCCCCGCCCTCACACCCCCTGACCCCCCCCCCAGCCCAGCCACACACAGTATCCAAGCACAGCAAACCCATGCACAGCAAACCCACGTTACTCAAGAGCTCCCTCTATGCATCTAAGTTTTCATCCACCCAAGTAACTCAGGTTAGACTTTCTTCTCCAGTATTGCCACTGACAGAGTAATTAAACCTTGTTTTAGTCGCTATGGTCCAAGTATGAACAAGACAGAAAGAAGTTCTTTACTCCATGGAGGTTGCATACTAAAGAAAAGGGGCAATAAAAGAGGAAAGATAAAGGAATAAATAAACCTTCTCAGAACACTTAATATTCTTTAGCACAGCGGGTAGGGCGTCTGCCTTGCACGCAGCCAACATGGCCAACCCGAGTTCGATTCCTCCGCCCCTCTCGGAGAGCCCGGCAAGCTACCGAGAGTATTCGATATGCCAAACACAGTAACAACAAAGTCTCCAATGGAGACGTTACTGGGCCCGCTCGAGCAAATCGACGATCAACGGGAGGGCCTTTACTTTTTTTTAGTCATTACCACAACACAAACTATTCAGCTTTTTGTAGTTCAAACCAGTGGGGACACCATCTACCAAATTTTCTTGAGTATACTCACCTGTCTTTAGTCATATTATTTCTCCCAATTATATGTAGTTAACAACTAGACACTACATAGGAGCACCATTTTACCAGTGATCAATGTACTCATTATATGCACACATATACATGTGTATATTATATATTATGTGCCTAGTATATACACACATATGTGTGTATATAATATATATATATCAGCAGACACTTTACTGGTAACAATATTTATCAAACTCTTTTATAAAAAAACATACTTATAAAAATATGTAAATAGATAACTTACATTTATATAATATATTAATGCAAGATATATCATAATCCATAATTATATATAAATATACACCTATACTTATAATTATATGTTTATCAAACTACTTTGATAGTTGCTAGCATTTTGTTTTTTGCTTCACAGAGGGAACCAAAATCTCTCTCATGTTCTCCAAACTATTCACATTTCAACCAGTGTCAGATTTTTTGTTGCTCTCGGATTGATTACCTCTGCAATGTTGATTTAATCAAAGGAAAGAATCCAAATGTTCCCAGGAAGGACAATCTGACTCTCTCAGAAGCATACGCTCACCAATCAGCACTTCGAGGGCCAAGGAGGCATTTCCTTCACTTCCCAGTGTCCCCGACTAGTTCTCTCTGGTCTTATTAAAACCTTGTCTCTTTCATTAAAATAAAAAGCCCCTGAAAAACCACAGTTACAGATTTTCTGCAACCCACAATTTATGGCTGCTACTTCCAACCTTCAAAAGCTTTTAAAAATAGTATCAGCTCTATTATTCTATATTATGGTAATTGTAGTAAAGATTTAAGAGGCACTTTAAGACTTTTTAGCTCTCCAGTATATTTCTGCTCCAATTTCTTGCCCAGGCATTTGGGAAGGCAGCCCCATTTAAAAGCTTTACCCTCTGCCCTCTGATATCCAGCTTCCCTCTTAACTACGGCAGCTAGACCTCTCTGCACAATTAGGGTAGTTAGGTCTCCAATTAGAGCTCGGCAAAACGTGGGGCAAAGCACATCCTTCCAGAAGCCCATTCCATTTATATGCATCTGACAATAATCAAAATTTTTCGCCTGTGCTTTGTACCTTTGGCCCCTCTGCCATGCTTCACATCCCCTTGTTAACTCCCTACCCCTCCTCTGCTCCCAAAGGAAATCTGTGAAGATAATCACAAGATTAAATAACTCCGATGCCACTGCTAAAAAAAAAAAAAATTAAAAAAGAAAAACAAAAACGCTCAAAGCCATTAATGTAACAAACGCCAAGTGGCCACAGGGATGTATGTCCTATTGCAATGCAGCTGACCTCACCCTCTCTTCAGCATAGATCTGCTATTTCGAGTGAACCTGTGTTTCTCTCTTGCTGCCTGGTGGAGGATGGATGCGATTCACGACACCCCAAGAAACAGTAATGGAACTCCCACAGAGGCGAACATGCACAAGACCCCAGCCTCAGGGGTGCCTCCACGGTGGCCTCAGTGTTCAGGTCACCAGGTGGGATCAGCACTTCCAACACGACTCCCTCCGCATACCGACCTTCTAAGGCATCTTTCCTGGCTGCACACCTTATGGGAGAACCACAGATGTATGCTCCTTCTCTTCCTCCTTAGAGTTTCAGCAGCATGTGGACAGCACCAATGGGTAAAAGTCCCCAGCTCTGCCCAGAACAGCGCCAGACTTGCCTGGCTCTAACGAGATCCCTCCTACTCCAGAGCCAAGATCCTCTATGGTGTCAACAGTTAGCAACAGGGGAGCCTTCCCCCCAAACTTCTCATTGAGCGCATCTCCCCCTTGACTCCCAGCTTTCTTCCAAAGCCAAGGTTAGATTCCTCCCCCACAGTAAATAACCTTAAGTGCTCCCGCTTTGTTTTGCCTTGCTCCGAGTTTCCCTGTAAATTTCTGAACAGTGGAACACACAGTGATTCCTGCCCACTGGTGTTTTATGATTTTAATTTGCTCAAAAGCTCCGAATTTCATTATATTTCCCCATTTGGTGCATGGGATTTTTACAGTTAACAGATGTTCACTTAATAGAGTCTCCTAGTGAGCAAATCAGCTTTTTCCCTCTGGTATTCCTGTAACATTCTCGTCCTTTCTGGGTCTGCCAAGTTTATCTGGCAGCGGAAGCACAAACTGAAAAGTGAAGCCGCTCTTCAGAAATGTATATTCTCCCTCCATCAATCTCACTCATTCCAACTTAACTCCTTCCTCATTTACGCCATGTGAGAAGCTCCACAGGCAGGTTGCACTTGCAGATGCAAGATGTTCTGCACGCAATAAATATTGTCTTTGCCTGCAGCCATTGCAAATACTGAAAATCGTTATGCATCCAATGGTCCTAGACCAACAACCAATCCGTGAGTTGTTTGTGGAGTTTGGGACTCACCTCTATCTCAAGACACTGAAATAACTCACATGGCACCCATCCAGAGAATGCTGACAGCTCTGGAGATAGTTTATTGGCTAGGAAAGGTATGCGGAAGATGCAATCCTCAAGTTCCCAACAGGACCTATGAGGTGAAATACACAACATTCCAGCGACAGTGCTACTGGAGTCAAAAGAACAAGAATGACGGCTGTTGAGAGGCCGTTTGCAACCCCAAGCCTATAAGTAATATGACACGGGGCAAGTTTTCTTATGAGGAAATCAAAGACTCAGCCACGAAGTCCTCATGGGTATTTCTTGGCAGGACTCCTAAGATGAAAAGTGAAGGGGAAAGCGAAAAGGAAGAGGTCAGTATGACCTTGGGGATATTATCAAATCATACTCCTCTCCAGAATGAAGACTGGTTTCTAGCAGTAGCTTCTACTTGGTTCCTAGCTTGTTGATGGCCTTAAGTAGAATGGGTCACCCCTGACCAGTTTTCCAGTGTGACTTGAAATCTATCGTTGCTGGGTGAGTCATCCTTCAGGGAGCAGGTAGAGATCATATCCTTTATGAAGTCCAATCTGATCTAGACAATTAAAACTCAACCAGATTAACATCTCTTTTCGATGACGAGGAAGGCATTACTTGGCAAATGTCTACCAAACAGAAAGTAGGCTGTGATCCTTAGCACTTAAGCTGGTCGCCGAATTTCCCCAGAAATACTCAAGCCCGGAGGCAAAAATTAAACCCACAATCCAGGTTCCTTCCCAGGCACTTTCTACTGTGTCGGCTGCTGTGTACTTTATCACATTCTTTTCATTTTTCCTTCCTCACTCTTCCTGCATTTCCAAGTGTCTTTAATTTACTGAGCACCTCTCACCCTTCGGGGCCTTCAATGGACCACTTGTGCAATTCTGGCAACGCTAAAGATGGGTTCATCAGGCCTGGTTCTCAGCAGGCAAAGACAATCCACTGAAGTTTCTCAAGCAGAAACTTTCAGGATGGAAAACCAATCACAGGGGAGGGAGGAGCTGCCGCCTGGAAGTGGATCCAGACAGCTGTTATCAGAACACAGGGGGGAAGGGGTCTCCCTGGAACTCCCGGGCCAACACCAAGGCCAGAAACTGAAGCCAGAGCAGATGGTCAGGTGAGAGCTTCGGCCCTAAGCAGAGGGAGAAATACACGGTCTTCTTCCTTCATTCCTCTGCTCTGCCAGCAGAACTGCCCGTTGGCCAATCCCAGATCCAAGCTGCTACAGAGCTTGCAAGAGTGAGTGTCCCCTGTGACACAGAGGAGAGCAGAGGGCAAGGGAAGAACAGGCTCAGCCAATAGGCAAATGCCCAGCACAAAGGTACTCTTTGCCCTGCTACCCAAGTCGGAAAGCTCCGACTGAGAGGCAAGATCTTATCCAAAGTCTGAAACGGCGGGTGATACATTTTCAGGTCAACCCAGAGTCGATGTCTGCAAGGCTGGGATCTCTCACACTCCTGCCTTCACCCTCACACACAGCAGGTGATCAAGAAATGGTGAATGAGCTGGATGCATTGTCCAGCAAACAGCCAGATTCCGTTCAGATGCAGTGTCCTCCCCGTGTGTTTCCAGAGGTCTGTGACTCTGTTTGATGGTTAGAAACATTCTATTGGAGTCTAATTTTTTGGAAAGCAAGAAGCTATCATGGATTCCCCAAATCATGAACATTCATGAAAGAGAGCTTCAGAGTCAGCTAAGAAGTGACTCATCACTTAAAAGGTATTCAGCACTGCTGAGCAGGGGTTGAAGAATTAGACAAACCTGTACCTTAAAGCTCTGGGACCCTGTGCAACTGAATTCACCTCCAAACATCAGTACCCTGCGGGCAGCGTGAAAATAACAGGACCCCATCTCTCTGTCCACAGGGCTTTTCAGGTGACTCCATTTTAGGACAGTGATGTAAAAAATATATATACATATGAGTAGAAGAGGACACCTGAACACTTTCATGCACTCAGTGAATATGAGGGACCACAACACTAACAAGTGCTTGTTACATTCCTCTGGCAGGGGGGCATTTAAGGAGGAGGTTTTCTGGCTTTGAAGTTAGCCATCCAAGAGTTAGAAAGGCAAAGGTGTGTGTTTATCTGCATCTGGCTGATCAGTATTCACGCAGCGTGCTTCGGCACCTAGCATCTCAGAGGAATAAAATAAATTGTCGGTCAGAGGCACAATTTTGTTGGCAGTGATATTTTCTTTCCTTTCCTTTTTTTTTTTTTTTGGCGAAATTATTCACCTTCTCGAAAAGCAATTTGATAAATGTTTGTTTCTTCATAATATATTCTAACAACCACTGATTTGTGATCCTTGCCGTGGAAGGAATTGAAATGGTGGAGGAAGGAGGAACTTGAGGAAGATGCTAAGACGGGGCCAGGGATAAGCTGGGGCTGTGTCCCTCTTGCCCTGCACGCGCAGGCTGTCCCCCACGGAACAGCAGAGGAGGATGGTGTGGCTGCAAACGACAGTAACAGAGAGCCTCGAGTCTCATCTTCTCTTGCTGTCTTCTAGCCAGGATCCCTGAGACCATCCGAGGCAGTTCCCAGTTTAGGGGACATATTTCTTGCAGCTGGCTGGGGAAGTAGGTGCCCCAGGAACTGTGACTGAGGGGAGACCACGGCAGGTTCCAGAGTGTGTGCACTTCTCTAGACCTTTGGGGGGAGTTTGGCTGAGAAGAGTCGGAGCTTGGCGTGTCGGAGGCGGCAGCAGGACAGAGCGGCCGTGTCCCTCACGGGGTTAGGAGAGGCCCCGGCTGTCTGGCCCCTGCCCTGCATCATCACCCACAGGGCTTCTCTCTCTGCACAGCCCCGTCCCTGCCCCTTCATTGCTGCTGCATGCCAGGAGACAGATGGCTCCAGTGTCCCTTGGTGGAGATGACCGGCGTCTAAGCAGTTGCTCAGGTTTCCCAGTTTCAATTCCCCGGGCTAGACAGTTCCAGAAAAGGCCACCACACCCAATACTTTTGAAGAGGGAGGAGACTGCTTCCTCAGATGCAGCCCTACCACCCAGACACCTGGGTTTGCGCGTGAAGCTTCCAAAGGGCCTCGGTACAATTGACCCAAGAGCATTGGGTCCAGAGGGGTTTCAAACTTTCCTGCCCAGGGAGATCAGTCTGCTTGCTAGTCTCTGACCCTTTCGATTAAGAATATATAGTAAAGTAAAAGTAAAGTAAAGGCCCTCCCGTTGATCGTCGATTTGCTCGAGCGGGCCCAGTAACGTCTCCATTGGAGACTTTGTTGTTACTGTGTCTGGCATATCGAATACTCTCGGTAGCTTGCCGGGCTCTCCGAGAGGGGCGGAGGAATCGAACTCGGGTCAGCCATGTTGGCTGCGTGCAAGGCAGACGCCCTACCCGCTGGGCTATCGCTCCAGCCCCAAGAATATATAAAATCAAATATATATATATATATTTACAATTAGCTACAAGGCCAGGTCTGTTACAGTAAGGGTGTTTGTTGTGGTTGAAGTTCTTTTGAGCCAGGTGAGCAGAAGTCCTGCTGGGGGCCAGGGCTGTGGCTCAAGGGACAAGTGCCTCTTTAGAAAAGAGAAATTTGTTGCTAATGGAGCAAAATATTGGAATCAGTAACTGCACTGGTTGAAGAGGCTGTAAGAATCTAGGAACTGGGTGTCAAAGGAGCCAACGTACTCCGTGAAGGCATGCCTGCCCTCTCTCTGCACCCACTCTGGCCCTGCACCCAGGGTTCTGTGTCTGCTGCTTCCTCTTCTAGTTCAAGAACTCAGGACAGAAAGAGAGCAGAGCAGGGCCAGAGGGAGGGAGCTTCCTTCTCCCCGTGTCTCTGAAGGACTCAGTCTGTCTTGGCCCCATTCATAGCACCAATTTCTGTGTCTTGGAAGTAACAGGACAAGACCTGACCACAATTCGGAACATTCCTGGGGCTTGGGCTTCATAACTTCAACACATGGCCAACCCGGAATCTATTCCCAGCATCCTATATGGTCCCCTGAGTACCACCAGGAGTAATTCCTGAGTGCAGAGCCAGGAGTAAACCCTGTACATCACTGGGTGTGACCCCCCCCAAAAAAAAAAGTCTAGATCAGGAAAACAAATGTGGTGAGATGCTGAGTTTGTCCTTTAAAATGCAAATATCAGGCCTGGAGCAACAGCACAGGGGGTAGGGCATTTGCCTTGCATGCGGCTGACCCAGGTTCGATTCCCAGCATCCCATATGGTTCCCTGAGCACCACCAGGGGTAATCCCTGAGCGCAGAGCCAGGAGTAACACCTGTGCATCGCCGGGTGTGACCCAAAAAGAAAAAAAAAAAGAAAATATCTGAAACATCCAGGTTCACAAGGTCAACTTGGGGCTTGATTTCATGTATTACTTCTAAATTCAAGAAAGACAGTTGACCACAAAACATATATATGTGGGTTAAAAACAGCCTGACCGTGTACAAGACTAAGGAAATGGACATCATCTGACATTATTTCCTCCAAATTTCTTTTCTCCCACCCCTGAAAACAATTTGGAAGAGCCACGTTGATCCGACTTTGTGTTAGTGCTTACCTAGACTTTCAAGTCACCGATGGTGCAGAGTTTAATTTTTTTGAGAGTGAAGAGAGGAAAAAAAAATGAAAAATTAAAATTGTAATTAGAAAAACATTGCCTCAGTCAGAATTGCACTTCAAGATGCTTGAATGGATGGGCTAAATAAGTTCAGGCTTCCATTAGTTCCCAAATTGAATTAAAATATACCGAATGCTAATTCAAGAATCTAAAGGCAGCCGGCTGGAAGAGAATGGAAGCCGTCTAGGTCTTAAGAGGGCAGCAGGGAGAGCAGAAAGCAAGGGAAGACGATGGCATTTCTGCTGACCTGAAAGAATAACAGAGAAATCTTCAAACCACGAGTAATTTATTACGGACCATTATACTCACATTGCTGTTTACTTGGAGGCTGCGTGGCAGGGGGTCCCTTTGATGGCGCACATCGCAGAGATTGGTCCGAACCCTCCTCCCTGCACTGCCCCCCCCCCGAAGCCCTTTCTCTCTGCCATTTTCTGGGTGCAGCACAGATGACCCGCTGTAATTGCCAAAGACATTTTCACCCATATTTCCCGCAAATGTAATTTCCTTTTGATGCTGCCACATCCTCTCCCTGCCCCGCTGTGACAATGAACTCCAATAATCGCACGCGGGACATTCAGAAAGAGATCAACTAATGCAGTCAGCTGTAGCGCAACTTTTGACTTTCTGCTTGGTACTTATTTGGGAGCCTAGATTACCATTTGAAGAAACAAAAAACATTTTTTTCCTCCTCTGATGAAAATTGCTTGGGGCTTAGGATGAGGTGGGTGAAGTTGTTTTAAGTCTTTAGAACGAACAAATAACAACAAAAAAACCCCACAAATATTCTTCATGTAAGTTTGCTCCCAAATTAGTTGTTTGCTTGTTCTTAAAACAGGGAATTCCTTTCTCTAGTGTACCTTGTTTTGTTTTGTTTGGGGGCCACACCTGGCTATGCTCAAGGATCATTCCTAGCGGGGATCATGGGGTCGTACAGGATACTGGGAATTAAACCTATGTTGGCTGCAGGCAAAGCCTTACCCACTGTACTATTTCTCCAGCTCCAAGTGCGTTATATCTTAATATCACTTGCAGAGACATCCCAGGAACTGATGGCCCAGCACCTCCTAGGAGGGCAGCTCAGTATCTACACAGTCTTTAATTGCGCCTAAGGTCACTCCCATTGGATAGCATCTGGGAAGGAAGCCAAAAAGGAAAAAAAAAGGCCTGCTTAAGAAAAAATAGACAAGATAAGTTCCTGCACTCTGAGTTAATTGAATGTTTACCCAAAGAAAATTGTCTTTATCCCCAAAGAATTTGAAATAATTTTAAACATGAAGTGTAAATATTTTCTGTCGTCAGCAGAAAAGGGAGTCCAAGAATTAGATGACATCAGTTATAAGTCATTCTGGTGTGTGTGTGTGTGTGTGTGTGTGTGTGTGTGTGTGTATCAGGGGGCTGGAGCAATAGTACAGTGGGTAGGGCGTTTGCCTTGCACGTGGCCAACCCAGGTTGGATTCCCAGCATCCCATATGGTCCCCCAAGCACCACCAGGAGGAATTCCTGAGTGCATGAGCCAGGAGTAACCCCTGTGCATTGCCAGGTGTGACGCAAAAAAGCAAACAATAAATAAATAAAATAATAAAACAGTAAGAAACTAATATCCAAGGCCAAGGAAAACAGGTCAGGAGGACTGGTCAATGGTGTGGGAGTTGGAGGGCAATTGGTAATTAAGATAGAGGAGGGTTCATTATGACCTCAGTTAGAAATGATCACTCTGGACAGAACTGACTGTTGAAAGCAGGCGGTGGGATTTAGATGATAATGCTTCAGCATCTGTATTGCAAACCATAATGCTGGAAATGAGAGAGAGAGAGAGAGAGAGAGAGAGAGAGAGAGAGAGAGAGAGAGAGAAGAGAGAGATGCTTTCCATAGAGGCAGGCTGGGTGGGGGATGGCTTGAAGGGGTGCTGGAAAATTACCCTGGTGGAGGGATGGGCGTTGGAACACTGTCATGAGCAATTTTGTAAAGCTCTATCTCATGGTGATTCAATTTAAAAAAACAAAACCAAAAAACCCCTCATGCTGAGAGTCGCTCTATATATGTGCCCGAGTGCTAGGACACGCGTGGTAGGCCCGAAGTGAGGGCTCTGTTTTCATCCCCAGTACACTGAGAGGCGAGCCCCTCCTTACCCGTCAACAGCTCAAACTGAGCAGCCGTCTGGCCACGGCAACGCTGTTTACTGAATGGCCGCCAGGAGCCATCTGAGCGGGCACTTGGAAAACACAGACAGGGATGCCTCAGGGGCCTCAGGCCTGCACACCAGCACTTATTTGAACAGGGGCTCTAAGATTTAGAGGGGTAATTGAATGTTTACCCGAAGAAAATTGTCTTTATCCCCAAAGAGTTTGAAATAATTTTAAACATGATTTTAAATATGATGCCCCGTGGTCAGGGACATCCCAGAGGCCAGGAGACAGGACAGCAGCTCAGGCCCAGCCCAGCATGTCCAACCCGGCTCCTGCCCCATGCACCGCCCGGACTTCTGAGCACAGCTGGGCGCAGTCAGGGACACTGAGCCAGTGATGGAGGAAAGATAAGAGTCTGTTGGAGCGGTTGATGTTAGAGTGTTTCATGCACAAAACCCCGCCATTATCACTGTGCCTAAAATATTCTTTAAAATTCCTTTCTTGGGGAGGGAAGAGAACAGTTAGGGTCATCTTTTTTTTTCTTTTTTTTCTTTTTGGGTCACACTGGTAATGCAACAGGGGTTACTCCTGACTTTGCACTCAGGAATTACTCCTGGCGGTGCTTGGGGGACCCTATGGGATGCTGGGAATCGAACCCAGGTTGGCTGCATGCAAGAAAACGTCTTACCCGCTGTGCTATTGCTCCAGCCCCTGTTAGAGTCATCTTTTACTTTTGGTATCATAGATCTTTATAATGCTTGAACATTTGATATTGAGCATCCAAGACTTTAATACCTCGGTAAAAAAAAAAAAGTTTGTTTTTTTTTTTAAAACCACCAAAAGAACATAAAATATCAGCAAAGGTGTTGACAATGAACAACCTGCTTCTGAGGAGGTAAAAGATTTTGTTCTGTAAGCTGGAAAAATGGAGACCTCTGAGGCAAAGAAAAAGAACTGGGGTTTTAATTACCAGAACCCTCCTCTTTTGTTTTCCAAAACCCAGATAAAGTGTGATGCAACGGAACATAGGAGGAACTTGGCCACTTTCATCTTACTTGAAGGAAGAGGATTCAAAAAGAACTAAGGTCACTGATAGGTCTAGAGCTGACACCAGAAGGGGGCAAAGGAGAATCCAGAATCTTGGCATCAGTGTCATCTGTGCACTTCATCAGTGTCATTTGTGTACTTCCTGACTGAGAATGTGCAAGCCAACTGTTACAAAGGGTGGCTCGGGAACAGGACGGAACAAGGGAACCCGCTTTTCCCTGTCCCAGGGGAGCTCAGCCAATTAAACGCAGCCTGGAAGGGATCTAATCTCGTATCAAAGAGGCGGGCAGGGATCGGTTCCCCAGAGTTGAGGGCTAATGATGCTGGCTGGTAGGAGTATGACTTTCACCAGGACAGGAGGTAGCTATGGCCAGGAGGAGAGAGAAAAGAGCTCTGCCAAGGTTGGAAAGAACTAGAAAAGCCCCAAATAAAAGAACGTGAGCAATTCCAGAGTCACGGGGGACGCTGGAGAAAAGTTTCTGCAGATTGTCACAAAAGCCTGTGCTTGGTGGTGCCAGCGAGAGTTTGTGCTTGTGGAGAGTTAGCATGGCACCAGCCAAGGTTTCGTCCAGGAAGTTGGCGGCAGTAGGGACGAAGAAAGACCCCCTGATCTTTTCCACAAGTGCTGGGAGGTTAATCTCATGGGCTCCCAAGGGAGCCACACTTGCCTCCTCACAGGTATAAGCATTTCAGGAACCCTGAGGGGTTTGTGCAGAAGAGGCCCAAGATGAAGGGTCCAGGTCCTGGGTACCTGGAACTCTGTCTGAGTACAGGTTAATTACCCACCGGACTCCAGTCCACTGCTGACCAGCACAGTCGGGGACTGGGAGAAGGGCAGGAGGCTGAATCACCCCTCACGGTGGGTCTCCAGAACCCTCCTGCCAAAGTGCTCTGAATTCCTGACAAGATTCTCCAGCTGATTTCAGAGGTGAACCAAGAGACGAAGTGAGAAAGATTCATCCATTCATATGAGCAGGCGAGAGACTGTAGCCCGGTTGTTGTGTGTCATCTTCCAAAGTCCATAGGCTAGATACTGCCGAATTTGGGTCTCATTGCTATAGCAATCCGGCAGAAGGGTGCTCTAACTAGTCCATTCCACCCTCAGGACAGTTCTCGCTTTCTCTGTGTCATACTTATCACAGTCCAGAAGTCAGCCTGATCACCAGTCTTTCTTTTAGCAGAGAGAGAGAGAGAGAGAGAGAGAGAGAGAGAGAGAGAGAGAGAGCCTTTTCATCTATTGACAACTACTGTGCTTTGTATTGACTCTGTTTGTTTTTTTGGGGTTTGGGGCCACATCTGACAATGCTCATGGATTACCCTGGCAGTGCTAAGGGGACCATATGGGATGTTGAGAAACCGAACCTGGGTTGGTGACATGCAAGGCAAGTGCCCTACCCGCTGTGCTATCTCTCTTGCTATCCATTTAATTCTTTGATGAAATTCTTTCATGACTAAACTTGGGTATAACCAGCAAATGCTCAGTCAGATAACAGAGGGGCCACTGTTGAGATCTCTCTCGGATGGAACTCGAAGAAGAAACAGCTCGATGATAGGGCTGTAAAGGGCCCTCTGCAGGGGGACGGAAAATACAGAGTATTCACCCAAGCCGTCTTGGACGCCTTACCATTACTTAGAGCTTAATGGGTCTGGAAATAGTAGTGAGACGGGAATAAACCACATTTCCCTCTTGGAAACGGTTTTGTTAACTCTTCCAGAGTGGTGTTCAGAGCCCAGTGAGGGGCAGTCTGCTCAGCAGGACCTAAGTGGACACTAAACATTAATGGACCTTTCAGAGGTTGCTACTTACTACCCAAGGCTGCGGTCCCAGGCCAGGCACTGCTGAGGGAAAAGAGGTCTGAAGACACAAATGCTTGAATACATAGAAACACACATGCATAGAATAGGTGCCTAAATGCAAATGCACATGTGAATACTTACACAGGCATACATATGAAACATGCTGTAGATAAAAACGACGACGGTCATGTGAGCCCAGGGGCAAATCAAAATAAGTGTGACTTGCCCCAGCCTATTATCTGATTTTGAGCACAGCAATGGCTCTGTGAAGGGCAAGAACTCGGTATATATCAGAGTCCTCTGCTGGCTGGTAGGAGTATGACTTTCACCAGGACAGGAGGTAGCTATGGCCATGTCTCCACTTTCTGGAAAGAAATGGAACCTTAGGGCTAGAGCGATAGTATAGCAGGTAGGGCATTTGCCTTGCACGTGGGACAACCTGGGTTCGATTCCCAGCAGCCCATATGGTGCCCCAAGCACTGTCAGGAGTGATTCCTGAGTGCATGAGCCAGGAGTAACCACTGAGCAAAAACTTCTGGGGAGTCACTGTGTGATAGAAGGAGGAGGAGGAGGAGGAGGAAGAGGAGGAAGAGGAAGAAGAGGAGGAAGAAGAGGAAGAAGAAGAGGAAGAAGAGGAAGAAGAAAAAGAAGAAGAAGAAGAAGAAGAAGAGGAGGAGGAGGAGGAGGAAGAAGAGGAAGAAGAGGAAGAAGAGGAGGAAGAGGAAGAAGAAAAAGAAGAAGAAGAAGAAGAAGAAGAGGAGGAGGAGGAGGAAGAAGAGGAAGAGGAAGAGGAAGAAGAAGAAGAAGAAGAAGAAGAAGAAGAAGAAGAAGAAGAAGAAGAAGAAGAAGAAGAAGAAGAAGAAGAAGAAGAAGAAATGGAACCTTAGAGAGATAGAGAGTTTTAATCCAGGCCATCATGTCTGCCCGGAGGGGAAAGGGTATTGCCCCATTCGCCCTCTCCTCTCTGGAAAGAAAGATGGCGGCCGCATGGGAGCCTTGTGGACAGCAGGTATGAGCCGGGGGTGTGGGGGCGACTAAAATCTCATGGGAAGGGGGGCGTTCTGGTCCATCCTTTACGCCCTACCGAGGTCACCAGTTGCCCCCCACGAGCGGCTCTCCGGCACGGCCACAACTCCAGAGCACAGAAACCAATCTCTTAATTATCTGACTTTCAGTAGAAATACTTCCAGGGTTAATAAGTAAAATAGCGGAAATCTAAAACCAACATTTAATTCTTGAACCCAGCTGTAGAAAGCAAATCACTTCACAATGCTTTTTCAGCATGTCTGATGGGGGGGGTAAACTCTAAATAATAGTGGTGCATCTTTTATTGAAACAATGAATCTCATCAAAGCAGATAGAGTGTTAACTAGAATTCATCTGCCTCGCAGGCATTGGGAGGGGTGGACGGTGGGGCTTTATTGGGGTTCTTCATGGTAAAAAATAAGTATTGGTAAAGGGAAATGTATTTGATATTTGCATGACTGAGACCTAAACCTGAAAGCTTTGTAACTTTTCCCACAGTGATTCAATAAATAAATAAGTATTTTTTTTTAAAAAATGGGCCCAAAAGATCATCACAGGGAAAATGGTACAGGTACTAGGGGGAGAAATGTCTCTAATGAGACCATGGAGCATTTTGGGGTCCCGGGACAACTGCTCCAAATTCAGTCAGGGAGCTAACCAAGACACTAGACTGTCACTGTCACTGTCCTCCCGTAGTTCATCGATTTTACTCTAGTGGGCCCAGTAACGTCTCCATTGGAGACTTTGTTGTTACTGTGCTTGGCATATTGAATACATCAAGGGGAGCTTGCCAGGCTTTGCCGTGCAGGTGAGAAACTCTCGGTAGCTTGCCGGGCTCTCTGAGAGGGGTGGGGTCGGCCATGTTGGCTGCGTGCAAGGCACACACCCTGCCCGCTGTGCTACCGCTCCAGCCCAAGACACTAGACAGCAACTGGAAAATGCATAAACACACATCGTGACTGCAGGGACAGGCGGATTTCAACCATACATCTGAGACAGTCACGAAGAGCAATGGCGAGTTTGAAATTAACACACAAACAGACACAGACAGACAGACAGACAGACAGACACACACACACACACACACACACACACACACACACACACACACACACCCTGCCCGGGAAAAAGTACAAGCAACCAATATTAAAGACCTCACCTGAGCAGTAGAAAACCCTGCTGATGAGATTCAGGACCACAGTGCCTCCCCAGGAGTTTTTGCGATGGCAGTGAACGGGGAGCTGACAAATGGAAAACCCAACTGCCAAGTGCCTGTCTCTTTATTTGCTAATCCATCATGCAAATGCGACCAAACTCACGCAGAGAGATTTGTCAACGGTCACGGCATTTGGCTTGGAACTTCTCCACACGCCCAACGCTCACTTGCTCGCAAGTACTACTTGAAATTTCTAACCCCGGTCAAGTTCCACGTCCTTACCCAGGGCAAAATCCAGTGACTGATCCACTGGATTTTCACACTTACAGAACCAACCCCTGCAGAACAGAGATAAAATTACTTTTCAGCAAGTGACTTATAAACCTGCAGCACGGGGCTACAGAGACAGCAAAGGGGCCTTGCACATGGCCCTGTCTGGTTGGATGGCCAACACCATCGAGAGTCCCCCATGCACTTGCCTGGAGAGATCCCCAAACACGGAGCCAGGAGTAAACCCCGAAAACCACAGGGTATGTTCCCTAAACGTAGAAATAGAAACAAAGCCTGCAGCACAGAACACATGCTTCAGTGCAGATGCACACGTGTATACTTACATGTCCACTGTCCACTGTCTTCCCGTTGTTCATCGATTTGCTCAAGCGGGTCCAGTAACGTCTCCATTGGAGACTTTGTTGTTACTGTGTTTGGCACATCGAATACATCACGGGTGGCTTGCCAGGCTCTGCCGTGTGGGCAAGATACTCTCGGTAGCTTGCCGGGCTCTCTGAGAGGGGCGGAGGAATCGAACTCGGGTCGGCCATGTTGGCTGCGTGCAAGGCAAGCACCCTACCACTGTGCTATCACTCCAGGCTGGAGCTATAGCAATTACATGTACATAAATAAACATGCGATAAATACAAGCGACAAGTTTCTGCATGGCAATACTATTGTGCATTTACACAACCACAAGTTACATGCTAGAGTTATGTACTTCAAACACCATCGCAGCAAACAACGACCCCTCAACTTAGTTCTCCCGATAAAGACAATGCCGATAGAGGAAGCAAGAGCCACACAAACGGGGCCTGCAAGACCAACTCGCTGTGGGGGGGGTCGGAAAAGGACATTCACAACAATCTAAAAGTCAGGGCCGGAACAACAGCAGAGCAAGGCGGGCACTTGCCATGTACACGGCCAACCAGAGTTTGACCCCTGGCACCCCAAACGGCCTCCCAAGCCCACAAGGAGCCCTGAGCACTGCTGGGCGCTGGGTGTACCCCCAAAACCCAAACAGAAAAAATTTAAAAATCATTAGGAGTTAAGTAATCAATTTCAAAATGTTAAGTGTACATGGGCTGATATGACAAACAGAGCAGTACTTCCTAGAGGACGCGATAATTTTAGGAAAATCATTACTTACCCTCCAACCCCCTCCCCAAAGGCATAAATCTATTTAAGAAAACAGATGAGTAAACCTCGAAGGAAAACTGGAATATGGCTGTTACTTAAAGTTGCTGTCAGGAATACTAAGTAGGCATGAGTCTCCCTTGAGCTGCAGTGCAGTGGGCGACGGCATCTTTGCCCAGAAGAGTATGGTCCAAACCTGGCGGCAACATTCGTCCATCTCTGGGCTCCTTCGACTATCCATAGGTGTTTCCTGATCAATGGCAACATATTAAAATGGCAAAGATATCTGCACCCTGAAGTTCACTGTAGCACTACTAACTTTGCGGCCCAAACCTGGAAACAACCCAAGTGCCCAAGAACAGATGAGTAGATAGAGAAATTGGAGCCATAGCACAGATGTATGGTGTTTGCCTTGTGTGCAGCCAGCCTGGCCGAGCCGGGCTCGATTCCTCCGCCCCTCTCGGAGAGCCCGGCAAGCTACCGAGAGTATCTCGCCCACACGACAGAGCCTGGCAAGCTACTCGTGATGTATTCAATATGCCAAACACAGTAACAACAAGTCTCACAATGGAGATGTTACTGGGCGAGAGAGAGAGAGAGAGAGAGAGAGAGAGAGAGAGAGAGAGAGAGAGAGAGAGAGAGAAATAATGTCCAGGTACAAGAGTAAGTGAAATGCAATTCGACACTACAAGGATATAACCAGAGAAGATCAGGTGGACTGAAGGGAAGAGACAAATACAGAACAATCTGTCTCATATGTCAATAACACACACACACACACACACACACACACACACACAGTAAAAGAGTAACAAACGGCCAAAGGCAATCGACCCTAAAAGGCAGTCTAGAGCAGTGACCTCACTAAGGGTGGGCAGGAGGGAAACCAACTCTGCTGATGGCAGTGGAGTTAGAACAATGCATGCCTGACACTCCACTAGTCACAATATTACAACACTATAAATCACGGTGCCTCAGTTTGAGTGGGTGTGTGTGCAGAATCCAATAAATAATAAATAAATAAATTAAACAAAAATTCATTTATAATCACAAATAAACATGAAGAGAGCAAAATTTGTCTGTAACAAAATAAAGAATGGTTTCTATCATCAACCTAAGAGCAATCAAAATCACTGTGTTGCTATCGACACCACAGAGCTTTTGGGCACCATTCCCATCTGGATCCCATCCCAGCCTTCCTTCCTCTGCCTTCCCCCGGCTCCCATTCCTCCTGCAAATGTTAGGTAGCACCAAACTCTCAAATACTGTGCCAGTACTGAAGACAGGCCACCAATGGGCTGTTATGGAAAGTTACTGTTTAGGAAAGGGCCTAGCCTAGCAGTTCTGAGTTTCTGTTTCGGAACAGGTGGTGGGGTGATAGGGCGGTGCATGTGACTGCTCTAAGGGGAAACGAATATTTGGTAGAGGGCTGGAGTAATAGCACGGTGGGTAGGGCATTTGCCTTGCACATGGCCGACCCGGGTTCGATTCTCAGCATCCCATATGGTCTCCTGAAGGACTACCAGGAGTAATTCCTGAGTGCAGGAGCCAGGAGTAACCCCTGTGCATCACCAGATATGACCCAAAAAGCAAAAAAAAAAAAAATTGATAGAGGGGTCAGAGAAATGGCACACAGCCTTGCACACAACTGACCCTGGTTCTATCTGCATATGGTTCCCAGTGGACTAGTAGAATTGATTCCTGAACACAGATCTGAGAACTGTCAGCTGTGACCCCAAAACCAAACAGCAATAATAATTAGAAAATTTCAAATAATACCTACTATAGAGCCTGATGGCATACCCAATGCTAGCTTTCTTTAAGTTCCAGCCTTAATCACTTATCACTTAACTTCCCGTTAGTCGTCGATTTGCTCGAGCGGGCGCCAGTAACGTCTCCATTTGTCCCTGTCGCGTGCTAGTGTAGCCCAATGGCATCTCTTCGCTCCGGGAACATGGAGGGCCTCAAACCGATCGTTCATGACCTTGACAAAGAAGTCTGACCATCTGGTAGGTGGGCGGCCACGCGGTCTCTTGACATCCCGTGGAATCCAATCAGTAACAGCTCTAGTCCAACGGTCGTCTTTAAATCTCATTACGTGACCAGCCCACAGACGATCATTTTTGTCTTCCTTCGTTGTGGCAGCCTAGGTCGGCCTTGAGATTTTGTCGGCCTCTCCTTTCTCATCCTTCTCAGTGCTGCCATGTCGGTGAAGCCTTCAGGGTCAGGTGAATGAGACCAGTTGTAGTTACTGGTTTTGGCATATCGAATACACAGCGGATAGCTTGCCAGGCTCTTCCGTGCGGGCGGAATACTCTCGGTAGCTTGCCAGTCTTTCCGAGAGGTATAGTTCCAGCCTAAATGAACAATTTTAAGATAGTTATTTTTTTTTTCTTTTGAATATCTGGTCTGGAGCGATAGCACAGCAGTAGGGCATTTGCCTTGCATGCGGCCGGCCCAGCCAGGCCGGGTTCAATTCCTCCGCCCCTCTCGGAGAGCCCAGCAAGCTACCAAGAGTATCTCGCCCCACGACAGAGCCTGGCAAGCTACCCGTGATGTATTCAATATGCCAAACACAGTAACAACAAAGTCTACAATGGAGACGTTACTGGGCCCGCTCGAGCAAATCAATGAACAATTGGAGGACAGTGACAGTGACTTCTCTAAGATTATCCAGTAGGAAAGGAAGACATTAAAATAAAGAACAGATAATGATTCACCTGGGGTCAGTCAATAAGTAATGACATCACTGAACAAAGGATTTTGTTTCTCCAGAAAATCCCTCTCTGATACCCAGTAAATGTTCACTGAATACTTCTAAATATAGAATATAGTGGGTTCTACTGTGGATGAGCGCCAAATCATTCAAAGAGTGTTTATTATGGATGCAGAGGGAGCTCAAAGCGCTGCACGACATCCCGGGATGCTCAGGGTTCCAGGCCTGATCCCAGGCACCATGTGTGGACCTACTGTGGATGGGTGTAGACCTAGTGATGCCCAACACCACTGGGGAATGTCCCCCAAATAATGCTAGTTTATAAATGCTCGCTGCTCAGAAATGAGGGTGCAGAGGAGAGGGGGGGAAAACAGTTCCATGAACCAGATCTGAAGGATATGGAGCTATTACCACTCTGAGATCAAATTTGAAAGGAAGCTCAAAGCAAAATGTTGATGTCTAGTGGTGTTTCTCAACCGGGGACCATGTGGAACCCCAGGGCAACATATGGAACCCCATTTCACCCCAGGGTGAAAATACCTAAGTGGGAGATCACGGGATGAGATGAGGGTGACACCAAATATAACTGTGTGTGTGTGTGTGTGTGTGTGTGTGTGTGTGTGTGTGTGTCGGGGGAAGGGGGAGGGATAGGGAGTAACTGGAAGAAAACAAGATCAAGAGAGGACCCTGGTTGGAGAATGGTCGAGAAACTCTGATGGAGAGCAGATTCCTTCCACTGTGTGGCTGACTTCCCAGTTTCAGAAGTCACAAAGAGTCTCTTGGAATTCAACTGTCTTTAAGAAAACAAACAGAAAATCCTCCCCACCTGCACCTGAAGCTACTTCTCCCAACTCAGATATTTTGAGCAACCCCCCCAAAGCTGGCATCATCCACTTTGGGCAACACTGAGGACCCCTCTGACCTTCAGTACAAGGTCTCAGGGTGTGAGCTGATGCAGACGTTTCCCTGTGCTTCTTGGGATGCATTTTATGCTGAGGAGGGTTTTTCCACTCAGTTTTCCAGTTAAGCCACAATGGAAGTCAATGAAATGTCCCTCCAAATTGGAAGTGTTACAGTAATCCTCCCTCCTAAACAATTGGGCTAAAGAGAATACATATATATATATATATATATATATATATATATATATACAAAGGTTGAAATGGGATACTTGAAAAGTATTATTTTAACCTGCAAATACACACTGACTGTGAATCTTGAAACAAGGGCCCTGCACGTGGCCTTCTTTTCGAAACAGGCTCCCCCTAGCACATCCCCTAGTTTGCCTGCATTGCTTTCTTCTGAGTTGCTACACAATGCTTCTTGTGTAGCCTTGTTGTCACAGAACCTCCTGGATCTTAAATAAACTTTCCAATGTTTTACAAACATGACATCTCAATTCAACACATATAAATCCTTCTTTGAGAGCTTCCAAAATAGACATTGGTGATTTAAATTTTCACTATACCGAAATATTTAATTGTTCTATTACTACCACAAAATCTGAAATATCAAACAAATTTAAATATGAAATCAACTGTCTCTTTATACCAGAAAAAAATATTTCAAGTAGCGAAAGCAAAAAGACTCAAGTACAATAAATGGCCTGTTCACTGAAGGTCTTTAGGAAGCAAAAAGCAAACTGCAGTATGTTTTCTAAGGAGAATGGAAGACAGAGATTAGTCTGACAGGTCAGTAAATGGATTTTAGTTAGGAGAAAGTTTACTATCAAAAATAGTATTAATTTATCCAAATCTGCCATTGTAACACTGCTTTGAGAGTGAATGTACCTTCCTGAGTTTATAAATATTTATTCAGTAGGTGAATGGACAGATGGATGGATAGATGGAGAAAAAAAATACAAAAAGAGGTAGTCTTGGAGATTCAACTCAAACTACTTTTTTTTCTCCTTTTTTGGGTCACACCCGGCAATGCACAGGGGTTACTCCTGGCTCTGCACTCAGGAATCACTCCTGGCGGTGCTTACTCCTGGCTCTGCACTCAGGAATCACTCCTGCCAGTGCTCAGGGAACCATTGGAGATGCTGGGATTTGAACCCGGGTTGGCCACGTGCAAGGTAAATACCCTACCCGCTGTGCTATCGCTCCAGCCCTCAGCTCAAACTACTATCAACTGCATGTCTTCCCGGCCAGGAAAAAGGGGGAAGGATAACAAATAAAATGGCTTTGCGACCACTGTAAATACATAATAAAATGAATAATCAAGCTCATAGACAGTAGATGTCAGGAGCCAGCCTCTCATTGCATTGTAGGAGCAGGTGGTCACAAGCAAGTAGAAATGAAAATAACCATGCGGTAATAGGTAATAGATTAGAGCTGGAGATATTTGTATTAACTCATGTGCATCTTGATATAGATATCAATATATTCATATGGAAATTCATGCACCTGGTTAGTACACTCTCTCTCTCTCTCTCTCTCTCTCTCTCTCTCTCTCTCTCTCTCTCTCTCTCTCTCTCTCTCTCTCTTCCTTGTTCTAACAACTGACAAAACCTAAAAGCCAGGACACCCTCAGGGCAATGGATGAGTCTGAGACTCAGGTCTTTGTTTCTAATTCAGTTTCTCAGCAAGGAGGAGGGTTCCTTGGAGATAAAACTGATTCTAAGACTCAAGGAGGGAATATACGACATGAACCTAGAATGTCTTACTGTGTCAGACATGTCGAAAGACAAAAACAAATAAACAAAAATAGAGAACACAATAATAAAGGGGTGTCAAAGGAAACAATACCAGCTGAAGGAGCTCTGGTGATGATAGAGGAACAATCTGGGCAACACACTATATTCAAATGCAGGAGAATCATCCATAATGCATGCAGAACCCTCCCAGTTCCAAGAAGTGAAGCACACCTCCCGGCTCATCACACTCAGGGAAGAATCCAGCTTTAGAGCGGAAGGGGGAAAGAAGACAAACGTGAGTTCAGCCTGATGCTCGCCCAGGTCATGAGGCAGCGATGCCAGCAGAACTTTACTTCTGTGCCCTCCTCCCACACCCAGAATCCTGTTCCACTGGGGACAAAGAACACCAGACAAATGCCAATTAACTCACAATCTGCAAAATAGCTGAGCCGTATGCCTCAAAACTGTCAAGGTCATCAAAACGAAGCCTGAGAAACTGTCACCAGGAAAAGGGATCAAAGATATATGACAGCTTAATGCCGGGTACCCAAGATGGGATATTGGCATAGATGTAAGAGAAAAAAAAGTGCTTTGAGTTTCAGACTAATAAAGTCCAAATGGAGTATGGATTTGTTAAGATGTCCTGTTAAGCAAAATAAGTCAGAGAGCGAGAGAGTGAGACAGAGAAATAGAGAGAGAGAAAGAAAGAGAGAGAGAGAGAGAGAGAGAGAGAGAGGGAGGGAGAGGGAGAGAGAGAGAGAGAAACACAAGCTGGGTGATCTGACTCATATATGTTCCATAACGGGACAAAGCAAAGGGAAGGGCAGTGGGCTCTGAAAACACGCCCATGGGTTCTGACAGCAGAAGTGAGGTCACCAAGCAGGCAGGGGCAGAGAGGGAGAGAGGGGAAGGACAGACAGACCAGAAGTGACCTGAGGACAGTGCCAGAGGTCCTTACCACTTTGATACTGGTGAGAAGGCACCATCTTTCCCTTTCTACACCAAAAGAGTTAAGTAACTATACAACTACAAACCGTGTGACTTCAATAATAAGCACTGTAGCACTGTAGCACTGTCCTCCCATTGTTCATAGATTTGCCCAGGCGGGCCCAGTAATGTCTCCATTGTGACAATTGTTACTGTGTTTGGCATATCCAATACGTCACAGGGAGTTTGCCAAGCTTTGCTGTGCAGGCGAGATACTCTCGGCAGTTTGCTGGGCTCTCCAAGAGGGGCAGAGGAATTGAACTTGGGTTGGTGGGTCCGGTCGTGTGCAAGGCAAACACCCTACCACTGTGCTATCATTCCAGCCCCAATAATAAGCAAAGAAGTTTTAATTTAAAAGGAAAATGGTAGATGTACGGGATTTTATGAGTGCACCAAACCAACGGAAAGCATGTTGATAGGAGCAACCACCACAGCCCTGGAATCCCGTAAGCCTGGCTCTGCCCAAAGGGCACCCATACAGTTTCTCTTGTCCTGTTCTGAAGGCTCAGCAACAACCGCCCCTTCTCCTTTTGGACCGTTCCCATGATCCTGGCTGTGCTATCTTCTCCGAGAAAACAGCTCTGCCATTTTCCCGAGCCGCTCTTGCTCTCTCTGCCCACGGTAAGCCACCAGAGTCGCTTCCAGGGCCTGAGAGAACAGGAAGACACTCAGGGGTCAAGGAAGACTCTGCTTCACCTTTGGTGCCAACCATCTCCTCAAAGTGCCAGGGTTTCTCTGCTGCTGAGGATATGGAGACAGTCCAAGGTAGGGGGCATGAGGTCAACCCAGGGTTCATGCCTGGCATCCTATATGGTCCCCTGAGCAGTGTCAGGAGTAACCCCTGGGCATCAACAGGTATGGCCCCAAACAAGCAAAGAAACAAAAGACTCCAAAGCTTCCCAGATGTTTCGCTCCAGTTTCTGCTGAGAATCAATGGGAATAACCAGTATCAGAGACCAGGGCCCACTGGGTTCACAGAACCAGAGAACTGCTCTTAGCCGCTTCTGGTAGCAGACACTGTCATCTCCCTGCCCTTTTCCTATTTAAGGGCTAAGAAAGCGACAGCAATACCTATCTCACACGTCCACACTGAAAACGGTGGGCCAAGTGATGAGAAAGGCCGTTGCCTTGCGCGAGGCCCACCAAACTCGAGCCCTGGCATCCCATGTGGTTCCTTGGTCCCACCAGAGTAATCCCTGAGCACAGAGCTGGAAGTCAGCCCTGATCACCACCAGGTGTGGCATCCCTCAAAGAAAAACTGTCTGGATTTGTTACCCCACAAGGGACACAGAAAGGACTGAAACGGTACCCACCCTCCCTCCCGGCAAACGAGGACAGGTTGGAAAAGCCAGGGGGAGTGGTGAGGAAGAGCTGTGCTTGGATTTCTATGATGCCCCCACTTGGGGGACGAGAATTCTGAATATCCCATTGGGGGTTGGTCCGTCTTCCCCTTTGCTCCTCTGGAGCACTCACTACAGTTGTCACTATTAACATCGCCACCACCCCCTCCCACCCTCACTACCACCGCTAGATCACTCATTCTGTGCGCTAAATCCCCACGACCTACCTTGGCGTTGTTAGGTAACAAAAGTTCAGTGAGCAGCTTTCCCGTAATGAAATATTTATGCCTTTTATTTTAGCCTTTGAATGCTTTAACACAACTAAATGGGTCCTTTTTTTTTTTTAAAACCCAACTTCCTGGCCTTAATAAAGAGCTTACAATAAATCTATTTTCCTTCAGGAACTCAGCAGTCTTACCAATGGACTTGAAACAGTGGCTTTAATTATAAATTCGCAGTCTACAGTCTACCCAATGACAAATGATGTTTAGCCCAAAATTTATGATTTCGTCTTTCTTTTCGGGCAGAGAAAGTGTCTGTCAAGTCACCTACGAAGGACCTGGCTAACCAGCCCCTAAAGCATCTCTGTAAGCCAGCCCCCGGGAGCATTAACTATCCAGGAGTGTGGTGGCATCGAGTTCATCAGGACAGCTCCATTTAAATTACGCTCCCCTGTTACCAATTGTAGCCGATGATTTAATTAGGTGGATGGAGTGAGTTACAATGATCATTAATAAGCTGTGTTAATGTCATCAAACTTCTTAGTCTCCAGAGTTAGAGGAACGAAAAGAAAAAAAAAAAAACCTGCTTAGAGACAAAGACGGCCTATTTCTCACAAAATTCATTCCTTTTCCTCCCCCTGCAGTAATTAGCCTTATTTTGTTTGGTGTGTTCACACTAATTACAGCAACAGCTTTATTTTGCTTTGTATAAAAGATCGCTTTCCTTGATCACATTTACAGGGGGAGTCAGCATTCCGCTGCTTGTACCAAGAATCTGGAAGGCGGATCGTGGGGGGTGGGGGCGTTCGAGGCTCTCACAAGAGCGGTTCCCAATATTAACACTCAGTCAAATAAACAGAGCTTTAGAAAATCAGTATGCGAATAAGGCAGACCTGAGAGAGAATAGGTACATATGGATATGTTGCTAAGAACATTGAAGTCTGGAGCTCAGATATGAGTGACAGAAAAAAAAACAATATGTATACATATATATAATTATTCCATCTTCGAAATGAAAACAGAAGCAATAAAGTCTAAGATGAGTGTCACGCTGGAGCCTGGGTTTGCTCCGGAAATGGATCGCTCCGAGAAAGTGTCCTTGCATCTTGTTCAGAAAGCAGAAATCCTTCTGAGTTAAAGGACCCTCCATGGGCTGGAGCGATAATACAGCCAGTAGGACATTTACTTTGCACGCGGCCAACCTGGGTTCGATTCCCAGCATCCCATATCGTCCCCTGAGCACCACCAGGAATAATTCCTGAGTGCAAAGCCAGGAGGTAACCCCTGTGCATTGCCGGGTGTGACCCAAAAAACAAAAAATAAATAAATAAAATAAAAAAATAAAGGCTCCTTCGTGACCAGCGTGATGCCTGCAGAATCAAAGGTATCATTCCACAAAGGAAATAGGGTTCAATTCCGTTATGTCAGGTTGAAAGTTGGGAACTCCATTTACATCTCCCCGTTTATCCACAGGGGAAACCTTCTGCCTCGTGTGCTGCTAAGGGCAAGAAGAAAACAGGAAATAGGATGAGCCCTCAGACAGGAGAACAGGCACCTTCAAAAATTCTTATTTAAAGAAAGGTCCATATAATATGCATTAAACCCCTTTAAACGCAACAGGAAGTGTCCCATAGAGGATTCATTATTTACAGGCATCTCTAAATTGAAATAGATTAAGACACACTTGTCCTCCAGGAAAGAAACATTAGACAACCAATTCGATAGGAAGCATTAGTTTATCTCAGGAACCAATTAGCGTCACCATCACCTAGAGAAAGTAAGGCGGGCTGTAGAGGGCTCCCCAAGGCAGCACTTTTCATATGAGCAGCCTGGAAACATCATGAAAATGTCAGGCCAGAGAGATGGGACAGCAGGTAAGGTGCTTACCTCGCATGTGCTAAGTCAGCCTTGGTCCCTGACACTCCACAGGGTCCCCTGAACCCCACTGTGATGGATTCCTGAGCACAGAGTCAGGAATAAGCCTTGAGCACCTCTGGCTGTGCACAAAACAGTCGCCTGCAAAGACTTCAAGAGGAACACAGAGGCAAGGTCAACCAACAGCAGACACAATGGACACACATTCGCTCCTTCTATATTTGATTTTCATCACATGTGCAACAAAAACAAGGTTCTGCACATGTCCTAGGTGAGAAGCACGTGAACCACTCGGTCCCTTTGCCTTTAAAGGGACTTCACACTGTATGAATTTTTCTTCAAATGAGAATTCTCACTAGGTGCCTACTGTCCCTGTTGTTTTGTTTGTTTCTTGCCAGAGGCCCAGAATGTAGGTTGTCGTGTACATTTTACAGGTGAAGAAACAGACCCA
The DNA here is from genome assembly GCF_029834395.1 of Sorex fumeus. Classification (NCBI taxonomy): domain Eukaryota; kingdom Metazoa; phylum Chordata; class Mammalia; order Eulipotyphla; family Soricidae; genus Sorex; species Sorex fumeus. The sequence goes on along the minus strand of NW_026606154.1, from coordinate 3,848,696 downwards.
CAGAGCATTGAGTTAGTCTTATATTTTTTTTGAAGATCACCCACCCAGGAAATGACAACTTCCACTGGTTCCAATCAACATGCGGGTTCCTGAAGGAAAAATAAAGACATCATCCACCATCCAGAAACTGATCTGCGAGCCAGGGAGAAAGGGCACAGAGGAAGATCAATATTATGGTTTCAAGAAATGAAACTTAAGCTGGATGCATGGGAGATCTGGATTTGCGACTCATAAGGCGGAGTGAGGTGGGTGGGAGTAGAGGCCAAGGAACAGAAACAAAAAAGAGCCCCAACTGGGTTTGAGACACAGTGAATGATGTGGTCAGTTTAGGATGGACACAGGTCAACGAAGGGCAGTGGGAGACTGACAGCTCTGGGTGAAGCTCCTAGGCTGAAATGCGAGTTTGAGGGCTGGAGTTCATGCTTTGCATTCCAGGAGTGACAGTTGGGTCCCTGGCAGTGTTTGGTCCCCACATACTCCGGGCATACCCCTCGACCAAGGTTAAGTCTCCTTTCAAATGCCAGCGTGTCCATGTGTGAACTGGAGCAAATTACCCACACTAAGCTTTAAGTGTCCTCATAAGCATAGTGAAGATGATTGCACAGACCCCTGGATTTCTTTGAAAGATTAAATGTATTTCAGTATTCAATATACTTCAATGTATCTCAGTCTCTTAAAATGATGCCAGGCACGGGGTGGGGGTCATGCTAGGCTGTTATTATCACTGTGTGGAGGGTAGTGGGAGAGAAGATGGCTTTGAAAAGCTAGGACGACACTGAAGAAGGATGTGAAGCCACCAACTTGAGTATGAACAAAATATCTGTGACCAAAAGGAGACAATATTGAAAGTTTCTGAGTCATGGAGATATATGACAAATTAGGCTTCCAAAAAGAAATGTGTTTAGAGATAACCCTGTTGGGCCAAGGGGAACAAAAGGGTTAGCACTAGAGAATGAATCAAGAAAAAGTAAACCAAACATGGAAACATACGAGAAGAGATACACAAGCACCACTCACAAAGGGAGAATGGAAATAAACAGTCCAGAGATAATGAGGCATACGAGGCATCCTTTACAGGAAACCCACAGCACAGACATCCTATAAACATGGTGTGTAATGGATCCGAGAAACATACTGAATCTGCAGTCTTAAGAGCTTCAGTAAGGGCATTCTATGACGATACTATCTTCAATCTGCTTCTGACTTTACAACAGATGCTTGAGACTCAATATCGATATGGCATTACTCCCGACTTCAACGTGCCATGGTCATAAAAGAGTATGAGTTCTACTGTGGCATGTACTAGTTGCATGTCCCAAACACGGAATGGAAGAATCAAATGGGGTCACCCATGGCATTTCTAAGGTCAAATAGACCAATGTTAAAATTAAATGAAAAAATACACTGGACAATGGGAAAAAGTGAAATTACAAGATCTAGAAAAATAACACACAAGTGAGATATTTCATAAATAACATGTCAATTGTGAGCAGGCATTCTTTTTTGTTGTTGTTGTTGTCGTCATTTTTATTTATTTATTTATTTATTTAAATTTTTATTAGTGAGACACCATGAGGTATAGTTGTAAGTAAAGTAAGTAAAGTAAAGGCCCTCCCGTTGATCGTCGATTTGCTCGAGCGGGCCCAGTAACGTCTCCATTGGAGACTTTGTTGTTACTGTGTCTGGCATATCGAATACTCTCGGTAGCTTGCCAGGCTCTCCGAGAGGGGTGGAGGAATCGAACTCGGGTCGGCCATGTATAACGCGAACGCCCTACCGCTGTGCTATCGCTCCATTGTGCTTGGGTTTCAATTATACAATGATCAAATACCTATCCCTCCACCAGTGCCCATTTCCCACCACCACCAGTCCCAGTATCCCTCCCACCCCCCATCCTCCCCATCCCACCCTGCCTCTGTGGCAGGGCATTCCCTTCTGTTCTCTCTCTTTTGGGTGTTGTGGTTTGCAAAAGAGGCATTGGGTGACAATCATGTTTGGTCTATAGTCTACTTTCAGCATGCTTCTCCCATCCTGGGAGGGTCCTCCCAACACCCTTTATTTGGTGATGAGCAGGCATTCTTGATCAAAGTGTTATAAAGTCTCTTCCGGAAAAGAGATTCATTTTGTTATTTCTTTATACAAAAAAATGTCTGAATAAAATATGGCAGCTTTATTTTTTAATGAACTTGTAGAAATTATTGATACTTATAAACAACAATAGTTAACACAAATGACCTTTTCAAAAAGAAAAGAAGAAAATTTTTATCAACCAAGTAATTAAGAAACCAAATATAGTTGATCTTTTCTATCATATCACACATACTTAGGGAGAAAGACATCACAAGGAACCAAAAAAGCGTATTATAAGGAAGAGAGGGGAGTAAAGGAAAGAAGAAAAAAAAACATATTGAAACAACTGCTCTTCATTTTTAAGAGTATAATGGTTACTATATTTCAATGGGAAGATGAGCTTTCTTTAGAGGAGCTTTTAGAAGGTATGATTTTGGTTGGCTTCACTGCCATTTTTTATTTAAAGATTTTGGGGGGAGAGTGGAGTGTGGGTTACACACTGGAGATGCCCAAGGGTTACTCCTAATGCACTCAGGACTTAGTCCTGGAGGTGCTCAGGAGGCCACCTGGGATATCAGGAATTGAACATGGGTCAGCCACGCGCAGAGCAAGCGCCTTGCCTGTGGTACTCTCTCTCCAGCCCCCGCCATTAGACAAGAGTCCATTCTACCCAGCTGGTTTCCAGGTGGGCAGAGCAGTCTGTCCAAATGCCCAGCTTACACACTCAAACGGAGAGAGCGAGCATGGGCCATCCTTCACGTGCAAAAAAATGTCTTTGAATGAAAGAAGTAAAATATTGACATTTGCATGAAAAGATGCTGTCATCTCTTAAGTCATGAGCAGTTTTTCAAGTCACGATTTTATTATGTTTACACGTTCACAAAGTCCCAAATCTCTAAAGAATAACTCACACATCTCAGATTCAGTTAGGGGATAAGTTTAACAGAGGAGGAGAATAAGGTTTAGTTTGAGAATTTCTTTAGAAAACATAAACTACTCTTGCAATTCTGCTGAGAATTGAAAACTGCTACAGATGGCTTACTAAGACTATTAATACCATAAAGCCATTACATGCAATTTTGTCATTAATTGCGAAAATTCCATTGATTTTAATCTACAAAAGTAATAAGTCCAACATTCCATAATTGCTTGTATTTTTAAACCCTGAGAGATTAGACATTAAAATCATTTTTGTCTCTGCTCTTAACTAGAGAATTCAGTATCAGAAAATAAATTTGAAGCTTCTGCTTTGGGGATGAAAACATAAATTTTGTGAGTAAAATCATACAAATAGATGAATCTAATATCTACTATTTACTTCACTATAGGGTTTCTATAATGTGGGATAAAAATTCAACAATATCACTATTTAATATACTTAATTTAGAATAAGAAGAAATAAAATTCTCAGGTCAAGTAATTTTGCAACCTGGATATTATCTTAGAACATACTTTCTTAATTGCTTGTAGTTACAGCCTTTGGAATTTATATAGTTACATGTATTTTATTGATATCGTGCTTATGTTTTATGTTTTAAATTATCTATTAAAAATATTTTTAAATATAAAAATCTCAATAATGGAAATGGTTTTTCCTAGGCTTTATAATGTAATAGTAGCTTAACAGAACTCTTGGCTTCAGAGCAGAGAAGGCTTGAAGAAGGAGAAGGAGATAAAGGCTTACTTCAACACAAACTTACTCTTCATAATTGTAATTCTTGGACACTTTCATTTATGACTCTGATAAAGAAAGAATGCACATCACAGCTAGGTCTAAGATAAAAGATTCTAGGAGACCCTTCCTTGTCTCTTTCGTTTACTTTGGGGGGCATGCCTAAGCCTGGTCCTGGGTAGTGCTTAAGGATTACTCCTGCAGTGTTCAGGGACCACCCAGTGCCAGGGATGGAACTTGGGACTTCCACATGCAAATAATTCACTCCAGCCCTTTGAACCACATCCCTTCATACTTTTAAATACTTTTACAATCCTCTTCCATGAGACCATGTTTACTTTTTCCAAAAAAAAAAATTTCTTATGCAGCACCATGATCTGCAGTACTGTTAACTGATAGATTTTCATGCACACACGGTTCCAACACCTCACTCTCTACCAGACTCTCTGCTTATCTCCAGTGGATACTTTACTTCTTGTCCAGGAGAATTAACCGTAGGAGAAAACAAAGGGGATTTCCACTGCTGGAAACATCACCAACTAGAAAGTAGGTGCCCAGCTCAAGATCAGACCACAGCAAATTCCAAACAAAAACGTAGATTTTAATGGATTTTTTTTTTGGCAGTAGAGAGGGGCACATCAGATGGTACTCGGAGCTAATGCAGTGCTCAGGAATCACTCCTGGGATGCCAGGGATCAAACCCAGGCCGGCCACTTGCAAGGCAACATCCTGCCTGCTGGCACTCTCACCAGCCCTTTATTTTCTAGATAGAGGGAAAGAGACTGTGACATTGGAGAAGGAAACAGTAAGATGGGATTGGATAAATGACCACTCACCAAAAGATGTGGTGAGTCAAAGGAGGCTTACTGTAACAAAGAACTTGAGAGTTAAAGAAGCTTTACTACAGCTATAGAAAGGCAGCAGCCTGCTCCCATTGTCCTGTTGGTTTTCAGCAGTTTAGTATTATATCTCTGAATATAACAGAACTCTCATTGCATGTGAATAATAAGGGAATCCTGACGTTCTGCCCTATTCAATAAATAATGGTGCTGAGACCCTGCGTTGGTGATATGGGTTGGGGGTGGAAAAAGAATCAAGTTGCATTTCTCCCATGCACCACTAAAGTCAAGACCATGCAACCTAAAATGACAATGATGCAAACATTCATATATACACACATTCAAGTGTCTTACCATCATCACCTGACTGCCAGGTAAGGGTGAAAATGAGAAGCTAGATCTCTGGTGGGTATACCACAAGGTAAACTTTCTACCAGCAGTTTGGAGGTGTTTTATGAAAACTAAACGCAAATCTACAACTTCTACACACTTTCCCAAGATAAACCCATCCTCAAAACAAGCTGAACACAAATTTCCACTAGCTGCTTTCTTCCCTGTGGCCAATGAAAGGCACAGCGCCCATCCACAGGAAACAGGTATGATGAAACTGAGAGGGACTTAGGCGCAGTGCAGAAGGGAACAGGAAACCAAAGGTTCCAACCTCTGCTCCATGGAACAACGCAGGCAAACCTCAGATGCGTTTGACCAGGTGAGAAAGGACACGCACTGCAGGGTTCTGTGAAGAGAACACTCTAGGAAAGTGTTCTGGTTCCAGAGTGTGTGAGTGGGTGGTTAGAACTGACTAGGCAGAGGCAGAAAGAAGCCTTTTTATCTTACAAAGGTTCTTGATTCTGACTGCGGAGGGCTTCTCCGCATGCACATACTCATCAGAATCCAAATTGTACTGTGAGTGTTACATGTTTTGTGTTAAGTACATATGCTATGTAAACTATACTTCACTGAACTAGTTAAATGTAATAATTTAAATATATTATTTTAATATGGACTAAAAGTGTAAATATAAATAGAAAACATTAATTATCTTCTGGGGGGAAAGTGCTAGATAAAAGACCTATATTATCAGAGTGAAGAATAGTACTTTTAAAGAAATCTAGCACAAGCACTATCCTCCTGTTGTTCACCGATTTGTTCCAGCGGGCCCAGTAACATCTCCATTGTGAGACTTGTTGTTACTGTGTTTGGCATATAGAATATGCCACGGGGAGCTTGCCAGGCTTTACCATGCCAGTGAGATACTCTCGGTAGCTTGCCAGGCTCTCTGAGAGGGGCGGAGGAATCAAACGGGTTGGCCAGGTTGGCCGAGTGCAAGGCAAACGCCCTACGGCTATGCTATCGCTCCAGCCCTTTAAAGAAATCATTAAAATAAAAACCCTGAATGAAAACATGGCTTGCTTTAATAAGAATGAGCCTCTTTTTTCTGTGATACACCAGAAATTGTGGTCTAGTAAATTATAGCCAGTGAAGAGACCATTGACACATAAAATGCCAAAGGAACAGTATGCAGCATTTTTGTTTGTTTGTTGGGGGGCACACAACCACCGATGGTCAGGGATTCACTCCCATTGGGCTTGGGGAACTACCTGGAGTTCCAGGGATAAATCCCAGTTCAGCTATATGCAAGGTGATCAACCTCCCCGCTGTGCTATCACTTCAGCCCCTCCGCAGAAATCTAAAAACTATTATCACTTGTATCACTTGTCATCCTGTTGCTCATCGATTTGCTCGAATTGCTGCCAGTAACATCTCCATTTGTCCCTGTCACGTGCTAGTATAGCCCAATGGCATCTGCTCACTCCAGGAACATGAAGTGAGGCCTGTTATTGTTACTGTTTTTGGCATATGGAATACGCCACAGGTAGCTTGCCAGGCTCTGCTGTGTGGGCAAGATACTCTCGGTAGCTTGTCGGGCTCTCTGAGAGAGATGTAGAAATCGAACCTGGGTCGGCCACGTGCAAGGCAAACGCCCTACCCTCTGTGCTATCACTCCAGCCCAAAAAGCTATTTTTTGAAAAACTATTATGAATCAAAAATGATGACCCAATTGAGAACTGGATAGAAGATAAAATTAAGCAATTCACTTTAAAGCAAACATGATGGAACAACAAACAACACATCTTGAAAAGCATGCTAAGTATCATTAGGAAAGTCACATCAAAACTATAATTTCATATTATATACCCCACCTGCATATGTGCAAATATTCAAGAGTCTGACAGCAATAGAAAGACAGGCACATTCAGTTAGACTGGCAGTGATCTAGACCCTAAGACCCATTTGCATTGCCTGGAACTAATTATGTCTCTGCAAGCGGTCCTATTTCCAGGAGTAAAGCATTCAACCAACTCCTAGCACCCAAGGAAGCTTGGTTCCACTATATTTCCTTTAGACTAACTGTCTTCAACCTTTCCCCGCCCACAGACACCTCCTGTCCTGCAAACGCATCCCTGTCCTCACTCAGCACGGAGGCAGGCTACGGACCACTGGTTTCCATCCTTCCCCCACCTGCAGTCTGGCCTGGGTTTGTGAATCCGTGGGAGCAGACCTCAACTTTGGATCAGGGGATTCTCAAATAGTAGCATGTGTCAGAATTCCTGAGGGGTAGTAGGAGGCGGTGCATGAAGACACAAAAAGATCTTTGGGCACAAACCAGAGTTAATCATCTAGCAGAGATCTAGGACGGGATGCTAGAATTTATATTTCTAGTAAGATCTGAGGTGATGCTGAGTGCAGCTATAAAATTTAAAACCACTGTTAGAATCAACCAGGGGTCACATGGCCCGCAGTGGGCCCCTAGGAGATTTCAAAGTGAAAAAAAAAATCACATAAATGGGGCCCATGGCACAAGACTTGGGAGCAAACAGGTACGAGGAGGGCATGGGGGGCAGGGAACGCTTCGCTCCATGATGAGGAACTGCTCTAGAAAAATGTGCCCTCCCACATACACACCTTGCACAGATGCTTAGAAAGGAAATTCTTTTGTTGAATAAGACCTCTACAGTATTTCATGGGCTGTTTGCCTTTCACCCAGCTGACCTGGGTTCGATTCCTGGCATCCCATATGGTGCCCGAAGCATCACCTGGAGTGATTCCTGAATACAGAGCCAGGTGTAAACCCTGAGCACCATGGGATGTGGCCCAACAACAGAGGCGGGGGGGGGGGGGGGGGGGCGGGCGGGTACCAATAGTATTTCAAAGAGAAAACATTATCTTTAAGCAGGGGAAAAAAAACTCAAGAGTATAACAATTTTACTTCAGGAATTTTTTTAAAGAGGATTATCGCAAAGAAATGGGCAATCTCATAATATGATCCATATTCAAGTATCCTGGACAAGTTCCTTGCTCTACAGTCCTAGAATCTGAAAATAGGGCACTGGTATTTTATCAGCGTCAACAAACTAATCAATCATTTTCTAATTGGGAGTCTTTGCTGCCAAAATTTCTAGTGTCTTACTAATCTGTGTACTGCTTTTTATAGAATATTTAGTAAATTATGCAAGAGCTCTAATTATACCTATTTTTCAGAAGACAAAATGAGTAAACCATGAACTTAAATAGCAAGAAATGAACATCTGATTTTCATTTACTTGCTCTCAGCCTCTGAGAAAGAAGAAACTTCCAATTACAGGTTACGTTCTCAAAATATAGTACTGACTGACAACCTCTAAACAATTTGTTTCAAAAACAATTGTTTTGCAATTCCCAAACATATTTCCCCTGGGATTTTCTGTGACAGCTTTAAAATTGTGAAATTATATAAAAATTGCACCAGACACATAATGTTGTACCTAATAAGTTTCTGTGACTAATAAAAGCAGAGACATGGTTACTCAAAGAAAGCTGAGGATGTTTTTTTTTTAAATGACAAATGATTTGATAAAAAATAGAACACTGCACACCTCTGAGTTTTCCATGAATCTGAATGCAAGCAAGTTCATTCATGTAAAATGCTAGCAATTACATAATTAAAATGTAATGGAACAACTGTCATCTAAAATAGATGTCCACTAAAACAATATGACTATACCAGGTTTCATGAGCAAATATTAATAGCAGTAAACATTAGTAGTGTAAGGTAAGGTAAAGGTAAAGGCCCTCCCGTTGATCGTCGATTTGCTCGAGCGGGCCCAGTAACGTCTCCATTGGAGACTTTGTTGTTACTGTGTCTGGCATATCGAATACATCACAGGGAGCTTGCCAGGCCCTGCCGTGCGGGCGAGATACTGTCGGTAGCTTGCCGGGCTCTCCGAGAGGGGCGGAGGAATCGAACTCGGGTCGGCCATGTTGGCCTCTTGTAAGGCGAACGCCCTACCCGCTGTGCTATCGCTCCTGTGTTAAAATACACCAATTCAGAGAGAAGCCTAATGAAGTATATGAGTTTGAGTAAATAATTATAAGGAAGAAAGTCAATCATAAAGAGGAAGTACAAAAAATTGTTTAGGATACCTTTTTTTTTTCTTTTTGGGTCACACCCGGCGATGCACAGGAGTTATTCCTGGTCCATGCACTCAGGAATTACTTTTGGCAGTGCTCGAGGGACCATATGGGATGCTGAAAATCAAACCCGGGTCAGCCGCATACAAGGCAAACGTTCTACCGGCTGTGCTCCATCCCCAACACGTTTCCATAGACTATTGAAGATTTTGGTGAATGACAAAATCTGATCCTCACTCAGTCTAGAGTTTGTCCCACATCTCAACCTAAGACATGTACGCTTGGCTTGGGAGAAGCCTCTGATGGTTCTCTCTTGAACACGTATCTGTCTGTCTCTTTCTCTCCTCATACTGTTCTAAGTAAATTTATTTAAGTCAAACTATTTTGCTTCCCTAAAAAATAAAATCAAAATGCTGCCCTCCAAAGTCAGAGTCTGCTCCACATTGCAGAACCACGGGAGACTGCAGTCCTTTGAAGGTGGGGCTTCTTCCATGGATGCTCTCCATAAGGGATTTAGATTAGGACAAAAATGGAGCCAACATTCACCCCCGCTGAACTGACCTGGTCTCGTCCTCTCTCTACAACTGACAGCTTTCCTCTCTCCACTTCTCACACTTCCAGGGAGAAACTGTGTGTGAGGAACGCCAGATGACACAACAAACAGTCTTTAGCCAGAAAGTGCTGTCCACTCACCTCTGTCTCCTTTCCTAATTCTTCAAAGAAATGTGCTGGCAGATTTGCTCCTCTTCCACTAAGTATCAAAAGCTTTTCACTGGGTCGTTCATGTGGTTGTTTGTTTTTCCTGTAAGTACAGAGTTCTTCTTAGTATACCTCAAAGTAAGTGTACTATTATTGTTGTTGTTATTACTATTATTATTGGGGAAATAAAAGGAACTTCTCTAGGACAGCAAGACCTGGTTCCAATTTTTATTTTATTTTTTATTCCTTTTTTTAAACAATTGTTTTTGTTGAATCACAGTGAGAGACACAGTTACAAGGTTGTTAATGATTGGGTTTCAGTTATATAATGTTCCAACACTCATCCCTTCACCTGTGCACATTTCCCATCACAAATGTCCCCAGATTCCTTCCTGAACCCTCCTTTGCCTGCCTCTCTGGCAGGCACTCTGTCTCTGTCATGTCATGTCATGTCATGTCATGCCATGCCATGTCATGTCATGTCATGTCATGGCTTACTCTCTCCCTCTCTCTCCTCTCTCTTTTCACCCTCTCTTTCCCTTCTCCACACTCCCTCTCTTTCTCCCTCCTCCCTCTCTCCCTCCCTCTCTTTCTCTCCACCCTCTTCTCTTTCTCCTCCCTCCCCCTTCTCTTTCTTGCTCTCCTGCCTCCCCTCCCCATCCTCTCTCCTGCTCCTCCTCCCCTCCCGTTATCCCCCCTTCCTATTGGGCATTATGGTCCAAACTTATTTTAAACCATATCAAAGTTCAAGCCAAAATAAGATACTAGTTAAAACCCGATGTTCACCTCTCCACGTCTCTCAAGTTCAACCCAAACCTCAGGACTTATCCCAAGCATCCATTATTAGGAAATTGTCTCCAAATAGGACAATCCATATTAACTTTCCTTTCTCCTGAACCTCAAGGTCTAACTATGAGCTGTATCTGTTAAAATATTGATCATTGCATATAAATTTTTATTTTCCCCATCTTACTTCTAAATACCACATGAAATACTTGACCTATGTTAGATTCTTTGGAAATGTACCATTACTCACCATAAACATTCAAAACCTTTTTAAGGTTTTATATTTGCCTTCAGAGGTGTACACGACAGATACTATTATCCCTGTGGTTTGAGAAGCTACTGAAGACACGTGAGTAATAACTTGGCTCTCAGAGATTTCAGCTCTTTCAGTCTCCCGAGAGACCAAGTTGTAGAAATAGTATTATTTTGTCAATTTGAGAAAGGTCATGTCTTCTAAAAACTATAAGGAAGGCAAAACCATTGGCCGCTAATAAAGTAAAATCAATCAAATAGGCTAGATCCTTCCTACTTTCTTAAACTGCTGGTCCTGATATTTTATAAATTAATTTATTGCTTATTACCCATAAATGTTTCACTTAGTTATATCTACTTCATATGCTCAGAAACCTTGGATCCTGTATAAATCTCAGGTGAAAAGGGATGGTGAGCAGAACCAGTTTAAGAAGCCCTGGGTCACACAGTACAATTCCCTTAGATGCTCTCGGGCCTTAAGAATCTAGGGTGAGGGAGGCCAGTGGGTTAATGCTACAAGACGATCCCCTGCTTTGCATGCAGGTGGCCCAGGTTCAGTTCCTGACCCTGGTACTGCCTGGGTCCCCATGAACCAAGCCAGAAGTCACATAAAGTATGATTAAAATGAATGAAGAGAAATCGAGATCAAAATGATTCCATATTATATTAAGGCTGTCATGAAGAGACACTCAGAAGGAAAAGCCGGGCCTTCTCTATAGATAGTCCTGTTCTCTGTCAAACTCTTAACCCTCTACTAGGAGAGCACATCCCTCTCCACCAGCATCATTAGGGGATAACTGTGTAGTGGGATGGGGGTATGGGGGGAGGACCCAAAGAACTTGGGAACTCCCAGCTCCGTGTAGTTGGGGGGTCATTTCAGGAGTGCTAGGGGGCAGGGGGTGATCCTACACAGCGCTGAGGATCGAACCTGGGCCTCCCACATGCAAAACATGGGTTCATTCGACTGAGACGTCTCTCCAGGCTTTTTCTTTCTCTTAAAGTTTTTAAAAATCATATATTTATATAGAGGGAGATATATATATATATATCAATATATATATCTATATACATATATAGATGTATCAATAGCACAGCGGTAGGGCATTTGCCTTGCACTCAGTCGGCCTGGCCGACCTGGGTTCTATTCCTCCACCCCTCTCGAAGAGACCGGTAAGCTACCGAGAGTATCTCGCCCACACGGCAAAGCCTGGCAAGGTCCCAGTGACGTATTTGATATGCCAAACACTGTAACAACAAGTTTCACGATGGAGATGTTACTGAGTCCGCTCGAACAAATCGATGAACAACGGGAGGACAGTGCTACAGTGCTACATACATATATATACCCCTCAGAGAGCCTGGCAAGCTCCCCATGACGTATTCAATATGCCAAAAACAGTAAGAATAGTGGGTCTAATTCCCCTATCCTGAAAGAGCCTCCAGTACAGCAGCGTTGGGAAAGATGAGGAAGGAGAGGCTGCTAAAATCTCAGGGCTGGGATGAATGGAGACGTTACTGGCACCTGCTCGAGTAAATTGATGAACAGCGGGATGACAGTGATACAGTGATAACAGTGAATGGAAAGGAAACTCATGTGCTCCGTAGGACCACCTGCTGTTCTACCATCTTGAACAACTGGGGCTGAAAAATGAATACAGTGGCCCCTCATACCTCTATCAAGCTTTCAAGCTTCTGCGTAAGTCATAAACATTATTTAGTATGTCCCAGCATTTATCTGTAGCTTATACATGTCTTCTTCCAAGCAGTCTTAGAAATTAAGAACAGCTACGAAAATTCTTCTGTAAAATGCACAAGGCTGTTGTTTTCTCTTCCCTTCCCTCCCATCATCTCCCTGTCCTCTGTCACTCGCTCACTGCACCTCTGCGTTTGCTTTTGTCCCCTCATGTCTCCTCTAGGCCGAATGACCTGAAATGGTACCCTCGCTGGTTTCTCTGCATCATCCCCAGGACTCCTTTGGTTATATTCAGAGAAAGTCAAACTGTGACTTTCCTGGAATGAACCTCTCATCTTGACTTCCCTGGTTGCGTGAACTTCCTAGTTGGTGGGGGGGGGGGGGGGGGGGTGAGGGTCCCTCCTGGTCACCTTCGACCCTGCCCCCACACTCCAGCCACTCTGGCTTTTAGACCTCAGCTCGGCTCAGACCAGGATCGGAGCCCCTGGGCAGGCCTATCCCACTTGTTGCTGCTGACAGTCTGATCAGTTTGCGAACTCACTCCCTTTCCTTCTGTGCACAGGTGTCAGCAACGCAGGTTAAGAACTTTCCAGCCCTTCCTGGTCCTGTCCAACACCAGCAGCCTCACACCTACCTCGCGGGCCCCTTCAGCCAGGCCGTCTGCGTTGCCTGCTGATGCCTCCTGGCCTAGCATCTACCTCCTTGGTGCATGGAGAAGCGGAGTACGTTTTGCCTCTGACTTTTCTTTCCGGGTCTCCTCTCTCCTCATCCCCACCAACAGGGCCCGACATAGGGAAAAACCGTGCAGACACGTGCATTCCTGTACTTTCCGCTATTGTGCAAATTCCTGAATCGTCGATGGCTCTCAGAGTTTGTACTAAGGAGCTACATGTGAACACTGGTCAGAATGCCAGGGGCACGTTGAGACTGTTGTCAAACGCCCAAATATACAACTTCTGACACAAAGATATTTAAGGGTAAAGTCGGGATGCAAATCATTTCTTTCGTTATTGATAGTGACCACAAGCCCTCTAACTCATCAAATGCAAGGCTGGTTTTCTATTGGTGAATCAGGCCGGAAAAGAAATCAAACTAAGACATGTGCTTCATCCTCTGACACTGTCCCTGGATATAAACAATAGTTACGGCAAACTATGTTCCTTATATTAAGAAAAACTAAATAGGAAGGGGGAAAAAAAAAGACAGTTTGGGTCATCAGCTAAAATAATATTTCATTGTGCAGATTATAAAGCAAAATTAAAAGTGGCTGTAACGTGATGTTTAGAAGCAAAACAAAATAAGTAAAATCCCTCCAATTAAATAATCACTATGATTCAGATCTGCTATAATTCCCTAAAAAAATAATTCCTGATTTTCTTGGAATGAGCGAAAAATAGTAGCTGAAGCTTCAACATGTTTTAAAAGCTTCATCTTTGGAGCTGAAGCAATAGCACAGCGGGTAGGGTGTTTACCTTGCAGGTGGCTGACCTGGGTTCGATTCCCAGCATCCCATATGATCCCCTGAGCACTGCTAGGGGTAATTCCTGAGCACAGAGCCAGGAATGACCCCTGTGCACCTCCGAGTGTGACGCCCCCCCAAAAAAAAGAAAAAAAAGCTTCATCTTTGAGTTTTACAATTCTTTAGCAAAAGCCAATCAAAAGAGCAGGCCAGACTCTACAGGAAGGTAAGAGGTGGAAAGAGATGCTGAAACACAGGAAGAATGGCTTGGTGAATTGTCTTGAAAGGCTCTCTCAAAGGGGACACAGTGAGAGACCAGAACTATAGCACAGTGGGTAGAGAGTTTGCCTTTCACATGACAAAACCTGGTTCAATCCTTGGCATCCCATATGGTTTCTTGAGCCCCGCCAGGAGTACTTCCTGAGTAAAGAGCCAGGAGTAACTCCTAAGTACCACCAGGTATGACCACCCAAACAAACAAACAAAAATAGGGACCCAGCGGCCTCCCCTGAGCATCTGCAATGCCCCCTCATCCAGCTTCACCCAAACATCCCACCACCCTACTGCTGGGCCAGGTCAGGAACCCCTCTCTCTCTCTCTAAGAGCCCCAATTTGCAGCCTGGATGAGCTCATTCAAGTTTGTTTGTTTTTTTCTTTTTGGGTCATACACGGTCACGCACAGGGGTTATTCCTAGCTCTGCACTCAGGAATTATTCCTGGCGGTGCTCGGGAGATCCTATGGGATGCTGAGAATCGAGCTCTGGTTGGCCACGTGCAAGACAAATGACCCCTGTGCATCTCCGAGTGTGACGCAAAAAAAAAAAAAAAAGCTTATAAAGCTTTTTTTTTATAAAGCAAAATTAAAAGTGGCTGTAACGTGATGTTTAGAAGCAAAACAAAATAAACAAAATCCCTCCAATTAAGCAATCACTATGATTCAGAGCTGCTATAATTCCCTCGAATAAAAAAATAATTCCTGATTTTCTTGGAATGAGCGAAAAATAGTAGCTGAAGCTGTGCTATCAACTCCAGCCCTTCATTCGAGTTTTGAGTGTTTTCCTGCCACCACTCAGTCCAAGCGGAAGGAATGATCCCAACCCTTCCCAATTCACAGTCACATGCACAGATCAGGACTCTGAGCGCAGTGCCCCCTTCTCTAAGGCCCAAGAATGTCCCAATCAGATTGAAGTGGACAGGAGTGAATCCTGTTCGGCACATCCCCACCCACCTCCCCGGGGCCCCGGGCAGTGAAGGAAATGAACGTGTCTGTGGGCTTCTATCTGCTGGTGATATTTCCTTTTAATTCGAACCAGTCCTCATGAATTCTGGTACTGTGAAACAACCTCTTAAATGGCTCTATTCTTTATTCAAAATCATCCCTCTCATTCCCAGAATTGTAGTAAATAGATCTTCTAGAGGGGAAATAAAACTGTTTCAACAACAGGCCGATTTCAGCAGTTTTTCAAAAGGTATTTCTTTCATTCCCTTGGCTAGAGTTTTCGTTTTATGCTTGGAAAGCTGTGTTATATATACATGTATTTTAGTCCAAATGGATGTGGTGTTTTTCGTTGTTGTTGTTATTGTTGATTTCGGCTTTTCTATTTTCCACTTCAGTATGTTTGCAAAAGCTAAAACATCCTATTTCTCTTATTCCTCTGTTTGTGAGTCTCCGTTATCAAATCCATGTTCTCTTTTAAAAAAGAGACTACTGGGGGACACTGTTCCACATTTCCCCTGCTGAAAATAAATGGAATTTATAAATCAGACTTGTAGATTATAAGAATATCAAGTCGCCTCTTGCTTTTTTCTACACAATATTTAAAGGAGTGACTTAAATATGTAATAATGTTTCCTAATCATGTTTTCCCGAAATATCAACTGGGGTGATCAGAATCATGATCTACCCAGAGATAATCCCATGCCATCCCCCAGAGCTGGGGGGGCACTTGTAGAAGTGGGGAGAATGCTTCGTCGGCCTTGACTCTTCATCCCTCTTTGAATCAACTCTCTCCAGACCAGCCGTCTTTTTTCTAGCCTCATGCACCAAGGTGGTTTAATTTCTCTTTATGTCTTACTTGAGGATTATTCGGTTTATGCATGTAAGTGTTTGCATATTGAGATATACAGTGTTAACACCCCAGGTCCATCTCCAAAGTGCCAATGTCCCTTCCTCCACCACTGCCCCGAGGCGCCTCCCACCAATACTGGTAGCCTCAGTGCTGAGGTCAGAGTGTACGATGCTCAGAGCTGGTGGCTGATGCTGTGCTGGGAGATCACTCCCGGTGGACTCAGGGGACCATATGGGTTGCTGAAGATCAAAACTACGCCAGCTGCGTGCAAGGCAAATGCCCTGCCTGCTGTCCTATCTCTCTGGCCCCCTATGCTAATCATTTTTTAAAATTTTTTGGCTTTTGGGGTCACACCCGGCGATGCACAGGGGTTACTCCTGGCTCTGCACTCAGGAGTTACTCCTGGCGGTGCTCAGGGGACCATATGGGATGCTGGGAATTGAACCTGGGTCAGCCGCATGCAAGGCAAACACCCTACCTGCTGTATTATTGCTCCAGCCACTATGCTAATCTTTTAAACCTATCATGAACACCTTATGCATCATAACTCCAACTCAGCCAGGGTGTATATAAGCATGTACATATACATAGTCTAGACAAACACACATAGGCATGAGATAGGTAGATGAATGGGTGGATAGGGAGATAGACAGACAGACAGACAGACAGACAGACAGATAGATAGATAGATAGATAATATATACAGAGTATACAGAGATAGACCTTCTCCAGTTATCCCCAGTGAAAGTATTTTCTAATAGGTTCCCTGCGAATCACTTCTTAAGAGGGCCCTTTACTGAACACTGCTGGGGACCAAGTCACATCTGACTCACCCTAGTGTCATGGAAGTCACATGGTGACATCTCGGGTCTATAGGACAAATGCAGTAAAACCCACTTTTGGGTTTTTTTTTCCCCTGCTCTATTTCATGTGGGTTATAAAAAGAAACTGGTGGGTTCTGTCTCACTCAGTAAGCTCATTGTTTTAGAGGCTTCTTTCTTTGGGAATCTTGGAATTATCCTCATGAGTTCACAGGTAGTGGGAAATTCATACCTGAAGTCACTATCATAAAAAAAATAAAACGTGTGAGGTGATGGCTGGAGCAATAGCACAGTGGGTAGGGAGTTTGCCTTGCACGTGGCCGACCCGGGTTCGATTCCTCCGTCCCTCTCGGAGAGCCCGGCAAGCTGCTGAGAGTATCCTGCCGGCAAGAGCAGAGCCTGGCAAGCTCCCCATGGCATATTCGATATGCCAAAAACAGTAACAACAAGACTCACAATGGAGACGTTACTGGTGCCTGCTCAAAGCAAATCAGTGAACAACGGGAAGGCAGTGCAATGCTACAATGCAGTGCAGTGAGGTGATCCTCTGGAGGATAAAGCAGGGGGGGAAGAGGGGATAAGAGGAGGAGGAGGAGAAAAAGGATGAGAAGGAGAATGAAAAAGAGGAGGAGGAGGAGGAAGAGGAGAAAATGAGGAAAAACAAGAGGAAGAGGAAGAGAAAAGGGAGAATGGGGGAGAATGAGGAGGAGGAGCAAAAGGAGATTTCTCCAATGATTATTGTGGGGGACCCCCCAACTGTGCTGGAGGGTTCCAGGGGCCGCAGCCAGAGATGCTGGAGGGGGTGCCAGGCAACGGGAATGGAGAGATGGTGCAGCATGCAGGGCTTTGTCGGGGGGCGGGGGCAGGAGGTTCTGGAGGGACACGCAGAACGCTACATGCCCAGACGCTTGTACACAGTATTTCAGAGGAACAGTGGCTGGGACTGAGGGCGACAGACTGTGATGATCAGCCCAGCAGGAGACACAGGGGTGCTGGGAGGGGGGGAGTGGCGGGGGAGAGGCCAGCTGCCAAATGGGGTAAACACACCTTGTGGCTTTAACTCTCACCCCATGAGAGGTCGCCAGCCCGAGAGGTCGTGGAAAGGGCTATGGGGGTGAAGGCAGCCTCAGCTCCAAGGCCACTTCCCCTCTGAACCTTAATATCGTGCCCTTCTCCTCGAGGGGCAGTGATGGTGGTTGCCGTGTGGCTGATGGCCCAGGACAGCCAAGGCGACCACGGGCAGCAGGAGCCAGCGGGGAGGGGTGGGCGGCAGGGCAGCTGCCACTGGAACACGGATGACAGGCATTTAGGGACGCTGGACCCAGCCCAGGACACGGTCGGGAGTGGGGGCACTCACTGTCCTGGATATCACGAGGGACAAAGGCAGAATGGGACCGGCGTCAGGCCTGAACTTAGGACACCAGGGGCCCCACAGGTGCATTCCTCACGCTGCTGCCCAGGTAAGGAAAGCGTCGTAAACCTCTGGCACTTTCTGTTTTAAATTTTATTATTATTCACTGTCATTGTCACTGTCCTCCCGTTGTTCATCGATTTGCTCGAGCAGGTCCAGTAACGGCTCCATTGTGAGACCTGTTACTGTGTTTGGCATATCGAATAAATATGTCACGGGGCGCTTGCCAGGCTTTGCCGTGCGGGCGAGATACTCTCAGTAGCTTGCTGGGCTCTCCGAGAGGGGCGGAGGAATCGAACTCAGATCAGTCACATGGACTGCGTGCAAGGCAAAGGCCCTACCCACTGTGCTATCGCTCCAGCTCATTATTATATTGTTATTATTATTGTCATTGTTAATGAATCACCATGAGGTACAGTTGCAGACTTAGAAACTTTCGTGCTTACATTTTAGTCATACAATGATCGAGCGCCCATCCCTCCACCAGTGCCTGTTCTCCACTATCAATGTTCCCAGTATCCCTCTCATCCCCCCTTCCCCTCCCCCACCGCCTTCCCCCCTCCACCTCTGTGACAGGACATTCCCTTTCACTCTCTCCTTTAGGGTGTTATGGTCATCAGCAAAGCAAGAATTGAGTGCCCATTATGTTTGGTCTATAGTGTACGTTCAGCACGCATCTCCCATCCTGAGCGGACCATCTAAGCATCATTTACTTGGTGGTCCCTTCTCTATCCCAGCTGCCTTTTCCCCCAGCATGTGAGGCCGGCTCCCAAGCCGTGGAGCGATCCTCCTGACCCTTATCTCTACTACCCTTGGGTGTTAGTCTCCCATTCTGTTACTTTATATTCCACAAATGACTGCAATCTTTCTATGTCTGTCCCTCCCTTTCTGAGTCTGGCACTTTCGAGCTCCAATTTTCCACCCTCAACCCACGGACACTCTCAGGAGCTGGTGCAGTTCAGGGCCAACACCGGTTTCAGGTTAGACCCCTGAATCTGAACCAAAGCCAGCCAGAGTCCAACAGACAAGGCCAAGTCAGAGTCAGTCTCTGGAACCCCATAGGACCCCCCCCCCCCAGCATGGCACAGCCAGGAGTAAGCCCTGAGCACAGCAGGGTGCGGCCCTAAAACCAAAACTATAGCACTGTAGCACTGTCCTCTCATTGTTCATCGATTTGCTCGAGCGGGCACCAGTAATGTCTCCATTGTGAGACTTGGCATTACTGTTTTTGTGAAATCAAAAAAGCCACAGGGAGCTTGCCAGGCTCTTCCGTGTGGGCAGGATACTCTCGGTAGCTTGCCGGGCTCTCCGAGAGGGACGGAAGAATCGAACCTGGGTCAGCCACGTGCAAAGCAAACACCCTACCCGCTGTGCTATAAAAGAGTCTGAAATTAAACCATGACTTTTGCAACATCCGGGACCTTGAGAGTTAACACCCAGGAACTCCAGGGTTCGGTTTCCTCACCCGCAGACCCTCCGCTCATCACCTTCTCAAAGGATTACTAATAGGTTTCTGATGTTAAGCAAACATCAGTGCTCCTATATCAGGGAGCCCAAACACTGTGACTGCTTGTTTAATAACACAGCCTGAATGAAGGACGGAGTTCAATTAGCGCGGGGCCGGGTCAGGCTTCATTAGGGAGGAGAGGCGATTAGATAGAACCAGGCAGAGGGAGGCGCTGGGGCATGTGCCACGGGGAACGCTGAAAGGGACACACACCACTGGATTGGGAGGGGGGGAGGGGCGGGGAACTGTGACCCGGAGGCTTCAGAATGAAAGGCGGGTCATTAGCGCAGAATTAAGCACCCTAATAGGGTGACCCTTATCCCCAGACCAAGAGAAATATGAGCAGAACCAATCGCTGCATCTAAATAAACAGCAGCAGGGCAGGACCACTGGCAGGAACAGGCCTTATCGAGGGCTTCACTGCCATTTCACAGAGCTGAGTTCCTAGGCACTGCTCACTGAGCACTATGTGGGGCGTCAAAAAACCACCAGGAGGGGCCGGAGTGATTGTACAGCGGGTAGGGTACTTGCCTTATATGCAGCCGACTGGGTTCATTCCTTGGCATCCCATATGGTCTCCTGGGCCCCACCAAACCAATAAAACAATGGATGAGAAAGAAAGAGAGCGAGAATGAACGAGTGAGAGAGAGAGAGAGAGAGAGAGAGAGAAAAGAAAAGGAAAACCACCAGGTCCACCACTGGCTGGCTGACCTGAGTCAACCATCCACCCTCTCCAACCTTCTCCTTCCCTTTCAGTAAAATTAGGGGACTAAGCACATGAGCTCTTGAAATTCAAAACTCCCAAAAGGGTAAGATTCCAGGTTTTCTATTCCTGTTAGCCTCGTGATCCAGGAAATGGTGCAAAGCACAATTTTTTTTACCGCCAATCAGTATCCAGATTGTGTCCTTAAAACAGTAGCCGATGGGGCCCAGGAGATGCTTCAAGAGCCAGCGAGAACGGGACCGAGGTTTCATCCCAGGCACCTTCTGGTCCCCCAAGCATTTCGCTAGGACTAACCCCCAAGCACTGCAAGGTGTAGCCTCCCTCAAAAATGTACATATAGGGTTTGGAGCAATAGCACAGCGGGGAGGGAGTTTGCCTTGCACACAGCTGACCCGGGTTCTATTCCCAGCATCCCATATAATCCCCCAAGCACCTCCAGGAGTAAGTCCTGAGTGCATGAGGCAGGAGTAATCCCTGTGCATCACCAGGTGTGACCCAAAAAGAAAAAAAAATGTACATATGGTATTCAGGGTAAACCAGAGTGCTTTCACTATTTTTTAAAAAGCAACAGGACCAAAGAGATAGTACAGTGGGTAGGGCGCCAGGCACATGTCATGTTAAAGGACAAGGGACACTGGGGTGGGGGGCAAACTGTGACCCAGAGACTTCAGACTGTCAGGCGGATCATTAGCACCAAATTAAGCCCACAGCCACCCAAGTTCTATCCTAGCACTGTATGGCTCCTGAGCTTCATCAGGAAGGGTCCCTGAGCACTGGGTCAGGAGTAATCCCAGAGCATTTCCGGGTGTGGCCAAAAGAGAAAACTACAATAGAAACCAAAGTACACAGGAATGAGTTGGAGAGAACGCATAGGCACTCCGCGCTTGTTCCGCATGTGGCTGACCCCTGTTGGGCCCCCCAGACCACTGCAAGTAAGCATTGCCCAGTGCGGCCCAACCTTTATATATATATATATATGAGCAGGGATTTTATTCCATGAGTAAAACCCCAGGACTTCTACAACGCATTCCAGTTGCAAGGCCCGTTCTGAAAAAATGCTAAATCCCTACAAGAAATCCCATCGTCTCTGCCACTTGTCTTTGTGGACTTGAGTATTTACAACCGCACGCCAGACATTTGGGGAGAAATCAAAGTGACTGGCGTAGAAAGAGGAGAGGCTCTCATCAATTAAACGGTTTAATGACAACTCTGTTCTGCCCCAAGGTCACCCTTGAATTCAGCAGCCTGGCGGAGCCCGCGGGGATCAGACCAGCTGCCCGGGGCCTGCGGCTCCTCCCGGGCCCCCCGGGGGACCCAGATGCCAAGCAGAGGACAGACGCTCCAACGCTTCCAAAGAGAGGCTGGAGAATACGAAGGATCTTGGGGGCGGGTGTGGGTGGGAGGAGGAGGAAGACAGTTCCAAAGGACGTGTAAAAGGAAACAACTATACACTGGGAGGAGGCAGTTTCCAGGAATCTGTGGAACGGAAGCATTTGCTCCCAAGGAGGAAGATAAGTCTCACTGAACAATAAGTTTTCACGTGACAGATGAGGAGGGAGGAAATAGTGAGGGGAGACGTGGGAGGGAAGGCTGCAAGAGAACCGAGAGGGGACGGCTTCCAGGCAGTGAGGACCACGGGGCAAAGGACCTTTAGGAGATGCTGGCATTAGTCAGGGTGGGGCAGATGGCAGCCTAAGGGGCTGGAGTTCCAGCTTGGCAGTGCAGGAGCTCCAGGCTCAATGCCCAGCACCGGAGGGGCCCCAGCACCTCCAGGAGTGACCCCCAAAGCATCAAGCCACTGGAACAGCCCTCAGCCCTGGCAGATGTGATCAAATCTCTCCCCAAAGAGCAGCTACTTCAATGGAGCAGGAAATAAGGCAGACAACAGCAGGGGTCAAGGTGAGAGAAGTAGGGGGTGACATAGGACACAGGCTGAGGGGAGTCCCCAAGAGCTAGACAAGCACTTGTATTGTAATGAGCTCATGAGTCCTTGAAGAGCTTAGAGCCGTGATTTTTCACCCCACTGTGTCTTCAAAGGTCTCTCCTTAGGCTTCGATTTACGAGGGAGGGAAGGGACTGGAAGAGACAGAGACAATTTGGACCAATGGTGTTAGAAGAAGAGCTGAAAAGTGATCCGCCTCAGCAGAAATTTTAAACCAAGAACTTGCACGTGTTTTCTTTAAAATTACTCAGATTAGCTGATGAATTAATTGGTCTTGGGCATTAGAGAAAAAGAGGTTAGGGACCAAGCATAGTGCCAAGGTTTAGAACCTAGACGAGAAAAAAACAAAATTGTCGTTGAAAGAGATGGTAAGCACCAGGATGCTCATTTCCATAGATCCTTTCTCTTTTCCTAAGATGACAAATTATCTGAATATCACTGAATACTATAATCAGAAAAAGAGGTATGGTATATGCATAGTCTGGGACAAGTAAGATCATTTGAGAGCAGTCAACATGCTTTCCTGGAAAGACATCCAATCCAATTATGACAAGTCATGGAAACACACACAGACGGACACACACACACACACACACACACACACGCATACAAACACATACACTCACCTTATATATATCAGATCCAGGTTTAAGTCCTGGCACTGCAGAGGGGGCTAGGAGATAAGGCGTAGGCCTTGTGTGTGATAACCCTAAGTTTGAAGGAGGCGACTTCATCACCCCAAGTCAGGAGACTGTGGTTCAGCTCCCTGGTACTGGTTTACTCAGCTGTGTTTGTGGGACTCTCTGGTTCACTCCCTGTGCCCACCACTTTCATCGCTTGATTAGCCCAAGTCAGGCATTCTGAGTTTCTGAAAAGCAAACTCTGTCCTCAATTTGTGCAGTATTTGAGAGACAGTATCATTGTGTGATGGGATTATGACCTTACTTTCCCATTCAGTCTCTCTTTTCGAGCCCTACCAATAAGGGAAGCCCGCCTTTCCAAACGTCCATTCCCTCATCTCTAAAGCAGGAATGACGATGTTATTTATGCTTCTAAAGTTCCTATGTGGGATAGGTAAAGTGATGCCGAGTTAAGTGTTTTCAATAAATATTAGCCATCATTTCCTTTTATGGTTATTTGAATACCTGCTGTTTTTAATAGGGCTCCCGCAATCCAATTTTGGTTGAAGGACAATATTCATCTCATATCTGATAGCTGGCATTTAGCTCATTTATCGGTACCACAAGCAATATGTAATTAAGTACCTAATGAATGTCAAACAAAATCAGGCCCTCAGAAGAGAAATCCCCTTCGGCTTGAATGAGGAGGATGCAGGAGAGAGAGAAGCATGGTGTTTTGTGGTGGGGATTGGGGTGGATGGGGGGTGGGGTGGGGTGCGTTGGATGTTCTTTTCTTGTAGAGTTCTACCAGTGCTTCGTATATCTTGGATATTAGCCTTTTATTGCATGAGTGATGAGCAAATAATTTCTCCCAGCCTATGGGCTGTCTTTGTATTCTGATCATCACTTCCTTTGAGTGCAGAAGCTTCTTAGATTAATGTAGTTCCATTTATCTTTGCTTCCATTTGCTTTGTCAGGTGTGTTTCACCCTTAAAGATGCCTCTAGTTTCAATGTTATGGAGAGTTCTGCTGTGTTTTCCTTTATGGTTCTTGTGAATACAGGTTTGATATCATGGTCCTTAATCCCTCTTGAGCTGACTCTTCAGCACGGCATTGGAAAGAGGTCTGAGTTCACTTTTTTGTATGTGACTGACCAGTTTTCCCAATACCACTTGTTGAAGAGGCTTTCCTCCTCCACTTCATATTTTTTGCTCCTTTCTCAAAGACTGTCTATATACCTGACAGTCTGTCTCTCAAGTTTCAACTCCATTCCACTGAGTTGAGGGTCTGCCTTGATTCCAATGCCAGGCTGTTTTAATTACTACCACTTTGTAGTACATTTTGAAGTTGGGGAAAGTGACAGCTCCCAAATGCAGTGCCAGGGAGCAGAGAAGGGTCAGCTACATGCCAGGCCTGTGCCTTGGCCCCTGTATTAAGTCTCCAACCTATGACTTGATTTTTAAACTAACCAACTGCACAGAAGCTATGAAGTATTAGTATAATCGCCATTGTATTTGAACAAGGGGATCTAATTCTCATGCTGAATGATAAAAGGAGGATTTATCTTTCCATACTGTTTTGCAGACCAGGTCTTACTCAGCTTCAAAAAGCAAACTTCCATCGTGAGATACTTCCTGCCCACACACTGCAGGGGCGGTGCCACAGGACTGGTTCCCCCTGGCCCTGAAGCACACAGATATCTTTGGCGAGGGCAGACAGACAAACACCCATGTCCTAAACATGAGGACACTGGGGCAGGGAGGAGACTTCACTGCATCTGCCCTGACACCTCCCACCACTCAGGAGACACGACTTTTCCCCAGAGACCCATGGAGCCCAGAGGTTAAGTGAGTTTCCTAATGTCCTTCAGTGTCAGCCCTGGACCAGACAACAAAGGTGACAGTGATAAAAGTGGTCTGGGATCCTGTCTGGTCTTCTGGTGACACCATGCCACAGACTGGCCTTTCTCTACGCATGCAGAAATCCCACCCTATGAAGGCTTACCCGCTCATCCAACCGGCGCCCATTATCAACTCCCTAAAGATGCAGGCCAGTGGACCAAACTCTAGCTGCTTTAGAATCACGTGGGTGACTTACGAGCACATAGCCAGGGCAGGGCCAGAGAGACAGTGAGCAGTGGGCAGGGCATCTGCCTGGCATGTGACTGACCCATGTTGTGTCCCTGCACCACACGGGGTCCCCAAGCACCATCCGGAGTGATTCGTGACTGCAGAGTCAGGAGTAAGCCCGAGCCCTGCCGGATGCGGGCCAAAAACTGGGAGAAAAAAAAAATTCAAAGAACAAAACTTAAAGGGGTGGTGGTCTCTGGGACAAGTAAGACAGAGATGGCCTGCAGCCAGGCTGAGTGCCCCGGGCCAGAGGAAGCTGCCAAGAGGGGTGGGACTGCAAAGACCAAAAAGAGCTCCCCTTAGAGGGGCAGAGTGACAGGGCAAAGGGGCCAGGGATGACTGCAGCCCGCCAACCACCTCTTCCAGACTGGCTGAGTTGCCCAGGCTTGCCAGCTGCAATATGTACTCTGGGACGGCAGCGTGGCCCCGGTGAGCGACCTGGATCTGGCAGCCAGTGAGAAATACGTGTGGGGGCTGGAGCTCTAGTACAGCCGGCAGGGCATTTGCCTTGCACGGGGCTGACCCAGGTTCGATTCCCAGCATCCCATAGGGTCCCCCCGAGCTGAGCACCGCCAGGAGTAATTCCTGAGTGTGGAGCCAACAGGAACCCCTGAACATCGCTGGGTGTGACCCAAAAAGCAAAAAAATTTAAAAAAAGGGAAAAAGAAGAGAGAAACACGTGTGTCTGTTCCGTGGTTACAGGGCTTGGGGGCTGTAGAAGATACCCCACATTCCGTGCCCCCACTCCAGAGACTCCAGGAGAGCCCTCATTGAGTCATCGCCTGAGCAGAACAAATGTGATGCCCTGGCCCCGGGCAGACACCTGTTCCCTCTGCTCAGGCCCTTTCTGGGATCCTTTGAAGACTGACTCCTTCACCCAGGAGCTTTCGGGCTTTGGAGCGTGCTAGGAGTTTCCCAGAGAGCTTCCCACGGTGCAGCTGCAGAAGCTTATTCTCAACATTCCAAGTCAGCTGTCGAGAAGGAAACTCAGAAAATTTCATTTTTTAAACGAGCACCTTAGGCAATTCCATTCTCCTGGCGCCCAACACAGAGCTTTACAGTAACGCGGGTGTTTTGTTTGTTGCTCAGAGCGCCCTTATTTATAGGTGGAGATACAAAACACAAGGAAGTTAAGTCATTTGCTTACTTGAAAACGCAGACTCAGGGTCCTAGGAGAGCTCCCAGGCTCACCCCTAGCCAAAGTTGGCAGACCCAGTGCCAGAAATAATGAAACCTGAGAAAGATTCACAGGAAAGATTTCTGTTCAGAATAGGGAACAAGAAGCAGTCAAACCAAGAAGTGGAGGAGTAGGGGAGGAGAACACTTTTGGCCAGCATCTCAGGCCTGCCCAGGACCAGTTCCCCTCTGCTAGGGCCAGCAGATGTACACCTGCAGAAACAAGGCAAGCAGGTATGTGTGTGTGTGTGTGTGTGTGTGTGTGTGTGTGTGTGTGTGTGTTTGGGGGATGGAGGAGACCTGGGTTTTACATGCAATCAATGACCATTTGCCTCTTGCCTTTCTAAATTAATGACTCAGAAAAGTGCCGATCTCAGTCGCACCCAGAGAAGTGAGCAGACTCCCCCCTCCTGGGCACGCTTTGATACTGCACAGGGGTCGGCAGGCTGGCAGGTTGCAGTGTCCTCCAACTGAGGAAGTCACGGCCGGAGAAACTTCAGGAGCTGCAGAAGCCAGGGCACCGGCCTCCTCGCATCCCTTCCCACTCCCAGGAGCAAAGACAATGGGAAAGAGATGGAGAGGACCTTTGGTGGGGCTCACGCTAGAAATGGCTGATGCGGGGAAGGTGGTCCCTCCCAGGAAAGGAACCCACCCGGGGTCTCACCCACCCACAATGGCACGGGGCCCTGAACTTGGCTCCCAACAACAGACCTGGCCGAGTTAGGTTTTGGGGGGCAGAGTTAACGTGGCACTTGCAGATGCTGACTTAGAGTGACGGAGGGGTCCTGGTAATAGCAGAGCAGGTAGGGTGCTTGCCTTGCATGTGGCCGACCTGAGTTTGATCCCTGGCATCCCCTATGTTCGCTAGAGCCAGCCAGGAGTGATTCCGAGTGCACAGACAGAAATAAACTCCTGAGCAGCACTGGTTGTAGTCAAAACAAAGCAAAGGATGATGTACACTTGAGAGCTGCTCTCAAGCAAGGGCAGGGCTGGAGACAGTGTCCAAGGGGTAAGGAGCACAGCCACGCCTGGTTTGAATGTCCCAGAGCCCAGCCAGAATTGATCTCTGAGCACAGAGCCAATAGTAAGCCCCGAGCATTGCTGGGCATGGCCCCCAAAATAAATCCACAAAGCAAGGTCCCTTGGTGGGGGAGGAGGGCCACACCCTCCTGGTAGGGCTGCGATGGCTGACCCAGTTTGGATCCCCAGTTCTGTGCTCAGGGTTCACTCCTGGCCTGGTCAAGTGCTGGGAATCTACCCCGGGATGGCTGTGCACAAGGCAAAAGCCTTACCCCCACCCCCACCCCCGTTTACTCTCTCCAGCCCTGTCTGTGGATGAATTAACAGCCATATAAATAAAAGAGGGTGGAAACATTTTCGAAAAAAATAAATAGTAAAACCCAGACTGGAGCGATAGCACAGTGGGGAGGGCTTTTGCCTTGCACGTGGCTGACCCAGGTTCGATTCCCAGCATCCCATAGGGTCCCCCAAGCACCGCCAGGAGTAACCCCTGGGCATCATCGGGCGTGACCCAAACGGCAAAATAATAATAATAACAATAATAATAATAATAAAACCCATAAATTTCCACATGCATAAGCATAGTCAACAGCAGCAAAATCAGGCTTCTGCTGTTTTCACCTGTGTGTGTGAGTGTGTGTGTGTGTGCGTGCGTGTGTGTGTGTGTGTGTATGTTTGTGTGTGTAACATATACCGGGGAGGAGCTAACACTAGCCTCATTTTCCTTCCATAACCTGCCTTCCAGGAATAGATTCATTTGGAAAGCCGTTTCTGCCGCACCTCCCGCAGGAAGCTGCCCGCCCAGGGCTTGCCGGCTACCCGGCCGGTTTGCATTCTGCAGAGGCTGCCGTCTCTGCAAACCAACAAGGGCCCCCTTGTCGGCTACATGTCCCCGGGTAATTAATGCTGGTAACAACACCTAAGTGTGCACACACTGAGCACCTGGCACGCGACTCTCCGCACACATTCTAATCACATCAGCCGCTCAACTCTCCGGATGACCTTCTGCAAAGCAATGCCTGTCTCGGAAAGAAGAGGTGGAGGAAGAGGAGGAAGAGGAGGAAGAGGAGGAAGAGAAGGAGGAGGAGGAGGAGGAGGAGGAGGAGGAGGAGGAGGAGGAGGAAGAGGAGGAGGAAGAAGAGGAGGAGGAGGAGGAAGGGGGAGGGGGAAAGGGGGAGGGAGGAGGAGGAGGAGGGGGAGGAAGAAGAAGAAGAAGCCGGTTCTCGGGGTTCGACGGAGGCCGCGCGGTTCTTAAAGCCACAGCGGCACCAAGTGGCCAGCCGCGGAAGTGCGCCTCGGCGAGACAGCAAGTGACCCACTCCCGGTGGCAGCCGCCGCAGCGACCCCCCTCCCTCCCCACCCCCTTCCACTCTCCCTGGCACACACCTTCCAGGTGATTCAGAGACTAGCAAAAAAAAAAAAACTAAATTCTCCAGTTTGAGGGAGGCGGCCCGGGTGAGGGATGAGTTAGCCAGGAGCTGAACCCTCCTATTCCGCCGATTTTGCATCACTGTTAAAATCACAGAGTCTTGCCCACTTTTTGAGTGGAGTCTGTGCGCGGCCCCCCCGCAGAGCTGGTGCGAGCCCCTTCCTTTAGGGGGTGTGAGGAACACCTGGAGGTCAAGGTGCTGCTTCTCTGCTTCCTTGCTCCTTCCAGCCCCTGTTCACCACACACCCCGGCCGGCTGCCTCTGGCTCGAGCACCTGTTCCCCTCATGTCCCCACCGCTGTGGGAATCTTCTGGAGGCCAAGGCTTCCCCTCTGCTATTCCCACTGATTTGTTCTGTCCTTTCTCCCTGCTTCTCCATGGCTTGAGCTATCAGGAAGGGGCTTCTCACTGGCTTTCATAAGGACAGACACAGGCACTGCACACAGTTTGCCCGTGGTGGGATCACTCACTGCATGTACATGGGATGGGCTGGCCGAGGGATGGGGGAGGGGTCACAGGATCCCCCGTGCCTCTGGGGTGCTTGAGACCCTCGCCCATGCATGAACCCTTTCCTTCTAGGGCGCTTGCTTGCCAGAAGGGTCCCATGTATGGAATGCGGGAGCCCAGGTTGGCATGATCTAAAATTCCACAGGGGTCCGGAGAGATAGCACAGGGGCAGAGGTTGCCTTGCAGAGGCCAGCCCCACTCTATCTGCAGACCAACAAAGGGTCCACCGGGTTCCACCAGGAGTGATCCCTGAGCACAGAGTCAGGGGTCAGCCCCGAATATCGTCAGGTGTGGCCCCCAAAACTCAAACCCACCCCCCAAAATCCCTCAAAATCCCAGAGGACGTGTGTCAGCATGGCTTAGCTCCAGCTTTGCATGTGGCCGAAAGGCCCCTTTCCTCCCCCGTCAGGACCTGCCTCCCACCAGCACAGGCCAGGATGGATTCGAGCAACTGGGTGGTCAGAACAAAAGTGAGAACAAACTCACCCCAATGAAGTACTTCCCCAAAACACTCAACCCTCCTGAGCACAGAGCCGGGAGTAGCCCCTGAGCTCCACCAGCTGTGGTCCCCAAACCAAACAAAGACCCCCGTAAAGAAGAGTCCGGGAAGATGTTCCTGCCAGTGACACTGACCACTGGGGCACAGTGGAAAGACAACCACAGGGCTTTCTCTCCATCAATCACTTCAAAGGGGGAGTAAGAAAAGCTCCCTGCCCCCATTGCCATTTGAGGCAACTGTTTTTGCATGGATCTAACTGTAAGTATGAGGCACAGAGGTCATCTGTTCTCTTGGGCACGGTCAGAGAGAGAGAGACGCTGTCCTAAGGAGCTGCCCTGGAGGTGGGAGGCTGCCTGCCCACCGAACCCCCCAGGTCCAAGCTAGGAGGGGCTTCCAGCAAAACCTGGTGTGCCCACACCCAAGTAAAAACAGAAAGGAACGGAGAGAGGGAGGGCAAGGGAGGTAATATATTCGTTTGTTTAATATATATATATATATATATATATATATATATATTTCAGTTGAGCCAGAAATAACTCTCAGGACGGCAAACTAGATCCTGACCCCCACCCCCACCCCAGCAGCACTGGCATTCCAGTAGGGAGAGGGCACAGACCCTGCCAGGTAAGAAACGAACAGACAGAGACCCGTGAGGGCATGAGGGAAGGCGGACTGGCAGGGCCCTGACAGGGAGGTCGAGGAAGGCTCTCCATGGACCTACGGGAGGACACTGAAGGACCCATGACCAGAGGCGTGATTTAGGATGGAATCTCAGGCACAGCCAATGTGAAGTAATAAAGTGGGGGGGTGGGGGCAGAGAAAGAGAGATGAGACAGAGACAGAGACAGAGACAGAGACAGAGACAGAGAGGGAAGGAGGGAGGGAGGGAGGGAGGGAGGGAAAGAGAGAGAGAGAGAGAGAGAGAGAGAGAGAGAGAGAGAGAGAGCATTCAACAGCTGGGTGTGCTGCATTTTTCTGTGGTTCCCTTCCACTGTGAGGAGAGGGAGAGGGACCACACCCCACGTCCCACTGACGGACCCTAAATGGTCAGCCAGTGCCTTCCCTTCGTACCCTCGTGGAGGGACCAGGAAAGGGCCACTGCCTCCAAACATCCCTGACCCTTTGCAGTGGCTGGAATTCACCACAGCGGGAGAATCACGACTAGGCAAAAGCTACTTTCAAATCAGCTATGCAAATATACCTTGGAGAAGCCTAACATATGTAGATTTATGATGAGTTCCTTAAAGGTAATGATGCAAAAACATAAGAACAAAACAACGCCAACTGAATCCTAGGAGGAATTTATGGAATAAAAATAAGAGGAAAACACACAACGGACCATTGAAGGTCTTTGTTGTTGTTGTTGTTTTCGTTTCGTCAAGGAATGTCTCTTTTCCTGCTAGAAATCATAATAAAACCCACCGGTTTTTCTTCTCGCACAGCACATTTTACTGCGCTTTCGCATATATCAGCGGCAAAGGCAGGCAGCAATCTGGAGTGCTGGCACAGAGGATCCCATCTCATTTTTGCATATAGAAGGCCTCATGCTGTGGAATTAACAACTTTTAGATTGTTCTGGGGCGACC
The DNA here is from genome assembly GCF_029834395.1 of Sorex fumeus. NCBI lineage: Eukaryota > Metazoa > Chordata > Mammalia > Eulipotyphla > Soricidae > Sorex > Sorex fumeus. Next base: position 3,817,335 of record NW_026606154.1, on the reverse strand, counting down.
ATTGAGCTGTTGCATGGGAAAACGATGTATATTTTTTAATTTAAATAAAATGCATTTAATATTGATTTTTTTTTCATCCATATTCAGCTTGCCATCCAAACTGCAAAATATAGCGATGCCGTAAAAGGTCCCTTCTGGAACTTTAAAAAAAAAAAGAAAAACCTTATTATCCTATATGATTTTTTTTCTTTTTGGGTCACACCCAGCAATGCTCAGAGGTTACTCCTGGTGGTGCTTGGGGGACCAGATGGGATGCCGGGGATCGTACCCGGGTCAGCCGCGTGCAAGGCAAACACTCTACCCGCTGTGCTATCGCTCCAGCCCTATATGATGTTTCATTTATGTTCAGTCCACACTGGCCATTTCGGAGTTCCTCCGCCTTCCTTAAGCTAGTCAAATTACTAGTAACCGATGGTCTGTTTTATCATTTCCCTAGTGGATACTCAGTAAGCACCCCCCCTTTTTTTGCGGGTAGTGGGCCTATAAAGATATAGAATCCATTTCTTAGATGTGTGATTATTGAATTAGCAAAGCACTGGTACACTATCTGAGTGGTGAATTTTACAAGGAACAATAACAAACGTCATGTTGGCCTTATTAGAGAGTGAAATCCCTGAACTCTGCGTCTTCAGTCGGGACAACCCTGCTATGGACATTTGAAGCCCAGGGACCAATTCCCTACAAATGCTTGACAGACCTACTACAGGAGAAAGTTTCAGAAAGCTCAATGGTATGGGGAGAAATGAATCTAGAATGTCTTGGGAATTAGTAAAAACATATTCAAAGCTGATGCGAAAGGAGTTTCCCAGGCCCCCGTGCAGATTACAAAACTAGACAAGGAGTGGACAGATACACAACTGAACCCTGAGTATCACCAGCCGGCGGCACTCTACAGTGACTGAGAAAGAGAAATGACTTCACAGTTCACTTGGGACCAGCTTTATATTTTTTGCACTGGAGATTTAGAAAATATTTCATGAGTTTTTCAATTTAGTGAAAGTAGAAGAAATAATGCACACACACTCTTATTTATAACTCTAGCCTCTTTCTGAGTTTTATGTGAGCTCAAGTGAAAACTTTTATTAAAATGCAGAAAAGTCAGATCGTACGGTACAGAGAAGCGAAAGCCATTTACTTTAAAATGAATCCCACAAAAAAAATTTATAATTTTTTGATAGATCTTCTCCTGTCATCTTCAAAGACCGTCAGTGAAGGTTTTATTTTCATCATTTTTAAGCAGAAAAAATTTTAATCATTATCAAAAGAATTTAAATTTGAGGCACCCATCTGCTGCAGTTTTCAGAGGCTCCAAATACCCTTCGTGGAGAGAAACCTTGGTTTTGAACTTCGGTGATTAAACAGTGGTCTCCTTTGTACAATCTGCTTACACTGCTGTTAGACAGCAAGCAGCTTAAAGCCAGGCTTAGTCAAGAGCCTCTTGTCCTACAAGACACTCATTATTCATGAAAAAAAAATAATATCATCTACACTTAAAAAATGAAAGATGGAATTTCTGCTCACACAAGTGCTTTATGTGATATGGCTTTTCTTTTTATTCCCCAATCACTGGATTTGCGAGGGCTCCTTTTCCTCCTCTCTGAAACAATACAGAGACCACTTAATGATCACCTCGTGGTCATTTTGCCTGCTACGTGCAGACTGCAAGACCCAATAACGACTCTAATGAAAAGCATTTCTTCATGGCCACAACCACTTTACACCTGGACTCCAGTTTGCAGGAGATGATTATACAGTTTCAGCAGCGCTACGGTCATTCCAATGAGGTCACCCAGCGAGGTTCAAGTTCAACCCCGATGCTGACTTCCACCCAGACATCTTCCTAGCTCACCCCCACCCCCAGATCATTTTTGATTCACGTCTGAATGTTTCAAAAGGCAATTTTAGATAAACACAACTGCACAAGGAGGTTAAGATAATGGACTGACTTTACAGAAAGTTAATCAGTTTGTAGTTTGCATTAAGCTTGTATAATGGTACAAGCAGAGAAAATTGATTATTTACAGTATTTTTTTTCCAATGTAAAAGAAATGATGCTTACACAGGAGAACCTAGGCAGAATGCAGAATTTTGTCCATCAATTTGTTATAAATGACAGCATATGTTGTGTTTTATTTTGAATTCTCTGATAAGTGAATGTTTATCCAGGGATCAATGGCTCTGGGTGAATGGCAGATTGCAACAGCAATTGCTTTCTTACCAAGAGAATTATCTTAAATCAGATCTCCTTTGTCTGATGAAACCTAAATTGCAGGGGGAATATTTAAACATCTAAAGAGAAAATCCATAGATAAGCTAGCGCATGGCTCCGAGATGCAGCCAGCAGAACTAATTGTCTCTATTATTCTTGTATTCCAAAAACTACGAGCAGAATCTATACGGCAAACAGCAAAATACTGTAGCATTCTAGGTGTCTGAGGAGGGCTAGGAGACCACCCAAATTGTGTCTTTACTTCAAGGGTGATCAGAGGGTGCGTCAAAGGGGGAAATTATGCTGACGGGAGGTCTAGCTGGGTAACTGGATTAAATAGAAGACCGTCCTGGTGCAGGGCATCTTCCCATGTGAGGCTAAGCAACACATGGGAATGATCTCTTCTGCCTGCTGTCTGGCAACGCATGTTGTCAGCATGCCAGGGAGGGGCCAGAAACCTCCCTTCCCCCAAAGTGAGCACGTAACCACAGTCTTCATGGACACGGTGAGAAAATAAACCACTGTAGAAAGCTTTGTCCAAAGGGCAGGCATCATCGATGTGTCTGAATTCCGCATCTGCCACTCACCAGGTGCAGAGTCTCGGGTAAGTCACTGGAATCCCCCTACCCCCACGCTCTACCCCCTCATTGGAGACTGGGCCATGGGACGCTTCCAAACGCATCCTGGATCCCAGGAGCAGCTCAGTTCTGGCTCACCTCACTCCCCAACTAGGAGCCATGGGCCCTGAAGGGCATCTTGTCACGGCCGGCAGTGGTGACTGTCATGGCAGCAGCTAACAGCCCACCCTACCCTCTTCTTGGACCTCTGCTTCATTCCTCTCTGCGGAGAGGCAGGCGCACCCCCAGGGCAGCAGCCACCCGAGTTCTCCATCCCCTCTTGCATGCCCAGGCTGATACGGGGACACTGCTGTGACCCCTTCGGGGTTCCTGACTCCAGAGTTCCAGGGCCGAGAAGGGAACCAGCACACCTGAGGTCCCACCAAGGAGGATGAGGAGAAGCGGGAGAGACGGGGCAGTGGCCAGGCTTGGTGGGGTCAGGGGACTCCTTCTGGGGCTGGCCCAGGGAGACCAGGAAATAGTTCCTTCCCAACCCTGGCCAGCAGGACGTGGTGCACTCACACAGAGGCCGCTGGAAGGTTCCTGGTTGTGGGACACGTGTACAGAGGCTGCTAGAAGGTTCCATCCATCCTGTGCACCCGTCCCCAGGCTGCTTGCATGAGAGAACTTGGATACCCCCAGGGACAGAGGCACTAGTGAGGGGAGCCCTACAGCCCCTTCCCACCCCACCCCCAAGTCTCCAGTCAACCAGAACCAAGACCCTCCCTCGCTCCAACTCTCCTCACTCCCCAGACCTTCCGTTGGAGGCAGCTCTGAAGACCAGGGGGATCCGGCCTTCTGGGGTGGGCCCCATCTCACAACCCAGAGTCTAAAACAACTGCTATTGTGGAAAACGAAAGAGAGAGAGAGAGAGAGAGAGAGAGAGAGAGAGAGAGAGAGAGAGAGAGAGAGAGAGAGAGAGAAAAGAGCAGCAAAACCTCACAAAAGGAAAACAGGATCACTACGAGGACAGCAAGTCTTTCTCCTACGACGGACGGACGGACAGAGGCAGCCGAGCTCCATCCCCAGCTCATGCCCTTGAACACAGCAGCAGCCCAGCCCCTCCCGCACCTGCCTTTGTGGGGCCGGGGAAGCCAAGCCGAGGAGAGAAACATGAAAGCCCAAGGCTCGGTCCCCAATTAAGTGGCGTCCCCGGAGGAGGTGGTGGCAGGTCGGTGTAAGGAAGGCGCCTTTGAATCGAGAGGAAGCCAACTTCCGACAGCCCAGCCTGTGATATCCCTTCAGCCCTCAGAAGCTGACTGAAAATGAACAGCCTGGGCTTTGTCTGCTTGCCACAGCCTCCCCTATTAGGAGCGGAGGTCAGGGCCAATCCCCTACTCAGAGCAGCTCGGGGACCAATCGGCTTGGCTTCTTTGAGGAATCCCTCCTTCACCCAATCCTCCTGGCCCAGGACAAAGAGGGGTGTGCCCTGCGCCCCGGCCTCAAACAGCTAGGACTTGCAACTTGAGGGGGTCTTACGTTTCCGCTTTTGCTCCGGGCCCTGCTAACTACCCCTGGAACAGGGGTCACTCAATCTCCTTGGACTCCGCTCCCCTCCCCCCCCCCCCCCCCCCCCCCCCGCGCCAAACACACACTCAGGGAGGAGACGTCGGGTGGTGTCTCAGAGCAGACGCTCCTGCAGTGGCAGATGCGTCAGAGAAGACAAAGACGGACAAATTGCACGCCTGGCATTAATTCTCAAGCACGGTCTTAAAGCACATGCCTCTGATGAAGGATTTTTCAATAGTGCCGTGGGTGTCAAGGAGACATTTAAAATATCTCACTCATAATTTTGGAGAAATCTTCCTCATTCAAAGTTGTCACTCTTGACAGCTTGGCTGTGTTTTGAGTATATTCTTCTACAATGTACTACAAACTGATTGAAGAGCTGACAAATCTGACTGAACCCAAACAAGAACCTTTAAATACAGCTGATTGAAAGGGATGTTTAATGAAAATGCCTATACAGACATTACAGCCAGCATCTCATTTTTAAAAGTCAAATTACACAATTAAAATCTTTACTGAAAATAGGTCTCCACTCTCCCTACTAGGGGGGAAATAAAAAGCACACTCCACAATCAATCGAGACAAAATGGTGGCGTTATTAGAAATCAATATTCTGGTAGACTGTGCAGGCTTTTTTTTTAACTGATGAAAATACCAGATCTTATTTCTTACCTCTTGCATGTAGCTCTAAACATTTAATATCATTATTCTCCAACTTGTCGATTCTCTTCTGTGTGATTTTTGGTCACACCTAGCGGTGCCCAGGACTTAGTCCAGGGATCAATCCTGTTAGGGTTCCAGGATCGAACCCAGGTCAGCCACATGCAAGGTGAGTGCCCTGCCTGCTGTACTATCGCTCTGGCCCCATGTACTTTTGAATCTAATGATTGATCCAACTTTGGACTAACAACAACAACAACAAAGCACCAAGGAAGGGTTATCATTTTACTCTAACCCAGACAGAAAGCATAAACTTTTGCTTATTAACTACGAAAAGAAAAATAAATAAAAAGGTCTACGGAGCCCAATAAAGAGAAAGAAGTCAGTTGTGTGATGTTGAAGAAGGCCGTGAGTTAAGTAACTCAAGGACCGAGGGATCCTACCCAGCCATTCCGATGACAAACAAATCCACAGACAGCCACGGACCGAGAGAGAGAGAGAGAGAGAGAGAGAGAGAGAGAGAAGAAGCTTTTCCGAAGGAACACCCAGAACAACTTTGCTAAAAACCCTTCTGGTGGCATCCTAATGTCTTTTTTCAGTGCCAACAACTGAATGGAAGGCCTCACACACACACACACACACACACACACACACACACACACTCGCTCTGGTATCAACTTACACCCTGGACCTCTTTTTAATTCTCCTCACAGGGGCCACGCCCAGTGGTGCCTGGGAGCCAGGCCATGGCAGGACTCAACTCAGAACCCCAGCTACCTCTGAGCCACCTCCCTGCCCACACAGCCCCTCCCCTTCTCCCTAAGTCATCACGGGATGACTAAGAAGTGTGGCCTAGCCTGATCCATCACGTGAGGACCAGGAGACCTCAGAGTCAGTGACAGGGGGCCTTCAGGGACCCGCTGCAGACGCAGAGTGACAAGGGCCAAGAGCAGCCAGGCCCACACGGTGGGATCACCCAGACTTTGCCTCCCAGGTGGTGCGGGTGCCAGCGTCACTGCACTTGGATCCACAGGTAAGGCTGAAACTAGACAAGACCCAGGCGGCACCGTCAAGTGACGGGGGGCAGGGAGGGGGAAGTCTTATTCCACCAAGGGAAAAAAGAAGCTAAAAAATAAATAAATATATAAAAATAAATAAATAAGGCCCCGAGAACCATATGAAATCAGTTTTAGAAAACCAGGAACGCATCATGTTTATTCATATCTCAGTTATAATAAGAATTCTGACTTTTCAGTCTTAGTGCAGAGAGAGAAACCCGAGAAACTGCAGCCTAAGCGGCATTTGTGGCTGTCAGACCAGCCCCGAGTCCAGAGACGCCCCCGCGTGAGCAGGTTCAGCCCCCAACAGGGAAGGCGCACCTGGTCACTCAGAACTCAGGTAGGTCCAGTGGCCGTCCAGGATCCCCTGCAAGGTCCTGGATTACTGGGAGGACAAATGAGCTAGAAATGTTTGAGCCCAAGCAGAGAGCTAGGATGACACCTTTACTGTCATGTGTGTGAGATGCATAAATAAACATACTTATAAATTATCACCCTCTGCTACTCAGGTAAGAGAGATCATAAAACTCGTTTGCTTCCGGTTATTAATAACCCCAAACAGTGATGGGTACTAAGAAGTGGCATTTGGGAGGACCTCTGTCTCTCTGTCTTGGAACAAGCAACAGCCCCGCTACACAATCAATCATTCACACACACAAACACACACACACACACACACACACACACACACACACATATCTCAGGGCCTGCCAGCACGGCTCTGCCACCAGAATCAAGATCTCTGGGAATTTTACTCTCAATGTCTCATTCAACGGCCAAGACCCAGAGACTATACAACCCATCTCCCGCAAAAGAACAGCACAGAGTCTTCTGCCCCCGCGCCTGGCTGTCCTCACTGGGGCCCCTTGGAGGGGGGCGGGTTGAATTTCCATCCCCACCCCGAGCAGAGCCCTGGCAGCAAAAGACCTCCAGAACCAGCCACAGCCATGCTTAAGACCACTCTCCACACATCCGGACAAGCCTCACGCATAAAGGAACCAGCAGAGGAACCCAGGTGTGCGGGACCCGGGGCTGAGATCTCCAAGCTTGCTCAAATGGGAACTGGGCCTCCTCCACCCAGATCCCCCATCTTCCAGTAGATAGGCGTTACACCCACCAACTACCCCCAGAGCAGCATAATCCCATCAATGGCTAAGATCCAATAACAATAAAACCAAGCTCCCCAAAGACTCCTTATTGTCTAGTTCTTACTCTCGGAGAACCCAGCAGGCTGCCGAGATTATCCTGCCCACACGGCAGAGTCTGGCAAGCTCCCTGTGGCATATTCGATATGCCAAAACCCAGTAACAACGATGGGTCTCATTCTCCTGATCCTGAAAGAGCCTCGAATGTGGCACTTTCTAAAATCTCAGGGCTAGAACAAAGGAGACGTTACTGGGGCCTGCTCGAGGAAATCGATAAACAACAGGATGACAGTGATACAGTGATATCTCATTCACCAATATGTAAAATGGGAATAATGCTAATCACTGTGTTTCAGGGAGGTTGTACAATTAACAATAACGAGACTGTAGAAGTTGTGGGGGTACAGGATGGGGGTACACTGGGACAACAGTGGAAGGAAGCTGACTCCTGGTAGAAGGGGTGGTGCTGGAATGTTTATGAGTCAAGTCCGGCTCTTTATCAATACTGAAAAATCACACCGCCTAAAATAAAATTAAAATTAAATAAAGAGATATCCAACCCATAGAAATACGGTTGCCAAAGAAATGAATCCTATCAAAGAATTCATGACAATAGCCAAACAAAAGGTGTGCCTTTTGTTGGGTTTGGGGACATTCCATTTATTTTTGTCCTTTACCACTCTGAATTTCCTTACTACAATCAAAATGATGGAAAATTAATCATGGGAAGTTTAATCTTAAAGTTGCTTAAATTAAATGAACGAGTGGAACAACTAAAGCTAAAATTAAGATTCGATTATTAGAAGTTTGAGAACACACTAAAATAATGAAATTATAATAATGTGGCTATATTGAACTGTTATGTAAACAAAAAGGAAAATAGGAAAAATATCATTCTCAAGGAAAATAGAAAAGTATATTGTGAAGTTTTGAAATTCAACTACCTTAAGTTTTTGCTAGCTAGGGTTTTCTCAAATGCCTGACATAGTATTTATGGAAGCAAATTTTTTAAATTCTAAGCATAATATATGTTGGTTGACATTTAAGCCAGCCTCCTATAATCAATGAAAACTGATGATTTTTCTAGAAATGACACACCTGATACATGGTAAGATATTTTAATTAAAAATGGATCTTATTAATGAACTGCTTTTGAATCAGGGGAGTTAATTCAAACAATCAGAAAGACTTTCAGAATTGATGGAAAAGAAAATGCCTAATCCTGAACTAAACAAAAACATTAACTTTTAAGTATGTGGAATATCCCCCATTCCTCTTTCTGCATTCAAGTGTAACCAAATTTTATTGCTACATTCTGATTTTACTTATGTTGAATTTTACTTATGCTGACCACATCACCGGTTCTCACTTATATACTCACAAAATTATTTGAGGAGGCATGAAAGAGTACAGCAGGTAAGACACTTGCCTTGCATATGACCAAGGGGAATTCTAACCGCAGCACTCCATATGGTTCCCAGGGCCCCACTAGGAGTGATCCCTGAGTGCAGAGCCAGGAGCATGGCCTAAGTACCGTCAGGTGTGACACCTCCCTCCCTGCCAAAATTATTTGAAGTGCATACAATCTGACAACTATAATATATTGCACAGTTCCGTTGTATGATTTTTGGCAATAAGACATTAACAGAGAGAGAGAGAGAGAGAGAAGAGAGAGAGAAGAAACATTCCCACAACTGGTAATAAAAAAGAATTCAAGGACAGAGAGTACGTCCTATCACCATTGATAGATTTTTAGAAATTGCAACTTTGCATGGTATAATGGAAGTAGGCCCTTGAATAATTCCTGGACTTTTTTTTTCTTTTTGGGTCACACCCGGAAATGCACAGGGGTTACTCCTGGCTCTGCACTCAGAAATTACTCCTGGCAGTGCTCAGGGGACCAAAGGGATGCTGGGAATCGAACCCGGGTTGGCCGCGTGCAGGGCAAATGCCCTACCCGCTGTGCTATTGCTCCAGCCCTTGGACTTGTTTTTTAAATTAAGATTGTAACAAAATGATATGTTACTTGAAGACCAAAATTTACAGAGAGTCAACAGCTTTGTGGCTGACGTGCTTACCAATGGGGAGGACGGAGATCTGAGAAGGGAACCTGAGGGGAGACAGGATACATACACAGAGCTGACACAAAGACTCCATCCAGTAGGATTCAGTTAAGGATCCATTGCAGCCTTACACAGAGGCAGGTTGGGATGAGATGATTTCCCTTAATACCATCAAATCTTGGTCTGGAGCAATAGCATAGTGGGTAGGGTGTTTGCCTTGCACACGGCCGACCCAGGTTCAATTCCTCCATCCCTCTTGGAGAGCCCAACAAGCTACCGAGAGTGTCCTGCCCACATGGCAGAGCCTGGAAAGCTCCCCGTGGTGTATTCCATATGCCAAAAAACAGTAACAACAAGTCTCACAATGGAGACATTACTGGTGCCTGCTCGAGCAAAATCGATGAACAACAAATGGGAGGACAGTGCTACAGTGCTACCATTAAATCTTATTTTAAAAAATCCACTTGATTAGCATACTCTGGCCTCTTGCTTGTTCCACAGCTCCATCAGTGCACTGTCTGTGTCCTCACCGACCCTCGGCTATTTCAGCACCTGGCAATCCCTTTACCGATATCCGAGGTCCTTCCTGCCTCAGCTAATGAAGATGCATCGCTGGCTGCCGCTCCCTGGATGGCGGGCGGAGAGCGGCAGGACCAAAGGCTCGTCCAGATGGAGGAGCCCGGCAGAACATCTGCCTCGTGTGTCCATCACCTCCCTGCCTCCTGCCACCGTGTTTACTGCCAGCCACTGCATCAGCTCCCGAGTGAAGGCCCTGGCTCTTCTGGAATTTTCTCGAAGCTCTGACAGAAGATCTGCACCACCATTCCCAGCGGCTTAATGGCATCCTTCTTTAAACTGCTGGATGGCCCTGCTGGAAAGGGTTTTTGAGGGGTTTTTGGTGTGTGTTGTTTTAATGCCAAAATGGAACTGGTAAGCCATACATATGCTTGCAAACTTCCCATCAAATCGAGCACTGGGCAGCTGAATCATCCCATCTTTTACACAGATGACCTCTGCTGGGTTTAGGGCCTTCGAGGAGATGGCTGTGGAGAATGCATCCGTCTCTCTCCTCTCCTCTCCTACCATCCCACTCCAAATCGCTCCCGGCTCCAGCAGAGGCGGTTACAATAGTCCCCTAATGAATCCAGCCAGACTGTCACTTGCCTGAGTGCGAGCATGCAGGGGAGTTCCCTGCCCAGCCTGCCTGCACTCCGCCTGCCCTGTGCTGCAGTTGCTCTGCCACGGCTGGGGCTCTTCGGAAACCACATCCTGAAGATTTGGGTTCTGCTCATAACCTACCGCTACGGCGGCTGTCCCAAAGCTGTCGGAGATTACGTGTTTAGTAAAGATCAAGAATTCTGATTGGGCGATGACAGCCACTACCTTTTCCCTGTTACTGATTTTCAAGAATTACGTGTCCAGTTTCTGACCATCCAATTATTTTGGCTATCGATTTCAAAACACACATACTCACATATTCATGGAGTAAAAAGAATTCTCTAGGTAGTTTTTTGAGAATTTTAAGAGTTATATTTCACTAAACACTTTATGCATTAATATAATCATACAATTTTTCACCTTTAATGTGTTAATTTAATAAAATATCTGGCTAATATTTAGATACTAAATTCTTTATATTATGACCTTATAGTCCAAGAATAAAACCTTTTTTGGTTATTTTTTACTATTTTGGGGTTGATTTTTCTTATATTTTATAAATAATTTTCACATTAATATTTATTCACGGAGGATATGATTTTATTATTACCTTTTTTTTCTCCCAGAGTATCTTTGGTTTTTATATTGGGTATTATTGGCTTTATATAATGAGCTGGGAAACATTACCTTTTGCTTTCTGGGAAAAAAATACATAAAAATTATATTAATTCTCCTTCAAATATTTGCTAGAATTCGCCAGTGAAACAACCTGGGCCTCTAAAGATGACTTAAGTTATGTGTTCAATTTTTAATAGTAATTGAACCTATTTCACGTTCAGAGAGTTTTGTAATTTGAACTTTTAAAGCACTGAGTACATTTTATCTATTATTGAATGTTGAATTTATGCTCATAGACTTGTTTGTAGGAACTTTTTATTATTCTTTTAATGTCTGTGGGAAGCACAGTGTCACCCACTTGTTTAATTCCTGATATTAGTCACTTGCATTCTTTCCTTCTCTCTCTGTTTTTTCTTTTGCCAGTCACTTTTTAACCACCTCTGTATACCTCTGGAAAGTTTGTATTTCCCACAGTAAATATTTTATAACTTAGGCAACAATTATATTTAATAAGATCCATATTACAGTCATGAGTTCTTCATTTAACTTGTGAATCATAGTTGCTACAACATGGATTTAATGTGTGAATTTAAAAATGACAATAGGGGCCAGAGTGATAGTACAGAGGGAAGGGCCTTTGCCTTGCATGTGGCCGACCAGGGTTTGATCTCCGGCATCCCACATGGTCCCCCCGTGCACCACCAGGAGTAACTGCTGAGTGCAGAGCCAGAAATAACCTCTGAGCCTTGCTCGGTGTGCCCCCTCAAAAAAAAAAAAGAATGATAATAGACCTAAAAGTTCTGTGCACTTTGCATTTATCTGTTAGCTACATGACCAGGAGTAAAGGATGACAGCTGCTAACTGAACTACAAGGCCACTAATGTAAGCAAAGAGCAGTCTTGATGGGCATGGGGCGATGTTTCAACAAAAGAACCTAATTTTTTAAAGCATATGTCGCCACACCGTTTAGATTACCACGATCAACAGTGCCATGTGACACTTATTTAAAATTTCGACCATAGCTGGAAAAACTGAATCATCATTGAAACTCAATAATTTGCAAACGAGTATAAAGATGTGTAGAAGAGAGGCAACTATTTCACCAGTTTAAAACATCTGTTTCTTGAAGTCCAGTCATCCCGACTAGAACTTCCGATTGGCAGATTAACTTTTTCTAGGTCCCCAGAGAGACAGCTCACGCACCTAAAATATGTTGCTTCACTCCTCCACTGTTTCAAGTTAATCAAGATGCAGCTGCTTCAAAGCCGCCTTATAAAGAAATGGGAATCTTTCCAGGAAAGCCTCATCCTTCATAGCAGCTTGGAGTTTAGGGGCAAGCAGGAGGGTGAAGGGGAAAGATTCAATTTCCCCTTCAAACACAATGGGCCCATACAAATAATCTCTACCAGGAAACTATTGTTTTCTGAGTTCCCTCCTTCTGTAAACCAGAAACCCTCTCTCTGGCACTGGGAACAATGCAATCTGAATATCGAGTTTCCAGAGCCCTGTGGATTTTAGGCAGAAAAGAGCAGGGAAATGACAAGATGAAGTTTCCAACTGTAGTAGCAAGAGGAGCATTGGAAGCAGCCAACACATGCAGGCACATTCCTGCAATGCCCAAGCACTCACTCTCAAGCCAACAGTAGACTTCTAGGCTGTATGTAACCACCAAATTACCATAAATTAAGCCTGGATAAAAATAAAGCCATAAAGCATTTTACAGTGGCTATCGATGACGATACTCAGCGTGCATTAAATCTTCTGAGACTGTTACTTTGTCAACTGAATCAGTAATTGGTGTCTTCTTGGGAGGGAAATATGGAACGCCTCAAACTCTGTCTATATTACTCACTACAATTAAAGTCACTCCCTGTAAGGAGCTGCTATCTATATGCATCAGACTAATTATTTTGTGCTTTTTTGACTACGATAATGGGACACTGGCTGCCAGTGGGCAAATCTCGATCAGACATTATATCACACTTCCTAGCAATTTTTGATGAAAACTACAGGTGGAGACAGATTATAATGGGAACATCTAATTGAAATTCATCTCCATTTTGCTTCAGATGGAAGACATGCTGCTTGAGCCCTGAAACATATTCAATTTCATTCAAATTGGATGCAGATTTCTCAAGCAAAGCTAGATTCAAATATAAATATATATATATATATATATGCATGTTGTATACAGCAAAGTGTCCTCAAAGAAAGAGAAAGAGAGGTGTGTGTTGGGGGGGGGGGAGCGTGTTATAAATATTGACCAGTTGGGTTTATCAGGTAAAAGGTAGCAAGAGAGAACTCAGATCCCACTAACTAAAGGTCATTAACTTTATTGAAGGTTCATCCAGGTGACGAGGAATGCTATGCCACCCTTTTATAGTTTCCCTAAGCCTTGAGATCTATTTATTTGGGTGGCGCTCCCCACGATCTCCCTGGCATTGTCTCCAAGGACAGAAGATGCCAACTTCTCAGGTGGCCCACTGAGTATAAAGGCGTCCCCTTCCCAAACCAACAAATTCTTCCTGAAACACACACACACACACTCATGGACATCCACGCACAAACAAATGCCTATATAACACATACACTTGTACGCCACCTACGCGCTTCCGTCTCTCACTCCAATATCTCTGCCTTTGATGTGAGTGTGGTAGGGATACGTTCACCTTGGCTGTGAGCCAAACATCCTTATTTTTTTTTTTTTTGGCTGTAAGGTTGATAAATGGCTGAAAAAAAAAGTATCTGATGAGTCATGGATAAAATATTACTTAAAGTGGAAAAGAACAAGATGCAGAGAATAGGGTGATGGGAGCGAGATAGATCACAGTAACAGAAGGGCGGGATGGGGGGCGGGGATCAAGAGCAATGAGAGAGAGATACAGACAGAGACGCTGAAGGGGCTTCCTGCAAGAGAGGAGGCATCTCTCGGAGAGTCGGGTGGCAGCAGAAGCCTGCATGAAACACGAGCAAAGAACAAGGGCCATGCCCTGTCCTGGAGGAACCGCACGGGCAAGGCTGGAAGCAGGAGTGACAGACAGAACATGCCAAGGCAGGGCGTGGGGGCCTCTCTCTCTCTCTCTCTCTCTCTCTCTCTCTCTCTCTCTCTCTCTCTCTGTCTTTCTGTCTTCCTTAATTCCTTCCTTCTTTTCCCTTCTTCCCTCCCTTCCTCCCTCCCTCCCTCCCTTCCTTCCTTTCCTTTTTATAAGATTGCTCACAAAAATTTCTTACATTCAGTATTCCAACACCAATAGTACCACCAGTCACCTAATCCACCACCATTCTTTCAAATTTTCCCAACCACTATGCCAGCCTGCCCCAACAGCAGACCCTAAATAATTTATTTTATATTGCTTTTTATGAATACTTCTCTAAAAGTGATCCAAAAAAGGTTTCCTTGGAAGAAAGCGTGTGAAGATTGTTGTACCTCACTCTGGCGCCATTGAGCCCTTATATAAGAGACTACTAACATGTTGTTAAGGGTTAAGCCTTGTGTGCTAATATTTTTTAATTGAGATTGGTTGCCTTTACCCTACGGCCCATCCAATGTGTACTATTCCTGGTACATCAGTGCTATAGAGTTTGAGACTAGGAACTCTAAAATTTTAAACAAGATAACACGACTGGAGTTAAACTTTTAAGTGGGTGGTGACTTTGGCGTCTGCGACATCTCTGCAGCTTGTTGATCTCTTCTGAGATTTAATGTTGAGTGTGGATCGTGCCCAATTAATGAGTTTCCATGGTGCCAGAGGCCGTTCGTGGGCTTGACTGACAGGCTTCTGGAAGAACAGGCGGGGAATGGGGAGGTCACTCCGTGAGAGCCTGAAGATTTAAGTCACAAAATCCACATACCTGAGTTTCTCAACCAATTCCTTCACAGATGAGGCTCATTCCGAGCCTGTGGGGTCAGCCATGAGCATGGTGGCAATTGGGATCTGGAGGTTTTTGTTTGCCGGGGCTCTGTCGGGGCTGGTGGTGGCCTCATCTGCCCCACTTTGGGGCGCACCAGATAGGAGAGGAGCCTTATTTTTATAAGGTCAGCTGAAGATGGAGGGAAATGAGAAATCTTAGAGGGTTTGGAACCGAGGAGCTGCCAGTTCTGAACTTCCGGGATTATTTTCATGGCCTGTGCAGAAGCCAAAGAAGGGAGAGAGGCAGAAGCAGGCAGGATGGAGGATGACACCACAGGCCCAGCAGAGAGCAGAGGGAGGGTTTGCACAGGACACGGAGCTGCTGAAGGGACCGGCAGACCCTGAGCTGCCCCCTCTGCAAGCACAGGTGGCCGTAAGGACATCCGCAGTGGAAGCCGTGGTCCTTTCAGTGGCGGCTGCTCCCGGAAAGGTGCGCCCCCAAGGGAGAGCGAAGGGGAAGGCATGGGTTCTGGGTGGGGGACTCACTGTAGAAGCATCAGGGAGCCTGGCTCCCGGGGTCCTACCCACAGGGGCCACTGTGTTGCTTATTTTAGGCCATTCTCAAATCTTCCCAATTTATCCAATCCTTCTCTTGTAGAGGCATGATTATAGCACAGCAGGTAGGGTGTTTGCCTTGCATGCAGCTGACCCGGGTTCGATTCCTCCGCCCCTCTTGGAGAGCCCGGCAAGCTACCGAGAGTATCCCGCCCGCACGGCAGAGCTTAGCAACCTCCCCGTGGCGTATTCGATATGCCAAAAACAGCAACAGCAAGTCTCACGATGGAGACGTTACTGGTGCCCACTCGAGCAAATCGATGAAGAACAGGAGGGCAGTGCTACAGTGCTATGAAAAGTACACCGTGGTGTCTCACAGAACTAAAACAAAGTAATGTCGCTGAAGTAGCCCTTCAGGATGTGGAAGCAATGGGATTGTTTTCTCAGGGGCTCTTTTGAAGAGTCAGCACGAGGACCATATTGTTTGGAGTTAAAAATAGCTTCCTGGAGAGTATAAATACATAAATACACTGGCAGAATGCAGCATGACAGACACACAATTACTTAATAAGAGAGAGGAACGTGTGCCGCCACGAAACGGCAAAACTTCGAGCGACGAGCAGGCGGACAACTGGTCTTTGTGGACTTTACCGGAGACAAACGTAGTGGACGGACTGATCCAGGGAGCAAAAGGCTCAGGCAGGACAAGTCAGTAGGACATCGCCCCTGCATTCTCCCTTTCCCTTAGCAAACCATGACGGGGGGCAGAAGCTCTGCAGACGTGACACCGCACCATGGGACTCAAAGGCAGAACCAGAAACAGCAGCTGTGCCGATGTGGACGGGCTGGGCTTGCTTCCGAGCCTGCTCCGTGTCCGTGTTATTTTGCTTCATGTCCCAGGAGTTTAATGTTTGTAGACTGCGTACCTGATCCTTATCTCCGGCCTATCAGGGTAAGTGAGTGGAAGGCGTCAGAAGGAGATCCACGGTCAACGAGAGGGGAGTCTCTGTCTCCTGGACCATGGTCCCACATGGCTGCCCTCTGAACCCTGCCGTGGTGACTCACCATTCTATTTTTTTTGGGGGGGGGGTCACACTTGGAGATGCTCAGGGGTTACTCCTGGCTCTGCACTCAGGAATTACTCCTGGCAGTCCTCAGGGGACCGTATGGGATGCTAGTAATCGAACCCGGGTCAGCCACGTGCAAGGCAAACACCCTACCCACTGTGCCATCGGCTCAAGCCCAGACTCACCTTTCTTAAGAGTTTTCCGACACAAACACACTCATCTGCAAACACCTATGTACAGCAGTGTTCGCTGACCACAACAGCCGGAAGATGGAAACAACCCAAATTTCCACCAATGGATGACCGATCAAAAAAAAAAGCTGCAGCCAGTCTACACAATGGAATACTATGTGGTCCCAATAAAGAATAAAGTCATGCAGTTTGCGATAACTTGGATTGCACAGGAGGACATCGTGCCGAGTGAAAGAAGCCAGAGGCCGGACACGGACAGGATGATCTCCCTCATCCGTGGTACCGACCGAAACCCAATCAAGATTGAGGGCAGTATCGATCGATGCCCCCCCCCCCCCCCGTGACACTTGATCACTTGACTTCCTGTTAATCGTCGATTTGCTCGAGTGGGCGCCAGTAACGTCTCCATTTGTCCCTGTCGCATGCTAGTGTAGCCCAGTGGCGTCTGTTCGTGACAGTGAATGGCAAGATGGAGAGGACCAGGCTGGGTGAGGAGCAGAGGCGGGAGAGGAATGGTCTGGCTGATGAAGTCATGAGGGGACACCGGTGAGGGCCTCTGAGCAAGGGGGTGGGGATAAGGGAGCTACAGTCTGCTCAGAAGCCCTCACTGGGCACCAACAAAGAGAGGGAGGGTGGGTGGAAGGGAAGGAAAGTTGGCCTGGTTTCTTGGCCTGGTCGTGGACACGTTGATGCTAAAAACTTAAAGCACTGCTGTAACCTTACAGTCTCAGCATCTTACTTTTTTAAAGTGTTTTCCATAAATGGGGCTGGAGAGATAGCACAGCGGGTAGGGCGTTCGCCTTACAAGCGGCCAACATGGCCGACCCGAGTTCGATTCCTCCGCCCCTCTCGGAGAGCCCGGCAAGCTACCGAGAGTATTCGATATGCCAGACACAGTAACAACAAAGTCTCCCATGGAGACGTTACTGGGCCCGCTCGAGCAAATCGATGATCAACGGGAGGGCCTTTACCTTTACCTTTTACCTTTTCCATAAATATGCCCCGATTCCTCTGGGAACCAGCCCACAGCAAAATCTCTTCATGGAATCATCCAGGCCCCCATGTGATGGTCCCAGCCACTTTCTGGATCAACTGTGGAATCTTGCTGAGAAGCAGCGGTTCCCGGGTCCTACCCCCAGCCCTTGAGAACGAGGATCTCTAAAGTAGATGTCAGCGATCAAATACCGTAACTTCCATAAGAAATCACCAAGGGGGTCCTGATGCCAACCTGGCAACCTTCCCCGGCCAGCACTGGGAGACCACGGCTCTGCAGATGCCCTCCACCATGCCAACACAATGGCAACAAATGTGACGCATCCAGCACACGGTTCCCGCCACGCACCCAACCCCAGAGCACCGGATCCCCAGGAAAGAAGTGGCTTCTCGGTGGTGACGTCCAATGGCAAGGGAGGGCGTGGAAGGCCCGCGGGGACAGGAGGCGGTCCTGAGTCCGTGAGCAAAGGCTCCACTACCCTCTTTCACGTTTGATTAGTGCCTTGATTGAAAATCACTTTTCGACCATTTTGCAGAAAATGAAATCCATTTCCACCTCCATCTGGTGCCAAAATTAACAAAGTGGAAAATGCCTAAGCGCTTGGGCCCGTCCAACTTGGGCCGAGGGTGGGCACGGGAGCTGAGCCCGTCTGCTCCCTCTGGAGGGACCAGTGACTACACAGAGAATCCAGGGCCCAATGCCCACCACCCCTTCCCCGCCCCGTCTCCAAGGGGGCTCCCCTCCATGTGGAAGCCAAAGGCGGCAGGAGATGGGCTTAGCTGACCATCTGTTCTTCTCTGCCGGTAATATGTAATTAAGTAATTTATTTATTCAGCACTTGAGTGCCCCCCTTCCTCCCGCCTCCCGTGAGTCAGGGCTGCATGTGCCAAACCCAGCCGTAGGTAACACACCGCACACTCGGGCCAGCGCTGGGCGACAAAGCACTCCACTGGCCTCGGGGCTCTGGTCACCGTTCGGGTCCAGCGCTGGGGCACAGCGTGGGCTTGCCGCTCTACTGGCTTTATTTCCTTCCCTGTCCTGCTGTGCATATTGAGTTCACTCGATCAAGAATGAACGTACCTGAGTCCTCTAAGCCAGCTTACTGGCTTAGGCAATATCCATGAATTTTTTTTTTGGGGGGGGAGGCGGAGGATGGCTATCCACCTGGCAAACTGTGTGTAAGATATAAGCAAAGCCTTAACGCACACAGAGCCTGATGTATGACCAACCCAAAACAGGACGAATTCCAGAAGCCTGCGGCAAAATGTGAAGTTGAAACGATGATTACATATAGCATATGCAACGGTTTGCATATGACATGCAATGTTGTGCATATTACAGCTGTCGCTGTGGCCTGACCAACAAATATGTCCCTTTTCATGATAGTGGCTTTTTAACAGTTTCAAGGAGAACCATCACTCCTTACTCCCTGTTCTCCTGGTTGTAGAGAGGCAGTGGCTAGAGTCATGACTGACTCAGGGAGAGACCCAACCCTGACAGCCTCAGTCGAAGTATCAGCGGGTCCTCCTCCCCGGCCCCCCACCCCCGCCGACCCCAACACAGACCCCATGCTATTTCTATTCCAGAGCTCTTTTTTTTTTCATTTTGGGTCATACCCGATGATGCACTCAGGAATTACTCCTGGCGGTGCTCGGGGGATCCTGTTGGATGCTGGGAATCGAACCCATGTTGGCCGTGTGCAAGGCAAATGCTCTACCCTCTGTGCTATCTCTCCAGTCCCTCCAGAACTCTTTTTTATTTGAACCAATGCATTCTTGTTATTGAGGACATTGCTCTGTCATTTTTTTTTGACACTTGCAAATAAAATACTTCTTGTTTCAAATGTGATAAGTCACTGTAAGTTCTGGCAACCACTTGGGCATGAATAGGGACAAATTTACCTGTGCTTCACATATTATTTCTTATATGAATTATGCAAGCAGAATGCAGACAGTTACAAGTCGGACTGCAAAAAAAAAACTTCAAAAGAATAATTATAAATTGTAGAGTCTTCATTATTCTTAAGACACTTTGACATTAGCTAGGAGGTTAATTTTCAGGTCTACTGAAAGGGAGTGATAAATTTGAAGAAATTAAAGTATGCAGGTTTGTTTTTGAAAATTTTCAAAATTAATATAGTTGTCTAGTCTATCCTAGAAAATGTCTGTAGGCAATCTTGGGTCAACAATTTACTACATGTTTTCTATTAGTGATATTATTTAGGGAATGGCAAATCTTTGGAATTTCAAGACAGAAACTAAGTTATCTGTGGTGTTTCATGATCATTCTATTGTCAACACCAGCCACTTTCTGTGATTTGACAGTACACCACATGTTTAGGGAATTTTCAGAAGTACCAGTGGGCATGGTTCTGACCTTCAAGTATACGGTGAAAGACATGGGTCACCTAAATTTGGATTAGCAGTTTTCAGACTCAATCCCCTGACTTCTCACTTGTTTGGGTGGTAGTAGTTTTCAAATGTCTGAATATTGAGGGTTAAAAGTTGAAAACAATTAACCATTTAAATGAAGATATTTTTAAGTTTTGATCCTTGGTTAAAAAATAGCAAAGGGTTGAGGTTATCACAGTACAACTTTGTGGTTCCCTGAGATGATGTAACTATGCGAGGCTGGACCAAACCCACCCAAAGGTGTCAGCGGGGGCATTCGAAGAGCAAAGCAGAAATCAGTGTCCACAGGGTTTGCCACCGTTGGCTGACAACAGGACCTCCAAAGATGTGCATGTTCTAATCCCAGAAATCCATGTCCTTAGCCTACACCACTCCTCACTGTCCCTGTCCCGATGCCCGTGGGTCTGTCTGGGAGAGTGAAGTGTGCAGAACTGTATGCCATGCTCCCTCCAGGTCAGACTCTCCAGCACAGGATCCAAATAAGTGACCTCTGGGCCTACTCAAATTCCATGAGACCATCTTAAACAAAAATACATCCTTGGATTTAGTAGCTATGCCATGGACTTGGGGTGGGGTGGGGTGTTTCACACACATACGCTGAACAGAAGAATAACATCCAGGGGGCTCAGGAGACAGGAAAACGGCCCAAGTCTGGCACTCATGCGTGAGCCGTTCAAGACCCTGACTAGATTTTCCAAACCGCACCGATGCACAAGCACCACCGAGGGTGGTCCTGGGTGCTCCCAGCACCACTGGGTAGAGTGTGTGATGAAGCTGTAAGAGTAACATAGCCCTGGGGTGTGCATATGTGAGAGCACTCAAAAGGAAGAGTTGACTTTAGGAATGTCAGGCACTAAGATCCAATCAAATAAAGTGAAAACCTTTATCTGACCAGATTTCTGGTTAAAATAGTCTGGTTTAAATATCACAAGAGCCCTTTATAATGAATGGCTAGGGTGCTGGAGAAATAGCACAGTGGTTAGGGCATTTGCCTTGCACATGGCTCAATTCCCAGCATCCCATAGGGGCCCCTGAGCACCGCCAGGAGTGATTCCTGAGTGCAGAGCCAGGAGTAACCCCTGTGCATCGCCGGGTGTCACCCAAAAAGCAAATAAAATAAAATGAATGCCTAGGTTCCCAGAAAAGAAATCCTGGAAATCCCTAGGTAGTGAGGAGAGAAGGGAAACCTGGGGGCGAGTCTGGCCTTCTGGTACATTCTCTGGGGAAGGGTGAGTCTGAGAACACTCAGTCCCCAGGTGTCCCCACACGAGGTGAGACCCAGGCCCTTGGGTCCTAGAATGAGTCTCTAACCCTTCACCATAACAGCTGCAGGATTGTGAAATCGTGTTCCAGATGCTCCCGGACCCAGGGAGGCAAGCAGGGGATGGGTGGGTAAGGTTCTGGTGGGTGCAGGGAAATGGCCCGGGAAGGTCTCCACCAGAGCCTGTCTCCCTCCGAGTTTGGGTTTACTCTCTCTCTCAGGGCCCTCGCAGACACCTAAGTTCCTAAGGCAGGAAGTTAACATAAGAGTTATCCTGGAGCCCCCCGCGGGGGGTAATGAGAAATCTACGGAATGGAGGAAGCCTCCATCCAAACCACCCAGGAAGGCCCCTGCTAAGGCCCCACAGAGGACGCATGGGCTAAGCAATTTTACAGAACTCAAAAGGGGCAAAACCGAGTCTTCATGATAAATCAGTATGTGAAGTAAACAGAAGAACCAGACCACCAGGAACTTAGACAACAAACAGGGAGAGAGGTGTTTTTTTTGTTTTGTTTTGTTTTGTTTTTAAGGATGCTTAAAATGATGGAAAGGGAAGTCTGCTGAAAACCTGCATTTAATTCTGCTCTTCCCAGAGAGCTACTAGAATGACAGTAAACCTTCTCCCCTGCAAAGACATAAACTCGCAAATGACAGAGTGCTAACAGGCCCAGAGGACAAGTGCAGGGCCGAGAGTACCTGCTTGCTGCCCTGCAAGCATGTGGTCATGAGTTCAAATCCCTTGCATCCCACATGCACTGGGCAGGATTCTGGCAGCCTGTCTGTGATCCCTAGCATCCCAGAGAGAAGCTGAGACAGAGAGAGAGAGAGAAAAAAAAGAGAAAAGCAGAGGATGGAAGTTGTAGGCTCAGTGAAGAACTTGAGGAGAAATTTGTACACTGAGATGAATAAAAACAAAAGTTTATGAGATATAGGTAAGGGCTGGAGCGATAGCACAGCGGTAGGGCGTTCGCCTTACAAGCGGCCAACATGGCCAACCCGAGTTTATATATGATATATGATAAAATATATAATAAAAGTATAGAGATAGTGTAGGAGGCCCAAGATAGAAATAACACGTACTGGAGAATGGAGGAAATGGAGCTGGGCTGGTTAGCAAAACAGCAACAACAACAACAACAACAACACTATTATTATTCTTCAGGAAAATCTCGAGAACTTGAAGATAAAAAAAATCCTAAAATGTAAAATGTAAAAGGCACATTAAGTTATGAACAAAATGGATAGATATACACTGAAACACATCAACGTGCAGTTTCAGAGCATATGTGTATGTGCATGTATGTATATATATACATGTTTATGTATGTATGTGTGTACATGTACATACATATGCATACCTACATACATGCATACACATTTATATATACACAGAAAAAAAACAGCCTTTGGGCCCCCATAACATCAAAGAAGATCAGGGATAGAAACTGCATAAATAGAGGTCCACAACACCAGACTAGGGGGTCAAAAGTTAGGATGGGGCATGGGGGTGGGACACAGCAATGAAACAAGGTCAGGAGCGGGCAAGGTCAGAAGGGAGCCATGGTCAAAAGAAAAACAGTTTGAGAAGAGCTGTGGTAAGCCACTAATAAATCAGTAATGCATACATTCATGACAAAATAAGAAACATGGAGGGATGTTTTCAACCCCCTTCAGAAATTCAGATTTATTCCTTCTACAACCTTCGTAATTATGAACGACTGGTGGGAGATAAGGAGAGACCAGCCACTTGTGCAAGTCTCGAGGCAGCCCCACTCCACAAGCCCATCTGGGCCCTGGGTCTGGGTGCCAAGGAGACGTCTTCACAGCACAGCCTAATGGAGCGTCTCAGGCCAGACACATCGGCAGTAGAACCTGGGTGCAGCTGACTACTGAGGTAGGGTAACTTACTTCAAACTATCAATCTATCCATTGGGGCCAAAGGAATAATTTTTGTCTTTCTCATAGAACTATTCCAAGGCTTGACAGAAGGAGCGCACATATATTGAACGCCTGGCTTATTCCATATACAGTAGCGACATGTTCTATATACAATAGCTCTTCCCTTCCATTAACAGAACGCTTCACAATTCAAATACACCCAGCATCGTCAGTATTTTAGTTCACTTCTGAGTGCACTTTATAAACAATGAGTATACAAAATCTGGTTTGGATTTTTTTTTTTTTGGTAAGAAAAAGATGTGAACAAGCCCTGCTAGTAAAAATCATCTAAGCTGGTAAAGATGAATAAAACCTGAATTCAAAACAAGATAGTACAAGATGACACAATACAGTGATTAGAATCACCAAAATCCAGAACATTAACAATAATAAATATTGGTGAGGATGCGAAGAAAAGGCAGCCTTATACAAATCAGGGACGGGAATGAAAACAGTCATTTTGGAAAATGGCTCAATAGCTTCCTACAAAACAAATAACATCTGAATCACCAATGACACACGTTAGTATTAACCCAAAGGAGGCAAAAGTTACGTCAAGCAAATGCCTTTAAGTGGATGTTCGTAGTAGCTGTAGTCACAATTACCAACACTTGGAAACAACCAAGATTCCCTCCAGTGTGTAAGTGGATAACCTATGGTACAACCAGACAAGGGATTATCACTCAGTATCAATAAAGGAGCTATCATGTTCACGATTACGTTCACGGTCCTCCCGATTTGCTTGAGCGGGACCAGTAACATCTCCATCATGAGACTTGTTGTTACTGTGTTTGGCATATCGAATACATCACAGGTAGCTTGCCAGGCTCTGCCGTGCGGGCAAGATCCTCTCGGTAGCTTGCTGGGCTCTCCGAGAGGGGCGGAGGAATCGAACTCGGGTTGGTGATGTTGGCTGCATGCAAGGCAAACACCCTACTGCTGTATTATCACTATCAAGTCATGAAAATATAATTTTGCTGTGAATATTACAAGCTCTCATTTTTTTAAGTCTTAATTTTAAAAAAATATATCATAATAAAGGCATGAGTAGAGGGAGGAAAGAACGTGACAAAATACCATGGCAGAAATCAAAACTAATTGCAAGTATACAACAATTTTGCATGATTCCACGAGAGTTAGCAGACAATGTTTTCTGCTTTTTATTTTATACTTTTATCCACTTTCCACACCCAGTTACAGCTACACCAATTTAATTGGAGACCACTTAGTTATCACTAAATGTGCGAGAGAGAGAGAGAGACAGAGACAGAGAGAGAGAGAGAGAGAGAGAGAGAGAGCAGAAAATCACTAGCCCATCACATTTCCTACAAGAAGAAACAGGCTCCTTACAGCTGCGTTCAGAGAGGCTGTCAGAGCGAGCTGTGGAATAACACTCAGAGACTCGGCTTCAGATCTGAGTCTACATGGCAGGAGGGAGAGCGAGGCCAATTTTTAAGAACAATCTCATGTGTCTGGTGGGACTCCCGCTTCATCTCAGACACAAATGTGCCATTAAGTGAATCTAAAACAATGGGTACAGATCTCTGCACTGAGCCAGTGGGAAATTCCAGTCTTTCTAAGTTGGGAAGTGCTAACCCAGCAACCTTTCAGAAAGAGGATCTATTGCCGTGAAGGGTTCCCAGGGAATTGCATAGGAAACATTCTGCAAACACACATATTTCCCTACTTTCCCAGGGTCCGGGCTGCCAGTTTGATAGACGGCTGTCCAAGACAGACACCATCAGGGCTCGATGTGCTTTCAGAAGTATATTCACAGTGAAAGTGTTTTCCAATATGGTGTTTGAACATCAAAACCAAAATAACCCTTGAGGAGACCAGGTGGGGTGGAGGAAGCATCTCCTAATAAAATGTCTTAGGAATTGATTCTACCACCATTCCTGGCTGGAGCAATAGCACAGCGGGTAGGGCGTTTGCCTTGCATGTGGTCGATCTGGGTTCGATTCCTCCATCCCTCTCAGAGAGCCCGGCAAGCTACCGAGAGTATCCCGCCCACACGGCAGAGCCTGGAAAGCTCCCCATGGTGTATTCCATATGCCAAAAACAATAACAACAAGTCTCGCAATGGAGACGTTACCGGTGCCCCCTCAAGCAAATCGATGAACAATGGGAGGACAGTGCTACAGTGCTACCACCATTCCTATCTCTTAATCACTGGACAGCCTCTTCTGAAAAAAGTTTTTAGCAGATTTACAAAGCTGGGTACAACATTCTGATTGGCTATGGGAAGCCACAAAGTGACATATCCTGACTGAGTTTAGATGGGAGGGGGGAAATATATATATATATACATATATACATATATACATAAAATATATATACACTATATATAATACACACACATACATACTAAGTGCTCTTGTCTTTTTACAGATGGAAGATATAATTATGGGTCAGGTTCATAAATGGCTAAGCACCCTAGACTCATTTCCTAGCTAAATCTTTGGGTCATTCCTCTGATGATTAATTCATCTTTGCAGGGGGAGGGAGGGATGAAAGAAAAGAAGAGGTAAAGAAAAGAAGGACGGATGAAAGTCTCGGGCCAACTTGGGAGAAGCTAATGGCAAAATCTTAATTGGGCCTTTTGGACACAACTGTCAATATATGACTAGATATCTTTTTTTTTTTTTGCTTTTTTGGGTCACACCCGGGGATGCACAAGGGTTCCTCCTGGCTCTGCACTCAGGAGTTACTCCTGGCGGTGCTCAGGGGACCATATGGGGTGCTGGGAATCGAACCTGGGTCGGCCATGTGCAAGGCAAACCCACTGTGCTATCTCTCCTGACTAGATATCTTTTAAAAATTAATTTATATATTTTATAAGAAATGAAGAGAAACTACTAGATGAGGTAAAAACAAAAAAAGCCTGGAGTATATCCTTAATTAGGGAGAGGACAGAATGTCTGGGGCTCAAGGTTGGAGCTCGCATTTAATTTCATTTAAAATTTTGTCATTGGGGATTTGAGTGCTAGTCCTGAAGGCAGAGCACTTGCCTTACATGGGGCCAACCCGGGTCTATCCCCGGCACCACACATGGTCCCCCGAGCACAGCCAGGAGTGATCCCTGAGTGCAGAGTCGGTAATCCCCGAGTACTGCAGGGTGTGGCCCCCAACAAAAACAAAACAAAACAAATATTAAACAACACAAAATTTGGCTCATCAAGGAATTTCCCAAGTTTTTGAGGTTTGAGGTGTCAGGTTGAATTATTACATATTTGCCTCAGTGGTGCTAGCACGGCACGGTGACTCTTGGATTTGGAAACTGTCCTCACACAGACTGACCAGAGGGGGCAAGCGGGCGACCTCAGACGGCTTCATTTGAACGCTTTTAAGCAGAAAATGTGCTCTGCAGACAGAACTAACCCCTTGCTCCCTGTGGGAGTCAAAGTCCTGGGGGAGGGGCTGGAGCGGTAGCACAGCTGGGAGGGCCTTTGCCTTGCACGCAGCTGACCCGGGTTCGATTCCCAACATCCCATAGGGTCCCCGGAGCACCGCCAGGAGTAATTCCTGAGTGCAGAGCCAGGAGGAACCCCTTAGCATCTCCAGGTGTGACCCAAAAAGCAAAAAAAACAATGAATCCTGGGGGAGGCTGGCTGTGTGAAGTGGATCTCTGGGTGAGAATCCCCCTGCCAGACCGACCCACCCCATGTTCTGCAGAGAAAGGTGCAAAGTGGGGGCCACAGCCTACTGCACAGTGCAAGATGGAGTCAGAGAGAGATCCAACAGCATAGGGCCGGCTGGCTGGCTCTCACGTCCCCATCCCTGCCGCCCACATGTCCTTCCAGTAACCCAGGCCCATCTTCTTCCTCCCCTTTCTGGGCCCGGAAAGCGACCATCCTTGATCCCAGATGCCTACGGAGAGGAAAACCATAGGCCTGGCACCAGAGCCACTCTAGCCTGTAAGATGAGTGGGAAGCAATTCACCCTCTAAGTTTCCATCCTGCCTGGGACCCGCCGGGACGTCACACACACCCTCACTGGCCCTGAGGTCAGTCTTGCTTGCACGGTTCTGAGTTGCCTCTTGGGCGCCTTGGAGATAGTTACCACTTACAAACTGGCAGGCCCCGGGGCAGTGGCTGAAGACAACGCTCCCCGGGCCCATGCTGTGAAATGCATGTTGATATAATTATTTGGAATCAATTTTAATCAGGAAACCACACGGCCCGTTGAATACTATGAAAATAAAAGCACCAGGAAGCAAACCCAAGTTTGAGCCGAGGTGAATCTGAAGGCTCCAGTCTTTGCAAAGTAAATCTAATTGTGCCAAAATTTAGTACATGGCACATTTAATTTCCCTTTGATTTAGAGCTCGCTCTCCAGGGTACCCTTGAGATATATACATATATATACATATATATACATATATACACATATACATATATATCAGGCGCGTTCAGGGTGGTATATATATACACACACACCTTTGGTATATATACATATATTTTTTAAAATTATGCTCTATAGAGACTATTGCAAAGTTTCTGTAGTAAAAAAATGCATCCTGCTTATACCACTATTGCTTAGGAAATTAGTGAACACAGCTTCTAATACCCTGTGTGTGGAGCAGGTGGCAAAACACTTAACTGGCAATAACAGCTTATCGACTAGCAATGGCCCCAGAGTAAGCTGCCCTCACACTGAGCCAGGGAGCGGCCACTCACAGCACATCACTCTCCCCTTAGCCCATGAGAAAAAAGGACCTAAGGGGCCCTTCCTAAGGCATCTGTTGTTCTGCCCCTTTCACTGTGTTTTCCATCGTGTCATTTCTTTCCAGTGACTTCTCCTTCAACCTGCACACTCTTTGGGGCTTGGCAGTGTTGAGCCCTCGGCTTGAAAGTCCATCTGAATAAAGGGGAGGGGCTTCCAGGGCTCATTTTATGTGGACTTACGGGTATCACCACCCCAAAAAGCCTGGGCTTTCGCCTGTGGGTCCTGAAAGCCGGGGAGAATAAACTTAAGCGTCTCGGTAGAAGAGGAGAGCAAGTGCATGCGAGCACCCCTAAGGCGTCCCAAGTGATGCCTCGCCCCTCCTGCCCTGGGTCTTACACCCCCACACACTCCCGGTCTAAGCTGCCAAGGCCACCTGGCTTATGCCACAGCGAGGAGATGCAGAATCAACAGGCCCCTATCTGGTCCCTAACCCGTCCTGCTCTCCACTGGCCCCTGGGACCTCTAGTCTGGTGAACACATCACACCCCACGCATCTGAACCAGACGAGTCCAAATAACGAGAGAAGAAAAGCCACTGGCCCCACCCACTGCCCAGAACACACCGGTTCCTGGTAACCCAGGTGACCAGCTGTGGGAAGGGAAGCCTTGGTGAGCAGGAAACACTTAAAAGAGAGGGTAAAAAGCATGGCCCTCAAGACCGATCCTGATTTCTGATCATGATCTGTGTTATTCCTTTGCATCCAGTATCATCTCCCTGTGACTACAGTAAGAGTGCAGCTCTTGGGGACAGAGTGTTGGGGACAATTATTTCTCCATCTCTTCTGAGCGGAGGCACTGAGAGCTTGGCAGGTCTGTTGCTATGAGGGGTTTTATCCCATTCCCCCCACAACCATCTTGTCAGCGATGTTTAAGTAGCAAACAGCCTTGGAAGGCAGAGAGACTGTCTCTGCCCTGAGCGCGTCAGCGCCTCGCTCCCAGGCCCAGGGAAGTGGCCCTATGATCACACTGGGCTTCTCTGAGCTCCCATGGGGACACACAGTGTCCAAAGGCGTCACTGCAAGGCTCCTGAGCATCTTCTATGGGATGGGGATGAGGCCAACAGGGGTCCTGGAGCTCTGGCATCTGCTAAGACCCCAGACCCCTCAGGTACAGGGTGGTCTCTTGGCTGTGGCACCTAAAGATACACAGCAAGGGAGCGACTGAGGGCCAAAGGCAGCACGACGGGAGGACACATCCACACAACTGAATCTGTGGATAGAGGTCGATAAGAGGGGCCTCTGCATCCCTGGCGGAGTGAGAGGGTTCACTGCTAAATGTATCAACGCCAGTTTCTTCTCTTCTCACAGTGACAAGCCCTGATCTGGGCTCTAGAAACACCATTGCTGGGGCAGAGAACAGCCTCCTGGGAGAAAAAGAAGGGCTACTACTGGCCCAGGAAGGGACCAGCGGAGAGCCGCCCCACTGTGTAGGGCAGCAAATACGAAACCACCGATTCTCCTCCCTTGGTGGACTTCACTGTCCCTGTGTCCCTTCTCCCAGCTCAGAGCAACAGCGGGAACTCACTATCAATGATAGGGACAGACACGGACGGGGTGTATGCATCCTCTGTGCACGCCATCACCCAGAGCACCACAACCCTTTGAGTTCATACCCACCAACCTGAATCAGAGAATGGCACTGAGGGGAAATGGAAGGTAAGCTGGACAAATAGAAGAGAACAGACCAAAAAAATGGAATAAAAAAAATAATAAAACAGTGCCTAGATTTGGAAAGATATACGGGCAGCATGCTCAGGGACACTGCCCAAGGGCCCAGCCTGCCGCGGGCACGTTCAGCCTCGAGCGGCTCTGTGAGGGTTGAGAGTTCCCCACACAGGTGCCCCCAGCTTCGAGACAGGCCCATTAGTCTACTCCACTATGTGAGGAGGGGTCAGGAAGAAGTAGAGGGCTACCCCGGAAACCATACGGCCCTCGCACATCAGCAGGGCCAGCTCTGGAGCTCCTCCCCACCCCGGACACAACGGGTGGCCATGTCCTTACACTGGCCTGCTCGGCCGAGCATCACCAGGAGGGCCCCCGGTAGTCTGCGCACAGCCTGGGAGCACCCCCCCCAATGGGCTGACTCTTCAGTAGGAAAAGGAAGACAAGGCGTGTTCTCATTGGGAAGCCAAGACCACACAATTTTGTTAGCTTTCTTTTTTTCTGCCTTACTCTAAGACAAGAGCGAGCGGCTGGAGTGATAGCACAGCGGTAGGGCGTTTGCCTTGCGCGCAGCCAGCCTGGCCAAGCTGGGTTCGATTCCTCCACCCCTCTGACAGAGCCTGGCAAGCTACTGAGGGTATTCAATATGCCAAACACAGCAACAAGAAGTCTCACAATGGAGACGTTACTGGGCCCGCTCCAGCAAATCGATGAACAATGGGAGGACAGTGTTTTGTTTGTTTGGACTCTTAGACAAGACAAAACAAAAAAGTAGGCTTGCAAAGAAATAGGAAAACCATTTGGATGAGAACACGTCCTGAATTTCAGTCCTACCAAGTATGTTGGCTACTTTTCCCTAACCCAGTAACAGAAGGTGCCCGCCACTGTCTCCGAGGGCCCGGCTCATCTAAATGTGCCCTTCCACCCTCTCCATCCCTTGTGTTCATCCTAACGAGAGTAAGAGAAACTGGATGGATCAGACACCATGGCAGGGTGGTAAAAGGTGTTTAATGAACTGTTCTTAAAAAAAAAATAAAGGGAAAAGGAAAAGAAAAAAATAAATGACTTTTCAAGTCAAAGAGCTTTCTGAGAAAAATCCACAAATAAAAATACACCATCGAGAAAGCTGACAGCTTTATAAATTGGTCCATAAAACAGTAATGCTCAAATTTTTTTACTAGCCTAGAAATTGTTTAGTTTTGACAGAAATGACCCAAGTAGCAAGGCCTATATGCTATAAGGGGAGTGATAAATACATAAAATGTCGCCTGGACCCATTTTGACCACTGGGGGAAAAAAACCAAAATCAAAGGAACAAAGTGACTTCGAGAGAAGAATGAAGCGACGTCCAACACGAGTCAGCAGCTCTGGCCTTGACCGGGGCTCCTCGGGGAAGCGTTGCCCTCCTGCACCACGAGGGACCCAGGACTCAGGTCCTGCCCGCACCAGCCCATTTCCACAGCTCCTGGCCAGGTCACGGACGCAGTCCCCACCGGACCGGTGATGGAGAATTAGGAAACTGCCCTCTTTTCTAACAAAAAGGAAAATAAAAGAAAGAAGAAGAAAGAAAGAGAAACTGCCCTCCGACTCTTGATCCCACCTGTTCAGTTCAGCCTTCACCTCTCTCAGTGAAATACTACGATGGTACGTGGGCTCCAAAATACAAAACTCGGATGACCAGCCATGACACAGCCCCTAGAGGGTCCCCTGAGCACCTCCACGAGCGACCCCTGAGCTCGCACCTGACCAACACCAGTGGGGCCCAAACCATCTCCATCCCACCACACACACACTCACACTCACACACACTCACACTCAGATATACACACACACTCACACATACACTCACACACACTCACTCACACTCATACTCACACACTCACACACACTCACACAAATTCACTCACACACACTCATACACACACACACACTCACACACACTCATACACACATGCTCACATACACACACTCAAACTCGTATATACACTCATACACATACACACACACTCACACATACTGACTCACAAACACACTCATACTCACATACATACTCATACTCACATATACATACTACACACACTCATAACACACACTCACACACATACTCACATACATTCAAACTCACGCATACACATACTCACACATATACTCATACTCACACATACACACACTCACACTCCTACACACACTCACACAAAAATAACCAAAAAAAAAAAAAGGAAAGAAAGAAATCGAATTTAAATAGCAGAACAATCTCAAACAATCTAGCAGCAGCAGGAAGAAACACACCACCATGAAAACAGCAGCTCCTCTGGAGGTCAGATACACAAATCCCCGCAAGAAGAAGAGCGGAGAACAGCCCCCAGAGCCACTCCTTCTGGAGACATCTGCAAGGCTTCTTGCATCCTGGCAAGTTCGCCAGTCGGAGGCTCCTTCTCTGGGTGGGGGCGAGCAGGTGCTGGGAAGAGTCGCTGCAGACTGCAGCTGGGGGTGGCATGCTGGGCACGAAGAACCCTGCCCGCCTGCCCTGGTCCTGTTCCTGACTCCCTGCGACGGGGCAGGGGTGCTCGCTGAGCCTCCCAAGGGAACCCCCCCCTTCCAA
The DNA here is from genome assembly GCF_029834395.1 of Sorex fumeus. NCBI lineage: Eukaryota > Metazoa > Chordata > Mammalia > Eulipotyphla > Soricidae > Sorex > Sorex fumeus. Next base: position 3,785,040 of record NW_026606154.1, on the reverse strand, counting down.
ATCCCGAGAGATCAGAACCTAGATTCCAGAAGGCCCACGGGAGCTAAGGAAAGAAGCACTCCCGATGTCTCAGGTGGCCCCTGCCCCGTGAGCCGGCTCAGCCTTCCCCGGAAGCGAGCACGCTGTCACGGGCTTGGCAGGGCACGCCTGGATCCGGGGACTGGCCATCCCCGTGACCCGCATTACCGCAGAAACGCCTGCCGCCCGCGCCAAGGTTCTGCGTGCGGCCTGGAACGAGAGAGGAGGAGATTAAACTGACGGCAGAAACACCTGCCGCAAAGCCCACGGGGACCTCGAGCCGTGCCGAGCGGCCGTTCGTGGTAATGGTCCTGTCGGATCCAATAAGCCAGCGACTCGCACACCACCGGGCTGGGGCCTCCTGTCAGCTGACCGTGTCCCAACTGCCTCCCGCGCACGTCCGTGTTTTATTTGCATGACACCTGGACCCACCACGGACCAGGGGAGTCCAATTAGACAATGATGAGCACATATGCCACCGAAATATGACCAACGGCTGGTCCCCGTGAAATCACAGCAGCGTGCCGGAGGCAGCCGGTGGGAGGGCAGGGGGCCCAGATGACAGGAAGAGACCCGAGGGTTTGGTGGTTGGGCTCTTTCATCTCGTGCTGTCACCAGGGGGGCTGAAGAAAGCTGAGAGCATGGCTTCAGAGGAAGGAGACAGTTCCTTCCAAAGTCCCCCACTGATACAGACGAGGGCAAAGGAATGGCACTGCAGGCACCCAGGCCATCTCTCACCTGCCTTCCAGTCTACCCACCAGCTGCCCTTTATAGGTGGGGGCTCAGGGATGCGGGCCAGTGGCAGAGCTCCGGGGCTCAGGGCCACGCCCAGAGACACCACAGTGTCTGGGCCAGGGGAGGCAAAGTTGCCAGGGCACCGACTCGGGGCCTCACACGTGCCAGGCAGAACTACATCAGCCCAGTACTACATTTTAGTAGAAAAAAGTCAGACTCTTCTCCCATCGCAATGTGAGATGGCCTTGGAGCTGTGTCCAGATCCCAATTATTCCCCTTTGGGCAGATGAGAAATCTGACCTCACATCTCCAGACTTCCTCCAGAGTTTTCTGGGCTGATCATGGTCAACTGCTGGCTATTTTTCTTTGGTTTCTCTTTTTCTCAAAACAGTGAGGGAGGGTCAGAGGTACGACGTGTCTGGCATGTGAAAGGCCCCAAGTTTGATCAACTGGGATCTCTTGACTACCCTCACCAAGAGCCAGTGCCTGTACAGGCTAACCTCAGGGTCAAGAGCCAGGGCTGTGCTTAACCGTCAGAAAGAAGAGAGGACGGTTAGGTGTAGGATAACAGTCAGGAACTATGGTCAAAGGGGACAGTTGTGGGGCTGGGGATGTGACTCAAATGGGTGGTGAGTCTGAGTGTGTTCCCATAGCCCCCCTAGGTATGACCTCTCTCTCTATAAATATACTTATGTTTAGACTTAACAACGCAGAGTCTCCTGCCCCCGCACCTGGCTGTCCTCACCAGGGCCCCTTGGAGGAGGGTGGGTTGAGTTTCCCTCTCCGCCCCGAGAACAGCCCCGGGAGCTTTGAGCTGAAGACCTCCGGGACCCAGCCACAGCCATGCTGAAACCACTCTCCACACACTCGGACGAGCCTCACGCATGAAGGAACCGGCAGAGGAACCCGGGGCTGAGATCTCCAAGCCTGTTCGGTTTGGGACTGGGCCTCCTCCACCCAGATCCCCCATTTTCCAGGAGCTAGACAGTTACACCCACCAATTGCAGTGTAACCCCATCAATGGCCAGGATCCAGAGACTATAAAACCAAGCTCCCAGAAGCGTCAGCGCGACCTCTTATTCTCTGGTTCTCACTCTCAGAGAACCCGGCAGGTTACCCAGAGTATCCTGCCCGCATATATGCCTGACTGGGAACACCTGTAAAGGTGATTAGAGGCTGCCCCAAAAGCCTCCATCCATCTCGGAAAGCCCGGCAAGCTACCGAGAGTATCCCGCCCGCACGTCAGAGTCTGCCAAGCTACCCATGGTGTACTCGATATGCCAAAAACAGTAACAATGATGGTCCTCATTCCCCTGACCCTGAGAGAGTCCTCAATATGCCATCGGGCTACACTAGCACGTGACAGGGCCGAATGGAGACGTTACTGGCGCCCACTCGAGCAAATTGATGAACAATGGGATGATAGTGATAGAGTGATAGCAATATACTTATTTATAAACATACATATAAAGAATGACAGAGGGCAGGCGGAAAGGAAGATATAAGCAAGTGAGGAAAGGCTTGCTCGGCCCACCAGCTAAATTCTCTGGCTCCTGCGTGGCTTATCTTCCTTATTCGGATCTTCACTGTGCAAGGAAAGACTACAGACGCCTTTCCCAACCTGTCCCCCCAGCCCTGAGCACCGCTCACATGCGCACCAACGATGGCAGCTAAGAGGGGCCTGTGGCTAGGGAGCAGGGAACAGGGGACCATGTGGCTCTCTCAGAGCTCCCGTGTCCATGAAAGGAGTCGGGGTAAGATGCCTCTCGGTGAGATCACAACACGTGTGTCATAAAGCCCTGCTTTCACTGCTTCCAAGCTTCTGCGTCCTTCATAAATCATGATGGATCTGAGTTTAAATTTTTCCCCCCACTTCTGAAATGCATGCTGTAAAGTTCTGTTGATTGCAGAGACTGTGCTTTCCTCATCAGCATCCGCCAAATGCAGCCACAGAAAACGCCTCTGTAGACACAGTTCTGCTGACTTATGATCCCTGCTTTGCCGACTCCCGTCTGCTGCTCAGCACAGCTGTTCTGAAACGGAACAGTGCTTTGTGCAAACGGTGCCAGCCTGGCCTCGAAACAGAAAGCCGAGAGGTAGAGGGGTTGGGGGAAGCGAGTGTTTCCTAGCCGGAGCCAAGAGCGTGGACCATCACCTGTGATTCCAGGTACCTGTGATCTGACACGGCTGGTTCTTGACTGAAATGCACCGCCTGAAGCACATCTTAAGAGAAATATCCCGGCAGCCCAGCTCCGCGTGGGTCTCTGACTGCCAAGACAGCGGGTACAGAGAGGCAGGGACGGGAGAGGTGATGGCACGCTCAGCGCTTCTGTCCCTGCTCGCCCTCCAGGAGGGAACGACACCCACATTGGTAATCGCTAACTTAGACTCCTAGGGGTTGGAAGAGTCTTCGGGGGGGGGGGGGTGTTATCTACAGTTCAACAGTGCAGAGTTTCTATTTAAAAAACAACTTCAACATAATGAATCTACGCTGTAGGATGGTTGGAAGAGAGGAAGATTTCAGAGCCGAGTCACCAGCAAGAACAAGACCTGCAAGAAGCTAAGAGAAACAGGCCCCAGAGAGGGTAGTAACACGCCCCTAGGTCCCCAACATGACATTTCACAATCACCCTCCTCCATGAGGATCTGGCTATGGACGACAGGGTCCCAGAAAACCAGGATATGGTCCACTACACAAATATAAATAGTAGTCCTTACAAGGAAAGGGCTTGGGTCTATTGCCTTATTTTATATAGGCCTTCATCACTGGACACAGTTACCTAGTTTCTATGAAGAAAGTTGATATAGAAAGTTTCCTAATTATCTAGGAAGTTACCTAATTTCTCTTAAATCACGTATGGGAGAAAAAAGCATGTGAACAGTGATCAACTCTGGATAATAAGGGTAAATATTAGCTTATTTCTATTAAAATCATTTGCTGGGGCTAAAAGCATTAGCACAGCGGGTAGGACGTTTGCCATGCACACGACCAACCCGGGTTCAATTCCCAGCATCCCATATGGTCCCTCAAGCACTGCCAGGAGTAATTCCTGAGTGAAGAGCCAGGAGTAACTCCTGTGCATCAATGGGTATGACCCAAAAAGCAAAACAAATAAAAAATAAAATAATTTTCTGTTTCTAAAATGTTTAGAATGAGTGTGTTATTTCTGTAATAAGAAAAATGAAACAAATTAAAACTAATATGTTACATACCAAGGGAAACTAGAATATAAATGAAATAAATTATAATGGAGCAATTCTGGACGAATCCAAGCAATCAGTGGTTTCCAACTTTGTTCCTCTAAATATCGAGAGAGAGAGAGAGAGAGAGAGAGAGAGAGAGAGAGAGAGCATGCCAAAAGTTGATTTGAAAATCAGTTGGCAGGCTTACTTTTAAATAAAGGCAAACAAAGCCACAGCACAGCACCAAGAATGAGCCGCCCTCCCACCCGTCTCTCATTTGGTCACTTAAGTGCTTTCCTCCAGGCGTAGGGCTGGCACCATAGCTGCCTCCCCTGACATCCGCCAACGTCTCCTGCACCAGCGGCAAGCTGTTATCCAGATAGATGCCTCCCAGGCTCACTGTAAAACTGTCCTTCCAAAATTCCAGCAAAATGATGCATGCCGGGGAAAGGCCTTTAAACACGTTATTGAAACGCAGGAAGGACACTGCGTTCAAAGTTTCTGCCTGTTCCAAGAAGCCCGCAGAGAGGCTTGGCTTGCAGACCTGCTACACCCGCGACACCCAGGCTCAGGACCATTTCAGAGCTGCAGACAGAGCGACAGAGGGCGCCCCCCGCCGACCCGATCATTAAGGCACTTCTGGGAGATGGAAAGCACAAATCATGAGATTGACAGCAAACTCCCCAAGACCTGAGAACATGGAAGCCAGCCGCGGGCAGACAAAAGCAAAGAGAAACACAACTGCAGAACCGTCTGCAAGGACGTCCACACACCGCTCAAGGCTTCTCACTTCTTTATCCTTACATGGCTGAAGAACCAGGGATCCTGCCAATACAACTGAATTATCTACCTACCAGAACAAGAGCTATTCTCACCTGTGCTGAAGAAAGAAAAGTCTACTCCAACTTATAATCAGTCAACAAATTTTACTAAGACAGTTTTTAAGACCTGGAAAAAAATACTAAATATCAAATCTGAATTAGCAAGTCAGAAATCTATCCAACTGAATTAGCAACTGAATCAGCAAGTCAGAAATCTATCCAATGGACCAAGAGATAAAGGTAAAGGTAAAGGCCCTCCCGTTGATCGTCGATTTGCTCGAGCGGGCCCAGTAACGTCTCCATTGGAGACTTTGTTGTTACTGTGTCTGGCATATCGAATACTCTCGGTAGCTTGCCGGGCTCTCTGAGAGGGGCGGAGGAATCGAACTCGGGTCGGCCATGTTGGCCGCGTGTAAGGCGAACGCCCTACCCTTGGTAGGACCAAGAGATAGACATTATTAAAAGAGTAAGAGATTAGAAACGGCCAGAGTCATAGAAGATAGATCTCAGGAAGCCAGTATCCCTCTCCATGGCTCCAATAAATGAAAAGCATAGAGATGAAAAAGAATGAAAGACTTATTTTCCTCATCATAAACTGTCCACTGGGCGTGGTCCACTGTGGAAAAAGGACAACGAGCTGTCGGCTAACCTCCATGTTCTCTTTCTTCGCTGGAGAACACCCCAGAGAATTTTAGCAGGCCACAGAGGGCCAGGTTAAGTAATTATCATCCTCACTTGCAAATTGATCACATGGCAAACTCTGACCAATAAGATGTGGGCTGAAGTTCTATGTGCAATTGTGGGCCATTCTCATAGAGCAGAAGAGGGAACGCTTTGCAGAGATGAGTAGCTGAGACAGAGTTCTTTAAATCCATGAAGTCTATCTATGATGTTGGCTGCCTAGCAAATTTCAGGGGGAAAAGTATGCCAGCACCTAGCTGATTTTTTTTAATTGACAGGAGGGAGACAAAATACATTTGATCTCATTCATACATGGGTTAGAAAGAAACAAAACAACAGAATAATGTCCAATGAAAACAAACCCTTAGACTCTGATGCAGAACTGAGATAACCAAAGGGAAGGGAAGTGGACAAGAAGGGTCCAGTGCATATTGGTGAGGGGATATTAGCATGTTGGTGATGGGCACTGGACTGCTAAAATTTTAAATAATTTATCATAGTTAAGTAATGTGCTTACGAAGTGTTGACATTTATGGTTTCTCTGTAGGTAGCACTGTAGCACGGTCCTGCAGTTATTCATCGATTTGCTCGGGAAGGCACCAGTAACGTCTTCATTGTGAGACTTGCTGTTACTGTTTCTGGCATATTGAATACACCACAGGGAGCTTTCCAGGCTCTGCCATGTAGGCGGGATACTCTCGATAGCTTGCAGGGCTCTCTGAGAGGATGGAGGAATGGAACCCAGGTCAGCCGCGTGCAAGGCAAGCCCTACCCACTGTGCTATCGCTCCAGCCATACACACATATATTAGAATATATGTATATATTGATTTGCTTTAAGCAGGCCCAGTAACATCTCCATTGTGAGACTTGTTGTTACTGTGTTTGGCATACCGAATACATCACGAGGAGCTTGCCAGGCTTTGCCGTGTGGGTGAAATACTCTCGGTAGCTTGCCGGATTCTCCGAGAGGGGTGGAGGAATCGAACTCGGGCCAGCCATGTTGGCTGCGTGCAAGGCAAACGCCCTACCCGCTGTGCTATCGCTCCAATCATGCACACATATACTAGAATATATATACATATCACTTAACCACTTAACTTCCCGTTAGTCGTCGATTTGCTCGAGCGGGCGCCAGTAACGTCTCCATTTGTCCCTGTCTCGTGCTAGTGTAGCCCAGTGGCATCTGTTCACTCTGGGAACATGAAGAGCCTCAAACCGACATTCATGATCTTCACGAAGAAGTCTGACCATCTGGTAGGTGGGGGGCCACGCGGTCTTTTGACATCCCGTGGAATCCAGTCAGTAACAGCTCTAGTCCAGCGGTCGTCTTTAAATCTCATTACGTGACCAGCCCATCTGATTTTTGACACCTTGGCAAATGAGACAGCGTCCCTGATTCTTGATCGTCGACAGATGTCGGAACTCCGGATTTTTTCTCTCACTTGAGTGAAACGTGATATTCCAAGCATAAAGGTAAAGGTAAAGGCCCTCCCGTTGATCGTCGATTTGCTCGAGCGGGCCCAGTAACGTCTCCATTGGAGACTTTGTTGTTACTGTGTCTGGCACATCGAATACTCTCGGTAGCTTGCCGGGCTCTCCGAGAGGGGCGGAGGAATCGAACTCGGGTCGGCCATGTTGGCCGTTTGTAAGGCGAACACCCTACTGCTGTGCTATCCTATAGCTCTTTCTATTCTTCTTTGGGAGACCTGAATAGCGTTCTCATCCTGTTTGTGTAGGGCCCAGGTCTCTGAGGCATATGTTAATGCAGGAAGAACAATGGAATCAAAGAGATGTGCCCGGAGCCGGAGGTTCTTCGTCCTCTTAGCTATTTCTTCGACGTTCTTGAAGGCGTTCCAAGCCGCTCTCTTCCTCCTGCGCAGCTCGGGTGCCAGGTCATTTGTCATGTTGACCTCTCGACCTAGGTACACATAGCTGTTGCATTCGGAGATGGTCATTCGTTGAGAGCGAATGGGGCGTCAGGAACGAGGCTGTTTCTCATAAACATTGTCTTCGTAAGATTCAGCTGTAGTCCTACCTTTCCACACTCACGGTCAAAGTCGGCCAGCATTTGTGCCGCTTGGCGGATGTTTGGTGTTATTAAAACAATGTCATCAGCAAAGCGGAGGTGGTGTAGTTGCCGACCATCTATCTTCACTCCCATTCCTTCCCATTCCAGTCGTCGCATGATGTTCTCGAGGGTGGCACTGAAGAGTTTCGGTGAAATGGTATCACCCTGCCGAAACCCCTCTCTTGACATCAACGATCACTTCTTTGTAGAATGGTGAGATCCTGGTAGTGAATCCGCAATACAGCTCACGGAGGATCCTGATGTATTGGTCTTGAATGCCCTGATTGGCTAGGGCTTCAATGACTGCTTCCGTCTCAACAGAATCAAAGGCCTTCTTTAAATCAATGAACGTTAAACAGAGCGGCATCTTGAACTCCCGAGAAACCTCAATGAGCTTGGTTATCGTGTGGATATGGTCAATGGTGCTGAATCCTTTGCGGAACCTGGCTTGCTCGCATGGTTGTCCTTCATCTAGTGTTCTGCCAATCCTATTTACGATGACTCAAGTGAACAACTTGTAGATACATATACATATACATATATACATATATATATATTCTAGCCCACTCAATTGACAGTTAAACTGGTAATTAAAAGAAAAATGAAAAACACATGGTTGGATGTTTGGCACCCCCAATCTACAGATACTCTTCTTGGCTCCAGAGGGACAAACAGCAGTATTAAAAAAAAATCTCATATTAAAAAGCAAGGGCATGGTGTTTCTCGCATGGGGTGAGTGGTTATATTTTACCTCTCATGGGAAACAGAATTCAGGTGACCATGTTCTGCTTTATTAAAAGATAGGCAGTAACCTCAATTCACCCTCACCCAAGTATCCAAGAACAACCCCCCCACCATATACTTAAAATTAGTAAATGTTTACATATTAGCAAGCCTTGATAAATTAAATCTATACACAAAATTAAAAGACTGACAATAGTGTGCCTGGATGATAATATGAAGAAAATTGAATGTCTGGACGAAGTCAGTTTGATTATTATGTATATCGGTATGTTCCAGAATGATCTGGAAGCAGTTTTAATAAAAGTTAAGTTTCCCTATTACTCAGCAGTACTATATCTATGTATATTCCCAAGGTGTACATCTATATATATTCAATGAGTGTGTATATATATATATATATAGAAAGAGAGAGATACTATATTCAAGACTTATCAAATTTTATTAAAATTCAGAATTGATAAACTGTGATATAGTCAGACAAACAAAAAATACTCTACTCAATTCATGTTGCCTCAAAACATGAATATAACCCCAACCCACTCATGAAAGAAAAAAAGGCACCAAAAATGGAATAAATGATATCCTCCATGTGGTTCAGAAAAGGAAAAATTCATGATGAAAATCGGAATAACAGATATGCATGGAGAAGGACTGACTAGAAAAGGTCAGGAAGGAAGCTTTTCAAGGTTCTAGAGAATTCCATAATATAATCCTGATGACACTGTGTTGGTATATACATTGTAAAAATGTATCCAACTATGCACTTAGGGTCTGTGTGGGCTTCACTGTATGCATGTTACAACAATAAAAAATAAAAACCGAGAGAAGAAAAAAATTACTCTGTCCCATAGTTAATACAGGATAGCTGCTGTTGATTAATTTCTAGCAGAGCAGCAGACCATAGGATTAAATATGATCATGATCACGATCATCCTGTTGTTCATAGATTGCCTCGAGCAGGCAACAGTAAGATCTCCTTCGTCCTAGCCCTGAGATTCTAAAAAGTGCGACATTCAAGGCTCTTTCAGGGTTAGGAGAATGAGACCCATCATTGTTACTGGTATTTGGGTACACCACAAGGAGTTTGCCAGACTCTGCCGTGTGGACAGGTTACATTTGGTAGCCTGCCAGGTTGTCCAAAGCAAGAATGAGATAATAAGATGTCGTGAGGATTAAATACACTTCTTGAAAATATCACTGTCACTGTCACTGTCCTCCCGTTGTTCACTGAGTTGCCCGAGCGGGCCCAGTAACGTCTCTATCGTGAGACTTGTTGTTACTGTGTTTGGCATATCTAATACGTCATAGGGAGCTTTCCAGGGTTTGCCATGTGAGGAGGTATTCTCGGTAGCTTGCCGGGGTCTCTGAGAGGGGCAGAGGAATCGAACCCAGCTCGGCCGGGCTGGCCGCATGCAAGGCAAACACCCCACCGCTGTGCTATAAGGTTTAAAAATGTAACTAATTAAGGATCAGTGATAAATACTTCTAAACCACGAATAAGTCAACTAGAACAATAGTCAGCAAAAATCATAATGTTTGCTGAAGGATGAGAGCAAAAATGCACATGATATGAGCCATTCATACAAACTTCAAAAGTATATTTAAAGCAGAAACATATACCTGGTGGTACAACCAAATAGAACAGATGTCAGTCTCATATGTCAGCATACGAACAACCTTGGGCAGTAACAAGAAGGTCATGACAAGGCTACAGAGGACCCTCCAGCATGCTGGAGATGTTACCTCTTGATTTACATGAACCTTGTACTGAGGCTCACTTTAGTCCTATGGCAAACTGTGCATCTGTTTAGGAATTTTTAATACTTGACTTCACATAAGAAGACTTTTAAATGAAGTCATGATTATAGAATATGAGTCACAGCAAGGCTCTCACTCAATTAGATAATTTTTGTACATATGTATATATAAATAGGAATGTTATAAGTACCCAGAGTATGTATGTATGTATACATATAGATATTTATAAAATGCACACATGTTGTCCCAAATAGAAAAGATGTACTGAATTCAAATGCCCATGAAACTTTAATTTTAAAATCTATCATAATGTGAGGCTAGGGAAGATTTTTGTCTCACAGCGGGTAGGGCGTTCGCCTTACACGCGGCCAACATGGCCGACCCGAGTTCGATTCCTCCGCCCCTCTCGGAGTGCCCGGCAAGCTACCGAGAGTATTCGATATGCCAGACACAGTAACAACAAAGTCTCCAATGGAGACGTTACTGGGCCCGCTCGAGCAAATCGACGATCAACGGGAGGGCCTTTACCTTTACCTTTATTCCTTTCATCATCTTTAGGGATGAAGAGAGAGAGAGAGAGAGAGAGAGAGAGAGAGAGTGTGTATTTGATTGTGTGTGTGATGTCTGTGGGTAATGTTTGTGTGTGACATTATTCCTTACTGTGCCATACTATTACTTACTGTGTGTCCCGTGTGAGGAGCAGAGACAACCAACTTTCTAGTTCCTGAGTTGGTAAGACACAAGGAATCCTACCCACCCACAGAACAGAGTGTTCAGACGCCAGGGCCGGCCCGGATTCAGTGACTGAATGGGACTCTGGACTATCTCTCTGAGGGAGCAGCCTGAGAACAACTGTGCTCTGAGACAGCAAACCCGTGGCGTACATGGCCCCCCACACCACTCAAGTTTCCTGTCACACTTCCCCTTACTGGAGAGTCGGCCTGAAAGTGCTGGCTGAGCAGAAACTACATTTCCCAGAGCCCTGGGACTAAGCTCACGTGACCAAGTTCAGTGACTAGAAAGTGAACTGAACTGGTGACCACCGCTTTCACAGAGAAAGACGTGGCACTCCCGTGGATTTCTCTCTTCAGCTGGCTAGAAATGCAGGGCTGTGGCCTGGGCGGGCGTGGGCTGGCCGATGGACACCTTCAGGGCAGCAAAGCCTCCCCCACTCAGGTTCCTCCCTGACTACATGGCTCTTACTGCCTCTGGGCTTAACCTGCACAGGACTATGGATGTGAGCCAAGAAGGGCTTCCGTGGTCTCTGAGCCACCGCTCATCTGGTCCCTATTTGTTAATTTGTTAAAGCAGCTGCCTCCGCCAACAAAGGCAGGGAACAAAAACCTTATTGACCCCGTAGTGCAGTTGAGGGATCAATAAAAATGAAATGGCAATGGAATGGGGGGGAGAGAAGAAAGAAATTTAAAAAAGAGAGAGAAAAAAAATCCAGAACAAGGGCTGGAGCGATAGCACAACTGGTAGGGCGTTTGCCTTGCACACGGTGGACCCGGGTTCAATTCACAGCATCTCATATGGTACCCCGAGCACTGCCAGAACTAATTCCTGAGTGCATGAGCCAGGAGTAAGCCCTATGCATCACTGGGACACAAAAAGAAAAAAAAAATCCAGAACGGTGTCTCATACAACATGAGTGCCGATGGGTTCTAGCTTAGTAAGTACCCAGGAACTTATTACAACTTCCAGAGTCCTTATACTGCTTCACCTCCAAGAGATGGGCTGTTGAAAATAAAGGAAAGTGATCAAAGATGGTCTATGCCATCCATTTCTTCCAGTTAATCACTCCTTCCTCCCAAGTATCCTCTGGGCTGGGGCATATGAGGAGCACAGTAGGCGACCGCAGCACACTGAGCAATAAAGCTGAGAGACGAGCTCAAGATGGGAGCCATCAGGGACTGTGATGGACCAGCTGGAGCCTGGGGCTGCATACCTGACTTGGGTGATGAGCCAGGGGCCGAAACCCTATGCAAATACATGTGGCGAGTCTACATTCTTTTCCTGCTTTCCCCCACCCCATCTGCTGGCAGCAAGCACATCGGCCGGCGCCCTGGCAAGCACACACGCACAGACACACGCACGTGCACACATGGACCCACGCACGCGCGCACACACCCATGCACACACGCGCCTGCCAGCATGCACGGATCAACTGCCGCACGGCCGAGGGTACCGTTGATTTTATTGATGAGGTCTCGCAAACCATCGCTAAGACAAAATAAGCTGTTCGCTTCCCAGCTGGAGTCACAGGGAGTGATGACAACTGTCTCCCCCTTCTCGGATGATGAATGAGCCGTCTCCTCCTTAGCCAGGTCCTTGACCTACATCCACAGTCATTCCCGTGACCCGGGCAGACCCCTGAGAAGAAAAGAAGCCTCACTCACAAATACCTAATGAAGCTTGTCTCAACTATTACTGCTGTAACCTGTCATTCTAACTGTAATTGATTGGCTAAGGTGGCTGGGTTTTCTTTCTTTTTTTTTTTCCAATAATCAGACTCTCAGACAAAAACGCCTAATGGAAATGAAACACATCTCTCTTTGTCTGCCATTTACATTTTACCAAGCCTGCTGCCCCTTTATCTATTTAAACCTTTCTATGAAACTTCGTATTCTCCTTTTTTTATATATAGAGAGAGAAATAAGCAAATAAATGTGTGACCTTTACAAAGTCCTTTGTGCCAAGGGAACTTTCTGCCTGCCACACAGTCCTTTTCATTAAGGCGCACATTTCAATTGATAGAGCATGACTGTCTAGAATCCCTTTTGAAGACAGTTTGGAAGCCACACGAGACAATAATGCCACGGCTGAATCACACTGACACAGACATGGGGGGTGTGGCATTTTAGACCATAACCCATCTATTTATTCTCCCTAGGAGTCAAGGTAGAAAAACGACACACAGAAAATTCCAGAAAGCAATCTAGCTAGCCCTATTGTGCAGATATAGGTATTGCAAAGCCCAATTCTTTCGGGCAGAGGGGAAAAAAAGAAAGAAAGAAAAAAAAGACCACCTAAACCAACCACATTTCAAAGCCCGTTTCCTGAAACTGCTGGAACTCGCTGGTGGTCTCCTCCAACCACCCACTTGAAACACCTTACGTTGCAAAACAGGCTAAAAAAATCAAACCTACTCGAGTGAAAAGAGAAAAGGCTCTTAGAAGTCAGGGCCTGAGGTTTCATGTTCCTTTCACAGAACCAGGGCCCCGAGAGGTCCTCTTGCCTGAGCCCCAACGGGAAGCCACGTGCTTTGTGGCCGCCTGACTGTCTTTCTCCGGTGATGCAAACGTGCGTGTTAACAGCCTGGACTTGCAAGGCTCCATTATTGGCAGAACACAGCATCGCGGAGGGACCCCTTGCTGCCCAGGGGTGGCGGAAAGTTCCATTCAGCAGCATCTGGGATGAAAGTGTTGGCACCGGCCCTGAAAGTTCAAAGTTCAAAGTTTCGGAACTTTGCCAAGTCTGTGAAGGCCCAAAGCACAGAGCCCGGGCAATTCCGAGGGGAAGCCACAAATGCAGCTGGAACCAAAAGAGCACTCACATGCACCCGGGAGTGGACAGCGGCCCCTTGGCTCCAAGTCAACCAACACTTAGCCCCGAGCATCTGGAAGTCTTGCCAAGAAGTGAGCTGGCTGCTGGTGGATTTCTCTGCTCCCCCTTTCCATATTTTTTACTTCCACGCCCCTCTGGGAGGCTGAGGGTCCTGTCCCTGACAGGCTGTCCCTGTCCTGTGACGACTGGCTGCCTCTGGGGGGGTCTGTGTAAGGAGCCCACCTCCATAACCCCCGAAAGTCAGCCACCAACTGGAGCCTGGTCTGCCCTCCAGCCACCCAAGTCTTCATCCCCTTGTCTCGGGGTCCAGGGTCTCTCAGCCCCTCGCACATTTAGAGATGTTAGTGTGCTTCCAAACACTCTAGGGTACCCAGCGAGAGGGAGTTTCTGGAGCCGATGCCACTGTGGCCGCTCACTGCAGTAAGGAGAGTCCTGGGACAGACCCAAGTTCTACAGGGCTCCAGCTGAAACAAGGTGGGCAATGGTGGAAGGGCTGCGTCACTGCAACCGCAAAATTAGCTATGGAAGTGAGCGGGTTTCCGCCATGACATTGCCATCAGACCCCACGCCAGGCTGTTTCACTTGGAACCCCGGGGGGGGGGGGGAGGGGGGGGAGTGAGACCCCGCCCCGCCCCAAGGGACCCAGCTCCGGCAGCCGAAAACTTCCACAACTCAGCTGCCATCACACTCATGGCTGCTCTCCACACACTCAGTTGGGGCAAGTATCACCCACAAGTGCATCTATTCCTGGACCGCATGGCCACAAATGCCATTTACGGATATTTCAAACCACATACTCTACGGATACTCCAGGACTGCTGCACCACATTTGACAGGATTCAAAGTGGGAGGCAATTAATTTTAGAGGGAAATACACATTTTTTACAGATGTGTATATATATATATACATATATATATACACACACACACACACACACACACACACACATACATATATACATATGAATCTCCTGCCCCCGTGCCTGGCTGTCCTCACCAGGGCCCCTTGGAGGGGGGAGGGTTGAGTTTCTCTCCCCTCCCCCGCCCCAAGCAGAGCCCCAGCAGCTGAGAACCTCCAGAGCCAGCCACATTCATGCTGGGACCAATCTCCACACATCCCGACGGGTCTCATGCATGAAAGAACTGGCAGAGGAACCCAGGCATGCGGGTCCCGGGGCTGAGGTCTCCAAGCCTACTCGGATTGGGACTGGGCCTTCTCCAACCAGACCCCCCATCTTCCAGTAGGTAGGCGTCACACCCACCAGCTGCTGCCAGCGCCAGGTTGGTCCCATCAACGGCCAAGACGCAGAGACTATAAAACCCAGCTCCCGGAAGCGTGCGGCCGAGGCGGCCACGCGACATACATCTTATCATCTTATTTTTTCTTTGGAGAACCTGGCAGGCTACCAAAAGTATCCTGCCCGCACGGCAGAGTCTGGCAAACTCCCCGTGTTGTACTCAATATGCCAAATAGCAGTAACAATGATGGGTCTCATTCTCCTAACCCTGAAAAAAGCATTGAAATGGCTCTTTTAAAATCTCAGGGCTGGGAAGAAGGAGACGTTACTGGTGCCTGCTCGAGGAAATCGAAGAACAACAGGATAATTGTGATCGTGATATATATATATATATATATATATATAAGCTTATATATATATAAGCACACAAGGCTCAGCCTTTAACAACATGTTAGTGATCTCTCATAGAAGGGTTTAATGGCCCCTGGGTGAAATACAACAATCTTCACACTCTTTCCTCTAAAGATACTTTTTTCCTAGCATTCTCAGCATATTTTCTTAACAAACAACATAAAATATATTAGTTCGATTCTGCTTTGGGGCAGGGATTGGGGTTTGGGATGGAAACATCCAAAATGGAGTGGTGGGAAGGTGTAATGGTGGTGGGATTTGTGTTTGAATATTAAATGTAATCAAATATTGTGAAATCTGTCACTGTCCTCCCGTTGTTCATCCATTTGCTCGAGCGGGCCCAGTAACGTCTCCATTGAAGACTTTGTTGTTACTATGTTTGGCATATTGAATACATCACGGGTAGCTTGCTAGGCTCTGCTGATTGTGAAATCTGTCACTGTCCTCCCGTTGTTCATCGAAGACTTTGTTGTTACTGTGTCTGGCATATCGAATACATCACAGGCTCTGCTGATTGTGAAATACTTTATAAAATTTTTTAAAAATTTTAAAAGAAAGAAACTGAGCAGGTTTCTTATCCTGAGGGTGAGGGAAAGAAGATACAGAAAATGGCTAACTTTAAAACTCTGACAAAGGCCATAGATTCTGTATCCAGAAAATCCATCTGAGAGTTTTGGTGGGTGAGCTGGCGGATAACAGCACCATCGACTGGATTGATTCCTTTGACCTCCTTCTGACTCACTGGCTGCCTCTATCTGGATATGACACTAAATTTGCACCTCACTTTTCTGTCAGAGAATGAAAAGGTGCTCCGATCTTTTTTACAGTGGAGTGAATAGAAATTCCTGACTGAAGTCTGGCTGCAGAGAATGTGCGGCCTCACACACAGGCCCCTGGGCGGGCGGTGACGACAGGTGTCCTTGCTGGCGAGCTCTATTCTGCAAGAGGAGAAGGAGTCAGTGGGCTGCCTTAGTCACCCAAATGGACCGATCAAATCTGTTGTTCAGAATTCTTGCTCTGATGAGACACTGATGAGAACCAAGTCCTCTTCTTACACTTATAAAATTGTAAGAACCATGAAGTTCTGATTAAACGCGCAATATTCTTCGACTCATCCTTCTCTTCTACTCTCCAAATACATGTAGGTAGTACCAGGAACCCACACCAGCTTTTTTTTTTAATTGAATCACCGTGAGATACAGTTACAAGCTTTCATGTTTGAGTTACAATCTCACAATGATCAAACGCCCACCCCTCCACCAGTGCACATTCCCCACCACCAATGTCCCCAGTGGACTCCCCCTTTCCCACCCTCCCTCTGCCTCCATGGCAGACAATATTCCCCGTACTCTCTCTCTCTACTTTTGGGCATTATGGTTTGCAATACAGATATTGAGAGGCTATCACATTTGGTCCTTTATTTGGGCCTTTACATGAAGCAGGTGACCCCATCACAACTTCTCTTCCCTGGAGGAGAGTGATTCTGGATCTAGACGATGGGGATGGAGAGGCAGGAGGGGAGATGGGGAGTTGCAAAGCAGGAGGGAGAGCAGCTTGGACGCTCTTGTAGTCTGAGCGAAAGGTGGGGTGGGGGCAACAATTCAGACTAAGGAAATCATGGGAGAGGAAGGAAGTGGCATATTCCGACGTAGAGCTTAGATGCTTGGTGGATTAGGGCTGAGAGCCACAAAAGCAAGTCAAATGCCATCCTATGTAGATAATATAGTTATCTTCACAACTTAGTTCATGCTTGAAATTGCACCCAATTACAAATTTTACTTGTTATAATTTGGGCTGGAGCGATAGCACAACGGTAAGGCGTTTGCCTTGCGTGCAGCTGGCCCAGCCAAGTTGGGTTCGATCCCTCCGCTCCTCTCAGAGAGCCCAGCAATTTACCAAGAGTATCTCGCCCGCATGGCAAAGCCTGGCAAGCTACCCGTGATGTATTCAATATGCCAAGCACAGTAACAACAAGTCTCACAATGGAGCAAATCGATGAACAACAAGAGGACTGTGACCGTGACTTGTTATAATTTACTTAGCAGGGTGCCTGAAACATAAGTGAAGAGCAGGACACGTTTGCTGAATCTGAACCCTGTTCATATTGCTCAGACACCAGTGACACCCGAAAATACCCTGACCTGTGTGGGGTTTTTTTGTTTTGTTTTTTTTTTTTTTGGTGAATGCTATGGCAGGCCCGATGGGGAATAGGGCTGTGCTGTTAATGATATGCCAGACACAGTAACAACAAAGTCTCCAATGGAGACGTTACTGGGCCCACTCAAGCAAATCGATGATCAACGGGAGGGCCTTTATCATTAACAGCACAGCCCTATTCCCCATCCGGCTGTTAATGATGTGATCAGCATTCCTGGAAACCCCCGTTGCTGACCCTACAACTCCGCAGAGGATGAAAAATGATAACAGGTCAGGCAAAGAGATGAAATAGGAGGTTGCCACAAGAGAATATATAACCCAAACTGACATTTGTCAAGGTATACACAATTCACACAAAAGGAGATGGCCAAGGTGGTCACTCAGGTGCCAATGAGAAGCCTCCAAACACTAATTCTCACAAAACATGCTGGGGACTTTGGAGTACCAGCCAAAAAGTAGCCGTTGCCACAGCACTAAATATCTTTTATGACTCCTAACAGCTACTCAGCTTTGAAATTAAAACCCTGCAGGGGGGCCGGTGACAGTGCAGCAGGTCAAATGCCTGCCTGGAGTAAGGCCGAGGATAGCCAGGTGGGGCCAAAAGCACAAAAATAAATAAATAAATGTGAGCCTGATGTTCAATTTCAGAAATTAATCGCATGCAAGATCTAGACATTAAATGAATCATTGATATCTGGATTAAATCCTTTGTATCTGCTTAAACTCACAGCACAACGCAAAGTATACAGCCAAGTACTAATGCACTAAGTAATTTCCTAGCTAGATTTGGAATGTTTCTTCTTGTTTCTTTGGTGTTTTCTAAAACTTTGGCCATGACCATGTGTGACTTTAAGACAAGAGGAAGGTCAATGGGGAAAAACTGAGAGCCTTCCCTCTAAGATCAGGGACGAGACAAGGATGCCCACTCTCTCCACTGCTGTTCAATATAGTACTGGAAGTACTTGCAATAGCAATTAGGCAAGAAAAAGACACAATAACCTCCACCAAAAAACTCCTAGAAACAATAGACTTGTATAGTAAAGTTGCAGGTTATAAAATCAATACCCAAAAGTCCATGGCTTTCCTATATGCAAACAGTGAGAGAGAGGAAAGCTACATGAAAAAATCAATCCCGTTCACAATTGTGCCCCAGAAAATCAAGTACCTAGGAATCAGCCTAACTAAGGAAGTAAAGGACCTGTACAAAGAAAACTACAAAACGCTACTTCAGGAAATAAAAGAGGACATGAGGAAATGGAAAGACATCCCCTGCTCATGGGTCGGAAGACTGAACATTGTCAAAATGGCAATACTACCGAAAGCACTGTACAAATTCAATGCAATCCCTATAAGGATACCCATGACGTTCTTCAAAGAAATGGAGAAAACACTCCTGAAATTTATATGGAACAATAAACCCCCACGAATAGCTAAAGCAATTCTGGGGAAAAAGAAAATGGGTGGAATCAACCTCCCGAACTTCAAACTTTACTACAAAGCGGTAATAATCAAAACAGCATGGTACTGGAACAAAGGCAGAACTACAGACCAATGGAACAGAGTTGAATACACTGACATCACCCCCCAATCATATGATCATCTAATCTTTGATAAAGGTGCAAGAAATGTGAAGTGGAGTAAGGAAAGCCTCTTTAACAAATTGTGCTGGCATCACTGGACGGCTACATGCAAAAAAATGGGCTCAGAACTCTGCCTAACACCATGTACAAAGGTAAGATCAAAATGGATTAAAGACCTCAACATCAGACCAGAAACCATAAGATACATTGAAGACAAAGTTGGCAAAACCCTCCATGACATTGAGGCTAATGGTATGTTCAAAGATGACACGCCACTGGCTGAGCAAGTGAAAACAGAGATAGATAAATGGGACTATCTTAAACTAAGAAGCTTCTGTACCTCCAAAGAAACAGTGACCAAAATACAAAGACGGCCTACAGAATGGGAAAGAATATTCGCCGAATACACATCTGACAAGGGATTGATATCAAGGATATACAAAATACTGGTTGAACTCCACAAGAAGAAAACATCCAACCCCATCAAAAAATGGGGCAATGAAATGAACAGAAACTTTCTCAAAGAAGAAATCCGAATGGCAAAAAAGCACATGAGAAAATGCTCTACATCATTAATCATCAGGGAGATGCAGATCAAAACCACAATGAGATACCATCTCACACCTCAGAGACTGGCCCACATTCAAAAGAACAAAAGCAACCGTTGCTGGCGCGGATGTGGCGAGAAAGGGACACTCCTTCACTGTTGGTGGGAATGTCCACTGGTTCAGCCCTTCTGGAAAACAGTATGGACGTTCCTCAAAAAATTAGAAATTGAGCTCCCATTTGACCCAGCGATACCACTCCTGGGAATATATCCCAGAGAGGCAAAAACGTGTAGCCGAAGTGACATCTGCACTTGTTTGTTCATTGCAGCACTCTTTACAGTAGCCAGAAACTGGAAGAGACCTGAGTGCCCAAGAACAGATGACTGGTTAAAGAAACTTTGGTACATCTACACAATGGAGTACTATGTGGCTCTTAGAAATAATGAAGTCATGAACTTTACATACAAGTGGTACAATATGGAAAGTATCATGGTAAGCGAAATGAGTCAGAAAGAGAGGGATAGACATAGAAAGATAGCATTCATCTGGGGGATATAAAATAATAAAATATGAGATTAATACCCAAGAATAGCTGAGAGCAACACCAGGAGAATTACTCCATAACTTAGAGGCCAGCTGGGTATTCTAGGGGAAAGGACAATTCAGATAGAAAGGGGAACACCAAGTGGAGGGTGTTTGGAGGATCCTCCCAGGAGGGGAGATGCAGGTTGAAAGTAGACTGGGCTGAACATGTTCGCCACTCAATGCCTCTTTGGCTGATCACAGCGCCCAGGAGGAGAGAGAGAACAGGGGGGAATGCCCTGCCACAGTGGCAGGGGGGGATGGGGGGATGGGAGGATGGGGGGGGAGGGATATTATCCTGGTGGTGGAAAATGGGCACTGGTGGAGGGATGGGAATTTGATCGGGGTATGACCGAGATCCAAGCACAAAAATTTGTAAATCTACAACTGTACCTCATGTCGTTTCACTAATAAAAAATAAAAAAAAAATAAAAAAAAAATAAAAAAAAGACAAGAGGAAGGTAGTTCTTAAAGGTGGAAAAAAAAACTGAAGAGGAAATATTACTTGACAAAACCTCAGTAATAACAGCTTCATGGTAAATATAAACACAGCAGCAGCTGAAACTTGAATTCACTCCGATAACTGGAGACAGTTACGGACTGGAACATTATACTAGTATAGCACAATGCACACGAGTTATGTGCATTCTAACATCTCTGGTCCTTGCCTTCCTCCTCCCCCTTTCCTCTTCTACTTTCTCCTCCAAGAATACGCCAGAATTCATCAAGAACTTCAGTAAGCCAGAAGAACACTGGGCAATAGACATCTTAAAGGCTCGCACTCAGGCAAGAGAAAGTCGAGTCAGAGCTTGTGACAGATGACGAAATGGCTTTTTAAAATGTGGCGACTTCAGGGGCTGGAGCAATAGCACAGCAAGTAGAGCATTTGCCTTGCACGCGGCCGACCCGGGTTTGATTCCCAGCATCCCATATGGTCCCCTGAGCAATGCCAGGAGTGATTCCTGAGTGCAGAGCCAGGAGTAGCCCCTGTGCATCACCAGGTGTCACCCAAAAAGCAAATAAATAAATAAATAAATAAAATAAAATGTGGCTACTTCAGAGGGAGAAGTGTGGAGACGGAAGAAGCAGACTAGAAGTGACACGGAAACAGTGGTGGAGAGTCTTTTAAAATTTCCTGGTGGTGACGGTAACACCCAAAACATAAAGATGAACACTACTGTGACCATACTACTTAAACTGCTGGTAGAGCATTTGCCTTGAGCCCGAGTTCGATTCTTCCTGCCTTCGATTCTTCCGCTCCTCTCGGAGAGCACAGCAAGCTACCGAGAGTATCTCGCCCGCACGGCAAAGCCTGGCAAGCTACCCATGACATATTCAATATGCCAAACACAGTAACAAGTCTCACAATGTTACTGGGCCTGCTTGAGTAAATCAATGCGCAACCGGAGGACAGTGACAGTGACTACTTAAACTGCAAGTAAGAATTCCAGGAAGGGGCTGGAGTGATAGCACAGTGGGTAGGATGTTTGCCTTGCACGAGGCCAGCCCAGGTTAGATCCTCCCAGCACCCCATAAGATCCCCCAAGCCCACCAGGAGTGATCCCTGAGCACAGAGCCTGGAATCAGCCCTGAGCACGGCCAGGTGTGGCCCCACGAGGTGCCCCGAGCACTGCTAGGAGGAATTCACGAATGCAGATGCAGAAGTAAGCCCTGAGCATGGCCAGGTGTGGCACAAACCCAACCCGTACCCCTCCCCACACCCTCCCAAAAAGAGACCAGAGAGACACATACTCACTTTGGGCTACTCTAAGTAAGTTGTCACTTGTGGGGTGCGATCTAACTTGGCAGGAGCACCACTCCTCCCCTGATGGCCCACCAGAGCAGAAGTAGGACGGGAGGGAGGCAGCAGCGGCCCCCCTCGTACCCAGCACCCGCATCCCCTCCAGCACTTACGGGAAGAAGAGAGCTGCGCCCACCCTCAGGTCAGCTGCCTGCTGCTTCCTTTAACCAAATCTCTGCCGCCTGTTCCAAAGTTAACCCCTGGCTCCAACCACACAATCAGGGAAGATACATGGTTCTGTAAAATGGAGATTGGAGATTGTTTACCACCGTCACCCCCCCAAAAAAAATCTGTCACTGTCACTGTCCTCCCGTTAATCATCGACTTGATCGAGCGGGCCCAGTAACATTGTGAGACTTGTTGTTACTGTGTTTGGCATACTGAATATGTCACGGGTAGCTTGCCAGGCTTTGCCATGCGGGCGAGATGCTCTCGGTAGCTTGCCCCTGCTGGGATCTCCGAGAGGGGCGGAGGAATCGAACTTGGGTTGGCCATGTTGGCTGCATGCAAGGCGAACACCCTATCCACTGTGCTATCGCTCCAGCCCCATATATATATATATATATATATATATATATATATATATATATATCATGATATATATATATATCAGTGCTAGTCCTTTAGACAGAATGCAACTGTGGTTACTGTATCCTGCCCTGGTCGGCTCAGGGGATGTGAATGTGGCAAACGAAGTGACACTCCAAGCTGGACGCGTTTTGTAGAGAGTAAGTGAGGGACTCGCAGCCTGCCCTGGTTGCATCTGAGGAGCCCCGTGTGGCTCACAAACCTCCATCAACCGTTAGTGGTGACTGAGTGTTCAGCCAGGGGAAAAGGCCACTTCGTCCTTTCTTGGGAGATATTTTTTCTCCCCCTCAAGGCCATGGTCAGCTGGGTGTGTCACCCACCAAGTCCCCAAACCCAAAGAGTGCAGGAGAGACGGAGGCACGCAAAGGTAATGGGCAGAAGACAATCTCCCCAAGATTACATCCCATAAAATGGAATTGGCAACATCTGCTCAATCTACTGTAGATAAACAGTGAACTATTTTCCATCTCATTAACCGAGAGGATGAGATATTAAATAAACCCCAGGGGCCTCATGCTTTGTTATCGCATTTAAGGCTCGGCCCAGACTTGCTGCATTAGCTAATCCTTGTAATGGTTTGTAGTCTAAAACTCATTCATTCATTCTCTCTTTCCTCTCTGTCACTCTCTCTCTCTCTCTCTCTCTCTCTCTCTCTCATACACACACACATACACACACACCCCAAATAGCGAAAAACCAAAAAGTTTCTGCTTAATCCGACTGTCTCTCTAATTACTACTCACTTAGCTTAAATTATTAACCATGTCGTCATCTGTGATATATGATGCCTGTAGGTCTCCAAACAGGATCCTAATAGAATGATCTAATTCTATTAAGCTGCAAACAACTGCCCATTAAATATTTATTAGCCAGCGTGCATTCGCGGAAGACAGATTGGAGTGTCAACACACCTCTTGGGTGCCCCTTCCTGGAGCTTCATCACAGAAAAGGTTCGGCCAAACCAGCTCATCAGAACGGTGCCTATTGATCAACTGCCAATTACCTGTTTAATCAAAATCAATGGAAATAAAAAGAGTTTAGAAGAGCTTACAAGGTAGAGTATGGATTCCTTTGATACTTGGTTAAATAAGTAAATTGGTTAAATTCTAGCTAACTGGATTGTAAACACTTAAGGTTTATTTTGCCGTGGGGAAAACTGCTAGTGGTTAAATAATTAGATTTTCTTTTTTTTCCAGAGTGGTGAATTGCATTTTTAATAAAAGAGCGGAGGGACTGTCCGTTTGAGTTGCTGGAGAGAGATGCTCTCTGTGCCATGCTTCGTGTCTCACCTGCCTTCTTGTAGAAAAGGACCCCAGGAGCCAGGCACCCAGCCCTCCCTCCTAGGAACCGAATGCGTGTGCGCGGGTGGGAGGGGAAGATGGTTCCAAACGTGCAAGAACCATCTGGAATGTCCCAGTAGATCTGGAGAAAATGAACAAGTCTCTCCTCTAGACAACTACTTCTAATGTGAATTGTTCAGAACCCAAGTGGCAAATCAATCCTTAATAGTGGGAAGGTCTTAATGAAGAATGAGGAAGAGGGCCCATGTCATCCAACTCAGCTTCTACCAGAGTCTCAAGAGGCACAGAGGCTGCGGCCAAGGCACAATAGCAAAGTTGCTGCTGCGAACAATCCACAGTGGAGTGTGTGTGTTCAGGTCCTGATGGTTGTGCTCCGAGATGCGACCGCATCCCACTCTCTTGTGGGCCAATTTTGAGAAAAGACTCTCTCCCCAGAAGCACAATAATTACGCAGACATGAAAAATCAGCACTAGAGGTAGAAAGTCATGAGAAACATAAAACAGGAAAATAAACACACTTTGCTATGCTCTCACTGAAATAAAGGATTGTCCAAAATAGAAAAGCAAAAGGACTCCTGAACCATTTAAAATGGACTAAACACATAAGCATCACATTGAAAGTAGACAAGCCAGAGTCATAAAGAACACATTCTCTACAGTTAATTTTACACAGGATTCAAAAACGGGCAACATCAGGCCCAATTTTAAAGAGAAAGGCAATTATTTGGGGATGTGGAGGCAAGGGTGGGGCTGGGGAGAGGGCCCAAGGGAGGTTTTAGGGTGCCTGACATTCTCTGCTTGCTCTATGAGCTGCGCTCATGAATCTAGTCCCTTGGGGAAGAGCTCACA
Source organism: Sorex fumeus (assembly GCF_029834395.1). Classification (NCBI taxonomy): domain Eukaryota; kingdom Metazoa; phylum Chordata; class Mammalia; order Eulipotyphla; family Soricidae; genus Sorex; species Sorex fumeus. The sequence continues at coordinate 3,760,408 of NW_026606154.1, read as the reverse complement.
CGTTTTGAAATATATGTTATCCTTCAGTAAAAAGTTTACTTTCCAAAAATAAAGCAAGAGAGCAATTTTGTGTGGCCTTAGGCAAGTCACTTATCTCTTGACTTTGAAGCTTCCATTATGTGTAAAATAAGCATTTGGACAAGATGCTCTTCAGATATCTGTTGCAAAAAATGCTCGATTCTACAAAAGAACACCAGTCTCTAAAGAACAAAATCAATCAATGAATGTAGACTGTTATCGACCTCATTTTCAGTGGCCACATATCTCCCTCCACCTTCTGACCCTTCCTTTCACTTTGCTCTTTGCTTACAAATTTGCTTAAAAAGCAAGTTTTAGGACAGCAGCCCTCCATAAGGAATCCTCCTCTCGACGTACAGGAGGGTGGAAGGGTGGAGGAAGCGAAGGATGGAGCGGGGTAGATGGATGGATGGACGGATGAATGGATGAAGGATGACAGAAATAGGTATGTCATAAAGGAAAAAGAGAAGAAGGAGGAAGAAGAAAACATAGAAGGAAGAGGAGAGAAACAAAGGAGGAGATCTCTGTACAACTAGACCAAAGAACAAGGCGCAGATTGTTATGACTTGCTGCTTTCAATTTCCAATCTTCTTTTTCTCCTGCAAGAATTTGCCCCTCAAATTTCTTTCAGTCCCTAATTCAAATGGAAATATTTTATCTGGAGTTATTTCATCCCAAGACTTCAATACTCTAAGTCTAGACAGGAATAGACTTCTTGTGAATATTTTTTAAATGCCTGCCTCAAATATCCCTTCCCTCCCCTACTCTGGTTTCTCTTCAGAGATATAAATCTTTTGTCTTTTACCAAATATCCCCTCCCTACAATTACATAAGTTCCTGATGCTCCCACGACTGTAAGGGCTCTTCTGAACATCCCTTGACCTAAGAGAGAACTGCTCTCTGAGAGACCACAGAAGAAGTTGGCAAGAGTTAGGAGACTGAACATCTCCAAAAGAGAGGGCGCTGACATTTGGTATTAAGGTGACATCTCCCGCCCAATCCAGAGCCCAACAAGAAAAGGACATATTAAGGTGTGGGAGCAGCTCATCTCCCATGACCCAGTTCCCAGCTGACACCAACTAACACCCGATTGCTCTTACATTTCTACAAGAAAAGGCCTTGCGAATCCCCCCATGCTGCAAAGACATGAAATCCCAGTAAATACCCTCCTCTCCCCAAACAATCACGCGTCACCAAAGTGAACCATTCACGTTTTAAGCCGTTTTCTATGGGATGCCTGAGAAGGACAGCTCGGAATTTCCCATCAGTCACTGAAGAAATCAGAGCACAGGGCTGGGTGCTGGCGGAGCGTCACGCTGACCCACTGGGGACTCACCAGGACCAAGCGAATGGCCGCCGCTGACATGGGCACAGTAATGGACAGAGGGGGCCCACGTCCCTCCAGTGTGAACCTTTACAACTTTCAAATTCCCTCGGAGTCTTTTCTCTTACCAGGACAAAATAAAGTACCAATCAAGAATGTCCTTTGGAGGAATATTCCGAGCGCATGTTGTGAAGAAACAGGTAATAATGCCATTTCTCCTGAGCTCCCAGGGAGCAGAGAAGAGTCTGGAGAATACAGGAAGAGCTGCCTGCCTGCCACTGCCTTTTAGGGATCTCAAGCAGACACCCAAAACAGGACGGTTGGTTCTGTCTCTACAGTGTGTGTGTTTGTGTGTGTGTGTGTGTGCGCGCGCATGTGTGTGCAAGTACGTGTCCAGCCTCGCCATACACACACATGTGCACATGTTCACACACACACACACACACACACACACACACACACACTACTCTATTTCTTTATCTCACACATTCCCAAGTGGGCCTTGGGTTGTGTCCTCTCCTCTGGACTCGCAGAGGGCTCTTCGCATACCTGGGAGAGATGACACGAAATCACGCCTGGTATCGTGCACAGACAACGGCCACTGTCCGCATGCACTGTGGCTCCTCGGACCCGCCCCTGGCTGTGTTAGTTCGGTTAGGGCTGTGCTGCTCCTCAGGGAGAGAGCAAGCCAGGAGGGCACGTGAAGTGACAATGTCCGAAGGAACCCAGAGCCAGGGCTGCAGCAGGGTTCACTCCACAGGGAACCCCAAGAGGCTGTGACGCCTGGTGTGAGGCCCGGGAGTTGGCTCCTGGACACCCACAGCTGTTCTTCTAAGACAGTGGAAGAGCCACACGTGCAAGGAGGCTGCCCGGAGATTCTTCGTGTTTTTTGATGTCTGGGGACACATCCACTGGTGCCCCAGGCTTAGTCCTGTCTCTGTGCTCAGGAATCCCTCCCAGCAGTACTCGGGGAGCAGAGAGATTAAAGGCTATCCAGCCTTGTCGTTCCTGAAGTCAGATAGGGCATGTGGCTGGGGACTAGCCAATGGCAGGGAGGACCAACAAGCCACTTAGGCAACTTTCTTACAAGTGTGCAGAAGTAGAGAGACATACAGTGCTAGGACATCTGCCTTACATGCAGCTGATTCGAGTTCAATCCCCAGCAAGACCTCCGGGCTCCAACAGGGGTCAACCCTGAGTACAGAGCCAGAAGCAAGCCCTGAGCACCACGAGAGGAGGCCCCAAGACGATAAAAAATAATAGTAATGAGACGCAATATATCTTATTAGGCTTTCTTCCCACTTGCTGGGATTCAGCTCCAACAGTGGGAGCGCTAAAGCTCCATCACAGGCCCAGACCCCAGTGGCACGACGGTAAAGATGGAAGGAACGCTGAGAACAGACGGTGCCGGTTCCCCACACCTGCGAGGTGATTGATGAGCCTTAAACACATCCGCCTCGCAGCCAAAGCAACTTCGGAAAACTTACACCCCTGCCTTGGAACCCATCAGCTCTTCACCAACCGCCGCTTCGTGTGGAGTGACGACTTCCTCTGCCTCACACCTTGCCCAGCGACCCTGGCTTGCGTGGAAGAGAATCTCCCTAGCAGGCTGGAGCAGTGGCCATCTCATCTCTCCACTACCTCCACCACTCCTAATGGGACGCACACACACACACAGAAACACACACACACACTCACACATACACACTCACACACACAAACTTACTCAGACAAACTCACACACACTCTCACACACACAAACTTACTCATACACACACATACACACTCACACACAAACTTACTCAAACACACACTCTCACACACCATCTGACTCATACGCACACATACACACACAAACTTACTCAGACACACACTCACATATACACACACACTCAGACATACACATACACACACTCAGACACACAAACTCTAACACATACACACACATATACACACACACACAAACTTACTCAGACAAACTCACTCTCACACACACATTCACACAAATTCATACACACACTCTCTTGCACACACTCACACACATACATACACAAACTTACTCAGACACAAAAACTCTCTCACACATACACACTCATCCATACACACACAAACTTACACTCTCACACACACTCACACACACACTTATACATACACACTCACACACACACACTTACTCAAACTCACTCACACACACACTTACTCAAACTCACTCACACACACACTCACACAAACTCATACACACATACACACACACACACCTGCAAGGCTACAGCAGCTGGAATCAAGAGCCTTGTCCCCACCATGGACGAACCATTTGATAACTACCTCTGGAGCCTGGTCAGCCATGGTGGTACCCACAGCCCCAGGGACGGCTTCTCCCAGCTAGGGAAGCAGAGGGGAGCCGGGGCAGGGCCACCAGGAGCGGCCACAGCTTCCAGGACCCAGTGATGGGAGGAAGAAGCAGATGTAAAACGGGAATGGGGGGCAGCGGGGGGTAACAGACAGCCTCCTCTTGGGGTCCTGTAAGTCCAGCTCGTTCATAAGGCTCTGCGGAAGTGACTCGTGAGCCTCCCTGCCAGAGACAGATGCTCAGGGGGCCATTGGTTTTTGTTTTTAGAGTTTTAGAAGGGTGGGGTGTGTGTGTGTGTGTGTGTGTGTGTGTGTGTGTGTGTGTGTGTGTTTCTATCTGACAGGAATCTGCAAGAAATTTGGGTAGAGAGAAAAGTCAGCAGCAAACAAGATTTGCATCAAGGAAGACCTTGAGTGGGGCAGCTATACAGAATTTCTAGAGACTCGGTAGGCAAAACTTGTTTTAAAACAGAAAAATAAAAGGTGAGTGGGAGTCCCATAAAGGAGCTCAGAGGTCATCTAGCTCAACCCATGCTTTCCTAAATAAACCCTAGGCCTGATCGGTATCATACCATGAGCAGTTAAGCATCTTTTTTCTGGTCGTCGAATGTCTACAAGGTCCCCCAACTAGAAAACCAAAGTAAGTGATTCATTCAGGACCACACAAGAAAGACTCGGACGGACCCAGGCACACCCCACTCTTCCGTGCTGCCTTTCCTCCTCGTGGGGCTTTGTCTCCTGAGCGCTTGGGATGAGCCCCAGGCCATGGACACCCCCTCCACTTCCTGCCATCTCCCTCTGCCAGCCTCCATCATGACTCTGGCCCTCGCCAAAGGGAGATTCAGCCAGAAAGCGGCGTAACTGCTCACAGAGCTCTCAGGGGGAATTGTCACAGGTGACTTTTATTGACTTATCCTTGATGTGCCAACCTACTTGCAATCACAGGTCTTTAGTGTCACACCCCCACGGGGGTTCCCCTCTCACCTCTCCCACCACCCGAGTTTCAGTGTTTCCCACCCCAACACTGGAAACACTGTTCGCTCCTCCCACTCCCTTTTAAACCCACAGATTTCACAAGTCCAGAAGATGCTTTGCTGTTTGTTTTGTTTTTCTCTAGCTCATTTATTTTCATTATTTATACTGCACTGTTGCAAGTATAAATATTCTACACTGTCGCAACCCATCTTTAATGCTTTTCTAAACGTTGCTTTTTTGGGGGGGGAGGCGAGCAGAGCAGAGAAGGCGTTTGCCCTCACCCCGAGCTCTCTCACTGTATGTCCCTCTGGGCCTGACAGGCTCCAGGACATCATCAGGAATGAGCAGCCTCTGCCCAGTGAATCTGCCTCTTTCTGTCTTGAGCCCATTTCTGGGTGGTCGCCCAGTGGTGGTGTGACATCCCTCTTTCCTACTGGTGCTCAGGGATCACTCCCAGCAGGGCTCGGGGCACTGCATGTGGAGCTGCAGAAGGAACCCGGCCTGGCTTCGGGCAGGGCCAGCAGCGCCTTCTTCCTGAGAGGACATCGCTGGCCCCGGGCAGCTCTTTCTATGTCCTACGGAAGCATCGAAGTAGAAAAGACAGGGCTAGAAGACGACGACTTCCTTCTCACGCCACTCTACTCTTAAGAGAAATCTCCCCTGCACCAACCGCCCCCTCACCCCCCCCCCCCCCCCCCGCAAGATTTCACGACACCGCCCCTTACTGACAACTGCCCGGAAGGGCTCAGCTGTCTGCGCTGGGACCGAGTCCCGGTGAGAAAGAACGGGATTGTGACAACTGGCTTAGACCAAGCACAATGCACATGTTCGAGATGGGTGCTTCTCCTTGTCCCAAATATAGGCATGGACCAGAAGGAGGACGAAGCCGAGACTTGACGACATCCAGAAGGTCCTGCCATATCCATGGAGGCGGTTTTGACAGCTCTCTGTAAGACGGAGCCCTTCAGACACACACACACACACACACACACACACACACACACACACACACACACACTGTCCCAGCACAGGCTGAGAGCAGAAGACAAGTGAGAAAAGGCTGCGTCAGAGCAGAGGCTGCAAATAGATCCCGTCGGACTCTACGAGCCAAGAAGGCCGAGAGCAACTGGGAGCCAAGAGGTGGGACCCGCGTGTGCAGGAGCTCCAGAGGGCAGGGTGACCAGCTGGAGGAGGTCCCCCTGGGGACTCCCACTCCCCTGATGATGGGCAGGCTAGAGGGAAGGCGACCGCTGAGTGCCAGCAGCTCGGCCCACAGCAGGGCTGGCACAGGCCATGAGTGGCCCCCAGCCCGCGGTCAGCGCCCAGGCAGCAGCCCAGAGCTGGAGACGGATCCGCTGAGCGCGGCTCTCGCCCCTCTCTGGAAAGGCTCACAGCTGCTAATATTTACAGAAATAGGAAGCAATTATAGTTCACTGCCACGGGAGGAACCTAAATAATTTAAGGCTCCTAATGCCTCCGATTCTTTCCAAGCCACCTCCAGACCCAGCTGCTCTTAGCCCTCCTCGGAGGGCAGAGGGACCTGATGTGGGCGCCGCCTTTGCTGCCCGCCCCCCTGGCCCCCGCCAGCACCCCCACATACCAACCCAGCAGCACATTTTCTGGCACCCGCAGTCCCTCTCCCACACGCGTACGTCGTTGCTGGAAAGGGCCCCGGTCCCCACCAGCGAGGAGATGCCACCGCCATCTGCCCGGGCTAATCTGGGCACGGTGGCATGGAGCAGACAGCCACGGAGTGCGACTTCACAAATTAAACGGATTTATTTCAGTCGCCGTCTTCATGACACGGGTGCGGCAGGACAAGAATAGAGGAGCAGAAAGGGGGATGGGGTGAGATGGAGTGGGCTGAATGCTGAGAGAGAAGGAAGCCAAGTGTCTGAAGTTTCCGTGAGGAGCCCAGAGTACCCTAGCCTGGCTGCTCAGATGGACAGGCTCTGTGCTATCGTGGTCAGGAAATAAGGTGGGGTTAAAAAAACACACACAATTAGGGGCTTGAGCACAGTGGAGAGGGCATTTGCCTTGCACACAGCTGACCCAGGTTCGATCTGCAGCATCCCATAGGATCCCCAAACACCACCAGGAGTAATTCCTGAGTGCATGAGCCAGGAGTAAGCCCTGAGCACCACCGGGTGTGACCCAAAAAGCAAAAAAAAAAGAAAAAGAAAAAGAAAATCACAATTTAGGCTCCTAACTGGGGTTCCCATGGCTGAGTTTCTCTTGAGCCCATCAGAGGGACGTCGCAAGAAGGACAGCACGCGTAAGGCCCTGCTTCCAGGAGCAAGGCTGCAAACACACACAAGAATGGCACTAGGAAGGTGGCTCCCTCTGGAAGACACTCCTTTCTGTAGAGCTCCGAGGAACCTGGGGCCACTTCACCTGGAGCTAAGAGGGCCTTGCAGTGGTAGGGATCGAACTTATACCATCTTCATCATGTAGATGGTATAACACACCTTCAGGACAGACAAATTCAGAATCCAGTGAAGCAACTGACCGGGGCTTAGCACACAGGAACAAACAAACAGAAAGTTGGTGAAGAATGAGAACAGGAGGGCAAAGATGTCCTGTCCCCGATCAATTCCCACAAAGTAACTCCCATTGGTAAGTACACCACGGTGAGAACTGCATGGTTCTGACCCAGAGAAGGTGAAAGTGACAATACGGCTGTTTCCCAGAACAAAGTCCAATCCCTGGGCCCGAGCAACAGGACAGCGGGAAGGAAGCTGGCCTGGCCCTGAACACGGCCGACCCAGGTTCTAATCCTGGCATCCTACAGGGTCCCCTGAGTCCAACAGGAGTGATCCCTGAGCACAGAGCCAGGAGTAGTCCCTGAGCACTGCCAGGTGCCAGAAACAAAAAAGATTTAAAAAAAAAAAAAGGGAAGGAGGAAGTCCAGCCCAGAGAGATGTATTCCCCTTCTAAATTATTCACCACCCTTTGAGTCAACTCCTGAGCGTACAGCTGATAGCTATTTCAGAGTTACGGCAGCTGGATCAAAGTCGTATACGTATGCAGATCAAACTCAGACAGACACGAAGGCGGTGGACAGATTAATTTCACATGGAAATGTTACTGTTAGTTAGAAATTTGCAGTCCCTTCAAATAGCTGGATTCAGAGGAGTTATGAAAGAAAAGGCCTTCACTCTCTGACACAGTTTCTAATGTGGAATTTTCCTGTTTGCATCTTCATTTTTCCAAAAAAGCTTTGTGCCTTGCTATCTTGCATATCAAGACATAAAAGAAAAAGGAAGAAGACTCCCACACAGCAATGCATAAATAAATTAAATTACAGGAACTATGCACCCTGCTCATAAAGATGTGATCCCGCGGGGAGCTTTGGGACCCATCTGGGTCTGAAGGTGGGCCTGATGGAGAATCCACAGGGCTATGCCCCAAGGGTCAGGCGGTGCCTAAATCATGCCTGCAGAACCTCCACAAATGGGATCCGAATCCTTGTAATGGCAGAGCGCCCTGGCACCTACCACCCTCTGAGGATGCAGGTGGTGGTTCAGGTTCCAACCCATGCAAAACGGCTCTCACCCTGCTGACACCTTAATCCTGGACTTCCCAAACTTCTGCGTCTCTGAGAAATAAATCTCTGGTGTTAATTGGTGCCCCGAGTCCTGGGAGTCTTGTTACAGCAGTCCAGCTGGACAGAGCTCAGTCACCGTTCACCAACACCCTCTGCACGGGGCACGTGTCTTGCTCATTTCACTGCCTCGTGTTGCCTTTCCTCCCTTTTCAATCTCCTTTTTCAGATTATAATTCCCTGAAAGGGGGACGACAGAACCCACTTGGCAGGATCCTGCCGAACTCAGAGTCAGTCGCTCCGCGCCAGGAGCCCGCCCACATTCACACCCACCACACTCCCCTGCCGCCGTCCAAATCTCTCCTAAGGAACTCAAGGAAAATCTCGGTGTTAACATGCGTGGGAAAGTTGTTGCTACATCAGCACCCAAACGAACTGTCTGGTGATTAACTGCATGACCTTGATGAAGATGTTCAACCACCACACTAACTCAGCAGTGATGCCTTGTCTCACAGCACCTCTCAGGAGAAACGGCAAAACACCACCGTGGTTAAACAGCCCCTGCTCCTCCTCCTCCTCCACAAAAAAAGCTCATGGATGCAATGACATTTGATAGCTAACACTGGATTCTTTCCCGAAGCCATCTGAGCTCCCTGAGGACAGCAGTGCACCATTCCTGGGTTCACGCGTGCCACCGCCGCCCAAGCCCGGGTCATTAAGCAGAGAGAGAAGGGTCTCTCTTCAGAGAAACACCACAGTCCACTAACTCGGGGATTGGAGCAGACCTCTACAGACCGTCCACCAAAAGTCTGAATTTCTTACAGGCTGATTGACCCAAACCTTTCAGTTATAAGATCATAAGGAGGATGATTTCATCGACTCGCCAGATGGAAGGCCGACATCGGGGCTGAGAGGGAGGAGAGTGGGGTGGAGGCAGTGGACGCTCAGACATGAATCACCGGCCGGCATGCTGATGGACATGGTGGTATATCACCGGCAGAATCCCAGACACACCGCGGCAGACAAGCCCATCAATTACATCAACTCCCAGCAAGTTCAAACACAACAATAAACAAAGAAAAGGTCATCGGAGAACAGCCAAGGCGGTCCCAGCAAGCAGCTGGCGGCGTCGGGCCATGCCTGATCCTGTCTTGGGCAGGAAATAACGGGAGAGATTAAGGCTGCTCTTAGCTTTCCTTCTCCGGAAGGTCTGTGCCCGAGACCTCCGGGCCGGAGAGGCATCCATCAACACCCCTGACCTAGGGGCCCGTGAGCTGTGGCTCCTCCTTTCCCAAATGGGTCGTCAACATGGGGTCTGGGTTATGGTGTGTGAAACATCAGACTGAGCTCCGGAAAATAAATCCACAGAGACTAAATTCATATTTCACAAGTGGCCCATGGAGTCCTCTGCCCTTCCCAAGAAAGTCAGGGCAAACAACACCCTCCATTCCTGCATGAGTAAGTGAGGCTATGCTGGTCTATTGGGAGTCATGATCAATGATCGTGACATTCGCAGGTTCCAGTTTCCGGAACTGGTCTGACATCTTTGTTAGAAGTGCCTTGGCAGGACAGAAAGCAAGACAGTAACACATTGCGGTCATCAATTTTTCTTTTTGGGTCAGATCCGGCAATGCACAGGGGTTACTCTGGGCTCTGCACTGAGGAATTACTCCTGGTGGTGCTCGGGGGACACTATGGGATGCTGGGAATTGAACCCAGGTCGGCCATGTGCAAGGCAAACGCCCTACCCGCTATGCTATATCGCTCCAGCCCCACAGTCAGCAAATCTCTTAAGTAAAGCATTACCGTAAATATACTGTTCATTCTGCTTTGGTATGGGGTCAACAGTCAGCCATGCTCAGGGCCCACAGCCAGCCCTCTGCTCAGGGATTATGCAAGACACTACTCAGGAACTGTGCAATGCTGGGGACCAAGCCCAGGCCTCCTGCATGCAAAGCACACACTCAGTCTGCAGAGCTCACGCTCTCTGTTCTAGAATGAACTTTTTGTTTTTTTAAGTTGAGGTTAGCAAAGTCTTGCTTACTAAATTTTTTGAAAACATTAACTACAAAACTTATATGTTCTCCAAATTGCATATGTGTGTACCTCTGTGGTGAAAACTGATGACATTGAGCCAAGGATGTGGTACAGTGGTATTGCTCATACATGGCATAGGTGAGGCCCTGGGATTGATCCCAGTATCATGAAAATAAAAAGAATAAATGACTCAATGACTTATCCAACTATTCAAGTCCTGGTCTGAGCACGGCTTCTGGAGAGAAATCAAGACATTCAGGAATGGCACCAAAGATAGACATGGTACAGCAGGTAGGGCACTAGTCCTTGCAGGAAGACAACCTGGGTTCCATCCCTGACCCCCACATGGTCCTCCGAATGCCTCCAGGAGCAATTCCTGAGCACATAACCAGGAGTAAGCTCTAAGCACACCAGATATGGCCCCCCAAAAGAATGAAACAAAAAGCTTCTAACTAAAACAAAAGTATGACATTTCTCTGACCCCCCTCCCCCCTGCCCCGGCCCCACCGGATATAAAGAAGATCCAGAGAAATGCAACTTTATTTTGGTGTTTAAGAGTCACACCCAGCTGTGCTCAGTGTTTACTCCTGGTGGGGCTCAGGGGACCCTATGTGGTGTCAGGGATTGAACCCCGGTCAACTGCATGCCAGACAAGCACCCTACTTGCTGTTTCTCTCATCAACCCCAGTGCGACTTTACTTAAAGCGCAAGCTACGGAATGAAAATCTTGGCGTATCAGCCCTCCATACTAAAACGCAATCCAACTTGGAAAGAGCCATTGATGTGTCATCAAGAGAAGAAGGGAGCGGGCGGCATGTAATATCTTTAATATATGGATGGCTGGATAGAGCGAATGACTGTCGCCCAGAAGGTTGATCTGTAAACACTGCAGCGGGTCTGGGGTTTTTAACCACAATAAATGGCTGGTTTCAATCAGCGGCTGCTAGCAGGAACTCCGTGGCCCACAGGAGCAATTACCCGTCTCTTGACTGAAGCACAGGGCAATTACAAGCTACCCAAGTGCTCTCACCATCCCCGAGCACTTGACTGTGTGGCGCTAATGGGACGGGGACGAGACGCCGCCGCGCGTGGCTCCCTGTCTCGGCGGCTGGCCCTCCACAAACGCACCGCGTTCTTTTCTCTTCTCACGCAAGACGGCAGCACATGAGAGAACCCAGGCTGCGGGAGTAATGGTCATTTTCACCCCGAAACATAGACACCGGGGTTCTCTCCCCCAACACCTTCCGTAGTCCCTTTCAAAGCCAGGCACTCACCCTGATTTTTCACCATGGGGCCCGCCCAGCTCTGTGATTTTTCGAGCTGTGTTCCCCCCAGCCTCCACTTCTGGCCTTGAATCCAAGCGTCGCACAGGGAATCCGTTGCTCTGGGGAGTGACAACCAGGAACCTGTCGGGAAGACAGACAGGAAACGGGTGACTGATCTTTATCACTGAAGAACTCAGCCAGGAGGCATCCTTAGAAAGGCGCCCTCGCAGAGATGGTAGAAAAACAAAAAAAGAAAAACAAACAGAAAAGAGTTGAGCAGTCCATCGATCGAGGTAAACCTCAATTTTTATTAGAACATTTTCAGTTTGGCCAAAGATCTAACAGGTCACACACAGAATTACGGGCTTAGCAGGTTTCAGCTCCTGGAAGGTTCGGGACAAGCCCCAGAGGAGCTACTGTGATGGCCCCCGGGCAAAGAACCAGAGGATAGAGTCTGGACCGGCTCCATGGTACCCTGTGGACACAGCCCAAATGCTGCTCCAAAGACTATGTCCTCAGGGCCAGAGGGAGGTCCTGGGTCCCATCCCCATCTGGGCCCCGGAGACCTGCCAGAAGTGATCAGAGCCCTGAGCACCATAGGGTATGGCTCCAAAACACATCAGGAAAGGAGTTAGAATGAGGTCTGTGCGGAGGGAAGGGGGGCGGGCTCCAAGTCTGGGTTGATCCCCAGCACTACGTCTCCCCAGAACCACGTGGTCCTGAACATGCCCAGTGTGCCTCTCCCCACTCACTGCCTCTAACCAAAATGGAATGAAGATTAAGAGTGTAGAGGAGGGTCTGGAGTGATAGTACAGTGGGGAGGGCGTTTGCCTTACACGCGGCCAACTCAGATTCGATTCCCAGCATCTCAGAGGGTCCCTCAAGCACCGCCAGGAGTGATTCCTGAGTGCAGAGCCAGGAATAATCCCTGAGCATAGTCGGGTGTGACCCAAAAAGTCAAAAAAAAAGTTACTCCTGGGGCTGGAGCGATAGCGGGTAGGGCGTTTTCCTTGCACGCGGCTGAGCCAGGTTTGATTCCCGGCATCCCATATGGTCCCCCAAATCTGCCAGGAGTGATTCCTGAGTGCAGAGCCAGGAGTAATCCCTAAGCATCATCGGGTGTGACCAAAAAAGTAAAAAAATTTAAAAAAAAAGAATTCCAGAAGAAATTATTTATCATTAGTACATGATTTTCATATACTTACATACCTGTGTCCCAAGAGTCATGAAAAAATTTCCTGGGGAAAAAAAAAAGGGTCAAGAGCAGAAAATGATTGAATGTAATCAATCATTGTGAACAACTTTATGAGAAATAAAATTAAATAACAAAGCCCATGGGGGGAGGGGGCTGGAGCGATAGCACAGAGGGTAGGGCGTTTGCCTTGCACTCGGCTGACCCGGGTTCGATCCCCAGCATCCCATAGGGTCCCCTGAGCACCGCCAGGAGTAATTTCTGAGTGCAGAGCCAGGAGTAAGCCCTGTGCATCGCTGGGTGTGACCTCCCAAAAAAAGAGTGTAGAGTAGAAACAAGACTGTAAGGCATTATAGCCCAGCAGGGACAGACAGCACCAAGTACCAAGGTATGTGAAAAAGACACAAGAAGTCTTGAGTTGGGTTGGGATCAACATAGAACCATCCCTTCAGGAATAGGCGGTAAGTTAGGAAATCTGTACCAGGGTGTGCGACCCAAGACAAGAAAAATACATTGAAAACGAGTCCATTTCTCAGGGAAACTAGAGTGCCTACTGATATGACAAGGGGATGGCTAGGAGGGGCCCCAGGGACTCTGGCCGAGGAAAACTGCTTCTCTAGTGATGAGTGTGTGGGAGTGGAGTGATCCATACATGGAAAATATAATTAACCGTATGCAAACCCCATAACGTCAATCAAAGTGGTTTTTGTCTTTTTTTTTTTAAGAAGTCCATTTCTTCCTCCTAGCCCCCAGTTGGATCCAACCAGCAAGGCTGAATCTTTAATCTCATCCAGTGGGAAGCTCCAAGGAGACCACAGTTATCTCCAGCACAAACCACGCTGTTGGCTTGGATTTAACTGATGCTGCCGGAACATCGCTGCCCTTATCTTTCTGGGGGATGGGACAGAAGGTCAGCTGTATCTTAACAGGGAGCTTCCAGCCCAAAACCCAGCTCCACACTTGCTCATTCATTGTCTGTCTGCCTTTCCTTCTCTAGGGAAGAGGCAACCCTCAGTAGAACCTGCTTCTCCAAGCACCTGGAGAGTTTTCCAGACATTTCCTCTCCAGCCCTCCATGAACAAGTAACCACTTGCCAGGTCAGGATTTGGAGGAACACCACCACGGCAGGGAGAGGACTCTGTGTCCCCTTTCCTATTCATAGTTGTCCAATTTTCTCAAGCAGTTAGAAGAGAGGTCCTGGGGAAGTCTCAAAGTGTCAAGTGGCCCAAGTCTGGACCCAAGTGACCGCATAGAGAAGCTTAATCCTGCCAGTCCCCCACCCACCATGGTGTGCTCCAACCTGAGCTCCAGGGAGGATGGTGAGCGCAGACGCCAATGAACATCCACCAACCAGAATCGAGAGCTGCAAAGTGACACCTAACTTCAGAGACACAATGACAGAACCTCATCAGACACCATGTTCCCAGAGTCTGGAGTTGGCTGTGATGGCCAAGCTCTCTGGATCTCGTCCACAACCTCTTTCCTCCTTCATTTCCTTTCCTCTCCGCTGGTTGTAACTTCCTCTTCCTAAGTCCCTGGCGGCTCACCGTACTGATCAGAAATGTGCATCCAACAGAGGCAGGCTGATGGGCTGGGAGTGAAGTGGGGGTCATTGGCAGAGGGTAGTGGGCGCTGGTGAAAGGATTGGTATTAGAACACTGTATGCCTGAGACTCACTCACAAGTATCTTTGTAAATTTTTAGTGCACAAAGATTCAAAAAAGAAAGAAATATGGTATTCAGGGGGATAAAATAGGGGATAAGGCACTTGCCTTGCATGTTTTCAACCCTGGCTCACACCCCTGGCACTGCAGAAGGCCCCCTGAGCATCGCCAAGAGTGACCCCTGAACACAGAGCCAGTCGTCAGCCCTGAGCACATCCCCAGAAGTAGGCTGTATGGAAATCTGATTTCTCTCTTCTCTCAATGTCTGATTAAGGGATTTTGGGGTGGAAATAAAATATTTGGAGTCAATCAGACATGAAATGCTAAAAAAGATGTCCAATTATGATATTACTGCTCCTCCCTGAGTTATTGAAGACAGAATAGATAGTAATATACAGACTTCAATGGATTGTCTTTTTTGTTGTTGTTGTTTGTTTGTTGCTTTTGGGGTCATACCCAGCTCTGCGCTTAGGAATTACTCCTGGCAGTGCTGGGGGGTGGGGCATATGGGATGCCGGGGATCGAACCCAGGTCGGCTGCATGCAAGACAAATGCGCTACCTGCTATACTATCGCTCCAGCCCCTTGACGGATTTTCAAAGGTCAAGTAGGTTTCAACCAGTGGCCACTCACTTCACTTTATGGCAGCATCTAGGATGTCTCTTTCTTCCTCAGTTCCTGGATGCTCTTCTCGATCCCATATACCCCATATCTGACCTTCCTAAGGATACTGCTGACAGCATCCGCTCTGGTCTCCTCAGCCTCCCACTCCTACCCCCTTCCCACTGCCTTCCAAAAAAAAAGGGAGCCGCAAAATTAAGGGAAAATACCCAGCATAAAGGGCAAGGTTTTCTAGGAGAGGAAAAAGAGTGGGGAATGAATTATTTCAAACCAAAAGCAATTATATTTTGAAGGCAGAAGCAGGCATCTTCTGGCACAACTGTCAAGATGTTACAAAAAGATTAAAGGATTTTTTTGTCATTTAAAATCTGTTTCTGGTTCTCAAAAAAAAAAAAAGATCTGCTGTTCAGTTTGTGATTTTTAATAAGATTTCTCAATAGACTCACTGCTTTACGAAAAAAAAAAAATGTGTGAGAGAGAGAAAGACTGGGAGTGAAAAGTTGAAGGCCAGACAGCAAAAAATCCAGCCATGAGTTTGATACCGTATCACTCATTTTCGCCATTCCGGTGGATTTAGACAAGATTGTTGTGGGAGGTTATACCCTATACAATAACCTGTCAACAAAATATACTTTTTGCTGAGAATGTTTCCGGATTTAGGCTCCTATTGGGGTTAAAGTAGAAGCACCAGATTAATTCCTTTCAAAATTCTAGGAACTGTTTCTCAGGGAGGCCAAGAACGATGTTTTTCACTGCTAAGAGGGTGTCAAACTGTCCCTGAGCTCCCGAGGACCCGATGCTATTTCATCCCCAGGCTTTGTGGCTTATTCTGGCCACCTTATTGCCTCACTTCTCCACTGTTTTAAGTCCTTTTCAGATGGTCTCACTGTCGAATTCTCAATTCCCCTCCTTGAGCAACACAAGAGGGGTTCTTGAAGACCTCAGGAAGATAATCCTGAAGATAATCCCATCAGCTCGGGGCATATGGCTCATGATTGTAAGGACTTGCCTGGCGTGTGTGAGGTCCTGGGTCCAAAGAGAAGGAGGAGGACGACGACAAGGAGGGAGAAGAGGAGGAAGAGGAGGAGGAGGAGGAGGAAGAAAATCGAGGAGGAGGAGGAGGAAGAGGAGGAAGAGGAGGAAGAGGAGGAGGAGGAAGAAAATCGAGGAGGAGGAGGAGGAGGACGAGGAGGGAGAGGAGGAAGAGGAGGAGGACAAGAGGAGGAGGAGGAGGAGGAAAATCGAGGAGAGGAGGAGGAGGAGGAGGACGAGGAGGAGGAGGAGGAGGGAAGACAAAGAGGAGGAGGAAGAGGACAAGATGCAGAGGAGGAAGAGGATGAGAAGAGGGGGAGGAGGAGGAGGACAAAGAGGAGGAGGAGAAGGAGGAGGAGGAAAATTGAGGAGGAGGAGGAGGAGGAGGAGGAGGAGGACGAGGAGGAGGAGAACAAGATGCAAAGGAAGAAGACGTGGAGGAGGAGGACAAGAGGAAGAGGAGGAGGAAGAGGAGGAGGAGGGAGGAAGAGGAGGAGGAGGAGGAAAAAGATCACCCTATCAAACCTGACTTCTGTCCTTTCCTGTGCCCTGTGCTGCCCCCAGAGAGACTATGTAGAAATGTGTTCACAGTCTGGCTTGTCTCCCTGGGGCTCAGTCACCTGCCGGTTCTCCTCCATTTCATTCTTTCCCTCCCCAACCCATCAGCTCTCAGGTTCAGTTGCTGGGGTTCGACATAGTCACTGGCGAGGTTTCTCCTCTGCTCTCCCTCTCCTCACCCGGTGGGGGCACCCCTGAGGCAGACCCCCCTGGGGCTGTGGGTACCCGCGTGTCCTCTCTGCAGGCTCATGACTATAGCAGTGCGCAAGGACTCGTGCTCCCAACTATTACGATCCGGGGGAGATTCGAGACTCGGGTTTAGGGAGCAACTCGGAGGCAGCGTGTGTCAGTGAGCACAGAACACAGAGAGTCTCCCTCGGGAGGGCAGAGAGACTTCCTCTGACCGAGTTTGTGCCTTCTCTTCCCATCCTCTCAACTCAGCTGTCCACTTGCTGTGGTACCTGGCACCTGAAGTTCCAAGAAGGCCCATGATCCAACTCTTCTTCCCTGATCGCCAACACTGGGGGTGGACCCCCACCTCCTTTCATTCATTCTCCCTTACAACTTCCTGCCAGGCTCATCACACTGCTCATCAGAGGTTTCCACTGAATGTGCCTCTTGGCCGCTTCTAAGATTCTTAGGGGCCTGAGTTGCCCTTTGAACTACCTGTTCCTAAGTCCCAGGAGGCTCATCGTACTGATCAGAAATGTGGATGAAATCACTTTGAAGAAATGATGTGAACCTCAAACTTTCAACATTCACTTTTGTCAGAGCATTGAAATGTTTAACAAGAAATTTGACGGATATGCTTTCCTGTCCTAAGATTCCCCATATGGAGAGCTAAAACCCTGAAAGTGGCTATTTTGGAGTGACAATAAGAATAATGCTTCCGGATGGAGCCTGGCGGGGAGGGGAGGGGGCGGGGAACACCAAGTAATTTCTCATCTAACTCAACATGTGCCTGTGGCCATGCACCTCTACCAAATGAAGAGAGACGCATCATACAGCTGCATCCAGAGACCGCTCGAACGTGCCCTTTAAAAATAAAATCTCTGGGGAGAATTGAAAAGTGCCCAGCAGTCTCTGTGAACCTCTAGACGGTTTTACACTTGCCAGTTTCTAATGGAAAGACGTCGCAAAAGAGAAAAAGCAGTCTTGTCTCTAACACGAGGAAGAAGAGGCATCAGGTAAGGAAGGACAGGACAACAGAAACTGGACCTCAAACACCCGGGGTCCCAAACTGCCCCAGGCAGACCCCGTTCTCCGGGTGTGCCCCAGAGCAGAAAGACTGACAAACGCACAGGCACTGGAAAAGCAGCAGAAAATGCGCCTGCGTGCTCAGTGTTTATTAATGTGCTGCAGACACTGGGGTCACCCGCAACACCCAGGGGCCAAGCTGTGGCGGGATGGACGAGGAGGGGGGGGGGTGCAGCTGAAGAAAAGAAAAGGGGTGTGCAGAGAGAGGATGGGAGTGAGACGGAGCACAGGAATGCTTCCCTTTCTGAATTTCAACCTGTTGGATAAAAACAACAGCAAATGAGGCACTGAATATGCATGAGGCGCCGCCAAGGTATTTTCAGTTTTTTTTTTTTTTCCTGGAGACAGCTTGCCGAACGGAATTGCTAATTAAGTCTCACTGTTGCTCTGTCCAATTTGGTTCGCCTGATTCTGGCTGAGTTGTCAGCTCCCTTGCACCGGACGTTCCACCACTGGCAGCCCATTCTGAGGCTTCAATGACCAGAGGAGAATTACCTCCCCTTCCCCCTCTCCTCACAAAAAAAAAAAAAAAAAGTTCCCCTGGGCAGAACAGCTAGCGCTTCACCCCGGGATGACAACAGACCCTTCCCCCAACAGAAGGAACCAAGAGCCCCTGCTGCCAGGGCTCAGCAGGGAAGCAGCTGTGTCAAGTGACAATAAGAACCCGCGGCATCAGGAGAATTTGCCAGCAGGAGGAGGGAGTGAAGGGAGCCCTGGGGTCTCTCTTTTGCCCTGACTGCGTGCACTTCAAGGCGTGTCCTACTCCCTGGCTCAGTCCCTTCACCGCCAGAGGAAGCAAAAGTTCCCTTGACTGACTGACGGTCTGTGAGGCCTCCCAGGAGGTGGCAGCAGCAGGGAGAAATAGTAGAGACGGGGATGGACTGGCAGGGAACTCCAAGGCGGTCCAGGTCATCAGGGCCTCAACGGGACGAGGAGAGACTCACAGGAATGGAGGCAGGAGCCCAGTGAAGCGGGCAGACCCTCTGCAGGTCCGCAGTGGCGAGAGCAGAGCAGAGGTGAGTGGGGCGATGCCCCAAGCAGCCTCTCCGCCCCAGCCCCACAGAGCCGCCCTGCTTGGGGTCTGAAGATGTGCAGGGCGAGACGGCCCTAGCTGTTCCAAGGGGCGGGTCTTCCTGGGAGCACTGGCACAGACACCGCCAGGCCTCCTCACTCCGCACACACCCCCTCTGCAGCAAGTCTGGGAAGGAGCGTGTGCTCTTAAGAGGGTCGCGTGCTTGTGGGGCCAGAGCGACAGTGCAGCGGCTAAGGCGTTATCTTGCATATAGCTGACCTGGGTTCGGTCCTTAGTATCCCAGATGGTTCCCGAGCACCACCAGGAGTCATTCCTGAGTGCAGAGCCAAGAATAATGACCCCTGAGCATGGCCAGGTGTGGCCCCAAACTCCCAAATAAATAAATAAATAAACAAACAAACAAAGGGTTGAGAGTTCCTGTGTGAGGTCGGGAAGCGGCTAATGCAACAGAGGAGCTGAGGAGTAACTGCAGAGCAGACTGAGGCAACCCAGCCGGGTGCTAGGCATTGCCAAGGGGCCACGGGGTCAGCAGACCCCACCCACGGGCCAGAGGCCAGCCAGCATGGGAGGGAGCAGAGAGGAGCCAGCCCATCAAGGCCTGTCCAGCTGCCAGGGAGAAGCGCACCACTCTAAGGGTGGCACCACCATGCTGTGGGTAAGTGACCCAATCGCTGCATCAAATATTACCTTTTGGAACCCTTTTTTTGCTACCAAAAAAATCCTTCTGTCATTGGCCCCTGGAAGGGATCTTGGTCACCCCCAAGTAATGCCTGCTGATGGCCGCCATCAGAGGCGCTAGGCAAGTTCTGCTCACCCTGCTTCTTGCTAAGATAGGGTCTGAGCAGCAGGAATGCATTCCACGTGTGCAGAAAAAGCCCCAGTAAGCCACAGCTTTGATGGCCACATCTGTGCTGCACCCCGAAGAGCCCTGGAGCAGGGTGACGCCCAGATGCGGTCCATAAAGAAACAAATGACTAAGCAAAATAGAAGAAAAATAAACTTGGGAGACCAAATGAGTGCTTCCCAGGAGGAAAATGGGGAGAGTGCCAGGGACATGGGATTGATGTGGTCCATGGTACGGGAAGGGCTGATGTGGTAAATTCGACAGACACGGAAACTAACATCAACACAAGGGGGCACTTCTCTCAGTCGATGCCCCATCGATCCCTGGCACCTGAGCATCTCCAAGGGCCGCCAGGTTGGCCCAGGTAACTCCCGGGACGCTCGAGCGGCAGCACATCCTCAGACCCTTGCCTCCACCCTTCCCATTGGCCAGGAATCACTGGAGAGGCCCCTGAGTACCACTCAGGTGTTGGGAAAGGAAGAGAAAGAGACAAAGCAGCGATGCTTCTCCATCCCAGAGGCACTCCACGCTCCAAACAGGTGAGAGCTGGGGACCACAGGCTGGGTGAGGCACCCTGGATGGTTTGCCACTGCTCCCGGCATCCTCTGCCATCCCAGGAAAAGAGTCTATAAAAACCAAGTCAGTGAGGGGCCGGAGTGATAGCACAGCGGGTAGGGCGTTTGCCTTGCACGCAGCCGACCCGAGTTCAATCCTCAGCATCCCATAGGGTCCTCCAAGCACCACCAGGAGTAATTTCTGAGTACAGAGCCAGGAGTAACCCCTGAGCATTGCTGGGTGTGACCCAAAAAGCAGGAAAAAAAACCAGCTTGGAGGCATGGCAGAGAATGAGGATGTGCTCAGTCTCGACCTCAGGTGACAGGCTGATGTCCCCGCAGTTCCACGGGCTTTGAGAACGTGACTGGGAGTGGCCTGGAGGAAAGTGCACAGACAGGGTGATAAGCCTAAGCTCCTTAAACCTAAGCAAGGTGCACACCTTACTGGTTGAGCGGGGAGGCCCGGGATCCCCACCCGGGATTCTCAGCCAGCCAGGCTGGTAGTTCAAAGCGAGCGCCCCGAGGGAATCATGCTGCTTAGGCTCTGGGGGGGGGGGGGGGGGGGCAGGAATCCCCCCAGCCCCCACTGGGTGCTCAGATTTGGAGAATCTCCAGGGCCACCTCACCTCACAATCCCCAGGACACCTCATGGTACTGGGATTCACCTCACGGTGAATCTGGGGTGCACGGATTCCAGGCATGCACCCCACCACCATCACCCCCTTTTATTTCTCGGTTTGGTCACACCTGGTGATGCTCAGGGGTTTCTCCTGGTGGCTTTGTGCTCAGGGATCACTGCTGACTGGTGCTAGGGATTGAACCCGAGCTGGACCCCCTGCAAGGCAAGCACCCTCCCTACCCGCTGGTCTCTCTCTCCGGCCCGCCAGCACCTAACTGCTATGCTATCTCCTGGCCCCCAGTATGACTTATTTTTTTCTTTTTGGGTCACACCCGGCAATGCTCAGTGGTTACTCCTGGCTCACACACTCAGGAATCACTCCTGGTGGTGCTCAGGGGACCATCAGGGATGCTGGGGCTCAAACTCAGATCAGTCTGGCACAAGGCAAACGCCTTACCCGCTGTGCTATCGGTCCAGCCCCAAAGATGGGTTCTTCAGCAGCATTTTCTTTTGAACCAATCGGAGTTTTTGGTTCTGGTTCGCCTTGGGTCAGGTCTATCTGAGTTTGCGATCCAACACGACCATGGAAATACACTTTTCTTTTGCGTTTTCAGTGATAACAGATGAAGCTGTCATGTTGGCTGAGCCGCCAGCACACAGAAATTAAAATCACATCATGAAATGCAGAAACTTATTCATTCACCTGAACTCTTTCTTCTAGATGTTTTAGAGACAAGTGCATCGAAAAATGTTGTTTATAATCAAGGAAAATTACCTCCCAAAAATACATCCTGGCACACATAATTTTTTTGTATTTGATCCCGGTGTCTGTCTTTCAGAGGGAAGAGTCACTGGGTTTATTTCCATAGATTTGCCTGCTTGCTGTGGGGATCTCCGGCAGTTGGGAGCCTCAACTTTAATTTGATGGTGCTTAAATAAGACGAATGTTTCCATGGCTCCAAGTCAAAAGGTTCCATTAAAAAAAAAACTTAGCAATGCAATGCACACAAAAAAAACTAACTTGAACTCCAATGTTCTCATTGTGTTATTGATACTGAGCTCTATTTCTACGTGAGAAGAGTCAGACAAAAGGGGGTGGGATGGCGGGGGGGGGTGGTGGTGGTGGTGGTGGAATAGATCAAAACTCAGAAAATCCAAGCCTGAGGAGACCAAAGTACCAGAGTCTTGATGTGGCCGGAAGTCTGGGGTCGCTGGAACTGGGTGGAGGACGGAGGCTGACTAAGGCAGCAGAGACGCGTGGCCGGTATAGTCCTGCAGCCACGGGACAGACCAGGGGCGTTTACAATACAGACCGCACCTGTCACACGGGCATCTTTGCCTCCTCAGTCCCGCTGCCTCTCTCTGGGGAGAAGCACCAGGGGCTTCCTTTCTCTCGCCATACGACCCCTGCAACTCTGACCCAGGTGACTGCAGCCAACACCCTAGCAATCCGCTCCAGTGCAACACTCCGGGGAGAAGACACCTGGACACTGACATCCTTCCAACAAGGGACACTCGGGGCTCACTATTTCCTCTCCCTCATCCTTTCTGTGTCCTTCCGAGCACGGGTGGCATCTCAGCAGTGCACAAGTTCCAGGACTGGATTCTCACTACAGCCCAGTGAGGCACTGGCTATGCTCGTGTCTGTTAATATACCTTTCATAGGGGCTGGAGCAATAGCACAGCGGGTAGGGCGTTTGCCTTGCACGCAGCCGACCTAGGTTCAATTCCCAGCATCCCATATGGTTCCCCGAGCACCACCAGGAGTAATTCCTGAGTGCATGAACCAGGTGTAACTCCTGTGCATCGCTGGGTGTGACTCAAAAAGCAAATATATATATATATATATATATATATATATATATATACCTTTCATCGGCCCATTCATGTGATCTGACTTACTCACGTACACACGTGAAGAAGGCGAATAGGCAAAAACAATGAGCAGCAATGCACAAACACATGATACTAGTTACGCACAAAGGAGAAACAGGGCATGTACACGCTATACGATTCACACACACACACACACACACTCACGAGGGGGAAAGAAAATAGATGGGGAAAACCATCACTATTGTGCATCCTACTTACACGAATCACACACAAAGAAAGTAAATGGACTTGTATGTGGTGTTTAGAGTAAATGGATGGGGAAATGCAATGTCCTAAAGGAGGGGCTGACTAGATCACCCTGGGCCCGAGTTTAGGGGGGAGGAAGAAAGAAACAGAGTGGAGAAGGGGAAGAGGGAGAGAAGAGAAGTGAGAAGCAATCGGGGCAGGGGCTAAGGGGACTGATATGCATGGGTGGTGTCAAGGAATGATAGAGCTAAATATTCAAATCACTGAGTCAACGACACTGCAACTGTAAGACCCAAATTTGAATCACCATATTTTAAAGGTGCCTGTCAAAATGGCAGGCCGGGGCTGAGGCGGGATGGGGGGGTAGGAGGAGAGAGAGTCTGGGAGCACTCATGGAGGGAAGCAGACACGGTGATGGAGCCCTGTATGTCAAAAACCCAACGATGAACAACTTTGCGATGCTTTTTTTTTTTTTTTTGCTTTTTGGGTCACAACCAGCGGTGCTCAGGGGTTACTCCTGACTCCGCACTCAGGACTTACTCCTGGCGGTGCTCAGGGGACCCTATGGGATGCTGGGAATCGAACCCAGGTCAGTCGCATGCAAGGCAAATGCCCAATCCCCTGTACTATTGCTCCGGCCCCAACTTTGTAATTCATGGTGCTTTAACAAAATAAAATTGGGGAGGGGGAAGGAAGAAAGTAAGTAGATGGAGAAAATAATGATTACCAGTGCATGGACAGAGGATATTCACCCCCCACCCGCCACACACACACACACACACACACACACACACACACACACACACTCCAGAAGGACTATGCATAATATAACTGATCTATGGTTGGGGCATTGTAAATTCATCCTTTCTCCCTCTCTCTCCTGTTCATCCTTTTTTTTTCCTTTTGCAAATAGAATAGTAAAGTACAAGGCAGGAGAGAAAACTGCCTGTTTGCATATGGGGTAGCAGCCCATCTGCACGGGCACGACGCTGTGCTCCTGAGGCAGCCCCTGCCCAGGGTCTGTCAGAAGTTCCTTGAGCAGAGAGAAAGTTCAGGGAAGCTGTGGCCCTCCAGATCAGCCGTGTTTCCTCCCTTGCATATCTTTAGTTACAAATGCCTATTTACCTGTCAGCTGGGTTGAGAACACCCAGAGGTTTTCCTTTGAAGTGAGCCTCTTGGATTTATGGAGGTTTCTTTTTTTTTTCCCCCTTTAAGCTGTTGAAGGTTTGCTTGATCTAAAGTCTCAGAGATGTTTGAAGTTGTGACTTAATGGAAGATTATTTTTATTCACAGTGATCAAGCAGTTAATGAGATAAAGCAGTGAGGAGACAAGCTTACTCGAAGATGTGGTCGCACCGCATGTTAATCTTTATAAAAGGCAGAATGAAAATAACAGGAAACTGGGGAGAAGTTGGGACAGATGGTTGAGCAGCTCCGAGACGGGAAGGCAACTCTCGCCTGTGCGGGCCCTTCCGAAGGGAAGACGGCTCATATTGAGTCCCCCAGATGAAAGGGTGACACAGCAGGGGGAGGAGCGCCCCATGGCTCCAGACTCAACATGGACCGGAAGACACCCGCTCCCTCCTCAGCCCGAAAGTCCCCCTCTCACCACTCCCACCGGAGTCAGGCCAAGATGAGGGGACTCTCCCGCCAGGATGGGCAGAATGGCAGGAGCAGGGGCCATGTCCCGTCTCTGTGCCCCGTGGGTGCCTGCTTGCTCTCCAGGTGAGGGAAACGCAAGGCTGAAAGATGACCAACGAGGACACACAACTGCTCAGGCCTCCGGTCACAGGAAACCTGGCATGACCGGAGCAAGGCAGAGCCCTGCATGGAGTCAGAAGCAAGTCTGCAAACCAGATAAACTGCGAGGCGATGGTGATGCATGAGTGTGGAGAGACAGAGAAGCAATGGCAGAACCATGACAGGCTCATAAAGAAGCCAGAAGAAACCAAGCCTAGGTTTCAGGTCCAGAATTCCTGCAATTGAGCGCAGATACCTGGAATTGGAATTGAGTCATGATGTCCCCAAATTGAGATAGCCATGGTGCGGTCAACCAAGGGTCACCAATCAGATGCAGGTAGGGAAGCCCCCCGCTCCTTATCACCCTTATGTAACTCTTATGCACCCTTATGTAACTCCAACTTATAACCAATCAGCTAAATACAAGTAGTGGAAAGCCCCTCACACTGCGGCCATAAGGATGGTCTTCGAAAAGTCCCTGTTACATAATGTTATGGTATAAAATCTCCTCAATTTTGAGACTCGGGGCCGCTCATCTCGAGAAGGCTGCCACTGAGTCGGTGATCCAGATGAGGGCCCTAGCTCAACCTAGCCAATAAAGACCCTTAGCTTGTTGCATCGCAACTTGTCTTTGTGTGATTCCTCTGGAAAGATCTCAGCCTGTTTTTTTTTTTATTAGTGAAACACCATGAGGTACAGTTGTAGATTTACTGTTTTTTGTGCTTGGGTTTCGATTATACAATGATCAGATACCCATCCCTCCACCAGTGCCCATTTTCCACCACCATGGATAATATCCCCCCCATCCCCCCCTGTCTCTGTGGCAGGGCAATCCCCTGTGTTCTCTCTCTCCTTTTGGGTGTTGTGGTCTGCAAAAGAGGCATTGAGTGGCAAACATGTTCAGTCCATAGTCTACTTTCGACATGCATCTCCCCTCCTGGCAGGATCCTCCAAACATCCTTTATTTGGTGCTCCCTTCTCTATCTGAACTGCCCTTTCCTCTAGGATACCCGGCTGGCCTCTAAGTTATGGAGTAATCCTCCTGGTGCTGATCTCAGCTATTCTTGGGTATTAATCTCATTCTTTGTTACTTTATATCCCCCAGATGAATGCAATCTTTCTATGTCTATCCCTCTCTTTCTGACTCATTTCGTTTAGCATGATACTTTCCATATTGTACCACTTGTATGTAAATTTCATGACTTCATCTTTTCTAACAGCTACATAGTACTCCATTGTGTAGATGTACCAAAGTTTCTTTAACCAGTCATCTGTTCTTGGGCATTCAGGTTTCTTCCAGTTTCTGGCTATTGTAAAGAGTGCTGCAATGAACAAACAAGTGCAGATGTCACTTCGACTATACATTTTTGCCTCTCTGGGATATATTCCCAGGAGTGGTATTGCTGGGTCAAATGGGAGCTCAACTCAGCCTGGTTTAACAGTGTCAAGTGGGGGAGGTGGGGGGCTCGTGAGAGTCAACAGCATTTGAGTCCTTAGGGGTGCTTTGCTTCATTTCTTTTCTCTCTTTTGCTTCCTGTGGTGCTGGGGATCAAACCCCAGGCCTCACACATGTAAAGTGGAGGCTCTGTCACTGAGACCCAAACCTGGCCACACGCTCCATGGCCCAGCCTGCTCTGAAGGACAGACACCCAGGACCTGTCCTTCTCAAATACTTTTGTTTGGAGTGGGGGAAGAGGGGGCGGTACTATGGCCATACCCAGCGGCTGTCAGGGCTTACCCCCGGCTCTGAACCCAGGGATCACTTATGGGGTGCTGGGATGGAAGCTGGGTCAGTTGCCTGCCAAACAAGCATCCAACTGCTGTATTATTGCTCTGGCCCCTTCAAATACTTTGAGCATTGCTCGCAATGGCCTGGATCTCACAGCCCACACCTCGCAGCTGTGAGACTCTGTTGTTGCTGGATCTAGTTCCAGATGGGCCAGGGAACTGGGTGAATGGCAGATTGTGCTTGAGCTGGACCCAGAGTTAAGGAGGGCAGCCTGGAAAACACTTGGGGTTTGGGTTCCCAAGGCTCAGGTCCATAAAACAGAGGCATTCGGGGCTGGTCTGGGGCTTGGGTCTTCCTAGACGGTTTGTAGGGAGGTTTGGGGCCACACCCATGATGCTCAGGGCTTACTCCTGGCTCTGTGCTCAGGGATCACTCCTGGGAGGGTTCAGGGGATCTTATGGGGTGCCGAGGAACAATCCAGCACCCTGTGAGCTGTGTTCTTCTCCTGGTCACAAGCGCAGTGCTTTAGTATGAAAACTGGTTCCCCTTTCCCCAGCATTTCTACAAGTTGAGCAGTGGGATGGTCTGGGGCAGGGGTGGGCACTGCTGGAAATAGAAGCTCAACGTGCCCACAGTCTGATTTTTTATTTTAATTAATTTATTTCTTTGCAGTTTTCCCCTTCACTTAATATAAACACTGTGGTTTGCAGAGTTGTTCATGATGATATGTCACAGGCATTCAATACTGCACCGCCAATCCCACCACCCTTATACCTTCCTTCCCTCCACCATGGACCGGAATGCCTGCATTCTGAGCTCTGCAAATGTCTCTGTGCACGTGGACAAAGTTTGGGGAGATTGCCATGGTAGCAAGTAATGAGCCTTTACCATGGCATGATAGTAGTTCGTAAGATGTTTTCATCATCATTGATTTCACTTCGCCCTTGCCACAACCTTGGGAGGTAAGCAGGAATGGTGTTATCATTCCTAATTTTCTCATGGTGAAGCCTGGTCAAGCGAGGCTTCCTGCCCAAAAGGCAAGGACAGTCAAGAAACAAGCCTGCTCCAGACTCAGGGTACTGTCGGGAACCAGACTGGCCAAGGAGCACAGGATGGGGTGTGCCTGGGAGCTTCCGACCCAGGGTGCTGGCGCCCAGAAGCAGAATGCTGCCCCAGGGGGTCCTAGAACTACTCTGTCGCTGCTCCCCCTCCTGGATCACCCCTTGAGAAAGGCCATTGCAGAGATGCTTGCCCTCAGGCCCCCGAAGGTGTAGCAGTTCAGCCCAGATACACGCAGATGCATAGGGGCCTGACCACAGAATGCACTTCTCCCAATGCGGACTGGTCCAAGTCATGAATACGGTATAGGAAGGATCCGGGCCCATAGGAATGCTCTCTGGAAAAGATTTGAATTGCACCATAAAACACCCGACTTCAGGGGGATACAGAATGGATAATGGCCCTGAGACTAACTGCACAAACAAGCCAGATTAACCTTTCAAGGGGGAGGGGCTACGTTATTAAAGCACAAACCCGTTCTCTGTATTCCAGCTCAGAACATGCCAATTTACATATCCCGAGAAGTGCTGGAGAAGAGTGTCTGCAAGGGGAGCTTGTTGCTTCTAATGCCTCAAGCACCCTAAATCCCTCCTCACCAATGCAATGGAAGCCTTAATATTTCATTAACTCCCACTCTTCCCTCTTCCCCACCAACACACACACACACACACACACACACACACATACACACACACACACACAGAGTATTCTACCCCGTACCTAGGAATTAAAGACATGTAAGGCCTTCTTTTGTGTTTGTTTTTGCCTTGCGCGTCACACCTGACAATCAGAATATCTCTATCATTCCATAGAGAATCAGGGCTGATTCTCTCCCGGCTCTGTACTCAGGAATGACTCCTGGCAGAGCTCAGGGAACTATGTGAGATGTCAGGGTTCAAACTTGGGTTGGCTGCATGTAAGGCAAACGCCCTCCCCGCTGTAGGATCTCTCCAGCCTCTTCTGTTTTCAGTAAAGACCAGCAGAGCTTGGTGGCTTCGTGGGGATGAGAGGAAAGGTACCTCCCCAGCAGTGCTCACCTCCCTAGCCCCCCAAGGGTTGCCAGCTGGTTCAACACCATTGGCCAAGGATGCTTTCCAGCGAGGGGATTATCCCATCCTCAGGAACCGCCAGGGCTGCTAACAGTGATTCTCAGTGGGGCCCGAATCAAACCCGGTCAGGCATTAGCTAAGCATATGCCCTCACAGTACCATCCGCTGGCCCAAGAAGGCAGTTTTGAGATACAGACGCAAGATAATTGACTTGAGGACAGGAGAATTTCAATCTGCAGCGCTGAGACCAGTGCCCACTGCACCTGCGTCCTATTGGCCAGTGAAAACAATGCCACTTAACTGCTAAGTCCTTTCAGTGTTTTCCTTTTTAAAGAAAGAAACAGAATGGATGACAACCCATTCCTCCCTCCGTGAAACCACCCCCAGCCACAGGGATCAAGTCTGCTAGCAGAGAAACCAGGGCTGTTTTCATGTGAACACTACTGAAATTAAATATGGCTTTTTTTTTGCAAAGTTCAAAGCATTCTATTAGTAGCACCTTTGTTTACCATGTGGTGGTTTCCCGTTACATTCAAATAACTATAGAATATCCCTCTCAGGAGATCAGATTTGGGCAAGAACACACCAAATATTATTCCACATCACAGTCGCCACGCCTGCCTTAGTTGTCCCCTCGTCTCCTCCTGGGCTTGCAGGTGTGAGAAGGTTGCAAGTCGCTGCACTGGACTCGCACACCAGCCAAGGGACCTCACAGCTGCCGGCGGCCCAGCAAGCAAAGGTCACAACTGCGCTTCAACCAAAGGCCATTGCAACGCGCCGTGGGCTCCTTGGATCACCAGAAGATGCTGAGAGCGAGGACATGAAATCTCTGGTGACCACGGTCATGGGACCCCGGGGAGCTGCCAACAGCCCGAGGCCCACCAGGACTCTAAAGTGCAGAGGGAACCGGGCGACGCTCACACAGCCCTCCCACCCTGCCTGCAGGGGCCCTCGTTCAAACAGCAGCTTTCTCTGCTGTTCAAATAGCAGCACTCAATGACATCATGATCCGAGGAGGGGGATAATAGGAAATTCAGACCAGGAGCAGGGGACTCTGCGGAGGACCCAGTCGGGCCATCAGAAGCCGACTTGTTGCCCGGGAGCAGCTCAGAGCGTCACAAGGGGCCGCTGGGTGCCAGGAGAAGTCAGCAGCGAGACATGCTGTTCATCAGCTCGAGGCTGGCCTAGGTCTCAGCACCCAGCGCCACCTGAGCACCAGGGTGCAGAGCCAGGAGTAACCCCTGAATATTGCCGGGTGTGACCCCACACCCAAATAAATAAATAAATAAGGGGGAAAGAGTGATGAAAGAAAATAATGTGTGTGAGGTTTGTTTAGTTTTTCTTTTTTTTTTGGGGGGGGGGGCAAGGGGGTTGGGACTCAAACCCAGGATCTTGTGCCTGCCAGGCATAAACTCTACCACTGAGCTATATATGCCCAGTTGTAGCCAGCTGTTTTGATACAAGGGGAAGCTTCTCCTCTCTGAAGGAACTGCCATTTATGTTTCTTTATGCAAATAATTTAACTTTGCAATGCTACCTCTTTTAATTTGCCTGCCAGGAAGCTCAGAAAATGATTTTTTTTTCCTAAGGGACCGATAATCTTCAATTAAAATTCCTAACTTCTCTGGCTTTCGTATCTTTGTTTTTTGCATACTTCATCTAATAATAGGCATTCTTACAAGTCGCCTCAAAGCTTTTGTGCAGTAGTGGTATTACAGCCAACAAAGTTTATACAATGGATGGTAACTGGTAATTTAATAACCTTAAATCTTTTATGAAATAAAATAAAAATAATTACATGTAGACATAAATAATAGAGAAATTGCATTGTAAAAACTTGAACAGAACAACCAACACTATCTTTCAAAGAACTGGAGAAAAGATTACCAAATAAAAATATAATCAATTAGTCACTTGGGTGCAGTTAGAAATATATAAGCCGGTGTACAGCTTTGACTTTTAGATGAATCAGAATAGTTTCCACACTGTGGCTCTGTAAGGCCGTTGGTAAAACATGACACCAACGTGGGCCAAAAGACATAGTGCAGTGGGCAGAGGGCTTGCCATGCACGCACTAGCCCAGGTTGGATCCCCAGGATCCCACGTGGCCCTCGAGGTCGTCCTGTGATCCCTGAGTCAGAACCCAGACTAAGCCCTGAGCACCACTGCCACGTTGGCCAACAAATTAAAACAAAACCAAAAAAAGGCACCAACTTAATTAAAGGCCAACAGATCTATCAAGGAATGAAAAAAGAAATAAATAACACTAACCCCAAATCACAAAACTTGTAGCTCACCAACAGATATAATTAGGTCTAAGGGTGTGGGTGCACTTGGAGTTCTAAGGCGGATGGTCTGTGTTACCTACGATGAAGCTTCCAGAGTTACTAACCGTGAGTCAGCAGAAGCTGGGCTGCTGCTGCCCTCTGGGTGGTCCTCCTCTATTTGTGATGGGTCCTGAGTGTGAAGGCAGAGTTTCCCAGACACTAGTGCCATGAGGTGGTGCAGGTCTGTAGGATTCTTCTGGGACTCCACCAGAGCAGGGGTCAGGGGCAGAAAGGAGAAACCAGGGGCTGGTGGCAGAAATCCTGACAAGAGACGGGGTGTCATGTAGACAGACAGCAGAGAGGGCGGGGAGGGGCTGACTTGTCCAGGCCACCTGTCAGCCTGACTCGACTTCCACCAGCTTGTTTATTCCACACCCAGGTTAGGAAGTCTACGGCTGGAAACAAAACTTAGTCTCAGTTCTCAGTCAAGCCAGGCCAGTGAAAGCAGCTAGAATGCAATGCCATGTTATTCACCATATATAAAACATGCAAACACTCTCCTGTGAAAAACGCAGCCCAACCACAACTAAAGAAGACAGGGAACAGAAATAGAGTAACAGCTTTTGGAAATTAAGTCAATATTTAGACACATGAAGAGAATCAGACCAAGACAATATAAACAGGCTATTTTTACCACTTTCAAAAACCAAATAATCCTAATCTTATATGAACTATTTCAGAGAGCGAAAAAGAGCGACCGGGTCTCCAATTCAATGGATAAGTCTTGAACTGTGTCATCTCCAAAACAGACGAAGAATTATGAGAAAAGAAAAAAAAATAAGCACCAACTCACCTGAGCAGAGGTATAAAAATAATAGTCAAATAAAGAGTGGGCTGGGGCCAAAGAGATAATTCAGCGGAGACGATGCGTGTGTAGCACACCAATGACCCAGGTTTGATATTTAGATACATGCAGACAATCAAAGATGATATAAACAGCACCGCACCCTCTCTGGTCTCCCGAGCACTGCCACGAATGATTCCTGAGCACAGAGTTGGGAGTAAACTCTGAGCGCTGCCAGGTGTGTTCCCCTCCCCAAAAAAGAGTTGGCAGGGGCTGGAGAGACTGAGGGAGACTGACTGCCTTGCAGGCATGTGGCCGACTCTGGCTCAATTCCCTGAACAACTCCTGAGGAGAGAAACAAGAGTCGGCCTCAAGCATCCCAGCCGCCACCCCACCTTCCAACCTGGGAACAAGGCAAAGAGTCAGCCAGGCTGGACTGCAGGCTGTGCAAGTGGGCGCTGGGCTCCAGCCCGGCATCACATAGTCCCCCAGACAACTCTAGGCTAACCTTTGAAGAGCACGCAGAGAGCAGCCCCTGAGTCCAGCCGGGTGTAACCCACACCCAGAAAAAGAAGAAAATCACCATGCTTCAAAAGTAAACAATACTTACAATTATTTAAATAATGAAAATAAAAGCAAATCTCAGGCTAGGCATAAATATTCCCAAACCATACATCTGCCGAAGGACACGCAGCCCAAGTCCACACAAGGAGCAACACAGCTCAGGAGTAAAGGAATGACCCAATTTTTCACAAATAGGCCCAAACACCAAACAGGAAAAACATCATTAGTCAGAGGGAAATGCAAATTTAAAGCGTAATGAGCTGGAAAGAAAGATGGCGGCCGCACGGGAGCCTTGTGGAAAGCAGGTTTGAGCCGGGCTCGGGGGAGCGGCGGGGACCTCCATGGGAAGGGGGGCTTTGTGGGCCGTCCCCCACGCCCCACCGAGGTCGCCAGCTGCCCCCCACGAGCGGCTCTCCGGCACGGCCACGACTCCAGGGCACAGAAACCAATCTCTTAACTAGCTAACTTTTAATAGAAATTCTTCCAGGGTCAATAAGTAAAATAGCAGAAATTCAAAACCGCGCGGCCGCTATCGCGGCCACGCGACATCATTTTATTCTTAAACCAAGTTGTAGAAAGCAAATCATTTCACAACGCTGTTTCAGCAGGTCTGATTGGGGGGGGGTGGGTCGTAAACTCTAAACAATAATTGTGCATCTTCTATCGAAATAATCTATCTAGTCAAAGTAGATAGAGTATTAACTAGAACTCATCTGCCTCACAAGAATTGGGAGGGGTGGGAGGTGGGGGTCTATTGGGGTTCGGGGTTAAAAATGAGTATTGGTAAAGGGAAATGTGTTCGGCATCTACATGACTGAGACCTAAACCCGAAAGCTCTGTAACTTTTCCCACAGTGATTCAATAAATAAATAAATTATATATAAAAAAAAATAAAGCGTAATGAGCTATCACCACACAGAGATTAGAGTGGTTAAAACTTAAAAAAGAGGGGCTGGAGCGATAGCACAGCGGGGAGGGCGTTTGCCTTGCACGCGGCCGACCCAGGTTCGATTCCCAGCATCCTGTAGAGTCCCCTGAGCACCGCCAGGAGTAATTCCTGAGTGCAGAGCCAGGAGTAAACCCTGTGCACCCCCGAGTGTGACCCAAAAAGCAATAAATAAATAAATAAATAAATAAATCACATAAAACTTAAAAAGATACAGCCTTCTCGGACAGTCGCTGCAGTTTCCTGCTTCAAGAGTGCTTGGACAGAACCTGGCGCTCGTCCCCCCTTCTGCCCCCACCGGCCACTCGCAGCCTGCCCTGCACCACTGCTGCCACCACCACCACCACGGCCACCTGATCCCATCTCAGCCACCGCCATGATCGCCACGTCCCCCTCACGGGTGCGCCAGAACAACCACCCGGACTCAGAGGCTGCCACCAACCGCCAGATCACCCTGGAGCTCTACGCCTCCCACGTCTACCTGTCCATGTCTTATTATTTGGACTGCGACAATGTGACTTTGAAGAACTTTGTCGGATACGTCCCTCGCCAATCTCACGCGGAGAGAGAGCATGCGGAGAAGCTGATGAAGCTGAGAACCAGTGCGGCGGCCGGATTTTCTTTCAGGAGATCAAGAAGCCAGATGGTGACGACTGGGAGAATGGGCTGAACGCGAGGGAGTGTGCACTGCACTTGGAGAAGAGCGTGAATCAGTCACTGCTGGAGCTGCACAAACTGGCCACAGACAAGAATGACCCCCACCTGTGTGACTTCCTGGAGATTCACTACCTGGATGAGCAGGTGAAGCTGTCAAAGAATTAGAATTGGGTGACCATGTAACCAACTTGAGCAAGATAGGGGGCCCCTGAGTCTGGCATGGCGGAGTATCTCTTTGACAAGCACGCACTGGGTCACAGTGACAACGAGAGCTAAGCTTTAACGCTGGCTTCCCTGAGCGACAGGTGACCTCCGGGCCACTCCAAAACATCTATTTCAGTCTTATGATTTGTATCAGTCCTTCAAATAATTTGTTACCCCCCCAAAAAAAAAAACTTGAAAAGATACTCATACCAAGAAAAGACAAGGATGTGGGGCTTTCACAGGCTGCTGAGAGGAATCCAGAATAGGAGGATGGCTTGGACAGTTTGGCTCTTTCCTTAAATGCGGAACATGCGTCTGCCATATGATGCGAACATTCTACTTCCATGTGTTCATCCAAGAAAAATGCAAGCCTGTGTCCGGGCAAGGCTTATGCACGAATATTCATAACAGCTTGGTTGGAATAACCAAACCCTACATAACAATCTGCTTGTCGATCAACAAGTCAGCAGGGGGGAAAAAAAACTATCAAATCTCCACAAGTGGGCTATTATTCAGCAATAAAATGAGACTAAAAGGTGGGTTTAACTATAGAAATCAATCATCCTGGCCAGAGAGATGTACTAACAAGGGTTGAGGTGCTTTCCCTGTATGTGACCAACCACGGTTCAATCCCCAGCCACGTATGGGGCCCTGAGCACTTCCAGGAGTGATCCTGAGCACAGAGACAGGAGTAACCTTGAGCACCAGCACAGTACCCCCAAAAACCCCACAACAAAAAAAGTCTATTGATGAACTTGCTCTCCTTTGAGGGGAGTCAAACTCAAAGAAAGAGGAGAGAGGTAGGGAAGTGCTGAGGGGTTACTCATAGCCCTGCCATGAGAAATCTCTCTGGACAGTGCTCAGGGAACCATATGTCATGCTGGGGATCAGACCGTGATTGGCCGTACAGACCTGCTCTTTTAATAAACTATGGAGCCGGAGCCACAGTACAGCAGGTAAGGCTTTTTCCTTGAATGGGGATGACCTGGTTTTATCCCCAGCACGCCATAAGGTCCCCCAAGCATCACCAGGAGTAAGCCCTGAACACTGCTGGGTATGCCCCCAAAACAAAGAGAACAAAGAAAAACAAGGAGAAAATATTGATGAAATATTGATGAAAGAAGGAAGGAAGGAAGGAAGGAAGGAAGGAAGGAAGGAAGGAAGGAAGGAAGGAAGGAAAGAGAGGGAGAAAGAAAGGGAGAAAGAAAGGGAGAAAGAGGAGAGAGGTAGGGAAGGAGGAAGCAAGCAAGTGAGCCTGTTTCTACCATTCAACATCCAGGCAGGGATGAAGCTCTGTGGTTGAATCATGCTCTCCATATATGCGGCCCTGGCATCCATCCACCCAGAGCACCACAAATAAAAATAATCGCAACACATAAAAAAACATATAAGCTAAAAAAAAGTATAAAATCCAATATCCACTGAATGCCAATTAGGCATGAAGAACAAAGCATCAAGCTAGAGGGAGAGAGAGGGAGGGGGACAGAGAGAGGGAGGGAGACAGAGAGAGAGAGAGAGAGAGAGAGAGAGAGAGAGAGAGAGAGGACACTGCTTTCATCTTCGATGTCTTCACACAAACCCCCAGTAAACAGAATACTTAAGGATGAAAGGTCACACTGCTTCCTTTCAAGGCTGTCAAACTGCTTCTCCTATTCAACAGCGAACAGAGGGCAGACACCTCAATAGAAAATCAAATGAAGTGCGTAACTCTGGGAAAAGGGGGGAAAAATAACTTATCACTTATAAGCAATGACATTGTGAGCACAGAAAATACAGGTTATGCTATGGAGGTGCCGGGGAAGCAACAGGAAAATGGAAGAAACAGAAGGGTTACCTACCTAGGAGATCAGTTTTTAAGATGCTTGATAATAAACAATTAGAATTTTTTTAAAAAATAAACTATTCCTGCCGTCCACCCCACCCACACAAAGTAAGATGGAACTATTAAAAGTCAAAGTCAGGGGCTGGAGCAATAGCAAGCGGATATGGCATTTGCCTTGCATGTGGCCGACCTGGGTTCGATTTCCAGCACCCCATATGGTCCCCCAAGCACACCAGGAGTGAATCCTGAGTGCAGAGCCAGGAGTAACTCCTGAGCATCAGCTGGGTGTGACCCAAAAAGCAAAAAAAAAAAAAGTCCAAGTCAGACATGCAGAGCCTAGCATGTCCCTGAGAACTCTTGGAGCTCTCAAAGGTTTGGGGGTTGGGGATGGGGTGGGGGTGGTGGGAGGGATGCTGGGACCATTGGTGGCGGAGAATGGGCACTGGCGGAGGGATGGGAACTCGACCATTGTATGACTGAAACACAAGCATGAAAGTTTGTAAGTCTGAAACTGTACCTCACCATAATTCACTAATAAAAATTAAAAAAAAATAAAGACCTGAATTGAAACAAACAAACAAAAAAAGGTTTGGGGGCGCTTTCTATGGGGTGGGGGGGTTGCAAATAATATTAGAGGTAGTTTTGCCCCAAGCACCTTCTCCATAGCAGTGATCAGCCTTCAGGCCATTTCCCTACAAAGGAGTGACAAGTAAACGAGGGACCTTCGGAAGCACCTGAGGAAGCGAGGCTGGTCTCCGGGTGGCCTCTGCTGAGAGGTCCCGTCCCTGGTGGGCCACCCCCAAGCCCTTCTCTCCGCTGCTCTTGCCTTCGCTCATCGTGTCATATGGTGTTTTTCTTTTGTGAAATTTCATATTAAAGCACCGTGATTTACGTTACTCATAGTTGGGGTTTAGACAAAACGGATGTTCCAGCTCCGATCCCACCAGAGTGTCAAACTTCCCCCCCCCCCGTCAGTGTCCCCAGGTTCCCTGTCCTCCTAACCAGCGACCAGACGCACCACTCAGGCCAAGAGTGAGTGGTCAGCTGGCCAGGAGTTGCGGAAGGGGAGCAAAAGGGAGAGCAAGGGTGGGGGCTGGAGTGATAGCACAGCGGGGAGGGCGATTGCCTTGCACGCGGCCGACCCGGGTTCGATTCCCAGCATCCCATAGGGTCCCCCGAGCACTGCCAGGTGTGATTCCTGAGTACAGAGCCAGGAGGAACCCCTGAGCATCACCGAGTATGACTCCCCCCCCCAAAAAAGGGATAGCAAGGCATGACCACCCACAACAGAAACTGGAAGCAACAGGGTAGCAGAAAGGGCCTTCATGCCTGGCCCACAGCTCGCCCAGCTGACCCCCAGCATCCCATAGTCCCCTGAACATGGTCAGGAGGGATCCCTGGGTGCAGAGCCAGGAGGAAGTCTGGACTAAGCATCCTGGGGGTGACCTCCAAACTCAAAAAAAAAAGAAATTAAGAAACAAGACTCTGAAACTGCCAATATAAATGCACTAAATACACGCACGCTAAAGACGCTTGAAGTTGGCCAGAGAAAGTAGATGGAGCCCCTCATCAGTGAAGGCATGAAAGGAAGCGCCCAACGGGCACGGGATCTCCCACAGCCAAAGCGCTGAGCTGCGGTGAGGCGGTGCCTGAGTCCACAGCAGGGTCCCAGGAAGCCCAGGGACAGCCAGACCGGGCTCTAAGGGACCCTCTCGCTCTTCCTGCCAGGCCGCTGGGCAGTGCAAGCCAGGACCAGCTGTACCCAACCTGATGCCAGTGCAGGGGAGGAGAGGGGAAGAGGCGCGGGGGGGGGGGGGGGGGGGGGAGGAAGGGGAGTCGCAGGAGGGGAGGGCAGGGGAAGGAGGGAGAGAGGAAGCCCTGCCCGAGAAAGCAGAGCGAGGAAGCTCTTGCCTGTTGTAGCCAGACTTGGCCACCCGGGAGGGCACCGCTGCCACCCTCCTTCCCAGGGTCCTGTGCCAGTGCTCACACCCAGGCTCACCACCCTCCTCTTTCTCTTTCTGTTGGTTTGGGGGCCACACCCAGAGGTGTGCAGGGCTTCCTCCTGGCTCTGGGCTCAGGCATCACTCCTGGCAGGGCCTGGGTGATCCGACGTGGTGCCAGGGATCGAACCTAGCGTGGCGGCACCCCGGGCAAGTGCCGGAAACCCTGACTAGTGTCTCCCAGGCCCTGGATCCTGGCCTGGACCAGCATTGGGGTGGGTGAGGACAGTCAGGGAGGAGCCGGGCAGCCATAGAGAGCCACGTGGACGCAGGCCCTAGAGGCTCAGGTGCCACACACACGGGGTTTCCACCCGGGCACGCCACAGACCATGGAAGCGGGGTCCAAGCCAGACGCCCTCCACACCCCCAGCGGTCCTGCAGCCCCCACAGCCAACCCCGGGACCGGCTGGAAAGTCCACTTGGCCAAGTGGAGGCAAGTCTGGTGCGATCCAGGAACGATTTCCACAGTTTTGGTTGCCGGCCACGGGAAACGCGCCACTTTGGCCAAGGCTCGCTTTTTCAAGGTTTCTGACTCCTCAGAGGCCAAATATGCCAGGTGGGCACAGACAGGCTGTCCAAAAAGGTGTCTGTGAGGGGCTCTCCCACGGTGGGACCCCGAGATGGGGGGTTTCCTGTCTACCTACTCGGACGTTTCAGAACCTTTTTTTTTTTAACCACATAGCCTAAGTGGCGCTGGAAGGGAACAATTTGACACACCAGCACACTTTTCAGGACTTCCCCCCCCCCCCCCGCCAAAATAAGAACAAATTGCTTTTTAATTTCTGGTGGGAGCGAGGCTAGGCTGATTGCGCGGGCTCCGCTCTGAGCAGCCATTTACATGCTACAACTGCAGAGGGGCTGAGGGGGAAATTAACCTTCCCGGCGATTTGAAATCCTTTGATTAATTCCAAGTTGATGACCTTGTCGCCTGTAACAATAGAACTTTAATTCATCACACTCAGGTGGCCTCTAAGTAGGTTTCCACAATCACTAAACCACCAGCCAGTCAGGGCGATTTTGTGGATAGAATCCCTACTAATAAATACAAATTAAATGAAGCCTATCAGAAGGAACCTGATCCCAATACCAAACACAGTCGATTCTTCTCTTTTTCTGATTGGAAGGGCCACCGAGGTGTCCCCTGGAAGACTCTCGACCCCCAAGCTAACTCTGACTGTGAAGACAAACTCTGGCCCGCAAACACTAGCCGTAGCAACGGAATCCAAAACGCTCTGCTGGCCACGGCAAAG
The DNA here is from genome assembly GCF_029834395.1 of Sorex fumeus. Taxonomy (NCBI): domain Eukaryota; kingdom Metazoa; phylum Chordata; class Mammalia; order Eulipotyphla; family Soricidae; genus Sorex; species Sorex fumeus. The sequence continues at coordinate 3,721,311 of NW_026606154.1, read as the reverse complement.
TCTGCAGAACTGATTTTAGGTACTTGTTCTGTTGTGCTTTGCTTTGGTTTTTAGCTTGGGGTGGGGGGCACACCTGGCAGTGCTCAAGCCTCACTCCTGTCTCTGAGCTCAGGAATCGCTCCTGATGGGGCTCAAGAGACCGTGTAAGGTGCTGAGGACCCAACTGGAGTCGGCCACATCTAAGGCAAGTACCAGGGACTATCTCTCCAGCCCCAACTTCCATTTAATAGAATAGATTCGAAAGACCTAGTTTCACCTACTTTCCATCTACCAGCCATGGGAAAGGGCTGATGACATTTTTGACATGCTTGTCCTACTTTAGTCCTTTAATTTTATTTTTTGTTTATATGCCACAACTGGTGATGCTCAAGGCTTGCTCCTGGCTCTGTGCTCAGGAAATTTCTCCTGGTGATACACATTGTACCATATGGGTTGCCAGGTTGACCGTGTTCAAGGCAAACGCCTGGTCCACTGTTCCATGGCAACAGCCCATCCTACATTAGTCTTCAGCATGAAGTATGTGCTTTACACAAAAAGAATCACTCACCTTGATGCACCACCTCTTAAATACTCCACGGACTTACTTGACAGGTGACTATACCACGAGGGGGTGTGGCAAATATTAGGGAACGGCCACAGCAAATGTCTCTCTTGGAAAGCAGATGCTCCAGTTAAGCTCAGTTGCAAGGGACAAAAAAAAAAAAGAATAGCTTTATTCTTTTCTTTTTTATATTTTAACCATAACTTGCAGTGCTCACGGGCTACTCCCAGTTCTGTGCTTAGGGATCACTTCTGAGCACACTTAGGGGACCATGCAGTGGGAAGGGTTGGAACTTGGGTCTCCCCCATGCAAATTCTTTGCTCAGTGTGTGGGGGGAGTGAGGGGAGGGCTGGCTAGGGGAAGGGTTTCGCTCTGGCCCCTGGAGGGCTGGTTTGTGATCACAGACATGGCAACACTAGGGAGGCGCTCAGGGTGGCAGGGAGAGCTTGTTCAAGCTTTGCCATCATATGCCTCAGTTCCCTCTCTGGACAACGATGCTCAGATCATCAAAAAAGTCAATCTCAAAGTATGCACCTGTGGTGGGAACAACACTACAGCCGGGAGGCTGCCCTGCCCTTTGTGGGGCCAACCCCTAAGTCTTGAGCACCGCTGGGTGTGACCCCAATACGAAAACAACAATTCCACTCCGGCAGGGAGCTTGTGCCGGGAGTTTTATACGAACCAACAGCTCTCAGGCAGGCAGAGAGGAAGTTCAGGAAGACCCTGGCAGGCCGCGGGAAGTGTTTCCGGCTCAATCCAGGACATCCCGGGACCCACAACTGTCCCCTGGCACCAATGTGGTGGCCAGCAAATGTGCTCCTTGGGGCTGTGTGGGTGGGCAGACACCACAGAGCCATCCAGATCACCCCCCAGGGATGGAAGGGGGGAGGAGGGTTCCCAGCCCAGGGGCCGTCCAGACGCATGCGGGAGGCGCGCCTTGGCGCCTTCTCAGCTGTCTGGCCTCACTCTCCAGACTCTTCCCAGGACCATGACTGCCCCAGTGTCTCCCCTCTCAATCCTGTCTCCCCTCCCGCCTGGCAGAGGTGCCAACTGCAAAGGCCTCTCTCTAGTGAGCATCAAGGCCTCCGCCCCTCCGCAGTCCCGATCGGCAACACTAGGGTAAATCGCGGGACAGATGCCACTGGCCCTGGGCTCCTGGGGGCGTGGCCCCAGAGCAGGCCCAGGCCCTGTCTCCCCGCAGGGCACCACCAGCCGTGGGAGGGTGTGGGGCCGCAGGGCTTCCTCCTGGCTCTGCGCTCAGGGGTCCCTCCTGACGGTGCTGGGGGAACCCTGTGTGGTGCCGGGGACGAACCCGGGCCAGGCTCGAGCCTTAGCCTCGGAGGCTGTTTGGTCTGTGGAGGGTTCTTCGTCCTGCAGGGGCGCCGCCGCCAGACGCTGCCGGGAGGGAACCCCAGCTGCCCGCTCCCCTCGCATCTTGGACTTTCAAATTCTCAAATTTGCCCTTTACTTAAAAAAGTCAATGATTTCACCAAGAAAGTTTGATTAGTTTCTTTTACTTTCTGTAATGAAGTGCCATCCTTTTTACACTTGAAAGGATCTTTGTAATAATGCAACATTGATCTTTTGAATACAGATGAGCTAACCCAGATAATAGGATTTAGAATGAGAGAGAGAGAGAGAGAGAGAGAGAGAGAGAGAGAGAGAGAGAGAGGCAGCAGTGGGGTAGGAAGGAGATCTTTGAGGCTCCAGCTCCATCAACAGGAACCTTCCGCCCCGAGCAGCCGTGTGCAGCCCAGCTGGCGCCCTGGAGGAGGTGCAGGAGCCTGAGTCCTCTGGTCCAGGGCGATTTCACTCTGCCCAGCAACTGGAGAAGTTGGGGGGGGGGGGGGGGGAATGGGCGTGATCCCCAGACCAGCTCTAGCTCTGCCTTTCCCAGTCGGCACAGCTCAACGACTCAGTGGTCTGCAGGGACCTGGGGGCGTTCACCCAGCAGCTCTCGTGGAACTTCAGAAGAGACAGGGACACAGCAGCCCGACAGCACTTGATGGACAGGCCAAGTCACAGGCTGAGGTAGGGGGCAGGAGAATCAATGTGATCCCAGTGGCAGGGTGGGGGTGGGCTGGAGCAACATGACAGCGGGCAGAACACTCGCCCTGTACTCAGTCGCCCTGATTTCAAACCCCAGCACCCCCCAGCGTCCTCTGAGCAATCCAGGAGTGACCCCTGAGCACAGTCAGGAGGGGCCCGAAAACAAAAAAAAAAAAGGGACAGGAGAGAGAGAGAGTACAAAGCATCCTGCCCAGGAAGTGATAAACTGTCCTTTTTTTAGAGAAGTATCGATGATTCAGATCCTCTGCCCATTTTCACGCATTTCTTGTCGACTTTAAGTTGCTCAGACGTGACACAGAGGTACATTGTAATGTTATACACAACAGGTAGTGTGCAGAGTTACTTATGTTAGATGTGAACCCCTTAACGGATGGCAGCAAAGTGCTTTCTCCACACCCACCACGCGCGTCTTTACAAAGAATTTCTCAGACTCTACACACTGGCTCGGTTCAGTTACTGCATCCGAGCTAACGGCTGCAAGGGATCCTATTATGGCATCAGGCACCCATAGGCCACGGGGCCACCCCTCACCCAGATTTCCCCAGGGTGGTTTCTGGTCTGGGTGCTGCGGAGGTGGTGCCGGTCAGCAACACTCTTTCTCGCTTGACACCTCGTCTCCAGGTGAACCCAAGGTCTCCCACTGCCCCTGTCCCTGTCCAGTCTGGCCCTGAGGCCGGGCTCCAGTAAAGGCAGGGAAGCCTTCTCGAACTGAGCTGCCCTCCCCGCTGCCCAGGGCCTCTTCGGGGTGCTGGCGGAGAGGAGGAGCTTGCTTCCGCACTGGCTTACAAACAGAGGCTCGGGAAGAGCAAAGCTGAGAGTCAGTTTTCGCTGAAGTCGCTTCCTCTGCTGTTCGCCCTGGGCATCCGATGAGTGGACTTTCTGTCCATGCCTCTTGTTCTGGCCAAAAGACTGGTCAGTGGGACTCTCATCTCCCTCACGCCCTTCTTCCCCAGCTCCGTTAGGCAGCTGACACTTGCCACGGAGCCTTGGCAGGAGACTGCTAGTGAATCAGCCAGAAAAAAAGGCTTCTGCTGTCTAGATCCAGGGCATGCGTCAACGCCAGGCAATCCCATGTGCCCTGAGAAGGTAACCTGACGGGATGGCCATGAGAAGCTCCCCCACACCTCCTGGGGGATCAGACGGATCGCGGGGAATCCAGGCATCAGTAAGGCCTCCTCTGGCTCCAGAGCTGGGCACACATGACACAGAACTGGGCGCACAAAGACCGCCAGTGCTGGCGGGAATTGGAGGGTGCAGGGACCCTCATTCACTCCGGGCAAGAATTCCGACTGGCTCAGCCTGTGAAAAACAGTACGGACACTCCTTAAAAAAATTAGTAGGAGTTGAGCTTCCGAATGCTCACAAATGCCACTTCTTGGCAACGGCCCCAATTCAGAAGCAACATCTGCACCTGTGCCCGCTACAGCAGCCAGCATCTGCGAACGGCCCAAGGTCAGGAACAGCTGAGCGGACGCACACTCCAGGGCAGTATCCACAACGGCACACTGCACGGGAGGATGAAATCGAGCTGAGCGAGCAGAGGGAGAGGGTCAGACACGAAGTGACCTCCCTCAGATGTGGGGGAGCAAGCAGCAGGGCAGGGGCCTGACACAAACTCACAGGCAACAGAACTGTGCAGGGGACTGAGCTTACACGGCGGCCTGGAGGGGTTGGGGACCCTCTGGCCAGGGGTGTGGTGTTGGATCACTCGACGTGTATTGAATCACGGTGTCTGAAATAACAGGGAAGGAGGGAAGGATGCCCTGTGTGGAGAGCAGATGTGGCCACGGGAATCGCAGGGCTCTCCGAGGTGCCCGTGGCACTCTCCAAGGTGCTGAATGCGACCATTGAGAGCCGCCCTTGGCACTCTCCAAGGTGCTGAATGAGACCGCCAGGGAGGGTCATGGTGCTCTCCAAGGTGCTGAATGCAACAGCATTGTTCTCTCTCTCCTTTTGGGTGTTGTGGTCTGCAAAGGAGGCATTGAGTTTGAAACCATGCTTGCACTGTCCCCAGAAGCTCACCTGTCAGCACACCCAGGTGTCGTCTGCCTGACGCAAGGGTGCTGGTAACTGATTGATAATCTCATGGGTGCTTTGTGCAAAGGCAAATGAGATTGATTTCAGTGCCTGTGTCAAGCTCAGAGTCTAAAGGCAAGGTGGCAGTGGTCTGGTAACGCGAATGTGGTTGGCTGTGGCACTCTTCGAGGTGCTGGCTTTCGGGCTGTGGGTGACGCCTGCTGAGCTCACCGAGATGAGACTCTGCGGCCTGGCGCCCACATTCGCGTTACCAGACCACTGCCACCTTGCCTTTAGACTCTGAGCTTGACACAGGCACTGAAATCAATCTCATTTGCCTTTGCACAAAGCACCCATGAGATTATCAATCAGTTACCAGCACCCTTGCGTCAGGCAGACGACACCTGGGTGTGCTGACAGGTGAGCTTCTGGGGACAGTGCAAGCATGGTTTCAAACTCAATGCCTCCTTTGCAGACCACAACACCCAAAAGGAGAGAGAGAACAAAAGGGAATGCCCTGCCACACAGGCAGGGTGGGATGGGGGGGATGGGGGTGGGAGAGATATTATCCATGGTGGTAGAAAATGGACACTGGTGGAGGGATAGGTATTTGATCATTGTATAATCGAAACCCAAGCACAAAAAAATCGTAAATCTACAACTGTACCTCATGGTGTTTCACTAATAAATTTTTTTTTTAAATGTAAAAAAAAAATGGTTTCAAACAAAAACAAGAACCCCTGAGTGGGGGCTGGGGCATTAGTGCAGCATTTGCCTTGCAGGTGGTTGGCCAAGGTTCGATCCCCAGCAACCCACATAGTCCCCAGAGCCCCACCAGGAGTGATCCCTGAGCACAGAGCCTGGAGCAAGTGCTGAGCACAGCCAGGTGTGGCCAAAACCAAAACATAAGCCCAGGTTCACTCCTCAGAAAAACTCTGGTGTTCGGGGTTTTGTTTGTTTGTTTGTTTGTTTTGGCTTTTTGGGTCATACCTGGCAAAGCACAAGGGTTACTCCAGGCTCTGCACTCAGGAATTACCCCTAGCGGTGCTCAGGGGACCATATGGGATGCTGGGAATCGAACCTGGGTTGGCCGCATGCAAGGCAAACGCCCTACCCGCTGTGCTACTGCTCTAGCCCCTCGTTATTTTTTTTTTTAAATTAAACCAGAAGAATCTTGTGCATTCAAGGTGGCAGCTGGTTAGCAAAGAGATGACATTCACTCCTCGAGCCAGAGTTGCTGGGACAGACCAGCTAGGCTCCCAGCACCAACCTCTGCACTTTGGGGGACAACCCCATGGGCCCTACAAGACACAGATCCCTGGGAGCCGGCCACCGGCAGAACAGGTGTGGGCAAAGCCTCAATCCAGCACTCCTGCGAGCCAGGGTGAAGGGATGAAGGGCCAGGAGGCAGGGAGGGTCTGCTTTATCATCCTGTGACACTTCCAATGAAACGCAAAATGCACAGAATACCCTGCACCAGGGTCAAGGTGGGGACAAACGCCGTCCAGCTCGTCAGCATGCCAAGCTCCAAAACCACCCACGTCAAGGGCCAACCAACCACCTCAGCTTTATCAGTATCAAAAATGCTTTAAAAAAAAATACAGTATAAAAATCCAACTCTCTGCCCCCTTTCTACCTGCAAGTGTGAAATTTCCCCCATGAAGTCTAGCAAACGCGCCTTCTGTCTGAGGGCCGCGCCAGCCTCTCTTACGCGTGGCAACATTGCCCCCGTGTGGGGGAAACGCGCGATGCAGCAGTTTGCCAAAGGTGAGGGATTTGTTTTGTTTTCTTCCGGGAAGGTTAAGTCGAAGAAATGTGCTATTCATAAATATAAATCATTTATGATGTGGGACAACGCAGGAAGAAAATTTCATTTTTAAGCTTACATAACTATCCCTCCAAATAAAACTCCCATCTCAACTGAGAATTGGTCTAGGGAACTGAGTACTTATAGTATTTTATTTTATCAAAACCATCCCCAGGCGCTGGGCTGGGCTTCCTTCCACACCCAGTTTCCTTGCGAAAGGGAGAAGACAGTGGCTGGGGGGCGAGGGGTGCGTGATCAGGGAGAGCCTGGTAGGCGGGAGGAGCAGCTGGGTGGGGTGGGGTGTCTGCCCCACTCCCCAGGGAGACCACCCAGACAGAACCAGCACCGAGCAGGGCAGACCGAGTAGCTGCCCCAGGCTCCTCTCGCCGTCCCCAGCAGGACTCCCTGGGAAAGCTCCTGTGAGCCTAGGTGGTGCTCAGGGCGCTTCTCAGCCACCCGACCTGGTGCTCATGCCAGGACCTGAGGGTGTGGTGCTGCTCTGCCTGACGTTCGGGGTGGGGGGCGGCACCTGAAGTACTCAGAGGTGCCCCTGGCTGTACCCTGCAAAGCCCAGTGGACCACGTGGTGGTGGGGATGAAACCAGTCCACTCTAAACCTCTCATGTGCCTGAACCCCTATCCGGTGTCCCAACCTTAAGACCCTTCAGGTTCAGAGAAGTATCACTGAGGTGTGACAGACCCCCCCAATTAACCTACCGAATCACATACCAAAATGAAGCTGATGTTACAAGTGCTCGGAAGAGAGGCAAGAGAGCAAGAAAGGGGGCTGAGGAATCGGGATTGGGGGGAGGAGTTGGGGGCCGAGGTCCGAGGGGACCCTCCACTGCCTGAGCCTGCTGCCTCTGGAAGGCACAAGGGTCCCGCACAAGCTCCCCTTCCTTGTAGTTCCTTCAGCTGGTGACGACGGGAGTGACCAGGGACCGACTTGGGCCTTCTGTCAAAACACAGAGGAAGGGCTGTAGAGAGGACAGCCTGCATGCAACACCCTGTGGGGTCTCCTGAGCCCCACCAGGAGTGAGCACCAAGTCCCTTGAGCCCCATGAGGAGTGAGCACCAAGTCAGGAGTCAATCCTGAGCATAGTCTGGAAGAACACCCCAAACAAAACAAAAGCAAAGCCCAAAGTGGAGGAGTTCCATGTGCAGAAGAAGGGAGCTTCCCTACCCGGGCTCTCGCTCAGCCCGGGCTCCCTCCCAGATGAACAGGCCCTGTCGGCAGAGACGCTCTCCTGGGCCCACAGCAGCGGGCCCCTCCCTGGGGTGGGCTCTAAACTCGCCCTGGGAGAGAACATTTGCACACAATGGGTCAGCTAATGGGCTGAGGTCCGACAGGGAAGTGCGCAACTCACAAAAATAATCCAATGACCCCACCCACAAACGGGGCTACACGGCCCAGAGGCAGATGAAATAGAGCTCACCATCACTCATGGTCAGGGAAATGCAGTCCAAACAAATGCAGGAGAACTCCCAGAACAACCACCAACTGGGAACTCTTTGGCACTATTACAGCAACATGGGAAGATGCCATTGTTGACAACATTGACGAGGAATACGACCGACTGGTTCAGCACCTCCATGAATGTGCGAGGAACGCCAAGAGAGAGATAGCCACAAAAAATCGCCTATCTTAGAAAACTCTTGAGCTAATTCGCCAGCATACCTCAGGCAACCACAAGCTAACGTCCGAGCTCGAGCTCGCAAAGCAGTGCAGAGATGCGATCAAGGAAGACCTCAAAGAGAGAAGAGCAGAAGTACTGGTAGATGCGGCAGAAGCCAGGAAAAGTATTCGTAATGCCCGCCTGTCCTTCGCCAACTACAACACCAAGATGACTGCCCTCCGACGTCCTGATGGATCCATCACATCCTCCAGAACGGCAATGGAGATTATCCATGACTTCTACTCAAATCGCTTCGACAGCCATGTCCACTTGCCGACATACCAAATTTCACAGGATAGATATGTCGTTCCCAACGTTCTCCCTTCCGAAATCTGACACGCCATTTCGTCGGTAAAGAAACAAACAGCACCCGGCCCAGACAAGGTCAGACCTGAACACCTGAAGAACCTGCCGTCAGTACTCATCAATACACTGGCTCGGCTCTTCACTCGCTACCTGTCTGAATGCAAGGTTCCGTCCCAATGGAAAACCAGCAGGACCGTACTACTGTTCAAGAAGGGAGACATCCATGTCATTGGCAACTATCGCCCGATCTGCCTATTGTCTGTCATCTACAAGTTGTTCACTCGAGTCATCCTAAATAGGATTGGCAGAACACTAGATGAAGGACAACCATGCGAGCAAGCTGGGTTCCGCAAAGGATTCAGCACCATCGACCATATCCACACAATAACCAAGCTCATTGAGGTTTCTCGGGAGTTCAAGATGCCGCTCTGTTTAACGTTCATTGATTTAAAGAAGGCCTTTGATTCTGTTGAGACGGAAGCGGTCATTGAAGCCTTAGCCAATCAGGACATTCAAGCCCAATACATCAGGATCCTCCATGAGCTGTATTGTGGATTCACTACCAGGATCTCACCATTCTACAAAGAAGTGATCATTGATGTCAAGAGAGGGACGCGGCAGGGTGATACCATTTCACCGAAACTCTTAAATGCCACCCTCGAGAACATCATGCGACGACTGGAATGGGAAGGAATAGGAGTGAAGATAGATGGTCGGCAACTACACCACCTCTGCTTTGCTGATGACATTGTTTTAATAACACCAAACATCAGCCAAGCGGCACAAATGCTGGCCGACTTTGACCGTGAGTGTGGAAAGGTAGGACTACAGCTGAATCTTATGAAGACAATGTTTATGAGAAACAGCCTCGTTCCTGACGCCCCATTCGCTCTCAATGGAACGACCATCTCCGAATGCAACAGCTATGTGTACCTAGGTCGAGAGGTCATCATGACAAATGACCTGGCACCCGAGCTGCGCAGGAGGAAGAGAGCGGCTTGGAACGCCTTCAAGAACGTCGAAGAAATAGCTAAGAGGACGAAGAACCTCCGCTCCGGGCACATCTCTTTGATTCCACTGTTCTTCCTGCATTAACATATGCCTCAGAGACCTGGGCCCTATGCAAACAGGATGAGAATGCTATTCGGGTCTCCCAAAGAGGAATTGAAAGAGCTATGCTTGGAATATCACGTTTCACTCAAATAAGAGAAAGAATCCGGAGTTCTGACATCCGTCGACGATCAAGAATCGGGGACACTGTCTCATTTGCCAAGGTGTCAAAAATCAGATGGGCTGGTCACGTAATGAGATTTAAAGACGACCGCTGGACTAGAGCTGTTACCGACTGGATTCCACGGGATGTCAAAAGACCGCGTGGCCGCCCACCTACCAGATGGTCAGACTTCTTCGTCAAGATCATGAACAATCGGTTTGAGGCTCTTCATGTTCCCAGAGCGAACAGATGCCATTGGGCTACACTAGCACGCGACAGGGACAAATGGAGACGTTACTGGTGCCCGCTCGAGCAAATTAACGACTAACGGGAAGTTAAGTGAAGTGATTAAGTGAAAAATCCAGGGACAGAGTGATAGTATAGCAGGTAAGGCATTTTGCCTTGCATGAGGCTGAACTGAATGGGTTCAATCCCTGGCATCCCATTTGGTCCCCTGAGCATTGCCAGGAGTGATTCTTAAGTGCAGAGCCAGGTGTAACTCCTGAACACCACTGGGTGTAAACCAAATAATAATGAAAATAATTCACTAAAAAATAAATTTAAGAAATAAATATAATTTTAAAAATGTGTCTTGGGGCCTGAGAGATAGTACAGCAGGTAGGGCATCTGCTTTGCATGCTGCTGACCTGGGTTTGATCCCTGGCAACCCATGCGGTCCCCTGAGCACCGGGCGGGGGGGAGTAATTCCTGAGTGCAGAGCCAGGAGTCACCCCTGTGCATCTCCAGGTATTATCCAAAAAGACAAAAAAAAAAAGTCGCTGGATTTTGTTCAGTTCAGAAAAAAAAGTCATACATGTGGGGCTTCCATAAAAGCAACATGGGACGAATGAAAACCTCAAACCCTTTTCCTAGAAAAGCAAGATCTTTTGAGGGGTCAGAGAGACAGCACAAGTGAGAATACCACATCGATGGGTGTGACCCCCAAACCGAAAGGAATTAAAACCTGGCCTTTCCTACATGAAGCTATTCCACTTGTTAGCATCTACTTCAAGAGCCCCCAAACAGTATCTGGAAGAGACACTCTGCACCCCCACATTCACTGCAACATTTTTTAAAAATTTTTATTAGTGAGACACCACGAGGTACAGTTGTAGACTTACAAATTTTTGTGCTTGGGTTTCAGTTATACAATGATCAAGTACCCATCCCCCCACCAGTGCCCATTCTCCACCACCACGGATCCCAGTATCCCTCCCACCCCCATCCCCCCATGCCACCCTGCTTCTGTGTCAGGGCATTCCCTTTTGTTCTCTCTCTCTCCTTTTGGGTCCTGTGGTTTGCAAGAGAGGCATTGAGTGGCAATCATGTTTGGTCTATAGTCTACCTTCAGCATGCTTCTCCCATCCTGGAAGGATCCTCCAAACACCCTTTATTTGGTGCTCCCTTCTCTATCTGAGCCACTGCAACATTCTCCATAGCCAAGATCTGGCAACACCTCAAGCACCCAGAGGTGGTGAGTGGGTGAGGAGATTATGCGTGGACATAATGGGACTCTGCTCGGCTCAGGGTAAACAAGGAGTCCCGTGATCCGCCACCCGTGGGTGCAGCTGGAGAGAAGCCTGCAGAGTGAGGTTAGTCAGGGGAGGGACAGACAGAGAACGAGAGGCAGGATCTCACCTGGGGATAAAAAGCAGCACCGAAGGGGAACAACAAACGGCCAAAGGCAACTGACCTGAGAAGTGGAGCCCGAGCACAGAGCCCTGAGCACTGCGGCCTAGCCAACAGGGTTTGATCCCCAGCACCATACAGAGTCCCCCAAGCACTTCCAGGAGTGACCTCTGAGCTCACCTCGGAGTGACTCCTCCCAGAAAAGAGAAATGAGGAAACTATTTAAAATTAGGTTATAACTGGGGAGGGGGGCAGGGGTGTAATTTGATGGGACTGACTGATACACAGCAAAGCCTGGCAAGCTCCCCACGACATATTCGATATGCCAAACACAGTAACAAGTGTCATGATGGAGACGTTGCTGGGCCCGCTCGAGCAAATTGATGAACAACGGGAGGACAGTGACAGTGACAGTGACTGATATCCTTCTAGAAGGTTCTGGGAGATGAACTCAAAGAGCTGCTTTGCATGCTAGAGCCCTGGATTCACTCCCAGACCCCAGCAGTCCCACCAGGAATAGTCCCTGGGAACAGCTCCCGTCACTGGGCAGAGCCCTGAGCACCAACAGGTGTGACCCAGAAGGGAAAGCAAACCAACACAAGGAAGAAGAGAAATAAGCAATTCTCGGCGTATGCAAGCAGAGAGGAGGGTGGACCCAGGAACAGGGCCTGGGAGCCAGAATCTTTATCTGCCACTCCTGCCCCTATAACTAAGAGAAAATAAATGTGTGTGGTTTCAACCCCATTTCTGTTATCTCGTAGTAGCAGCACAAACTGACTGACACATCACCCGTTATTGCCTTGTTTTATTCTTTAAACCACAGAAAACCCACCAGGCTTGCGCAATGCCCAGTCCCTGAGCTTTAACGGTTACTTCCCGTCTACAGAGCCAGGGCTGGGGGCAGGGGGGGCACTGTCCCACTCTAGAGCTCTACTAACCATGTGGGGCACGGTTGGATTCAGACTCAACCTGTCTGAGGGGCTGGTTCTGTAAGACTCAAAATCATGTCCTTGGATTACCAAGTAAATGTGTCATGAAAACACGTGAGAACCAATGGGGGGGGGGGGGGGGGGGGCGGGCTGCCTGGTCCCATCAGGCCTGCTTTGGTGTGAATTACAGGAAAGCGACAGAGAGAGGAGATCCTGCCCCTTGTTTAGCTCTCATGCTTAGAGACACACAAGGGACGGCAGAGGCCTCACTGCGACACAAGTGGGACAAAAAGCCCACAGAAAGCAGCATCTCACCTACGCTTCACAGGACCCTAGAAGGAGCAGCACATCACACTACAAGTGGCTCCTGGGGAGGTGGCGGCAGGGGACCGGGTTGTCACATTTTTCACTGAATTCCTAGGAGCCAGACTTGGGTTGATGAGCAGCTCAGCTAAAACCAGACCACCTAGGAGGCCTGGGACAGAACCCAGGTGGGATGAGGCAGGGTTCTGTGGCAGGAGAACCCCTCTCAGCTGTACCCTCACCAGCCCCAAAACTGCTGTCTCAGAAAGGGAAAGCCCCCACTGACGTTTCATAGATTGGCTCGACCCCAGAAACACAACACACACAGCACGCTGTTCGGCTTGAAAAAAAAGAAAAACTTAGGTGTCAGCACCGTCCATATCCATTTCAATCCTCTGTTGACTTAAATAGGGAAAAGAGAAGAAAAGGAAGACCACGTAAGACCGAGAAGCAAGCAGGCAGCCAAAGGCAGAACCATTATAAATGAAATCATCTAGCTTGTAGATGATTGGGGGTGGGGGGAGGGGAAGACCTGGTGCTCTGCATTTGACTTGAAAATTGCCTTGAATCCTGCCAATAATGACATCATTTCTCTCTGAGATAAAAGGGTTACAGAAAGGCCATCCATAACAGTGCAGGAAAGTGGGTATGCGCATGCACGCGCGCGCGCGTGTGTGTGTGTGTGTGGTGTGCATACACACACATGTATGCACACTGTCACCTCCTCTCATTCACCAACCATGACCTCAGCCTGCAGCCCCAACTTTGCAGAAGGGGGGGGGGGGACAGCCCTTTTGATTGGGTTCTACTACTCTTAATGTAACAAGGTCTACACCGGCATTAATGTTTGTGCTCTGGGTGTACAAAGTTACTGCACCTTCACCACCACCAAAGTGCCAAGGTCCCTTCGCCTCTGTCCCTGGGCCTGTCATCCTGTTCCTTCCCCTCACCGCCCCCACTTAGCCACCTCGGTTCGGCCCTTGGCATCCAAGGGTTTTCTTCCACTGGACACAAGCCATCATTCCCCGGCTTTGTTTCTTCCCTCCCTCACTTGCCCTTCTCAGGTACTTCACTTAACACGCCGCCCTCCAGGTCCATGCACATGGTAGCCAAAGGCAAGCTTTCACTGTCCTGTTAGCTGAGTCCTGTCCCATTGTATACACATATCACAGTTTCTTCATCTACTCCTCTGTCACTGGGATTTGGGCTGTTTCCGATCTCGGCTATTATAAAGAGTGCTGCAGAGAACCAAGCACATATCTTTCCTAAATACTGTTTTGTATTCTTAGGATAGATGCCAAGATTGGCATCTATCATTGGGTCATATGAGGGTCCTGCATTTAATATTTTGAAAAGTGTCCCTACTGTTTTCCAGAGAGCAGCCCACCAACAGTGAATTCGGGTTCCTTTTTCACAGCATCCACTCTAAAACTGGTTGTTTCTGGGGCCAGAGCAATTGGGCAGCGGGTAGAGCACTTGGCTTGCACTTGGCCGACTAGGTTTGATCCCTGACACCCCATAGGGTCCCCTGAGTCCCACCAGGATTGATCCCTGAGTGGAGAGGCAGGAGTAAGCCCTGAGCACTGCTGACCATGGCCCTCAAATAAAAAATAAATCAATACAATGAAACAGGTTGTTTCTGGTGTGAAGTGACATACGCTGCTGCTTCCATCAAATCCCTCTGAGGTAAAGGTAAAGGTAAAGGCCCTCCCGTTGATCGTCGATTTGCTCGAGCGGGCCCAGTAACGTCTCCATTTGGAGACTTTGTTGTTACTGTGTCTGGCATATCAAATACTCTCGGTAGCTTGCCAGGCTCTCCGAGAGGGGCGGAGGAATCGAACTCGGGTCGGCCATGTTGGCCGCTTGTAAGGCGAACGCCCTACCCGCTGTGCTATCGCTCCAGCCCAAATCCCTCTGAGAACAGTGCTAATGAGCACGTCTTCACCTGCATTTGGGCCCACATGTCCTTAGAGTTATGGGTAATCTACCTAGAAATAAGCAATTCTTGCTATCGCTCCAGCCCATGGTAATACTAATTGTAAAAAAAACTGTATTTTTCTTTTTACTGACATATTAGCCAGTGGGTGTAACCAAAACACCAATGTGAAAGATAAGGCTTGCTACTGCCATTCCATGGGTATATTCCCAGTAAATGAGTTAAAGAATGGGACTTTGAGATTGCTGCATGCGCCTTCTACGAGCACCAAGAGAAGAAACCCGAACTCACCACGACCTGTCAGAGGACTCACATCGATATACCATAACATCCACACAGTGGCAGGGTACTCAGCCATTTCTTTCTCTTTTTTGCAATCAGATCATTGGTTGCAAACTAGACTTTTGCTGATGCATATAAAAAATAAGTATTATACAGGGCCGCTAAGCAATAGTACTCGCCTTGCATGCCGCCAAGCCAGGTTAGATCTCTGGCATATCATCGGGTCTCCTGGGCAACACGGGGTGTGATCTCTGAGCACAGAGACAGGAGTAAGCCCTGAGTACCACTAGGTGTGCACCCCTCCAAAAAAATAAATAAATAAAAGCAAAGGAAGCTAGTATATAAAGGATGCCCAATGCGGGGACAGGGGGAAGTGTCTCGAGGATGATGTGGACATCCCATCATTAGATGCTCTCAAGAGGGTTGAAAGAGGTCTCTGGAAACCGCTGCTTCACAGTCAACAAATGTAGGATTTACCAGCAGTTAAAGGAGAAGCTTCCCTGAGCTCCTTCCTGCCAAGGGTCTCGTGCTAGAGTTGTTTTTAACATGTGCACACAGCCACGCTCTCTGAGGCACTGCTGCTGCAGATGGTCTGCAAGCACGCTCGGAGTAGCCTGCTTTCTGTGCTCCGGACGCAGGGCACACAGCAGGGCAGGAGTAAGTGCTCCAGTCTGAGCCCAACCTCACGGAGCTTGAAGACAGGAGGCCTGCCTCCAGCGGCCTGTTCGAAATAAGTAAGTACAGGAACCGAAGTGATGAAACAACCCTCCGCACAATCTGGGGCTTCAGTTTCTGCCTCTCTTGTGATTGTGAGCGCAGTCTCCTCAGGGACCTGAGGGCAATCATATTTTGCATCAAGAGCCGATCTTGCTCTGTGATTATTCACAATTTTTTTTTTTTGCAAGGAAGGAAGAGTTCGTCTCCCAGCTTGATCATAAACTCCTGTGGTATTCGGAAGGTTTAAAGGGTTTTGTTTTGTTCTGTTTTCCTTCTAATGACACTGGAAGAGAGAAGCTGTGCGTGGCAGTGGTGTCGGGAGAAGTACCCCCTGGGTGAAAGACGAAATACTCTTCCTTCCCTGCTCTGTTCCATACCTGGCATCCAAGTCCTTCTCCCCGGAGACCACAAGTGGAGCTCAGAGAGTAAAGGACCTTCTGCTTTGTTACCAGAAGTTTTGTTTGAACGCTGTGGGTCTTCACACACTGCCAGCAACGAACACGTCGCTTTGCCCAGTGGTACATCCTCAGCCCCTCCCCAGACCTACTGAGTCAGTCCGCTGTGCTTGAAGCGCTCTGAGTTTTAACAACTGCTGGGGGGTGGGGGGTAACAACAAGTCTCAAAAAGGGAGATGTTACTGGTGCCCGCTCGAGCAAATCGATGAACAATGGGAGGACAGTGCTACAGTGCAGTGCTATTGTTTATTATTGTTAAAACTGATCGCTGGGAGGCGCGCCAGGTTGATCCCCGTGTCCTCTGTTGGTTGTGCCCCTTGCTCACTCCCGGGAACCTGTGTGCACCGGTGATGCACAAAAAGCCATTTCTCCAAAGAGAAGTCACACTACTGGAAAGCTCAGGGGCGTGACACTGATTTTAAGCACTGGGCCAAGGGGTCCAGTTGATACCTTTAGAATTCAGCACCCCGTGACCCCTCTCAAACTCTGGACTCCACTGCCGCCAGTCTGAGCCTGGGGAGAGTGCTGAGACAAGCCGGCAAGGACGGCCACTGAACGCTGACCCGGAACGCTCTCACATGAAATAAGAGAAAATTCCTGAGTCACAGGCCAAGTGCCGGAGAAAAGACAAATTCACGCCACTGGGCCCTACCTACCCTTGTTCCAGTCCCTCTGCAGGGAGATGTGGGGGTGCTCTGTGCAGGGGCGACATGGGATCGGTCAGCAGGGAGGGAAGCCTCCGCCCACAGACCCTGGACTCTACATTACCCGCCCCCCTACCTCTGCGTGCTTCACTAGGCAGGAGCACTGTGATGCTCCCTTTCCTGACCCATTCCATCACTCCCACCCTGAAGCAGACAAATATGCGAGGAGGCAGTGCAGGCCGGAACTACTGCAGTGAAAAGGTGCATCTAATGTTGTGTAGTGCTGACACCTCAGCCCCCCTACTGACAACCAGAGGAAGTTGGGACACTTGAGAGCAACTATTCTAGTTACCAGAATACTAGACGCAGGGGGGCGTGAGGAGAACAGTCAGATCCAGGGTTTCCAGAGACCTGCATGTGGCGGGGTGGACGGCAGTAACAGGACTCGGGACAAAAGCACCTTCTGCAAGATTTCGGCGGAGGGGGTTAGTCTCCCCGGGCCTTTTATTTACCAGCAGAAATCGAATAAACTTACAGCCCAGAGCCCGCTCAGTAAAGGGATTCAAAGACATAGTGCATGCAAAGCACCTACCGCAATAATATAATAAATACATGATGTGTGTGTGTGTATACACACACACACACACACACACACACACACACACCCCTGAAAAATCAGAAAAAAATCAAAGACCTAGCAAGGCATCTATCTTCTTTATTTTATAATTTACCTTACAGTGCAGGCACCTTGGAGTTTCCAAAATACCCTTGCAAGCATCAATTATTACCATAGAAAAGGGGCGAACACTGTCAACAAAATCTGCTGCTCCTGTTCTTTCTTTTTGCTTTTAATGTTGTCTTAAAATAAACATGCTGAAACAAGAGTGAGGAAAATGAAGCAGGATGAAAAGGCAGCCACCGGAGTTTAGGAAAAATTACAAACCGTGCATCAAAGGAGGAATTAATTTCTAAAACATGTAAGGAGCAGGACAACTCAATAGCAGAATTGAAAAAAAAAAAACCTCAATAAGGATTAAATACTCACACAGGAAAAAAAATTTTGAAAAAAGAACCCACAAGTAAAGGACAAACAAGTTTATGGAACCATGAATACTGCTCATCAAGAGGGAAATTTGGATCAAAAACAAAGAGAGTCACCCACTAGGGCGACTGTCACAGGACAAAGAGAGC
Source organism: Sorex fumeus (assembly GCF_029834395.1). NCBI lineage: Eukaryota > Metazoa > Chordata > Mammalia > Eulipotyphla > Soricidae > Sorex > Sorex fumeus. The sequence goes on along the minus strand of NW_026606154.1, from coordinate 3,703,597 downwards.
ACTCCTCTCTGAGAAGTCCCGGGAGATCTGCGGCGGGAGGAACGGGGAGGTGGCTGGTGGGAAGGGACCGTGTCAGTGGCGCAGCCCAGCGGGCCACCGTGGGGACACTTCTCAGAGCGTTGCAACAGGACCAGCAGCAATCCCACCTGGGAGCATTTCTGCCAGAGAACTGCAAGAATCCAGAGGGAGCCTCTGCTCCTCCCACACTGCCCAGGCCCACCCAACAGGTCACAAAACTGGGGGCCATACCAAAATATTGAGTTTTGTTTGTTTGGGGGCCACACCCAGCTCTGCTGAGATCTCGGGGACCATAAGTGGTGTCGGAATCTAACCCAAGTAGGCTGCATTGCAAGGCAAGCTTTATTCCGTTGTGCGATCCCTCCAACCACATCAACTGGACTATTATTCAGCCTTAGGCGGTGGCAGGGGAGGGGGGTCAAGGAAGGAAATTCTGAGGCTAGAAGGATAGTACAGTGGGTAGGGCACTTGCCTCACACATGGCCAACCTGGGTTCAATCCTCAGCCCCCCCTTATGGTCCCCTAAGCCCCAACAGGCATGATCCTTGGTCGCAAGAGACAGTGGCACAAAAAAAAACCAACCCAAAAGAAAAGGAAATACTGCAATATAGTATACTGTGGAAACCTAAGGACAGTGTGCTAAGTAAATTCCTCCATCACAAATATGAACAAAAGAAATTTTGTTGGTTACGAACAAATGGGCTGGAGCTACAGCACAGCGGATAGGGCGTTTGCCTTGCGCGCAGCCAGCCCAGCCCAGCTGGGTTCGATTCCTCCGCCCCTCTCAAAGAGCCCGGCAAGCTACCGAGAATATCCCGCCCGCACGGCAGAGCCTGGCAAGCTACCGGTGATGTATTCGATATGCCAAACACAGTAACAACAAGTCTCACAATGGAGACGTTACTGGGCCCGCTCAAGCAAATCAATGAACAACGGGAGGACAGTGACAGTGATGAACAAACATTCCTTGGGTGCCCGTATGGAAGAAGCAGACACTGTCGGACTCAGAGAAACAGACAGAGCCGAGGAGTCCCGGGGACTGGAGATTTGCTGACCAGCAGCGTAAGCTCAGTTAAGGGGCTTCTGGGCAAATTGTAGAGGCCAGCCACACAGCGCCCTGCCTATCTGCAGCTGGCAATACTGCAGCATACACACAAGGAGCCACCACATGCCAAGTATTCTTACTGCAAAATAATAATAATAATAATAACAACAATAATAACTTTAAGTTGCAGTGAGAAACCCCGAGCTCCAGAGCCGACAGTAGGGCAGGAATTAGGGATGTATCTGCTGCCGGAGGCGCGGCACGGAGGGGTCACTGCCCGAGACCGGACTCAGAAGCACCCCGAGGCTTCCTTAGCAGCTGGGCATCACAGTGCTAAGGCTGTGATCTAACGAGGCGTGTGTGCGATGCTGGGGATTGAACCCGCGGCCGCACACAAGCATCTCCGAAGGCGGAGCAGCCGCCCTGGCAAAGGGTTCTTTTGATAAGCCAATAAGCCAGAACACAAATCCTGATAGATGTCATCCCCCTAAAAATAATCACAGAGAAAAGACATGGACTTATTTCAATAATGATGCCAATTTTTATGCTCCAGGCTTTTTTTTTCCCCCCATAAGGATGTTTAAATCATTTAAATAGAAGACTAATGTGAGGGATTAGTTCTGACGTACCTATTGGAGGTTAAAACAATGTAGTATTAAAAGAAGATAACTGGTTTCGACATAATGGGATACTCGGAGGTTATTAAAATTAATGGAGGAGATAAAAATGTAGTCTACAAAAATACTATCTAGGTGGGGGAGGGTGAAGTCACGGAGCACAGCAATAGCATGGCATGTTTTCAAATGGATTTTACTTTTCTTTTGGACAGCTCCGGGTTGGGGGGGATCGCTTCTGGTGATGCTTCGGGGGGGGGAGTACGTGGTGCAGGGGATCAAGCCTAAGCCTCCCATGTGCAAAACATGAATCAATCCACTGAGTGATCGCTAAGGCCCTCGAGTGTTTTTTTCAGAACAGTACGCATAAAATATATCCTTATCAGTACCAGGAGGATTACTCCATGGCTTAGAGGTCAGCCAGGCATTCTATGGGAAAGGGCAGCTCAGATAGAGAAGGGAGCACCAAATAAAGGGTGTTGGGAGGATCCTCCCAGGATGGGAGATGCATGTTGAAAGTAGACTATAGATTGAACATGACTGCCACTCAATGCCTCTTTTGCAAACCACAGCACCCAAAAGGAGAAAGAGAACAAAAGGGAATGCCCTGCCACAAAGGCAGGGTGGGATGGGGGGATGGGAGTAGGAGGGATATTATCCATGGTGGCGGAAAATGGGCACTGGTGGAGGGATGGGTATTTGATCAATGTATAATCGAAACCCAAGCACAAAAATTTGTAAGTCTACAACTGTACCTCATGGTGTCTTACTAATAAAATTTTTTAAAAAATATCCTTAATCTGGGAGAGGGGGTGAGCTACTACTACCCTTCCTTTGCACGCACTCCATCCGCACAGGTCCCAACCGCAGGCCCACATAAGCTCCCCCCAATGCCTGCCAGCAGTGCTCCCTGAGCACCGCCAGATGTGGCCCCAAAGTCCTATTCACTGACACTGTCACTGTCATCCCGTTGTTCGTCGGTTTCCTCAAGCGAGCACCAGTAACGTCTCCATTTGTCCCAGCCCTGAGATTTTTAGCAGCCTCTCCTTACTCATCTTTCCTAATTCTGCCGTATTGGAGGCTCTTTCAGGCTCAGGGGAATGAGACCCGTTATTGTTACTGGTTTCGGCATATGGAACGCGCCACGAGGAGCTTGCCAGACTCTCCAAGAGGCATATGTATATATAGATATAGATATAGATAGATATATCTATCTACATATACATATATTTCCTTCTATGATGTTGCCTACTCTGTGAACCCCATCAAAGTGGTCATTATGGAAAATGGGTAGGAAGTGTCTTATGATGTGCCCAGGAATATGTTCCCTAAACACACACGCTTGCCCACTTGGGTAAGACACAGGCTCTGTTAGGGTATCCAAACTGGCAGCTTGCAGAGAGCTGGGGTTCCTGAGAAACTGACCCCAAGGAGCATTTTCCCCTATTTGAGCTTTCGCTCTTGATGTCTGAGTCTCCATTCTGAAGTCTCAAGATCTGTTAGGGGTGAGCGAAGACCTTGGGGTGAAGAAAGGTTGGTCAAGCCACAACAGAAATACCAGGTGAGGGTCTTGATGAGGAAACCCTCGAAAAACAGGTGAGTTTCCCGTTTTTCTTGTCGCTCAGTAATAACTGCAACAGGAACAGATCCGGGGCAGCCCAAGGCTACTTTGATAAGTGTCGCGGAGCCCCCAAAACTTCCTATTTGTCCCCAGAAAGTGAGTCCCTCTCAGGGCTCATCCTGCAACCCCACCACACACATGGCACCTGCCCGCTCTCCCCCTCTCTCTCCTTTCTCCCTCTCCCCCTCTCTCTCTCCCTCCCTCCCTCCCTCCCTCCCTCCCTCTTTCCTCTGTTCCCCCCCCACACACACATACTCCTCAGCCACTGCAGAATAGCCCGGGAGGTTTCCAAAAAGGGTCCAGCTTGGCAAGGGGAACTTCCTGCCACACAACTGCAGCTGCATGCATCTGGCCAGGAATCCTGACTCGGGCTGTCAGCGCATGCGCCAGGGGGGCCAGTGCTTCCCTGGGACCTCCAGGCAGGCCTCTCACACTTTCTAGCAGGATTCAAAAAGAAAAGTCGAAAAAACCACAAGGAGGTGGCCTCGGCTTCACCTCATTTCTTCTTTCAGGGCACGTCTTGAAGGTCCCATCAATAGGAAAGGGGCTGTGTCAAGTTGCAGATCAAAAGCAAGCACGCCCGCCCCAGATTAGCAACAGGCCTGTAGCAACTGTAAAAATCCAGAAACTGAGGGTGAGATCCAAGCCCTGTGGAAGAGCGGACATCGTTTAGTCCCCAGGTGAGAGCAGCAGGCAGGAGAGAAAAATGCCCTCAAACCAACCGCCCAGCACTGTGATGAAAGTACCCAGCCGAGAGAGGAGCTATTCATGCCTCAGTGTCCCCAGCGGGCTTCAGCTTCAGCCCACCCACCCAGGACTGCTGGAGGGCTTCGAGTCTCGGGGATGCAGTTCTGACCCCCCACTCTTCAATTCCTAAAGTAGTAGAAACCAGGTCTGGGGCAGTTATTTCAGTGGGTAGGGCGCTTGCCTGGCACGCGGCCAGCCCGGGTTCAATCTCCAGCATCCCAGATGGTCCCTCAAATCCCATCAGGAGTAATTCCTGAGTGCAGAGTCAGAAGTTATCCCCTGAGCATCACCAGGTATGGCCCCCAAACAAATGAAAATAATACTGAAACGATCATGTGCTCATGATCCCTGAGCACAGACCCAGGAGTTTCTTTAATACAGAAACCAGTCTGAACAAGAACCAGGAATAAGCCTTGAGCACTGCCGAGGAAGACCCCCAATTTTGCCTCAAGCCACCCTCACCCCACCCACCCCCAAAAGTGAGCAAACTTTAGGGCCAGAGAGACGGACAGAGGTTAATTACTGCAGCTGATCCAGGGTTAATCCTAGGTACCACATAGGGTACCCTGAGCACCACCAGGAGTGATCAGTGAGCCGAGCCGGGAGTCAGCCCTGGGTAGAGGGTAGAGCTCATGATGCCCCCTGCCCAAAGAAACAAAAAGTAGAAACCCAATGCGACCGTCTCAGACATTACAGTGAAACGCAGTCCAATCCCCATCCTGCGGCTTCCTTTGGTGGCCAGGTGCAGTTCCCGACCCTTTCTTCTGGCGTGGCGCTAGCTACCCTTTCCGTCAGCATCTCTGCATCTAATGAGGTCTAATTTGGACTGAATGCTGGCCGAAACATTTACAAGGCAGCCTGTGGTGCAGTGAAGAGCCCAGACAGAAACGTGATAAACGACGTTCTGAATTATCATTTGGGACATTTAAAAAGACCCTGGGCTCCATTTCAGATGGCATTTGCATGTGTAACGAAAAGGCGGGGGGGGGGGGGGGGGGCGTAGGGGGAAAGCCCAACCTCTCTGTACTACCAGACTCAGGTTAACAGCCTCTTTTACGCTGCGATTATTTTTTTTTTTCTTTTCTGGAAGAGCAATTACAAATTATACACTGATTCATTATTTCCCAAGTCCTTGATCAGGACATTTCCACCATACATCTAATTTGTCCTGTCTGAAATGTAACTGGACTTAGGGGATTGCCTTAATTGCTTCTGAAGTCTTTCCAGGATAATCAACTGCTTTCTGGAGCATGATGAAAGACCGGAGACAATGCTGCCAGTCTGTCCTTGGATCGGAGGCTCAGATTTGGGGTAGGAGATGGCAAAGAGGGGCCAGAGAAAGCACAGGGCTCAAGGCGCTTGCCACGCATGTGGCCGACCCTGTTTTCCTGACACTCCTTTGGTTCCCCGAGCTCTGCTCCCAGTGGCCAGAGCAGAGAGCCCCACTGGGTGTGGAGATGGGTGAAAGGGGGGGAGGGAAGAGCAGTGTGGGTTGGGGCAATTCGTGCAGAGGGTAGGGTGCTCGCCGTGTATATGGTCCCAAGCCCTGCCAGGAGCGATGTCTGAGCCCAGAGTCGGGAGTGAGCCCTGAGCATCACTGGGTGTGGCCCCCCCAACCAAAATATGAACAGAAGAGAAAGGCCAACCTTCTGACCAGAGAGATAGTAGAGGGGTTAAGGTGCTTACTCGGCCTGCAGTCAACCCCCAGTTCTGAGCCAGCATCGCATGTGGCCTCCTGAGCACTGCCAGGCATGATCCCTGAGCACAGAACCAGGAGTAGTGCCTCAGCACGGGCATGTGTAACCCCACTCCCACCAGAGGAAATAACTTCATCAGTGTCTAAGAGCAGTATGAAAAATGTTTCAGCATCAAGTAGACTCTAGACCAAGCATGATGGCCACGTATTACCAGAATTGCAAACCATAACACGAGAGAGAGAGAGAGAGAGAGAGAGAGAGAGAGAGAGAGAGAGTAAAAAGGAATGTACCTGCCACAGAGGCAGGGGGGAATGGGGTGGGGTGGCGGGAGGGATATTGGGAACATTGCTGGTGGAGAATGGGCACTGGTGGAGGTATTAGACCATTGTATGACTGAAATGTAATCACAAAAGTGTTAAATCTGTAATTCTATCTCACAGTGTTTCATTAAAAAATTTTAAAAAACAATACTGCAAATTTTATTTATAACAAAAGTATTAAAATTTGTTTATAATTAAGGGCAGGAGCGATAGTCCAGCAGGTAGGGCGTTCGCCTTGCACGCAGTCGACCCAGCTGACCCAGGTTCGATTCCTCCGCCCCTCTCAGAGAGCCCAGCAAGCTACCGAGAGTATCTCACCCACACAGCAAAGCCTGGCAAGCTTCCTGTGACGTATTCAATATGCCAAACACAGTAACAACAAGTCTCAAAAAGGGAGACGCTACTGGGCCCGCTCGAGCAAATCGATGAATAACGGGAGGGCAGTTTATAATTTAAAAAAGTTTCAGCATGATTTTTTTTTTTGGGAGCGGGGGAGAGGGCCTTTCCTCTCTGAAATGCTTGTGAGGATCTAACATGTTGGGAGAAAACAACACAGGCCCATTCTATTTTCAATGAAGAATCTTATAGAATCCAAGACAAATGAATAAGGATCACAGAAACACACACACACACACACACACACACACACACACACACACACAACAAAATCACCCAGCCAATTCTGGAAAGCCGAAGTTTAAAAAGCTGGTCTGATTGAGCCACATCTCTGAGTCAGTCAATGGGATTTTAAAAACATGGATTTCATAATCTGGTGTCTCAATAACAAACTTCAGTTGTGTATACATTCTTTGATGTTTCTGAGGGGAAGTCTTCGCGATGGGCTGAGCAATTGAGGATGGGGTCTTTCACGGAAGGTTTGGCAGTAGTTAGTACAGGCAAAGACAACCAGTGAGAGACCGGGAGAAAGGTTTAGGACAAAATAAAGAAAGAAAAAGCTGGTCTGCGTTCCTGTGATCCTCCTTAAACAGATTTCAGCAAATCCAGCAACACTTGGCACGTATTCATTTTAGGAAGCCTATTTTTACCTGGAAGTTTCTAACTGCTGGTTCCCAAATCATCCCACGTCCCACTAACAGAACAAAGTGCATTTAATGAATATGTCACCAAAGAACCAGGCCAGGGTGGGGGCTGGGGGGGGGGGGTTAAGGAACTGTCTTCACAGTGAAGTCTGAGAAACTGCATGTGCTACAGAGTTGGAGGCAGACAGAGATCTTCATGAAAACATCCTGGAGAAGTCAGGACGCCCGAGAGCTAGGCGCACAGCAAAATTTACAAAGGCAAAGGCAGGGGATTTTAACTAGGACCACCAACAATTTTTAAGCCTAAAACACCTCCTTCCCCCCTGATTTATGAATATAGAAACCAGCCATGAGCAGCCAAACAGCAATCCCGGAAGGCCCAGGAAAGACGCCCTTAGCAGGGGCGGGGCTGGAGTTGAGGCTTTGCAGGAAGCAGCACCAGGTTCAATCCCTAGTACCACATGACACCCTGGGCACCACTAGGAGCAGCTCCCAAGCACCCCTTCGTCCCCCTCCCAAAAAAAAGGTGAGGACCGCCAAAAGGGAAAGGGGCAGAGCTGAGGAACATTCTGGATACCATGCCAAAGGCTACTTGCTCCGAAAGATAAGGCATCCTCCCGTTCTTCCACCCCGCAATTCATGCGCCAGCCCCTGTATGAGGCTCCCACATACAGGAGGCCTGGTATCAGTTTCACGGGGTGTAGTGCTCACCACCTGCCAAAGGGTGAATGAAAACAGGCCTCACGGATAGAGAACAAACAGCAGGTCTCCCAACGCCTGTAGGTGCGCCGAGTTCACTGAGCACAGCACGGAAACCCTGCCAGACAGCGAACCTATCAGTTCTGTCCCGTGTTCTCTGGTTTGGTTCCACAGTTTCCAGGATACAGCGGGTCGGGCTCAGGGGTGGTACTCTATGCAGTACTCAGGGGCTTCTGTTCCCCAGTGAAGTCGATGGTTCCTCCCGCCCCCAGGAGTCCAGAGCCAAGAATAACAAGCCCCAAGGTTCTCTGGGTGTGCACCCACCAAAAAAAAAAAAAAACCTCAAACAGCAAGAACCACCTGCCCCCAAAGGGGAAGAAGCAGGTAGCTAATACCAACGAAGTTAAGGAAAGTTGGAGGACTGGGAAAGGAAATAAAAATGGGTTAAATAAAGCAGGAGGACGCTAGTAAATAAACCTAGAGGTTCCCGGCCCAGACAGCTACCAGCCAGCAAAAATAACCAAGTGAGGGGCTGGAGCAATTGCACAGCGGGTAGGGCGTTTGCCTTGCACACGGCCGACCCGGGTTCGATTCCCAGCATCCCATAAGGTCCCCCGAGCACCGCCAGAAGTGATTCCTGAGTGCAGAGCCAGGAGTAACCCCTGAGCATCGCTGGGTGTGACCCCCCCAAAAAATAAATAAATAACCGAGGTGCAGGGTGGGGACTTTAAGGCCAGAGATGAGGTTTAAAGAACTGGGTTAGATTCCTGGGTTTGATTTTGGGCACTACAAGGCCCCCAAACAATGCCATACTACCTTCCAACACCTCCAAACTATATATATATATATATATATATATATATATATATGTGATAGCATAGCAGGTAGGCCATTTGCCTTGCACGTGGCCGACCCAGGTTCGATTATTCTGTCCCTCTCGGAGAGCCCGGCAAGCTACCGAGAGTATCCCACCCGCACGGCAAAGCCTAGCAAGCTCCCCGTAGCTTCTTCGATATGCCAAAAACAGTAACAGCAAGTTTCACAATTTGTTGTGAGACGTTAACTGGTGCCTGCTCCAGCAAATCAATGAACAACGGGAGGACAGTGCTAAAAATGCAGTTTTAAAAATTAATATTAATAACCATCATCAATAATTAATGCATTATTAATTTGTGAAATTAATAATGTGAAAAGATGCGCGACATCTTTTCAAAACTTTTTTTTTATGACATCTTATTGTCTTATTCCTACTTTGGACAAACTTGCAGGCTATCGAATGTAGCCTGTCCACAGGGCAGAGTCTGGCAAACTCCCCGTGGCGTACCAAATATGCCAAATACCAGTAACAATGATGGGTCTCATTCTCCTAAATAGCCTTGAATATAATCTCAGGGCTAGGATGAAAGAGACGTTACTGGGGCCTGCTCGAGGCAATCGACGAATAACAGGATGATGAAATGAAATGAAATGAAATGAATTTGTGAAATTAATGAAAAGTTTGTGAGGTTTTTTTTGTCGTTGTTGTTTTTTTCTTAAAGAGTGACAAAATTAAGACACCAAGGGCCGGACGCAGGGTCCTGCCCCGAGCCCCACCGGGGGTCGCCTCGGTGCAGTGTCCAAGCGGGTCCCCCTCCAAGACCCCCCTGCTGGGCGCCGCAGACCCTCACAGTCCCCACCTGCATCCACAGCCTGCCGCGGTGAGCGAGGAACGAGAATCACAGCAGACACAGTTAGGGGGGACGGTGTCCGGACACTCCACCAAGGCACGAGGTGACACCTGGGAGGGACCTGCAGGTGCTGGCGCGGGCGTGTCCCTTTGGGCCTTGAATGATGTTTGTCGGGAGGCCCGTTACTGACTGCACTGGGCCCGTTTTGCGCTGCACTCGGACCGTTACTCTCTGCACACGGCCCGCTACTCGCTGCACTCGGACCGTTACTCGCTGCACACGGCCCGCTACTCGCTGCACTCGGTTCACACTCGCACGGGCTGCTCAGTTCTCGCGGGAAGCAGGTGCACTCGCGAGATCTCCCCGTGCTACCTGCAAGTTGGAACAATTTTGTTCATTTTTTTTCCCCTTATGCAGAGCGTTGGGCAATGCCCAGAGCTGCTCAGGGCCTCGCTGTTGGCTGGGCGGCCCAGGAAGCAGCTCCAAGGCCGGGCCTAGCTCTCCGGCCCCCTGGTGTGCAGTTAGTTCAAAGCAATAACAGCCCTAATTTTTGCCATTTTCCAGGAAAGCACACCCAGGGCCTCCCCGCATTTCACGCTGGGTGGGTGCAGCGTCTCCCTGAGGCCCTTGTGGACAGTTTTCTTGGCTTCTCGGGAATCTGCTGAAGGTGGCACCCGAGAAGGGAAGGAGCAGACGGCAGGCCCCCACCAGGGGCTCTGCACCCCCAGCCTTGATGGGCAGACGGCTGAACTCAGGAGCAAGAAATGCAGGAGCCTAAATCCCACTCCCAGCATGATGGCCATTAGTCCCTGCAACGTTCTGGGCCACTTCCTGGGCTCCCCCAGCCCTGCCTTGGTGGGCTGAGTCACTTGCAGTGAGACTGTGTTTTTTTTTTTCCTTTTTGGGTCACACCTGGCGATGCACAGGGGTTACTCCTGGTTCTGCACTCAGGAATCACCCCTGGCAGTGCTCAAGGGACCATATGGGATGCTGGGAATCGAACCCAGGTCGGCCGCATGCAAGGCAAAAGTCCTACCCGCTATGCTATTGCTCCAACCCTGAGACTGTGCTTCTTGACCCTAGGCAGCGGCGTCCCTGTTCTGGAATGAAACACCCCTAGCGAAGGTCAGGCAGTAAATGTGGCAGAGAGCAGAGAGAGGCCTCTTGTTTTGCATGAGGCAGACCCTGGGTCCCATCCCCGGTACTCAACCAGGAATAATCCTGGAGCACTGCCTGGTGTGGCTCAAACCCCACCCCCAAAGTTATGAAAATGAGTTCGAGAGGGCAGAAGCTTGGGTGCTTACCACCCCCTGCATGTGGCCGATCCATGTTTGATCCAAGCACAGAGCCAGGAGTGGCCCCTCCCCTCCCCACCTATCCCTCCACCAAGTAGAGGTTTGTGTGTTGGTGATGGCAAGGTGAAATGGTGCAAGAAAATAGTTGGATGCGCCTCAAAACAACTGGACGGTACTTACAGTTCCACTTCTGAGAACCCGAAAGAAGAGGAAGCAACCCTGTAGGGTGACGCATCCCTGCTGCCTCATCAAAGAGCTACCCTGTGAGCTACGGCGACATGAATTCAAAATATTCTGCATGCGGGGACAATGCTCTTTATAGATATTTACCGTGACTGCACGGCCATTCGCATTTAAAATGGACCGAGGTGCCAAGGAGCTGGAATATCTGAAAGAGCCCAGATTTTGGTTCCTTTACTGTGCCTGAAGATCTGTCACCTTGGTTCTCTGCCAGGCGCCAGATGTTACACGGCAGAACCAACTCCGAGACAAGGCAGCAAAGATCAGGTGGTTCGCAATTCTGATTCCTTTGTTGAGGGAGAGACGCACAGGCAAGAACACAAAAGCGTTGTCATGCCACCAGGAAGTGTTTATTATTATTATTCTTCATGAATGGTCATGAAGACTTACAAGGCCATTATCCGGATAACTACACAGACACACCAAGGCTCAGTGACATGGAGTGTAAATGACGGAGTTTTGGGTATATTAAAAAAATACATAGGCGCATTCTCTCAGGAGCCACAGAGAGCAGGGGCCCCCGAGCTGCGGGAGTTACAACACATGGAAACTGTTCAAAGATCTCAAGCATAAAAACTACATGGAAGTTGCAAAAATAAAGTCTCTTTCTTCAAACATTTCGATCTGAGCTCAAGCAAAGCAGATAATGAACACCAATGATTTTCAAACCATGTAATTGACTTTTAAAACATAAAAGTGTCAATACTTGCCCCCCAAAAAGTTCTAAAAAGGAAAAGGTCATAGAGATTAACAATGCATTTCTCTCCTCTTCTCTCTTCTCTCTCTCTCTCTCTCTCACACACACACACACACACACACACACACACACACACACACACACACACTCTCTCCCCACCCCTCAAAGGGGAAAAAAAACTCAGAAAACAAAAATACCTCAACAATAAAACTTAAAAAAAAACTCTACAGCAGATCCATTCTGTCCTGGCTCTCAAACAGTCACGACTCATAATTTACTATATTCAAATAGAAAGTAAAGTCAGGACATACAAAATGATAAGAGGAAAAATCATCACTTCAAACAAGGCATTATTATTATTATCCTTAGTTTCTTTAGACAATTTCACGAGTGCAAGAGCATTATTTACCTGAAAGATCTGAGTCACAATTAAAGAGCACGCAATACAAAACTATTTCTTTTGTTTTTTTTTTTTAAAAAAGTGCCACATACTATATATACTTTCCGTTAAAAAAAAAAAATTACAGACACAGACTAATGAAAGACAGTTTGTCTCCATCTCTTGTCGATGAGGAAAGGCCAGAGAGATTCCTTGATTCCAATTCGAAACGGTGTCCGCTGGCCAATGCCCAAAGTCTCCAATTTGGAGCAGTCAAGCTGAGCATTTCTTGGACGTTGTGCTCCTAGGACAGGACTGTCGGTTATCTTAAAGGGGAAAAAAAAAAAAACAAAACAGAAAAGCGACAATCAAAAATAAATGAACAGCCACACGCCAAGGTGTCATATTCTCTTACTTAGGCAGTAAGTTTCATTAGCATCTCCCTGGAGAAAAGAGAAAACCAACCCTAACCACTGTAAGGAGACCATTCCATTGGTAAAGGAGCAAGCATGGTAACTGCCCAGTAGCTGTATTGCAAATCATAATGCACGAGAGGAGAGAGAGGGAAGAGAGAGGGGAGAGGAGAGGGGCGGAGGGGAGGGGGAGAGAGAAGAGAGGAGAGAAAAGAGGGGAGCGAGTGAGAAAGAAGTAGCTGCCAGAGGCTGGAGCGATAGCACAGCGGGCAGGGCATTTGCCTTGCACACGGTCAACCCGTGTTCGATTTCCAGCATCCCATATGGTCCCCCTGAGCACCGCCAGGGGGTAATTCCTGAGTGCATGAGCCGGGTATGACCCAAAAAGAAAAAAGGAAAAAAAAAGAAGTACCTGCCACAGAGGCAGGCTGGGGTGGGGGGGGGGGGGGGGGAGGGAGCGGGTGGCGGGAAGGGAACTGGAATCATTGGTGGTAGGAAATGAACACTGGTGGAGGGATGGGTGTTGGATCATTGTTAAGACAACCCCGATCATGAACGACTTTGTATCTCTCTGTGATGCAGTAAAAAATATGGTAATAATGATAAAAAATCTAATCTAGGGGCTGGAGAGATAGCACAGCGGGTAGGGCGTTTCCCTTGCACGCGGCCGACCACGGTTCAATTCCCAGCATCCCATATGATCCCGAGCACCGCCAGGAGTAACTCCTGAGTGCAGAACCGGGAGTAACCCCTGTGCACTGTCAGGTGTGACCCAAAAAGCAAAAACAAAATCTAATCTGGAATGGAGACGTTATTGGTGCCCAATCGAGCAACTCAATGAACAATGGGATGACAGTGATATAGTGGGGAAAAAGTATTCTACTTCGTCCTCTATAAAGCTTCCATTAGAATGCGTGAACTTCCGTGAACATCATTGAGAGACAAGATCAACCTGCAAACTGCTAGTTCTGGAAAAGCAAACTTGCTACTAGCCGAGAGCGGGAAAGGGAGTTTTCTGACGCTGCTAGTGCAATGAGAACGTCGCCAAGGGCATCCTTAGGTGATTGTTGCCCTTCCCAGCAGGAAGGGGAGGGACAAAGGGCACATGCTTACAGGTCGCAAATGACTGCTGGGGAGGTTGAAAGCGTCCGCAATCGCGCAGGCCATTTCGTACTTGGTCATCTGTTCGTTGCCAGACCAGTGAAAGGTCCCCTTAATGGACGGGTCCTGCCAAAGACACACAAACACACGTGTCGACAGTTGGCGAGAGAACAGCAAGCAGCTCGGGCAAGAGAGATCTTTCAGAAACGTCCCTGGAAACTGGAAAAAGTCACCGGATTTCAGTTTAACAACTCAGGTGTGAATTCAGAAATCCAATGCTTACGATGATTCTCAGCGAAATACAAAGGGAGACGGCGGTCATTACCAACGATGCTCAGGGTTTACTCTGGACTCTTAGTTCTACACTCAGAATGACCCTGGCAGTCCTCGGGGGACCCTACAGGATGCCGGGGACGAAAGCCTGGTCAGCTGCATGCAAGGCAAGCGCCCTACCCACTGTTCTATCTCTCTGGCCCGCCTTAAGAATCTTTTAAGGGGGGCCAGAGCGATAGCACAGTGGGTAGGGCATCTGCCTTGCACGTGGCCAACCTGGGTTCGATCCCCGACAACCCACATGGTCTCCCAAGCACCGCCAGGAGTAATTCCTGAGTGCAGAGCCAGGAGTAACCCTGAGCATCGCCAGGTGTGACACCCCCCAAAAAAGAATCTTTTAAGGGACTGGAGCGATAGTACAGCGGGTAGGGCGTCTGCCTTGCATGCGGCCGACCCAGGTTCAATTACCAGCATCCCACATGGTCCCCTGAATATCGGCAGGAGTTAATTCTTGAGTATAAAGCCAGGAGTAACCCCTGTGATTGCTGGGTGTGACCCAAAAAGAAAAAAAAAAGCATCCTTTTTTTTTAAACTATCTTTTAAAATTAAAAAAACTCCGACTTTCTTTCATCAGTGAGTGGCATGGGAATCCTAAAAGTCACCAGAGATTTGATAAAAGCACAGTTCAGCCAGACAAGTGTTTCTCATTCTCCCGAACAGCTGGAGGGGGCTGGAGAGACAGCCCAGGAGTTAGGATGCTGGCCCTGATACTGCCAAGAGTGTGACCCAGAGCATAGCCAGTCAGTGGCAACCTCCACACCACTAGGTGTGGCCCAACCTGACCCACACTGTCCCCCCCAAAACCCCTCAGAAGCTGAAAGCAAAACTTAATGGAGCCACTTCACAAGTGTGAGCTAGTTCTAATATTCATGGACATATTTAAGAATGTTTAAAAATAAATTTATGTTATTCTTAAAAATTCTAGGCTGGAGCGATAGCACGGCGGTAGGGCGTTTGCCTTGCACGCAGCCAACATGGCCAACCCGAGTTCGATTCCTCCGCCCCTCTCGGAGAGCTAGGCAAGCTACCGAGAGTATCTCGCCCGCACGGCAGAGCCTGGCAAGCTCCTCGTGATGTATTCGATATGCCAAACACAGTAACAACAAAGTCTCCAATGGAGAGATTACTGGAACCCCTCGAGCAAATTGATGAACAATGGGAGGACAGTGATACAGTGATTTAAAAATTCTATGAAAATCATATACTCTGAGTCTCCTAATCTCTCACTATATATGTTCCATTTGGTTCGCTTACACATTTTTAAATTTCTGATTCAGGCATTTGAAAAAATACAATATTAAAAATATTAACTCACGAAGTGACTAAAAGCAAAAGAAAAAAAAAATTTCCACACCGACTTTTCTCAGGCATTACCTAGATCTTAAGAGACACTTTCGAAAAACTAGTAGGCCAGGGACCAATAAGACAGTAGAGCAAGGAGGGAGTTTGCCTGGCATGCAGCTGACTAAGCAAATCAGCTGACTAAAAGGTTTGTTTGATTACTCAGCATCGCATATGGTCCCAAGCCTGACCAAGAGTGATCCTTCAGTGCAGAGCCAGGGCTTAAGCATTGAGAATCGACGGCTATGTCACAAAAATAAAAATTACAGCTCAAAAAAAAAAAATTTCATTAAAAAAGTTATTATGGGGCCAGAGCAATGATACAATAGTAGGTGTTTTCTTTGCATGAGGCCAACCCAGGTTTGATCCCTGGCAAGCGATATGGTCCCTGGAACACCTCCAGGAGTCAACTCCTGAGTGCAGCACCAGGAGCAACCCCTGACCATTACTATGTGTAATTAAAAACAGGGGAGAGAAAAAAAAATTATTATTGAAAAGTGATTAGGACACCCACTGTCACTGTCCTCCCGTTGTTCGATTTTTGCTCGAGTGGGCCCAGTAACATCTCCATTGTGACATGTTACTGTGTCTGGCATATCGAATACGTCATGGGTAGCTTGCCAGGCTTTGTTGTGCGGGCAAGATACTCTCGGTAGCTTGCCAGGCTCTACGAGAGGGGCGGAGGAATCAAATGCCCTACCTGCTGTGCTATCGCTACAGCACAGGACACACACTAGAAAAAAAAAATAAATAAAAGCTTCCGGTCATCTTGTCATTTTTTTCTTTTAAGGTTCTGGGTCACACTCCTGGCCCTGCACTCAGGAATCACTCCTGGCAGTGCTTGGCGGACCGTAAGGGATGCGGGGGTAGAACCTGGGCTAGCTGCATGCAGGGCAAGCACCTCACCTGCTGAACGAACTCTCCAGCCCATGATCTTGTGTTTAAAAAAAAAGGGGGGGGGCTGGAGAGATAGCACAGCAGGTAGGGCGTTAGCCTTGCACGCGGCCAACCCGGGTTCGATTCCCAGCATCCCATAGGGTCCCCTGAGCACCGCCAGGAGTAAGTCCTGAGTGCAGAGCCAGGAGCAACCCCTGTGCTTCGCCAGGTGTGACCCAAAAAGCAAAAAGCCAAAAAAAAAAAAAAAAAAAAAAACCAAAGAAAGAAAACCAACGCGGTGCGTCCTGTCTGAGAAATAAACTCAAACCCAAATGCCACGTCCCTCCCAGGGCGCCACT
Organism: Sorex fumeus; assembly: GCF_029834395.1. NCBI lineage: Eukaryota > Metazoa > Chordata > Mammalia > Eulipotyphla > Soricidae > Sorex > Sorex fumeus. The sequence continues at coordinate 3,687,095 of NW_026606154.1, read as the reverse complement.
CAGGCCCCCCCCACCCCCAGCCTGGCCCAAGGCGACCCAATTCTCACCAGCATCCTCTTCTCGGCCAGCTGCCGGCACACGCTGGCCACGTCCTTGACGTGCGTGGGGAAGCGCTGCTGCCAGTGGTCCATGTTGGCCGACTTGTTGCTGAACTGGACCTTGTCGAACATGACGGTCACGGCACTCTCCTCCAGCTTCTCCACCTCGCCGTACAGGACCGGGATCCGCAGGACCGCAGCTCCTGCAGCAACGGAGGCGGGGTCGGGGTTCGAGTGGGGATCGCCCAGCTCGGAGAATCTTCACTCGTGACAGTTCCCAATTGAGTCTATTCCCCCCCAACATGCTCCGCGGAGAGGAGTTTTGTCTGATCAGCACAGACACCCCTGCACGCAGGCACACATCTAACACAAAACCAACCTAGCAGTGCTGGAGCGATAGTACAGTGGGGTAGGGCATTTGCCTTGCACGTGGCCGACCTGGGTTCGATTCCCAGGATCCCACAGGATTCCCCGAGCACCGCCAGGAGTAATTCCTGAGTGTAGAGCCAGGAGTGACCCCTGAGCGCCGCCAGGTGTGACCCAAAAAGCAAACGAAACAAAACAAAACAAAACAAAAACCCTAGCACCTAGATGCAAGTTATGTACTGGTCTTGGAGATCTCCGTTCCTCTCTCTCACCCTGTTTATTTCACAAATAAAAAGGGGCAGCACAGTCGGGTACCATAGAAGAGTATGTCTTACCTACATTGTTCTGCAGGACGGCCTTTTCACCTTCGAGTTTTGTCTTGCCGTACAGATTTAGGGGACTGGGTATGTCTTCCTCTCTGTAAGGGGGGCTCGTTCCATCGAACACGTAATCTGAGCTGATGTAGATCAGAAAGGCTCCAATTGCAGCTACAGGGAAAAGGAAGAACATCAAACAGGAGAGAGTTACCATAGAACGTTACTCTTCACTGGCATTTTCAACAGCTTCATCGTCCACCACATGGTAAAATGTGGAGGAAAAAAAAAGAGAAGAAATAAAAAACCAATCTCTATTTATTCCATGGCTTTCACAGTTTATAAAGGTTTTTTCTTTTTATTTTCTTTTTGCTTTTTGGGTCACACCCAGCAATGCCCAGGGGCTACTCCTGGCTTTGCACTCAGGAATTACTCCTGGCAGTGCTCAGGGGAACCTACGGGATGCTGGGATTTGAACCCGGGTCGGCAGCATGCAAGACAAACGCCCCACCCGCTGTACTATTACTCCAGCCCCAGTTTACAAAGGTTTTTATGTGGTATTTAAAGACACAAAGCAGCAGGGGCTGGAGCAGGTCAGGTGCCTTGCATGTGGCAGACCTGAGTTCGAACTCCAGTATCCCAGAGGGTTTCCCAGGCCCACCAGCCAGGAGTGTTTCCCTGAGCAATGCCGAGTGTGGCTCCAAAACAAACAAAAAACATGAAAAAAACTGGAAAACCAACAATAAAGACACAAAGCAGCAAAAACATTAAAACCATTTCCAACTTCCGCAACAAACCTTTGGGCTCCGATCACAGAACAGACATTAGTGAGGAGGAAGGTGAAGTGGAACGAACAAGGCAATGAGGTCCCCAAAACCATGGAGAAGACCAGAACAGCACTCTTATTTTTTTGGGGGGTGGGGTGCCAACACTGTACCCCTGGCAACATGTAAGATATTTACAGTCCTGTAAACCAATGTGACCCCCCCCAAAAAAATTTCATTTCAAATTATCTTCTGTGGAGCCAGAGCAACAGGACAGTGGGTAGGGCATTTGCTTCACAAGTGGGTGAACCAGGTTCAATCCCTGGCATCTCACAGGGTCCCCCTGAGCACTGCCAGGAATAATTCTTAAGTGCAGAGCCAGAGCCAGGAGTCACTGCTGAGCACTACCAGGTATGGCCCCGAAATGCAGATAAATAATGAAATGATCTTCCATGAAGATTTTTATGAGCCCCTCATTACCTGCTTCCTTTGCTAAATTCCCAGAAGCATCCACGTTCAGCTGAGAAGCAGCATCTGGCTGGTTCTCCACAACATCTGGCCTCCTCTCTGCTGCGCAGTGTACTATGACATGGGGCTGGAAAGTAAGCAGTCGTGAGGTTTTTTTTTTTTTTTTTTAAGAAGCGGGCACATCACCTTTATTTTATTTTTTTTGCGGGGGTCACACCTGGCGAAGCACAGGGGTTACTCCTGGTTCTGCACTCAGGAATTACCCCTGGGGACCATATGGGATGCTGGGAATCGAACCCGGGCCGGCTGCATGCAAGGCAAATGCCCTCCCCACTGTGCTATCGCTCCAGCCCCGTGAGTTCTTTTTTAACCCCAGAAAGGAACGGAACAGAGAAAAGTCACAGCCGTCCAGAGGCAAATTCATTCCCACCACAAACATTCCTTAAACCAACCAAGTTCCTCCAACTGAAACATTGTCCTTCAACTAAAACACTCAAGTTCTTATAATCGGGAAGCTTTGTCATGCTTCTGTTTTCCTCCAAGGTTCAAGTTCCCGCAAAATAGGTTAGCAAGGCCCGAAAGATGGCGATCTGGTTATCACCAAGCAAAAACAGACAAAACCCTACTAGCAACCCTATTTCTAAGCCAAAATAAGCTCTGCCTCCCTGAGTTTGATGGACGAAAAGAAATTACCATTTCTGTAATTAATATCCTCAACATACTTATTTGATAAGTCTTTTTAAATATTTAGGGACGCATTCAAGGGAGGATGATCAGTTGTGGATTGCATGCCTAAGTGGAGATCTGGGCAAGCAATGAAGGAAGATGGGCCTGGAGAGAGGATGAGGGATGGGCCCATTCTAGGCACCACACGGTCCCCTGAGCTGGCCGCCTGAGCACCGAGAGGGTAACCTCCTTCCCAGGAAGAAAAAAAGAGTCGGCCATGCGTGGAAACAGTCAAGCCTTCTGCGTGCCATTTCTATATTTATCTCCTGCAATGATTTCATAATCTAGCACAGAAATTCCCAAACTTAATGTGGCCCAATGCCCCATTTTCGGGAGGGGGAAAAAATGTATGAAAAATCACTAGCCTTTTCCTCCCCCGCAAATCGTCCTTATGTCTATGCTAAAAGAAAAAGTGCCCCTGAATAACTGCACCTGAAAAGCCTCTCCCATTTCCCTGGCTCGACCCAGCAGCCCGCAAGGGTGTTATCCCCCCTTTAGGAAAACAATGATGCAGAAGCAAGGACCCAGACAGGCAGACTCTTGGGACCTAAGGTGCCAGATGTCACCAGCAGGACTCGAGGGCTGAGGGGAGACGACTCGCTCCCCAGCAGCTGGGGAGAGACAGGAGGAGGGAGTCCACACACCGCCCTGCCCGCTCCAGCTGGGCCTCAGAGCTGATGGCAGCCTGGGACCATGGCCACAGTGCGACAGTCCCAGGGGGATGCCAACGCTGATGTGCCTTGGACCGCATCTGCTGGGAAACGCTCCAACTCTTGATCCCACCCTAACCCAATCGGAAGCGGAGAAGCAATGACTAAAGGTTTCTACAATCGCAGCCAGCAAGTTACTTTGGAGTCTGCATGGCTCAGGAGATGGAGCTGGGGCTAAAGCGATAACACAGCAGTAGGGCATTTGCCTTGCACACAGCTGACCTGGGTTCAATTCCCAGCATCCCATATGGTCCCCTGAACACCGCCCTGAACACCACCAGGAATAATTCCTGAGTGCAGAGCCAGTAGGAACCCCTGTGCATTGCCGGGTGTGACCCAAAAAAGCAAAAAAAAAAAAAAAAGAGAGAGAGAGATAGTTGATACAGTGATACTGGGGGCCAGAGAGATAGCACAGCAGGGAAGATGCTTGCCTTGCATGTGGCTGACCTGGATTTGATCGCAGGCACCCCATGAGCCCACCAGAGTGATGTCTGAACACAGAGCCAAGAGTAAGTTCCAACAAACAAACTGAAATTTAAAAAATTGTTTTGGCCCCAACAAACAAAATTGGAAAAAAAAAAAATAGAAAGAGAAAATGGAGGTTATAGGAGCAATCTTGTGGCGTTGTAAGGTTTGCTGATAATATTTTTAAAGCACCGATGCAGAAAATGGTACTTAGCAAAATACTTCCTGAACTTTAGCTCTCTACAAAATGCTTGATTCCAGGCCTATGACCTTGGGGGTCGAGGACCAGCTAGCGGCTGTGAGCTGGATCCAGGTACCAACCGGCCCAAGCACAGGGAACAAGGCCAGCAGCACCGTCCCTGAGGTCCCAGAAGCTACAAATGTGACCGCCATCACACAGGAACAAGTATGCAAGAGCATCACTACGGTGCGTGCCCTCGGACATGACAAGAGCATGGAGGGGAAGAAAGGGAACCACTTCACTCGCATCTCGTCAACCTGACTCTTTTTCGAGAGATGCCAGCGTCAAATCCCAGGTCTCACAGGTTCTTGCACCTGTTAGAGAAACTCTAAGTGCCTTGAACCCAACTGGTTTCAGGATTGCATTTTCTCTGCTATGGTTTAAAAACAAATAAAAAAACAACCAAACTTGGGGCTGGAGCGATAGCACAGCGGGTAGGGCGTTAGCCTTGCCGCGGCCAAACCGGGTTCGATTCCCAGCATCCCATAGGGTCCCCTGAGCACCGCCAGGAGTGATCCTGAGTGCATGAACCAGGAGTAGCCCCTGTGCATTGCTGGGTGTGACCCAAAAAGCAAAAAAAAAAAAAAAACCCAACAAAAAAAGACCCAACCCACCAACCAAAAACTCAGTTTGTGCTTAAGCATCATAACTGCCTTGCAGGGACACACACACACGCACACACACACTTACTTCCTATAGCTTCCAGACAATTCGGAATTGGGGTGACAGCAGGTAGGATGTTTGCCTTGCAGGTGGTCAACCCAGGTTGATCCCTGGCATCCCATATGGTCCCCCAAGCACTGTCCTCCCATTGTTCATCAATTTGCTAGAGCGGGCACTAGTAAGTAACGTCTCCATTGTGAGACTCGTTACTGCTTTTGGCAGATCGAATATGCCACAGGGAGCTTGCCAGGCTTCAGGAGTAATTCCTGAATGCAGAACCAAGAATAACTCTGGAGCATCCCCCCTGGGTGGGACCCAAAAAGAGAGAGAGAAGAGTGAGAGCAGAATGACCCCTACCTGAAAATCATGAATGATGTGATGCACTGCCGCCGAGTCCAACAGATTCACCTGTTCAAATTTTGGTCTCGCCCTTCGGAAACCGCAGCCAACCGCATGCCAATTATTCTGCTGGAATTCTTTGTACACGGCTCTGCCAAGAAGCCCCGTGGCCCCGGTGATGAGAACCCGCCTGCTGGGGATGTTCACTTCCTCCTGAAAGGTGAAGGGAGGGGAAAGGACCATTTGTTTCCCAGACGGCTCTCCAAGAAATGACTCACCATCCCCGTTCATTTAAAGGAGAAGTCCGTGAGGTCTCAGCAGTTGGGTGATTCCCGTCCCACACCTCTAACTTAGAATCGAGATTATTCAAACAGCATCATCTTCACTGTCACTGTCCTCCTGTTGTTCATCCATCTTGCTTGAGCGGGCCCAGGGTGAGACTTGTTATTACTGTGTTTAGCATATCGAATACGTCAAGGGGAGCTTGCCCGGCTCTCCAAGAGGGGCAGAGGAATCCAACTCAGGTAGGCGGGCTTGGCCATGTGCAAGGCAAACGCCCTACCCGCTGTGCTATCGCTCCAACCCAGCATCAACTTAAAAAAAAAAAAAGTCTTCACAGAGCCAGAGAGCAAAAGCAATGAGTTTGATCTGCACACAGGAGCCCTGGATTCAAACACTGGCCCTGACCCCCAAGTACTGCAGGATGTGGATCCCTTCTAAGATGAACTTTCTGGTGAAGGGGTGCTCCCAAGCAGCACTGGGGTCCCACGTGGTACCAGCAACCTTACACAGAATTCTGTTAACATTTCCAATGTTGATAGAAATTTCTCATTTTGACAGATCAATGACATACAAAGGAGCAATAAACTCCAATTTACATTATTTTCTTTGCTTAATAAGAATGTACCGACCAAAATAAACAAGTGAAAAACAATAGCTTTAAAGCATAATTACATTAACAGCCCATTTAAGTATTTAAGCTATATTCACCAATGTTTAAAAACTGTCACTTCTGGTCTTTTAAGTTGTTTTTGTTGGTCCTTTTTAGGGGGTAAGGGAGTGAAGGGGCCCAATCCAGCAGGGCTCAAGGGCTACTCTCAGTTCAGTGCTCAAGGAAACCCACAGGACTGAGGGGATCACACCTGAGGTTATTTGAGGGGGAGGGGGGTTAGGGCCACACCCAGCGGTACACAGGGCTTACTCCTGGCTCTGCACCCGGGGATCACGCCTGAAGGGGCCACCTGGGGTGTCAGGAATTGAACCAGGGACTATATCGCTCCGGCCCCTCATCTACAGTTTAAATGACAATTTCTCTCTGCTACATCACGGAGCGATAGCACAGTGGTAGGACGTTTGCCTTGCATGCAGCCAGCCCAGCCGAGCCGGGTTCAATTCCTCCGCCCCTCTTGGAGAGCCTGAGAAGCTACCCGTGACGTATTCGATACGTCAAACACAGTAACAATTGTCACAATGGAGACGTTACTGGGCCCGCTTGAGCAAACCGATGAACAACAGGACGACAGTGATCACGTTAGATGACAGGTTCACATTAACAGACTCTCATTTCACAGCAAACTGTGCAAAGGGAAGATTAATGTCATGCTTTTGGCACCATTACTCTATGTCTGGCCAAACTAGTAAATAAATGTCAAAAGTAAACGAAAGACCAAAGAAAAGCAAGTAAAAATCTTTTAATCTGATCCCCGCTACCAGGAAGAACATTTCACTGAACCAGGAAGAACATTCCACCCACACTGCAACACTGCAATTCAAAGGGACTATTATTTCGGCAATAGTATTATGTTCCCAGGGCCCATTTTCTAATTTGGTATTCTTGGGGCAGGAATACAGCCCAAGTTTAGCATAAGGCTGTGGGCTAAACTCTCGGTAAACAAACACCACCACCAACAACCACCACCACCAACAACAAAAGAACACTCAAAATTTTCTTCTTCCCAAGAGAGTAACATCAAGTTTCTTTCCCCAGAGATTCTTGAAAAGAGTCATCATTTGCTTTAAATATGTACCCACAGCCAGTTTGAGCCCTTCTTTCGACTCAGCAGTTCTTAGCCCTGCATCCTAAACTGCAGAGAATAATTTTCTAAAATGGGCCCATCAAACCCAGCTATGTTTAGCAATGGAAAACTCTGAAATCAAAGGGCTGAAAGATAAGAGACATATCTCAAATATACTTTTTTCATTGTTTCGACCAATTCCAAGACACTTTAAAAACTAAAGGAAAATTATTCTATTGCTTTAGGATGCATAACTTGGCTGGAAGTCAACCGATCTAGGAAAAACAAAGAATTCAGCCAGGAAAATCGACTCCATGAATCCTGGCAAGAAACCAGCTCTATACAGGTTCAACTGTAAAGGCAAGAAAACAAGCAAAGGGGCTGAAACCATGTTTGCCTTGCACTCAGCAGACCCGAGTTCCACTCCCAGCATCCCATATGGCCTCTCCAGCACCTCCAGGAATAATTCCTGAGTGCAGAGCCAGGAGTAATCCCTGAGCATTGCTGGGTGTGACCTAAAGCGGAAAATAAAAACAAAAACAAAACAAAAAAAAAAAAACACAAGCAAAATCTAGTCAAGATACCACCAGCAAGCAATGCCCACAGGGTAAATACCATAGAGACGCCAGGTAGAAGTTCACCAAAGGCTGGGATTTGGTGTCTTCTGAGTTTCTTGTTTTTGCTGAAGGGCTAGAGCAGGCCATTGGGTCTCCCGTGGCCATGGGCCAAATCCCCTGCAGGTCTTTGAGATTCAGTAAGATTTCTGTCTAAGAGAACCCATCAGGCTACTGAGAGTCTCCTGCCCGCATAGATCCATGACTGGGAACACCTGTAAAAAGGTGTTTAGAGGCTGCCCCAAAAGCCTCCATCCCTCTCGGAAAGCCCAGCAAGCTACAGAGAGTATCCCGCCCACATGGCAGAGCCTGGCAAGCCATCCATGGCATACTCAATATGCCAAAAACAGTAACAATGATGGTCCTTATTCCCCTGACCCTGAAAGAGCCCCCAATATGCCATCGGGCTACACTAGCAGACAGGGATGAATGGAGACGTTACTGGTGCCCGCTCGAGCAAATCAATGAACAACGGGGTGATAGTGATTCTGTCTAACAAGGGTCCAGCTGGTGCTAAACTGACAAAGGTGAGCTTGCCAACTGTTTTGAGAACCATGATCCTGAACTCTGGCCGAGTTCCAGACTCCCCGGAGACAAATTTGTATTCGTTAAGCCCAAACAACTGCCATTTACCTTTCTCGAAGCAACATCATCTTTCTGTCGGAAAAGGTCAAAGCGGCACCGCCAGGATTCCCAAAGGACGCTAGTGAAATAAGACCTGGCTTTCAGCGTTCACCCTCACTCTATCTGCAACAATCCGAGCAAGTGAATCAGAGCAGCATCTTATAAAGATGCTGGTGATGAGAATGATTACTTTTGCTTTTCAGTGACTCTTAAGAGATCAGATGACCTTATAATTGAGAGATAAAATATCTCCAAAACCTGGAAGAAAAGTGCTTACAGCTGTCTGAAACTGTACAGAAGTGCTCACAGATCTCTGAAACTGCATTTCAAAGTTAAACAAGCAGGGGCTGGAGCACAGCGGGTAGGCCTTTTTTCCTTGCACACGGATGACCTGGGTTGATTCCCAGCATCCCATATGGTCCCCCGAGAACTGCCAGAGGTACGAAGCCAGGAATAACCCCTGTGCATCGCCAGGTGTGACCCAAAAAGCAAAATAAAAACAAAAACAAAAACCACAGCACTAATTAACAAAAGGTTCTCTACTCCAGAGAGAGAACACTTTATTTTTTTTTTTTGGGGGGGGGGGGGAGTTGGTGGGCCACACCCAGTGGTCTTCAAGGTTACACAGAATCATTCCTGGAGGTGCTCAGGGAGCCCTACGGGGAGCTGGGGATGGAACCCATGTCAGGAACATGCAAACAAGTGCCAGGCCCACTGGACTATCTTGCAGGCCCCTGTAAAGACACTTTTAATAAAAACAAGTAGGTTTGGTGGAGAAAATAACTTCTCAGAAGTCACTGTCAATATTCAGGGGTGGTATTTGAATGCTAGAAACCTCCATCATTAACAGTTTTGTAAATCATGGCGCCCCCAATAAAAATGGAATTTCTGTTTGCTAGACAGGGTAGACAGTTCTAGTAGAGTTCAAACCCCAGGATGACATGCCAACCCCTCAAATGCTGGGAGCCACTTAAGCACCACCTGGCCAGGCTGATATCCAGATGGGGCAGGTTCTATTGGCAGTCATTCCTAGGTCCCCTGAGACCCCCTCACCCAGAAAGGAGGGAAGGAAAGAAGAAAGGAAGGAAGGGAGGGAAAGAAAGAGGAAGAAAGGACAAAGAAAGAAAAAGAGAAAAAGAAAAAAGAGGAAGAAAGAAAAAGAGACAGAAAGAGGAAGAAAGAACAAGAAAGAAAGAGGAAGAAAGAAAAAGAAAGAAAGAGGAAGAGAGGAAGAAAGAGACAGAAAGAGGAAGAAAGAAAAAGAAAGAGGAAAAGAGAAGAAAAAGAAAGAGAAAAGAAAGGAAGGAAAGAAGGGAAAAAAGATGAAAGGAAGAAAGGAAAAGAAAGAAAAAAGAGGAAGAAAGAAAAAAGAGGAAGAAAAAATAAAGAGGAAGAAAGGAAAAGAGAAAAATGAGAAAGGAAGAAGAGAAAGAGGAAGAGAGGAAAAGAAAAAGAGGAAGAGGAAGAAAGAAAAAGAAAGGAAGAGGAAGAGAGGAAGAAAAAGAGAAAAGGAAGGAAGGAAGGAAGGAAAGGAAAGAAGGAAAGGAAAGAAGGGAGGGGGAAAAAGAAAGGAAGAAAGGAAGGAAGAAAGAAAAAGAATGAGAAAGAAAGAAAAAGGAAGAGAGGAAGAGAAAGAGGAAGAGAAAGACAAAAAGAAAGGAAGGAAGAAGGGAGAGAAAGACTAAAAAGGAGCAAGGACTTGAAGAGCAATCATTGCCTGGCAAATAGGAAGCTGCACAATGTAACACTATGAATTATAAAGGTTTTTTGCCAGTAGTCAAAATGGGAGAAAAAAAGGTTAGGACTAAAAATTAAGTTTGTCGTGTTTAACGGTCTAGTCAAATGAGTACTGGGATCTGTTTCCATCGATTTAACTTTTACAGTTTGGTGTCACCAAGACCGCTTTTTTCTGCTCCATCACCCACCACCACGGTACTGAGAAGTTACTCTAATCCTCTTTGGTCGAAGCAAACAGCATCGGGAGCTGGCTTGCTAGGTAGGGCTCTCCCAGCCTCGCCTCTGGGGCACTAACTTTGACCCTGATACCAGAAGGGCCAGACCACACCAGCTCCATTCAGAGTAAGGCATCTTCCCCGCAGAGCTCTCTCCCAATGAGCACTCCCATTTCCACAGTAAAAAAAAATTAAAAAGCACTACAGGTATATGATGGGCTGGGAAATGAAATAAACACCACTCTGAAATGAGTAGATGCTAAGAATTTCTTCCTGTTTTCGCCTCTGATGCCTGAGACCAAAGAAAACGATGAGCTTATTCATAGCTATAATCTATTTTAGAGTTTGTTTTTGTGTCAGACCCAGGGATACTCAGAGATCACTCCCGCCGGTGGTGCTATGGAGCTAGAGAATCTTAATGGGATGCCCATAATCTAACCCAGGTCCGCCACTTGCAAGGCAAGTTGCCTCACCTGCTGTACTATGGCTCCATCCCCAATTTTACAGTTCTATAAAGATGTAGAAATAGATCTCTACTTCAAGCTTTTTTATATTTTGGACTGTTACTCCAAGAACTACTTCTGCACCACCCGTAAAATGTCAACACATCCCAAGAACTCAGAATGAAAATTTAAAAACTGCCCACTTAACACAAACCAGTAAGTTAAAAATATTTGGTCTGATTACAAATGCACCTTTTAAAAAAAAATTTATAACCATCCTATGGGCAGTTTAAGTTACAAGTGAACAAGTTACAAGGCAATTAAGCCTGTTGCTGGTGTGCAGAAATCAGATTTCTTTTGTCTTCGACCACTCCCAGTGGCTCCCAAGCAAGGTAAGATCCTGCCCTCCTGGGGCAATCTCTTCCAGCAGGTTTTTTAAAGGGCTGGAGATCAGGTTAAAGGAGATCAGAAACATTCTTGCAAAATTAAAGGTCTCTTTAAAAATGGTGCAACACAGTAAACTTAGGCTCTCCTCTCTGTCTAGGGCACACAGGAACGTTACAGAAGTTTAAAGCCCTCCACCATCCCAACCTTACTCGCCGAGGCTGGAGAACAACGTTACGATTTTAACGCACGCGAATTTTGCATTATGAAAACCCGCCAAGCCCTTCCCTTCTTTAGGAGAGAGATTAGGGGTCTGAGCACTAAAGAAGTTCCCTCATCCCCGGGAACCCTAGATTCTGTGGATTAATAAAATAGCACTGAAGGCTGGAATAGAACCCCAGGGAAAGCAGGACGTGGAGAAGGAATGCACAGAAATAAGCTGCTTTTACGTAACCCCCTTAGGATGCAGAGCCGAGACACAGACGTAACAATTCCAATTCTAGCTCCAAGGATGAAATTGGGGGGGGGGGGGGGACCTAAGAGCTCCCGCCCTACGCCTCGATATTCGCATCTGCGAAACGGAGCCGAAAAAAAAAAACCCAAAAGAATCAATCGAGGAAAAACAACAACAACAACAACAACAACAACAACAACAAAATCATCCCCTTCTCCCAGGAGGTTAGGCAAGCAAAAATAATTAAGCACACCCACTGCATAACAATAGCTGGGACCTAGTGGGATCTTTATTCCCTTTGGCGGAGGAGGGGGTGCGGAGGTCCCCCTTTCTTTTCATAGTCAAAATCTTGTAAGATCGGAGGTGCCTTCCCACTGCCTCCAAGTTGTAAGATGCAAGGAACTGAATACCCAAGGAAGGAGAGGGCAGGAGCTTGAAAGAATCAGAACCGAAACTTGCAAGAAAATCCCACCCGGGGGTGGCTAGACAGAAGAGCGCCAAGAGAAACCGACTTGCCCGTTTTCTGATTCTTTTTCTTTCTTTTTTTTTTTTTTTCTTTTTTGCAAGCTTCAGCTGCAAAGCAGGAGGAAAAACACGGCGGGGCGCGCATGCAACGAGGTAAACAAACTGGGAGGTGCCGCCCAGCCCCGGCTCCCCAGCTCCCCAGCTCCGGGGCCAAAGGGGGTGCAGGTGCCCCGCACCAGGGGGCTGGAAAATCCGTGCGTCCCCCCGCCCCCTGCACGCCCCCAGAGCCCGACGCCCACCACCCCGACCCCGGGGCCGCCTCACCTCCACCAGGTGGCAGTCGCCGGGGACGAAGTGGATGGAGAGCTCCTTCTCCCGCCCCACCATCCCCGCCGTCTTCGCGCCGCCGGCCACCGCGGGCCGCCTGCTCGGGCTCAAGCTCCGGCTCCTGCTCCCGCTCCTCCTAACCCCTCCTCCTCCGCCTCCTCCTCTGGCGCCGGGATGCAGGCCCGCCTCCCCTAGCTCCCCGGTCGGCCCGCCCACCCGGCCGCCGCCGCTTCCGGCTTCCGCTCAGAGCGCGCGCGCTGATTGGCCACGCCGGCGGACGCCCCGGGAAAAGGGGCGGGCCACGCAGTGGGAGCGGGGGCCGGGGGCGGGGGTGAGGGACGCTCCCGGGCCCACGCGCCGGCTCTTAAAGGGATACGACGCACAAAGGGCGGCCCCGAGCGCCGGGAAAAACAAGCTTTTTTTTTTTTTTGGGGGGTGGGTGCAGGAAGATGGGGCAGGAGGTGAGGCGAGTGGGCTAGTGGAGATGACACGGAGGATATAGTGGAACAGGCCTGGAAGTTTGCAGGGGACGCGCATGCAATGCTTAAGAGCCCAGGCTGAAGTGATAGGAAAAAAGGAAAAGGAGATTTTAAAGAGATGGGTTGGCGTGACAGGAGGGAGGAAAACACTGTGGGCTTGTGTTTCTGGAGCAACAGAAACGTTTATTTCTAACTTCAATTATTTTATAATTCAATTATTTTATAATTATATGCCGACATAATTATTTTATAATGGTGTTGGCGTATAATTAAATATTATTCGTTAATTATTCAGTTATTTATAATTATTTTATAATTGTGTTGGCGTATAATTAAATATTATTCAGTAATTATTCAGTTATTTCTATTGCCTTTTTGTTTAACAAAACAAGTTATAAAAATAAAAATGTTGGATTGAGTCATCAAGAGCCCAAGAATCCGTTTAGTCTCTCAGGGATGCTATAAAAAGGAAGACGTGTGAAAATCCCAAAGATGTCAAACTATTTTTATAACTGGTATATATATACACACATATATGTGCAAAAATATATGCACATATGTCTATACAGTTTTTAAGGTTGCAGAAAGAGGGCAGAAAAGGTGAATTATTGGGGGGATGCGGAGGGGGACCTCTTAAGAACTTTGATTCTCAGTCTTGACTCTTGACTACAGACTGAGAATCTGGAAATAAGACCTGGGTGGTCTCCCCAATGCAGGGAGTGGTCGAGATCGAAGGACAGGGAATAAGCCTTTGAGAGCTGCAGCAAGACTGGCAGCCCTGGGGAACCCCAGCAAGGCTTGGCCAACGCCCGGGTTTTCTTTTTCAAAGTTAAAGAGAAAAACAACAGTCCAGAGGAAGCAGACTCCGGCCAGCCTGCGAGGCATCCCTCTGGGGTTCCAAAGCACCAAATCTGCTCCAGCCAGGGCTGGGACAGGCATGCAGAAAAAAAAAAAAAAAAAAAAAGCAACAGTTTGCCAGCAATCTCGAAAAAAGAAAAACAAAAACGGTTTTTCCAGACCCCTAGTTATCTCCACCAGAAAGTCGTCCCAACCCTGACCACGGGTTGAATTCTTTTGAGTCCTTTTTTTCCCCCCTTTTTCCTTTTTTGTGCCTTGGAGCAATAAGATAAGCAGGCTTTAAAAATAAAGTTTTTCTTAAGCCGGTCCTATGACTGCCTTAAGTAACCCCTCCCTACTCGCTTGCTTTTTGTATGCAAACAAAGTTTTCTTAGAACTAAAAAAGGAAGTGAACCTATAGCTCCTGAGGTCAAAGGGGTTTTTTTTTTTGTTTGTTTGTTTTGTTTTCGCCATTTGGGTAGAATCCACGTCCTAACATACAGTACCTCAGTTTAGCATATTTAGAGAACCACAAATAGGATTATTTTTGCAGGAAATGAGCAAGAACCAGCGGTCAACAAAGAAAGCGAGAGAGGGCCAGGGTAAATGAAGCAGATACCACATCCTTCCAAGCCAAACCCTGAATTTCTTCACAGCCTGGCCTTAATTGGATCTCCCCTTACACAGAGGGGAAAAATAAGAGTTCCACGCAAGGATCTTTTAAGCACCGGCACAAAGAGCATCTGGATTCTCACAGCAGCCCAAAGGAGGCAACCATTGGAGGCTGCATTGGTTAAAAAAAAAAGGGGGGGGGGCGGTGGGGAGAAAAAAAAATTACCAAAATCGGGTTGCCAGGTAAAACTTGGGTCTATCTCTAGGAGCATAACGCTCGTGCATTGTTTTTTTAAAATCATTTTCTATATAAAGCCAGGACGTTTCTGTGTGAAAAGAAATCAGACAATATCCAAATGCAGGTGGTAGCAAAATCGCAACTGAAACAGAACAGCCTGGAGAGAGAGAAGTTAAGGGGGCAGATTTCTGCTAGGTCAGACAAGCTGGGTGAGTTAAAACACACACACACACACACACACACACACACACACACCTAAAATGCAAATTCCTTTTTTTTTTAATAGAACTTTCACCCTCATTATTGCAATTAATCCGATAAGGGGAAATGCTCTTCTGGTTCCATATAAAAAATAATATACATATATATATATATTTTTTTGTCAATTAACCAACATTAGCTGAGCTCTCCATAACCTGGCACCCAGGGCCAATTATTAAAGTTTGCTTTCTCTTGAAAGAACTAAATGTTTTAAACAAAGAAATGAGAAGCCCCCCCTCCCTTTTCAAAACATACACACACACACACACACACACACACACACACACACACACACAAAACACACGTTCTTAGCTTTTCCCAGCTTCTAAGATGCCTTGAAAGCAAGCCCAAGTGCAGAAATGCTTCACTTCCTAAATCGCCTCGCTCTTCCTTACCTGTTCCATGTCCTCTGGCATTTCGGGCATGATTCCAGAATCCTCCAAGGGAAACCGAGTCACACACAGCAGGCAGGTCTCGGCCGGGCTGCCCCCCACCCACACACCCACCCACGCACCCACCCACCCAGCTGGCCTTTCTTTGTTCGGCTGGCAGAGTGCAGGGCTGCAGAAAAACGTGAGCTGCGGCTTCACCCCACCTTTGAAATTAGCATTTGGATTCCAGCCCCAGAATCTCAGGCCAGCTCCCACATGGCAGTAAACTGGCAGCTGATTCCCCGTGGCCGTGGCGGAAGGGTCCAATGAGAAGTGTCATGTTTAATTGCCCGCCAAATGAGGGCCCGTTAGGCAAACTATTAGGGAAACCCACTCGGAAAAGGAAGCGAACCGGATCCTGCAGAGGCTTATGACAAGTTCCTCTTGCAGGACAAAAGCCAGAGGCAGCGGGGGTGCTTACGCCACTGATTCCTGCTTGGAAGTGTCCTATTAACACGGGTGGCGGACAGTGGGCAACTTGGTGGAGGGGACAGTGTCGGGAAGTTGTATGAAAAGCCATCGTGAACAATCTTGTGACTGTGTATCTCAAGGTGATTCAAAAATAAAAGAGAAAAAAAAGGGAATAAAAGTCTTATTATTAGCTGTGCATTATGACAGCAGATTATAATAAACCCCAGAGTTCTTTCCCCTTTCTAGTTAGTCATTTCAAAGAGCAATAAAAAGGCATCCTGGAGCTAGAGTACAGCGGGTTGGACTTTTGCCTTGCCCACAGCCGACCTGGGTTTGATCCCTGGCATCCCGTATGGTTCCCAGAGCACTGCCAGGAGTGACCCTTGAGCACTGCCAGGTGTGCCCCCCAAAGCAACAACAATAACAACAACACAGAGTCATAAAAGGACGGGCAGTCACAGCATATAGAAATTAAAACCCATCAGGTCCTTTCCTCTGGCATTGTGCTGGCCTCTGACACTAATCCCCTTAAGCATTAAGCATCAGTGGTTCCCAAACGTTCCAATACTAGGGCAGCTATTAAGTTCTTTCTGTAGACTGAAGGCAGGTACCATCCACCACTCCACTTTTTACAACTCCAAGGGAGGTTTATACATTCAAGTTAAATTTCAACCGCTATTCTAGATTATGGATCTGTAACGACTGCAGAAGAACAACAAAACTGCCATTTATATCTCTTTTGCAAAATCACTGCACATGGTGAATGTTGGACGTATGCATGTAAGAAATGAAAACTACACAGCTGACTCCTGGCTCAGGAGGTCACTCAGGGATCACTTCTGGTGGGCTCCAGAGACCACATGGGTGCCAGGGATTGAACCCAGTTCAGCTGCATGCACAGCAAGCACCCTCCCTACTGTACTGCTCTGGCCTGGACACTATTTTTTTTTTGGTTTTGTGCCACACCCAGCTGTGCTCAGGAATTACTCCAGGCGATGCTCAGGGGACCGGGGACCGCATGGGATGCTGGGAATCCCAACCTGGGTCAGCCACATGACGAGCAATGGCTCCATCCCTACCACACAGCTTTTTCTTTTTTTTTTTTTTAATTAATTTTATTGAATCACCGTGAGATAGTTACAAGCTTCCATGTTTGGGTTACAATCACACAATGATCAAATACCCAACCCTCCACCAGTGTATATTCCCCACCACCAATATCTCCGGTATAACCCCCCTTTCCCACCCTCCCTCTGCCTCCATGGTAGACATGATTCCCCATAATCTCTCTCTACTTTTGGACATTATGGTTTGCAATACAGATCCTCAGAGGTTTGACCCTCATGTTTGGTCCTTTATCTACTTTCTTCACACATCTCCCATCCCGACAGATTCCTCCAGCCATCTTTTTTTTTTTTTAGCGATCCCTTTTCTATTCCAATTGTCTTCTCTCCTTTGCTCATGAGGCAGGCTTCCAGCTATGGAGCAATCTATCTGTCCCATATATCTACTGTCCTATGTTGTTTTATACTCCACAAATTAGTGCAGTCCTTCTATGACTATCCCTCTCTTTCTGACTCATTTCACTTAACATGATACTCTCCACGTCTATCCATTTATAAACAAAGTTCATGACTTCATCTCTCCTAACAGCTGCACAGTATTCCATTGTGTAGATGTACCAAAGTTTCTTTAACCAGTCATCTGTTCTAGGGCACTTGGGTTGTTTCCAGATGTTGGCTATTGTGAACAGTGCTGCAATGAACATATAGATACAGATGTCATTTCTACTGTGCTTTTTTGCATCCTCGGGATATATTCCCAGTAATGGTATTGCGGGGTCATATGGAAGCTCAATTTCTAGTTTTTGAAGGACTGTCCATATTGTTTTCCAGAAAGACTGGACTAGTGGGCATTTCCACCAACAGTGAAAGAGTGTCCCTTTTTTCCCCACATCCAGCACTGGTTGCTTTTGTTCTTTTGAACACACAGCTTTTTCTTTATTGATCAATTAAACATCCATCAACAATTAGGGATGGTGAGATATAATAGTGGGGTAAAGTGCAATTCCTAAGTCAGGAGTAAGCTGGGTGTATCACTCTATACACACAGCTAAGGTCACAGTCCTCCCGTTGTTCATCGATTTGCTTGAGCGGGCCCAGTAACGTCTCCATCATGAGACTTGTTGTTACTGTGTTTGGCATATCGAATACGTCACGGGTGGCTTGCCAGGCTCTGCCGTGCGGGCGAGATACTCTCGGTAGCTTGCCGGGCTCTCCGAGAGGGGCAGAGGAATCGAACTGGGGTCGGCCATGTTGGCTGCGTGCAAGGCAAATGCCCTGCCGCTGTGCTATCGCTCCAGCCCTCAACTAAGGTTAAAAAAAAAAAATTCCGTTGAATGAAAATAATAAAAAAAAAATAAACAAAATACAGCCCTGTGGGGGCACACTGTGGTTGAGGGTGTGAACTGGAACACTGCAAACATGAAAAAAAAAATCCTGCCATTAACATTATTGTAAATCATAGTACCTAAAATTAGAGAAAGAGACTGCAAAAAAAAAAAAGATTCTCCATACATAAATCTGAAAGATTTATATAGAGACTAATTAAAAAACACTTGTAACCCAATAATGCGAAAAAATAATTCTTTTAGAGGGTAAAGAGATAATAGTGTGGACAAGATACTGGCCTTCTACACAGTCAACCCAGGTACCATCTCCAGCAGCCCACAGGGTCATCCCGCACCAACAAGAGTATCCCTGAGTGCAGAGTCGAGAGTCAGCTCTGGAGCTTTACTAGACGTAGGCTCCAAATCCCCCCAAATTCTTAAAATATAAAATTCAGAAACTGAGAGATAATTATGTGAAATACAAGCAATCCACCACAAAGGAACAAACCGGCAAAGCACAAAAATTACGTTTTCATTAGCACTGTAGCACTGTCCTCCTGTTGTTTTACGATTTGCTCGTGTGGACACCAGTAACGTCTCCATTGTGAGACTTGTTGTGACTGTTTTTGGCATATTGAATACGCCACGGGGCGCTTGCCAGGCTCTGCCCTGCGGGTGGGATACTCTCAGCAGCTTGCCGGGCTCTCCGAGAGGGGCAGAGGAATCGAACCCGGGTCGGCCTCTCGTGCAAGGCAAACGCCCTACCCGCTGTGCTATCGCTCCAGCCCAAAAGTGGTAACTAGAGCAAAATGAGATCTCCGCTGGCCAGCAGAACTGGCAGGCTGGGTCAGTGACATTCACGAGCACCACTGAGGTAGTGCTCATGAGAGATAGCCAGGTGGTAACCCCAGTTCCTCCTTTTCAGGAAAGAAGTGGAGGTTCATTCTTTAGACATGTTCTCGATGGTCCTATGCTCCTTCACGGCCTTCTCCCAATTGCTGCCATTGAATTCCTCAATGACTACACTCCACACGGTGCCCTCATCCAATTCCGAAGCCTCCAGGGTTTGAGAGAGCAGTGTAAAAGCTCTGAACACCACCTTTCTTACAGAAGGTGTGCTGTGCTTTGTGTGTATTTTACGTGGATGTGGTTAAGCTGTCGGCTCCCTTCAGGAGTTGGAAGCGAGAAGCTGGAACCATGAAGTGTCTATTCTGCTGCTTCTTGCAAATGCTGCAGTTGCTGTCAAAGATGTTGCAAGTAAACTGACGATGCCCAAACTTCAAAACGAACTGCTCCACGGGGGCAGCCTCCTGTGTTGTTTCACAAGACCCTGATAGTCATAGGTATCCAGCAGAAGCGTGGCGGTGCCCTCAAACGTGAGCCGCTGAGGCTTTTTATTTATTTATTTATTTATTTTGCTTTTTGGGTCACACCCGGCAATGCACAGGGGTTACTCTGCACTCAGGAGTTACTCCTGGCGGCACTCAAGGGACCCTATGGGATGCTGGAATTGAACCCGGGTCGGACGCGTGCAAGGCAAAAGCCCTACCCACTGTGCTATCTCTCCAGCCCCCGCTGAGGCTTCTTGCAGTTTGTTGTTTTTTACTCATTGCCATGCTTGGGTTCAGAGTTCCTTCCTGCCATGTTTCTGCCATTACTTCTGTTAGTAACTGCTGTCTCCTCCTTTGGGGATTGAGGCAGCCAAAAGGTGTCCGAGGTGCTCTGCCCAGGTTTTAATTTTTTTTTTATTTATTTATTTTAGTTTTTAAAATTTTTGTGAGACACCATGAGGTACAGTTATAGACTTACAAATTTTTGTGCTTGGGTTTTAATTATACAATGATCAAATACCCATCCCTCCACCAGTGCCCATTTCCCACCACCACGGATCCCAGTATCCCTCCCACCCCCATCCCCCCATCCCACCCTGCCTCTGTGGCAGGGCATTCCCTTTTGCTCTCTCTCTCCTTTTGGGTGCTGTGGTTTGCAAAAGAGGCATTGAGTGGTAATCATGTTTGGTCTATAGTTCAGCATGCTTCTCCCATCCTGGGAGGATCCTCCCAACACCCTTTTATTCGGTGCTCCCTTCTCTATCTGAGCTGCCTTTTCCCCTAACATGTGCGTCTGTCCAGGTTTTTAATGCTCTGCCCAAGTTTCCTTTCAGAAAGTTCCCATCGCCCTTGTCAAAGCTCCTTTATGACATCTTTGGCTATGCCTAAGCCACTATCACTCTTTCTGCTTCCCATATTTTGTGTGTTGACTCTAAAATTCCTTTCAGTCTTTTCACCCTGTGTCTTTTGCTCAGTTTCTGCATAAGTGGAATAACTGCCTTGGATGTTTTCTATAATCCAATCCAAACTCTTTGACACTGGGGGGACTGGAGCGATAGCAGAGTGGGTAGTGAGTTTGCCTTGCATGTGGACGACCCAGGTTCAATTCCCAGCATCCCATATGGTTCCCTGAGCATCACCAGGAGTAATTCCTGAGGGCAGAGCCAGGAGTAATACCTGTGCATTGCCAGGTGTGACCCAAAAAGAAAACAAACAAACTACTCTTGGGGATATATCAAGGTTGTGGAACATTCTGATCCTTTGGAGTCTTCCTTTCACCTCACCGTTTATCAGGTGAGGCCAGGATAGTGCTTACTGTAGGACTGACTAGTCCCCAATACTGAGCATGAAGCAAACTGCTGTCTGTCTTCCCCAGGATCCAGAAGTCAGGCCATTCCTGGCGAGCGTGCTGGGAACCCGCAGAATGCCCAGACTTGTGTGTGTGTTTGGAGGACCATGACTTCCCATTTGTGGATGAGTTCTGAGACGTGGCTGCTGGCTGGTACTGAGGTGCAGCCTGGCTGCGCCCTCTGCACACCTGCCGCGCTTCCTCTCTGTGCCAAACGGACCAGTCTCCTGCCAAGTTCTGCTACTCTGGACTCTAGTACTTGGCTCGGTGCCCACTGCTCTGCATGAGTCTGAGATGTCTCTCCAGGGTACAACCTTGACCGTTTCCATTTCATAGGTGGATGGGTATGTGTGTATGTGTGTGTGTGTGTCTGAGATATCTCTCCAGGGTACAACCTTGACCGTTTCCATCTCATAGGTGGATGTGCGTGTGTGTGTGTGTGTGTGTAAGAGACCTCAATTACCCGATCTCTCAGGAGAAGGGATGAGTGTAGAACAGGGGGAAGAACCGTAAATCCAATCCCTTTTACTTCATCTTGATGCAAAAGGGGATGTCTGAAGCTCATTCATTTTCTTATACAATTTTTCAAACTTCTGTACTATATATCTTCTGAACATAATTCAAACGACATTTTAAGGATCAGTCATGAGTTATGAGCTAATGAGAAAATGTTAGTCTCCTAGTCTCTGTCAGTCTACCAAAGGAGAAACATTATTTTAAAAAGTGGCCGATCACGTGCACGCTTTGAACCTGATATTTTTTTTTTAAATGAGATGGAGAATTACTCGGTTTGAAAGCAAAATTTTATTATGGTTTTAGGGACAAACAACAAACGGGATGGAGGGCGAACACAATAAATAAACCTTAAATAGAAGCATTACTGCAACTTCGTACAACACAAGTTGAATAATTTGGATAAGTAATAACTTAGTGTGCAATTTTATTTCATATCAAAGGACTATGAGTCAAACCCCAGAAGACAGGCAAAAGAGAGGAAGTACAAGATTTTCTAAAGAAGTTAATGTAATTTCTCAGATTTTTAGCATTTTAACTAAGAGTCAAAAGCAAAAGTATTATGAATCCAGTTTCTGTGGCCTGACCCCAGATTTTTAACTTGGAACCAGGGGTGGAAGTTGGGAACCCTCCAAATTACTTACCAACTCAGTGACTGAGATAAGATTAGCTAGAGATTAGTGTGGCGTCCCTGACCAAATCTCCAGTGTACTCTGGGCAGTGGGCAGGGCAGAATTGATCTTACTGGGAGAATCAAAGCAGAGGCTATAGCAAAACATGGAGTTTTTGTCCCATTTGACAAGTTCAGATTAGAAAGTACCTCCAGCATCAAACTGGGGGTGGGTGGGGAACTCTCAAAATTCCCAAAATTCAAACTCAGGGATTATCATCTTCAAAGGAAACTTTCACAATAGTGGACTAGAAAGGAGACTGATTTTTTTTTTTTCTTTTCTTTTATTTTTTTTTGGTTTGTGGGCCATACCCAGCAGTGCTCAGGGCTTATTCCTGGCTCTGTGGTCAATGATTACTGCTGGCAGGCTCCTATGGGGTGCCAGCATTCATTATGGGGGGGGGGGAAACACCGGGGTACCGAGGATCAAACTCAAGTCACCTGCGACATGGTAAACGCCCTACCCGTTATATTCTCTCTCCAGCCCAGAGACTAATTTTTTTTTAACTTGTTTTATTTTATTATTATTATTTTTTTTTGGTTTAGGGCCAGATTCAGAGGTTCTCTGGGGCTACTCCTAGCTCAGAGCTTGAGGGACACTGCTGTCTGTGCTCAGAGGACCGGGTGGTGTTGGGAATCAACCCTGGGCCTCCTGCATGAAGACATGTGTTCAGGCCAGCTGCCTCTGACATGAGCCTCTGCTCTGTAATGGAAATCAGCTTTACCAATGAGAATCCATTAGGAAGTGCAGCACAAGAAGATAAAGGTGAAGATCGAGGAAGAGGAAGCCAAAAGTCAGAAGGCACTGTGGTAAATGGAAGTTAGTATAATGTACAACATGACAGTATCAACTGCAACAAAAGCACAATGACTAGTAATAAGAATAAAATCATCTTCGACAGGGGTTTCAGAGGTTTACTTGCACGATCCTGGAAAATCCACGGGAGCTCAGCAGCAGTTTGCATTGGCTGGAAACGATTATTAAAAAAAAAAAAGACATATTAGAATGCTAAGTGAAAATAAACGCCTCCATTAAAATCATCTCCCGGAAAACATTTGCAATCTTCCCTAAGACGAAGCCACGTTTCTTCAAAGTTTCAAATAATTCTGCTTTAGTGTCAACCAAAGATGCAAAGGTCCACAGACAATAGACAGAAACGACTTCACCAAAACCAATTCGACATTGCACTTGGAAGCAAAGGTATGCTGGAGGAATAATTAGGCTGGCAGGGAGAAAGGGAGGAGAGAAAGTGAGGCAAGATTTCAAGCAAGATAGATGTCACCCGAAGGAGGTTCAAGGATGTAGGGGTGGGGGTGGGGGGGGGGGAGCTGGAAAATTGAGTAGCGGAAAAGGGTGAGAAGGGCTTTTACTTTTTTGTGAAGCGAGATTGTTTTTATTGAATGAAAGTTGCCTCAAAATATATGAGGACAGCAAGAGGGGAACTGTGTTCAAGAGAGAACACTGGCTTCTTCAGATTGGAAACAAGCAAGAAGAGAAATAGACGAACAAGTGCAGTCTGTGTTCAAGGGAGAACGTGGGCTGAAAGAGCAGAGGGCATTTCTATAATGTATGTCCTCAGTTAAAAATGTCTTTTTTTTTTCTTTTTGGGTCACACCCAGCGATGCTCAGGGGTTACTCCTGGCTCATGAACTCAGGAATTACTCCTGGCGGTGCTGGGGGGGACCATATGGGATGCCGGGGATTGAACCCGGGTTGGCTGCGTGCAAGGCAAACACCCTACTCGCTGTACTATCGCTCTGGCCCCAGTTAAAAATTTCTTTTGCAACAGAAAGTATTAACACATGGAAGACTAGCACCTGTGTTGAGTGCTACAATCAAGTCCAAATGAAATGAATACATTTTATTCATTTCCTACCTTCTTTTAACGGGGTCTTAAGGACACAATTTCCTTTCTCATGATTGAAAGCCTTGGAGGGATCAAAGCGTCTGATGCCCAGAACTTTATTTAATTCTTCCTGAAGCTTTGCCTCACTTTGCTTTTTTTTGGCAAGCTGAGAGCGGACTTTTGACAACTCCTATGAAAAAACAAACAATCAAATAAATAAATAAAGATGAAAGCAACTATTAAGGATCACATTGATGAAACCTGTTATAATTATAATGGACATAAGTCCACAGAGGCCCATGCATCAACCTAAGAGTAAAAAAAAATCATCACTCGGAGATACAAACTTATGGCTCTAAATTAAAAAGATGTTTGACCTTCTCAGACAAAGCGCCAAATTCTTTTGCCCTTATTACTGGTCTAAAAAAATTCAGATGAGACACGACTTCCACTACCCAGCCGTCGCCACACTCCAGGACGTTTTCCGGACCCGCGCGGCCGCAAGCGGCCGTGCGACACATCATAAGACACTAAATACCCATCTTCTGGAATTGTCGTACCATATTTGATAGGGTTCAAATATGGTAACACCTACAGGGGTGATTAGAGGTCACCCCAAAAGCCTCTATCCCTCTCGGAAAGACTGGCAAGCTACCGAGAGTATTCCGCCCGCACGGAAGAGCCTGGCAAGCTATCCGCTGTGTATTCGATATGCCAAAACCAGTAACTACAACTGGTCTCATTCACCTGACCCTGAAGGCTTCACCGACATGGCAGCACTGAGAAGGATGAGAAAGGAGAGGCCGACAAAATCTCAAGGCCGACCTAGGCTGCCACAACGAAGGAAGACAAAAATGATCGTCTGTACTTTCAATGCACGTACTCTAGCATCAGATGCATCCATCGAGGACCTGATGGTACAAGTGCGAATGATCAAGTACGACATCATTGGTCTGACCGAGACAAGAAGGCACGAATCTCACCATGCCGTTTTCGACACTGGAGAAGAATTGTTCCTCGGAACATGCGATAAAAGAGGTGTTGGAGGCATCGGTGTCCTTGTCAACACAAACTTGGCCAAGAGCATTGATTCATTCGAATGCCTAACAACCGGAATCGGACGTTTACATTTGAATAGATGTGGCTCACTGCCTGCAGTTTCTATCTTCGTTGTCTACGCACCAACATCTCATTATGATGAAAGAGAAATCGAGAAGTTCTACATGGAGCTAGAGAAGTTCTATAAAGAAGACAACACCTTCTACAAGATCATTGTGGGTGATTTTAATGCCAAGATAGGACCGAGAAGATCAGCTGAAGAACTTCACATCGGGACCCATGGCCTAGAATGGAACGAACAGGGTGAGAGACTGTCAGAGTTCATCATGTCGACCAAGACCATCCATGGTAACTCACAGTTCCAGAAGGCAGAATCTAAACGATGGACATGGGAGTCTCCCGGTGGACGATTCCACAACGAAATAGACCACATCATATTCAATCGACGGTTTTGCCTGACTGATGTCGCTGTTGTCCCAAAATTTCGAACGGGATCGGACCACCGTCTCCTTCGTGCAAAATTCTACTTCACAGAGCGGGGAGAAAGGGCTGCAAAGTTCAAAAAGAGAACTCCCAGAATGACCACCAACTGGGAACTCTTTGGTACTATTGCGGCAACATGGGAAGATGCCATTGTTGACAACATTGACGAGGAATACGATCGACTGGTTCAGCACCTCCATGAATGTGCGAGGAACGCCAAGAGAGAGATAGCCACAAAAAGTCGCCTATCTTCGAAAACTCTTGAGCTAATTCGCCAGCGTGGTTTGGCGCATGCCTCAGGCAACCGCAAGCTAACGTCCGAGCTTGCAAAGCAGTGCAGAGATGCGATCAAGGAAGACCTCAAAGAGAGAAGAGCAGAAGTACTGGTAGATGCGGCAGAAGCCGGGAAAAGTATTCGTAAGGCCCGCCTGTCCTTCGCCAACTATAAGACCAAGATGACTGCCCTCCGACGTCCTGATGGATCCATCACATCCTCCAGAACAGCAATGGAGAAGATTATCCATGACTTCTACTCAAATCTCTTCGATAGCCATGTCCACTTGCCAACATACCAAATTCCACAGGATGGGTATGTCGTTCCCAACGTTCTCCCCTCCGAAATCCGACACGCCATTTCGTCGGTAAAGAAACAAACAGCACCCGGCCCAGACAAGGTCAGACCTGAACACCTGAAGAACCTGCCGTCAGTACTCATCAATACACTGGCTCGGCTCTTCACTCGCTACCTGTCTGAATGCAAGGTTCCGTCCCAATGGAAAACCAGCAGGACCGTACTACTGTTCAAGAAGGGAGACATCCATGACATTGGCAACTATCGCCCGATCTGCCTATTGTCTGTCATCTACAAGTTGTTCACTCGAGTCATCCTGAATAGGATTGGCAGAACACTAGATGAAGGACAACCATGCGAGCAAGCAGGGTTCCGCAAAGGATTCAGCACCATCGACCATATCCACACAATAACCAAGCTCATTGAGGTTTCTCGGGAGTTCAAGATGCCGCTCTGCTTAACGTTCATTGATTTAAAGAAGGCCTTTGATTCTGTTGAGACGGAAGCGGTCATTGAAGCCCTAGACAATCAGGGCATTCAAGCCCAATACATCAGGATCCTCCATGAGCTGTATTGCGGATTCACTACCAGGATCTCACCATTCTACAAAGAAGTGATCGTTGATGTCAAGAGAGGGGTGCGGCAGGGTGATACCATTTCACCGAAACTCTTCAGTGCCACCCTCGAGAACATCATGCGACGACTGGAATGGGAAGGAATGGGAGTGAAGATAGATGGTCGGCAATTACACCACCTCCGCTTTGCTGATGATATTGTTTTAATAACACCAAACATCAGCCAAGCGGCACAAATGCTGGCCGACTTTGACCGTGAGTGTGGAAAGGTAGGACTACAGCTGAATCTTACGAAGACAATGTTTATGAGAAACACCCTTGTTCCTGACGCCCCATTCGCTCTCAATGGAACGACCATCTCCGAATGCAACAGCTATGTCTACCTAGGTCGAGAGGTCAACATGAGAAATGACCTGGCACCCGAGCTGAGCAGGAGGAAGAGAGCGGCTTGGAACGCCTTCAAGAACGTCGAAGAAATAGCTAAGAGGACGAAGAACCTCCGGCTCCGGGCACATCTCTTTGATTCCACTGTTCTTCCTGCATTAACATATGCCTCAGAGACCTGGGCCCTACGCAAACAAGATGAGAACGCCATTCAGGTCTCCCAAAGAAGAATAGAAAGAGCTATGCTTGGAATATCACGTTTCACTCAATTGAGAGAAAGAATCCGGAGTTCTGACATCCGTCGACGATCAAGGATCAGGGACGCTGTCTCATTTGCCAAGGTGTTGAAAATCAGATGGGCTGGTCACGTAATGAGATTTAAAGACGACCGTTGGACTAGAGCTGTTACTGATTGGATTCCACGGGATGTCAAGAGACCGCGTGGTCGCCCACCTACCAGATGGTCAGACTTCTTCCTGAAGATCATGAACGATCGGTTTGAGGCCCTTCATGTTCCCGGAGCGAAGAGATGCCATTGGGCTACACTAGCACGCGACAGGGACAAATGGAGACGTTACTGGCGCCCGCTCGAGCAAATCGACGACTAACGGGAAGTTAAGTGATTAAGTGATTAAGAGAGTTGTGCTCAGGATAAAATGCAGAGACCAACTTCTAGCATGTCAGTCTGAAATGCTCCTGATGTGCTCCCAGGAGAAACTTACTGGGAAAAAAACAAACAAACAAATAAACAAACAAACCAACCAACCAACCACAGAGTCTCTGAAAGTTGATGAGAAAACAACAGTTTAGGAAACGCTACGAACACTGGGCAAAGACAAGAAGAACCTTTGTGACGGGAACCAAGTCCCCTCTCCACACCTGCTCAGGGCATCCAAGGTGCCAAGTCAGATCTTGGTAGCAACCCCAAAGGGCTCCCTCTGGGCCTAGACCCGGGTAGAGACGCTTCTGCCTCTGGCTCCCTGTGGCTGAAGCCAAAGTAGCTGGGGGGGATCCTAATGAGAGAGAAACTCCAGCTGGGGTGCGAGGACACGGCTGCCCCTGGTTCAGGAGCGAACAGAGCCGCCTCCGAGTTACATCCTCGCCCATCCCTTCACGGTCCTTCCTAGTCTGCTTGGCACAGGACTCCTCCAACAAAGGGGCGCCAGAGAAAAAACGGCCACTGTCGGCAGCTCCAGCCCAAGTTCAGGCTCAGAGACCTTGAGCGGACAGAGAAGGTCCATCCCCCGGGACTCGAAAGGTCAGAGGGGCCAGGGAAGGGACAAGCGATTCCAGACACGTGGGCGATGCCTGCTAGAGGAGCACTGGGGAGGAGAACCCCAAGTCAGCACGCAGTCGCTCAGCTCCCACCTCTCCAACACTGGGGTTGGCAGGGAATAGCTCGAAGGAACAGAACCATGAGCCGGGAAGCGGCAGAGCTGATCCTGTGTGGGTCAGAGTGGGGGAAAGCCAGAGCCCCCCAGGCCCCACCTCCCCCGAGGAGCCACAGTAGACAAAACCCACTGGCGAGGATGGGGAAGAAGAATAGATGCCGCCATGGCGGACAAAGACAGAGGCAGGAGCATCCCTAGGAGAGCACTGGACGCAGAGGTGCTCTATAATCCCCTCTGTCCGGGAGTGGAGAGCTTGGACAGGCCTTCACTAGGCCAACCCCGGGCTGACCCCACGCCACCCACCCGGCAGTGGAGACAAGAGAAAGCCCTGAGCACCGCATGGCGCTGTCCCAAAGCCAGATAAGTTTTTTTTTTTTCTTTTTGGGTCACACCCAGAGATGCACAGGGGTTCCTCCTGGCTCTGCACTCAGAAATCACTCCTGGTGGTGCTCGGGGAACCATATGGGATGCTGGGGATCGAACCCCGGTCGGCTGTGTGCAAGACAAACGCCCCACCCACTGTACTATCGCTCCAAGTCCCCCAAAGCCAATTAAGTAAAAGACAAAAATAAATGTGCAGCCTTTGGACATTTACATTTACATTTTTGGTTGGCAGAGCCTGGCAAGCTCCCCCTGGCGTATTCGATATGCCCAAAACAGTAACAATAACGGGTTTCATTCCCCTGACCCTGAAAGAGCCTCCAACAGGGCAGCATTGGGAAGAACGAGTAAGGAGAGGCTGCTAAAATCTCAGGGCTGGGACAAATGGAGACATTACTGGTGCCAATTTGAGCAAATTGATGAACAACGGGAGGACAGTGAAACAGTGATACATTTCTTGGGGGGTGGGTGGGGATGCTGAAATACATCCCTTGGAGGGGGTGGGTTGAATTTCCCTCCCTGACCCGACCAGGGCTCCAGCAGCCGAAGACCTCCAGAATCAGCCACCACCATGCTGAGACCACTCCACACGCATGAAGGTACTGGCAGAGGAACAAAGGCATGTGGGTCCTGGGGCTGAGATCTCCAAGCCTGCTTGGATCGGGGCTGAGCATCCTCCACCCAGATCCTCCAAATTCCAGTAGGCAGGGGTCACACCCATCAACTGGCCCCCTGGAGCCGTGTAATCCCATCAACCAAAGGCCAAGACTCAGAGACTATAAAACCCAGCTCCCGAAAGCGTGCGGCCGCATTTGAGGCAGCTCAACATCTTATCATCTCATTCCTACTTTGGACAAACTGGCAGGCTACCAAATGTAACTTGCCCACATGGCAGAGTGTGGCAAACTCCCCGTGACGTACCCAATATGCCAAATACCAGTAACAATGATGGGTCTCATTCTCCTAACCCTGAAAGAGCCTTGAATATGGCACTTCTTAAAAAAATCTCAGGGCTAGGACGAAGGAGACGTTACTGGGGCCTGCTCAAGGCAATCGACAAACAACAGGATGGTCGTGGGTGGGGAGACATGCCAATGTTCCTTCCTTTTACTTCCCAAAATAGTAGGAAGTCATCACTGAAAACCAAAAGAAAAACACCCTTATCCTGAAACGCTCTGTGGCACTAGGCGTGATGTCACAAACCGATTTGAGCTGGCTGTTTTCATCTTTCAGTTTCACAACATGCTTGATTTTTTGCTTTAGGTTCTGGTGTCCCAGTAATTTAGCGTAGGAATCCCTTAGTTGATTTAGCTGTTCCTGAGCTTCACCGTGTTCGTTCAACAGAGCCTGTTTTTCTGCTTCAAACGCATCCAGTTGTGCCTGGGGGGCGGGAGGAGTGTGTTTAGAAGGACTCTTTCACGCCCCCCACCCTCTCCTTTCTTAAGATTTATTTTTTATTTAAGTATCAGAGTTTACAAAGTTAGTTACAGCTGAGATTCAGGTGTACGATTTCCCATAACTTAGCCCACCCCCCAGTCAACTTCCCTCCACCAATGTCCCCCAGTCTGTCTCTTCGACAGACATTATTTTTGACTGTTTCAGTTTTTGTTGGCTTTTGCTTTGGGGCAACAACCAGTTGTGCTCGAGCGAACTCCCAGCTCTGCACTCAGGGATCACTCTTGGTGGGGCTTGGGGAACCATAGGGGGTACCAGGATTGAGCCCGGGTCTGCTGTGTACAAAGCCTGCCACATCATCTCTCTGGCCGACACACACATTTTTAAGTTTAATTATTGCAGTTTGGACCTCATGCTTTTGGTTTTGTTGGTTCTATGGTTCAGATATATAGTAAAATAAGACCTCGTCACCACCAATGTGTCAGTGGCTCCTGGCCCCTCCTGGCCCTGTTGTTTAGACAGATTTAGAACTAAAGTGAAATTAAAGGAAAAAAAATCAAATTATGCTGATACACGCTTGGGGTTTATCATAAGGTCTTTCTGATACTCTTTAAGAACTAGTTTTGCTTTCACATCAAGGATCATCAAAATTGGGGAAAAACCTGAAAATCAGGGCAGGTAGATGAGCTGGACCAAACATATGCTCACTTCATATTCTAATGGAATCCAGCTTCATTCAAGTCACAACATCAGCAGTTAGCCGTCGAAATTTTAAGATCTATCTATTAATTTGAAAAGCTGTGAGACAGATCATAACAGCTATCACCAATTTACAGAGATAAAACTGATTAGAGATGTACATTCACAGTTATATAAATCAATTTACGTAAATTAATTGAGCAATCATCACAAGTATGTGATCTGCAGAGTTTTCTATTAATTTTAATCACCAGATTAGAAGATAATTATTCTGGCTTCATAGTTTGTTTTTTTTTCTTTTGGCCACCACACCCAGCGGTGCTCAGGGTTTAAGCCTGCCTCTGCATTCCTCCTGGAGGGCGCTTGAGGGACAATTTGGGATGCAGGGGATGGAATCTGGGTCAGCCATGTGTAAGGCAAATGCATTACCTGCTGTGCTATCTTTCTGGGCCAAACCCCCCCCCCTTTTTTTTTTTTTGCTTTTTGGGTCACACCTGGCCATGCGCAGGGGTTACTCCTGGCTTTGCACTCAGGAATTACTTCTGGTGGTGCTTGGGGGACCCTATGGGATGCTGGGAATCGAACCCAGGTCGGCCACATGCAAGGCGAATGCCCTACCCGCTGTGCCACTGCTCCAGCCTCACCACACACCCCCCCCAAATTTTTAACCCGATAAGGACTCTATTTGGAAAGCCAGTGCATAGACATATTACAAAAATGCATGAAACTCCCGCTACAGAAGTCATAGGTCTCTGTACATGTGCAGAAGGATGATGTTTCAGAGAAACTATAGGGGGTTTCCGAAACAGAGACAAGGGCAGTTTTGTCTCTGGACTCACCTGAAAAGGTTTTGTTTTATTAAACAGCTCTTCATAAAGGAGCCGCCACTTATTCATTTCCTCAGTCAATTCCGCTATGAGGCTTTCTTTTCCAGATTTCCTGTAAGGGAAAATTAAATTTAAAAGAAAAAACATGCAGGGGCTAGGACGATAGTACAACAGGTAGGGAGCTGGCCTTGACCTGGGTTCAATTCCTGGCACCAACTCTATATCAGGTATATAGTAAAATTACACCTCTTCACCACCAATATGTCTATGGCCCCTGGCCCTGCTATTTAGAAAGACTTAAAAATTAAGCGAAGTTAAAGGAAAAATTATACTGATACACCCGTGGGGGTTTGCCATAAAGTCTCTCTGACACTTTTTTTTTTTTTCTTTTTGGGTCACACCTGGCGATACACTCAGGAATTACTCCTGGTGGTGCTCAGGGGACCATATGGGATGCTGGGAATCAAACCCGGGCTGGACGCATGCAAGGAAAACACCCTACCAGTTGTGCTATTGCTTCAGCCCCTCTCTCTGACACTCTTAAGAACTTGTTTTTCTTTCACAACAAAGATCATCAAAAGAATGAAACCTGAAAATCAGGCCAGCCATTAGTGATCCCTGAACACTGAGTCAGAAGTAAGCCCTAAGCACCGCTGTTGAGTGTGGCCCCGAAACCAAACATATAAATAAATAAGGGGCTGGAGAGATAGTACAGAGGCTGGCAGTTGGGGTATTGGCCTTGCACATGACCTCAGCTAGCTGCCCACGTGGATTCAAGTCCTAGCAGTCAGATAGTCCCCCAAGCAGGACCAGCAGTGCTTGAGTGCAAAGCCAGGAAGAACACCTGAGCATTTCCAGGTGTGGCCCCAGAGCAAAAACAGAACCAAACCAAAAGTTCGAGAATATTACAATGAAAAATCACATGGAGCCGAGGTCAGAGATCAGAGGTCGACCATTTGAACTGCATGTGGTGTGAGGCTCTAAGTTTGAATCCCACTCACATCCTCCTTTCGAAAACATCACCAACAAAACCCAAACAACAACATGGTCAAGAACAAATCAACAGAACAAAACAAAAAAAATTTTTCAAATAGTAGTTCCAAAGGCACACCCTCTCCCCCCTTGGGCTCTACAGCTGGTTACCTCTCCACGTCTTCCAGCTGTTTCTGAAAATCCTCGGCTTGCTGCTTGAGTTGGTTCTGCAAACCCATTACTGCTGTGTGAGAAGAGGCTTCAATTTGCTTAATCTCTGCCTCCTGAAGGGCCGATTGGTTCTGCAGCTCTAGAAGCCTCCTTGGGTGGGAGAGAACAGCTCACTAGACATTTTGTAGCTGTTAATGCTAGAACTCTTCCAGAAACTCAGATATATATATATATATATATTTTTTTTTTTTTTTTTAAACTGGAGTAAACACTTTCAAAGACCGGGCACTGACACATCATTGGTTTGCACTATAAATGGAATTTGAAGGGTCTGGTGACTCTCCCCTCTGCCCCCAAACTCCCAGTGCTGTTCCACTCTCAAGAAGACCCCTCTGTTCTGTTCATCACTCCCACCCCGTCCTCTTGCCTCTGCTAATGGGTATTTTCACTGAGTCTAAGTAAGAGCCTTGTTCTCCCTCCCCAGTTCTTTTGCTTTAATTATTCGTATATCACTATGAGTGAAACCATTCAAACACCTCTTTCACTTTCTTGCTGATTTCAGGTCACAGAACTATTTCAAGTTACTTCTATTTTGGGTTTTGTTTTTAGGCTCTCTGTTCTTGGAAAATTCCAGGCATTTCTTTTTTGCTTGCTTAGTTTTGTTTCTGGGCCACACCCGTGATGTATTGGTTTTCGGTCACACCCAGAGATGTTCAGGAATCACTCTCGCCATCACTCCTGGGTGCCCAGGGTTAAGCCCAGGTCAGCTGCCTGCAAGGCCAGGGATCCTGCTGGCTGTGCTCTCTCTCTGGACCCTATTTTGGGCTTTTTAATTTGTTTTTGTTTTGAGGACACACCCAGCCGTGCTGAGGGCTTACTCCTGCTCTGTGCTCAGGGATGCTATGCTCCTACGTGTGGTACAGAAGATCCAACCCAGGGGAAACACAAGCAAGGCAGGAGCCTTAACCCCTGTACTGCCTCTACTTCCTCACCAGCCCTTCCTTCTACTTTGTCCCTAGGGGCCCCTCCTTCTACTTTGTCCTCCTTTTGTTATCATGCTGGGCTGGAGCAATAGCACAGCGCATAGGGCGTCTGCCTGGCACGCAGCCAACATGACCAACCCGAGTTTGATTCCTCTGCCCCTCTTGGAGAATCCTGCAAGCTACCGAGAGTATCTCGCCCGCACAGCAAAGCCTGGCAAGCTACCCGTGGCGTATTCGATATGCCAAACACAGTAACAAGTCTCACAATGTTACTGGGCCCGCTCAAGCAAATCGATGAACAACAGGGTGACAGTGACAGTGACATTTATTGTGCTCTATCTCTGTGCTCAGGGCTTGCTCCCTGCGGTGCTCAGGAGAACAGGAGGTGCTGGGGATCGAACCTGGGTCTCTGACACGTAAAGCACATGCTCAGATATATTGAGTCCCCCTTTCTGCTCTGATTTCCTCTTTTTCTCCAAGGCAGAGTTAGCGGCATACTGTCAGGATGCACAATCAACCACCACCAGCCCTACAACTAAAGCTGGCTGGGAGCAACACTCAGTTGGCTGGAGCAGCACGAACTCGCCCAAGTGATGAGAAGGGCGATTACGGGCTGGCACTGATTTCTCCTACACACCTGGCATACTCTTCGTTTGCCTTCTTGGCGGTCGCTATCTCGTGTTGAACATCCTCCACGGTCTTCTCGGCTGCGGCTACTTTCTCCTGCAGGGATGAGTTTTCCAGCTTCAGATCGCTGATCTCACTTGCCGTTGATGCCTTATAGCTTATTAAACAGAAGAAAGAAAAAACAACAACAACAACAACAAAAGAAGTTAAAGCCATTTCCCATCAGTTGTCTCCACAACACATCCAGAGTTGGTTTGCTTCTGTTTTCCTACACTTTTCCGTAAGAGCGGACAGGATCTTTGACTTATCATTTGGATTCAGTGCTGAGGACAGTAAGAAGAGATTGGTGGGGCAGGTGCTGTTTCTTCAGAGAGGGAAGAGAAAGACGTGTGGAGCAACAACTGTGTGAGAGAAAACTCCCAACCCGGCTGGGGAAGGAGCAGGAAGAAGAAACGGGACAAAAGCAGACAGAAACGGAAGACAATAGTGTTATCAGCCCAGGTGTAGCAATGCACTATCAACCCATTGTTCACTGATTTGCACCAGCAGGCCCAGGACCGTCTCCATTGTGAGACTTGTTACTGTTTTTTGGCATATCGAATACGCCTTGGGGAGCTTGCCAGGCTCTGCTCTGCAGGGAGGGTGCAGGCAGGTTACTCTCCGTAGCTTGCCGGGCTCTTCGAGAGGGGCAGAGGAATCGAACCCGGGTCGGCCGGTGCAAGGCAAACACCCGACCCACTGTGCTATCGCTCCAGCCCCAGCCCAGGTGAGTGAGAAAGAAGGGTCGGGCTCAGAAGTGGGCAAGGAAAGATGGGAGCTCTCCTCTGGAGGCAGCCAGAGAGAGACTGGACACCGGGAAAGGGAAAGAACACAGTGAACTCCGAAGATTCAGGGAATGACAAAAATCCCAAAAGCAGAGGCTGGAGTGATGGGGCGCTTGCCGTGCACAATCCCTGGCACCTCGTATGGTCTACGGAGCCCACCAGAAGTAAGCCCTGAGCATCAGCAGGTGTGACGGCGCATCAAGCAAACACAAAAGCATCGATTCAAAGAGATACATGTGGGCCAGAGTGATAGCACAGCGGGGAGGGTGTTTGCCTTGCACGCGGCCAAACCGGGTTCGATTCTCAGCATCCCATAGGGTCTCCTAGCACCGTCAGGAGTAATTCCTGAGTGCAGATCCAGGAGGAACCCCTGAGCAACACTGAGTGTGGCCCAAAAAAGAGCGGAGGAAAAAAAAAAGATACATGTGCCTCTCTGGGCAGCCCCAAGTGGCAGAGCCAGGCTTCAGCGACACCTCGAAGTCCGGTGACAGATGGCTACAGAAGTCGTGCCTTAATGCACACAGCGGGCAGGAAAGATGAGACCTTGGAGTCTGCTGCAACGTGGACGGATCTGGGGGTGGGTCTCAGGCACAGGGAAGCGAGTCAGAGGGAGAAGACTCGTCTGAGCTGGGGCGAGATAAGGAACAGAAGGAGTGAAGAGAAGACCTCAGGGGCTAGCGAGCATTCCATCCTGGGGACGGCGTGCCCCACCTGCGCACACAGGCAAACACGCAAACATGCACACGCCATGCAGGCGCCCACGTAGTCACCTTTGGAACTCGGCCTCCACGCTGTGCTTCTCCTGCAGAAGCCGGGCAGAATCCTCGTGTGATGCCGCGCTCCGCTCCAGCTCAGCTTCCTTCCTAGGGAAACAGAAAGTGCAAAGGACCTGTGGTAACCCAGAGGGGGAGAGGGGGAGAGAAGGAGGGAGAGAGTGAGGGAGGGGAAGAGAGAGAGAAGGAAAGAGAGGGGGGTAGAGTAAGAGAGAAAGAAGGGGTGGGGGGAGGGAGGGAGAGAGAGAGAGAGAGAAAGAGAGAGAGAGAGAGAGAGAGAGAAAGAGAGAGAGAGAGAGAATTCCCTTTCACAAGAGAAACACAGCCATCCCGAACCTTTTCTCTGTGCCCCTGATTAGAGCTTAGCTCTCCAGAGAGTACTTGCTTCTCCCAACAGGTCTATTTATTGGGTTGGTTTATTTTTTATTTCTTTAGTTTTGGGGTCACACCCAGCAGTGCTCAGCGCTTAGTCCTGGCTCAACATTCAAGAGTCACTCCTGTGGGGCTCAGGGGACTGTATGGGATGCCAGGGGTCGAACCCAGGCCGGCTGTGTGCAAGGCAAACGCCCTCCCCACTGCACTGCTGCTAAGGTCCCGCAACTCGCAACTCTTATATCTAATGAAGTAGAAAATAGAAGACCTGTAGAGGGTCTTGCTCA
This sequence comes from Sorex fumeus, assembly GCF_029834395.1. Lineage (NCBI taxonomy): Eukaryota > Metazoa > Chordata > Mammalia > Eulipotyphla > Soricidae > Sorex > Sorex fumeus. The sequence goes on along the minus strand of NW_026606154.1, from coordinate 3,650,582 downwards.
GAATCACACATCTGGTTCATAGACCTAGCGAGAAATCCCCATTTTTAATCTTTGACTTCGGTCTCTGAGTTAGAATCGAGAATCATCTCTAATTGCTTCCTTCTGGAACTTTTAACTTCATCTGTACTAAATTTCTTTTTTCTCTCTTTCCCCTGCCTCCACACTTTGGTTCTTGGGCCACACACTCATAAGCTCGGGGCTTATTCCTGGCTGCATGTGAGCAAGCACCCGACCCACCTTACTATTGCTCCAGACCCCAAAATTTCTAAAAATGCTGGTTTTCTGGGTCTGCTCATAGCGGCTCATAGATTTGATCCTATTCCAAGTTGTGGTATGAAGAACCTTGGTTTCTTTTTATTATTATTATTCATTAGAAAAAGATACAGGATTAGTAATTAAAATATCTGCCGAGATAGAAAGTGGTGTTTCGATTTAAGAAACATCGAGCAATAATACAGGCTCGTGTCTATTGCTTGGTGACTTACTAGAACCTTTTCTTGTAAGGAACCAAGGACTCGAGATGAAAACCCAAAGGTTAAAACGGTAAGACTATTTTATTTGCAACCTGAATGCTACAAGACAGGTATTTTAATTAGGAAAACAGAATGGAGAAGGATGAATATGATGAATTAGAGTTTAAAAAGGAAAAGAAAAAGCATGTAATCTTTTTCCTTCCAGTGGTCAATTTCTCTTTTCAAATGTCTTGCTTCTTTATTGTTATTTTGAAGTGTGCTCCCCCAAACAAAATTAACAACACAGTAACTTACATTACATGGAAATATATTGGCAAGAAAGTTCATTTACTGCCAAAGGCTGTACTTTGTAGCTTTTTTTTTGAAACAAATAGATTTTATTTGGAGGGTTTTTAAGGTGTGGAGGGGGAAAGAGTGAGAGAGAGAGAGAGAGAGAGAGAGAGAGAGAGAGAGAGAGAGAGACAGAGAGACAGAGAAACACACTCAAGAGAGAACACGGGCTTCTCCGAGGGCAGAGAGAGCCCCTACACACATCCCAGCATTAGACACGAAAGCATGAAAGCCCACATCTCAAGAGGGGAGATGCAGGCGACACATGTGCTCGGGCACCACATGTGCTTGGCTACGTGGGCACAAGCAGCACATGGGCTCGGGCAGCATATGCGCCCACTTTGTAGTTTTTGAGGTTCTTTTTCCTCCTCTTCTCTATACCTGTTATTATGATAATGCTCATGATAATTGTTTTAAGAAACCGTCAAGAGCAAAGGGACTTAACATCAGAGCAATAGTACAGCAGGCAGAGCACTTGCTTGCACACAGCTAATAGGGGTTCCATCCCTGGTACCCCATATGGTCTCCCGAGTACTGCCAGGAGGGATCCCTGAGCGTGGAGTCAGGAGTGAGCCTGGAGTATGACGGGTGTGGCCCAAGCCTCATCTTCCCACACACCAAAATAAAAGAGCAGCAAAGGAGGGCCAACTTGGGATTGATCGTTCAAGCTCTCTTCTACTAGGCTTTGGACGCACCCGGATGGTGTTGGCAGCACTCCAGACCCTAGATGGGTCTCTCAATAGAGAGCATCAGCTCCGGCCTTCAATCCCTCCCCAGCACGCAAGAGCTCTTTATTCATTTATTTATGTATTTATTTGCTTTTTGGGTCACACCCGTCGATGCACAGGGGTTACCTCCGGATCATGCACTCAGGAATCACTCCTGGCAGTGCTCGGGGGACCCTATAGGATGCCAGGGATCGAACCAGGGTCGGCTGTGTGCACGGCAAACGTCCTCCCTGCCATGCTATAGCTCCAGCCCCACAAGAGCTCTTTAATTAGCCCACTGGCTTTAGTTGGCTGCATATTTGAGGCTCAAACTTATTCTTAGGCATATTCTGTGTAAGTCCTCTCCCTCTCTGTGTCTGTTCCTCACATCCCCAATCATTCCAACATCATCCATTTGATCTATCAGTCACTGGATAAAAATGAAAGTCGAAGTGAATGAAAAAAAAAAAACAGTTTAGTTGTTTTTTCTTTTTAACATCCAAAGTAAGGGAGTGATACCAGGTCACAAAGACACAAACCCGGGCCACAGTGATAGCACAGCGGGTAGGGCTTTTGCCTTGCACGCGGCCGACCCGGGTTCGATTTCCAGCATCCCATAGGGTTCCCCCAAGCACCTCCAGGAGTAATTCCTGAGTGCAGAGCCAGGAGTAACCCCTGTGCATCGCTGGGTGTGACCCAAAAAGGAAAAACAACAACAACAACAACAACAACAAAGACACAAACCCTTTCAGCTTTTCTTCTAGAAGTTGGAGTTCCGCAGCTCTCGTTCTTATTTCCTCTTCCAGCTGCCCGACGAGCTTTTCAGCCTGTTCCTCCTTTCCTTGTAACGTCTCCAGCTCTTGCAGGGCTTTCTGTAGCTCCTCTTCAAAGAGGCTCCTTTCCTTGGTCATGTCCTCTTGAAAGGCACACAGCTTCTGCTGAAGACTCGAGGACAATTCCTAGAGGCAAACAGAAGTCCCGGACAATTTAAACGTTTCTGCTGCACAGGGAAACCCATGGAACAGCATCAGAGGAAAAAACACAAATGGTACTTGAATAAACCACCTTCTCTTGCTGCAGAAGGGTCCCCATTTGCAATTCTTTCTGCTGTAGTTTTTCATGTTCTTGTTTTTCAAGAACAAGCTTCTCCTTCACATTTTGCAGCTCAGAATTTAGATTTTCTTCTCGTTCTTTAGAGGCACTGACGAGATCTTCTATAAAAGGGAAAACATTAACAATGTTGTAATTAGATGCTATGATCAGTGTGGTGTTGGGTTTTTGTTTTGTTTTGGGGCCACCTCTGGCAGGGCTCAGGGTTTACTCCTGGCGAGCTCGAGGAACCGTACAGAGTGCCGGAGACTGAACCCAGGCTGGCCATGGGCAAGGCAAGTGGCCTGCCTGCTGTACTATCGCTCTGGCCCCTCATACTACCACTAATTTTGAGACCCAATTTATTATATGCCACCGCATAAAATCCCCAAACTGAGTTCTATGTTCCTACCAATTTGTTTGACTTTTGAGCCCTACCCAGCTGTGCTTATGCTCAGGGCTCACTCTTCTCTCTGTGCTCAGGAGTACCAGGTGGTGCCAGGGATCCAACCTGGTTCCTCTGTGTCTAAGACAAATGCTTCACCTTCTGTAACTTCTCTCTGGTTGTTATTCTTACCTTTCATACCATCTTTCTGGTTCTGTTCTTACCAGGAGAAAAATTGCTACCTAATGGACACAACTTGATACAGATAGATGAATTTAACTATATATGTTTATTTTTGTCTTTTGGTGGTGGTGGTGGTGGGGGGGGGTGTCACACTTGGCGATGCTCAGGGGTTGCTCCTGGCCTGCATGCATGAAATTCTCCTGGCAGTGCTCAGGACCATATGGTCACGGTCACGGTCCTCCCATTGTTCATCGATTTGCTCGAGCAGGCCCAGTAACATCTCCATTGTGACACTTGTTACTGTGTTTGGCATATCGAATATGTCACAGGGTGCTTGCAGGCTTTGCCGTGCGGGCGAGATACTCTCGGCAGCTTGTCGGGCTCTCCGAGAGGGGTGGAGAAACTGAACTCGGGTCAGCCGTGTTGGCTGCGTGCAAGGCAAATGCCCTACCGCTGTGCTATCGCTCCAGCCCAGGACCATATAAAATACTGGAAATTGAGACCGGGGCAGCTGCATGCAAACAAAGGCCCTCCCAGCTATAGTATTGCTCCAGCCCCTATATATTAAAGTAAGTAAATTTTAATCTCTAGTGATTAGTATCTATTATAGTATTATAACTCCTAGCTTTCTCATGTTAAGGATTTCTTTTGGTGATTGTTTACATAAGTGCTTTTTAAATGTTCTTTGACACAAAAGCACTAATCCAAAGAGACCTGCACACCCAGGTTCCTGAGAACAGCCAGGACAGGGCTGGAGAGAGCGCACACGGACTAAGGCGCTTGCCTTGCATGCGGCTGACCCGGGTTTGATCTCGGCATCTCATAAAGCCCTCTGAAGACCACCCGGAGTGATTCCTGAGTGCAGAGTCAGGAGGAGTAAGCCATGAGCATGCCCCCAAAACAAACAAAAAGAACAGCCAGGGCATGAAAAAAAACACACAAATGACCTGAGGACCAAGGAGTCGATAAAGCTGTGGCATATACACAAAAAGAATACTATGCAGCCAGGAAGAAAAATGGAATCAAAGGCCCTCCAGGCTATAGTATTGCTCCAGCCCCAGGTGATTCACTGCAACTTGGGCGGGGCTGGTGGGCACTGTGTTCAGTGAAGGCAGGTGGAGAAGGATGAATCCTCTGTGTCTTTACTCATGTCTGGTATACAGAGTAGCAGGGCAAAGGGGTAGAAAGAATCAGTGTCGGCAACCCCCTGGCTCTGGAAGGCAAAAAGGAGCATGTCTGGGAAGATGGGGATTGGGGAGGGAGGAGGAGGAAGAGGGGACTGATGGTAACGGGGACCCTGGCACTGGCTTTGGACACTTGGGCAGTGTAGAGGGGAGGTGACTGGTTATACCAAAATGCTAAGAGCCAACACTATTGTACACATGTACTCCAAACCAGAAGAATTAAATTTTTAAAACAAGTTGAATCAGGAGGCAAGGTATGGGTGTAGGAGGGAAAGCTGGGTTGCCAGTGGAGGGGTTCTGACAGCGGTGGGGGGACCGAAGGTGGAATATTGCATACCAAAAACATTGTAAATCAGGGTTATCTAAATTTTTTTAATTAAGAAATTTTTTAAAAAATTCTTTTCTTCTATATAATTTTTTTTTCCCTTTTTGGTCACACCTGGAGATGCTCAGAGGTTACGCCTGGCTTTGCACTCAGGGATCACTCCTGACAGTGCTCGGGGGACCATCCGGGATGGCGGGGATAGAACCCGGGTCATCCATGTGCAAGGCAAACGCCTTATCTACTGTACGATTGCTCTGTCCTCTATATAACTATGTTTAAAAGCTGTTTTAAGGGGCTTGAGCGATAGCACAGTTGGTAAGGAACTGGCCTTGCACCTGGCCCAGGCTTCACCCCGGGCATCCTATATAGTAACTAACCCGAGCTAGCCAAGAGTGATTCCTGTGCATCACCAGGTATGACGCCAAGAACACAAAAAAGTTGGTTCGTAGAAGTTGGGTTAAGACGCCAACTCAGGGGGCTGGAGCAAGGCTTTGCATGCAGGAAGCTCAGGTCTGATTCCCAACACCACGTGGTCCATTGAGCCCCACCAGGCACAACCCAGGGGTTGCCTTGGGCTCGAGTAGGAGCCCCAGGCATTACCAGGCACGGTAACGCCAAAACCAAAACCAAAACTGGGCCAAAATACGCCCTTAACTTCCTCATAAAGATCATACAGAGCACAGTATTTATCTGAGGAGAGTAAGGGGAGAAAGGTCACGGTATCTTTTTCTATAAAGATCACACAGACCAGAGCACTTATCTGAGGAAAGTAAAGGGAGAAAGGTCACAGTACCTTTTTCTTTCTCAAGCTGCTGGCATCTCGCGTCCAGGTCTTGCACTCGGTTCGACGACAGAACACTCTCTTCCTGAGACTGCCGAAGGCTGGAAACTTCTTGGTTCTTCTCTTCCAGGCGTTCCTCTAACCGGGCTATCTCTAGTTTGTATTTTTCCAGCTGCTCCGAGGCACAGCTGCAAAGAAGCAGATGATCTTAAAAAGCACACAGGGATTTCAACCTGGGGTGGGAGAACGAACAGAAGAGGACGAGACCTGGACACTCGTCGCTCTCCGCTAAGGGTTCGGTTTGAAGCTAGCGTTCACATTACCTAATTTCTTCAATGTATTCTAAGAGGTTTTCGGTTTCAGATTTTTCATCGGTCTTTTCCTTCTCCAGGGAAATGCTAAAAAACAAAACAAAACAAAAAAAGCCCCCCAAAACCCCCCAAAAAACTCATATGCATACATGATAATCACATCAAACGCTTCCTGTATACCAAGTACCGTGCTGTTAGTTCCTCTGACCTTGGCAGTCCACTTTCATATATACAGAGAGGAAACCGGGGTCACAGTTGGAGGTGATGGAAACTACGTTTAGAGTTCTGATGTCAAGAAATGGTCACACGTGGTGGTACTCAGGGGGTCACAGGATGCGGGGACTGGCCCTGAGCTTCCTGCATGCAGAGCACGCACCCCTCCCCCATAAACCATCTTCTTCACTTCAGTTATTTTTCACAGAGAAGGTCCAACCAGCCCAGTCAATCCTTAGACAATGATTCTTAGTAATATCAGTGTGAGAGATAAGCATGATCACGAATTGACCTTTATTGATCTTTTTGAAAAATGGTTGATTTTTGATCATTGATTTGGTGGGGGGGGGTTAATTTACCTTTGTGTTGTAATGATCAATACGTGCCTGCTAATGGGGGCAGGTTGGGGTAGTGGGTGGGAAATTAGGGATACCAGTGGAGAAAAGGTGACAGGGATGGTGGGATTGGTGCTGGTACACTGAATGCCTGAACAACTGTATTATAAACAACTTGATAAATTACGCTGTTACAAAATTTTATAAAAATAACTTGTTCTGGGCCCGGAGTGATAAAACAGCAGGTAAGGTATTTGCTTGGCAGGCAGCTGACCCAGGTTTCAACTCTGACATCTCACATGGTCCCCCAGGAGTAATTCCTGAGTACAGAGCCCGGGGTAACCCCTGAGCATTGCCGGGTGTGGCCCAAAGACCAGAAAAAAAAAAAAAGGTTGTTTTCATTGAAGTGAGGAAACTTTCCAAATATATATTCCGATAAAAGAAGTGTATAAAGGTAAAGGTAAAGGCCCTCCCGTTGATCGTTGATTTGCTCGAGCGGGCCCAGTAACGTCTCCATTGGAGACTTTGTTGTTACTGTGTTTGGCATATTGAATACTCTCGGTAGCTTGCCGGGCTCTCCGAGAGGGGCGGAGGAATCGAACTCGGGTTGGCCATGTTGGCCACTTGTAAGGCGAACGCCCTACCCGCTAATCCAAATGTCAGGTAATTGTTTCTGTAGCTTTCCTGACCTCCCCGCCCACCACCAAACAAAAGTTACTCATACCTTATAACATCTGTGTGTCACAAAGTCTTTATTCCAGACTGCCTTGTAACAATCAAGTATGTTTACCTTTGCCCTCTTTTTAAAAAAATAAATAAATAATTGACTTTGCAAGGGGGCATAGGTCAGAGAGAGAGTATCAGTCAGGAGGGGCAAAGACACTGCTCTGCCTAGAGCTGATGCTGGCTCCATCCCAGACACAGCCAGGTGTGGCCCGAATGTCCCCACCCCTCAAGAGAATTTCCTTTAGAGGGCGAGAGTGATTAAATCATCAGGAAGGCAATGAGGGAAGCAATGAAGAAAGGCGAGAGAATCTCAGGACGTGGAGCACCGAAAGATGAGTCACTCTGAACCAGAACCCTCCCTCGACCTCTCAACCACTCACAGTTTCCCCTCCAGCCCGGTGGCGTCCCCTTGGGATTCGTCCTGGCTCCTCAGAGTGGCCTGCAGCTTTGTCTCCTTGCCCTCCTGCTTAGCAGTCGTGTTCTGGGGAACAGAGAAGCTACCTCAGGGGCGGGCAGCGGCCAAGGCGAACGCTGGCGGCCAGCTGGGGCGGGCATCACTCACCTTCATCTTCGTGTCTCTCTGCGGGCCAACCTTCAGCAGTTCCAGGCTGCAAGCTCCCTTATTCCGTGTTCTGTTTTCAGAAAACTAAGCACAACAGAAAACATCAGGGTTTTAGAAATGATCTCTGCTGAGTCGCTAGGTACAAGCCACTTAAATATTGGGTGTTTTTTTGGGGGGAGGGGGTTTCTTTTTTAAAAACAAACACATTTTATTTTTGGTTTTTTTGGTCACACTCGGTGATGCACAGGGGTTACTCCTGGCTCATGCACTCAGGAATTACCCCTGGTGGTGCCTGGGGGACCATATGGGATGCTGGAAATCGAACCCGGGTCAGCAGCATGAAAGGCAAATGCCCTACCTGCTGTGCTATCACTCCAGCCCCAGGAATTTTCTTTTTTTGACTATTACCAGGGTTATTGATTGCCTGTGAATAAAAATTTTGACCAACACCCAACACCACCCTTGATACTTTGTATGGTGATTTTTCTCATCCCTTTTTCTTTACTGTGACTTCTGGTTTTTTTTTTTTTTAAAGTATTTTAAAGCATAAATTGTCATCACCGCATAATTGTCACATCCTGTTTTTACAGCAATACTGGTACAATCTTTTTTTTTTTTTAAATTTTGGGGGCCACATTTGGCAGTGCTCAGGGTTTATTGCTGGCTCTGTGCTCAGAGATCACTCCTGGAGTCCATATGTAGTGCTGGGGAAATCGAACCAGGGTGAGCACACATGCAAGTTAAGAATCTTAACCTCAGGGCTGGAGAAATAGCACAGCAGGCAGGGTGTTTGCCTTGCACGTGGCCAACCAGGGTTCGATTCCCAGCATCCCATATGGTTCCCTGGGCACTGCCAGGAGTAACCCCTGTGCATCGCCAGGTGTGACCCAAAAAGCAAAAAAAAAAAAAAAAAGAATCTTAACCTGTGTACTATCTATCTGTGCCCCCCCAACCCCAACAAACACACCTGTTTTCTGGGGGGTGGGAGGGAATAATAAGTTTCACATAAAAATTGCAATTCCACTTTCTAGGTTGAAGAAGAAAAAAACTGGCATAAAATCTGTGGTGATGATTAGTTTTGGGTGGGGAGGGGGTTGGGGTGATACCAGCAATGCTCAGGGTTTACTCCTAGCTCCGTGCTCAGGGATCATTTCTGGTGTTGCAGAGGGGAACCTATGAAGTGTCGGGAATCAAACCGGGTTGGCCATGTGCAAGGCAAAAAAGCCTTGAACACTGCTCAGTGTGGCCCCAAACAAACAAACAAACAAACAAACAAAAAACTACTCACCAGTTTGTCAACTGCACATACCAAGTCCATCACTTTATTCGCATCTCATTCCCATCCCCAAAGGATTGGTTGGACATGGAAGTCAGTTATGGGGGCAGTTGTCTTAAGAGACAGCTCTTTAAAGCCCTTTAAAGCAAAATCATCCATGTCTCTTAACGGTCCTACAGTGGGGTGACTTGGAGGATGAAAAGATGTCAGGTGTTAAAAAGTGACTCGCTGATAATGTGCCAGGTACCACAATTAAGACGTCTTACATTAAAAAGTGACTTGCTGGGAGGCCGGAGCCATAATGCAGCAGGTGGGGCACGTGCCTTACATGTAACCAACCCGGGTTCGATCCCCAGCATCCCATATGATTCCCATGCACTGCCAGGAATAATTCCTAAGCGCAGAGCCAGGAGTAACTCCTGAGCATAACTGGGTGTGGCCCCAAAACATAAACAAAACAAAACAAAATTGCTTGTTGATAACCTCTGATATGTCAGGTACCACAATTGAAAAAGAAAAGGAAAAAAAAAAAAAAAAACAAACCAAGGGCTGGAGCAATAGAACAGCGAGTAGGGCGTTGGCCTTGCACACGGCCAATCCGGGTTCGATTCCGAGCATCCCACATGTTCTCCTGAGCACTACCAGGAGTAATTCCTGAGTGCAGAGCAATCCCTGTGCATTGCTGGGTGTGACCCAAAAAGCATAAAACAACAACAACAACAACGCAGCAATAATTCCTATTTGAAGGAGCAGCAGCATGAACTTTTTGGAGGTCATCCTGAACTGTTTGGTACCTGGTACAGCCAGAGGCTGACATTCTCAAGCCAGCAGGTGAGAAAAACACCCCGTGTGTGTTGTTCGTCCAAACGCCGCCACCACAGCGAGGTCCTGTACCTTAGTTTTCAGCTTCTCGTTGATCCTGCTTAACTCAATGAGCTGTTTCTGCTGGGATGCGTTCAAGGCGGACAGAGAGGTTTTCTCCCTGACCTCCGTGCTGAATTTGGCTTCCATCTTCTCCAACTCTGCTTCCAGATCCTGGATCCGCTTGTCCCGCACACTGCGCTCCTGCACCAGGACTCGAATCTGGGTGGGAACAAGAGAGCCCGCGGAGGAGTCGCTGCCGCCCAAGCCAAGACACAGAGGTGCTACCCAGGAGCACCGGAGCTCCCGGAAGAGGGGTTCGGACGTGATGCCCTTCAGGACACTCCAGTTTTGCTGAGTCTCTGAACACTCAGTTCCACCTTATGATACAGCCTTAAAGAGCTATAAGAAGGTGCCAAGGAGACAGAACAGGGAACAGGGGTCTTGAACATGGCAAACCCAGACTGGATCCCAGCAACACAGAGTCCCTTCAGCACTGATGAAGCAATTCCCCAAACACCACAGTGTAAGGCCTAAATACCCCCCGCCCCGCCCCCAAGCATAAAAGGAGATTTTAACAATAATAAATCTGTAGGTATAATCAAACTATTCACTTACAAGATTTTTTTACTTGTAAGAGTTCTTGGGGGGGGGGGGGTGTATTTTGTGGGGAAGTCTAGAGTAATAGTACAGAAGGGTAGAGCATTTGCCTGGCAAGTGGTCAACCCAGGTTTGATTCCTGGCATCCCATATGGTGCCCCGAGCACCACCAAGAGTGACTTCTAGGCACAGAACCAGGAGTAACCCCTGAACATTGCTGAGTGGCCCCCAAACAAAACAATAACAACGACGACAACAACAACAAAAAAGGAGTTATTTTTTTATCCCGAATACAAAAACATACAGTGCAAAATGCAATATATACATATGTATATGAGTTTGTACATTTATACATGTGTATTTGTGTACACACACATATAGACATGCATTGCATTTTAAAAAGAGATCTCAGCCTACACTGCTTTGGGCCCAGTGAACACTGCCGTGTGGAGGTCACTCTGGTGCCAGCTGGGAGGTGAGGGGCCACCGGGTCACAGCACTCAGAGCCTCTCACACGCAAGGCATGGACTCAACCATCTGAGCTACCTCCCTACTCCCAGATACCTTCCTTAATTCAAGAAGGTAGAACTGGGTCTATGCATAGGCTACAACAAGGTAAGCCATTATTTGGTAGCTTTTGCTAGATCGGGCTGGAGCAATAGCACAGCGGGTAGGGCGTTTGCCCTGCATGTGCCCGACCCAAGGTTCAATTCCTCCGTCCTTCTTGGAGAGCCCAGCAAGCTACTGAGAGTATCCCACCTGCACGGTAGAGTCTGGCAAGCTCCCCTGGCATATTCAATATGCTAAAAACAGTAACAAGTCTCACAATGGAAACGCTACTGGTGCCCACTCGAGCAAATCAATGAACAATGGAAGGACTGTGTTACAGTGCTTTACTAGATTAAAAAGAAACTCACTTATTTGCCAATAGAAAATGTAGAAGCTGGGATAGCATCTTTAAAAAGTGGAAATGTGTAAATCTGACAGGAAACTCCCAGTAGAGTGAAAATAGCATTTGTGATATAAAAAGATGAGGAAGGTGAGACATAACATTTTCAAAGAAATGCAGATTTTTCTTTTCTTTTTTTCGTTTTTGGGTCACACCCGGCGATGCTCAGAGGTTACTCCTGGCTTTGCACTCAGGAATCATTCCTGGCAGTGCTTGGGGGACCCTATGGGATGCTGGAAATCGAACCCGGGTCGGCCGTGTGCAAGGTAAACGCCCTACCCGCTGTGCTATTGCTCCAGCCCTGAAATGCAGATTTTTCAGAGAAAAAAAATAGCTACATTTGTAATTGTAAATCTGTACAATCAGGGAGTTCCCCAGGTTGAAGGAAAATGATGCAGATGCTCCCAAGAAAAGCACTTCAAATTTACAGATGTAGGCAGACAATGAGGACTGGAATAGATTTACCATGTAATATTAATCCAAAGGCTGTCTATGGTATGGTTATGTTAGTATCACGTAAAATAGCTGGTAAATTTAAAAAGCAGTATCACTTCTAGGAATATACCCCGGGGGCCCAAAACCACGTAGTAGAAACACCATCTGCACTTCTCCATTCACAATAGCCAGAATTTGGAAATAACTTGAGTGTCCAAGAAGAGACGACTGGATAAAGAAACTATGGTACACAATGGAATACTATGCAGTTGTTAGGAAAAAAATAAACTCATGAAATTTGCTGGTAAATGGATGGACATGGAGAGTATCAAGCTGAGTGAAATGACTCACTAGAGGGACATAGAGTGATGGCGCTCATTTTAGTGATATAAAAACCACAGTATGAGACTATTATCCACGGACAATAGATATGAGGGCAGAAGGACTGGCCCTCGGTTGGAAGCTTGTCACAAGTGGCAGGAAGAGAGCAGTTAGGACAGAGAGGGACCACTATGACAATGACAGCTCGATAAGAATTGAGTGCTGAAATGCTAGGGAGCAAGCCCTGAGCATTGCTGGTGTGGTCCAAACACAAAACAAAATAAATAACAATGACAAAAACACACTTCGGAGTCTAGGCCCAAGAACTAATTTCTGAAGCTAGATGTCAAGTGCAGAGATTTTTATCAGGTTCGCGTAACATCACCACATCCGACAAGTCTGCCTGGATTTCATTCACCCAGCAATGCTCCAGCTGATAAGGCTCTTAGCACATAGACTAGCAGAGAGGACGTATGTGCAAAAATAACTATGAGGACATCTCAGTACTCGATCAGACAGAATTTGCAAGAACCAGCATATCAATTTTTTTCTTTTTTTTGCTTTTTGGGTCATACCCGGCAATGGACAAGAGTTATTCCTGGTTCATGCACTCAGGAATTACTCCTGGCAGTGCTCGAGGGACCAAATGGGATGCTGGGAATTGAACCTAGGTCGGCTGCTTGCAAGGCAAACGCCCTACCTGCTGTGCTATTGCTCCAGCCTCACCAGCATATCAGTTTTTAACTATTCCTTTTTCTTGAAGTGGATTATCTTGCACTGACCCAAAGTCGAGTACAAAGCTGACGTCACTGATTTTAGCTCACAGACAAATCAGACTCAAAGGATCCTTTGAACGTCTAAATGGACAGCCTTGGCTCCTGTTGGTTACTGAGAAGGTACCGGCGTCCTGGTCTCTTCCATCTGTCATTCTCTTTTCAGGATGGGGCATGTTTGTTTTCCAAGACATGGAAAGCATTGCTTACCTCTTTTTTCAACATCTTCAAAGCTTTGTCATTTTTTGGTGACTCCTGCCATTTAAAATAACAAATAAACAAATTGTAGTATCACAAAGATAAGAGCCACACTTGGCTTTTTATGATCATAGAAAATCATTTCCAAAATCAATTTCAACTTTGATACTCAAACAGGGAAAACTGCTCTTTCCGTCTTGAAACATTTTACTGAGTCTATTAAACGTTGTGTGAAAAACGGAGGAAAGGTTTCTTTGATCTGAAAGTATTTTAGGTTCAGAAGCATCCACCCCAAGATATAAGCTTCTTCTCATAAACCCAGTGAAAACAACAGGCACAAATTATAAATAAAGGTGCTGTGTGCCTCCTTTCTAACATTAAACAAAAATGTTTCTTTAAGTTTTTTTTGAGTCACACCTGGCGATGCACAGGGGTTATTACTCCTGGCTCTGCACTCAGGAATTACTCCTGGCGATGCTCAGGGGACCCTATGGGATGCTGGGAATCGAACCTGGGTTGGTTGTGTGCAAGGCAAACGCCCTCCCCGCTGTGCTATCACTCCAGCCCCTGTTTCTGTAGTATTTAATTAGGCCATCTGAGTAAGTAAATAATTTTATAAAGAAAAAATCAATTTCAACTTTGATACCCAAACAGGGAATAAAATGACAGATTTTAAGAAATAAAGAGAAACAACGGAAGCTCTAATTCTACTTCCTTTACCTTTATTCTAAATCTACATCATTTTTATGTTACATCATTTAGATCCAATAGTAGTTAGCACGACAAACACATAATGTCTCTTTTCCATCTCAAAGTGGGAGAAATGCACAAATATTTATTTTCCTTCTAAATTGGGGAAGGAAGTCACTCATCTCAGGTATATTAATTGCTCATCTGAAGGCACTTTCCAGCAATAAAGCCTATGATTTGGGGGAGGAGGGGTGTAATCAAACTAGCACATAATTTGGTTTTCTAAGAAGAATCACACATTCTACAATTCAAAATTTCAGAACTATTTTCTCCAAGAAACTCCAGTCCGTAAGTACATCAATTTCCAAGAAAAGAATGACTATCAGTGTGGCAAATAAAAATAAAAGAATTCAATGCTAATTATATTATAATTCTGGGAAAATAGCATCTTATAAAATAATAACATAATTTTTGGTATGTCTCCCAAATTTTCAGTGTGTTTTACACTTATAGGAATCTCCAGCCAGATGCTCAGTTTTCATGAGAAATAGCTCCATTTAATTCTTATAAACCGTACATATGAGGAAAAAAAAGTTCACAGGCTGAGATATTCTGAAAACAGTTAAAAGAGTTGCAATGAAGTTGAGCCTATAGGTCTATATATACTGTAGCACTGTCCTGTTGTTCAACGATTTGCTCAAGGGGGCACCAGTAATGTCTCCATTATGAGACTTGTTACTGTTTCTGGCATATTGAATAAGCCAGGAGGAGCTTGCCAGGCTCTGCCCTGTAGACAGGATACTGTAGCTTGCCGGGCTCTCAGAGAGGGATGGAGAAACTGAACCCGGGTCAGCCGCGTGCAAGGCAAACGCCCTACCCGCTATGCTGTCGCTCTGCTTTTAAACAATACCATGAATTTTACTCAGAGAGCAGTGACTGGAAAATGAAGTCCACTGTGTAATTCCAAGCACATTCCAATATAATATATTTAGCAGAGATGTTAAGCGTGCTAGAATCCTAATGATAAACTTTCCTTAATCGACAAACTTACAGCCCTCATTGCTATACTGCACTCAAAGTCATCGAAGGCAATACCTTAGCAAACATTTTCAGGGATCCGGGAGAGAAACAAGTTAGAATGAATTCTGGAGTCCTCACCTTTGTTCTCAAAGTCTTAGCCCTTTTTGCAGAAGCAATCAGAGTTGTATCACTGCTGCCACTAAGACTTTGCTGTGATTCTGCAATAAAATAAATCGTACAGATCGTGGTCAAGGCCTACACACTTGAACCACCAATAAAACACAACAAAGCAAATTTTCAAAGTTTTGTTTTTGTTCATCTGGGCCCACACTTGGTGGTCTCAGGAATGGAAATTGAGCCTCCTGTATGCAGAGTTCACATTAATCCTGAATGCTATCTGGCTGGCCCCAATTTCCAAATTTCTTAAAAGTTGGAACTTTTAGTGAATATAAAGTTATTCTTCTTTTAAATTTAATTTATTTATTTTTTAATTTTTATTAGTGAGACATCATGAGGTACAGTTGTAGACTTACAAATTTTTGTGCTTGGGTTTCAGTTATACAATGATCAAATACCCATCCCCCCACCAGTGCCCATTCTCCACCACCATGGATCCCAGTATCCCTCCTACCCCCCATCCCCCCCATCCCACCCTGCCTCTGTGGGAGGGCATTCCCTTTTGTTCCCTCTCTCCTTTTGGGTGTTGTGGTCTGCAAAAGAGGCAATGAGTGGCAATCATGTTTGGTCTAAAGTCTACTTTCAGCATGCTTCTCCCATCCTGGGGGGATCCCCCCAACACCCTTTATTTGGTGCTCCCTTCTCTATCTGAGCTCCCTTTTCCCCTAGCATGTGTGGTTGGCCTCCGAGCCATGGAGTAAAATTCCTGGTACTAATCTCGGCCATTCTTGGGTGTTAGTCTCCTATTTTGTTATTTTATGTTCCCCAGGTGAATGCAATCTTTCTATGTCTATCCCTTATAAAGTTATTCTTAATTGCACATTTCTAAATCATCAGTTGCCCAGTATGTTTCTCACATCTGGCATGTTTTTGATTTTCCTAATAATTCTGACAGAAGTAATTAACAAATGGGAGGTAGTACGTGTTTGTGTGTGTGTGTGTGCGTGTTTCTGGCTTAATTTTCCTGGCATTAGTTTGTGATTCTTTCCTAAACTGAATATGAACGTTTACAATCATAATGTAGTTCGTACAGACATAGAGTTATAATGCCTATGTTCTGCTATAAACCAGTGTTGACTCCATAAAAATAACAATGTAATATAGCTATAGTTCCACACTATAGATAGAAACGCTTCAACTAGAGCATTGCACTTAAATAGCATCACTATTTTATATTTTTATTCCTCCCCCCATTTAAAAATGCATAGAGCCACTCATTTACTTACCAGTTTGCTTTTTAAATCTTTGTGATTTCTGGAAAGATACTGGTCCTTTTACTGCTTCTGAAGTTTTCACATCATAAGCACCTGGAGATGGTGCGCAGCCTAGGAGAACCGTAAGCATTAATATTTTAACGAAAATTACCGATGATCTAAAGACCTGCCATAGGGCCACAGAGACCTCTGCATGCAGGAGACACAAGTGTGACCCCAGCACCACATGATCCCGAAGACTGTATCTCAACTGATTGGGTCAAAATCCAGCGTGTGCATTTACCAGATATTTGGGAAACTCTGGTGCTGGCTCGCTTATCTGCTCTATGGATTTTTCCTTTAGTAACACATGAAGTGAAAATAAGTGCATTACTTCCCAGAGTTGGCATCTTAAGAGATTTAGGGAGAGGCATCATCAGAAGGAATGGGTAATCTTGGAAGACACCATAAGCTTTCTGGGACAACAGATATCTTGGCCAGCAAAGACTGGCTGATTCATAACTCACAAAACACAGATGCAAAGACAGTATCTTACAGTGTGGTTAAGATTGCTAAAGTAAATGCGAAATCGCTAAAGTGCCTCATATACACATGATAGGGCCACAGCAAAAGTACAGTAGGTGGGGTGTTGCCTTGCACACGCTGACCCTCGGCATCCCATATGGTTAATCGAACATCATGAGGAATGAATCCTGAGCAAAGAGCCAGGAATTAAGGCCTGAACACAGCCAGTGTTTTCCAAAATAAATAAAATAATCCAAAATATTTATTTATTTTATTTTGCTTTTTGGGTCACACCGAGTGATGCTCAGGGGTTACTCCTGGCAGTGCTTGGGGGACCATATGGGATGCTGGGAATCGAACCCGGGTCGGCTGCGTACAAGGCAAACGCCCTACCCGCTGTGCTATTGCTCCAGCCCCCAAGATATTTATTTTAGTTAAATAAACAAACACCCAAAAGGACAGTCATTTCCATTGCTCAAACAGTGAGCCTAAAATGCCATATGGGAAAACTCAGTCTAATCTAAGTAGAAAGCAAACAAGCCCACCAACCCCCTCGTTGCAAACATGCACTTCTGAGAAATCTGGGAAATCATATGGGGGTTGATACTCTGAATCAGGAAGAGCTTAAGCAAATCCTTTCTCACGTGGCCTCTTTCCTTAGAGAACAGAGTGGTGCACACCATGTGCAGGCCAACAAACGAAACAGTGACTAGCAGGTGACATTCTGAAATGGCACACAATAAATGAAAAATTCACTGGCTTGGAAGCTGGGCTCCAACAAGGGTGGCTGCTCGGACAGTTACAAAAGCCAGCAGCCCTCACCAGCCCAGGGAAAAAATAAACAAGTCCCAGCTGGGCACTCCCCCAGCACCTCCTGGGGGATACCTCAGTGCCAATGAGCCACCTGCAGGAGGTCCTAGTTACTGCGTCCATGCCAAGTGCTCAGGACTAGAGGCCTATTTCCCAGCAGTTCGAGCCCCTGGTCCACCAATTTGGGCCAGGACTGTGACAATGACCAAATTTAAGTCTGAATCTTTTTTTATCAGAATAAGGATCATAGGAGATGCTGAACATCAATTGATTCCAGGAGAATGAACCGATGAAGTGGGCCCGGGTCTCGTCCTCTATAAAGGGGGCATATAAGAGCTGCTCCGGAGATGCCCACCCTAGCTCTGTGCCCCGTACGCACCAGAAGGGTCATTGAATCGCTTCAGAGGAGCCTTTGAAAAGGACATGCTGACGCCCAGCTGCACAAATGAAAGGCCACGAGAGCTCCTCCGCAACAGCCAGCCGCCGCCGACCACTTAATTGCTTTCAATTTAAATCTTCCCGCTCGTTCCCCGCCCACCCGGTGTTAGCCAATGGGAGGCCCGGAGCCCCTCACGTGCCACCGGCATCTTAGCCGCGTTCCAATCAGGCGGCCCGCGGGTTTAAGCCACCAGCCAATAGGAGACTAGCTCTCTTCAGCCTGGCCAATCCCGAATGGAATTATTCCATGGGCGAGGGAGAGGCGGGGCGGAGTAACAGCCTCTGCGCAGGCGCACTTCACCTGGGTCGTTTTCCGACACTTTCCCCCGCCCTCCCCACCACCACCACGACGGTGTCATAGAAGTGGCCGCCGCGCTGGGAGGTCCCTCTTTTCTGGTTCAAACCCTCTCCCACCGGTGTCTTGCAAGGAGCCTTCTCCGAGCTCCAATGCTCTCACACTAGGCGCTGCTAGCGTCTTGATAAGGGCACACAAAGTGGCAGTGGCGGGGGGGGGGGGGGTGAACTTCCGCTCCACGACGCCCTACTGCGCATGTGCGGTGACCCGGAGCAACGAGGCCGGGGCGTGGCCTAGGCGGGCTCGGCGCATGCGCCCTGCTTGCCCGGTTCGGCGAGGGGCGGGGCGCGGCGGCGGAGGCGGCGGTGGCGCGGCGAGGGGACTATGTCGGCCCCGTTTGAGGAGCGCAGCGGGGTGGTTCCGTGCGGGACGCCGTGGGGCCAGTGGTACCAGACCTTGGAGGAGGTGTTCATCGAAGTGCAGGTGCCGCCCGGCACTCGCGCCCAGGACATCCAGTGCGGCCTGCAGAGCCGGCATGTGGCCCTGGCCGTGGGGGGCCGCGAGATCCTGAAGGTAGCAGGGGCTCGGGGGGTGGGGGGCGGCTTTGCTTGCACAGCTCGGGGGGTGTCGGTCTCCCAGGACCCTGCGGCTCCCCTGGTGCCCAGAGAGGAAGGATAAACCCGGGCTGCAAGGGGAAACCCAAAGGCCAATCCTAAATTGGAGCCCCCCCCCACTTTCTCTATTTTTCTCTCCCTCCCCCTGTTTTATTTGGGGAGGGGGTCGCACATCTTGCAATGCGCTGGGTTTTTCTCCTGGCTCTGCACTCAAGGGTCACTCCTGTCCGGGGCTCCAGGGTCCATAGGGGGTGCCGGGTTGTCCTCGGCGTGCAGAGCAGACCACAAAGTGAGCAAGTGATTTCTTAGACGTTACTATAATGATCCCATTGATTGGTTTTGTAAAATAAAATTTTATTGACTAGTATAATTTTCTATGATCCTTCCGTTTCTTAGTTCACATTTTCCCCACCCGCTGGACTGTCTGTCTCTCCAGCCCCTCTTTGCTAGTTGTTTTTATAAGTCAAATGAAACGCCTGTTTTTTTTGGGGGGGTGGGGATAATTCTCCCTCTGCGGGTCTTGGGCTGATAACAGATCATCTAGAGATGGTTCAAAGGAACAAGTTCTTGCAGTAAGGTTTGGGGTCCTGCACCCAGAGAGTTTCTGTTGTGGGCAGCCCCGATGGGACAGCAGGGAGAGAGAGGTGGCAGGACAAAGCAACAACCTAATGCAGGAGAGGAGAGGCGGATGCAGAGATGTTGGGACACAAAGGTCTCCAAAGTTGCCATATTATTTGTGGAGTGCCAGGTGCCCCCCGTTTTTAGCTCCTTCAATACTGATAGACAGTTCCCACGTGGATCCGGGACCCTCTCTTTCTCCCCAGTGGCTCCGAGTTTAGCCTCCAGTTCAATGCATTTAGCGAGGTTGGAAGATTAAGATTTCCTTCTCAGATGCTGCCCCTGACAGCATCACTTAGTGGTGGAGGAAGCGAACCTGGGCTCTGCGGGTCGATTTTCTGGTTTTATTTCCCTCCGGGTATGAGTTCCATCCATCAGCGCATGCACACGGTGCTGTTGTGTGGGTGCCAGGCTCAGGAGGGCATCCTGGGAGCATCTTGGGATGCAGATGCAGAGCAGAGGATGATACCTGCGTGCTGTTGAGTACCACTCCCTTTGCACAAGTCAGGAACTGTGTGAAAGGCGCTGATGGCCCTTTCATGCGAGACTTGACCCTGTTTCCCAGCTACTTGGGCAGTTTGCATTTCTCCTGGGCAGTGATTTAAGATTATAGTTCAGTTGTAAGTCAGACTGGGAATTGAGCAATAGCTGGAGTCGTCAACGGGTAGATTTAAACCCGTAGGTATTTCTCTCCTTCCTCCCCCCCACTCCCACCACTTGTATTGGCAGTTTTAAAACATGTGGTTTCTCTTTATATACCTGGAATTCTCGTTTTCTGAAACATAAATGTAAAAGTAGCAACAGATCAAACTGAAGAGTTTCTCGGAATTCAGTCATAAGTAATCTGACATTTTGTATGGTCTGTACTACTTAAACGCCATTTGTTCAACTGAAAGAAGTTAGTGTTTCTAAGTTTATTCTAAAGACTTTTTTTTAAAGTAGTTCACTTTATTTTTTTTTTAGCAGTTCACTTGAATTGGTAAAGCATTTCATAGTACTTTTGTGTTTGTTTAATCAATGATGACTTTCTTCATCTTCTGAAAATTAAGGAGCCCTGATGTTTATTTTTTAAAATTTTTTTCTTATATTTATTTATTGAATCACTGTGGGAAAAGTTACTAAGCTTTTAGGTTTAAGTCTCGGTCATACATTGATCAAACACCTCTCCCATCACCAGTACTCATTTTTCACCACCAAGAACCCCAATATACCTTCCTCCCACCCCTCCCAATGCCTGTGAGGCAGATGATTTCCACTTAACTCTTCTCTACATTGATTACATTCATTGTTTCTACAAAAGATGCACCATTATTGTTTAGAATTTCCCCTGATGTTTGTTTAGAGAACCCTGCGCATTTTTTCATAGTAAATATTCCAAGTAAATTAAGCTTTGTTTTATTTGCTAGATGAAAACTCAGGGTTGAACACCGATTAATGGTAATGGGCTAAAATTTGAATCCCCATACACTTAACCACATCAGACAATTGTATGTAGGCAGGTAGGAACTTAGATACCATGGAAATCATGGAAAGTATAAAACTTATCAAAATTCTCTGTGTTTGTTTTGCAGGGTAAACTCTTTGATTCTACCATAGCTGATGAAGGAACGTGGACGTTGGGTAAGAATATTTTATTAAAACGTACGGATTTTTTTTATGTTGCTGTTGAAGGTGCACATGTTTATAATTCTATATTATCCTATGCAATGGGCTGGATCAGTAGCACAGCTGGTAGGACGTTTGCCTTGCACTTGGCTGACCGGGCCGATCCGAGTTCAATTCCTCTACCCCTCTCAGAGAGTGCCCAGCAAGCGGCTGAGAGTATCTCGCCCGCACTGCAAAGCCTGGCAAGCTCCCCATGACGTATTCGATATGCCAAACACAGTAACAGGTCTCACAATGTTACTGGGCCTGCTCAAGCAAATTGATGAACAACAAAAGGATAGTGACAGTGATCCTATGCAATGTTAATTTCTAAAAGTTAATTTCATCTTCATTTACAGATGACCCCCTTTTTGTGAGGGTGGGGGGAATCTCACCCAGCATGTTCAAGGGTTCCCCTAACTTCCTCTTCATCAGACCTGGGTCAGCCATGTGCAAAGCAAGCACTCTCCCCTCTGCACCATCTCTTCTGCCCGGATGATTCCTTTTACCCATAGAATATTTTTTAAACTTCGATTTATTTTGAAACTTAGTATATCCCCACCTTGTTGTATAAGCCGGGAACATCTAATGGACAATGCAGTAATAGAATTACGTTGAAAACAATTACTTGTGAAGATGAACTGTTTTTAATGTGAATTTTAATGATGCTTCACATTATATGATGATTTCATAATTTGTAGGTTTCTTTTTCCCTCCCAGAGGACAGAAAAATGGTCCGGATTGTTCTTACGAAGACAAAGAGAGATGCAGCAAATTGTTGGACTTCTCTTTTAGAATCTGAATACGCAGCTGACCCTTGGGTCCAAGACCAGATGCAGAGGAAACTTACGCTCGAGAGGTTCCAGAAAGAGGTAATGCATTATCCAAAGTGCTTAGCATAGTTATTATTAAAAATTAAAACTCAACTACTGTGGGGTAGGGATCAATTCCAGTCTCTCTCATGTACCCTGTCCAGTTTGTCATGACATCTTAATGGCACTGCTTCCAAATACATTCAGAGTTTCACCTCTTCTGTCCTCCAGCTCTGCTGCCACTCTAGACCTGGAACCCCTAGAGTACTAGTCCATTTGCTTTCTGGTTTTTCTCTTTACTTCTGTCAAGCTAGTCTTCTCAAAAACCAACTTTTAACATGGAGTCACTGGCAGTCTAGTGTCTAGTGATCGAATCTGCACCACTGACTATTGTGGAAGTAAAGTTGTACTGGAGCACTGGTAAGGCCACTCCTTTGTGTATTGTCTTCCCTGTAGGAATGGTAGACTTTTTTTTTGGGGGGGGGGGGGGTCACACCCAGCAAGGCACAGGGGTTATTCCCGGCTCGTGCACTCAGGAATTACTTCTGGCGGTGCTTGGGGGACCCTGTTGGATGCTGGGAATCAAACACGTCAGCCGCGTGCAAGGCAAACGCCCTAATGGCTGTGCTATTGCCCCAGCCCCAGGAATGGTAGACTTTTGAAGGCCTGAGTGATAGTACAAGTTGAGATGGCGCCTGCCTTGCTCCCGGCTGACCCTGATTCAATCTCCAGCATCCCTTATAGTCCCCTGAGCACTGCCAGGAATAATTCCTAAGTCCAGTGCTAGGAGTAACCCAGAGTTTCGCTGGGTGGGTGACCCAAGAAACAAACAAATAGCAGAATTTAGTCATTCAGATTGTATGATCTATAAAGCCTCAAACTAGGCTCTTTATAGAAATGTTTCCTAACCAGGGCTCCAATAACTTAGTACAAGTCTTATTAATTACTTATACCTATTAAGAGTGGAAACTACTTGAGCT
Source organism: Sorex fumeus (assembly GCF_029834395.1). Taxonomy (NCBI): domain Eukaryota; kingdom Metazoa; phylum Chordata; class Mammalia; order Eulipotyphla; family Soricidae; genus Sorex; species Sorex fumeus. The sequence continues at coordinate 3,627,749 of NW_026606154.1, read as the reverse complement.
GGGATCTTTCTCAGTTTTAAATTCCATGTGACTCTAGTGGTGCCTTCCAAACAGTAGGAGTTCAGTAAATGTTTGCTGAATAGATGAAAATGCCCTCCCAAAAGACTATAGCCTGAGTGAGGTATACCTTAGAGATTGCCAGAACCCTGCCAGGCAGATTGTAGCACGTATAAAACGCTTGTTACATCTTCTTATACATTGATACTAAAGTGTGTTTGCTATTGCAGGCATTGTATGCCAGGATTGTCATGCATGGAGATAGAGTAAATATTTGTAAATACTAAATAGGAATAATTCCTTATGGTTTTAAATTATATTTTGCTGACCATAGAAAGTTTGGTTCCTTTCATATTTTTGTCATTCTTATGCACATTTTGACTTGGTATCTTTTTATCATGTTCTTCGGGGTCATCTGCTTTACTCTATAATGCTTTTTCTTTCTTTCTTTTTTTTTTTTTAGAATCCTGGTTTTGACTTCAGTGGAGCAGAAATCTCAGGAAACTACTCTAAAGGTGGACCAGATTTCTCAAATCTTGAGAAATAACCATCACTCATATTTTTATTTTTTAATTTTTTTTTTTGCTGCATTATGTGGAACCTAGCATAATTTGCCACTTTAATCAAAGGAACAGATTGTGTGATGGAAGAAAAATGTAGAAAATGTAGATGCCTACAGTTAACAAATTTGCAAAATATATTTAAATATGGTTTCTGAAATTGCATTCAAATATGATTTACATGGAAAACATTGTGAATACTGTGGTGACTACTTTATTAATATATAATAACATTTTTTGGACTTAATTTTGCTCAGCGTGAGGTTTTCTATGTTGTATTTTACTAATTTCATATTTAACTTGTATTTTTAATACGAAAAAAATATTAGGGTATATGTCATGTGAAATAACAGGGTGCCTTCAGGGAAAATTGAATTTTTCTTTCAATAAGTGTGACAGGGATATGTTCAATAAACTTTTCTAAATAGGAATTGTGTAACCTTTTGTCTAGTTTACCAATTTACCTGAGAAAATTCTATTACTAAGCAAAAATTAGAAAAGGCAAAGACAGTCCACAAATACATTCTGAATAAGTCCATTTTTTTCAATAAGAATTTCTTAGTTTATTATTCCTTCAGGGATTACTTTGCCAGGAGACTCTGTTGAAAAACACTAATACTTTTTTTATGTCTTTAGTTAAAAAAAAATGTAAATGTGTAGAAAATTACAAGTGCGCAGAATTCCCTTCCTGGAACATTTGCGTACAAGTATGTATTTCCTTCAGAGAACGTTCTCGTGCCCACCTACATGATCTTTACCTAGTTGACATTCTTCATCTCTAAGTTCCTACTTAGCTCCGTTTTTTGTTAGTGGATTTAGCTGTTCCCAAAAGCTTCTGTCTTTGTTCATTTACTGATGGGCTTTTCCTTTGCATTGTTAATGCCAGTGGATTATACCAACTTGTTTTAATAATTTGAATCAGCTTATATCTCCCCAAATCTGAAACTGGATCACAGTTTATATATCTCAATTTATTTGTAGAGGATTTTTGTGACTTGATTTGAAATATCAGCCCGTGGTTGTTTTCTATTTGTGTTTTTTTTTTTTTTTTTTTTTGCTTTTTGGGTCACACCCAGCAGTCTTTAGGGGTTACTCCCGCTCTACACTCAGGAGTTACTCCTGTTGGTGCTCGGAGAACCATCTGGGGTGCTGGATATTGAACCCAGGCCCGCCATGTGCAGAGCACATACCCAACCCGCTGTGCTATTGTTCCGGCTCCCTTTTCTTGTTTGTTTTGATCTTGGTTTGTCATCAGTGTTACTAATTGGGATGAGGTATTTTTGTTTTGTGGAATTTGCCAATAAGATTTTAAACAAATGGAGCCAGAGAGCTAATGTAGGTGTTTAGGCTCTTACCCTTGCATGCCGCAGACCCCAGGTACTGCATGGGTCAGGAGAGCTGTGACATCCCCCTCCCCCCCCAAAAAAAAAAAAAAAACCACACCTAGGTGTAGCCCAGCACACTCCTGTCCCAAAAGAAGTCCACTTTGTTCTTTTTTATTTGCAATTTTCTTTATTTTCCACATAGAAGCCATGCCTAAATTGTAGTGACTTTTTTTTTATTAAGTAAATTCTTTAGTTAATTATTTTTTTATTAGTGAAACACCATGAGGTAGTTATAGACTTATAAATTTTTGTGCTTGGGTTTCAGTTATACAATGATCAAGTACCCATCCCTTCACCACCAGAGCCCATTTTCTGCCACCATGGGTCCCAGCATCCCTCCCCCCCTACCCCCCCCCCCGTCCCCCCACCCTGCCTCTGTGGCAGGGCATTCCGTTTTGTTCTCTCTCTCTCCTTTTGGGTCCTGTGGTTTGCAAAAAAGGCATTGAGTGGCAATCATGTTTGGTCCATAGTCTCCTTTTAGCATGCTTCTCCCATCCTGGGACGATCCTCCCAACACCCTTTATTTGGTGCTCCCTTCTCTATCTGAGCTGCCTTTTCCCCTAGCACGTGTGACTGGCCTCCAAGTCATGGAGCAAAATTCCTGGTACTAATCTCGGCCACTCCTGGGTGTTAGTCTCCCATTTTGTTACCTTATGTTCCCCAGATGAATGCAGTCTTTCTGTGTCTGTAAAAGAAGTCCACTTTTAAAAATTATTACAGAGCTTCACTTACCTAGCTCTGTGCATAGACTTCTTTTATGGTATATTTGTTATTCTCTTAATCACGTTAGTTTGAAATTGTTTAGTTTGGAATTGTCCTTTTTCATTCCTACGACTGGTTGTTTTTGTCTTTTTCACTCTTTTTTACAAGTTTATCAAGTTTATTGGTCTCTTCAAGGATATGGGTTGGTTTTCTTGATTTTTCTCTATTATTAAACAGATTTCACTGATTTCCACTCCCAACCTTCTAAAAATACTGTATTCCTTCTGCTAGTTTTGCTGCTACTGCTTAAAGTGGAAGCATAGGTTTGAGACCTTTTTGCCCTGCATGAAACATTGAAGTTTGAGATACACACACAGACACACACACACACACACACACACACACACACACACACACACACACACTTTCAGTAGTAGAGCAAATGTTGGAGGGCCTGGAGTCTATCCCGGCACTAAAAAAAACCCTCACAAAAAGCCTCAGCTGAACTGAGATGGTTCGAAGCACTTGGAACCTATGATTTACACACAAGAGGCCTGGGTTTGATCCCTGGAACCATGGTACTGCCAGTAGTTACCCATGAACACTGCTTAAATGTAGCCTCAAACCCCTTCAGTATTTTTTTTTAATTGTTTTATCCAAAAAAGGTTTCTATTGTGAATTAACCTTCTAGGAACTGAACTAGCTGCATCTTACAATTCAGCATTTTTATTCTATTCAATAACTTTTTCTGCCTCCTAGAGCCATGACATAATTAGCAGAAGTCTTAGAGTTTAATTTCCAAGTCCCTTGGAGAGTTCCTGTTTCCTGCTATTAATTTCTGATTCATGGTCAGAAATCATTGCGTGATTTCAGTTCTTTTAAATGCCTTAAGGTTTCACAGTCTGGGATGTGGTTGGGCTTAGTGATCATTCCCTGTGCAGGTGATGACCCCACTGTTAGCTTTTTATTATCTGCATCCTTACTAATATCTTAATTCTTGAATTTACTAAGAGGAAGACGTAAATCTCCTACTATCATTGAACTGTTCCCTGCTGCTTCTTTTAGTTCTGTCAGTTACGCTCTTTGTGTTTTTAGATTTGAGATGTTAGGTGGCATTTGTATTTATATTTCGGATTGTCTGTCTTGGTGAATTATTTTATCATTTAATGCCCTTTGCTACCTCCGGTTATTTTTATTGCTCTTAAATCCTCTTTGTTGAACTAATATAGCAATAAAAAGCTCATTTTATATATTATTCATACAGGGTAAATAATTATTGAGGGTAACATTTTTTACGGTCACCCATTGTAAGGCTTGTCCTCTAAGACTGAACCATATCTCTGGCCCAGAATGTCGTTTCGACTGGTGATCACACAATTTCATGCTCTGTATCTTCTGTATAGGGAGGTAATACGCACTGGTTAAGAGCATAGCCTTTGGGGGCTGGAGCAGTAGTATGTCGGGTATGGTGCTTGCTTTGCACGTGACCGACCCGAGTTTGGTCCCTGGCACCATAGGGTCCTGTGAACACCACCAGGAGTTATCCATGAGCACAGAGCCGGGAGTCACCCCCTGGAAACTGCTGGGTATGACCCGAAAAATTAATGAGAGAGTATATAGCTTTGTTATAGCGCTTGGTTTGGAATACCGTAAGTGCCAGGTTTTGACCTGCAGCTGATCAGTTAATAAACAGGGATAATGTCAGTTTGAAGATAATTTATTATATGAGATGCTTCATAGAAAACATTTGACATCAGAAGCTTAAGAAGATTTGTTATGTAATAAGTGAGCTATTAGTGTATTACATAACTAGAAATACATACCCATTTGGGGGCTCTTTTTATTTTATTTTTTTTTTTTGCTTTTTTGGGTCACACCCGGCGATGCTTAGGGGTTACTCCTGGCTCATGCACTCAGGAATCACTCCTGGCGGTGCTCGGGGGACCATATAGGATGCTGGGAATCGAACCTGTGTTGGCCATGTTGGCTGTGTGCAAGGCAAACGCCCTACCCGCTGTACTACCGCTCCAGTCCCTGGGGTCTCTTTTTAAAAATAACCCATGGGCACTGGAGAGATCGCTCAACAGTTTGAGTGCCTGCATGGCATGCAGGAGGCCTGGGTTCTGTGCACAGCACTGTATGGTCCCCTGGGCCCTGCCAGAAGCTACCCCTACGCACAGAGACTGGGCTGGCACCCAAGGATAGCCGGCTGTGCCCCGCCTCACCTGCAAAAAACAACCAAAAACACCAAAATATAACCTGAAGAGGGTCACTAATTTTATCTAGTTTGGGTCTAATGCAAAGAAACCTTTTGTAAGTTTTTCTGTCAGTCATTGCTTTGCAGTATCTGCCTTGCTACATTAAACATGAATAGTTCAAACTTTCAGTTCTAACTACTGAATTAGATTGACAAAACAGGCGGATACGATGTTTTATAACCTGGTAGTGTTCAGCCAGTCAGTAAAGATGATTTGCAAAGAACTTCAGTTGGGTTGACTGGCTCAGAGGGTGAATCTGCTTGGTATGCCCATGGCAGTGATGGGTCTAAACAACAGGAGTGATCAATAGTGCATCGACACCTGCTTTTTAGTGCACACTAAGCACATTTAATTATCACCTCATGTCTACTTAAAAATAAAGCAATTAGTTAAGGTATCCCTTAGGTAATAACCATGTCACTGAAAGAGATTTAATTTCTGCTACCATGGTATCTGATAAGCTAAATTCAATGGAGAGCAATCATTTTTCATCTTGGTTCTGGCATATTGCCAAGAATTAATTCAATCGGAAAAGAAAGAAAACCGCTCAGCAATGGAATGCATTTCAATAATTTTATTGAAAGGTAGACGCCTTAGTACCAAAAACACAATGGTAGTTGGTTAAAGTTACTGCTGCTGACTCAAAATTAGCCCTGTTGGAGTCCAAATATTGAAATACATGAACCTCTTGGGAAAACTGAAAAGTCACCCACAGAACATGGTTTGACAACAGTCATAAGCTATACTGTGGTTCTTTGGTTTTTGTGTTTTTCTTGCCAGTGCATATTTATCCATAACATGACGTCAAAACTGGTTACAGACAGTGTGTGTGGCTATCCCTGGCAGTAAGTAGCAGTCTGCAATGCTTGTAACACTGTCCACCTCCTTCTATCCACTGACCTATTAGAATACTACCTCAGTAACCCTATCATCAGGAAAATGCCTCTTCTCTTAAAATCATTTTGGCACAATAGCGGCAGTTAGTGAAAGTATATTCCCTATTAATCAAAATTCTAAATTCGAAGCAATGAAAGAGTTTTCTTTAAAAAACTTCAGCAAAAACTTCCGGAGTGTTATTAAATCAGCATGCTTTTTTTTCAGAGTGATGTTATTTTCGAGTTACAAATACAATAAAAAGTTTCTCAATAGGACTAGTTGGAAGCAGTATATTTTATATAAAACATTTTCATGATAGAAACATCACCCGTTTTCTAGAAAAAAAAATTTTAATGTTATATGCCAAAATGACTATAGTTTTACTTTACATAAAATGCCCTCAAATCTAAATGTAACTCTGATGTAGCTCCATGCCTCTGGATTATCTTAACGTTATGGGTACCAAGAAACCATTTACACACCTGTAACAGTGACCATTGTTATGCCTTAAAAGTGCATTTGTGAAATGTCGGTTTTGTTGTAACCTCAGTTTTAACATTCAAATTTAAATAGCGTTGAAATACAGTATATTGACTCAGAATAGAAAGTTGCATCAGTATGAGAATGAAGATTCACAGTTGACTTTCCCAGCGTTGTCCTGTCATTAGTATTTCACATTTATGCTCTTAGCTTTGATTTATATGCTTCGTAGATGAACTCAAACCTAAGAATAATACCAACATAGCATGAATTAGGCAGATTTTCCGAATCTGAGGACATTTCATCCCAATCCGGTTGTGATGTTTTGAGGCTTCACAGTTTACATTCGTTATAACAATTTCATAGCTCAGGACTGAAGAGAAAGGCTTTAGGGTTTTTGTTGTTGTAGATTCCTATTTAAAAAAACAACAAAAAATGCGTTATTGTACATCTGTCCAACAAATATTACTGTTAAAAATTAAGCATTCCTATCTGAGACTCATAATCTTGTGGAGAACTGTTAAACGTTAACATTTAGGGGCTAGAGCAGTACAGCAGACAATGCTTTTGCCTTGCTTGCACTTGGGTTTGATCCCCAGTGCCTCATCGTGTCCCTTGCAAGCTCAGCCAAGAAAAATTCATGAGGGCAGGGCACGGAGTAACCCCTGAGCATCGCCACATAGAGCCCAAACACCAAAATAAATAATGTTAACGTTTAATTGGAAAGAAAATAGATCACAGCAGTAGGGCATTTGCCTTGCGCACAGCCAGCCCGGTTGACCTGGGTTCGATTCCTCCGCCCCTCTCGGAGAGCCCGGCAAGCTACAGAGAATATCCCGCCCGCACGGCAAAGCCTGGCAAGCTCCCCGTGACGTATTTGATATGCCACGAATCTCTCACAATGGAGACGTTACTGGGTCCGCTCGAGCAAATCAATGAATGGGAGGACAGTGTTACAGTGCTATGAGTTAAATTTAAATGACAACTGGGGCCGGCACGATAGTGTAGCAGGGAGGGTATGTTTGCCTTGCACATGGCTGACCCAGGTTTGATCCCTGGCATCCCATACAGTCCCCCAAGCACCGCTAGGAATAATTCCTGAGTGAAGAGTCAGGAATAACTCCTGAACATTGTTGGATATAACCCAACCTCCCCCCCCCAAATTTACATGGCAATAATGTATAGTATATGCAGTGATAAGTTTTCCATATTTTATGCCTGTTCTACATCATCTCGTCTGTGCAGTGATGAGTTTTACATATCTCAAGCATCTCTGTTCAACTGCTATTAAGGATTCCGCTCTACAGCCACAGTGTTGAGTTGGGAAGGCCGCTTCTAGACATCCATGGAAAGCCCATCTACCATAAGCTACTTTAAATACAATATTCCAAGTTCAGAATCAGTTTTTCTTTCTGTTTAACAGATTCATATTACTTCTCACGTATTTTAAATATGGGGCCTGGTGCTCTGCTCATCAGGCCTGTGTAGTGTTTTAAATGAGCCAGAGCCTGAATCTGGTGCCATTTAAAAATGACTGTTTTTAAGGATGGGGAGTCGGGCCAGGGATTAAGGCACTCGCGTTGCACTCAGCCAAGCCCAGTTCAAACCCCAACATCACATCCCATCTCCGAGCACAGCCAGGAGCGATCCCTGAACACAGCCCCCACAGTGTGGCCCCCCCCAAAAAATGACAACAAAGTTTTCTCAATATAAAGGTAAACTAGGATTGAAATTTACCAATTAAGGGCCCAGTTCTGGGATCGTTGGAAGGTGGGTTATTCTGTAGAAGCTATGCTTCAACTGCCGTGCGGTGCGCCCCGAAACAATCCATTTCAGCTTCTGAACATTTGGCTTGGAACACTTGTTGGATGAATACTCAGTTAGACACTTGGAGACAAGCTCTTGCCAGAAGGTCAGATCTCGGCTGTTTATCTGGACAGAAGTTGTTCAGAGGAAAGTTATTCAATTAAAAATACCATCGCATGCACAATTCAATCAGCCTAATCAGAGGCTGAATAAATAGCAGTACTCCTACATTAAAAAAAAAAATACCATCGCATGTTTTTTCAAAGTAAACAGGATTTAGAAAATATGAGGGAGGTGGGAGAGAGTGACCCATAAAGTAAAGGAAGAAAAATCACAACCCCCAAACTGGGATGTAGGTGTCTCTGGAATGGAGTCTCAGTACCACCATATTTATTTATTTGCATTTATTTATTTGTATTGAATCACTGTGAGATACAGTTACAAAGCTTTCATGTGTGAGCTTCAGCCATACAATGATCGAACACTCATCCCTCCACCAGTGCACATTTTTCCACCACCAATGTCCTCAGTATCCTCTTCATCCCCCATCATCCCAGTTCTCACCTTGCCTCTGTGGCAGACAGTTTCCCCAATACAAGTACTCTCTACTTGGGGGCATTAGAGTTTGCTTGAATTTTCCCACAACATTTTCTAGACGCTAGATTAATTTATTTTCTATTGCTCACTTTGAATATGAGAGGTGTTGGGGCCGCACGCTGCTGGAATCCTAAGGTTTTAAGTGGTTGGGGTCCAGAGACATCTCTGTAGAACACTAAACCATTTTGTGATTCAATTGGGAATTCCTGGACCAGGGCGGTCGGTGCACTAGACGGGCACCGGGAGGCAGATTGAGAATCACCATATTTAGCTACAGAAATCGCTGCAATCCTAATTACATGTCTTCCCACATCAGAAAATTTTGAGGATGCACAAAGTAAGTATTCAAACATGCAGGACATTGTAGTACAGGAGAGGACACAAGTGGCTTAGTGTCTCTTAGTGTCATCAAGAGAGTAACAGGATCTAGACAACGACAGGGACATACCTTGGAATGTTTCTGAAGACGTTCTACTCCTTCTGTCAACTCGACACACTTCTGTGCTTGGATCTCCAGCGCGATGATAGACAATGCCAATACAGAAGGCTAGAAGAAATTTGATTCCGAAGTAGATATTGATTTAAAATACTCGGACATAGTATTAAAAAAAAAACTAGACCTTAGAAGAGGCTAATAGTTGTAAGCTGCTTACCTTTGCTTTAGAAAATATGAGCCTGCAATGGCATGCCTTAAGTTGAGCTTCTAGTCTTTCAAAATTAAGGGTATTTTTCCTTAAATTAAAAAAAAAGTAAATGTGATTTTTACGTAGATTTTATTTAAATTTTTATTAGTGAAACACCATGAGGTACAGTTGTAGACTTACAAATTTTTGTGCTTGGGTTTCAATTATACAGTGATCAAATACCCATCCCTCCACCAGTGCCCATTTTCCACCACCACGGATCCCAGTATCCCTCCCACCCCCATCCCCCACATCCCACCCTGCCTCTGTGGCAGGGCATTCCCTTTTGTTCTCTCTCTCCTTTTGGGTGCTGTGGTTTGCAAAAGAGGCATTGAGTGGCAATCATGTTTGGTCTGTAGTTTATGTAGATAATTTTAAACCGAGTCAGAAGACAAATTTTCAGGAAAAAAAAAAAATTTTTTTTTTCGCTTTTCGGGTCACACCTGGCGATGCACAGGGGTTCCTCCTGGCTCTGTACTCAGGAATTACCCCTGGTGGTGCTCAGGGGACCATATGGGATGCTGGGAATCGAACCCGGGTCGGCCGCGTGCAAGGCAAATGCCCTACCCACTCTGCTATCTCTCCAGCCCATTTTCAGAAAAATTTCGAAGCTAGTCTTTATTTTTATTTTTGCTTTTTGGGTCACACACAGCTGATGCTCAGGGGTTACTCCTGGCTCTGCACTCAGGAATCACTTCTGGCGGTGCTTGGGGGACCATGAAGCTAGTCTTTAAAGTGAAGCTTAAGTGTACACTTACTAGAGAAAACAAGTTACTTGACATTATGAGTTTCCCTCTACAGAAACATTAACTTCTTTAGGATATATGTGGAGTTTATTCATTTAAAAAGTTTCATTTATTGTGTTTTGGTGGCCACATCTGGCGGTGTTCAGGGCTTACTCCTGGTTCTGCTTTCAGGCATCACTGCTGGTGGGTTTTGAAGAACTGTATGGGGTACTGGTTATCAAATTCGGGTCAACCACATGCAAAGCAAGTGCCTTACCCACTGGACTATCTCTCCAGTCCCCAAGACATATGTGAGATTTAAATGCTGGACCATGAAAAACATCAGGCTACATTTGTCAAAAAGGTTTCTTTTAATTTAAATAAGGAATCTACTTCTCTGTCCACTAAAGTTACTTTCCCCATGTTTCTGTGCCAGTCTTTGCTAGTAGGTTTTATAAATTAGGTTTATAAATGGAAAATGTAAATACAAGATGAAAGGTTCTGTTATCTAATCCCAAGAAAAAGCCTTCAAAGGCTTCAAGAAGCCATTGGGGGGCTGGAGTGATAGTACAGCGGGGGGAGGGGGGCATTAGTCTTGCACACGGCTGACCCGGGTTTGATTTCCAGCGTCCCATATGGTCCCCTGAGCACTGCCAGGAGTGATTCCTGAGTGCAAAGCCAGGAGTAACCCCTGAGCATCGCCAGGTGTGACCCGAAAAGCAAAAAAAAAAAAAAAAAGCCATTAGGAACAGAAAGTCCTCACTTTTTTTTTTTTTTTGCTTTCGGGTCACACCTGGCAATGCACAGGAGTTACTCCTGGTTCATGCACTCAGGAATTACTCCTGGTGGTGCTCGGGGGACCATATGGGATGCTGGGAATCGAACTTAGGTTGGCTGCGTGCAAGGCAAATGCCTTGCCCGCTGTACTATTGCTTCAGCCCCGAAAGTCCTCACTTTTAAGGAAAAGTGAAGTAATACTCAAAGAACTGCAATTGTTATTTTACTCATTTTGATTAGAATTGTACCAGGATAACAGAGTTCATGCAGCACTGCTGACTGTCATACGGATTTCCCGGTTTCCTTTGCTCAACATACCTTTCAGATGACATGTTCTCTAGAAGGAGTGAATAGTAGAGCTGCAGAAACTGAAAGGCAGTGGTTGCCCTGACTTTCCAACACACCTTCTCCAAGACAATCTTTTCCATTCTCATCAAGTCCGAAACGGTGAACCTGTATTGACTTATCCGGATCAAGTCAGTTGCCAGTGGGACATTCCTTTCCTCTTCGATGGATTTCACAGCCAAATAGAAGCAGCTCAGTCCAACACATCCAAGGTGCTTGGGTTGTACCTAGAAAGAATACGTCCACGCCTTTGTTTCCTACATCGAGATAACAGAATTTCTGCAACTCCGACCTATCATTTCAAAAATGTACCATGAAAGCGTATTTCTCAACTGTGAGGATTTAGCAAAATCCAGTCACACTCGAGTATATCTTGTCAAGCCTAGAGGCTACCCTACTTGGGACAGTTTTTGAGTACACAGAATTTCAGTATTTAGTGTTTGAATTCAGCACATGAAATTTCATCTGCTACTGCAGAACTATGAACACTGCTTCGATTTGGACCAATTCAGTGGTCAGCTTCCCACAAAGTTCTGTTTTCCCAGGCTGTTTTTTTTCCCCTTTGCATTTGCATTTGCACATGCAAAATAAAATAGTCTTATTTAAGAAAGTCTGGCAAACTCCCCGTGGCGTACCCAATATGCCAAATACCAGTAACAATGATGGGTCTCATTCTCCTAAAGAACCTTGAATATAATCTCAGGGCTAGGATGAAGGAGACATTACTGGGGCCTGCTCGAGGCAATCGACGAACAACAGGATGATTAGTGATTTAAGAAACATGAGGGGAGACTGGAATAGGATGGGGGGAGGTAGAGAGAGAGCACCATAAAGTAAAGGAAAAGAAATTAAAATAATTAAGGTCAGGCTGGGATGTGGGTGACTCCAGAACACAGTGCACTAAATTATTTCAGATTTTTTAGAAGTTTCAAGTAACTTTTTACATGCTATAGCACATACTGCTTAAATTGCTTATAAAGTTCAATTCACCACCAATGTTTTTTCAGTCATTTTTCTCAATGTCTATTTGTAGTCCATTCAAATTTAAACGACAGTTTAAGAAGCATCATAAATAGTGTGATCAAAAAACCCCCCCAAAACCACCACAACCTAAACTATAATTTTTAATTATTTAAGGACAAATCAAAATAAATTTACCTTTATCAGCAACAACAAAGTATTATCATGTGTGCTCTCTCTTGGAATTCCTTCGCCAATATATGCCTTATTAGAAATATAATGTAAATTTTTCTTATGTCTTTTACTATATGACAGTAATCATATAGTAAAATCATATAGTAATCAGTGCAAGTATTACATAAAATTTTAATATGCTTATTAAAGCAGGTGTACATGATCTATGCAGCATTTAAAATCACCTGTAGAGTCTGCACTTGGTATTTAAAGAGATATCTAGTGTCAACTGGTGAATTTGAGATGCTGAGGACTGAAAATTGATTCAATTTTAATTATCACATTATCTCATCTACTAATGACACTACTAATGACAAAAAAAAATGCAGACAAATTTGTTGTTTTTTTTTTTGGTTTTGGGGTCATACCCAGAGATGCTGAGGTGACTCCTGGCTCTGTGCTCAGGAATTACTACGAATGGTGCTCAGGGATCCACATAGTATGGAACCCAGCTCATTTGTGTACAAGACAAGCACCCTACCCACTGTATTATCTCACTAGCCGAAAGTCAGATAAATTTTTAAAAGTAAATTCTGAAAGCTGGAACAGAGTTCAGTAGAAGAATGAATCCTTTGCATGTATAAAGTCCAGAGTTTAATTCCTGGCACACACAACAAAACAAAAACCAAACCTGAACACTAGGAGTTATACAGATGTCCTGCTTACTTAAAACGCGTTTGTAACTTCTCTTCCTCCTTCAGAAGATCCTCTACTCAATGGAAATAAATGCTGGACATGACAAGCATAAGCAAAATTTAACAAGGTCTAAAGCTAAAACAATAGTAGGTTCTATTTGTAAGTAAGAGTTGAAGAAATAAAATTTACCAGGTTGTTAACAGCATTAATGGGAAAAATATATGCAAACATAAAATACATAGTATATACTTATAAATGATATATAATGTTTTAATATATTATATGTGTATATACACAAGTCTCACAATTTGTTGTGAGAAGTTACTGGTGCCCGCGCGCAAATTGATGGAACAACAGGACAGTGCTACAGTGCTACAGTGTATATACATATATATTTGGTGGGTATGAAGCCTTGTATAGACATACAAGGCAAAGTGTTCTTATTACCCAGTTCAACCCCTGGCCCCAAGCTTGTCATTCTTTTTCTGGGGGGTTGTGGGTTGTGGGTTGTGGGAGATATTTGGACCATATCCGGTGATGCTCAATGCTTATTCCTAGCTCTGTGGTCAGGATCACGCCAGGGTCTGAACACAGGTGGGCTGTGTCCACGGCAAGGGCTACTCACTGAACTCTCTCTCCTGCCTCCCCAAGAAATACTCTTTTAAAACAACTCCCACTTCTACCAGGAGTCTGATGATTTGACTCACACTTCTTCATGTTGGAAGTTAAGATCTCATAGAATTCTTTCTAACTTTGCCTTAATAAGCAAGAAAGTATTCATCAGTATTACAGAACGACCATAACGGTGTGGGCTTATTTAACTGGAAGGAAGGTTTTTTGGTTGTTTGTTTGTTTGTTGTTTTGCTTTTTGGGTCACTCCTGGCAATGCTCAGGAATTACTCCTGGCGGTGCACAGGGGACCATATGGGATGCTGGGAATCCAACCCGGGTTGGCCGCGTGCAAGGCAAATGCCCTACCCGCTGTGCTATCACTCCAGCCCCAACTGGAAGGAAAGTTTTGGGACTGTTTTTTTTTTTTTAAAAAAAAAAGGTTGAAATATATGAACACCAGTCCCAAAGCCAGCAGCAATTGCCCTGTCCAAGACTGGGGAATGCCACCACGGCCCGGGAACCTACCTTCATTCTGGACAGGAACCTGTCCAGCAAATTCACAGCGAGGGAGAAGGTCTCCGTGTCGAAGCCAAAGAACTGAGTGAGGCTGAGGAGGTCTTTGACTTCGAAGTCCCTGAGCCGGGCGGTCATCCGAAGGCCATTGTCGTGCGCAGATTCGATGAGCCTCAAGCCACAGACCTTTGGCTGACATCGCCACTCCTGCTCCAGCAGGACATCCAGCTGCTGGAGCAGCTTCTGGGAGTCGGTGGCCGTCAGCACCTCGATCATCTATAAATAAGCAGAGAGTTAAGAATAGCCTTCCCGGCTGCAGAGGGCCCCTGGCTACTCACTCACTGGCCTTTTGCATCGGCCTAGGAGCTCCTGGGAGAGCGCTTCCAGGTGGAGGAGGTATGGGGAGGGGAGAAAAATTAAAAAAAAAAAAAAAGTTAAAAATATTCAAGAAAAAAAAATGCAGGGGCTGGAGGAATAGCACAGCGGGTTGGGCGTTTGCCTTGCACACGGCCGACCAGGGTTCGATTCCCAGCATCCCATCTAGGTCCCCTGAGCACCGCCAGGGGTAATTCCTGAGTGCAGAGCCAGGAGGAACCCCTGTGCATCGCCAGGTGTGACCCAAAAAGCAAAAAAAAAAAAAAAAAAAAAAAAATGCAGCTTGGAGAAAATTCTCTGCATTATTCGCGGTGGGTGGGCGGCATCCAGCTAGAGAGCGAGGACACCCACGGACCACCGGCGCTTGGAACTGGACACCACGGGCGGGGTCGCGTGCCCTGGGGCACCAGGCAATGACGTGCCCAGCGGGCGGGCGGGCGGGCGGCGGGTGATTTAACGACAAGCCGGCCCGAGGCGCTCACCCACCTGTGTGTCCAGGGGGTTGCGGGTTGGGGTGGGGACGAGACCCCTCCCCCGAGAGATACCGGGGAATGGGGAAGGCAATTGGGGAGGGGGATGCTCAGGCTGCGGGATGCACCCCCAAGTTATGACATCACACGCGGGGTCCCGGGCACTGGGGGTAGTTGGGGGGGGCACAGTCCAGCTGGGATTCGGGGTTGTGGAGGCGGACGGGACTTGGGGGGGACCGGGACCCCCGAAACAGACAGACAGACAGACAGACAGACAGACACTCCGCCCCCTTCCCCAGGGGGTGGGGCGCGGGGCGCCGCCCCTTGGGACTGGCTCGGACTAGCCTGGGCTTGTCTCTCCGGCGTGTGTGTGTATGAGCGGGGTTGGGGGTGGGACGGGACCCCCCGCGGGACCCCCGCCCCAGCTCGGCCGCCCCTCACTCAGCCCGGGTCCAGCGCTCACCTCGTCGGCGAGCGCGGCTCCTCGGCGGCGGTGACCCCCCTCCCCGGGCCCGCTCTCCCCTCGCCCCGGCGCGGTCGGAGATCCGAGGGTCCTAGCGCGGCGAGGGGGCTCGCGGGCGAGCGGGGGCGAGGCCCGGGGAGGTGGCACCGTGGTGGGGAGGGGGGAGGTCTCCTCACGGCCGCCCCGACGCCGCCGGCCGCATCAGGGTCAGCTCCGAGCCTGCGCGGCCGCGCCCGGCCGGCCCGAAGATATAGCGGGGGGCGGGGCTACGCCGCGGGGCCGGGACGCCGTGCCGCGGCCCATTGGCGCAGCCCTTGGGACGGACGGCTCCCGCCGGCCAATGACAGCTAGCCCGGAGGGAGCCGCTCAGCCAATCAGGACAGACTTCCTTTGGGGGCCGCACGTCCAAGTTTTCCGGCGCCCGGAGGCCACGCCCCGCTACCTGGAGGCGTCGCTCATTGGACAATATTTTCCCGAAGCGGCTCCTATCCCACCCAGAGCCCCAAGTGGCAAAGAGACTTTGGCAGCCGTGCTGTACCTAGTATCGGTCCAGAAATGTACTCGGAGTTTGTGTTCCGTGTATTTGAGGAGAGTGACTCTGCCTCTTCTTTCTAAAAATACAGTGGCCGGTTACAAAAAAATTTAAAAAAAAATAAAGAAGGAAAGAAAAAGAAAAATTTTTCCCTGATAATAATCTTGATTTTTTTCTTGATAAAAAATATTGATTTTTTTCTTGATAAAATATTTTTCTTGATAAAAATTTTTTTCTTGATAAAAATCACAGAGGGAATCAATATTGCGAACCACAATACCCAAAAGGGAGGATGGGCAGAGAGAGACAGAGACAGAGACAGCCCTGGGGACACTGGTGCTGGGAAATGTACCCTGGTGGAGGGATGGGTGTTGGAATACTGTATGACTGAAGTTCAATCATGAACAGCTTTGTAAGGGTCTATCTCAGTGATTCAACATAAAAAGTTAAAGAAAAAAAATCACAGAGCGAGAGGTGGTGAGTTTTCTGTGATGTACTTTATTAAATTCCAGAGGTGTCTCCTTCTGAACTTTGGGAAGTGAGTTTTCTGAATCTGGTTTTAAAGAGCAAGTTGCAATGGTAAAAGATAAAAAAAAGTAGTTTTCGCCATAGTTTAAAGCTAAAGTAAAAAAAAAAAAGCTAAAGAAGTGCGTTTGACAGTTAAAAAGGACACATGGCGGGGAAAGTGGTGATTTTTAAACACCAGCCCCCTTCTCCCATGCCATGGGAAGCAATATTAATTAATTCTCTGCGTTTACAGTAACTGAACTGGCTCGCTGGGAGCCTGTGTCAGGTGCTTGGGAAACAGCCATCACTTCTCACCCACTGCCAGCGGATGTGTCTGTTCTCCTGGTCTCATCCTGGTTTGCAGCTCAATAAATATGCTTTGAGCAAAGTGACACCCTGGCAGCTCAGCCTTCTGCCCTGCCATGCACTTCCCTGAGCCAAGTCCACAGAAGGAGGCCTGAAAGGACAGCGCAGCTCTGGGGGAGAACGCTGGGAGGAAAAGTACAGAGAAAAGGGTTTTTTTTTCTCTCTCAAAATTATTAAGTCAGGTCAGTTTGACAAAGAGGGAAGGGGTGCTGATCTTCCTTAAATTATGTTGCGAATATGAATGGGAAATCAAAACCTATAAACAGCAGTTTGGAAAATACTGGTTATAATAATGTGTACATGAATTTTGGAATAAAATGAACTTTTCAAGTAATGGGCTACTTAACTAGATGATTATTCACAAACTTTTAAAATCACATTGTAGCTTTCCATTTTCTTTTCTCAAAAATAAGTAGAAGAACCTTATCCATAGGGATATAGAGAGGATTAAATAGTGGCTATGATATAAGATGTAGAAATCTTGCTGAGGATCCAGTAAATACTTGATGACAGTCTATTAATCAAACACGTGTGTATGCGCATGTGCATGTGTGTGCGTGCATGCGTGTGTGTGTGTGTGTGTGTGTGTGTGTGTACACCAGGGATCAAACTTAGGACCTCCCATACAGACATGGGTTCTACCACAGAACCACATTCCTGGCCCTAATTATACATTTAACTGTGTTTTATCCTTAACTTTAACTGTGTTTTAGTCTTAACTTGAACTGTGTTTTAGCCTTAAGAGTTCCTTATACTTAACAGTAGGTAGGGTACTTGCCTTGTATGCAGCTGTCCTGGGTTCAATTCCTGTACCATATATGGTCCCCTGAGCCTGACTGAAGCCATCCTTGAGTACAGAACCAACAGTAAGCTCTGAGTACCACAAGTATAACCCAGAAGCAAACAAAAAAGGTGTTTAATCCTACTTTACCTTAATCCTATTAAACATGAAATAAATCATACCTACCCATGTCAATATCGTATTTATACTTACAATTCCATGCAAAGCTTAGGTCATTGTTTTATGTCATAAAAGTTTTTCTCTTACTTGAGTTGCTGGTTAATACTTTCTGTTAAAAAATTAAAATGACCCCATACTGCAGGGGAAAAAAATGGTTTTAACTGCATTGGAAGAAATGCTTTAAATAAAACAAAGTCAAGTAAACTTCTTTACCTTTTCTCCTTCCCCCAAGCCACTATGATTGTTACTCCATAAGAGAATACAGACCATTTACATAACTTAAAAGGCCCAATTAGCAAAATGTGCAAATGTAAGACTCAGTAGCTTCCTCTTGCCTGAGAAAGAGAGATTGAACTCTTTATTACTTTTGGTTTTCTGTTAAAGGTGTGGAGATTTAATCATGAAAATGAAAAATTTCTCGAGCGAATGACTCCAAGGGTATTTTCTAGACTCCATGATATATTCAGTTCCGTTTTCCTACTTTCTCCTCTAACTGCAATTAAGTGCAAGGAGTCCCCGAAGCTAGCAATAAGAGCCAGGAGTCTGCTGGCCACGAAACCAAGCCCCAAGGGGCCTCTTTAGTCCTAATCCCTACTTTGTAGACCGCTGTGGAGCAACAACAAATGCTAGCACACAGCTCTTCAGTGCTGACTCATAGGGAAGCTCCCAACAGCTGTTGGCAGCCCTGAGACCTGAGAAAGCTTCGACTCTGACCCTCTGTTCAGACTCCTAAACAACTGTCCCCGGCTTCTGGGTGCAGGCGCGTCCCACCACGATACCAGACAAGATCAAAAGGATCTTAGCTGCCATCTGACAGATAGCCCCGAGGACTGGGGTGTGCGCCAGGCTTGCACAAGGCGTGGGGTTTGAACCTGGCACTGCCAAGTAGAGTGCTGGGGTCCTTCCACACCCCTTCCCTCATCACTGGGAGAGCCAAAAATATTTTTTTAATGAAAAAATAATAGCATCTTAGCTGAATCCCTTCCCTGCTGTATCCCAAATCCCTCCTAACACTTCTAAGAGCCCCCTCCAACTGGCAAGGTGCTCAGTATGGGCGGGGCTTCTTCAACCTTCCCCCTCCAAGGCCTTTTAGCCAAGAAGAAAGTCTTTAAGTCCGGGCCAGAGCAATAGTACACCCGGAAGGCATTTGCTTGCTTTGCACATGGCCTACCTGGGTTAGAGGCCTGGCAGCTCGTCTGTTCCTCCGAGTCCTCCAGGAGAGATCTCTGAATGCAGACCCCGGAGCCAGCCCTGGGCACCCCCATGTGTAGCCTCACACCTCACCTCCCCCCCAAAAAAAAAGCTTAAATGAGAAAAGTCTTGTGACACACCAGGTATTCAGGTACATAAATGAGGTATGCTGTAATTAAAAATCATAAAGGGCTGGGGCTGGAGCAATAGCACAGCGGATAGGGCATTTGCCTTGCATGCGGCTGAGCTGGTTCGATTCCCAGCATCCCATATAGGTCCCCTGAGCACAGCCAGGAGTAATTCCTGAGTGCGTGATTCCTGAGGGAGTAACCCCTGTGCATCGCGGGGTATGACCCAAAAAGAAAAAAAAATCATAAAGGGATTTTAATCCAAAATTGGAGGCGTGGGGGAGGGACTGGGCCATTCCTGGCCATATGCCCAGGGCTGACTCCTGGCTCTGTGCTCAGGGATCACCCCTAATGGAACTCCAAGCCCTCTTTGGTGCTGGGGACTGAACCCAAGTCAGCCTTGTTCCACAAGGCAAGCGCTCTAGCCCCAGAACTATTTTTCTGATACTTAAAACAAACTCTCCGGGCTGGAGTGATAGCACAGAGGGTAGGGCAGTTGCCTTGCACGCGGTCGACCCGGGTTCTATTCACAGCATCCCATATGGTCCACCGAGCACCGCCAGGAGTGACTCCTGAGTGCATGAGCCAGGAGGAATCCCTGAGCATCGCTGGGTGTGACCCCAAAAAGCAAAACAACCACAACAACAAACAAAACAAAACAAAACAACTCTGAAGATTTTTCAGGGGACCCCAGAGTGGGGTCGTATTTCTCTAGTTTGTGGAGCTAGCCCGGAAGGCACCTGCTTTATCTCGGTCCCTTGGCCCGGGGAGGGATGCAGCGGAACCTCTCGGGCAGCTGTGGAGGGGGTAGGTGGAGAGGGGGCTGGTGCACAGGGCCCGGGTGACCAACCCCTTGGCTGGATCAACCCTCACATCCCTGGGGCCTCCAGATCACGCCACCCGCCTCCATCCAGCTCAGCGCCCACGGGGAACCCCGGAGCTGGCCGGTGCACGGCGGGGCCTGTGCTTGGCACCTGGGGAGAGCTGGCGAGAGGCCGGTGCGACCCCCATCCACCCCCCCACGGCCCCTCCCCGCCCCCACGCCCGCCTGGCTGCGTCCCCACGTGCTTACCTGCGTGCACTTACCCAGTTGCGCCCGTGCGTCCCTGCAGCCCGGGGCTCTCGGTGAGTGCGGCCTTCCCGGCCCTCTATTATCTCGTCCCAATTTTTTGCACCCCAAGTTTTTGAAGCGAGGGGGGGTCACTCCTAAGCCCCACTGGCCACTGTGCAGAGAGACGCGAGGTTCGCATGCGCCGGAAGCTTCTGAGCGCGCGGGGCCAGCGCTCAGGTCCCCTCTGGGCCCCTCTGGGCTTTGCGGTGGGGGTCGAGGCTTTGCGGACACCCCCGTGTCCCCTCCCCAGCGCCTGTCCTGGCGCCCTTCAGGCCTTTCGTGGCTACTGTCCCCGGCAGCGCGGTGGCCGGTTCGGTTCTGAGGCCTGGAAAGGTGGCTTGGAACCCCAAGCCACTGTCCTGGGGCTGTGCTGGTTCTCTGGGGTGGGGTCCAGAGTGAACTTGGGGCATGAGCCTGTGTCGTGGACTGTCACCTGGGCTTGGCTGTGGCCGCCCTGTGACGGTCCAGGGACAGTCTCTGTGCTGTGTCTCGGTGCCAAGGCCCAAGCGACCGGGACAGACGTCGCCCCTGTCCCCTGCGTGCCCCCCGGGCAGCACCTCTCGCAGCTGTGTTCTTAATGAGAGTTGGCACCTCTCTGGGTGAGAAACCCCTTCTGGAGGGGGGGACTGGAGCGATAGTACAGCAGGTAGGACGCTGGCCTCGCCCCAGGCTGACCCGGCTTAGAGCCCCTCCCCCCCCCAATCCCATATGGGTCCTCAAATCCACCACGAGGAATCCCTGAATGCAGAGCAGGAGTCAGTCCTGAGCACTGTGGTGGGGGGAGGGGAAGGGGGATGACCCACAAAACAATACACAAAAATTCCTTTTTTCTCTTCCTTTTTATTTTTTTTCTCTCTCCCATCTCCCATAGCTGGGCTTTATTTATTTATTTATTTATTTTGTTTTTTGGGCTGCACCCAGCAATGCTCAGGGGTTACTCCTGGCTCTGCACTCAGGAATTACTCCTGGCGGTGCTCTGGGGACTGACGCTATGGGATGCCGGGGATTGAACCCTGGTTGGCCTTGTGCAAGGCAAACCTCCTACCTGCTGTGCTGTCACTCTTACCCTAGCTGGGCTGATTTACAGCCCATTGCCTCTTCTACAAACCACAGCACCCAAAAGGAGAGAGAGAACAAAAAGGAATGCCCTGCCACAGAGGCAGGGTGGGATGGAGGGATGGGGGGGTGGGAGGGATACTGGGATCCATCCGTGGTGGTGGGAAATGGGCACTGGTGGAAGGATGGGTATTCGATCATTGTATAACTGAAACCCAAGCACAAAAATTTGTAAGTCTACAACTGTACCTCATGGTGTCTCACTAATAAAAATTAAAAAAAAAAGTTGAGCTTTTTCAGAACCAACCCCACTGATATTGCAGGAGCTGACCTGTGAGCGCCTGGAGGCCACTTTGATCTCCATTCTGGCCAGCAGCAGATAAAGGGATGCCCGGTGGCCCAGTAAGGCCAGCCCTTGACTCTTTTGCTTTTTTTTTTTTTTACATTTTTTTTCCCTTTATTGTATTTTATTTTTTTTTAAAGTTGTAGATTTACAATTTTTTGTGCTTTGGTTTCAATTATACAATGATCAGATACCCATCCCTCCACCAGTGCCCATTTTCCACCACCATGGATAATATCCCCCCACCCCCATCCCCCCATCCCCCCTGTCTCTGTGGCAGGGCAATTCCCTGTGTTCTCTCTCTCCTTTTGGGTGTTGTGGTCTGCAAAAGAGGCATTGAGTGGCAAACATGTTCAGTCCATAGTCTACTTTCGACATGCATCTCCCCTCCTGGGAGGATCCTCCAAACATCCTTTATTTGGTGCTCCCTTCTCTATCTGAACTGCCCTTTCCTCTAGGATACCCGGCTGGCCTCTAAATTATGGAGTAATCCTCCTGGTGCTGATCTCAGCTATTCTTGGGTATTAATCTCATACTTTGTTACTTTATATCCCCCAGATGAATGCAATCTTTCTATGTCTATCCCTCTCTTTCTGACTCATTTCGCTTAGCATGATACTTTCCATATTGTACCACTTGTATGTAAATTTCATGACTTCATCTTTTCTAAGAGCTACATAGTACTCCATTGTGTAGATGTACCAAAGTTTCTTTAACCAGTCATCTGTTCTTGGGCACTCAGGTTTCTTCCAGTTTCTGGCTATTGTAAAGAGTGCTGCAATGAACAAACAAGTGCAGATGTCACTTCGACTATACATTTTTGCCTCTCTGGGATATATTCCCAGGAGTGGTATTGCTGGGTCAAATGGGAGCTCAATTTCTAATTTTTTGAGAATCGTCCATACTGTTTTCCAGAAGGGCTGAACCAGTGGACATTCCCACCAACAGTGAAGGAGTGTCCCTTTCTCGCCACATCCACGCCAGCATCGGTTGCTTTTGTTCTTTTGAATGTGGGCTAGTCTCTGAGGTGTGAGATGGTATCTCATTGTGGTTTTGATCTGCATCTCCCTGATGATTAATGATGTAGAGCATTTTCTCATGTGCTTTTTTGCCATTCGGATTTCTTCTTTGAGAAAGTTTCTGTTCATTTGGCATCACTGGACAGCTACATGCAAAAAAATAGGCTCAGAACTCTGCCTAACACCATGTACAAAAGTAAGATCAAAATGGATTAAAGACCTCAACATCAGACCAGAAACCATAAGGTACATTGAAGATAAAGTTGGCAAAACCCTCCATGACATTGAAGCTAATGGTATCTTCAAAGATGCCACGCCACTGGCCAAGCAAGTAAAAACAGAGATAGACAAATGGGACTATCTTAAACTAAGAAGCTTCTGCACCTCCAAAGAAACAGTGACCAAAATACAAAGACAGTCTACAGAATGGGAAAGGATATTCACCGAATACACATCTGACAAGGGGTTGATATCCAGGATATACAAAATACTGGTTAAACTCCACAAGAAGAAAACATCCAACCCCATCCAAAAATGGGACTCTTTTGCTTTTTACGGTTTTCTTTCCCCTGGTGAGAGGTGATGGGGGCGGGGGTGGGGGTGGGGTGGGGAGCGGGAAGTGAATGCCGGTCCCAAGCAGTGCTCCGAAGCCTGAGAATGGGATTTGGCTGGACCAGGGAGGTGCAGATTACTTGGGCCACACCCAGCAGTGCTTGGGGGCTTCCAGGGCTGCACCTGGTGACCCCATGTTGACCTGGAAGTGAATGGGGGTCAGGAAGTGCAAGGCAAATGCCTTCCCTAGCTTGTGCTCTCTCCCCCTTGCTCTTATTTTATTTATTTATTATTTTTTGCTTTTTGGGTCACACCGGGTGGTGCTCAGGGGTTACTCCTGGCCGTGCTCAGGGGACCATATGGGATGCTGGGAATTGAACCCGGGTCAGCTGTGTGCAAGGCAAACACCCTATGCATTGTGCTATCACTCCAGTTCCCTGCTCTTATTTATTTTGTTTTTTTTTCTCTCTAGTGTGTGTGTGTATAAATATGTGTATATCATTTTTTTAACTAGTGAATCATCATGAGGTACAGTTACAGGCTTACAAACTTTCATGCTTGTGTTTCAGTCATACAGTGATCAAGTACTCATCCCTCCACCAATGCCCATTTCCCACCACCAGTGGTCCCAGCATCCCTCCCACCACTCCACTCTATCCCCTCCATCCTACCCCATCTCTGTGGTAGGCAATTCCCTCTTGCACTCTCTCTTTTTTGGGTGTTGTGGTTTGCAATAGAGGTATTAAGTGGTCATCATGTTTGGTCTATATGCTCCAGCTCCCTGCTCTTATTTTTAATCCAAGGCAAATATTTTCCCTCCTTGCTCTCTGTCCCCCTTGCTCTGATTTTTAATTCCTCATGATCAGCATTTTAGCAATCCAGAAGCCCCACGGGCGTTGCTTCTTTCTTGGCAAAGATTTTCTACAACCCCTAATCTCTATCTGGGGTAGAAGACATTGGGGGGAGCCTTCGAAAGGCTGGAGATGAGTCTGGAGGAACAAGATTGAAGATGGGGGATGTCTCCCCTTCCCGGCAAGACAGAAGTAGACGAAAACCCATAGAGGTCGGTGCAGATGGGTGAGGGTGGAGAGGGCCATTGCTGGGTGGTGCTCCAGGCATCAGGGGAACACGAGAGGAGGCTTCAGCCAGGAGGAAGGGGGAATTCTCTGGGAAGACGTCCAAGAAGCAGTGACTCTTGCTCGGGGTTTTGCAAGACTTGGCCATAAGCAGAGGTTAGCACAGAGGGCAAGGGACAAAAGCAACAGTATGTGGAAAGGCACAGATTAAAGGCAGAGCTCTCTTTTGAAAAATATTTTTTAATTTTTATTAGTCAAACACCATGAGGTACAGTTGTAGACTTACAAATTTTTGTGCTTGGGTTTCAATTATACAATGATCAAACACCCATCCCTCCACCAGTGCCCATTTCCCACCACCACGGATCCCAGTATCCCTCCCACCCCCCATCCCCCCATCCCACCCTGCCTCTGTGGCAGGGCATTCCCCTTTGTTCTCTCTCTCCTCTTGAGTGCTGTGGTTTGCAAAAGAGGCATTGAGTGGCAGTCATATTCAGTCTATAGTCTACTTTCAGCACGCATCTCTCATCCTGGGAGGATCCTCCCAACACCCCCCCCCCTTTTTTTTAAGTACTGTGATTTGCACAGTTATTCATAGCTGAGTTTCAGGCATGCAATGTTCCACCCCATCGGCTTCCCTGCACCAATGTCCCCAGGTTTCCTCCCGGGCAGGCGTGTGTTTCCCTTGGGTTGTTGTCGTTGGGATCTCTGGCTGCCAGAGTTGATGGCTCTGCAGTTTCGATATATGAATACGCCATTCCTCTGCATTGCCAGTGCATCCTCGGACCCTGCCCCTGCCCCTGCTACTTCCTGTCTGCCTCTTCTTACTTCCCCACTCCCAGTTTATTTCCTTCCACCTCTCTCAGTTCTGTAATCTAGGGACTATTCGAATCTAGTTTCCCTGCACCCCACCCCCCACCCCATCCGTGGAGCCTGGCGTTCCCTTGTCCTGTTATTCTAGACACCACAGATAAGTGAGATCACCTGGCATTTCTCTGGCTTCTAAGTTACTTTGCTGTGGTATTCTCCTGTTCCATCCAGGTTGAAGCAAGTTGCATGAATTCATCATTGCTTGCAAGTGGGTCTCCACTATGTAGATTTACCACACTGTTATTATCCACTGATCTGTCCTCGGAAACCTGGTTCGATTCCATATCCTAGCTGCTGTGGTAAGTGCTTCAGTGAAGAATGGTATGCGCGTTTACTTTTTTTTTCCTCTTTTTGGGTCACACCTGGTGATGCTCAGGGGTTACTTCTGGCTCTGCACTCAGGAATTACTCCTGGCGGTGCTCGGGGGACCGTATGGGATGCTGGGAATCGAACCTGGGTCAGCTACGTGCAAGGCAAATGCCCTCCCTGCTATGCTATATCGCTCCAGCTCCTGCACACGTACTTTTGCATGAATTTTATTTTTTTATACAGGGTAAATACCAATAATAGGAAAAAAAGAGCTGTTTTTAAAGTGACAAAATAAAGACTAACACCCAAGAATAGCCGAGATAAGTACCAGGAGGTTCACTCCATGGCATGGAGGTCAGCCGCACATGCTAGGGGAAAAAGCAGCTCAGATAGAGAAGGGAGCACCAAATAAAGGGTTTTGGGAGGATCCTCCCAGGATGGGAGAATCATGCTGAAAGTAGACTATAGATCGAACATGGTTGCCACTCAGTTCCTCTTTTGCAAACCACAGCACCCAAAAGGAGAGAGAGAATAAAAGAGAATGCCCTGCCACAGAGGCAGGGTGGGATTGGGGGACGGGGGTAGGGGGGATGAGGGGGTTGGAGGGATACTGGGATCAGTGGTGGTGGAGAATGGGCACTGGTGGAGGGATGGGTACTCGATCATTGTATAATTGAAACCCAAGCACAAAAATTTGTAAGTCTACAACTGTACCTCATGGTGTTTCACTAATAAATGTTTTTTTTTTTAAAAAAAGAACTGTTTCTAAAAATGTAGGGTTGCAGTGTCTAAAGCATGGAGGGAATTGTGAGGATGCTGATGTCTAGCTGTGAGACTGGGGAGAGAATTGCTCATCAAACGTTCACAATTCTTGAAATTTGGGACTTTGTTGCTCAGGCTGGAGGGGGCCATCTGAGGAATTTAATAAAGGCTACAGTTAGATGTGGCATCAATGTGAAGAGTGGCCGAGACCAGAGGTAGGAATAATAGGTGGCCAAAAAAGACTAGTGGCGTCACCTAGGACTAAAGCAGAAAGAAAGGAGAAGAAAGGAAGAAAAATACTGAACTGAAGGAGTGAGCTCAGGGTGGGAGGGAAGGAAATGAATTCAGGGGTGTTGGGGAGAAGAGCTAATGTACCGTGATGATTGATTAGACTCAGGAATAAAAATTTAAAAAAAGAATATCTAACAATCTAGTAGAAGAAATATTATGGACCCAATAAAATAATTTTAAAAAAGGCCCTCCCGTTGATCATTGATTTGCTCGAGCGGGCCCAGTAACGTCTCCACTGGAGACTTTGTTGTTACTGTGTCTGGCATATCGAATACGTCACGGGGAGTTTGCCAGGCTCTGCCATGCGGGCGAGATACTCTCGGTAGCTTGCTGGGCTCTCCGAGAGGGGCGGAGGAATCGAACTCGGGTCGGGCATGTTGGCTGCGTGCAAGGCAAATGCCCTACCGCTGTGCTATTGCTCCAGCTGGCGACCCGGGTTCGATTCCCAGCATCCCATAGGGTCCCCCGAGCACCGCCAGGAGTAATTACTGAGTGCATGATCCAGGAGTGACCCCTGTGCATCGCCCGGTGTGACCCAAAAAGCAAACAACAACAACAAAAAATTTTAAAATGTGCAAAAAAAAACCCCTTCTACTCTCATTGAAAGTAGAAGTTCAAAAAATTGGCTTCTGGGGTGGATTGAAAAGATGCATTTGGAAGTTGTTTTCTTTTAATTCTGTTTTTAAAAACTGTATGATGCAATAATCATCTGATAATAACATTTTTAACTTAAAAAAAAAAGGAGTCAGGAAGAATGTTTACATCTCACGTTTTCGTGTTTGAGTAAGAAGTTGAATGAGTATTCTGTTGATCGAAGCCTAGATATATTGTGCTGTGTGAGGTCAAGAAACACAGGATAGGGGGCCGGAGTGATAGTGCAGCAGGTCAGGAACTTGCCTTGGACACGGTGGACCTGGGTTTGAGCCTCAGGATCCCGTATGGTCCCCTGAGGGCTGCCAGGAGTGATTCCTGAGTGCAGATCCGGACGTGGGGGGATCCCTGAGTATCTCAAGTTGTGGCTTCAAAACTAAAAATAAATCATCATCATCATCATAGAAACAGAGGCTTATGTGAGAGAGACGGAGAGACTGACAGACAGACAGAGAGATTGAGATTTCTGCATGACTTCCTGTGATTTCCCAGAGAAACACTGGGTCTGCTGATGTCTTTGGGGCCCATCAGAACCCAGAGGACAATGAAATTCCTGAAAGCACATCCGGTAGGAGACACGGTGACCAGGGATACCTAAGGAGAGAAGAGGGAAGGGACGAAGAGGAAACAGGGAAGAGTTTTTCTCAGAACTCCTCCCCCCTCCCCCGCCATCTTTTCTGTACTAGGTATCAGATTTGCGGCCTCATACCAGCAAGACAAGTGTCCCCGAGTGCTGAACTGCATTGCCCCAAAGGCTGTGCTGCTGGAGTCAGGAGACTGTGTGAGTAACAAACAGTACCTGATGTTGTGCAAAGGAGGCAGTGATGTAGGAGACAAGATAAACCCAATGAGCACAGGAACCTCTCCTGCCTGGGCCTTTGAGTGTAAGCGATAGAAGCTTTGGGCAAAGGGAGGGTGCATATGGTGTTGAGGGGTTTCAAAGATAAGTGGCCGTGAGCAATAGTTTCTGGTGGAGGAAGGAGATATATCCAGTGATGAATTAAGGTATATAAGCCCGGCAAGCTACCGAGAGTATTCGATATGCCAAACACAGTAACAACAAAGTCTCCAATGGAGACGTTACTGGGCCCGCTCGAGCAAATCGACGATCAACGGGAGGGCCTTTACCTTTACCTTTTAAGGTATATAAGTTACTAGGGATCAAACCCAGGTCTCCTGCATGCAAAAGCATGGACTATATTTTCCCCCAGACCTGGGGCATGTTTAAACAATGATAGCACACAGATACTTATTAGTGAAACACCATGAGGTACAGTTGTAGACTTACAAATTTTTGTGCTTGGGTTTCAGTTATAGAATGATCCAGTACCCATCCCTCCACCAGTGCCCATTCTCCATCATTTACATTTTTTTAAAAAATTTTGTTAGTGAAACACCATGAGGTACAGTTGAAGATTTACAGATTGTTGTGCTTGGGTTTTAATTGTACAATGACCAAACACCCATTCCTCCACCAGTGTCCATTTTCCACCACCACTGATCCCAGTATCCCTCCCACCCCCCATCCCTCCATCCCACCGTGCCTCTGTGGTAGGGTATTCCCTTTTGTTCTCTCTCTCCTTTTGGGTGTTGTGGTTTGCAAAAGAGGCATTGAGTGGCAATCATGTTTGGTCTCTAGTCTACTTTCATCATGCTTCTCCCATCCTGGTAGGATCCTTTCAACACCCTTTATTTGGTGCTCCTTTCTCTATCTGAGCTCCCTTTTCTCCTAGAATGTGTGGCTGGCCTCCAAGCCATGGAGCAAAACTCCATAGGGCTATTTTTAAAATGCATGATTTCCAGTTTTTGTTTTTGTTTTTGGCCCACACCTAGTGATGCTCAGAGGATATTTCTGGCTTCGCACTCAAGAATTATTCCTGGAGGTGGCTCTGGGAACCTTATGGGATGTTGGGTATCCAATCTCGGTCAGCCTTGTGCAAGGCAAATGTCTTACCTGCTGTACTATCGCTTTGGCCCCGACCGGTTTAAAACTTTTTAAGATCTTTTCTTTGTTCACAACATACTGTTGCATCAAATTTCAGACCTTTATAAGAGTGTTGGAAATGTGTATTTTGTGTATTGATAGGAAGTTAAGATATGATGGAAGAAGGCATCACTTTGCTTGGGGGCTTCTTAAAACATCTAGCTTCCATTGGAAGTCACTCATGCATAGATTTAATTTAAATGAAATCAACACTTTAGGCATATCATGGAAATTTAGGTGTCCTTTTTTGTTATTATTCTTGTTTGGGGGGGCACATCTGGCGATGCTCAAGGCTTACTACTGGTTCTGTGATCAGGGATCACTCCTGGCAAGCTTGGGGGATCCTCTGGAGTGCCAAGGATTGAACCAGACCAGCTGCATGCCAGGCAAGTGCCTGACCTACTAGACTAATGGTCTGGCCCCAATTTTTTATTTTTTAATAGAAACATACACCTGCTTGTTTCATGTGCCCATACATACATGAGCATGAGCTCGAAAATATTTGAAGAGGATATGAATGATTATTCCAAATATCATTGATAAAGGTAGGGCATTTGCTTTGCGTGCAGCAAGCCCGGCCAAGCCGGGTTCGATTCCTGCGCCCCTCTCGGAGAGCCCGGCAAGCTACTGAGAGTATCTCACCTGCACGGCAAAGCCTGGCAAGCTACCTGTAACATATTTGATATGCCAAACACAGTAACAAGAAGTCTCACAATGGAGATGTTACCGGGCACGCTTGAGCAAATTGATGAACAACGGGAGGACAGTGTTTATTTTTTGTATTATTGATAAAGATTTGTGGTGGGGGTGCATATCTGCTTGTTCTAAGGAGCAACTCCAAATTCTAGAGTTATGCGTCCCTCCAGAAGGTGCAGTACCAGGGATGGAACCCAGGCTCATGTAAAGCATGAACCCAGACCGTGGCGTTTTCTCTGTCACCCGGCTTTAAAATAATATTTCCTGCCGCTCCTGGCCTTGTTGAACAACTTGTGATAATTAATAGCAGAGGTGAGATTGTGACAGAAAAGGAAAGAATAAAATCGGGATCCAGCTTTCCAACTTACCCACTTACTTGCGCCTTGGGGAGTCATAGCAGTATCCTGTCAAAGGTTGTTGCTAGCCTTAGTTGTTCTCGCCCGACAGAACGCATGCAGAGACACTGCCAATATTTAAATGTTCTGAGCCCTGCAGAAATGAGCGACCTTCTAGAAGCTAAACAAGCCACAGCTCTCTGCAGGGCTGTCAGCGATGACCAAGTGTGTTGAAACTGAACCGTGTCACCAGGGTCTTTGCCCTTTCGTACTCAAGATCGAAGTTTGCTGGCTAGTTGTTTGGACTTGAACATGGCAATTCATTTCCTAACTGGCCAGAAACAAAGCCTCCGACACCCAGAGGCGTTGGCTGAATATGAAGCAGCTAGCCACCAAGAAACAGCATTGGAGATTTTGCTGTTGCCACCCATGGACCACTCTCTGCTCAGGGATGCCCACTGCCTCATCTAGCTGGGATTCTCCCCATCAAGAGAATTGGTGAATTAGCGTCTTGATTCCCACACAGGATGACTTCTTTCTCCTATGTTGAGCAAACATCATTGTTTACAAAGGACTCTCACATATATTTTCTCATCCAGCTTTCCAAAGTGCTTGGCCAGATTTTCACAGCAGAGGTTAGGTTGTGTATTCAATTTTCAGGGCAGCCATAAAAACAAAAACAAACAACCCCCCCCCCCCCAAAAAAAGGAAAAGAAGAAACCAATCTGGTGGTTTAAATAACACAATAAATGTTCTCCATTTTAGAAGCTGATATCCAAGGTCCAATGGGTTTGCTTTCTCCTGTGGTCTCTCTGTCTCTGCTTTAGAAATCGCCTCCTCCTCTCCCTCCTCCTCCTTCTCCCCCTCCTCCCCTCCCCCTCCTTTCCCTCCTCCCCCTCCTCCTCTTCCTCATGTGGGTTTGTTGTTGTTTTGCCTCATATCTTGCTGATGTCTCTTCTTCATCTTAAAGGGACACCAGGCATAGAGATATTTAGGTGGACTGCCTTTGAAACTCATCTAACTCTAGGGGTGAAAAATACTAAGGCTCTATTTCCAAATATAATCATGTTGGGATCAGGACTCGACAGAGAATGGTGTGTGTGTGTGTGTGTGTGTGTGTGTGTGTGTGTGTCTGTGTGTGTGTTTGTGTGAACAATTTTGTCCATTTAAAATTCTGATCTGAGTATTTTGGACATGATAATAAGGAACAGAGGTATTAAATGGTCAATCCGGAGTCATCAGGCTACTGAGTATCAAAGGTGGATAGTGACTAAGGACTGAAACTTAGTTCTCTGTGCCTGCCTGTTTCTGCTCTCTCTCTCTCTCTCTCTCTCTCTCTCTCTCTCTCTCTCTCTCTCTCTCTCTCTCTCTCTCTAGCCACCCCTAAAACTAAGCTCAGAATTTCATTGCTTAATTATATGCTGCCCTGTTCAACTACACTAAGTGCTGTGGACTTCACTTTTTTTTTAAGGATTTTTTTTTGTTTTGTTTTGAGTTACCTTCTGTTAGCATGAAAGTTAAGTGCTGACATGTTGAAGAAGTACAATGTAACTTCAGCACGCCTAGGAACAAAGTGTCAATATTCCTGTACCATAGCACCCAGGACAGTTATTTCTGCCCTCCCCGGGTCACTTCTGTGTGGTCAGTCTAAGGGCTGTTTTGCATCAGGCCCTGTCTCTTCCTTTGCATTGTTCACATGACATACCACGTGGGAGTGAGATCATCGTCTGTTTGTCTTTCTCCTCTGAGTTATTTGACTTAGCTTGACCTCCAGTTCCATGCATGCTGTAGAAAAAAGGCAAGAGTTTGTCTTTTCTAATCATTGCAGGCGTCTGTTGTGTGTTGAAACTACGTCTTACGTACCCCCCTCCCCCCCCCCCCCCACACACTGGCCGGTTGTATATTGTCCTTGAAAAAGTGTCCAAGTCATGTGCCCACTTTTTTTTTTTTAATTATTTTTTTTTTCGTTTCGGGTCACACCTGGCAATGCCCAGGGGTTACTACTGGCTCTGCACTCAGGAATTACCCCTGGCGGTGCTCAGGAGACCATATGGGATGCTGGGAATCGAACCCGGGTTGGCCGCATGCAAGGCAAACGCCTTACCCTCTGTGCTATCGCTCCAGCCCCATGTGCCCACTTTTAAAATCGGGTATTTTATTGTTACAGACTATATATGTGTTCTCTGTCTATATATATTCTGGTGTTTATCCTGTTATTGTTTGCAAATGTTTCCTCATAGATTTTCTTTGCAGCCTGTTAATAATATGATTTGATGCTTAACTTTTAAATTTCAGTGCAGTCCAGTTTTCTCTTTCTTCAGGTGTTGGTGTGTTTTGGGAGGTCACCCCCTATTAAACCATTGTCGAATCCATCGTCAGAAAGCTTATCTCCTGAGAGTTTTATAAAACTCTTAGGTTATCCAGTCTAAGTAGAACAAGTCTTACTTTACAATGATGCAGTATTTCTCTTTTTCTCTTCTCATAATCCTTCTTGACAACAATCATTGTTATTTCTGCTTCAAAGTGTATAATCTGGGAAAATTGGGGCTGGAGTGATAGTACAGTGGGTAGGGCGTTTGCCTTGCACGCGGCTGACCCAGGTTCAGTCCCTGGCATCCCATATGCCGAGAGTAATTCCTGAGTGCAGAGCCAGGAAAAAAACCCTGAGCCCCTGAATATCGCTGGGTATGACCCAAAAAGCAAAAAAAAAAAAAAAAAAAAAGATGAAAAAATTAACTTGTTCTTGTGTGTCAGTCCTAATGGTTAATGGTTACCTATGACTACATTAAAAATACAACTCACGGGACACAGTGGGTAGGGCACTCGCTTTGCACAGAGCCAACTTGGGTTTGATCCCCAGCATCCTTTTTTCTACATATGGTCCTTTGAGTCCCACCAAGAGTGGCACCGTACGCTGTTGGGTGTGGCCCCAACCCCCACCCCCAAGAAAGAAAGAAAGAAAGAAAGAAAGAAAGAAAGAAAGAAAGAAAGAAAATACTACTCAAGGCTAAACAACATAAAACTTCAATGTCATTTAATTACTGATAAATCTACGCATGGCCGAGTTCTTTCACATGGCCGAGTTCTTTGGTTGCTGAAATCCTCTCAAGAGACACTCACGTGTGTGGTCTCAGTCACTTCTGGGAATTCAGTGTTGACTGTGGTCAGAGTGTTTACCTAGGAACTTTCCAGGCGGCTGTTTGCCTGATCAAGGAGAAATAGACTCAGTATTTTTTTTTAGCCCTCTGGTTTTGGGGTTACACCTGGCAGTGCTCAGGGCTTACTCCTGGCTCTGCCCACAAGGATTACTCCTAGTGGTGTTCAGGGGACCATATGGGGTACCAGAAACACTCAAGGCAAGCATCCTACCTGCTATACCGTCACTCTAACTCAGGGCTCAGATTCTTGATGGGGTGCTACAAGGTTCTGGAAGAACAATCACACAATCACAAATCATCCTGTTAATTGTCGATTGCCTCGAGCAGGCCCCAGTAACGTCTCCTTCACCCTAGCCCTGAGATTATATTCAAGGCTCTTTAGGAGAATGAGACCCATCATTGTTACTGGTATTTGGCATATTGGGACATGGTAGAGTCTGGAAGAACATTTTATATATATATATATATTTATATATATATTTATATATTTATATATATTATATTCAGAAATATTGCTGTGGCTGTGTTTGTAAAATATAATCTTCAACCCTCTCAGTGTTAATATACAGAGTTCCAAAAGACAGTGCCCAATCTCTAAAGAGATGTTTGTGAAAGTGAGATTTCAGGCTAGAAGACACCCCTCTGGTGAGGATGTATTTTATTATTATTATTGTTATTATTTTATTGAATCGCCATGAGATAGTTACAAGCTTTCATGTTTGGGTTACAATCACACAATGATCAAACACCCATCCCTCCACCA
This sequence comes from Sorex fumeus, assembly GCF_029834395.1. Taxonomy (NCBI): domain Eukaryota; kingdom Metazoa; phylum Chordata; class Mammalia; order Eulipotyphla; family Soricidae; genus Sorex; species Sorex fumeus. The sequence continues at coordinate 3,593,634 of NW_026606154.1, read as the reverse complement.
GTGCACGATTATAGCTCTACAAGCATTCCTCAGGAAGGAGGAGCGAGCCCACAGAAGTAACCTAACTTCACGGCTTAAGAGCTTGGAGGAGGCATTTTAGCCTTTTTTAGGTTGCCCACAGGCACTGTAGAATGCGCTAGCATTCATGGGGCTAGCTCTGAGAGAGAACAAGGAACTTCCCCAGGGATTAAGTAGCCAAGCTTTCCCGACAGCCTTCCAGAGCAGAGTTTATCTTTGCAAGCGTATCCTCTCGGGAGAAGATGGGGATGTTCTGAAGAAGTTGCTTAATCATTGCTACCTAAACGTATATAGAGAGGGTACCATCCCAAATGGGCAGGCGAGTCTCATGGTGGGTTCCTTTTTTAAAATTCAGAAGCCCCGAGTTCCAAATTACCAGAGATCAGAGAGTTTGAGCGCTGAACATCGAAAGAGAGAAAATGTCAAGGATCTGGACGTGAAGGTCGTGCAGAGTTTCACGGAGAAGGAGGGATTCTGTGGAGATTGAGTGCTGGGAGCGTTTCAGTTTCTTCCCTGCCCAGTTATGGACCTTGGGAGAACCAGTGTTTGGTTTGGGGTTTGATATGTGCCTTCTGGAGAAACCTTTACTCTCATATGGCTGGGGGAAAAGGAAGGATTCCAGAATTTCATTGTTTTGTCATATTGCCCAGGATAAAGTTATTTTTTAAAGGCGCCCTGGATGTTTTCCAATGAGATTGTGGTAGAGGAGCCTGTGAAGGGAAGACACGATGACACTTGCTGAGAGGGACAAGAAAATACCAATTTATTTGGCACTGGTGCTGGGCCAGTGGAGTTCACATTACTCTGATACTGGGTTGTTCCTCAGTGGGCTGGGTGGTCTCTGCTGGAACTGGAGGCTGAGGCGGGAAGCTGGCCGGTTCCACGCCAGCTGTCCACCTGGGACAGGGTGACCCAGGACATAAATGTGTGCATGTGTGGTGGAGAGTACTCAGATATGGTAGGAAGATGCAGTGATGAGCTCGGGGGAACGGGAAGCAGGATTCCATCACATGATGCAGGATTCCTGATGCTGATGCTCAGAGTGTGCGAGGCGGTGATGTCTGCAGGAGGAAACTCACGGATTAGCCCGGTTACTTCCTTCTCTTTAAAAAAAAAAGGCACTGTAGCACTGTCCTCCCGTTGTTCATGGATTTGCTCAAGTGGGCACCAGTAATGTCTCCATTGTGAGATTGTTGTTACTATTTTTGGCATATTGAATATGCCACGGGGAGCTTGCCAGGCTCTGCCGCGTGTGCGGGATACTCTCGGTAGCTTGCCGGGCTCTCTGAGAGGGGCAGAGGAATCGAACCCGGGTTGGCCTTTTGCAAGGCAAACGCCCTACCCACTGTGCTATTGCTCTAGCCCTTTAAAAAAAATAAAAAATTTTAAAGGAATTTTTTTTAATTGGATCACCATGAGACACAGTTACAAAGCTGTTTATGGCTGGGTTTCAGTCATACAGTGATCTAACACTGGTCCCTCTACTATCATGTTACTAACATGACACTAACATGTCCACGAGTATACATTCCCCACTACCAACGTCTCCAGTTTCCTCTATATGGTTATATGATTCTCATAACAAAGCCGGACACTTTTCTCCTCCTCCTCTCCCTCTTCCTCTCCCTCTTTCTCTCCTTCTTCCTCTCCCTCCCCCACTCCCTCCACCTCCTTTTGGGCATTAAGGTTTGCAATACCACTTCTGGAAACGTACCCCAGGGGCGCAGAAATGCCATCTGCACGTCCGTGTTCATCCCAGCTTTGTTCTCTTAGGATGCATTGTCGTCGATGCTTACTGAAGTGAGTTAAAGGGGATCCTGTGACTATCTGTCAACTAGAATGTTTGTACACTTCTTCCTGGACACCAGGAAAATGAAAACCGAGCACCATGGATCACAAATTGCCAACCCAGTCTTTTCCCAGAAGGCTGCTGCTGGAGCAACAGGCAGACAGACAGACAGACACAGACAGACAGACAGACAGGTGATTTCCTTGCTTTGCTTCCTCTTTTTCTTGCTTAAACTCCCCACCCATCTTTGGTCCTGCCATCTCTGCGTTGTTCTGCCTGTTTTGAGTTGACGGGTGGGAAGAGGAACTTTCGGAACATTCAACGCTCCTCATCTGACTCTTGAGGTCAGTCTCCAGCTCCTGCATGGGCTCTGACTTGATGCTTCGATGTTCTGCTCTGAGATGGAATCCCCACCCTCCCCCTCCCCTCCCCTCCCCCCACCCTCACCCCATGACAGCATTCTGCTGGTTTCTTTTCTGTGAGAGCCAGGACCAGGAGCTGAGACAGTGACTTTCTTCCCGAATTTCCCAATATCCTGACAGCCTGCCTGCCCAGCTGATGGACAACCCCACCCTTTGCTGTCCTTGGAGCTCGCAGGACAGTGAGGAAGTTGTCCTTTGCTGCTTTTCATGTTGGTTTCCCCTTTTGTGCATTATGGTTTGCAACACGGGTGCTAAGAAGTCATTGGGTTTGTTCAGGGAGTTCAGTATTTTTATTGGAACAATACAGCTGGGGCAGCTTTTTTAACTGGGTGGCAGCTTTGGGGTATGGATGTGATTTGCTGGAGGCTTCTGGAAGGACAAGGGGGTGGGCGGAGGTAGCCCATTCCAATTCCCAGAAAGCCTGGAGATTTCAGTCACAAAACCTGCATACCTGAATTTTCAGCTGATTAAATATCTCCGTGAGGTCCATTGGAGACGGTGGGGTTTGGCCGGGGACATGGTGGCAATTTGGGATTGTGGAACCCAGTGGCTGCCAGCATTTGATGATGTGACTTTTAATGCCGACATGGGTGCTTGGTTCTTTTTTTTTTTTTTTTTTGCTTTCCTCACCTGGATCAGTTCTTAAGGATTTTTCCTTCTGGGCTCAGGGGGACCATATGAAGTGCCAGGGATGGGACCTGGATGGGTGGGGAGCAAGGCCAGTGCCCTGCCCACTGTACTCTCTGGTAGCTGACCGCAGATTCCAGCACAGGGAGGTTGCTGAGTCCCAGGGATCACAGGTTGCTGTCATTAAGAAAGTTGGCCCTTCGCCGCCTCAGAGCTTATAAGAAACCCAGGTATGAGCCGGCGTTGATGGGGCAACTGCAGTCTCATGGGAAGGGGGGTGGTACCGGCTCATCCTTTGCGCCCTACTGAGGTCATGAGTTGCCCCCCCCACGAGCGGCTCTCCAGCACAGCCATAACACCAGATGCACAGAAACCAATCTCGTAATTATCTGGCTCTTTGCAGAAATCCAAAATCGCGAGGTCGCTATTGCGGCCATGTGAGATTCTATGATTCTCATAACCAGCTATAGAAAACAAAGTATTTCACAATGCCTTTTCAGCAATTCTGATTGTTGGGGGGCAAATTCTAAACAATAATGGTGCATCTTTTGTCAAAATAATGAATGCAATCAATGTAGAGAGTAGTTAAGTGGAAATCATCTGCCTCACAGGCATTGGGAGGGGTGGGAGGGGGGTATATTGGGGTTCTTGGTGGTGAAAAATGAGTACTGGTGAAGGGAGAGGTGTTTGATCATTGTGTGACCGAGACTTAAACCTGAAAGCTTAGTAACTTTTCCCACAGTGATTCAATAAATAAATATAAGAAGAAAAAATAATAAATAAAATTATGAAAAAAAAGTAAGATGGAGTTCATGCCCAATTTTACCAGCTAATCAGTGGCTGAATAAATAGCAGTACTCCTACATAAAAAAAAAAGAAAGTTGGCCCTTGACTGTGAATCAAGTCTTCCCTTCGCATCCTCCTACCCGACCCCAATTAGAGGCACCTTTTAGCCGTAGCTCTTAAGAGGGCTTGACGTTCATCCCTGGCGCCACTAGATGGCAGCCTCGCACCACATTTCAAGCGTCGAAATTTTGGCGGAAAAAAAAAATGCCCAGGAATCTGGAAAGCATGCCAGCTCATTCCATTTTGGATCCCGCTGTTGGTTGTCACATTTTGCTTTAAAAAAAAAAAAATCTTTTTTTTTTTGGCCTTATTCCATGAATGATGACACTCAAAATTTATTGTTCACTGAGAGTTTGGGAACAAAAGCTTTGATGAAAACCAGTGGGGTGTGTGTGTGTGTGTGTGTGTGTGTGTATGTGTGTGTGTGTGTGTGTATGTGTGTGTGTGTGTGTGCACGTATGTATGTATGTATGTATGTGCTTGTGTGAGAGCCTGGCCCCAGGGTCACTGTTGTGGCATCTCCTCCAGGTAGATCATTCACCTGAATGGTTTGTTTTTTTGGTTTGTGGGCCACACCTGGCCGTGGCTTCCTCCTGGCTCTGCACTAAGAAAATCACTCCTGGCGGGGCTTGGGGGAGTATTATGAGATGCCAGGGATTGAACTGGGGTTGGCCATGTATGGAGGGACACTGTGGCAGGTAGAAGAGGTTTCAGGGAACTAGCACATCCCAATGCTCCTCCTCCCCCTGAACCCCCCACACGGACACAGCAGGCAGGCTGTGATCTGGAAGAAGAGAGCTGCATCCCTAGCATGTTGGCCCCTTGACCTTGGGCTTCCAGCCCTGGGACCTTTAAGGAAACAATTAAAAAAAAATTTTTTTTATTAGTGAATCAGGCTGGAACGATAGCACAGCAGTAGGGCGTTTGCCTTGCATGCGGCCAACCCGGGTTCGATTCCTCCGCCCCTCCTGCAGAGCCCGGCAAGTTACCGAGAGTATCTCGCCCACACGGCAAAGCCTGGCAAGCTCCCCGTGATGTATTTGATATGCCAAACACAGTAAGAACAAGTCTCACGATGGAGACATTACTGGGCCCGCTCGAGCAAATCGATGAACAACTGGAGGACAGTGCTACAGTGTACTATGAGGTACAGTTACAGGCTTCCAAACTTTCATGCCTGCGTTTCAGTCATACAATGGTTGAGTTCCCATCCCTCCACCAGTGCCCATTCTCCACCATCAATGGTCCAGGATCCCTCCCACCACCCCCACCCCGTCCCCTCCACCCCACCCCGCCTGTATGGCAGAGAATTTCCTTTTGCTCTCTCTCTCTCTTTCTCTCTCTCTCTCTCTCTCTCTCTCTCTCTCTCTCTCTCTCTCCTTTTGGGTGTTGTGGTTTGCAGTAGAGGTATCGAGTGGCCATCGTGTTCGGTCTGTAGTCTACTTTCGGCCTGCATCTCCCATCCCGAGCGGGTCCTCCAAACACCCTTTACTTGGTGTGGGAAACAAATGTCTTTTGTGGGCGAGGCGACACCCCCTTCACCTGGGCCACAGCATTCTGTGCCAGAACGCAGGCAGACAGAGGACTTGTTTCTCGCTCTGGCTTTTTGAAGAAAGGCCAGCAAAAATAAGGAAGAAAGAAAAGGCTTCAAGGAAAGAGCTTGGGTGTTTGCAAGAGGACAAGGATATAGCTATTGCCAGCTCGGGGGCAGAAACCGCCCAGGTCAAGTGGAGGTGCTCGAATGGAATAGGCGAGTTCATCGGGAAAGTGGGACCCCGAGGGGCACCGGAGAGCAGGGATCTGCCCCGCCCCCCGCCCTTTCTTCCCGGATCACGTTCTTGATCTTAGCCCATCCTTCTCTTCTCACCTCACATCTTCAAAGGGTCGAGGAAAGCAGGTCAATCAATATTTTCTTTGAAGATGAACAGCCGCGGCAGCTTGAGAGTCTCTGTTTCAGCTGATGCTGTGGATGGAAGGATTTCTCTCCTCACCCCCACCCCATCTTCCCGGCCTTCCCGTTATTGAAGAAGCAACAATTCTAATGAGCTTAGTTGTGGAGAGTCCAAGGCATGGTGTTTTTATCGTCGCAATGGCAGGATTGTTCCTCTGATAAAAATAAAAAAACATTCCAGGGCTGGAGTGATAGCATAGCGGGAAGGGCATTTGCGTGGTATGCGGCCAACCCGGGTTCGATTCCCAGCATCCCATAGGGTTCCCCCAAGCACTGCCAGGAGTAATTCCTGAGTGTAGATCTGGGAGTCACCCCTGAGCATCGCCAGGTATGACCCCCCTGCCAAGAAGAAAAAAGAACAAATAAACAAAAAAACTCATTTCATTATCTTCTAGAACTTTTTCTTTTTTTGGTACTCTACAATTCCAGTAGTATCATTACTCTGTTCTTTGAGGAGGCTGTGAGCTTCACCTGGTACCTATCGTCGGTTGTGTGCAAGGCAAACGCCCTACCGGCTATACTATCACGCCAGCTCCCATGATTTAGATGTTTTTGAAATTTATTATCATCACTCTGTGTGTGTGTGTGTGTGTGTGTGCGCGCGTGCGTGCGTGCGCACACACATAGCCCCAGGATAATCGCACCTCTGGCTTTATATCCAGAAGAATGTAAGGAAACCTTCAGAAACGGATTTGTTCTACACCTGACCTAAGCCTGGACTAACCGTATGCAAGACTGGTTTTTCTAAGAGATCAGAGCCTATGGTTTACTTCTTTCTGATTAAAACTTTTTTTCTGGGGGCCTCTGTGGTGGTGCTCTGAGGTCACTCGGGTCAGATGTGGGGGTACATGGGCCCAAACTCAGCATTTCAAAGGTGATAGGCGTGTGGTCTCAACCTGCTTCTCCCACCAGCAGAAGTCATTTCTAACGAGGTATTTGGGGTGTATTTCTAGGGGTAGGTGCACTGGTGTGATGTGAGGGGCTGGGGCTAATCCCCAGGGCTCTGAATGTCGGGTGGTGACTCGTAGTGCCGTAGGTCTCTTGGCCTGGCCGTAGGGCTTCTGTGAAGGACGCAGAGCTGGGGCCTCCCTTGATTGAGCCTGTGGGAAACATCCAAAGTGTTTGCTGTTTGGTCAATACCATCAGCGGGGCACCCTCAGCTGTCATGGCCTGTCAGCTCCGATTCGCGTCTGCAGAGACAGAGGGAGATGGGGGACAAATACTGTCTTAATCATCATGCAGGGACTCAACCTGCTATTTCCCTGCAGTCAGAGAAGAAAATAAACCCCAAACCTCTCTCCCACATGGCCGAGAGGGCTCAACTTTCCGAAGAAACCCAGGGAAGTGGTGGTGAATCACTGCGGTTAATATATATATATTTTTTTGATTCTGGAAGATGCTTGGGGTCATCCAGAGCCCCGCGCTGGTAAGTAACGCCTTTAGAATCTGCTGGAGGGTTCAACTCGCACCCTCAGAGGAATCCGGCTGATTGATTTGTTAAATAATGAGGAAAGAAAGAGAAAAATGAAACCAGAGCACTGAGCCTGCATTTTCTGAGTCCCGCAGAAAACAGGGCACGGTCTCTGGGTTTTGTACACAGGGCCAGAAATTCACCAGTGCCCCTGTTAGGCTTTCTTTCTTTCTTTTTTTTTCTTTTAATTAAAAAAATTATTTTATTCAATTTATTTATTTTCCTTTTGGGTCACACACAGTGATGCACAGGGGTTATTCTTGGCAGTGCTCGGGGGACCATATGGGATGCTGGGAATCGAACCTGGTTGGCCTCATGCAAGGCAAACTGTACTATTGCTCGAGCCCCTTATTGTTTTATTTTAATGAATCGCCGTGAGATAGAGTTACAGACTTTCAAACTTGCATGATTAAGTTTCGGTCATACGATGATCGAGTATACCCATCCCTTCACCCGTGCCCATTCTCCACCACCAATGTCCCCAGTATCCCTCCCGCCACCCCCACCCCTTCCCACCCCCTGTCTCTGTGGCAGGCACATTCCCTCTAACTCTCTCTCTCTCTCTCTCTCGCTCGCTCTCTCTCCCTCTCCCTCTCTCCTATTGGGTATTGTAGTTTGCAATATAAGTACTAAGCAGCCATCGTGTTCAGACCGTTGCCTACTTTCAGCACACATCTCCCATCCTGAGCGATCCCTCCAACCATCATTTACTCAAGTGGTCCCTTCTCTACCCCAACTGCCTTTTGTCCAAGCACATGAGATCAGCTTCCAAGCCTTGGAGTGATCCTCCTGGCCCTGAAAGACTGTTTTCTTAGGTGTTTCTCTCATCCCTAACTTTTTTTTAAGTATACATTTTATTTTATTTTATTTTATTATTTTTTAAAATTTTTATTCGTGAGTCATCATGAGGTATAGACATCATGACATATATTTGTAAGTCAATTTTTTTGTGCTTGGGTTTCAATTATACAATGATCAAACACCCATCCCTCCACCAGTGCCCATTTCCCACCACCACGGATCCCAGTATCCCTCCCACCCCCCACCACCCGATCCCACCCTGCCTCTGTGGCAGAGCATTCCCTTTTGTTTTCTCAAGTGGTACTGCATGGAAAGTATCATGTTAAGCGAAATGACTCGGAAAGAAAGGGATAGACATAGAAAGATTGCATTCATCTGGGGAACTTAAAGTAACAAGATAGGAGACTAACACCCAAGAGTGGCCGAGATTAGTACCAGGAGGTCTGCTCCATGGCTTGGAGGCCAGCCAGACATGCTAGGGGAAAAGGGCAGCTCAGATAGAGAAGGGAGCACCAAATAAAGGGTGTTGGGAGGATCCTCCCAGGATGGGAGATGCATGTTGAAAGTAGACTATAGACCAAACATGATTGTCACCCATTGCCTAACTTTTTTTTTTTTTCTGTTTTACTCTGTGATCATTGGAATTTCCTTTTTTTTTTCCCATTTCTGCCTCCCCACGACACCGCTGCTGGCATGCATTTCTGTCCCTTTGTTTTTTGATCAGCTCCTTTTAATGTGTCATTTCAGTTTTCCCTCTGAGCAAGGACCAATTGATGGAAGAGCTTACAGTTCTCTAGTTAGCAGAGCAAGCAGACTTTTATCCCTCCTGCCAATGTAGAGGCAGCTAATTATCAGTCCCGTTGGGGAGCAAGACAAGTTGACCTCAGAGAGATGGACAGAGAGAGCCCTTCAAAGAGCAGGGGGGTGAGGGTGGGGGTCTTCCAGCTCCCTCAGTTTCAAGCCAATTGGCCATAATTGCCTGAGAACGAGGACCTAGGACTGGGAGTCTTCACAGAGCCTCTGCAATAATGATTACAGCAAATCAGGCCTCATGAATATGCAGTTTCTTTCTGCTCAGAGACACTTGAGTTATCGAAATTAAAAATACAAAATTATGGATTGCAAAGAAAGCAGCAAAGGAAAAAAAATTGGTAATTTTAACAATTGGAAAAATATCACTGGAAATGAAGTCTTCCTGCCAACACGAAGCACATAATAATCATGGCAGGGAAAAGATGCTTTTCTAGTCTCTTGTTTTATATAGATTTCCTCCCCCCCTCCCCAAAATAATTCCATTTAAAGATGGACTCCAGAAATTTTCACACATGGCTTCTTCTTGTGGATTTCAATTTCAAGGTTATTCACTTGGGGACAAAAGCTAAATCCCATCTCATTTACAAGACGTCTAGTCAGATTCTACCAGCACAAACACCCAAAGAGGTAATGCAACTTGATTTTGGTGCTTTTAGTTTGCAGAAGTCCTTTCCTTGCTTTCAGGAGCCCCTGGGTTGTTTCTGGGTCAGATAAGACTGCTTCATGTGAGGCTGGAACAATAGCACAGCAGGTAGGGCATTTGCCTTGCATGTGACTGACCCAGGTTTGATTCCCAGCATCCCATAGGGTCCCTCGAGCACCAATAGGAGTAATTCCTAAGTGCATGAGCCAAGAGTAACCCCTGTGTATCACCAGGTATGGTCCCAAATGCAAAACAAACAAACAAAAAACCCTGCTCCAGACCCAACCCTTGCTGCCACTCTTGCTCGTTAGAGCCCATCCAGAAGATTCTTTTCCTTCTTTGTCTTACTCAGGATCTTTAGAGACCATGTGGTTAATGAATACCCATGTTTGTGTTAATGTTTGATCATGTGTCACATTCACGATCACGACCATCCTGTTGTTCGTCGATTGCTTCAAGCAGGCCCCAGTAATGTCTCCTTCGTCCTAGCCCTGAGATTTTTTTAAAAAGTGCCATATTCAAGGCTCTTTCAGGGTTAGGAGAATGAGACCCATCATTGTTACTGGTATTTGGCATATTGGGTATGCCACGGGGAGTTCGCCAGTCTCTGCCGTGTGGGCAGGTTACATTCGATAGCAGGCCAGTTTGTCCAAAGTAGGAATGAGATAATAAGATGTTTACAATGTTTATTAGCTTCTGGGAACTGGGTTTTATAGTCTCTGAGTCTTGGCCGTTGATGGGATTACACGGCGCCAGGGGACCAGTTGGTGGGTGCAACCCCTGCCTACTGGAATTTGGAGGATCTGGGTGGAGGATGCTCAGCCTAGATCCGAGCAGGCTTGGAGATCTCAGCCTCAGGACCCGCATGCCTTTGTTCCTCTGCCGATACCTTCATGCGTGTGGAGAGTGGTCTCAGCATGGTGGTGGCTGATTACTGTTGTTTTTTTTCCTCCCCCAAGTTGAATCTGCAAACCCCGCGTTCAAACCCCATCTGAGCTGAGTACTCCAGGCTACCCCGTGCTTAGCATGGCCTGGATCGTGTGGGTTGAATGAACAGATGTAAGAATCTGTAACTGAAAAGCTATTTTAAAATAGTGTCTGTGTGTGTGGGTAGGTTTGGGCGGAGGGGGCAGGCTTAGATAGAAGACAAAGGGTAAAAGCACTTGCCTTAGCTAGGAGCCAACCTGGGTTCAATCCCTCCGCACTGCATATGGTCCTCAGAGCACTGCCAGGAGTGATCCCTGAGCACAGAGCCAGAAGTCAGCTCCAGGCACCACTGGTCATACCCCCCAAGTGGAAAACTAGAATAAAATAAAAGAAAATGGCACACGCGCAGAACTCTCTCTCTTTCTCCGTGTGTGTGTGTGTGTGTGTGTGTGTGTGTGTGTGTGTGTGTATGTGTGAGTTGAGAAAATAGGTAAGCCGAAGCACTGGAAGTTGGGGTAGAGGTGGCTTGGAGTATGTGGCAGTGTGCTTCCATTTCTCTCTCAGAGATGATGGCAGCTCCCACTAGCTGCTGAGTCATCCTTTGCAACTAAGTCAGTCTCAGCCTCGGACTCCATCGAAACACAGCACCTGATCAGGCTGTTACCTTGTAATGGGAGGTGATGTCTGGGGTGAAACAGCATCTGTTCCGTAATAGATAACAAGTTGAAAATAACAAAGGAAGACTCAGAGACACCCAAATTAGGGAAGCTGGAATGTGTGTGTGTGTGTGTGTGTGTGTGTGTGTGAGAGAGAGAGAGAGAGAGAAAGAGAGAGAGAGAGAAAGAAAGAGAGAGAGAGAGAGAATAAGGAGTATGAGGATGAGGATCTGGTCTTCCGGGTTGGAGATGGAACAGAGATGGGTATTCTAGGGCAAAATAAATGAAGCAACTTTCAAAGCCACCCAGAGAGAGGGATATAGCCATATGGGTTTGAGTGTGCAGAGAGGCGGTCAGTAGGAGGGAACTGGACAGAGTGCCAGCTGGATGGATTGGACGGGTTCCGGAGGGGTGAAATGACAGAGATTCCTTGAGCCTTTACATTTGAATTCAGGCCCCCGAGTGGCCCCTTCGAGCCTCTTCTCAGTTCCAGAGACCCCCCCCCAAAACAACCTGGCCTTTGTTATTGCAAATTTGATTGTGGCACCTGTGCCATGCTCTCTATGTTTCTATGTGAGCACCTGCAGTTCTGTAACAGGAATGTTTGATATGCAGAAACCCCACTTTAACGCGATCAGAGACTAGGAGAGAATTTCTTTGCGGGTGCCTTCGGCAAACCGATGAGAAGAGCTATGGTTTCCCCACTCCGTGGAGAAAAGAAGGTCCCTCTGTGCTCACGGCAGTTTCTCCAAGTGCTGTACCGTGCGGGTGAGGGGTGGAGGGAGGCACTTGTGTCTCTGCAGGAGACGAGGCTTTCTAAATTGCCGCTTGTTGGTATAAAATCAACGTGCCAGGGCTGGAGCGATAGCACAGCGGGTCGGGCGTTTGCCTTGCACGCGGCCGACCCGGGTTCGATTCCCAGCATCCCATATGGTCCCCTGAGCACCGCCAGGAGTAACTTCTGAGTGCAGAGCCAGGAGTAACCCCTGTGCATCACCGGGTGTGACCCAAAAAGCCAAAAAAAAAAGTCAAAGTGCCATTCCTTAATTTGGTTCTGGAGTAACTGAGGTCACAGTGCCTAGCCGTGGTGCCTACATACAGGGCAGCCCAGGTGGTTTCCGGGGGGTGGGGTGGGGGAGTGGGGGACGGCACCTCCTCGAAGCCAAGTTTCTTTTTTTTCCTTTTTTTTTTTTTGGATCACACACACCTGGTGATGCTCAGGGGTTACTCCTGGCTCTGCACTCAGGAATCACCCCCGGCGGTGCTCAGGGAACCATATGGGATGCTGGGAATCGAACCCAGGGTTGGCCTTGTGCAAGGCAAATGCCCTACCCGCTGTGCTATCGCTCCAACCCCCTCTTTTTTTTAAAATTTATTTTATTTTTTAAAATTTTTATTAGTGAGATATCATGGGGGTACAGTTGTAGATTTACACATTTTTGTGCTTGGGTTTCAATTATACAATGATCAAACTACCCATCCCTCCACCAGTGCCCATTTTCCATCACCACAGGTCCCAGTATCCCTCCCACCCTGCACCCTCCATCCCACCCTGCCTCTGTGGCAGGGCATTCCCTTTTGTTCTCTCTCTCTTATTGGGTGTTGTGGTTTGCAAAAGAGGAAGCCAAGTTTCTTGAACGAAGCAAATCATCTTAAGCCTGTTTTACTTTCCACCTCTCTCTCTTCATTAGCTTCACGAAGAAAAACAGCCTGGTGAAAGCAAGTTTTTAAAACATTTTTTTCTAACGCAGGGGAGTCAGTCAGAACATTCCAATATCTCTCCAGCATCGAGCAGGAGCTGAGAAGTAAATCCTTTTTCCTCTTCTCTGGCAAATAGAGCTGGACAGACAGCTGGTTTCAGCGCTTGCACCAGGAATACATAACCCTATTTATGTAACTCAACATGTTTGCAAAGTCCGCAGTGCAGTTTTTTCAGAGGGAAAGAGGTGTTTGGAAATACAATCTGTTGTGCAGGAATGAAAGGCTGCGCCGTTTTTCAAGGTTTTTCGTTATTTTATTTATTTTTAATTTTTCATGCTTAAGAGGTGTGCCTCTTGGGGTGGTGTTTTGGTTGTTGCTGCATGTGTCAGGAATTCAGCAAGAGTGAGTGATGTGTTGACCACAAATCAAAGCAATCAGCTATTCCAACCACAAAACGGATTTGTTTGCAAACACCAGCGAAGAAAGAGCAGATTGGCAAGTGTGTGTGGGGGGGAAGACCTTTGTGTCTTTCCCTCAGTCAAAGGCAGGGGGACGGGAGAGCTGCCTGTCAGGCTGAGTGCGTACATGACACAGAGCACTGAGCTGTGAGTGGTCTCTGAGGTTGGCAAGGTCTGGCTCCAAGACAGCAACAAATAAAAAAGGCAGTAAATGTGAAAGGACTGCTCTGGAGGACCGCTTTCTCAGTCTCCTTGTTGGGGGCGGTGCCTGTCACCTCCCAGGAAAGATGCAAGCACCTTGGGTCGTGTGGTTGATCAGCAACGTTCTGGAGTCCTCTGGCCTCGTTCCTATAATTTCCACGTACTCGAGTTGAGAGTCGGATCTCATCACTGATCTTCTTTTTGGTTTTCAAACCACTTAATGCCTACAAAGTGATGATTTCTGAACTCTATAATTCATCAGAATAGATCAGAGTGACGGGAAAGGAAGGCGTTAGGAATACATTGTAAGGTGTGAAGGGTCACAGTCACAGTCCTCCCTTTGTTCATCGATTTGCTCGAGAGGGCCCCATTGTGGGCCCCATTGTGAGACAAGTCTCCGTTGTGAGACTTGTTGTTACTGTGTTTGGCATATCGAATACATCATGGGTAGCTTGCCAGGCTTTGCCGTGGGGGCAAGACAGTCTCAGTAGCTTGCCGGGCTCTCAGAGAGGGGCGGAGGAATCGAACCCGGCTTGGCCAGGCCGGCTGTGCACAAGGCAAACGCCCTCCTGCTGTGCTATCATTCCAGCCCAGTGTGTGTGTGAAGGTTGTTTGCTCAAATTACAATTCTGCAAAGTCGGCCATTAAATGCTGGGAATCTGCTTTTTTTCTATTTATGTTTTATTTCTTGCTTTTCTAGTTACACCTGGTGGTACTCGGGTTATTCCTGGCCCTGCACTCAGGAATTACTCCTGGTGGTGCTCAGGGGACCATATGGGATGCTGGGAATCAAACTTAGGTCAACTGCATGCAAGGCAAATGCCCTACCCGCTGTGCTATAGCTCCAGCCCTGAATCTGCTTTTTTTGAAAAGTGTCATCCTTGGAATATTTTCATCTTCCTGATTTACAGCGTGGCCACCTCGTCATTTGTACGAACTGCCATTCCTTCAACCCACGGGATACCATTGGGAATGCCAGCAACGTTAATTCACTTCTTTGGGCGTTGGCCAATGGCACAACCCTATCAGTTGCTGACAATGCTTGGGCAATTACTGGGGAGATGAATAAATCACCTGGAGACATTTCTTGGGATTTTAAGTTCATTTCTCTGGGTTTGCTCAGCTGCAATTCTGTAGTCTCGTCTGAAATTATACATTTTAGGATGGACACCTCTGTTTGTCAGGTCTGATTGAGATAGCCTATAAACAACACAAAGAGAATGAAATTATCATTTAAATTCCTGGTCAGTTTTATATCTGGATCTTAAAATTTCTGGAGTCAATAAATTTGTCCTATTTCTAAAGCTGGTTTCAACTGGCAATCTAACAACTGTAATAGAAGCAGTCATTTTCTATTATAATCTATGAAAAGGAAAAGAATAATAAATATATTAGAAGTTCAGGGCTCTGCACAGGCAAGGAAAATTTCTGCAGAAAGTATTCTTTGAAAGGTACCGGGAAATCATGTATTTTTCATAATCACGTTTCTTTAGAATTGAAGCTGATATTTTTAACAGAGGTGCTCTTTTTGCCCCCATTACCACTGAGGATTTTTAATCCTCAGTGCTTCCTTGCATTCCCCACAGCTTGAGAGAACCCTCAGACTAGATTTTAGGACTCTCGGAAGCCTAAACTTACCTATCTGCTATTTTACATTTTCCTTGGGGTCCCTTTTTCAGCACGGTAGCCTATAAACAACACAAAGAGAAAGAAATTATCTTAAATTCCTGGTCAGTCCCAGAGTAAATAAAACCTGGTGAAGGCAAAACCCATAAACCCATGTCATTTGATTTTTTATTAGGACTGTATCAGGGACATATGATCTAAGAAGGCATTTGGACGGTCCTAGTTGTCTGGAAGGGGTGGGACTTAATCTACACACACACACACACACACACACACACACACACACACACAGATAGTTTTTGTTCTGATCCACTCTGCAGTTGACTATCTTGATTAATTGATTAGGGATAGAATTATGTCAAGTTTCAATTCTTGGCTCACTGTACAAACTAGGGCAGATTTACTGGAGTTCTGATTGTTTGAAATAGCATGTAAATGTAAAGGTGAAAAGTTATTTGAGTGACATTTAGTTGAGTTTGAATTCCTGGGGCCTCTGGGCATAGGCTGGCTTTGTTTTTCATTCCTTCCACAAGGGAGATGTTTTAAGCTTGCCTGGCTCGGCCTGGAGCCAGAGTCCCATAGCTTCTTGGCTCCGGGTTAGGTACCCAGATTCAAATGACTTCCATGCATTTAGCATTTCTTCTTATTCGTTAGCAGTGGAGCTCCAACTCTGTCCTTTTGCGGTCTGGATCTTAACAACAACAATATCCCTCTGCCTTCTGTGATGTGTAGTATAAAAATCATCCCCAACAAATGGTTTTATTTATTTCTTTGGAGGGTGAGGTTTTCACGCAGTACTTAGGAAGCCTGGGGTCCCCTCCTGGGGTTGTCAGTCATCTGCAGTTTCATACAAGGGCTCCAGATGCCTTGCTACAAGGGCTCTGCAGTTATAGTGATTACCTTGACCACGCAGGCAGTGCTCGGGGAACTCCAGGGCTAAACTCACTGATGTTGTTTGGGGGACCAGGACATGTTGGGAATTGCAGTGAGCTTGGCTGCATACAAAACAAGCACCTTGATCCTGTACTTTCTCTCTGGTCCTAAAACTAATAGCCCGAAACACCCACCCTGTAATTTTTTAATATTGGGTGGCCACACCTGGCTGTGCTCAGGGCTTACTCCTGGATCTGCACTCAAGGATCACTTCCCTCAGTGCTCAGGAGACACTATGGAGCGCTGGCCAATCCAGCTTGGCCCCGTGTAAGGAGAGCACCCTACACGCAGCACTCTCTCTCTGGTCCGAAGCACCCAGTGTTTTGTTTTTATTTTTTTTAATGTCTCATTATTTTCTTTGGTTAAGGACTTGAATAAGACGTGTCTGGGGGATTGTTTTCCAGCTGCTGTTGACAGAGGTTGCTTGATCCTGTCTGGCTGGTCTTGTCTCCAAGGTCTAAGGCAGTTTCACTTCCTTGTCTGGAATCAGAGGAGGGTGCTGCTGCTGTTGTCTCTACTTCATCCTTGGGGTTCTCTTCTCCCTTTCTTTTGGGTTCCTGCCTTTAAAAAGCAGGCAAACCCAAACATGATTGCCACCCATTGCCTCTTTTGCAAACCACAACACCCAAAAGGAGAGAGAAAACAAAGGGGAATGCCCTGCCACAGAGGCAGGGTGGGATGGGGGGTGGGAGGGATACTGGGATCCATGGTGGTAGGAAATGGGCACTGGTGAAGGGATGGGTATTTGATCATTGTGTAACTGAAACCCAAGCACAAAACTTTGTAAGTCTACAACTATACCTCATGGTGTCTCACTAATAAAAAATAAAAAAAAAAACCAAGTTTGTGAATAAGACTATAATAAAAAAAAAGAAGGGGGGCACACTGGGACAATGGTGGATGAAACTGGACATTGTGGTAGGGGATCACTTCACTTAATCACTTAACTTCCCGTTAGTCGTCGATTTGCTCGAGCGGGCGCCAGTAACGTCTCCATTTGTCCCTGTCGCGTGCTAGTGTAGCCCAATGGCATCTCTTCGCTCCGGGAACATGGAGGGCCTCAAACCGATCGTTCATGACCTTGACAAAGAAGTCTGACCATCTGGTAGGTGGGCGGCCACGCGGTCTCTTGACATCCCGTGGAATCCAATCAGTAACAGCTCTAGTCCAACGGTCGTCTTTAAATCTCATTACGTGACCAGCCCATCTGATTTTCGACACCTTGGCAAATGAGACAGCGTCCCTGATCCTTGATCGACGGATGTCAGAACTCCGGATTCGTTCTCTCATTTGAGTGAAACGTGATATTCCAAGCATAGCTCTTTCTATTCTTCTTTGGGAGACCTGAATGGCGTTCTCATCTTGTTTGCGTAGGGCCCAGGTCTCTGAGGCATATGTTAATGCAGGAAGAACAGTGGAATCAAAGAGATGTGCCCGGAGCCGGAGGTTCTTCGTCCTCTTAGCTATTTCTTCGACGTTCTTGAAGGCGTTCCAAGCCGCTCTCTTCCTCCTGCGCAGCTCGGGTGCCAGGTCATTTGTCATGTTGACCTCTCGACCTAGGTACACATAGCTGTTGCAAATATGTCGTACCATATTTGATAGGGTTCAAATATGGTAACACCTACAAGGGTGATTAGAGGTCACCCCAAAAGCCTCTATACCTCTCGGAAAGACTGGCAAGCTACCGAGAGTATTCCGCCCGCACGGAAGAGCCTGGCAAGCTATCCGCTGTGTATTCGATATGCCAAAACCAGTAACTACAACTGGTCTCATTCACTGTGGTAGGGGATGTTAGGCTGAAATGTGTAATGTAAAAAACCCTATCATTAGTATTTCTGTAAACCATGGTGCCTAAAATAAATATATTGTTGAGATAAAAAAAAAGCAGGCAAACCTTTCTTCTTACTTTACAAGCGTTTTTGAAAAGGAAGTGTGATTTTGAATTAGAAATTTCGCATGGACACTGCTAATCCTACCCGGTGTGCCCACAATCTTCCAACTTTCTTTTTCAAAGACCCTTTGCGGTATTTTCCCCTCCATCTATTGAAATGAAGGTGAGGAAGCTTTTATTTTCTTCCTGCCCAACGCTGAATAATTTGTAACATTGTTCGTGGACCATACAGTGTACTCCCTGGCAGATGGGTCAGGGGCAGCTGATGAGAAGCATCTTGTACCCATTGGCATATGATTTAAAAATTCTTTATTGTTTTGTTTTAGGACTACACCAGCTGTGGACAGGGCTTTCTTCTGTTTTTTTTTGGGGGGGGGGTTCACACCCAGCGATGCTCAGGGGTTACTCCTGATTCTTCACTCAGGAATTACTCCTGGCGGTGCTTGGGGGACCATATGTGATGCTGAGGATTGAACCCGCGTCAGCCGCGTGCGAGGCTAATGCCCTACCTGCTGTACTATCACTACAGACCTCAGGGTTTCCTTCTGGAGGTTCCAGGCAACCATATGAAATAGCAGAGATTTGACCTGGGTTGGCTGTGTGTGAGGCCAGAACCTTACCAGCTCTGCTGTCTCTCTAACCCCAAGACCATATGATTTTATGGGCTTTGTATGGCCTATGGGCATATGTTTTTCCATTTTTGCTTAATTTTTTTACATATCTCTACCCATGTCTTTTTTTTTAATTTTTTAAAAAAATTTTATTAGTGAGACACCATGAGGTACAGTTGTAGACTTAAAATTTTTGTGCTTGGGTTTCAACTATACAATGATCAAATACCCATCCCTCCACCAGTGCCCATTTCCCACCATCACGGATCCCAGTATCCCTCCCACCCCCCATCCCCCCATCCCACCCTGCCTCTGTGGCAGGGCATTCCCTTTTGTTCTCTCTCTCCTATTGGGTGTTGTGGTTTGCAAAGGAGGCAATGGGTGGCAATTATGTTCGGTCTACAGACTACTTTCAGCTTGTTTCTCCCATCCTGGGAGGATCCTCCCAACACCCTTTATTTGGTGCTCCCTTCTCTATTTGAGCTCCCTTTTCCCGTAGCATGTGTGGCCTCCAAGCCATGGAGTAAAATTCCTGGTACTAATCTCGGCCATTCTTGTCCACCCATGTCTTAAAATAAGAACACTAAGGCAGACAAATTTTTATATGTAGGGTAGAAAAAGTTATCTTTCCTCTGGCTCTTGACTGAAATCCCCACATAAGTACACGTTGTATGTGTGTGTGTGTGTGTGTGTGTGTTTGTGTGTGTTTGTGTGTCATTATTGTTGGGGAGCAAATCCAGGTCTCATGCACTTAAGGCATATCCCCAGTTCTAGACCCCCCCTAAAATACAGGAAAAAAATAAACAGAAATGTAATGACAGGTAGACTTTCTGTAAGCATAGACAATACACTCATAAGGCACTGATAAACAGAAAAACTAATGTATTAGACGTTAAAGGGATTCTTAGGTCTTTCTCCAAGACCACAACAGGATGTTGATGTTCATTGCAGTTGCATGGGTCAATGCCTGCTATTGCTGTTAGTTTGGGTCTCTGATGGAGCTTGACTTTTGTCCTTAACGAACAGACACAAAGGTTTCCAAAGATTTCCTCACTTCACAATATAGCAAGAAGAATTTATCTTAACAGAAACTTTTTGGGGAGGCACTATTAAGTACTATTTTGGAGGTACTATTAATCACTGAGAAACTTGGGTTCTGACTCTTCTAATATAATGACAGATCTTTTCAACCAAATCTGCTGCAGCAGAAACAACCACCTGAGCAGATATTTCCTGAGTGTTTCATGTTGGCAGAACACAGTTGTGAAGTTGGCATGCGGTTGCCAGAGGAATGGTCTCCTGTCCCCTGCCAGAGCTGGCCACACTTTCATGACCTTGCTCTGTGATAGTCCTGCTCGAAGGTGTGCCTTGTGGTGACCTGTTAGACGTTGAAGTATTTGGGGGTTGATTTAGCAGTTAAAGCATATCCAGACGTGTGTTGGAGGGCTTTTGCAAACAATAAAATTTAGGCTGGAGCGATAGCACAGCGGGTAGGGCGTTCGCCTTACAAGCGGCCAACATGGCCGACCCGAGTTCGATTCCTCCGCCCCTCCCGGAGAGCCCGGCAAGCTACCGAGAGTATTCGATATGCCAGACACAGTAACAACAAAGTCTCCAATGGAGACGTTACTGGGCCCGTTCGAGCAAATCGACGATCAACGGAAGGGCCTTTACCTTACCTTTACCGTAGGTGGGGCTGGAGCAATAGCATAGTGGGTAGGGCGTTTGCCTTGCACGCGGCAGACTCGGGATCAATTCCCAGCATCCCATATGGTTCCCCGACTATGGCTAGGAGTAATTCCTGAGTTCATGAACCAGTAGTAACCTTAGAGCATAGCCGGGTGTGACCAAAAAAAAAAAAAATAGATAATGTTCTTTCAGGGGAAATCAAAGCATTTTAATCCAGAAGTATCTGGAAGGGATTTTAGAGTTAAGAGGTGAAATCCATAAAGGAATTCAAAAGCAATAGTTGGTTTTAAATTGATTGGTCTGCTCCCTTTCTCCCTCTATAGAGAAATTTCCTTGAAAGAGCTTAGAAGATGAAATACAGAGGAGTTTCATAAATTCTCAAAGTTCTAAATCTTAATAAGAATATTAAAAAATATAAAAAAACATACTTTCTTTGTAGTCAGGCTAGGGGATCAGAGATAATTCCAAAATCTCCAAAGTTGTAGCATTATGCTCTACACTCTTCTAGATTTGATATCTTGCAATATGTAAAATTATTGACAGGTTGGTTCACTATTGCAATTAAGTGAAATAAAGTACTCATATTGAGTAATAAAGGCAAATGATTGTAATTTATTTTTTAATATAATTAATCATCACTGCAATACTTCAGATTTAAATCTAATTAGTGTTGTAATTATATCTGCCATGTTCTGATACAAATATTTAATTATTTTGCTGATTGCAAATTATATTTGCTCCCTTATTGAAAAGAAATGATTTGGGGTTTTAAAATAAGCTTATGGAAAAAAAAAAGGGAGTCGTATTGGGTCAGAAGAATCTCTCTGTGAAGAATTGGTTAGAACCAACTCATGCCTGGGGTGACTTAGGCATTGAATTAAGTACGATTATAAAAAGAAATGTAGGGAAACATTGATCTTAGTGATTTGTTTAATATACTGTAGGAAACATAGTTTAGGAACTGAGTACAGAATATAGCACGCAAAAAATATTGGACAAAGGAATAAAATGAATAGTAAACCCACCACCACCTCCAGATACGAATCTAGGCAAGCAGACTCCATGCTGGCTTATGCTGCAAACTCACTTTACCCCTGCATTAAAGGTGAGGGTGTATGTGGCATTAGTATATCTTCCTTTTTTTTTTTTTTTGGATCATACCTGGCTTTGCACAGGGGTTACTCCTGGCTCATGCACTCAGGAATTACTCCTGGTGATGCTCTGGGGACCATATGGGATGCTAGGAATCGAGCCTGGGTCGGCCGCATGCCAGGCAAACACCCTACCCACTATGCTATTGTTCCAACCCCAGTATATCTTCCTGGGGGACTTTTTTTTCTGGGCCACTTTTCTATTCTTCATAGTCACTCAAGCCTGGTGATCCAAACTACAAAGACAATCAAGATCAGATTACAACTGTTACAGATTCCTAGGATGAGGCTCTAGCGATAGTCCAATGGGCAGAGCGTCTGCCCTGCATGCAGCCAACCTAGGTTCAATTCCCAGCACCATGTATGTTCCTCCGAACCTGCAGGAGTGATTCCCGAGTCCAGAGTCAAGAATAAGCCCTGAGCATCACCTGCTGTGTTCCAAGAAACAATTTCTAGGAAATAGGGATTCACTTTTGCCAGAAGATTAGAGCATTTCCTCCGAAGAATTGAATACCTTTGAACATTTCTGGCTGAGTGTGGGCAAAATAGCCATATTAGGTAATGAAGACTTTTCTTAAGTTATTAAAAATTAACACTTACATAATCATTAGTATTGCATTAAAAAACCATTTCCTTTTTCAATTATTCAATTATAGAGCAAATCAGCTCTAGGCAACTGCTGGAAGGGCTGTTGGTGATTAGGTTATTAAGGTTCTTAGTTGACTCTAGGAATAGAGCTTGGAGGTCCGGTCCTTCAGCGTCATCCAGGATGCTGAAACCCGAACCTCCAGTTTTGAAATTAACTCGGAAAGAAGGCTATGCATTGTGGTAAAGATATCGTTTTTAATCAAAATGGGATAACATTTTAATCAGAACTTCTCTCGTGAGATTTTTTCCTTCCAAATTGAGGTTCAACTTATTCCTGCTTATTATTATTATAGAAAAATTCAAACTTATCCAGAATAGAAAAAAAATAGAATACACTATAAGCCTTAATTGGTCCATTGTCCAGTTTTCACGATAAAACATTTTCTTACAATTTTCCCCCGTCTCCATTAAGACTACAGTGGCTGCTGTTGCCTCGAATACTCTGTGTAATGCTTCTCCTAATACTGCTGCTGTTACAGATCAATGAAGGGTCAAGCCATTATTCTCGTCTTAGTGAAAATTGGGAAGGAGATGAACAGATGAACAAATATTGGTGCCAACTGGCTATTTCATTTCTTGTTCTTCAGCATAAAAGAAGACCATCCTGAGACAGTCTCCAGAAGCTGTTCCCTCTCCTCTAGCTAGGATTTTACTTTGAAGCTCACGTTCCTGTTCGACCGTTTTGGAGTTTGGAGGGGTGGGATCTACTTTGACACATGCCCAAGCCCTCTGGTGAATTCCTTCCTTCCTTCCTCCCTCCCTCCCTCCCTCCCTCCCTCCCTCCCTCCCTCCCTCCTTCCTCCCTCCCTCCCTCCCTCCTTCCTTCCTTCCGTCCTTCCTTCCTTTTTCTTCCCTCCCTCCCTCCCTCCCTTCCTTCCCAGCTTACCCTGGTTCCATCCAGTTTCATGTCGGGACTCTGCTTTTGAGGTGCTAGGAAGTGAGGGCAACTGAGGCTTAAGTTGAGAAAGCAGATGCCCAGGAGTGAATAATATTCAAGGCCAATTAAATCCTAAATTATAAAGCATACTATTAATTGTCTTCCTGTATCTATACAAAAAGGACATTGCATTAAACTATTCAAAAGACATAAGGAGAAGAGAAAGGCAGTATTAACTTGCAGTGCAAGTTCAGTGTCCTAGAAGGATGAGACCTTACAAATTGGTTGGGGAAGAGAGCATAGAAGTGGTTACAGACAAACAAAGTAATGGGAGTGACTTGGGAGCACTGTGATGGGTGCAACCTGATAAACCTTGTACTCCAACAGCTGCATATTCAGGTTTCCTTGATTCTTCTGCATTTCCCCTCCACACTAGGGTTAGTTTAGAATCAACCCCCAGCTCTCCCAGAGTATGCTCGTTGCATGTAGTATTTAGATTCTTAATCTGCAGAGATCACCTGTGAGTGTGTGTGTGTGTGTGTGTGTGTGTGTGTGTGTGTGTGTGTGTATAAGAGAGAATTTTTGTTTGTTTTGCTTGGGGACCATACCCAGCAATGAACCAGGACTTACTACTCCTGGTTCTGTGCTCAGGAGTCATGCCTGGTGGAGCTCCGGGAGCCACATGTGATTCTGGGGATTGAACCCAGTAGGTCACGTGCCTTCCCTGCTTACTTGACCCACAAAAATATTCATATTGAATAACCCCAGTTCATTGTTAAGCAGGGGTCACTGGGTCATGGGTGTGGTTAGAGGGGACAAGGTTCTTTTTTTTTTGACTGGCTTTTGTGTTTCTTGTAAATGGGAAGTTTGAACTAGAGACGTGATGAGACACTGGTTTCCTTTTTCTTTTCCCTTTTTAGAGCAAGTACTTAAACATTTTTTTTTTATTGTATCACATGAAGCAGCACACAATCCTTTCAGATGTTGTCAGCTGATTTCTTCCTGTTTATCATCAATTTTCCCTAATGGTCTATGACGATTGCTACCCTGATTCTTTTCTTTTTAGGGTTTACAAAATGGTAATTTTCTAATTTTATCATCCTTTCTGCATCTATCAGCTGGAAATGTTCTATGACACTGTTTTCCTCACAGCTATTGGCTTTGCTAAGATACAGTATATATTGGAAAGTTGCGCCAAATGATCAAATTATTCCTTTTGTCAGCTTTAGATCAAGTTTCTCATGTTGATAAAGAGGTCTCTGTCCCCCACTGTGGTTTTTCAGTATTACCTGTATTTTTTTTTTTTTTTTTTGCTTTTTGGGTCACACCTGGCAATGCACAGGGGTCACTCCTGGTTCTGCACTCAGGAGTTACTCCTGGAGATGCTCAGGGGACCATATGGGATGCTGGGAATCGAACCTGGGTCGGCCGGGTGAAAGGCAAACACCCTACCCGCTGTGCTATGGCTCCAGCCCCTTCCCTATATTTTAATTAGACATTCTAATGACTGGGTGCTCATGTAAGTGTCCCGATCTTAGGTGAATTAGGAGTCTCTTCAGCCTGGCTCTGAAGCCGCTTTGATTATTTGTTCTCTGGCAGAGCATAAGTGGTACATCAAGAAAAAGGCAAGACCTGTGCCAGAAACACAAGGAATAATTCAAAGGAATTATTCAAACACTCAAAGGAATAGTTGTCGACTCTTGAAGGCCCTTTATGAAAGAGGTTAATGTTTTTTAGGAAAGTTTTAAAATTAAGTCAGCAGTGCTGCGAATCACAGTTCACCAGCAGAGGTCAGTGATAATTGGCTTTTTTTTTTTTATTCTAAAAAAACCAGCAACTTGACACTATTGCTTAACTTCCCCTTTGTTATAAAATGAAGGAAGCTTTATCTTCCTTTTTTTTTTACTTTTAATTCAAATTTTATTTTATTTATTTATTTATTTTATAATTTTTATTAGTGAGACACTATGAGGTACAGTTGTAGACTTACAATTTTTTTTTTTTTTTTTTTTTGCTTTTTGGTCACACCTGGCGATGCTCAGGGGTTACTCCTGGCTTTGCACTCAGGAAATCACTCCTGGCAGTGCGCAGGGGA
Source organism: Sorex fumeus (assembly GCF_029834395.1). Taxonomy (NCBI): domain Eukaryota; kingdom Metazoa; phylum Chordata; class Mammalia; order Eulipotyphla; family Soricidae; genus Sorex; species Sorex fumeus. Next base: position 3,568,789 of record NW_026606154.1, on the reverse strand, counting down.
CCATATGGGATGCTGGGAATCGAACCCGGGTTGGCCGCGTGCAAGGCAAACGCCCTACCTGCTGTGCTATCACTCCAGCCCCAGACTTACAAATTTTTGTGCTTGGGTTTCGATTATAAAATGATCAAACACCCATCCCTCCACCAGTGCCCATTTCCCATCACCACTGATCCCAGTATCCCTCCCACCCCCCACCACCCGATCCCACCCTGCCTCTGTGTTCTCTCTCTCCTATTGGGTGTTGTGGTTTGCAAAAGAGGCACTAGGTGGCAATCATGTTCGGTCTATAATCTACTTTCAGCATGCTCCTCCCATCCTGGGAGGATCCTCCCAACACCCTTTATTTGGTGCTCCCTTCTCTATCTGAACTTCATCTTCCTTTTAAGCAAGAGACACAGATGCTCAGAATACGATGCTGCATTAACCATTCTTTAATTGTTTGTTTGTGGGTCACACCCAGCTGTGCTCAGGGCTTACTCCTGGGCTTGGTGCTCAAGGATCACTCATAGAAGGCTTGGGAGACCCTATGGAGTGCCGGGGATTGAACCTGAATTGGCTGCATGCAAGGGAAGTGTCCCACTCATTGTACCATGTCTCTGGCCATTCTTCCTGGGTGCTCAGGGTACTCCCAACTCAGTGCTCAGTGAACCTTGTGGTGCCAGGGATCCTGAATGCCAAACATATACTCAGCTCATTGAACTATCTCTCAGAATTTTTTTTTTTTTTGCTTTTTGGGTCATACACCCGGCGATGCTCAGGGGTTATTCCTGGCTCATGCACTCAGAAATTACTCCTGGCGGTGCTCGGGGGACCATACGGGATGCTAGGAATCGAACCTGTGTCAGCCATGTTGACTGCGTGCAAGGCAAACGCCCTACCCGCTGTGCTATCACTCCCGCCCCACTCTCAGAATTTTCTTATAGTGCCATAACACTCTGGTATTGGTTTAGATTTTTTGGTAGCACCTGGTACTGCTCAGGGATTATTCCTGACTTTGCTCAGAGATGACTCCTGATCTAACCTTTTATTTGGATTCAGCTGGGATTCTGCTGTTCAGTGGATTCAGGAGCTCTTCTGAATTCTGGTATTGGCACGCACTTGGACTCATTTCCCTTATGCCGGGGCCGGTTTTTGCTGTGGCCCGACTATTGTCTAGAGCTCCGAATGCGTTGTCCGCTGGATTTTTCCACCTTTACAGCAAATAGTGGTTCCGAGTTCCTTCTGAAGCTGTTGAATTCAAATCAGCTCGCAGCTGTCACTTCTCAGTTCTCAAGTTGAACCTCTTTCAATCATGTCTTTGACGGTGTCAAATGGATCTTTATTTCTGACATATTCCCTCGGAAGCCGGGAGGACTCCAGGCACGATGATTGCCACTGGAGGACTCAGCCTTGATTCATTTATTTGTGTCTCGTTTCCACTGATTCAAAAGTGTGTTTGTAAAAGCGACCAAAAACTCAGTCATAGTTAGAAATGATCCCTCTGACAAGGACTGAGTGTTCAAAGTAGGTTAAGGTATAGACAAGATAAACCTTTCGGAATCTGTTTTGCAAACCATAATGCCCTAAAGGGGAGAGGGAGAGAGAGAGACAGAGAGAGAGACAGAGACAGAGACAGAGAGACAGACAGACATAGACACAGACACAGAGAGACAGAGACAGACAGAGACAGACAGAGAGGTGTCTGCTACAGAGTTGGGGGGATTGGGAGAGAAACTGGGGACATTGGTGGTGGGAAATGTGCACTGGTGAAGGAACTAATTCAGGCATTACTCCTGTCTCAGTGCTCCTGGTGGTGCTTGGCAAGGGAGGCGCATCAGCCATGCAGGGAGCTGAGCACTGGGACCCACGCTTGAAAGGCCTTAGCGACTGAGCCTGGACCTCCCCCCTTTTTTAAATTTGGAATTTTGGAACCACACCTGGTTTGCGCCTTAAGGTTTTCTCCTGGTTCTGCACTCAAGGATTGCTCCAGTGATGTAGGCAGGTAGATAGGGAAAGGCCCTTGGCAATGAAACAAAGTTTCTGGGACGAATTCTAGGACTGACCCACCTTGAGGATACAGAAAACAAAGACCTGATAAGACCATCCGCAGACCCTGAGGCTATAGGCCTCTTCCCCAAGAAGTTCCTCTTTTTGGACCTCCCTGGTAACCTCCTTAGCAACGGACTTTTACCTGGGAAGAAGCTTCACGTGGGGGCAGGCTGGAGAAACCCTGTAAAGGTCACCTTGAACAAAGGAAGGGCGCGCATATGCTGCCTGAGCTCATGTGCTGCTTGTGCCCACGTGGCCGAGCACACGTGGGCTGAGCACCTGTGTCGCCCGCATCCCCCCTCATGAGATGTGGACTTTCATGCTTTCGTGTCTAATGCTAGGATGTGTGTAGGGGCTCTCTCTCCATCCTTGGAGAAGCCTGTGTTCTCTCTTGAGTATCTCTCTCTCTCTCTCTCTCTCTCTCTCTCTCTCTCTCTCTCTCTTCTCCCTCCCTCCCTCCCCCTCCACACCTTAAAAATCCTCCAAATAAAATCTATTTGTTTCACTGCTTGTCTACTCCTGAAATTCCTTTCTGCGAGGCGAGACAAGAACCCAGTAACCCTGGGTCCCGGGTCGCAGAGGTGGTTGGGGAGAAAGTGACTGTCTTTCTCCTCCCCGCTTCACATAAGTCACCCGTGGGACCCATCAACATCACTGGCAGGGCTATGTGGGCCATCTGGGGTGTCAGGGTTTGAACCCGGGTCAGCTGCATCCAAGGCAAGTGTTCTGTCCTGTACTATCACCCTGGCCCCCTTCTTTCCTATTATTTTCTTATTTGAGGGGGGCACATCTGGCGTGCTCAGGGATTAATCCTGGCACTGCTCATGGATCACTCTTGGCGGGGCTCAGCGGACCCTATGTGTTGCCGGGGGTTGAATTCAAATGGGCCATGTGCAAAGGCAAGTGCCTCCCTGCTATCCTGTCCCTCTGGCTCTGGTCCCCTAATTTTCTAACTACTGTGAAAATAGTCCACAAAAATCTAGTCAAGAATTTGCAATGGCAACTTTTTTTTTTGTTGTTATTTTTTGAAACCAGAACTTGAGAATTGACCTAGGTAAAGGTAAAGGTAAAGGCCCTCCCGTTGGTCGTCGATTTGCTCGAGCGGGCCCAGTAACGTCTCCATTGGAGACTTTGTTGTTACTGTGTCTGGCATATCGAATACTCCCGGTAGCTTGCCGGGCTCTCCGAGAGGGGCGGAGGAATCGAACTCGGGTCGGCCATGTTGGCCGCGTGTAAGGCGAACGCCCTACCCGCTGTGCTATCGCTCCACCCTAAATTTTTTTTTTTTTTAATTTCACTTGTAAGGGCACAGATAGCAGAATCCCAAGACCCCTCATATTATGGACTGGGTAAGCTGCGGGACAAACCCAAGGCTAAAAGCCCTGAGCAGTTTGCTAAGTGCCCTGGCCATTAGACAAGCACCTCTGTGGGCTGTGGGAGATTTGATGGAGACTGCTTTTGTGGTTTGGGGGTACCAACAGAGTCGCATACAAATCTGAGATGGTCCTCTTAAGGTTTCCTCCCTGGCAGGGTCCTGGGCTCATATGGCATCATATTGAACATCATAGTGTGCCAGGCCCTGAGGTCACTGTCACTGTCCTCCTGTTATTCATCGATTTTGCTCAAGGGGGCCCAGTAACATCTCCATTTTGAGACTTCTTGTTACTGTGTTTGGCATATCGAATACGTCACGAGCAGCTTGCCAGTAAAATACTTGCCGGGCTCTCCGAGAGGGGCGGAGGAATCGAACCCGGCTTGGCCAGGCTGGCTGTGTGCAAGGCAAACACCCGGCCGCTGTGCTATCGCTCCAGCCCCTGGCCCTGAGGTAGAATGCACATTTGAAGTTCTCAAGTCCTTGGCCCTTTGCTAGCGTCTGTCTGCCATTTGTTCCTTGCTAATGATGATTAGTGGTCGTGGCCCCAGTGTGGGTTACCAAATGTAAATAAAGGAGATTATCTGATACGGCATTATGCCTGTTAAGGGAACAGTTTGATTTTTCAAGATTACAAACATGGCTTAAAAATCAATACTCAATCTTCCTGCAGTTCCATAGGACACACTTGTGTCTGTGTAAGCTTTCTAACTCGGGCTGGAATAGTTGAAGAGAAAAACACTGAAGAGAAAAGAAAAACAAGCCAGATGAGGTTAAGCAACATAAAGTCCTCTCAGAATTGCTTTGTCAGTTGAGGGCATGATCCTTGACCTCTTGGGGGGTTTATCAGCATGTGGAAGGTTCTAGGAGCGATATACACTTGGGAAAACTGGGTAGGAACACAGCGGTCTCTGGCATCTACTCTCTCCCCAGGAGTGTTTTCCCCGGGAAGTCATGACATCTTTAACTTTGGTACAGACGTTTGGTTTCCACAGCAACAGGAGCCTAACATCAGGTTCTCTGTGGATGCCTTGTGAGACAATTGCAGGAGCGTGACATTTGCTGGGGAACAGGGAGAGGTTGGGGCCACTCGCCGTGGCTCAGGGATCACTCCTGACAGTATCTGGGGGTTGTGCACAGTGCTGGCAACCAAACAGTGTCAGCTGTTTGCAGGGCAAACACCTGAACCCCTTTACTATCACTCCCACTGACATTGCTTTGTGTGTGTGTGTGTGTGTGTGTGTGTGTGTGTGTGTTGGCCTCACTCCCTAGTGGTCAGGGACTCCTCCTGGCTCTGTGCTCGGAGTCACTCCTGGGTATGCTCAGGGGGCCATAGTCAGTACCAGGGATCAAATTGGAGTTTTCATAAACACTAGTACCTTAACCCCAGTACCATCTCTCTGGCCACATTATTTTTTATTTATTTATTTTTTGCTTTTTGGGCCATACCCGGTGATGCACAGGGGTTATTCCTGGCTCACGCGCTCAGGAATTACTCCTGGTGGTGCTCGGGGAACCATATGGGATGCTGGGAATCGAACCCAGGTCAGCCGTGTGCAAGGCAAACGCCCTACAAAACTGTCCTCCCGTTGTTCACCAATTTGCTCGAGCAGGCCCAGTAATGTCTCCATTTTGAGAATTGTTGCTGTGTTTGGCATATGGGAGAGATACTCTCGGTAGTTTGCGGGGCTCTCCGAGAGGGGCGGAGGAATCAAACCCGGCTCGCCCATGCTGGCTGCACACAAAGCAAACACCCTACCATCGCTCCAGCCCTCCAGCAACATTATTAAGAAACAGATTTCTTGATATACCCCAGAGCTTTTGATTCAGGAGGTTTAGGTGGGATTCAGGAACATCCATTAAAAGAGAAAATCTTGGAGCTAGAGAGAGATAGAGTATCGAGTCGAGTGCTTGCTTTGTGTGCAGCCGAGATGGGTTTTATCCAGCACCCTTTATAATTCCAAAAACCCCACCAGGAGTGATTCCTGAGCACAGAGCCAGGAGTAAGCCCTGAGCACTGCTGGGTCTGGTCTCCCCTCCCCCAAAGAAAATCCATCGATAATTCTTGACTACCATAAATCTGATAAACATTAGACAAAGGGATGCTGAAATTCTGGATTGGAATTCTTATGATTCTAGCAAAAATCTGCCAATCTGAAGCAAACCTCACACACACCAGTCTGGAACCAAAAATGACTCAGCAAAGATCATATGCATCACTGAAGGATTTATTGTTTACCCAGATTTATGTGCTGTTTTTTTTTAAGATAGGGAGATTTTAAACATATTTAATGGGTATGTTAATACAAACTCACTAATGCCACCCTGCCTTTAAGCCTCCCCCACCTCCCAAAAGGAGCGAGCAACAATCTCATTCCTCAGTTCAGACTTGACATTCACTCTGAAGTCTCCTGAGTTTCCCGGGTGTTTGGTACCTGGGTTGGGGACTGCATTCTGCTTTTCCGCCAGGTGTAGCTTGCGTCCTCCTTTTGGGCACGTCCAAGAAGTTGGCTGTGGGCACAGTCTGCTTGGTTTCTGAATTCTTCCCTCCCTTCTTGCTTGCTTTTGTTCACTGACGCTTTGGAAATAGATCAAACGTCTGACTTTCTCTTGGGTTCTGTGATAAGATTGGGGGTTGGTGGGTAGCAGGGCAATGAAACACAGTGAAGGTATGGGTGGGATCAGGGATTGGCAAACTCTACCATGCTGAACCCGGCCGGCTACCTATCCTGTCAATTATATTGGGGTATAGCCATCACCACTTATGGAGAGATATTAGCTGGTGCTAATTTTCTGCTACAATGGCTGCACTGAGCAGGCTGTCATTTAGAAAGCTCCTGTTTTATTCTCATATTCCTCACTTTGGTGGGAATGCATTTTTTCCCCTATAAACCATTTGGAGTGATTACGATAAAATGAGAACATTTTTCATCTATCTATTTTGTGTGTGTGTGTGTGTGTGTGCGCGCGCGCGCGCATGGGGCTAGGGAGGTAGTACAGCGGGTTCTCAATATGGAAGTGACTGACCTGGGCTCGGCACCAGGTATGGTCTCTCGAGCCCCACTAAGAGTGGGTTCCCTGAGCACAGAGCCAGGAGTATCCCCTGAGCATGGCCTGGTATGGCCCTCGACCCCCGCCCACCCCAAAGATTTTGGCAAAAGGCAATATATTCCAATATAAGACTTTGCTATTTTATAACTTACAAAAATGATTGAAGTATCCCACAGTTACAGGAATGCGTATTTTTGTGAGTTGATGAAAAATTCGTATTATGTATGCATAGGTTTGGCTGGAGAGAAAAAAGTAGGCACACACTTTGTGCATGTCATAGGTACATGCCTGGCTATTATTCCTACAACTCTGATTGGTAAGTTAGTTCCCGAGCAGAGAAAGGTTTGAACAGATTGAAATCCACTTCGAAATCCCATTGTGTTTTCTTTGGTAGTGGGTAGTTTGGCCTCAGGGACGCTGGAGGGCTTCTCCCCAGTAGTTCTTGGGGAGGAAGGCTATGCTTGCTGTGCTGGAGGCCATCAGAGCCCCCCAGTGGTGCTTTGGACTGGGTCTCAGGCTCAACCTGGGGTCAGTCAGGGGCCTTCTGACTGATGGTGGGGCATGGGGTGGGCTTGTCTGTGTGGTACCGGGAGTCACAGACAGTCTCATGTGCGTCTGACCCCTGTACCATCTCTGGACTCTTCTCCTTTCATTCTATTCTTCTCCTGGCCCGTTTTCCGTCTCTGTAGGTGGTTTACTCAACAGAGGAAGCAGCAGCAGGAAGCAAGGTCTTGGTGGGCCAAGTAGCACCTCTAGCTACTCCCCCTGGCTCCCGATCCTGAGCACCCCTCGACGTCTTCCACACACCCCGTGCTCCTTCAGGTACTGGGGCGGCGTCAGGTTAAGTTGTTATGACTGATTCCACGGGGAGACGGAGCTCTGGGCTGTCTTTCAAGCTCCGGTTTCTCTCTAGCCACTCTCTGCCCCCTCTCGGCCCCCTCCTCGGCGTCCTTATCCACGGGTGGGGGAAGAACAGGGTGTTTTTGGTTCTTTGGGCTCCCTGTCTGTTTCACTGTGGCTCCACTTCTAACTCCCATTCATTCAGCTGCTTCCGGCCTCGTGGGGTTGAATGTGCATAGAACGTGGTTGGATAGAGGGGCGCGGGTGAATGCTGGAACCCCCAGGGAGGTTCTGGGTGCAGGCGTTTGCCTTCATGTCAAGGGTGGCCCTGTGGCTTGTCTGTCAGGGTCCTTGTAAGGACTCTTGGTTGCTTCGGACCTCGCTTAGCTCCGTGCCAATGGTGTGTTCTGAGTCCCTCCCTGGTGGTGCCCCCATCACCTCTCTGTGTGAGTGCCTGTCCCTCTCCCCTTAAGCACTGGGGATTGCGCAGCCCAGTTCCCTGGTAGAATTCTCTGGATGACCATTTGTGTGGCTTGAGGAGCAAGAGAGCCATGGCACAGAGGTCTGTGCTCACAAATATCACTTGAGAGAATTCTTTCTCTCTCTTATCTCTCTCTCTCCCTTCCCTTCTCTCCCCTCTCTCCCTCCTTCCTTACCTCCTTCTCTCCCTTTCTCCCTCTCTCTCCTCCCTCTCTCCCCTCTCTTCCTCCTTCCCTCCCTCTCCTCTCTCTCTCTCTCTCTCTCTCTCTCTCTCTCTCTCTCTCTCTTCCTCCCTTTCTCTCTCTGTCTACTCTCCCGTGTGAACCAGAAGGGGGCAGTATAAGAACGCAGATTCATTATTCCCAGTGATACCAGCTCTTTCAAAACTGTGTTTCAGATAGTTCTTATTAGGAACCACACCAAGTGTGTTGCGCAATTATTTTGCAATTTCTGCAATTTCGGAAAATTTGAAAAATGATCTGAAAATTGTAAAATTGAAAAACAATTTGAAAAATCGTTTTTCAAACTCTGCAGTTTCTCAACCCTGAATGCATACGCTTTGAGGGTTGAGAAATTGCAGAGCATTAAAACAAAGCCCCCCCAACTCCGACATCTATGGAGCAGTTTCTGATGGGCTTAGTTTGGACTCCCTGAGAATATGGTAGAATTGTTCTAGGTGAAAAAAGAGGCGAGACAGAAGACAGAGGAAGAGGAGGCAGTTGAATTTCCGTCAGGAGGCAGCCCGTGTCCAAATTTGAACTCCGAGTGCATGGTTAATGCAAGCGTTACATTCGTGGTATTGGGCTTCCTCTTGTCTTCCCTCTAAGTGGAGGCAGCTAGCACTCAGCCTTCAGCACTGCTTCAGCATTTCCCACGAGGAGTAGTCAGTAGCATCTTTGGAGTCGGGAAGCTGAATCTGACAGGTGTGCCAGGAAGGACAGTGGATTCAGCACCCACGAATCATCTTTCTTTTGAAATGAGGGGCCTGGATGAAATAATCTCCATAACGAGCTTGGTGTTTGGCTACCTGTAGCTCTAAGTCAAAAGCCTTTTTACTACTGGGTCAAGCAGTTATAAGAAGTGAATTCACAGCGGGCATGTTTCCTATTATCTTCTTGACTCTTGACGTAGTACTTCAAGGTGGAGAGTACCTTGAAGAAATGACAAAAAGTGAAAAGAATTTTCTTTTTTTGCTTTTTGGGTCACACCCGGCGATGCTCAGGGGTTACTCCTGGCTCTGCACTCAGGAATTACTCCTAGTGGTTCTCGGGCGACCATTATGGGATGCTAGGGATCGAATCCAGGTTGGCTGCATGCAAGGCAAATGCCTTACCCACTGTCCCATCACTCCAGCTCCATGGAAAGAATTTTTTATGATCTCAAAGCTAGCAATGGGGGAAAGACGTGATTCAAACCCAAACATTCTGATTCTTGAGTCCCTGCTCTTAACCACTCTGCCGTGTATCTTTCTTATTTTAGGGGGTGGTGGGGAGGACTTACTCCTGGCTCTGTGCTCAGGGTTCACTCCCAGTGGGCTCAGAGGACCATCTGGGGTGCTGGGGCTTGAACCTGGGTAAACTGCATGTAAGGCAAACATGCTATGCCATGTGCTATCACTCCATCCCACCACTGCCTTGTATGTGTGTGTGTGTGTGTGTGCGTTTCCCTTCCAGCACTAGGTCCGGATGTTGTTTTCATACTCAAAGGCTTGCACTGGGTGAGGGTGATTGTTTTCTCTTTGACCTCTGCTCAGTCGTTGCCTCCCCTCATTCAGTAGATTCCCAGTATCCTCTTCCAGGTAATCCAAAGATTCTCATTTTTCAAGTTCTCGCTTATGCCCTCTCTCTTAGTTTGCCTCTTCTAGCCTATACAAACATTTTGTTGCAGTTGTTGTTTTTTTTTTTATTCTGGAATTTTATTGCATTTATTATCCATTCGGTGTAATTTAGGCTCCGCTTGTTCTCGCCTCCTTTTCTGTTTTGTGTTTTAAATAAGTTAGCCTTGTCAACATTGCAGTCAAGACTCCCGAGGCTGGGGAACACATCTTAGTCTTTTTAATCTCCTGCTTGGAAGAAGTGCAGGCTTGCATAACGAGTCCAGGATCGATACGTTCTTCTTGTTTGCTGGAGAGACAGCTCAGGCAAAAATGATCTGCTTTGCTTCGAAAAATTATGGTAGTCTTTGAGAAAAGTGTTTTTCTAGTGTTGCTTCAAAAAAAAGAAACCTGGAAACTCCAGACCTCCCTGCCAGAAGAGTTCATCCCCCCTCCCTGCAACAAGTTTAATAATTGAAAATTATTATTTTATGAACATCCATAGTTTTCTGCAAATAGTTAAGGTTTAGAGGTTCTTTACTGTGTCCCGTGCATTGGGCTTCTGTAGTACGGTGGGATATATTTATGCTCACAGCAGTCTTCTGAGGGTAGGTATCCTATCTTGGTAGAGAGAAGGACAAGTTTGGAGAGGTTGAATGATTCCTATAAGGTTTCCAAGAAAGAGTAATTGCAAAACCATTGTACCATGTGGGCAATTTTTCTGTGGTTCTTCCTTCACTTGACAATGCATGCCTGTTTTTCACCTATAGTCATTCTTCTGCATCTAGAAAAGCTATCTTGAGTTTTCTGACAGCTTATCACAGTGTTTTTAAATCCTTGTTTAAAACTTTCCACGTTGGTCCAAGTTTCCCAAGGGAATTCAATCCTCCCGATTGTGGTCGTCTGAGTCAGAGTTCCCCAAAGATGTCTGCATCTTAGTTCTCAGAGCCCATGAATTTTACAGATGCTGAGAGAACACTGCAGAGATGAGAAGGTGGGAAGATTAGCCTGTGGATCGTACAGGTCATCACAAGTGTCTTCAAAAGAGAGGCAGGGTCAAAGGCGGAAGAGGGCTGGGTGTGGAGGGAAACAGTTATTGCATGTTATACTCAGCCAAAGAATGCAGCAGCCTCTGCAAGCTAAGGCGGCAAGAAAGAATCCTCGTTGGCGTGGATTGGAAAAGAGTCTTGCAGCACCTGGATGTTCACGATCACGATCATCCTGTTGTTCGTCGATTGCCTCGAACAGGCACCAGTAACGTCTCCTTCCTAGCCCTGAGATTTTAAAAGAATCATATTCAATGCTCTTTCAGGGTTAGGAGAATGAGACCCATCATTGTTACTGGTATTTGGCATATTGAGTACGACACGGGAAGTTTGCCAGACTCTGCCGTGCGGGCAGGATACTTTTGGTAGCTTGTTGGGTTCTCCAAAGTAAGAACGAGATAATAAGCTTCTGGGAGCTGGGTTTTATAGTCTCTGGGTCTTGGCCATTGATGGGACCACCTGGCGCTGGCGGCAGCTGGTGGATGTGATGCCTACCTCCTGGAAGATGGGGGATCTGGGTGGAAAAGGCCCAGTCCTGATCTGAGCAGGCTTGGAGATCTCAGCCCTGGGACCTGCATGCCTGGGTTCCTCTGCCGGTTCCTTCATGCATGAGGCTTGTCCGGACGTGTGGAGAGTGATCTCAGCATGGCTTTGGCTGGTTCTGGAGGTCTTTGGCTGCCGGGGCTCTGCTTGGGGCGGGGAGGGAAACTCAACCCGCCCCCTTCCAAACACCCTGGTGAGGACAGCCAGATGTGGGGGTAGGAGACTCTGCCACCTGGGTGTTAGTCCCTTATAACACCTGACTTCTCCCCTGCAGGCTTCATGAGCGTACATTCGCCTCCTATTAGGTTGCTGGTAATTTGCTATCACACACAGAACAAACAGGAAATGAATCCATGGAGACAAATTTCAGTGTTTATTCATTTCCAGAGGTTGAGAAGCAAGATTGAGTGTGGTGGCTTCTACCTCACCAGCTCTCTGCTCTGTGAGTGAGAGAAGAATCCATCCGAACATTAGGGATAAATAATGTTCAGCTCCAAATGCCAGATCAGTATCTGGCCAGGATAGAAAAAAAAAATAAGCAACAGAGCACCAAGATTTTTCTTTATTTTGAAAAAAGAGGCAGGGATAACATGGTTTCATAACATACCACGGAGTGAGGTAATACAGTGTTTGGGAGATTTAGTTGTGGCTGTCATTTTTTCCCTTAGTAGAATTCCTTCTACTTAGATTTAAATGTCTGTCTGGCCATACCGCACTAAAACCACCATCACCAGAAACCATTTTAGTTATCACTACACGATGTTGTTGTTTGACCACTTTAAGCTGATTTTATTTTCCTTTATTTATTTATTTGTTGCTTTTTGGGTCACACCTGGCTTTGCACAGGGGTTATTCCTGGCTCATGCAATTAGGAATTACTCCTGGCGGTGCTCAGGGGACCATATAGAATGCTGGGAATCGAACCCGGGTCGGCAAACGCCCTACCCACTGTGCTATTGCTCCAACCCCTATTTTTCTTTTTAACCAGTGGAGTGTGAATGCTGCTGACTCTGCCTTTAGATACCAATAAGGTGCATTCTTTTGAATGAGGTAATAAATATTCCCCCTGGGAGACTCATTCTTGGTTTTGGAGGAAAATGAATAATGTTGGATGTCTTGAATTTGGCAGTGATAAACAGAATCAGCAGCTGTTTGGACACATCTGTTGAAGAGTCACTTGGCTAAACCATTGATGAAATACCTTCTGAGGACTTTCCAGTGAAATACTCCAACACATCTCCAGTCCCCTTTGTCCCATAGATCGGAGCTGCTACATCAGAATCTGACCATTTGGAACCATCACCTGAAAGCCAGCAGATACCAGATATAGTTATTAACAGCAAAGGAAGTTGCTTGTGTGACCTTCGAGAAGTCACTTCACTTCTCTGAGCTACAAGTTTCCCCATCCGAGAAATGGGTACAATCATGGTACCTCACCTAGATGAAAGTCTTAGTGATTCAAACACAGTTCAGATTTCATCCTACTTCACACAGCTGAAAAACAAAGGCTGCAGCTGGGTTTGGCACTGCTAGATTCCATGAACCAGATTGCTATGAAAGGGATTTATTTCTGAGGTCGGCTTGCTCCTTACAGACCTCAAGGGGAAGGGGATAAACAGGTTTCCCCCGAAGCACCAAGGTAATGGTGCTAGACAAATTATCACCTTAGCAACTCCAATTACTCTTTACCGCTGGTCCCTGAAACCTGAAGGATGAACAGGCAGATGCTTATTGATCAGTGGGTCCCAGGCAGGTTCAGATGTCTTTTGTTTGCAAGAGACAGAAAAAAAAACCCCAATCCAGACTGAAGGAAAAAATAAAGTAAATCTAATAGCTCCTTATAGAGTTAATTTCATGGAAGGATTAATTTACAATGCCATCAGGGATCAGGCTTCCAACCCCCGCCTCCAACCCGCCCATCCTCTATCCTCTACTCCCCTACAAGACAACGTCCATGACCTTGGTGTCCTGAGACTTTTGCCTCTCATGGCCCCGATTGATTTTCTGTTATGCATCTTGCCGTCCCAGGGAAGAGCCCCCTTTCAAAGCTCCACCTAATTTCTAATGTGTGTCCCCGCTCTCATGCTCTCATGGTCTGGCATTGGGTCAACCAATTTGTGAGTACTGGAGGCTAGAATCCATCAAGTTGGATTATGTCAAAGACTCACTCAGCTAGAGCTTGACTGAGAAGGGGAAGAGGTACATTCCACTAAGGAAGCCGTGGTAATATTGGGAGAAACGGAATTGAGTACAAACTCTTTGGGTGGCACAAACTCAGTGTAGGCCATGTAATGATGCTTTCAATTATAAGCCAGTTTCTTCTAGTAGAAAGAAGGTGAAGGAGTTCAGGGCCAGTATCCTCCCCTAGGGGGGAAAGCTTCCTATAGACTCTCCATCTGCCTTGCTTTAATCTTTGGGGAAGGATTGTCGAATTCTCCCATTGTACTCTCCATAGCCTCTCGACTCCGACACAGTGCACACTTATGCCTCACCGTTAAATCCAACCACAGTACCATCTGTTTGGCTTTACTCCTCTCTTCTTGAGGTTTCCTAAATCTTCCAGGCTTCTGGATCAGTCGGGATGAAATGAACAGTGAAAGGAAGAAATCCTTTCTTGATAAACTTTCTGAGACCCTCCCCATGGCAGGATGTTAGTCTGTCTTCTCTTTGTCAGCTCGATGACATCAAACCTAAGCTCTTGAAGTGGTCTGGTTTCAAAGAAGGCATTTTAGTCAAAGCCTCGGTTATATAACTGTGTTTTCAGTAGCGCTCTATTATAAAGAAAAAGAGATTCTTATAGAATTTATGCAAATAAACATAGTGTTGTGAAAGATAAGAATGCTTTCAAAAAGCTTTCACATTCTAATGGTATTGAAGGATAGAAAAGTAAACATTTTATTTCTACTCATAAAAAAAGGGTTAGATATTACCAAATAACTACAGGTCATAGTCATCTTAAAAAAGGAAAAGGTTGTTTTTTAAATCAGAAGCAGTAAACCACAAAAGAACCAGTAATTTTTCAAATGAAGTCATCAAAATTATACTCATCCTCAACAGGTCATTTAGTTCCATATAATTAATTATTATTATTATTTTTTGCTTTTTGTGTCATACTCAGCGATTCTCAGGGATTACTCCTGGTTCTACGCTCAGGAATTACTCCTATCGGTACTTGGGGGGCCATCTGGGATGCTGGGAATCGAATTCAGGTTGGCCTTGTGCAAGGAAATTGCCCTACCAGCTGTACTATCACTCCAGCCCCTCTACATTAACTTTTATACTTAACAAGATACTATAAGGTGATTATAGTTAAAGATCTGATTATAACACCATTGGCAAGGAAGTCTGCTTGATTTTGTGATATAAAATATTTCAGAATAATATCCAGAACTGACCAGTTAAAGAGTTTATCAGAACATCATCATATTTTTAGAAATTTCACATACATCTCAGAGTATCTTCACACACACACACACACATATATATATATATATATATATATGCTAGCAGTTATCATTTTAAAGGAAAATTCCCTGATTACTGGTTTTTCTTTACTTGTGGATCTGGGGTCTATAGCTTGAGGAAACATTCGGACAGTTAAGTCAAGAGCTCTCCTGAAGCAAGCTTTCTTTTTAGCCTCTTCTAGCTTCCTGTTTAGCTAGGTAGACTCTTAGACAAATGGCTGAATTTTAGAATCCATTCCCTCCACCTTCCTTCCCCCCCCCCGACACCCCCCCCCCCCCTTGGTTTTAGAATCACACACAGCAGTGCTCACTCAGGTCCTACTCCTGGCTTTCCCTTCAGGCAAAGCCTTGGTTATATAATTGTGTTTCCAGAAACACTCTTTCTCAGGGGTGGCAGGGGAGAGGGAGCTCTTGGTACCATACAGGATGCTAGGAATTGAATGCAGGTTGGCTGCGTGCAAGGCATGCACCAGACCCTCTGGGTGATCTCTCCAGCCCCTGTTTTCTCCTTCCTACCACTCCTTCTTTCTTTCCTCAGTGTCTGTAGCTACTTGTGAGAAACTATGTTATAACTCAGTTCCTCTAATAATCATTGGGAGGTTGAGGATCATTAATACTGAAAAGGAAACGGTAATACTCTCCAAAGTCACCGAAAACATCTCAAGCTGACATAAGAAATGCAAAGTGTTTAATAAAGAGTTTCTGCAACCTTTTTCCAGTGTGGGATAAGAAGTTCAATCAGTGGGTGAACAGGCAGGAACAGCAGTTGGACACCAGGCAGTTGCTAGAGCAACCAGCTACGGGAAGGAGTACGGGGCAGATGGGGCCAGCCATTTAGAGTGGGCGGGCAGGTGGTAGGTCTTAGTCCTGGCTGGCTTTTGAAAGGATGGATTATTAGCTTGAAAGATTGATGCTTCCGGCAGACAGTACCTATGGGAGACTCTCGTTATTTATTTATTTATTGCCTTAACATACTTTGCGCTTGTCACAATGTAAAGTCTTAACTTTCTCTTAAAAAATATTATTTAGAGATCAAAAAGGCAGCTGACATCAGAGGGATTGGTAGGAGGTAGAGATAGAGATGAATGGGGGCTTCCCAGAGGAAGATTTTCCTGTTCTAAGACTGAGATGATTCCAGCATCCCCAGGTAGTCGGCTGTCCTGGCCCACATTCCCAAAGACCGAATATAAGATTTTCAGGAAACTTGAAGGATAAGAGGACAGCTCCTTCCAACTTTCTCACTGGATCTGGGTCTGTCCAAGGAATAGCACTATAGCACTATAGCACCGTCCTCCCGAAGTTCACTGATTTGCTCGAGCGGGCACCAGAAATGTCTCCATTGTGAGACTTGTTGTTACTGTGTTTGGCATATCAAATACGCCACGGGGAGCTTGCCAGGCTCTGCCTTGCAGGTGGGATACTCTGGGTAGCTTGCTGGGCTCTCCGAGAGGGATGGAGGAATTGAACCCAGGTCAGCCACGTGCCAGGCAAACGCCCTACCCGCTGTGCTATTGCTCTAGCCCTCCATGGACAACAGTGGTAGAGAGATACTTCTGCCATTCAGTGGTTAATAATTTTCTGTTTGAAGTCAGAGGCGTCTGGGTATCTGATACTCATTGTCTATGATGACCAATGTGGATAAATCCCTTTGTTTACCTTAGCTGTGAAATGGGTATACTAATCCCTAACTCAAAGGGATGTTCTACAGCCTAAGTGATATGTACAAGCAATTAGTGCGACACAACACAACGGATCTGGCTTGGGGGATTTTCCCATATTCCGCTAGTGTGGTTTTTAATGAAAATGCCTTAAGACTTGGTAGACACTTTAGGTTACCTTTAAGACAACCCAAAGCTGCACCTGGTCCAGAAGACAAATGAATCTGATGAATAAACAAGACATGATGAGGCACGGAATTTGTGAAAACAATTTTCAGACTGTTTTAAGCATTCATTGAAGTCAGGAGTGCATACTGCATGAATTATTAAGGAACAGCTGAAATTTAAACTCTCTGTCATTCTGAGGTTTTACCGAAAAAAAAAAAGCAGATTATGAAATCTGTTTATTTTTCAAATATTTGTTGATAAGCCTTCGCTATATACCAGCCCACCCCAGCAGGCCTCAGATCCCAGTTCTGTTGAACATTCGGGACTGGTCAATCCCTTCCTTTGTTTCTTTAAACTCTGCATATGAATGATATCAGATGCTCTTACCTAGCCCTTTCCTTTCCTGACTCACTTCACTTAGTATGACCTCCCCCAGTTCCATCCAGTCACGGCCGACTGGACATCATACACAGACCACTCTTTTTTTGTTGTTGTTGTTTATTGTGTCACACGGGGAGATGCACAGGGATTACTCCTGGCTCTGCCCTCAGGAATTACTTGTGGTGGTGCTCCGGGGCCATATGAGATGCTGGGACTCTAACTTGGGTGAGCCGTGTGCAAGGCAAACACCCTCCCTTCTGTGCTATCGCTCTAGCCCCAAGACCATATTCTCTTTATCCACCCCTCTGTTGCGGGATGGGTGCATTGTTGCCTGATCTTGGCTGTTGTAAGCAATGCAGCGATGAACACAGGTGTGTGCCGAGATTCTTTCAGATGAAAGTTTCTGTGTCCTTGGGGATAGGTGCCAGGGAGTTGAAGAGTTCTGTTTTGGATGTATTAATTTGGAAACACCTGCAAGATTCTAATTGGAGTTTCCAATCAAGTAGCTGGAGAGCCCCTGTCAGCAGCCTCGAGGAGAAGTCGAGTGAGAGACAGAATCTGGAGTCACCTGCATAGAAAAGTTAATTAAGGATGCAGGAGTCAATGGACTCACGCTGGAAGGCGCAGGGCAGAAGGCTTCCCACTGGGCGCCCAGGGCAGGATGCTCAGATCTCGTCCAAAGGAAGGATACCGATTCCATCTTCACATATGACCAAAGTTGTGTCCCACCTTTCTGTCCCAGAAGTCCTGGGTCCTGAAAGTCTGGGTGTCAAGCACACCCTTCAGTGGGTACGTCTTCTGTCTCAAAAAAGCAACAGTAGCACAAGGAGAAATCGAGGGTGCTGCTTACACAGGAAAGGCATCTGAGAGACCTTGAGCAACTTCAGTTTAAAATAGGAATCCCGGGACTGGAGAGATAGCACAGCGGTAGGGTGTTTGCCTTGCATGCAGCCGACCTGGGTTCTATTCCCAGCATCCCACAGGGTTACCCCAAGCACTGCCAGGAGAAATTTCTGAGTGCATGAGCCAGGAGTAACCCCTGTCCATGGCTGGGAATGACCAGCCCCCCAAAAAACAAAAAACCACCACCACCACCAACAACAACAACAAAAAGATAGGAATCCCATTTTATACCATCTTCTTCAAAGTGTCCAGATTCCTTTTGATCAGAATACTGTGTCTGAATTTAAGGTTAAAAAATATTGGGGTAAATAAAAAGGGACTACTGTTATTTATTTTTATTTGCAAAAATTTGTAGTATCAACTTAGCTCTGAAGGAACTAAAACAAATTAAAAGGAACATCATTTCTTGCTATTGAAGTGAGTACGTATAATAGAATTCTATCACTCTTTGTAATGGTTCATTGTAGACCTTGTGGCTCAGTCCTGGCTCTGCTCAGGGGGATGGATTGAAATGGTATTGGTCACATGCAAGACAAGCTCCTTACCCTTTTACTATTTCTCCTTTTTAATTTTTTTATTTTATAAGTAAAGTAGTAAAGGCCCTCCCGTTGATCATCGATTTGCTCGAGTGGGCCCAGTAACGTCTCCATTGGAGACTTTGTTGTTACTGTGTTTGGCTTATCGAATACGTCACGGGTAGCTTGCCAGGCTCTGCCGTGCGGGCGAGATACTCTCGGTAGCTTGCCGGGCTCTCCGAGAGGGGCGGAGGAATCGAACTCCGGGTTGGCCATGTTGGCTGCGTGCAAGGCAAACGCCCTACCGCTGTGCTATCGCTCCAGCCCAGGATAAATAAAGTCTCTTCTTTCCTACTGTCTGACCTACATATTTGTTTAATTCTTCTACTTATCCATCGAGATTTATAAAGTAGTTCACAGTATTTGATTACATTTAATATTCAAACACCAATCCTGCCACCATTACACCTTCCCACCACCATATTTCAGGGGTTTCCATCCCAAACCCCAATCCCTGCCCCAAAGCAGAACTGAAATAATATAATATTTCCCTCTAAGCTAAGTTGCCTCCTACTTTGAATCCCATCAAATGTGGTGCGGTACTCTCGGACTATGGGTAGGGGTGTCCTATGAAGTGTCCAGGAGAAGGTTCACTCATGTGGAGAGTGGCTACACATTTTGACTCTCGAAAACCGTACTGGATTGGTTGGCCTCATTTTGAAAGATCTCAAAAATTTATATGCGCGCACCCCTCCCTCCCCAAAAGTGATGTCTGTGGCAGACGGTCCAATTTCTCCTGCAGGGCAGAGAAGACTGTGCTGTGGAGACAGTGATAGGACCAGTGGTTTCCAGGGTGACAGAGGAAGGAGGGATGAATTGACAGATGTGAATCAGGGACTTTGGGTACTTAACACGAAGGCTGCCTCTCTGTTCTGGGTCTGTGTAGGGAGAGAGAGGGAGAGAGAGAGAGAGAGAGAGAGAGACAGAGAGAGAGAGAGAGAGAGAGAGAGAGAGAGAGAGAGATGCACGGAAGACCCAGCCCTTTCTCCTTGGGTTTGCTCCATGCCTGACAACTACTGAAGGGACAGGGACGGGTGTGGGGACATTGAATGATTGAATGACTGAAGCCCTACTGGCTGTGCTATCGCTCTGGCCCTGAAGCTTCTTTTTTTTTTAACCAGCAAAATTGTGTTTGCTTTATCAGAATTAAAGGCTTCTGCCGCATGATATGCATTGCATTCTCAAGTTCTCTTAAGCCTTTAATATAGTAAACCAAACACTCCCGAACCAGTGTTTCCTTCCTTTTTCTTTCCAATCTCCATCCCCTAACTTCCGGTCTTTGACTTCTCAGCTCCCCCGCCAACCTCCCCCTTCACACCCCTCGTCTTGGTGTGTGACTGAAAATTCATCACCCCATGGGGCGGCCCTGGCAGCGGGAACCGTTGGAGCCCGAGAGGTGTCTCTTTCCTGGGCTCCATCAAAGGCAGCTGAAGCCTGGAGGGGCAGAGTGGGTGAGGGAAACTCCACCCTCTCCTTGAACTGTAGACTGACCTCTCTGCCCTGAACTTCTCGTCCTGCTCAGAGGAAAGATGGAAAAAAAAAACAACATTTTTTTTTTCTCTAAGCATATTTCTTCTGAAAGGGAGCGATGTCTGTCTGCAAGCTGTGACTTTGGCATTGAAAGGGGTCTGGAGAAGAAATGTTCCAGCATCACTGGAGGAAAAAGGAGACTGTTTTCATATACTCTGCTCTTCCATGGAGGGAGGAATGCGAATCTCAGGTTTCTGCACATGCTGGAGAGCAAGGTCGGGGCCTTAGGTTTTTTTTTTGTTTAAAAAAGGAGCCTCCAGCCTTCTTTGGGGGAGAAAGGTTTGGCAGCAGCGCTGTTTGCCAGACCTAAGTCTGTGCAAGACTCTCCCAGGAAGCTAGAGAAACCTTCAGGCCTCTCCCGTTCCTGCCCCTCTCTTCTCCCCACCTCTGTCAGTAAAGCCTGACACCTATGAACCTGTAGCACTGCACTGTAGCACCGTCCTCCCGTTGTTCATTCATTTGCTCGAATGGGCACCAGTAACGTCTGCATGGTGAGACTTGTTGTTACTGTTTTTGTCATATCGAATATGCCACGGGGAGCTTGCCAGGCTTTGCTGTGCAGGCGGGATACTCTCAGTAGCTTGCCAGGCCTCTTTGAGAGGGACGGAGGAATCGAACCCAGGTCAGCTGTGTGTAAGGCAAACGCCCTACCCGCTGTGCTATCGCTATGAACCTATGAGGAACAAGCATGTTCCTCATTCAGGCTGGTTGACAAGGGAAGGTGGCAGGGTAGATGGTCTTCTCCCTGTTAGCCTCAACTGCCTATTAGTTAAGTGCTGGGTAAAGGGGGCACTGAGGGTGTTGCCACCTGGCAGGCTAATTAGGATTCTGGAGGAGAGAAGTGCACCCACAGGATGAAGGTGGCATGCGGTGCTATTGCACCCAACTGGTGTCTGCATCCACTTTGGGAAAGTAGTTGGTGTTGGGAAATATCCTTCCCTTGGCTGTCTCTGTGTCTGTGTCTGTGTCTGTCTGTCTGTATTTCTCTCTGATGCTCAGAGATGACTCCCAGCCCTGGGCTCAAGAATCACTTCTGGTCAGGCTCGGGGAAGCCAGGGACTGAACCCAAGTTGGCCATGTGCGAGGCAATCACCCTCCCCTCTGTGTTGTTTTGGCCACACCCCTGTGCTGATTAAATCAGAAGTGTGCCTGAAAATTCAAGACCCTTGGCTGACGCAGCCACAGCAAAGAAAATAGGGCCTCAGATTTGCTCCCTCACCTGTACTCTTGCTCGCTTCAGTCCATGATCAACCTTACACAAAGGACATTAGGGAGCCATGGCAGGAAGGAACTGTGGAGCCGTGGGGTACTGTGATAGCTCCGAGCCTGGGGATTTAAGGCCATCTTCAGTGCTCCAGAGCCTTTTCTCAGGGAACTGCAGAGTAATTTACTTCTCATTTCACTTGTACCATTGTAAAAACAAAAGTGACATGGGGCACAATTCTGCAAGGGAGGAATATCGATTGAGTGGTCTCGCTGAGAATATCTGCGGACCCAGTGCTAAGCTTGAGGCCACTCTGGGAAGTAAACAGAGTCTCTTGGGATGGATCAAGGCTAGGGTCCAGTCGGCTTTCAGATTGCAGGACCGTCTGTTGTTTCTCCTGCTTATTAGCCTAGTCCACACCTTGAGGGTTGCTGGGAAACTTTCCTTTCAGAACTCTTCCCAGATTCTGTTTACCTTGGAAGAAACGGTCTGCTCTGCATTCTGCAACCGTCCAAGGCCTTTGCAGTGTGCAGGGTTGAAATTGTCTTTTTCCCTCCCGGAGGATGTTTCTCGGAGGCCAGATGGGAGGAAAAGTCAGCGAAGCCAGAGCATCTTTAAAGATCTCTTGGAAGCACGATGCAAACTGTGCTCTTCCGACGATGCATTTCCAATGTTCTGAGCCGTGACCTTCCCCTACTTCAAGTGAATACCGAGAAAATCAATTTCTCCCTGAGTGAGAAACAGAATTTTAGTGGGGTTAGGAGGTAGGTGAGAAGGAAATTTTGTACCTGATGGGAATAGCGGTTTTTTTTTCTGGGGGTTCTCCTCTCTGCAAAGTAAATTTTCCCTATAGGGGGAAAGAGCTGAATCCCTAAGCTTTAAAGAGAGTGACTCCAGAGATACTCATCTCAATCTTGGGATTAAAAAGAAACTCGGAGTTTCTGTCACAATGAACAGTCTTCTGAACATACAAGTCCTCTATTGTCACCTTCATTACAACCTGTTCTTGTG
This sequence comes from Sorex fumeus, assembly GCF_029834395.1. Lineage (NCBI taxonomy): Eukaryota > Metazoa > Chordata > Mammalia > Eulipotyphla > Soricidae > Sorex > Sorex fumeus. The sequence continues at coordinate 3,546,722 of NW_026606154.1, read as the reverse complement.
TATTAATTCTTGTTTTGATGATCATGATTGTGGGAGAAACCTATGCATTGGACTGGAGGGAACAGGGTTGAATTCTGTCACTGAGAATTCTGTGTTCCAACCTCTCAGAACCTCAGGGCTGTAAATCAGAGATGGTCACATTTTAAAAAAATTTTTTATTAGTCAATCACCATGGGGTACAGTTACAGATTTGCAAACTTTCGGGCTTGTGTTTCAGTCATACAATGGTCGAGTACCCAGCCCTTCACCAGTGCCCATTTTCCAGCACCAATGGTCCCAGCATCCCTTCCACCACCTCCCCCCAACCCCCCCCCCCCAACTTACTCTCTGTGGCAGGGCATTCCCTTTTGCCATCTCTCTCTCTCTCTCTCTCTCTCTCTCTCTCTCTGTGTGTGTCTCTCTCTCTCCTTTTGGGTGTTGTGGTTTGCAGTAGAGGTATTAAGTGGCCATCATATTCAGTCCACAGTCTACTTTCATTTCGCATCTCCCATCCTGAGCTGCTTTTTCCCCCAGCATGCGAGGCTGGCTTCTAAGCTGTGGAGTAATCCTCCTGGTACTTATCTCTGGCAGAGTCTCCTGCCTCCGCGCCTGGCTGTCCTCACCGGGGCTCCTTGGAGGAAGGCGGGTTGAATTTCCCTCCCCACCCCGAGCAGAGCCCCGGCAGCTGAAGGATTCCTGTTCCAGCCACAGCCACGCTTAAGACCACTCTCCACACATTCAGACGAGCCTCAAGCATGAAGGAACTGGCCAAGGAACCCAGGTGTGCAGGACTGGGGGTGAAGATCTCCAAGCCTGTTTGGATTGGGACTGGGTCTCCTCCACCCAGATCTTCTAGTATGTAGGCATTACATGCACCAACTGACCCCCGGCGCCGTGTAATCCCATCAATGGCCAACACCCAGAGACTATACTCTGGAGAACCTGGCAAGCTACCAGAAATATCCTGCCCACACAGCAGAGTCTGGCAAACTCCCCGTGGCATATTCAATATGCCAAAAACCAGTAACATGATGGGTCTCATTCTCCTGACCCTGAAAGAGCCTCGAATGTGGCACTTTCTAAAATCTCAGGGCTAGGATGAAGGAGATGTTACTGGGGCCTGCTCGAGGCAATTGATGAAAAACAGGAAGACAGTGATACAGTGATACTTATCTCTACTGTTCTTGGGTGTTAGTCTCCCATTCTGTTACTTTATATTTCACAAATATAGTGAATATTAGTGCAATCTTTTTGTGTCTGTCCCCTCACTCGCTTATTGTCTACTGGCTTCTTTATTCCTCTTCTCTCCCACCACCAGCAGGTCTATTTTCAATTTTTTTTTTGCTCATTACACAATAACACATCTACATAATGCAGTCTACTTAATAGTTCCCCTTCAATGAACTAACTTTGATTTTACCTAGTTTTAATATTTACTTTTTTTAATACTTTCATGAATAGGAAGTAAGTGCCACACGCCAAATTAAATTCAAATTCAATTACAATTTTATTGCTTTCTAAGTGCGTGTGCTTGTCTGCTCTCTTTGTTCTAAGGGGTGGTAACAAACTATTTGGTAGGTGTTAGAGTCCTGTTAGTAGGAAGTCAGAACCTCTCCTTCAGGCTTTCTAATAGGGACAACAAAAATGGGATTAAGTAAAAAATGATGTAACCCCACATTCATGCTCTCCCTGAAGTCATGTCTCATTCAGCCTGGTGTGGATACTAGTCCAAAATGGACAATACTGGTAATGTTCTCCCTCTCTCCAGTGCTCCCTTGGGTCTCCTCTGTACTCAGAGGCTATTTCGATTTCCGTGGCCTAGAAAGTGAAGTAAATACCTTGGGAACTCAGACTCAACTGGCTTTGGGGCCGGAAGTCCCTTCATTTCTCTTTGGGTTTCTGCGGGAAGACTCTGGACAGTCCTTTGCTGTGGAGAGACCCGTTTCCTTGGTGGCTCCGTGTCTTCCCCTGCCTTCTGCTTGGTGTGTGTGTGTGTGTGTGTGTGTGTGTGTGTGTGTGTGTGTTTCCACTTCACCAGTACCGCCTCTGGTGGCTGGCCTCACTTTCCCAAGTGCTTCATGAGTCTTTCCAAAGGGCGTTGCAGGTGGTCCTTGCTCCATCGCCATGAAGCACTCACAGCCTTGATTTGGTATAGAACTGTAGCACTGTCCTCACGTTTTTCATCGATTTGCTCGAACGGGCACCAGTAACTTCTCCATTCTAAGACTTGTTGCTACTGTTTTTGGCATCTCGAATACGCCACATGGAGCTTGCCAGGCTCTGCTGTGCAGGAGGGTACTCTTGGTAGCTGGCTAGGCTCTCCGAGAGGGATGGAAGAATTAGACCCGGGTCGGCTGTGTGCAAGGCAAACACCCTATCCACCGTGCTATTGCTCCAGCCCTGATTTGGTATATACCCCATTAAGCATCACTCCCCAGAAATTTCGTAGAGATGGTACAAATACCAGACCTGGGAAGTTTCCACCAGAGCACAGGTATGAGAGTCTTTATTAGAAAACAGATGAGGAGGACTTCTTTGGGGGGAGGGGAAGAGGGGAGACGTTTCTACTGAGTTTGAGTTCCTGCTCATGACCTTGGTCCCCTTCATTGGAAAGCTGAAGCTCCCCGTAACTTTTTATGAACCAGCAGGTTTCCATATTTCTCTCGTTGCTTTTGGAACACAGTTGATGTGCATAAGAATACCCCATCAAGCAAGAAAGCCAGCCGGCGGCCTCCTCATTATCATGCCGGGAGGTTATCTTCTGGCTGCCAAACCTGCATTCCACACTGTCCGACTTCAGAGAAGGGATGGTTTTTAATGGGTGAGTTTGAGTGACAAAGGCAGAGCGCAAGTCAGTGGCCTGTCCCTCACTTGATAGGATTAGATCCGAATGAATAAAGACATGTGATGGGCTGCCCGCGTTCGGGGGGAAGTCGGCTGTGTGCGCGGGCTCTTCTGGGTAGCATTAGCATTCGCAGGCTGCTGTACGAACTCTTTAAAATGCCATTTGCATTGACGATGGTATAATTGACATTGCTCCCCGAGGAGCCCAGAGGATCGTGGGGAGGTGGAATCAAAGAAAATTCATCTCTTCTGAAGGTTCTCCTTCAGCCACAGAATACAGAGGAGACAAGGACTCTTGCTTCGGGGTGATGTCATATTAATTTGGGGGGAAAAAAGGGACAAAGAAAAAGCTATCCGTCATCACCGCTTTCCCAGTATTTTTAAAAACGCATTGCACGTTATCTTTCTCATTGACTTTTTCCCCCCAGGTGCCTGGAATTATGTATTCATTCATTTTTTGCACTGTCTGTTAAGGTTGGTTTGTGTCCGTTTGCCCATAGTGATCTCTCTTTTAAAAAAGTTCTATATTTCCAGCAAATTCTTCCCTTCCCTTCCCTTCCCTTCCCTTCCCTTCCCTTCCCTTCCCTTCCCTTCCCTTCCCTTCCCTTCCCTTCCCTTCCCCTCCCCTCCCCTCCCCTCTCCTCCCTTCCCCTCCCCTTCCCTTCCCCTTCCCTTCCCCTGCCTTCCCTTCCCCTCCCCCTCCCTTCCCCTCCCCTCCCCTCCCCATCCCTTCCCTGCCTTCCCTTCCCTTCCCCTCCCCTCCCCTCCCCTTCCCTTCCCTGCCTTCCCTTCCCTTCCCCTCCCCTCCCCTCCCTTTCCCTCCCTTCCCCTCCCCTCCCTTCCCTTTCCTCCCCTCCCTTCCCCTCCCCTCCCTTCCCCTTCCCTTCCCCTGCCTTCCCTTCCCCTCCCCTCCCCTCCCTTCCCCCCTCCCCTCCCCTTCCCTTCCCCTGCCTTCCCTTCCCTTCCCTTCCCCTCCCCTCCCTTCCCCTCCCACCTCTCCTCCCCTTCCCTTCCCCTACCTTCCCTTCCCTTCCCTTCTCCTCCCCTCCCCTCCCCTCCCCTTCCCTTCCCTTCCCTTCCCTTCCCTTCCCTTCCCTTCCCTTCCCTTCCCTTCCCCTCCCCTTCCCTTCCCCTTCCCTTCCCCTGCCTTCCCTTCCCTTCCCCTCCCCTTCCCTTCCCCTCCCCTCCCCTCCCTTTCCCTCCCCTCCTCTCCCCTTCCCTTCCCCTCCCCTCCCTTCCCTTCCCCTCCCCTCCCTTCCCCTCCCCTCCCCTCCCCTCCCCTTCCCTTCCCCTGCCTTCCCTTCCCTTCCCTTCCCCTCCCCTCCCCTCCCCTCCCCTCCCCTCCCCTCCCCTCCCCTTCCCTTCCCTTCCCTTCCCTTCCCTTCCCTTCCCTTCCCTTCCCTTCCCTTCCCTTCCCTTCCCCTCCCCTCCCTTCCCTTCCCCTCCCCTCCCCTCCCCTCCCCTTCCCTTACCCTGCCTTCCCTTCCCCTCCCCTCCCCTCCCCTCCCCTCCCCTCCCCTCCCCACCTCTTCCCTTCCCTTCCCTTCCCTTCCCTTCCCTTCCTTTCCCTTCCCTTCCCCTCCCCTCCCTTCCCTTCTCCTCCCCTCCCCTCCCCTCCCCTTCCCTTCCCCTGCCTTCCCTTCCCTTCCCTTCCCTTCCCTTCCCCTCCCCTCCCCTCCCCTCCCCTCCCTTCCCCTTCCCTCCCCACCTCTTCCCTTCCCTTCCCTTCCCTTCCCTTCCCTTCCCTTCCCTTCCCTTCCCTTCCCTTCCCTTCCCTTCCCTTCCCTTCCCTTCCCTTCCCTTCCCTTCCCTTCCCTTCCCTCCCCTCCCCTCCCCTCCCCTTCCCTTTTTACTTCCCTCCCTTTCCCTTTTTCCCTCTCCTCTCCTCCTCCCTCTTCCCATCTCCTCCTCTCCCCTTCTCCTCCCCCCTCCCTTTTAGGTCAACTAAGCTGGATAAATATGGGGCTTGGGAGTAGTCATCAACTGTACTCAGCTCCGCGTCCTGGTTTTGCCTTTCATTGGCAGGTGTCTGCCTTTGGTTGGGTGCAAACCTGTATCAAACTAAACCAGCTCCGTATCCGATTTGCATAATGTTGTCGATTCTGCTCTTGGCTGCCACCTTTCATTCTTTCCATCCTTAATCTGGTATTAATTTTATTGATTTTTGTCAATCAATTATACTTGCACATCATTGTACGGTATTTTTTTTCTTTTATGTCTACTTTGCACTTGATTTTCTGCTCTTCCTTCACGATGGTTGGTGCTCAGGCATCTTCTGAAGAGTGCTGCCAGACTCATCATTCCCTTCATTGTCACTGACAAATCCCCTGCGGTCAGGATGCCGCTGATTCTTGAGTGCGATGCGTGTTCTCTTCTCAGCGTTCTGCATGGTTGTCCTTGAAGAAGCCCAGGAACAATCTAACAATGGTTAGAAAAAACCATTCTAACAATGGTTAGAAAAGAGGGACATTTTGTCACGGGAACAAATTTTGTTGAGAAGAATGTCCACCAGCACAGGCTGGAGAGTGGCTCTTCGGGGGTGGGATTGGGGGAGGTTTGCTGTGATGCCTGGATGGCTTCGAGGGCATGTTCTAGGAATTTCCCCCTGAAACTCACATACGCCATAAGGGAGAATTGCACGCATCCAAAGAACACAACAGAGAACAGATGTGGCGTGTACAGAAGATGGCAGAGAGGTCTTCTTGGGTCGTGTGCTTCACATGGCAATGAAGATCGAGGGGGATAGAGATCAGAATGGTTCGCCGAGGTCTCCACTGGCTGGTCCTGTCTCCCCAGGGGGCTGGGGGCTGTGTAAGGGCAGAGGTAGTTCTGCAACTTGTACTTTGGTCCAGTCAGAGACGAGACTGTCTCTTGCGCTCTCCTAAGTGCGGACCTCAGGCTAGTCTGGCTTAGCTTTCCCGAACCCCAGAGAGTCCTTCTAATGTTAGGGTCAGCATCCAGGTGAGGCAGCCCAAATGCAAGCGTCATTGGGATAGGGCTAGAGCCTGTGTTGTGCTGCCCGGGGTGGAGTGTGAGGCTTCCCCTCTCAAGTGGACCCTCTGGGTGGGAGTCCCGGCCAGTGCAGAGACAAAGTAATGAAACGCCTTCCCCGCTTCTTGTGGCTACCTTGGTCTAAAGATGAGTCAAAGCATGGTTTAAGAGTTTTCTGTTTGCTTGTTTAATTTTTAAATGCAATTTCTGTTTGCTTGTTTAATTTTGCAAATGCAAGAGATCTGTAAGCACTTCTGTCTAGTTTCAGGCAGCTGTAAGCACTTTCTCCCAGGTTTTGGAGATATTTTATCTGTTCATCTTTGTTCTGAGCTTCTTTTTTAGTTATTAGTAAATGTGGAATATTGGAGAGAATTTTTATTTTTGTGGAGAAGTTTGGAGGATCTACATCAGAGAAGTGTCTTTAAAGTCCCCTGTTACTTTTTTAGCTTCTAAATTATAAACTTAAGTAAAGCAGGTCTTAAGGCAAAAGTAGAAGGAAAACAAAATTAGAATGTTTTGGACTTACCAGCTTTCTGTACCTTTCTTCTATATTATGTGACAACTTGCCCATTCTTTTAGATTATCTGGAATAGTATCATATGGATACTTAAATCTTAAAGAACTGATATTTCCTTTTCTGAAATATCTTGGTTTGGTAGAATTTGAATTATGTAATATTTAAATAGCATTATTCCAATTTAAAAAACTTTAAAAGTAAAACCATGCATTAAAACACTAAGCCAGCAGAATCCTTTAACAGTACAGTCAAGTAAAAGTAGTTGCTTTTGAATAATAATTCAAGTGATATGAAGATAAGTTCCTAAGGAAATGTAAGAGAATGCAAACATAGTCTTAGACTTTGAAATACTCCTGACAGCGTTTTGGTCAACAATTTGTGAGTTTGAACTTTATGTCAAATATTTACTCAAGAATTGCTATTGAAGGCAAAATGTACACATATTTATTTCTATCTTCTCTTATTAATTTTGACTTAACAAACTTGTTAGGGCCATAACTGAAGTTTTACCTTGGAACAGGAGTGATAGCATAGCAGGTAGGGCACTTGCATTGCATGCAGCCAATTAGGCATCCCATATGGTCCCCTGAGCACCCCCAGGAGTAAGCCCTGAACACCACCAACGATGGTCCTAGAGCAAACAAACAAACAAACAAACAAATTTTACCAAGCATTCTGCATTTTTCCTTTCTTTGCTTATGTTGAAACAGTCTTTTGATTCAAGAGCAGAGAAAAAGCTACTTTTTTCCCCTTGAGTGTATTTTGGGGCATCTGTTCTAAAAGATAGGGTGTTTACAAATGCAGATGATCCAAGATAATTTGAAAAGCTATGAGAACTTGATGAGGGGAAATAGGTATTTTATTTTTGTGCTGTTACAGCTGCCAATCAACACCACAGAGGAAAAAAATAGTAAAAGGATAAAGTCATTTACCTTTTAGTGCTCAAAAGGTACAGGTGTCATCTCTATCAGTTTGCAAATGAAAAGATCTTTCTTCCTACTCATTTTTTTAGACCGCCCTGTACTAGAGGGGTTGAAAACAAAGTAATTTAGTGGGAAAATTTAGACGCAGTGAAAATGGGTGTGTGTGTGTAGCTTGTAAAATGAATGTCAGTTATTAGGCCTTTTAATAGAGGGTGCGTCTTGCGCCTATTAAATGATCCTTTTATGTTGCTCAGGGCTGCTATATTTTGAAAGGCCACCTCTATTAACCTTTGCTGTACATATCTCAGGAAAAAAAATCACCGGATGTAAATCGCGTTGCCATTCTCTCTTGAATGGCATTTAGGCTGACCAGTTGCTGAGGAACGTTGGACATTAAAGTCCGAGTGTCATCTTTTGGCCAATTCTTTGTAGGTAGAAGAGCAGCAGGGCAGGGAAGAAGAATAAAGATTCCACATTTCTTTTTTAAAAATTTTTATTAGTGAACCACCATGAGGTACAGTTGTAGACTTACAAATTTTTGTCCGTGGGTTTCAATTATACAATGATCAAACACCCATCCCTCCACCAGTGCTCATTTTCCACCACCACGGATCCCAGTATCCCTCCCACTCCCCATCCCCTCCATCCCACCCTGCCTCTGTGGCAGGGCATTCCCTTTTGTTCTCTCTCTCCTTTTGGGTGCTGTGGTTTGCAAAAGAGGCATTGAGTGGCAATCATTTTCGGTCTGTAGTCTACTTTCAGCATGCTTCTCCTATCCTGGGGGGAATCCTCCCAACACCTTTTATTTGGTGCTCCCTTCTCTATCTGAGCTGCCTTTTCCCCTAGTATGTGTGGTTGGCCTCCAAGCCATGGAGTAAACTTCCTGGTACTTATCTTGGCTATTCTTGGGTGTTAGTCTCCTATTTTGTTACTTTATGTTCCCCAGATATATGCAAGGATTCCACATTTCTATCAGGATATTGCTGGGACATGAGGGTACACAATTCCCCTGGCACTGCTCAGAGATCTTCTTGGGCAGATAGAGAAAAAAAAAGATCAGAGAGATTCCTAGAGAAAGAACAGATTCACTCATGTCCATATAAAGATTTGGCATGGCCTTAAATTCTACCATCAATGGGTGTTGACTATGTTTTTCTCCTTCTGGAGCTAATGGTCAGAAAGAGAAGGTGCTGGAAAAAGTTATTGGCAATAAGCCAACTGCAGTCATTAAAACTTCCCTGTGTACTGGTCCTCTGATGCAGGTACTATGGTATCTGTAACTCTAAAGAAAGATTTCGTATGAGGTTAATCCTCAAGGACTGTAGATACAAGGACCAGGAGGGTTGGTCCATGGTTGGAAGCTGGCCTCAAGTGCTGGGGGAGAGGCTGGTTGGAGCAGAGAAGGGACCACAATGACAGTGATGGTTGGAAGGAATAGCTCTGGGTGGGAGCTGTGTGCTGAAAGTGGGTAAAGGACCAAACATGATGGTCTCTTAGTATCTGTGTTGCACACCATAATGCTCATTAAGGAGAGAGAAGGGATGGGTAGATGTAACATTGTCTAACTGAAACCCAATCGTGAACAGCTTTGTAACTGCGTATCTCATGTTGGTTCAATAAAAAGAAAATTAAAAATTAAAAAAAAAAGCTTTTGGACTCAGAGCTCATCCTACATGTTTGCTTCCCCTCCTAGGCTCTTTAGGGAGGGGCAGATAAGGAAGACCTGGCCCCCGCCCCACTCCCATTCTTGGCTGCCCATGCCCAGAGGAGTTGGCCAAGTGTCATTTTGGACCCAGTGCCTCTTTCCCGCTGGACCTGCTGCAGAAGGAATCAGGGATGGAGGGCACATGTCTCGGAAGATTCCAAGGGAGAGAGGTCAAGCTCATGGGACAGAACCAAGTGGCTTTTCTCCAGTACAGGGCCCCTGCCTGGCGATGACCCCATGCTCGGCTCATCTCCATTCCTTAAGGGGATGATGGTGGTTGCCCTTGGAAACCTGTGTAGCCTGGATTGGTCTGTAGTGAGGAAAATCAGTCTTGCTTGGGATGCTTGCGGGGGGCGGGGAGGGGCAGGGGTGAGTTTTCATTCTCTATATAAAAGGATGTAAAGGAAATGAAAATCAAAATGAGATATTTCCAAAGGAGAAGCGGAATTACCTAGGAAACTCGGAGCCCCGGGCAGCCAGCAGCCCACCCAGTCCTGCAAGTGTGTGGGGGCATGCTTTGGCTCGTCGGACCAGGTAACCGTGGTCTCCAAATATCACCCCCAGCGAATAGCTGCAGCCCGACAGATGCCCCAAGAGGACACAGTGCTTCAGATGCTCGACTGAATCCTCACCCTGGAAATGCAGAACCTGAGATTCGACCACCTGCATGTTTCTCCTAGCTTCTCCCACTCTCTTGCCTCCGGGCCCTCCTCAGCTCATCCCCCATTGCAGTGTATGAGTTGTGGGTCTCCGCGAATAAGCGTAATGCGTGTGGCTAAGTCTGCAGGTGCGTGTTGTCCTCTCTTCCGGCTCCTGTAATCAGTACCTCCAAACCTTCTTCTTTTGTGCAGGCAAGCTGTCCTTTCCTCCCCATGCTGGGTGGGGTGTCCTGACTTCCCTGGGCTAAGGGGTAGATAACAGTACAAACCAGCTGGGTCAGGGGTTTGGGGGCGAGTTTGGACTCTTGAGAAGAATGTGTCGATCTCAGATCTCAGAGAGTTGCAACTGCATGAGCCCGATGAGCACCCTTAGGGGAGATGAAGCAAGGTAGCAAGGGGCTGCAGATTCCGCAGCTGCTCTCTGGCACCTTCTGGGACATTGCCTTCATTCTCCCAGGCTGCCCCACACCCCTTGAGCACGTTGCTTTCTGTTGCACGGAACCAGGTTCTATTTGCTTTGCTTGCGACAGAACCTTCACAGAGAGGGACACTTTCCTAAGGCAGCAGCCCCAGGGTGAGGACTGGTGGCTTGAAGGACAGGTGGATGGAGCTTTGAGGCTGCAGTTTCCCGATAAATGTGAGGATATCTGTCACTGTGAGGAGCCATTTGCCATGGTCTGTCAGAAACCTTAACTTTCATCGGATAAAGATGCTTTTTTTTTTTTTGATAAAAATAGATTCTGGTTTTGCTCAGAAACTCATGGTGTCTGGCAGGAAGGGTCAAAGGCAAAAGACAGTTGAGTTTTTGTGTGGACTTGCTGTATGTAGCCAAAACTCCTTTTTCAATTCTTTGCATCTCATATCTTTTTTCTTCTTTTTTTTTGTTTTTTAAATTGAATCACTGTGGGATACAGCTATAAACCTTTCATGTTTGAGTTTTGGTCATACAGTGATCGAACACCCATCCCTCCACCAGTGCACATTTTCCACCACCCAAATCCCCAGTATTCCCCCTCCTCCCATCCCAACCCATCCCCTGCCTCTGTGGCGGACAATTTCCACAATACTCTCTCTCTTCTTTGATTACATTCCATATTTAGACACCAGACCCACCATTATTATTTGGAATTTTCCCACCTCCACTCAAACCTGCCTGAAAGGCAATGCTAGACAATTTGTTTTGTATTGCTTGTTATGAGTAGCATATAATGTCACAGCCACATGCTCCTGGAATTCTAAAATTTCAAGTCTGGAGAGATCTCTGCAGTGAGCTGCTCGGTTCTCAGATTCGTGTGTGTGTGTGTGTGTGTGTGTGTGTGTGTGTGTGTGTCTGGATCATGACCGTTTAGGAGCTTAATAATTAGCCAGGGGCAGTTCGTGGGCATCATCTTAGGGTCCCCTCGGGGCAGGGGAAGGAGAGGGACGGGCTCCTTGCCTGTTCTGTGAGGCCTGGCATTTGCCGTTACTACTCCCGCATACCTGAAAATTTCATTGAGTTCTGGAATATGGTGACTGCCAGTATTCCTAGGGGGCAGGCAGAGGGACAGCACCTGCTCCCGTCTGGAGTAGCCCGGCGAAAGTCCCATCACGTATCATTTCACAAATCACAAATCACAACCATCCTGTTATTCGTCGATTGCCTCGAGCAGACCCCAGTAACGTCTCCTTCGTCCTAGCCCTGAGATTTTTTAAAAAGTACCATATTCAAGGCTCTTTCAGAGTTAGGAGAATGAGGCCCTTCATTGTTACTGGTATTTGGCATATTGGGTACGCCATGGGGAGTTTGCCAGACTCTGCTGTGTGGGCAGGTTACATTCGGTAAGTATCATTTAAATGAAGGAAATCCATCTTAGTTGACAAATACAAAGTAGCTGAAAATGATTAAAATAATTACCAGGTTCCATTGGAGCTGGGGAGATGATACAGGTGATAAGGTAATTGCCTTGGATATTGGTGACCCAAGTTGGTGATTGGTGATCCAGCCCAGGATCCCTCTAGGGTCCCCCAAGTACTGCCAGGCATGGTCCCTGAGCACAGCACAGAGCCAGTAATAAGCCCTGGGCACTGCTCTTTGTGGCTCACTCCTCAAAGAGCAGGTTGTAGTCCTGTATCTCCCACCCCCTCCCACCACCAGATGCTGCCTCCTTCTTTCCCACATCTGGGGACTGGGAGTTCTGGAAGAAGGTGTCAGTTCTGCTGAGAACCCACATCTGGATTTCTGGTGAATGTTTTCTCACCAGGTCCTTTCATGGAGGAGAGCAGAGAGATGAAGCCAGGTCCTCAGAAGGGACTCGGATAAGGATGTCAGTCCTCTTCATGAGATTGCTAGCCCCCAGACACCTCCTCAGGACCCCTCTCCCAATGCCACTGTGAGTGATGAGTTGTGGCGTCGGATTCAGCATAGGGATGTGAGCAGGAAGCAGCCTATAAGACTGCCTTATGGAAGTTCTACTTTCCAGGGTTGGAGCAGTAGCACAGTGGGTAGGGTGTTTGCCTTGCACACGGCCAACCTGGGTTCAATTCGTAGCATCCCATAAGGTCCACCGAGCACTGCCAGGAGTAATTCCTTAGTACAGAGCTGGGAGTAAATCCTGTGCATCACCCGGTGAACCCAAACAAACAAACAAACAAACAAAGCAGAAAAAGAAGTTCTAGCTTCGGTCCTTCCTGGTCTGGGGGTGACCCCCTGCTCCTCAGATGGGGAGCTGGGAGCAGACCTGAGCACACTCAGGGGTGACCCCTACAACAAAACACCTCTGACAGAATTGCAGCTCACAGCCAGATTCCAGGTGGTCCACCCCTCACACTGCTCGTCATATCTTGGGCACTTGGTGGCTGTCACTTTTCCTTCCACCTTCCTGCATGGTCTGAATCTCCAGAAATGTCATTAGCCGTAGGAAGTCGACAATGCCAGACCGAGTTAGAACAACCAGGGAGAAAAGGAAATTCTCAGCACATTTTTGCAAGATTGTTCGAAAACGGACTAGGGACTTGCTAGGGGCTAGGCATCTATTAAACAATGTGATTGACAATGAAAACTGGATTATTAAAGCTATTGGAATTTCTAACTCATATCAAACTTGGCTTATTGCATTTGGAGGGGGGGAACTGTTATCCCTCAAGGTCCTAAGTCCTCGAGGGCTAACTTATCTCGATTTTAGGAGACCCAGAACTTGCTCTCTGAGGATTGAAGGCAGTAATAAGAGATGGCCTGTTGGAAAAGTTTCACATGCGAATGCAGTTAGAACCCTATAAGATGCATCCGCTCCTGGTTAGATATATATTTTTTCTTTTTTCCCCTTTTAACTTCTCTTTGTATCCCAATATTTACACACATGCTTTCCAAGGGCTAGTTGGGGAGAACATTACACTGTCAAGGCATTGAAGAGAAGAAAGAAATGTCAATAAATTTGGGAAATACTAGGTTAAAAGACCAATGTCTTTGATGCATGCTCATTGCAGAGGAAGAGGAAACTTTCATTTTTTTAATTTATCCATTTATTTATTTATTTATTTATTTATTTGCTTTTTGGCTGGAGCGATAGCACAGCGATAGGGCGTTTGCCTTGTGTGCAGCCAGCCCGGCCGAGCCAGGTTCGATTCCTCCGCCCCTTTCGGAGAGCCCAGCAAGCTACCGAGAGTATCTCGCCCACATGGCAAAGCCTGGCAAGCTACCCATGACATATTCAATATGCCAAACACAGTAACAACAAATCTCAAGATGGAGATGTTACTGGGCCCGCTCGAGCAAATCGATGAACAATGGGAGGAAGTGTTTATTTTTGTTTGTTTGTTTGCTTTTTGGGTCACACCCGGCGATGCACAGGGGTTACTCCTGGTTGATGCACTCAGGAATTACTCCTAGCGGTGCTCGGAGGACCCTACGGGATGCTGGGAATCGAACCTGGATCAGCCACATGCAAGGCAAATGCCCTTCCCGCTGTGCTATCCCTCCAGCCCCAGAAGAGGAAACTTTTAGCCAAGCTATGATATCCCACGGTATCAGGAGGCCCAACCAGGCTGCTGCGACGGCAATACCTCGATTCTCCGAAAATAACCAGCTCGGGCTTAGGTGTCCTCGAATCCTTGACAGCATTGTAGCACTTTTTCATGCTTTAGTTTCAGCCACCAGAGAGCCTTCTATTAATTTTTTTTGGTATGAGTTTTACTGCTCTTTTGTCAGCAATAGCTTCTGCTGTTTCCTGCTTGCTTACCTTTCACGAGGCACTGAGGTTACTCTGACTTTATGTCTTTTCTACCTTTTTGTGGGGGGTTAATGGCTGAGGCTAACGCTAAGCCTGTTCTCTCCAAAGACCCAAACAAAATAACACAAAAGGAAGCAGCACCGAAGTGCCAATCACTCTCCCTTGCGTCCCCGGAGGAGAAGAGGCACATTCAGTGCACTGTGACTCAGGTCAGTGAGGTCTGAAACTAGACCTCTTCCCAGTTTGTTGACCGGGACAGATCTGGTTGTCTAAAAGAAACGAGCATTTTACAAAAAAATTATATAAAAAAATGAGCATGAGGGGGCTGGAGCGATATAGCACAGAGGGTAGTGCATTTGCCTTGCATGCGGCCGAGCTAGGTTCAATTCCTAGCATCCCATAGGGTCCCCTGAGCACCGCCAGGAGTAATTCTTGAGTGCAAAGCCAGGAGGAACCCCTCTGCATTGCTGGGTGTGACGGAAAATAGCCAAAAAAAAAAAAAAGCATGCATGAATCCATTGCATGGCCTCACACAGTTCCTGTATATCGGGCATCTATCTCCTGCTGGGCCCAGGGGCATCATGATTGAGTACCAGGGGCCATTCTCTGCCACTAGCACTTCTTGCTCTGATGCTGCGGCAATGACAGGATGGACGTGGGGTGCCTGCGAGTGAACCCCATGGATCAGGGCTCCGGCTGAGGCTCTGGGCCTCTCTCTGGGTCACCATCTGGACAGGGACCCTGGAGCAGAGGCATCTCCATGGATCGAGTGCCTCAAACCTGAGTTCTCTAAGCTGGGTGCTGCAGACCCCCCCCTCCCCCCGTGTATCCCTCGCTTGGTAGATGCTGAAATTGAGTCAGGCCCAACCTCAGGAGAGAGGCTAGTGGTCTGCACATCCTTATGTATACATTTCTAGTTGTTTGTTTCATGTTCTAGTTGTTTCTGTTTTTCACCTGCTCTCTGTCTCTGTCTCTCTGTTTCTCTCTCTGTCTCTTTCTCTGTCTCTCTGTCTCTCTCTCTGTCTTTCTATGTCTCTCTGTCTCTGTCTCTGTCTCTGTCTCTCTCTCTCAGTAAGTTGCATTTGAAATTCCTGGCCCCGGATACTTCATTTTTCTTTTGTTTTCCCACTTGAGATAAATATACAGACATATGTATATATTTACATACATGTATATATGTATGTATGTATGTATGTATAGGCACTATTTTCTTTTTTGGTCTTTCTTTGGTTTAAATTATTTTCCTTTCCAGAGAACTAGCAAGCCCAACTTTAAGTGGCTCACATTGTTTTAATAATACATGTGAGTTCTATATTAGTTTTGATTCTATTTTGCAGTGGCTTCTCTTAGAATACTTAGATAGACACATCTTGCAACTCTTCTTAGATTTTATATATATGTATATATGCATGCCTACACAAATATAAGTTTAAAAATATGTATGTCCATATATGTGTGTATGCATATATGTAGGTATTTTATCTCTTTAATTTTTTAATATAGAATTTTTATTGGAAATTTGTAAGCTGAGCTCCAGGGCTTTCTTCCAGATGCACAAATTTGATGCATGGTCAGTTTATTTATTTTTATATTGTTGTCCTATCTGAAACAAATACTCTTCTGCCGAGATTGCAATTTATTTGAAAATAGAAAAGTATGCTTCCTGATTTGATTGTTGTCTCTTATGGGTGAATCAGCTGCCCTGGGACCCAGCCTTGGGCTTTGTTTCCTGACAGCAGGAGATGTCTCTGCCTGTCTCTCACTCTGCACACCAGGGTCTGTTTCTGCCCTCCCCCTCCCTACAGTGGGTGACTGTGTCACTTCCTGCAGACTCCCAGACCTTTCCCGATCCCCCCCCACCCATGTCTCACCTGAAGTCTGACTGAATTGAATTCGTGGGGTCATACCCAGCTGTGCTTGGGCTGGGCTCCCTGCTTTGTGCTCTCGGGCTCACTCCCCGTGGTTGCGGGGGTCGCACCCGGGCCATGAAGTCCGCTGAGCCATTGCCCTGCTCTCAGTGAAGTCTTATTTGAATGTGCCCCCCCCCCCCCGCCCCCCCGGAAAGAGACAGTTGAATATGATGCTCTGTCGTGGGCAGAAAAAAAATCCAGAGGACAGAACAGGAAATCCTAAAATGAAACAAAAATCGTGGGCAGGAGGGGTGGGGTGGGGGTGTGGACTGCATCTGCAGAGTTCTTAACTGGGCTGAGAGAGGTAAGTGATTAGGTTTTTATTTATTTATTTATTTATTTATTAAAATTGTGATGTTTCGTGTTTGAACTTTCAGCACACATTATTAAATAGAAAAGTATTTAAAAATAAGTGCACATTATTGGTTGTTATTAATGATTAGTTAATCAAGGATTAATAACCACCATAATAAATAATATTGAACTCAGCGGTAGGGTGTTTGCCTTGCACGCAGCCAACATGGCCGACCCGAGTTCGAGTCCTCCGCCCCCTCGGAGAGCCTGGCAAGCTACCAAGAATATCTCGCCCACACGGCAGAGCCTAACAAGCTACCCGTGATGTATTCAATATGCCAAACACAGTAACAACAAAGTCTCTAATGGAGACATTACTGGGCCCGCTCGAGCAAATCAATGAACAACGGGAGGACAGTGACAGTGACAGGGTCACACCCAACAATACACAAGGGTTATTCCTGGCTCTGCAGTCAGGGATTACTCCTGGTGGTGCTCAGGAGACCATATGGGATGCTGGGAATCGAACCCAGGTCCAAGTGCAAGGCAGACGCCCTACCCGCTGTGCTTTTGCGGTGGACACTTGCCGTGTACATGACCAAGTTGGATCCAATCCCCAACACCCCATATGGTCCCCCTAGCCTGCTAGGAGTGCTTCCCTGACCACAGACCTGGGAGTAAGTCCTGAGTTCCTCCAAGTGTGGCTTAAAAATAAGCAAATAAAAAAAAATTTCTTCTTTCGAAGTTGGACTTAGGGTAACCTGATTTCACAGGTTTGAAGACATTTTCAAATTTGGAAAGATGAGTGTTACCTAGGTCCGACCTTCCTCACTAGTCCCTTCTGTCTCACATTTGTATGTGGACATAATGAGCTTCATTTTGTCCTTAGATTTATTATCAAGAGCATCGCTGCTCTATTATGATTGTTTCTGGTAACAGTGTTGGGAATTTAATAGGCAACAGAAGCCCTACTAGATTCTATGAAAGTATGAATAGAGACAGGGCCTTATTTATTTTATATTTAAAAAAGATTAAGATGGGTTGTTTTCTCCAAATTTCTGCAGTCTTCTTAGTTATTTTTTTTTTCAGGGAAACTACACTTATGCATTTCTGAAGATCATTATTATGTTTTTTTCACTTGTCCTGGTTTGGGGGGGGGATGGGGGGAGAGCCTACATTAAAGTAGGAAGTAGCCAAGGAATTGGTTTTCCAAGTTTCTCTGGACTTCCATTTACGCTCTCTCCCTCCCTCTTCCTCTCTCTCTCTCACTCTTTCTCTCCCTCTCCCTCTCTCCCTCTCTCTCCTTCTCCCTCTCTCTCTCTACCTCTCTTTCTCCCTCTCTCCCTCTCCGCCTCTCTCTCGCTTTCTTCTCTCTCCATCTCTCTCCCTCTCTCTTTCCCTCTCCCTCTCTCTCCTTCTCTCTCTCCCTCTTTCTCACTCTCTCTGTTTCTCTCTCTTTCTTTCTCTTGGTCACAAATGGCTGTACTAAGGGTTTACTTCTGGCTCTTTGCTCAGGGATCACTCCTGGAGGGGCTTGGGAGACCACATGGGGTACTGGGGATCGAACCTGAGTTGTCTGTGTCCAAAGCAAATGCCCTCCCCGCTGTCCAGTCCACTCCAGTTACTCTAAGGTTGGAGCTTCTTAAGAACTAGGTCTCCCCCATGAGCACCAGATGGGCAGTGCTGGATGCACCTGTACACTGTCCTGGGGCAGCAACACTTTGTAAAAGAGGAAGGAGTTAGGAATTTACCTTAAAACTGTGATTTCATGCAAGAACCTAGATTTTATTTAGATTTCCTACTTGAATCCCTGTTGGAGGGGAGGAGAAGAGAGACTGAGGAATATTCAGGAAAGCTGGAGATGTCTCCAACTTGTCCCTGGATGCTGGCACCATCAGTGGAGCTCTGGTGTTCTGTGTTGAAGGCTCGGATTCTCCCAGCCTGGGAGAGACACCTTACAGATAGGGGGAGAAGCAGTTTCTATGGCAACAGTCAAATCATTTGTAGGAAGACTTGAAAAATCCTTTCTTATAATCAGGGAAGCAGAGAGAGACATGTAATAAAGGCGTTATTTTGTATACTGTCTTGAAAGTTCACATTAAGCAGCCTTACCTGTGAGAGACCCTTCACACAGACATGTAAAGAGGGGTCTCGGGATTCGGATGAGAGTTGGAAAGGGAGAATGCTTGCTCTGCACTCAGAGCTTGCTCTGCTGAATGCACTCCCGGCCAGGGTAGTGGGCTCCCCAGTGCCCTCGGGAGTTACAGTGGGCAGGCTGTGTACTCAACGTAGCTTTCCCACTTCTGCCTGTGAGTTCAGATTTCATGTGTAATTGGGTACCATTTTGTAAGTTACTTTTTGCATCTAAGACTGCTTAGAAATGTTTCCAATAACAGAATAGGAGACTAACACCCAAGGATGGTAGAGATAAGTACCAGGTGGTTTGCTCCATGACTTGGAAGCCGGCCTTACATGCTGGGGGAAAAGGCAGCTCACATAGAGAAGGGAACACCATATAAAGGGTGTTTAGAGGGCCCGCTCGGGATGGGAGATGCATGCCGATAGCAGACTACAGACCGAACATGATGGCCATTCAATACTTGCATTGCTGACCACAACACCCTAAAGGAGAGAGAGAGAGTATAAGGGAATGTGCCAGTTACAGGGGCGGGGGGGGGGCAGGGCGGGGGGATGGGGTGTGGTGGGAGGGATACTGGGAACATTGGTGGTGGAGAACAGGCACTGGTTGGGAGAACAAGGTTGGAGAACTAGAATGAGTACTTAATCACTGTATGACTGAAACATAAGCACGAAAATTTGTAACTGTACCCACGGTGATTTCATTAAAAAATAAAAAAGTATATAAAAAAGAGATGTTTCCAATAAAAATGATTGAGAATTGCCCCTTTTCTTCATGCTGTCTGGCATATGGAAGGTTTCATGAGAAAGTTCTGCGTTTGGATAGCTGAGCAAACGTGTAATACATAATAAGAAATTGTCGCTCCCAGATTGTACCATACACCTATCCATATCCCTGCACTTTACTAATTCATTCCCTTTCCAGGGTATAGTTTGCCCTGCTGGGAGTGTTCATCTCATATTTAACATATGAATTACAATGTCCAACTTCCTAGATTTCCATATTGGCATCAGCAGGTCTTACACTCTCAATTGTACTACAGTTTAGTGGCATGTCTATTCCTCAGTTTATCACCTTTAAAATAAAAACAAATACAATGTCTACTCCGAGAGTTTTGTGAACCCTAAAGAAATTAATCCGCACAGCTGTAGGTCAAGAATTATAGTACACTAACTTGACCATCTACTGCATCCATTGAAGACCTTATGGTACAAGCGCAAAAGATCAAGTACGACATCATTGGTCTGACCGAAACGAAAAGACATCAATCACATCATGCCGTTTTCAACACTGGAGAAGAACTGTTCCTTGGAACATGTGATAAAAGAGGCGTTGGTGGTGTCGGTATCCTTGTCAACACAAACTTAGCCAGGAGCATTGATTCATTTGAATGCCTAACAACCCGAATTGGACGATTACACTTGAATAGATGTGGCTCACTACCGGCAGTTTCTATCTTTGTTGTCTATGCACCAACATCCAGTTATGGTGAAAGAGAGACTGAGAAGTTCTACATGGAGCTGGAGAAGTTCTATAAAGAAGATCACACCTTCTACAAGATCATTGTCGGTGATTTTAATGCCAAGATAGGACCAAGAAGATCAGTCGATGAACTCCACATCGGGACCCATGACCTGGAATGGAACGAACACGGTGACAGACTGTCTGAGTTCATCATGTCAACCAAAACCTTCCATGGTAACTCACAGTTCCAAAAGGCTGAATCTAAACGTTGGACATGGGAGTCTCCCGATGGACGGTTCCACAATGAAATAGACCACATCATATTCAATCGGCGGTTTTGCCTAACCGATGTTGCTGTTGTCCCAAAATTCCAAACGGGATCAGACCACGGTCTTCTTCGTGCAAAATTCTACCTCACAGAACGAGGAGAAAAGAATGCAAGGTTTAAGAAGAGGATTCCCAGAACGACCACCAACTGGGAGCTGTTTGGCTCTGTTGCGGCAACATGGGAAGATGCCGTCATTGACAACATTGATGAGGAATACGATCGAATGATTTAGCACCTCCATGATTGTGCGAGGAATGCCAAGAGAGAGATAACCACAAAAAACCGCCTTTCTTCGAACACTCTTGAACTTATTCGCCAATGTGACTTGGCACATGCCTCAGGCAACCACAAGCGAACATCTGAACTGGCAAAGCAGTGCAGAGAAGCCATCAAGGATGACCTCAAAAATAAGAGAGCAGCAGTACTGGTAGATGCGGCAGAAGCTGGGAAAAGCATTCGTAATGCCCGCCTGTCCTTCACCAACTACAAAACCAAGATGACTGCCCTCCGACATCATGATGGATCTATCACATCTTCCAGAAGGGCAATGGAGAAGATTATTCATGACTTCTACTCAGATCTCTTTAATAGCCACGTCCACTTGCCCACATACCACATACCACATGATGGATATGTTGTTCCCAATGTTCTCCCTTCCGAAATCCAACATGCCATCTCGTCGGTAAAGAAACAAAGAGCACCTGGCCCAGACAAGATCAGACCTGAACACCTGAAGAACTTACCATCAGTACTCATCAATACATTGGCTCGGCTCTTCACACGCTACCTGTCTGAATGCAAGATTCCATCCCAATGGAAAACCAGCAGGACTGTACTACTATACAAGAAGGGAGACATCCACGACATTGGCAACTATCGCCCAATCTGCCTATTGTCTGTCATCTACAAACTGTTCACTCGAGTCATCCTGAATAGGATTAGCAGAACACTAGATGAAGGACAACCATGTGAACAAGCCGGATTCCAAAAAGGATTCAGTACCATCGACCATATCCACACGATTACTAAGCTCATTGAGGTTTCTTGGGAGTTCAAGATGCCGCTCTGTCTAACGTTCATTGATTTAAAGAAGGCCTTTGATTCTGTTGAGATAGAAGCGGTTATGGAAGCCCTAGCCAATCAGGGCGTACAAACTCAATACATCAGGATCCTTCGTGAGCTCTATTGCAGATTCACTACCAAGATCTCACCATTCTACAAAGAAGTAATCATCCATATCAAGAGAGGGGTTCGGCAGGGTGATACCATTTCACCAAAACTCTTCAGTGCCACCCTCGAGAACATCATGCGACGACTAGAATGGGAAAACATGGGAGTGAAGATAGATGGTCGGCAACTACACCACCTCCGCTTTGCTGATGACATCGTTCTAATAACACAAAACATAAGCCAAGCAGCACAAATGCTGAACGACTTTGACCGTGAATGTGGAAAGGTCGGACTACAGCTGAATCTTACGAAGACAATGTTTATGGAAAACAGCCTTATTCCTGATGCTCCATTTGCTCTCAACGGAACCACCATCTCTGAATGCAACAGTTATATATACCTAGGTCGAGAAATCAACATGATGAATGACCTGGCACCTGAGTTGCGCAGGAGGGAGAGTGGCTTGGAATGCCTTCAAGAGCGTTGAAGAAATAACTAAAAGGACAAAGAACCTCCAGCTACGAGCACATCTCTTTGATTCCACTGTTCTTCCGGCATTAACATATGCCTCAGAGACCTGGACCCTACGAAAACAGGATGAGAACGCTATTCGGGTCTCTCAAAGAGGAATCGAAAGAGCTATGCTTGGAATATCACGATTCACTCAAATGAGGGATAGAATCCGGAGTTCTGATCTTCGTCAACGCTCAAGAATCAGGGACGCTGTCTCATTTGCCAAGACATCAAAAATCAGATGGGCTGGACACGTAATGAGGGTTACAGACAACCGCTGGACTAGAGCCATTACTGATTGTATTCCACGGGACATCAAAAGATCACGTGGACGCCCATCTACAAGATGGTCAGACTTCTTTGTCAAGACCCTGAATGATCGGTTTGAGGCTCTGCATGTTCCTAGAATGAACAGATACCATTGGGCTACGCTAGCACGCAACCAGGATGAATGGAGACGTTACTGGCACCCGCTCGAGTAAATCGATGAATAACGGGGATTAAGTGATTAAGTGATTAAGTGATTAACTTGACCATTGTATGACTGAAACCTAATCACAAAAGTGTCTAAGTCTGTAATTGTATCTCACGGTGTTTCATTAAAAAATTTTTTTTAAAAGAGTGATAATACACTAAATGTTAATCATCTGGATTAGCAAATTCTGCAGAGATGAAACAACTTTCTCTCACACATGCAGTTGGAATTCATAGTATATATATTTGAATCAATACAAAGGATTTCAACTCCCAGGACCATCGACGTTATGCAAGGCAGCATACTTGGCACCCTAAAAATCTGCAGATAATCTGAGAGTGGGCTGGAGCGATAGCATAGTGGGTAGGGCGTTTGCCTTGCACATAGCCAACATGGCCGACCCAAGTTCGATTCCTCTGCCCCTCTCTGAGAGCCCGGCAAGCTACTGAGAGTATCTCGCCCGCACGGCACAAAGCCTGGCAAGCTACCCGTGACGTATTCAACATGCCAAACACAGTAACAACAAGTCTCACAAAGGATATGTTACTGGGCCTGCTCGAGCAAATCGATGAACAATGGGAGGACCGTGACCATGACTGTGGGTAATGAAAAGCAGGTCCTCTAACATTTCTGAAAGTCTTTACTGTTACCCAGAGAAAGAGAGAATGGAGAAATAGAGACAACTTTTTTTTATAACCTGATTCTACTTTTGTTTTATTTGGGGGCCATGCCCAGAAGTTCTCAGAACCAGGAGAACTTGCTCCTGTTTCTGTGCTCAGGGTTCACTACCTGGTGCCAGGGATGGACCCCGGGATGTTTGCATGCAAGGCGAGCACCCTACCCACTGCCTTATCTCTCAGCCCCTATGGAGTTCTTAAGAGAGGGAACAGGAAGTATTGGTGTTGAAGAGCTTGGGGCACCATGAGCAAAGGTAGGAAGAATTTTTTTTACCCTGATCTGATGTTTTTATGTACGATTTCTCTTTTGCCCTTCAGTCTCTAGCTACAAGGTCAGACTTCAAGTTTCCTCTCCGATACTGTCTCTCCTTCCCTCGCCCCCCTGTGATTGCATAACTTTTACTCTCACGGACCTGCCTTTCCATCTTGTTATCCATCCACTTCAAGAAATGTTCCAGAATAGAGTGCCATCTTGTTGCTCTGAAGTAGGAGCTTTTGCTAAAACATTCACACCCACGCGCAAATTATGCATTCACCAGGGACCACGTAGTGCAATCATGTTTATGCAGCTGAGAGCAAGAGAAAAGGATCAGGTGACGGGGAGACCACTTAGCTAAGAGCTATGGGCTTCCATTAGCTGTGATAAGCACAGCCTAATTTCACTGCCGAGCGAGGGCCGTAAAATAATTAGGAAGAGCACGGGCCAGAATGCCAGTGCATATTTCTCCGAAATTAATAGAGCCTCGTCAAATAGGTTATATTAAAAACAGACACTATATGATACAAGATCATTGATTGGCTTAATTAATAAGAATCAACAGGCGAGTCGGGGCCCACATTAACCTTGGCAGCAGTTGGGGACTTGGGGAAGGTAAGGAGCGAGAATTCTCTGCGGCGGAATAAATCGTGGCTGCCAGAGAAGCCCCTGAAATTGAGTCCAGCTGCGCCGCGTATCTGGGCCCCTTCTTCTGAGGATCGCCCCCAGTGGGAGGGTCCACGAAGCTGGTGCTCAGAGCAAGGAGATGGGACTGGAGAGAACAGCAGGGCTCAAAGCCTCAAGATGCACCAGTCGGGGGGGGGGGGGGGGAATCAATAGAATATCAATAGCCAACCCTCTGGATTGTTTTCACACACAAACCAGAACAAAAGACTGTAGAAATGGAAGCATGCGAGTTCGCCTTTACCTGAAGGATGAGTGTCCTGACAGATACATTGAAGGCTTCCTCCCACCTTCATCCTCTTCATCCTCTTCCCTCTGTTGTTATTCTTTTTATTTATTTATTTATTGCTTTTTGGGTCACACCCAGCGATGCACAGGGGTTACTCCTGGCTCATGCACTCAGGAATTCCTCCTGGCGGTGCTCGGGGGACCATATGGGATGCTGGGAATCGAACCCGGGTTGGCCGTGTGCAAGGCAAACACCCTACCTGTTGTGCTGTTGCTCCAGCCCCTTCCCGCTGTTGTTACTCTTCATCCTTTTCCCTCTGTTGTTATTCTTGTGACCCAAAGTCAGACACACGCTCAGCTGTGGTCATCGCTCCTTTTGCTGGGGTGCTGACCAGGCTGTAGTGCTCATACCCTTGGCCACATGCCCACTAAGAGTCTCACTGCTCTAAAGGTAGGATGAACTGCACATTCTCACCAAGGGCCACACTCTCCAGTACAGGCAGTTGTGTTTGAGCTCAAGTGCTCACACACACACACATGCTCGCCAAAGGTTGTTGCTTTTCCCAGCTTCCCAGCTCTGATGCTCACACGGAATTTGGGTTGCAGTGCTCATGGGGGAATTCTGGAATTCTTGCCCCTTGGTGGGGTTTGCACACGATGCCATTAAGAGCTTCCATCACTGGGAATTGTGAGTGTCAGAGCAGCCAGGATTGTGGTGGACACATGTGGCAGCATTGGGGATTGGACTCATGACCATGTGCTTTTATTTATTTATTTTTCTTTTTGGGGTCACATCAAGCAATGCTCAGGGGTTACTCCTGACTTTGCACTCAAGAATTACTTTTGGTGGTGCTTGGGGGACCATGTGGGATGCTGGGGATTGAACCCTGGTTGGCAAAAAACCCCAGTTTTTGATCTTTTCTCTGTTCTTTTGGGACAGTTGGGCTCACATTTCCCTGGATGATCTTGGACTTGGAGGGCGGTTATATGGCAGTGCACAGCCTCTATCATTGTTCCTTTTTGTCTGGTTGATTGGGGTCATGATCAGTGGTGCTCAGGACTTACTTCTGGCTCTGCACTCAGTAATCACTCGGAGGTGCTCAGGGGACCATATGAATGCAAGGGATTGAACCCAGGTCAGCCGTGTGCAAGGCAAGTATCTTAACCCCTGTAATCTCTCTCTGGCTCCTATTTCCTTTTGGACGGGCCCGCACTTAAATTCTAATATTAATGCTCCCTCCACCTGCTATGCTGTTTGTGCTTATTATTATAATATTATTATTATTCATTTTCCAGAATCCTCCAGGCCACAGTTTTTATTCCACTCAGATTTACATTCTCCTTCTTAGCTGGAGCCAGTGTTTTCCCTGGTTTTATTTTTTCCTTTAGAGTTTATTTTCTAAATCCCCCACAGTGAACACATGCTATTTGTAAGGGTAAATGCTGCTTCTTCTTATCTTTAACTTAAGAAGAAATAATGTTTGTGATGAATCCAAGATTTTCCGCATAAACATTATAATTACATAATCGTTTTTCAATGATCAGCTTATTATATGTGAAACCAATCGAGAGTAACTAATGTGGATGCGTGTATGGGACAATGACACATGGTGAGGGCTCCTTATTATGGCAGAACCATGCCACCCGCCCACCCTCCCTCCCTATTTCCCTCCCTTCCCTCCCTCCCTCCCTCCCTCCCTTGGACCACCAAGTAAAGGGTGCTTCCTTCCTTCTTTCCTTCCTTCCTTCCTTCCTTCCTTCCTTCCTTCCTTCCTTCCTTCCTTCCTTCCTTCCCCCTTCCTTCCTTCCTTCCTTCCTTCCTTCCTTCCTTCCTTCCTTCCTTCCTTCCTTCTCCTGTCTCTTCTTTCTCTCTTCTTTCTTTCTTCTATTTTAGTGCCTTTCTTTTCTGGTCACTACAGCACTGTAGCCCTGTAGCACTGTCCTCCCGTTGTTCATCAATTTGCTCCAGCGGGCCCAGTGACATCTCCATTGTGAGACTTTGTTGTTACTGTTTTTGGCATATTGAATACGTCACGGGGAGCTTGCCAGGCTTTGCCATGCAGGCGAGATACTCTCGGTATCGTGTCGGGCTCTCCGAGAGGGGCGGAGGAATTGAACTCGGGTCGGCCAGGTCAGCCGCATGCAAGGCAAACATCCTACCCGTCAGTGCAGATACTTTGTAAATTAATTTTGGAATAAAAATAGTTTTATTTGAAAGAAATTTAGAGAGTTTGGAGGGGACAGAGGGGGGAGAGAGGTTTTCAAGAGAGAATACAAGCTTCTTTAGACAGGGGAAAAAACAGAGGAAAGAGATTCAAGAGAGAACATGGGTTTGGAAGCAAAAACCTACATTGCAAAAGTTAAATGTGCCTTTTCTCTCCATCTAGAAGCTCAGCGCTGAGGAATTTAGTGTCTAGAAACACAAAGACAGGAAGCGCGTAAACGTCCATGCTTTGTTGTATTGTTACAGACGTGAAACTCACCAGTAGGCTAATGGTCCCGTACATTACAGATCACAATGCCTCCATGAGGTACAATCCTAAAATCTTTCTAAGAAGGACATGAAATGTGCGTTTGCTCATTTATTCAAATTGATTGCTTACATTAGCTGGGGGAGTAGGAAGCTCCTCAGGTGTGTTCTGTGACGCCAACTCTGCCTTGTGCTGGGGGCCACTGACCTGTAGTCAGCAGTGCCAGTCAGGAGCCTTTTGGTGCTAGGAATTTCCCTGGGGACCCTAAGATTGGGGAGCACATCCCGGACCCCTGTGCTGTCTCCTGGAACTCCAACACCAGTTCTAGGAATCAGGACTTCTGCTGAGTTATGAAATGATGGACTTGGAAGATCAAAGTTTGAGGTTCAAAGAATGGGAGAGTAATACCCAAGAATGGTAGAGATAAGTACCAGAGGATTACTCCACAGCTTGGAAGCCTACCTCACATGCTGGGGGAAAGGCAGTTCAGATAGAGAAGGGATCACCAAGTAAAGGGTGCTAGGAGGACCTGTTCGGGATGGGAGATGCGGGCTGAAAGTAGTCTATAGACTGAACATGATGGCCACTTAATACCTCTACTGCAAATCACAACACCCAAAAGGAGAGAGAGGGAGAGTAAAAGGGAATGCCTTGCCACAGAGGGTGGGGTGGGAAGGATGGGATGATGGGTGATGGCAGGGATTCTGGGACCATTGGAGGTGGAAAATGGGCACTGGTGGAGGGATGGGTACTCAACTATTGTATGACTGAAATGCAAGCACGAAAGTTTGTAAGTCTGTAACTGTACCTCACGGTAATTCACTAATAAAAAATTTTAAAAAGTTTGAGGTTCGAGAGAGCCCTAAGAATCTCTGGATTCAGTTAGGCAGAGTCCGAACAACTTGCCCTGGTGCTGAGTCACTTCTTGCCTGAGAGAATTTGCAAAAGTATTTCGTGCGTGTGAGTGTGAGATTTGCTTCTAAACTGTAGGTGTCTTGAGGGAGTGGCTACTTCCTTAATATGCTTTATTATTCTGTTGTTTGAGCACTTGGCGTGGTGTGACATTTCTCCGATGTTCTAATTTCTTTCCTGTCAGCTCTCTCCCCCATTACACTTTATGTTGAACTCTCTCCTGAGCTCCAGGGCCAGGACTGGAATAATGCCCGTACCTCGGGGAAACTCAGCGAATAATATCGATTCAAGCAGGCTTCTTAGCAGCTGGCCAGAGAGTCCATGTACCTTTCCTCCCTGTCTCTGCTCTCCTCATGTTACTGTCTAACGCGGTGTCAGGACTTTGATGCCAATTAAATGGAGGATGTGAAATTCAAGAGTGGATTTGGAAGTGCATCTTTGAGACACCCCGGACTTGGCTAAGAGTCTCCCTGTTGGCAAAACACGAGTAGAGTGGGTTTTAAAACAGAAATACTACAATATTTATTTTTTCCACTTGAACAGCCAGTTGCTCCCACAGGGACCACGACTAATACATTTCAACCTACCCCATTCCGAAACCAGTTATATTATATCCCACATATTGCTATATTTTCACTGCTTCTTGAACGGACGTTTTATTTAGCATTTTAATGTGTCGGAAAGATGAATGTCTCTTTACTGTCACTGGCATCCTAGCAATGTGTCACTGTTTAATTTGTAGTATTTGATATATCACACAAAGGATAAGGACGAGATTGTGGCGAAATGTGGCACTTGAGTTTCTCCCGTTTTTATTCCTGCATTTGACGAAATTAAATGAGAATTTGTGTCAAGGAAATAGGGCTTGAGTCGTAAATACAAAAGCTGGGTTTAGTTCTGCTAATTACATGTTTGAGAATGGGTAAGGAACTTTACCCCCTGAGGTCACTCATTGTTCCGTAGAATAGCATTGGAAGAAGATGCTGGAATAATATTTGAAGCAAGGGATTATTTGGTTGTTAGAAGCCAAAAACTGACTTGAAGGTAGAACAAGTGGTCCTGAAGAATTCTGGGCAGGAGTGCAAAGATGCTGGAGATTGAGAGTTTGTGTCAGCTGTTCCTCCAAGACTGTGGGTTTATTTAATTCCTTCCGGCCTTGCTTGCCTCAATGAGAAAACACACAGAAGAAAAAAAAATCGCTATTATGATGTTTACAAAACATTGTGGTAATAATTTTTTAATTTTTTTTATGATTTTATGGGCTGGAGCGATAGCACAACGGTAGGGCATTTGCCTTGCGCGTGGCCGGCCTGGCCGAGCCAGGTTGGATTCCTCTGCCCCTCTCAGAGAGCCTGGCAAGCTACCAAGAGTATCTCGCCCGCACGGCAAAGCCTGGCAAGCTACCCATGATGCATTCAATATGCCAAACACAGTAACAAGAAGTCTCACAATGGAGACTTTACTGGGCCTGCTCGAGCAAGTCGATCAACAATGGGAGGATAGTGCTACAGTGCTACAGACTAAGGTGGTTCACAATACTTGAATACAGATAATATTCAAACACCATTCCCTCCACCATTATACCTTCTCACCACCAAATTTGGGATGTTTTCATCCCAGGCCCCAATCCCTGTCCCAAAGCACAACCAAAATAATATATTTTGTATGGTCTGTTATGGAAAACCGTCTTATGATGTGTCCAGGAATAGGTTCACTCATATGTAAGGCTCGGCCCAAGCATGTGGGGAGTGGCCGTGAGCGTGGTGGCGGTTGGGTTCTGGAAGTTTTTGGCTGGGTCCCTTGGGGTGGGGAGGGCTCTTATCCGCCTCCCTCTGGGGCCACCGGAGTGAAATAGCCTGGTCTAAGTGGCATGGCTATAGCAGGCGCCATGATGCTTCCTTCTGGGAGAAAAAGCTGTGTGATCTTGTAACAATAATTTTTATCAGGAAGCTAGGCATGAAGCAGTGATAGTTGTGGACATTGTACATAGTCAACTAGTTGGAAGCTTGGGGTGTTGCAAAGCCAGAGTCTGAATCTGGTTCCAACCTTTGGTCTGGTGGCCTGGTAATCTCAGGGCCTTTGGGGCACACAAAACTCAGATTTATCTATGGAAACTTTGAATTCCAGGCTTCTCCACAGCCTAAAGGCAAAAAAAAAATGAAGAAGAATTCCAGGCATCACGAGAAGGCATATAGCCGCACTCTAGATACAATGCTGAGAAATTTTACCCAGAAAATGAATTTTCTGAATTTCCTGGCTGAGAACCAGTTTTGTGACCCTGAGTGTTCACAACTTTCCACGATAATTTACAATCTGGGAATGTGGTTACATATTCGACAATTAGTAGAAAATCAATAAGAAATTTTCTTGTATGTGATTGAGGGTTTGGTTAGAAGCCACTGATACTTTTTTCTTTCTTTTTTTTTTTTGCATTTTGGGTTACACCCGGAGATGCACAGGGGTTACTCCTGGCTCTGCACTCAGGAATGACTCCTGGTGGTGCTCGGGGGACCATATGGAATGCTGGGGATTGAACCTGGGTCGGCGGTGTACAAGGCAAACACCCTACCTGCTTTAGTGTAGCTCCAGCCTCTGATACCTTTTGATGTAGACAAAAAGTGACAAAATTTTCCTTCTACAAATTTCCTCACCTTCCCATGCTTTGTAAGGAAGTGGGCATGTTGTTACTTTCCCTTGTTAGGTAAACATTGTTTTGTGATGGGAGAAAGATTATTCGCTTTATTATATTATCATATATACCACTTCAAAATCCAATGCAGATGTGGGAGATTTGTTTCATGAAATTATGGGGATATTTTTGGTAGTTTTTTTCCCTGTAAATTAATATTCTCTATCATTACCCATTGGTAAATATTATTTTTTTTTTCCTTCTCTTGGGCTGGAGCAATAGCACAGCAGTCAGGTGTTTGCCTTGCATGCTGCTGGCCTGGTAGAACTGGGTTCGATTCCTCTGCCCCTCTCGGAGAGCTGGGCAAGCTACTGAGAGTATCTCACCCACACAGCAAAGCCTGGCAAGCTACCCATGGCATATTCGATATGCCAAACACAGTAACAACAAGTCTCACAATGGAGACGTTACTGGGCCCGCTGGAGCAAATCGATGAACAACGGGAGGACAGTGCTACAGTGGTTCTTCTCTTGACTTTTGGGCCACAACCAGCCATATTCAGGGCTGACTCCTGGCTCTGTGCTCAGGGATCATTCCTGATGGTGCTTGTAGGACCCTACCGGGTGCTGGGGATTGAGCCTGGGTCGGCTGCATGTAAGGCAAGCACCCTTCCTGCTGTACTATCACTCTGGACCAATATTTTTAATTTTTTTCTTAATCAGACAGATAACCACTTCATTGATTCAAGTCCTACTTCCTTTGTCCTGATGAAATTTCCCTCTACAAACTGACATTTATTTAGTGGACTATTAAACAACGGCCGGCGATTTATATCTAGTCCTGCTTGGGCAAGAATTCACCTTTTCCTTTATTACAAGGCATAAGTTCAGTGGCATGCAGCCACAGAAAATTAGAATGCAGAAGCCTGTGGACTGCAGCGATGCCAAAGAGAAATGAGACAAAAACACAGGTCTTCTGAGGAACTGAAAGGAGATGTAAATGCATTTTTTATTTCGCCCACCTCATACCAGTGACAACACACACGAAGACTTATCTCTCATTTCAGCCATGAACATTTAGTGCGCTTTCTGGGGTGATGCATTTGAAAGCAAAAAAGATTATATGGTTTGAGTCTTAGAAGAAGGAAAGATAATTTTGGAGGGCTCAGGCAACAACACTTTTTGCCAAGTGCCTCTTCATCCTGGGAGCAGAAGGTGGTGCTCTTGGGCTTCCGAGAAGTGTTCTCAGCGTGATAGCTCCCAAAATTGTTTATGCAATTCTGGAAAGGATCAACTGAGCGAAAAAAGACAAAATCAAAACAACAACAACAACAACAACAACAAAACCCCCAAACCCCCTCCCCACAAAAAACTCTCCCCCCCAAAACAACAAACAAACAAACAAAATCCAAAAAAAAACTGTGACTTTTTTTTCCTCCTTAAATTCCAGGATTGTCATCTTGGGTAATTAGCTGAGAACACTGGGATTATTAAGGTTTTCATAGGTTGTGAGACCCACCCACCTCACCTCCCCACCCGTCTCCCCCATCCTGCCCCCAACCTGTGGAGATGTGGAGTTGAGGATGTTTGCAGTGAGTCGCTGCGACAGTTGCTGGGGGTTGAGAGGAAACTCATGGGTCATCCATGTCTTTGTGGGGTGCTCCTCTGGGAAGTTCCCACGGGGCTGCATTTCACATGGGGGACACACATGGGCTGGCTGAGCTGCTCCCTGGAGCCCTGTCTTAGAGCATACTGTGTGAGTGGAAGGGGTTTGATGGGTAAACAGTGTGCCACCCACATCAGCTGGATTTTGGGAGAAATGTGACTGCATCCCCTTCTACCTCCGTTCTGGGTATGTGTCCTAGGAAAGAAACAGGCTAAAACCCACCACCACTGTCCCACCACCGTCCAGGGAAACCACCCCAAACCTGCCAGATCTCTACCCTCCCCATAACTTCGCCTACTGTCTTTTCTTTGGTTGTTTTTGTTTGGTTTTCTTGTGGGGGCACGCTGGGTAGTGCTCAGGGCTTAGTCCTGGCTCAGCACTCAGGGATCACTCCTGGTGGGTTCGGTTGACCATATGAGGCACTGAGAAACGAATCCAGGTCATCCTTGTGCAAAGCAAACCCCCTCCCCACCAGGAGAGCTCACTAACTCTCTTTGGTAGATTGAAATGTTCAAGCTCAGTAATAATTTACCTACTGAATACACTGCAGGGTAGACTTCTGGACCCAGACCAATTCTTCAGCTGGAGGGTAGTGGGGCGGAATCCTGGGGTGGGGGTGGATGGCGGTGCCACAGGTATAATTTTTCCACTGAAACCAAACTTTTGAAGATGCCTGCA
The DNA here is from genome assembly GCF_029834395.1 of Sorex fumeus. Taxonomy (NCBI): domain Eukaryota; kingdom Metazoa; phylum Chordata; class Mammalia; order Eulipotyphla; family Soricidae; genus Sorex; species Sorex fumeus. The sequence continues at coordinate 3,514,405 of NW_026606154.1, read as the reverse complement.
ACGTAAAGTATAGAAACTCATCTTCTGTTTTCCCCTTAAAGTGAATTTAGACAGTTTCAATGAAAAATGCACAGCCAGAACTTTCTTTTTTTAGTATTATTTTTCACTTACCCCTGTGACAAACATAATGAGCCCACTTTTCCATTTTTTTTTCAAACATGTTACAAAACATGCATGTCTTTTGCTCTGGCCAGACTCTTCTAGTGAGAGAAAGGTAGGGAATGTTTATAATAATAATGGTAAATATCATTGCCTTGATTGTCTTTTATCAGCTTTTTCTTTCTGATGTCATAGTTTGACACGTTTCTCCCATTTTGAGCTGAAACGCTTTGCAAATAGCTTTTTCTAATACTTTTGTGTTTCCCAAGATCCTTCATCTTTGAGGAATATATAGAAGTATAATATAGATCCAGTTTTCCAAAAGGTTCTCCAGTTATGCTTATTCCATAAGCCAGCTGTTTTTTATTAATATACTATGCTCTTCAACTTAGTCTCTTTATTCCCCTCTTTTTGTTCTGATTCGTCTCCTTATCTTGCTGCTACCATAGTGATTTAGCTATTTTCCTTTTTTGTTTGTTAGTTTTTGGGTCACACCCAGCAATGCTCAGGGTTTACTATTGGCTCTGCACTCAAGAACTATTCCTGGCCCCATGCTCGAGGGATCATATAGGATGCCAAGGGTTGAACCCATGTTGGCTGTATGCAAGGCAAGCACCCTACCTACTATACTATCACTCTGGCCCCAGTTCATTGCTTTTTTTTTTTTTAGAGTAGATGTAACTTTTATTACTCATCACTTAATCACTTAACTTCCCGTTAGTCGTCGATTTGCTCGAGCGGGCGCCAGTAACGTCTTCATTTGTCCCTGTCGCGTGCTAGTGTAGCCCAATGGCATCTGTTCGCTCCGGGAACATGAAGGGCCTCAAACTGATCGTTTATGATCTTGACGAAGAAGTCTGACCATCTGGAAGGTGGGCGACCACGCGGTCTTTTGACATCCCGTGGAATCCAGTCAGTAACAGCTCTAGTCCAGCGGTCGTCTTTAAATCTCATTACGTGACCAACCCATCTGATTTTCGACACCTTGGCATATGAGACAGCGTCCCTGATTCTTGATCGTCGACGGATGTCAGAACTCCGGATTCTCTCTCTCATTTGAGTGAAACGTGATATTCCAAACATAGCTCTTTCTATTCTTCTTTGGGAAACCTGAATAGCATTCTCATCTTGTTTGTGTAGGGCCCAGGTCTCTGAGGCATATGTTAATGCAGGAAGAACAGTGGAATCAAAGAGATGTGCCTGGAGCCGGAGGTTCTTCGTCCTCTTAGCTATTTCTTCGACGTTCTTGAAGGCGTTCCAAGCTGCTCTCTTCCTCCTGCGCACCTCGGGTGCCAGGTCATTTGTCATGTTGACCTCTCGACCTAGGTACACATAGCTGTTGCATTTGGAGATGGTCGTTCTGTTGAGAGCGAATGGAGCATCTGGAACGAGGCTGTTTCTCATAAACATTGTCTTCGTAAGATTCAGCTGTAGTCCTACCTTTCCACACTCACGGTCAAAGTCGGCCAGCATTTGTGCCGCTTGGCTGATGTTTGGTGTTATTAAAACAATGTCATCAGTAAAGCGGAGGTGGTGTAGTTGCCAACCATCTATCTTCACTCCCATTCCTTCCCATTCCAGTCGTCACATGATGTTCTCGAGGGTGGCACTGAAGAGTTTTGGTGAAATGGTATCACCCTGCCGCACCCTTCTCTTGACATCAACGATCACTTCTTTGTAGAATGGTGAGATCCTGGTAGTGAATCCGCAATACAGCTCACGGAGGATCCTGATGTATTGGGCTTGAATGCCCTGATTGGCTAGGGCTTCAATGACCGCTTCTGTCTCAACAGAATCAAAGGCCTTCTTTAAATCAATGAACGTTAAGCAGAGCGGCATCTTGAACTCCTGAGAAACCTCAATGAGCTTGGTTATCGTGTGGATATGGTCGATGGTGCTGAATCCTTTGCAGAACTCGGCTTGCTTGCATGGTTGTCCTTCATCTAGTGTTCTGCCAATCCTATTCAGGATGACTCGAGTGAACAACTTGTAGATGACAGACAATAGGCAGATCGGGCGATAGTTGCCAATGTCATGGATGTCTCCCTTCTTGAACAGTAGTACGGTCCTGCTGGTTTTCCATTGGGACGGAACCTTGCATTCAGACAGGTAGCGAGTGAAGAGCCGAGCTAGTGTATTGATGAGTACTGATGGTAGGTTCTTCAGGTGTTCAGGTCTGACCTTGTCTGGGCCGGGTGCTGTTTGTTTCTTTACAGACGAAATGGCATGTTGGATTTCGGAAGGGAGAATGTTGGGAACGACATATCCATCCTGTGGAATTTGGTATGTCGGGAAGTGGACATGGCTATCGAAGAGATTTGAGTAGAAGTCATGGATAATCTTCTCCATTGCCGTTCTGGAGGATGTGATGGATCCATCAGGACGTCGGAGGGCAGTCATCTTGGTCTTATAGTTGGCGAAGGACAGGCGGGCGTTACGAATACTTTCCCCGGCTTCTGCCGCATCTACCAGTACTTATGCTCTTCTCTCTTTGAGGTCTTCCTTGATCGCATCTCTGCACTGCTTTGCGAGCTTGGACGTTAGCTTGCGGTTGCCTGAGGCATGCGCCAAACCACGCTGGCGAATTAGCTCAAGAGTTTTCGAAGATAGGTGATTTTTTGTGGCCATCTCTCTCTTGGTGTTCCTCGAACATTCATGGAGGTGCTGAACCAGTCGATCGTATTCCTCGTCAATGTTGTCAACAATGGCATCTTCCCATGTTGCCGCGATAGTACCAAAGAGTTCCCAGTTGGTGGTCATTCTGGGAGTTCTCTTTTTGAACTTTGCAGCCCTTTCTCCCCGCTCTGTGAAGTAGAATTTTGCACAAAGGAGACGGTGATCCGATCCCGTTCGAAATTTTGGGACAACAGCGACATCAGTCAGGCAAAATTGTCGATTGAATATGATGTGGTCTATTTCGTTGTGGAATCGTCCACCGGGAGACTCCCATGTCCATCGTTTAGATTCTGCCTTCTGGAACTGTGAGTTACCATGAATGGTCTTGGTCGACATGATGAACTCAGACATTATTACTCATAATTATTTTATAATTTATTCTTTTTTTATTATTAGTGAAACACCATGAGGTACAGTTGTAGACTTACAAGTTGTTGTGCTTGGGTTTCAGTTATACAATGATCGAGTACCCATCCCACCACCAGTGCCCATTCTCTACCCCCACCAATCCCAGTATCCCTCCCACACCCCCATCCACCATCCCACCCTGCCTCTGTGGCAGGGCACTCTCTTTTGTTCTCTCTCTCCTTTTGGGTGCTGTGGTCTGCAGAAGAGACATTGGGTGGCAATCATGTTCGGTCCATAGACTACTTTCAGCAGGCATCTCCCATCCTGGGCAGATCTTCCCAGCACCCTTTATTTGGTGTTCCCTTCTCTATCTGAGCTGCCCTTACCCTTAGAGTGTGCAGCTGGCCTTTAAGCCATTCAGTGAACAACCTGGTATTTATCACAGCTGTTCTTGGGTGTTAGTCTCTTATTTTGTTACTTTATGTTCCCCAGATGAATGCAATCTTTCTATGTCTATCCCTCTCTTTCTGACTCATTTCGCTTAACATGATACTTTCCATGTAGTACCACCTGTATGTAAATTTCATGACTTCATTTTTCCTAACAGCTACATAGTACTCCATTGTGTAGATGTACCAGAGTTTCTTTAACCAGTCTAGCTTATTGCTTTTAAAACAAGTTTTAATACCTTTTGTTGCCAATCCTTTGAAAAAATTTTTTTTCTCGTCTTATTTATTTATTTATTTATTTATTTTTACCTCTGACTATTCTTGTTTAATCTTCTTGCCTAAGAACTGGCATCCTTGTTTGGAGGATCCTCCCAGGAGGGAAGATGCATATTGAAAGTAGACTAGGGACTGAACATGTTTGCCACTCAAAGCCTCTTTTGCAGACGACAACACCCAAAAGGAGAGAGAGAACACAAGGGATCGCCCTGCCATAGAGGCAGGGTGGGATGGGAGGGATGGGGGTGGGAGGGATATTATTCATGGTGGTGGAAAATAGGCACTGGTGGAGGGATGGGTATCTGATCATTGTATAATTGAAACCCAAGCACAAAAAATTGTAAATCTACAACTGTACCTCATGGTGTTTAAAAAAAATTTTCAGAATTTCAAAATCACGTGGCCCTACTGCAGCCACGCGACATCATGTTATTCATAACCAGAAATAGAACACAAATTGTCTACTGTTGCCTTTTCAGCAGATCTGAGTGTTGAGGTAAAATCTCAAATAATAATAGTGGGTTTGGTGTCAAAATATTGAATGTGATAAAAGTAGAGAGAGAGTAATATGGAAATCATCTGCCCCACAGGTAGGGGGAGGGTGTGGGATGGGGGTACACTGGGGTTTTTGGTAGTGGAGAATGGGCACTGGTGAAGGTATGGGTGTTTCATTGTATGACCGAGACTTAGACCCGAAAGCTTTGTAACTGCTCTCATGGTGATTCAATAAATAAAATTATAAAAAAAAAAAAGAACTGGCATCCTTTTCTTTGCTTAACTCATTAGACCACTGAAAGACACAACTTTTTATATTATGCAAATTTGTGGTAAAGTTATTCCTTGATGTTGATTTTACTTTATTTTTCTAAGTAGTTAATGTTTACACATCAAAAAGCCATTACTTTTTTTAATACACTGATATTATTTCAGCATCCTTTTAAAAATATCTTGTTTAGTAGCAATTTTTTGGTTGAAATTTTGGTGTTCATATAGTCCAGCAGTACCACTCCTAGATACTTATGTGACTGGTAGGAAAACAACTGATTCAAATGGCTATTTTCATTTTTATTTCTTTGTATTAGCATTAGCTCCAGAAACTAAATAAATGCCATCATGGAACCACCTAAGTGTTCCAGGACATATAACTGGGTAAAGAAGCTGTTGAATAAATATTCAGTATAATACTGCACACACTGAAGCGAAATATATCGGTTGTGACAGCATGGATGGAACTTGAGGTGATGATGCTAAGTGGAAAATTAAGCCAGTCAACAAAGATGGTTTTACTTTAAGATGGACTATAAATAACCACAGCAAATGGACTGGCAAAATTTTCAGACTTGAGCAAACTATCGTGGTTCCTGGAGATGAATGGGAAGACTGGGGAGGAATGAATAGAGAGTTCATGTTGGTAGCGGTGAGACAGTAGGATTTAAAAAAATATCTGACTACCTCTGCATCTCTGAAACCATCTCAGTTGGTTCAGTTTTAAATTATTTTGATATATTGTGAAATTCATTTTTACTAATGACATCTTAGCCTCAACGAAACTGGTTTATAATCTTTTTTATTATATTCATTGGGTGTCCTATCAAAATGATTATGATTTCATAAAATGGGCTGTGAAGTTTTTCACCTTTTTCTGCTGCCTGAAACATTATAACTAAGGAGTTATCTCTTCTTTGAAAGATTGGGAAAATATGTCCCTAACACATGAGTCTTTTATTAATTACCATTTTAATGTCTTGTATTGCAGTTTCTTACTGATTCTGGATCCAGTTCTTGTAGTATATGCCTCCAAAGAACAGTCCATTTTAGTTAGAGCTGTGATTTGTTGGTTTGAGGCCGCACAGGATATTTTCTGTCAATGAAGTACAGCACCTTTGGCACAGTGGTAGGGCGTTTGCCTTGCACGCAGCCAACATAGCTGACCCGAGTTCGATTCCTCCGCCCCTCTCGGAGATCCCGGCAAGCTACTGAGAGTATCTCGCCCGCACGGCAGAGCCTGGCAAGCTCCCCGTGACGTATTCGATATGCCAGACACAGTAACAACAAAGTCTCCAATGGAGACGTTACTGGGCCCGCTCGAGCAAATCGATGAACAACGGGAGGGCCTTTACTTTTTACTTTTTAATGAATCAATCCAGGCAGTGGGTATCAATGGCTGTTATCTCACAAATGTAGAGAATGGATCTTGATGGGAGCATCTGTGACATAACTCATAGATATGAAATGGTACTTCTAGATATTAAGTGGTACTGCTACAGGAAGTCAACAAAATTCAGAGTACAGGCAAGCTATAGAACAAAAGATACTGTAGGACAAAAGATACCGTTGGTTCATTAACACCAACAAAGCTGCAGGACAAATTAAAATTATTTTTCTCCTCTTTGGACCTTAAATATTTATAATTTTCAGTCATGGGTAAGGTAGACTTCATGCTTTGCATGGGTATGTCTCTGGGTTTAATTATAAGCACCACAAAAGAAAAAAGAAGGAAAGACAACATTAAAAATTACAATTTTGAACTGTTTTTTACTGTCACTGTGGCCAGACAGGTTCTACTTTTTGCAAAGTATTGACTCCAGAATAGATTTTAGACTATAATTAGTTTTTATACATGCCCCAAGGACATTTGAAAAGATTATATGTTCTCTATTTCTTAGGTACAAAAACCATTTATTTTTGTTCAAGTGTTTTATGACCTTTGCAATATTTGATTATATGATCTGTCATTTTAAAAGAAGTATTCAGTTTTAGTGACTGTAATGTTTTTGCTTTTAACATAAGCATGAATGTTTGGCTTTTAACAGGTACTTAAATATTTCTGTTTCATGTTATTAGGGGCATAAAGTTTTCGCTTTCTGTGTGGGCAATTGAAAATATTGCTAATATAAAGCAACCTTTGATTTTCAATTCTGTATTGTCTATTGTTTGTATTGGCAAATCTAAGTTTTTTAAAAATTTTTATTAGTGAGACATCATGAGGTACAGTTATAGACTTACAAATTTTGTGCTTGGGTTTCAATTATACAATGATCAAATACCCATCCCTCCACTAGTGCCCATTTCCCACCACCACGAATCCCAGTGTCCCTCCCACCCCGCAACTCCCCCATTCCACCCTGCCTCTGTGGCAGGGCATTCCACTTTGTACTCTCTCTTCTTTTGGGTGTTGTGGTTTGCAAAAGAGGCAATGAGTGGCAATTATGTTTGGTCTATAGTCTACTTTCAGCATGCTTTATCATTATGATTGCATTCTTATGCATACCTTTGTAGTCTACCCATTACCTTTTTGTGTCAGTTTCAAAACCCGGTTATGTTCAGACACCCATCCCTCCACCAGTGCCCATTCCCCACCACCAATGCCCCTGGTATAACCCCCCTACCTTTTCCCACCCTCCCACTGCCTCCATAACAGACAATACTCCCCATCCTCTCTCTACTTTTGGGCATTATGGTTTGCAATACAGATACTGAGGGGTCATCATGTCTGGTCCATTATCTACTTTCAGCACACATCTCCCATCCCGACCGATTTGGTTCTGTGTATTTTTTACTCTTGACAGAAAAATTAATTGTTAGTGATTTCTGACACAAGGTAATGACTCCCTTTCTATTTAATACTTACCCACTGATGCTCAGGGGTTGCTTCTGTCCCTGCACTAAGGAATTTTTCCTGGCAGTGGCACCATAAGGGAATAAAGGAATCGAACCTGAGTCAGCCATGTGCAGGGCAAACACAGGAGCTATTGCATTTTCTCTCCATACCTTCCTTATGTTTTGCTAAGTGAAAGTTTTTCATGTTCTTGTTACTTTTGAGCCATGCCCCATAGGGCTCAGGGTTACCCATGATTCAGTGCTCAGTATGAACATCTTGCACTGTTTGCAGGAAATATGTAGAATCTGGGTCTCCTACATGCAGAGAATGTGCTCCAGGCATTTGATTCACCTCCTCAGCCCATATTAAACCAATTTTATATTATTGGGTTATTTCTATATCATACTCTTAGTTTGTTTTGATAATTCCTCTTACATTTATATAAGCCAAGTTAAACACTTTTTTAAAATTAATTTTTATTAGTGAGACACAATGAGGTACAGTTATAGACTTACAAATTTTGTGCTTGGGTCTCGATTATACAATGATCAAATACCCATCCCTCCACCAGTGCTCATTTTCCACCACCACGGATCCCAGTATCCCTCCCACTCCCATTCCCCCCATCCCACCCTGCCTCTGTGGCAGGGCATTCCCTTTTGTTCTCTTCCTCCTTTTGGGTGTTGTGGTCTGCAAGAGGCATTGAGTGGCAATCATGTTCGGTCCATAGTCTACTTTCAGCATGCATCTCCCATCCTGGGAGGATCCTCCAAACACCCTTTATTTGGTGCTCCCTTCTCTATCTGAGCTGCCCTTTCCCCTAGAATGCCCGGCTGGCCTCTAAGCCATGAAGTAATCCTCCTGGTACTTATCTCGGCTATTCTTGGGTATTAATCTCCTATTTTGTTACAAGCACTTTTTTTAAATTAGTGAATCACTGTGAGGTGGTTATAGACTTACAGACTTTCGTGTTTGCATTTCAGTCATACAACGATCGAGTACCCATCCCTCCACCAGTGCCCATTTTCCACCACCAATGATCCCAGTATCACTCCCACCACCCCCTCCCCATCTCCCCCACCCCACCCCGCCTCTGTGGCAGGGCATTCCCTTTTGCTCTCTCTTTCCTTTTGGGTGTTGTGGTTTGCAATAGAGGCACTAAGTGGCCATTGTGTTTGATCTATAGCCTACATTTGGCATGCATCTCCCAACCCGAGCAGGTCCTCCAAACACCCTTTACTTGGTGTTCCCTTCTCTATCTGAGCTACCTTTCACCCCAGCATTTGAGGCTGGTTCCCAAGTCTTGGAGTAAACCTCCTGATCCTTATTTCTACTATTCTTGGGTGTTAGTCTACCATTCTGATACTTTATATTCCACATATGAGTGCAATCTTTCTATGGCTGTCCCTCTCTTTCTTACTCATTTCACTTAACATGATATTTTCCATGTTGATTTTAAGCATGTTTTTAATAAAAATTTCAAAATGGTCAACACTTGTGTGTCTTCTTCTGAAAATATCAATCAATCAATCTATCTATCTATCTATCTATCCCCCCTGGCTTTCTATTTTTTTTGTTAGTTTGGTGATCTTAGTTTTATTTCTAAGTACAACACTTTAACCTTTGATTACGTTTCAAAAGCTGTACCCTTGATTTATGTAGGCAATAATTTAAGTGTGCAAATCTGAATTTAAAATTATGGTAGCTGCCTACTTAATGTCTGTTTTCTCTGAACCAGTTTCTATGTTTATGCTGACCTTTCTCTTCTGTGGTTTTGTTATTGCTCCAAAATTTCTTTTTATTTTTTATTATTTTCCAGTACTAGTGAATTTTTTTTGAAAATTTTTTTTAATATATGTTTGCTGTTATTTTAACAAGATTTTAGGAGGGAAGTAAGACATATACCTGTGATTATTTTATGATTTCAAGTCACAGGCTTTATGTGCTTTCTGTAATTTCAAAGGCTATATAATACTGGATGAACAGTTATAAGAAAAACATGTTCCCTTTTCTGGAGTACGTAAGAAAGTATTGTTCTTATATGAGAATAAGAAAAAAATATTCTGCAGCCCCCTGTCTTCCCTTTATTCCCCACCCTGCCCCAATCAAAACAGAAAACACTGAGTGGAAAAAGAAAAGAGTGTTGTTCTTATCTTCTATTTCGGCAAGGAGGGATGGTCTCTGTGCCCATTGAACCCTGAGCCACCTAGATCCCTATGGGGCATCATTATTTTGTGTAACAGTTTCATTGTAAATAACTGATATACCTCTTTGCTTATCTCGTATCCTTTGTTCTGCCCTCCCCTCTCCCTCCGTTCTCTCTCCCCCCCCAGTATAGAAGTTCAGCTATACTGCTGAGGAAGTTTTCTATAAACAGCATTGCTGGTTCATGGCATTTGTGAGAATTTCCAGGGCATTACATTTTTATGGCTAGAGCAATAGCACAGCAGTAGGGCGTTTGCCTAACACGCGGTTGACCTGATCGGCCCAGGCTCAATTCCTCCACCCCTCTTGGAGAGCCCAGCAAGCTTCCAAGAGTATCTCGTCCGCAGGGCAAAGCCTGGCAAGCTACCTGTGATGTATTCGATATGTCAAACACAGTAACAAAAAGTCTCACAATGGAGACGTTACTGGTGCCCGCTCGAGCAAATCGATGAACAATGGGAGGACAGTGCTACAGTGCCACATTTTTATAAAAAAAAATCTAGGCACCATGATTAATAATATTGTTAATGAGAGAGTTTCATGCTTACAACATTCCAACTCCCCACTCTCCACAGGGTGTACCCCTTTTCACCCCACACTCCTCTTCCCTCCTCCCTTGAGAGTTCTCTAGACCATTCTCCATCTCTGTTGCCTTTGGCCATAAGTTATTCCCTTCCAGCGAGGGAGATCATTTTGTGTCTGTCCCTCTCCTTCTGATTCACTTCACCCAGCGTGATACTCGCCAGACCCACCCCCATAGCAGCAAATTGCAAGATTTTATTTTTTCCTTCTCTTTTAACCAAGTAGTGTTCCATTGCACGTACATACCATAGTTTCTTTCCCCAGTCATCTGTCCTTGGACATTTCCACCCCCCCACTCCAGATTCTGACGATCATGACAGTGCTGCAATGGACATAGGCAAGCACATGTCTTTTCTGACATGTGGGGGCCTTTGGCATCTATCCCAAGGACTCAAAATTTCTATTGTTACCCAGGTCACTTCTTCACAACAGGCAACCCCTGACTAAAGTTAAGCATCACTAATGAGCCTGTGCGTCTCCAAGGGGCACAGATGGGTTTGTATTCCAATATGGACGTTCTGGGCTGGAATAGTACAGTGGTAGGGCATTTGCTTTGCACGCAGCCGGCCTGGCTGACCTGGGTTCGATTCCCTCGCCCCTCTCGGAGAGTCCAGCAAGCTGCCGAGAGTATGCCAAATACAGTAACAACAAGTCTCACCATGGAGACGTTACTGGGCCCACTGGAGCAAATCCATGAACAATTGGAGGACAGTGCTAGAGTGGTATGGACATGCCAGGCTGCTTAGCAGATGGCCTCATGGTGCCTCTGACAGAGCCTACTGAAAAGGAGAAATTAACAGTGCAGGTGGTGTCAAACATTAAGTGAGAGGGTGTGGGCGGGAGTGAGTAATTCTGCTTTGGAATCTTTGAATCATAGTACAACAATGAAGGCTTTTAAATGGAAGGTATGAGAATAGTAGGTGCTATTTCGGTGGGAACTGAAATATCCAGAGAACTCAGCTTTTGCCCCCTGGCACCTGCCAAGTAGCACCTGCAGTTTCTCTGGCCTGAACTTAATGCAGAAAGAATTTAATGCCTACAGCACCACTTTCCTGCCGGCATGCTCTGAGCAGAGATCAGCCACGCTGAGGCTTACCTGCTCAGGCTGGGACAGTGGCGTATATGACCATTGCTTCTGCTCAACATGATAAGAATGTGGCTATTTTGATTTATTTTTTAACTTTTAACTTTTTAATTTTTTTTCAATTGAGATTTTGTGCTTTCTAATGCTGTTCACGATGGGTTCTCATGCACATAATTCCAACGCCACACCCACCACCAGTGTCCTCCCTCCCTCTCCCAAGGACCTTGTGACCTCCCCTCCCAAGCCCCCTAACCCCATCCAATTGTGTGGATCCGTTTCCCTGTTACATTCCCTTTGGACCTTTGTTGCTCCCTTGCTGTGTATCTGCCAGTTACCCCTGTGAGAGAGATCATTCTGTATCTGTCGTTTTCTGGCTTCAATCAATGTAATATCCTCTAGTTCCATCCCTGTTGCTGCAAATTGCATGATTTTATTCTTTCTTAGAGCTGCATAATGTTCCATTGTATATATAGACCATAAGTTCTGTTTTTCTTAAATTGAATCACTGCGAGATACAGATACAAAGTTTTCTTTCATGTTTGAGTTTCAGTCATACAGTGATCAAACACCCATCCCTTCACCAGTGCACATTCTCCACCACCAATGTCTTCAGTATCACTCCCATCCCAACCCTCCCCCTGCCTCTATGGTAGACAGTTTCTCCCATAATCTCTCTCTACTTTTGGGCATTATGGTTTGCAATACAGATACTGAGAGGCTATCACATTTGGTCCTTTATCTACTTTCAGCAGACATCTCCCATCCCAAATGATCCCTCCAGCTATCATTGACTTAGTGATCCCTTCTCTATCCCAGCTGCCTTCTCCCAAAGGCCATGAGGCAGACTTCCAACTATGGGTAAATATTCCTGATCCTTGTGTCTACTGTCCTCAGGGAGACACTCAGTCTTGATAGAGTTTAAACAATCTTTGGAGAACAGAGGTTGTTATAGTCATTCAGGTTGTGATAGTTTAGAGATGTAAAATTTATAACTGTGTATTTGACACCATGATGACTGGTATTTGAGCTGTATAGAACAGTATTCCACTGGGAGAATGTGAGAATAAATAAAATACTAGAAGTTTAGTTTTCTATTTATTTACTCTTATTTTTGTGGTGCTGAGAAATAAACTCAGGACCTTGTACATGCAAAACACATGTTCTACCATTGGACTACATCCCAAGCCTTCAATATAGTTTAAACTTCTTTCATTGTAGTTTCTTTTTTAAAATTTTTTTTATTAAAAATTTTTTTAATAGTGAGACATCATGAGGTACAGTTGCAGACTTACACATTTTTGTGCTTGGGTTTCAATTATACAATGATCAAATACCCATCCCTCCACTGGTGCCCATTTCCCACCACCACTGATCCCAGTATCCCTCCCACCCCCATCCCCCCTATCCCACCCTGCCTCTGTGGCAGGGCATTCCCTTTTGTTCTCTCTCTCTTATTGGGTGTTGTGGTTTGCAAAAGAGGCAATGGGTGACAATCATGTTTGGTCTATGGTCTACTTTCCGCATGCTTCTCCCATCCTGGGAGGATCCTCCCCACACCTTTATTTGGTGTTCCCTTCTTTATCTGTTAGCTTCTTTTTTTTTGTTTGTGTGTGTTTACTTTTTGGGCCACTCCTGGTGGTACTCAAAATTTACTTGGGTTCTGTATTCAGGGCTCATTCCTGGCTACTTCTGGGAACCATATGTGGCTACAGGGATTAAACTCAGGTTGACAGGGTACAAGGCAAGAGTCCTACCCACTGTGTCTGGCCACTTGCTTTAACTTCTATTTTTACATTCACTAATGTTCATAATGTATTAGTACAATGGTAGGGTGTATCTGTATCATATATAGATCAACTTCTATTTTGGAGACTGTTGGCTTGGAAGCTAGGTTTCCATTGTTCCTGTGATTTGGGAAGGAGGGACAAAAAAGTCATAGATCTCACAGCCTGTCAGAATACTCACAGTTTCACTGAGTGTTATTCCAACTTCATTATGCATGAGCTTTCTCCTTCTTGTGGCTTTCAATAACAGGAGAAGCACATTTAAATGTTCCCGCCCCAGTCTTCCTTTCAAAATTGATTGAAGTACAGGCAAGATGAAATATCTCTCTGTGTTCACTCTCTTTTTATTTTTTTAAATTTTCCTGTGATTTGGAACTGGGGGTGGGGGGGAGAAATCAAAGGCCATATTTTAACCTTCTTTTTTGAAAAATTTTAGCACAGAATTAGGAGACAAGGCTCAAGCCAATCCTTTCCCCCGTCCCTCTTTTCAGTTCCCCCTTAAAAGAATGGTATCGGGAACATAGAGGAGATACACCTAACATTGCCGCCATGTAAGAGCAGCATTCAGACGAGATAGAGTGCATTCAGGGTGGTATGGCAGTTGGGATAGAGAAGGGACCACTAAGTCAATGATTGTTGTAGCGATCTCTTGGGATGGGAGATGTGTGCTGAAAGTAGACAAAGAACCAAACATGATTGCCTCTCAGTATCTGTACTGTAAACCAAAATGCCCCAAAGGAGAGAGAGGGAGGGAGAAAGGGAGAGAGAGAGAGAGAGAGAGAGAGAGAGAGAGAGAGAGAGAGAGAGAGAAGGTAAGTGTCTGCCATAGAGGTGTTAAACTGAGCCGAGATCTTGCTAGAGAAATCACATAAAGACAAATCGCGATGCAGTGAGCATATGGTCTTTATTAGCTAGCTCGAGCTAGGGCTCCCATCCAGCTCACCGACACAGCGGCTTTCTCAGAGTGAGCGAGTGGCCCCCAAGCCTCAAAAGTGAGGGGTTTTTATACGATAACATTATATAACAGGGGCCGTCTGTAGACCACCCTTTTGGCCGAAGTCTGAGAGTCTTTCCACTAGTTGTACTTAGCTGATTGGTTATAAGTTGGAGTTACATAAAGGTTACATAAGGGGGACTTTTATTTATTTATTTATTTTTTACCTGTATCTTATTGGTAACTCTAGTTGACCTCACCATGGCTATGTCACTTTGAGGAAATCATGACTCAATTCCAGGAATCTGCACCAGGAATTCTGGAACCGAGATCTAGAATCTGGAATCTAGATCAAGTTCTTCTAGCTCTTCAATCGAGCCTGTCATGGCTCTGCCGTTGCTTCTCTATCTCTCAGAGGCAGGGGGTGGGATGGGGGTGGTGGGAGGGATACTGGGGATATTGGTGGTGGGAAAGCTACATCAGTGGAGGGATGGATGTTCGATCATTGTATGACTGAAACCCAATCATGAAAGCTTTGTAACTGTATCTGAGGGTGATTCAATACACATTTTTTTTAAAGCAACGTTCAGAAGGTGGGAGGGAAACTTCTTTGCAGTGTATTGGGATGTTTCTCCATCATTATATTTTCCTGTATCTTTATATAGGGAGACCGGAATAGCATTCTCATCTTGTTTGCGTAGGGCCCAGGTCTCTGAGGCGTATGTTAATGCAGGAAGAACAGTGGAATCAAAGACATGTGCCCGGAATTGAAAGAGCTATGCTTGGAGTATCACATTTCACTCAAATGAGAGAAAGAATCCGGAGTTTCGACCTCCTTCAACAATCAGGAATCAGGGACGCTGTCTTGTTTGCCAAGGCATCAAAAATCAGATGGGCTGGTCACGTAATGAGATTTAGAGATGACCGCTGGACTAGAGTCGTTACCGACTGGATTCCAAGGGATGTCAAAAGACTGCGTGGCCGCCCACCTACCAGATGGTCAGACTTCTTCATCAAGATCATGAAGGATCGGTTTGAGGCTCTTCATGTTCCTGGAACGAATAGACGCCATTGGGCTACACTAGCACGCAACAGGGACAAATGGAGACGTTACTGGCGCCCGCTCGAGCAAATCGACGATTAACGGGAAGTCAAATGGTCAAGTGATCTTTATATAGAGGCTCAACTAAGTCTTTCTTTCCCCCACCCCACTTTTTTTTTGGTATTCCACAAATGAGTGCAATCATTCTGTTCCTCCCTCTCCTTCGGACTCATTTCACTCAGCATGATGATACTCTCCGTGTCCATCTATCTATAAGCAAATTTCATGACTTCATTTCTCCTAACAGCTGCATAGTGTTCCTTGTGTAGATGTACCATAGTTTCTTTATCCACTCATCTTTCCCTCCAGGGATCAAATAAATCTTTCTTAACTTGTAGTTTTTCCACTGCATGGATTTACTCTGATATAATTTAGCCACTTTCTAATTCAACACTCAAACTTCTTCCTATGTAACTTCTTTTAAAATTGAGGTTCTGTGACTTCAGTGATGGTTTCTTATAGACATAATCCCAATACCATTGTATGTAACTTCTAACACTCCCCTAGGGAACTTTCATAGAAAGTATGTGTAAGTCTATATACATCAAAATGTATGTATGATTTTATATAAATATATAAATATATTTTCAAATGTATGATTTAGATCCCATAGGACTGTATCAATATATTCCTCCCCCACAATTTTCCTTTTGCTTTTTTTTTTTTAAAGATTATGTTATTTAGATTTTATAAACCAAAGGGGCATTAACATTTTGGGTTGTACACTTAGAAAAATAATGAGGGATAGTAAGCTTCTTAAAGAGAACGTTTTACAAACATTATCAAAGTTCAGGCCCAGCCCACTGTTGTATTGCATTCTAAAGGAACTCTCAGCTTTGGGTCATCACAGAAGCCAAAGAGCGCCTTCAGGGAGTGTGGGTTGGAGTGAACTCCGACTGCTCCATCAAACAGGCTAATTAGTGAGGAAACAGCAAAAAGCTTCAGCTAAGAGACTCATCATCCACTGATGACAGTGAAGTAGAGTAAGTCTTCGAGATCAACCCTGTTTCTTGGCTGGGTTTTGCTGTGAGTGGGATTCATTGATTAGATTTCATATACAGCTTAGTCAGGGACTTTGGGAACGGAAACGTTTTTATTTTTAGGACTACAGTCATGCTCAGGGCTGACTCCTGACTCTGTGCTCAGGGTTTACTCCTGGTGGAATTTGGAACCATAAGTGGTGCTAGGGATCGAACCCAGGTTGGCCTTGTGCAAGGCAAGCATCCTATCTGATCTACTGTGGGACCTGATTCTTAATATTTATAAGCATTAGAGAAAAATTATCAGGCATCTTAACCATAGTTAACTATATCTATTTCATGGAGTTGGGTCAAGTCTCATATTCCATGGAGATACACCATTGTCTAGCACATTGACACTCTGTCATGCCATTTTCTTGCTGCCTGGGGTATTAGCAAGTATGGAATGGTGATAGACTTGAGTCTGAAGATCAAGTGGCAATTCTAAGAGGCACAGAAATATGAGATACAAATGAAATAAAAATGTAATGTTGTGATATGGATTGTTAGATATAAAACTATAAAGGCCAAGGTATAAAATATTATATATGACATACGTAAAGATGCAATATAGCTGGCTACACAGAGGTCGTGCTACTCAGATTGGGCTCTTGCACTATTATTACGATTTAAAATTTTATTACTACGTTGATCATAAAGTTCCAGAGAGTTGGACTCGTTTATATTCTCTAAACATTTCTTGTCCTGCTCTTTCATCAGATTCCACTCTTAAAATTCACTGCATGGTCTCGCCAGACAAGAAGCAAAGGTTCTGTACTGCTACAGTCTAGTTAAAAAGACAGGGAGCTCACACTTCCCTCCTCTTCCTCTTAGAGTGTCAGTATGATTTTAAAGCCTCCCACACGCCTTTCTAACCTCCAAGACATTTTCAAGTTTGATAATGTATTTTTTTTCAAGTCAGCTAATTTTCAGGTCATAAAAATCTGGAATCCTGCAGACTTTGAAAAGGAATGTGAACAATGACAATTAGTCTGACTGTGTTCTATGTAAAACTCACATGTGTCATGATTGCAGAATTGGTATTAATACCCACTTTTCAGAAGCATTAAAATAAACATGTTTGGAAGTGATACTAGTTACAAAAACCCCCCAAACATACCCCCCCAAAAAATCAGGAAGAATAAGAGGCACAATGAAAATATGATGAGAATCAGAGGCCATGCATTTTTTTTGGTCTTCTTTGCTTTAATTAATTAATTATTTATTTAATGAAAGAGCTATGATTTACACAGGTTTAGGTAATTGTGTTTTAGGCATGTTCTTTATTTATTTAATTTTGCTTTTTGGGTCACACCTGGCGATGCACAGAGGTTACTCCTGGCTCATGCACTCAGGAATTACTCTGGCGGTGCTCAGGGGACCATATGGGATGCTGGGGATCGAACCTGGGTCAGCCGCATGCAAGGCAAACGCCCTACCTGCTGTGCTATCACTCCGGCCCCTGAGAGAGCTTTTGATGTGTGAGCTTGTCCACGCCTCTGTTTCAGATGGACAATACTCCATGCCACAAGGGCTTTTTGTAATCGTGAATGGAAATGTTGATTATTTGTTTTTTTGGGCCAGACCTGGTGGCGCTCAGTGTATACTCCTCACTCTGTGCTCGGGGATTGCTCTGGGTGCCGGGAATGGACCCTGGGTCAGCTGCATGCAAAGCTAAGTGCCTTACTTACCTCTCCAGCCCCAGGAAGCAGAATTATTGCGAGTGACATTGACCGACCACTAGATGCCCATGACTCGGTGGGTGATTTGGGGCTGTTGTTGTGGCAGCATCTGTAGCCTTGTGCCCTTGGGATGCATCTGACTTGTCATTGGTAGGGCAGAGTTTGGATCCTGTTGATGAGGGAAAGCAGAGGAAGGGGTTCTGGAGGGGTGGAATGAAGTGAAGGAGCTAGTGAAACGTTGCAAAGTGAATGGAGGGCTGACGGGGGCAGAGGAGCTCACTAGAGCAGGGTGGGGGGTGGGGGCAGCATCAGGTGTGTGGGGGTCATTGGTATCAATCTGAACTGGGGTCCTAGTGGAAAGGAGGAGGGTAGCTCCACACCCCGATGCCTCCCTCACAATTCTGGCTGCAGGGATAAAGGTGGTTATGGCAACTCAGCCCATCACAAACCAAATCAGCAGCAATATGTACAAATACAGCAAGGCTGAACCCCCTTCAGAAACACCCATGATAGCGTTAGAAGCCACGGCCATTTGTCACTCTCCCCTCTGGAGAAACACAGAGCTGCACAGATTATTGTTATTATTTTTAATAACCACTCACAAATGAACTAATTGCGACTTTTTTTTGTTATAAGCTTTCATATTTGGGTTACAATCACACAATGATCAAACAGCCATCCCTCCACCAGTGCACATTCCCCACCACCAATATCCCCAGTATACCCCCCTTTCCCACCCTCCCCCTGCCTCCATGGCAGACAGTATTCCCCATACTCTCTCTCTACTTTTGGGCATTATGGTTTGTAATACAGACCCTGAGAGGTTATCATGTTTGGTCCTTTATCTACTTTCTGCACACATCTCCCATCCCGACCGATTCCTCCAGCCATCTTTTTCTTAGTGATCCCTTCTCTATTCCAGCTGCCTTCTCCCCTTTGCTCATGAGGCAGGCTTCCAGCTATGGAGCAATCTATCTGTCCCGTGTCTCTACTGTCCTTAGGTGTCAGCCTCATGTTATGTTGTTTTATACTCCACAAATGAGTGCAGTCCTTGTATGTCCTTCTCTTTCTGACTCATTTCACTTAGCATGATACTCTCCATGTCTATCTATTTATAAGCAAAGTTCAAGACTTCATCTCTTCTGACAGCTGTATACTATTCCATTGTGTAGATGTACCAAAGTTTCTCTAACCAGTCATCTGTTCTAGGGCACTTAGGTTGTTTCCAGGTTTTGGCTATTGTGAACAGTGCTTAATTGCGACAATTCTTAAACCTGTTTCCCCCCTCTAGCTTGTCATTATCTCCAGTTGTCAAAACAGGGAGAATAGATGGTCTCGATTTCTCTCAGATGTTTGTGGATGAATATTTTTTGCCCCATAACCCCCCCTCCCCCGAAAAAAAAAATAAAAAATCTCAGGAGACTGAGAGCACCAGCTTCTCTGTTTGTTGCTCTGAAACATCTTTTTGTTTGTTTCAGAACATTATTGAGGTGTTTAGGATTGCTTTCTTCCTTCTCTGAGCTGCAGAATTCAGTGGGTCACTGGAAGCATGGGGTAATGTTTTCTGCAGACGCTTGACCCTCTGAGGGCTGGGGAAGGACCCTGGACAGTGCACGCTCAATGTCCTCCAGGTGACTCGTGCAGGCATGCGGGGTAAAAGGGCGTGATTGCCACTCAATGCCTCTTTTGCAAACCACAACACCCAAAAGGAGAGAGAGAACAGAGGGGAATGCCCTGCTACAGAGGCAGGGAGGTATGGGGGGATGGGGGTGGGGGGGATACTGGGATCTGTGGTGGTGGGAAATGGGCACTGGTGGAGGGATGGGTATTTGATCTGTTTGATCATTGTATAATTGAAACCCAAGCACAAAATTTGTAAGTCTACAACTGTACCTCATGGTGTCTCACTAATAAAAATAAAAGGGCGTGAGGAAGAGTCTTTTTGGTGGCTCAGGGCTGAACATGAAAGGGAGAGTTCTATTCTAAGTTCTTTCGGGTCTTTCTCTCTAACCTCGTTTCTTTCCTCTTCGGTGCAAACCTTGAGACAGAGTGTGATGACAGAACGATCTCAGGGCACAGGATGGGTTCTGCACTTGAGTCCTGAGAATGGCCTCATGTTCAAAGCCATGGGCTGCACGGACAGAGAGAGGCTAAGTCGATCCTGGGTACCAGTTCTCCACCTGTGAGAAGGCCCCAAGATGCAGGGTTTGAGTGAGGATGTTCAGAGAGGGCCTGGGAGCAGAACATAGAGCCGGTGCAAGGGCTGCGTGCTGTCCCATCGACTCTGTGGCTGAAGAGGAAAGGTGATGTTGCAGTTGGGAGGAGCAGGGAAGCCTTCATGGTATCTCAGTCTCAAGGAGCAGAAGTGGAAGGAGGAACTGAAGACCTAGCCATGTCTTAGAAAACGGGAGGCAGGTTTTAGACATGGAGATGAGGAGGATGGTATGTTTTTTGTGCATTTCCACCAAACCCAACCCAACCCAACCCAACCCAACCCAACCCAACCCTACCAACAAACCCATGTGTAAGAGATCGAAATGAATCAGAGGAGAAGGACAGACATAGAATGGCTGCACTCATTTGTGGAAATTAGAAAAAAAAACAATGTGAGACTGCTACCCAAGTAGAAGTAAGGGCCAGGAGGATTGGTCCAGGGTTGGAAGCCTGCCTCAAGGGCTGGGGGAGAGCGTAGTTGGGATAAAGAAGGGACCATTTTTTTTTTTTTTTTCCCCTTTATTTTATTTTATTTTTTTTAAAGTTGTAGATTTACAATTTTTTGTGCTTTGGTTTCAATTATACAATGATCAGATACCCATCCCTCCACCAGTGCCCATTTTCCACCACCATGGATAATATCCCTCCCACCCCCATCCCCCCATCCCCCCGTCTCTGTGGCAGGGCAATCCCCTGTGTTCTCTCTCTCCTTTTGGGTGTTGTGGTCTGCAAAAGAGGCATTGAGTGGCAAACATGTTCAGTCCATAGTCTACTTTCGACATGCATCTCCCCTCCTGGGAGGATCCTCCAAACATCCTTTATTTGGTGCTCCCAAGAAGGGACCATTATTAATGGTGGTTGGTGGGATCGCTCTGGTTGGGAGATACGTGCTGAAAGTAGGTTAAGGACCAAACACAATGGCTGTATTGTAGCTGTAATGCAGAGAGAGAGAGAGAGAAGAGAGAGAGAGAGAGAGACAGAGAGAGAGACAGAGAGAGAGAGAGACAGAGAGAGAGACAGAGAGAGAGCACATGTCATAGAGGTAGGCTGAGGCTTGGGGGGAGGGAAACTGGGGACATGTGGGAAATGTACACTGGCGGAGGGATGGGTGTTGGAACCTTACATGAACTGAAACCTGATCTTGAACAGCTTTGTAACTGTATATCTTGTGGTGATTCAATTAAAAGGAAAAGGTAGCAAACAGGTAAGTGGCAAAGGGGGGAAACCAAGGATTTGGGGGAGTTTTTCTGAGCGAGTTTCTGCTTGTAGGTCCTTCCTGCAAAATAGTGTTGACATATTTATTGCTTCTGCAAATCAGTTTTCTACAGGGCAGAGAGACTGCAAAAGTTCAGACATTTTCCTAATCCATCTCGCCAGGATCAGTATTCCTGGCTCTTAGGAATGGTTTCCCTCCCTCCCTCCCTCCCTCCCTCCCTCCCTCCCTCCCTCCCTCCCTCCCTCCCTTCTTTCCCTCCCTCCCTTTTCCCCTTCCTTCCTTCCTTCCTTCCTTCCTTCCTTCCTTCCTTCCTTCCTTCCTTCCCTCCCTCCCTCCCTCCGTCCCTTCCTTCCTTCCTTCCTTCCTTCTTTATCTCCCTCCCTCCCTCCCTCCCTCCCTCCCTCCCTCCCTCCCTCCTTTCCTTCCTTCCCAGTGCTAAGGTAAACTTCTGGCTATGCACTCAGGAATTACTTAGGGGCCTATATGGGAGGCCGGGTATAGACTGGGTGTGCCGTGGCCAAGGCAGGTGCCTTACCCGCTGTACTACCTATCCAGCCCCCATGACCTTGACTTTGACTTTACATTTCGTTGCGTCTATTTGTGGTGTTCTTCGCCCCACAGTACTATTGGCTTATGGAGAATGGCCTATGATTGTGTGCACGCCAGGAGACATTTTCTATTTATCTGCTTTCCCCTTTCCCTTCCTCTGGCATTCAGATTAAGGCCCAGTACTGACATAGACTTAAATTGAAAACTGTCAAAACATTTTTTTAGGATACAAAAATTTACAGCAATGTTTTAAGCTAAAAGAGTAGAGTAAGAATAAGAATAATTTTATTCTGTTGTACATGAAATGAGTTAAATGGTGATAATAGTAGACTAACACTTCTTTAATAAGCTATACTTATTAAAATATAGTTTTGCTATATACTTTTCTACATATCAGGAACTATACTTCGCCTGCCTTATTTCGTTTCATTTTCTCAGAAGACCTTGCACTCAATAATATTATCCCCCCTTTTTTTTCCCTGAGAAATCTTAAAACTAGGACATTAAAGGATGTTGATCAAAGTCAGATAACTTGCTTAACATGCTCATCTTGGAAGGAGTGATTGCTTCGGTAGCTCTAAAGGGCATTTGTAAGTAGCAATTTATTAGAAATGATTTTGGGACATTGGATTTAAGAAAAGCTAAAAATGGTTTGTGGCATAACCTCGTTGCCTAAATTGTTGGTTTTCAGACTTTGCGCGATTTAATATGCTTGCCGAGAAACCCTTTATTTCTATTGCAAAAGCTCATAATACATGCAGACTGCAAAGCTTTGCTTGAGTCTTCTGTAAGATGCTTATTGACTGAGCCATGGAAAATTCTGTTATTAAAGAAAAATTAAGCAGCGTCTTGTGTGGGTACGTTTTCTGTTCATCGCTGAGGTCAGGATAATGCTGGGTGGTTTTTCTGAGCTCTCCCTAAGGCCATGTCTGTGACTGACACCCAGGCAGGGAAGAAAAGGAATTGAGAGAGATGGTACAGGAAGAACAAATAATTTGTCAAACAACTTCCTCTATGCATAAAAAAGTGATTAATTAAGGTAAATTATGTTAAGTGTCTTACATTTACTATGAGAACTTCATTAAAGGTAATAAAGCTTTGATTAGCTTCCCATTCTAAGTAGAGTGTTTTGTAGATAAAATGCAGGGTGCCTTCCTCATTTCCTTTTGGAGGCCGGTCCGTAGTGATGGGGACCTATCCGTTCTCTTTAGTGGAAAATCATTTTAGACTGTGTTTCAAGAAGTTCCCAAACATCAATATCACAAAAGATTCTTTTTCGATTTTTGGGTCACACCCGGCGATGCTCAGGGGTTACTCCTGGCTCATGCACTCAGGAATCACTCCTGGTGGTGCTCGGGGGACCATATGGGATGCTGGGAATCGAACCTGTGTTGGCCATGTTGGCTGCATGCAAGGCAAACGCCCTACCCGCTGTGCTATCGCTCCAGGCCCTCACAAAAGATTTTTTTTGAAAAAAGTTTATTTATTTACTATTGCTTTTTGGGTCATACCTGACGATGCTCAGGGATTACTTCTGGCTCTGCACTCCTGGCGGTACATGGTGAGACCATATGGGATGCCAAGTATTGAACCCGAGTGGGCTGTGTGTAAGGCAAATGCCCTTCCTGCTGTACTATTGCTCTGGCCGCAACAAAGGATATTTTTTTGTAAGAGTGATCATAACACAACGCAGAATACTAACCACTATCCGATTGGAGGCCAGCCACACATGCTAGGGGAAAAGGCAGCTCAGTTAGAGAAGGGAGGGATACTGGGATCCATGGTGGTGGGAAATGGGCATTGGTGGAGGGAGGGGTATTTGATCATTGTATAATTGAAACCCAAGCACAAAATTTGTAAGTCTACAACTGTATCTCATGGTGTCTCACTAATAGAAATTAAAAAAAAAGAATGATCATAAGAGTCACGATTGATAATGATCGTAGTATCTTTCTGAGTCACCTGGGGGTTTGAGTGCACCTGTGTGATAACCTCATTGATTGTAAGGAAATAACGATCCTTATCTGATAGATCAGAAAGATGGCCATTTGCAAAGTGAGAAACAAAACCAAGGAAGTATATACAGAGTTGAGATTCAGCCCCCTGGTCTGTCTCAGTGTCCAGTTCCAGTCCCTGAAAATTTATGCAATATTGTGTTCTCTTCCTCTCCTTTCCTTCCCTAGCCACTATACAATTGCTCTGGCCCCAAATTTTTTTCCAGAAGATTTGTTTTGTTTTGTTTTGGGGTCACACTCAGTGATACTCAGGATTTACTCCTGGCTCTGCACTCAGGGGTCACTCCTGGTGCTGCCCAGGGCACCCTATGGGATGCTGGGAATTGTTCTCAGTCTGGTCAGGTGCAAGGCAAGCCCTCTGTTGTAGCATTGCTTGTCCTAGTTGAAATCTTTGACAGATTATGTCCTCTTAGCTCTGGAGCTGGTGTTCTGAGGTCAGGTGGCCAGTATGGTGGGATGTGGTATGCAGGTGCTGCTTGCTGGTGGTGTCCTTACATAGGAACTTGGAATGAGTGAGCGTGTGTGTGTGTGTGTGGGGGGGTATACTCCATCTTCTTTTCATTAGCTGCTACAGAGAGGACGTGCCTCCCTGTTCCACTATGATCCTTGGGTAGGGACCCAGGACTTGTTTCAGCCAGTGAGATTTGAAGGGAGCGAGAGAGAGTCTTTTCCAGATGCAAACAGCAAACAGGAATTCTTGACTTGCCACTTTCTAGGTTCATTTTTTCCCCCTCATTGTCTGGGGGACCAGCATCATTTGAGATGATAACTAACTGGGAGGTCTGGGGGGAGCCAGCATGAATGACAGCCATGGGGGTTTGAGGGGGAAAAATAGACCTTTGTTTTTATAAGTCAGGGAGATTTGGGGCTGGCTTGTTAGCAGAATATAACATAGCCGCACTCTGACAGATCTTAATTATGGAAAGAATGAGCAAACTTGT
Source organism: Sorex fumeus (assembly GCF_029834395.1). NCBI lineage: Eukaryota > Metazoa > Chordata > Mammalia > Eulipotyphla > Soricidae > Sorex > Sorex fumeus. The sequence goes on along the minus strand of NW_026606154.1, from coordinate 3,489,629 downwards.
CCCTTATAATTGGCGCAGAAGTGCAGTAGAGCTGTGATTACCCAAGTAGCTAATTTACATAGTTTTGCAACTCAAGCTTGTCAATATGTCCTTGCGGTGACCTTGAAATTCACAAGTTTAATATTATATTCTATTTCACAGTAGAGGGATTTCTAAATATAACTCTCATTAATGTCAGTGCTCCTTTGCATATTCGAATGACACTCTAGCCCTTGAAATTGTAAGTTTGAGTGAGAACAACACATGAAAGACAGATCAGATTCAGCCAGGCAGCATCTCCTGGGAGGACAGGAACTAATTTGAGTTTTGAATTTAGCCTTTTGATGTTCTATTATTCCCAACAATAGTAAGTAATTTTAAGTTGGAGAATTGAAGCTGCCTAGGCCTGTTCTATTCTCTCTCGTCTAGTCCACTCTTGTTATTCAAATGTGACTCTCATTCAATACTTTTATTTCTTGACAAATAGGTCTATAGACATGTACGTTGCTTTGTCCTGAATGTTAAACAGGAGAAAGAAAAAAGGTTCTTAGAACAGCAAATTTGTAGAAAGTGCGAAAAACTTCACATTGAGTGTCTCAAAAGTAAAGACATGCTTTAATCGTCTACTTGGTTTTTCACCTTCCTTTGGGTAATATTCCTTTTGTATTGATTTGACATTGATCTGGACTAATAAGAATACTAATGATCTACAATGTTAACCAATGTTTTGGGTTCTTTTGTCATTTATTTATTTATGTTTTTTTGGGTCACGCCCAGCGATGCACAGGGGTTACTCCTGGCTCATGCACTCAGGAATTGCTCCTGGCGGTGCTTGGGGGACCATATGGGATGCTGGGAATCGAACCGGGGTCGGCTGCGTGCAAGGCAAATGCCCTACCTGCTGTGCTATCGCTCCAGCCCCATTGTCTTTTATTTTTTTAAGGAAGAGGTTTTTTTTTTTTTAGGAAACACAATGAAGGGATAAATGTCATTGATCCATATATATTATATACATTCCATATATATTATATATACATAAATAATATATATTAAAGCCCCCCTAATAACCCTACAGCTCATCCCAGAGTAGCTAAGATAGAATGGGGCATGAATGCAGACTTTCTAAATTTTATTCCTTGTGTCCCAACAACCTTGAATTAAGTATCCAGCTGAAGTGGTCAGAGACTTCAGAATAAACTCCAGGATATACATGTAAGGCAAAAAAAAAATTCTCCAAGTGAAGTCATTACTGAAGTCATTAGTTGAACAGATATATGACTCCAAAGAGGGTTTCAACTTTCATGGCTTCAGCATTGTAGGATCCTCCCTCAGAGGGAGGTCACTACTTCACTCACAGTTGTATCTCTTCCCAGGAGTGACGGTCATCCACTAACTGGACAGTGTGAGGGTACGGGTGCCTCATTCTCTTGCCTCAATTCTTCTATTTTTTTTTCAATTGAACCATCATTACTGTCATCATCACTGTCCTCCCGTTGTTCATCGAATTGCTCGAGCAGGCCCAGTAACGTCTCCATTGGAGATTTTGTTGTTACTGTGTCTGGCATATCGAATACGTCACGGGGAGCTTGCCAGGCTCTGCCGTGCGGGTGAGATACTCTGGGTAGCTTGCTGAGCTCTCCGAGAGGGGCGGAGGAATCGAACTCGGGTCGGCCATGTTGGCTGCGTGCAAGGCAAAGGCCCTACCGCTATGCTATTGAACCATATTGAATTACAAAGTTACAAAGATATTTATAATTGAGTTTTAGGTAAATATTGTTCCAACACCCATCCCTCCACCAATGACCCCAGCCGCCCTATGTGGCAGGCACTTTTCCACCCTCATGGCCCTCATGTTCCCTTCCTTAACTTATCCTTCTCTCTGTGCCCCAGTGTCAAGCTTCCTACTAAAGACCAGTCCTTCTGCTCTTCATTGATGTTGCCAGTGGGCATTTGATATTTCTGTACTTTTTTTTTTATATGTGAGATTCTTGATACACCACATCTGACAGAGAGCATTCCAAGTCTGTTCCTCTCCCTCTGACTGATTTTACAGAAAATAAATATGCTACATGGGCTGGAGCGATAGCACAGCAGGTAGGGCGTTTGCCTTGTACGCAGCTGTCCCGGGTTCGATTCTTCTGCCCCTCTCGGAGAGCCTAGCAAGCTACCGAGAGTATCTCGCCCTCATGGCAAAACCTGGCAAGCTCTCCGTGACATATTCGATATGCCAAAAACAGTAACAACAAGTCTCACAATTTGTTGTGAGACATTACTGGTGCCTGCTCCAGCAAATCGATGAACAATGGGAGGACAGTGCTGCAGTGCAATATGATACATTCCAGATCCATCCACGTTGCAGGAAACTGCATGGCTTCATCTTTTCTTAAGGCTGTACATTGTTCCATGGTGTCTCTGGACCATGGTTTCTATATCCAGTCATCTGTGCGTATTTGAGTTGTTTCCATATTCGGGCTATTGTCTAGAGTGCTGCAATGGATGTCGGCGTGCAGATGCCTTTTCTGATTTGTGCCTCCATTCTTTTTTTTTGTTTGTTTGTTTTAAGTTTATTTTGTTTTTGATTTTTTAAATTTTATTTTTTAATGAATCACCATGAGGTACAGTTACAGATTTGCAAACTTTCGTGCTTACATTTCAGTCATACAATGTTCGAGTTCCCATCCTTCTACCAGTGCCCATTCTCCACCACTCATGATCCCATTTTCCTTCCCAATCCCATCCCAATCCTCCCACCCCGCCTCTATGGCAGGGCATTCCTTTTTGCTCTCTCTCTCTCTCTCTCTCTCCCTCCCCTTTTGGGTGTTGTGGTTTGTAATAGAGGTATTGAGTGGCCCTCATTCGGTCTATAGTCTACTTTCAGCATGCTTCTCCCATCCTCGGAGCCTTCTCTATGCGAGCTGCCTTTTCTCCCAACATGTGAGGCTTCGTGCCTCCATTGTTAATGACTCCGAAGACCCTGCCAGCTTCAGAACTCCCTGTGTACATTGGCTGAGAAGAACATATTCCAAGTCTGTAGCTTTCTTCCCATGACTCCATACTGCTTCCTTCACTCTCAGGGGGATGCGTGTCCCAGTGAGCTCCATATATGCAGTAGACATTCCAGGTTCTGCTTTCCTGAGAAAACTCTCGGTAGCTCTTTGCCTTACCTAAGGGTGAGGATTAAATGCCATGAATCCAGGCGGTAGCTCCTATTAGTAAAAAAAAATCATACTTTGGTTTTAATTCTATATGGAGTCATCATGCAATAACTACATCCTTATGCGTTTAGTCATTTGGTGCAGGACCATACCTGGCTGTGCTCAGGACTTATTACTGACTCTTTGCTCAGGGATCGCACCTGGTGGTTCTCAGGACCACATGGGTGCCTAGGATTGAACTGAGTTAGCTACATCCAAGGCAAGTGCTCTAACCACTGCACTATCTTTCTGGCCCCCAGATAGTGACAATCTCTGTAGTTTCAATCCATTATGCTTTCTTCTGGCATCTGTCTTCTGATCTTTCTCTCTGGTGGTTGACTTCATTTTTCCTCCTTATCTTTTGTGCTGAGTGTGCCATTGAATATCTCCTAGCTCAAGGGGTTAACTTGAAGTTTACACTTAACCTTCTTCCTGGCATACCTTCAGGATATAAGACAAACCTTATCTAGACAGCTAAGCAAAAGGCATGTGAAAAATTTTTTTTTTTTTTTTACTTTTTGGGATCACACCCGGCAATGCACAGGGGTTATTACTGGCTCTTGCACTCAGGAATTACTCCTGGGGTGCTCGGGGGACCCTATGGGATTTTGGGAATCGAACCCGGGTCAGCTGTGTGCAAGGCAAACGCCCTACCTGCTGTGCTATCGCTCCAGCCCCACATATGTGAAATTTTCTTACTGGATTTGGACCTGGAAGCCTGGGTGCAAAACTGCCTTCCATCATTTTGTTTCCCTGAGATTAAAGACAATATTGAGAAGGCAAAAAACAAAACAAAACAAAACCCTTGTAGAGACCTGCATTTCTCTGTCATTATTTGAATCTCTGGATTGAGATGTATTCAAAGGAAATACATTTATGGGAGCTAAATTATGTGATTCTAGTACTTCTGCTTTTTAAAATAAACAATTTTACATTGAATTTCTTCAAAGTCTCATGGTTCATGTAGCCTGTGACTGAACTAAGTTGTAGAAGTGGAAAATTAAATCACTAAAAGTGCTTTAGATTCAGGAAGCACTACCTGGAGAGAACTCAAATCTGAAAAACTAATGTGACATTCTGAGTATTTCTAGAGGTTGGAAGGAAAATTTAGGCTGATATTTTCCCCTTTTTTTCATTACTGTGTGCTCTATTCCTGTTTTCATTATAATTGCTATAATCATATCAGCATGGTATTAAAAGGTCCTGCTGTTGATTATGGAGAAAACAGGAACATTTTGTTATATTTTCTCCAATTATTAAATGTTATATTTGCAAATCCACTTCTTCCTTCCCATGAAAAATTGTCCTTCTCTCTCCTTTTGGTCAAATGATATCTGGCTAGGGACAGTCTATTATAACCGAGAGTGCATTCCAAAATTCATATCATAGGAAAATTTCCCCTTATCTGGCGCAGCAATTGTAAGATGAAATGAAATGATGGATGTGCAAGTGGTCTATCAAATATAAATGATTGAATAATGTCTCCTAGCTATTATTGGTGGAAAATCCATGAGGAATAAATTAATAATATCGCCCCTCAATTATTTAATCTGTTTATAGTAAGCTACTGTGCAATGTCATGTTGACAGGCGTATCGACTTTTCTAATGTGTTACGTGAAATAATATCTTAGAGCGCTAAGGCCTCAGTAACCTATTATTATCTGTGTGTGTATGTGTGTGTGTATGTGTGTGTGTCTGAGAAAGAGAGTTAAATAGAGAGGGAGAGAAAGAGAGAGAAATGCAGCTTATTTGTCGTCAGTTCAGAGTCTGTTTCTAGAAGTTAACTTTCTCCACTTTGCTCCACCCGAGTCTTCAGTTTGTTAGGATGCGGATCTTGATCTCCCTTTAACGTCAAAGAGACTCCAGAGACTGCAAACAGCAAGCAGGGTTTATTGTAAGACTGGTTAGCCAGGGTCGAGCCACCTACACAGACACTCAGGTCCAGCAGGTTTGGCAAGACCCCGAGCTTCTCCAAAGGAGGGCTTATATAGGCCTTCCTCGACCGTTACAGTAGAGCCCGCACATTTCATAGCCAATAGATTTGTAACAACCCACACTTTTCTGATCAATTCTTTTTAGAGCACATCACTCCTTAGCCTATAGTTTAAAGATCAGCATTTGCGTCAGTGCTTAGGAACGTCCTGGTTTTTAGGGCAGTCCTGGGTCTTGTGAGAGAGATCTGGTTACCTGGTCTGACCCCCACCCTTCTCGTGACTTGCAACTCGGGGCACTTGTATCTGAATTTCCTTGCTCAGGGCCAGAAAAAACAGTTATTTTGCAATGCGGGTTCCTATTAAGCTAAGCTAAATTAATTCTGGTGGTCCATTTTGGGTCTGTCCCTCACAAGTTTCCCTCCCCACCTCCCACCTCCCACCCACCTATCTCTCCTGCAGGCTCTTCTTTCCCTTTCGGGCACTGTGATTTACTGTTATCAACAGGGTCTCATGCATGTCACTTTCCCTCCTTTGAGAGCCCAGCCCTCATCCAGAGTCACCTCTTGCTTCTATAATTGTTGTAGTGGCACCTTCCTTGGTTTACCCTCTCGCCCAGCACTTGCCAATGTGTTTCTTCCTACTAAGGACTCAGGGAGCCTCTGTCTCTTCTCACATCTTATTGATACTCCAGTCATTGCATTTATTTCAGGTATTGAAATGTTCTACCAGGCCATCAAATGTTTCCATGAAACGAAGAACTCCTTTAAATTAGGAGCTACATGTTTCAGTTCCAGGCAGCCTCTTCCAATAGACTGCACTAGTATTAAATAAATAAATGTCCTTCACATCGATATTGAAATAGCTAAGAGGATGAAGAACCTCCTGCTCCAGGCACATCTCTTTGATTCCACTGTTCTTCCTGCGTTAACATACGCCCCAGAGACCTGGGCTCTAAGAAAACAGGATGAGAACGCTATTTGAGTCTCCCAAAGAGGAATCGAAAGAGCTATACTTGGAGTAACCCCCTTCACTCAAATGAGAGAAAGAATCTGGCGTTCCGACCTCCATTGATGGTCAAGAATCAGGGACGCTGTCTCATTTGCCAAGGCATCGAAAATCAGATGGGCTGGGCATGTAATGAGATTTGGAGATGACCTCTGGACAAGAGCCGTTACCAACTGGATTCCATGGGACGTCAAAAGATCGCATGGCTGCCCACCTACGAGATGGTCAGACTTCTTCGTCAAGACCCTGAACGATTGGTTTGAGGCTCTTCGTGTTCCTAAAACGAGCAGCCTCCATTGGGCTACACTAGCATGCAACAGACAAATGGAGATGTTACTGGTGCCCACCCGAGCAAATCGATGAGTAACAGGATGTCAAGTGATCAAGTGATCACATTGATATTAGAGTTATTTACTTATTAAGTTTTTTTAAAGAATATTTAACATCTATTTCTCTCCCTTTAATTTAGGAAGCTGGTGTTGATATTCCTACTGAGTTTTACTGATAGAAGTCTTGATTATTGGAGCAAAGTTCTGGGACTTTTCCCAGACCAGATCCGGAAGATATATATCAACTATTAGAGTCGTGATTCTAAACATTTTAAACCACGGCAGTAAGAGATGCTCGATTGGATATTAACTAGTGGGCAAGGCAAGAGTGTAAACACCATCGACTCCCCTGGACTCTTCCTTCTTAGACCCCAGCTGCTTTTCTAGAGAGAACCCTGCACATTGGCTTACTCTACATTTCCACGTGGATTTCTTGGCATTTGGAGGCATTATGTGTGGGGGAATGCTCAATTTTATCATTTTTACTGGAACGAACCTTATAGGTCAGTAACATACTAAGAAAGATTGCCCTGTAATTGATTTTTTTCCCCATCCATTTTTTTCGGCATTTCCTCTTTATTCTTCTACTGCTTTCAACATATGGGAAGGTGCTGGGATTGTCACTGGAGATTTTTTTTTAAATTTTAAAAATTTTTATTAGAGAAAAATGTGATCCCTGTTACGATACCCATGACATTCTTCAAAGAAATGGAGCAAACACTTCTGAAATTTATATGGAACAATAAGCCTCCACGAATAGCTAAAGCAATTCTTGGGAAAAAGAAAATGGGAGGAATCAACCTCCCTAACTTCAAGCTCTACTACAAAGCAGTAATAATCCCCATCCATTTTAAGCTTTTTAAAATTTTTTTGTCACCTGCAGCAGTAGTTAGGGGCTCCTCTTGACTCTGTGCATGGTGATTGCCCCTGGCAGCGCTCATGGGAGCATTTGGTGATTGGGATGGAACCCATGGCTCGGTGAGCCATCTCCCCCCGCCCACCACCCACCTTCTCATTAACAGTCTAGTTGTGATCACTTTTCCAGGTCCATATCTAATCATTTTCATAATTTTTAAAAAATTTTCAATAGTGAGACATTATGAGGTACAGTTAAAGACATACACTTTTGTGCTTGGGTTTCAGTTATACAATGATCAAATACCCATCCCTCCACCAGTGCCCATTTCCCACCACCACGGATCCCAGTACCCCTCCCACCCCCCATTTCCCCCATCCCACCCTGCCTCTGTGGCAGGGCATTCCCTTTTGTTCTCTCTTTCCTATTGGGTGTTGTGGTTTGCAAAAGAGGCAATGGGTGGCAATCATGTTTGGTCTATAGTCTACTTTCAGCATGCTTCTCCCATCCTGGGAGGATCCTCCCAACACCTTTATTTGGTGTTCCCTTCTCTATCTGAAAATCATTTTCATAATTTTAATGCCTGTTTTTCATCTATAGTAAACCAAAGTTAATGTGTGCTCTCCCTATTGATCAAAGTTTTTATTTTTAGTTGCAAAAAGTCAAGATTGGTTTTAGAAAAGTAGCTATGAATATGTCAAAATCCAGCAGCAGAGTTTTCTTAGAAGTGGAATTGCTAAGTTGATAAGGCATCTACACAGAAAATAAATGTCAACATACCCTCTACAAAGACTGTGTAACAATTTGTGCCGCTACAGCTATTGAACATATTTATTTCCATGCCATAGGCAATAGTGGATGTTTATTTAAACTTTTAACAACTAATCATTGTTACTTTACTTCCATTTTCCTAACACCACCAATACAATTTTCTTGAAGAATGACAACTTTATGTGTTAGGAAAATGGAAGTAAAGTAACAATGATTAGTTGTTAAATGTGAGCAAAGGGGAGAAGGCAGCTGGAATAGAGAAGGGATCACTAAGAAAATGATGGCTGGAGGAATCGGTCGGGATGGGAGATGTGTGCAGAAAGTAGATAAAGGAACAAACACAATAACCTCTCAGGGTCTGTACTGCAAACCATAATGCCCAAAAGTAGAGAGAGAATATGGGGAATATTGTCTGCCATGGAGGCAGAGGGAGGGTGGGAGAGGGAGGTTATACCGGGGATATTGGTGGTGGGGAATGTGCACTGGTGGAGGGATGGGTGTTTGGTCATTGCGTGATTGTAACCCAAACATGAAAGCTTGTAACTCTCTCACAGTGATTCAATAAAATTTAAAAAAAGAATGACAACTTTGTAAATTTCCTCACTGTTCTTCACGTGTTCCCTGCCTTTTCTAAAGCTCATGTTTCTCAATTTTGTTTCCTCTAAACTGGTACCCATATTTGCTCATCGCATACCAAAAAATACCAAGACGATGTTCAGCTTTGGTTTGCAGCAACTGATCTGCCTTTTGTTGAGACCCCGTTCATTTCTTAGCACTTAGCAAACACCATTGAGTTTAGTTTTCTGAAGTCTTAGAATTAGTATTCTCTGCAGCATTATGGTGATTCCATGGGGATCGTGTTTTGTTTTGTGTTCTTAGTATCTCTACTTAATTCCCACCCCATAGGCATTTCTCAGTGGTCCAAGCTCAGGACAGTGAGTTCTCTGTTCATATGTCTTGTAAAGAAAACGTGACTCAGACTTCTTATCGGTTAAGCTTTGGTCTCCCAGAGTTCTATGGGACACTGACGCATATGGAGAACCATCAGGCCATTCTTCCCTCTGTTCTCTCAAGGAGAGTGTGTCAGTACCATTACTCGATGCATAGGAGATAAGTTAACTCATTATTCATGATGAATGTCTTGGGCCAGCAGGGCTGAATGCTCTTTTGGAATCCTGGTGAAGAAAAACTGATAGACTGTCATCTTCCATAAATCTCTGTCACTTGAACAATGTTAATTGTTAAAACTTTAAGAGCAGACACACATGAAAAATGACTCCCTGCCCATGGGATAACATTTCCGTGACTTTTGGCTACTTAGCTGTCACTCAGAGAGCAAGTTTATTTAAAAATTAACTTCTTCTTCTGCAAATTATCTGAATGTTGATCGTTCCAGTTGGCAAATGTGGTCAGAAATTTTATTTTGCTTTCAACTCTCCCTCTAGCCAGAATGGAGGATTTCTGAGACATTCCTCTAGGATACAACCATGCTACTTTCTTCTGGATTTTTTTTGTCAAATATTGAGTGTCCCAAAGCCACAGTTTATTTTTTTCTTTATTTTTCATAATTTCTTCCATTGGAATGAGTAAGCTTGAAATGACCTCTTAGCCTATATAGGTTCTGAGTTAAATTCTTTAATTTTTAATTTATTTTGGTTTTGGGGGGGTCATACCCAGTGATGTGCAAGGACTACTTCCAGCTCTGTGTTCACCTCTGGAGTTGCTTGGGGGACCCTGAAATGTTCGGGATTGACCCAGAGTCACTGAGCCACTCAGTCTGTTGAGATATCTCTCCAGCACTAAGGCCCTGTGGGTTCTGATACTGGATTTGCAGTACATGCCTGTGTAACATTTTTTCTTTTTAGTATAGAGGGGAGTAGGGAAACACTTCCTCTAAAGGGCCATATAGTAAATGTTTTTGGCTTTATGGGTCATAATCTTTCTGTCATGTCTCTCAGTTGGATCACTGCATAGATAAGATACAAAACATTCAATGAGCTATGTGCTACTAAGACTTTATTTGCAGAAACAGGTATTAGATGAAGTATTATTTGTATTATTAGGTATTATTTGTCCTCTGGATAATGCTTTGCTGACTCATGCCTAGTAGTGTAGACATGGAGAGCTGGAAAATTCTCAATGCAATGCAATATTCTACAGTTTTGATTTTTCTGTAAAATATACACTGAACTGCAGGAGCCAGGCGATTACTAAAATCAAACGCTCAGCTCAGGTTTGACTTAAAAATCCCCGGCTTTCTCTTATTGAATGTAGCATCTTCATCTAGCTTTCTCATAACGGTTTATGCTTCTGTTTCTCTCTAGCCTTCTAGGTAAGCATTGCTATCCTTCTCCCCTAGAAGCCTGAAGAAGGAAATTGGTTGAGTATTCATTGTGGTTACTGTTCTTAGGTTCACTGATCTCAAAGATCTTTGCAGAAAGAACATCTTTTTTTTTGCCTTTTGGGTCACACCCAACAATGCTCAGGGGTTACTCCTGGCTCTGCACTCAGGAATTACTCCTGATGGTGCTGGGGGACCATCTGGGATGCTGGGGATCGAACCTGGGTTGGCTGCGTGCAAGGCGAATGCCCTACCCGCTGTGCTATTGCTCCAGCCCCAGCAGGTAAAACATCTTATCCCTCAAGTAGCTCAAACCAGTATAATAATGCAGGAAGTTAAATGTGGTCTTCAGACTGGAGCGGTAGTACAGGGGTGAAGTCTTGCACTGCATATGGTCCCCAGAGGACTGTCAGAAATACTCCTGAGTCAGGAGTCACCTCTGAGCACTAGCAGATGTGGCTCCCCAAACAAAAGGGGTTTTATTTTGTTATGGGATCACTGTGAGATAGTTACAAAGCTTTCCTGACAAATTTTATGATTTTTAGAACCACTTTTTACTCTTATTCTCCATTTTTACAATACAAAATACAATATTCTTGTTTGATGCTTGTCATGCTTGTTCACCTTGCATACCACCAGAGTTCCAGGGTCCTTCCACCATTACCCCTTGTTCCCCCTACCCCCACCAGGCACCCCCCCAACCCCCTCTCCCCACCTGCACCCTCATCTGCCGCCGCTCTATCCCCACACTGCTCCAACATCCTCAGGTAACAGGCAAGAACATGCTTGTACTCTTGAAAGCTCGATGACAACAGACCAGGCTGCTGGATTTAGGCATAACACAAAGAAGAAAGCGTTTATCTAGAGGAGTGTGTGTGTGTGTGTGTGTGTGAGTGTGTGTGTGAGAGAGAGAGGAGCACCTACCCCATAGGATAGCCCAGTCTCCTGATTTTCTCATCCCTACTCTGGTTTCCATAACAACCCACATCCCATGAGCATCTGGAGTTACTAATAAGCAGGCAGCTTCTGATGTTTAGTTTTCAGGGTAGCTTTGCTCCTGTTAACACTGTCATCCACAAATCTGACAATTAAATGTTTTGGGCTTCCCCCCACCCCCATTAACTTATCGCTGGTTTGCTGCATTATGGAATCTCAGGGGATTCACTTTGCACCTCTGTTCGTGCTAAGGACTCATCCCTCTCTCACTGGGCTTCAGTGCCATCCCATGACCCATAAAACTCCATCCAGCCCCCCTTGCCTTCTGATAACCACCATCGTTTTTATGGAGTCTGGGATAATTTTGTTGTTTCTTGCTGGTTTGTTTACTTTAGTTCCTCATATTCCACTAATGAGAAAACTGTCTGGTGCTTATCCTTGATCTTCGTATTTCACTTTGTACAGTCAGTGCAAGTTTCAACCATTCTGCACTCCAAAGCATGATTTCATCTTTTTAAAAGAATTTTGCCAGTTAACTTTTGATGTCCAGCTATCCCCAAACTCCCCTCTATCTAATATAATAGCGTTATGAGTTTTCATGATTTTCTAACTCCAGTGTCAATATATACTAATCAATAAAGACATCTTTTTTTGAATATCTTCAGCGTTGTATGAGAAAAAAATCTTAAGATTTAATAGTCATCAAGAAGAAGAAATAAATTATATTTGTCTTCTCCAGCTAAGGAATTATTGTAAAAGAGGAAAAGGATAATGTACTATTTCTATAGTAGCATTGTAGCACTGTCCTCCCGTTGTTCATTGATTTGCTCGAGCGGGCACCAGTTACGTATCACAACAAATTGTGAGACTTGTTGCTACTGTTTTTGGCATATCGAATACGTCACGAGGAGCTTGCCAGGCTTTGCAGTGCGGGCGAGATACTCTCAGTAGCTTGCCAGGCTCTCCGAGAGGGGCGAAGAAATCGAACCCGGGTTGGCCATGTCGGCCTCATGCAAGGCAAACGCCTTACCCGCTGTGCTGTCGCTTCAGCCCTATTTCTATAGTACATTATTCAGTGGTAATTTGTCTTTTTGAAAAACTTTTTACCATTATCATTTAAGAAGCTAGTTCAAAGATGTAGAGGTCAACATTTGTCTGCTCACTAGAACCACTTTGATTTCTCTGATGTTAAAACATTAGGTTTCAGAGAGTTCAGTATTCATGGATTCATCGGCTCTATAGGTTTGCTATGGTGTGACATGAAATTTTGTACTCACTGACCTTTATATGACCTTGACCAGATCATGTCATATACCATGGCTTAGTGTTTCATTTATTTTTTAAATTGCTTTTGTCTCATTTGTTTCTTCCTCCAGTTCAGTTCTCAGATCTCCCTCAAACCATGGACTGAAATTGATAGAAATTGATTGCCCCTTTTTCTACTATTAAAGAATATCAATGAATGAGAGAAGTTGTTTACCTTCTTATTTGTAATTTCAATGAATATTATTTGCAAGAGATGTGGATTCTGCTTCTTCTCATTTTCCCAATCTATCCATCTTTTTGTCCATCTAATCAGGTATCTTCTCTCCTTCCTCTACTTAGTCATTTTAGCAGCTTTATTGGAGTAAAATTTGCATACAAAAATCTATCTCTTCTAAGTGTTGCATTTAATGAGTTTAGTAAATTCATTGAGTTGTGTAATCATCATAATCCAGTTTTAGAACATTTTGATGAACTAAAAAAGATCTCCTGTGCCTGATTATAGTTCATTTCTACTCTCACCTTCAGCATCGGGAAACCACTGGTTCGGTATCTGTTTTTATGATTTTTTGGTGCTGAAAATGTCGTGGAGATGGACTAATTCAATATGTCATGTTGTTTGGTCTTTCTCTGTCTCCTCCAACAACAGGGAAGCCTTGGAAAGAGTTCTAGTTGCCTATTTTTTTTCTTCAAGAGAAATCAAACTTTCCTCACTCATTTTATATTTCTTCTTTTGCAAGTTGAAAACTCGATGCTTTTTAATATACTGAAATAAGTCTGGATTCCGATTCTCCCCCTTATAGCCTTTTTGTTGCTGTTTACTGTTGTTGTTGTACCTTTTCAAGTTGCTTAGAGATATGTAGAGTCTGTCTTTCTTTTTTTCTGGTGGTCTAGATGACAGGTTAATAAAAAGACACAAGTGCGTTCACATATACATCATATTGTCAGGAGGACCATCTTTATGGAACAGTTCTGTATAACTTTTGTTATATTTCAAACCTGAGTGTTTTATATCCTCATTTTAAGTTACAAACTGCTGCAGCATTGGATTCTTAGGTACCATAACAGTTATATGACATCGACACATTTTGTATGGTTTTAAAAAGATAATTTCCTATTAAGTATACACACAATTACAGGTGTATCATTAAGAATTATCTCCCATAGCCAAAATGCCTCGTTATTTCAGGTTTATTATTGTTATTTATTTATGCTTTTGTTGCTGAACATTCAGTCCATTTTCCTTTTATATGAAGGCTTAATTGCATGTCTGTAATATACTGTAGTGACCTTTTACTTCTAGCAAAAGTAAATAAATAAGATTGTATTTGCATGTTAAAAGATTTAAAAACATATTCTTGGTATGAAGTTGGTGTTTTCACACAGTGTTGCTGTCTAGCTTTTAAAATATCCCGTGATAAAATATAAATATATGAAATTTTTGATAACTTTGCCTTTGTGGAATACATATGGCTATTGGACGAGGGCAATAATACAGCAGCTAGGATACTTACCTTGCATGCCGCCACCCTGCATTCAATCCCCAGCACCCCATATGGTCCCCTGAGACTTGTCAGAAGCCAGGAGTGATCCTGAGTGCAGAGTCAGGAGTACCACCAGACGTGGCCCCCAAACAAAATTAAGAATATATATGGCTAGTTATATATATATATATACACACATATTATACATCATATATAATATATATGTATATTATATATACACATTGGAGCGATAGAACAGTGGTAGGGCGTTTGCCTTGCATGCAGCCAACCTGGCCGACCCAAGTTCGATTCCCCCGCCCCTCTCGGAGAGCCCAGCAAGCTACCGAGAGTATCTCGCCCACATGGCAGAGCCTGGCAAGCTCCCCGTGATGTATTGGATATGCCAAACACAGTAACAACAAAGCCTCCAATGGAGATATTACTGGGCCCGCTCAAGCAAATCGATGAACAACGGGAGGACTGATAGATATACACATTATATGTTATTTAACATGTATGTATATTATATACACATAAATGCATGTGTATGTATATATGTAGGCATGGACACACATGTAAATGTAGATAATACTTATGTTATATGATAGGCATATACATACCTGAAACACAGGGAAGAAAAACTCAGATGTGGCTTAAGATCCAGGTTTCTAGAGCATCTTCAACAAGGAACGATAAATGCGATTAGAAGCAAGGGCACAAAGGAAAGCTTCTAAATGTGATTGGAAGCAAGGAAACAAAGGCAAACTATTTTAAGCTATGGGAAATTAAGTATATGGGATACTAAAGGTAGATGTTTGTTTCCTAGTCCATCTTTCTCAATGTTTTTACACCCGTAAAGCACCCGCTCCTTCACAATCACCGGGTCGCTCAGAGTAATCTTTCTGCCAGAGTGGCATTCTGATTTTCCTCATGTCCACGCATCCCAACCAGGAGCGTTCGCACCCTCTGCCCCTGCATGTAGGTGTGTGGCCTGGGGATGCATCTGAAATTCTGTCTCATGCCAGCCTGCCGCCCATTTCTTTCCTTATTATTATTATTTTTTTGCTCTGGTCTCATTTCATCTCTGCATGAGCATGACCTTGGGTTTAGCCAGGCATGAGTTAATCTCTCTCTCTCTCTCCTTTCTCTTTATTTCTTTCAATTTCTCTCCATTTTTCTTTCTCCTCTCTATTTCTTTTTCTATTTCTCTCTCTCTCCTCTCTATGTCTTTTTCTATTTGTCTCTTTCTCCTCTCTATTTCTATTTCTCTCTCTCTCTCTCTTTCTCTCTTTCTCTTTCTCTCTCTTTCTCTCCAGTCTCATTCCCCACCTATGGACAATCTCTCAGCCACCCCGAAGTATGTAATTGCCTAGCAAGGCCCAGTAAACCCGCCTCCATGTCTTGATCTCCCTGTGGCACTTCTACTTGGTTTGCTGGCTTATGATCAGATTTGAACCCAGACTTAACACCACTTGCGACCTTAGATTTCCCTGTCTTTTTGTTTTTGTTTTGGGGCCACACCTGGAGATGCTCAGGGGCTCCTCCTGGCTCTGCATTCAAGAATTACTCCTGGTGGTGCTCAGGGGACCACATGGATGGCCAGGGATTGAACTTGGGTCTGCTGTGTTCAAGGCAACCACCCTGCTTGCTGTGCTATCACTCCGGTACCACCAGTCTTTCTTTTAACATATGATATTTCTGCTGATCCTGACAGTCAGTGCCTTGGGTTTGTGAGCTTCTTCCTGATTGCTCTGGGGGACAGGGAATGGCAGGCTTTTACAGCTTCCCCCGGAGTAGAGCATCTGAGCCGACGGCGATGGCCAGGCTGGGGAGTCAGGAGCTACAGCCCAGGTGAAATCCCGACTGTCATTATCTAAGATTTAGGATGTTTCCTCTTCTGGAATGAACAGTTCCCCATTTGCTAAATGCCTTTGGTTCATTTCCAACAAAATAGCACTTTTGATTTATCCCCAAATCCCCCAAGCTTGGCTCTTGACACTTGTCCAGCTTGCGGGAGATGCACTTTAGAACAAATTCCAAAAGTCCTGCTCATCCTTTTTGCTTTCCTTCCGCCCCCCCCCCTATTTTTTTCAAAGTAGCTATATTTTGGAGCAATAGCACAGTGGTAGGGCGTTTGCCTTGGGCGTGGCTGGCCTGGCCGAGCCCGGCTCAGTTTCTTCGCCCCTCTCAGAGAGCCCAGCAAGCTACTGAGAGTATCTCACCCACACGGCAAAACCTGGCAAGCTACCCTTGACGTATTCGATAAGCCAAACATAGTAACAACAAGTCTCACAATGGAACTGTTACTGGGCCCGCTCGAGCAAATTGATGAACAACGGGAGGACAGTGCTACAATGCTATAGCTATATTCTGAGCTATCCAGGTGAAGTCACAGAGGCATTTTATTAAGATTTCTTGCAAATTTCTAACATGAAATTGTAACAGATTGGTTGATTTTCTAGTCATAGAAATGGATGATGTTGTGATAGTCATCTTCTCTTTGGGATTTCTTTGCAGGGGCACAGGAGAGTTTCTCAGTGCACTGACATTTATTATTTTTTTTATATTGTTGGTAACCAGACATTGATTGGTTACAGGACATTTTCCTTGACTCTGTGTGCTGTGCATCTATCTCCCCCTTTATTTGTAGGTAACCCCACAGTCTTTGTGGACCAAGGACATTAGGGAGTGAAGAATTCAGAGATGCTTCCCTTCTGTGGCTGTGTCCTTTGCTGTGGTCAATAACTTTTCTGGGCCCTATCTCTAGGACATCTCTTCAGACTGTACTTTTCTTATGCTCCCCCTTTTTGAACGAATTTACGAGTGATTTCCAAAAAAAATCAAACCAGGTTTGGAGCAATAGCACAGCGGGTAGGGCATTTGCCTTGCATGCAGCCAACCCGGGTTCGATTCCCAGCATCCCATATGGTCCCCTGAGCGCACCACCAGGGGTAATTCCTGAATGCAGAGCCAGGAATCACCCCTATGAATCGCCCAGTGTGACCCAAAAAGCCAAAAAAAAAAAATCACTCATAAACCTTAAAAACAATCTCCTACCCAAGAGAGGTTAGCTCTAAGGGTAGAGGTCACTCATACCTTGCATCGCTAGTCTTCAAGCTCCATCCCCCCAATATTGCACAGTCCCCGAGCATCACCAGCTGTGACTCTGAATCTCAGGCACTGAAAGATCAGCTTCTGCGTAGCTGGTTGGGAATGAGCACTGTTTGCCATGATCCCTTCACTACAAACAGATAAAAATGTCTTGCTTAAGTGGAATGGTAGAACAGAAAGTTCTATTTTCTATTAGAAATACATAACTCGGTCCTGATCCTGATTTCCTTTACTTGTGGGATGAAGGCATGTGACAAGATCAATTCTGGAATAATCTTTGGCTTTGTGCCTCTGTAACTTGTAGGTGCAAATTTGTCCATTCCCAATGAAACACACCCATTTAGTAGATTTGCTCTTACCTATTAAAACCCAGTTAGCATACATGAGCAACAAATGTACAAGATATATGCCTGTTATTATTTTATTTTTATTTTTTGTATTTTTTATTAGTGAATCACTGTGAGGTACAGTTACATACTTACAAACTTTCATGTTTGCATTTCAGTCATACAATGATTGAGTACCCATCCCTCCACCAGTGCCCATTCTCCACCACCAATGATCCCAGTATCCTTTCCATCACTCCATCCCCATCCCCCCCACCTCTGTGGAAGGGCATTTCCTTCTGTTCTCTCTCTCCTTTTGAGTGTTTGCAATAGAGGCATTGAGTGGCCTTTGTGTTCGGTCTATAGTCGACATTCGGCATGCATCTCCCAACCCGAGTGGGCCCTCCAAGCATCCTTTACTTGGTGTTCCCTTCTCTATCTGAGCTGCCTTTCCCCCCAGCATGTGAGGCTGACTTCTAGGCTGTGGGGCAAACTTCCTAGTCCTTATCTCTACTATTCTTGGGTGTCAGTCTCCTATTCTGTTACTTTACATTCCGATATATGCCTATTTATTCAACGCTGCCTCAATTAAACTGTCCTGGGAAGTGAGGTGAGATGGAAAGATGGAAAAATGCCGGCTTCCTTTTCCACGCCAGGCTCTTGGACGCACGCTCGCCCTCGGAGGCAGGCAGGGCCTGCAGCTTCTCCTCGGGTGCTGATGAGAGCACAGAGGAGTTAATGGGCTGGCAGGCAAGGTCACCGAGGTGATGCAGAGAGACAGAAATGGGATTCCAGACTCGGAATCACCTCCCACCCCCTACTCATCCATGCGCCATTGCCTGCTCCTGGTTCTGTTTTTAGAAACACCATTTAGCCCATTTTCAGTTGTGCTAATTATTCAGTGTGTATTAAAGATCAACGTGAATATTGGAGGCTGAAGAAAAAAAAAACGGTGCCACATATTCATTGCAGCCATAAACTCTGAGCACATGCTCGGTTTGTAAATGAGTCGCTGTGATACTTTGCCATCTAATAATATATCAAATATAATTGAGTAATTTAATTATTCTTTAATAATTTATATAATTTAGTGATATAATTTATAACTGCTTATTAATACTCATATTAAATATAATTGCTATTTTATACATTTATGCTAATTTTTATATGAAATATTTCCAAGACAGGATGGTCCTTGGTTTATTCCCTTTAGAGTAAACTAAATGTTTTCCCCATTGTTTTAACTCTCTGTCTCTCTTGAATATGGTTTAGAATTAATTTAGTTCCTTTGCCTCATCAGAATTACAACAGTGGAGCCAATACAGGGATTATGGTGCTTGTCTTATGTGATGCTGGTTTGGTCACCGGCTCGGTACATCATCCATTCCTGCCGCTGGTTCAATACCTGGCATGGTATTTCCTGAGTACCTCCAGTGCTCACTCCTGAGCACAGAGCCAGAAATCGTTCCTGAGCACAAGTATGGCTCCAAGCCAATCATGAAAAAGTACCTGTATCTGGCAGACCTCATGCTGGGTGCGCCTCAGAGGTCACTGGGTTCTTGGAAGAACTGTGAGCGTAGGTCTTGCTCTTCTAGGCAGGGGAACAGGCTCAGGGAAATGCCTCAGACCCTTCCGGTTGAAGATGGTTGGCCCAGTTTCAGAGACAGAAATCTGGCTGTGAATTCTGTGGATTCCTTTTGTGACCTCAGCTCCTGGTGGTCATGTTGCTTGTATTAAGAGAGAGTTGTGGGGGCCAGAGTGATAGCACAGCGGGTAGGACATTTGTCTTGCACACGGCCAACCTGATTCGATCCCCGGCATCCCATATGGTCCCCCAAACACCGCCAGGAATGATTCCTGAGTGCAGAGCCAGGAATGACCCCTGAGCATCACTGTGTGTAACCCAAAAAAGAAAAAAAAAAGAGAGTTGTATATGGTAAAAATTTCATTTGTCTTTTTTTAAAAATAACTTTGATTGAATCACCATGAGATACAGTTACAACCTTGCATGATTACATTTCGGTTATGTAATGCTCAAGCACCCATCCCTCCACCAGTGCACAGTTTCCACCGCCATTGTTCCCAGTGTCCCTCCTGCCACCCCCACACCAGCCCACTTCCTGCTTCTGTGGCAGGTACGATCCTTCTTACCCTCGCTCTAATTTTGGGCATTATGATTTGCAATACACATACTAAGAGACCACCATGTTTGGTCCTTGTTCTGCTTTCAGCTCCTATCTGCCATCCCGGGCGATCCCTCCAATCATCATTTACTTAGTGGATCCTTCTCCATCCCATCTGCCTTTCCCCCCCCAGCATGTGGGGCCTTTCCTTGTCTGTTATTTTGCCTATACTTTCACTTTAAACTATATGTATCCTGTAATCCTGAGAGGAATCTTTGTTCGACTTGGAGGTCTTTGTCCAAAGCAGGGGTGTGTCGCCTATAAGAATTCAAAAGTGAAGAAGCCTTCATGGACTCTCAGATCCTCTTTGCTAAAGTTGCAAACTCTGAGGAACACATCCACCAGCTTTGCCTTTGTGCGGTGCTGGTTATTGGGCTCTTTAGGAATGAGGGAAGGGGCAGCGAAGATGACGGTGTTGTTAATAAACTCAACCTGCGTGTGCAGGCATCGTACAATAACCGATTCCTGCTATTGATCAACCCACCTTCAGTTGGGGGTCAGATATCTGCAACCAAACAAGGCTAGTTCCTAGGGTGTTCGCTCTTACCAGACTCAGTGGCATCATGAGGCTTATCCCGTGTAGTACCAACCCTTGGGTAGTTGCGTGGCTGTTGCCATGACTGGCCTAGGCGACTCGCTCTTAGTGCCAGTGTAAGCAGTCATTTGCCTCTTTCACTCGGGAATCTTGAAGATTTATTACTCCTCAAGACTCCCCGTCATCCTGCACAGTGGGGAAGGGAAATCTGGGGGAATGAAAGATGCAAATGACTTAAAAATGATAAGCTCTTCTTAAGGCGACATTTAATTTGATGTGCGGGAGCTTCTGTTCCTCGTGCTGAATATTCATGTTCGGCGAGGAGTCCCGGAGGCTGCTCGGCGGCATCGGGGCCTCTGGTTTCGGAGTGAAGAGAAATGTGCGTTCTGCTGATAATGTACCTGAGGAGTGCGGAAAGGTGAGCCAGGGAAGCTTTTAACCTCTCACGTTCTGGTAAATCATTTCTGGAAAAAAAGCTCATATCGGGAAAGAATGGAGAGCCCTCAGAGGGGTCTGCTTGGTTCCCAAAAGACTTCTTTTTTTTTTTTTGCTTTTGATTTCTTAGGCTTTATTATTTTTTTTAATTTAAAAAATTTTTTTATTAGTGAAACACCATGAGGTACAGTTAAAGGATAATCGTGGAAGGACAAGAAAAGCACGAGCAACCCATCCCATAACAAACCCTGATCAAACTCAGTGTGAGGTGCATGCATCATTTCAAAGTCATTAGTATTGCGACTCAGGGTAATCACACCCTCACCACCAATGGCATGGTGACCCTCCCCAGCCCCCTCCCACCGCACTGTATAGCATGTCACAGGATGAGAAGTGAATGAAAAATCACAGTTCACACAGGCTGGCAGGATTCCTTATCAGCTCTAGGGTGTGAGACTTGCCGGCTTCCTGCTTGTCAGCATTTTCAGTCACGCCATTGAGGGAGGTTCCTTAATAAATACTATTCCGAGGGCTTTGCCTTGGAGGAAGGCGAGTGTGTATCAGAAGGAAGTAAAAGGTTGGTTAGATTAGAAAATTGGAAGCAGAACCTCTTAGCCGAGGCAATGGGGGACAATGGGAGGTGCTTTAATTGAAAAAGCCATTTAGAGAGGGAACTGTAAGAAATGAAACACACATGAAAGTGCTTAATTTTTATGCAAAAATTTCCGTGTGTATTTATTCTGCAATCCCCTTTACATACTTCCTTGGAGACGAATTCCTCTGATTGGACTTCCACACCTGTCACTCAAAGGCTGTTTCCAGATTCCCTTTCTTTAAAGCTAAGATTTTGAAATGTTTGTGAGAGGTATCTTCTTCCAGACTCGAAGCTAGATTCACACCTAATCCATTAATAGCACTTAAAAAAAGGTAGGTTGTTTTTTTGGATCCTATTCAAAGCACCTTTTCAAATATTTAACTTGATTTTTTAGAGAAAAATACCTTTCATTCTTTTTGAACTTAAATGCTTTGCCCAATAGAACATTCAGTACTTTTTAATTGCTCAGACAGCTTCTTGCTAGAACAGAGCAGGAACAAACAAATGACTTCTGAAAGTAACAGCCCAACTGGGTGTCTTGTTCCCACATCACAGGAAAAGTCCCATGTTGGGTGAAAAACGAGGCTTTGTGGGGTAGAAAGTGACTTATAAACTGAAAATAAGTCTGATCAAGCACAGACTTAGACACATTTCAGGAAGGGGTGCTGAGGTCTGGTTTTATGTCAAGTAGAGCTAGGATGACATACAGCCTCCACATATTTGGAAGATTCCAGAAGAACACTCACGCCAGTTTTGATGGGGGAAAAGTATTTCTGTGCCTTGTTTGCATTTGTAAGAAACAGTGAGGAAATATCCTCAAGGGCACAATGTACTCAAGGGCTTTGCATGGTGATGAGGACGAGGAGGGAGTAGGTACAGGTCTAGGCGTCCTGTCACACAACTTCAAAGGACCAGTACCATCCAGGCAGGGGTCTAGGGTCTGTCCTGGTCCAATCAGAGCCCAAAGAACGTCTTTTGGGGAGGGGTTATCACATGATCCAAATCATGACCATAACCAGTGTGTTTTTGCTTCTTTATCTTTGTTTGATTGATTGATTGATTGGTTTGGGGCCATACCCGGCAGTGATCAGGGCTCACTCTTAGTCGGGGTTTGGGGGACCATTCAGGGTTCTGGGGATCAAACCTGGATTGGCTTCATGTAAGGCAAGTGCCTTACCCACTATATCTCCAGCCCACTTCTTCACTTCAGGGAGCTTCACATCTCCGTTTTGATGAGAAGATAAGGGGGCACACCATTTTTTTTCCATCACCTGATTAAAGTCTCATATTACATTAAAGTGCTAGACAGATGCCTGTCATTTTATCATGCGATGGGTATTGGCAATTTAGGTGAGTGTTTGAGAGGAAGTGGAACAGGCTTGTTAATCTAGTGATTCATTCAAAGGAAGGTTAATTTAAGGCTTTGAACAATCTTCAAAGAAGGAGCCTGTGGATTGTGGACATATCTACAGAAATTTTTTTTTTGCTTATAAATTTATTGACATGGATAGTGAAATTTGCTTATAAATGGATGAGCATGATGAGTGAAAGGAAACAAAGGGAGAGAAACAGACATAAACTGATTGCACTCATTTGTGCGATATATATATATATATATATATATATGTATAAAAAAACCCCAAAGTATGAGACTAATACACAAGACAGTAGAAATGAGGGCCAGGAGGACTGGTGCATAATTGTAAACCTGCTACAAATGTGTGTGTAGGGGTGGGGGATGGAGGGAAGTTAGAACAGAAAAGAAACCACTATGGCAATGACAGATAGAAATGATTACTCTGAACAAGACCTGAGTGCTAAAAGGAAGTACGGGGACATACATGATAACCTTTCAGTACCTGTATTATTGCAAACCATAATGCCCAAAAGGAGAGAGAGAGAGAGAGAGAGAGAGAGAGAGAGAGACAGACAGAGAGAGACAGAGACAGAGAGAGACACAGAGAGAGGAGTGTTTACCATAGAGGCAGGCTGGTCGGGGGGAGTGTTGGGAGGACAACTGGGGACAATTAGTAGTGGGAAATGTACACTGGTGAAGGGATGGGTTTTGAAATGTTGTGTGACTGAATCCCTATCATAAACAACTTTGTAAAAACCAACCAACCAACCAAACAAAACCCCAGAATTCCCATATGCAATGCATGTGGGAGTCACCTCTCCCTGGCCTCTTTCCATCCATCCATCCACCTATCTATCTATCTATCTATCTATCTATCTATCTATCTATCTATCTATCATCTATCTATCTATTTTAGTTTTGGAGCCACGCACGGCAATTCTCAGGGGTTCCTCTTGGTTCTGCACTCAGGAATTACTCCTGGCAATGCTCAGGGACCATATGGGATGATGGAGATCAAATCCAGGTTGGTTGCACGCAAGACAAACACCCTACCCACTGTACTATCACTCAGGCACCAACTTTTTTTTTAAATTGAAGTTGGTTTATAAAAGTTGAAAGGTTTCTGTTTTATATATTTATTTTTAGTTTTTTTAAAATTTTCAATTTTGTATTGAATCATAGTGATATACACATTTACAAAGTTGTTTGTGATTGGGTTTGGTCGTATAATTTCCCAACACCCATCCCTTCACCAGTATTCATTTCCCACCACCAGTGGTCCCAGTTTCCTTCTAGACGCCCACCCCCTGCTATTATGACACTCTGTCTTTCTCTCTCTCTCCCTCTCCCTCTCCCTTTCTCTTTTTACATTTGGGCCTTATGGTTTGTAATACAAATACTGAAAAGTTATAAGGTACATTCCTTTACTGCTTTCAACACTCAGTTCCTGTCCAAAAGGATCATTTCCAACTATTATTGTTATATTGGTTGAAGGTTTCTGTTTCACCATATCACCTCATCCACCAAAGAACCACTTCCCCCTCCATCACTATCCACGGGGCCTTTTCAATCCAACCTCATTTGGTGACCTCAGTGCCATGATCTGAGTCCAAAGATTGGTTTTCATTGGCCATTGTCTCTTCCTTTGCATTCTGTCTTTATAAAGCACTTGTAAGGGAGATCATCCAGTTTTTGTTATTCTCCTTCTGACTTATTTACTTGTGGTTTGGGGGACATGCCCAGCGGTGCTCAGGGCCTACTCCTAGCTCAGTCCTGGAGGGTAGCTCCTGGCAGTGATTGGAGACCATGCGGTGCCAGGGAGCAAAGCCGGGCCTCTCACATGCAAACTAAGCACACGAGCCCCCTTTGAACTCTCTCCCCAATCCATCCTTCTCACTTGTTTCTTTAGTATGAACTCTTCCAGTTCCATCCAAGTTGTAGCAAAAGGCAGGATTTCCTCTTTCCACTGAGCAGTGAGCAGTATCCCACTGTGTTTGTAGACCACATCCTCCTGATCTGCCAGTGGTTTGGCCATTTGAGTTATTTCTAGATCTTTATATTCAAAACAGCACTGTCATGAGTATAGCTCTGCATATTTTCTTTTGGGGGCTGTTTAGTTGTTGTTCTTTTGTTGTTGTTGTTATTATTGTTCTTGGAATAGATACCTGGGCATAGAATTGCTCAACTGAAAGATCCTTCTATTCTAAAACTAAAACACAATTTTGATAGCTGCCTCAATGAGCAAGAACAACAACAACAAAAGTTCCTTGTTCTACAAAAAGTGAACTGGTGTTTCTCTCCCTCCCCCCACTTTTTTTTCCAGATTGAGCAAGTCCATTAGCGTGAACTTAAATTTCCAGGGACTCTTCTGAGAAGAATGGAAGGTGACAGGTCAATCCGAGCTGAAACAAGTGCAGGTAAGAGACTATAAAAAGATGGGGCATCTGGGATTCCTACTGGCTTAGATCCTCCTCTGAGACCTGCGTCAGTCTCAGAGATGCTCCCCAATGTGCTGGCGGCCTCTCAGCTGTCCTCTTCTGCCACGCGGTCTCAGGGGATGGAGGGTTGACCTTCTGCTGGAAACATGTACCCAGCATCTTCTCAGTGGAAATCCCACAGCACTTACTTGGAGTCAGATTCAGGCCTGTATTCTAGCAATGGGTTGTGGAGAATGCCCGCAGTGCAAAGTGCAGTGGAAACTTTGATAACCTGGACTCTTCTCTCTTCCATCACATAAGCCATGTCTTCCCTACTGAGCTATGTGGCATTAGCACTGTAGCACTGTCCTCCCATTGTTCATCGATTTGCTTGAGTGGGCACCGGTAACGTCTTCATTGTGAGACTTGTTGTGACTGTGTTTGGTATTTTGAATATGCCATGGGGAACTTGCCAGGCTCTGCCATGCGGGCGGGATACTCTGGGTAGCTTGCTGGGCTCTCCAAGAGGGAGGGAGGAATTGAACCTGGGTTGGCCACATGCAAGGCAAATGTCCTACCTGCTGTGCTATCGCTCCGCCCATGTGGCATTAGATTTTATCAAAATAAGTTCAATGCAGGACCCATAGGTAGGGGAACAAAACAGCATTTTTTTTTCATGAAAAATGCTATATGAAATTACTTGGCTGTATGGAATTATTGAGTAAATAATATTGAATATCTTCAGGATGTTACCTTTCTGGAGCACAGGGCAGAAAGCAGGAGAAGAAATTCTGTTTGCGTTTTGGTAGATGCCAATAGGATCTTGGTGCCTGCATTTGAAGCTGTGTGTGAATAATCCCCAAGGGTTACTTGTGCAGACTGTATGTATTCATATCTTAAATGGAAACTCAGAAGCATTTTTTGCCCTGAATTCTGATAGAAAGTTGAATTTTATTTTATTTCTGATTTTTGGGGGCCACACCCAGAGGTACTTGGGGGTTACTCCTGGCTCACTGCTCAGGGATCATTCCTAGCAGCCATGTGAGATGCTGAGGATTAAACTCAGGTCAGGAGGAATGTTTGTTCTGAAGTAGGGTCTGTTTGGAGAATTCTTTCCCCTCAGTGGGCTCTATAACCATAGGTGTGAAGGAAGGGATCTCAGCCCTGAAGAAACGCTTTTAGACTTAGTGGTCAGTTTTTGATGTACGTTTGCTACAAGCTTTGCATTTATAGTATTGGATGACATTATAGAGATGGAACTGTTTTCTATTATTATGGACAAGAAAATTAGGCACTTTTTATAGCTTTTTTCCCCCCAAATCCTTCCTGACTCATTTCCCTCTTCACTTTCTTTTGAGTTCAAGCTCTGACTCACCCATGAAATTTCCAGTTAAGATACAAGTGAGAGAGCCAAATTTGGTCCCAAAGACATCAAACTGTGATGAGAAACTTTTTTGTTTTAATCTTACTCTATTTTAAATGTGGAATTATATATATCAGCTAATTAGAGTGGGCATAATTATATTTCTGTTTATTTCTGCTGTAGTTCCTTATGATACGGGTACTTAAAAATACTCCCACATTTTTCCTTCTATGATTATTAATCAATATAAATTTGGTTCATGTTACAATATTTACTGCGCTGTGCATTTGATCTTGAGCATTGCAAAGTGTTTTGGTACACAAATGTAAAATGAGAGATAGTATTATGTAGGTAAACAGAAGGGCTATTATAACTATTAGAGTGACAATTATAAATCTTCTCACGATGCCTTCAGTGAAAAGTATCTTAAATAATTGAATAAATATTAATGATTCATGCAGGTTGGAATACTTGTAAAGCCCAACTTGTCCTTTAAGATACCATTGCTCCTGTCAGACCGTTGGATTTCTTTCAAAAAACTTTTTTTTTTGTGCTTGCTTTTCCAATATCATATACTTTGTGAAGATTTGAATATTTATTAACGATTCAGAAAGGTCTATGTCAAAATGTGGCTATATTGCAAGTTGCATGATGACATTTTTTTCTTTTCAAAGCAAAGTATTTTGTATTCTCAGTGAGCCCAGGGAAGGATGGGTAACTATATTCTGGGGAAATAGAAGAGTTTTTGCTATTTGGAAGCTGAGCAATTTGTTTCTGCTTTTTTTTTTTTTTTTTAAAAAAAGAAATATTGGTTGCTTTGAGGGTCACTTTGTGTCTGTTAATTTGAAACGAGATAGATACAGTCTTTAAAATTTTATTTAATTTTATTTTTTGATTGAATCACCATGAGGTAATATACTTGTAAAGTTGTTCATCACTGAGTTTCAGTCATACATGTTCCAACACTCATCCCTTCACCACTGTACATTTCTGGCCTCTGGTGTCCCCAGTTTCCCTCCCAATCCCTTACCCCCACAACCTGCCTCTATTGCGACACTTTTTTTCCCCCTCTAAGACAGACACAGTCTTACATCAGAAGCAGAAAGTCACTCATTCCCAACAGCTCACAGTGTTTGGACATAATGTTTGGATCAAATATGAAGCAACTACTTCTACATGTAGACCGTAGATGTTCTTGCATTCTGAGATGAAATTCTTAACGTATTAAGTAATGAGAATATATTGCAGGTTTTAACGCCGAGAAATGAGCTTGAAGTTTAAGACCATATAGTTTCATTGTTTTGTTGTTGTTAGTTCATCAGAATGACAAGTGCAAACCTCAATTAGTCTCAAGGGCTTCGTGACCAGTCTTGTTACACTTTCTTTACATCATTGATTTTTTTTGGATGTTGATCAAGTTTGACTCTAGTCCTGGGATTGGTGCTGATTCTGCATTCCAGGAGTTTGTCTGATGTGAGTTGAGGCAAAGTTAATCACTTTTTGGATCCTGCCCAGATGAGCATCATTTCAGTGTGTTATATGTTTGTACAGGCTTTTAAAACATCATTTCAAAACCAAATTTGCCACAATTCTAGGACTCCTGTGTCCAATTGCATGGAAGAGCCGCAAGGTATTTCAAATCATTGACTGAATGAGGCCACAATTTGATTGCAAGTTTTAGCCTTTATCTAGGGTAGTTGGAAGAAAATGATGCATTATTGTGCCATGTTAATATTAGTCCTAAGACTAGCATTGGAAGTGTGAGGAAAGAGCCAATCAGTATACCCGGTGGAAGAAATCTTTTCATCTTTGCTGCCTCCTTCATCATTCATTATTCGTGAGCATTTGAAGACAAGTTAGGTTTGCTTGATTGCATATTTGAATATTGCTTTTTTGTGGGTATATTTGTCCTCCTGCTGCTAATTGAATCAGAGCACCTCTGCAAAACTCTGCACAGAACCAATCACACTGAACTCCTCTAATAAAGGCGATGGGTAAAAAAAGCAGAAAAATGGCACATCTTCCCTTATTGTCAAATGAAATGTGAATTATGAGGATTTTTTAAAGAACTCAGATGAGGGTTCTATTTGCTGCTTCTACATGCATGAGACTATTTGCGTTTCTCTCCACTTCTCTTGCCTTCCCTTCTGTTACTATGGAAATGGTACTTGTTTTCATACGTAAAATCAACACTTCGCATGTTTCTGGTTTGGGAGGAGGGGTGGCAGAGGGTGAGAGTCCACTGATTCTTGGCTTGCCCCAGGCCTCTGTTCTCGTAAAAGACGTTCATTCTCCTTCTGGCTATCATTGGTTTGCTCTGTATAACTTTCCATCAGCACAGTAGCCTCGTGGAACACGATCCATTTGAAAACCTTCTGGTTATACTTCATCATCAAACTCCCTCCTGAGCTTTCTTAAACTTTTAGAAAATGTGTCCTTATCAGCCACGACCATATCATTCTCTCCTGTCATCCTTCTTCTTTTTTCCATCAAAAAAATATGCTTGTCAGAGTCATCACTCATTTTCCCTTTCCTCAGTTTTACAACCTATTTTCAGTTATTACCGTATTTGACCTTTCAGATCATTCAGATCAATTTGGAAGGAGGATTTTGGATTTTCTTCTCGTTTTTAGCTTTGGAGACACTGTTATTTCTTCTGCTTCACTTGAACGTTCTTGGTCAGTATTTACTATTTTCTATCATTTTTTTTAAAAAAAAAACTTAGTTTTTATTTTAATGTTTTTAGGGATGAAGCGTCTGCTTCATCCCCACCACCAGAGTGCCAGCATCTGTCCACCACCGTTTCTAGGTGCCGGTCCCCTCCCCATGCTCCCATTGCAAACTCAGCAGTCTCTCTCAGGGTCTATGGCCGTTGATTATTGTCTGGTCCCCGCCTCACTCTCCTACTGCAGACTCAGCAGTTTCTCTCAGGATAGGTTATCATCGACTATTGTTTATTCCCTTATTGTGTGTCTTTATGCTCCACAGAAAAATGAAATCATTCCGCATTTGTGCTAACTCCCTAATTCCTTTCTATCACCCTAATTTCTCTGGGTACCTCAGGGCTTTGCCCATAGGTCCTTCCTTTTCTTTATTTACCTTCCAGCTCTTGGTGATTTCTTCAGCTCCCACTTCTTTAATACCTTCCTGGGACAAACAATTCCAAAATTATTTTATTTTAAATTTTATTTTTTTAATTAAAAACACCATGATTTACAAAGTTGTTCATTTTACAGTTGTTCGAAGAGTTTAGTGTTCCAACACCCCCAGTGTGACCTTCCCTCCACCAATGTCCCCATTTCCCCTCCCATCCCCAACCTCCCAACCTGCTCTCTTAGACGCATGACAAATTTACTTTCTATTAACTTGTTTCAACAAAAATTTAAGAAATCGCAAATATAATGATCAGAAAGTAAATCAGTAAGAGCCAATTTGTGATTGCTTTATGATGTTTACCTATGTAAACAAGGAAAACAAAACCCTTTATTACAATATAATAGAATACTTTCCATTTACATAAAGTAAGTTTTCAACTCTGGAACCTAAGATATATTGCATTAAATTTTATTATTATTGTAGTACTGTAGCACTGTAGCACTGTCCTCCCGTTGTTCATTGATTTGCTTGTGTGGGCACCAGTAATATCTCCATTGTGAGACTTGTTACTGTTTTTGGCATATCAAATACGCCATGGGGAGCTTGCCAGGTTCTTCCGTGCAGGCAGGATACTCTTGGTAGCTTGCCAGGCTCTCTGAGAGGGATAGAAGAATCAAACCTAGGTTGACCACATGCAAGGCAAATACCCTACCTGCTGTGCTATCGCTCCAGCCCATTATTATCATTATTATTACAGACAAGGTTAATTTAATTTTTTAAAACTGAATTGTGACTTTGGGGCCCCAAGGCATCTCTGCGGTGTTGTGTTTTGCTCTCTACTAAGGGAATTATCTGTTAGTTTCTGGATCGTGGCCATTAATGAGCTTATATGGTGCCAAAGGCAGTTCCTGGACATGACTTCCAGGCTACTGGAAGTACAGGATGAT
Source organism: Sorex fumeus (assembly GCF_029834395.1). NCBI lineage: Eukaryota > Metazoa > Chordata > Mammalia > Eulipotyphla > Soricidae > Sorex > Sorex fumeus. The sequence continues at coordinate 3,459,171 of NW_026606154.1, read as the reverse complement.
GGGGGGGGGTGTCCCCTATTCCCAACTCCGTGCGAGTCTGGAGATTTCAGTAACAAGTCCCACCCACATACCTGGGTTTTTCAGCAGATTCACTCATGGCTGAGGCTTGTCTGAGCCTGCAGAGGTTGGCTGTGAGCATGGTGGTGTTTGAGTTCTGGAGGTTTTTGGCTGTTGGGGCTCTACTGGGGCAGGAAGGGGATCTCACCTCCCCCCTTCAGGTTGCCCCATATGAGATAGCCTCGCATGGGCTCTGGAGTATCTCTATGGCATATCATTATGTGTTGCTCTCTTCTGAGAGATTTGCTTGTGAGTCCCAAATTTTATTTTATATCTGGATCTCATTATGGTAATAATCTTGCCATACCTGTCAGTAATGAAACTTTTAAAGAACTTCTGTGCTAGTATATTTTGGGAGTCTCCATGAAATAGGTAAGGCCTACTTTTGTAAATTTCACCCCCTCTGTTTTATATAAACACTGTGGTTTGCAAACTTGTTCATGGTGATCTGTTATAGGCATCTAATATTCCAACACCAATTCTACCACCACTGTTTATACACCAATTTTCCCAAACACCTCTTTAATCTTGCCTCACAATAGGCCCACAATTATTTATTTTATATTGCTTGGTATCAATAATAAAACAATTTCTTGGAAGAAAATTAGTGCAAATTGTTGTATCTTAACTTGGAGACATTAAGGCCTTTTATGAGGGCTTACTAGGATATTGTACAAGTTAAGACTTCTGTGTTACTTGTTTGGTTAGTTGATTGGCTGCCTTCTGTGTTACATCCCACCCAATTTTGTGTGCTACCACTAATTACAAAATTCTTGTCTCCAACCTTTACACATTCCCTCAACTCCAGACACATAGATTCCAGTACCTATCTGTCATTTTAACTTCAAACATTGTGTATTGCAAACATCTCTAGTTTAGTACTGAGTAGCCAAACCTGTACTCTTTTTTATTTTTTTTATATTTTTATTTGTGTCACACCCAGCGATTCTGAGGGATTATACCTGGCTCTGTAATCAGGGATCACTCCTGGTAAGGCTTAGGACCAGATAGGGTGCTGGGGGTTGAACCCAGGTCAGCCGAGTGTCAGGCAAGTGCCCTACCTGCTATATATCCCCTTCAGCTCTGGGCTATCATTTGACTTTGACTTATCATTTTTGTTTAAGTTAACATTATGTATCTTAAATAGAAGTGAACTATGCCAATGAGCTGAGGAATTCTTTGTTTCTGATGGCACAAAGCGATTCTCACAGAAGATATTTATTTACTATGGTTTTCTGTAGGTTATACACACAATATCATTTAAAGGTATGGAATTGGATTTCAGGCCTAATCTTTCAAATAAGTTTCTGTCTTCAGCTATTTCCTATGAAAGTCACACCTTACATAATCTCTAAACCTAACATGATACTGTTATCCTGTAGTAATTTTAGAATTATATCTTCAATAATTGTGATTGATTGTTTTATTGACATTTCATATAAATACATTGTTCTATCTTGGTTTTGTAATATTCTCTTCTCATTGCGATGACAACCATTTGTAATGAATCCAGTGTTTACAAGCCTATGTTAGCAGAAGCTCAAGATTCAGTTTGGATCTTTATACCCTAGAAGCAGGATTGCAACATGTCAATATGTCCTGCTTCTAGGACACTCTTGAATGATGATGTTTCTAATTGACTCCAGTATAGAGTGTATGATATTTAAATGGACAAAAAATACATTGTAACTCAGGAGAGGCTTAGGAGACACTTAATAAATATTATACCCCTTTCAGCATTGTCTCTGCACCTGATGGCCTTCTACTCATCAATGTGGAAAAAATATGTTTCCTCTGAAATGATGACAGAAGCATCAGTTTCTGTCCATTTGACTGCACATCAACTTCATTTCACAGACGTCAATGATGTGAACGCTTTAAAATATGAAAGAATCCATATTAGGGCATCAAATTTTTGTGTACTTCAGCTAACTTGCAACATTGCTTTCTGTAAAACTGCTTGGTTGCTTTGCACCTGGGGGAGAGGGGACTTGGAAAGTGAACAGGGCATAACTTCTTTCTAAACCAAGTGTGACAGGATTCAGGTGTATTTACTGTTCCTGAAATGTATTGTCTCAGTAAAGCACCCTGCAGATTTGGGTAAAGGATAACTCAGGATGCGGGTGGTTGGGGGAAATTGCCCTTTCCTGGAGTGTATTGTCTCACTAAAGCACCCTGCAGACTTGGGTAACTCAAAATGTGGATGGTCAAGGGAGATTACCTAAGGCTTAATGATTCCGGCTATAACCTTGCTTGTGCTGACAATCGATGTACGTAAATGCTGATCTTTGAATCTATAGGCTAAGGAGTGAGGTACTTTTAAATGGATTGGTTAAGAAAGTATATGTTGTTACAAATCTATTGGCTATGAAATGCGCGGGCTTTGCTGTAACGGCCAGTGAAGGCCTATATAAGATCCCCTTTGAAGAAGTTCGGGGCTCTCAGCCACTGCCCATTTTTGGGGTATGCTGCGGAGCCCCAGCATGCTGGTCTAAATAAACCCCGTTTTTACTCCTGCAGGAATTGTGTCTATCTGGTCTCTCCGTGCCTCCCAGGGCTAGGGAACTCCCGATCCCAACAAATAGAGCCGACTTTGCATTAAGGACAATAAAATTTGCTATTCTTCTAGAGCTGATTGATTTCACCTTTGGGTAACTTTTGGAGCCCATTCATGACCTGGGACATAGACTGTCCAGTGATTTTTGGTAAGATAAAATATAGGTTACATAGCAAAATAGTAGTGTAGTTTTGATGACAGGTTTGGGGGCTAATTGATTTGGTGAACAGAACCCTCTGGATTGAGGTCTGAAAATATAACCCCAGCTATTAGTCTATTCTGAACAGCTCTGTAAGCCTCAGCATGACTTTGGGGGAGTGAGGTGGGGGCCTGGGGGGCATATTCCTCGTAGACTCCTAGATAGAATCTGAAATTTACGATCGAGTATAGTCAACTGCCAAGACATGTACGATGATTTTAAGTAGTACAACTTGTTGAATTCAGTAGTATGAACAATGTCGAGTCTCACAAAAGATTCCTTCCTCCTATTTTAATTCTTCTTCTCTTCATTTCTCTCATTTCCTCTGGAGGAGAAGTTCTGAGCTTGGTATTGGTAATGTTCTCTCTAGTACGTGGAAGACAAAATCTAGGGCTGTGGCCCAGTGGTACAAAAACTTGTCTTCCATGTATGTGACTATGTGTTTGATCCCTGATAATACATATGCACATACACATTCTCACACGCATGCACACCCACACACACACCACACACACAAGTGGGTTTGGTGGGAAGGAGAAGGAAAGAGAGAATAGTGTTTAGAGGTGAAACCCAGCAAGACAGCAAGGAAAACAGGATGAGCAGCTCAACAGGCCAGGAAAGATTTAGGATGCTGTGGTGTTCTAGAAGCCAGGTCAAGAATGTATTCCAAGAAGAGTGAGGGGCTGGAGAGAATAGTGCAGCATTTTGAGTTAGCTTCAAGTAAGGAGAACGAGGCAAGGTGAAAGGATCTTTGAGAGTGACTTTCGTGAGTGAGGGGACTACACCCGTTGCATTTTCCAGGACTTATACATGGGAGAGTTTCAAACCTTCTCTTCCAAAACTTGAGTTTGAAGATGTAAAACAGCTATTAAAGAGGAACTTCTACTTGTTCTTTTAAAATTAAAATGAAAAGAAAGTAAGTTGTCTAACTGTTGCTTTAAAGAAGCAGCTGGTAGCATATGTCAGGACAATTTGCAGCTATTATCACCTCTTTAAGATGCTGAGAAAATTGAATTGCTGACTAATGTACTCCGGAGAAGGTCACCTTTCAAGAACTCAGTGACTGGTGTGTTTTGACTTTAAAGCTCCACCTTGCAAAGTCGGGGGAAAAAAGAGATTTCCTCTTACAAGTTACATTGTATTTTCCATGCAGTCCAGTTTGGCTATGTAAATATATGTTTATACATGTACGCACACACACACAACACACATACTCACATGTATACACATAGAAATCACTTTTTTCTGTTTGTCTTTTTTGGGTCATCCCGGCGATACTCAGGAGTTCCTCCTGGCTCTGCACTCAGGAATTCCTCCTGACTGGCATTGGGCTCTGTTCACTCGCAGTCCCCAGGTTCTTCAATACTTTTAAGAGTGAGAATGTTGAGTTATAAAGATACTCAGACTCAGAGTTGGGAAGTAGGAACGTTTATTGGAAAGTAGAAGAGAAAAGAAAAGGAGCTTCCCATATGCGGAGGAACTTAGTAATGGATTCAGTAGACTATGGCTCTTTTGGTATTTTTTTAAATAGGAATGTTGGGTCTCTGTGTTATAGGGAATGCAGTGAAGTTAAAGATAAGCATTTTCCTGTAGATTTTTAAATTTTTAAAATTTTTTTATTATTTTATTTATTTATTTAAAAACATTTTTATTAGTGTAATACCATGAGGTACAGTTGTAGACTTACAAATTTTTGTGCTTGGGTTTCAGTTATACAGTGATTGAGTACCCATCCTTCCACCAGTGCCCATTTTCCACCACTACGGATCCCAGTATCCCTCCCACCCTTATCCCCGCCTTCGCTCCCCCCCCCCCCCCCCCGCCCACCGTCCCACCCTGCCTCTGTGGCAGGGCATTTCCTTTTGTTCTCTCTCTCCTTTTGGGTGCTGTGGTTTGCAAAAGAGGCATTGAGTGGCAATCATGTTTGGTCTATAGTCTACTTTCAGGATGCATCTCCCATCCTGGGAGGATCCTCCCAACACCCTTTATTTGGTGCTCCCTTCTCTATCTGAGCTGCCCTTTTCCCTAGCCTGTGCGGCTGCTCTCCAAGCCATGGAGTAAACCTCCTGGTACTTACCTCAGCTATTCTTGGGTGTTAGTCTCCTATTTTGTTACTTTATATTCCCCAGATGAATGCAGTCTTTCTATGTCCCTCTATTTCTGACTCATTTTGCTTAGCATGATACTTTCCATGTAGTACCACTCATATGTAAATTTCATAACTTCATATTTTCTAACAGCTACATAGTACTCCATTGTGTAGATGTACCAAAGTTTCTTTAACCAGTCATCTGTTCTGGGGCACTCAGGTTTTTTCCAGATTCTGGCTATTGTAAACAGTGATGATGTAGATCCTTTTAAATGAAAAATGGGCTCTTAACAAGTGTTCCAGAGGGTTCGAGGATCAGATCCTTGTCTGGCCTGACATCAGCTGGGGAGGAAGCCAGATTAAGGTCCCTCTTGGTGGTGCTCCTGGTGGTGGGGACAGAAACTGGACCTCCCCCCCCCCCCCCGCAACCCTCCCTGGGAAAAGCCTACCAGCCCCTTGAGTGCTCTCTGCAAGTCTCCGGAGCTTGCTTTAAACAAGGGCACCCTCTGTCCAGAGAGAAGAGCCGTGCTTTGGCTTTCAAAAGTTGGGTGATTTGCAACTGTGCATTGAGATTCCTCTCCCAGGTGAGCCCCGGAGACTGTTCTGCCCTTGACATTGAGTTTTTTTTTCTCTTTCTCAGTTTTGCAGACTCATCTCCTTTCTCACGTTTCTGTCCCTGGATCCAAGTTCACCTTCCTTCCTTCTGTGGAAGAAGCCATACGAAGCTTCGTCTTCTTTGGTGTCAGCCAGCCTCTTGTCCCAAGGTCCCTTGGCTCCCCACTTCCTTCTTGGCTGTATTTTATCTGGGTCAGGGCAGGGCTTAGTGCAACTGACTGGGAATCACGTTAGTCATTGCTGATGGGTTCTGGGGGATGAGTGAACCTCCAGAAAGATGAAGGCTAACCATTCCTGCTTACTCACTAGCCTGCAGGGTCTAAGGAATCCCCATCCAGGGAATTGTAATAGGACCTTCGTAGCTTTTTTCCCCTACTGAGAAGGAATATTTTCAAGGACAAAAAAGAAAAAATCGAGGCTGTTTTCCTAAAGAAGAAAGTCCTCTTACCAAAGTGAAGCCAGTTTTAAAACATCAAGTGTCTTTAGGAAAGAGTAACCCCGAGAATTTTAAAAGATTTTTCAACCTTTCTGGTCCTCATCTCTTCAGGCTGGGAAGATAACCTTCAGACTGTAAATAGAGGGCAGCCGTGGAAAATTCGATGCAGGATCTCAGAGTAGGTCGATGCCTCGTTCTTCTGCACCAGTGGCTGAGGAGGACACAGGGACTTAGTCCAGTGCTGCCTGGCATGAAGATGGGGCTGGCCTTGAGAGTTTCAGCCCCTCTCACCCTGCACAGCCAGCAGCCCCCTCTTCTGACCTGTGGCCTGGGAAAGTTGCAAAGGACACGTGGCCTGATATGTGTCCACTGTACAAAGTAGGGAGACCCTCTCTCATTCCAGAGGCAGTCACAGGCTGGGCTGGTGGGCAGGACTTTTTAAAAAAAATTTTTAAAAAATTGTTTCATCGTGAGGTACAGTAACAAAACTTTCATGTTTGAGCTTCAGTCAGACAGCCATCAAATGCCCATCCTTTCACCAGTGTACATTTTCCATCACCAAAATCCCCAGTATTCCCCCCACCATTCCACACCTGCCCCTGCCTGTGTGTCAGACAATTTGCACAATACTCTTTCTCTATTTTAGTTACCTTCAATATTTTGAGACCAGTCCCACCACCACTCACACCTGCTGAAGAGGCAATGTTAGACAGTGTCTTTTGTGTTGCTTGTTACAGATACAAGATAACGTCGTGCCACCGCAACAGTGGCCGCATGCTCTCGAAATTTTAAAATTTTAATAATTAGGGTCTGAAGAGATTGCTGCGGCAAGTTGCTCAGGTTCAAGATTCGTTTGTGTGTCTCTGGATCGTGGCCATGTGGGAGCTTAAGGAGACAGTGGCCAGATTGGGCGTCATCTCAGAGTCCCATTGGGGCGGGGGAAGGAGAAGGGCCCACTCCTCCCCCGCCCCATGAGTCCTGGCGTCTGCTGCCACCTTCACTCGTACCTGGAGCTTCTCACTGACTTCTAGAAAATGGCGGCCGCCGGGGCTCTTAGAGGACAGGCAGAGGGACAGCACTTGCCCCTGTCTGGAGCAGTGGTGCACATGACTTTTGCTTCAGTTCCTCCAGCTGCTTCGCTCCCAGTGTGCATCCAAATTGGGATCAAGTATGGAAGTACGGAACCTCGAGGATGACTGTCGTCAGGGGTTCCCTACAGGCAGGGTGGGGAAGGGGGGAGAGAGGGCAAATAAGTACCATCCAGCAGTTCCAGATGTAAACTCTGAGGCAGGAATAGCCCTTGAGTGATTGATCATATTTCCATTTTCATATTGTTTGGGTGGGTTTTATATTGTTACACCCACAATAGCACAGCAGTAGGGCATTCGCCTTACAAGCGGCCAACATGACCCACCCGAGTTCGATTCCTCCGCCCCTCTCGGAGAGCCTGGCAAGCTACCGAGAGTATTCGATATGCCAAACACAGTAACAACAAAGTCTCCAATGGAGACGTTACTGGGCCCGCTCGAGCAAATCGACGATCAACGGGAGGGCCTTTATTATATTTATTATATTTATAATATAATATTGTTATATTGTTACATCCACCAACTGCTGTGTAACCCCATCAACGGCCAGGAACCAGAGACTATACCACCAAGCTCCCGGAAGACAACAAGGCCAAGTCTCCTGCCGCTGTGCCTGACTGTCCTCACCGGGGCCCCTTGGAGGAGAGCGGGTTGAGTTTCCCTCTCCACCCTGAGCAGAGCCCCGGCAGCTGAAGACCTCCGGAACCCAGACAAAGTCATGCTGAGACCACTCTCCACACACTTTTATGAGCCTCACTCATGAAGGAACCTGCAGAGGAACCCAGGTGTGCAGGACCCGGGACTGAGATATCCAAGCCTGCTTGGTTCAGGACTGGGCCTCCTCCACCCAGATCCCCCACCTTCCAGTAGCTGGACAGTTACATCCACCAACTGCCATGTAACCCCATCAACAGCCATCCAGAGACTATAAAACCAAGCTCCCGGAAGTGCGGCCACGAATGTCACCAAGAATTTTTCATTTTCATTTCATCATGCTGTTATTCGTCGATTGCCTCGAGCAGGCCCCACTAACGTCTCTTTCATCCTAGCCCTGAGATTATATTCAAGGCTCTTTAGGAGAATGAGACCCATCATTGTTACTGGTATTTGGCATATTTGGTACGCCACGGGGAGTTTGCCAGACTCTGCCCTGTGGGCAGGCTACATTCGATAGCCTGCAAGTTTGTCCAAAGTAGGAATGAGATAATAAGATGTCATAAAAAGATGTCTTTTCGCTGCCGCGCGATTCCGGGAGCTGGATTTTATAGTCTCTGAGTCTTGGCCATTGATGGGATTACATGGCGCCAGGGGGCCAGGTGGTGGGTGTGACCCCCGCCTACTGGGATTTGGAGGATCTGGGTGGAGGATGCTCGACTCCAGTCCGAGTAGGCTTGGAGATCTCGGCCCCGGAACCCGCGTGGCTTTGTCCCTCTGCCAGTACCTTCATGTGTGCAGAGAGTGGTCTCAGCATGGTGGTGGCTGGTCCTGGAGGTCTTCGGCTGCCGGAGCCCTGGTCGGGGCGGGGAGGAAAGCTCAACCCGCTCCCCTCCAAGGGGCCTCGGCGAGGAACAGTCAGGTGCGGGGGCAGAAGACTGCACTGTTCTCGTCCAGGAGCTGGATTTTATAGTCTCTGAGTCTTGGCCGTTGATGGGATTACACGGTGCCAGGGGGCCAGGTGGTGGGTGTGACCCCCGCCTACTGGGATTTGGAGGATCTGGGTGGAAGATGCTCGACTCCAGTCACCAAGAATAAGACCTCTTATTCTCTAGTTCTCACTCTCAGAGAACCTGGCAGGCTACTGAATATCATGCCCGCATATATGCCTGACTGGGAACACCTGTAAAGGTGATTAGAGGCTGCCCCAAAAGCCTCCATGCCTCTAGGAGAGCCCAGCAAGCCACCGAGAGTATCCCGCCTACACGGCAGAGACTGGCAAGCTCCCCGTGGCGTACTCGATATGCCAAAAACAGTAACAATGATGGTCCTCATTCCCCTGACCCTGAAAGAGCCCTCAGTATGCCATCGGGCTACACTAGCACATGACAGGGATGAATGGCGACATTACTGGGCCCACTTGACCAAATCAATGAACAACTGTAGTGATAGTGATAGTGATATTGTTGGGGGGGGGGGGGAAGCACACTCAGTGATACTCAGGGCTTCCTCCTGGCTCTTCGCTCAGGGATCACTCCTGGCAGGGCTCCTGGGGTGCCGGGAATAAAACCTGGGATTGGCCATGTGCACGGAAAGCCCCTTACCCACTGCACTATCCCTCCAGTCCCTGTTTATTATTTCTCTGAATGTATTTTGAGTTTATATGCTTGGAGAATTCTTCCTTGGGGATGGCTTCCCCTGGCCACATGTCTACTTATTGGCTATTTGGTTGTTGCTGTTTCTGTGTACAGATGACACCTTACTGTGCTGTGCTTGGGAACCATTAGGGCCATGACTTCTCATTGCCTGGGATGGGAGCCAGGGATCAAACCTGGGGCCTCACACAGGTGCGACGCATGCACCATGACTTGAACCCCAGCTCCGACCCTGCAGATGTACAGGGCGTCACTCCTCTTCTTCATGCTCTCCGCGTTTGTCTCAGTTAATCCACGCAACCACCTGGGAGGGAGCTTCTTCTATTGATGGGGAAAGACATGAGCAGGACTTGCATTATCTGTGCTCAGATCCCACAGCCATTCAGTGGAAACAGAAACTCAGCATCTGCTCTGTCTGATTTTATTTATTTTTAAAATTTTTATTAGTGAAACACCATGAGGTACAGTTGTAGACTTATAGATTTTTGTGCTTGGGTTTCAATTATACAATGATCAAATACCCATCCCTCCACCAGTGCCCATTTCCCACCACCACGGGTCCCAGTATCCCTCCCACCTCCCATCCCCTCAGCCCCCCCCTCCCCCGCCTCTGTGGCAGGGCATTCCCTTTTGTTCTCTCTCTCCTTTTGGGTGTTGTGGTTTGCAAAAGAGGCATTGAGTGGCAATCATGTTTGGTCTATAGTCTACTTTCAGCATGCTTCTCCCATCCTGGGAGGATCCTCCCAACACCTTTTATTTGGTGCTCCCTTCTTTATCTGAGCTCCCTTTTCCCCTAGCATGTGTGGCTGGCCTCCAAGGCATGGAGCAAGCTTCCTGGTACTAATCTCAGCCATTCTTGGGTGTTAGCCTCCTATTTTGTTATTTTATGTTCCCCAGATGAATGCAATCTTTCTATGTCTATCCCCCTCTTTCTGTCTGTCTGATTTTAAACCCCGGCCTCAACTATTATACCGAATCACTTCCCCAGAAAGGTGAGTGTGGATGTGAAATCTGGGAGAATGGAGAGCCCTGAAAGTATCACTCTCAAAAAACTAGAGACGATCTGTTTCTCTGTTGTTCTCTTAAGCCTGGGACTATGGGTTCCCAAGCGGAGAGACAGACAGAGACACGGAGACAAGAATGCAAAAGCAATAGGAGTTTTATTCCAGTATACTGGGGTCAACTACCTCACCCAGAGGGTGGTCTCTTGATAGCTACCCCGACTTCAGGCAGCATGCAGTTTATATCGGGTATTTATGATGACATAAGCAGTACATGCCTTCTTGTTTCAGAAAAATCTGACTTAGTTACCAAACAAAGGTGTTTTGGCAAGTGTCTAGGGGAGCAGTGGTCAGGCAATAGTTAAAAAATAGTTTCCAGTAACAGTGTATGGTTACATAAGCTACTCATTCTTTTAGGGTTAACAAAAGACAGTTCCTGGGGCATTGTGATTAATTGATTGAGCCCACTTGCCCAGCCCAGAAACTTTCCCAGGTGTCTTCAGGTTGGCTGGTTACACATTGCTTCATTGCTGGGAAACTGAATCTGTTTCAGTTCCAGGAACTGAACCAGGGGCATACCTGATTTTCCTCATTTCTGGCGCCTATCATGGTGTCACTTCCACCCCTCACAGTTTGTCTTCATTTTGGGGCCACACCCAGTGATGTTCAGGGCTGACTTTTGGCTCTATGCTAGAGATCACTCCTGGGTTCAGGGCATATATGGGGTACTGGGGACGCAACCTGGGCTGGCCAACTGCAAGACAAACACCTTCCATGCTGTACTATGGCTCCAGCTCAAGATAATGCGCTTCTTAGGGGATCTTGGGAGGTGTTTTTTTTTTTTTAACTGCATACAGTAAATGTTTTATTACAACAAAGTTATAATCTTATGATGGCCAAACCAAAAGCCCTAAAAAAGGCAAAAGTAAGACTGAAGACTTAAGTGAGGCATTTTTTCACTGTAGATTATTGATAGCACAGTGGGTAGGGTGTTCGCCTTGCGCTTGCCAGACCTGGGTTCGATTCCTCCGTCCCTCTCAGAGAGCCCAGCAAGCTACCGGGAGTATCCCGCCTGCACAGCAGAGCCTGGCAAGCTCCCCATGGCATACTGAATATGCCAAAAACACTAATAACAAGTCTCACAATGGAGATGTTACTGGTGCCCACTCTAGCAAATCGATGAACAATGGGACGAACAGTTCTACAGTGCTACCATCCTTCCATGCATGAATATAAGCTTGCATATATGTTGCTGTGAAAATAATAGAAAACATTTCACATGTTTTCTTCTAGATGGTCCAAATGCTGTTATGCAATAAATCAGTTTTGTTTTTCTGTCTTTTGTAAGGTACTAGTGTAAGTAGCATTTGACTTTTCTTAGTAGTGGGTTAATTTTAGATCGAAAATTGAAACGGAACATACAGCAACATTACACATTTTTGTGTAGTTGATTCATTTTACTCAAATCTAATGGAAACACATATTCACTTATATTTTTAATATAACAGATATAAACCAAAAGGAAATTACAACAGAAACAGTCCTAAAACCTGCCTTTGCTCTTAGAAAATCTATAGAAGCTAATACTGTTATATATCCTTTGTTGCTGTTTTTGAAATAATAAATTATCTACCAATTTAATCTTAAGTCAGCTTGTAATTTAAAAATAGAGAAATAGGAATATATTTCAATAGGAGAGGTACTTGCATTTTGTGGAGCTTAACAATTGATTACTTTTATTATAGGTTTGCCTATTTGATAGGACAGTGCATTTTTAGAAGGTTTGCTTGGAAGTAGTTGAATGAACTACTTAGTCTAGGCTAGTGACATTACTGCTGGAGCATAGCTCTGCCTGCAGGAGGCTCAAGTTTGACTCCCGACACTCTTGAGCACCACCAGAAATCACTTCAGTGCATCGAGCTGGAAGAAGTCCCTGAGCACCACCGGATATGGCTCAAAGCAAACAAACAAAAAACCCAAACACTTTAATTTTACATCCAGATGACCTCCAATGTAATTCTTCTTGAATGGAAATGTATTTTGACCCGGGCAAACAGAGTAGAATACTCATAATTAGATTATTCCTTTCTTACTGATTATTTTGTAGTTGATTATTTTGTAGATAAAAATGTATATTCACATCTCATTCATATCACACACCACAGGAATTAAATGATTCCCCTAAAAAGAAGTTAAGGATAGGAAGGTTGGCACGAGGCAGTATGACCCCAACATGGCAAATGTCTCGCATTTCCTTTGGGCTGGCAGGGTCTAATGAGTGCGCGTGTGTGTTATCCGTGCAGTGCAAAATGCTCCGTGACGGGAACAAGTTCTGCTTCTTTGAGGTGTAGTTCTCGACAGCTCTGGGTGTTGCCTTCCGGTCCCCACTTAGGCTAAGGCGTCAGTGAGGGCATGATAGCAGATAGGGATTCCAGATGGATGTAGGTACCCACCAAAGCCAGGTTATTGAGAGACACCTTGCTGGGTCATGTTCTAGTTTGCCACATTTCTCTCCTAGAAAGTTCCTTTTTTAGACAAAGCCCCATCCGTTTGTCTACATTTTATCTTCCCACCAGCTCTTCACTCCACTCCAATACAAGCTCTACTTGGCAAAAGATCTTCTTTGCCTTCCTGCTTCTGTTCTTGGCCACTGACTTTAATTTAATTTAATTTTATTTTTTTGGGTCACACCCGGCGATGCTCAGGGGTTACTCCTGAAAAGAAAAAGAAAATACCTGGGTTATTGTAAGTGCTTAGCTAATCTTGCTGAATAAACAACAACCACTTTTAATGATGATCTGGTTTTGGCCCAACAGGGGAGGGGGGGGTGGGAAGAGGTAGTACAATGGTTAGGGCCCATTTCTAGGCTACCCCCAACTTGGGGTCCACACCTGCCCTCACCTGCTTCCTCCCAGCACCGTTGATTATGACTATGGAAGTCCCCTCAGTGCTGGGAGGGGTGGAAGCCAGAACAGACTCACATCCTTGGGCCTTTCTGTTAAACCCATGACCTGCTTGGCCAAGTATCGCCTCAAGGTGAGAATGGGGAATTGGACCACCTGAGCACTGCTTAGGAGTACTCCCCTAAACATAGTGGCCTTCCAGGAGGAATAGATCATGGTCACAGTCACAGTCCTCCCGTTGTTCATCGATTTGCTCGAGTGGGCCCAGTAACGTCTCCATCATGAGACTTGTTGTTACTGTGTTTGGCATATCAGATACGTCACAGGTAGCTTGCCAGGCTCTGCCGTGTGGGCGAGGTACTCTCGGTAGCTTGCTGGGCTCTCCGAGAGGGGTGGAGGAATCGAACTCGGGTCGGCCATGTTGCCTGCTTGTAGGGCAAACGCCCTACCACTGTGCTATCGCTCCAGCCCAGGAGGAGTAGATAGGGAGTTTATTCCAAGATCTGTACCGACCTCATTCACCCCTCTTTCCTCCAGATTGATTGCTGGAGCACTAGCATTTTGTTTAGACATTTTGCTGACTTACATGTACATGACGTGTAATCCCATCAGCGGCCAAGACTTTGAGACTATAAAAACCAGATCTTATTATGACATCTCATTCCTACTTTGACAAGCCTGCCCACACGGCAGAGTCTGGCAAACTCCCCGTGGCGTACCCAATATGCCAAATACCAGTAACAATGATGGGTCTCATTCTCCTAAAGAGCCTGGAATATAACCTCAGGGCCAGGATGAAGGAGACGTTACTGGGGCCTGCTCGAGGCAATCGACGGATAACAGGATGATTTGTGATTTTGTGACATGTACATGCTGAATTTCGAAGAATCCGCATAAAGTCGTTGGTCCATCTATTCTTTTGAATTCCCCAATGTTCAGCCCATTACATTTTAGGCATTAATTTAATTGATTTCCCCCTCCCCCACTTCCACTTGGAAATGTGTTAATCTAATCAATGTGTTTAGGGATTTCTTCTCTTGTGGAGATGCTCTAAGATGATTTAAAAAAAAAATAGAGGTCTCCCTCAGGGGTGCTTGAAGCATTTTTTTCCTTCCTTGAAGATAAATTAATCTGAAAATTGGATCCAATTATTTTTTAGTAAGGAGATTTAGGTTTTTGCCTCTTCTTTCCTGCTGATAGTCCTGTGAGTTTGCGACACTTAGTTATTCTTTCTAAAGCATTATTTGAAAAATTGACACGATATCATTCTGTGTATCCCCAATTAGACAGTGGGCACCAAATAAAATGCAATAAAGAAGTCATACCTGACTTTATTCTCTATAAAAGCAATGAAAAAGTGTATAACTAAATACACTAGATAAATTAAGAGTGTATTTAGTTAGACAAAGTTAAGTGTAAAATATATTCTTGCCTCTATTTAAAATCTAGGATATAGACAGAGAGGTAAGCATTTCCTACAACATCTGTGGTAATTGGGAAAATGATGACAAGTAGGCATCAAACAAGGGTCAACTGTACCCATTGGAATTATACCCACTTGGATCCAGTTATTGACATCAAATGCAGTAACACTTCCATTTAAGATTCCAACAACTGCATATTCCCTGTCTCTTTCTTTTGATCCTGGCCTTTCTGGTCTGTCATGGTAGGATGGAGTTGGTGTTTAAAAGTCAGTGTCCAGGGGCTGGAGCAATAGCACAGCGGGTAGGGCGTTTGCCTTGCATGCAGCCAACGTGGCCGACCCGGGTTCGATTCCCAGCATCCCATATGGTCCCCCCAGGAGTAATTCCTGAGTGCATAAGCCAGGAGTAACTCCTGAGCATCGCCGGGTGTGACCCAAAAAGCAAAAATATAAAATAAAATAAAAGTCAGTGTCCATTGTGTAAATCCACCAGTGTGGAGATGCCCTTAGACAAAGACCTGCTCTTTCACAACTTTTCTTCCGCTTCTCCGATGTGTCCTCATTACCCATGTGCAGACCAACATGTGTTCTTGGGTTTGCTGGCTTCCGCCACTGGGTCCATTCTGCTCGGGGCCAGTCTCAGGGTGCGCCTGGCTGTCCCTCCATCCATCTTGCCTGCTCGTCTCATTCAGACGCTGGAGTTTCACCAGTTCCTTTGTATACCAGAATATGTGGATAGAATAATTGCTTCTGGTAGAGGGGAGTGATTAGGTCAGTTTCCCCCTCAAACCTAGTGAAATATTAATGAGCCCAGAGTGAAGGCAGGTCTCTGGTTTAAGGATTTCGTTTCAAAAGATGATCCCAGTTCAGTTCAGAGTGTGGGCAGAATTGGAGAGCTTGCGAGCAAGCAGACAAATTGCTATTGTTCACCCCAGGTATTTGATATTTCTCTCCCTTCCCCCCACCATGCCATTTAAAGGGGCATTGTTTGTCCATGTCTCTGGCATATTATCTCCTTTTGAAAAGCCTAAATATCTGTGAAGGAAGACAGACCCAGTCACTCATAATTTCATTAACCTATTAGAACAGTTGTCAACTTGATGGTTGTATGGGTGTATATATGATATTAGATTTTGCGTGCCTCTGCATGCATGCTATACATGTACGTGTGTGTGTTTGTCTAATCTCGCAGGTGGATAGCTCCTTCACAAGAAAGCGCGTCCAAGAGAACCAGGCCTCTCTCTTCCCTGGTCTTAACAGCTTGGCTACCTTCCCATCCTCCCATGCAGTTGAGACTTACAACAGATTTTCGACACAGCTGGGCAATGCTTCACAAACGCTTTGTCATTTTGTCCTTACATTGGAGCCTCACTTTGGAATCTGACATGTCGTGGCCTGAATGCTAGCTGAATGCTTGGGGCCAGTATTTCAGTATTTCAGTATCAGAAAATAACTGATTGAAGTGATTATAGACTAATACTGAATGCTAGCTGTGAAGAATGTTGTCTTCACATGTGACTCTAAGCTTTTGAATAGGTGGGGGCAGTGACACTTAGATTTGTGCAAAGTTTAATTGTATATTGTATGAAAGACCCCAAATAGTTCCTAGCATGCTGTGGATGCTTGGTACATCCCATCTATTCCTGAGCCCATCTTTGCTTTTCCGCACTTATGTCTGCTCATTGTAAAGACAATGAAATATCTCTGTTCATTTTACCATTACAAATATCTTATTTGAGAGGATTTTTTTGAACATCAGTTTTTCAAGAATCCTTATTTTTTTTATACCCCTGAAATATGCATACAAAGCTTAGGTGTATTTGGAGAATCACAAAGTAGCTCTTATTAGTAAATTTAATAAAAGCTGGGCTAAATTAAACCAAACTCTTAGTTCTTTAATAAATCACCTCAGTACAATTTCCTGCATTATAGTAAGAGTTACCTGAGGAGAAAATATTAATTTGTTTTTAATGTGTCGTTCTGCACTGAAGCATATGGATGGGACAAAACTCCACTAGCTCCCTGGCTCTGGGGCAGATCTCAGTCTCGGTGAGTGGTGAGACCCACGTGCCCGATTTGAAGCACTTTGCAGATCTTGAAGAATTTAGTAGAAACTTTTTATTTTACCCACTGCAGCAAAATGAGCTGTGTCATGTATATTAAAACATCGCAGACACACATTGAAAGTTTATTGTCTGCTTTGATTTGTCATAATTTAAAAACCTTCAGCACAATAAAATAACTTACTTTTTTTTATGGTTTTCTGGGCCTGGGTTTTAGGATGATTTGAAACTGCTGTTACAAAAGGAAATTGAAGCAAAATACAAGGGTTTGGTCGTGAGACTCATGGATTTCAGAGGTCCATTTGCAAAATACTGAAAATTGCATGAGCAACAGCAAGAGATTTTCACAAACGATTAAAAATTTTCGGGAGCATTTGCCACATCCCTTCTTTCTTGCTTTGCCATGGTGCTCTCGATTCTGAAAGCTTCTCTGCTCTTTCATCACTGAATGTGTCTGCTGGAAGTTCCTGGGCTTTCCAGGGTGGCCCGGAAACTGTCAGGGGAGTGGCCTTGGGGTCTGTAGGGTTGGTCACCACAACGCCGGCTCCCTGCCCCTCACCTCACATCCAGCTTCAGATGTTCTTTGTTTTAGTTAGTTAGTTTGTTTGTTTTCAAATGGATTGTTTTTATGTTCCCTTCATAATGTTGCCTCCACACTTAAAGTAGATATCAATTGTCTAATATTCACTATTGGAATCATTGACATCCCCAGAGGCAACAATCACTGAAAGAAAATAACTGATTGTGAACCCTCCAACCAACTCTTTTGATTTTTGCAGAAGTTTTCACCTAAGTTGAGACATATGAAAAGGATGAATCAGTTGCATAGAGTTACAAAAGTAGGAATGAACTTGACATAGATAGAGGAAATATTCTGATGAAATAGAAGTGATTGTAGACTAAACTCCATATAAAGCATTGCCCGGGTTAATAGTGCTAACTTATCAAAGACTTCAAAACCAAAGAAGAAGTCACATTTTGTCCCAGGTAATTAGGAAGCTATGGACATATTTGAGAGGGAGTTGCTGAATGTTTCGCTTTACACTTAACAAAGGAATAAAAAATATAAAGATTTATTATTCAGATGTACTTATTTATTTATTCATGAATCACCATGAGGTACAGTTACAAAGACTTACAAAATTTCCGTGAGTACACTCTATGTCTCTCTTTTTGGGCATAAAGGTTTGCAATACAGATACCGAGAAGCTATCACGTTTGGTCCTTTGTCTCCTTTCAACACACATCTCCCATCCTGACCTATCCCTCCTACCATCATTGTCATAGTGGTCCCTTCTCTATCCCAACCGCCTTCTCCCCGAGCCCTGGAGGCAGCCTTCCAACCATGGACCAGTCCTCCTGGCCCGTGTTTCTACTCTCCTTTGGTGTTAGTATCATACTGTATTATTTTATATCCCACAAATGAGTGCAATCATTCTATATCTATCCTTCTCCTTCTGAAAAAAAGTCATTCTTAAATCTTCATGGCTGCTGATCATGTTTCCCCCTAATTGCTCAAAATTTCTCCTCATTCCAACTCAGATTAGGAGCTCTTCATGGGAGCAGAGTTGTCTGTTACTAACCTTGGGGTCCCTGACACCTCACAGCCAGGAGGAGCCCAGACACTCGAGAAATGAACTGCTAAGAGGTAGGGATGCCTGGAAGGATGGGAGTGGGTGTTGGTTCTCCATTTGAGCTGACATTCTGTGATGTGTGTTGCCAAATGGCCCTTAGTCTCCTTGGATGTTCTCACATTTACTTAGCCTCCGCGGAAAGGCTAGTGGACGCCCCACTTGCATCCGCTTCCCGTTTTCGGCAGATGGAGTAAACAGAACCACCGTGCTTGTGTTCTTTTCTCTCAGTCCTGGCAGAACTTAGCGTTTTCCTGGTGTTAGCTCAGCCTCATCGGGGATCTTGCTGGAATCCATGGCTATTCTCACTCATTGTTTTTCCCTCCTGCTTAGAGTTTATAGGTTGTTAAAGGCAGATTTAATTTTGAGGCCAGATAGTTCTCTTGAATCCAGGGCTGCAACGACTGGTCAAAATGTACTCTTTCTATAGTCTACTTTCAGCATGCATCTCCAATCCTGGGCAGATCTTCCCAACATCCTTTATTTGGTGCTCCCTTCTCTATCTGAGCATGATTGCCACTCAGTTCCTCATTTGCAAACCACAGCACCCAAAAGGAGAGAGAGAACAAAAGGAAGTGCCCTGCCACAGAGGCAGGGTAGGATGGGGGGATGGGGGTTGGGAGGGATACTGGGATTAGTGGTGGTGGAAAATGGGCACTGGTGGAGGGATGAGTACTCGATCATTGTATAACTGAAACCCAAGCACAAAAATCTGTAAGTCTACAACTGTACCTCATGGTGTTTCACTAATAAAATTTTTTTAAAAAAATGTATTCTTTCTTCTCCTGGCTTTATTGGAAGATTTAAAGAAGATCACTATCATCACTATATCACTGTCATCTCATTGTTCATCGATTTACTTGAGTGGATGCCAGTAACATCTTCATTTATCCCAGTCCTGAGATTTTTAGCAGCCTCTCCTTACTCATCTTTCCCAACGCTGCCATATTGGAGGCTCTTTCAGGGACAAGGGAATGAGACCCGTTATTGTTACTGTTTTTGGAATATCGAATACTCCACAAGTAGCTTGCCAGGCTCTGCCTTGTGTAGAATATAAAATAACATAATATGAAATTGACACCACAGATGGTAGAAACAAGGGCCAGGGATATTGCTCCATAGTTGGAAGCCTGTCTCATAAACTGGGGGAGAAGGCAGCTGGGATAGAGAAGGGATCAATAAGTCAATGATGGTTGGAGGGATTGCTCGGGATGGGAGATGCGTGTTGAAAGCAGATAAAGGACCAAACATGAGGGCCTCTCGGTATCTATATTGCAATCCATAATGCCCAAAGTAGAGAGAGAGTATGGGGGAAATTGTGTGCCAGAGAGGCAGGGGGAAGGTTGGGAAGGGTGGGGTAGTACATCAAAATGATAATCACATTGATCAAAGAGCATTTATTGAGCATCTGATATGCACAGAAGTCCCTACCGAATTACTTAACACACCTGATAGTTTTCCACTCTTTCTGAGCAGTAAGCTCAGATTCGGGGGACGGGGGGAGCATCTCAGACTCAGATATGCTTCAGTAAAGCATCCTACATTCCTTTGGTTTTATTTTTGGACCACCCCCCAGGGATGCTCATGGATGAAACTGCAGGCTCTGCACTCAGGAATTACTCCCAGCAGTGCTTAGGGGACCATTTGGGATGCCGCTGGCCGCATTTAACACAAGTATACTACCCACTGTACTATCTTTCCAATCTCAAGAATCCTGTATTTTCCAGCTATTCAGTTTCCACCTGATTTCAATTCTGGATCTCTTTCTCTGATAACCCAATCTGATTTTTTTTAGCTTGTTTAGTGCAAATTCTTTCCTTGATAATCCCAGAAAAGCATAGTTGTCTAAATTGGGAGTGGCAGGTAAGGATCTCAGTGTCTCAGTGGCCAGGGGGGCGATTGGTAGGCTGCTCCATGTGCACCAGTGAACCGTCCTGGTGCTGTTCCTTTGTGTCTACTTCCTGGCCATTAGAAAAATAAACTTGCTGCCAATTTCATGGACTAATTCAGCTTCTCTTTGGTGATCATCAGACAAAAATTGTCCGTGAGTTGTTTTTCTGTGCTTTCGGGGACCTGAGAAGTGATTCATGCTGGGAAGTTTTAAGAGATTACGGAAGCAAGATTTTGCATAAATAGTGATATTCTCGCACGGCAGAGCCTGGCAAGCTCCCTGTGGCATATTTGATATGAAAAAAAAAACAAAAACAAAACAGTAACAATAACGGGTCTCATTCTCCTGACCCTGAAAGAGCCTTTAATATGGCACCTTTGGGAAGGACAAGTAAGGAGAGGCTGCTAAAATCTCAGGGCTGGGATGAATGGAGATGTTGCTGGTATCTGCTTGAGCAAATCAATGAACAAGGGGATGATAGTTATGGCAGTGACAGTGACAGTGATACTCCATGCAGATGTGATCTTTTACTTAGATAATGTGTGCAAGGAGAAATAGAATTTTTGGCTTGCTTAAGAACATGTGATTTGGATAGGGGAGTGACAGCTCAGTGGTCTGAAGTGTGTGCTGTGTGTGCACTGGAACCCTGAGTCTGAATCCAAGACCACCAGGCCCCCCATCACCTGGAAGCCCCTTACCTCTGCACTATGGGCCAAGCAGCTCCACACCCTCAGATCAGGCTTCTGTGCAAGCTGGCAGCTGGGCACGGGACTCGCTTGACTAGGGTGACTTCTCCTCAGGCAGCTCAGCCTGCATGTAGAACTTCATCAGATTAGTTTGCAGATGTTCATGTGGACAGAGGAGGTAGGGGGGCACGTGCAAGCCTGCCCACATGAGTAAGAAAGACATCCACATCCTTCAGAATGAGCTGGTTTTTATTTATTTATTTATTTTTTAATTTTTTAAATTTTGGTTATACCCAGAGTTGCTCCTGGCTCTGCACTTAGGAATCACCCTCGGTGGTGTTTGGGGGACCATATAGGATGCCGGGGATCGAACCCTGGTTGGCAGCATGCAAGGCAAGTGCCCTATCTATTATACCAGCACTCCAGCCCCAAGACATATGCATCCTTACCAGTCAGCTGCCTGCAGCCCATTAGCAATTAGCTCCCCGACTGGAATAAGTCAGAAGGCCTCACCTGGAGTTGGTGGAAACGAGAAACCCACGTTCAGGACAAAAGCCAAACTAAGGGAAGCGTTATCCAGAACATTCCACTTGCCAGCTTCCCATTCCCAGTTTGCTCTTGTTTTCTGCTTAAAGAGTGTCATAAAAGCAAGCTTGGTGCTCTTGAGATTTTCAGTAACTCTGGGTATATTGTTGCTAATAGGCCACACGATTATCCCAGCAGTTTATATGTAAACTACAGTGCTTGTGTTTCTTTCTTATTTTTATTTAGATAGTAATTACAGGCTTCTCACTTCTGCTACCAATTATCTTTCTTTTTTAAAAAAATTATGCGTATTGCAGTTAATTGATCACGGTTCTGTAATACAAATCTTTATCTCTTCCCCCACAGGACTAAGCCATCGTAATAAATAATAATAAATAAAGGCCCTCCCGTTGATCGTCGATTTGCTAGAGCGGGCCCAGTAACGTCTCCATTGGAGACTTTGTTGTTACTGTGTCTGGCATATCGAATACGTCATGGGGAGCTTGCCAGGCTCTGCCGTGCGGGCGAGATACTCTCGGTAGCTTGCCGGGCTCTCCGAGAGGGGCGGAGGAATCGAACTCGGGTCAGCCATGTTGGCTGCGTACAAGGCAAACGCCCTACCCGCTGTGCTATCACTCCAGGGCTATCGTAAAGCTACCCATTATTTATTTAATTTTGAGTCATACCCAGCACTGCTCAGGGATCATGCTTGGTGGTCTTGGGGGACCATTTGTGGTACCAGAGATTAAACTGTGGTTGGCTATGTACAAGCAGCCTCTGTGAAATTTATCCAACCCGAGAAGCTGCCCTCTAAACAAAGAAGGGACTTCTTTGTCTTAATTGCCTCAATATAACTTTACAGTTACAAAAAAACAAAAGACACGGCAGCAATTAGAAAAAAGGCCTTCTATTGGCTTTTTTATTTTTTACTTTAAAAAATCATGTAAAAGCAGATGTACCATAACATACATAAAGTGTTACTTTTGCTATTGAAAATTGAACGGAGGAAAGGTTTTCCTCAGGCAGTTAGAATTTCCAAGGCATGTCTGACCCACACGCCATCTTCACTAGTTTATTCTAATCTTGCCACTGAAAACTGGAAAAGTTCAGACTAAACTCTCAACATAAAAATTTCAGCTTAAACACATCAGAGAATACCAGTTGAAGAGCCATAGCAATTATTTCCTAGGATGTAAAGAGAATGCAAATGAGCTCTGTTTGTGAGCTTATGAAAGATAGATGAAAGAGGATAAAGCAGCCATCTGTTAAAATCATTCAAAAGCAAAAATTCGGTTAGCGATCGACTGGTCTTAATAAGCTTGAATGTTGTTAGTCCGCCCGCGAGGAATTGCAGTCTGCAGTCAACTTCATTATTTTTCAATCAGTGTTCCACGATTGGTGGCAGAGCACTGGAGTCGCCCTTCAGCAGCAGGTGGCTCCGATGCTGAACATTAAATTAGCAGAATAACAAGGCAGAGTCTCCGTGCCAGCTCTGATTCCCATCTTGCCATGCTCCCGCGTGCAGACACACACACACTCACACACTCACACTTATACTATACTATAGGGTATATATGGTGCTGTGTCCTTGATTACCTTTTTACCATGTTTAGTGACTGGTAACATTATTTTCTTTCTTTCTTCTTCTTCTTCTTCTTCTTCTTCTTCTTCTTCTTCTTCTTCTTCTTCTTCTTCTTCTTCTTTTTTTTGCTTTTTGGGTCACACTCGGCGATGCTCAGGGGTTACTCCTGACTCATGTACTCAGGAATTACTCCTGGCGGTGCTCAGGGGACCATATGGGATTCTGGGAATCAAACCTGGGTTAGCCGCGTACAAGGCAAACACCCTACCTGTTGTGCTATCGCTCCAGCCCCAGTGACTGATAAGATTCTGTTGTAAGTATTTTACTCTCCCTTCTCTCATGCTTCTGTTATATATTGCATATGGTAAATAGTTGGTTGTAGAAACCTCTGTTCTCCAAAGATTGTTTAAGCTCTGTCAAGACTGGGTGTCTCCCCAAGGACAGTAGACACAAGGGCCAGGAATATTGCCCTATAGTTGGCAGTCGGCCTCATGAGCTGGGGGAGAAGGCAGTTGGAATAGAGAAGAGAACTAAGTCAATGATGGTTAGAGGGATCGCTCAGGGTGGGAGATGTGTGCTGAAAGTAGACAAAGGACCAAACGTGATAGCCTCTCAGTATCTGCATTGCAAACCATAATGCCCCAAAGTAAAGAGAGAGAGAGTATGGGGGAAATTGACTGCCATGGAGGCAAGGGTTGGAAAAGGAGGATATATTGAGGACATTGGTGGTGGGAGTGTGCACTGGTGTTTGATCATTGTATGACTGAAACTCAAACATGAAAGCTTTCTAACTATATCTCACAGTGATTCAATAAAAAAAAGACTGGATGTCTCAACAGATGAACTCAAGTCATACCTTGGGTTCAGTTACTTGTATCTAAGAGGGAATTCCTGGTTTCTCTCTCTTTTCTCTTGCCCACTCCACAATATGGTTGTTTGTCTCTTTTCAGAGTACCCTTGACCTAGTTACAAACATTGTTAGGAAGGAAAGTTGTTAATCTTTTATGAGTGGCAAATAGTTGATCCGTACAGATAATGGGATATTATCTTTTGTTCCACTTCAGCTATGCTACCCTAGAAGTGAACCAGTTAGATCCTTTCATTGTAAGATAAAAGTTCTGAGGAATGAGAAAATAAGAATAGAAAGTGGGGAAGAAGCAGCAGTATGCATGCTATAATTCGGGACATCTATAGCTTGTCCCCAAGGAAGGAAGGCAGTTACACCTCCATTATCACGTCCGGTGGGGGTGGGGCGGGGGGGGGGGGTGGGGGAGGGGAAGGGAGAGGAGGCTGAGTTAAAGTGCTGCTCTTCCAATATCTAGCACTAAAGTGACAGAAAGAGTTAAGACAGCTTTTCTTAAAGATTGTGGTTTCATAGGTACTGTATTGTTTATGATTTGTGATAAATTATTAAAACATTAAAAGTCACAGCTGTGTTGGTCTAAACTTCCCTGCTACTTATGCAAACTGAAGCAGAAACAATAGTTAATAATGGCATTGCTGAACATGTTGATGCACTGTTATGATTAGTGAAATGCATAGCGAAAAAATCTGGAAGCGTTTGAAATTTAAAATACAAGATTATGTAGATAGGTAGATCTAATGCCATTGATAATTTTCAGAATCCTGGAGGAGTTATAACCCAGGGATTAAAGGAATGCATTTATCTGATCCTAGATTCCCGCCCCTGCCCCCTGCTTTCTTGGTGCAAGGGGTTGAACCCGGGGCCTCACACATGCAAAGCATGCATGACATTCCCTGACCTTGATCCTGGCTTTCTTATCCATCATGTTTGGTCCTTTATCTACTTTCTGCACACATCTCCCATCCTGACCGATTTCTCTAGCCATCTTTTTCTTAGTGATTCCTTCTCTATTCCAGCTCTATTCCAGAATTATTTATAATTCTCTATTCCTTTGCTCATGAGACAGTAGCTTCCAGCTACTATGCTACTGTCCCGTGTATCTACTATCCTTAGATGTCAGCCTCATGTTATGTTGTTTTATACTCCACAAATGAGTGCAGTCCTTCTA
This sequence comes from Sorex fumeus, assembly GCF_029834395.1. Classification (NCBI taxonomy): domain Eukaryota; kingdom Metazoa; phylum Chordata; class Mammalia; order Eulipotyphla; family Soricidae; genus Sorex; species Sorex fumeus. The sequence continues at coordinate 3,434,083 of NW_026606154.1, read as the reverse complement.
TGTCTGTCCCTCTCTTTCTGACTCATCTCACTTAGCATAATACTCTCCAAGTCTATCCACTTATAAGCAAAGTTCATGACTTCATCTCTCCTGACAGCTGCACAGTATTCCACTGTATAGATGTACCAAAGTTTCTTTAACCAGTCAGCTGTTCTAGGACACTTGGGTTGTTTCCAGATTTTTCAGTGCAGCAATGAACATATAGATACTGATGTCATTTCTACTGTGCTTTTTTGCATCCTCGGGATATATTCCCAGAAGTGGTATTGTGGGGTCATATGGAAGCTCAATTTCTAGTTTTTGAAGGGCTGTCCATATTTTTTTCCAGAAAGGCTGGACTACTGGGCATTCCCACCAACAGTGAAAGAGTGTTCCTTTTTCACCACATCCACGCCAGCACTGGTTGCTTTTGTTCTTTTGAGTGTGTGCCAGTCTCTGTGGTGTGAGATGATATCTCATTGTGCTTTGATTTGCATTAGAGATGTGGAGCATTTTTTCATGTGCCTTTTGGCCATTTGTATTTATTTTTTTGAGGAAGCTTCTTTTCATTTCTTCTCCCCACTTTTTTTTTATGGGGTTGGAGGTTTTTTCTTGTACAATTCTACTAGTGTCTTGTGTCTACTAGTGTCTACTAGTGTCTATTAATATCCTGGATTTTTCTTGTACAATTCTACTAGTGTCTTGTGTCTACTAGTTCTACTAGTGTCTATTAATATCCTGGATATTAATCCCTTATCAGATGGGTATTGGGTAAATATTCTTTCCCATTCTGTGGGCTCTTTCCGTATTTTGGTCTCTGTTTCTTTTGAAGTGCAGAAGGTTCTTAGTTTGATGGAGTCCCATTTGTTTATGTTTGCTTCCACTTTCATGGTCAGTGCTTTTTCATCCCTAAAGATGTTTTTAGCTTCAATGTCATAGAGAGTTCTGCCTACATTTTCCTCTATGTACCTTATGGATTCATGTCTGATATTGAGGTCTTTAATCCACTTTGATCTGACTTTTGTGCCTGGCATTAGACAGAGGTCAGAGTTCATTTTTTTGCAGGTAGCTATCCAGTTTTCCCAGCCCCACTTGTTGAAGAGCTGTTCCACTTTCACATTTCTTGCTCCTTTGTCAAAGATTAAGTGGTCATATATTTGGGGGTATATGACAGAAAATTCAACTCTGTTCCATTGGTCTGCAGGTCTGTTTCTAGCCCAGTACCATGCTGTCTTAATTACTACTGCTTTGTAGTACAGTTTGAAGTTGGGGAGGGTGATGCCACCCACCTTCTTTTCCCCAAGGATTGTTTTAGCTATTCATGGGGGTTTATTGTTCCATATGAATTTCAGGAGTGTTTTATCAATTTATAAAGAATTTTCTTTAGTTCATCCTTCCCCACTACCCCTCCGACTACATGTCCTTTCCCTTTCCTCTGCTCCTTTTCAAGGGGAGATTTCGTGGCAGGCCCAGCCCCCAGGATTTTATTCTTCTGAATTTGCAAATCCAACATGATTGTGTCAGAGTGGAGGAGAGCAAGTGTTGCAATAAACAGTGGATTCAGGACTATGCAGCTTTTAGGAGAGATGAAGTCATGAAATTTTCTTATAAGTGGATAGTCATGGAGAGTATCATGCTAAGTGAAATGAGTCAGAAAGAGAGGGACAGATATAGAAGGACTAGCACTCATTTGTGGAGTATGAATTAACATAACATGAGAATGAAACCCAAGGACAGTAGACACAAGGGCCAGGAATATTGCTCCATAGTTGGAAGCCTGCCTCAGGAGCTGGGGGAGAAGGCAGCTGGAATAGAGAAGGGATCACTAAATCAATGATGGTTGAAGGGATCGCTCGGGATGGGAGATGTGTGCTGAAAGTAGATAAAGGACCAAACATGATAACCTCTAAGTATCTGTATTGCAAACCATAATGCTCAAAAGTAGAGAGAGAGTATGGGGGAATTTGTCTGCCATGGAGGCAGGGGGAGGATGGGAAAGGGGGGGCTATACTGGGGAGATTGGTGGTGGAAATGTGCACTGGTGGAGGGATGGGTGTTTGATCATTCTGTGATTGTAACTCAAACATGAAAGCTTGTAACTGTATCTCACAGTGATTCAATAAAATAAAATAAAAATGAAACAAAAACAATGGATTCAGGACTTGGTAAAGTAAGCAGAGGGAGAAGGATGAGGAGGCGGTCAGCAGCCGTGGGCGTGGATGAGAAGTGGAGAGAGAGGGAAGTTTCAGGGGTGTGCTGTTTTACAGAACTGTGGTTAGGCTTCACTTCACTTGCATATTTGTCTTACAGTCTAAGCTTAGAGTATGTGGCACAGTATCGCATTCTGCACATAGAGCACATACTCTCAGATCGAGTGGTATCGTCTAGGGAATACTGCCTGCCTAGAATACTAAGCTGAGCTGCCCTCTTAGACCCTCTTTCTGTCGTAATGTGATACACCATACCAGGATGTGAATGGCAGAAGCATCCTAGCAAGACAATTTCGGAATTATTTATTAGAAAACTGGACCACCCAAACAGACATTAAGCTACCCCAGTATCCTTTCTGTCTCCAAGAGACAGATGTTTCCAGAGCGAGAATGTGCACATTTGGTCTGGGGCAAAGTGGGGATTTTATTTCCCCTCTCTGTGCATCATTAGGTTGCTGGAAATCACGGAGTCTCGAATTATCCATGCCAGCCATTTCACGCACTGAGTCCTCTCCCAGGAAGAAAGCAGCAATCAAATCAGTTCGCTCAAATCATGCCACATTAACAAGGTACTGTCAGATCGTTTGAAGAAACGACTTTCTTCGGCTCCTATTAGCGGACTGATTAGATTTCAGTGTCTGTTCCCAGAGACGACTTTCCAAAATGGGCCTCCAAAATATGTATTAAAAGAATGTATCTTTGGAAGGGTCAGTGTTTATATTTAAGTCAAATTTAAAGAAAAAAAAAACAATCTAAAAGTATAGAAAAAAATTGGAGCCGTGTCAGTTTGCATGATGTGCGCAGAAACAATAATCACAGCCAATATTTACTGTTTGGGTTGTTGAACATAGACAGAGAAAAGATGTGTGGACAGAAGTTTAATGTCCATGCAATCTGTTTCCAGGGCATTAGCCGTCACATTACAAATAACAAACAAGATTCTCTCTTGTTTAAAATGTGTCCCACATGCTTAGAATCCATCCTGCTCCGCAGACTGCCATATCATTTGGCAATTTGGAGATGAGAAGATTGTGGACATATTTCAATTAGAAGATTAATTCAGAGGCGACAACTTGTGTGTATCATGAGTCCAACAGTGCTCCTGAAAGGCATCTTTATGAACCCGCCGAGTGAACTCTCGGCAAAGAGTTTTGGTCTGTTCACTGGACAATGAGATGCAGGCGCATTATTTACGGAAAAAGGAAGAGACAGCCAACCTTCCATTTCCCTGGATCCCTGAAATATATGGAAAAGGTTGATGTCAAACAAACAAGAAGATGTGTTACGCCTACTGAGAATTTAGCCCCCAAACACCATGACATTGCTTAAGAATGATTTCAGCTTAAAATGATTGACTCCAGGGACTGGAGCGAAAAAAGAAAAAAAAAGATTGACTCCAGGTTTTTTTTTTTTTTTTTTTGCTTTTGGATCACACCTAGTGATGTACAGGGGTTACTCCTGGCTCTGCACTCAGGAATTACCCCTGGCGGTGCTCATGGGATGTTGGGAATTGAACCTGGGTTGGCCGTTCGCAAGGCAAACGCCCTACCCACTGTGCTATTGCTCTAGCCCCTGACTCCAGTTTTTAACGGACTTTTCTTTAGCTGTGGGACTTACAGGTTCATGTCATTATCCATGACAAATGTAGTGATAAATTCCCGGAGATAAAGCCAGAAAGTCATGGAGACCCCTGAGTCATAAGGTCTAGTTGATCATTTTAAGCCTACTCGGATTGGAGTCGAGCATCTTCCATCCAGATCCTCCAAATTCCAGCAGGCGGGGGTCACACCCACCACCTGGCCCCCTGGCGCCGTGTAATCCCATCAGCGGCCAAGACTCAGAGACTATAAAATGCAGATCCCGGACGAGAACGCTGCAGTCTTTTTGCCCCCGTGCCTGGGTGTCCCTCGCCGGGACCCCTTGGAGGGGAGCGGGTTGAGCTTTCCTCCCCGCCCCGACCAGGGCTCCGGCAGCCGAAGATCTTCAGGACCAGCCACCACCATGCTGAGACCACTCTCCGCACACATGAAGGTACTGGCAGAGGGACAAAGCCACGCGGGTTCCGGGGCCGAGACCTCCAAGCCTACTTGGATTGGAGTCGAGCATCTTCCATCCAGATCCTCCAAATTCCAGCAGGCGGGGGTCACACCCACCACCTGGCCCCCTGGCGCCGTGTAATCCCATCAGCGGCCAAGACTCAGAGACTATAAAATTCAGCTCCCGGAACCGCGCGGCTACGAATGCGGCCGTGCGACATCTTATCAAAACTTTATTTTTATGACATCTTATTATCTCATTCCTACTTTGGACAAACTTGCAGGCTATTGAATGTAGCCTGCCCACAGGGCAGAGTCTGGCAAACTCCCCGTGGCGTACCAAATATGCCAAATACCAGTAACAATGATGGGTCTCATTCTCCTAAAGAGCCGTGAATATAATGTCAGGGCTAGGATGAAAGAGACGTTACTGGGGCCTGCTCGAGGCAATCGACGATTAACAGGATGATGAAATGAAATGAAATGATCATTTTAAGACAGAACTTCTATTTGAATTTAAGACATTTCCATTTCATTGTTTGTTAATGACTTCATTATTTTCAGAGCAGTTGGGGCCACCCCTGGCGGTCCTCAGGATTGACGCCAGTCTCTGTGCTCAGGGATCACACCTGGGAAAACTCGGGGGACCCTAGGGTCAGCCACATGCAAGGCAGGTGCCTCACCTGTAATGGGATATCGCTCTGGCCCCTATTTTGAGTTTTTTTTCTTTTTGGGTCACACCCAGTGATACTCAGGGGTTACTCCTGGCTTTGCACTCAGGAATTACTCCTGGCGGTGCTCAGGGGACCTACATGGGGTGCTGGGGATCGAACCTGAGTCGACTGAGTGCAAGGCAAACGCCCTACTCACTGTGCTGTCGCTCCAGTCCCTATTTTGAAATTTTTTAGTTCAAAATAATTGATTGTAGCTTAGGGAATATGGTCATAACCTTTCTGGTGTTGATGGACAAACATTTACAGCTACCAGAGTATCTAGGACCTCCCACCTCTGTCCTTCCATTGCCTCTAACTCACTCCTTGCCCGAGACCGCTTGGAATATTGGTTCTGCAAGCACAGGCCAAGGATTGTAGTGCGCACTGCAGTGAGTAGCTCACTGCACAGCGGTGCTGGCGGGAAGGTCCAGAAGATTCCCAAGCGCCGAGGATTACCAGTGCCCCACCCCACTGCAGGGCTGGGCCGGGGGGAGGGCAAGGTCATGCACCACACACAGCCAGCCACCTGCTGCTGCTGCTCTCAGGTGGCCTGGCATGGGGAGGGGGTCGGGGCGCTCCCTCTCCTCCCGCTGGAAAGCCGGTGTTTCCTCCTCTGCACTTGAGGGCTTAGTTTGAAAGCTGATGCTTGGGATGGAAATGGATACCTCTCCTTCTGATCTGACTGCTGCTGCCCAGCCTTGGGGCTCAGGGCCCGTAGGTATGAGTCAGCAACGCCTAAGGACAGTTTTGCAAACTCCTCCTGGAATTTTGCTGTGAGGTTCAGAATCAGGGTCTCAGCAGAAGGGACCCTTCACTCACATCCTTCAATTTTTTCCAAGGAGATATGGGAATGAAAGGAATAGCTGCCACCACCACTCCTCGTTCCTCCAGGCTGTATCTTGACTTGTGACAAAAGTATCTTTCATGTTGTTTAATACCAGGGTCAGTATTATGTTTCACCTCCATTTCTTCTTCCTTCCTTCCTTCCTTCCTTCCTTCCTTCCTTCCTTCCTTCCTTCCTTCCTTCCTTCCTTCCTTCCCTCTTTCCCTTCCTCCCTCCTTCCTTCTTCCCTCCTTCCCTCTTTCCTTCCCTCCCTCCCTCTTTCCTTCCCTCCCTCCCTCTTTCTTTCTCCCTGCCTCCCTCCCTCCCTCCCTCCCTCCCTCCCTCCTTCCCTCCCTCTTCCTCCCTCTTTCCCTCCCTCTTCCTCCCTCCTTCCCTCCCTCCCTCCCTCTCTCCCTCCTTCCCTCCCTTTCTCCCTTCCTCCTTCCCTCTCCCCTCTCTCCTTCCCTCCTTCCCTCCCTCCTTTCTTTCTTCTTCCCTCCCTTCCTCCTCCCTCCTTCCCTCCCTCCCTCCCTCCCTCCCTCCCTCCTTCCTTTTCACTCTCTCCTTCCTTCCTTTCCCTCCCTCCTTCCTTCCTTTTCCCTCCCTCCCTCCCTCCCTCCCTCCCTCCCTCCCTTCCTTTCTGAGCTCATACTTTGCAGAGTTCAGGGATACCTCCCCAGGGATATGCAGAGGACCATGCAGTCCTGGGAATTGAATCTGAGTCATATGGGTCAGTCCCACATGCAAAGAATGCACTCTAATCTTTTTTGAGACATCTCCCCAAATCGGTTTTATTGACCACATGCCCAGGATTACTGATCCTAGGCAAAGAGAGTAAAAGTTCGTACGCAAGTCAACCAGGGAAGGTCAGATCAGAACTTCATTTCAAGACTGACTACTCAAGGATGTCGGTGTGTTTCTGGGAGACATCTTTGGCTTCCTTCCAGATACAGACCTTGGGACAAAGATTCCTTGTGAGTAGTTGGCTTTGCAGAGGCACGGAAAATAAGGATGGAGAAAATGACTCAGGCAAATTGCGGTAGGCAGTGCAGGAAAGCTCTTAAGACAAATCACTACTTGGACCGCTGGGAATTTTTGGAAAATAGTGCAAAATGCATATCTATTTTGCAGGGTGAATAAAATGGGTGTTTCTGTAGGAACTTCATTCAGCTTTTGGTATGTGTTGCTCCCCAGAAGCACCCTACCTGGCCTTGGAAGCTCTCAGACAAAGAGGAGGGAATACTGGTAGCTGATGTTTGTGCAGGTGCAGATTCAGATATCAAGACCTGAGAGATGTAGACAGGGAACCAGCAGCAGCTGCTGGGGCTGAGAGTCCACTAGTTTTATTCTCACACTTTCTGGGCATTTGTAAGATACCTAGCATGCATTTCTGGGCTCCTTGGAGATGTTCAAGTTTGCTCCTTCCTTACTCTTGATTAGGATACCTGCTCATGAGAAGGGATCGCTAAGTGAATGATGCTTGGAGGGCTCTTCCGGGATGGGAGATGCATGCTGAAAGTAGACTATGGACCAAACATGATGGCCACTTAGTACCTGTATTGCAAATCATAACACCCAAAAGGAGAGAGAGAGTAAAACGGAATGTGCCTGCCATAGAGGCGGGGAGGGGGGTAGGTGAGGTGAGGGTGGCAGGAGGATTACTGAGAACATTGGTGGTGGAGAATGGGCACTGGTGGAGGGATGGGTACTTGATCATTTTATGACTGAAATGTAATCATGAACGTTTGTAAGTCTGTAACTGTATCTCATGGTGATTCATTTAAGTATATATGTTTAAAAAGTGATGGGAAAAAGATATCTGCTCATCAAAGTGATTGAGTCTTATTTTTATTAATATATTTAAAATTTTTAAAAAAAGGTTAAAATTTAAAAAATACTCTTGCTAAGGCTGCAATAGTATTTAAGTTTCTGGTATGGATGGCTTCTTAAATAATACCTGGGGGAGAGTATTACACATTTGACCAGAACCATTTTAGTAAGATCTTGTGGTTTGTACTTGAAATGTCTTTATACACTTTGAATGCTAGGGATGGGCATCTGTTAATAAGTCTACAAGAATCATAAAACACCGAAGACAGAGCTGAAAATGACCACCCAGATCGTGTAGGCCCCTGTCGCGGATGAGGAAATCACAGTTCAGAGAGAACAACTCGCTCATGGCTGGGGATATATCTCGTTTATCCCTGCTGCTTTCTAACTCGACCTGGAACAGGAGAGAGGTCTGGACCCCCGGCCAAAGTTTCTTGTCTTTGTAGGATGAGGATTAGGTCATGAGCTGCTGGGACCTGTGGGAAGCTTTTGCATTGAGTGTTGATAGGGACAGAGTTATGGCCTCAGCCCCCCTGTTCCTGCGTTTCTTTCCTCCTCAAGACAGAGGTGCTGGAGTTGGGGCTTCCTACAGACAGCTAAGATACTCTGCTTCTTCTCTTCTCGTTCAAAGCTTTGCCATTATCATCTGCGCCCTCCCTGTGCCTTTGGCATGAGCTGCATTTGATCCTCTGCTTGATGCTTGTGCTCTTATTACTTTCACTTCCAGAAAAATTCCCTGAACTGACCTCTGTTATAAGCTATATATCATTATAACTGAGTCAGGTGGGCTGGCTTGAGTGGATCATACAGCGAGTAGGACCTTCACACAGTCAACTGGGGTTCAATCCCCAGCATCCCATATGGTCCCCTGAACACCGCCAGTAGTAATTACTGAGTGCAGAGCCAGGAGTTACCTTTGAGCATTGCTGGATGTGACCCCTCCCCCCCCAAGCCAACATAAATAAGAACTTACCTTAAAAAAAACCGATTGAGGCAAAGGGGTAAGGCAAGGGGTATAAGTAAGAAGTATGCATGGGAAATTTTTCCAATCTTGTTCCTTAGGTGGACATTTAAATTTTATAATGAAGCATTTTAGGTCAATTAAAACAAAACAATCAAATATGGGCTTTCTCTGGATTTTGTTCATTGTTCCACTCTTTTCAGCATAGAGGCTCAGTAATTGGTACAAATTTCTCAGAAAATCGTAGTCTAACAGAATTGATCACTGAAAAAAAATTTCCCTAAGTGATAATGGATCCTCAGCTGTCAAAAAGATAGAAATATTTGGGGCTAGAGAGAGTAGAAGGGTTAAAATTCTTGCCTTTCATTTGGCAGAACCCAGATCAATCCCGTGCACTGTTTATGGTTCCCTGAACAGCATCAGGAGTGATCCTGGAGCACAGAGCCCAGAGTAAGCCCTGAGCGCCTTTGGGGTGGACCCAACTCCTCCCACTGTACAAGAAAAATAAATCTACAAGTATTTTTGCAGAAGTAACTCTGAATTGAAGGGTGTGATCAAGTAAATATAGCCTTCCAAAAATCAAAGTGACCCAAAAGAATATCAACTACATAGAAATCAGGATATCTGGCCATCTTAGCGCACCAACAGCCCTGGTCCAGAGACATGGCATCGAGTCCTCGAAGACACCACAGTGCTGGAGATCTCTCCAGGCCCCATACCAAGCTAATTTCACTGGGGTATCCCAGGTGGAGCAGGTGCAGTCTCCCCGCCTACTCCAGATGGTGACCAAAAGCTTCTACAAGCAAGGCCCAGGTATGCATGTTCTAGGACTAAATCTCCAGGCTGCATGGTGGCAGAGGATCTGGGTTGTCCCTCCCCAGGTCCCTGCCCACCCAGAAGACTGGCTGTCATGCCCACAATTTGCCTCCAGGCGCCATCTTAACACACCAACAGCCCTGGCCCAGAGACACAGCAGCGAGTCTCGGAAGACACCACAGCGCTGGAGATCTCTCTGGGCCCCATACCGAGCCAATTTCACCAGATCACCCTAGATGGAGCAGGTGCAGTCTCCTCACCTACTCCAGATGGAATCCCAGTGACCAAGAGCTTCCACAAGGAAGGCCCAGATATATGGGTTCCAGGACTAAATCTCCAGGCCTCTTGGTAGCAGAGTAGCTGGGTTGTCCCTTCCTGGGGACAGCCTGGCTCTTATGCCCACATTCTGCCTCTGGACTCTATCTCAGCACACCAACAGTCCTTGTCCAGAGACTCCCAATTGAATCCAAAATGGATTTGTGCCCTACAGAGATGTCTCTGGAACCCGAACATTTACAATCAAGAATTCCAGAGGTCTCATGATATTCAAAATGAGCAATGGAAAAGAAATTATCTGGCATCTGCCCCTGGCAGGTAGTCTTGAAAGGTGGTGGGAAAATTTGAGCAAAACACAATGCCCCAAAGTAGAGAGTATTGGGGAAATTGTCTACCATGGAGGCAGGATTAGGACTAGGATGGGGGCGTTGATACTGGGGACATTGGTGGTGGAAAATGTACACTGGTGGAAGGATGGGTGTTCGATCATTATATGGATGAATCTCAAACACGAAAGCTTTGTAGTTCTATCTCACAGTTATTCAATAAAATAAAAAAATGATTATATAACAAAGCTCCTTTATTAACTCAATGCATTTAAAAAACTAAAAAAAAATAAAGAAATCAGGACATTCGTTATCCAATTATTCTTGAATCAGAAGACTGAAAACTACATCTCATGATGGGGGAAAAGGCAGGTCAGATAGAGAAGGGATCACCAAGTAAAGGGTGCTAGGAGAATCCGCTCAGGATGGGAGATGCACGCTGAAAGTAGACTATAGACAGAACATGATGGCCTTTTAATACCTCTGTTGCAAACCAGAACACCCAAAAGAAGAGAGCAAGCAAAAGGGAATGCCCTGCCACAGCGGTGGGGTGGGGTGGAGGGGACGGGGTGGGGGTGATGGGAGGGATTCTGGGACTATTGGTGGTGGGAAATGGGCACTGATGGAGGGAGGGATACTCGATCATTGTATGACTGAAATGCAAACACAGAAGTTTGTAAATCTGTATCTGTACCTCACAGTGATTCACTAAAAAAAAAAATAAATAAAAAGTCTAAAAACTGCAAGTTCTTTATGAAGCATTAATATGAGAAATGTCAATCCCAAATCTAAGGTATATTATATACGTAGAATCCCAATGCCTGTATTATATGGGAAGGCAAAAATAAATAAATTTAGAGGTTGGAAGAAATAAGAAAAGCATAATAACCAAGGAAGCAGAAAAAGACAAACATAAAAGTTGTATATATATTATATATATAAACAAAACTTTAAAGAAATGCTGGAGAAGAAAAATAATACTACTCTGAATACTTAAAAATGCCTCCAAAATTGTAATGCTTTTAAGGTGTATTAAGAACAGCAATAGAGTAAGCATAGTGAATGACTCACATGTAATACATGTATTATCGTGTATTGGATTACGTGTTTATAGCATGAGAACTGCAGGGTATTATTGTACTCAACACTGATTGTGTTCATCTCCTCATTTTATATGTGAAGAATTTGAGCCTTTGAGTGATTAGAGAGAGCAAGAAATGTGTGCAAGATTCCACAGCTGGAAACCAGAGTGCAGAGCTTTAAATCCGGCCTCTTCAGTCCTGATGTTGGTGGGATTGATAATTCCTTTGTTGCAGTTTGTATGCCAAATCTTGCATGGATTCTATAAATCTCCCTTCTAAGCATTCCAAAGTATTTTTTTAGTTAAAAAAAGAATTGAGGGGAAACTCCCCGTAGATGGCATTCAGCTCTTAAGCAAAAGTTTGCAAATTCAAAGAACCATCTTTTGACTAATCACCTGTGGCATAGAAGGGACAAGTAGTATTTTAAACACTGGGGTTTGACCTCTATTTGTTCAAGGTCCTGTTGTCCATCTAGTTGGTTTGACGGGAGGAAGTTGGTAGGAGGACATACTGCCTATTTTTTAAAAAGTTTTATTAGTGAAACACCATGAGGTACAATTGTAGACTTACAAATTTTTGTGCTTGGATTTCAATTATACAATGATTAAGTACCCATCCCTCCACCAGTGCCCATTTCCCACCACCACGGATCCCAGTATCCCTCCCACCCCCCATCCCCCCCCCCCCCCATTCCACCCTGCCTCTGTGGCAGGGAATTTCCTTTTGTTCTCTCTCTCCTTTTGGGTGCCCTGGTTTGCAAAAGAGGCATTGAGTGGGCAATCATGTTCGGTCTATAGTCTACTTTCATCATGCTTCTCCTATCCTGGGAGGATCCTCCCAACATCCTTTATTTGGTGCTCCCTTCTCCATCTGAGCTGCCTTTTCCCCTAGCATATGCGGCTGACCTCCAAGCCAAGGAGTAAACCTCCTGGTACTTATCTCGGCTATACTTGGGTGTTAGTCTCCTATTTTGTTACTTTATGTTCCCCAGATGAATGCAATCTTTCTATGTCTGTCCCTCTCTTTCTGACTCATTTCGCTTAGCATGATATTTTCCATGTAGTACCACTTGAACATACCTCCTCTTATCGGGTGAGTCTGCCCATGGTTCTGACATCATATTAGCAACTGCTAGGATTTCCAGTAGCGTGACTTCTTCACATTTCATTTTCTTCCTCTCTCTCTGCAGAACAGTCTTTTCAGGATTAAAGACCGAATGAAGATTTAGTGAGAAGGAACAAAATCTGATGATCATGGATGAGAGGTTAAACAAGAAAGCCTTTCCCCGAAGAGGACATTATTTTTCTTTTCACACTTAATATGCTAGTTGCCCTGAACATACAGTTTCTGAATCCATTCAGCCGTCTGGTTTGCTGCTTGCTTGCTAATGCAGACCATGAATATGCTATCTGAATCTAATTTAACAATTTGAACTTCTATTAACACCACAAATAAAACCACTACATTTTCTCAGCACAACATATAAATCCTTCCAGATAGGAATTGTGCTTTAAAATGATGCAGGCAAACATTTTTGAGATTTAAGTAAAATTTTTCTCCCTGAACCCAACATTTTAGAACATGTTTTGACAAAAGAAGGACTGTTATCATAAAAAAATGAAGTCATATAATTTTGGGGGGCCATACCCAGGGATGCACATAACTTACTCCCAACTCTGCATTCATGGTTCACTACTCATGTGCTCTGGGAACCAAATGGGGTGCTGGAGACTTAATCTGTGTTGGCTGCATGCAAGACAAGTGCCCTCCCCACGGGACTATCTCTCAGCTCCCAAGTCTTGTAATGCTGGAAGGTACCAAGGCTCTTGCTGGGAGCCAGTGAGCATCTGGTCTCAATGAGGAGGAATATCACAAGGAACAGTGTTGGGGTGGTCAGAGGTGTCACAAAAGGGAAAATGTAGTCAACTCATTATGTTAAAGGTGGGAAACACATTGATGTTGATTCAAACAACTGTTTAAATCATTGTTAACTGGGCAAAGTCTATTTTAGGAACTTCTTTAGGAAGAACCTTTACTGTAAGCAAAATTGCTGCTATCAAAACCTTGTGTTTTTTGCTCATACTGCTATCATTTTAAGGGGTTTAACTCCAGGTAGGGCCTTTGCCTTGCATGCGGTCGACCTGGGTTCGATTCCTCTGTCCCTCTCAGAGAGCCTGATAAGCTACTAGGAGTATCCCACCTGCATTGTAGAGCCTGGCAAGCTACCCTTGGCGTATTTGATATGCCAAAAACAGTAACAAGTTTCACAGTGGAGACATTACTGGTGCCCGCTTGAGAAAATCAATGAACTATGGGGTGACAGTGCTACAGTGCTAGCTCAAACCAAAGGGGTTTGACTTGGCAAGAACTGGCACATGGTTCTCAAATGTCTGCCTACAGGAAGAAAAGTTTGCGTATAGTGGAATATGTTAGAGCCAAGCAAACATCTTCAAGGTAAATCAGAGATGATTTTCTCTCTGTGGGTGGGTTTCTGATGAGAACTAAACCATGTGTACCATCCGTTGGTTGTTCTCAGCACTCTGAGTAGCTTCATGGAAAGACCTAGATGTCATTGTGGATTAGATATCCTTTGCACCAGTGATGAAAGCCCCACATTTGAAAGATTGAAAGGGTTTTCTTTTTCTAAAGAATTACAGTGGACTTCGTTAATTAAATGATATAAGTCTAATCTATTTTAAGGCTAGAAGCATAAAGCTTCTTTTTATGAGATTGCCTTGGAAAATTTCCGTTTAGACTGCCGACCATCCCCATGACATATTAAGTTATGGAAGCATATCTTTCAGCCTTCGGGAACATTTTAAACCTTGATTTCTTTTTAGTGGAATACACCTTTTTTTTCAAGTACAAGTAAATTTTTCCATTAAGTTTCTGGCAAAATACAAAAATCAAATTAGCTGGGCTTTAATTAAAGATGTACCTCAGATATAAACCTCAAGTTATCCCCTGGAAGAGAATGGGTGTGAGTTTGTGTGAGAGGGGGTGGTGTGGGGGACTCAAGCTTCAGAAATCCAAGTGTCACATTGAAGATGATTATTAATTCAAAATATTTTTAGCTGGAGTTCTCCATAATCAGAGCTCATCAGACTATTGACTGGATCCCGGAGCTGATTAAAAGGAGGAAGTCAACATCACGAGCTCCATTTACCTACCTTGTGATGATTCTGGCTTCTGTTTGCTTTCTCTGACTTCCTGGGAGGACACTCTCAGATTCCAGACATATACTTGTTCTCTGATAGACCCTTTTCAAATAAACTTATTTTCTGTCACCTTCAAGTATAGATAGGGACAATCTCATGTGATAGTCCTAGAACATTTTATCCTTGAAAGTCTTCACCAGAACACATAGCAGTATTAACTTGACCTTAAAACTACTTCAGTAAGGGATTAATATTTTTAAGCAGAAAACCATCCTTTTTACACATTTGCAATATAAATTAAAAAAAAGCAGAGAAGGGATAGGGATGGAGCATTCATGGGCAACAGTCTCAGTTGCATCAGCTCTGCACAAAGTTCTGTATGGCGTTTGTTAGACGTTGTTCAAATCACTGCAATCTCTTCCGAGGCTCCCTGCCTGGGACTTACTATTAGCTGTGGAGGCTTAGAGGAGATGAGTCTGAGGAAATGTGTTTTTGAGTTCTTTTATGTGAAAATCCAAAGTCCTTACTCTGAACTATCTACCTCTGTAAATCATCATTTAACAAAGAATTATGGCAGGACCAGGGCTCACTGGGGTTTAGTGCAAAGAAGCTCCTCTTGCGTTTTGAAGCCTAGTGAGCTTGGAGTCTGTGTGATGTAGGTCTGATCAGAATCCAGGCTGATTGACTTATTCTTCCTTTTATTATTTAAAAAGTCCCTTTTGCAATTCGGGAGTCATGGATATTCACAGTTTCTAAAGAAAAGTGAAACAACAGTGCATGAAAATACATGTTCTTCTCCTCACTCTCCTGCTTTCCTTCCTTATTCAATACTAATGATATTGTGAGCAGTTTTGGGGTCCTGCATGTGCCCACTGGGGGTTGCACTCATGGTTTATTGTTCACACATCTTTAGTGGTGGTGCTTTTATTTTTTTAATAAAAATATATATTTATTAGTGAATCACCGTGGGGTACAGTTACAGACTTATAAACTTTCATGCTTGTGTTTTAGTCATACAATGATCAGCTACCCATCCCTCTACCAGTGCCCATTCTCCGCCACCAATGATCCCAGTATCCCTCCCACCACCCCCTAACCCCCCCACCCCACCCCGCCTCAGAGGCAGGGTATTCCCTTTTGTTCTCTCTTTCCTTTTGGGTGTTGTGGTTTGCACTAGAGTCATTGGGTGGCCATTGTGTTTGATCTATAGCCTACATTTGGCACGCATCTCTCAACCCAAGCAGGTCCTCCAAACACCTTTTACTTGGTGTTCCCTTCTTTATCTGAGCTGCCTTTCCCCCCAGCATTTAAGGCCGGCTTCCAAGCCATGGAGTAAACCTCTTGGTCCTTATCTCTACTATTCTTGGGTGTCAGTGTCCCATTCTGTTACTTTATATACCACAGATGAGTGCAGTCTTTTTAGAGAGAACCCATGCTAAACAGCCAACCTGCAGGGACTGTACTTTGTTACCCCGGGGATGGTGCTAGGGATTGAACCTGGGACCTGAAACTTGTTTGGGTGGTTGATTTATGTCATTGAGCTCCAGTTTGGGGCCCCAAATGTATGTTTACTCACTGTTTGGTTGCTTTTTTACTTTCTTATTTGGATGCCTGGCTGGAGCGATAGCACAACGGGTAGGGCGTTCGCCTTACAAGCGGCCAACATGGCCGACCCGAGTTCGATTCCTCCGCCCCTCTCGGAGAGCCCGGCAAGTTACAGAGAGTATTCGATAAGCCAGACACAGTAACAACAAAGTCTCCAATGGAGACGTTACTGGGCCCGCTCGAGCAAATCGACGATCAACGGGAGGGCCTTTACCTTTACCTTTACCTTATTTGGATGCCCAGAGTTGATTTCTCTTTTTGTGAGTTAAGAAAAAAATCACTTGTAATTTTCCACTTTCAGTAGTGTTGCATATTGGGGCAAACCACTTTGCCCCACTCCAGGACTCAGCTCATGTGAGTGCCTTGTGTTCATGCTATATGACATCCTGTACACCATGTTACATGCCACGTTCCATCCTACAGTGCCCAGCGGTGTTAGCTCTCATCCTCTAAGGCTAAATGACCCAAGACAAGTTGGTTGGTTTGTTTCATTAATTGTAAGATTTATTACAGCAAGAGAGAAAGGTTCTCTCATCTCTGTCTATCCCTTGGATCTCCAGACTAACAGGAAGTGGGCAAATGGTGGCATCAGGGGTGATGGGGAGCAGAATGAGAGGGTCATAAATCAAGAACTTTCTTCCAATGCAAACCAATCATTTCCATAGGCGAGCTGACCTTCTTTTTACTCCTTTTCAGAGGCATTGCTCTAGCTTTGTTTTCTATTTTATAATTAGTCATCACCCAAAAGGTACTCCTATGCTTTGGAAGGTAAAATAAATCTTGGTTAGCAATCACAAATAACTTGGATCCTAGTAAACAACTTTTAGTTCATTCTCTCGGCATTTTCTGTTACAGAATGCTTCCTTTTACCAAGAGTCACACCCCAGGCAGGTGTCTTTTCTCCCTGATAAAATGGAAGGTCCACACAAGAGGCCTTCTTTTTTCCTGCCTGCTCCTTCCTGAACTCTGAGCTTTGGCTATTGTATTAACAGTCAAATGGTGACAAGTGATTTGGGTTCCCTGGTCACCTCATTAATCACATTAATGGTGTCAGACACCAAAAGGAAGGCAGAGAAATCTATTTCCTTATCATCGGATACCTTTCCATTAGAATCCCAGTGAATGGGTTTTAAAGACATTGACATTGATGACAAATAGGCATCTGATATTAATTCTGCTGAAAGCATGATGAAGCAGTCAAGAGTCAAAACACACTGCCTGATGAGACTACAGATGTGAAGGTGTTGGGATCTTTCAATTTCTACCTCTTTCCCACCGCAAGTTAGAAGGCTTTAATACAGGGGTTGTAAGAGTGGGCAGAGTTTGGGGTGATTTGGGATGGATTTTAATCATTTATCTAATTTAAATTGTTTTCCAGGGATGCCCCAAAGAATATTGGATGATATATGATTGTTCAAAAAATTAGCCTCTAACTCTGGATGGGGGTTTAATTTGTACCACTAATATGTAACAATTTTTATTACCATTTTAAATTGATCTACTAGGGTTTATATTACCATTGATTACATTTTTCATACATGATCATTCCAACACCATTGTGCCCCTTTTCTTATAGACTTGATGGAGTTCCCAAGTTTATGATGGAACCCAGTGTGAGGCGAGGGATGCAGTTCTTGTCGGAATGGCCAAGGGCCACATGCGGGGGTGAGATAACTTAGTGTTAAAGAGAAGTTGAAATCCAGAGTATAAGAGAAACCAGAGTTTCTCAATCTTTTCCCAATCCTGTTGCCTTCCTGTGACCTGCCCTCCCCCAAACCCCCTTCCTACTGTTTGGTCCCTTTATATCATGCTGTGACCATTCATTTAATCGATTTTTTTTTTACCATGGTCCCATTGAAATATCTTGGGGGTGCATAGATGCCCATATAACACCTGGTTCAGAAATGCTGACATAAGCCATCTTCTCTGATGGATGCCTGTAAGGAATTTTTTTAAAAAGAGTTTTTAAATTGAATCACTGTGAGTTAGATTCTTACAAAGCTGTTCACGACTAGGTTTCAGTAATACAGCGTTCCAACACCATCCCTACACCAGTGTACATTTCCCAGCACCAGTGTCCTACGTTTCTCTCCAATCACTGCCATCCTCCAGCCTGCCTCTCTCTCTCTCTCTTTCTCTCTCTCTCTCTTTTTCCTTCTCTCTCTTCTTTGGGGTATTGTGATTTGCAATACTAAAAAATTACAGGTATATCACTTTACCTACTCTTAACACTCAGTACTTGTTCAGTGTGATCATTTCCAGCTATTACTGACCAGTCTTCCTAGCTGTGTTTTCCCTGGCCGTGGATATTAGTCTTATCATGACCATCCCGTTGTTCGTCGATTGCCTCGAGCAGGCCCCAGTAATGTCTCCTTCATCCTAGCGCTGAGATTTTTTTTTTAAAGTGCCATATTCAAGGCTCTTTCAGGGTTAGGAGAATGAGACCCATCATTGTTACTGGTATTTGGCATATTGGGTACACCACGGGGAGTTTGCCAGACTCTGCCGTGTGGGCAGGTTACATTCGGTAGCCTGCCAGTTTGTCCAAAGTAGGAATAAAATAATAAGATGTCGCGCAGCCGCGAATGGAATGTCAAGAGTAACTCCTGAGGGTTATTGCCAGGTGGGGCCTCAAAACAAAAAGAAGAAAAGAAGAGCAAGCATACATGTACCAACTTTTCACCTTAATCTAAGGTGACTTCTATTCTTTTCACTAAATTTACAAAAGGAACTACTTCTCTATTATGAAAATTCAGACCAGGGGGTAGCCTGACCTTCATGCACATCCATCAGGAAAGTTCACCAAAAATAGAGAAAGAAAAAACAAAGGGTTAATTTTCCTTAGGTTTTCACTCTACATCCAGGATTACATATACCAAAATACCTTAATATTTGTTCATATCCATCCCGACTATACAGTGTAGTAATTCAAGAATCATACCAGATTGTCTACCATATCTCCCAGCCCCAATATATAAGACATTCAAAGGTTTACCAAAGGCAAAGATCAAAACTATGTTCTGATGTCTCCTCTCTTTCCCTACTCTCTCATTAGAAAGAAGATTAAAGAGGAAATAGAAATATTACTGAATAAATAATAGAATAGTATAAAAAAAGTGAAGAATAGAATGAAAAATAAATTCCATGAGATGCAAAGATAGTGTAGGAATTAAGATACCTGACTTGCTTTGCTTGTGATTGACCCTGGTTTGATCCCTGGCACTGCAATGTCCCCTGAGCACTGAAGGAGCTATTCCTGAGCACACAGCAAAAGGTTAAGACTTATTCCTTGCACACAGCAGACCCTGATTCAATCCCTGGCACCAAGTATGGTTCCCCAAGTCTAGCCAGAAATGATCCCTGAGCAAAGAGCCAGGAGTAAGCCCTGAGCACAGCCTGGTGTGGCATCCAAACAAACAAACAAACAAACAAACCAAAAAAATAAAGCCTGAATTAGCTTCTAAACACTGCCATGTGTGACCCTAAAACTCACACTTGAGTTTAATTAGCAAAAGTAATTAATTAACTAAAAGTAGAATTAAACTCTATTCTTATACTATATATATGTTTTTATATACCACAAATGAATATTCTATATCTGTCCCTCTCTTTCTGACTCATGGAAGGAATTGATTCACTCAGCATGATACTCTCCATGTCCATCCATTTATAGGGAAATTTCATGACTTCATTTTCCCTGATAGCTGCATAGTATTCCATTGCATAGATGTGCCATAGTTTCCTTATCCAGCCATCCATTCTTGGAGACTAAGGTTGTTTCAGATTTTGGCTATTGTGAATAGTGCTGCAGTGAACATAGGAAATTGAGTCATGCAGTATTTGCTTGCTAGTACAGGCATATGAGCCAGGAAGGTGGTGTGAAGGGTTGGTACACAAGCTCTTCTGATGGAAGACCCAAGTCCAAACCCTGGCACTTCCTGGTCTCCTGAGCACCACTGAGAATTATCCACCCCACAGGAAAAGACCCTAAAATAAATAAAAGTGTGTACTGGGCTTGATTAGGTCAGAGATGGATCAGAACAAATTTCTAAAACCTATCTTTGTACAGAAGGAAATTAAATGCTGGAAGTCAGTTTTCAACAAAATTATACATGCACCTTTGATTTTATTCATGCCTGTGGATAACAATTATACATGAAGGATGCTAGAGGTATTTTAGCCTCTTTTAATTATAGTGATCATTTTGGTTAAGCTCTGCATTCTATCCCTCTGTAAGAAGATGCTCATGAGATATGTCAAGTACTAGTACTAAAGTAACAAAATATTTCTTGAAATTTTTTCTCTTGGGAAGCCACTGTAGTCTTTAGCCATTCATTTCTTAAGCAATATTTCACAGATTCTTGTACAAAAATAGGAATCTTACAATTACATGATACACAATTTTCTTTCCCCATGGAATTGGTGTTCTTATAGGAACAAAAAGACAATCAGAAAATCAACTAGGTCATGGGTGAGACAGAAATAAGAAACATGGGAATCATAGAGTTACCTAAGGCATGGGGTTATTTTAGATCAGTCAGGTAAGGAGCATTTCCCCGAAGTGGTAAGGTCTGAACCGAGGCAGGACTAACATTACGGCATCTGGGTCACAGGCATTTCACGTAGATATAAATGAGTATCAAATCAGACGTTTTGAAGTATGACCATTTGCTCCGAAACTTGCAAGACAGCACACCTAGAAGATGGTAAAGAGACAATAAATTATTCTTCACAGAACTGACCTGCTTCCGGATGGTCTTCGCCGTTCTTTGAATAGAGATGGAATTGTTACAGAACAATTGAGGGGTCTGTCAGGTTGTTTTTCCAACTGAGAAAACTAGGGACATCCTTGTGTTTTGTGCCTCACTGCCCCTTCTGTTTGTGGGATGATATAGTATCGCCCCAGGCCACATCACAGAGATGCTATCCCATAGCCGTATTGCTGGTACAGCTTAATCATCAGTCAGCAGCAACAGTGGTTTACATTATATGCCACTATTTTTCAAACTTTTCACCCTTTATCAACAGTCAATAGACTATCAGGAGGAGACTAACTGGAAAGACTTTGGGAACACTTTCCACTCGGTTCAAACTTCTGGAAAGTACATTTAGGTTCCATCCATTTCTGAAAAATTCTTCAAAATTATTTTTATTTCTATACTATTCCTTCAGATGAATGTGCCCTACGTTCTTCTTCTGAAGAATTGCAAAGAAAGGGAATTCTGAGATTCTTCCCAAGAACCTAAAAACAACCAAAACCCAAAAATAATTACTATAAAACAACCTTTTCTGAAAGCCTTCTTTCTAATAAAATCCATTATTTTGGTTTGGAGTTACACCTGATGGTGTTCAAGGCTTACTTCCTGGCTCTGTGCTCAGGGATTACTTCTGGCTGCCTCAGGAGACTGTATGGAGTGCTGGAATCGAACCCAGGTTGTCCATGAGTCAGGCAAGCACCCTACTTAGCTTGGTGCTTGTAATGCAAGTTTAATATGCCACAAGCACTATATACAATCTCTCCAGCCCCAGAATCACAAATTTTAATATCTCGGGCATTCCTTTTAAAGGCTAGGCCATTTTTTTCTTTTTTTTTATTAATTTATTTTTTTTTAATAGTGAGACATCATGAGGTACAGTTGCAGACTTACACATTTTTGTGCTTGGGTTTCAATTATACATTGATCAAACACCCATCCCTCCACCAGTGAGCATTTCCCACCACCACGGATCCCAGTATCCCTCCCACCCCACAGCCCCCATCCCACCCTGCCTCTGTGGCAGGGCATTTCCCTCTCTCTCCTTTTGAGTGCTGTGGTTTGCAAAAGAGGCATTGAGTGGCAGTCATGTTTGGTCGATAGTCTACTTTCAGCATGCTTCTCCCATCCTGGGCGGATCCTCCCAACACCCTTTATTTGGTGTTCCCTTCTCTTTCTGAGCTCCCTTTTCCCCTAACATGTGTGGTTGGCCTCCAGGTCATTGAGTAAAATTCCTGGTACAAATCTCTGCCATTCTTGGGTGTTGGTTTCCTATTTTGTTACTTTATGTTCCCCAGATGAATGCAGTCTTTCTATGTCTATCCCTTTCTTTCTGAGTCATTTCACTTAACATGATACTTTCCACGTAGTACCACTTGCATGTAAATTTCATGACTTCGTCTTTTCTAACAGTTACATAGTACCCCATTGTGTAAATGTACCAAAGTTTCTTTAACCAGTCATCTGTTCTCGGGCACTCAGGTTTTTTCCAGATTCTGGCTATTGTAAAGAGTGCTGCAATAAACAGACAATTGCAGATATCACTTCGGCTATAGTTTTTTGCCTCTCTGGGATATATTCCCAGGAGTGGTATTGCTGGGTCAAATGGGAGCTCAATTTCTAATTTTTTGAGACTCATCCATACTGTTTTCCAAAAGGGCTGGACCAGTCGGCATTCCCACCAACAGTGAAGGAGTGTCCCTTTCTCACAACATCCGCGCCAGCACCGGTTGCTTTTGTTCTTGTGGATATGGGCCAGTCTCTGTGGTGTGAAGTAATATCTCATTGTGGTTTTGATCTGCATCTCCCTGATGATTAATGATGTGGAACATTTTCTCATGTGTCTTTTAAGGCTAGGCCATTTTTGCAAAAAAAAAAAAAAACCCCAACACAATCAACACACTTTGTTATGCTTCCTTTGGTGCTTAATTTGTGGAAGTCAGGGCCTGACAGTGAGCATGCTCTTCAAGAGTGACATTTTATATACTGTATCATCACTGATTTGAATGTTCACTGGTTATTTGTTTCTATTGTTGTCTTTCCAATATCACCAAAACTCTAGCTGCTGTCAACTTTGTGGTTTGAACTATGCCTCTTCTGCAAGAATCTTGCTGTTAAATGTATTGATTTATTTCGTAGTACTCTTAAAATATGTGAGTGATCCGATTTACCTCTGTCTCAGGGACTAGCAGCTGACTTGAAATGAAAAATCGAATGCTACTTTGACTAATGTTCTTTCGCCCCATTGAGATCCTCCTTAGTCCCTTTGACACATGTTTGCCACTCAGGGTGTTTGTGACCCTGTTTGCAGGCGAGGAAATAACTATGGTGTATCTGAGAGTCAGGTGCCTCACAAGAATTTCCCAATCCTCCTGAGATGGCTGGAAGGAGTTGGAGGAGGCAGGTGGTGCCATGTGTTAAAACATTTACCCTGAGTAAGTAGAGGTATGGTAAATGCTGATGAAAGCATCATGCCTATGGGACTTCAGCGATGGTACAGTGGGTAGGGTGCTTGCCTTGCACCTGGACAACCAGGGTTTGATCCCCAGCATCCCATACTGTGCCCTGAGCACCACCAGGAGTGATCCCTGAGCAGAGGGCCAGGAGTAACCCCTGAGCATGACCAGATGTGCACCCTCCTAATTTTTTAACGTAAAAATAGAAAGTCTATACTTAAATATCTATTACTCACATGAACCATCACTGAACAACATGGGAATGGCGGGGGTGGGGGATGTAAGTGATAAGTATCAGGAACACTTCCTTGATAATTCCCTTTGTAGGTAAACCTAATATTAATCTTTGTCTAAGAAAGCATGCCAGATCTTATAAAAGATCTGGTTGTATAAGTAAATGTCGACAGTTTCCTGATAACTTAAACTAGTACCTTGGGTAAAACAAATTAAGCCTTCTCCATTCTTTTTTTCTTTTTGGGTCACACCCGGTGATGCACAGGGTTTACTCCTGACTCATGCACTCAGTGCTCGGGGAACCATATGGGATGCTGGGAATCAAACCCTCGAACCCTGGTCGGCCTCATGTAAGGCAAACACCCTACCTGCTGTGCTATCGCTTCAGCATCAAGCCTTCTCCATTCTTAGACTCTTTCAGTAACATCTGTATGATATACTTGGTACAGGTGATGTAATAGAAATTACGGCTGCCTAGCTCTGCTCAGTCTCCTAATTTGAACACGCAACTTCTGGTTTGGGGGCTGGGACCGTTAAGCCTGGGATTCTGGGGTCCCAAGTGGCGAGACTGACAGAAACATTGACTCAAAAATGCAAAAGCAGTAAGAGTTTTATTCCAGTATACCGGGGTCAACTATCTCACCCACAGAGTGGTCTCTTGATAGCGACCCCGACTTCAGGCAGCAAGCAGTTTATATAGAGTTTGATTACATAAGCAGTACATGTCTTATTATTTCAGAAAAAACAAAAACTTACCTAGTTACCAAACAAAGGTGTTTTGGCAAGTGTCCAGGGGAACAGTGGTCAGGCAATAGTTAAAC
The DNA here is from genome assembly GCF_029834395.1 of Sorex fumeus. Classification (NCBI taxonomy): domain Eukaryota; kingdom Metazoa; phylum Chordata; class Mammalia; order Eulipotyphla; family Soricidae; genus Sorex; species Sorex fumeus. Next base: position 3,410,003 of record NW_026606154.1, on the reverse strand, counting down.
AATAGTTTCCAGTAACAGTTCATGGTTACATAAGCTACTCATTTTTTAGGGTTAACAAAAGACAATTTGGGGGGCATTTTGACTGGGGGGCATAGTGATTGATTGAGCCCACTTGTTGGGTTCAGGAACCTTCCCAGGTGGGTTCAGGTTGGCTAGTTATGCATTGTTTCATCGCTGGAAAACCGAGACTGTTTAAGTTCCAGGAACTTGAGCCTGAGGCCTATATGATCTTACTGATTTCTCCTACCTGTCATGGCACCAGTTTTGCCCTTACAGGGACTATGAGAAATAATCCCCTTAATAGGATGTCTAGCTCTGGTTTCAGGAAACATCAAGAAGTTGAGTTGCATCCAGATGAGAAATGGAATTAAACGTTTTAAAAATTCTATTGTGCGTACCCTTTGCAGATTATTTTCTCAGATGAGCACAGATTATATGTCAAAGGAGGGAAACCTTGTCTTTAAAATCATGGGCTGCATTTTCTTGCAATACATTCCAGTTTCCGCCTGTTACCCTATTCCTTTACTGAGAGATTGAACCCAGCCAGAACACAAGGCTTTCAATTCCTTATCTGTTCATTTGAAAACATTCTTGAGATCATCACAAAACTTTCAACTCCCTTAAACACCTAATCCCCTGTGACACATTCCATTTATTCTCCCTGTGGAGTCTGGATTCTTAGCTGCCTGATGCGGTAAGGTTTGCTGATTTTATTTCATTGCTGTGGATTGCTGCTTGCAGCTGGCTCAAAGAATGAACTTATTTTATAATGCTCTGCTTGTCATGTTCCTCCTTTCTTGGGTAACCGTTCTAAAGCATCCTTTGGCGTCTAAGAAAACTCTTTGTCTGTTCAGGATAATACCTGTCTTTCACTTCGTACCGACCAACCGTTTTATATTGGTAATTTGCGTAGGTCTCTGCTAGGAGCCTCTTTGAAAAGCCAGTAAATTATGACTGCTTTGCACTCCCATTTAATCAAAAACTTGCCTTTCGAAATTCTGCCTGTGATTTCACCGCGTAAGCCCCGAAAAGCTTTGACATAGTTATCTTTACTTCCCCCCCCCCTTTGCTAATGAAAATTTAAGATTAAAGAACTGATCTTTTAATTTTCCATTTCTAAAGATGCATTTATTTGAACTGGTCAAAATTGTCATGGATTTTTGGAATATCAGAGTTGGAAGGGGCCTCAAAGACCATCTGGATCAACCCTTTCTTTGCATGTTTGTCAGATTGAGAAAAATGAGCCTCTGTGCTCAAAACACATGGTGATCGTACTATGACTAGAATCCAGATTTCAGATTTCTGAGCCCAGTTCCCTTGTTCTTTACTGTCTCTTGGCAACTTTACCCATAGTGAGACATGCTTTGCATTTCTTAGGTTCCAAAACAAAGAAATATAAGGAATGTAGAACTGATAACATTGCATCAAGCCTCAGAAAGGGACGGTAGCCAGCTCCAAGGGCACTTCCAGAGACTCGTGGAAGGCTTCTTCCATTCCTTAGTACAGGCCTTTCAAATAGGAAGTGGTCAGGGAGAAGAATCATGTTCGCTGGCCAAGGTTGCTTTAAAGTTCTCAGTTTGACAGACCATTTGACAAGTCTCTGTCTGTACCATAAGCCCCTGGGAATCCCTTCCTTTCTCACTTCAGAGAATTTGCCACTGTAAATTCTTTCGCCTCCCCTTTAGGATTTAAATCTTCTAGTCTCCTGCCAGTTTTACAGCTCAAGAACATCTTTTTTAAAAATTTTTTTAATTGAATCACCATGAGAAAGTTACAAGCTTTCATGTTTGGGTTACAATCACACAATGATCAAACACCCATCCCTCCACCAATGCACATTTCCCACCACCAATCTTCCCAGTATACCCCCTTCCCCACCCTCCCTCCAGCCTTCATGGCAGACATGATTCCCCATTCTCTCTCTCTCTCTCTCTCTCTCTCTCTCTCTCTCTCTCTCTCTCTCTCTCTCCTTTTGGGCATTATGGTTTGCAATACAGACACTGAGAGGTCATCATGTTTTAGTACAGAGTCATCCCTTTGAAATGTAGGCATCAAAAAGAGCAGGGATTGGGGGGTGAGTGGAGGCAGGGGGTGTGGGTGGATGGGGAAGAGGAAAGGAGAGGAGGGGTGAGGGCTAGAGAGCTAGTGCATGTCAGTAACCCTGGTTCCACCCCTTGTACACCTGGATTGATCCCTGATTTAGCAAACGGTCCCTGAACACAGAGTCTGTGATTAAACTGTGAGCACCGTTGAGTGTAGCCAAAATCACCAACAAAAGTGAACCTAAAAATGAGTAGGAGGTTGAGCTCCCGTCTCTGTGGAAGGTAGTGATTTTCATTTGTATGTGTGTTTGTTTGGTTTGGGGCCACACCGGCAGTGCTCAGGGCTTCCTTCAGCTCTGTCCATAGGGATCACTCCTGGTGAGCTCACCTCTCCTGGTGAGGGGAATATGGGTGCCCAGGAATTGAACCAGTGCCAGCCATGTGCAAGGCAAGGGCCCTACCCACTATACTATCGCTTTGGCATCTCTGTGGAAGGGTAGTTTAACTTGATCCATTTCATTCAGCACCAACTGATGGCCTTAAGAGGTTTCTTCACTGTCAGCATCTAGAAGCTCGCACTTTCTATTCTTTTGTCCCACTGTGCTGGCCTGTTGGATGTCCATTCTAAAACGTACTCCTGGCTACACAATGACTCCAAATTTTCCACACATTACATATATGTTTGAAGGTAGGAAGCAAGACTGTCACCAGGGCCATTCAGAGTCTCTTCTTTCCTTTTCACCTAGGAAGATAGATTGCCATTTCTTGTAGACACCTCCAGCCTCTGGCCTCTTAATGTTTTATTCACCAGACAGAGTTCACATGCCTCTAATTAGTTACAAAGACAATGAAATTAGGGGGAAAATAATGATGTATCCCCCAGCAATGGATTAGAGCATAAATATTTATAGGGTGGAAAGAAAGGCCTATTTTCCTCAAGTATGTTGCTGGTACCTCCAAAAGCATCTGCCTTTCTTATCCACAGGGAAGATGAAAAAGGCAGTTGAGAACAGTACCGTTTGGCAGTGGAAAACACTCGCACAGACCAGAAAAAAAAGATAAAAATATTTAAAGGTACAAAAATAGCATGAGAGCCTTTGGGGGAAACATTAAGAACAATATCAATCTGCATTATTGGGGTCCCAGAAGACCTTTGAGAGAAGAAGAAAGGGAAGAGATGGGGCAAAAACCTTATAGCAAGAAATGATAGCTGGGAATCGTCATAACCTCGGGAGAAGCACAGGCACCCAGATGCGAAAGACTCAGAGCCTCAATGAGTAGAAAAGAAAATCCACTGCCCACTGTCCACTGTCCTCCCATTGTTTATTGATTTGCTCAAGCAGGCAGCAGTAACGTTTCCATTGTGAGACTTGTTACGATTTTTGGCATATCAAATACGCCACTGGGGAGAGTGCCAGGCTCTGCCATGTGGGCGGGATACTCTCGGTAGCTTGCCAGGCTCTCTGAGAGGGGCAGAGGAATCAAACCCAGGTCAGGTGCATGTAAGGCAAATGCCCTACCCATTGAAAATAAGCCTCAAAAGTTTACACCAGGATGTTACAAAATGTGGTTAAAAAAAAAAAGATCGACTTAGAGTATGGAAAAACAGCCTGGAAAAAAACTGACATCCAAGGGGATTCCTCGGAGATTATAGGCAAGGTTTCTGGAGAAACTCTGGCGTGGTCAGTAGGGAATGGGAATGGTCAGGGAATGGCCACTTAAAATGCTGGAAGGAAAGAATTTTCAACTGGGATTCCTCTGCCCCGGCAGATTATCAATCAGGATTGAGTGAGATATGAAGCACTCTATAGACAAAAATTAAAGGAATACATCATCAGCAAACAGACCTTGCAAAAAATACCAATGGGACTTAAACAAACCAAGAAGCAGTAAGCCACTAAAAATACATAATAAGGGACAACTGTGGACCATTAGGATGAGCTTGAGATAAATCTACACAATATGCTTTAAGTATAGAACCTTACATATAAACCTCCTGATAGCTTCAAAACAAAAATCCATAGAAGGAACACAATAAATATTGGAGAGGGAATTCAAACATAACACAAAAGAAAGATTAAAGTCTAAGAGAAGAGAATAAGAAGGGGGGGAAAAAAGAACAAAGACTAATTATAAAACACCCCAACAGGTAGTAAACTGGTAATAAATACTTCCATTTCAGTAATTAGCATAAAATGTTAAGGGTCCCAATCCACTAATTAAAAATGAGTTTGATATGGTTGAATGGATAAACAAAGAAATTACTTTTTGGCCCACAAAAAGTTGCTTTTGAAGAAGCAAACAGACTCACAATACAAGGATTTTCTTACAAGCAAATGGGAACTTAAAGTAGGTATTGCAAAACTTACATCAGATGAAATAGACTTTCAGTGAGAAAAGTCTGTAAGACATAGATATGGAAATTATGTAATGATTCAGGGCTTAAATAATACCAAATGATGTAGTATTAAAAATACATGACTGATTAAAGAAACTTTCGTAAATTTACACAATGGAGTACTATGTAGCTGTTAGAAAAGATGAAGTCATGAAATTTACATAAAAATGGTTCTACATGGAAAGTATCATGTTAAGCGAAATGACTCAGAAAGAGAGGGATAGACATAGAAAGATCGCATTCATCTGGGGGAACATAAAGTAACAAAATGGGACACTAACACCCAAGAGAGGCCGAGATTAGTACCAGGAGGTTTGGTCCATGGCTTGGAGGCCAGCCACACATGCTAGGGGGAAAGGGAGCTCAGATAGAGAAGGGAACACCAAATAAAGGGTGTTGGGAGGATCCTCCCAGGATGGGAGAAGCATGCTGAAAGTAGACTATAGACCAAACATGATTGCTACTCAATGCCTCTTTATTTTTTTATTTTTTCCCTTTATTATTATTTTTTTACAGTTGTAGATTTACAATTTTTTGTGCTTGGGTTTCAATTATACAATGATTAGATACCCATCCCTCCACCAGTGCCCATTTTCCACCACCATGGATAATATCCCTCCCACCCCCATCCCCCCATCCCCCCTGTCTCTGTGGCAGGGCAATCCCCTGTGTTCTCTCTCTCCTTTTGGGTGTTGTGGTCTGCAAAAGAGGCACACTCAATGCCTCTTATGCAAACCACAACACCCAAAAGGAGAGAGAACAAAAGGGAATTCCCTGCCACAGGTGGGAAGGATACTGGGACTCGTGGTGGTAGAAAATGGGCACTGATGGAGGGATGGGTACTTGATCATTGTATAACTGAAACCCAAGCACAACAATTTGTAAGTCCACAACTGTTCCTCATGGTGTTCCACTAATAAAAATAAAAAAAAACATGAATCAATTTCTAATAGAACTAAAGAATGACAGCAACACAATAATAATAAGGGATTTTTGCAACCTACATGCAACCAGGTCAAGTAGACTTTAAACAAACTAGAAAGCACAAGTCTTTAATGATGAGATAAACTGACATTTATAGAATAAACTTAATGGGCATTTACTGAACATTGCAGCCAAAGCAGTAGAACAGACATCTTTTGCAAGTGCATATGTAACATTCCTAAGAACAGACCATCTCATAGCAAGTATTTGTTTTTTTCTGAACAAAAATAACAAATGCAGCAATTCCTTTAAAAAATGCTTGTGTGATTTGAACAAACACTTCTCCAAAGGGCTCACAGATAGCCAGTAGGAACACAAGGAATAAATTCTTGTTTTCACTCGTTATTAGAGAAATGCTAATAAAAACATGACATATCATCTCACAGCAGTGGGAATAGTTTACATTAAAGGGACTTAAATAAAATATACTGACCAATGTTAAAAAAAAAGAAGGATTAATTGTGGCCAGAGAGATAGTACAGCTGGTAAGGTGCTCATCTTTATGTGGTTGTCCTGATTTTCACATATGGTCCCCTGATCCCCACCAGGAGGGATTCTTGAGCACAGGGCCAGGAGTAAGCACAACCGGATGTGTCACCCCCACCCCTCCCAAAAAGAAAATGTCTATTAACAACAAAGGTTGGATTGAGTAAGGAGAAAAAGTAACCATTAAGTAGTGCTGGTGGGAATCTAACTTGGTTCAATAATCTTAGAAAACAGCATGAAGCTTTCTTTAAAAATTAAAAATAGAGTTGCCAAATGATCCAGTAATACCACTCTGCCACTTTGGGTATGTATCTGAGTATTATAAAATCATTAAACTCAGAGGATCATAGGCATCACTGTGTTTAAGCACTCCTAAGAGCCCACTCATGATTGGACAAAAGTGTGTGTATGTGTATATATATATATATGTATATATATATATATACACACATGCACGGTGTGATACTGAGCGACTATTGAGTGTTAAAAGTAGGTAAAGAGATATACATAATAATGATAACCTTTCAGTATCTGTATTGCAAACCACAATGCCCAAAAGGAGAAAGAGAGAGAGAGAAAGAGAGAGAGACAGAGACAGAGAGGAAAGTTCCTGCCATAATAGCAGGTGTGTGTGTGTGTGTGAGGGGGGTGATGGGAGGGAACCCGAGGACACTGATGCTGGGAAATGTACACTGGCGGAGGGATGGGTGTCAGAACACTGTATGACTGAAACCTAATTGTGAACAGCTCTCTAAGAGTCTGTCTCACTTTCTAGGGGTCTATCTCACAGTAATTCAATTTAAACATGCAAAGTATTATGTTAAGCGAAGTGAATCAGAAAGAGAGGGATAGACATAGAAAGATTGCATTCACCTGGGGAACATAAAGTAAGAAGAAAGGGGAATAACACCCAAGAATGGCCGAGATTAGTACCAGGAATTTTGCTCCATGGCTTGGAGGCCAGCCACACATGCTAGGTGAAAGGGAGCTCAGATAGAGAAGGAAGCACCAAATAAAGGGTGTTAGGAGGATCCTCCCAGGATGGGAGAAGCATGCTGAAAGTAGACTCTAGACCAAACATGATTGCCATTCAATGCCTCTTTTGCAAACCACAACACCCAAAAGGAGAGAGAGAACAAAAGGGAATGCCCTGCCACAGAGGCAGGGTGGGATGGGGGCGGTCTGGGGGGTGGAAATGATACTGGGATCCGTGGTGGTGGGAAATGGGCACTGGTGGAGGGATGGGTATTTGATCACTGCATAATTGAAACCCAAGCACAAAAATTTGTAAGTCTACAACTGTACCTCATGGTGTTCCACTAATAAAAATTTAAAAATAAATAAATAAAGAATAAATAAAGTAAATTATTTCCCCTTCTCAGGAAAATAGAAGGAACTTGAAGGGGTTGTGCAGAGCAAAATACCTCAGAGAGTGAAAGATAAAATTCGCCTATATGATCAATTTAAGAAAACAGATCGGACAAAGTAGCGAGGACAAAAAATAAGCTAGTGGGCATCAACATCTTACGTTAGTAAGGAGGAAAAGGCTGGGATGGAGGCAATGATGAAGAGAGTTCTTGATGGATGGTAGGGTGTGTTTGTTTAAAAACAAACCAGAGAAACTCTCAGTATCTGTATTGCAGGCCATAATGCCCCAAAGTTGAGAGAGAGTATGGGGGAAATTGTCTGCCATGGAGGCAGGGGGAGGGTGGGAAAGGGGAGATGCAGTACTGGGGACGTTGGTGGTGGAGAATGTGCACTGGTGGAGGGATGGGTGTTTGATCATTGCATGATTGAAACTCAAACATGAAAGCTTGTAACTGTATCTCACAGTGATTCAATAATAAGGTAAAGGTAAAGGTAAAGGCCCTCCCGTTGATCGTCGATTTGCTCGAGCGGGCCCAGTAACGTCTCCATTGGAGACTTTGTTGTTACTGTGTCTGGCATATCGAATACTCTCAGTAGCTTGCCGGGCTCTCCGAGAGGGGCGGAGGAATCGAACTTGGGTCAGCCATGTTGGCCGCGTGTAAGGTGAACGCCCTACCCGCTGTGCTATCGCTCCAGCCCTCAATAATAAGAAAGAAAAAAAAAATCAGAGCAAACAAAAACCAGAAAACGGTGCATGCTGTGTCATTCTTTGGGAGATGCTTATTTTGCAGGTTTATATAGTGCTAAAATTCAGTTGATACAAGGAGCAAGGTCAATTTTCAAGAGAAGAGGCAGAAAAAAATTGCAGGACATGCCTCCTTGCTGCCCATCTTTTCTGGGAGCACTCTTTTGTCAGCTCTTCAAATGACTGTGTTCCTTCTCTTCCTTCTTTTCTGTTTACATGCTGTTTCCTCAAAGGTCCCATCTCTGACCTCAGATGTATGCTGATCAGTGACGCTTTGGTTTACAGCAGACTGTGGATACAATAATAGTCCCACAATTTCTCTAGCTTTGTGGCATGGTAGCCGTTGGGATGTCCCAGCTTCTATGACCTCTTCTTACCTCTCTCTTGGAGCAACCTTTTCCCTGGTACTGATCTAATTTCATATTGTTTTGTTCTTCACAACCCCCAAGTGTTCTGAATCCATTGCTAATATTGCTAGTGAGAGGCCACAGCTGAGCAACTGACGCTGGTCTCCCTCCCTCCCTCCCTCCCTCCCTCCCTCCCTCCCTCCCTCCCTCCCTCCCCTCCTCCCTCCTCCCCCCTCCCTCCCTCCCTCCCTCCCCTCCTCCCTCCTCCCCCCTCCCTCCCTCCCTCCCTCCCCTCCTCCCTCCCCTCCTCCCTCCTCCCCCCTCCCTCCGTCCTTCCCTTCCTCCCTCCCTCCCTCCCTTCCTCCCTCCTCCCCCCTCCCTCCCCCCTTCCTCCCTCCCTCCCTCCTTCCTTCCTTCCTTCCTTCCTTCCTTCCTTCCTTCCTTCCTTCCAACTTCCTTCCTTCCTTCCAACTTCCTTCCTTCCTTCCTTCCTTCCTTCTAACTTCCTCCCTCCCTCCCTCCCTCCCTCTCTCCCTCCCCCCTCCCTCCCCCCTCCCTCCCCCCTTCCTCCCTCCCTCCCTCCCTCCCCTCCTCCCTCCTCCCCCCTCCCTCCCCCCTTCCTCCCTCCCTCCCTCCCTCCCTCCCTCCCTCCTTCCTTCCTTCCTTCCTTCCTTCCTTCCTTCCTTCCTTCCTTCCAACTTCCTTCCTTCCTTCCTTCCAACTTCCTTCCTTCCTTCCTTCTAACTTCCTCCCTCCCTCCCTCCCTCCCTCCCTCCCCCTCCTCCCTCCTCCCCCCTCCCTCCCCCCTCCCTCCCCCTTCCTCCCTCCCTCCCTCCCCTCCTCCCTCCTCCCCCCTCCCTCCCCCCTCCCTCCTCCCCCCTCCTCCCCCCTCCTCCTCCCTCCCTCCCTCCCTCCCTCCCTCCCTCCTTCCTTCCTTCCTTCCTTCCTTCCTTCCTTCCTTCCTTCCTTCCTTTCTTCCTTCCTTTTTTCCTTCCTTCCTTCCTTCCTTCCTTCCTTCCTTCCTTTTTTCCTTCCTTCCTTCCTTCCTTCCTTCCTTCCTTCCTTCCTTCCTTTCTTTCTTCCTTCCTTCCTTCCTTTTTTCCTTCCTTCCTTCCTTCCTTCCTTCCTTCCTTCCTTCCTTCCTTCCTTCCAACTTCCTTCCTTCCCATTTATTTAAAAAAATTTAATCATCATCAGATGCACAGCTACAAAGTTGTTCATGACTAGGTTTCAGTCATCCAATGTTCCAACACCCATCCCTCCGCCAGTGTATGCTTCCCACCACCAATATCCCTATCTTCCCCCCACCCCCACTTTCCACCTTCCACCCCTAGTCTGACTCTCCAGCAGACACTTTTCTCTCTGTATCTGTCTCTCTCTGTCTCTCTGTCTCTGTCTTTCTCTCCCCTTCCTTTTGGACATTATGGTTTGCAGTTCAGGTACTGCATTGTTAGCATGTCTATCCCTTTACCTCCTTTCAGCACTCAGTTCTTGTTCAGAGTGATCATTTCCAACTATCACTGCTATAATGGTCCCTTCTCTATCCTAACTGCCTTCTCCACCCCCTCCCCCACATGCTTGTGGTAAGCTTGGTAAGCTTTTACGAGTTTCTTTTTAAAGTTACACATATATTTGGGTGAAGGTGGGGTGGTCAAGGCTTATTTCTGACTCTGGAATAAGTGCTCTGGAATCCCTCCTGGTTGCGTTTGGGGAATGGTATGTAGGGCCAGAGATCAAACTGGGGTTGACACATGTAAGGTAAGCACCCTTTTTGGTGGTGGGGCATGCCTGACTGTATCAAGGGCTTATTTCTGTCTCTGCACTCAGGGATCACTCCTGGTGGGGCTGGCGGGGCTGGACCTCACATATGCAAAGCAAATCCTCTACCACTCAGCCACATCCCAGCTTGCTCATCGCCTTTTAAAATCTACATCATTTAAAAAAACTATGACACGGGGTGTTCCACTTCATATTTATTTATTTAATCTTCCTGCAGGAATGCAAGTGGTATAAGGGAGGAGACATCATCTCATTCATAGCTAGAACAACTGGCACAATCTGAGATCAGTCATTTGAATAAAGGTAGCCCATGCTGTCTCATCCCAAATCATTTGCTTTTCCCATTATATCCCGAGCGTATGTTTATTTTATCTGTTTGTATGTTTATTTTAGAGATCTTGCACTTAATAATTAGAACCTACTTTTATTTTTATTAGTGAAACACCATGAGGTACAGTTATAGACTTACAAATTTTTGTGCTTGGGTTTCAGTTATACAATGATCAAGTGCCCATCCCTCCACCAGCGCCCATCCTCCACCACCACGGGTCCCAGCATCCCTCCCACCCCCCATACCCCCATCCCACCCTGCCTCTGTGGCAGGGCATTCCCCCTTGTTCTCTCTCTCTTCTTTTGGGTCCTGTGTTTTGCAAAAGAGGCATTGAGTGGCAGTCATGTTTGGTCTATAGACTACTTTCAGCATGCTTCTCCCACCCTAGGAGGATCCTCCCAACACTCTTTATTTGGTGCTCCCTTCTCTATCTGAGCTCCCTTTTCCCCTAGCACGTGTGACTGACCTCCAAGTCATGGAGCAAAATTCCTGTACTAATCTCAGCCACTCCTGGGTGTTAGTCTCCCATTTTGTTGCTTTGTGTAGAACCTACTTTTTATGATTCTTCATCAAAACTAGAATATCTGACTTACTTCAGCTGTGTATCTGGAAAGAAAAATAGTATGCATTTATTATCTGATGTCTGTTTTCTGAGTTTACTTTGAGAGAAAGAAATATTTTTATTTACCAGAAACTCAGTTTAACATGACTGTAAAGATTTATCACAATTTATTTTTGTCTAATGTTTAAGCCCTGCTATGAATTAAAATAATTAGGTAATAAACTATTTATAATGCATTATAGCTATTAGTAAGCTGTAAGTATTCAAAGCATCATTAGTATCAAAGTATATAAAGATGGAAAAGTTTAGTGTGCTATTTACATCAAATTATGGGATCTTTTAAAGCAAAACAAATATCTCAGCATTAATGATTCTTGGTTATAATGTCAAATGACTAAAGTGATGGTAGGTGGGCCATGAGAAATGAATTTGAAGCTTGATGAATTCTTAATGGTGCTGTCTCCTCATCTCTTGCCCTTTTATTGCTCTTAATACACAAAATTCAATTTTAATAACTGATAACCATCATCTCATTAATCAATGATATAATCCATGTTGATCATTACTAAGTTTCAAGTTTTAGTCTTAGTAATAAAAAGTATGGCTACCATCTAATGTAATTAACGCATCAGATTTATAATGCATTATATGTCGTCTAAGTTCTTTGCATCATTATCACATATCCTCTCAGCAGATATTCTTCCTTTCTCCTCTTTTGGTTTTTAATTTTGAGTTTGACTCATTATAGTTTCAAATAATTTATAGTGTGCCTACGTACCAATTCCCTCACCCTCCACAATAATAGTTTCTTAAAGAATCAAACATTGTACGTTCTCAAAACCAAGAAATGGATGTAATGCTCTTCACATGCGTTCAAAGCATAATCAGATGGTATCACTCTTGTTTTCATGTCTGAGAGTCTATAGTTCTGTGAAGGCTTGTCACATCCTTTTTAAAAAATTCTAGTAACCATCAGCACTTTCAAATAGATCAACAATCAAAATTTCTTTATATTATCTTTTGGTAGTCAGATATTCTGACCCTGCTAGTCACTGCTCTCTGTCCTCATGAAAATTTTATTGCTGTGCACCTGTCCTATTGATGGGCTCAACACTAGCCTGTTGAAGCAGGTCCTATTATTTTCTCATTTAAACCTACACTCCGTGAAGAGGTCTTGCTGAAAATGAGTGAGCCTGCAAGAGCTGGGTTGCCTGTGGAATAAAGGTTGACTACGGATTTGGTTTTCTGCTTCTATTTTTCCCCCTCAAAAAACCTACAACAAGTTCTGAATTTAGTTGATTATCACTGTTGGTTTGCAAACTGACCCATCCATACAGAAGGCCAGGGGACCAGGAAGAAAGATGCCAACCACTGCTAGTTGGTGAAAGGAAGGTTTCAGAAGCAAGGGACCTTACCTTGTCTTGGGTGGCTCAAGGCTAATGGGTGTCTGCACCCATCTGCCAGAATCTTGAGTTTATTTGGAGACTCAAAACTCATGTGCTTGCTTATGCTTCTAATTGTTATTCACTTATTTTTGTCAGTAATGAACACTTGGACCCTAATAATATTAAAATTATTGTTTCCAGGACCTATAAAAACCTTCTTTAGAAAATTCTGGAATATTTTCTAAGCAAAGTATGCTTTGATTTTTTTTGGATAGTTCTACTTGAGAGGAAAATGACATATGGCAGTAAATAGATCTTTTTAATGAATTGACTCACCTTGGGGAGCATCATCTTCTCTTGTCTGGCTTTCTTAATGTTCTATGAGAAGGAATATTCTGATGTTACTTGTACCTCCAGTTAAAAGCATTGCAGTATGGAAGAACGTATAGAGGATCATAAATAAAATACTTTGACGATGCTTAGACATGCAGCAATATTAGAATGAGATAAAAAAATGATATTTTTGAAATAAAGGATAAAATATCTATATTAATTTATTTAAATCAATTGCCAACTGATAGACTATGGAATTGACCTGGCATGCAGATATTTTTGTTTGGTCTGTGATGTATTTTTTTAAAAAAACAAAATGAAACAAAATACATTGCTTTCAAATAGTTACAAGCATCTGAAAAGGGAAGTCTGTTTTTTAATTTAAATTTTTATTAGTGAATCACCATAAGGTACAGTTGTAGACATACAGATTTTTGTGCTTGGGTTTCAGTTATACAATGACTGAGTACCCATCCCTCCACCAGTGCCCATTCTCCACTCCCAGTATCCCTCCCCCCCTGTGGCAGGGCATTCCCTTTTGTTTTCTCTCTCCTTTTGGATGCTGTGGTTTGCAAAAAAGGCATTGAGTGGCAATCATGTTCGGTCTATAGTCTACTTTCAGCATGCTTCTCCCATCCTGGGAGGATCCTCCCAACACCCTTTATTTGGTGCTCCCTTCTCTATCTGAGCTGCCTTGAAAAGGGAAGTCTTAATGGGTGTCCAAATCCTTTTGGAAAAACCAGTCTGAAGTATTAGTTGTGCAGTAGGGCTGAATCTAAGTCATGGTTACTCTCTCCTTCATGTTGGATAAATGCATTTGAATTTTCCATCGTCCCCACCCAGCCTGATGAGACCCATCTATGTTATCTGCTACATGCCGTAAGGCTTAAGGATTTGAATCTGTGACGACGGATTCCCAAGAGCCCGAGTGAGATTTTCTCTTGAGATAACTTCCGGGTCTATAATTTAAAAACTTTTTGGATTCTAACTCCTCCTTTCTAGGAAAACATTTTCTATAGTGTGCTCTGTAGAGCATTGCTTCTACAAGATGATAGCAGGTGACAGAGACTTCGGGGCAAATAAGAAATGATGGGTGTTTTATATTACTTTGTAAATTTATAACCACATTCAAGTATTAATAAAGGATCTGAGGTGGGCAGTTAAAAGACCTAATTAACTTTGTTCAACTCAAAGTTTGTTTTTATTTGACTATAGAAACACCTTGAATGTATGTGTGTATTTACATCTACTGTGTTGATATATATGCCTATGTCTTCTGTGCCACATTGTCATTTTTGAATCCACTCATTGTTAAAAATAGTTTCCTAACAATATGCTGATTGTGAAAGATTAGAGATGTTTGAACTTCCAGTTTTTCACAACATCCAGAGTAATTGACTGGAAATAAAAGTCTCAAATTTTCATTTCACGGCTCTGCAATCGACAAGCATTCCCATGAATGCTGACTGAAACTCTCATTTTTAAACTGGGGGAGAAGTTAAAAATACAACCCAAGATCTAAGAAAAGTTGTGAAATCGGAAATATCAATGATATACTCTGTGGCTGGCATTTTCAAAATGAAAAAGAAAAATCATCTTTTTTTTTTCCCCCAGCAAAAACTGCCAGACTGTGGATTTGGTTTTCTGCTTCTATTTTTCCCCCTCAAAAAACTTACAACAAGTTCTGAATTTAGTTGATTATCACTGTTGGTTTGCAAACTGACCCATCCATACAGAAGGCCAGGGAACCAGGAAGAAAGATGCCAACCACTGCTAGTTGGTGAAAGGAAGGTTTCAGAAGCAAGGGACCTTACCTTGTCTTGGGTGGCTCAAGGCTAATGGGTGTCTGCACCCATCTGCCAGAATCTTGAGTTTATTTGGAGACTTGAACTGCTTTTAGTTCTAGTCAGTCTCAAAGACACAGAACTTGCTTAAAGCTCTGACACCAATAGGTGTTGGGGTTCCCATTACAGAGACAAGGCTCAGAATACACAGTCCAAGAACAAAGGAAACAAAGAGGGCTTTCTGGTTATCTGTGTCTAGCTCACAGGTTGGCCAGCTGACATATCCTCGGCATGACCTCCTCCAGTCGACCGACACATAGACCATCCTCCCTACATCATTCACTCAGGACATATTTCTCTTATAGTGTTCTTGATGCTAGATATGTATTAGTGAACTGAACCAAGCCCAGTCTTCTGAGATCATAGTCCGATAGAGGAAAATAAAATTAAAAAGAAGGAGTAAGTGGTAAACAAAGCAAAGAAACTCTAATTACCTGTTGCCCTAAGTGCTATAGAGAAAGCTGAGACTAAACTGCTGCCAGGTGGAAAGTATGTGTGTGTGTGTGTGTGTGTGTGTGTGTGTGTGTGTGTGTGTGTGTGTTTCTTTTCAAATTGGATGTCTCTAGAAGACTCTGAGGTGATGGTACTGATGCTGAGTTAAGAAGGTTTCAAAGCTCATTGTATAATCGAAACCCTGTCACTGTCACTGTCCTCCCGTTGTTCATCGATTTTCTCGAGCGGGCCCAGTAACATCTCCATCGTGAGACTTTGTTGTTACTGTGTTTGGCATATTGAATACGTCACGGGTAGCTTGCCAGGCTTTGCCCTGTGGGCTAGATACTCTAGGTAGCTTGCCAGGCTCTCTGAGAGGGGCGGAGGAATCGAAATCGGGTTGGCCATGTTGGCTGCATGCAAGGCAAATGCGCTACCCACTGTGCTATCGCTCCAGCCCCAAGCACAAAAATTTGTAAGTCTACAACTGTACCTCATGGTGTTTCACTAATATATATATATATATATATATATATATAAAGTTTTCAAAGCAACAATGAAGGATAAGAAGAAAGATGAGTGGTCTGGGTGTTTCAAGGCGGTTAAAAAATGACAGGATCAGGTTTGTGTTTTGCTGGCATCTGTGTGAGTACCAATTGAATTAATTTGAGGAGGGGATGTTTTGGGGCAGAGATTAACAGGGAAATGCAGAAAAGGATTGGTGGTTATTTTGATAATGCTGGTGGTAGCAGAGTTGGGGACTACTGCATGCATTTCTTTCAGATTTTGGACATGGTAAACAGGATTTGCTGAAAATGTTTACTTCATGTATGAAGAAATAGGATGACTCTCATCATTCACTCAGCACATATTTCTAACTTAAATATCTGGGTGGCGAGTATAATTTAATGCCATGCAGAAGTCAAGAGATGGAAAGATTTGGAGAAGACAGCAATCCAAAGCTGAGTTTTAGAGGTTTCTTTGGAGTAAATGGAGATGTCTATGTGGAGTGGGTAGGAGTCATAGTCAGAGTGAAGGTAGAGCCTAGAAACCTTTATTTGGGGACATCACTGCATTGGATTGAGTGGTTGAGAAGACAGTGTCTTATTGCACAGAGAAAGCTTTTTGTACTAAGCTTTGTTTTCCCGAGGCAAATCCATTTATTTATCTTATTTTTACTTCTCTGTCAGATTTAAAACCCTGTCTCCATCATTCTTTCCCAATAGTATTCCCCCAAATCTAAATGTAAGTGGGCTTGATTCTTGATTTTTGCATGTCTGTTGTTCCATAAGCAAGATGAGAAGTTAGCAGCCAACTGCATGGTATTCACCAGATGGGCTAAAATGTACCCCTGTCCTGCCAGGCTTGGTTGTGGTCACATCACCCCAGATAACCCAAGACTGATGTCATCTGATGAATTCTTAATTCTAACCCTGTGAGCCTACTTTTTCGTAGTTTCCTTTTTCAGTTCACTGGTAAGCAGCTTTTGATGATTCAGTAAAATTCAAATATAAGCTTCATATTTTACTTTTCTTGCTTATTTAGAATAATGACCCTTGGGTTAATCCTCATGAGAAAGCAGACTTATTTTAATAGAGGAGCTCATAGGAGGGGAAAAAAACCACCGTGATTTGATTAAGAGAGCCCTGGCCTAAGACATACCCGCATCCAAATCCCAGATCCCCTTTTTATTGTCACTTCATAATTTGGGGACCTTGTTTACCCTCTTTTACACGTATTTTATCCCTGGTTTTGTGTGTGTGTTTGTGTTGTGTATGTATTGTGTGCGTGTGAATGACTTAAACCCTGCAAAGAAAACCTAAACTTGAACATAAGCAGAATTTCTCTTATTGTTATTGAAGAATTTTGATTGACAACGTTATTGATAGTTGAGTTTTAGGCATATAATATTTCAACAGCAATTCCACACCAGTATCAACTTCTCTGCACCAGCATCCCCCTACTCCCTACTTACCCTCAACCCCCACCCCATCCCTGCATGTCAGGTCTAAGGCACATTACAGAGTTCCAGTGGTTGGAGCTTAGAGCTCATGTTTCCAGCGTCATTGAGCCTATGTTTTGGATAAATGTAATCAGAGTTTCTTGAAGTCTCCATTTATTTGTCTTTATTTCCAATGTATAAATACCATGCAGCCAACGTTTTTCTAATTGCTGTATGACAGCAGGAGCCTGAAAGGCATGTTCCTGTATATAATATGTCCTATTAGAAGAAAGCATAAACTGTTCTCTTGATGTCTGTTTTTTCGCCAAAAAGAAACTTCTAGAAAGAGGTTCCCTGTTACTTTATTGACTACCCAGTAAGTAGTTGTTTTGTTTCCGAGATTCGTTCTATTGACAACTCCATGCCTTCTTTCCATTTCGTTTCATTTGGCATTATGGCCCACTAAGTAATTAGCTCCGCATTTTAGAAAATTTAGAGGCTAACAAGCACTATTTGAGAACACTGTTGACTAGCTTTGTTATTTATAATAGTTCAAGCTGTGTTAAGCTTTATCTTGGGCTTTAAAATGAGAGACTCACTTGTGTATTTGTGTCTGGATGGAGAATATGTCTGAGATGAAAAAAAAAAGACCCACAAACTTGTATCAGAGAAGTGAAGGTGTGGTAAAACACAAAACAAAGCAAAGCAGAAAAGTAACACCAAAAACTGCTACAGTCTTCTCAATTTATTTGTACTAAAAATAACTTTAATATTCATATAGATTTTTAAAGGAGAAGTTGATTTTCAGCTTAGTAAGTGGACGTCATGTTTCCCAAACATCTCTTACCATGCTCAGATATCTCCTCAGTGCCCCTGGGGCCTTAGTTTTCAAAAACACACCATTCTTCCAGATTTCTACTGTCAGAGCAGCGTTGGGGAAGAGAGGGAAAAAAAGAGAACTTCAGTACATGATGATGGGAAATGTACTTAATGTTACCAGTATAGCAGACAATTTGGACATGCTTTAAAAATTTAAGAATAGAAATACCATTAGGATATATTCTACTCTATCTTTTAGTTCTTCTGTTTCTGGTTATTAATCCAGATAATACAAAGAGCATCTTTAGCAGGGTTGAAAACCTGTTTGCTATAATTATAACTTGCTCATTATGTATCCTTAATAACATCTTCTTCTTCATGAGATTGGCTATCAAGCAGTGGGGGCAGTCCTCCTGACTCCTGACATTTTAACTGTCCTTAGGTGTTAGTCTCCTTTTATGTTACTTTATATCCCACAAATGAGTGCAGTCCTTTTATGGCTGTCCCTTCCTTTCTGGAAGTCTTAAATTTTTTTTTGCAACATAAAGAAATAGCGTTTGTTGAGGGGCTGGAGTGATAGTACAGTGGGTAGGGCATTTGCCTTGCATGGGCCAACCTGGGTTCGATTCCCAGCATCCCATATGGTTTCCAGAGTACCGCCAGGAGTAATTCCTGAGTGCAAAGCCAAGAGTAACTCCTAGGCATCACTAGGTGTGACCCAAAAAGAAAAAAAAAAGTGCAAAGAAATAGCATTTGTGAATTTTCTAGTTAGGTGAATTCTCTAGTGATTAATATACATTACTAATATAATACTAAAAAGAGCCCGGCAAGCTACCGAGAGTATTCGATATGCCAGACACAGTAATATAAATAATAACTAATATTTACAGTTATTAGGTGTTTTATACTTTTGAGAATGTTTGCATATTCCCTATGTCTCTTTATCTCCTCTTTCTCTTCCCTTTTCTCTCTCTGTATCATCTTTCTCTGTCTTTGCAACCTTCTTCCTTCTTTTTTTCTTCTCCCTTTTTCTAGAAGCTGCTTGCTTGTTGATTTTGGCGACTGCTAAGGCCTGCACATAATTGCTGTCTGAGATGTGGTGGGCTGCATAGAGGGATGCATGCTTTTCAATTCTCTTCTCTTTTGACTCTAAAGTGGTTGGAATGAGACAGCATTACTTTATTAATGAAAATTTGGTGGTAATTGGGACAGCAGCTAGGCTATGTTAAAATGAAAAATACCTTTTGATATGCAAATGTTTTCTTTCTTCAGAAAAATTAATCACATACATTTGATTTCTGGGGAATATTTAAATGACTTTCGACTATAGACCACAGTGGCCTGAAAGGCCCTCACATATTCAGTTCTGAAAGAGTAACAGTAAACAGCTAAAGAGGGCCTTGCTGAACAATTGCTTGGCCCTTTCATTTTGTTTTGCACAAAATCACATTTTAGGAAGTGGCTGAGTGAGGTCTGAAAAATCTGCTGTATTCTGTTGGGAGATGATGCAAATTCATATATTGATCTGCAAATACAGTATTGATATATATTGATTCTACAGTGGAATTAAATTGAATTATCCACATAACTCATGTGATCTGGACCTTCTGATAATCTTTCTTTGAAATGTGAGGTTTATCTAAATGTTGGAGTGTTATTCTTCCTTTGGCTATTACTATTATTATGGATCACCTATACTTTTAGGTATTGT
Source organism: Sorex fumeus (assembly GCF_029834395.1). Lineage (NCBI taxonomy): Eukaryota > Metazoa > Chordata > Mammalia > Eulipotyphla > Soricidae > Sorex > Sorex fumeus. Next base: position 3,390,495 of record NW_026606154.1, on the reverse strand, counting down.
GATGAATACTTCAGATATTTATCATGTACATTGCTATAGCGAATCCTCACATGCGATCTGGTATATCAGGGAAGGTTCTGTTCTGAGAATTTTGAGAAGAGGAATTTTATGTAGGGGACTGAGGGATTTACCAAGTGATTGGATGGGCTGGAAAAGTACAGGTCAGAGAAAGCTGCCCTTGGCTTCCTATTTGCTTTAGATTTTTGAAGATCATGAAGATGTTATTTTTTTCTTCCTTGTTAGAAAAGCCTAGAAAACCTTAAAAATGAAAAGGAAATATAATCCGCAACCATTGTAAAGCTTCACATCTGCTGAAGGTCCCGTGGTGTCTGCAGTTACTGTCAGGAGAGAACAGACTTTTGATTACCTTCTGTGTTTTTCAAACTCACCCAACTTGGTTGAACTGAAACTGTGTCTAGAGTCATGCTGGCAAAGCAGTCGGTGCAGAACTCTCTAAGTTTCTAAGCTGGGAGGAGTGTGTAGGGGGTTTAACGGGGAGGGTGAAGTGGCCACATTTCTGCAGTCAATACGCAGCAGAATATTTTGGGCCACTTTTAACAAGTGTTTATAACTCTCCAATGACAGGTGAGGAAACTGGGCTTAGAAATTTTGAGAAACTTGTGTAAGCAGCCTTTGAATTATAAAATAGGCAGCAAGACTCATTTTTAAACACGGTAAGATTAAAGACAATGAGATGATTATTATTTGATATTTTTAAAAGAAAGAGAAATACTGAAAAATATCCCCAGAGATTTTACTTTCTTTCAGTCCCTCTCTTTCCCTGTCCATCTATCTTTTATTCATCCATCTGGGCTGATCTATATCTATTTATCCATTATATATCTACTAACCCACCCACCCGTCCATCCACCCACCCATCCTTCCTTCCATCAATCCACCCATCCACCCACCCACCCACCTACCACCCATCCATCCATGCATCCATCCATCCATCCGTCTGTCCGTCCGTCCATCCATCCATCCAATCCACCTATCCGTCTACTCATCCATCCACCCATCCATCTCTCTATCCACTTATCATCTCCCAGTTATCTCCTTTTCCCTTTTATGAGTGGTCTCTAAAGTGGATCTCAGGAGGTGAAGGTTCCATCCCGACAATTTTCAGCCAGTTGGGCTGGAGTGTTTAGTGTTAGGGTCCAAGGACACCGTAGTAGTACTGCTTGAGATCCATAATGCCAGCGACCCTGAGGACCTCCCCAGCAGTCTTGGGGTCCTTAATTTTTTTTTGAAATATAAGGAAGTGAGAGGAGTGTAGTGGCTGTGCGTGCGTATGGGAGCCAATGGGTGGATAAAGAAGGATTTTGAGTTCGATTCCACTGCCTGGCTCTTGAGACATGGAAGGGAGCTGCACCAACTCTGTCTTCTCTTTAATAAACATTTACCTCTCATGGCTTCTCTTTGACTTAACTGGATCTGAAAGATATGTGCTTCTTACCCCCAGCATCTTCTGTGAGGAAAAGAATAAAGGTTATAAGGTGGGTGTTAGATTTCAGATGGAGAGCTTCAAACCGCAAAGTAGTCAACGCTCATGGACTCTGGGGGAATCAAGATCCCAAAGTAAATAGCATCAACTTTGAGGAGTGAAGGGGAACCCATAAACACAGAGAAGGACAAGGTATCAGGGTGTAAGCCCTAGTGGGTAAGAGGCCACGAGCACAGAGTCTGCAGGCTTTGGGCATCTAATCTCATAGCCCTGGTCTCTTCTGCAAAATCACTCTGGGAGGATGTTGCACAAATGTGAAAAACAGACTTTGGCTCAGGTGGTTGCAGACATTTCTTCCTGTTCTGAAATTCAGATTTTGCAGTTTGCGGGGCATTACCATAATACAAAGTTGACTCTCGCTTGCCATCAACTGCTGACATTTTCCTTCTGCTGCTGAGGTTTTGAATGTTTAATGCATTTAAAATTCGTGGTCAAATGATGCAATTTGGAGGTAAGTTACTTAAGCATAGATTCCCCCCCACCCCGCCCATGTTTCTAAGTATATTTTAGCTAGGCAGATTTTTTTTTTTAAAATTCAACATTTCTATATCTGTTGCTTATATTTTAGTCCCAGAAGACAACTCTCAAGTTATTTAAAGTAAAAGATTTTTTTTTTACAGATAATTGCTAAATTTGCAAGTTTATTGGATGCATATCAACCTCAGATGGAAGAAAACTAATTAGAATCTAAGTTGGAAAAATAGCTGTGTCTGCTCAATATCTGATTATTTTGAGGTTCAAAGCTGTACTTTTATTTAAATTGAACTGCTTTTGTGTTTGTCTCCATTTCAGTCTTAAATTTGCTAGACTAGAAAACCTAACCATTTTAACCAGCTCCCTTCGAAAGTGATTAATTCGAAGGATAGCTTATTCTCATCCAAATTAAATTAATATAGTAGAAGAAATGGATCACTTTTTTTTGTTGATTACTTTTAATTGGTTCCAGTTTAATAAGAAAACATTACTTTAATGAAGTTTCTGAGTTTAATATGGTCTGCGGTTATTTGCTCTTATTCCAGTCTTAACATATCACCTTAGGGCATTGCTGCTAGATTCTAATATGACTTCTTGTTGTTTCCGAGATGGAATATATGTTGCCCTCTTATATGTTGAATTTTATCCTTAGCAAAAGGGTACACTTGGGATTATTTTGTTGAAGACCGTTTTAATCTCTGCCTCTGTTCAGGAGGATTGCATGGCCATCTCCCTGTGTCCTTAAAGAGATACCAAGAGTCTTGGGAAAGAAAGTATTGGGCTGTAAGAAGGAACAGGCCACTGTTACTCCCTCTCACCAGTGTTAAACATTGGGAAACAGGCTGGTCCTCAAGTGGAGTGTCTGATATGCCACTGAGTCTATAGCTGCGTGTGATAAGCTACAAAATAGAGTGTTGATCTGTTGTTGCCAATCCTGAGATGTGATCTTTTTTGTTCAGTTGATAGTTCATTGGAATATAGGTCATTCAGTCCTTGGTGGTTTATTACAGATCCATAGTTTGGAGTATTTTGGTAAGAAAAACAAGAAGAATGCTGATCGTCCTTCGGAGAGATAATTGGCTTTGTAATAATATCAGTTTTGGGGGGGTAGTTTTTATTTTATTTATTTTTTAGTTCTTTTTAAATTTTGATTAGCGAAACACCATGAGATACAGTTGTAGACTTACAAATTTTTGTGCTTGGGTTTCATGCCTCTACCATGCCCATTTCCCACCTACACTGCTCCTAGCATCCCCCCCCACCAACCCACCCCACCTCTGTGGCAGGGCATTCCCTTTTGTTCTCTCTCTCCTTTTGGGTGTTGTGGTTTGCAAAAGAGGCATTGAGTGGCAATCATGTTCGGACTATAGTCTACTTTCAGCATGAATCTCTCATCCTGGGAGGATCCTCCCAACACCTTTCTATCTGAGCTGCCTTCTTCCCCAGCATGTGTGGCTGACCTCCAAGTCATGGAGTGAACCTCCTGGTACTTATCTCAGCTATTTTTGGGTGTTAGTCTCTCATTTTGTTACTTTATATTCCCCAGATGAATGCAATCTTTTTATGTCTGTCCCTCTCTTTCTGACTCATTTCATTTAGCATGATACTTTCCATGTAGTACCACTTGTATGTAAATTTCATGACTTCATCTTTTCTAACAGCTGCATAGTGCTCCATTGTGTAGATGTACCAAAGTTTCTTTAACCAGTCATCTGTTCTTGGGCACTCAGTTTTTTTTCACAGATTTTGGCTATTGTGAATAGTGCAGCAATGAACATAGAAGTGCAGATGTCATTTTGACTGTACTTTTTTGCCTCTCCAGGATATATTCTTAGGAGTGGTATTGCTGGGTCAAATGGAAGCTCAATTTCTAGTTTTTTGAGAATCGACCATACTGTTTTCCAAAAGGGCTGAACCATTTGGCGTTCCCACCAGCAGTGAAGGAGGGTCCCTTTCTCGCCACATCGACGCCAACACCGGTTCCTTTTGTTCTTTTGGATGCGGGCCAGTCTCTGTGGTGTGAGGTGATATCTCATTGTTGTTTTGATCTGCATCTGCCTGATGATTAGTGATGTAGAGCATTTTCTCATGTGCCTTTTTGCTATTCGGATTTCTTCTTTGGGAAAGTTTCTGTTCATTTCATTGCCCCATTTTTTGATGGGGTTAGATGTTTTCTTCTTGTAGAGTTCAACCAGTGCTTTGTATATCCTTGATATCAACCCTTTATCAGATGGGTATTGGGTAAATACCCTTTCCTATTCTGTAGATTGTCTTTGTATTCTGTATCTTTTGAGGTGCAGAAGCTTCTTAGTTTAAGATAGTCCCATTTGTTTATCTCTGTTTCCATTTGGTTGGTCAGTGGAGTATCATCTCTGAAGATACCATTAGCCTCAATATCGTGGAGGGTTTTGCCAACCTTGTCTTCAATGTATCTTATGGATTTTGGCCTGATGTTGAGATCTTTAATCCATTTTGATCTGACTTTTGTGCATGGTGTTAGGTCAAGGTCTAAGCCCATTTTTTGGTACGTGGTTGTCCAGTTATGCCAGCACCACTTGTTGAAGAGAATTTCCTTGTTCCACTTCACATTTCTTGTTCCCTTACCAAAGATTAGATATTCATACATTTGAGGTTATGTGTACGGATATTCCACCCTGTTCCATTGGTCTGTGGCCCTGGCTTTGTTCCAGGTAATATAAGTTTTATCTGCTTTGGTAAGACCAATTTAGTCTAAACTCACCTGTTTGCTTGAATTAACACTCCTCTCCAAAGTCCCAACTCTTGGAGCTTGCTAGAAAGTTTTAATATTTATATTATACATTGAGGTATCACTGTATCACTCTGTCACTGTCATCCCATTTTTTGTCGATTTACTCAAGTGGGCAACAGTAACGTCTCTATTTGTCCCAGCCCTGAATTTTAGCAGCCTTTCCTTACTTGTCTTTCCCAATGATTGGAGGCTCTTTCAGGGTCAGGGGAATGAGACATGTTATAGTTACTGGTTTGGGCATATTGTATATGCCACAGGGCTTGGTCCCTTAGGGTAGGGAAGGCTCTCACCCACCCCCCTCTGGGGCACCCCGAGTGAAAACAGCCTGGCGCTGAGTCCGGGCAAGTGGTACGTCGAGATAAGGTATTCCTGTAGCACTGTAACACTGTGTCCTCCAGTTGTTCAGCGATTTGCTTGAGGAGGCACAATAACATCTCCATTGTGAAACTTGTTGTTACTGTGTTTGGCATATTGAATACGTCACGGGGAACTTGCCAGGCTTTGCCATGCAGGCGAGATACTCTCAGTTGCTTGCCGGGCTCTCCGAGAGGGGCGGAGGAGTCAAACCCAGCTCGGCCAGGCCGGCTGCATGCAAGGCAAACACCCTACCACTGTGCTATCGCTCCAGCCCAAGGTGTTCCTATTTTCCAAGAATTAGTATCCATCTTTCCCAAGAGGACTTAAGAGACTTAAACTGTTACTTATTTGGAGTTACTCGTTTAGGAGATGAAATTTTTCTTTGTAAATAGTTCCAGTAGGCAAAACTACTCAAGTTTCTTTGCTGCATACTTCTTTTCTTCCAATTAGGTAAAGGTAAAGGTAAAGGCCCTCCCGTTGATCGTCGATTTGCTCGAGCGGGCCCAGTAACGTCTCCATTGGAGACTTTGTTGTTACTGTGTCTGGCATATCGAATACTTTCGGTAGCTTGCCGGGCTCTCCGAGAGGGGCGGAGGAATCGAACTCGGGTCGGCCATGTTGGCCACTTGTAAGGCGAACGCCCTACCCGCTGTGCTATCGCTAAATCATAGACTCAGATTTACACAAAAATTGCTGATCCTTTTCTGGTTCATAAGCATGATGAATGATTGGGTGTTCATACATTTGTGTGGTGTGGCATGTGCCTCTCTTAAATCTTGCTATGACATCAGGACATTACCTGTCTGACTTGAACTTGGAAAAAATGTTGCAGATAGATTGTAGAGCATTCTAACATATCCAGTACCTGGTTTCCCAATCATATTAGAAAGAAAGATTAATGAATCAACGCTGATATTGTCTCATTAACAAGAGTCTAGATTTCACTCAGATTTCTTTAACTTCTGACCAGTAGTACATATGACCATGTCACTGTCACTATCCTTCCATTGTTCATCGATTTGCTCGAGCAGGCCCAGTAACGTCTCCATTGGAGACTCTCATTGTTACTGTGTTTGGAATATCGAATACATCATGGGTAGCTTGCCAGGCTCAGCTGTGCGGGCGAGATACTCTTGGTAGCTTGCCAGGCTCTCCGAGAGCGGCGGAGGAATCGAACTCGGGTCGGCCATGTTGGCTGCGTGCAAGGCAAACGCCCTACCGCTGTGCTATCGCTCCAGCCCATATTACATTTAATTATCCTGTCTCCTTAGGCACCTCTGAGCTATGCCAGCTTCTTAGATTTATCTTGCTTTTGATGGCTTTGGTTGCTTTGAGGTATCTGCTTGTGTATTTCATAGGATGTTCTGAGGTTTGGGTTTATTTTGTGATTGGCTCATGATTGTCCTGCTGTTATAGGTATGGGGACAGGGGGCAGATCAAGAAGTGCCACACAGCGTGCAAAAGGATAGAGAGAACAAAGGGGAGTGCCCTGCCACAGAGGCAGGGTGGGATGGGGGGATGGGGGGTGGGAGGGATACTGAGATTAGTGGTGGTGGAGAATGGGCATTGGTGGAGCGATGGGTACTCGATCATTGTATAATTGAAGCCCAAGCACAAAAATTTGTAAGTCTACAACTGTACCTCATGGTGTTTCACTAATAAAAATTAAAATAAAGAAGTAACATACCATTATCATGGAATCATATCCAGGATAGGGGGCCAAGGACAGGGCTCGGTGGTAGAGCACATGCCATATGTATGGGAGGCTCTGGGCTCAGTGTCTGGTACCTCAAAAAATCAATTTCCATATCCAGGGTATGTACTACAACCACGAACTCTGGTTGGTGATGTGGACCTCAGTCAGCAGGGATTCTGCATCGCCTCCTGTGAATCGTCATCAGTGAGGTGGCTTCTGCATGTATTCTCTGTGCTCCCCCATCCCTCACTTCCCCAGTCAGTTACTTATTCAGAGTCGGTTTATGGGCAGCTCCCTTTTACTCTGGGTGGTGAACTGCAGCAACTTTATTATTTGTTGCTCTGAATGCCCCAGCTTGCCTTTAAGTGCTCCTGTGGGTGTCTCTTGTGCTCCTCTTGCATGGTCTCACCAGATTGGGCTTTGTGACTTCGAATTTCGGGTTTAAGACTTGACTTGTCGACTTGTGGCCTCAGTTCTAGAATTGGATATTTCTCCAAGGCATCTTGGCCTTTTTGTTTCTTTGCTTTTCATTATTTTTGTTTTATTAGAGGCCACGATCTGGACTCCATGGTGCTCACTGTTTTGTGGCATTTTTTTAAAAGACTTTCACAGCTGGCGGAATAAGAAATCTCGGCGTGCTCACTGTGTGTATACCCAGCTTTAAATATCTTATAGGTCTCCACCTGTATCTGAATTAAGGCAAACACGAATTTATAACAATATTTTCAACTCGAATTCTTTCTTTTTGTTTCTTTTTGGACCATTTCCAGTAGTGGCCAGGGCTTACTCCTGACTCTGGGCTCAGGGTACACCCTCAGTGGGGCACAGGTGATCTTATGGAATGCTGTAGATGAAACCCAGGTAGGCCACATGCAGAGCAAGTGCCCTACCCACTATACTGTCTCCCTATTTCACCTTACCCTTTCTTTCACGGACATTTCCCTTGACTTGTCTGTTACATGACAAATCTGTTCCTACCATCTACCATATAGAATTCTCTCTATTGTTCAGCTCCAGTGTACATGAATAGTTATTTAGAATTGTTAATCTAAATAGCCATGTAAGACAACTCGCCTAACTATGGTACACTATTAATGTCAAATTCCTTTTGCCTTTTCTTTTGTACCATGTATCCAAATGTTTCCCAAAATTTGGTAAGCTTTCAATCTTCCTTCCTTCCTTCCTTCCTTCCTTCCTTCCTTCCTTCCTTCCTTCCTTCCTTCCTTCTCTCCCTCCCTCCCTCCCTCCTTCCCACATTCCTCTCCTTGCCAGAGATAAATATATAATAGAATCCTGTGATAGGTCAGTAGTATTTTATAAATATATTTATTTATTGCTTTCTTTTGGTCACACCTGGCTATATTCAGGGGCTATTTCTGGCTGTGCACTCAGGAATTGCTCCTGGCATTTCCAGAGTAGGGGAGGACACATGGGATGCCAGGGATCAAACCCATGTTAGTTGTGTGCAAAAAAATGCCCTACTCACTGTACTATTGCTCTCGCCCCAGGTTTGAAGACTTCAACTATATCTCCTGTCATACCATGTTTGGCATATGGTCACATGTTTACCTAATAGTCTTATTCCCAGTAAATGTTAAGTTCTTCCTGAAGTTTCTGAACTAATTGGCCATTTATTGTGCATAGTATGGTGTCTGAGTCAAGGTCACAGAGCTAGTGTAAGAAGTAAGGTTTGCCTTGCATGCTGTCGACCCTGAGTCAGTCCCTGACTCTGCATATGGTCCCCTAAGCATGGTCAGGGGTCATTCCTGAGCATAGAGCCAGGTCCAACCCCTGAGAACTCCCAGGTATGGCCCAAACTTCCCAGACCCCACAGAGAGTGAATATATGAATCAATGCCTCTTTGAATCTTCGGTGAAGATGGTAACTGCATCGTTTTGTTGCTTTCAAACAGAAAACTAAGTGCCTTTGTTGGTTTTATATGAAAATTTGATCTAGATGCATAGTGGTGTGAGTAGACAGTCTAGAATCAGAACACTTAGTCCTGAATAAGGGGGGGTGCCATTTACAAGTTCTGTGACCTTGGCAATATTAACTTCTTTATCCTTATCCCATAACATGTAGGCAATAAAATCAAACTTAGAGCATTACTGTGAGTTGAATGAGAATATGCCTCTAAAAGGGGTTGGCACAATACCCAGTACATAATTCTTTCAAAAGGTGAGCACTAGGCACTATTGAATGACTTTAAAGATGCTTTTCTTGATTGGAGTGTCTAAAGGGTTCTCACCCTTTCCCTTCCCATCCATAGAATGGTTTTAACTTTGTACTCTTTCTTTATCCCTATAATTTTCATTATCCCCCTGCCATTTGTGCATTCCTGCCCTCTTCCTAAGTGGTGAGCAGAATGATGTTTCTCAGCAAAACAGCCCCAACTTGGCTCCTCGTTTGAGAAGTAATTATTTTGGCATTATCTCCCATTGCCCTGCATTTGCCATCTGTTGGCGACTCCACTGAAATGATCCAAGTTTTCTGTAATCTGGCAGTATTTTTCTTTTTATTGGCTCTACCTCCAACTTAAGTTCTGTCTCCCCAAAGGGAGAATTTGGCTAATTTCTGAGGTAGGCAAAAGGGGGGATTTGGCTAATTTCAACAGTAGGCTTGAAGAGTTTTCATTTGACATCTGGAGTTTGTCGAACTAAAATTTGGAAAGAGGTCTCTTCTACTTCAAAAACCTCATGAAATATAAAAGAGCTAAAAAGGAAAAAGAATGTCTTGATAATATGTTAATGTTGCCTCTGGCTGTTACTTTCATTAAGTCAGGGCTGTCCATATCTTTGTTATTTCTATGATCTTTGACACAGGGAAATTTTGGAACTGTGTCTTGCAAAGTCTTATGAAAACTTAGTTCTTCAGCATATAGACTTTCTAGTTTTGGACTCTAAATCCATTTCCCTGTAGACCACCCAACTGCTTGAGGCTCATTTAGAATGTTCTCCCAGACTGTTCACCAGGCTGCGTTTGCATCCGAATCTCGCTACCCCTCGGGGTCTTCCAAGCATGTGGGATGTTTTCATCTCCGCCGCGTCCCTCCTGCCCAGACACATTTGCATTTATCTTCTGCGTGGATCCCTGCCAATGTCTCCTGTAAATCTTAGCAGAGTGCCTCTTAGCCTCTGAATTATCTTTATCTGTCACGGAACCTTATTCTTGAAAGGACTCCAGAAGGGCAGTTCTAATGAGTGATGCTCTCATTTTCCACACTCTTCCTTTCAGACCTGCCATGCAAGTTGCTTATTTCACAGAAGGGTTTCGGGACTGGCTGAACGCTGCCTCTTTGAATCACACATATTACTGCCTCTGAAGGGTTTCCTTGAAGACATGTGTTATTTGCATTTTAATAATTAGAACCAAAAAGCATGAGCATGAATTCTTGAAGATATTCACTCAGAACTTTTTATCATTTGCCTGGTTTGGGTGTTCCCAAGAGTACATCCCTCAGGAGTATCAATATTAATTATATATATATATATATATATTTCTTATTTCACAGTCGGCTGATTGTTTCCCTATTTGGGAAAGTTAATATGGCAGTCCACTGTGAGCAACTTTTATTCCTGTGTCAATGTATTGACCGGAATGTGTTGAACATGTACAAAGAAACAGTTTCGTTTGAGTCGATGGGAACACAGCAGTGATGAATCAGTTCTTCCACAAATGCATCATGCTTTTATTTGAAGATGGGGAATGGAACACAGAAAGTAAATGAACAAGTATCCCAAAGAATGGCAGCTGGCGACTAATGCCTCAGCCACAACGAAAGCAGGGTGAAAGGGACAAGCAGATCCACCTCTTCCTAGGGGGAATCATCGTTGACTTTCTGTAGTGTGGAGGGAGAAAGGATGTGGAACAGAAAGATGAAGGAAGTGAGGGAGCCGGTGGCACATGGAGGGAGACCTCAGAAGGAAGAGTTCGAAACAGGAGAAGCTGCAGCTGCAAAGTTCTAAGGTGGAGGCTTCTTCTCCACGCTACCCCCACCCCCACCCCCAACTTGGGCTTCTGGATCTCACGTTGAGTTCAGCAAGCCTGGAGGGAAGTGAGTGTGTGGGTAGAGGGAGGAAGGTGTGTTCAGTCTGGGAACTGTGTTGTGTGAGCTTCCTGTTGCTTCACCACTGAAGCATCCTACCTGGTCACACACCGTCTCACTGCATAGTGGGACCTGGGCTCCATCATACCTGACCATACATGACCTCACTGCTTAGCGGGATCTGGGGACCTGGTCTGGGTTTTTCCAATGACGTAAAAGTCCTTTGATATGGAGTAACACCTGAGACAATCACAAACCCTCAAGCTACTTTTCATATTTTTCTGTTTCCGGTTATCTTCGTTGTCCTCTGTTTCTCTAAACTTTGTTAAAAAATTTTTTTAAAAGGTGATTCAGTAGTCTGCATGAATTATTCCCTTGTCTGGGATAAAGAAATTTGCAATGGAAATGCTAATTAAAACAAGTCTAGTTATCCAAACAATGCATTATTCAAGAAAGTTCTCTAATATTTAATGTTAATTTTCTTTTCCAGATTCCAACAATCTTGGTGACCTTTATTTTATTAAAATTAATAAGTGATTAATGAAAAGGACAAATAAGCATGGGAGTCTTAAGATCTAATATCGTTGTTCATAACACTTTGCTAGTGGATCCTATGAGACATATTAAATATTTATTGTTTTACGAAACCTGATGGTAGCATTCTCTGTTTTGCCTCAGGGCAATGATTCTTCAACTGAATGTTTTTATTATAACTATTTTTTTTCTTGTTGTAGTGTGCATTAAGGTTAAAATAACTTGTGTTCTTAAAGCAATTCCTTTCGAAGGAAATGTAGTAAGTTAGTAGTTCATCCTTATACTCAATGGCCAAGGGCATTTCTCTTGCCACTTCAAAGTGATTTTAATGAAGTATGGAGTTTACTTCAACTCACTACAATGCTTATAAATACCTACATATTCTCTGGGAATGCATAGATGAGACCATTTATATGTAGTCAAATCCTTTGATAGAGTGCAATAATACACTGTCGTCTGTCTTTATAAACAATTTTCAAGTTCCTTTGAAGATAACTGAGTTTTAATTAGATGAAAGTGTTTAGAAATGACTAAAGATTTAAAAATGGGATAAAAATGTACCATCCTGGCAGACTTGCTGAGTTGTATTTGAAAGGTAATTTTAACAACATTACTTTACTTTACTCTTCATAGTGTGTCCCAGTAAAGGAATATTCTTCACTGTCTATTTTCCTTCTAATTTGCTAAGTAATGCATTTCTAATTTACCAAAATACAGCCAGTGAAAGGCAGGAATCATGCTGCTGTTTAATTTTAGAGTATTTTCATTTGATTTCTCATTCCACAATGTACTTCTCTTTTATCCTTTTTTGGGGGGTTATTACCATAATGTAGAAATTTTTAAAAGTTTTTGGATGAGATCTAGTGCTGAAATGATTAAGTCCCCCCATAAGTTAAAACAAATCGTCTCTCCACGTCACAGATCATGCTTTGGGAGGTGATAGGTGTCTTTATTACCTTGATTGTGGCAGTCGTTGCATACATGTGTTCATTTCTCCAGATTGATCAATTATGTTAATTATGATCAATTACGTTAATTATGTCCAGTTTATCAAAATGTCAATTATATCTCTCTAGAGTTGTTATTAAAAAAAAAAGAATGAGGACAGAGCAACAGTGCAGTGGGTGGATGCTACTTTGCATCCCATATTGTCCCCTTGCCCCACCGGGAGTTACCTGAGTGTAGAGCCAGTGTGACCCTCATCACAGTCCGTGTGGCCCCACACAAGCAAAATAAAACAAACTAAGGAATGTTATGGAAAATTTGAAACATAAACACGAGTAGTAGACTGCTATGGTACGGACCATCACCTGCTTAACTATCAACTTATTCTTAACTGTGCTTACTCATTTCTTCCACTTAGTAACCTTCCCCTCCATCGCAGTGCTGTTCTTGCCTTCACTGGCTGTTTATTTAGTCAGTGTCAGGAGCCATAGCACAGCGGCAGAGCGTTTGCCTTGCACGCAGCCAACATGGCCGACCCGAGTTCGATTCCTCTGCCCCTCTCGGAGAGCCCGGCAAGCTACCGAGAGTATCTCGCCCGCACGGCAGAGCCTGGCAAGCTCCCCGTGACGAATTCGATATGCCAGACACCATAACAACAAAATCTCCAATGGAGGCGTTACTGGGCCCGCTCAAGCATTTAAAAAAATTTCAACTCAAAAATTCATTCTTTGACTTGATGCAGCAGTTCCATCCAGAACATAGGATTTTTTTCCTTCCCTTATTTTCTTAGCTTTTATTTAGACACTGTGATTCACATAGTTGTTTACGATGGGTTTTCAGATATATGATGGTCTCACCTGCAGTCCCCACCCACTGTGTCCCCAGCTCTCCATTGGTTACCCCAGGTTCCCTCCCAGCCTCCAGTCTGACTCCTTGACAGTTTTTTTTAATTTGGTTGCTGTGGTCCCATGCATACAGCAGTGTTGTATCTAGTGGAGTAGATATATAGATAATCTTAACATTAGAATCATTGAGTTTTTTCCTTTAGTTTTTGGGCCACACTTGGCACTGCTCAGGGGTTTCCCCAGCTCTGCACTCACAGAATCACTTCTGGTAGGCTCAGGGTAGCATATGGGATGTCAGGGACCGAACCTGGGTGGGTCACATGCAAGGCAAGCACTGTACTATTGCTCTGGCCCAGAATCATCAATTTGGTAAATGACAGTAAATCATGATACCAAACTCAGACTTGGTACATAGCTTTCTTTAATTTAGGAGAAGAAAACAAAACCACCTATTTTGGTGTCCATAACCAGAAATTTATAGTTGACAAGAAGTTCATCATAGAATCCCAATAATGTGCAAACCAAAAATATGTGTTTAGAGATGTGGACTCTAATGTGTGTGGTTTCCTAAAGATGCAGATGACCTAATGCATCTTCATGATATCAAAATGTTTACCATTTTGGTTGGCAATTACGCTATTGAATTCTGTGGAGACAGAATCAGAATCAACATTAGATAAAGGTTTGAGAAAATAAAACAGACATGTTAAGATGCAAAAAATTTTTAAAAATGTAATTATAAGCCATTAGGATCATTCTGGTGTTTAACCCATTATGGAAAGGATTGAATTATAAAACTTTATTTTATTTTTTAAAAAATTACCCCCCCTTTTAATTGAATCACCAGAACTATAGTACTTTCAAGCAACAACAACAAAAAGTACTATTAAGTTTAGCTCTTTCATTGTCACATGGCTTCTCTGATTTCTACCAGATGATTAACGAGGTATTTGAAGCCACGTAGCTTAGTTTTCAGTGCAGTTGTAATTGCTAATACAACCTAATTCCGTGTACGTGTTTAATGCTTCAAGGTCGGATACCAGTAACCATTTTAGAAAATGTACTCAGAATAGAGGCCTTTTTGTGGTCCCTAGCACCCCAAAGTACTGACCTCTGCTTTCTATTTGGAATTATGCTACTGCTCTTTCATCTCTGCAGGTCAGAGTTAACTACTGTGTTTGTGCATCCTGGCCCCCACTCTCTATCCGCAACTGGTTTGCTCGGTTGCAGTATACAAACCAAAGTGGACAAATTAAATTTTCTGGGAGAATCTTGACTGTTTAGAAAAGATATATGAAATCCCAATGTCAATTGCCATGTTCTTTACAATAGATAGAATATGGACCCAAACTGTCAATTTTCCATTGACAGATGAGATGATAGGACAGGAAAGGTAAAGCACATACACACATGAGGGATAACTGGGTTATTAAGAAAGATGAGATCTCTCCACTTGAGACAACATAAATGGATTTGTTGAGGTCCATTGAGCTTACTGTAATCGGACAGAAGGAGAAAGACATGTCCTGGGTGACTTCACTCCTCTGTGGAATGTAGTGAAACAAAGTGAACAAAGAGACCGAGTAAAATAAAACCATGCACTTAGATTATTCTGACAGTAGTACTGAGGTTGAGAGACAGAGAGAGAGAGAGAGAGAGAGAGAGAGAGAGAGAGAGAGAGAGAGAGAGAGAGGAGTGTTTGGGGCAAGGGGCAGGGGAAATGTTGGGTAAAACAGTTGACCAGAGGTGGAATGGAGTTGGGGAAGAGTTATTGCTACCTTGATGTATGAATTTACACTCCCCAAACATACACAGATCTGTTAATCAATATTGCCTCAATTAAAAAAAGAAATTTAATATAGCACCTACCTTTCAGAGATATTGGGGTGTGGGTATCCAGGAAGGAGTTTCCACGGATTCCAGAAATATCTGCAAGACTTGCCCCTGTAAATTGCATTCTGAGTATTAGGTGTTGATTTTTATCATGATTTAAACCATATAGCTAGCAAACTTTCAAAGCTTTATATGCTGTTTGACAGCTGAAAAAAAAGGGAATAAAACAAGAATCTATTGCTTATGCCATGGTGTTACACATCCAAAATGCAAACTGAAAGCAACCATGATTTCCCTACCCCAGTGCAATTCAATTTAATTCTAGTTTTTTTAAAAAAAATTTCCCTTGAGCATCACTAAATCCTTTTATAGGAAAGCTGTTTATTTCTCATTTATCATTTTATATCCTGTTTTAAGGATTTAAAATTCGAAAGGAATACTAATTTCTTGTTTGGATATGGGTAATAGAATGTGCAGCTAAGTAAGTAAGATGTAAATTGTTATTGTCGAGTGTCATTATGGAGCTCTTTATTTACTAAGGACAGCTATTCTTATTGTATTAGATGCTCCAAGCACCATTTACAGCATTGGCAGATGCTGTCTAAAAGGCATGTTTTAAGCTTCTGATTATTATTTTTTGTATAGAGATGAGCTAGAAAAAGTTATTATAGTGCATTAAGTTGAAGGTTGGACAGAGAGATGTATAGTAAAGGAAAACAAGAGAAATCTGTGAGGATACTAATATATTTCTCTGAAATGGTCTTTGGTACTCTTTATGGCTGACTTCTTATTCTTTGATAACGTTGCCCAAACACTAATGCATTGAGTAGCACTGTAGCACTGTCTTCCCATTGTTCATCGATTGGCTTGAGCGGGCCCAGTAACGTCTCCATCGTGAGACTTCTTGTTACTGTTTTTGGCATATCAAATAAATCACAGGGAGCTTGCCAGGCTCTTCGAGAGGGGTGGAGGAATCAAACTCAGGTCAGCCGCATGGGCCGCCGTGCAAGGCAAATGCCCTACCCACTGTGCTATTGCTCCGGTCCTAAAAATTGACTAGAGACTATATATGTAGACAAGAGTTTCATTCATCCTTTTTAAGTTATTTTCACTTTACTTATAAGCCAAATATACATACGTTTTCAATCATTACCACTTGTAATTTCAGCAAAGTACCAGAAATAGTAAAAGTAAAGTAAAGTAAGTAAAGGCCCTCCCGTTGATCATCGATTTGCTCGAGCAGGCCCAGTAACGTCTCCATTGGAGACTTTGTTGTTACTGTGTCTGGCATATTGAATACTCTCGGTAGCTTACCGGGCTCTCCGGAAATAATCCCCCTTCATTTTCAGGTAGCACCTTACTCTCTGGATTAGTTGCATTGGCTATTAAATACTTATCCAACAATTCCAGGACCATGGTAAGAAAGAATATTTGACTCCATCTTTTCAAAGGGAGGAACCTTTAACCAATGCCACTTTTCATTCCCCAATCAGTATGATTTAGAGCTGACAGAGGTAGACAAGAAAAAATTAGGTGTTTTAAGAGAGTATAGGAAGAGCAATAAAGATCGAGGCTCAATGGTCATATGTGTTAGAGGCTGGGAATGGAGTTGACCTTCCTATTCATCCTCCCACAATGCTCAGTGATTCTTAGCTCTTGAATTATTTCCAATACTTAATAATCTACTTAAAAATTATAGTTAGAGCAGTGTCATATTGGCTCAAATGTTTGCAGTTCCTTATAATTTAGAAGTACCTTGTTGGAGTGGGGTACATCTGACGGTGCTCAGGGATTGACTTCAGGCTCTGTGCTTAGGATCACCTTTGGCAGAGCTTGGGAAAACATATGGGGTTCTGGGGATTGAACCCCAGGTCAGCTGTGTGCAAGGTGTGTGTCTGTCCACCATACCACCTCTAAAACCCTCACTTAGTATTATTTCTAGGATTAACTCATTAAAAATATTTGTATGACAAGACATAAACCTGATATGGAGGTTTTTTAAAAAATTTTTATTAGCGAAACACCATGAGGTACAGTTGTAGACTTAAACAAACTTTTGTTCTTGGGTTTCAGTTATACAATGATCAAGTACCCATTCCTCCACCAGTGCCCATTCTCCACCACTACTGATCCCAGTATCCCTCACCTCTCCATCCCCCCGTCCCACCCTGCCTCTGTGGCAGGGCATTCCCTTTTGTTTTCTCCTTTTGGGTCTGTGGTTGGCAAAAGAGGCAATCATGAGTGGCAGACCTGTTCGGAGTGCCTGAGAACAGATGACTGGTTAAAGAACCTTTGGTACATCTACACAATGAAGTACTATGTAGCTGTTAGAAAAGATGAAGTCATGAAATTTACATACAAATGGTACTACATGGAAAGTATCATGCTAAGCGAAATGAGTCAGAAAGAAAGGGACAGACATAGAAAGATTGCATTCATCAGGGGGACATAGAGGTTTTAATGACAAGATTTTAGAGATATGTAGCAGTTTTGGGGTGGAAAAAATCTACATATACCCTTAAAAATTTGAAGAAGAATCTCTCCTTAGCATCTGCTTTGGAAGCATGGCTCTCGGGACTATGCAGGGATTGGAGGGAGGGGCTTGTCCTATTCTAACATTTTGTACTTGCTCCTCATTTCACATGTGATCTTAGTTACTAAGCCATGAAAAGAGACCCTGAGTAAGTCTGAGCAAAGTATCATTCGTACTTTTACAGAGAAGACTCTGCAATAGTTCAGAGCATTAAACAAAATGGTCGAGATAGAAACTTTAGAAATGATCACAGTCATTTCAAACCACAGCCTGAAGGCCAGAACAGAACAGATGTTCTTTCAAGGGTCCTTCTGTTGGGTGAATACCTTGAGTCACTTACACCTGCCTCAGGTTCAAATGTTTGGAAGATGGACCCTAGTGCCAGTCTTCCTGGATGCTGCAGGGTCAACTTGATTAACTTTCATAATTTTGGCTATACTTTATATCCAAAGAAAATCCAGAGGTTTTTTTTTGTGACTCAGAGAATTCAAACAATTGATGCGATGATTGCTGTACACTACAAAAGAACAGATGGCGTCTTTATGCCTAGTGCCTGTCTGCTTAGAAAAGGACAGTGTTCAGGGCTGGGGAGAGTACCAGAGGCAAGGCAGCCACTTCGATCTATGCTGATTTGATCCCCAGCACTGCATATGCTCCCGTGAGTACCACCAAACTCAGGGGTCACCTGTGACACAGAGCCAAGGGCTGCCCTGAGCCTGTAACACCTGGATTCAGTCCCTGGCACCACCAGACAAATAACTAAGGTGACATTGTTTTGTGAAACCCTCCCATCTACAAGATCAGAACTGTGATACTTGTCACTTTCCAGTGAAACTAGGTTGAGAAAGAAGGCACAAGCTAGCCAGGCTGGAATACGTTAGTGAGTACCAGCATCTGACTCGAAGGATTCTTTGAATCAGATGAAGAGTTGGTTCTTCATTAAGTGGATATTTATGCCCAGGGAACAGTTGCTTCCAGGTAGTTTATTATGCTTCACTATTCCCTCAAATTAATAAGAAGTCCTTTTGCTTCTGTTGACCTGAAAACACACACATAATTTAATGAACTCAGGTAAAGAATGAGCCCTAGAAGCCAATGAGATGAAATTAATAGCAGATTAGGGAACTTGGATACCCGTGTTGCTGTATAAATGAAAGCCATGCTCAGATTTCTCATCTGGTAGCAGGAAACTAAATAGCCTGGCTTCCAATAACAAGGCAGTAACCTCTGGCTGGGACTCTGGCTAATAAACCTTTTCTCCTCAAGAAATTGGGAAAGCATATTGCCCATTTGTGGTGCGGAGTCTCTATTTTACGGTACCATTATCTTCTAAAATATGGGTACTTCTTTTCATTAAATGGGTCCTTAATGTTTATTGTCCAATCAAAGCTGGATGAGATTAAAACGGAATTGGTTTTTATTTTCATTTGTGCAAGGTCTTATCAGGACTTTTTTTCCTGGAAAGTTTCTAAAGAAACACCCAATGAGACTAGAGGTTGAGTTTTAGCTTTGTAGAGTTTTAGATCCCACAGGTAGAAAAAGCAGACAGGACTCAACAGAAGGGCATTGTACTTTCACAATTTCCATGGACGCGAGAGGAAAACAGGAGAGCAGACAAAGTAGGAAGGACAGAAGGACAGCATTTCCACTCATGGCAGAAAGTTGGGTGTTTTAGATTTACTTAGAGTTATCGATAAGCTTTCTTTTTTTTCCTTTTTGGGTCACGCCTTTCAATGCACAGGGGTTACTCCTGGCTCTGAACTCAGGAATTACTCCTGGCGGTGCTCAGGGGACCATATGGGGGGCTGGGAATCGAACTCGGGTCGGCCGCGTGCAAGGCAAACGCCCTGCCCACTGTACTGTCACTCCAGCCCTGATGAGCTCATTCTTAACTTATGCAAATATACAAAAGCTTTTGAGTCAGAGAGATAGTACAAGGGTTAAGACACTTGCCTTGCCCATCGCTGAGCCTGGCACCACGGATGGTTCCCTGAGCACTTCCAGGAGTGATCCTATTCAGCTCAGAATAAGGAGTCAGCCCTGAATACTGCCAGAGTGTGACCTCAGAACAAAGCGTGGAAGTGAGGGTGATCTGGCTGCGACATCTGTCACCCCACTGATTGCCAGGGTTGATTTCACTGACCTAGCTGGGTAGGTGGGTGTCAGGAGCATCCCTCACTAAGTTGCACTTTCAGAAGGAGAGGACTGCCTTCCCCGAACAGAGGCAGACTATTCTTCAGACAGAGATGTGGGAGTAGCTGTTGTTCCAGCATCCACACAAGCTCTCAAGGCCCAAAACTAACAGAGAAAAACAGCAACAAAAGACCCATAAGCTTTGTGTTGTGCAGTGCATGCTAATAATAGTGCAGACCAAGTGCTGTGTGTTTGGGTAAATCGAAAGATGTGGGCCCAGGGTCCAGAGATGGCCGGTGACTAAAGCCCCGGGCTTGCAGGTATGAGGCGGGGTTCAGACCTTGGGATCTCCGTGGCAGCAGGTGAGCTTGGGGTTCTTCAGCAGTTCCTGGACATTTCGAAGCCAGCCATGTGTGAGCAGCCAGGGCTGAAATTCATGAGAGCATCACGGCCAGAAATGTGAGACTCTCCTCACCCTGTCAGCTCCGCCCCCTACACACACACACACACACACACACACACACACACACACACACACACACACACGCAAGCCTGCGAGTGCATCTAAATAGCAGCATGACTCCTCTGAGCACCGCAGTCAAATGTTTGAGCGCTATGGCCAGCTGTGTATGTATCTGCGGGTGTCTGCATGCTTGTGTGCCTGTGTCTGTGTATGTCCATGTGTATATGTGTCTGTGTGTGCACCCCTAATCATTGCAACATCAATAAGATGGCTTAGGGGAGGATTGCAAGAGGGACCCCTACCCCCGTTGCCCCCCACACGTCGATTGGTAAGTACACACATGCTTTGGCCCTCTGCAGGTGACTGCATTGAAAGCTTGGAAGATGACTTCCAAGAATCTGAAGTTTCCTTCAGCTTCTAGGCAGACAGTAATGTACTGAACTGTAAGAAGCATTGCCCTGCCCGTGCTACAGGACAGCTCACACATTTTAAGGAGAAAGTGAAGAAGAGAAGGATGGCAAGGCAACTGGCTCTGAGTAATGCGTCTTCCCATTGGGTATTTATATGTTTACACATTCCTCAGACTGTGTATCTGTTCCTCTCTGCATATGTGAATATTCATATCTATATTTCTACATAGACATGTGTCTACACGTTGTTTCCAAATGCCACACATCACCAAGTCAGAACCACTCTATGTTTGCTCTATATGACTTAAGCACTATAATAACTGAACTGTATTTAGCGATGGTTGGTTTTCCTGATGGTGGGCACTGAGGAAGGCAGTCAGTGTGGAGGGACTGTCAGCATGGGTCAGTGCTGACCACACAGTGAGCGTCTAGCTCTCCAACAATGGAATGATTATTGGAGACAAAACCAATGTCTGTATTCCAAATTCCCTGCTAACTTTTTTTTTTTTGTATTTTTGTTTTCTGTTCAGTGGTAGGGCATTTGCCTTGCACCCGACCTGGCCGACTGACCTGGGTTTGATTCCTCCGTCCCTCTTGGAGAGCCTGGCAAGCTACCAAGAGTATCTCGCCCGCACCACAAAACCTGGCAAGCTACCCGTGACGTACAAGAAGTCTCAAAATTGAAGACGTTATTGGGCCTGCTAGAGCAAATCGATGAACATTGGGAGGACAGTGCTACAGAGTTTTCTGTTGTTATTGTTTTGGGTACCACAGCTCTGGTGCTCATGAGTGACTCCTGTTGGTGCTCTGGGGACTATCGGGAGTGTGAGAGATTAAATGCAGCAAGTCCTTATCCACTGTATTATCTCCAGACCCACACCCAATTTAATGTTTGAAAAAATATGTACCAGATAATTCTTGTTATTGCAAGTCAAGTAAAGTAAGACAAATACTCTTTTGCTTCAGCACCTCGAGGATTAGAGAAACAAAGGGAGGGAATTATCTTTAATAATTCCATTCCTTAAAATAACCACTTGTGTGTGAAGAGTGTGTATCTCCAATTAATATAAAATTAATGCATAAAAGATAGATGAATAAATTTATACATAATATTAATATAAATGTTATGCACAATTTTATATAGATTATATATCATTTTATTTAAAGTCAATTAATTTTGAAAATAGCATAATATAATCTTACTAAAAGAAATGTAACTGTAATAGACTATTATCTTAATCATAATTAATATAGTTATTAGTAGTCTCCATTTTCATTAATCACTGTCACTGTCACTGTCACTGTCCTCCCGTTGTTCATCGATTTGCTCGAGCGGGCCCAGTAACGTCTCCATCGTGAGACTTCTTGTTACTGTGTTTGGCATATCAAATATGCCACAGGGAGCTTACCAGACTCTGCCATGCGGGCGAGATACTCTCGGTAGCTTGCAGGGCTCTCTGAGAGGGGCGGAGGAATTGGGCAAATGCCCTCCCGCTGTGCTATCGCTCCAGCCCATTTTCATTAATAATAGTAATAATAATAATAATAATTTAAAAATACACGAAGAGTGAAAATAAGGAAGGTATAGGGTGTATCTTGATTGAAAAACAGATAAACAAAGGGAGACAAAAACTCCTTTAATTTTCAATCTAACAGATAAAAATGACTCATGGGATGTAAGCAGAAGTCATTTCGTAGAGATTCCAGGAAAGAGTGGTAAAGCACGCAAGTTGGCAGAGCCATGCTCCCTGTGTACCCTTTCTATTTTGCATTTTTTCTGAGCTGTGTGGAGCCAGGAGTGCTGCAGGCCAGCTGTTCTGTGTTCCCTAGGGCCAGTCTGGAGAATGAAAGCAGGAGAGGGAGAGGGAAGAAGCCAGGAGCCTTGAGACAATGCTTGACTCATTCCCAGCCCCCAGTCAGCTTATCTGCCCTGAGCATCTGTGGTCAAGACAGTAACACTGTGTCGTGCTCAAGAGATAAATATATTAGGTATTTGATGCAGCTGCTGAATGGCACTCCGTAGGTGTGGAACTCTTCAGGGTCTGCAGGACATTCTCCACTGGTCTGCTTTCTGCTGAACTGTCTTTTTAGATCCAGAAAGTGGTGGGTGGGGCAGACTAGACAGAGCAAAATACAAGAGTTAGGATGGCATAGCAATGCATGAGACAAGTAAATGCAGTGCTGGGATACACATCATGAGACTCATTGAGCACTACCGTAATAGCATGATGTGTCATAGTGCTAGTACGTGTTGAGTGTCTGATGCGGATTTGGTAGCTATAGGAAGTCGGCTGCATGGTGAGTCCAGAATTTAGCTCCCTTGCATAACGACAGCTGTGTAATTTTTTATTTATTGCCTTTCATTTCTGCCTTCTCCACCCCTTGTAAATCACTACTGAACTTCTGTTTTCTCCGAGTCTGAGTGTTTACAAGTCAGGCCATATCGTATTTGTCTTTCTGTCACTAGTTCATTTTATTTATAATGAAATATAGCGTTTAGGTCTATCCATGAAGCTTTTATGCTGTTTCCTTGGTGTACATAGAGAAGAATGAGAATAAGAATAAAGGAAACAGAAAAATTCAGAGGTAACACTTGGATCTGTTTCTAGATTTCCTGGTGGTTTATGCCATCCCTATATTAATATAATAGTTTAAAAAAATAAAGCAAATGGGCCTCACTTTTCCCTACTTACGTGAAAAATGTTTACTCTGGTGAAGTAGTAGTATGGAGAGCTCATCTTTCTTTAATTACCATATGGGTTTCTTGAAATCAATTAGTTGGTGCTAAGTGCTTCTTGGAATAAGAAAAGACAAAAAGACATGGATAAATAGATACTGAAAAATAGCAGCATACACATATGAAGTTGTAAAGGTATTTTCTTTTATTTTTTGTCAAGCCAGTATCCATTTTCCTTTCTTCTGGAGGACTTTGATTGGCAGGGATACGATTCTCTAGGATAACTGCCCTTCCCTACTCTGAATTCCCTGTGAGACAGGTAGCAACTATGAGTAGCTTGGGTCCCCTGAAAAACCTAGGCCCCACAAAGAACACATTTCATTGTCTTTCATCATGTCTGGTGTAGGGATTGGCAGAGTCAGACCAATAGATCATCCTCTGCATCCAGCCTGGGGCAGAGCATGGACTCTGGTCACGTCCAAAAGACAACGTCCATGCTATCACCATTGTCTTAGATACAACAAAGTACACATGAGGGAAACTAAGGAACCGATTTCCAATGGCATCGCTTTAAGCAAGTCCCCTAAGAGATTATGGCCCACAGTTTCACTTTGGAAATGGTCTTGAATTTTTTTTTTGAGAGCGTAACCCAATTTTCTTTTCCTTCCTTCCTTCCTTCCTTCCTTCCTTCCTTCCTTCCTTCCTTCCTTCTTTCTTTCTTTCTTTCTTTCCTTCTTTCTTTTCTAACCTTTACAGCAGAGATCATCGAGAGAAATGCCCCCTTCCTTCCTTCCTTTCTTCCTTCCTTCCTTCCTTCCTTCCTTCCTTCCTTCCTTCCTTCTTTCTTTCTTTCTTTCTTTCTTTCTTTCTTTCTTTCTTTCTTTTCTAACCTTTACAGCAGAGATCATCGAGAGAAATGCCCCCTCCCTCCCTCCCTCCCTCCCTCCCTCCCTCCCTCCCTCCCTCCCTCCCTTCTTTCTTTCTTTCTTTCTTTCTTTCTTTCTTTCTTTCTTTCTTTCTTTCTTTCTTTTCTAACCTTTACAGCAGAGATCATCGAGAGAAATGCCCCAGAGTATCAGAGGCCTCCTCGAGCAACTCCATCATTTCTTGTGTACATTAAACTCAAGATGTCATTGAGAGGTATTGATCCCATCTAGATCCTCTGTTTTCTTCAGTATATCAGAGAGGAACAGTAACCTCATTTATCTTCTTCTGCCCCCAGGGGATGGGTCCGTATTGGTATCAGATATTTGAGGTAGTAAATGGGCAAGAAAGCGGAGCATTTTACCTTTCTTAAATTTTGCCACCCTGGTTCCTGCATCTAAAATGAGGTTTTTTGTTTCCAGAAGGCGCAGAGAAAGCTTTTCCTAAATTCCTAGGAGCTCCAAATTCCAAAACATCTTCCAGTAATCCCCCAAAGAAGTAGAATGGTGTTCAACTAACACATACAAACTATCCTTTTCCCTCCATGAACATACTACATCAGTGTTTTCTCCACATTTCTCTGGGGGGCCATTCTGCTCTGCCACTTTAGCTGTTGAGCCTCCAATAAGATTTGCTGGGCCCTGAAATAAATCTTTATACTGACTGTAATCATTGCTATAATAAGTGAGATAAAGAGGTGGGGAAAGCCCTGCTGGCCCAGGGGGGATGTCTATTATGTAAGAAACAAACAAAAAAGAAATGAATCCACACTGAGAAGTGTCAACCTTAAATGGCAGCACAATGCCAGCCTGTGTTTTTTTTTTTCACAACTGAAGCACAGAACTAGTCCTGTGCGTCCAACTTCCTCAATGGAAAGGCCCTTTTCTGCTCTTCATGCTGAATTGGTTTTCCATGGGCCACAGAATCTGCTGTTGGTGGGGTTGCATGCAATGTATATCTTACTTGGTATTCTATATTAAGGGTATACTTGCTTTCTTTAAGATGTCCTCTAAGATCAAACTTTATTTTATTTTTGAGGGGCTCATGCCCAGTGATTCTCAGGGGTTACTCCTGGCTCTGCACTCAGGAATCACTCCTGGCAGTGCTTGGAGGACCATATGGGATGCTGAGGATTGAACCCAGGTCAGCTGCATGCAAGACAAATGCCCTACCCACTGTACTATCACTCCAGCCCAAGATAAAATTTTAAAAGCATACATTTGTGATAATTGAATCACATGCCAAGTGAGCTATGTGGTAAAATATCAGACACCAGAAAGAAAGAATTGTAACCTGGTACAAATGAAAAATAAGCTTAATTGCCATTTGTTTTTAATTTCTTTACCTAAGATAATATATCAGAGCTCTTGCTATCACTCTGACAAAATAATATTACAGACCAAAATTAGCATTTCTCCATAAAATTGTCTGAAAATGTTAGTTGAGGAAGTAAGTTATTTGAATGGATGCATTTGTGGGCCGTTTTCTTCATTCTGCTTTGTTGTTTTTTTTAGTTTAAGGAAAATTGCCAAAACATTACAAAATGCAAGATTATGTCACTGAACAAGGTTTTTCTTGCTCGTCTATTTATTGCATCAATTAGTTATTAAAAACAAGTTTTTCAGAGCTACATTCTTATTTTTTGCCCTCCCCATCACTTTCCTTTTAGGTCACTGTCAGTGGGGCTCAGGGCTTGCTCCGAGTCTGTGCTCTGGGGTCACTCATACTCAAGGGACCACGTATGGTGCTGGAAACTGAACTGCATGCAAAACAAGCATCTTGCACCCATATATTATTTCCCTGGCTGCTATATCTGCCTCCTTTTCCTCTTCTTTTCTCTTCAGATTTCAGTTAGATTGCCCTGTGTTATATAAGTCGTCATCTTTCACATCAGCTCCTTAGACTTTATTTACCCAATAGCTGAAGTTTATATTTCCTGTATACAAACTTTACCCTGTATGCCCCACGTACCCGTGCCTGTCAGTCAGTTTCCTGTGTACCATTTGTAGGAGTTCGGCTTTATTTTGTTTCAGATTCCATATATAAGTGATGTTTCATTTATATCAATCTCTTCTTTTTTCATTTAGCATATTGCCTTCACAATGGAATATTTTTGTGATAGGAGAATTAATCGCTATGATATTTATAAATACACACATACAAATGTTACATATTTATTGTCCATTCATTTGCCCATGAATACTAGGTTGTCCCATATCTTGGCTATTATAAATAATGCTGCAATGAACACTGTTTACAATGGCCATAATCTGAAGAAAAACTGAGTGCCCGAGAACAGATGGCAGGTTAAAGAAACTTTGGTACATTTACACAATGGAATACTATGGAGCTATTAGAAAAGATGAAGCCATGAAATTTGCATATAGGTGGATCAACATGGAAAGTATCATGTTAAGTGAAATGTGTCAGAAAGAGAGGGACAGGGACAGACATAGAAAGATTTCACTCATTTGTGGAATATAAAGTAACAGAATGGGAGACTGACACCCAAAGACAATAGAGATAAGTACCAGGAGGATTACTCCACAGCTTAGAAGCTGGCCTCGCATGCTGGGGGAAAAGGCAGCTCAGATAGAGAAGGGACCACTAAGTAAAGAATGCTAGGAGGGTCCGCTCGGGATGGGAGATGCAGGCTAAAAGTAGACTATAGACTAGACATGATGGCCACTTAATACCTCCACTGCAAACCACAACACCCAAAAGGAGAGAGAGCAAAGGGGAATGTCCTGCCACAGAGACGGGGTGGGGTGGAGGGGACAGGGTGGGTGTGTTGGGAGGGTTGCTGGGACTATTGGTGGTGGAGAATGGGCGCTGGTGGAGGGATGGGTACTCGACCATTGTATGACTGAAACGCAAGCACAAAAGTTTGTAAGTCTGTAACTGTACTTCACGTTGATTCACTAATAAAAAATTTTAAAAAATGATAATGCTGCAATGAACATGGGAATGCAGCCATTTCTCTTATAACTTGTTTTCATCTTATCTCATATCTTTTGGATCTTTGGAGGCTCAGAGGTGGGATTTCTGTATCTTATGGCATATATATTTATATTTTATTGAATCAACTAAGATACCTGATATAAATACAGATTATTAGATCTCTGATCATCTGTCTTGGACTATTCTGGTCCAGTCTTTGGGAGTGGGGGTGGCCAGGGAATCTCAAGGTTCCAGAGAGCGAACTTGGGCCACTTGTGCACTAGCTCTCCGTGATCCTGTATTTTCATGTTTTGAACCATTTCCATCCTCTTCCCTGGTGGTTGAAATAAACCCAAACTCCCACCAACTCTTCCCAGATCCTCTTTTACTCTTGTTATCTCTGACTTTAAGGAATGTTATTCCAACAGGAGTGAGGGGACAGTTCACTGTGCTTTTGCTTTGCATCTCCTTCACAAACAGTCATGTTGACATTTTTTTTCATGTATCATATGAACATCATCTCCAGGGAAAAGACCTCTCAGGTACTTTAGCTATTTGTAAATATTTTCTTATGGTTGAGTTATACGAGCTCTTTAGTATGTGAGCATTAACTTTTAAAAATTTTTTATTATAAAATTTTTTAATAGTGAGACATCATGAGGTACAGTTGCAGACTTACAGATTTTTGTGCTTGGGTTTCAATTATACAATGATCAAACACCCATCCCTCCACCAGTGCTCATTTCCCACCACCACGGATCCCAGTATCCCTCCCACCCCCCATCCCCCCCATCCCACCCTGTCTCTGTGGCAGGGCATTCCCCTCTGTTCTCTCTCTCCTTTTGGGTGTTGTGGTTTGCAAAAGAAACATTGAGTGGCAATCATGTTTGGTCTATAGTCTATTTTCAGCAGAGCATTAACTTTTTAAAAGCAATATCCAAGATTTGAAAACAGCTCTTCCTGTTTTTGAGGCCACCTTTTATTTTTGTTGCCATTTCCTGTCCCGTGCAGAAGCCTTTGGTTTCTTGGAGTCCCATGTGTAGATTAAAAAAAAATTTTTTTTCTTCCATTGCCTTTGTTTTTGTTGTCTAATCCAAAAAATCATGACTGAGACTGGTGTTAAGGAGCTTACTTCTGTTTCTTTGAAAACTTTGATGGTTTCCAGTTTTACCTCCAAGGCTGTAATATATTCTGAGTCGATGTCAGTGTGTGGTGTAGGAGAGAGTGCAGTTTCATCCTTCTGCACTTGAATATCTACTTTAGAATACAGCAGAGTCACCTTAAGTACCTGATATAAATGCAGATTATTAGGTCTCTGAGCATCTGTCTCAGTTACTTAGAGTATAGAAAATCTCCTCTTCTCCAGGTTGTTCGGGTATTTTAACTCATGATTATAAAGCACACTTGGGAAAATATTTTCCCACATGTTGTGCATCCTAATATATATAATGTCGTTGAAATTGTTGAACTAGTTAAACCAGAGCTAGCTACAACAAGCAAGTTTCCCAGAGTACAAGACTTTAGGAGTTTTTTGTGTCTTCATTTTCAGCTGGAGCAATAGCACAGTGGGTAGGGTGTTTTTCCTTACATGTGGCCGACCCGGGTTTTATTCCTCTGTCTCTCTCGGAGAGCCCGGCAAGCTACTGAGAGTATCCCGCCCACATGGCAGAGCCTGACAAGTTTCCCATGGAGTATTCAATGTGCCAAAAACAGTAACAACAAGTCTCACAATGAAGAAGTTACTGGTACCCACTCGAGCAAATCGATGAAAAATGGGAGGACAGTGCTACAGTGCTACATTTTCAGCACTGGCTCTGTGTGTGATACTCTCGGTAGCTTGCCGGGCTCTCCGAGAGGGACGGAGGAATCAAACCCGGGCCGGCCACATGTAAGGAAAATGCCCTACCCACTGTGCTATTGCTCCAGCTGATCAATCTACATATCCATTTTCCCTGAATTGTTTCACCCCATCCTATTTGCATTACTTTGTAGCATTGGCATTCTGGGTTGTCAGAGAACCCTAACACAGTTCAGCTGCTTCTCACTTCCATGGTCTTGACAGACCTTTCTCTGATACCATATTTACTTACAGATCACCAGTGAATTGGCAGAGAGCTGGCCAACATCATAGAATGTGTCCTCTGACTTTGCCAGTAGTTCTAAGTGGAACCTCATTATAATAGTCCAAGAGATTTTACATGCATACATCTTGGCAGATAAATGATAATCTGGAGATGAAAGAGCAAAAGCTGCTTCAAAGGGCCAAGGGCTGTGAATACTACTTTTCTCTCATAGAAGGAAATTTTACTGGCTTGTCAGTCAGCCCACCTATGAGATGGTCAGATTTCTTCCTCAAGACTCTGAACAATCGGTTTGAGGCTCTTCGTGTTCCTAGAATGAGCAGATGCCATTAGGCTACATTAGCACGCGACAGGGATGAATGGAGACATTGCTGGTGCCCGCTTGAGCAAATCGATGAGTAATGGGATGTCAAGTGATCAAGTGATACATGATGGCTGACTGTTCAGGCTGGCGTTGGCCTGTTCATTCATGTGTTTGGATGGGTTGCACCCCTGTTCTTTGTGGAATATTGCTTCCAGGTTCACAGATACACAGTGATGGGGCTTCTGGTTAAAGGTGCAGGGGGAAGTGTGACATGTTTCTCCTACCGGTGACACTGACCTTATCAGTCACTATATACATGGAAGACATATGGACCTCAGAATTGGGGGAGGGGCGCTTAATTTTTTGCCCTTGATGTTATTGAGCATGAAAAAGACAAAAGAGTGAGAGTCAGCCGTTCTTCAGGGTGGGCCCAGGCAATGTGTTGTATTTTAATCGTTCTATTATAAACCAGATGGGAAGAGACTTACACTCCTCAGTCACCGATGCTTGGTCTTGTCTTAACTGCTTCTGAGATGTCTGTTTTGCAGCATTTCAATTGTTGCTAATCTTATTTCAGCAGCCCACATAATTAGAATTGCTCCACATTCTAACTGTTCAATCCTCTTCCCTTTAAGAAAAGTGTTAACAGGCTATGGAAAGGAAGTGGGTTCCCTGTGTTCTTGTGTGGAGTCTAAAGGGAGTTAAATATAAAAACCCAAGAAGTGCCCAAATGACACCTCCCTCTGTGTAATCAGTTGCAGTTAGTACATTTCCCCGGAGGTTGGCAGAGAAATTTGAATACTTCTTTTTTGTTTTTAAAAAATCAAATTTAACGGATTTAAATGGAAAATTTTAAGTCTTAAAATTTCCTTCATAATTTAGGATACTGTGAACTGGGTATGCTCTAGATTGTTGAGAGGTGGGAATGAGGAATGAAGAGGGTCTTTTGAATTTTGGAATTCTGGTAAAATATGCAATATTGAAAAATGACGAAGCCAGTGATCATGTTCAGAGGAAGTCTTTCATAAGAGTGATAAAGAAAACTCAAAGGTTATTTGCTTGGGATCAGAGCAATTGTACAGCAAGTAGGATGTTTGCATTCCATGCAGCTGACACAGGTTCGATCCCCGTCATCCCATATAGTTTCCCCAAGTCTACCAAGAGTAATTCCTGAGTGCAGGGTTAGGAGTAACCCCTGAGCATCTCTGGGTGTGACCCAAAATGACAAAAAAGTTATTCGCTCATCCTGAAAATAATAGAATTTATTTCCTTGGTCGAATTCCAGCCTGAAAATTTAGTTTTTATTATGTAACACAATTAATACATACTTGTTAATCTGAGATTTTCTAGAGTTTTAAAAAATATAGGTATAGTAAACGGTTCAACTTCTGAAATTCTGATTGTAAATGGTATCTTCTTTTTATTGTCTGCATTCAGTTGGGACATTATCTCCACTAAGATTATCTTTAAAAGTAATCTTTTGAATAGCTGAGATCAGCACCAGGAGGATTACTCCATAACTTAGAGGCCAGCCGGGTATCCTAGAGGAAAGGGCAGTTCAGATAGAGAAGGGAGCACCAAATGGAGGGTGTTTGGAGGATCCTCCCAGGAGGGGAGATGCATGTCGAAAGTAGACTATGGACTGAACATGTTTGCCACTCAATGCCTCTTTTGCAGACCACAACACCCAAAAGGAGAGAGAGAACACAGGGGATTGCCCTGCCACAGAGACAGGGGGGATGGGGGGATGGGGGTGGGAGGGATATTATCCATGGTGGTGGAAGATGGGCACTGGTGGAGGGATGGGTATCTGATCATTGTATAATTGAAACCAAAGCACAAAAAATTGTAAATCTACAACTGTAAAAAAATAAAATAAAATAAAGGAAAAAATTTTTAAAAAAGTAATCTTTTGAACACGTATATGGTGGAAACCCTATTAGTAACAACACTGCAAATCACAGTGCTGCAAATAAAAATTGTCTTAAAATAAAAATATATCTCACATATATAAATTGCTTAGCACAAAGACAGTCACAGAGTGGAAAATAAACTTGCATTATAATTTTTTTAAATTGCATCTTTTCCCAATTTGTCCTGAGTGTTTAGAAATGGTTTTAGTAAAGCTTCGGGGGAAATTGCAGTATTGAGAAGTCTCTGGGAAAGAGGGTAGAATGACGGCTTGTTGCCTGGTGAACTCTGGGTAACCGACCCAGGCTCAGGCAGAATAAGAGCACTGAGCCCCGGGAGAGGTGAGAACCCCCTCAGATAGTGCTTATTTAAGTGTTTCTCAGAGCATCCCGCAGAGTTTTCACTCAATGACTCATCAAATTTCATTCTCCTAAATGGAGTGCTATTTTGGTCTGTCTCAAAAAGTTCAACAAGCATTTTCTTCCCCCGATGATATTTCTGGTCAGCAGAGGTCTTTTAAGTATTTTTGTAACACGGGCCTTTTAGGCACCTGGTGAAAGTTTAAAATAAAGTACGTGAGACTGAGGCAATTGGATTATACTTAAATAAAATTCTCAATAATACTTAAAGCACATGCACAGCTCAGTTATATATCTGTATATACATTTATCCTATTCATTAATGAGATCCATTATGATCTAATTGTTACCATAATCTGGAAGTGTTGGTGAACATAAGTGATATTTTGACCTATTTGCAGCACCATTATATAATAGGAACCCATCTAAGATTTCTCCTAATGACAGAAATATAGATTCTGTTAATAGTGCTGAAGTCCGTTGCTTATATATAGAACTGTAGGAGAGAGTAAGTCAGTTACAGGTTAGTGGATAATCAAAGATTTAATTTTATTTATCCATGTTCATGGGTATTTCATGTTGCCCTCATTAAAAACTCTTTCCTCATAATTTGAAATGAATAACTGATAACTTTAATATATCAAAATATGACTTTGATCTAGGTAAAGGTAAAGGTAAAGGCCCTCCCGTTGATCATCGATTTGCTCGAGCGGGCCCAGTAACGTCTCCATTGGAGACTTTGTTGTTACCGTGTTTGGCATATCGAATACATCACGGGGAGCTTGCCAGGCTCTGCCGTGCGGGCGAGATACTCTCGGTAGCTTGCCGGGCTCTCAGAGAGGGGCGGAGGAATTGAACTCGGGTCGGCCATGTCGGTTGCGTGCAAGGCAAACGCCCTACCGCTGTGCTGGGAGACTTTGATCTATTTCTCAGAATATGTGAAAAAGCTGAAAAATGAGATTTGAAGTGATCTTTTATGTGGAATTGGAGTTTTATTCTTTTTTGCCTTTGAATCTCTTTTTATTATGAAATAGTGTTCTTTGGTATTTTCACCTCAGCTAAGTGCATTTCAAGTAATCCCCAGAGAATTTATATTTCCCAAAATTACTGGGAAAGGGTTTCTATTTATGAAAATGATGTTTTGCTGAAGAAAAATAAAAACTCTTAAATAAAAAGACATGATTCAGAAATAACAAATTTAGATGAGAGTAGAGTTTGTTTTTTAAAGAGTAGATTAATCAATAGCGTTTTGCCTTCAGATGTTAATCTCGCTCAGAGAGGACCAAAATAGAAAGGCATTTCAAATTGATCCCAGGACAAAAATTGGCACTCGGTCCCCTTGGCTTCCACTTGAACATGCTACATGGCTCATTTCATGAGTAATGAAGATAATGATGGTAATGACAACTCTGAGGATACTGTCCAAAGTAAAGTGAAGAAAGACTCCAAAGGGGAGAACCCACAGTGGGCTCTTGTAATGCGTTTGCAGTTCTTGGAATTTGAATTTTTATAGTGAAATAAAGCCATCTTCAGTAGCCTGCTAGCCTGACATCCGGAGCATCCAAGTCGCATTCTGTTCTGAAACTTTCCTTTTTTAAGAAGTATCAGGAGAGGAATCCAACGGAAGTTAGCATTTGAGCTCACAGTTCTGACTCTAACTGTGGACAGAATCGGGTAGGAAGCATAAAATCCAGGTGTAAAGCAAATTCAGAGCCATGCCCGCTGGTGATAAGGAATAGGGGTGCAGGCAAAAATGAAATTATACAGGCAATATGAATTTTACAAAAGTCTCTCTCACTGCAAGAAAGACTCCCTTCCCTAATGCCTGGATTTATAAATGCTTTGATTATAAATTTATAAGTGCTCAGCCAATGGAGTCATGGATGGAAATTTCTGGAAAAGTGTATTGGGATTTGACAGAGTGGGTGAAAATAGAAATACTTCCTAAAAATAAATCAGAATTCACTCTGCTCTGTTGAGTTCTGGCAATATTGACTTAATCTTTATTTCTGGTATATTCTTATTGTTAATGCATCTACTTTGATTTATTGTGTTGTAAGAGACTTTTACAGAATAATTTACTCATTGATTTCCTCCATAGGTTGTATATCAGTTATCCATCCCCCTTATGAGAATGCTAGAAAATAAGCAAAAACGATTTTATTTAGATGCAGTTGAAGAAGTCTGTGATTTGAACTGGCACAAATGATTTACTTAGCCATAGCTGATCTCTGCTGACCACTGTAGCCAGTGGGCTTGAGCCAAGGAGCTCTGTTCATCTCTGCTGGGCTGCCTCAGGTGTTTGGGGCCCTTTCACCTCACCTCAGGGGTTCTCCACTGGGATGACTTGGAACAACTTGACTTCCTTCTTCATCTGAAGGCAAGCCTGAGGACTTTACTCCCATGTTGCTGTGGGTTCAGAGAAAGCTGGAAACAGCAGTACTTTTTAAGTTTGTTCTTGCAAGGCTGTGCCCATATCTCTTAGAACAAAATGAGTTGCAAACCAGTCAATTTCATGTTTGGGAGAATAAATTCAAGTCAAAACTTCAGTGAGATACATAGCATTTGGTATTGTTTCTACCTTATAACTGGATTTGAACTTAGAGTATTTCAGTGTAAATTAAGGCATTGCACTATTAGTCATACTATCCTTCTCTAATTTTTGCTTTTTCCCCCAGTGTTCTGGTAATGATCATGGTATGGCACTCCAATTCAAGACATCTGTCCAATGCTCACACACAGCCGTCATTAGCTGTTTCCAATTTATCAACATTGCTGTGCATGTTCTTCTTGAGCGTAGTCGCGGATAAGTTCATTTATAAAAAATAATTTGTGAGTTTTAGTATTTTTATATATTTATTGTTTTATTTTTAACTTATTATTTTTAAAGTGGGAAGCCCCCAAGTGTTGAGGTCAGGGTCCTCTCCAGTGATTCTTGGTGGTTCTTGGGCCACGAACTGGACCAGTGGTTCCACATGAGGACCCAAGGATGCGATGCTGTTCAGGGGAGAAGGCCCAGGTCGCCTGAGAGGTCCTGGGGTCCTTTATATTTACATCCAGTGGTGCAGCTATCCCAAAGGCTACTCTTGGTAATGCTTTTGGTGTGATCATGTGATATTGGCCATGCAATAGGGCTTAGCCATAGGTACCTTAACCTTTATGCTATCTCTCCAACCCCTAATATACTTAAAAAAAGGCTATAATACATGTAGTAGCCATCTTTCTAGTGGCAACTGTGATATTTTGTGGTGTTTTATGATTTAAAAAAATATTAATTGTGGGGGGGATGTAAATCATGAAAGTAAAAGAAGAGTAGATTACTTCCTGATAATATTATGATAATGAAATATATTTTGGGGTTTTTTAAATGTGCCATTTTAGTATATTTTAGTTCACATGCAGAGAAACAGACACTTAGCTGAAATGATATATGGCCAAATGAAACAGAGTTTAAGTCTTTTTTCAAGGTCATGGCATTGTTTTGCGATGGTAACAGAAAACCACAACTTCCTCAAAGTGGCCTAGCTTAATGATTCTTTTTTTTTAAAATTTTTATTAGTGAAACACCATAAGGTACAATTGTAGACTTACAAATTTTTGTGCTTGGTTTTCAGTTATACAATGATTGAGTACCCATCCCTCCACCAGTGCCCATTCTCCACCACCAAGATCCCAGTATCCCTCCCACCCCGCCATTCCCCCCCATCCCACCCCACCCCTGTGGCAGGACATTCTCTTTTGTTCTCTCTCTCCTTTTGGGTGCTGTGTTTCGCAAAAGAGGCATTGAGTGTCCTTCATGTTCGGTCTATAGTCTACTTTCAGCATGCATCTCTCATCCTGGGAGGATCCTCCCAACACCCTTCACTTGGTGCTCCCCTCTCTATCTGAGCTGCCTTCTGCCCCCAGAATGTGCGGCTGGCCTCCAAGCCCCCGAGTGAACCTTCTGGTGCTTGTCGCGGCTTAGCTTAATGGTTCTTGAGATAGGGAATGTGCAAGCTGAATTGAGATTAAAAACCACATACTGGGTAGTTCCAAAGATGTACTAGATGGGGGATGAGAAACATCTCATCAATAATTTATATTGTCTCTTGAAATATTAAGGAATTTGGGATATATATGGCTAAATAAATTATGTTAAAATGATTTCACCATTTAAATATTCTTTTGATGTGGTCACTGGAAAGCATACACAGTGTGTATGTGGCTTTCACTGTAGTCCTTGTAGCACGTAGGGCTGTCCTGGGATCTTCTGCTGTGAACAGAGCTCAGGATGTGGGCTGTGAATTTCCATGTCTAAATATATATATATATATATATATATATATATATATATACTGTGCCTCATAGATCAAGTGGGCTGGAGCGATAGCACAGCGGTAGGGTGTTTGCCTTGCACACAGCCAACATGGCCGACCCGAGTTCGATTCCTCCACCCATCTTGGAGAGCCTGGCAAGCTACCGAGAGTATCTCACCTGCACGGCAAAGCCTGGCAAGCTACCTGTGACGTATTCAATATGCCAAACACAATAACAAGTCTCACAATGTTACTGGGCCCGCTCGAGCAAATTGATGAACAATGGGAGGACAGTGACAGTGACAGTGACAATGACATAGATCAAGTATCACTTGATTGAGTTGGGCATAATTGTATATATGTCAGCATGATCATTGCTGGGTATTGATATGGTCATAAATTATCTTTATGAAATAGTTAAATACTTTGCTTGAGAAGCTATAGATTTGAATGAAATGGTCCCTGCTATTTAACAGAGTTTAGTGCCTGAAAATGATACGTTTCAGCGTCTTTATCTTTGATCATCATTTTTGATATGTGGTACCTAGGTATGTTGGTGGTATCAGGTATCAGGAATCTTGATACCTGAAGTGGGGTACAAAGGCTCACTGCTTCCAAAGAGTTCCTGAATTTCCTCCAAATGTCTGAACAGAGTGCAGTTTATATAGAAACTGTATATAGAAACTATAGCTCAGCCTCCATGTGGTTCTTCTGGCCTTTGCTGCATGTTGGATTTTTCCTCCCAGAGGAAATTCCATAAATAGTTCTAGATTTGGGGTGTTTATGGAAAGAAGAAAATTCATTGCCCTATGTGGACTGTGTGTGTATTTGGAGAGATAAAGAGATCAATTCGATTTTGAAATGTTTATATAATTTTTGGTATGGATTTTCAGATTGGTGGGATATTTCTAGGCTACTAAGTGAAATGTTTGTGTTAATTGATTATATCTTTTAAAAATGTTGATGAAAAATGTTGATGAAAAGTGCGATATTTTTACCCTTACAAATAGATCTTATTTCTTGTTTCTTATTTCTTATTTCTAGATCTTATTTCTTTCTCTATATGGGCTTTGCTATTTTTTTGTTTTTAAAAGTGTAATCTTAACTAAGGTCTCTCTTGTTAAATACACTCACTAGGTGTCTTTTTTCCCCTTTATCTTCATGTTTTTCCCTGTCTTATTATAAAGAAGGCACTCTGATCAGAAGAGTCTTCACATTAAGACCTTTTAAAATGGAAATAATTTTTGATTATTTCCAAGTGGCCCACCAGGCACTTGATTATAGTATCTTTATTTTTCATAGGCTATTGGTTGAATTCCTAATAGTTTTTGGCACATACAAGTGTTCTTGCAGTGAGAAACATGTGGAACATTCAGGTCAGATTGTAGAGTTTCAATTACTTTGTTTCACTTAGAAATTATTTTAGTAACCCAGAGACAATCTTCACTAATTTCATCCTTCATAAAACAAAAAAAATTCTGGATAATTAGGAACCAACCTTTCAATTATTCAAAATAGTACTGAGCCTCATTTTAATTGCTAGTGATGCCAATGGGTTAAAATATATATATATATATATATATATATATATATATATATAAACAGTGGGAGGACATTTTATTTATTTAATTTTTTCCCACAGCTCTTAAGAAAGAAATCTGGTGTGTTATTGATGGGGCCGAGGGCTGCTTCTGCAAACCTGGCTGGTCATGATGTCCTGTGCAGGTTGAGGTCCTGGCGTTCAAAATATTTAAATGTCTCTTGGTATATTTTGCGCTTTTACATCTCAAATATGATAGA
The DNA here is from genome assembly GCF_029834395.1 of Sorex fumeus. NCBI lineage: Eukaryota > Metazoa > Chordata > Mammalia > Eulipotyphla > Soricidae > Sorex > Sorex fumeus. Next base: position 3,352,662 of record NW_026606154.1, on the reverse strand, counting down.
AGAGCCTGGCAGGCTCCCCATGGCATATTCGATATGCCAAACACAGTAACAACAAGTCTCACAATGGAGACATTACTGCTGCCCGCTTGAGCAAATCGATGAACAGTGGGAAGACAGTGCCACAGTGCTACATCTCAAATCTCACCCTGCTGCCACCCTGCTTGTGAAAGTCTGTTCGAGTCTGCTGCTCCTGAGCTGGGACTGTTTCAGCATTCCTTGTTGCTTCACGGGGAACACCTACCCTTCTCCCCTTCCTCTGGGTGCTCAGACTTTTGGGTTCTTTGTCCCCTTCCTCCCTTTCTGAAGTTTTCTTAGGCCTTTTTTAAGGCAACTTTTTTTCTAAGAAAAAAGCCTCTTTTCTTAGGCTTTTTTTAAAAAAAATTTTTATTAGTGAAACACCATGAGGTACAGTTGTAGACTTACAAATTTTCGTGCTTGGATTTCAATTATACGATGATCAAGTACCCATCCCTCCACCAGTGCCTATTTTCCACCACCACGGATCCCAGCATCCCTCCCACCCCCCCGTCCCCCCATCCCACCCTGCCTCTGTGGCAGGGCATTCCCTTTTGTTCTCTCTCTCCTTTTGAGTGCTGTGGTTTGCAAAAGAGACATTGAGTGGCAATCTTGTTCGGTCTATAGTCTACTCTCATCACGCATTTCCCATCCTGAGAGGAACCTCCCAACACCCTTTATTTGGAGCTCCCTTCCCTATCTGAGCTGACTTAGGCTTTTTTCTTAGGCAACTCAAGCAGGTGCCTGCTCTGCAAGATTGTGCTTTTCTCCTGATAATGAAAGCAGTTCTCTCTCCTACAATTACTCTTACTCCATTTCTCCCAACTCATACTAACTTCAGGTGCATCCTGGTACACATCTCATATATACTTTGGCCATAATTTTGTCATCGTCTCTGCCACGGTGGGTGCCTCTTTGAATGCAATCGCTGGCATTGCTCCTGGACATTGCTTAGTTGTGCTGGCTGGTGCCCATCACTCATGTGTTTGCAGCACGTAGGTTTAACAGGTAATTGTTCTATTAAGGTGAGCTCTCAGGACTAGCGGCAAGAAGACCCGTGTGGCATTTATATTAACGAAGACTGACTATTTCCTTCTTTCCAGAGCTGCCTCTCATAGCTTGTTGTCCTTTCCTGTGATTTCTAGTTTTTGTACACCTATCCTTGTATTCTGAATATATTTTAAAAAAACTTGGCCGTGGGAGATGAAGCTTTCTGCTGACTTTCCGGGATCTGAAACTTACCTGACAGACGGTAAATAATGAAGAAATAATTGGTGAATCAATAAAATGGAGGAGAGCTCGAAGCACTCTGCTGGATACTAGAAGGGCAGAATCCTAGTCTCAACTCTTGATTTCTTGTCGTCTTCTCTGAACTAAGTAATGTCTTTGTGCTTCATTGTTTCTGTTCTAAACAGAGCTAAAACAATTAGGTGATCTCTATGAGTCTTTCAAGACCAAAGTATAGTGATTTGGGATATGATTCAAGTCCACTAATTTAACAGAGATGGGTCTTCATAAATAGCATCTATGTTTTCAAGAGCTGGTATTTGAAATTGTTCTCTTATCTAACCCACTCACTTTATAAAAATTTACTATTGAGCTAGATTTCTTTGAGAAGTCACAGTCACAGTCCTCCCGTTGTTCATCAATTTGCTCGAGCGGGCCCAGTAACGTCTCCATCATGAGACTTGTTGTTACTGTGTTTGGCATATCGAATATGTCACGGGTAGCTTGCCAGGCTCTGCCGTGCGCGCGAGATACTCTCAGTAGCTTGCCGGGCTCTCCGAGAGGGGCGGAGGAATCGAACTCAGGTCGGCCATGTTGGCCACTTGTAAGGCAAATGCCCTACCGCTGTGCTATTGCTCTAGCCCATACCACCCTGAACGTGCCTGATCTCTTTGAGAAGTACTGAGAGTTAAAGAAGATGGAATCTTCACATGAAATAATTTTGATTTCCTCTCAATTTTCTGTCTTTTTATATTTCTCAACAAGGGATGTTTTTTTATTGTTTGAATATTTTAATTTGATGGTTTGTTTCCATTTTTTAAAATTTTTATTAGTGAGACACCATGAGGTACAGTTGTAGACTTACAAATTTTTGTGCTTGAGTTTCAATTATAAAATGATCAAATACCCATCCCTCCACCAGGGAAGGGCTGGTCTTTTTCAAGAAGCAGCTTTTCTAAGCTTATTTAGAAAATATCATACATTATTTTTAATTCTTTAATTTTTATTTCTTTTCTCATTGAGCATATTAGGATCCAACTAACCCCCTTTTTTCATTTCTATGAGGCATTATTTAGCATATGCTAGTAATTTAGTGGGCTGGACTGATAGCACAGTGGTAGGGCGTTTGCTTTGCACACGGCCAACCTGGCAGACCCGAGTTCGATTCCTCCGCCCCTCTCGGAGAGCCTGGCAAGCTACCGAGAGTATCTCGCCTGCACGGCAAAGACTGGCAAGCTCCCTATGATGTATTTGATACGCCAAACACAGTAACAAGAAGTCTCACAATGGAGATATTACTGGGCCCGCTCGAGCAAATCAATGAACAAGGGGAGGACAGTGCTTACAGTGCTACAGTAATTTGGTGTAGGTCGTTCCTCTTTAACTTTAATGTGGTATTTGGATTTTTCTAAACATGTTTACATTTTCTTCTTAATTTTAAAGCAGTGTCAGAGACTGAACCCAGAGCCTCTCATATGCAAGACAAGTACTCTTCCACTGAACCACAACTGTGCATCCTTTATATGTATTTTTGGTCATAATTATGTAAAATGAAATCTGTTGAAAGCACAAGGGGCTGGAGTGATAGTACAATGGGTAGCAAGGGCTTTTGCCTTGCATGTGGCTGACTTGGGTTCAATCCCTGGTATCCTATATGCTCCCCCAAGCACCACCAGGAGTAATTCCTGAGTGCAGAGCCAGGAGTTACCCCTGTGCATCACCAGGTGTGACGCAAAAAAACAAAAAACAAAACAAAACAAAACAAAAAGCACATGAGATACATAGACGTGGTTTCAGGTTCAAGACCCAGTTCTGACCCAGTTCTGTCATTATCTTTATGGCTTTTTTTTTTTGGAATAAACCCAGATGTGCTCAGGTCTTCCTCCTGGCTCTGCACTCAGAGATCCCTCTTGGTGAGACTTGGGACCCTGTGCAGTGCCAGGGATCAAACCTGAGTTGGCTGCTTGCAAGGCCAATACCTTACTCACTGTCCCATCACTCCAGCCCTTGTCATTATCTACATGACCTTAGCATGTAGTAGCCTCCATTGAGACTATTTCAAAATGAGATTCCTCACTGTGCTGTTTTGTCACGTAAAGCCATTCGCCTTTGCAGGCATAGAGAAATACAGTGATATGGGGTGTAATGCAGAGATAAAGGGTGTGTTCTGTTGTTCTTTCTTTTCCCTTCTTAAAAATATTTGTGTGGGGGGGAGGTGGTTGTGGAGAGAGAATTACAGTTCCGGACTCAGTGGTGCACAATGGCTCTTCCTGGCTCCATACTCAGGAGTGACCACTATTGGTGTTCAGGGGATCATATACAGTACTGGGGTTTGAACCAGTGTTGTTGGAATGCAAGGCAAGCCTTATAACTGTTTTTGTTGTTTTTGTTTTGGGGCCACTCCTGTTGATACTCAGGGAATACTCCTGGCTTTGCACTCAAGGAAAACTCCTAGTGGGGCTTGGAGGATCCTATGCAGTATCAGGGATTGAACCCAGGTCAGCCACATGCTACCCACTGTATTATATCTTTAGTCCTGTATTTTAATGATGCTGCCCTCTGATCCTGTTTTCTTTAGTATACATTTTAATACAGTTCTTAACATAGTTAAGAAATTCAGGTATGTAGTAAGTGAACACAGGTTTTTATGAGACTTGATGGAAATAGAAAATTGACTCTATACTAGAGAGCCTACTGACTTCTTAAAATAGTCAAAGACATCAGTTAAATTAATTAATTTCCACTATTAGGTGGTCATAGAGTATGGACAACAAGAATAAAGTGTGTTTAAGTTTCAGTGTGTTCAATTTTCTTCAGAGAATTCCAACATTTGTTCTTAAATTCTCTCTGGGTTGTTGTAAAGACTTCATTGAAATATGAGGTAACACCTCTTTCTCCCCATTCATTCAAGAAATGTGATATTAATTTGGCATATTTATGGTCTAAATATGAGTCATAACACAATATTTACAATGTTTTATACAAATAAAATTGTTCATCTGTCTTTACTGGGAAATAAAATTAAAAGAAAACAATTTTCCCAGGACATTTACTCAAAGCAACAAGCCATATCCATTTATTTATCTATATATTTTGGTGTTTGGGGGCCACACACAGAAGTTTTCAGAGCTTACTCTTGTGCTTAGAGGTCACTCCTGGCATGGATCAAGGGAACATGTGTGGTACTGGGGATTGAACCTGCATTGGCTGTGTGCAAGGCAAGTGTCCTACCCTCATTACTATTTCTCTGGCATCCAAACCATATCCATTTAAATACTTATTTATATTCCTGATTAGTGAATTCAGCCAAAATATTTTCAGAAGGACATTAGGCTAGTTGAACTCATAGTTCTATAGTAAAAAAGTAGTTAAGGATGGCCCTGCGGGGTAGCGCGGGCAGTCCCGGGCGGCGGCCATCGCGCCGGCCCTGAGTGCATGGGGCTGTGCTACAGTCTGCGGCCGCTGCTCTTCGGGGTCCGGGAGCGGCAGGGACCCCCGGCTCTGACCTCCCGGGCCGACGCCGACGAGGAGCAGAGGCGAGCGGCGGCGCAAGAGGCCCGAAGTGTGAGCCTGGACATCGACAGCGAGATGCGCCGGCACCGGCTGGACTGGCAGCACACGCACTGGCTGCTGCTGCTCGCCCAGATTACTTAAGAAAATGACACAGCATTCAGCCGAAGAGAAGGACTACATGTAGGGCGGGATCATCGGGAAGTCCCAGATGGGGTAGGTACCGCATCCCGCCTCCCCCAGATGGAACCCCGGTGACCAGAAGCCTCTACAAGCACAGCTCGAGTATGCGGGAACTAGGACTTTTCCTCAAAAATGCCGGGACTACAACTCCCAGGTAACCTCAGATTCCGGAAGTCATGCCCACAGCCCGCCCCCCAGCGCCATCTTGACAGCATTCAGCCAAAGAGAAGGACTACATGGAGGGCGGGATCCACAGATCCTGAAGGGGGAAAAAAAAAAAACAGGTTCCAAAAAGAGCCGAGATCATCGGGAAGTCCCAGATGGGGTAGGTACCGCATCCCGCCTCCCCCAGATGGAACCCCGGTGACCAGAAGCCTCTACAAGCACAGCTCGAGTATGCGGGAACTAGGACTTTTTCTCAAAACATCTCTCTATATACAAAGTGATCCATGGGAAGTAAACCACCCAACGTTTCTCTCTGAAAATCATAGTTAAGTTTGGAGCACGGCCACAGCCCCAGAAACACAAGGACTTAATGCATAACCCAGCAGCTTGGAGCAGAAAAGTGAACGGGCTATGCGTTAATCCAGGCCATCAAGTCTGCCAGAGGGGAAAGGGTGTTGGTCCCTTCCGCCCTCCTCCCTCTGGAAAGAAAGATGGCGGCCACATGGGAGCCTTGTGGACAGCAGGTATGAGCCGGGGGTGTGGGGGTGACTAAAATCTCATGGGAAGGGGGGCGTTCCAGTCCGTCCTTCACGCCCTACCGAGGGCACCACTTGCTCCCCACGAGTGGCTCTCCAGCATGGCCACAGCCCCAGAATCACAAGGACTTAATGCAGAACCCAGCAGCTTGGAGCAGAAAAGTGAACGGGCTATGCGTTAATCCAGGCCATCATGTCTGTCCGGAGGGGAAAGGGTGTTGCCCCATTCGCCCTCTCCTCTCTGGAAAGAAAGATGGCGGCCACATGGGAGCCTTGTGGACAGCAGGCATGAGCCGGGGGAGTGGGGGCGACTAAAACCTCATGGGAAGGGGGGCGTTCCAGTCTGTCCTTCATGCCCTACCGAGGTCACCAGTTGCCCCCCACGAGCGGCCCTCCAGCACGGCCACAGCCCCAGAAGCACAAGGACTTAATGCAGAACCCAGCAGCTTGGAGCAGAAAAGTGAAAGGACTATGCGTTAATCCAGGCCATCAAGTCTTCCAGAGGGGAAAGGGTGTTGCCCCATTCACCCTCTCTTCTCTGGAAAGAAGGATGGCGGCCGCATGGGAGCCTTGTGGACAGCAGGTATGAGCCGGGGGTGTGGGGGCGACTAAAACCTCGTGGGAAGGGGGGCGTTCCGGTCCGTCCTTCACGCCCTACTGAGGTCACCAGTTGCCCCCCGTGAGCGGCTCCCCAGCACGGCCACGGCCCCAGAAGCACAAGGACTTAATGCAGAACCCGGCAGCTTGGAGCAGAAAAGTGAACGGACTATGCATTAATCCAGGCCATCATGTCTGTCTGGAGGGGAAAGGGTGTTGCCCCAGTCGCCTTCTCCTCTCTGGAAAGAAAGATGGCGGCCGCATGGGAGCCTTGTGGACAGCAGGTATGAGCCGGGGGAGTGGGGGCGACCAAAACCTCATGGGAAGGGGGGCGTTTTGGTCTGCCCTTCACGCCCTACCGAGGCCACCACGACTCCAGAGCACAGAAACCAATTTCTTAACTATCTGACTTTCAGTAGAAATACTTCCATGGTCAATAAGTAAAATAGCAGAAATCCAAAAGCAACATTTAATTCTTGAACCCAGCTGTAGAAAGCAAATCACTTCACAATGCTTTTTCAGCATGTCTGATTTGGGGGGGGGTAAACTCTAAATAATAGTGGTGAATCTTTTATTGAAACAATGAATCTAATCAAAGCAGATAGAGTGTTAACTAGAATTCATCTGCCCCACAGGGACTGGGAGGGGTGGGGGGTGGGGTTTTATTGGGGTTCTTCATGGTAAAAAATAAGTATTGGTAAAGGGAAATGTGTTTGATATTTGCATTACTGAGACCTAAACCTGAAAGCTTTGTAACCTTTCCCACAGTGATTCAATAAATAAATAAATAAATAAAAGAAAAATAAATAAATAAATAAATAATAGACTTAAAATTAAAAAAAAGAAAATGACAAATAGAATTATTAGAAAACAAATCAATAAAAGTCAATGTGTGATGATTAAAAAAAAAGTAGTTAAGTAGCAACAAAATGGAAAAAAGATAAATAATTTTCCAATTTAAGTCAATGGTAGTCATGTATACTTTGAATACAAATATAAATGATTCCAAATTTGGCAACAAACTTACATTTTAACCCAGATGGGTCATAAGAAAATGATATGTTTGTCAATGTTGACCTTGCATGCCTTTTCCATGACGAATTTACAAACGATACATCCCATTTGCTAGCTAATGTTGTAACTATTCTTTGGGATTTTATGTAGTCTAAAACATGTTACTCAAAGGAAGGATAACAAAATAATCACATTACTCTATGAAAAATCAAATTTATTAAACATAGGAATATGATTGATTGGAGCGATAGCAAAGCAGGTAGGGCATTTGCCTTGCATGTGGCCGACCCGGGTTTGATTCCTCCCTCCCTCTTGGAGAGCCCCACAAGCTACCGAGAGTATCTCGCCTGCACGGCAGAGCCTGGCAAGCTCCCCGGGGTGTATTGGAAATGCCAAAAACTGTAACAACAAGTCTCACAATGGAGAGGTGTCTGGTGCTCACTCCAGCAAATAGCTTAACAGTGGGATGGCAGTGCTACAGTGCTACAGTAATATGACACACAATTAAATATAGGGTTGTATTTTATTGTAATGTAACCATATTTTCAAATTATGTAAAATAGTCAAAATACTTTTAAATGTCAAATATGAAAAACTTAGATGGTGTATGCCAAATGTATAAGGAAAGTCTGTAACTCAGTATTGCATGACAGATTAGTTAGTCAAAACATCATTTGATTCTATGCTGGTTTGTGCGCAGTGAAGTTTCAGAACATGAAACTAAGCAATTAGAATGTGCCTTATCTTGGCCTGCCAGTGGGAGCAGTTCATTATGAATCCAGCAGCAAAGTTATGAGTCTGTGGTTGTGCATCAAAGAGAAGAGCTGAGACTGTGTTGAGACTTTCAGACCATCTTGCCTCCTGGTCTTTGGCATTTCAGCACCACGGACAGCGCACCACAGTTACAAGGGGAAGGAATCAAAAATTCATTTGGCTATAGATACCAGGGCTGGAGCGATAGCACAGTGGTAGGGCATTTGCCTTGCACGCAGCCAACATGGCCAACCTGAGTTCGATTCCTCCGCCCCTCTTGGAGAGCCTGGCAAGCTACCGAGAGTATCTTGCCCGCACAGCAGAGCCTGGCAAGCTACCCGTGATGTATTCAATATGCCAAACACAGTAACAATAAAGTCTCCAATGGAGACGTTACTGGGCCAGCTCGAGCAAATCGATGAACAATGGGAGGACAGTGACAGTGACAGTGATAGATATCAGTAAGGTGTCAGTTTTCTGTGGTATCAAGTTGATGTACTGGGGAATGAGTACCAATATAGATCTGCTATCATATTAATAGATATATTCAATCTTGGGTTCTTTGGGATCTTGAATATCATCGAATTACTACTTCAGATAACATTACTAACGATCTAATCTAATACTCCAGTTTCGTTTGGCTGATCATGCCCTCATAGTATTGAGGGAAGAAGAGTTAAAGAATATACTAAAACCCTGGGGGAGGAAAGGTTTCTTGTAGAGGCATATTGTATCGTTGTGCGTGGGTGTTCACCGAAGCATTTGTTCGCATCTTACTGTGTTTCCCATGACTCCAGAGACAGCGTTTCTATTGAAGCTATGTTTCTAAGGTCAGTAAGAGCTTAGCCAGTTTTCTTTATTTAAATATTCATTCTTTTAACAAATGATTATTGAACATCGGTTTTGTCTCTGTAAGTCATGGGAAATCTAGTGGAGGAGCAGACATTAAACTAACTACAGCACAAAACCCACCCAAGCACAACGACTTGTAAGTCTACAACCGTACCTTATGGTGTTTCACTAAAGAAAAACCACACATATCCACTTGAGATGAGTAAGATAAATAAAGGGTAGTATTTGAGTATATAGTGGCTGTACTCAACCAGGATAGCTGCTTTACCAGATTTACTGTTGACAAGTATTGTCAGAGTGAGATTTTTCTTAGAATATCTTGACTTATTTTTTGCCTTAATATCAACAGTAATCTCTGAAATAAAGGTCATACATACAAAACACTGCTTTTTCCCCCCAAAATTTTTTTTTTATTAAACTACTGTTAGATAGACTCTTACAAAGCTGTTCATGATTAGGTTCCAGTGATACAGAGTTCCAACACCCATCTCTCTGCCAATGCACATTTCCCAGTACCAGTGTCCCCAAGTTCCCTTCCATTACCCCCCAAGCCATGCCCAAACTACCTCACTACCTCTATGGCAGGCAGACATCATCTTCCTTCCTTCCTTCCTTCCTTCCTTCCTTCCTTCCTTCCTTCCTTCCTGTGTCTCTCTTTCTCTCCATCTGGGCATTCTGATTTGCAATCCGGATACTGAAAGGTTGTCATGTATGCATTCATTTGTGGAATATAAAAAATACATAGAAGACTAATATCCAAGGGAAAACAAGACCTCAAAGGACTGGCCAATGGTTGGAATCTCCCACAAATATGTGTGGGTCGGAGGGTAGATAAGATAGAGAAGGGTCCAGTATGACCATAACAGTTAGATATGACCATGCTGGACAAGAACCACGTGTTAAAAACACTGCTTTTAAATGACATAGTTGTTTTAATGACAATGGGATATTAGAAATGAGAAATTTCTTGTAGGAACTCTGTCACCGGGCTACTTTTCTTTTCCCTTTTTTTGGTGGGGGACAGGACCCCTGAAGACATGTTCAAAAGGCTCTGGGGGCACCTTCTGGGGATTATAAGCAGATAAGGCCAGTGCCAGCCAAAGAAACACTTCTTTGGCTCTGTGGGGTCAGGGATTAGCCAGGCCACCCTGGCAGTGTGAGGGGTCCCCTAGAGACACTTCAGTTATGCGTGGTCCCCCAGGTCTGTTTGTGGTGATAGTCAGGAGGTGCTGGGGCTGGAACTAGGGTTTCAGCATTAGTCTGGACCCCTGTGTTCTCTCTCTCCAGCTCCCAGGCAGTTCTCAATGTTTTGTACATCCTCCACATTTTTCTTTCATACAGCAGAGAAAACCAAAATAATTTTTGGGGAATCAAGATCACAAAATAATTTATTGGACCTGAGCAAATAGAAATCATTTGAAGGCCACAGTTTTAGCTACTTTTTAAAGAACAATACATGATGTGTACATTGGGCCATTGGTCCTTAGCTAGACAAAGTGAAGTTGGCTTCCAGACGGAAGGATTGTGAATTAAATGATAGTAATATTATAGTATGAATAGGTTCCTGGATTGGTGTCTTGGGATTGCTGAGTGAATATTATTTTTGCTAGCAGAGGAAGTAGATGTGTTCCTTAAGAAATTTTCATCAAGAAGCTTAAGATTCACCCATTCATCTTTAAATTACCTGTGGCTTATTCTCACTACTATGTTCATTTTTATGTTTTGTTTTTATGCTTTCTATGTTACTTTGTTTTGTACCTAAGTATACACTTGTGATTCATAACAAAATAAATTTTTGCCTTAGGTGGTCTGATATGTTTGTTTATATTTATGTCTTAACTGAGATTTCAAAATACAGTTCAGTATCACTTACCAATAGGAATACATTCTGAAAAGTGATTCATTTAGGGGGTACTGTCCTTGTGTGAATGTTATAAGATCTGATAATAAGAACCTGGATGATAGAGTCTCTGACACATCTTACAGCTAATCAAAGTCCTGGTTTATATGGTAAGTCACTGACTCAAGGGTCATTGAGCCACATATAACTCTTGAACTTGGCTACCTAAGAACCAAATATCCATTATAACAGATCTCTGGAAAGCTAGTGCAACTATGACTATTTGTTTTGTTTGCTTTATTTGTTTGCTTTGGGGCCACATCTGGTGATGCTCAGGAGTTACTCCTGGTTCTCTACTTACAAATTACTCCTAGTGATGATCAGGGTACTGCATGAGATACAGTGGATCGAACCTGGTTAGTTGCATGCAAGACAAATGCTGTCCTTGCTGTACTATTGATATGACCCCAGCATGACTGTCCTTTGTTATAGTTTTCCTTTCTTTTCAGCATTAGTAAAATATCCCAAATCTAGAATCAACTTAAAGTAACAATAAGATTTCCTTTGTTTTTCAATAACTAATGTTATAAGTAAATGGCTGAAAGTTAAATTCTCCACATGAGAAATTCTGCTTTAAATATATAAAATTCACAGAATTCCCCTCTCTTGGTCAAATTTTACCTTTCCCAGGTTAGCTTGAAGCAATGTCCCTATTACTCACATTTCGTGTGTGAAACTGCTGATAGCTTCAATATTTTAAGATATGCTCTTTTGACTCTTCAAAGCCCCCTACAATCACTTCAGTTGTTACTTTAGGTGAAGTGTACAGAATCTGGACCCCACTCTAGATATCTTTGTTAAAATGGAATCAGGACTCAAACATGCTCTGTCTGACCACGATTTACAGTGATAATTTGAAATTTCAGGAGTCAGAGATAGCTCAAAGGGCTGAGCACATTCTTTGCATGTGAGAAACCCAAGATCAACCTGTGCGCCACAGTACTGCCTGGGTAGAGAATCACAAATGATCAGAACCTATGTAACTGCATGACAAATTGTAGTTTAAAAAAGGCTCTTTTTAGAATTGCCAAAGTTGCTTCTGGATGTTGCATAGCAGTTTATGTATTTTATTGATGTTTTGTTGGGTTGTTCAGTCTTTTTTCTTCAGGGGGTGGTGATCCGTATGCAAGGACTTACTCCTGGCTCTGCCCTCAGGAATCACTCCTGAAAGTTCTGGTGAGACCATATAGGGTTCTGGGGATCGAACCCAGGCCAATCTTGTGCCAGGCAAGTGCCCTGTCTTCTGTACTGTCACTCCATCCCCATTTGTTAAACGCCTACGTACACAAAATTTCCCATAATGTACTGTTTTCAGTTTAAATATAGATGACATTACCAAAGCCTGTCTTGGATTCCTATGGGATATTGATGTCGATTTGGAATTAAACTGGAAAGGGTGAAGAGTTTCTCCTCCACCTTGTAAATATTGAAGACGTTAATCTGGTGTCAGGAAACTGGAAAGATTCCAAAATTTTTGGCCTGTTTTAAAATTCATTCACACTTTTGAAGTTCGTGATGAGACCTGACTGTAGTGTTCTGTGAATTTGAAATGATCATCTTTGTTCCCTGTCAGGATGTCTCCCCCCAGCACTGACATCTTGACCAGGTTGGGCAGGTAATGCTTTATGATGGGAGAATGTCCTTGGCATCTCTTTCCTCCTTAGAATCCCCATGTTTCTCTGTGAGATGCCAATAGTACCAATGAGATGTCACCTCATTGGTGACAAACAAATGTCTCCAGGCATTTCCAAAGGTTCCCAGAGAGAGTGTGAGAGAGGAGAGAGAGAGGAGAGAGAGAGAAAGAGAGAAGAGGAGAGGAGAGGGAGGGAAGAGAGAGCGAGTGCCTTTGGTAACTATTTACCATGTTTACACTCCCAGAATTCTACACACAGAATTTCTCTGTTTTATGAAATGTAAACATATGGCCAGTCTTTGGTTAAATAATGAACATTCTGATGTTATGGTTTTTAAAAGAAAACTCCTACATGACCTCTGTTCTTTACTTTTAATAGTTGTGTTAGATACTTTAATTACATCACTCTATCAAGCCAATTATCCTTAAAACTCCTCAGAAGGCTTTTGCAGTGTGAGTGTTCAAAGGTCCTGTCTGAAGTGAAATGGCAAATCCTTTTATCTGAGAACTCAATAAAAGTAATATTTCAGAAGAAGTAGTGGCTTCAAGCTATTTTTTTCTTATTAAGTATATCCTGTCCTACAATTCCAGGCATTTATACTGAGGCAGACTCACCAGCATGGTGCCTCTTCTTTATTTTATTTTATTTTATTTTATTGTCCTCCTATAGGATCATGCTCAAGATCCCCTAATTCTAGTTCTCAAATGATCAAGATTTTCAGTACCATCCCTTTCCTTCTAATCTGTTCCAGGATCCTTAGGCATAATTATCTCATCTTTCTTTATTTTTCCCCCTTAAATGTAATTTTTAGGTTTGAGTGTGACTTCTAAATTGTTCTAACTTGGTATTATTTTAGTTTACTTGTTTGTGTGTGTTTTAGGACTATAGCTTCATGCTTCTTCTAATACTGCTAGCACAGTTCACCTGAAGTACCTATACCCCCTTACCATAGCCCATCAAATCTCTTTCGTCTTTTGTAATCACAGCTCTGTTCCCAGAGGGCAAGGCTTTGTTCCCAGTGGTTTCTTCATTCATTTGAGGCAGCAACATAAATAGTAAGGAATGAATCATATTTGCTAAGACACTCAAGAAAATCAGCAACAAAAATAACTAAACAACAAACCAGTTCTTTACATTGGCAGAACTAAATGAGGCATTTAGATGACCTTTTGCAGACCCAACATGATCTTAAAAATGTCTTCCATATTTTAAAGTAGATGTCAATTTCTCCTTGTGAAAGACATTTGAATTTAAAGGAGGGAGTATTGGGTATCAGGTTTTATACCACATGGGGATGTAATGTCCTTGCAAAGGCAATTAGCTTTCCCGGTCCGCTGCAAAACGACCAGTGGCCACAGACAGAGAAGAAGACAATCCTAAAGGCGTTGTTCTTATTTGAGATGTCATTAAAGATTCCATCCTGGTTCAGGACCAGAAACTTCCCTGGCTGCATCTGTGCATGAACAGTCCACTCACTTGTGTTTGGTGACATACAGAGCTATTTTTGTTGTTGAATGCTATGCCTCCACTCAGAAGCACTTAAAACAAGCCCTCATGCTTTCAGCAAAACTCTTCCATTTTCATTTTATTAAATGACTTATTGGATGGCTCCCAAAATGATTACCTGAAAATGTCAGGTAAAGGTTAATTCAATACCATGGGGCAAAGTAGTATAAGACTTGCATGGCACCAGGTTGATAATACCACTTGCTTTAGGAAGGGAAAGGGCATCATTTAGTGTAACGCCATGGATGCCTGGTATTATTTTAAACTTTCCCGTTGATGAGGAAAGATGTCTATGAGTGTATTTTCCATTTCATAAAAAATGGAGATATTTTTTGGAAGAATGGTCTTGTGTATTTGAAAATAAACAGTATAATAATGGAGATATTTTTGTTGCTACTAAAACACTCTTTCCAGTGAGATTATGCTGTAGAGAAAAGGACAATGATGACACAGTGAATAAGGTGAAGTAAATCTTTGCAAACATTAGTACATCCGGTTTTTGAGCCCATTGAAGATCTAAATTGAGAAGCCTAGGCTTGGCACCAGCATCAATTTACTAAATATACAACATCAGGAAAATTGCTCAATTTCTTAAGCTTTGTTTTTCTCTATTACATGAATATGTGCATAATTCTGTAATGTGAATAATGCAAAGTTCTTTGAACAAAAATATGCTTATTCTATTTCCTTATTCAAGAAATATTTAGGGCCAAAACAAAAAAGAAAAAAGAGAAATATTTATGGAGCATCAACTGTGTGGTATTTTTGTTGGTTTGGTTTGGTTTTGGGACCACACCAGGTGTGATCAGGGTTTATTTCTGACTCTGGGCTCAGGCAACTGTATGCAGCACTGGGGGGTTAAATCAGGGTTGGCCACATCTTGGGCAAGCACTTTATCCCTGTGCTATGTCTCTGGCTCCTAAGTGTGTACTTTGTTGAGCTGTAACTGAGATAAAGCATCATGTAAAATTAAAGTGTAAATGTCTTGATTTTCTCCATTTATATATAATCACCATAGTAGGACCCATCAACACCTCCATCTTCTGAAATTCTTCCCTTCTTTTATTATTATAATATAATTTTTATCATTTTCAGACCATTTACTTAATTGTTCATCTATTTTATTTTTATGTCATGCCTAGACATGTTACCTTTTGTTTTGTAACGAGAATGTCTATAACCTTGTCTCAGTAAGTTTAATTTTTTTATTTTATAAGTGTATTAAGTCATCAGTTTAGTTACAGACATTTAATATTCCGATACCAATCCTTCCACCATTTTTGCAGTTATCAGAGACCCAGAACTTAGAATCAGATCCTTTGAGTCCCATCACCCACCTGCTAGACACTAGAAATCTCCATTCTGCTGTCTGTTTCTCAAATAGCTCTTCCACATGCAACGGGAGTCTAAGGACCTTTCGTGACCAACTTTGATTCACATGGCACAGAGCCCTTGCGGACCATTGATGCTGCCACAAGTGGGGGTGCCAGGAATTGCATCTAGGTCAGCCACATGCAAGACCATCACCTTCCCTGCTGTCCTATCTCTCCAGCCCTCTTCTGTGGCACTCTTAAGCTCGCATGCCTTCTCTTTGTTCTGCACCATGCCAGGCCATGTGCTGACAGGCTGAACTCGGAATTTGTCTCCTCTCTTTGACCTGCAGATTCAGGCCAGCTACTGCACGTGCCCACTAGTCTTCTGCCAAAACTCGCTCTGCTGCCATCTGGAGTGTGCTCTGAGGGCCAGCTGGAAGTTGGGGATGTGTGCTGGTGCCATGTCCAAGGCATGGGGCCAGCTGGCAGTATCTGTGGGGGATATCACCGCAGAGGGCATGGCAGTTTCTTGATGGAGTCTGTGGTGACCTGACATCCCTCCACGCCTCCGAGAGTCCTGTGTGCTGTGGTTCTCTTACCTCTTCTTACCCTGGGGAATACAGTGACTGACCTGGGGAGAGACGGACCCCTCTGGCAGCCTCCCAAACAACAGAGGCAACAAGGCACCTACTTTTATCACTCTATCCTGTATCACCTGTTGTCCGTTCATCGATTTTCTCAAGCAGATGCCAGTAACGTCTCCATTCGTCCCTGTTGTGTGATACTGTAGCCCAGTGGCGTACTGGGGGCTCTTTCAGGGTCAGGGGAATGTCGAGACCCATTATTGTTACTGTTTTTGGCATATCGAATATGACACAGGTCGCTTGCGAGGCCCTGCTGTGTGGACGGGATACTCAGTAGCTTGCCAGGCTCTCTGAGAGGGACAGAGGCTTTTGGGGATGCAAAAGCCTCCAGGAAATACTGTGTTCTCTTCTTTCATAGCTTTCTTTCATAGTTTCTGGACGTTGGCCATTGATGAGATTACATTGCACTAGGGGCAGTTTGTGGATGTGACTGCCAAGCTGCTGGAAAATGGGGGATCTGGGTGGAGGAGGCCCAATCCCCATCCAAGCAGGCTTGGAGATCTCAGCCCCAGGTCCTGCATAGCTGGGTTCATCTACTGGTTCCTTCATGCATGAGGCTCATCTGAGTGTGTGGAGAGTGGCTTTCTATCCTAGGTGGTAAAAACCCTGGTCCTACAAGGTCTCAGTACCACCCTAGGGAATTTGGATCAGGTCTGTGCCCATAATCTAACCCAATCCTCCTTCCCCAATTCCCCCCCCCCCCCACCCTTGCACAGAATGACAGAACATCTCTAGTGGGAAACTTTGTGTGCAGGAAGACTTTCTCCTCTTACCTCTGGAAGCAAGTTCCAGTTTCTCTCAGACCACAGCTGAGAAGGGCAGAAACTGGCTCTCAGGATGCGTG
This sequence comes from Sorex fumeus, assembly GCF_029834395.1. Taxonomy (NCBI): domain Eukaryota; kingdom Metazoa; phylum Chordata; class Mammalia; order Eulipotyphla; family Soricidae; genus Sorex; species Sorex fumeus. Next base: position 3,335,969 of record NW_026606154.1, on the reverse strand, counting down.
TAAGCATTCACAGGACCAAGGTACACATGCTTGTTTTCTGAAGCCTGATGGTGGAGACTCCTCCAGAGTCCCTCTGCCCAGGAGCTGGTCTCCACAGCTCCCAGAAGGGCATTTCCATCTGTGGGTGGGTACCAAATCATTGCTGAGGAAAAGATTTATTTACTCACATTTAGTGTCTTATTTAGTCATGCTGCTGATGTCACTTTCCCAGGAATCGTTTTTCAAGTTCTGGAAACTAGAGAGTGAGCCATTGAATGCACACACTCTGCCTTCCTGAAAACTCCAAGTTGGGCATTTGATGAGCTTAATCAAGAACATCCCTAGGATGAACTAACTCCGCAGGCAGAGCAAATGGAACCAGACTTAAGCCAGCCTGACTCAGGAATATTCAGCTTTCTGGGGTACAAAAACTGCAGCGCACTCTGAATTTTTATCTTTTCCTGGACTCATGGTCTGTGGCAGAGCTCAGAGATGTGTGGCAGTGGTGATGAGCCCCAGTGCCCAGCCATGCTGCATTATGGGTGAACAATCAGTGCTCTACCGTGCACTGCTGGCTGGGAGTTTTTGAATGTTATGTTTGTGTGTTCACATCCCACTGTGACTGTAAAATGCCCATCTGTGCTTGAGATGTTCAGTGCTTTATTATAAAATAGACCAGGTTTGGTGATTTTGCCCAACTCCAGTCTAACGTAAGCATTCTGAGCATGTTGGAAGTAGGCGGGACTGAACTAGAATGTTCTGTAGATGAGGTGTTTCCAATGCATTTTGAGTGTGTAATATTTCAACCTAAGATGGGCTTATCAGGACATAAACCACATTGCAAGTCAAGGATGATCTTGCCTTCCTTTAGCAAACCAATAAAGAATAAAGGAATGTGGTGTGATAACTGAGCTATCAGGGAAACTTTTTTCTGAGAAAGTGACTAGATTAGGGGCCGATACTGAAGATGGCTATAAATTATCTGAGGAAAAGAGAAAGAGAATGACATGGAGAGTAAAATTGCTACAGGAGCATTGTGTCACCCGGAAGGTTCGAGGAGCAGAGAGCAAGCCTGTGTAGCAGGAACAGGGATGAGTGGTGTGTGAGAGGACACCCTCGGAAGTATGTAAAGAAATCTGGTTTTTAGGGTTTTTTTATTTTTATTTTTTAATTTTTATTAGTGAAACACCATGAGGTACAGTTGTAGGTAGACTTACAAATTTTTGTGCTTGGGTTTCAATTATATAATGATCAAATACCCATCCCTCCACCAGTGTCCATTTTCCACCATCACGGGTCCCAGTATCCCTCCCACTCCCCACACCCCACCCCACCCTGACTCTGTGGCAGGGCATTCCCTTTTGTTCTCTCTTTCCTTTTGGGGGCTGTGGTTTGTAAAAGAGGCACTGAGTGGCAATCATGTTCGGTCTAGAGTCTACTTTCAGCATGCTTCTCCCATCCTGGGAGGATCCTCCCAATACCCCTTACTTGGTGCTCCCTTCTCTATCTGAGCTCCCTTTTTCCCTAGCATGTGGTATTTAGTTTTTAAATTGACATTTCTGCGAAAACATGAGAGGGGTTAGCAAAAAAGAGGGTGGTAGTGGGAGGAAGCATGAATTGTGACCTTTGAACTCTAGTTACATGAAACTAGGAGGGATAGCAGTAGAGGTAGAGAGATCTAAGTGAGGAGAACTCTGCTATTACCAGTTGGGGGCTGGTGACATCACAAGCTAGTTGTAGAGAGGCAAAAGGTTTATGGCTGTGAGCAACTAAAACCAATCTATGTTCCTTTTTTTTCCTTTCTTTTTTTTTGCTTTTCGGGTCACACCCTGCAATGCTCAGGGGTTACTTCTGTCTTATGCACTCAGGAATTACTCCTGGTGGTGCTTGGGAGACCATATGAGATGCTGGGAATCGAACCCAAGTTCGAGGCAAATGCCCTACCCACTGTACTGTCACTCTAGACCCCCGTCTGTGTTCCTTGTGTCTGCTTGCCATTGCTATGGTTCTCCACAAGAGCCAACAAACCACAGATGTTTTCTCTTTTGAGCTGGCCTATAGCTGCTTCCTGATTAGAAAAATAAATTGATGACAATGGGAAATCTATTTCTCTAGGCTCTTATTCTTGCATAACTACGATCACTCCAGGGATCACTTTTCACCCAGTGCAAGGAAAGCCGGTAGAGCATGAGAGATTCCTGGTGTAGATCTTAATGTCTCCCAGCGCCAATCTTTGTACAGATTTTGGTCCTAACAGGAATGCTGGGCTTCTGCTTGAGAGAGTCCCAGCCCATTGGCTTGCTGAGCCATCTGCTCTCTTAGCCTTAGCATGTTTTAGGCCCAGGTTTCCTATGCTGTCTGCGGGTAAAGAGAGGAGGATTTTAAGGGCCTCTTCTCCATGTGTTATGGAATGGCAGTACATTTTATATTTTCTTGATTTGGTTCTGAAGTGTCTGTGAACCTCAAAAGTGTAACAGTTCCAAAAAAATGCAGTCAACTAAATTTAAACCCTGCTGGGAAGCAACAAATAGACCCAAGTTTATTCTGGAATACTTGACTCCTTTTAATCCTCATTTTAAATCCTGACAACACGTGGATTTGTACTGAGTTTTTAAAATGATGCTTATTCTCAAGATTTTTTCCCCTTAAAAAGATGAGCATAGTAGTATTTAAAATTACATAAGAACATACTGAGATAAAATTATTCCATTTAATTTTATAAACACTTGAGTGCCTCCTTTTTATTTAAAGCACAAATATTTGCTTCGTACATACTAATGCCTGGAAGATTTTAGTGAAGAAAACGCAAAGACCAGCATGAACCTGCTCTTGTAAGCACTCGCTTTCTGATCTGGCTGTTGCGGGTGTGAGGTTTCAGTCGCATGATCTCAATGAAGTCCATACCCTTGCCTAGGCTTTTCCTGTAAGAGGAACATACTTGAGCCTGTCTTGGGAATCCTTTCCCATGGGCCAAGGAATCTTAAGAGAAGAGCCACCCTTGCTTCTCTTTCAAGATCATCAGTCAGACAACCGATGACTTGAATGCCTGGCCTAGGCCATCCAAAACTCACTTCAAGAACATGCATGACCCCAAAAGTACAGTAAAAATCATATCTGCACTTATATGTTTATTGCAGCACTATTTACAGTAGCCAAAATCTGGGAAAAAAAAACAAATGCCTGTGAACACATGATTGGTTAAAGAAACTTTGGTATATCTACACAATGGAATACTATGCAGCTATTAGAAAAGATGGTAAGGTAAAGGTAAAGGCCCTCCCGTTGATCGTCGATTTGCTCGAGCGGGCCCAGTAACGTCTCCATTGGAGACTTTGTTGTTACTGTGTCTGGCATATCGAATACTCTCGGTAGCTTGCCGGGCTGTCCGAGAGGGGCGGAGGAATCGAACTCGGGTCGGCCATGTTGGCCGCTTGTAAGGCGGACGCCCTACCCGCTGTGCTATTTGTATACAAGTGGATAGACATGGAGAGTATCATGCTAAATGAAATGAGTCAGAGAGACAGACATAGAATGACGTCAATCATTTGTGGGATATAAAGTAACACAATAGGAGACTAACACCTAAGGATAGTAGAGATAAGGGCCAGGAGGATTGCTCCATGGCTTGGAAGCTGATCTCATGTGCTGGGGGAAAAGGTAGCTGGGATAGAGAAGGAACCACTAAGTAAATGACGGTTGGAGAGCTTGCTTGGGATGGTAGGTGTGTGCTGAAAGTAGACTATGGACCAGACATGATGGCCGCTTACTACTTGTATTGGTGGGGGAAGGGGTGGTGGTGGTAAGGATACTGGAAACATTGGTGATGGAGAATGGGCATGGATGGAGGGATGGGTACTCTAACAGTTTTCACCCTTGCACTGGGTGAAAACTTCCCTGGAGTTTATGTTCTTATGTAATTTTAAATACTACTATGCTCATCTTTTTAAGGGGAAAATATCTTGACCCAACTGAAAGACAATCAGCTAGTTTGTAAGTCTGTAAATGTATCTCACAGAGATTCATTAAAATAAAAATAAATAAATAAAAAAGAACATGCATGACCTTATTCCAGCTTATTGAAACATTATTGTTTCAAACTCATAGCATTATTCTATGAGTTTGAAATTATACTATTCCCCTTTGTGTCTGAGAACTGACCAGGGCTCGGCTGATGTCTGGGTGGATGTTCATGCAGAATGGGCACAGTTGCAGAGCTGATGGATTTCACATTAGTTTGAGCTTCTTTTCTGGGTTAGGCAAAGTTCACGGTGGGAAGGGACAGGATAGGTTTGCCCTGTCTCTCAAACTATCTCATAGTTCAGCCCAGAGCATTAAGGCAGCCAGTAGTTCTAAATAGGAACTTGGCCTATCACTGCTAAACTATGTTTGTCAAGGTATAACAGCAGAATATATTTTATTTAGCAGTTTTGAGCTTAATTTATAACTCTTAAATATTTAAACGTACATAAGTGGGCATTGCAAATTTTAAAGGAAGGCTTGTGGGTTGGATGGCTTATTGGTGGATACTTGAAGACAGTCATTTGAGACAGTGATAAATGTGAGGTTTAAATAAGACAGAGAGATATTGGTTGTTGGTAATAGTCATCTATGAAAAAGTGCCATGTAACTGAGATGCATAAGAAGGCATTCATGGGGCTGGAGTGATAACACAGAGGTAGGGAGTTTGCCTTGCATGTGGCCGACTGGATTCGATCCCCAGCATCCCATATGGTCCCTGAGCATCACCAGGAGTAATTCATGAATGCAGAGCCAGGAGTAACCCCTGTAAATCACTGGGTGTGACCCAAAAAATCAAAAAAGAAAATAAATAAATAAAAAAGGCTTTCATTTGAAAAATTCAGATGCAAAGACTCTGATGAAAACGAGCACTTGGGAACTCCAAGGAATGGAAAGAAAGTGAAGTGTGGTTGAACGTGGGTGTTCTCTAATTTGACACCAGGAGTTTTGTAGGGTCCGATCCTACGGGGCCTTGAACATCATAGTTTGGATTACAGAGCAGTTCCAAGTTCAGGGAAAAGATTGGACCGTCTTAAATTTGATCTGACTTGGACTTTTATAATAGTAGGCTTGGCCCGTCAGTGGCAAATGAAAAGACAGGAACAGAAGCAGAGAAACATCTAAAAGATGACTGCAGTTGCCCAAGCCAGTGTTGATGGTAGCTTTGATCATGTTTATAAACTGTGAGGCATCGCGTGTGAAAATACTCAAGTGGAACGCATACTCAGAACGACTATTTTTATTCCCATGGAGACTTTCAGCTACCGATCCATGTGCTCAGTTCCTCTTGTGGCCATTCCTTTTGTGGCATCACTCAGCCAACTGTCTCTTCTTTCAACAGCTGTCCTCTTTCAGAGGAAGCCTTTTCAGATACAAAGTGCATAAGAAAATCATGCTGAAAGTATTTTAAACACTTGCTAGAAGATGGCATGTAGGGAACTGACGAGGAGACTCGGCTGGGGCCTGGGAGGGCTCATGTGTTAACAGCTGGAAATGCACAGCAGTGAAGAAAGAACATGAGTGCATATGAGCAGATATTTAAATGCATTTCAGTTTCGTGTCAGATGGTATTGGGGCTGAAATGGTTGGGTTGGTAGTGGAACAGCTGTGTAGCATATGAAGCCTTTATATCATGAATGTCTAAGCAGTACTCTCAGCTTAAATTATTCCACTAGATAGCGGACTTTACACATGGCTACAAGTTTAGTATATCTAGAGACTTCCTGAAGGTTTATTATAGGTATATACTGAGGAAGGCTTTCTGAGAAAGTCTTAATTCTTGACTTCTAAAAGACCTCAGTGTAGAAAAGTCCCCAATTTTTAAATATTTCAAGCCTGCTCCACCCTCCCCCCATTTCTAGCAAACTTATTGGTTTTTCTATTGTTATTTTCCCCCAATCTCTCTAGTAATATTCTTTTTCTCATATCGTAATATTTCAGAAAAGGGACTCTCTGGGTTCCTTTAATGTACTCTCATGTTGCCCTTCATACTAGTGAACATGTTATTAGCCCTGGATCTTTTGTCCTGAGCAGAAATTGCTCCCTCGGTTAATTTAATGTACCCATCCCTGTGAGGTGCAGTTAACTTGCCTCTTGCCTTGTCATTTGTCTAAAGTGTCTAGTTCCTGCTAGAAAAGGTCTCAATTCTGTGATTGGTTGTCAAAACACTCTTTTAGATGAATGTAATAATGTCTGCCATGGTGGGGAATCATTTTTTTTTCTTTTTGGGTCCCACTCAGCATTGCACAGGGGTGACTCCTGGCTCATGCACTCAGTAATTACTTCTGGCGGTGCTCGGGAGAACCATATGGGATGCTGGGAATCGAACCCGGGGTGGCCGCGTGGAAGGTAAACGCCCTACCCGCTGTGCTATTGCTCCAGCCCCAGATAGGGAATCATTTTAAAAATGGTAAATATCTTTTATTTTCTTCACAATGTCTATTCCACTGCTAATTCGGGTTGCTTTGAAATCAGTTATTACTTGGTGTTTTGGGGGGAGACTTTTACAAAATTTTCATTTCCAGATTGCTTTTAGGAAAGCAACTTCCTGAAGACCACAATGCCATTGACAATATTGATGATGATTAAGATGTTCAGCATTTATGCCTTGATGAGGGGCTCTCTAGATACTGTTTCATGTACTTTTCAGGATAATACAGACTAAAGGTTTTGTAAAATCTGCATTTCAGTAAAGAATTAAATGCACACCCTAGGAAGTCAGGGATCCAATCTGCTCATATCTCTTGTTAGGTTCCAGTCACTGTGTACTGATGACCTGATTCATAGCTAATGCTCCGTACAATATATTGCTATTTTTGGAAAGAGTGGAATCCAGATGTAAGGATGTTAGCTCCAGGTCACACAGCTAGTGAAGTCTTGTCTTTCTCCTAAGAATTAGCCTAGAGAGACTGATACATACTCAAAGATTAGTTGGTCGGCTTGTGGCATTGGCTATTAGGAGTCTCGTGATCATTTAAGACTTAGATGATAATAGTACATCTAGAGATGTACTATTGTATGACACACTTAGGGGGATTTTATTATAGACCAGTTGCACTAGACTCTGATGAGCCACTAACAGTGCCCAATGAAGCTTTTCCTTCTTACCTTGGCACTGTTTCCCTGTCCTAGTCTCGGTGAGACTGAAAAGAAGAATGTGAGTGATGAACAGAGACCTCCTCTGTCAGACCATGCACAAAGCATAAGGCTATCAAGTTTGTCTCCAGTTTGATAAAGGTCCCCCTGTTTCACTGGGAGTAGTTTGGAAATAGAAATTTCTTCCTTGCAGGGAAACTCATAACGCTGATATTGGATAGCTATCTCTCTAGCCCATGAGTCTCAATTTCTTTGCAAGCCCCAAAGCAGTGTCCTCCTCAAACGAGGCAGAACTGTTCCTTAGTTTTTCATTCCTTTATTCTTTCTCTGGGTGCACTCTCTATCCTGAAGGGGTAAGATCTTGAGAATTATTGAGAAAGATTTCGGTGGATTAAGGAGGCTGGAGACGTAGTACAGTGGGTACTATACAATGCTTACCGTGCACACAATTGACTTGGGTTTGATCCCCAGCTTTGCCTGTGATCCTAGGAGTTCTTTCAAGAATAAGTCCTGATCACCGCCAGCTGTGGATGCCCCTCAAAGAAACCCAAACCGTTTTCTCCTCCTATTATGGAACCTCCATTACTCTGCCCTTGCAAAAGTATCCTTAAGAAAGGATCAAGAGAAAGGAAAAAAAAATGAGGACTTCAAATAGCAAATCCTGTTTAGTTTCATGGCTTAGGAGGGTGTTGATATAATCCGTTATCCAAAAGAAATGGTGCATAACTGTTAGTATTTTCCATGAAATAATTTGTTGATCCATCTCGAACCACTGACTTACTGTCTTTGTCTTATAGGTCTTTGTTTTATTTTTAACCACCTGGCCCCTTTGCTCATTTCCATTTAGTTAAAAAGAGTCTAATTGATCAAGTATAGACTTGATGCTTTAAATACATGAAGTCTCAGTATTATGTCTTAAGTTAAAAAAAATCAATTCCGATAATGTCTTCTCAATATAGAAATGAAAAATGTACAAAAAGTTTCAAAGTTTTTATTATTCTGACATCAGTAATGAAAGATTAGTTGCAGCTTGTGATACAGTATTTGACCCAGTTGTGATGACTGAGTTATCTTTCTCTCTCTCTCTCTCTCTCTCGCTCTCTCTCTCTGTCTATATGTATATATATATATGTGTGTACGTATATTCAGGTGTGCACACATTTTCCCATTGAATGGTTAGAATTTTATCAGTTGTAATCCTATTATAAACAATGCTTCAAGAACACTCATAAATAACTGTAAATTATTAATTTTGCCTAAGAAAAATATATGCAAGTAGAATTTATCACAGAAAAGAGAGTCAATTATTTGAATCCTATTTTATTTTTAAGAAAAATTTGGGCTAGATTAAGTATCTCCATAATTCTTTTTAAGGAGTGAAAATTTAGTTTATTCCATTCCATGTTACTTCAAAAATAAGACATTGCTTTAATAGTGGTGGTCCTGTAATAGTTGTCTTGCTTAGGGGTGATCAACTGAAATATATGTTGCTAAAATTAATTAATATCCCATTGAGAACACATTTCATAGCAGGTCTAAAGGACTTATGTGCAGCTAATGACCTTCTGCATTTGTCAAATTTTTAAACTAAAGACATTTTGTAGTAAACTCAACTGATAAAACAATAAAAATTGCATGTAATGAATGTTGAGTAAGATACTGTAACATTCTACAAATCTAGGTCCTTAAGCTTCTTTGACAGTGTCTATACTTAAAAAATGATAGCTATTATTTTGAATAATTTTACTTAAAACAATTAAAATTAAAATATTTTGGGGCACCATCCAACTATGCTAAATATTACTCCTTGCTCTGCACTCAGGGATGATCCCTAGAAGAGTTGAGGGGACATTTGGAGTATTGTGTATCTAACCCATGTTAGCTGCATATAAGGCAGATACTCTGTTCACTTACTATCTCTAACCCCTTAAAACAATTTATTAATGTTTTCTTAAACATTATTTTAAGAACTCAGTGCTTTCTGCATTGCTTTGACTTAATTTTTACTTGACTTAATATGAATAAATTAATGAACAAATGAATTTTCTCCCCTGTGTTTTAATTTTAGCACTGTAGCACTGTTCTTCCTTTGTTCATTGATTTGATCAAACAGGCACCAATGACGTCTCCATTGTGAGACTTGTTACTGTTTTTGGCATATCAAATACACCATGGGTAGCTTGCCACACTCTGCCATGTGGGCAGGATACTCTCAGTAGCTTGCTGGTTCTCTGAGAGGGACAGAGGAATCAAACCTGGGTCGGCCACATGCAAGGTGTGAGTTATAGATAGGCTGAATGATTACTTAAAATTTAATATATAAAATTTATTATTCTGGTAGTGGATAATGAAAGGCATTTGGTTTGTGATTTATCTGAAATGTTAGCAGCAAATAATATACTTATATACTTATATACTTTGTGATGTAAAGTAAGCAAATGTGAAACAAAGGGTCATAACTATCAAAAAGGTATGTCTACTAATATTATATTTTTCATCTGAGTGTCTGCTTTATTTTAATTAATTAATATTTTTAATTGAATCACCATGCTATATAGTTACAAAGCTTTCCTGATAAGATTTCAGTAATATAATTTTCCAATACCCATCCCGCTACCAGTGTACATCTTCCACAACCAAAATCCCCCATATCCCTCCTACCCCCCCCCACTCCAGGCTGATTCTATGGAAGGCACTCCTCCTCCTTTCCCTTCTCCCCCTCTTCCTCCCCAACCTCCCCCCCCTCCTCCTCCTCCTCCTCCTCCTCCTTTTCCTCCTCGTCTTCCTCCTCCTCTTCTGTTCTTCTTGTTCTTCTTGTTCTTGCCCTCCTCCTCCTCCTCTATCCCTCTCTTTCTCTCTCTCTTTCTCCTTTTGGGCATTATGGTTTGCAATACAGATACTGAGAGGCCATCATGTTTGGACCTTTACCCACTTTCAGCAGACAACTCTTATGCAAACAAATCCCTTCCAGTCATCATCATCATCATTGTTATAATGGTCCCTTCTCTCTTCTAACTGATCTCTCCCCCTAACCTTGAGGCAGACTTCCAACCATGGACCAATCCTCCTGATGAGTGCCTACTTTAGAGTAAACTAGAACCCACCTCAGTAGTGCCACTTGCTTAGTAATCCAGAAGTTTTAGAAGAATTTTCTTAGGCACATGAAATGACGAAAGACATAAGCATATAGTTATGATATAATGGACTATCTAAGTTTCATAGAAAGTAACATGTTCTGTGAGTGGACACACCAACACCAATCCCTACTGTTTTGAAAACGGGTAAAATTTGCTTCAAGGAAAATGAAACAATCCTTGGAAGGCATGCAATTTTATCTATTGCCTTTGTGTTTATTTTCAGTCCCAATGCAATAAACTCATAACTCCTTTTACACTCTAGATGAGTTAGTTATACTCAGTTGGCATATGGATTCTGATCGTTTGACATGACAAAGAGCTTTGGAAAAAGCCTGGAGTTTTTCCAGGAAAGCTGTCTTGTTTCAGGGCCAAGGATAGTACCTCACATTTCTCCCGCCAAGCAGCCCATGTGTATATTTAGCTGCCCAGGACAGGTTAGTTTGTATGCTTGGAGTAGAACCAAATGCTCTAAGTAAAGAGATGTGCTCTTGGTTTCTGTTTTGCCCATATTGGGTCAATGTATTTGCATACAGTTTGAGGCATTTGAAAATGCTTGTTTGCACAGTGGAAAATAGCCATCATTAGGTGTGTTAGGTGTCCACGGAATGAACAGCAGAGAGATAAATAAAGATAAATCAGACAGGTGTGGTTCCTTCAACAAGGGCCTGTTTATGATCCCAATTGTACCTGATATAATACCAGAGGCCTTTATCTTATCACTTTCTCAAAATGTGTTTCTTGAAGGCATTCTTGAAAATGTTTCGTGAGTTGATGACATTCATTCCTTGGTAATGTTGTTGGTGCTGGGTATGCCCTTTTAATGTGTCAGAGAAGGCTCTCAGTACGGATTATACATTGCCATATATAAAAGTAATATTGTATAGTGTGAAGTCCAAGCCTTTGAATCAGCCTCAGTTTCTAATTAGTGTCTACTGCTTGGTAGGTATGTGACTGGGGGATTAATGCCTGTTCTCTGCATATTAATTTCCTCATCTGTAAAATGAAGGTAATGCTAATATAGCAGCACTGTTGTACAAAATTGAGATACATGATTCTACTTAATAAATAGATCCTTGAACTAGATTTATTAATTTAAATGAATGTGCTGGTCTTTTTTAGTTTCCGAGTGTGTTTATTTTCCTGAGACCTTTAAAATTTTAAATGTTTTTGAGGCCTATTATTCCACCTTAGACTATAAAATTTAAATGTATGTTTTGTAGTAATAATAAAGACAAATATAACCTATAGCTTTGCTCTCTGTTTTGAAGTAGCTGGCAATTTGATGTGCATTATGCTTAGTGAAATAAGTCGATGGAAAAAGACAAATATCATATCATTTCATTCATACATCATATAGAGAGAAAACAGACATGTAGATGAGTTAAGACGAAAACAAGCTTTTGTAGTATAAGATCCATCAGTGAATGCCAGAAGGGAAGGGAGAAGGGGGGTAGGGTGGACCAATTGGAACAAAAGAATAAATAAATGCATGGTGGTAACTGCAACTAGACTTTGCACATTCATTTTGCACTTGTAAAAAGCTCATACGCTTGTTTCAGAGTTGCTGTAAATGATTAGGGGTCACACTTAGCAGTGCTCCTGGATAACTCCTGGCTCTGTGCTCAGGAATCACTCACTCTCCTGGTAGGCTCGGGGGATATACAGGTGCTGGGGATTGAACTTGGATTGGTTGCATGCATGGCAAGAACCCTGCCCACTATACTATCTCTCTGGCCCCTATTGTAATTTATTGAAAATAGGACCATACCATAATATCATTTTTGTTTTACTGATTAAGTTGGAAATTTTTTGTATTTAGATAACTAACATTTTTGAGATGTTATATGGTAGGATATGGAAGTTATCACAGTATTTATGTACTGGAGATAAAGTGTTTCCCTTTGTTATTTCAAGTGTTGCTGCCATAAACCATAATAAAAATCATATTAAATACTTTTCTATTTTGTCAAAACAAAATCAAGTCCATGCACCCTGAGGCAGGAGAATGAGTTTTGAATGTGCAGGATGCTGAGAGTCATAATATTAACAACACCCATATTTTTTGCAGTGACCATTAGAGTTAATGATGTTACTGAATTAAAATGAGTTTTTGGTAGACAAATGATATTGCAAGTAGATAGCTTAATCAGTGCGTAGAATTTATTAATCAGATCCATATGCACTGCTTTAAATAATTAATGACACGATCCAGGCTTTCAATTCTATTTTTTTCCTTTTTAAATTTTATGTGGCTGATTAAGAATATCTAAACCTTTTTCACTGTAGTTTCATGGAAATAACGTTGGACTATAAATCTCTGGTGTGTGTCACTGAGCATAAATATCTGTATGATGTTAAGATCACCCCTCGAAGTCTAGTTGCTGTTACCACCACACATTCATTTATTCTTTTGTTCCAATTGGTCCACCCTACCCCCCTTCTCCCTTCTCTTCTGGCATTCACTGATGGATCTTATACTACAAAAGCTTGTTTTCATCTTAACTCATCTACATGTCTGTTTTCTCTCTATATGATGTATGAATGAAATGATATGATATTTGTCTTTTTCCATCGACTTATTTCACTAAGTATAATGTCCACTGAGTTCCTCCCTGTTGTTGAAAGTGTCAGGGTTTCTCTTCTTACAGCTGCTGAATATTACCTGTTAGGTCCGTAGTTATCAGATGGTTGTTTTGATTGGCATTTTCCTAGTATTAAAAAGTTAATGAACTTTTCATGTACCTGTTGGCCCATTGAATGTCTTCTTTAGAAAATTCCTCATTAAGATCCTCAGCCCATATATTTTTGGTTGAATTATTTGCTTTTTAACTTTTTTTATTTTTTAATTTTTATTAGTGAGACACCATGAGGTACAGTTGTAGACTTACAAATTTTTGTGCTTGGGTTATAATTATACAATGATCAAATACCCATCCCTCCACCAGTGCCCATTTATTTCCCACCACCACGGATCCCAGTATCCCTCCCACCCCCCATCCCCCATCCCACCCTGCCTCTGTCGCAGAGTATTCCCTTTTGTTATCTCTCTCCTTTTGGGTGTTCTGGTTTGCAAAAGAGGCATTGAGTGGCAATCATGTTTGGTCTATAGTCTACTTTCAGCATGCTTCTCCCATCCTGGGAGGATCCTCCCAACACCCTTTATTTGGTGCTCCCTTCTCTATCTGAGCTCCCTTTTCCCCTGGCATGTGTGGCTGGCCTCCAAACCATGGAGCAAAATTTCTGGTACTAATCTCAGCCATTTTTGGGTGTTAGTCTCCTATTTTGTTACTTTATGTTCTACAAATGAATGCAGTGTTTCTATGTCTATCCCTCTCTTTCTGACTCATTTCGCTTGACATGATACTTTCCATGTAGTACCACTTGTATGTAAATTTCATGACTTCATCCTTTCTAACAGCTACATAGTACTCCATTGTGTAAATGTACCAAAGTTGCTTTTTAAAAAAAAATATTGAGTTCCATGTGTTCTCTTTGTAGTTTGGAGGCATTAACCCCCTTTCTGGAGGCATGAGGTGTGTCTACCTTTGCTCCATCGTAAGCTCAGTATTTCTTCTGCCTCCTCCAGAGTCCCTGGCTGGGATGACTGCCCTACTGTCTGTGTTCAGCATGGCACATGGCAGCCTCCACAGAGTTCTCCTCACCCTTTGTACATGAAAAACTCTTGATTCTTCTTTATAGTGCTTCCTGTTTGAGGGGTGTTCAGTTTGCCTTTCCAGCTAACTTCTAGTTGTTTTTCAGGGAAGTAAGGCAAGGGACCTCCCTTATCACTGTCGTGGTGTTCCAGTCTGCCCAGGCTTTTAATTCTCACAGCTGTCCTCAATCATGGTGGTTTGGAGTGAGTGTTCATGAATGTACTTTGTTGAGTGGATTTAGTTAAGGACACCTACATGGAAGTTTGGTATAATGAGCATCATCGTGTCATAAATGCAATCAATATTCAAAATATACAATTCATTTTCTTAATATTTTATATATTGTATATGTGTCCCAGAATTATTAGGTATAGCATTTATGTGTGATATATATACCATGATTTTCATTTATTTTGCTTGACTCTTTAGTTTCATAATGTATCATGGAAACTGTTAAGGTTTGCGATTAATATTTTGCTGATTGGCTGACAGTTCTACAGATTTTACAGTTCTACAGTTGCACAGGTGAGAGTGGGCATAGAGGAGGATTCATAGCTTCACTTGAGGAGAGAATAATGTAGCATTATGCACATTACAAAGAAGGAACCAAAGCTCTATCATCTGAACTAAAATGAACTCTAACATAAATGCTATACCTAATAATTCTGGGACACATATGCAATTATATAAAATATTGTCACTGTCACTGTCCTCCTGTTGTTCATCGATTTGCTCAAGCAGGCCCAGTAACGTCTCCATTGGAGACTTTGTTATTACTGTGTTTGGCATATCGAATACATCTCGGGTAGCTTGCCAGGCTCTGCTGTGCAGGCGAGATACTCTCGGTAGCTTGCTGGGCTCTCCGAGAGGGGCGGAGGAATCGAACTCAGGTCGGTCATGTTGGCTGCGTGCAAGGCAAACGCCCTACCACTGTGCTATCACTCCAGCCCATATAAAATATTAAGAAAATGAATTTTATAGTTTGAATATTGATTGCATTTATGACACAGTGATGCTCATTATACCAAACTTCCATGTAGGTGTCCTTAACTAAATCCACTGTTGTGAAATTGGATGGGGGATACATGTGAAGAAATATGCATTATCTGAACTTATTTTAATAGTATCATTCTAACACTGCCACCCCCCCCCCCCCATTTTGCACACATGCATTTGTATACCTATTTGGAATAACGGAAGCATTGCTTTTAGAAGTACACACACAGAGTCAACTGGACACCACACACTGTTCTAGAAACCAGACTGAAGCTACACAGAAACCAACATTCCTATCCTCTACAGTGGAGAACAGCAGGAAGCAAATGGAGACACAAATAATAAGTGTAGAGAATTTGAAGGGGATTTCTTCCTAAGGCAACTTGGTCTTCATAGAGTACTCTTCTGGGAGAGGGAAGGATGAAGTTACTGTTTTTAAAAACTTCTTTTGCATAATCAAACTTAAAACAGTGCCTGTTCTCCATGACTTGGAAGCTGGCCTCACATGCTGGGGGAAAAGTCAGCTGGGATAGAAAAGGGACCACTAAGCAAATGATGCGTGGAGGGCTCGCTCAGATTGGGAGATGTGTGCTGAAAGTAGACTATGGACCAAACATGATGGCCACTTAATATCTGTATTGCAAACCATAACACCCAAAAGGAGAGAGGGAGTAAAATGGAATATGCCTACCACAGGAGCAGGGAGGTGGGGGCTGGGGTGGGTGGGGGTGGCAGGAGGAATACTGGGAACATTGGTGGTGGATAATGGGCACTGGTGGAGGGATGGGTACTCGGTCATTGTATGACTGAAACGTAATCACAAAAGTTTGTAAGTCTGTAACTGTATCTCACAATGATTCATTAACATTTTTAAAAAATAAATACATAAAACAAGACGGTGCCTGTCAAAATGACAGCGAGGGCTGGGGAGGCAGGGGAGGGAACCCGGGAACATTGATGGAGGAAAGTTAATACTGGTGGTGAATTTGGTGCTGGATCATTGTATGTCTAAAACTCAACTAAGAATAACTCCAAATCATAGCGCTTCAATAAAATAATTCTGTCGGTCTGTCTGTCCTCCTGTTGTTCATCGATTTGCTAGAGCCGGTCCAGTAACGTTTCCATCGTGAGACTTGTTGTTACTGTGTTTGGCATATCAAATACGTCATGGGTAGCTTTCCAGGCTTTGCTGTGCGGGCAAGATACTCTCAGTAGCTTGCCGTGCTCTCCAAAAGGGGCGGAGAAATCGAACCCAGCTCGGCCGGGCTGGCTGTGTGCAAGGCAAACACCCTACCTATTGTGCTATTGCTCCAGCCCAATAAAATAATTAAAAATTAAAAACCAACCCACCACCTTTCCAGTTGCTACTTGAAGAATGGGCTGGAGTGATAGCACAGTGGGTAGGGCACCCTTTCATGCCGCCGACCCGGGTTCAATTCCTTCATCCCTCTCGGAGAGTCCAGCAACCTACCGAGAGTATCCCACCCGTACAGCAGAGACTGGCAAGCTCCCTGTGGTGTATTCTGTGTGGAGTGGGTCACCACAACTCTAACTCTGACACACACAATTCTCAGACTGAGAGAGGTGTCTACCCAAATAGGAAGAAGGGCGTTTATTTCTTTATTTTATTTTATTTTTTTTATTAGTGAAACACCATGAGGTATAGTTATAGACTTATATATTTTTGTGCTTGGGTTTCAGTTATACAATGATCAAGTACCCATCTGTCCACCAGTGCCCATCCTCTACCGCCATGGGTTCCAGCATCCCTCCCACCCCCCATCCCCCCCGTCCCACCCTGCCTCTGTGGCAGGGCATTCCCCCTTGTTCTCTCTCTCTTCTTCTGGGTACTGTGTTTCGCAAGAGAGGCATTGAGTGGCAATCATGTTTGGTCTATAGACTACTTTCAGCATGCTTCTCCCACCCTGGGAGGGTCCTCACAACACCCTTTATTTGGTGCTCTCTTCTCTATCTGTAAGTCAAAAACGTCCTTCTTCTTCCGGGCAGGGGGAAGCATGATTCTTTTCTCTTTTGGAGCAATTCCTTTCACTGAAAGCAACGGATGCCTCTTGTACCCTTCTATCTTCTACCCTTCTACCACACTACTTCTATGTGGTGTGTAAATTTTTTTTTTTAAAAAAATCAAAAACCAGTAAGAACAAGTCTCACGTTGGAGATGTTACTGGTGCTTGCTCAAGAAAATTGATGAAAAATGGGAGGACAATGCTACGGTGCTACTTGGAGAATGAATGAGGGTTGGGGTGAAAGTTAAACCTGGCATACCTAGGTGACTCATCATGATATTTTTCTGGGCAGGAGCTGATGGTTTTTTCGAACTGGGGTGGTGGTAGCAGACATAGAGTGCCAGTGAAGTGGGCTCTTTGCAGTTTATTTTATTTATTTATTTTTAATTTTTTTATTTTTTGGGGGGTCACACTTGGCGATGCACAGGGGTTACTCCTGGTTCTGCAGGAGTCACTCCTGGTGGTGCTCAGGGGACCATATGAGATGCTGGGAATCAAACTTGGGTCAGCTGCATGCAAGGCAAATGCCCTACCTGCAGTGCTATCTCTCCAGCTCCATGCAGTTTAGTTTCTTTTTTTTTAAATTTTTATTAGTGAAACACCATGAGGTATATTGTAGACTTACAAATTTTTGTGTTTGGGTTTTGATTATACAATGATTAAATACCCATCCCTCCACCAGTGCCCATTTTCCACCACCATGGATCCAGTATCCCTCCCACACGCATCCCCCCATCCCACCCTGCCTCTGAGGCAGGGCATTCCCTTTTATTCTCTCTATCCCTTTGGGTGTTGTGGTCTGCAAAAGAGGTATTGAGTGGCAATCATGTTTGGTCCATAGTCTACTTTCAACATGCATCTCTCATCCTGGGAAGATCCTCCAAACACCCTTTATTTGGTGCTCCTTTCTCTATCTGAGCTGCCCTTTCTCCTAGAATGCCCGGCTGGCCTCTACGCCATGGAGTAATTCTCCTGATACTGATCTTGGCTATTCTTGGGTATTAATCTCCTATTTTGTTACTTTATGTCCCCCTAGATGAATGCAGTCTCTTTATGTCTATCCCTCTCTTTCTGACTCATTTTGCTTAGCATGATACTTTCCATGTAATACCACTTGTATGTAAATTTCATGACTTCATCTTTTCTAACAGCTACACAGTATTCCATTGTGTATATGTACCAAAGTTTCTTTAACCAGTCATCTGTTCTTGGCACTCAGGTTTTTTTCCAGATTCTGGCTATTATAAAGAGTGCTGCAATGAACAAACAAGTGCAGATGTCACTTCGACTATACATTTTTGCCTCTCTGGGATATATTCCCAGGAGTGGTATTGCTAGGTCAAATGGGAGCTCAATTTCTAATTTTTTGAGGATCGTCCATACTGTTTTCCAAAAGGGCTGAACCAGTTGGCATTCCCACCAGCAGAGAAGGAGGGTCCCTTTCTCACCACATCCACGCCAACACCGGTTGCTTTTGTTCTTTTGGATGTGGGCCAGTCTCTGAGGTGTGAGAGGATATCTCGTTGTGGTTTTGATCTGCATCTCCCTGATGATTAATGATGTAGAGCATTTTCTCATGTGCCTTTTTGCCATTCGGATTTAAAGGCAGAGAAAATGGGACTTTGGGTGGGTTGTGGGTTGTCTGGAGAGGATAGGGTGGGAGTGGGGGGATGCGGGGATGGGGATGGTGAGCAAGCAGCCAGGGAGAATATGCTGGTCCCCCCACCCCCAAACAGATGGCAGTGTGGAGTTTTGGCTTATGTGGATTTCATAGGTTGGAGTAGCAGAGTTGACTGTTAGAATTGAGCATGGACTTTTGGAAGCACTCAAGTTTAAAATGCTTAGTAGTTACCTATCCTGGTGGAGAGATCACGTCAGCACTTGGGCAAATGAATGAGCTTGGAGGACATCCAAGATGATCAAACTGGAGGAGTAAGTGTAGCGGCAGCAACATGCAGTTGGCTTTCAGAGATGCAGGAAACATAGATGAAAGAAGCTAGGAGGAAGAGAGCAGATTCAAAGAAGGAAGAGACCGAAAGCCTCCTCACTTACCACTGGTAGCACATCTAAGTTTGTTGCGACTTTAGACTTTTCATGGTGTTGAATGTGGATGAGTCTGTGTACAAACGGTTAAAGGTAGGGTTTATTCATTATTGATAAACTCCATGGAGATGATTACTTGATCTCCTGAATAATTGAGGCCATGCTTCCGGGCATGTAATTCCTCTGAATGCACACAGGAAACCTGTAACCCTACAGTATCTCTATAGTTCAGTGTATTGCTTTCCTGTGATGCTTATGCATCCTCAGAAGCTTAAATATATAGTTCATCATTACTTGGAGATGTTTGGAAGTTGCCTTTTTTTTCCAGATAGTTTACAGAAATTTTGGAATTTGGAATTAAAAAAAAGTAGTGTGAAAGGCGTTGATATCAAGTATATACAAAGTACTCGTTGAACTCCACAAGAAGAAAATATTCAGCCCCATCAAAAAATGGGACGATAAAATGAACAGAAAATTTCCCAAAGAAGAAATCCAAATAGCAAAAAGGCACATGAGAAAATGCTCTACATCACTAATCATCAGGCAGATGCAGATCAAAACAACAATGAGATATCATCTCATACCACAGAGACTGGCCCACGTCCAAAAGAACAAAAGCAACCGGTGTTGGCGTGGATGTGGTGAGAAAGGGACCCTCCTTCTCTGCTGGTGGGAACGCTGACTGGTTCAACCTTTTTGGAAAACAGTATGGATGATTCTCAAAAAGTTAGAAATTGAGCTCCCATTTGACCCAGCAATACCACTCCTGGGAATATATGCCAGAGAGGCAAAAAAAAGTACAGTCGAAATGACATCTGCACTTCTGTGTTCATTGCTGCACTATTCACAATAGCCAAAATCTGGAAAAAAACCGAGTGACTGAGAACAGATGACTGGTTAAAGAAACTTTGGTACATCTACACAATGGAGTACTATGTAGCTGTTAGAAAATATGAAGTCATGAAATTTACATACTAGTGATACTACATGGGAAATATCATGCTAAGTGAAATGTGTCAGAAAAAGAGGGACAGACATATAAAGATTGCATTCATCTGGGGAATATAAAGTAACAAAATAGGAGACTACCACCCAAGAATAGCCGAGATAAGTAGGAGGTTCACTCCATGGCTTGGAGGCCAGCCACACATGCTAGGGGAAAAGGCAACTCAGATAAAGAAGGGAGCACCAAATAAAGGGTGTTGGGAGGATCCTCCCAGGATGGGAGATGCATGCTGAAAGTAGACTATAGACCAAACATGATTGCCACTCAATGCCTCTTTTGCAAACCACAGCACCCAAAAGGAGAGAGAAAACAAAAGGGAATGCTCTGCCACAGAAGCGGGGCAGTATGGGAGGTGTGGGGAAGAAGGGGGTGGGAAGGATACTGGGGTTATTGGTGGCAGAGCACTGCTGGAGGGATGGGTACCCAATCATTGTATATCTGAAATCCAAGCACAAAAATTTGTAAGTCTACAATTCTACAATTCTACCTCATGGTATTTCCTTAATAAAATTTTTAAAAAAATTTAGGGTGAAGCTTCTTTTTTCTTTATCTTTTTTCCTTTCTCTCTCTCTCTCTCTCATTTTTTGTTTTTTGCTCTTTTGGGTCACACCCGGTGGTGCTCAAGGGTTACTCCTGGCTTTGCACTCAGGAATCACTCCTGGAGGTGCTCGGGGAACCATATGGGATGCTGGGAATCGAACCTGGGTCGGCCGTGTGCAAGGCAAACACCTTATCCACTGTGCTTTTGCTCCAGCCCCAAGTGTGAAGTTTCTTGAAGGGTAGAAGAGGCATCCGTTGCTTTCAGTGAAGGAATTGCTCCAAAAGAGAAAAGAAGCATGCTTCCCCCTGTCCGGACATTTTTGTCTTACAGATAAGAAATAAAAGCCCTTCTTCCCATCTGGGTAGACACCTCTCTCAGTCTGAGAATTGTGTGTGCCAGAGTTAAAAGTTGTGGTGACCCACCCCACACAGAAATTCTCCCCACGGAATCTAGAGAGAGCTTCTGCTTAGAGTTTTTGGAGTGTCTAGACAGAGTTTATAATTGAGAAACGCCTTTCCATTATATATATAATTGGGAAAAGCCATTCCATTATAGCCTGTAGCTATAATGGAATGAAACAGAGCTGGGAGACGAGTTTATCTTTGGTTTTCTTTTTCTTTAGTATTTAAAAATACTTAAAGGACCGTGGTTTACAGAATTATTGATGGTGGTTTTTTAGGCATATAATATTTCAACAGCCTCTCACCCCCCACTGAAACCAGTGTGAGTGTTCCTGTGCCAGTGTCCACATACTCCACTGTCCCCACCCTGCCTGTCCCCTAGACAGGGCACATTGCAACGTTTGGTGATTGCATCTTAGATCTCATGTTTCCAGTGTTGTTGAGTCTGTGCCTTGTATTTTAGCTCCTCCATCCTTCCCCATAACTGAAGCTCGGACCCCCTACTTCTCTGTTTCTTTCCTTTCCGTCTTTCCCCTTCCCTCTTGCTTTCCTTCCCTCTCCTCCCTAAACTCTGGGGTCAAGGGTGATTTAGGCATCCCACCTTTGCTACATATACACACCCAGTCATTACATATACCACGGGTAAGTAAGATCATCCTGTGTTTGAGAGGCCAGTTCCTATTGGCTGGTGGGAGTTTGAGTGAGATTTAAATTACTTGCATGAGCAGACCTCACAGGGCAGGTTTGTAAATCCCTGGATTCTCAAAGAGGGACTATTCCCCACCCCCCAACCCGCCAAATTCTGGCTTTTATTTCAACTATAGTTATTCATAATTATGAACTTAAGTGATCAGATGGCTTCGTGATAATTCATTCTGTACTAATTCAGAAATTCAAAGCAGATGGTAATTTGAATTTACCCTAATTTCTAAGGCTCTTTCTTCATGAAGGTTACTTGTGGAGATAATGTTTAATCTTAAATAGGTTTTATATTACTTCCTCCCCACCCCACAAAACTCCAAGTAAGCGCAGTTTTAATCTACTGCAATTAATGGAATGAATTTCAAATTATTCTTATCTTTTCATCAAGGACAAGATAAGAGTTCTATTAGGCGGTCCTTTCATATCCTAGTTTATGGTGGGGAATACAAATAATACGTTTTAATTAAAAAGCAACCCCCTTTTAAATTTCTACTGAGGAAGAATAAAATATCATAAAAATATTTTGACAGAAGAAACTTAGCAACTTTCTTTTAAAAACTGCTAACAGCGTTAGGAGGAATCTTGCCTTTTCACTTTTTCCTTAAGTAAAGGTTTAGTTATGCATTTCTGATGAGTTGGACTCCTTCCTCATTAAGTATTTACCATTTTGCATCCATTTTCAGTTCTGACATTTTTTTTTTTCGGAACATTTGATCCACTTTCACCCATTCCTATGACATGGGAATAAGAATTCCTTTCCCTCAAGGTAAAAAAGAAAATTGTTAACAATTAAAATTATATACTGCAAATGATGATGGAAGAAGATTTAATGATAAAGCATGGGCTTGAGCCATGCTTTATGTAATTAGTACCTTTCTTATTTGTTATGAGAGGGAAAAAAGGGAATTACTTTTCTTACTGTTGTGTGAATACACAAGAGATTTTTAAATATCACCTCTCCTGCTTCTTACCCAATTGGAATGGGGTGGGGGAGGTTGCATAGAAATGGTAAACGACTTGGTTGAGAGTCACAAAAACCAGTGTGCCTTATTTTTCCTGACCAGGAGACAGAATGAAAGCAGGCTCACTCCTAGGCAGAGGATTCGGTGTGTGTATTAGAATTAGGTGTTGAAAATATTTTCAAAAGAGCAAAGAAACCCAGAACTTGGACAGAAGTGGGACCCCCATTCTTCCAGGCAGCAGTGGGTGGTACAGATGAAGGGTGAGCCCTTTGGAAACATGACACCCCCCTTTTGTCAAAGTATAAACTAACCCCTCTTGTCTTGGATACCAGTGTTGAATCTCGTTTGCTACCATTATTATATTTATTGAATAGATACATATATGTGTGTTATTTTTACTGTAGCACTGTCCTCCCTTTGTTCATCAATTTGCTCGAGCAGGCACCAGTAACGTCTCCATTGTGATACTTGTTGTTACTGCTTTTGGCATATTGAATACGCCACGGGGAGTTTGCCAGGGTCTGCTGTGCAGGTGGGATACTCTCTGTAGTTTGCTGGGCTCTCTGAGAGGGACGGAGGAATCGAACCCAGGTCAGCCTTGTACAAGGCAAACACCCTACCTGCTGTGCTATCGCTCCAGCCCATTTTTACTGTAGCTCTATAAAAAAGTGGCATACATAGAGACCATGATGAGTGTGTGTGTGTGTGTGTGTGTGTGTGTGTGTGTATGTTTGTATGTGTGTGTGTGTGTGTGTGTGTGTTTGTGTCTAATTCTTGGGCTTACTTTGCTTCTTAATTTGATTGTTCAAATTCTGAAAACCTTTGTCTTGGCCAGAGTTGGCCCACAGACACTGTCCCAACAGCAGTCTGCTTCAGAAATTAGATTTCAACGCGTAAGAAAATGCGGTCTTTCTAAATTCCCAACACTGAAGTAAGAAATCTCCAAAATCTTTGTTTTTGCTGTCAGGTGCATAATTATTTTCTGCCTACCCCTGTACCCTAGGCAAGGTCTAAAAATACCTCTACTTCCAGAAGTTGTATTTATTATAAATTTGGCACTCTTCATAACATTGCCAAATGCCAAAGACTCAAAAGCTCCGTAGTTAAGTAGTTCATAAGATAGATTCTACTGCCTCTTACCTAGAATGGCGTTAAGCTTGTGCCTATGGCGATGCAGTTTTTACATTGAGGAGATCCCTTGATAATCTCCTTTGCCCTTTATCCTGGTCCAGTGACCATCAGACAGTTTCTCCTTCTTCACCTATTTCCCTTTCCTTTGAAAATTTTCCACTTTTTTGTTTTTTAACCCCCGGTGCTGGGGATCAATTCAGATATTCATGCATCCAAGGCAAGCGCTCTGACACTGAGTCTCATCCTCACTTCCTGGGTCCTGGGATATGAATTTTCTTGTGAATTCCAGGTAACTGTGGCAAGTGGTGGTGCTATATCTTTAAATCATGTATTAATAAAACCATGAAGAAGAACTCTGCTGAGTGATGGACTTTGGTATTGAATTAAATGATATTTTATTTATTTTCAAGGAAATAATTCATTTCTTATATTTTAATATCAAAAGATTGGATCTTTCCTTTCATGCACAAAGAAAGCTAATTGGCAAAGTGGTTTCCCCGTCTCTTCATACCTTTTTAAAATAAGGGATGTGGTAGCTCATTTCCTTACCCAATTATCTAAACTGGTCTATAGCACACTTGACCTTTTGTATAAGCTTTTCTACTAAAGATGTCTGATGTAGACCACATTTTGAAAAGAGTCGTGCTATCATTCAATCAGGAGAGAGATTTCCAGAAGAACTGATTTTAAAGCTAAGCTATCAAATATGAATATTCCTCCAAAGGAAAAATGGATAAAACAATAGTATGCATTTCCCATCTTTCTTTTGAAGATTTTCCCCCTCCTAAATGAGTGAAGGACAAAAGGAATGATGAGCACTTTTTAGCATCTCTCTGGATTCTATTGTCATTGACCTTGGCAAGTTACAGAACATTCTAGTAAGAGACAGACTGCAAAAGTTCTGCTTCTCTGTCAAGGCAGATTGTTAGGTGTGACTGTTCAAGTTTGTGCTACCTATTTTATTTTATGTCATGCTTTCAACGTGCTATGTTGACTCTTTTTCTCCCTGTTTCTTTCTGTTCCCTACTCCATGATCTTTGATCATTGATAATTGATCTCTCTTCTTGGTTCTTAAAGAATGACCACATAATTATATGGGTTAATCTCAGCCCCTCTGTTTAAGCTATGTAACCTATAGAGAATTATAGTTAGTAAAATCTTGATTTTTTTCTCCCCCACTCAAAATAGGATGGAAAGTAGTTCTTTTTTCCAGTGCTATTGTTCACTTTATCATAAAACCTGACACTAAGTGTTTACTTGGAAAATAGCAGGTCATAGCATTCTACAAGAGTCACGGATTTCCTGGAGTTAAAAGGTTGCAAATTGCTAAGTATTGAGGAACTACTCACTTCTAGGAGACAATCTAAAGGGTACTTTCTTCAATTTCATTTCAGAAAAAAGATTTTGGTCGGTTGACAAATAGTTCTCTAACTTTCTGCTGAGATCAAATTCACCCTTAATCAGAATTCTGGTCAGCATGGTATTTTCAGAACCACAAGAAAATAAAATAGGATGATCCAAAGATGTGAAATAAATGCCTCTAGGGGCACACAGTACTCTTCTCCATCTTCCTTTATTTTTGAATCTTTTGTGTCTAAGAGACTTTTTTTTACCATAAAGATAAAAATTATAAGAAACAGTGAACCCCAGAGCATCCCCAAGGGTCATTCTTGAGCACGGTGCCAGAAGCATCCTCTGAGCACCGCAGAATATGACCAAGCACCCTCCTGCCACTCAAAGAAAACAAAGAAAGCACTGAAAAAAAGATTTCAAATGAAAATAAATGAGTCCTTGATATTGGACGATCAGGAACTGAAATTGCCTGATGATTAAATATGAACTCCTCCCAGCTTTTGCTTACTTCAAGTATAGGATTTTAATATGCTTGCACCAATACTTAAAAATCAGTAATTTGGGCCTAATTGTTTTTATATTTGGGTCGTCGTAAAAATAAGAAAGGGTCTTCTACCTTCTGTGACTGACAGGCCTTCATTTCTACATTCTAGCGGTGCTGTCAAAGGTTCTCAAGAGGTAGCTATGAACCACATTAAAGAATGATTATATTAAACAAAGAATGCAAAGTGTTCATGATTGAATATGCATAATGTCATAGGACTTATGCATGCTACAAAGAATGCGACAAAGAAAACAGTGGAGTCATCTTTGTATTTCCTTCCTGAAGATGCTTTGTAAAATGACTTGCTTGTAGGAATCTCTAAGAATTGCCTGTTGGATAGCCTGAAAAAAATTTTTTTTCCTTAAAACATTATGTGGAAACACTATAAGCAATTTAGCTGCTTCTACTCTTAATCTGTATTCTCATCATTTCTTTATTTTTAAATTTTCCTTTATTTGGGGGCCACACTTATCAGTGCTCATGGCTTACTCCTGGCTTTGCACTCAGGGATCACCCCTGGCAGGGCTTGAGGGACCATATGTGGTGCCTGGGGTTCGACCCTCATCAACCAAGGGCAGAGCAAGCACACTGCCCACTACAGTCTCCCCAACCCATGTTATCTCCTCATTTCAACGAGCCAGATAGTCTGCAACGATAGCTTCTAAATGCTGCTTTTTGTCTTTCTACTCTATGTTTTCTCCTTTGAGGGCTTTTGCTAATATTAAGGGAGAATTTCCTTTGTCTCAGGCACTGTTCTAGCATCTGATAAGTTACTTTTCTTGAAAATTTCACGAAGGAAGTACTTCTCTGGCTGCTGGTCACTCGCCTACTGCATGAACTTCAGACACTGAGTCCAAGGTTCACATGCTTGCATGGTGACCACACAACGGCCAGTTCTTCTTTGGGCTCTGCTGTGTTCTTCTGTGATCTCGAATGGCTGGTCTTTGGGTCTTAGTTTGTTCCTCTCTCCAAGGAATTGATATAGGAGCTGCACAACAAAATAGCGATCACTCCCATTCCACTTTGCTCTTGCCAAAGAAATGTTCTGTGATCAAGCTTCATGAATTTTGAAAGGAAGCGTTATTCTTCCTGATTATTTTTAGCGATAGAGGTTTTTATTTAACCTTTTGCTTCAGAAGAGTATTTGGCAAAGTGCTATTAAGGAGGCAAGGGGTTGGATATTGTTTTTATTTTTGAATTCTGCTGCTCTCAAAATAAGGTTGTAGTCACTGCGTGTGATTTGCACTCTTTCCATTTCAAAGCCTATATTGAGTTTTTCCTTGTGGCAAAATACATGATCAAATTTTGATAAATGTTTCATAGGTACTTGAAAAGAAAAATGCACTTATTTTACCCAGAGTACTGGGTTAAAGTCAACTCTTAATTTTCTTTTTCTCAACTCTTATATGTCTCTTTTGAGTAATTTAATAGCCTAAAGAATGAAAGCTGCATTAATAACTTGCTAATTATACATTTTTCTTTATAGACCTGAAATTTTTTACTATATAATTCACTTTCATAATATTTAGCTTATAGATAAAACACTGGAAGCTGCACCCTTTAGTACTACTGTAAGCTGCACCCTTTAGATTGTGCAGTGGGTGGGGCTCTTGCCTTGCATGCAGTCAACCCAGGTTCTATCTCCAGCACTCTATATGGTCCCCTGAGCCCTACCACAAGTATTCCCAGAATACACAGCCAAGAGTAAGCCCTAAGCACAGCTGATTGTCCCAAAATTGATCACTTGATCACTTGATATCCCGTTACTCATTAATTTGCTCGAGCGGGCGGCAGTAACGCCTTCGTTCATCCCTGTTGCATGCTAGCGTAGCCCAATGTCATCTGCTCGTTCTAGGAACATGAAGAGCCTCAAAAAGATCATTCAGGGTCTTGACGAAGAAGTCTGACCATCTCGTAGGTGGGCGTCCACGTGATCTTTTGACATCCCGTGGAATCCAGTCAGTAATGGCTCTAGTCCAGCGGTCGTCTCTAAATCTCATTACGTTTCCAGTCCATCTGATTTTTGATGCCTTGGCAAACAAGACAGCGTCCCTGATTCTTGAGCGTTGACAGAGGTCAGAACTCCGGATTCTTTCTCTCATTTGAGTGAAGCGTGATACTCCAAGCAGAGCTCTTTTGATTCCTCTTTGAGAGACCCGAATAGCGTTCTCATCCTGTTTTCGCAGGGCCCGGGTCTCTGAGGCATATGTTAATGCAGGAAGAACAGTGGAATCGAAGAGATGTGCTCTTAGCTGGAGGTTCTTCGTCCTCTTAGTTATTTCTTCCATGCTCTTGAAGGCGTTCCAAGCTGCTCTCTTCCTCTTGCGCAACTCAGGTGCCAGGTCATTTGTCATGTTGACTTCTCGACCTAGGTATACATAAATGTTGCATTCAGAGATGGTTGTTCCGTTGAGAGTGAATAGAACGTCAGGAACAAAATTAATTTTTAAAAAGAAAAAAAGATTTTTCAAGTAAAATTATTTGAAATATTGACTTAAACAGCTATTATAAAAAATACTGACCCTGTCAAACTAACTGAAGGACCATAGCTAACATGTATTGTTCTTTCTGTGTAGGAAAAGTCAAAGGTCTAAAGCACTGCTATTCCACATGGTATCATAGGCATGTATTCTTTTAGTATGTACAAGGAAATAGTTCCTTGCATTTAAATAGAATGCATTTAGGCATTGTATAAAACTGAAGTAGTTTTCCTTCACTGACCTTACTGAAATCAATAGAGCAACCAGTTTCTCATTGAGAAACGTACACACTAATACTTAGTTTACTTTCTTGTCGATAATATTAAGCACTTACTCTGCAGTGTTCTGAAAGTTGTGTCAGCTGAAGTGATGCTATTCAGATGGTGGAGTATCCCAAAAATGCCTTTGTGTATGGGCTTGCATAGATGACTATGTTCCATAGTTCATCTTCTGTCTGTGATGATGCTTATGATGTGTGTGGGCAGGACATGCACAGAAGGCATTGCTGGGCTCAATTTGGTTTTCTTCTGTAGCCATTTTATTATTTTAGTGTATTGGTTGGATGGAGCGATAGCACAGTACGTAGGGAGTTTGCCATGTACGTGGCCGACCCGGGTTCGATTCCTCTGGCCGTCTCGGAGAGCCTGCCAAGTTGCCGAGAATATCCCGCCCTCACGGCAGAGTCTGGCAAGCTCCTGGTGGCATATTCAATATGTCAAAAACAGTAACAACAAGTCTCAGGTTGGAGACGTTACTGGTGCTCGCTTAAGCAAATTGAACCAGGAAAGGACAGTGCTACAGTGCTACAGTGTATTGCATACTTGTAAACTGCTACTTTGTATTTTATGCATGCTCTGTAATTTGATTTTTTATTTCTTTTTTTAGTTATTTGGAATATATTCATATTCTAATAAACAGTTATGGGGGGGAAATAAATCACTACTATCCCAATAACTTGCTGTGTAAATAAGTGAACACACAATTAAGTTGCTGGGTTAGACTTACGTTCCCTCTAGTCTCACCCTCGGACAGACACAAAGACTGCATTATAGAGTTGTCTCTCCAAAGTTAATTTTCTGAAAATATTTCTAAAGTACGCCAGAGTTTGTTGCTAGAAGATTAATCTTTCCAGGTATCAGCATTTTGAATCAATCTTTGTTCCATTTTTTTCACAGAGATTTTTTTGTTTGAAGTATAATTATTTTGTCTTTCTGAATTCCACAAGCTTAAGATACTAGAATGCTCCAAGTCTGCGTTTGTCACAGTGTATGGTGTTGTTCCAAGTGAGAGACAAGGTCATATCTGTATCAAAACTTCCTCCCTTCTGTGTCCACAGCATGCTTTTTCATTTATTTTTTTATTTCTTCTATCATCATTTCTCTTGTGTGTATTAAAATCTCTGTTAGGACATACCAGCTATTCAAAGAGCTGAATATGCCTCATTCCAGAAACCAGGGACTGTGCCTTCTTGCTCAGCTTGTCAAGGTAGGGTTGCTCTCCCTGGATAGTCCTGTCAAGTGATGAGGCATCTCTTTGAAAGCTTGTTTAATTTCATTTTCAAAAGATCATAAAAATCTTTTGGCATGTCCTCTCAAATATTTCACTGTGTTTTTCCCTACGTTGAATGTGACATGAAATATTAATAATAGTTGATATTTTTTTTAAATTTAAAATTGTCAAACTTTTTTTGGAAAAGTTTTCTTACCAGCACTTTGATAGAAAGTTGACTATGGCAATCGTAATTACTTCGACTCCTAGCAGTTTTTAGTTTAAAATTATTTATAATAATTTTAAATAAATAATGTAACAGATTTGGATTTAATTTTGTATTTAATGGATTTGGATTGACACATCTACCTTACTGGTAAAGACTATCTGAAATATTGTATCAGACTGAGTTATGAATATAACTTGGTAAGGAGATACTGAGAAGATAAGACATGAGTGAATCTCCAAATCCTTGTACTTCATTTAGAACATTTATCTTAGAGAGTCTCCATTTTGTATTTCAAAGAACTGATCACAGTCAATCACAACCATCCTGTTATTCGTCGATTGCCTCGAGCAGGCCCCAGTAATGTCTCCTTCATCCTAGCCCTGAGATTTTTTTTTAAAAGTGCCATATTCAAGGCTCTTTCAGAGTTAGGAGAATGAGACCCTTCATTGTTACTGATATTTGGCATATTGGGTATGACACGGGGAGTTTGCCAGACTCTGCCATGTGGGCGGGTTACATTCGGTAGCCTGCCAGTTTGTCCAAAGTAGGAATGAGATGATAAGATGTCGCGCGGCCTTCCGGGAGCTGAGTGTGATAATCTCTGGATTCTGATCGTTGTTGGGGTTACACGGCAGTTGGTGGGTGTAACTGTCTAGCTACTGGCAGGTCCAGTCCCAAACCGTGCAGGCTTGGAGATCTCAGCCCCGGGTCCCACACACCTGGGTTCCTCTGCCACTTCTTTTATGTGTGAGGCTCATCCAAGTGTGTGCAGAGTGGTCCCAGCATGGCCTTGGCTGGGGCCCGGAGGTATTCAGCTGTTGGGCTCTGGTTAGGACAGTCAGGCACAGGGTAGGAGAACTGAATGAGTTTTAATTAATTTTTATAGTATTTTTCCTACAGTTGACACATATTTATGGTGTTTTGCTTTCAACATTGAAAACAACTTCCAGTTGGAAGAATAATAGTTCTTGAAAGTAACTGTGAACATTTTATGTTCTATCAAATTCAGCTAACAATCATTTCTTAGAGGTTAGTTGAAGTCACAGAATGAAATTTTTCTACTGTGTCTCTCTCTCTCTCCCATTTGATTGCAATACAGTGAACGTATAACATCATATTAAAGTACACAGTAGTGATTGAATATGTATATATTTATTGCAAAATGAATACTACTCTGTGTAATAATGACGACCTTTCAGAGTTTTAGTTTTTTTTTCATGTGATGAGAAATTTTAAAATCTACCCAGAAACGTATGGCCACACGACACAGTGTTCTTAACTATAATCTCTGTGCTCTATATCATACTCTAACCCTACCTGACAACTGCCAGTCTGTTATGTTTCTATGAGCCCTTTATATTTTTTAAAGATTCCATGTTACTGTAATCATGCAATATTTATCTTTTTCTGGCTAATTTCACTTAAAAAATTAATTAACTTGTTTTACTCAACCTTAGCTACCGTCTTTTTGGGGTTTGCTCGAGAAGGAAGGTTTTGCTAATTATGACCAGTATGGCCCCGTTAAAATTTTACACTCATGAATTATTAAAAGCTGCCATGTTGGATATTACAAAGTCATTCCACACTCTCCTCCGTCCTGCCCTTATTGGTGCAGAATCTGATTTGTGTTCTTTTCTTTGAGGAAGCATGTTTTGCCTTCAAAATTCTTGTAGACA
Organism: Sorex fumeus; assembly: GCF_029834395.1. Classification (NCBI taxonomy): domain Eukaryota; kingdom Metazoa; phylum Chordata; class Mammalia; order Eulipotyphla; family Soricidae; genus Sorex; species Sorex fumeus. The sequence goes on along the minus strand of NW_026606154.1, from coordinate 3,304,511 downwards.
TAGCTAATAATTTTTCTTGATCAAGTATGCACAAGGTTGACTCAAGGTTGTGATCTAGTGCTGATGAATTTTTTTTCCATAAGGACCACATTTGCTTATGGAAAGAGGATAATTATATTTAGGCCAATATAATAGCTCAGATGCAATTTTAATGAAAAGGAACTGTGTCCCAATTTATTTTCCCCTGACTCAGGGAACTGAACTATGGAATGAGCTTGAAGATACACGTTTTAGATTTTTTTAAAATTTTTATTTCCTTTTAATCATCATGAACTAGAGCATTACAAAGTGTTCATTATTGGTTTTCAGTCATACAATGTTCCAACACCCATCCCGCTACTAATGTACATTTCCCAGAACCATTGTCTACAGTTTCCCCCATCTCAACTCTTCCCCCTGCCCCGAAGACTGACTCTATGGCAGAAACCTCTTTCTTTTTCTGTCTCTGTCTCTGTCTCTCTCTCTTCCCCCCTCTCATTTTGGACATTATGATTTTCAATACAGATACTGAAAGATTATTGTGTAGAATATATGTGTATTTTTGTCTTTCTCTTCTTTCTTTCTCTCTCCTTTCCCCACTCTCAATAAATATATGTGTGTATGTGTGTGCAGTGTACTTCTCTATATAACTATGCATACGTTTATATATCTATAAATTTATCTATGTCTATCCAGATATATATCAGGACTCACTCCTGGCTCTGTGCTCGGGATCACTTCTGGCAATGCTCAGGGCACCATAGGGGATGTCGGGGATCAAACCCTAGTCAGTTACGTGAAAGGTAGATGCCCTATGCACTGTACTATTGATCAGGCCTCCAAATGAAAATATTTTCATCTGCCTTGTTTTTTTTTTCATTTTAATATGTAACCCACAGAATCATGCGGTAGAGCAAATGCTCAATAAATGTGGCAGCTAGTATTCATATTTTCTTGATATTCTGCTGCACGCCTCCCTCAGTCATGGAGCATAATATTTAAATCCTCTTCTCAATTTCCTCCTCAGTGTGTGGGCAGGGAGCAGTTTCATCTCAGGGTATTCAAAACTGCTCTTACTTTGGGTGATGATTGAAGCAAAGATTTGTTCTTTGTACAGTGGAATTAAATTGTCATAAATTCTTTTGTCCCTCTTTTAATATTACCCCAGATCGAGAGGTTAGAATAAGGTTTCGGGGGGGGGGGCGGGTGGAGATGCGTTTGTTTTGTTCTCAACAAAGCTGGATATTCAAGTATTTGCACTTTTCCCAGTCAGTTCTGCTCTTGGATTTGGAGGGGCCGTCTTTGCCCTCAACTTCCCCAGACTTGACCTTTTCCCAGGGTTCCTTAGGAATCACCTGCTAGTGTTCTCTTCTATGGATGGAAGAAAATCAGAGTGGTCAAGGAGGCCTGAGGGATACTTCAACTGGTGAGGCATTTGCCTTGCATGCAGCTGACTCAGGCTTGACTAACCAGCACAACCCTGAGTTCAAAGCCGGGAGTAAGCCCTGAGCATTGCTGGATGTGGCGTTCAAACAAACCAGAGGGGTGACAGAGATGCATTGATCGTCAGGAGCCTGTCTGGCAAAGCCCTTTGCCCTCACGCCCATAGCAGGGAGGGATTTCATGCCTTATGGAGATACTGATTAATTCAAAACCCCACAGACCTCAATTTTCAGTTTCCTCCCCTGAATTGTAAAATATTAGATGTACCGATGGACCATCTATAAAATTGTTAGATCAGAAGACCTCACCAATAGTGCCTGAGCCAATGTTTCAGAAAGAAATAGGCAGAGGTTTTAGATAATCTCTTAAAATTTATAATAGATGCTACAAAAATGAGTTCCAGTTTTTAAGGATTTGTTGTGGCTGATATCTGAATACTGGGTAATACCTTAAATGCATAGCCATGGTTGCCTGGCTAATGCGCCTTTGGGACAGAACAAACAGAAATCAGCAGCACCAAGCTCTCTAAATTTGAGCCATTAAAGACCAGGAAAAATTGAATGGGAAGGCACAGTTCTCTCTGTTTGCTTGTTGAGATAGAAGCCAGAAATGCCTGTTGAATTATATAATCAGTTGGCATAAACCAGAGTCATCCTTCAATCTGTACTATGCAAAATCTAGACAGAGCTAAAGCGTATTCACCCTGCCCTCCCCTTCCACAACAAAAAAGTTTAGCTTCACAATATTCATTTTCTAGTAAGGTTCATATCATAGCTACATCATACATTGAAATTTTTTTAATACACTGAGATCTTACAAGTATCATGGCACCTTTTTTCTAGATATTTCTGTCTTAAATAGGTCACTAACTTTTTCCTTTAGCTCTCCCTACTCACACACACACACACACACACACACACACACACAGAGAGAGAGAGAGAGAGAGAGAGAGAGAGAGAGAGAGTTTTGAAAGGCTTTCATACAATTTATTTTTGGAAAAATATTCAAACACAGTATGCCTTTTCTTTATGGAAAAGTGCTATTTTAAATTCAATCAATAAGAACTAAATAGTCCTTAAATTATTGACCAGAGAGTTATTAACTACATTTAATGGCTCAAGGCATCATAGATTTCAGAAAGAGACATTTTTTAAGCTGTTATTTAGTGCTCATAGCTCACATAATCTCATATCTGTTTTGAAAAATTTTGGTTAAGGTAACAATTTTATTCTGTGTAGGAGGAAATTTGCTGTGGTTCACTTATAATGGATCGAGAAACATCTGCAATATGGTACAGTGAGATTAGTAAACCTGTAATTTGGGACTGAAAATATCGATTGCATTTTTTCTCCTCTTGCACTTTCTCCTTTCCTTTTCTCAATAGTTTCTTGCTCATTATATTTAATTTCGGCAAGGTTACAGGCACGGAAGGGTGGAGTAAGCTGCTCTCTCCAGAGCCAACATTCTAGGGTGAACTCATTTTATCTCCACTGCAATTATTTGTGTTTAAATAATATTTTGTCCTCTGGAAAGATTTCAAATTCATGCAAAGATAATTAGGAGTTATGCATTTTCTGTTTTCTCCTTAAACTTTACCATTCAGAGGTTTAGACCAAATCTTTTTTTTTTTAAATTGCTCTGGGCTAGAATACAGCTTTTAAATGTAGTCAAACCACCCAGAGACAATATTTTAAAGCTCTTTTAGCTCAGACTAGCAAAACATAAATGAGATGAGATGTATGGCTCTATATGATTAGGAATGTGCCTAATTAAAAGTAGAAGAACAGAACAGGGGGAAGGGAATAGAGTTACAAAAATGGTTAAGTAAAGCTATCCGTGCAAAAATAAAATGTGCTTTGGCTAAGAATCCAGGGGATTGAAAATTAGAGTCTTGCACTAGTGAATTTTTCCCTCATGGTCCAGTTTTGTCATAAGTAAAAGTCTAGCTTAGGGGATTTTGTTGGTTATTTCTAGCTTCATGTCTGTAATGGGGAACTGTAACCATTGTTGGAAGAAACAGGTACCGCTGGGGTCTTGCTGTTGTTTGTTTTAAAACGAATGTTGATGAATAAAGTCATTTTTCAAGATCAAGTGGCACAGCCTGTTCAATCTTTCATTATTGTGTTGTTTATGGGCCATGCCCGTGGTGCTCAGGGCTTTCTTTCAGCGTTGAGCTTGAGATCACTGCCGGCAGATCTCTGGACACCATACACAGTGCTGAGGATCCAATAGAAGCACTCCACATGCAAGGCAAATCCCTATCCACCGGACTGTTGCTTTGGCCACCAATTACATTTTAATACATAATTTTATAATAGTATAAGGGAGGATATGGGTATGTTATTGAATACAGACTAAACTCTATGACGGTGACTCTCCAAGGTTCTTTCTGGGCTGCCCTGTTCCAAGCGATTACTCTGATGCCCACAGAATGCTCAGTTGGCCAGATCCTGCGCCACAGCATGAGGGGATCAGTTCTTTTCTAGCAGGAGATCCCCCAGCATTCAAGTACCACAGCCAGTACCAGTGTGTGTCTGCTGCTGGTCAGTGCCACCAAGTGTGCGACTCCTACTCATTTCCGGCACCACCGCTACCACCACCAGGGACAGAAAGTGGGGAAAGTCACTCTAAATACTAAGGCATACTTTTTTCGTGTTTGAAGTTTGATGCAGTCATTAAAAAATATATAGGAGATTCAATTGCTGACATCTTAGTATACACCTAATCAGCTCTAAGCTCCCCGTGACGTATTCGATATGCCAAACACAGTAACAACAAAGTCTCCAATGGAGACGTTACTGGGCCCGCTCGAGCAAATCAACGAACAACGGGAGGGCCTGTACCTTTTACCTTTTAATCAGCTCTGTGTCATTGTATCACTGTTGTCCTGTTGTTCATCGATTTGCTCAAGTGGGTACCAGTAATGTCTCCATTCGTCCCAGCCCTGAGATTTTAGCAGCATCTCCATACTCATCCTTCTCAATGCTGCCGTATTGGAGGCTCTTTCAAGATCAGGGGAATGAGGCCTGTTATTGTTACTGTTTTTGGCATATCGAATTGACCTAATCATAGGACAAGGAAAAAGAATGGCTTCCACAAAACCTCACCACCAGTTTACCAAAGCCCCAAAGCCCCCTTTACAACAGTTAATGTGTCATGCCCAGCTACCAAGAAAAAAAACAAAACTTGTAAGGCATTCTAAGAGGTTAGAAGCACAATTTGAGGAGACAGAGAAAGCATCCAATCCAGCCATGGAGGGTGGTTGGAGTTATTGGGCTGGAAATTTAAAGTAAGTTTGATTAATGTGCAGGCCTCTCACGGGTAAAGCAGACAGCAGGCAGGATGGATGGGCAACAGAGCAGAGAGATGGAATCCCAAGAAAGAACCCAAGAGATAGACTAGACACCTGAGTGGACACAGTGGTGGTAGAGAAGTTTAAAACACTGTGAGAGTAATGATACGAGGATATGAAGTGATCCCAGGATGATGGAAAAATGGCAAAGTTCTTGCCCAAGGTAGGGTTGACCTTTGGTGTCTAAAAGGATGAAACACAAATTCTAACTGCAAAATGCAATCAAACAAGACATGCCAGTGGTTTGAATGAAGCACAGTAGCACTGTTCTCCCATTGTTCATCGAGTTTCTCAAGTGGGCCCAGTAACGTCTCCATTGTGACTTGTTGTTACTGTATTTGGCATATCAAATATGTAATGGGTAGCTTGCCAGGCTTTGCCGTGCGGGTGAGATCCTCTTGGTATCTTGCCGGGCTCTCCGAGAGGGGCGGAGGAATCAAACCTGAGGACAAAATATTATTTAAACACAAATAATTAGAGTGGAGATAAAATGATTTCACCCTGGAATGCTGACTCCGGGTCAGCTGGGTCGGCCACATGCAATGCAAATGCCCTACCAATGTGCAGTAATAAGCAAATATTTTTTCAATGTTTTTATTTTCAAATCTGTTTAATCTCACAAATTCCCCAAGTAAACAAAAAGTCTTTGGGATTGTTCAGTGATTTTCTTTTCTTTTCGGGTCATACCCAGTGATGCACAGGGGTTACTCCTGGCTCTGCACTCAGGAATTACTTCTGGCAGTGCTCGGGGGACTATCGGGGATGCTGGGAATCGAATCTGGGTTGGCTGCATGCAAGGCAAATGCCCTACCGCTATATTATCACTCCAGCCCTTGTTCAGTGATTTTTAAGGGTGTTAAAGGGATTGTGAGACCACACACACACACACACACACACACACACACACAGAGAGAGAGAGAGAGAGAGAGAGAGCTATGCTCTGTGAGCTCCTGAAAATTGATAGTAGCACACTTGCTTTGCATTTTTCCTTTCTGGAGATGCCCTTTGTGCAATAAAAAATTATCTATATATGTGCTCCTAAGACAGAGTATGAGAAAGAACCAAAAGCCAGGCCTTGGCTAGTTAGAAGAGCACAGGTCCATGGTGGTGTGGGTTGTGACTCTTGGGGCATGGAATCTCAGGAGCTTCCTTTGGTTCTCTGGGTCTCCTCTTGCTTTAAACATCATAAATACCCCTGGTGGCTTTTAATGAAGTTATAAAACTGTCTGCCCTCCCGTTGTTCATCGATTTGCTCAAGCGGGCCCAGTAACGTTTCCATTGTGAGACTTCTTGTTACTGTGTTTGTCATATTGAATACTCTCGGTAGCTTGCCAGGCTCTTTTAGAGGGGCGGAGGAATCGAACCTGGCTCGGCCAGGCTGCCTGTGCGCAAGGCAAACGCCCTACCACTGTGCTATCTCTCCAGTCCCAATGAAGTTATGTATAGTGAAAATGGTGAGTCCAAAGGGGCCCCTTGGGAGGAAAGAATCGTTTTCCTTTTGGGTTCCTCCACAATTCAAAGGGTGTTTGAGGAGGCTTTCCAGATAGCTTGTGAGCCAGTGATTGTGTTTGCAAAGGTTAGCTTAGCTTCTGAAATAAAACTAAACCTAACATAAGAGGTAAAGTCAGCCAGTGGAGATGGGTGGTGTTGCACTGTGTAAATGAAGCATCCTGCATGCATTATTCTGACTGATGACATGGGAAATACACTTAGGCTCGACCCTATTGTTATGTACCTAATTAGACCCTGGAGCTGAGTGGAAGGTAGAAGACTTTCTGGTGGCTCTGAGTAGCCAGGGAAGCAGAGATGAGTAGGGATCTGTGGCTGTACACACCCGACTTTCCCTCCAGCACAGAAGGGCTGTTTGGGAGTGCAACGTAAATTACAAGCATGTCCCGGCTGCAGCCAAGCCCTTATTTGTTCGTTTTGCTCTTTCCCTCTTGTTTGTGCAGACTACTTTATGAGATGCTAAATTCAGCTGCACTGGCTGTTCCCTCATGGAGCTAGACCAGTCCCTCACAAATGTTCCTGGTGTAGTCAGGGAAGGGAAAAAAGCCAGCAGGCAAAGTACACGGAGCAAAGGCTTCTGATGGGCATCCCAGGAGCTAGGATTCGTGGGGAGATGGCAAGTAACCCAGAGTCTCTGTCCCTCCCTTGCAGCGTCTTTGTAGTGAAGGGGCATCCGTGACCCAGCAGAGTGTCAGCAGGCGTGGAATGTTTCGAATGAATTCTAAAAGCTGTACATCACATGGAAAGACAGAGCACTGGCCAGGGAGCCTGGGTTTAAAGAAAGACGGGAACCACACATTGAAACAAGCCGTACTGAAAATGATGAAATGTGGGTATGTTGAAAACGCTCAGGATAATGCGATAGTCTGTTATCACTGTGCATACTTATTGGATGTTGGTATTTGCTTTACAGTCTCCAAACACATCCTCCTCTCCAAACACGCATTTCAGTGCTTTTATAAAGACAGGCTCATCGAGGGATAGGTCGATCCCTTGGCCCCAGCCTACCACTGCTCTACTGGCACATTCCCTATACGTGTGAGGTTCTCATCGAGTAGATTCCAGTTATGCAAGCAGAGCAGAGAGTCGTTTGGGAGAGAGAGGATTGGGCAGAGCCAGCAGTGCTCGGCATTTAATTCTGACTCTGTCTTTCAGGGGTCACTCCCAGTAGTGCTGGGTGGGAGAACAAGCAGTGCTTGGGATCAAACCAGGCCTCCTGCATGTCAAGTATTCATTCACTGAACTCTCTTTTTTTCTTTTTGGGTCACACCCAGCGATGCTCAGGGGTTACTCCTGGCTCTGAATTGAGGAATTGCTCCTGGCAGTGCTCGGAGCACTATATGGGATGCTGGGAATTGAACCCGGGTCGGCCGCATGCAAGGCAAACGCCCTACCGGCTGTGCTATCGCTCCAGCCCCATTCCCTGAACTCTTCGAAGGATCTCTCCCACTCATTCTAAACCTCTCTTCCCCATGCTTCCCATATCCAATTCCACCTGCAAATTCTGGTGATTTCTTGGTCAAAACATCTCGACTAGGGGAGTTATTTTCAGCTAAGCCTTAACAGGGTGGCAGGAGTCTGGCACCCATCCACACACCAGTCTATGGACTGGCTATTCTAACCAAGGCAGTAGGTAGGTGGTTTTCAGGCTTCCTGCTCCTGTGGATCAGAACTGGTTTGTGGACTGGGTAGCGGAAGGTGCCTGGCACAGAGGGGAGTAGAACTGGCCTTCATTTTTTTCCCAGATCACTTTTAAAAATTTTTTTCATTGACTCACCATGAGATACAAAATTGTTCACGAGTGAGTTTCAGGTGTAGATGTTGGAGCATCTATTTCTTCTTCACCATCGTCCACTTCCTTCCCCCAGTATCCCAAGTTTCCCTCCTGTCCATCTGCCTGCCTCGATGGCAGATACTTCCCCCTTTTATTTTTTTTTCCTTTCTGGCCTTGAGGTTTGCAAAACTGTAACTGCACATGGATATGAGACACATCACTTCACCTCCTTTGTCCACTCAGTTCTCATCCAGAGGGACAAGTTCCCACTGCCCTTGTCATAGTGGTCCCTTCTTTGAGCTAACCACCCTCCTCTGAGTGTGGCAAAATTTCCACTAATGATCAGTCCTCCTGTCCCTCGTTCCTACTGTCTTTGGGTGGCATTCTCCTACTTTATATTTTCCTATCTCACAAGTGGCCTATATTTATTTATTTATTTATTTTTATTCTGATGAATCACCATGAGATATAGTTACAGACTTACAAGCTTTCACAATTGCGTTTCAGTCAAACAATATTCTAGTCCCCAGTGCCTATTCTCCACTACCAATGTTCCCAGCAAACCTCCAGCCATCCCCGCCCTTTCCCACCCCCTGCCTCCCTGGCAGGCACATTCCCTCTTACTCTCCCTCTCCTTTATGGTGTTATGGTTTGCAATATAGGTACTAAGCAACCATCGATGACTGGTTAAAGAAACTTTGGTACATCTACACAATGGAATACTATACAGCTATTAGAAAGTTGAAAACAAGTAGCCTTTAGAGCGGGTTTCCTTCCTTGTTCTCACATTGGCTGGGAGGAGATGGCACCAGAGAGAACGAACAGCGATGCAGCCCAAATTATCCCTGAGGTCTTTGTCATCAAATTCTTCACTAGGCTTCCTGCTGTACTAGGGAATTCAGAAATCTGCCTCCTATGAGGGGGCTTTGTGGGAAGTGTTTGATTCCTCTGTCTGGGACTCTAGTTACACTGCCCCTTGGGCTGGGTGGGGTTCATATTCACCCCCAGATGCTGCCACGATCTCAGGGAGCAGTTCACATGGGGTGGTGGGAGGAGTCCTAATTAGCCTTTGGCCCTGAATGAGTTTGTGAGTTGTAAATCTGCTTGTTATCATGAATGATAGAGCCAGTGCTGACAATTCACCACTTTTGCACGAAGACCTCATCATTTATGAGAAGGCCTTGCCCCAGAAATGGAAATGATAATAATTAGGTTTAATCTTTCTGTGGCATATGTATTTTCTCCGGGAAACAGATGTCTAAACGGGTGCTAATTACTAAGAGTCAGAAGTTTGCTGCCCAGACAGACCGGAAAGATGGGAGGCTCACCCCTGGACCACTCAGCTCCCACATGGCCAGGGGCCATTAGCTGAGACAAAACTCCCCAGAGACACCGGCCAGCTCTTGGGGCATGGGGACAGGAGAATGGCGCCAGGAAGGAGCCTTACAGCCTTGTTTCTGCCGGAAGCAATGGATGTTTTACGAAGGATCATTTCACAGCCAAGCGTCTCTAGCAGTTTTGCTTTCATACCGTTTAATAATGTGGCCATCAGCAGAGCAGGGGTCATGTGGAGCGGGAAGGAGTATCAAGGGCCCTGTCTTTGATAGGACCTGAGCTGTGTAGTCAGGCAGGAGCTGGCCTGGAAGTCAAGAGCTAATCAAATCACAAACCGAAACATGGGGCTGGAGAGAGAAAGAGAGGGAGAGAGAAAGAGAAAGAGAGAGAGAAAGACAGACACAGACAGAGATATACAGAGAGAGAAGGAGAGAGAGGGAGAAAGAGAGACAGACAGACAGAAAGGGAAGGAGAGAGAGGAAAAGAGAGAGATAGAGAGAAGGAAAGAGAAAGAGACAGAGAGACAGAGAAAAATAGAAAGAGAGAGAGGTATACAAACAGACAGAGACAGCGAGACGGAGAGAGAGAGAAGGGGAGAGAGACAGAGACAGAGAGACAGAGAAGGAGAGAACAAAGAGAAAGACAGAGACAGAGAGACATAGCGAGGAGAGAGAGATAGAGAGATAGAGACAGAGAGAAGGAGAGAGAGACAGACACAGACAGACACAGACAGAGACAGACAGAGAGAGAAGGAGAGAGGGAGAAAGAGAGACAGACAGAGAGGGAAGGAGAGAGAGAAAAAGAGAGAGATAGAGAAGGACAGAGAAACAGAGAGAGAAAGATAGAAAGAGAGAGAGGTATGCAGATAGAGAGAGACAGAGAGACAGACAAAGACAGAGAGAGAAGGGGAGAGAGACAGAGAGACAGAGAGAGGAGAGAGAGAAAAAAGAGAAAGAGACAGAGAGAGAGACATAGAGAGGAGAGAGAGACAGAGAGACATAGAGAGGAGAGAGAGACAGAGAGATAGAGACAGAGAGAAGGAGAGAGAGACAGAGAGAAGGAGAGAGAGAGAGAGAGAGAGAGAGAGAGAGAGAGAGAGAGAAGAGCCGCTTGAGCACTTGCCTTGCATGTGACCTATCTGGCTCCAGTTCCCACATGGTTCCTTGAGTTTACCACTGGGTGTGACCCCAAAACCAAACCAAACAATCAAAACACAGCAATGTCCTCTTCCCCAGTCTAGATCAAACTCATCTCTATACAATCCGCTTGAATTACAGTAGCATGACAAGCATTCATTAATACTTAATAAAACTTTTAATTAAAACCATCCTGTTACCAAGGTGAAAAGATCTCATCGGCGGTCTCTGTGGCTGATGATGGTGTGGCTGGATTTCAATATAATCATGTGGTTAAATGAGAACCGAGGTGGTCTCTCGAGGCAACCCGTCTAAATTAATTTGATGTGAACACTCCTCCTTTCAGAGTGGGACTTCAGGAAAGTGTGAGAGACTGTTATATACCAGGCAATGCTTTCCCTGAATGAGGACAGGGGCCTCGAGCCCCCCAGGCCGTCAGCCCAGATACATCCCTTGCCTCACCTCCCCCATCACTCCCCACAAAACATTTCCACCTAGCTCTATTGTTCTCTTTTATAATTGTTTTTGCTGTTGTATTAGTTTGGGGACCACATCTGGCAGTGCTCAGCACTTAATACTGGCTCTGTGCTCAGGAATAACTCCTGATGGTCTCCAGGGGTGCTGGGGGTTGAAGCCGGGTTAGTCACATGCACGGCCAAAGTGCCTTACTTGTTACAGCATCTCCCTCTATCCCCCATAAAAAAACCGTTTTCCAATATTATCATCACTTCCTGAAATGGACACAGTAACATCTGCCTTTTCATTACATTCCAGTCTTCCCTGTTTTCGTCCAGGTCAGTGTGGATGCCAGTGGCCTTAGATTCAGTTCTCCTGACCCCTGTTATAATCTGTGTGGCCTGGGGCAAGCAACTCTTGGATTCAGTGTTCCTATTTGAAGCCAATCAAGTTATTAGTATAAATACCCCATAGATTTTTGTGAACATTAAATAATGTGATATTCATAAAGCACTTAGGGAAAGTGCCTGGTCCACACTTAGTCATGGGCGGGGGGTGCTATTATTTTTCACAGTCTCAGGCAGAAACAAATCAAGGTACAAAATAATATGGATTGTGGGTGTATTAAATTTCTAGGTTTAATGGCATAAATAAGCCCTTTATTAATTTGAGTCATCACAACAACCCTACATTGGACATTGGTCCTATTTTTAGATAAAAACCGTGGGACCCAGGATAATTATACCCCCCTCTCTCTCACCGCTTCACAAGCAGCCACTAATGTGGCTTTCATAATTCAGATTCTTGAAGCCTTTAAACCTCATGTTTTTACCTCTCCGTCGCTCTTCCTTCCAGGGGCCTCATCATGAGCCTTGGGAAGCTGGTTTTATCTCACAGTGAAAAATCATCTTTGGGGCCAGAGCGATAGCACAGCGGGTAGGATGTTTGCCCTGTAAGCAGCCGACCGGGGTTCAATCCCTGGCATCCCATATGGTCCCCCAAGCACCGCCAGGAGTAATTCCTGAGTGCAGATTCAGGAGGAACCCCTGAGCATCGCCATGGGCTAAGCCATGCTACCCCCAGATGTGGAGGATCGTCTGGCGGGTTCCCGGATTCAGAGCAGGGCCAGTCAGTTGGCACCCGAGCAACGCTTGGCCTGAGGGGTGGCAGGAGAAGGGTGGAATTGCAAGGTCGGACACCTCTGCTTCCTGACTCCAGCTGCCTTTTGGCGCTGGCACTCGCCGTTGCTCTCTCATAAAGATCACCCAGCCGAATGACACCATCTGGTAAATGTCAGTGGCAGAAGCTGATGGAGTCCAGCCACACTCTTCTCCCTGTGCTGCTCGTGACTCAGAGACGGACAGGCGGGGCCTGCGCTTCTGGTCCAGGGAATGTGCTCCCCGCCCCTAGGGGCCCTTCCCGCGCTACATGCCCAATAGAGAACGCTCCTCCTTCAGTTCCCGGCATCCCCACGTGTGCTGTCGTGTATGATGTTGTACTCATACTAGTTCCAGCCAGAAGTTCTTGAAGTCAAACCAGTTTCTCCCACTTACGTCCCTCTCTGACCCAGATCAGTTCACGAATTTTCCATTAGGCATATACTGAATTGGTGCCCCGAGAATTATTCACTTCTTTTCTTATTGCCAGCCTCCTCTTAAAAATTCAGCCTACTATCATTTATTACTTATGTTTTTTTTAATTAAAAATGTGCTACATTGATAGTCAAGAAAAGGAACACAAGCCACCTGTAATTCTTAACTAAATTATTTTTATTTGCTTATGGGTCTTCTCCATATTCATACTTATTTGTTGATTATGTGTAATTCATTTCATATCTTACTGTATATGTTTTCAGTTTTATAGTGTAATAATTATTTTGTTAATAGACTATTTTGGCTAACACGATGCTAAATGCAATAACAGAGCATAACTCTTTAGCTTGTTCAGTATGTGGAAATGTGTTTTCAAAAAGTGGCAACTTTAATAACTACTCATATTAATAAATGATAGGCTGAATTTTTAAGAGGAGACTGAAAATAAGAAAAGAAATGAATAATTCTTGTGGTATCAATTCAGTATATACCTCATGGAAAATAAGTTCACAGGACTGTGGACTATGTGTGAACTCAACACATTATTGGAACCAAAGCCAGAATTATGTCTTGTTGCTGAGTGTACCAAGCATTGATGGTCACTGTCACTGTCACTGTCACTGTCCTCCAGCTGTTCATCGATTTGCTCGAGCGGGCCCAGTATTTTTTTAATTGTGCATTGATGTTGCATTGTCTAAATATTATCTTTGAACACACAGTATCTCAGAAAAGTATATCCAAAGGTGAAAAGTGAAGTTTGATTGGCTTGTTCAGAGCTTGCTGACAAACAGTGCTTCATTCTCCAGTCAAACCAGGGTCTGTCTTCTAAGCATGGTCCTGGCTTCCTGAGAATTTCAAAATGGCTTGCTGGGGTGAGGGTAAAGGGATGAAGAGATATCGCTATATTCTGGTCTACCTTCCACAATTGTACCCTTTTTTTTGGGAGGAGAGGAGGAGGACAGGAGGAGGGTTGCTTGGATATCACCTGATGGTGTTCAGAACTTCCTCCTGACTCTCTCTCAGGCATAGCTCCTGGTGGTGTTCAGAGAACCATGAATAATGCTGGAGGGGCTGGAGTGATAGTACAGTGGGTAGGGCGTTTGCCTTGCACGTGGCCGACCCAGGTTTGATTCCCAGAATCCCATATGGTCCCCTGAGCAATGCCAGGAGTAATTCCTGAGTGCAGAGCCAGGAGTAACCCCTGTGCATTGCCGGGTGTGACCCAAAAAGAAAAATAAATAAATAAATAAATAAATAAAATGATGCTGGAACCCATTTCTGTGTCTTGTTCTCCTTATGAAATTACATCCACTGAAACAAATTATACCAGATTTTATTTGAAGATAGAAAACGTAAATAAAATGTAAAGGAGGGTTTTTAAATGCTGGCCTGCATATGCTTTAATATAGTTCCATAGTTCATTTTACCATAGGATATTTTTATAAGACTGCACAAATGACAAATTACTCTGGTTTAATATTAATTTTGTCTCTTGACCCAGTAAAATATCTAATAGATTATATAAATCACAGTCGGTACAGAAACAACTTTTTTAAACTGCCTCAGGTCAATGTACATGACTGTTGGGGCTCTAATCACGATGCCAGAGCAAGGCCATAAACAAGTATCGATTATTAGTGATTCGGGCATCAGTAGTGGCCATACTAAAGGGTATTACCTCATTGTAATAACCAACAAATACATGTTGGAGCAAACGATGTCAAATAAATGGGCCATTTTCTTTTTAATGATACATTTATCTTCACATCACATCCTATTCAAGCACACTCTATTTTAAAAGCTCAGCACAATTGTTAGTCTAGTTTATAACATATGTCTCCTGAAATAGAGACACAATTTCACCCCTACCCACCCCCACCCCACTCCACCCCCCAAGTCAAGATGTTCCACAATCATGTATTGATTGGTCAAAAGAGTGTTTAAAATTATTTGTGGTGGGGCTGGAGCGATAGCACAGTGGGTAGGGCATTGGCCTTGCACGCTGCCAACCCGGGTTCAATTCCCAGCATCCAATAGGGTCCCCTTAGCACCCCCAGTAGTAATTCCCGAGTGCAGAGCCAGGAGTAACCCCTGTGCATCACCAGATGTGACCCAGAAAGCAAAAAAAAAATATATTTGTGGCCATTTTGGATTTGGGATATTCAGAGAGATGGTACCGGGGTTAAGGCAGTTTCCCTGCTTGCACTGACCCTGCTTTGATCCCTGGCACTACATATGGTTCCCTGAGCATCACCAGAAGTGATCCTTGAGTAGAGAGTAAGGAATAATCTCCGAACACTGCTGGGTGTGGTCCAAAAATCAAAATCAGAAAGCCTTCTAGATCTGGGATTTTGGTAAGCAATATAATGCCTCCCTTCTAATACTTAGAATGCAGAAGTAGATTTTGTTTTTGAGTCCAAGAGACTTCACAGATTTAATTTAGGTTATAAAGTGGACCTGGAAATAAAGACACTGGGATTGGAGCGACTGTAGAGTGGGTAGGGTGTTTGCTTCCCATATGGTCCCACAGTACTACCAGAAGTAATTCCTGAGAGCAGAAGCAGAAGTTAACCCTTAGCATCCCTGGATGTGGCCCCAGCCCCCCAGTAAATAAGTAAATAAGTAAAGAGACTATTTTGCATGTTCTAGATAGGCCCAGTCAAATTATAGGAAGCCTTAAAATCAAGGGCATTTCCGAGCTGGGAGACTAGACACAAGGAGAATCTGAAGTTGCCCAATTTGAGAGAAGCTCCACTGTCCTAGCAATAAACTTGAGAAAAGGACATGGGCAGCCTTGGGGAGCAAAGCCCCCTTTTGGGAAGGAAGCAGAGACTTCAGTTTAGTCAAGTTGGGCCTGTGGCCAGGCATGTTGGATCCCAGAATCAGTTTATTCTCAGAACCTCTTGCAGGCCACACAGCCTGACTTCAGCCTTCAGAGAATGCTGTGAGTCACACCCTGTGGAGCTGTGAGAGAATGGAAAGTTTACCACCATAACTACTGGTACTGGAGCGATAGCACAGCAGGTAGGGAGTTTGCTTTGCATGTGGCCAACCCGGGTGCGATTCCCAGCATCCCATAGGTCTCCTGAGCACAGCCAGGAGTAACCCCTGTGTATTGCTGGGTTGACCCAAAAAGGAAAAACAAAACAAACAAGCAAAAAAGCAAAACAAAAGAGCACAACAACTTGGTGATTTTTCAGGACAAAGAATGGAAACTAACACTGAGATCTCTCATAACAAAATTCAGATTGCTGATCCCAGTTTTTTGCTTGGCCATACTGGATTAGAGTTTAGGGTTAGGTGATCCATGTGGAAACTCTGGATACTAGTGGTGGGAAATATACACTGGTGAAGGGACTGGGGTTAGAATCTTATGGGACTGAAACAATCATGAACAACTTTGTAACTGTGTGTCTCACTCTGATTCAATTAAAAAATAAATTGAAATAACAAGATCATTTGAAAATACAGCTGATAGTAACACATTTCTGTTTTGTTTGATTCAGTGACATAATTACTGACCCAAAGACTAGGAAGTAACTAGAATTGTTCAGGGATGAACTATCCCTAACAAAACCCTTTTCCTAAAGTGACTAAGTAAATTTATAAGCAAAGGAATGTACAAAATTGTTTGCACAAATGAATTTCAAAGTAAGCACTCATAAGAAAATGGTATGTTGAGTGAAGACTATAAGTTTTCAAAATAGCAGAAGTACTGAATTCACTAGTGGTAGATTCTTGCCCATATACTAGGCCTATTTTTTTTCTTTAAAATATATACTTCCTGCCTTCTACTCTATTTAGGAAATTTTAGGAACTTTGTTCATTTCTGTTTCAGATATTTTAAAAAAACAATTTAAATTTCTAATGAAGATTAGAGAATAAGCAATTCTCATCTTGAGAGCATGTTATAGATAATAGTCTCTGAGTCTACCCTAATTTTAAAGTTTTATTTTGGCTTTTGAATGGGACAGCAATTCTAATTAGAGAGTTTTTTTTTTCTCCAAAAGATTGAGCGTATCTTAAAGCTGCCCACAAAATCACAACTCTGGATACTATGCCAACTTGGATGAAAAGAAAGTTTTTTTTTTTTTTCATAGTCAATGAAATCTCAAGAACTAGGGTTTTGAGGGGAAAACAACAGGCTGACAGTTCTTTATTGGCTCTGGGGATCCTGTCATTAATTTTTGGATTGCTGGTTTGGAGCCAGATGGACAAATACTGACTTTGACTTGCTTACTTGCTACAAAGACATTTGTAACACTTTTCACAGAAAGTGTTTTGTGCTTCAAAAATATTACTACAGAATTATGATATCAAAAGGGGATTAACTACAGAATAGAGATAAAAGGCATATGCAATATGCCTTTTATATACAGTCTTATCGAACCAAGATTTTTTAAACTTTTAAATCCAGAGTCATTTTAGAATTTCTCCATCCTCCCGGTTCAAGGCAGCTTGTCCATAGTTCAGGTTCCTAGGTAGATCCCTTCTAGTTATTTTTGGGGGGTTACATATGGTAGTGCTTGGGGGGGACCATGTACAGTGCCAGGTTTGAACTTAGGTTGGCATATGCAAGGCAAGCACCCTATCTGCTCTCTCTCTCTCTCTCTCTCTCTCTCTCTCTCTCTCTCTCTCTTTCCTTGGTCCTTTTTATTCTTCTTGGCTTTTAGTTTTGGTTCAAACCATATTTTTTCACTGACTTAATTTTCTAATGAAAAAGATCTTGGACATTTTATTTCATTCATTTTATATAGACAACATACCAGGTACTCTTGGATCTCGACTACATAATTGACTTTGCTAGATATTTGAAAATGGAAACACATCAAGATCCCAATCCTCATGAAGCTTATTTTTTTTAATAAGGGAAGAGAGATGAAGAGAACAGAGATAAAAATATGATAAAGGAAAAAAAGTGAATAACGTGTTGGAGACCTCCAGGACCAGCCACCACCATGCTGAGACCACTCTCCGCACACATGAAGGTACTGGCAGAGGGACAAAGCCACGCGGGTTCCGGGGCCGAGACCTCCAAGCCTACTCGAATTGGAGTCGAGCATCTTCCACCCAGATCCTCCAAATTCCAGTAGGCGGGGGTCACACCCACCACCTGGCCCCCTGGCGCCGTGTAATCCCATCAGCGGCCAAGACTCAGAGACTATAAAATCCAGATCCCGGAACCGCGCGGCCGCATTTGCGGCCGCGCGACATCTTATTATCTCATTTCTACTTTGGACAAACTTGCAGGCTGTCGAATGTAGCCTGCCCACAGGGCAGAGTCTGGCAAACTCCCCGTGGCCTACCAAATATGCCAAATACCAGTAACAATGATGGGTCTCATTCTCCTAAAGAGCCCTGAATATAATCTCAGGGCTAGGATGAAAGAGACGTTACTGGGGCCTGCTCGAGGCAATCGACGATTAACAGGATGATGAAATGAAATGAAATGAACGTGTTGGAAGGTGGAAAGTGTCATGGACATTAACAGGAAAAGTTCTAGCGAAGCAAAGAACCAAGGCATCAAGAGTATGGGAGAATGCCAGATTCAGCTTCCAGTGTGGTGTTCGTTAGACTGGACCTCCAGAAAAGGTGCCGTGAAAAGACATGAAGGCATCCTTGGGTTTAGTTCTCTTATATCGGTGGAAGAACATTCCTGGCAAACAATTCAGCTTCAGCTTTCTGTTGGGGCGTGCCTGCAACCTTCGGGGAACACCAAGAGACCAGGTTGTTGGTCGGGAGTAAGAGGGGAGGAGAGAAAAGGAAGTGAGGTCAGAGGTGAGATGGGGCTGCTGTGGTCTGGGAGAGGATGTAGGTGGGCCTGGAAGCCCATTGTAAGGAATATTGGCTTTGCCTCCTGGGGAGAAGGAACCAAAACAGCTCTCCTTCCTTCCTTCCTTCCTTCCTTCCTTCCTTCCTTCCTTCCTTCCTTCCTTCCTCCCTCCCTCCCTCCCTTCCTCCTTCCCTCGTTCCCTACCTCCCTTCATGCAGTACTCAGAGCTTAGTCCTGGCTCTGTGCTCAGGGATCACTACTGACAATGCTTGGGAGATCATTTGTGGTGCTGGGGATTGAGCCAGGATCGCCATTTACAAGTCGAGTGCCTTAATCTCTGTACTATCTCTTTGGGTTTTGAGCAGAACAATTGCAGAATATGACTTGGGTGTTAAGGGGATCAGCCCAGGGGCTGTGTTAAACTTACTTTCTACCTTGCATTACAGTCAGGTGTATAAATATGTCTGTCATCAACTTCACCTTCAGACCCGTCCAACTAACCATAATAACTCACTTAAAATGTGCTCCCTTAGCCCTATTTTATAATAAAGTTACTCTGAAAAGTAATACATATAAGCTTTCTTTTTTCCCCCAGTCCAAATATAAATGGACTAATTTAAGAAAACTTTTCTCTGACTGCTTATTATCACTCTTGTACTTGAGATGCCTCAGGCAAGTTTTTGCAGATTCTACCCTGTTCTTTGCAGTTCATAATCAGCTTCTACTTAGACTACAGGAGTTAATTAATTCTTAACAGATTTTCTGCAGCTTACTCTGAGTACTAGTTTTAATTGGTAGATTTTTTTTTAAGATAGCTTTTTTTTTTTTAGGAGGATTCATACAGTAGACTTTTATGTGACCTCAGCTGCTCTGAAATCATTCCCCAAAAGAAAATATTGGTCAGAGCTAAATAGTTCTCCTACCAGGTACCAGTGCTTTGATCCAGGGTTAATATTTTCTGTTTTCTTCCTGCACATGTGTGTAATTTGTAGAAGATATATATATATATATATATATATATATATATATAGACCCATTGAGAATATGTGAAATTGGATAATGATAACTTGAAGTGTAGATACAACTTTATTCAATGCACCATTAATAAAGTTTTACTTTTTATTGCTGAGAACATTATTCTGCTGAGTTACAATCAAATCACTTAAGATTCAAATTAAAGCAAGTTGAATGTGATTACACAGTCTCCCTGGAAAACTGATTTTTATCTTTGAGAACTAAATTACATTACACAATAGAAGATAAGTCCCGAGATACTAGTGTCACATGCCCATCTATATTTGTGTTCCATCCGTCCAATAATAGTCCAAGTTTTTTTCAGGACAATAGGTGACCTCCATTAGCATCTCTGGTTGCAGCAGCAAATTGATTCTTAAAAAGGAAAAGCATGAAGGAATATGCAGGATAGTAACTGCAACTTCTTTGAAACTTCTATGTGTAAAATAAGTCTGATTTCTAGATGATATACTTGAGGTGAGTCACGAGAGATTAAGCATCAGTCCAAATCAGTGGTGTGGTAAGAAAAGTTGAGCAGGTTCTGCATTTCAGATTTCCTCTTCTCAAGGGCATAAATCTGGGGGAAAGAGCAAAGGAGAGGAAACGTTCTGATTCAGTGACTTTCATGAGAAGAGTAGTGGGTGTTCCTGATGGAAGCTTTTCACAACGCACCTTGTATCCCTGGAGCCAATAGTTTACCCCGTGGTGCCTGTGAACACTGCTTTAGGTTCTGGGAGGAGAATGATGAAAGAAGTATATCTCCCCTCCTCAGGGAGTTCAGTCGTTGGGGGAGGGAGGAGAAAGATTAAACAGAAGCAGACAGGTGAGTTGAATGTTGCGTAAGAGTCATGAAGGAAAACCAATGAGGACTTGGGAAATAATTAGGGGGATGCTATTTTTGCAGGGTGGTGCTAACCTAGAAATCAGAATATAATTAAAAGGCAAACACCTTTATTTGAGATCTCCAAAAATGGCAATTTTGGGAGCATGGATTTGCGTCAAAATCCAAGCAGTACTTGTGGGGGGGTGGGAAGTAGGGGGAACATGCAGGATATTTATGAAAAGAAAAATATAGGCAAAGTTGTCTTTTAGGAAGAGTGATCAGATAACGTGGTCACTAGGTTAAAATCTGAAAGGGGTATGTTGACTTTTATCACTTCTTTCAACCCGGATGTTCTTGTTATTGCTCACGTCCTGAAAGTCTAGCAGTTCTGTACTGTTAGAGATTTGAGAAAACAGAATAGGCGAGACAGAGTTCGTGCTGGGGCTCCATTGATGTCAGCTGTCACTCAGAGAAGGGCAAGTTTCCCTCTGGAACTGGCGTCAAAGCAGACCCTTCTGGAGGAGGAAAGAGAACCAGTTTCAGGCTGTCCAGACCCTGGAGAGGAGGGTGGCAAGGGAAATGCAGAAACGTCAGAGGGGAGACATGAGATGATCCCTCTCAGCCTCTGATGCTTTCAGAAGCCTGTGACAGTGCTGTAGAGATGGCCAGGGGGAAGCTGCAGAGGTGGACCTGGCCAGGGTGAGCAATATACTGATGGATTTCCACAGGATGGAACTGGAGGGAATCATGCTGAGTGAAGTCAATCAGAAGGAAAGGGACAGACACAGAGTGATCTCTCTTCTATGTGGGATTTATTGGTTTTTTTTTCTATGTGGGATTCAAAGACACACAGTGAGGATGCAACAAAGGCCCAAAGACAACACAGTGAGATGCACACAATTGAGTTGGGGGGGGGGGAGGAGATGAGAGGACATTGGGGTCCTTAGGGGAGGGAGATGGATACACTGGGGATGAGAGTGGTGTTGGAATTATCTCCCTGAGCAACCTTTATTACTAATATTATAGATCAAATAAATAAATCTCAAAAATGAAAGAGATGTACTCTCAGACATTTACCTCCTACGAACGCTTTTATCTTCTTCATGTGACCTGTTTGTATGACTTCACCATCCAGCTTCTCTCTGGGGAGCGTCACACATTTCACTTTTCACTCTAATTTTTTTTGTAGTTGAGGTTGATTTAGAACCATTCTTCCTTTTACCATAGT
Source organism: Sorex fumeus (assembly GCF_029834395.1). Classification (NCBI taxonomy): domain Eukaryota; kingdom Metazoa; phylum Chordata; class Mammalia; order Eulipotyphla; family Soricidae; genus Sorex; species Sorex fumeus. The sequence goes on along the minus strand of NW_026606154.1, from coordinate 3,283,097 downwards.
ATCTTACTTCTCTGCTTTATGTAGGCATCTTGGTTTAAATCGTGAGCCTGTTGAAGCATCATACCATTTTCTTGAGAGGTCACAAAAATATGGACAGTCATTGGAGAATATTTACTCTAACACCACTACCTGTACTTGTTTATAAACACAGATACAGGTAAGAAGAAAGTAACACTGAATCCTCTAGTTCTGAGAAAATTCTCAAAATTCAGGCAAGCTGATTTAGACTTCTGTGTTTTCAAACCAACAGAATTCTCCTAAATTAATTATTGCATCTAAAATAGCTTTCCACAAATGTACTTAAAGAGTAAAGGTTACGGTATACTGAAACTGAGATAATAGAAAACATTCGATTTCCTGAACTCTGCTATGAATTAAATTTCTCTTAATGTCTACATAAGTAAAGATGCTTTTAGAAGTAGAATAAAATCAGGGTACTTTAGAGCCAGAAGTATTTAAAAGTACTTCTGTCCTAACTGAGGCCCCTGGAAATCATCCTCCCCAAGGTCATGCAGCTTGCTGGAAGATTCGCCCAGGCTGGGTTACTTCAGGGCTCTCCTCTCCAGTTTCCTAAGGAATGAGCGCATTGCAGGGAGGGCAACTTCAGTAACACTCTTGTGCGCATAAATTACCGAGGACTCGAGGACTCACTGTCAGATGTCTAGCTGAGCTTGGTCAGCCCTCCAAGAATACTAATTTTCTTTTCTCTTAGTGTCCTGATTGAAGATTTTTAGTTTATAAGGAATAAAATGTTCTTTTTGGTGGAACATATGAAACCTCTGTGTATTCCTGTTGTCAAATAATTTTGGACTGACTTATTGATCACTGGTTCTCTGGCCAGCTTGGGCAGAAAAGCTTGAAACATAAGCTCCTTCCCCCAAAGTGTTCTTTGTAACGGTGAGAGGGAGCAAAGAGAAGAATATGAAAGCGTTGAATCAGGCATTCAGCTCTTTCATCCAGTTTACAGTGTGGGAGAGAAAAGTTTGATGAGTGTGAGCTAAGGCATCAGAGAGAAATAAAAACTGAAAGGGGTTAAGAATGGTACTTTTGGATAAAAGGAGGCAATTTATATGTCTTCGGTTTGCTGGTTTCGTTTGTATGGGATTGCTTTCTTTCTTTCTTTCTTCTTCTTCTTCTTTTTTTTTTTTTGCTTTTGAATCATACCCGGCAATGCACAGGGGTTACTTCCTGGCTCATGCACTCAGGAATTATTCCTGGCAGTGCTGGGAGACCATATGTGATGCTGGGAATCGAACCCGGCTTGGCCACATGCAGTGCAAACACCCTACCCACTGTGCTATCACTCCAGCCCTGGGATTTTTTTCATGTTTAAATGATTGGCTCAGTATTCACCTATCACATTTCAGCAATTCCCAATGGCTAAAATATGTTCATAGACTTAGCTCGTTGGTGGAGTGCAGCTCACTCAACAAAAATCAGCGTGAAAAATAGCTACTTAAAATATTACTAAATCAGAATTAAAACTTTCTGATGATAGGTGCATTGAGGTCACTCTCATTCACCTTTCAATACTGTCAATCCCTATTTAATTAGCACCTGTTATTTTTTTATTTGTTTGTTTTTTGGCGGGAGTGAGGTCATGCCCAGTGATGCTGAGGGGTTATTCCTGGCTCTGCACTCAGGAATTACTCCTGGTAGTGCTCAGGGAACTATATGGGATGCTGAGGATTGAACCCAGGTTGGCTGTGTGCAAGGCAAACACCCTCCCTGCTGTACTCTTACTCTAGCCCTGTGTTATGATTTTTGTGGCTATCTTCAATTGTGGAATTTTGGACTAATGGAAAGTGTGATCATGGGATCTTGTGGGTGTTAATCTAGGATAAAATCTGTATCTTGCACTGTGGTTATAGGTTTATTTAATTTTAATGATGTATTTTATTGAGTCAGAGTAAGCTTTCAAATTATTCATGATTGTTTCAGGTGCATCCTGTTCTTTGTCAATTTTGTCAAATTATTCATGATTGTTTCAGGTGCATGGGCTGGAGCAAAAGCACAGCGGTAGGGCGTTTGCCTTGCATGCAGCCCACCGGGTCAACCCTGGTTCGATTCCTCTGCCCCTCTCAGAGAGCCCGGCAAGCTACCGAGAGTATCTCGCCCGCACAGCAAAGCCAGGCAAGCTCCCCTTGACGTGTTTGATATGCCAAACACAGTAGCAACATGTCTCACAATGGTGACATTTCTGGTGCCTGCTTGAGCAAATCGATGAACAACGGGAGGACAGTGCAGTGCTACAGTTTCAGGTGCATGGGTGTTCCAACACCAGTCCCTTCACCAGTGTCTTCTTCCCTTCATCGTCTCCCCGGTGACCCCCTATCTCCAGCTTGCCTCTGTGGAAGGAACCCCCTTTTAGCACTCCCTTATTCTCCGGATTCACCACTTCCTCCACCAATGTTGCATTTTACCCTGCCCTGACTGTTGCCTTCGTGCATTGGTTATTCCCCTATTCTGTTCTTTATATTCCACATTTGAGAGAGATCATTCTGTGTCTGTCCCTCTCCCTCTGACTAACCTCATTCCACATGATACTCTCCAGAGCCAGCCACGTAGCAGCAAATTGTCCAACTTCATCTTTTCTTAACGGCTGAGTAGCATTGCACGGTGTATGTGCACGATAGTTTCTCTGTCCAGCCATTTGTTCTTGGACACTTGAGTTGTTGATCTTCAGATTTTGGCTATTGTGAACAGTGAGTGATGCGATGAACAAAGGAGTGCAAATATCTTGTCTTTGTTCTGTCTTTGGACCCTTGAGGTGTTTTTCAAAGAACCTACAGCAATTTTTAAAGTGAAGGGTTATATGCAACATTTCTGTATTTCCTGCATCGGTGCCCCATGACATTTATCACTGTATCACTGTCATCCTGTTTTTGTCAATTTACTCGAGCGGGTGCCAATAACGCCTCTATTCGTCCCAGTCTTGAGATTTTAGCAGCCTCTCCTTACTCGTCTTTCTCAACTATTTGGAGGCTCTTTCAGGTTCAGGAGAATGAAACCTGTTATAGTTACTGGTTTTCACATATTGAATATGTCATGGGTAATTTGCCAGGCTCTGCCTGTGTGGGCAGGATACTCTCGGTAGCTTTCTGGGCATATATTCTGTTGCCTACTGTCTGAACTCAAACATGGTGTGGTAATTATGGACAATGGGTAGGAAGTGTCACATGATGTAATGCCTGAAGTGGCCACATGGTCCCAAAAGTGGCCTGGAGTGTGTGGGCCGTTGGGTAGTGGAGGTCAGCTGCTGGGGCTGGGTCCCTTGGGGTGGGGAGGGCTCTCGCCCACCACCCTCTGGGGCTCCCTGAGTGGAAACAGCCTGGCGCGGAGTCCCATGACATTTAAAACAAACAAAAAAGTTCTGTGTTCTTTTTCTTTCTGTCGTCTAGGAATTTTGACAGTAGCTATACGAACTAGTTCCTCGCAGCCTGGGGTGAAAACTCAAAGGGCTGGTGCTCAATTTTTGTATGCTGGGCCCCAAAATCAAGGATCTGATCCTCATGTACTGCATGCTGCATGGCTGGAAGTAGCCCTAAATCAGAAGTAGCCATAGGAGAGAGGAGGAGGGAGAGAGGGGGAGGAGGAGAGGAAGGGGGGAGGGAGAGGAAGGAGGAGGAGGAGGAAGATGATGACAACACGACTTCCCTAACAAGTTCAGCACAGTGATGAATATCAAACAACTTAGGAAAATGGGTCATATACATACATTCCCATAAAACATAATATCCAAAACCAACCAAGTATTTTTACCAGTTTTTATCTTTAAATAATGTATATGGTTAGGTAACATGTCAACATTGTGGGAAACAGATTTTAGGTTATATGGAGACTTTGTACTATATTTACATCTTGTTCTGAGTCTAAAATTGTTTAAAAAAAACTAAAGGCATTTTTTTAAAGAAAACTTCAATGCCCAATCGAGGAATTTAACTTTAAAAATACCTTCAACAAACTTGATGAGAATTTCTTGATTCTATTGCCTTCTATATGCTTTTAGTTATTTTCTACACATTACTTTTTTAGAATAAAGAAACGTTAGAATTGAGTTACCAAGATAGTGATCTTGCATCTGCTACCCATCTTCTTCTGCTTCCAAGTACTTTTTGAGCCTCTCCTATGCTGTTGGCTGCAATAATGAGACGCAAAAAAGATTTTAGACTCTGATGTTCTGAGACTAACCACTAATGCCTTGTTAACCTCTAACTTCTAGAACTCATGACCTGGTTTCACTCCTCCCCCCACACCCCATTTCATTATTTTAAATTATTTTTATTTTGTTTTTTATAAAATCACTGTGAGCCAGACCCTTACAAAGTTGTTCATGACTAGTTTTCAGACATAAAGTGTTTCATTCACAGTAGCCAGAATCTGGAAACAACCTGAGTGCCCGAGAACAGATGACTGGATAAAGAAACTATGGTACATCTGCATAAATGGAATAGTTTGCAGCTGATAGGAAAAATGAGGTCATGAAACTTGCCTATAAATGGATGGATATGGAGAGTATTATGCTGGGTGAAATGATTCAGAAGAAGAGGGACAGATAATAGAGTAACCGCATTTATTCAAAAAGTAGTATGAGACTAATATCCAAAACCAAGGAAGTCAGGGGCCAGGAGGACTGATCAGTGGTTGGAAATTACAAGTGTGTGGAAAGAAGAGGGTAGATAAGATGGAGGAGGATCCAGTATGACAACAATAGTTGGAAATGATCACTCTGGACCAGAACTTAGTGTTGAAAGTAGGTAAAGGAATATACACCCCATTTCTTTCTTTCTTCTTTGTTTTAGTGTTTTAGATCACACTTGGAAATGCTCAGGGGTTACTCCCGGCTCTGTGCTTCAGGAATTCCTACTGATGGTGGTCAGAAAAACCATATAGGATGCTGGGAATTGAACCCAGGTTAGTCGCGTGCAAGGCAAACGCCCTACCTACTGTGCTATTGCTCTAGCCCCCAACCCTATTTCTTACTAAGAGTTACAGGTTCCAGAAGTATAAAAGGTAAAAAAAAAAGGTAAAGGCCCTCCCGTTGATCGTCGATTTGCTCGAGCGGGACCAGTAACGTCTCCATTGGAGACTGTGTTGTTACTGTGTCTGGCATATCGAATACTCTCGGTAGCTTGCCGGGCTCTCCGAGAGGGGCGGAGGAATCGAACTCGGGTCGGCCATGTTGGCCGCTTGTAAGGCGAACACCCTACCCGCTGTGCTATCGCTCCAGAAGTATAGCAGACAGAAATAACCCTTTTCCTTCAGAAGAAAATTCTGTAGGACTATATACCCCGCCCCAATCCTTGGTGTGCCATTAAACCTTTCTAGGGAACTATTTTGGCCTATTCCTCTCCTGTTACATTCAGCAATTATTCTGATTGTTTGATATTTAATATTATGTGTCAACTTGGCAAGGCCAGAGAGATTTGGTATAATATTATCAAAGCTTTCTGTTTTTCCTGTGAAGATGTTTCTGGGTGAGATAGATTAGTATTTCAGTAAGTGACTTTGAGTAAAGAAAGATTTCTCTTCGTCGTGCAGGTGAGTGTTGTGTATCTGTTGGAAGGAAATCAATCTTCTCCAATTAGTCTTTTCACACAGGGGGATTGTGCCAGACACAGCAGGCTTGAACTGCCATATCAGCTTTTCTCTGGGGCTCTGGTCTGCGGGCTTATTGGGAAGAGTTTGTCCATGGCCGACTCCGTAATTGCATGGGTCAATTTCTCAAAATCTCTCTCTCTCTCTCTCTCTCTCTCCCTCTCTCTCTCTCTCTATATATATATGTGCATCTAAATACAGAATATTGTATTCATGCTATACAAGTTCCTCTTAATGTTGTGTTATCAATACTCATTATGTACTATATGGTATGTGTAATTAATACTAATTATGGACTACATACTGTAATTAAATATCTACTATATTTTAATATTGTTTCTCAGGGAATCCTGCTGAGCACAACTTGTAATGCATTTTTCGTGGCTTTATATGTGAAAGTGCTGTCTTATTCTAAGTTGGTCATTTACTCCCTCAGTTTCTTTTTTTTCTTTTTGGTTTTTGTTTTTGACTATACTTAGTGATGTGTAGGGTTTTCTCCTGACTCTGTACTCAGGGATCACTCTTGGTTGTTCTTTGGATACCATATGCAGTACTGGGGATCAAATGGTGTTAGCTGCATGCAAAACAAACACCTTAAACCCTTTATTTTCTCTCTAAGCCCTGACAGTTTCTTTTTATATTAGAGCTAACTTGTTTTCTTATAGATTTTTAAAGTTTTATTGAATATAATTTTAAAGTTGCTTGATATTCTTTGGCATACTTATGTACTTGTATGTATAAGAGAGAAAGTGACCCAACTTCATGGGTCTTTTCAATTAATTTATTATTTTGGGATTGTTTGTTTTATAATGCTTATGTATAATCAGTTCTAGCAATTTTGGTCATTCCAAAAGGTTAAAAAATGTTAGTTAAAATTATTTTCACATCTCGATAAGAGAAAGAACACATGGAGGGTGCGGGATCCCGGAGGAAAAAAAAAAGAAAAAACAGGTTCCAAAAAGAGCCGAGTTCACCCGCAAGTTCCAGATGGAGTAGGTGCCGCATCCCGCCTCCCCCAGATGGAACCCCGGTGACCAGAAGCCTCTACAAACACAGCTCGAGTATGCGGGAACGAGGACTTTTTCTCTCTATATACAAAGTGATCAATGAGAAGTAAACCACCCAATCTTTCTCCCTGAAAGTCAGAGTTAAGTTTGGAGCACGGCCACAGCCCCAGAAACACAAGGACTTAATGCAGAACCCAGCAGCTTAGAGCAGAAAAGTGAAAGGACTATGCGTTAATCCAGGCCATCAAATCTGCCGGAGGGGAAAGGGTGTTGCCCCATTCGCCCTCTCTTCTCTGGAAAGAAGGATGGCGGCCGCATGGGAGCCTTGTGGACAGCAGGTATGAGCCGGGGGTGTGGGGGCGACTAAAACCTCATGGGAAGGGGGGCGTTCCGGTCCGTCCTTCACGCCCTACCGAGGTCACCAGTTGCCCCCCACGAGCGGCTCTCCAGCACGGCCACAGCCCCAGAAGCACAAGGGCTTAATGCAGAATCCAGCAGCTTGGAGCAGAAAAGTGAAAGGACTATGCGTTAATCCAGGCAATCATTTCTGCCCAGAGGGGAAAGGGTGTTGCTCCCTTCCGCCCTCCTCCCTCTGGAAAGAAAGATGGCGGCCACATGGGAGCCTTGTGGACAGCAGATATGAGCCGGGGGTGTGGGGGCGACTAAAACCTCATGGGAAGGGGGGCGTTCTGGTCCGTCCTTCACGCCCTACCGAGGTCACCAGTCACCCCCCACGAGCGGCTCTCCAGCACAGCCACGGCCCCAGAAGCACAAGGACTTAATGCAGAACCCAGCAGCTTGGAGCAGAAAAGTGAACGGACTATGCATTGACCCAGGCCATCAAGTCTGCCGGAGGGGAAAGGGTGTTGCCCCATTCGTCCTCTCCTCTCTGGAAAGAAAGATGGTGGCCACATGGGAGCCTTGTGGACAGCAGGTATGAGCCGGGGGAGTGGGGGCGACTAAAACCTCATGGGTCGGGGGGCGTTCCGGTCCGTCCTTCACGCCCTACCGAGGTCACCAGTCGCCCCCCGCGAGCGGCTCTCCAGCACGGCCATGGCCCCAGAAGCACAAGGACTTAATGCAGAACCCAGCAGCTTGGAGCAGAAAAGTGAACGGACTATGCGTTGATCCAGCCCATCAAGTCTGCCGGAGGGGAAAGGGTGTTGCCCCATTCGCCCTCTCCTCTCTGGAAAGAAAGATGGCGGCCACATGGGAGCCTTGTGGACAGCAGGTATGAGCCGGGAGTGTGGGGGCGACTAAAACCTCATGGGAAGGGGGGTGTTTCGCTCCGCCCTTCACGCCCTACCGAGGCCACCAGTTGCCCCCCATGAGCGGCTCTCCAGCACGGCCACAACTCCAGAACACAGAAACCAATTTCTTAACTATCTGACTTTCAGTAGAAATACTTCCAGGGTCAATAGGTAAAATAGCAGAAATCCAAAACCAACATTTAATTCTTGAACCCAGCTGTAGAAAGCAAATCACTTCACAATGCTTTTTCAGCATGTCTGATTTGGGGGGGGGTAAACTCTAAATAATAGTGGTGAATCTTTTATTGAAACAATCTAATCAAAGCGGATAGAGTGTTAACTAGAATTCATCTGCCTCACAGGGACGGGGAGGGGTGGGGGGTGGGGTTTTATTGGGGTTCTTCATGGGAAAAAATAAGTATTGGTAAAGGGAAATGTGTTTGATATTTGCATGACTGAGACATAAACCTGAAAGCTTTGTTACCTTTCCCACAGTGATTCAATAAATAAATAAAAAAAAATTATTTTCACATCTCATGCAATGTGAGTGAACATTGTCCTAGTCTTTTTCTTCTGTGTATGTATAACTGTGCAGAAATAGAAAATAAAAAAGGAGGGAGATAAAAGGAAGGGAAGGAAGGAGGAGAAAAGCAAGAGAAAAGGAAGGAAAGAAAAAACAGAGGGAACATGCTGGAGTCATTTTTAAATGGAATTCCATTATGTGATCCATTTTGTAATCAAACGTCTGATTTTTAAAAAGGGAGCTAAAGAAAATTGAGATAACTCTTTCTTTATTAATAAGAAAAATCAAGTTCTAGTCCTAATAAATTTGAATTAGTCAGCACTTTCCAGGCAAACGTAACAAAGGTAGATGGCTAGATAGGTAAAGAGAGATAGAGAAGAAGAGAGGAGGAGGGGCTGAAGGAAGGAGAGGAGGGAAAGGATTAAGAGGAGAGATGGAGATTTATTTCAAATAACATATTTACATAACTATGTGCCAGGAGCCAAAATGTCAGTACAACCTGACCTGCAATTTAAGAACTAACCTCTTCTTGGAAAAATGTTAAAATAAGTTGTGTAAGTTACTGAGCTACGCCAGAGATAACTGTCATGAGCCCACCGTTAGGGCTCACACCCTGATTCACTAAATATCTGCGTGCTTTGTTAATTTCCCATTTTGCCCACTTCCTCATGTAATCAATTATAAAAAGCTATCTTGGGAGAAATAAATTTGGAGTTTGATCAGAGTCTTGTCTTCCTCCCATTCTTCTGTCTCTCTTTTTTTTCCCCACTCGCTCACCCTCTCCCGGTTATCCACGTTGACTAGTCCCACGGGTCAGGGCAACTGTGGGTGCCCACTGGTCTGAAATCAGTAAGGCAGATTTGAAAGCTTAGATGACCAGGAAGTGGTATTCCGTGGTTGAGACAAAAATTATTTTTTGTAAGATTTTATTCTTTGATCTCAGGTCTTCAGCTGTTTGAATGAGCCCCATTCACATCACCAGTTTCTTTGCCTGGAGATCAACAAACTATAGCTGTTACCAGTACCTAATTAATTTTACAGCAATTAGATAACTAACTACTGCTATCCACCTAATTGGACAAATTTTATTTTTCTAAAAAGATTACATGAAGCTTAAGATAAAGATAATCAGTATGGGTTGAAGTTCTTATATTTTCACATTATGTATTTTTAAAATCCTTTTATACAATATTATAGTAATAATAAATTGACCCTGTTACATTTCCCCCATTTCTTTCTATTCTACTTTCCCTCAATTCATCTGGTATATAATTATGTCATTATTGTTGTTTTCCTCAGCTCTAACAATTCACTTTTGTATTCAAATGAATTCATTAGTTTCCTTTTATTTTAAAAATGGTCTTTATTCTTATTTTGTTTTATCTGAATTTCATACTCGAGTGAGTTTCTTGTTTGTTGTATTTTCTAAAATAGCTTCTGTTTTATTTTCTTTCTTTACCTGAATGTCTTGGTTCGAATTTTCTCAGGTCATACTTTTCCTCAATAGCTCTTGCACACTATGTCTATTTCCTGAGATCACCATCACAATTACTGTAAAGTTTGTGTCTAAACTCATGGAAATGCTTCCCTCACAGATCTGGACACTAGAATCCTAAGTCCATCTACGAATTATTACTTATTTCCCCTCCAGGGTAATTGCCACCAGCATTCCTGGATCTCTAGTTCTATCGCTCCAGTTTCTAATTTTCTTCCCATTGTCTTCTCCTCTGCATTTGTCTAAAATCCTGCCCCTACTTTACAGTAAGTTACAAGGACATGCAAAATAGTCCTGGAGACTGCACATTAATCTTCCCATCGCAATATTCTTAAATTCGTCAGATTTTTCTAAGACCATTACGAAAAAATCCAAAGAAACTAACATCCACAAAAATCTAGGAATTAAATTCTATGAACGACTGTGATATCCACCCTATGGTTAATCCACTTTATTTGTGCACTGAGTATTTCCAGAGAGGACAGCTCATAAAGGGTGGGAGCTGCATTACCTTTTATGAACTGGCTTCCTAAGTCCCATGGTACCATCCCTCTTGTAGACACAGCCTGCTCATATTCAGTGAACTCATTACCATCTCTTTTTCAGTTTGTTTGTTTGTTTGGGGGGGGCACCTCTGGTAGTGCTTAGAGCACACTCCTGGCTCTGCACTCCAAATTACTCCTGGAAGTGCTCAGAGGATGATGTGGGAGGCTGGGGATCAAACCCGGGTCAGCCACATGCTACGCAAACGCCATACCCATTGTACTATCTCTCTGGCTCCTCTTGAGGGAAAGGATGTCCACGGTAAGTGGTGAAAAGAGCTCATGGTCTGCGTGATATTGTTGCAGCCATCTTTAGAAACTGTGGCCCTCACTGCAAAGGTGTAGATGGGTTAGTAGGTAAAGGCAGTTGGACCAGCACCTCATTCATCGGTTGCATGAGCTGGATGCCTAACACTGCCTGCCATCTGGGCACTGCTGGCTGCATCACCAGGCTGGCTCCTGAATGCCACTGTGCCCAGGCAGCACTGCACTGTTAGAACTAAACATTGACTAAGTTGGTCCAGTTAGCTGCACGTGGTCCCTGGGTCCTTGAGCATTTCTTGGGAGTCTCGTGTGAATTTTAGTATTTCTCTTATGAGTCTACTCAGGAGCCAGTGGAATGTTCTAAGCTTGAAATCTGCTTTTAAGTGAAAATATATTGGCCTGGAAGAGTGACCGAGTGTACCCTGATTGTTTCTGTTTCAGAGATGACCCTGCATGAAGAAAAGGATTACTGAGTAACGGGGAAATTACAGGAGGCCATAGAACTGCAGGAACATCTTATTCTTCTACACGGACCAGTGAGAGGTGCCGGTAAGGAGCATTAAAGATTCAGTGATGACTAGGTTACGTGGAATTCAAGGTTCCTTCTGCTTGCCTTTGCCTAGAGCCTCTGAGGGATCATATTGAAATTATAATAGGAAGAGTCACATATAACTGAATTGCATATAAATTAGAAGCAGAGGAGTCTGTAATCCAGTTAGATTGGTCTTTAAAATAAGTCTAGGGTGTTTGGTAGAAATTTGACCCATCAATAAATGATGGGGAAATAACTTGGGATTACTGTGGGCATATATGCACTACCAGTAGAGCTGAGAAATTAAAGATGGTTTGTTTATCACTGTTTTTTTTCTCTCAAAGCACATGCCTATAAATCAGTTTCATATTAATGTTCTTTTGTGTGTTTTAACCATCTGAATCACTGCCTTAAGAATGTGCTGGTACTGAAAATGTTAATATCTCTTAGTGTAGTTGATAATGATTATAGTAAACGCCCCTTTTGTAGCAACTACCAAATATATGAGTTTTCCTATCCTTCACATTGTTCTTGGTGAGATGCAAAGATAGTACCTTTTAATCACCAGCGATTCTTGCTGTGGTACCTGAAACCTTGCATGAAACTACAGAAGAAAAAGGCAAACAGTAACAGATCTGGATCCCAGACGTAGGGTGGACTTTGGTTTGTTTCTGTTATCTGTCATTCTTTTTTTTTTTGGCTCTTCTTTGCAACTCCCATTAGTATTTTTTGTCTGTTTATTTTGGGGGTTACACCCAGAAGTGCTCAAGGATTACTCCTGGAATGCTCAGGGGACCATATGGGGTGTTGGGGAATGAACTCAAGTTGGCCGCATCAGGGCAAATGCCGTTCCCTCTACACAATCTCTCCAGGCCCAATATCTAATAAAAATATAATGTGAACTATATATAAAGTTAAATTTTTTATAGTAGACATATAAAAAGAGATTAGTGCAATTGTAATAATTTATAACAAACCCATTTTAAAGTTTAATCTAAATAAAATTAAGGCAGTTCACTTTCCTTTCCTGTTAAACCATTAATATTGAGACAGTACATCTCAATTTGAATTACCCATCCTTTGAGCGCTCAGTAAGTACTCTCATAGTCTTTGCATGTTCAGTAGTTCTGTGCAATTCACACTTCTACAAGTCGGTGATCTAGATGCTATCCTATCCTGGATTTTTTAAGACTGAAAGCACCTTTCCAGGACCCTGCCACAGGTAGACTGGCAGCCACCTCTGACTTAAATATTCAAAGTGCTACTGAAAAACGGAAATGCAATTAACACTGTCACCGTGTGCTCAAAATTTCATTGGGGGCCAGGAAGTCTTCCTGTCTCATGAGAAGTGTGATCACACCAGACTAATTATTAGGACTTAGCATCTCTCCATTAAAAATGAGGACACAAATTTGGCAAAAATGCTGTGATTCTGTGTTTGACTTGGGCTCGCAGAAATGGCCTTTTCTTTCTCCTTCCAGCTGCATTTTCAGCTGACACTTCTGTGGAGTCCTTTTTTTGCAAGAATGAAAGAGACCCCTGGTCTTAGTGGCATTTCAGATTTATGTCAAATATTCCCAGAATTTACAGCAATCTTGATATTTTCTCAGCATGACCCTTTCACTCTGCAGGATGAATAGTGCTGTGAAGGAGACCGCTGTTTCGAAGGGGGGTGGGACACAAATTAAATAGAGACACAGTCAGTGCCATCTGGACCGAGGGATGCTTTCAAGCAGTAGCACTGTAGCACTGTCCTCCTGTTGTTCATCGATTTGCTTGAGCGGGCACCAGTAACGTCTCCATTGTGAGATTTATTGCTACTGTTTTTGGCATATCGAATACACCACAGGGAGCTTTCCAGGCTCTCCTTGAGGGATGGAGGCATTGAACCCGGGTCAGCCATGTGCAAGGCAAATGCCCTACCCGCTGTGCTATTGCTCCAGCCCTTTCAAACAGTAATTCTCAAGATTGATTCTGTGGCCTCATAAGACAAACCAGGGGTCCTCAGGCTCATCTGCCAACAACTTTCTAGATTTACTGCTCAGACCAAAAGCAACTCCTGAAATCCTGAAAGCACTAAGAATGATTGCTGGTTTGGGGGTAACGTTAGCGAGAGGCCGTTGCCTCTTTGGGAAAAAGTGGAAGTCGGTTATTCAGAGCAGAATGGATGGCTATTAAGTCCTGTTATTTGGAGGCCTGCAGGACTATTTCAAGATGCCTCCTAAACCCCCCTCCCTCAACCAGGCAGAATTAAGTCCAGAGGTAGCAGTGAATTTCCGAAAATCGTCGAACCCAGAGACAAATCCTCCTCCGAGAAGGATCCCATTCTGCCAGCAGCCCAGCCAGCTCTGGAGGAAGGTTAGATGGACCTCCCCTGAGATAACTCACTGGCTGCAAAGGCCTGGGCAAGTCTGAGAGAATGCAGAGATTCCAGAACTCGACATTCTTCTCCTTGACAAAACCTGGCTGATGATGTATCCCAGCTGAGACAGTTTGGAAAAGGCCCCGTATGATCAGCTTCCCAAATGGACTCAAGGGGCTGGAGAGAGAGCATAGCAGGCAAGGGGCTTGCCTTGGATGCAGCAAGCCTGGGTCTATCTCTGGCGCTGCCCGTGACCCCTCCTGTGCCCCCCAGCCCCACCCTCCAACAGCGCCGTGGGGAGATCCTGAGCACAGTGCCAAGAGTAAGCCTGCCTACCCACAGCCAAGTTTGGTCTAAAAAAAATAAATAAAAAACCCAAAGTGATCCAAGGTTCTCTTTAAAAAAATTGTTTAGTGGCATGGTTCCAAGAGTGTCATGTTCATGGTTTTGATGTCCAAAGTGCTGTGCCTACACTCTCCCTGGGAGCCCAAGACCTTTCTTTGATGTCATTTTGTTGATTTGTTTGTTTTTGTTGTTCAGCAACGCTCAGGGATTCTTCCTGGTGTGGTTGTACCACCTCCCACTCTGCTCAAGTCTCTTACTGCTATGCTTCCTCCTGGTCTCGGTGCTGTGCTCAGAAACCACTCCTGGTGGAACCCAGGGGTTTCAGGTGGGGTGCCAGGGATTGAACTCTGGTTGGCCACGTGCAAGGCAAGTGCCCTACCCACTGCTCTATTCTGTCCTGCCCCCGAGTGTAATTTTTAATCCACCTCTTACTTTCCCCTCTCCCCCTCACTGCTTGGCAATCTTAGTTTTGTAATGCCAGGCCAGCAGGTTTATCCAAAGTCCATAATAACTACTTCCTTGCTTTGTTTCTCTGTTGAACCACACATGAGTACAATTATCCTCTTTCTGCCCCTCTTCCTCTGACTTATTTCACTTAAGAGGATACCTTGCAGTTTTTCCAGTAGGAACTGGGAGTTTTCAGTGTGTAAGTCTTTTCCAACCTTTGTTCATTGCTACTAGGGCTGGAGCGATAGCACAGCGGTAGGGCGTTTGCCTTGCACGCAGCCAACATGGCCGACCCGAGTTCGATTCCTCCGCCCCTCTCGGAGAGCCCGGCAAGCTACCGAGAGTATCTCGCCCGCACGGCAGAGCCTGGCAAGCTCCCTGTGACGTATTCGATATGCCAAACATGGTAACAACAAAGTCTCCAATGGAGACGTTACTGGGCCCGCTCGAGCAAATCGATGATCAACAGGAGGGCCTTTACTTTTGCTTTACTAGGCATTTGGTATTTTGGGACACTCTACAGATGAGATTGCCTTTGTTTATTTATTACCTGCCGAGTTTGTTGTTTGCCCACACAAATGCAATAGATGTTTGGCACATTGGTTTTACACCTTGCTACTTCGGTGTATTGGTTTATTTCTTGCTAATAATGTTTTTCAATGTGAACTCAAGTTTAAATGAATTTGGTTTTGAAAAAGTAAGCTTTTAATTTCTTCCTGGTAGCTCTGCAGCTCGCCACCTCCTCCGTCGTTCTTTGGGGAGTTGAGTTTGCAGTTTACTCACTGCATAGTTGATGGAAAGGGAGGATTTCCAGATGAGGGAAACTCTGGGTCTGGTCCCACTGTAAGGGGAAATGTCGGTGAAGCCAGAGTCCCTTGATCACTTAGGACGAAGATGCTAATGCAGCAGTTCTCGGACATTAACATCAGAATCAACGAAGGATGTTGACAAGGCATTGATTCCTGGGTCCATGCCTAGAATTTCTAATCCAGGAGATCCTGGGTACTGAAAAGAAAATGAGAGTTACATTTCTAACTCTTTCCCTGGTGGGCCCATGTTCTTAGCTCAGGGACTACTTGAAAACCACGGCTCCAGACTGACCTTTCGTCATGTTTTCCTTCTTACATTGGTATCAAGCCCCCCACAGAATATAGCCTGCCAGAAGCTCTGTGGGATTAAATGTGGTACCAGAGGCAAAGGAAATCATCCTGTACCCATCTGGGCTCGTCAGAAGCTGGACAAATAATCAAACAAGCATCAGGCAGATTAATAGAGAAGAATGAAAAGGACGTTTATTAATAATATGCCTACCTCCTGTATACCTGGGAGACATCCAGCACAGAAGGACCTTAGCCCAAACATTTGCTTTCAGACAGTTTTATGAGGAGAAAAGGGAAGGTGAGTTAAGAAGTTAGGAGATTTCCCCCAAGGCAGCGAGCAGCGCGAATGTACGCATACTTTAGATCAGCCTTCTCAGAAAACATAATATTCTTGGTATAGTGAGGCAGATACCCTCAGAAGAAGTTCATCTGTTAATAATTTTTTTAAAGACAGACCCCATCTTGCTTTGAGGTTCCCTTCCATGAGATTTTTCATTTCTCGAGATTACATTTTTTTTTTTTTTGCTGTTTGGGTCACACCTGGCTATGCTCATGGGTTACTCCTGGCTCTGCACTCAGGAATCACTCCTGGCGGTGCTCAGGGGACCACATGGGGTGCTGGGAATTGAACCTGGGTGGACCGCGTGCAAGGCAAACGCCCTATCCACTGTGCTATCGCTCCAGTCCCTCAAGATTACTTTTGTCGATAGATTTGTTGCTTCTCTACAGAAATCATCCCAACTAAGGTGTGTGTAGGGGGAAAAGATGTCTAGTTCTAGTGGGTCCGACCATAGTTAAGAACTCCTGTAGATTCTACAGCTCCGAATCTACTTTTCTCTTAGTGCCACCGTAGCATCAAGAGCTGTGCCGTAAGAGACATTTGGAAATGCTCAGGGCCATGATGGGTTTTTAGAAATATAAATAGCAGATCCCTGTCATCTTCACTTATGAATATTGATTTGCATCAGAAATTTGAGAAGGTCAACCAGCTCGTCACCGAATGCTTTATTGTCGTGACTGCAGCTGAATGTCCTCGCAGAGGTCACATCCATAGCCCTAATGTAGATAGAGAGCGCGGCTTGCTTAGGCATCAGTTTGTTAATTCAAGGAGGCCTGGTCTCAAGATCTGCACTCTCTGTGGTGGGAGGAAGCCCTGTCCAATAAGGCAACCAAGTTAGATTGGGTTAGCCCTGATGGATGTGGGGAAAAAATGCAAAAGAGTTATTGGAAAAGTACTTGGACCCACAGAGAAATCTAGGTGAGCATATCTGGCCTTAGGAAAAATTATAATGAAGGCCAAACGTTTTCTGAGAATTAAAACCCAATTTAAAGTCTGTAACTCTTTTCAAATCTGCTTTTGAAAATGTGGAAAATATTTTGACAGGGTTTCAGTGAGGAAAGAATGAGGTGAATCTAATAAATTGCTCCATGATCCCAGTTCTACAGATTCAGACATTTCAAGACTTCTGAGGTGGTTTCTTAAATTCTTTCTTTTTCAAACTCGATTTTTAAATGATATGAATGTGACTTCTCCTTTGAATTATTCTTGATATAATATAATTAGAAATGCCAGCAACTTTTGGAGATTTTAAACTATGGTTTCAAAGAAAAGGGATGCAAATGACTCGCCAAACTTTTAGCTGTCAGAATGAATTCTTTTAAAAGGCATTTCCCGGGAGAAAAACTGGAAAGATGTTGGTTGCTCAAGTAAAAGATTTGTGTGCAATTTTGTCTATTTTGGATATACTAAAAATCTTTAGATAATTTTGAATTTGTGTAGATTCCTGGGTATGCTCATCGGTCTTGTTAGTAAGTCACATCATTATCTGACTAAAGTCTAGAAGATAAATACTGCAAAACACCCTTTTTTCCTCTCAACGTGATAACTAGCGAGTGGGTAAAAGTAAATTTTATTTTTGTCTGACAGTTTTTGCAATTGAAAATATAAATAAAATGATCTGCATGTTTATACTATCTCCATGATGAATGAGAGTATTTTGGAGGGGGGGTCACACCTGGTGGTGCTCAGGGTTTACTCCTGATTCTGTGCTCAGGAATCACTACTGGTGGGCTTGGGGGACCATATGAGATGCCAGGGATTAGATTTGGGTTGACCACATGCAAGTCAAACTCCCTATCTTCTGTACTATCATTCTGGCCCAAAGTGAATTCCTCTTGAGATGGATAGTAACTAAAGCTTTGGTGCAAGATATGGTACCCTGTCTATTCAAGTTTGAAGCACGGGACATATTCCTATTTTAAAAGAAAGAGGCAGGAGCATAAATAGAAACCCCAAAAGAATTCTCTTATAAAGGACTTTACGAGGCACAAACATACAATGAAAATTATTTGAGTTAGAATCATGCTCATTTTTATAATGATTCTCTTATTTATGAAATATTTATTGAATGTGCACATTTTTGTGGCTATCACCACCGAAAGCTGAAAATAAAAAATCCAGAGGAATTATCATGGTCCCTGCCCTCATGAAACTCAGATCACAGGGGGAAATACAGTCAAATACAATACAAATGCAAAACAAAAACAAATGAGAGTTCTGAAAACAATTGCTGCAATGAAAACTAGAAGGAAATAGAAGGGATATATCTTAGAAGAGCTTGCTAAGACTGCTGAAAAAACATTATGAGTAGTATTATAAGCCTAAATAATTGAAATTAAAAATACATATATTTTAAAAATTTATGGGGATAGATGGGCATGGTGATTGTACAGCAACAAGAATGTCCTTAATGCCACTGATCTATACATTTAAAAGTGCTTACGTGAACCTCCTGGTATTTATCACAGCTATTCTTTGGTGTTAGTCTCTTATTTTGTTACTTTATGTTACCCAGATGAATGCAGTCTTTCTATGTCTATCCCTCTCTTTCTGGCTCATTTCGCTTAGTATGATATTTTCCATATAGTACCACTTGTATGTAAATTTCATGACTTCATTTTTTCTAAAAGCTACACAGTACTCCATTGTGTAGATGTACCAGAGTTTCTTTAACCAGTCATCTGTTCTCGGGCACTCAGGTTTTTCCCATATTCTAGCTATTGTAAACAGTGCTGCAATGAACGAACAATGGCTTCGAGGCCATGGCTTCGAGGCCAGCCGCACACTCTAGGGGTAAAGGCAGCTCAAATAGAGAAGGGAGCACCAAATAAAGGGTGCTGGGAAGATCCACCCAGGATGGGAGATGCATGCTGAAAGTAGACTATAGACCGAACATGATTGCCACCCAATGCCTCTTCTGCAAACCACAGCACCCAAAAGGAGAGAGAGAGCAAAAGGGAGTGCCCTGTCACAGAGGCAGGGTGGGATGGGGGCTGGGGGGCTGGGAGGGATACCCGGATTAGTGGGGGTGGAGAATGGGCACTGGAGGTGGGATGGGTACTTGATCATTGTATAACTGAAACCCAAGCACAAAAACTTGTAAGTCTACAACTGTACCTCATGGTGTTTCACTAATTAAAAAAAGTGCTTACGTGCTCAATTTTGTACATTTTTATCACAATTATTTTTAAGAATTTTATTAAAGCACTGTAATTTACAAAGTTCTTCATGACTGAGTTTTAGACAGACAAGATTGCTGCTGATCCCATCACCAGTGCTGACCTCCCTCTACCAATGTTCTCAAGTATCCTCCTTATCACCAAGTCCTTCATTTATCACAATGATGTTTAAAAGCAGTAGTTTAGGATGAACAGCTGCTGGATCTTGTCAAATGCTTTCTCTGCATCTATTGATCTTATCACATTTTTTGATATGATGTATTACGTTGATTGACTTGCGAACATTAAACCATCCTTGCGTCCCCAGGATGAATTCTACTTGGTCATGGTGTGTGATCTTTTGAAGGCGCATTTGGATTCTATTTGCTAGTATTTTGTTGAGAAAGAGTGAGAGAGTGCCTGTGTGTGTGCATGCGCGTGCGAGAGAGAGAGAGAGAGAGAGAGAGAGAGAGAGAGAGAGAGAGGTGCCTGCTATAAATGAGGGGAGGAAAATTGGACATTGGTGGTAGGAAATGGACACTAGGGGAAGGATGGGTGTTGAAACATTGAATGACTGAAACCCATTTATGAACCGCTTTGTAATGGTCTATCTCCTGGTGATTGAATAAAATTTTTTTTAAAAAGTAGTAGTTTAAAAGTAATCATACTCAACAATACTCTCTAATCAGAACATAATAATTCAAAATAAATTATATTTACTTTTAAAAGTGAAAAGTCACTGTCACTGTCACTGTCCTCCCATTGTTCATTGTACTTATCTAAAGTACTCTCTCTCTGGCCCCCCTGACTTAAGAAATGTTTACAAATGATCACACTTTGAGACATGATCATAATCCTGTCATGTCATGTCCTCCTGTTGTTCATCGATTTGCTCGAGTGGGCCCAGTAACGTCCCCATTGTGACACTTGTTACTGTGTTTGGCATATTGAATATGTCACGGGGAGCTTACCAGGCTTTGCGTTGCGGGCAAGACACTCTCGGTAGCTTGCCAGGTCTCCGAGAGGGGCGAAGAAATCGAACTCGAGTAGGCCATGCTGGCTGCGTGCAAGGCAAACGCCCTACTGCTGTGCTATCGCTCCAGCCCAAGTGAAAAGTGTAATCATAAAAAATTAAGTAAAAATAAAAAGTTAACTTAAAAGACTGCTTTCTGAAGCTCACATTTAATGCAGGTCAAAGAACGGCAGGATGGAAGAGTGTAAGATGTGCTGTAGCTTCTAGATGGTGGTTAACCTTTATCTCTGGAAATGACCAAGTAGATCACACTGTTCATCCACATCCTAACTCCTTCCTCCTCTCAGCCTCCTGACGTCTGGCTTATATGCAGGACACAGAAAGTCTCTGGCAAGGCTTGGACTCCAACAGCTAAACCTGTCTCGCTCTTCCATTTCTTCCTTGACCTTTCCTCAGTTTCTTGTGACCTGGACAGGGATCCCCTGTGATGTTTTCACAGTGGATTCTTTTCTGAGCTTCCAGAAAATTATTCCACTCCAGCCTCAGCCTCATTCCTCTCCACACCTCTAGCTCCTTCCTGCCCTGAGATTTCCTCTAAGCCTGTGAGCCCTCCCCTCCCTTCTCTTAGGTCCTTAGCATTTGGAAGTGGCTGAGATTTTGTCCCCGTGTCTTTTTCTTGTCTTCTCCCTGGAGGGTAGCCTTTGCTTGAGATTGGAGCATCAGCTGGAGCTGCTTATTTTTGCCACCTCTCCCGAACCTGGCTCCCCTCTTGGGAGCCCACTTTTGGGTTGGAATGAACTTTCCTCATTCCTAGAAGTGAGGCTATTCAAGAAATTCAGCTGGGATATTTTATAACTGATGTACTATCTTCCCGTGATTTACTTTATTTTTGTTTTATGTCCTTGATTCACGGCACTCTGTGGACTTTAACTTGGTGCAAGAAAGACAAACGTCCTCCTGCACTTTCGCATGTCCCCTTGTTACCCAAAGCAATCACTTGCAAAACATATTGATCTTTTAACGTTGTTAAGCCTGCTCTAACTGATTCTGTGCTCAAACTGTGAGCTATTGTCAGCACTATTGAAATGTTTTTTCTTTGCTTTCTGGGTCACACCCAGCAATGCACAAGGATTACTCCTGGCTCTGCACTCAGAAATCACCCCTGGTGGTGCTCAGGGGACCATTTGGGGTGCTGAGAATTGAACCTGGGTCGGCTGCATGCAAGGCAAATGCCCTACCTGCTGTGCTATCGCCCCAGCCCCTCTATTGAATTTTTTGAGAGAAAAACAGAGAAAGAGAGAGAGAGAGAGAGAGAGAGAGAGAGAGAGAGAGAGAGAGAGAGAGAGAGAGAGAGAGAGAGAGATTGGCAGCAAACTCCTTTCTGAAACCGTTTAGCAGCATGTCCCCCTGTAGATGGGGCCTTTTCTTCCCAGCATGGGTCCAATTCAGGAGAGTGCAATCTCCTGTCTGTTCCTGATCTCCCCTCTATTTGTGAGTAAAGAACATGGCTTACTGGTTTTTATTTTCTCAGCTTCCACTGTGAGCCCAAGTAAAATCTTAGTTATGTACCTCTTGCTTTTCAACTCTGTTTCTGAACGAAAGATTTGCCAATATTTAGGGATTGTGAATTGGCCTATAATTTGTGAACCTTAGGTCCCTCTTGCCTTTCCAGTGAGCTTTGGGGAAACCTTAGATTGCTCCAAGGACAAGTGGCTCACGTGTGGGAGCTCTTGGTTTGATTCCTTCCACTGCATGTCCCCCCCACCCCCCGCCCGAGCCCTTCCAGGTGTGTCCCCAGCACCAAGAACAAGTGAGATTGGGAGATCTTTTCAGATTACTGTTATGTTTTGTGTATGAACCAGTTAATCAAAAGGACTCTTTCTTTTTTTAATATTTAATTTTTTATTTTTAAATGAATCACCATGGGGTACAGTTACAGACTTACAAACTTCATACTTGCGTTTCAGTCATACAATGGTCGAGTACGCATCCTTCCACCAGTGCCCATTCTCCACCACCAATGATCCCAGTATCCCTCCCACCACCCCCAACCCATCCCCCCACCCCACCTCACCTCTGTGGCAGGGGATTCCCTTTTTCTCTCTCTCTCTCCTTTTGCGTTGTGGTTTGCAATATAGGTATTGACGTAAATGTTAATTCTGCTGCTGAAATGACAATGTTTCTTCAGAATCTTTTTTGTTGTTGTTATATCTGAAGCATTTCTGTGCTTTGAGGCATTGTGGATGTGAATAAGATTCACTCTTGTGAGCTGGGATTTGTGGTCCAGCTTTCATATTTCCTATATTTACATTTGTAAAATGCCAGAACTTGTGACATGTAGTTCTACATTTTCATCAGTTCAGCAAATGAATGTATTACTAATATCGTTAGCAAACATGATATGTATGAGGAAAAAATTTAATTGACCATAACTTTTGACAAAGAAAATTTGGTTAAGCAAGAATACTTGCCTGTGCAAAATTCTCACATATTCTAATAAAACTATAATTTAAATCATTTATATGCATCCAGTATGAATATGTCATCAATAGGAAGTGAATAACCATTTGAAAAAACTGGATTTTCAAGAGAAAACAAGCACAGTTTGATAAGTGATCTTGTAATCCAAGGTCAATGAGCTATTGATAACTTATGTGTAACTTTATAAATTTATCAGTATCACAGTTCCTGTGAATTTTAATTTTTATGCAAAAAAATATTCCCTGTAGTAACTTCAAAGACAACAGCTGAGAAGCCAAGAGAATACTTAATAATGCTCAGAGCAATGAGGCATGAACGCTCAAATGAAGTTCTTCCCAGTTACCTATTGATTATTCTATCATGGCAGGTAACTTCAAATCCACACACAATTTTTTGAACATTATCTTCATCTCCTAATATTTTTCCCTTTTGCCAGAAGAAAATTACTTTTTCTGACCTCCCTGTTCCTGTCACTATCCTCCCATTGTTCATTGATTTCCTTGAGCGGGCCCAGTAGTGTCTCCATTTTGAGATTTGTTGTTACTGTGTTTGGCATACTGAATACATCACAGGTAGCTTGCCAGGTTTTGCCGTGCAGGTGAGATACTCTCAGTAGCTTGCCGGGCTCTCTGAGAGGGGCAGAGGAATTGAACCCAGGTCGGTCAGGTCAGCTGCGCTCAAGGCAAACACCCTACCACTATGCTAGTCCTCCCACAATAGGCAAATAAATGTGTTTTGTAGTATTTATTAATTGTAATGATGTTCTTGGGAGGACCAAATGAAGCTTATCATACTCATATGGCTTACAGTTGTAGGAAGCTTGAAGGTAACTCTTAAATTCTCCTCTGCTTCATGCAGAATAAAATCCTGTTGTCATAGAAAGGCTTTCCAGAGCTTCATGGAAAATGAATAAGTGTTTCAGATTGGATAAAAAGAACCCTGGAATATTTAAAAACAAAAAATAAGTATAAATTGAAAATGATGTTAGTTTCATAAATAGCCAAATAGCCAAAAAGCCAGTATCTGGGAGCAACTCAAGTGCTCAACAACATATGAGTGTAAAAGGAAATTGTGGTAGGGATATACAGTGGGGTACCACTCAGCTATGAGAAAAGATGAAACCATGAGTCTCCATTGGACACTAAAGTCGACAGGGACTAGATATCTTCAAGGTTCCTTAAGTTGTGTAACTGTCAGTTCATTTAAGTAGCAGACCTGAGAAGTATTTGAGATCAAAACGCTGCTATGTATGAATAAAAAAACCAAAAACCTTAATCATATTGGTAAAAGTATACATTCACTTGAAAAGAAAAAAATAAGAGCTAGCTTTGGAACAAAATAGAGAAACATACTCAAAAATGACAGTTTGAGAGACATGACTTCAGTCTTTAAAGTTGGTAGTAGCCATAAATGCACATAAATAAACCATTTGACTTTATTCAGAAAAAAACCAGCACAAGCCCAACTTCCTGTTTTACCAGTCAAGAGAAATAATTCCACAGAAAGTCATTTGAAATGACTTAATTTGAGAAAGAAAGATTTTAAATAAGCTCTAAAAAGCATTAAAATCCCATAAGTGTTGTGTCCTATCATTTTTTGTATTCATTTTCCAATTAGGATATATGATTATACTCTGTGGCTTTATTTTTTATTATCCCAAACTCTGTTACACTTTGTGTATTATATTTTATGTACTGTTTCTGAAACTGTACTTATTGCCTAGTGAAATTATCTTTCACTGTATGCCTAATTAAGTTCCCATATCTATTTCTTTTATACATCAGAAGCCAGCAGAAGCAAAAGTTGCTGTTTAAAAATTAACATTGCCAGCTTATTTATCCCATTTCAAGAATTTATCTATTTATTTAATTGTTCATTTATTGCATGTTGGACTTGAGAAGAAGCTGAGAGCTAATGTGGAAAATAAAGAGGAAATGCTTTATCATACAGAGGTTAGACCAGAAAACATATATATATATATGAATTGCTTTTCTGTTGGCTTACAGAACTTATGATTAATGATATGTTTACATTTATAAAAATAATCAATACATTTAACTGTTCATGCACTTGCTCTGCTTTATTGCAACAATGTTTGGGGTTTTTTTTTGCTGCAGAATTTATAGAACAGTCTGGGTAAGAACAGTCATAATTTGCTTTATCTTTATCACCTTGAGATATGCCAATTAATGCCGAAAGAGAGGCTAAGAGAAAGAGAGAGAGAGAGAGAGAGAGAGAGAGAGAGAGAGAGAGGAGCATTAACAAAAGTTCTTTCCTTACATTGATGCAGTAACATCTTCTAAAAGCTTCTTGATTCACCCTTGCTCTCATTTCCATGGCAACCATGTAAGACAGGTTTCCTGAGACTAATATTACAAAGGAAAATAGAAAATCAGATGAAGCTTTGGATTCTTACTTACCTAGGAAGATCGGTTGTATCTGACATGTGCTCCAAAGGTCAATGCTTTGATGGGATACTTTCACACCAAAGAGGCAGTTGACGTTAAGTTCTCAACTTTCTCAAGGACAATGATGCCAATCTTTTCAAAATACCTACGTTCAACAAAAGCCAGTTTCTTGACACTTTCTTAGCCCTTTACTTATTACCAACATACATAGGAATTTTTTAAAGGTGTATATACTGTTAGATTTTAAATAGAAGTGGAAACTAACAAGAGATGCATTAATGCTTTTTCATTCTGAGTATATTGCTTTTATCTAGAAAAATGTTTTCCTTCTTGTAGTGTAAGTTCATAGAATCACATTATCTCAGGGTTTTTTATTGTGTTTATTTGTTTTGTATTTGTGGGTCACACCAGGCAATGCTCAGGGCTTACTCTTGGCTCTGCATTCAGGAATTAATCCTGGCGGTCCTTGGGGAATCATATGGGGGATTGAAGCCGAGGCAGCCCTGTGCCAGGTAAATGCCCTCCCCACTGTACTATTGCTACAGCACAAGTTATCTCAATTGTTGTATTTGTGGGAATGTCTGTATTTCACTTTGGTTGTGCTTGGAGACAACTTGTTCATGACTTGGGGTTTATGAGGAGTGAACTTGGGGTTAGTATGAGGTAAATTTGGGTTCATACGGAGTTGACTAGGAGGATTCAAAGACAGGGCTTTGCATGTACACAAGTGCTCCAACCCTTTGGCCATTTCCCTAGCCTCTATTTTCATTAAAAACAAAACCAAAAACAATCATTCTGGATATTGGATTCTTGGGTGACAGTTTTTCTTTCTTTCAGCACTCTGCATATGTCTTCCAGACATTTTCAGTCTCATATTTCTGAAGAAGTATACTTCTTGGAGTTTCCTTATAAATGGAGAATCATGTTTTGTGTGTGTGTGTACTGATTTTAAGAGTTTTCTGTTGTTTTTCAGAGTTTTTACTATGATGCATCTGTATAGATCAGTTCATGTTTATGGATAAATAGACATTTACAAATTCAAAGTTCTAAAACCAAACTCCAAGTAGGATAAATACAAAGGGAAGTTGTCTGGGATTGCTTCTTTTCACCATTTTATTTTCTTTTTAATCTCTCTTCTGTTGGTATTTCTATTATGTATGTGTTGGTGTACTTAATGGTAGTCTATATTTGTCTGAGTTCTTTTATTTCCTTTGGTGTTTTTTATTTTCCAGATTGCATAAGTAGTATTTACTTAAACTCTCATATCTCTCTGTATTTTCAAGTTCTCATTTCTTTTTTGTGTTCAAACATACTGTTCAACCCCTTCAGTAATTTTTTTCATTTATCTTAACTTCCAACCTCAGAATTTCTTTGTAGCTTTTTTGATACATTCTGTTTGTCCATTGATAGTGCTTATTTGAGAAGACAACATCATCATTCCATTTTCCTTTAGTTCTTTAATTATGTGGCAGATTTCAAATCATATTAAATCGATTTCTGGCCCATGTTTTGTTTAGTTTTGTTTTACTGCTATCATTCTTGTCACTGCATCACACTGTATACTGTATCATAATAATTGAGAGGTAGTAATTGTTATTGCAATAGCTAAGCAAATATACTGACATATTTTGCCTTATGTGTTTCTCTTGTTGAATATGGAGAATATAGGTTAATCTCTTAATTCTACCTCTCTGAAGTTTTGGGTAGAAATATCTTAAGTTATGACTAGGAATATTTAAAGTTATCAATAGCTTCTACTGCTAACTTTAATATATGCATCAAAAATAAAACCCTCTGTATATGTATGCATGAATTTTCTGGAAAGTGGGCTCTAGAGATTTTGCAGCAAATATAGTACTTTGTCTCTTACAAGTAGCATGCAGTCTCTCCTTTATTTGTACACAACTTTCATGCATTTGAATAAAATTTAATATTTTATATGATAGAGTCCAGTCATTTCCAAAGAAATTGATGCATAACACCTTTAGGATTTCTATTATTTAATTAATGAACTTAGTACAATAAAATTAAACGATAGAGGTTTTAACAGTAAACACATTTTTAAATGTTAAGTAATCATGAATTTGAACAATGACGTTAATAAAGTTAATTTAGTTTAAAAAAAACAGTGAGACTTTTATTAGCTGAGTTTGAAAATTACATTTTCCCCCATGAGTGAATTTAAATGAGCTCCTTTGGCTGTTAAGCCATTAATCAAGTTTTTATTTGTATTTGGAGAGTGTTTGGCATCACTCAGGTAACCTTTCTGTAAATTATGTGATTTCTGCATCTGTGCTATTCCTGTCTTAGCTAATAAATGTTAGTACTCATGAATTGTGAATTTGAGGGTGATTTATAATTTTCTCCTAATGACTTAATGTTTGGCTTCTCAGGATTCGTTTTTCTTTTTAAGAAAAAGCCTTTCTTAAAACCTGGGGTAATTATTTCTTTTTCTATTTTGGCTCTTAAAAAATCCATCCTTATCACTGTCAGTGACATGCCATTGCTATCTTGCTGTGCTCTGAATTTTGAAAGACTCTTCACTTTTATCTCTGGGATAAGATTTGTGAGTTTGTATATAACTGGGAGTAGAGAGACACCGAGAATGAAGATGCAAATAAAGAAAGGGCGCATGGAATCTTTACGATATGTCTCCTTTTGAGTTGGTAGTTTGTATAGCCCTTGCTGGCCATTTTATTTTACTGTTTCAACAAAGAAAAGGTTGTTCACAGCTTCAGCAGGGAAAAACAAAGTGGAAAGGGGCCCAGACTCATTCTCAGTCTCTATAATAAGACATATCCTAGGGGATTTGTTTTAAAAGCTAGAGATGCTGCTTTAAAAACTCATTCTTCCTGGCCGAAAGACTGGTCAGTGGTTAGAAGATAACCAAAAGAGGATGATGGGTGAAGGGCAATTAGAATAGAGAAGGGACCAGTATGGCAATACTAGTTGGAAATGATCACTCTGGACAAGAACTGAGTTGAAAGAAGATAAAGGAATATGCATGATAACCTTTCAGTATCTGTATTGCAGACATTAATGCCCAAAAGGGTGGAGGAGGAGGGGAGGAGGAAGAGCAAAGGGGGATGCAGATAGATATAGAAATAGAGACAGGGACAGAGAGGAGAGAAAGAGCCAGAGAGCAGGCATGTGCGAAAGAGAGAGAGTGAGAGAGAGAGAGAGAGACAGTGAGACAGAAAGAGAGAGGAGAGGGAGACAGAGAGAAAGAGAGAGGAAATGTGCCTGCCATAGAGATAGAGGCGGGGGTGTTGTGGATGGGTAGGGAAACAGGGGACATTGATGGTAGAAATGTATACCAGTGTTGGAACAACGGTTGTTGGAACGGTATGTTGCTGACACACAATCATGAACAAACCTTGTCTGTGTATATCACTGATTCAATTTAAAACAATAAATTAAAAATTAAAAACAAGCCTTATTATGACTTTGTTTTTGCCACTCTATTGATACTCCTAGAAATTATTCCTTATCAAGTATTGATCGGCATCCAAACACTAGTTACCTTCTCTGTCTGGTTTTCAGTAGGAAAGAATTCATTTCATCAAGTTAAATGGACTATGCCTCAAGATTCCAACAGTCATTGCCTGTCATACAGTAGGTGGCAGTCTTTTCATTTTGACTAAAACCAGGACCTGAAAGAGACTTAGGCTAAGGTGCTGTAAAGCACCAGAGAAAGGGCAGAGAAAGGGTCTATTCTGATAGAATTTGGGGACATTGGAAGGTCTTCTTTGTCTGAAAATAGTTTTCTGAAGGGGTTCGCACCTTGTCTGCATTTCAGAGTGGCTCTTGAAGGGTGTTTATAAAGATTCATTACAGGCATCTGGCCAACCAAAGGTATCAGCAAAGAAAATGGCAAGTGTGCTTGTGGAGGGGCTGGAACGATAGCACAGCAGGTAGGGCGTTTGCCTTGCATGTGGCCAACCCGGGTTCGATTCCCAGCATCCCATATGGTCCCCCGAGCAGTGCCAGGAGTAATTCCTGAGTGCAGAGCCAGGAGTATCCCCTGTGCATTGCCGGGTGTGACCCAAAAAGCAAAACAAAAACACAAAACGTATGCTTGTGTATAGGGAGGAACCATTCAGTGGGCATGGGAGAAAATCGATGTGCAGTGCAGGAATTTGTTCTGAACTTGGACAAGGAAATCAAGAGATGGTGAAAGATAACAATAGGAAGAGAAAAGATTCTATGTTTTCTTGTATTGCCTCAGGTCATGGCAAAGAAGACATGCCCATGTTTTGGGAACAATGGACAATAATTTGGGAACCAGAGAGATAGTGCAGTGTCTGAGTTGGGTTCCATCCTGGGCACCACATATGGCACCACAAGACATGATTACCTGAGCAGTGACAGGAGTAATCCCTTTTGGGTGTGGCCCCACAACACCAAAACTGTATTTGGTGTGTATTTTTAACTAGGACTCATGCCTTGCACCTTCTCATCTTTATTTTATGATCTTAAAGCAACCTTTGCATTGTAACCCTAACATTTATGAATGACACCAGCCTTCCTCAATAACATTTATGCATTTGTATCTTAACGAGGTAGAAATTTAGTCTTCCCTGGGCATTTCAAAGCAGTTGTATTTTTTTCCTCTGTGTGTTATTTTTTTCTTGCTTAACTTTTGATTATAGTACACATACAAATATTCAGAAAACAATAAAAATGTAGTGAAAGTCTTAGCATAGATTTAACTGAAATATATATGTTGGTGCCTACCAAGGCTTCCGGAGATTGGTTAGCAATGTTAGAGCACCAAAATAATTGAATAAAAACTGTTTCGAGCTCTATGTTAGAGGTTTCAGACTTTACTTTTTACATTCATGCTTTTTTTTCTTTTTAATTTTTATTAGTGAGACATCATGAGGTACAGTTGTAGACTTACAAATTTTTGTGCATGCTTTTGATGGAACTTTTGAAAAGTATTAAATGGAAGCTCCATACCATGCCCTGTTGATAACATATCTAAGCTGTTATTGTTTTGGTAATAATAATAATAATATTTTCTGTGAGTGCGGAGCACCAAAATCTGTGTTAGGTTCTGGATTCAGGAGATAGCTGGCAGATATGCACAGCAAAGTGTAAGCAAGCAAATATTTCAGTGAGAGGTGAGAGGGATTAAGTGATTAGGTGAGAGGGAGGTGAATTTCAAATTTGTACTTTGATTAGCATATGTTTCCTATCAGCTGACAGAGAGGCACAATTCCTTCATTCCTTTCCTTTGTTTCTCTTGGGCCTGAGAAATCAAAGATAGTCCTTCTGCTGAGCTGAACCAGCCCTTTTGGATACCCGAAGTCATGTGGTAGCCTCTATAAATGAGGAAAAGAGTTTTTATGACTGTCTAAAGTTTAGCTTTTTTTTAAAACTGGACTTTGAACTCTTTCAACAATATCAAATTTTTTTTTATTAAAAATTTTTTTAATAGTGAGACATCATGAGGTGCAATTGCAGACTTACACATTTTTGTGCTTGGGTTTCAATTATACAATGATCAAATACCCATCCCTCCACCAGTGCCCATTTCCTATCAAATTTTCAGGAAAGTGAACACTGACTCCTGTCTCTTGTCACATCTAAGACTTGATGCCTTCACCTAGTGTCCCTGGGCACCCGGTAGGTCATGGTGTAATGTATTGAGCCTGTATTGTACCCCAGAGTTCCATTATCTGAGGCTTGGGAAGTTGTCTTGCGTCCTTCTGAAGTGGCCTGAACATTGGCTGCCTTCTGTTCATTCCCCAGGCTCTTGCCTCACCCCAATAAAATGCCCATGTCAGGAAATTCACCTCCCTCTCACCTAATCCTCTTCTACCAATACTCTTGTCCTGTTCTTGTCTTGGAAAGCCCCAGAATTCAACTCAGAACCCTTTCACGATGCATCTCTTGACTCTCCTTCATCTGGGAAGAGTTCTTCAGTGTGTGTTTAGGTTTGGGTTTTGACTCTTTGACTTTCATGATCTCGACGCGTGTCAAGAGGACACTTACCAAAAGTCCTTTGATTTGCATTCTCTGTAGCTTTTCAGATTGTGTGGTGTTGTGCTCTTTCAGAAGGAATGTCGCAAAAACGAGGCTGTTTTCTCTCTGCGTGCTCGTGGGCGTGTAGGCACATACGTGCACAGCTTTCATTGCTAATGATACTCCCTTTGATCACTTAATTATGATGGTGCTGACCAGTCACTGTTCTCGCCTTTGAAATGAATACATATTTTGTGGCAACTTAACTTTTTAACCATTACTCATCAAATTATGTTCTCATAGGTTGTTGTTTTCTGCCAGTGCTCATCATTCACAATGCAGGGTTGGCTTATGCGGGTGAGGGGAGGGCAAACCCACTGATACTTGGGCTTTCTCCTGGCTCTACACTCAGAAATCCCTCCTGATGGGACTAGTTTCAAACCAGGGTTGGCCTTGGGTAAGGCAAATGCCCTACCTGTTGTACTATCGCTTCGGCCCCTAAATGGCATCACTCTGAATTATTTTGCTTCCCAAATGTGAGAATTCTACATTTGGCTTGATTAATGGATTTAGGATGGAACTGCTAAACAATCTGCCTCCCTCTGTTGGAAGAACTAAAGCCGCAAGTGCTTAACTCTGTGGCAGAATTGGCATATGCTCCCACAAACCCTCCAGTACATACAATTCATGGTGTCACGTCTCTCTTTCACTCTTTACCCTCTTCACAATTTGGAAAGTACCTTTAACTTCATGGACCTCATTGTATGTACTAATGTTCTACCTTGATTGGGAAACCAGTCCATCCAGGTACACAGAACCCCCTCTCATGCCTTTAAATCTAGAACTGCATGTTTAAATTTAGAATGTAAATCTGTGGTGGAACCACTAGTTCTATTAATTAGTCCTCATCCATTTCTATTTTCACATGTTATTGAATTCTGGATAAGTTTATGTTGTTTATTATTTTGGGGGGTTGTTGTTTAGAGTAACATCCAGCAGTGTTCATTGTTTATCCTTGGCTGAGCACTCAGAGATCATTTCTGGAGGGACATGGGGGACCATATGTGATGCTAGAAGTTTATGGACCTGAGTTGGCTGCATCCAAGGCAAATAAATTCCTTCCCCAGTGTACTATCTCCCTGATCTTGGTAAGTTTATTTTAAATGATGATACTGTTGCTTTAAAAAATTCACTTTAGGGGCTAGAGTGATAGCACAGTGGGTAGGGCATTTGCCTTGCATTGCACATGGCCGACCTGTGTTCGAGTCCCAGTATCCCATATGGTCCCCCTGCAGCATCAGGAGTAATTCCTAAGTGCATGAACCAGGAGTAACCCTTGTGAATTTCCGGGTGTGACCCACAAAGCAAAAAAAATAAATTCACTTTATTTCCCATAAGTTCCCATACTGTGATAGGAAGGTAGTGATTTTTTTTCTCTAACTATATCCAATTAGTTTGTTATTCATATCTTTATTCTGTTTTTTTTTAACTGCCTTGTATTCCAGAATAGACTTTGGAATAAAATTAGTGTTAGAACATCATTAGAATGAAGTTCTAACACCTGTACATTAAAGGAAAATGTGAGAAAGTGGAGATTAATTAAAGCTCAGTGATGCTTGACTTGAGTTTATTTTGGTGAGTGTGGTACTGTTGACCTGAATGGTGTCCTCTAATATTGTATATTGAGAAGAGACCAAACACAGAAAAGGCTGAAATTAAATGACTCACTGATGATACTATCACTGGCCTATGGAGGATGCCAGTGTAATTTGAAGTGGGATTGCTTTGAAATAGTTAAATCAAATATCTGCTCAAACTAATTTGCTCTCATCACCTATTTCTCTGAGCTAAGAGCATACAAGTTAAACTTTGAGTTTTTGCTTCTTGTATCAAGCTTTTATTTTTTTTAAATCAAGCAGTCATGCTTTGATGGCACGCAAGCTTTTTGTCCTTGCTTAGGTTGCTATGAATTTTGCTCTAAGGAGTCCAGAGCATGACTTTGCCTTTCCTTAAAGAAAAGGAGAGAAATGACAATGGCAGACTCTGGATTTGGCTAAAAAAGATCAGTTTACATACAAGGGAATAAAAGTAGATTGGATTTAGCAAGAGATACTAAAATTCATGCTGTTACAACTTACTCATCTAATTTTAGAATTGCCAGCTAAAGTTATCGGAGGTGGTTTTAAGAGAAACTAGTGGAAATCTTATTGTTTAACCCAAATCATCGACTCGCTGCTTTTGCCTGTTCTGCTCTCATTTTCCTTTATTAGAGTGGGATCTAATAAAAGCAGGGATTAAACCATCTGCTGCATGTTCGTAGTGCTGAGTTGAATTGGAATTGGCTTTCATAGGCTGACTGGAACCTGGAACCTCCTGGGATTCCGCAGAGCCATCCCAGGTTGGCTCCATCCAAGGCCAGCACCTCACCCTCTCTGCTGTCTCTCCAGCTCCTGGATAATGATAGCTCGCCAACTAGAGCAGCTTCCTGACCTGTCCTTCTGCTTCCAGATTTTATCTATCCCCACAGTACATTTTTCCGTAAGGCAACCAGGGCTGGACTATCAAAACATTAATCAAAGCTCTCCTAGTTCAATCCCTGGTCCCTGGCTGTGATGTGTAAGATCGTGCCTTGTCTTTTCTCTCTTTATCACTCTAGCCAGATCTGGGGCACTGAACCCCCAGGCTCTGCTAGCACTGAGGAACCTCAATCTGCTCATTCCTTGTCTGTTGACGTGCATCTTGGTTCCTTCTTGTTTTCAAGGATTAGGAAGAAAAGTGCCATGAGCCTTCATGCGAAGATTTTGTGGGTGTATAATTCCAACCTAATTGGGTGATGCCTGAAAGTATGATGACGAGGTTGTGTGAGGTCAAGCTTCCTTTGGTTTTATAAGATGCTGTCACATGGGGATCGGAAAGAGAGTATCGTGGGTAAGGCTGACCCGAGTTTGATCCCCAGCATCCCATCTAGTCCCCTGAGCACTGCTAGGAGTGATTTCTGAGTGCAGAGTCAGGAGTAATTCCTGAGCATTGCCGGGTGTGGCCCCCAAACAAAAATTTTTATAAAGGAAAACAAAAACAAAAGATGCTAGGGCTGTAGCAGTAGCATAGCAGGTAGAGAGCTTGCCTTACATGACGTCAACCCCATCAACCTAGAACCTCATATGGTTCCCCACGCCCACCAGGAGTGATCCCTGAGCAGAGAGCCAGACGTAAGCTCTGAGCACCACTGGGTGTGGCCTCAACCTCCAAATCAAAACCAAACCAAACCAAACAAAAACCTGTTATTAAATTTACAAAGTAGCTTCTGAACTGCGTCTACCATTTGGATTTCCATCAGCTAGAGAACAGAGTTCCCTTGGCTCCGTGAAAATTCAGGGTCAGTGTTTTTGAATTTTTGTTACTCAATAGGTTGTGTAGTAGTACCTAATTGTTATTTTACTTGCATCTTCCTAACAACAAATAAAGTTAAATATTTTTTCCCTGTTGGCTCTCTATCATCTGTTATTTGGTGAGGTCTATTCAAAACTCTTAGCTTTTTTTCCCCCTTTGGGTTGGTTCCACGCTGTTATGCTCAGCTCATACTCCTGGCGATTCTCAGAAACCACATGCTGTGCTGAGATTGACCACAGGTTTGTCTGTGTGGAAGGCAAGCGGCCTACCACCTATAACCAGCTCTCGGATCCTTTTAGCCGTTATTTTTTCAGCTCATCATATTATTATTAATTATAATTGAATTTTGAGAACTGTTTTAGACACACTTCCTTTACCTTTACCTTTCCTTTATCAGAGAGGTGATTTCCAAAAATTCTTCCTACGTTTAAGGCTTGTCCTTTCATTCTCTCAACAAGGTCTTTCACAGAATAAGATTTTAGTTTTGGTCAAGTCCAATTAATATTTTTTTCTCCCCTGGTATTAACTTTAATTCTGTAGCTAAGAAGTCATTCCTAAACCTAAGGTCGCACAGATTGTCTCCTGATGCTGACTTTTAATGGTACACATATTTCTTAGTGCAGAAAGCTCCTTTGAAAACTACAAAATGATTATTTAAAGATATACACAAATACTTATTTTTTACACATAAGGAAAAGGTAACTATTAGTTTCTTGTAAGAGAGCCATGAAAAGCTGCGTGTGTGTGTGTGTGTGTGTGTGTGTGTGTGTGTGTGTGTGTGTGTGTAAAAGAATATACTGGAAGTCATTTAAAGGCACTTGCCGAATAACTTCTGACTGCAAGTTGGCCAATTAAGGACTAATTTTCATTCATTATTATTAGAACTGCACAGATAATAGGTCAATTCCTCCCCCATTGTGTGTAGATAATTCCCATTATCGTTAATTGGAGTTTTGTCTGTAAGAAAAAAGGGTAACATTTAAACTTCATAAGAATAAAACATTACCCATTGTCCACCAGGCTAAATTCTCTCAACCAGTAGATGTCATTCTCTCTCTGCTGTAATGTGATGGTCTAAACTCTGCCTCTAGGTTTCCATTCTGAAAACACTCTAGGAGAACCAGTTTCATTTCAGACTTTCTTTCCCTTGATCCATATTCCAAGTTGGTGTCCTCAATAATAGGAAAAGAGGCAGCTTAGGAAACTGGGATGGCTGGACAGAAGTGAGCAGGGAAGAAGCTTTTGTCTTTCAATCACTGAGCTCCAGACATGGAATATTTAATCTCTCATTCTTTCAGTTCACCTTGGGATAGAGGGATATTTTGTTCCCTTTCTGTCTTTCTGAGCAGAGCATTCCGTGATGTTTCTGGGTAAGAACCAGCAGGGGAAAACCAAAACAACTCTATGGGTTTGGTAAGTTGCAGGACTGGCAGTCTCTCAGGGAGTACTGAGGATACTTCCTTTATATGTCTCAGCCCTGAGATACAGATGACTGTCAATGTCATCTGTCCTTTGAGTGTCTCACTCCATCCTATAACCCTACATCCTTTTGTAACCCCATAGTGCCTGTATCTTCACTTAGCTCATTAAAGAATATTTGATAGGAAGGGAGGAATACTAGGTCAGTATTAACCAGTTCTAATTCAGCTGGTAAATATTTATGAAGATCTGATTGTTGTAAGCACATTTTAGGCAATTGTAACACCACAATGATTGCTTATAGGGCACTTGGGAACAGGGAGAATTCAGACAAGAAACGAGTCAGTCACCAATCAGAATACTATTGTTACAAAAGAACTAGACAGAGAACATTGTGGAAGGGCTATATTTCCATCTCAGGTGAGGAGGGGGGTCAAAATAGGTTTATCAGAAATAAAGATTTTAAGCGAATTTCTGAAATATTAATGAGGTAACCGGCAAGATACATAAAGACACGATAGAATTTTAGAAAATATTCATTAAGTTTTTTATTTTGTGTTCAGATGTTGCAACACTAAATGATAGCAGGTTTTTACTGAATGAATAGAAAGACAAGTTTTAAACATCCAAGGCCAAATTATACAAACTAAATTCTTCTAAATATAGAAAAGTGATTATGCCTACTATTTAAAGTAACTACTTAGTCACATTGTCAAGTAGAAGAGAAGAAATAATGCTTTTTTAAAAAATAATTCATGAATTTTCTACAGTACCTGGTCACTTTGGAGAATATATTTTCAAAATGTTCTTCTTAAAGACTGAACATAATGGTATATGTAGTTCTAGAGTGTATTTTAAGCTTGTAGAAATCTGAAGGGTAAATACATAAACTTAGAAATTAGTCATTTCCAGCCTAAATGGTGACATTTGCTAAGCCTTTAAGCCCCTAATGCCTATTCACCTGCCTTTCTCTCTGTGGCTAATAGAAAACAGAAAAATGAATTCACCAAAGTAGGTATTTTCATAAATCCCTTATGCAGAAGTGCCTTGATTTTCTTTAAATTTGGATGCACATTCGACCCAGTTCACCCCACTATTTTTGATCAGTCTCCAATCAGTTCATTAAAATGAGCACTTAGAAAAGGACACAGGATGATCTCACTTGTCTGTACTATATAGAATAACTGGGTGAGGGGATGTAGTGTTTTAAAGGTGTGGGGGATGCCTAGATCTTCCTCAACTCCAGAGTATTGGGAGTAGCAAAACATAGGAGGAAATAAACTGAATGGGAGTAGGGAAGGAAGAAAATGAGAAAGGGGAGTAACTAGAAAACGGGTTGGTGACCTCAGCTCTACTGGTAAGTGGGGAAGTGGCAGAGATATATATCTAAAGCATAGGCACAATAGCATCGAAAACATCAGATCCAAGCCAGAATCACCAGACTTTGTAAAGTGCGCATCAAGGTGGCAGACTTGAGGGGTGTGAGAGAATATGGGAACACTGAAAAGTTGTCACTGTTGGCAGAATTGGTGCTAGAACATTATATGCCTAAAACTCATAAAAATCATAGTTCTTTAAATTCTTTTAAAGAACATGAATATTAAGTAACTTTATGCTAGTAGGCTCGATAGCACAGCGGTAGGGTGTTTGCCTTACAAGCAGCCAACATGGCCGACCCGAGTTCGATTCCTCCGCCCCTCTCGGAGAGCCCGGCAAGCTACCAAGAGTATTCGATATGCCAAACACAGTAACAACAAAGTCTCCAATGGAGACATTACTGGTCCCACTCGTGTTCAAATAGTATGTATTTTAATAAATGCATGGATGTATCACAATCAATCACAATGACAACCATCCTGTTATTTGTCGATTGCCTCGAGCAGGCCCCAGTAACGTCTCTTCATCCTAGCCCTGAGATTTTTTTTTTAAAGTGCCATATTCAAGGCTCTTTCAGAGTTAGGAGAATGAGACCCTTCATTGTTACTGGTATTTGGTATATTGGGTTCGCCACGGGGAGTTTGCCAGACTCTGCTGTGTGGGCAGGTTATATTCGGTAGCCTGCCAGTTTGTCTAAAGTAGGAATGAGATGATAAGATGTCGCACGGCCGCAAATGCGGCCACGCGCACTTCCAGAAGCTGGGTTTTATAGTCTCTGAATCTTGGCCATTGATGGGATTACACGGTGCCAGGGGGCCAGTTGGTGGGTGTGACCCCCACCTACTGGAATTTGGAGGATCTGGGTGGAGGATGCCCTGCCCCAATCCGAGTAAACTTGGAGATCTCGGCCCCGGAACCCGCTTGGCTGTATAGTTTGATGTATAGTTATCAGATAATAGAACTATTGTCACTGTCACTGTCCTCCTGTTCATCAATTTGCTTGAGTGGGCCCAGTAATGTCTCTCTCCATCGTGAGATTTGTTGTTACTGTGTTTGGCATATCAAATATGTCATAGGGAGCGAGATACTCTCAGTAACTTGCCGGGCTCTCCGAGAGGGGCAGAAGAATCAAACAGGGCTCGGCCATGCTGGCTGTGTGCAAGACAAAAGCCCTACCACTGTGCTATGGCTCCAGTAGGGCATTTGCCTTACATGCGGCCGACCTGGGTTCAATCCCCAGAACCCCATAGGGTCCCCCAAGCACCACCAGAAGTAATTCCTAAGTGTAGTGTTAGGAGTAATCCCTGAGCATTGCTGGGTGTGACTTAAAAAGCAAAAGCAAAAAAAAATAGAACTATTATTTTTAATAAATGGAGAAAAAGAATTTTATGTGATATATTTATGAAGGGCTGGAGCGATAGCACAGTGGTAGGATGTTTGCCTTACAAGCGGCCAGCATGGCTGACCCGAGTTCGATTCCTCCTCCCATCTCGGAGAGCCTGGCAAGCTACCAAGAGTATCTTGCCCTCACGGCAGAGCCTGGCAAGCTACCCGTGATGTATTCGATATGCCAAACACAGTAACAACAAGTCTCATGATGGAGACGTTACTGGGCCCACTCAAGCCAATCGATGAACAATGGGAGGACCGTGATTTATGAAGTATTGGTATAGAGGAAATCTTTGAAGTATTGTCACTGTTCCTGGGTGGTGGGGCCACTGGCCCGTCTGCGGTGACTCAAGGGTCCCTGGATGCATTCAGGGGCCAAATCACTGTCCCTCCTCACTTCCCAGCTGGCCAATGGCAACAGACAAATGAAGGAATGTGGGCCACCAGGCAATTTGGTAATCATTCATTCATTCATTCATTCATCATTCTGTTATTCATCGATTGCCTCAGCAGGCCCCAGTAATGTCTCTTTCATCCTAGCCCTGAGATTATATTCAAGGCTCTTTAGGAGAATGAGACCCATCATTGTTACTGGTATTTGGCATATTTGGTACGCCACGGGGAGTTTGCCAGACTCTGCCCTGTGGGCAGGTTACATTTGATAGTCTGCAAGTTTGTCCAAAGTAGGAATGAGATAATAAGATGTCATAAAAAGATGTCCTGATAGATGTCGCGTGGCCATGTCCGGGAGCTGGATTTTATAGTCTCTGAGTCTTGGCCGTTGAAGGGATTACACAGCGCCAGCGGGCCAGGTGGTGGGTGTAGCCCCCGCCTACTGGAATTTGGAGGATCTGGGTGGAGGATGCTCGACTCCAATCCGAGTAGGCTTGGAGATCTCGGCCCCGGAACCCGCGTGGATTTGTCCCTCTGCCAGTACCTTCATGTGTGCGGAGAGTGGTCTCAGCATGGTGGTGGCTGGTCCTGGAGGTCTTCGGCTGCCAGAGCCCTGGTCGGGGCGGGGAGGAAAGCTCAACCCGCTCCCCTCCAAGGGGCCCCGGCGAGGAACAGCCAGGCGCGGGGGCAGGAGACTGCACTGTTCTCGTCCGGGATCTGGATTTTATAGTCTCTGAGTCTTGGCTGTTGATGGGATTACACGGCGCCAGGGGGCCAGGTGATGGGTGTGACCCCCGCCTACTGGAATTTGAGGATCTGGCTGGAGAATGCTCAACTCCAATCCGAGTAGGCTTGGAGATCTTGGCCCCGGAATCCGCGTGGATTTGGTAATCAGTGGCCATTTATTCAAGTCTCACCGCATTAGTTATAGAGAAATAATGTAGAGTTGGGGTTAGCAATTGCACATAGGTGTGGTTGAATAGTGGTTCAACATTATCATAAACAATGAACAGATGTAAAGCCCTTCCTTCAAGGGAGATTCTTTTAGGGATACTCAAGGACAAAATATCATCCTTCTAGAAGATCCTTCCAAGGGCTGAATTCATCTAAGGTGCATTGCTTTCTCCTTTCCTTAGCCAGTTAAACAATCATCTTAAATTTACTTCTTAATAATATTCCTAGTCATTTTGTATGGACACAGTAAGAGATATATTACACTTAAAGGGTGGCTCGTCCTGGGGACATCTCGCTATATATCCCAGACTACAGTTTTCAGGCCAGTTTAGTCTTTCCTAACCCCAGCAGGGTCCTTATTCAGTTATTTCTTTTTGTATCATGACAGCATTGTTCCATGACTGTGCTCTTAGCTTTTTATACTTCTTATGATGCTGTTTCTTTTTGATACCAGTGTAGTTTATGACTTGCCCTAGTCCATCCAAGTCCCTTACCGGGGCCCTTTTTTTGGGGTGTTAAATAAGTCAATGGAAGCTTAAATAAAGTAAATATGACAGATTTCCAGGAGTAAATATTATCTGGAGTCAGTTAATTCCCATGTTACAAAAGCATAGCATTAACTGTCTTTGTGTATCTATACAAAAGGGACATTGCTCTAAAATAAATTATGCAAAGGACATAAAGGAAAGAGAAAAGTAGTGTTTCACTTACGTATACAAAATCCAGAGCAATAGCACAGTGGGTAGGGCATTTGTCTTGCATGTGGCGACCGGGGTTTGATTCCTCTGCCCCTCTCGGAGAGCCTGGCAAGCTACCGATAGTATCCCGTCTGCACGGCAGAGCCTGGGAAGTTACCCCTGATATATTCGATAGGCCAAAAACAGTAACAACAAGTCTCATAATGGAGACGTTACTGGTGCCCGCTTGAGCAAATCAATGAACAATGAGGACAGTGCTACAGTGCTACAGAATCATCAGAAGAATTTGACTTTACAAGTTACAGGATCTGATTTGGGGATAAAAGTGATTGACAGGGGAAGGAGAGCACAAAGAAGAGGTTAAAGGTTAATACAGAGGATTGGGAGTGTCTGATGGAAATGGGTGTACCTCAGGAGCACTGTGGTGGGAGTTACTCAATAAACCTAAGCTCCCTGCAGGGGAATAAAGGACAAACCAATGTTTCCCAACGAAGTATGGACACTTTTTATTTAAAAAGAAAAGACTCTGACCTAGTTCAGAGGTCTGAGACACATACTTGGCACCCCCAATGCCCTGAGTGTG
Source organism: Sorex fumeus (assembly GCF_029834395.1). Taxonomy (NCBI): domain Eukaryota; kingdom Metazoa; phylum Chordata; class Mammalia; order Eulipotyphla; family Soricidae; genus Sorex; species Sorex fumeus. The sequence continues at coordinate 3,242,099 of NW_026606154.1, read as the reverse complement.
ACCTCTGACCTTACAATCATTAAGGTTTTGGTCCTGGTGGCTCCCAACCCATTATGGAACGCTTTGACAGTTGGCTTTTTATCTCTGGTAGAGCCCCGGGGGCCCACTGCACACTGCCTTGAAAGCCTCCCTCTCTCCCCCCGCAAATAAAATAGGCTAAAATGCCACAATATATATGGAAATTCTTGGACTAATCAGTGACTTCCAACTTACCTCTTAGAGCTCTTTCACAAGTGGTTCAATTACAGAGGCAATTTTGGCCACAACCAAGTCTCATTCTTGATTAGGTGTCTGATAGTGTCTAATCAACAGAGCCAGAGTTCCTGGAAAGGGCAATGCTGGAAGGACAAAAGAGCCAACTTCAAGTTTCCCAGAGCGCAATGTGATTCAGTGAGGAAAGGATCCGAGCCACAAAAATAACTGCCATCGCTAGAATGGCCGATGAGCGTAATTTAGTGTGTTTAGTTCCGTATGCTCATAGTGATACTTAAAATAGACAGCAGAGTGAAAGAGTTGTGTGTATTAAAAAGTAATATTCAGCATACATAACTTCCTATGAATGTGTCTTCATAATATGCAGTTCTTTCGAGCCAGGGTCAAATCGTTAGGTATGGCATCTGTTTAAATGAATCTGCACTTGAGCTCTTCCAGTTCTTAAATTTTAAATAGCTGAAATGTGTATGAATATATGAAATGCATGTGTATATACATAGCTGAAGAGTATAGATAAAAGATAAAAGGCCCTCCCGTTGTTCATCGATTTGCTCGAGCGGGCCCAGTAACGTCTCCATTGGAGATTTTGTTGTTACTGTGTCTGGCATATCGAATACATCATGGGTGGCTTGCCAGGCTCTGCCGTGTGGGCGAGATACTCTCGGTAGCTTGCCGGGCTCTTTGAGAGGGGTGGAGGAATCGAACTCGGGTTGGCCATGTTGGCTGCGTGCAAGGCAAACGCCCTAACGCTGTGCTATAACTCCAGCCCAAGGTAAAGGCCCTCCCGTTGTTCGTCAATTTGCTCGAGTGGGCCCAGTACGTCTCCATTGGAGACTTTGTTGTTACTGTGTTTCGCATATCGAATACGTCATGGGGAGCTTGCCAGACTCTGCCGTGCGGGCGAGATACTCTCAGTAGCTTGCTGGGCACTCCAAGAGGGGCGGAGGAATCGAACTCGGGTCAGCCATGTTGGCTGCGTGCAAGGTAAACGCCCTACCGCTGTGCTAGAGTATATATATAAAATGTATATATGTTCATATGTATATATACATATATACAGCTATACACATACATTGAAATGTATATGCATGTGCATATGTGCATATATATAGCTACATATATGCACATATACATAGGCATATCGACAGGTATGCATGTAAGTTTATATGTTTGTGTATGTAAATTCATACTATAGAAATTATCCCTGGAGCGATAGCACAGTGGTAGGGCATTTGCCTTGTGCGAGGTCTGGACTGGCCAAGCCAGGTTCGATTCCTCCGCCCCTCTCGGAGAGCCCGGCAAACTACCGAGAGTATCTCGCCTGCATGGCAAAGCCTAGCAAGCTCCCCGTGACGTATCCTATATGTTAAACACAGTAACAAGAAGTCTCACAATGGAGACGTTACTGGGTCCGCTCGAGCAAATCAATGAACAACGGGAGGACAATGTTAATCAGTGCTAATCTACATTCATGTTTTATTGTTTCTTCTTTGGTTTTGGCCCACACCTGTTGAGCTCAGGGTTTATTCCTGGCTCCATGCTCAGGAATCACTCTTGCCAATGCTCTAGGTGCTATAAGCTGTGACAGGGATTGACCCCAAGTAGGCCACATGCAAGACAAGTGCCTTCCAGGCGGTGCCATATCTCTGGCTCTAGATACATGCTTTAAAAAGAAAAATACCGTATTTCTCAATTTTCTATCTACTATAAACATTTTCTGTTCTCTGCAAGCCGTAAATAATAAGCGCAGTGAGTTGTAAATTGAGATGAGCAGTTCTTCAAATCTGAGAATTCTATTGGAGAGGTAGGAAAGGTAAATCCCCACTCAATTCCCAAAGGAGGGGAAGTTAAGAAGCTCCTCCCATTATATAAATCAGGCAGTTGCTCCCCAAAGACATTGAACTACATAGACTTTTCCAAGAGATGAAACTTCTACAGACATGGCCCTTCTAGGTATAATATTGTGTTAACAGGGAACAGTACATCAACTTGTAGGTGATTCATTGCAAGGTGAATCACCAGCCAAGCAATGCGGTGACAGGGATTAAGCAGCCTACCTCCCCTTGATGCTCAGCGGCCTCCAGAGCGGATCCAGGGCCCTGTGACGTGTTGACAGCCTGAAAGGCAGATGCCTTAACTGTTGTACTGTCTTTCCAGCCCCAGGTTGTTCTAACATACAAGGATGAAATGGCATGCCTACATAATGGTGGAATGCGTAACTGAAAAGTTGTATCAGCGAAGGGTTTTAAAATTATTTTTCTGAAGCGGGAGAGATAGCACAAGGGTTAAGGTGATTGTCCAGCATGCTGCCAACCCCCAGTTTGATTGCTGACCTCCACCAGGTGTGACCTGGAGTACAGAGCCAAGAGTAGACCCTGAGCATGGCCAATTGTCTTTTCATCTGCTCTGCCCCAAAAGAATTTGACGTCAAAATTATTTTTTCTGATTCTTAAGTTGGAAATTGGAAACTAACACCATTTACTAGTTTAAGATAATTTAAGACGAGAGAGAGAGAGAGAGAGAGAGAGAGAGAGAGAGAGAGAGAGAGAGAGAGAGAGAGGTGGGTTCGAGGAAGGTGGGAGGGAAACTGGGAACATTGGTAATGGGAAATGTACAATATGTACAGTGGTGAAAGAACAGATATTAGAACATTATATGACTGAAACGAATGAACAATCTTGTAACTGTGTCTCACTGTGATTCAGTTTTTTCTTTTAAATGGACTAATTTAAAATAGATACAGTTTAGTAAGCTTTTGCTATAAACTTTAAAACAGTGTTTTTAAAAAAAACTTTAAAAAAGAGTTGACTAAATATAAAGCTAAGTTTTATAATACTTTCTAATACTTTCTGATGTTGTTACCTACTCTACAGAAGATAGAGTTTGAAACATTCAAAGGCATCAGACACACAGTGGCCAAATAATACCCACACCTTTCCAGAAAAGAAAAAAAAAATGAAGCAACTTTCTAATCCCCAGAAGCTGTGAATATATTACCTTACATGGCAGTAGGGACTTTGCAGATGTTATTAAGATAAGAAAGCCGAGATAAGGGAAATATCCTGGATTATCTGGATGAGCTCAAACTAATAATGACTCCTTAAGATTAGAGAATATTTCCTTGCTGCAGTCAGAGGGCTATGTGAGTTTGTGAAATAGCCAGAAAGAGGGAGCTTTGCTGGTGTCGGTGATGGGGGGACAAATAGCTCGATGGCCTCTGAACACTGGAAACATATTCTCCATGATGATAGCTTCTCAAAAGAGACATAGTGGAGGTGTTGGCATCTTGAGTGCAGCTCAGCGAAAGCTGTCTCACACTTACTGAAGTCCAAACTGTCAAGAGTGCATTCATGTTGTTTTCAGCCTTTGAGTCAATAGACTACAGCCACTGTGCATATGTGCCTCAAACCTGTAATAACAGTTTAAATTGTTTGGTGGAGTTGGCTCAATTATGATTATATTCAATCGCAAACTGCTGAGATTTATTCCTAAAGTTATAAATTTCTTAGATATATATTAATATTTATTTCTTTGATATCTAGCACGCTTAATGATTTTAAACTCTGTGCTGCACTAGAAAACAGAAGATTATTAGGGCGCTTATTATCATTTGTCGTTAACAAGAACTGTAAGAAACAGATAACTCGGGAAATTATTGATCAAGATGCAAGCATATAAAAGAGACAAGAGAGAGTCTTGGGTTTTAGGCATTAACTGGCTTGGAGGAGACTACTGCTTTCGCATTTCAATGCGTAAACAGGAACTGCTGAGATGGGTTCTGCATTACAAACGCCAAGTTAGAGCTCTTATTTTCCTATGGCCAGTGAGTTAAGAGAAAAGAGAGATGAGTGGTTTGTCCAGTTCTTCTTTCCCCACCTGGGTCTGTCTCATGGAAGCAGATCTGATTAAGATGGTGCTTCCATTAGCCTGGGTCCAGGAGACATAGCCCGACAGAGGCCCCTGGTCAAAGAGAGCTTGGTCTCACTTTCCCTGATGGATAGAGTTACCCTTGTTAAGATTTCAGAAACGATGAGAAGAGAGCAGTTTTGTGATTATGTTTACCATCACATGGGACCAAAATCCTTTTGTCATTGAGCCAATCATTGCTGTTGAAAAATATATAGTTTAAGCACGGATCACAGGTATTTCCTGGGAGGCCTGGGGAGAATCGTATTGTCAAGTTGACATGTTGGGGAGGAAAAAAAGGAGTGAATTTTATGAAATCTGACATTTAATGGATGTTCTGTTTAGAAAACTGGTTGAGTAGATGGTGACAATGAAATCTATACCTTTCTCATTCACCAGGAAAGCCATATGTGCTAGGGTCTAGAAAATTAGTTTTAAGCCTTGTCTTCACTATTTATTTTGGTGAATTTGAGTAATGCACTTGATATCTAAGATAGTTTTCTTAGACATAAAATGGAATTTATTCAGTCATATGTAAAATGAAATTCATGAAGAATTTTTAATTGCATTTTGTTGTGTTTTGTGATAGAAACCCAAATTCAACTACATTTACCAGAAAGCACATTGATTGGTCTTTTAAAATAAAATTCAAGGATTATTTTGTAAATTATTCTCTGTACTGACAATTATTTGCTTCTTTGTGGTTCTAATTTTATTTGGGTTTTATAGGATGTATGACATTTGTTTATGTAAAGTAAAGTAAAAGTAAAGGCCCTCCCGTTGATCGTCGATTTGCTCGAGCGGGCCCAGTAACATCTCCATTGGAGACTTTGTTGTTACTGTGTCTGGCATATCGAATACTCTCGGTAGCTTGCCGGGCTCTCCGAGAGGGGCAGAGGAATCGAACTCAGGTTGGCCATGTTGGCCGCTTGTAAGGCTAACGCCCTACCCGCTGTGCTATCGCTCCACCCAAAAGTAAAGGCCCTCCCGTTGATCGTCGATTTGCTCGAGCGGGCCCAGTAACGTCTCCATTGGAGACTTTGTTGTTACTGTGTCTGGCATGTTGAATACTCTCGGTAGCTTGCCGGGCTCTCCGAGAGGGGCGGAGGAATCGAACTCGGGTCGGCCATGTTGGCCGCTTGTAAGGCGAACGCCCTACCTTATTTTTATTGCATCAGAGGAATTTTACTGGCTTTTAATATTGTTGATTTGCCAAACTTATCTAAAGTTAAAATACTATATTCCCAATTTAAAGCATCGAGTTAAGAAAGTTTCTAATGATAAATACTGATAGTGCTATTATTTAATAAGCTCTACTGAAAATTGTGTTACATGAACATAGATTAACTTTAGATAAACGATTTATGTTGGCTTATTACAAAATTTCTGAGTGTTTCAGAAGCCCAATTTCTTCCAACCTCTTTTTATACTAATGTTGAAAAGTCTAGTTAGTTTGTACATTATAACTGAAAAATACAGTTCGTGGAATTGCTTTTCTTTTTATTACCGTGATCATTATGGATTGAGTACTCAAATTCATTCTTCTAGGAAAAAACACATTAAAATAAGATAGAGAAATGTGCTTTTAATATCTGTTCCTGTCCACATCTGAAATATTCTCGATCTGGAATTTACTTCTGAGCTATTGTAATAAAATCTTCAACATGACTTTAAAACAAACATAAGGCCACCCAAACAAGTTGATTTTATTGCACTGGTTTGAGCAATGAACTGTATAATTTGTTTCCCTGCCAATACTCTTTTGTATGGTTAGACTCACTGAAGGAAAAAAACAAGTAAAATCATTTGGTGGGTGGGTAGAGGATATTTAAAGGCTGGAGAGGCTCCTTTAACAGCTAACCTTAGCTACATCTTTAATCTGTAAAATACACAGTGAAATGCATAATTTACCTTCTTTTATAATCTTGAAAGTCCAGAGGATTTTGGCAGCTTTGCACCAATGCCTTGGTTAATTGAGAATGGACTTTGCTGCTCAAACTGGATTTAAAAAAGCATTCAGTAGGCTTAAATTTTATACCAGTTATCTTGTGAACAATTCTGTCTTCCCTTCTCTCCATTCCATTTTCCATATTGCACCTAAAAGCAGAATAGCATTTTCAGTACTTCTTCCAAAAGCGTTTCGATGGTTCTTCATCACCTCTGGAGTACAGGTTAAGATTCTTTAGGTTTCTATAATCTGATCTCTTTCCACCCTACCCACCATTCCCTACTTTATGCGTTGTGCTGGAACAGCACAAAATTGTGTTTAATGTTTTTGCAATACTCTGAATATATTCTCTCTCTCTTTCTTTCTCTTTCTCTATCTCTATCTCTATCTATCTATCTATCTATCTATCTATCTATCTATCTATCTCTGTGGCTCTCTCTTCTTTATACTTTTTGGGGCACACCCAGAAATGCTCAGCAATTACTCCTCGCTCTGCACTCAGGAATTCCTCCAGGCAGTGCTCTGGAGAGCATATGGGATGCTGAGGATCCAACCTGGGTTGGCCACATGCAGTGCAAGTTCTCCACCTGTTCTGCTATTCCTCCAGCCCAATTTCTCTCTCTCTCTCTCAGGTATTTGCTCAAGTTACTTCTTCCTGAAATGTTGTTTTTGTCCTTTCTTAAAATCTGTCTCCTCCTAACTCTTGGCGTTTTAAAAGGTACTTGCTTAATATTTGTTGAATGGAATAAGAAAGATTTCCCTTTAAAGATACTCAGAGAAAAGACGCTGAATCTAAGGGATGTGTTGATTCCATTTCAAGAGGAATTAATACAGAAGTATTGTTCTTCAGAAACCAGAGAAGTGATAGGACATACCATGCAAACTGGAGACTCTGGTTTGATCCCTAGCACCCCTTGACCACAACTTGACCTCCCCAGCATCACTAGGAATGGTCCTAACAACATCAGCAGCAACAGAAATCAAAGTAGTGCTATGATGGGAAAATTTCTATTCTCCTAATTTTCAATGTAAGTGTTACCCCTTCTGGGAAATATCTAATTTTCTAGATAACTTCACATGTTTATTTCTTCTTATGTTTAGAATTCACTGTACATATATCTTTGTCACTGTTCTCTCGTTGTTCATCGATTTGCTTGAGTGGGCCCAGTAACGTCCCCATTGTGACATGTGTTACTGTGTTTGGCATATCGAATATGTCACAGGTAGCTTGCCAGGCTTTGCCATGTGGGCAAGATACTCTTGGTAGCTTGCTGGGCTCTCTGAGAGGGCCGGAGGAATCAAACCTGGGTCGGCTGGGTCAGCCATGTGCAAGGCAAACGCCCTATCCACTGTGCTATGGCTCCAACCCCACTGTACATAAACAACTCCAATATAATATCACATTATATTGTATTTTTTCTTTCTGTAAGTTTCTCTCTGTATCTTCAATCACTATTGCTTGAAGGCATATTTTTTCCTCTGTTATTTCTCATCCCCGTTCCCTCTTCCACAACTTCATTGTTTAATAGTGTTTGGCATTGAATATTGGGCATATCCACTACTACTGTGCTGATCTCAGAACTATAGATGAAAGGGAGGATAGATATTTTACAACAAAATAGGTAAAATAATCACTGATTACAGGAGCAAAAAGTCTATATGATATTAAGACATCCAAGTCCACAGACTGGGAAGGCAAGGTAAATTGAAATCTAAGGGTAGTTTGACTTTAGGAAGAGTTCGGCAGAGACGTTCAAAAGACATTGCTGGGACAGTGTCATTTTCTTGACCTATTCTTGACCTATTTCCTCAGCTTCATTCTCATTCTCTCCCTGAATCAGGTAAGCAGTCCTCTGCCATCTTTATCACCACAATTGCAAGTCCAGAGGAATTGTTGCTCTCAGAGGCATAGGTTATCATCCAATTGAGTCTGTTAAGGTTATTACTATGGTCATACAGGTGATGACTCTGTCAGTGGGCACTCGAGGGTTTCATTGGAGAAGGGTAGCAGCATAGAAAACAGGCAGAGGCTACATGGATTGAGGGAAAAATACCCCCCCCCCAAAAAAAAGAAGAGAGGACAGACAAAATCTGTGATCAGACAGACAAAAACTGTATCACCTGAAGATTATTACATGTGTTCTTAAGGTCATATCTAAACACACACATACACACACACACAAAACCATTGTAGAAAGTAAGATAAATTGATGTAAGTTGTTTATCCACAATTTGCCATCAGAACACACTAAAATAGAGGCAGATATTAATGCCATTAACTAAGTTGAACCAAAGATAATTCATTGCATCCCTAATGACTCCATATCTTCTGATTATTTTACACTAAAACTGTGATGAAGGAAAAGTTGACAGAAGTTTGACTTCTGAACTGATATATATATATATATATATATATGTATATATATATGTAAGACAGTTGTTTTAAAACATCCTTTGCCCTTCAGATTTACTTCCTTGAGAAAATTAGAAGAATAATAGCACACAATTCCAAAGCTTCCTTTCTCCGTGCATTTAGGAAAACTTCCAAGCATTATATTTTTACCCCCACCTCAACATAATGTAAGAATTTTTTTTTTTGTACAGATGATTCTTCCGGTGTTCAAATGATTCTCATTATGATGTCTTGCCAACTTAGGTGCAACCATTTCCTCTAGTCTCCTTATGTGAATCTGATGTCTTCGAACTCCCGAGAGAGGTTAGATGGCTGAAACTCATATTTGCCACCCTAAGTGTTATGAGAAGCTCCTTCTCGGCCTGAGACTGCATCTGTCCTGTGGCTGGCTTTCACCTGATCGAGCATCCATGCCCTAGGAATAAACAAGATCCTGAAAGCCTTGCTGGGTTCAGTAAACTGAAAATTGTGGGAGGAAGCTAGAGATCTAGGAGTGAGTCGAGAAAGCCTGGACCATCTGCCCAGCAAAGGAACCACTACCAATCAGGACAGCCTTTTGGAAAACTGGCTCCCACTCCCATCTGTAACTTGGAGCTAGATATTTCACTTCTGCCATGGTTAGTATCCTCATTTCTAAAATGGGATAAACTAATGCTAGGGTTTAAAATACAGATAATGCATTTCGATTTGCACGATAGCCTTCATAAAACTTGGGGCACAGCTTGTAGGTAAACAACTAAGATATCGCCAGCAAGCTGTACTTTATTTATTTATTTATTTGACATGGCGATTGCTAGTAAAACTAATGAATCAGAAATCCTTATACAGCTCTAATAGCACCAATGCCAAGCAATTCCCTGCAGGACATTAAATTCTTTATCAATTTTAATCTTTAATTTCATTTTTATCTTACAAGTTCTGTTCATAAGTCACAGGGCAGACCTATCAACCCATCTCTTTTTTTTTTCTTTCCCTGTATGCTACACTGCCTACTCTCTCCCTGAATAAAAGAGAAAGAGTATGAGAAGATGAGAGTAATAGTTACAAATTAGGCTACATTATACATGGATCAAGAAGAATGTAGGCCTCTTAGGAGACAGTGAAGATATTAGATGCTTTCCTATTGTGCATGGAACAGATTCATTTTACCAGGACATTGCAAATGAAACCCCCAAAGACCAAAGGACTCTGAAACCTCTGAGTTGCTCTTAGGAGATTTCTCTTTCAGGCACACAAATCCAAATCCCCCCTCTACTTATTTTATTTATGCCTGCCTTTGTGTGATTTCCAGGCCAGCATCTTTGGCAAAACAGGGATTTGTGAACCTGGTATAACTCTGTGGATCTGAGCTCCCTGATTTGTCAGCAGACGTGTGCATCTTTTGGGTAGATCTGGTACAATACACCCACTTTCCGCTTCTTTACCATCCAAATGGGCTTCTCTGAGAGCTGCACCTTAATTCCACATTACCAAGGATCACAGCTGCAGGAAGCAGAAATCAATCTAAGAAACCTTGTCTTTGCCTCTCTCCCTGCAAGTTTCTTACGCTTTCTTTCTTTGCCAGCTCCCGTTTCTGCTGTTCGGTTTGATATTCTGATCAGCACTGACTCTAGAGGGAAGAGAACTGCATGGCTGCCTTCTTTGATGCATATTAAAGTCACCTCTGTGAAAAGGGAGCTAGAAAGTGCTGAAGTACCCAAAAGTAGGAAATTATAGTGCACAGCTTACTGAGTGTACCAGCACTGGAGTATGCCTTTGTGGTAAGCTCTTGATCACTTGGTTTAAGAGAAGCCTGGCTAAATCTGCAGCGCCATTTGTGGCCTTGACTAAAATGAAAAATCCACAAGACGTTGAGAAGGAGCAGTGTTTGCTTCAAGGCGCTGTTTCCCGCCTTGTATTTTAGACCTCTCAAACATGACCAGACCTGGTTTGCATTTGTGTCTTAATTCACTGCTTGTAATTTGAGTGACTTGACCTGTATCCATGGAGCTGACTTTGTTCTGGCCATGCAGTGAAAATTAGAATGACTGTTTGATGGGAACATGCAGTGACAAAGAAAAGAATGAAGGTTAAATAAAGAGAGAGAGAGTACCAATTTCTTTGAGTTAACTGACTCACGTGAATAGAACATAATAATTCCGAGATCAGTAAAACAGTAAATAGATGGACCGTCAGATCACCAGGTCTGCACTGCATTTTGATGATCTCAGTTCATTTGTCACATTATGTAAAGGTAATTTGATAAATACTGTGTCCCACCTGTAGTAACTTGTCTTCTGATCACATTGTGGGTATTCGCAAATCCACTTTGAGACAGAAGCTTGGTCAAAATGAGCTGGTACGTTGGTTATTCATTTGGAGGCAAATCCTTGGCAATTTCCATAGTCTTTCAGCTGGAGACAGCAGAGATTTAACTTGGAATCTAAAAACTTATTTTCAGATTGACTTGGAATGACTTGGAATTGATTTAGAGTGACTTAAGAATGACTTGGAATATGACAACTTACCTTTCATCTTCCCTTTTCCTGAAGGTATTTTATTTAGGACATTTTTTGAATACCTCCAGGCTACGTAGGTTGATTGGTCCTTCCCTCACTCTGAATTCTGGAACTAAAGAGGTTCGTGCATTTTGAGGCTACTGATTAATTAAGCATTTTGATTTTGTTCAGTGCCTCAGTGATCCTGTGTAATAAAATCATATTGGTAGCACAGGGTTTACTTCCAACTAGAATTATAGATGATTCCTCCAGTATTTAAAAATAATGTTCTTCACTCTCAGGCTGGAGCGATAGCATAGCGGGTAGGGCATTTGCCTTGCACGCGGCCGACCTGGGTTCGATTCCTCTGCCCCTCTCGGAGAGCCCGGCAAGCTACCGAGAGTATTCCGCCTGCATGGCAAAGCCTGGCAAGCTCCCCGTGACATATCCCAGTTTCCCAAAAACAGTAACAACAAGCCTCACAATGGAGACATTACTGGTACCCACTCAAGAAAATCGATGAACACCGAGAGGACAGTGCTACAGTGCTACAGTTCTTCACTCTCCACACAAGCCTCACCCATGAGTCAACCTCAAGAAAAAACCAGGTATACAGGACTCTGTGACTGAGAACACTGTGTTCAACGGGATGGGGAACAGAAGTCCTCTGCCCGTACCCCGCTGTCTCCAGTGACTTAGCAGTCACTCCCATAAGCCACCTCTGGCTGGTACCAGATAATTTTGTCACCAACTACAGTCCAGATTGCTCCCTTCTCTCATGGGAGGGAGCCTGACATGACACTTTCCATAGCCATGCCTCCGAACCCAACACCAGGCTGCTTCACTTGGGGCATCTGAAGGGGGGTGGGTGATACCCCTCCCCACCCCAAGGGACCCAGCCCCTGTAGCCGAAAAGCTCCAGAACCTAGCCGCCACCATGCCCACAGCCACTCTCCACACTCTCTTGTAGGTGAGACTGAGTCTCACCTACGAGAGAATCTATTCCTGTACTGAAAATGCAGCCACGCGATACTTCAAACCACACACCCTACTCATACTGCAATATCACCGCACCACTTTTGATAGGGTTCAAAGTAGGAGGCAATCAATCTTAGAAGAAAATACGCATTTTTACATATGTATGTATATATGTATATGTGTGTGTGTGTGTGTGTGTGTGTGTATAAAACACACAGGTCTCAACCTTTAACAACATGTTAGTGATCTTTTATAGAAGGGCTTAATGGCCCGTTGGTGAAATACAACAATCTTCACATTTTTTCATCTAAGGATACTTTTTTGTAGCATTTTCAGCAGGTTTCCATAACAAACAATACAAAATATATTATTTTGGTTCTGCTTTGGGGCAGGGAATGCGGTTTGGGATGGAAATATCTGAAATATGGGAGGTGTCATGGTGGTGGGATTGGTGTTTGAATATTAAATGTAATCAAATATTGTGAACTACTTTATAAAATTAAAAGAAAATTTAAAAAATAATGTTCTGTTGCTAATAGTAATAAGATATGTGCCTTACTGCCTGCCTAGAGTACATATGGTACTCTGTTACAGAGACTGGGAATAATCTTTCCCTCCAGCTAGCCCTCAGATGCGATCCGGCATTATATATTTAAGTGTTGCCACTTGAAAAAATAAATTATTATGCCCAGGAAATATTGGAACATGGAGACACATGAGGTGACAGTGGTAATTCATGTGAGAAGCGCGTTGTTGGAGGAAGTATCTGAAAGGAGTGATAGACATGCCTGTCAGTTCTGCTAATGAAGTTGAATGGTTCAATGAGGAAAGAAATCTTATATTTACAGATCTTGGAAATAAGATTTATTCTGCCTGAATATGACAAGTGTCCCTTTTATGCTAGGTAGAATAAGTGATTTTTTAAAATTTATATTTATTAAAAAATCAATGATATAAAGCGATTTTGTCTGCTTTCTTTAAGGTAGGAGATACTTTAGATTTCAGGAACAATTTTAATGTTGTGCTTTGGAGTTCCAAAGTTCTTTTGTTATTTATCGAAATATGAGGCCATAGTTTCAATTTCCATGTGGTCTTCAAACAAAACACTGTCCTCCCATTGTTCATCGATTTGCTCGAGCGGGCCCAGTAATGTCTCCATTTTGAGACTTCTTGTTACTGTGTATGGCATATCAAATACATCACGGGTAGCTTGCCAGGCTTTGCCATGCGGGCAAGATACTCTCAGTAGCTTGCTGGGTTCTCTGAGAGGGGCGGAGGAATCGAACCCGGTTTGACCGGGCTGGCTGCACACAAGGCAGTCATCCTACCGCTGTGCTATCATATACAGCGTGGAGCCCAGTTTTAGGTGGGTTCCTCCCCCCCGCCCCAACACACACCCTATTGCTTTCTTTTAAGTTAATCTACCATTGGTAAATAATAATATTTGGAGGAGGAACGCTCAAGGTCATGTTGTGGACGTCTCTGAACAACATGATGCAAATAAAAATCAGGAAAGAGTGGATGGGTATTCATACACTGGAAGTTTGGCTAAAGAGAGAATATGAAATCAAAGCTTCCTATGTAGTTTTGATCCCATTTTTATTGTTGTAACCAATTAAAGAAACAAATCTCCAGCAAAAGTCTTGGAATGAATTTCAGAAAAAGACAATGAACTTGGTTCAGAATATGTCCGGGGAATTTTGTAGCAAGAGTGGTCTCTAGATACATTTTTGAATTTAAGCTGAGTTTCATTGAACATTAGTGAGAACAATTGGCGACATTCTCCACTTTAGGCTCTATTTTAATTTTACAGTTTTAAAATTTATTCTCTTTATTTGGGGGATAGTAGCTGTCCCCTACACTAGTTTAATATTTAAATTCTTTCATTAATTAGCACCTTCTTCAGGTTATGCTGGAGAGCCGTGTTTTCAGAAGAAGCTGTCAAGCTTCAAAAATTAATCTGCCTAATGCTGGACACAAAGATTTTTGCTAAAGAACAGCTTCTCACTTTAAGAACCAATTACAGAATTCTCAGAGTAGAGCAGAAGCAAAAATCAGAGCAGTCAGAAAGGGCAGTTGTATAAGTCTACCCACCTTTTCCTTGAGCCTCTGAAGATTTTGCTCATAGATTTCTCTCAAATTTCTTTGTCAGTCATTTTCACCACGAAGCAGAGATTTGGAAAGGTCCAACCTATACGTGCCTTGTATTCTTACTGTTTTTTCCACAAGAATTGTTTCAATTGTTAGAGTCAGGCTAGATTGGATTCAAATAACAGTTTGTTCATTTTTCTAAACCTATAATCTTGAATCTGAGCTGATTGACCTATAAATTATAATGGTATTTATTAAAACTAATCTTACTGTGAAAAGTAAATTTCTGTGGACTATGAAGAGACAAAACAGAGGACAAAAAATACAAACAAATTTTCATACTAGAAGAATAAAATGTTAGTTTCTAGAAGGAAGTGAGAGTAGGGATAGAATGTAATAAGAGAAAAGGGTCCATTGCCACATGAAGAATGAAAATTAGATTTGATGCTGAGCAAAATACACTGAGAATATATTTTGATTTATAAGATGGCACACCTAAAGCCTATGCAATTTTACAAACCAGTGTTATAGCAATAAAATAAATGTAGGCCAAGGGAGAAAATCTATTTAAAAGAGTAATCTTACATTTGTGACATACAGAGAAAAAAAAAAGACAGCATCATATGATAACAAACGTCTGGGCCTGGATCACATTACTCAAGAGAAAACCAAGGAAGGGGGTAGTGGGTGGGGAGAAAGAGTAGGCCGAGGGGAAGTAATCTCAGGATATTGGGCTCTTTGGTGGTGGCAAGGTAATAGTATTACTCAGAACCACAAAGACACATTCATAAAATATGTGTCCTTTCACTGTCACTGTCACTGTCACTGTCCTCCCGTTGTTCATCGATTTGCTTGAGTGGGCCCAGTAACGTCACCATTGTGAGACTTATTGTTACTGTGTTTGGCATATCGAATACTTCATGGGTAGCTTGCCAGGCTTTGCCGTGCGGGCAAGATACTCTCGGTAGCTTGCTGGGCTCTCTGAGAGGGGCGAATCGAACCTGGGTCAGCTGCGTGCAAGGCGAATGCCCTACCGCTGTGCTGTCACTCTATAATAATTATATTTTTCAAAAATGATGGAGCCATGCAATTTCTTGAGACGTGGAGGGACCTAGAAGGCGTCATGCTATGTGGAGTCACTGAGAGAGAGAGGGACAAATATAGCATGACCAATTTTATGTGGTGAAATATAGAAACATAACGCCTGAGCACCACCAGGTGTAGCCCTGAAACAATGGAACAATGGGTCAGAGCAATAATATAGCAGGGAGGGCACTTGCCTTTCATATAACTGACCCAAGGCCCATGCCTCGCACTCAAGAACTTCCAAGAGTGGTCTCTGAGTGCAGAGCCAGGACTAACTCCTGAGCATTGATGGGTGTGGGCTTAAAACAAAACAAATGATGACTCTGAACTAGAACCGAGTCTTGAAAGCAGGTAAAAGGATATACATGATAACCGTTCAGCACCGTATCACAAACCATAATGCCTAAAATGAGAGAGACAAAGAGAAAGAGAGAGAGAGAGAGAAGAGAGGTGCCTGCCGTAGAGGCAGACTGGGGTGGGGGGTGGCTTGAAGGGGTGGGAGGGAAACTGGGGACACTGGTACTGGGAAATTACACCGGTCTCCAGAGGGATGGTTGTTGGAACATTGTATGACTGAAACTCAATCATGAACAATTTTGTAATACTCTATCTTACAATGATTTAATTTTTTTTTTTGCTTTTTGGGTCACACCCGGCGATGCTCAGGGGTTACTCCTGGCTCATGCACTCAGGAATTACTCCTGGCAGTACTCGGGGGACCATATGGAAAGCTGGGAATCAAACCCAGGTCGAGCATGTGCAAGGCAAACGCCCTACCCGCTGTGCTATCACTCCAGTCCCCCAATGATTTAATTTTAAAAAATTAAAAAAAAAAAAACAATGTTGGAGACAATTGTAATGAAGAATGATCACTATTTCCACATTCTGTAAGCTCCTTGGCAAGTCTCTTTGAGTCTTAGTGCTCTTTCCAGTATACAAACTGTCTTTTCAGTGTATGCACAAGAGAATTTTACTAAGTACTGAAATATTATGATGCTAATAATATTCGAATCTGGCAATTTATTTTAAAGAACTATAGCATTGCAGATGAAAACAGAGGTCCAAGAAACTCCAAGGAACCTCTATCTCCTGGCCCTATCCGAACTCTCAGTATTTATTAGATAATGATTCCGGGCCCTTAGCCATGGTGGAATTGGGTGTCTTTACCTATAAGTGGAAATAGGGCCATTATTTGCACAAACATCAAGAAGCATCTGTCAGCAATGCTTATAAAACATCCATCACAGGCTAAAGCAACAGAGTTTAGGAACTGCTGCTCCTGTTGCCGCTGCTGAGACGGATTTCATTTAGGCCTACTAAGCTCATAATAAAATATTTATTGGTCGGAATGCTCACTGTAGCATATCAACCATGTCAAACTGTTTTTTGATGTCCTTCATGAATAAATAGATAATCCCCCCAATCCTGATTTCCACATCATGTTGAAGCATTTACAAATCGAAAGGGGGGAAAAAACCAAATTGGTTATTCACCTCTGATTTATGGAGACCATTTTTTCTTGCTTATTATTATTTCCTTTATGATAAATGTGCAGACTGATCCATAGCAACATCCCCAAATTACTGACAAGAAGCAGTTATGTCTTCTGCAGAATAAAATTAAGTGAAAGAAAATTGTAGGTTTTTCAACCAGACTGCTAAAAGAAGACACTTTGGCATTGTGTTTTGATCGTCTGCTTTTCATAGAGAGTACAAAACTAGGTGCTGTCCTAGCCCCAAATTACAGATATTAAAAATATATCTTCAAGCAGCTGGTCAGACTCAAGTCAGAAAGACAGGAAGTGAGAAGTCTGGATAAAAGCTCATATCGATATTCTGAGTCTCTGCCTTTTCAGCCTTGTACTGAAGGATGCCCAAGTATGAAGGGAAGATGGGCCCTATCGGTGTACCCAATTTGATAGCAAGTCTTCTTTTCCCCTTTGGGGAATTACTTTTTCTCTATGGAGTTTTGTGAGGATTGTGGTGTTGGTTAGCAGAGTTCCAAATTAGACCACTCAGGCCCTTTCTCTGGCAATTCTAATATTTATATTTCCCCCAATTCTTTTCTTGCTTTATTTCCTTTAAAAAATTTTAGGTTACAAATGCAACCTTTGAATCTATGTGCTATATGAGAACACCTGATCAATTTCTCTTTTTCTTTTCTTACCTTTTTCTTTTCTTCCTTTCTTTTCTTCCCTTCCTTCCTTCCTTCCTTCCTTCCTTCCTTCCGTTCTCTCTTTCTTTCTGTCTGTCTTTCTTTTGTTTGGGGGCCATATCTGGTGATATTCATAGCTTCCCCTGCCCTGTGCTCAAGGTTAATTTCGGGAATGTTTATTGTGTCAGGCTTGGAACCTGGGCTGGCTGTGTGCAAGGCAAGTGCCTTACTGTTGTACTTTCTCTCCAGTTCCCCTGGTAAATTCATCTTCTATGGCTATCCAATGTTGATTTGTATTGATTACAACAAAACAGTAGCTGACACGGGCAGTACTAACATTGCAGTATTAATAAGAAATTCATCTTAAGACAGGGAATAATTCAGTAACTATTGGCACTTAGAAACCAAAGGTCAGTTAGAAAGAGCTGTAGAGAATGTATAAATACATCTTCATAAAACATTCCATTAAGTAGTTTTATAGCCATTATGCCATGAATATCTTACTTCCTCACAAATCTTATCCATCTTTCTAAGAGTCTTTTGCTTGGATCAGAGCATTTTTCAATGCACAAGACACATTTTTTGTTGAATGAACACATTCATTCCTAATGCTTTAGAGTTTGCACTTGCCAAAAAGGAAATCAAACCAAATCATTCATACAAAGAGGTTGGGCTGCATGCTCTCATCTCTCACCATTGTGTGCCAGGTAAAGTTAGGCTTCTATTTTAAGAATAAAAAAATTCTAGAAGAAATAAGTTGCTACTGAAGAATTTATGTATAATCAGGAGACTTGGAGGCAAATAATTGTAATTTGAGCCCCAGAGATTGAAGCCACTTCAATAATGACACTCATTAGATTTTTTTGTTTTCCTTGTCCTTCTTATTTAGGAACAACAATTGCTTAATGTTCTGATGGACATACCCAAGATAAACATGGTGGTTATTTCTGGTACAATGTCATCCTAACAGATCACCAGATTGAAAGCTCCAGTTGCTTTCTGTGTCTCCTCTAAGAAAGATGAATCTTTCCCAAGATGCAAGGACACATTTAGGCCCTGCAGGGTGAGGAAGACAAAAGAAAGAATAAAAAAGATTGCCTAATATATAATATAAACAAGTGACTAGCTAATGGAAAAGCACTTATTATTCTTCGATATATCCTAACAAAGTTTCTTTTATTGATAGCAGACAGTGAATATCCATGCAAAGCGATCACACAGAGAATTATAAGATGATTTATTGTTCTCCCCAAGGAAATATCTATGCAAATATAGCTGAACTAGAGATGAATAAAGAATATGGTAGGCTCAGCTTTCATTATTAGTTTGTCTCTCAGAGTAGAAGATATTGTTTCTTTTAAACTTACAAAATCATATCACTTTCCCACCAAAAGTTAGAGGGATAGCGTCAAAGATCTTTATAAGGGTTTTTACTACATTTTCTTTTCATAGAAGTCTTCTTAGTAATAGTAAACAGCAAAATGAATGAGATATTAAGACTATAAAAGCCATCAATCCACTATTAAATACAAATTTTTGTGTGTATGAAATTATTTGAAAGGCTAGAGCCTAAGGCACTGGGCATTTGAAGTAGCATCAGTTATATTATGTAACTGTTTACCAAGAGACAGAATCTTAAAATTTGTATCTGTCTTTCTCATAGCTTACTTTGAATAAGTAAGTCACATGCTTAAACGAATATCCCTTTCAGATTCTAGCTATAAAATAAGATGCTGAACATTAGGTCTGGAATTCTAATACTTGTACAGATATGTCTTTCATCCACAGGTAGTTTTTAATAAGTGGAATCGGATACTTTGTAATAGGAGTAAGTTCCTAATTATCCGTAAGTTCCATTCCTCCTCTCTGTTACCTGTCTTTTCCTGAAAATAATTGATTCTGTGACTCCCTTCAAGAAATTTCAGCTGTTTCTTAAAGAGCAGTATAGGATCATGAATCATATGATTCTTGCTATGAGGATTTTGCATGATCCAACAAATTGAGTTTATGCAGTATACTGGAATAGCACTGTAGCAATGTAGCACTGTCCTCCCATTGTTCATCAATTTGCTCGAGCAGGCACCAGTAACGTCTCCATTGTGAGACTTGTTGTTACTGTTTTTGGCATATTGAATATGCCACGGGAAGCTTTCCAGGCTCTGCTGTGTGGGAATAAAAAAAACTAAATTAGTCTAAGGTAAGGTAAGGTAAAGGCCCTCCCGTTGATCGTCGATTTGCTCGAGCGGGCCCAGTAACGTCTCCATTGGAGACTTTGTTGTTACTGTGTCTGGCATATCGAATACTCTCGGTAGCTTGCCGGGCTCTCCGAGAGGGGCGGAGGAATCGAACTCGGGTCGGCCATGTTGGCCGCTTGTAAGGCGAGTGCCCAAATTAGTCTAAATTATCTATTTGATTTTGTCTTGTTGTCAATAGTGCAAATTGCTAATTTTGCAAATATGCCTAAAAAATTCAGTGGATAGTTCCTTAAAAGTATATTTCTTTATAGGTAACCTCATAGACTTTTTTGGGTGTTGTTTTGGGAGGCCATACCCAGTTATGCTTAGAGATTACTCCTAGTTCTATACTCAGGGATAATTCCTAGCACATGTTTGGGGAACCATATGTGATGCCATGGATTGAACTTCCACAAGGCAAGTGGACTACCCATGTACTATAGCTCGAGTATTGTACAAGTACCTAACTGAAGAGTACTTACCTAACTATAGCACAAGCCCCATAGATGTTCACACGTACTGTGTAAATCAAGGGGATTTCAAATTGCAGAGCTCATGGAAAGTTTACACATTCTGAAAGTTTATCTAATTCCATGCTAACAATTTCACTTTAAAATGAGATAATTTTAATTAAAATAAAAACAGAAAATAGGGTTATTTCATTAGGACCTTAATTATTTCATAAAATAATTACTATTTGAGAATATATTTCAATATTGTCTTCCTAGTATTCACTGAAATAAGGTAACTGTTTTCTCCTTTCAAGTTATTTTCTGTGAAGAAAACTTTATTTTCAAAACAAACTGTCCATACCGCATTAATAGAAATGAAAGCTAAAGGGCACGTTTGCATTGAAAAATAGGTTTTTAATCATGAACATGACAGTAGCATCAAAGTTATAAGCTTTACTCAAAACTAAGTGCACAAAAGCTAATTGTGCTTTCCCCCTTCTTTTTACCATTCATTTAGAATTACAACCTAATAAATGATGGCATATTAGCATAATGCTCAATTTCCCCGCTGGGGAAGACTTTTCACAAGTTGACAGTGTTGTTTCCATATATATATATATGTATATATACACACATATGTGTATATACACACATATATAAAATTGTTAATTTTAATTTTTACTTTAATTTTAATAATTTTATTATAAGCTATCATATATATCACGGTTACGGTCACGGTCCTCCCGTTGTTCATCGATTTGCTCGAGCGGGCCCAGTAACATCTCCCTCTATTGGAGACTTTGTTGTTACTGTGTTTGACATATTGAATATGTCACGGGTAGTTTGCTAGGCTCTGCCGTGCAGACTAGATACTCTCAGTAGCTTGCGGGCTCTTCGAGAGGGGCGGAGGATCGAATCATATATATATGATTGCTAATAATTAAATTACTATTATATTAATAAAAATTTTAATTATCTTGTTGGAAGACACTTTTGAGATTACCTAGCACCGTCTTCTCAGGTGATAGCAGGCTGATAGTTGATTGATGATCTAGCCTACATTTGAACTCCATTGATGACAAGAAGTCATTCCATTGCAGAACTGTCTTTTCATTTATGGGCAACTCTAACTGCCGGACTATTTCTACTCAGATTTCTTTTCCTTTGTGTCATACCAGTGACAACGCTTTGAACCCTTACTTTCCCTTGGAAATTATCCCTGATTGTTTCCAAGTTTGTTTCTGTGACACGGTGTCCAAACATGTCACCTCTAACTTCTTAGGAGGTTCTCCAAGTTCTGAGCAATGTCTAGTTAACATCACTGGTCAAAGAATAGTATATTGTTCTTTCCCTTCAGCTAGAATTTGGTTCTGTGTCTGTGATCTTGGATTGCTTTAGCCCTTTAATAGCCATTTAATTGAAATGTTCGTTCATGGGCAGTCTCACTTTTTTAAGTGAACTGTTTTTAAGCGAACTTTTTTTAAGTCCCACTTTTTAAAAAAATTTTTATTAGTGATGGTACATCTACACAATGGAGTACTATGTAGCTGTTAGAAAAGATGAAGTCATGAAATTTACATACAAGTGGTACAATATGGAAAGTATCATGCTAAGCGAAATGAGTCAGAAAGAGAGGGATAGACATAGAAAGATTGCATTCATCTGGGGGATATAAAGTAACAAAGTATGAGATTAATACCCAAGAATAGCTGAGATCAGCACCAGGAGGATTACTCCATAACTTAGAGGCCAGCCGGGTATCCTAGAGGAAAGGGCAGTTCAGATAGAGAAGGGAGCACCAAATAAAGGATGTTTGGAGGATCCTCCCAGGAGGGGAGATGCATGTCGAAAGTAGACTATGGACTGAACATGTTTGCCACTCAATGCCTCTTTTGCAGACCACAACACCCAAAAGGAGAGAGAGAACACAGGGGATTGCCCTGCCACAGAGACAGGGGGGATGGGGGGATGGGGGTGGGAGGGATATTATCCATGGTGGTGGAAAATGGGCACTGGTGGAGGGATGGGTATCTGATCATTGTATAATTGAAACCAAAGCACAAAAAATTGTAAATCTACAACTTTAAAAAAATAAAATAAAATAAAGGGAAAAAAATAAAAATTCACATAAAAAATTTTTTATTAGTGAGACATCATGAGGTACAGTTGTAAACTTACAAATTTTTGTGCTTGGGTTTCAATTATACAATGATCAAACACCCATCCCTCCACCAGTGCCCATTTCCCACCACCACGGATTCCAGTATCCCTCCCACCCCCCATTCCCCCCATCCCACCTTGCCTCTGTGGCAGGGCATTCCCTTTGTTCTTTCTCTCCTATTGGGTATTGTAGTCCCACTTTTTTTAAGTTAACTTTTTTTTAAGTGAACTGTTCGTTCACGGACAGTCCCACTTTTATAAAGTTTGTGTAGTTTAAATCAGTGTTTCTCATCTTTCCCCAACTGTGGTCTCCTTCAAGACCTGCTTCCTTTCTGTGGCCCTCTGTCCTACCTAGTGGTCCCCTAGTCTCACTTGTGGCACCCATAATTTATGCAATTTATACCAGTGGTCTTCTTGGGATATTCTGGGAGCCCACAGGGGCCCAAAAGAGCTCAGTTGAGAAATACTAGATAAAGGTGCATTTTCTTCTGTCCCATGTTTGAACAGTGACATACTTTGAAGTTAGTGTCATGATTTTGTTGTCTATTATTTTATCCTTATATCTTGGGAGATAGGAAGGAAATATATTGTTCATTCCATTTTTGTTGATAACAGTAGTACCTCACAGAGAATCTTGATTACACTCAAATAAAGTTAAGTATTTTTTTATTTGGTGAGAAAAATATTTAACATCAACTAATGATTTAGAAATATACTTATGCGAACAACTCCTGCTGATAACACATATTGGAGACAAGAAATTAAATTTGATATTTAACAAATTCCCTTCTTTTAAATTCGTTCTTATGAATTATGCCTTTATGTTTCCATGGACTTCCTCAATCATGCATAAAATCCTCTGCTCAGTTATATAACAAGAAAGATTTGCATTTTCTTGTTGCTTTATCCCATAGTGTTTTATTCGTGTTTCCCATTGCGAAACAGGAATTGCATTTTAGAGCCACATGGTTTCTTTCCAAATCTACAGCCATAACACGTACTTACCTAACTGAAGAGAACATTTGCTCAGTTTGAATGTCAATTTCGACTGTTTATATTCAGTGTTTAAATGAGAATGCTCTGGTGTCCAAGCTGGGAATTACTGCACATTCTAGTTTTTACTTAAGAGGTACAATTAGAAGACAGGGAAATAGAGTTTCAGTGAGCTGAGAATTACATCTCCCCCCCCCCAAAAGACTCCCCAAATATTGAACATCGAACATCTTAGTTGACTTGCCTGCAGATATTTAAAATGATACCTTGCTCTGAGAAAGGTTAGAGCATCTGTTTATGAGTCTCCAAGCAATAGCACAAACTCTCTTTCAGTGCTGTGAAATAGCTAGGGGATGCTTACCTGGAAATGATTTTTTTCCCTTATAATGTCCCATGCAAACCCTGATGTGATGCGTTTAACACCCACCTGCACATAGAGATTGGCATAGGCAGGTGATATTGTCAAATTTGTCACTTCCAGCCCAGAGCTACAAAATTCCTTGTTCAAGGACATAGAATCGACTTACTCAGTATTAATGTTTAAAAAAAATGCCAAAGACAGTTCTGTTCTCTCAAGCATTCCATTTGGTCTAATTGAGCTTTGCTAACCTTTTCTCTTTGACAGAACAACTTTGAATTCGTGTCAGGAGGGAGCTTTATAAATATTTATTGAGTAAAACAGCTTGTTTGGATATGAAATGAGTTTAGAGACAGAAATTAAGGGCAGTAAAACTCTAACTTTCTGATGTGGAAAATGTGTGCAGGTAGAATGCCCAACATTAACTTTTAAATAATAATATATATTTTTCCAGCATCCAACTGAGCGAAGAAGTATATTAGAGCTCTGGAACTTGCAGTTTTCAGTTGTATAAGAACCATTTGGAGGGGTAGATTCGATTTATTATCATTCACTTATTTATTTATTCCTCAGATTTTTTCTAAAAATGAGTTCAGGTCCTTTAAATACATTAATGTGTTTTCACTTTTATTAGGGCTGGAGTGATAGCACAGCGGGTAGGGCGTTCGCCTTACACGCGGCCGACATGGCCGACCCGAGTTCGATTCCTCCGCCCCTCTCGGAGAGCCCGGCAAGCTACCGAGAGTATTTGATATGCCAGACACAGTAACAACAAAGTCTCCAATGGAGACGTTATTGGGCCCGCTCGAGCAAATCGACGATCAACGGGAGGGCCTTTACCTTTACCTTATCACTTTTATTAAGGATGCTCAGGAAAAAGATAGTCAAATAGGTATGGTATGTAGAGCAAAACTATTCCATATACACGTGCACACTGAACATTTGCCTTAGGGTTATTATAAGTTAGGACCCTGCAGTACAAAAACAGAGAAAATAGCAATCCGTTACCTGTTTTATTTTTAACATAGTCTTTTATATAAAAACCGAATATTTTATTAGTTAATGGAAAGAAGTCCTTGCTAGCATCTGTGTGATAGCTTTAAGCGTGCCTTAGGTTTCATTGTTTATGTCTGAGGACAGGAGAAGAGGCATTCGTGCACTTTGTATTGGTTCAGTAGCTTTGCCATTGCTGGTGAGAGTATTTGCCTGCAAGAGAACATCATCTGCTCATTGCAGTGCATTTTCAAATGAAGGTTCAATAGCTGCCCCCCTATTTGCTCTTCCACACATCTTTATTTTCTTTCATCACTCTTGATGAAATCCAGTTTCCCATCAATTGGATAGTAGTTTATAAGAGCAAATCTCCCCTACCTGAAACATAACTATGTTTCACCAACTATTCCTGAAAATAGCTCTCATTTTGCCAAGTTCCCCCTTTTAATATCTATCACAGCAGTCTGATATTTTATCTAAGTCATCCTTGACTTAAATTCTCCTTGGAAGCCTTCTCCTGGTTCTCATTGTAAAGTAATAGCCTATGTTCTGATCGGTTCTTACTCACCTAGAGTAGTGGTGACTGGTACTTGGAAAATATTCATATGTTTTTGTAGAAATTAAATACTTTCTAAGAATCATGTAAAAATTACTCTAAGCCTAAAATAATTGAGAGGATCTAAGTCAGTAGACCATCCAAATGCCTTGTTGTGAAAACAGTCAACCCAGTAATAAGAAGCTATTCTGTGATATTTCCAATGTTTTCTTTTAGTTCATTTTTAATTGCAGTGATTTATTTTTTACAAATAGAGTTTTGTTCTCGTCTCCAAAGAAAATAGGGTGAATCAAAAAGACTTCTGTATATGAATGGAGTTACCAAATATCCAAGGATATTTGATATCTGATATCCAATGTTAAATTGAGAAGTTCATGTTTTCCAATATATAGAAGGAAAAAATTTCCATAAATAAGGAAAACCTCTAAATGGCTTAGTGGCACTGAAGAGTATACCTACCCTAAAATCTGGTGGTGGAAGAAAGAAATTAATATTAAAAATATAATAACCCATGACATGGTTGACATTTAGTCATGGGACTGGAGAGATAGATCAACAGGTTGGGTGTATGACCTGTAGTAGCTCTGAGTTTGATCTGGAGAACCATGACCATTTCTCTGCATGGTTCTCTGGGAGTGGCCCCTGAGCACAGAGCTAGAAGTTGTTCCTGAGCATAATCAGGTGTGACTGAGAAACAAAACAAACTGGCAACATAGAGTGGTTTCAGGATCTCATGAACGTATATATTCCATGTCTTATGGAAGGAGGAAAAAAATTAAAAAAAAAACCCTAGATGATTTTGTTCTAATCATTACTAATCAATACTAATAATCATTAGTATTCCAGGTTTAAGGTTTTATTTTAAAAAGTAACAAAAATTATTTCTTCGTAGTTAATTAAGTTTTCCTCCAAAATTATCATTGCTTAGTATTCTATCCCAGAAATTGTTATCTGTTTTGATTACGTATGGCTAATGGGGAACTTTAGATTGCCGTTATCAAACCTAAGAAGATTACTTTGGCAAGACTGAGCTGAGTGCGTAGTGTAGTGGGAGGAGGCAGCTTGCTGGAAAGAAAAGCCAGGAAGAATCATCGCTTTTCCACAGTAATACTGAGAGCATCGTGCTACATTTGTAAAAGAAAATTTCTTTTTAAAAATGCATACATAACGGTTTTCTAAGTGGAGTACTTTCAGATGTCCCCCTTAGAGGGAGGGGACCAGGAAAATTATACAGCAGGTGGGGTGTTTTCCTTGCATGTTCTTTGCTGGTTTCGCCACCTGACACCTCAGGAAGTCCCCTGAGCCCCACACCCCCCAGATGTGGCCCAACATCTCTCCCCGATAAATAAATCTGGAGAGTCCTGTTGAGCGAAGTGAGTCAGAGGTAGAGGAACAGATTCAGAATGATCTCTCTCATATGTGGGCTATAAAGAAACTCGCTAGGGAATAGCAAATGGCCAAAGGCAATGAAAACGAAGAGTAGGAGGGCTGGCCTTCAGTAGGAAGCTTTCCTCTGGGGTTGAAGATGAGGGGTGAGTTAGAAAAGGGAACATGAGGGCGATGATGGAGAGGAAAAGTGCCTGCCACAGAGGCCAGCCTGGGGGCGAGAGGGAACCTGGGGACGTTGGTGGAGGGTAGGGGACATGAGTGAAAGGATTTGTGTTGGAACATTGTATGCTTGAAACTCAGTCGTAAGTTTCTTCGTAGCCCTGTAACTCATGTTGATTCAATATTTTTTTAAATAAAATTGTTAGATGGAAATCAATATATTCTGGCTTTAACATTTGCTTACCTTCGTGGGAGAGGAAGTGTCATTCTCTGCAAAGTTGTTTTTTTCCCCCTTATTTCTCTCCTGGGAGTAATCTAATCAAATTCTTCAGAATCTACCTCACTGTTTGGGCCATTGTTGTTAGTAATCAGTCACGATGACCCTCTTCTTTTTCTCTTTCTCCTCTTTTTTTTTTAAATAAAATATATCGTATTTTTATTAAAGTAGTTCACAATAGTTCATTACAGATAATTTTCAAACACCAATCCCACCACAGAGTTCCTTCCCACCACAATAAGACGAAAGTGTGTGAAGGTTGTTGTATTTCATTCTGGAGCCATTTAAGCCCACAGATAAAGAGAATACAAGCAAGTATGTTAAAAACCAAACAAATGTCTGCTACTTTTAATAAGTAAATGAGCTAGAGTAAAAGAGGTCATGTGACTAGAAATGTGACTGTGCGCTCCAGGAGATTCTGCCCCACTTCTTCTGGGAGCTTTAGTTTATAGTCTCTGGGTCTTGGTGGTTGATGAGATTACATGGCGCCAGGGGCAGTTTGTGGGTGTGACTGCCATGCTACTGGAAAACTGGGGAGCTGGGAGGAAGAGGCCCAATTCTGATCCGAGTGGGCTTGGAGATCTCAGTCACAGATCCCCGCATACCTGGGTTTTTCGCCTCTTGGGTGAGGCTTGTCCGAGCGCCTTTCTTCTCTTTTCAACAGCTAGAAAGACTCACTGCAACACGGACAGACCAGTCATCTACCTTTGACCCTGTTCTCTCTCCAGGCAGTGTTCACATGGAGGGGAATTCACCCAATCCACTCTGTTACCTAGAGAAGCCCCCCCCTGGGGTCTAAGATGCATGGTTTGATTCAGGTTTCAGGAGAGTCTTGAGTTGAACAACCTACCTATTATTAAAGTACATTTCGATTTCCCATTTCTGAATGGCCTCTGCTCTTACCTTCCTCATCTACTTGGAGAGGGTGTCCATATGTCAGAGCAAATTGTAGGGTTTTCAGTTTCATTCCCCAAATTCTATCAAACTGTGCTTACAGCAATATCTTAATGATTGATATTTGCATCTGAGGATTAGACTAGCTAGAGACTTAAAACATGGCACCATCTGACCTCAGACTTGTTAAATAATTGATCATGTCTTTAAAATGTTATTAATGCTAGGTGAAAGGGTTTAAAGAATAAAATGAGTTACTGTATTTTATATGTCACCTATTGGCACATAGTAAGGGTTTAATGCTTTTTATGTATTAGTCTACCTGAGGGCAGAAAATTGACCCGTTCTGTGTTCTTTCTTCAGCACTTAAAATATTGTCAGTTTATTAAGTGTGTATGTACACACATATATTTCTTGAATGGAAACAAAAGTTTTGAAACTGTATGGTGAAAATAATAAGATAGCCATCAATTTAGACACTTTGGAATGTACCTTTCGATTGGTATGTGAAAGGCAATAGAAGAGACATTTTGTGGAATAAAATAAAAATTACTGAGTACTGTAGTAAATTTGACAGTTTGGGGCAATCGAGGATAATGGACATCTGAAGAATTTAAGAATTTTGGGACTGGAGTCAAGAGGTAGAATAACTAGAGAATAATGCTGGAATAGGTTTAGAGATCACAAATACTTTAACCAACATAACCAACATACTGTGTATCTGGGATGGAGCACTAGCACAGCAATAGCACTGCCTTGCACACATTAGACCCGGGTTCAATTACTCTATCCCTCTCGGAGAGCCTGGCAAGCTACCAAGAGTACCCCTCCTGCATGGCAGAGCCTGGCAAGCTCCCTGTGGCATATTTGATATGCCAAAAAACAGTAACAATAAGTCTCACAATGGAGACGTTACTGTTGCTCACTCAAGCAAATCGATCAACAGTGGAGGACAGTGCTACAGTGCTACTATGTATCTATAGATGTGAATTATACACATACCACACCCTTTTATACAAGCATGTGTGCCGTTTGTACATGAAAGAATTATCAAATTATATAATAAAATTATTTTCTCACATCACAGTGCAAACGGATTCCATTAAACTTGAGTGATATTAAAGTCATCATTTATAAAGTATAAGGAACATTCATTTTTTGCTTTTGAGCAGCACACACATTGGTGCTCATGACTTTCTCCTGGATCTGAGCTCAGGGATCATTCCTGGTGGGCTCAGGGGACCCCAGGGGGTGGCCCAAACAAAATGAATGAACAGAAATAAAATAAAGAGGAAGTGAATCAAAGATAGATACCCATGGCTCTTAAAGAGAGACCATTTCAAACTCATCCTTAGAAAGTCATTTAATTTTCTTTTAAATAATTTTTGCCATACTATGGCAGGTGCTGATGAAGTTTCTGATGGTAAAGTGGGGTAATCCATCCCTTTAATGGAGATTTTTGTGAGACAGATCATACAGGAAAGGGATGCCTGTGCATCTTAACTTAAGATACCAGCGAGCAGTTTAAAATGCCATGAAACAGGATGAAAACTGAAGTTGGGAATGGCGGGTTCAGAAGTGTGCCCGGTGCAGACGTGCTTTTTTTTTTTTAAGTCTCTCCTAGAGACAACAAACACAGACTTTCCATTTATTTCACCACAGCTCCTCCTGGGGTTGTTAGCTCAGCACCGATAGTATCATAAGCTACTGCGAGGGATACATAATCACATTTCTTTCCCGATAAGAGGGATTTCCGTGTCTTTTCCATTGCCAGCTTTGCTTGGCTGGCTGCCCTGGCCCTCGACCCCTGAGCGGATACCACATATTGTATTTATTTGCTTGTGTTGGCTTTTGTTTGTGTAGAGAATTTCTTCTTGAGCCTAGGACACATCTTTTTCCTTTTTAAAATAATGAATCCGTTGGCTACAAGACACAAATTTTGAAAACTCAATGACTTAACCCAGTGAAAGGATGTGTCTCCTCTCCTAGTCTAATGTGTTTTGGGCAGCTCTCCAGAGGGTGACTCAGGCATGCATGTGTCTCCATCTTCCCATTCCCTCCTCTGCATACAGGGTCCCCCAGGTCGATGTGACAGGGAAAGGAGAGACACCCAGTCCAGTAGCAAGACCAACATAAGAAATTCCTCACCGCCCATCAGGCTCAAGGGTCAGAACACCACCTAGGGGTGTTCCTCTTCTCCTTAGTCCAATAACTTAATTAACATCTTAATTAACATCTTAATTCTACCTCTTAATATTAGTTATTTTGTATGGACACAGTAAGAGGTACATTGAGGCTTGTAGGGCGGCTGTCCTGGGAATATCTTGCCACAAGCTCAGACTACAGTTCTCAGGACAGATTAATCTTTCCTGACCCTAGCAGGGATTTCGTGCCGGGCTATTTTCACTCAGGGGCGCCCCAGAGGGGGCGGGCGAGAGCCCTCCCCAGCAGCCAACCTCTACTACCCAACCAGCGCCATGCTCCAGGCCGCCTTCTGGACTGTACAGCTGCAAAGAGGCCGCGTGACACATCTTAAGACACTTCCTACCCATTTTCCATAATTATCACACTGTGTTTGAGGAACTTCAGACAGTAGGTAACAGATCATAGAGAGAAATATATATATGCCTCTCAGAGAGCCCAGCAAGCTACCAAGAGTATCCCGCCTTCATGGCAGAGCCTGACAATCTCTGGTTTTGGCATATGGCATATTCCATATGCCAAAACCAGTTAACTATAATGGGTCTCATTCACCTGACTCTGAAAGAGCCTCCAGTCATTGGGAAAGACGAGTAAGGAGAGGCTGCTAAAATCTCAGGGCTGGGGGAAATAGAGGTGTTACTGGAGCCCGCTAGAATAAATAGACAAAGAACGGGATGACAGTGATACAGTGAACCCTAGCAGGGTCCGAATCCAAATGCTTTTTGAATTATGATAGCATTTGTCATGACCAAGCTCTTAACTTATAGTTAAGCATTAGAACATTTTAGCCAGTCCCA
This sequence comes from Sorex fumeus, assembly GCF_029834395.1. Lineage (NCBI taxonomy): Eukaryota > Metazoa > Chordata > Mammalia > Eulipotyphla > Soricidae > Sorex > Sorex fumeus. Next base: position 3,211,369 of record NW_026606154.1, on the reverse strand, counting down.
TTTCGATGCCAGTGTAGCATATAGCTCACAGCTTGCCATGGGTCCATCCAGTCTCTCATCGGGACCCTGGGGTGCTAGGAAGTAAGGGCAACTGAGACTTAAGTCGAGAGAACAGATGCCTCAGAGGTAATATTATCTGGAGTCACCTCCCATGTTACAAAAACATAGCAATCACTGTCTTCTTGTGCCCATACAAAAAAAGGACATTGCTCTGAATTAGCTATGCAAAGGATTTAAGGAGAAGAGAAAAACAATATTTACAAGTCAACAGAGCACAAAGAAAGAAGTTAAAAATAAACACAAAGAAACGGGAGCACTGTGATGGGAGCAACCCAATAAAATTAAGTTCCCTGTGGCAAGGCAGAAAGGACAAACCAATGTTATGTTACAGGAGTAGCAGTGATAGTCACCACAGTCACTCATGCTTATTTGGCTTGAATGAACGCTGTGATGTCACCCTAGTTGCTCAGAGACTGGGGGTTACGTGGGGATGTCTGTTGAACAGTTCTGATTCCTTCTCCAGACTGTCATTTCGGATGCCCCAGACGGTAGCATCCCAGGCCATGGTGATGCATGGGCAATGAGAAAGGGAAGATGGTGACAAAGCTGAGGGATGGAAACTGTAATTGGAAGGATGGTGGGGTAGGGTTATCAACACAGACCTGATGTTTGTGCCAGGCATATGCTTTGGACTCTGATTGGTATTTCTGTTGCAGATGGAACTTTTTGAGAGCAGAATCCCGAGGAGGGCTCAGCATGCAGGCCTCTTCTTAGGGCGTGATTTGAAGTGAGGTGATGTTCTAGAGCTTTGGTGAGCTGTGAGTTGCTGACGGATGAAGATAGCGAGCCAACAGCATTGTAGCAGCTGGGGAAAATCACTGAGTAACACAATAGTCTCTTAGGATCGTGGTTTATGGATTCATTTCAAATAGTTGAACCAGAAACGAACTTGACTTCTGTTGGGGATGATGTTATATTGGGAAGGGGATCAGTTAAGTTGCTGTAACACTGTAACCCTACTTAGAAAGCGTTTGGAACTTTCTCACTTACCAATCTGTGTTCATCTACCATATTTGCATTTTGACTGTGATCCTCTCCTTCTCACTATAGATCAATCCCTAGAAAGATGCAGAGTCTGGCAAATACCTCGAAATTTTTAAAAAGGAAATGTACAGGCATTGCGTATTGTTGGGGGACAGCTTCCCCCCAAACGTGCCCAGACACGTTGTGTACTGGGTCCAGGCAGATGTGGGGTGAAGGATGACAGGCGCATGGAGAAACACCTTCTGGGAGCAGCTGATGGCTTTTCACTATTGCCAAATACACACATATTTTGTAGGGGGTTTCGGCTTAAAAGGATGGTCCAATCACAAAAAGTTTAGCGTTATTGGTCTGTCACCTCTCAATTCTGCTTTGTTCAGGCCCAATCCCAATCAAGGCTAAATGCTGCAGTTAGGATGACTTGCTAAGCATACGTGACAATTTTTTTGTATCTTGGGCTCATGTGACCAGGAGGTCGAGTGAGGCTCAAGGCCGAACCCCAGGTGCTGGCTGATACCCTGTTCTTGCCAACTTTGCCCAGATACTCCATCTTGGTGAGGCTTTGCTTCTGGGCCGCTTTGCAAGGTCGGGTCTTATCTGCACCAGTGTCTGTCATCATGCTCCACAGTATACACACGGTTCCTTATGTCGCCATGGCAATATGACCAAAACTGTATCATATGACCAAACTCAGATGCAGGAGTTGCTGAAAAATGCATTTTAGCTGGATGGTCTCATTCCCATCCAATACCTGATGGGGAGTGGGGAACCCAGCCATATTCATATTCCTAACCAGGCAAACGACTCCTTACAAACAAAATCTTGCATTCAGCCTTCCAAGAGACTTGGCCTCATTTAAAAGTAGAAGTTCAAAGTAGTAATTCAGTGTTACTGGCCTCACAGTTGTCTAATGCAGAGCTTGCACTGTGTTCCCCATGCTGCACTGCTATTGTGCACTAAAATTTTGCCAATTTATTGAGAACAATTGATATGTAATGCTATAAATTTAAGTCCTACAGCATGGCAGTTTAATTTACATATGTAGTGAAAGAATTATTAGCAGAGCTTTAGTCCTAGTAGCATTTTGAGAGCAGGGGATAAATTTGCTTTTCTTGGTGCTCTTCATCTGGAATTCTGAATTCATGTGTTTCTGCTTAAGCTGTTTGTCTCTCAGTGGTTCTTTTATCTCTTCTGATTCAATTCTAGGATGCAATTCTTTCTTTTGATGTGATTCCATATTTACTGAGAGATGTATAAAACTGAGAGTTGGGGGGCTGGAGCAATAGCACAATGGGTAGGGCGTTTGCCTTGCACGCAGCTGACCTAGGTTCGATTCCCAGCATCCCATATGGTCCCCTGAGCAATGCCAATTGTAATTCCTGAGTGCAGAGCCAGGAGTAATCCCTGTGCATCGCCAGGTGTCACCCAAAAAGCAAAAAACAAAAAAACAAACAAAACTGAGAGTTGGTATTGTGGGTCAGCTACCTCTTTGCACTTTCATCGAATTTAAATTTAAATTCTAGTTAATCCAAGAAGGGGGACATCCGAATCCGAGTTTAGCAAAGTATTATTGCACTCAGAGGAAAAAGCAAGAACAAGTACTAGAAGTGTCAGAAGATTAAGTTTCCATTTGTTTTTCCTTAAAAATTATTGGAAGACTTCTTTTTTGATTACCTTTGGATGTCTCAGTCAAAACTGGAATCAGAATTGATAACAACAGTTAGGTTAATTCTGTGGCATATTTTGGAAAGATTTTACCGTATGATGTTAACTGTTTGTTTGTTGATTTAATCATTTCCATTGGGGAAACATTGGCACAAAGACCAAAGAGTCAGCATGAGAAAATTCATGCTACTCATCTCAATACAGCTTGTAACAGTAGCAAACTGCAAAGCTGAACATCTCATTATAAAAGAATCCTTGAGAACCTTTATATCTATTTGGTAGAGAATAGACCACCATTAAAAATGACATGGGGGAGATATTTATAATCTTATGTGGAAAGAAAATCAGAATAGTATTATCTAGCCTACATTCAGTGTTAGCCGTGTGCCACTGCTCTAATTGCAGTTATATGTGTCAACTCTGGGCTGGCATTTCCTCCCAGTGAAGAAGACACTGATGTCCCTGTTGTGTTCTTGAGGAAGTTTGTGTCTCAAAGATTTCTAATATCAAGTTCAGGAGAGATGTCAACCCTGACAACAGGATGGCTGAGCCCTCTGCCACTCACTGCCAAGGGAGTTCTGTGCCCCTGACTGATGAGGTTGAGTTTCATTTTGTCTGCCTGAGGAAAGTGTTGGTCGGTGTGACTTGAAGTTTTTCTTGGAATTAGTGGACTCATTCATAGAAGGTGCCAGGGGACTTTTTAGGAGAGATGAGATCGAGATCCTGTCCCTTTCCTTTAAGCCACTTGGATTGAGGTGGCCTGCAGTGTGACCTGGGGGCCAGACAGGGAAATGCAGTTCCAGAAATAAATGTTCCATTACCACAGAAAAAATGCCCAAAGGCAGAGTGGGCTCTCTTCACCCTGCTCTGACGCTTCCCACTAAAAGCCGTAGTGGCCACAGGGCCACAGTGACACAAGAACCAGCCCTAGCTCATGTAGTTCTTCCCATCGAAGAACTACAGTTGCCATGCTGGACCCCAGGCAAATGGAGAGATGAAGCATCCTTTGCTTCTGTTCCAGGAACGGGATGATCCTTCCCTTGTCTGCCTTGAGGAAGTGCTGTCGTCTGTCTGGAGGGTAGTCACTGTTTCCAAAGGAGAAAACTGTTCTTGTTGGCTTTGCCCATGGTGGAAAGTGGGAACAGCGTCTGTCAAGGTTTCCCTTCATTCCCAGGTATCTGCTCTTGCTTGGAACTGTATATACATGGATGTGTGTTAACAGATCATTGATAATTTTTATACATAGGGAGGAAAAGTAGAAGGGAAGTGCACCAAAATATAATTATTTCATTGGGGGTATTCTTTTTTTTTTGCTTTTTTGGGTCACATTCAGTGATGCACAGGAGTTACTCCTGGTTCATGCACTCAGGAATCTCTCCTGGCGGTGCTCCAGGGATTATATGGGATGCTGGGAAATTGAACCTGGGTCTGCCGCGTGCAAGGCAAATGCCCTACCCACTGTGCTATTGCTCCAGCCCAATTGGGGGTATTATTGAGGTGTTAAAAAAGCATTCTTTATTTAGACTTTTCTCTAAGCCGTAGGTATTTCCTCATAAAAATTTAGGTGACGTTTATTATCTCTAGCATTTGGCATCTACGTTGCTTTATATTCTCTTCAAACTGCTTCTTAAATTGTATCATTTGTTTCCGATGTGTGATCAAAATGATTTTCTTTATTGATTCCTTGTACCCTTTGAAGAACCAGAATTTGCAGGAGACATTTTTATTCACCCTCCCATGTAGAATGGGCATTTCTTCAGTATTTCCCTTGTTTAATACACTTCCTCCTAAACAGACAGTGTAAGTACCTTAGGGAAGCACCAAGGATATGCATTTATGATCTGTGTACACAGTTAAATCTCAAGGAAATCAACCCTTTGCTGAAAAATCAGCCGCGCATTAAAATGTAGCAGTTCGGGGAGAGCCTCACCGAAAGTCATCTCCATAAGTCTTACAGGGAGCAAGGATAATCCTATCAAGTTCCTCCCTGAATTTTAAACCACCCTCATCCTCGCTTTGCACATGTGAAAATTAAATTAAGGGAAACAAATTAAATTGCCAAAGTCTATCGTATGTTGACTTTTTTTTTACATCCCCCAAAGCTGAAAAGGACGCAGGTTTTGTTTTGAAGGTTGCTCCGGGTTGCTTCGCCATGGAAAATCACTGTGACAAGTGTGTCACCTACTCAGCACTTGGTGACTTTTCACAGAAGTCAACTTGTCGGTGTCAGTGAATGCCTCGCTTGCCCTAATGCTGATTTCATGCTTCGGGGACAGTGCAGCAGAATGCGCGGTTTGCGGAAAGATAAGCCAGTTGGGTGTGTGGCATCTTTGCTGGTTCAGATATTTCATAGCAGAACTTCATACCCATTGGAGCCTTAGCCCCATGAGGGGCTGTCCCTGTGGTGTGTATCACGGGATCCCACAGGTGTTACTCTTTGGTAAAATAAGAATGCGCCTTTCCAAATGACTCATTTTCTTTTAAAAAAAATTGATTGATTGGGATACTGTGAGTTCCAGTGCCATTGATGATGTTTCCCATGCTCATAATTGCAACACCATCACAGTCATCACCAGTGTGCCCCCACCCTCCTCCAAGGATCCCAGTGCCCCTCCCCTTCAGCCACATCACCCAAAATTCAGTTTTGTGCCTCAGTTATCCAGTGGCATTGCCTTTGGCCATTTGTTGCTCCCTTGTTGTGTGTCTTTAAGTCCCACATACGAGTGAGATCATTCTGTATCTCGGAATGATTCCCTTCGGAATGATTGCTCTAAGCCTGAGATGCTCTAGAATGACACATTTTCATCGTGGCGCTGTGCACCAGGAGTGCCCTCCGTTAGTGCTGGGAATGCCGAATGGGATTTCATGCAGCCTGCGGGGTGATCCAACTTGCAGCTTTAGGGCCAGAGAGCAGGTTTGGTGGGTAAGACCTTGATTATGGCCAACCCAGGTTCAACCACTGGTACCATATATGGTCCCCCGAACCCCTCCTGGAGTGGCCCCTGAGGTCAGAGCCAGGACTGTAAACCCTGAGAAGAGGTGGGTGTGGCTGAAAAACAAAAATGAGCACTGCAGCTCTGTGTGTGACTTCTGGGTATGGAGACAACCACGACAAAGGGGATGGGATGGGGTAGCTATTTGTTTATGTTTTTCTTTCCCATCTGAGCATTCAAAATCCTTTAAAATTATTTTTTTCTTAGACATGTTAACTGAGAATGAGCAGGTAAATGACTTGTGTGGACTTCATTTGTTAAATATAAGTTTTTCTTAATTTTTCAATGCAGGGCTCAATGAAACTTGATTACTCTTTGAATTTGTCTACAACTTATGAATGCATTTTGGCTATCCATCTTGGTCAGAAACATAATAGACTTTTTTTTAAATGAAGTAAAATAAAGAGTCTTGAAAACCTTTGTTTATCTACCCGTTTTCATTCTCTTAGGATTGAGTGTACTTTTTTCCCAAAGACAACCTACATGGTGTTTGTTCAATCCACTTATGTTAGTCCTTCAGGGACACACTATTTATTTCAGAATGTTTTGGGTAAGATCACTGTATAGATTCAGTTAGAATCCCATGTGAAAAAGAGAATATACAAAGAGAAATGTGAAGATGTTAGGGTGTTCTACTTTTGTGCCAAATGGAGGAATTTTTGTTATCTTCTCTAGGAGAAGTCTAGCCAAGACCCCTTGGGGAGTGTTTTAAATGATTGCTTCTTACATAAAACACCAGTTCCTGATGAAGACAAACCTCACAGTCTCTCCAGCCCTTTGTCCTATGGGCTGTCAGTGGTGTGGAAGACGCTGGGAAGCGGAGACCGAAGAACAAATTGTTTTCTTGGAGTCTACATTCTTCTGACTTAATGGGACTTCCAAGGAACTCAGAGTTACTCTCTCCACCGCATCAGTCACATTTAAATGGCATGACAAAAACTTTTAAGAAAATAAAAAAGTGAGACTTTTAAGAAAATGGAAAATAAGACTTATTGTATAAAATCAAACTAGAGCTGGGCTGGAGCAATAGTGCAGTGGGTAGGGCATTTGCCTTGTACACGGCCAACCCAGGTTCGATTCTTAGCATCCCATATGGTCCCCCGAGCACTGCCAGGAGCAAATCCCGAGTGCATGAGCCAGGAGTAACCCTTATGCATCGCTGGATGTGACCCAAAAAGCAAAAATAAATAAAAAAACCAAACCAGAGCTTATTTTCAATTACACACACACACACACACACACACACACACATATATATATATATATATATATATATATATATATAAACCCAGCCAGTTTCTTTTTAAAAGCTAAGCAGTATAAAGCCTACTACAAATTCAAGTAACTGGTTTTGAAAATACAATAACTAAGGCATTTATTCTTGAACACTAGAAGAACAATAAATAATTTTATCTAAAAGTTATTTCATAGGAATTCCCATATTGCACATTCCATGATTCTGATGTTCTGCTAATCGAAATTGTAAGGTAACTCCACTTTTTTCTCACATGGTTTAAAGTGTAACATTGAATTATAGGATGTCAAAGCAGCATTTTCCCTTTGCAGATGTTATCTGGAAATGTATCTCAAGAGATAATTTTCACTTCGAAATGAAATTTTAAAAACAAAGAGGTGATCTGTCATTAAAAAAAAAATGATGGTCTCTCTACCCTGCCATGAAGGATTGTTGAGCTGAGCACTGAGCCTTGAGTAAGCCCTGAGCGTTACCCGGTATGGCCTGAAAAACAAACAAACAAACAAACAAACAAAAAACACCAGGGAGGGGGAAAAACAAACAAGAAAATGAAACAGAAACTGGAAGATGTTCTAAGTCAATGCCTCTTCTTTACATCAGTCCCAAAAAACAAGAAAAAGAAATGACTTCTCAACTGAGGAGTTCCTAGGAGCTAAAGCACAGCTGAGGCTGGGTAGACATCTAATTGCAGCACAGCTGAAGGTTCATTCCTCCATGTAAAAGAAAGGAAACACACACACACACATGCACGCACGCACGCACGCGCACGCACGCGCACGCACGCGCGCCCATGTGCTTACAAAGAGGTTCTTCCCATCAAAGTCCTAAGCAAAGTATAATTTTCAGAGGTGGTGGAGGCCAGAGCAGACGCAGCTGTGGCCTGGAATGTGAGGTGACCAGCACTTGTATCTACAGCTCATTTTCCTAGGAGACCGGCTTAGTGTGTGTCCTCAGCCAAACTCATTTTTCCAGAGGAAAATGGAAAGTCTAAGAGACTCTCTTCAGGAGCTTCAGAGCAAAAGAAGGATCAGGTTACCATCCATATTAATTCAGGGCCAGATATATAAGTTTTCAGCACTGTGAAGACGAGCTGCTTCTCTTTCCTAATACTAGGAACAAAGCAAGGATGGTCTCACTTCTATTCAATACATCATCGAAAGTTCTAGCTGGAGCTGGAGCAGGAAAAATAAACAGGGCATATGGATTAGGAAAAAAAGATATGAAACTCTCTCTTTCTGCAGATATTATGGATTTATCTGCATAGAATTTCCAAGTGGCAAAAACTACTCCTAAACTACTCCTAAAATTAACCAGAGCATTAATCATGATAACATGACACAAATGAATGTACAAAAATCATTTTTATTTCTGTATATTAACAATGAATAGTGGGAGACTGACGTTAAACATACAAGTTGTATCAGTTAAAAATTAAAGCACTGAAATGTATGTATATTATCATATGTAAACGACTTGAATGCTGATGAAAAATTCCAGAATTACAGAAATGTAGATAAGTGCTATGGTCAACAAGATGATTCAGCATAACAAAAATGTCAATTTTCCGTAAGTGAATATACTGATTTAACACAATTTCTATCAGTCCTTCATTGACAGTTTTTATAGGTAACTCTTAGACTTAGTAGATTGTCAGAGGTAAAACTATTTTTTTAAAGTTTAAAGTGGGAGGAATTAGTCTACCTCATCAATAGAAATCTTAACCCAGACTTGATCTGTTGGCAGAGACAGATCAATGGAAGAGATGAAAAGGAGGCTCAGTAATATGTTCAAAACTTAATTCAATGGAAAAAATACTTGACAAATAATTCTGGAGAAAATGGACAATGTAGACAAAATTTAATCTCAACTTGTGTTTCATATGTTATACAAGCATTAAATTAAATTTGCTCATGGATTTACATGTAAAATACAGAACTGTAAAACTTTAGAAGAAAATCATGGTAGGAAACCTTTAATAGCTAGCATATGTCTTATATTTGACATTGAAAACTTTATATATAAAATAATAAATAACTCCTACTTTATCAAAATTAAAAACTGCTGGTTTGTTTTCTTGCTTTTTTTAAAAAAAATTGAAAAATTCTTCTGAAATGATAAAATGAGAAGCTGAAGTCCAGGAGAATAGACTTGCAGAAAAATCTAAATTATGAGAATATAAAGTTTATAAACATACATCAATGTTCAATAATTTAAAAAATTTTCAATTAGAAAAAGAAAAAATATGGAGAAGATACACAGCTCCAAATAAATACAGGGAATAATAATCTCTTTAACCAGCACAAAATTTAAATTGCAATAATATCTCACTGTATATACTTATAGGCATTGTAGCACTCTCCTCCTGTTGTTCATCAATTTGCTTGAGCAGGCACCAGTAACATCTCCATTGTGAGGCTTGTGCATGTCAAATGTGTTACAGGTAGCTTGCCAGACTTTGTTGTGCAGGTGGGATACTCTCGGTAGCTTGCCGGGCTCTCCGAGAGGGGTGGAGGAATCAAACCCGGGTTGGCTGTGTGCAAGGCAAATGCCCTACCCGCTGTGTTATTGCTCCATGACCAAAAAAGTATGCATTTTATGCATGTATTTATGTACATATATTATACATATTTTATATTTATATAAATATTTTGTTATGCCACCAAATGCTAAATTGCTAATATGTTATTAAACATCTCATGTAAAATACTTTTCAGTATTCAAATGGTTAGCAATAAAGAGGTAACAGACAACTGGGAAATCTTTAGATAATTGTAGTATCAGTGAGTAGAACATGTAATATAATGAATAGAACAAGCCAATCCTGAAAGGGCACAAGCCTTTGGTTTCCATTATTGAGATGATAGAAGTACAGACACGGAGGATAAATCAGTGGGCTTCAGAGGCATCAGCGGGTAAGAGCTGTGTGTGAAACAGCAATGGTTATAAAGAGGCAACATAAGGAGTTCTTGTAGCAATGGAAATATTAGGTAACTTGGTGGTATCACAATCAGTGTCCAAGTTGGGATTTTTGTGCTCAGTTTTGCAAGATGTTACCATTGGGCAAAAATTATCAGAGGTACATAAGGAGTGCCCTAAATGATATCTTAAAACTACATTGAATCGTGCTCGCTTCGGCAGCACATATACTAAAATTGGAACGATACAGGGAAGATTAGCACGGCACCTGCGCAAGGATGACACGCAAATTCGTGAAGTGTTCCATATTTTTTGCTGAAAGTAGACTCTAGACCAAACATGATTGCCACTCAGTGCCTCTTTTGCAAACCACAACACCCAAAAGGAGAGAGAGAGCAGAGGGGAATGCCCTTCCACAGAGGCAGGGTGGAATGGGGGGGGGTGGGGGGCGAGAGGGATACTGGGATTCGTGGTGGTGGGAAATGGGCACTGGTGGAGGGATGGGTATTTGATCATTGTATAATTGAAACCCAAGCACAAAATTTGTAAGTCTACAACTGTACCTCATGGTGTCTCACTAATAAAAATTTTAAAAAAACTGCATTGAATCAGAAATGATCTCCAAAGCAAAGTTTAATTGAAAGCCAAAGGAACAATTTATCCTCTTGCCTTTGTCTTTAGACTACTGTTTGAATATACCTGAGGAGTTCATAACCATTCATCTTCAGAGGAAAGTAGGAAGTGCTTGATAAATATCTAACAATAGTGTTTAAAGTCCAGACACTGGCTCATAAATCATGCATAACTTTAAACTAGTCTACAGCTGTCTGTGTGTGACTGCTCCAATCACGGTATGGCAAGCCCCATACAGTGCTTAAGAATGGTGCTGACTCCCATAAAATGAGCTAAGATGAAGCCACAGATTTGACACAGTACCCTGAAGATGTATTTACCCATCTGGTGTGTTTACTACTGACTCCAGTGAGGAACTCTTCAGAGATACAGAAATGTATACCCTGGTTTGGAATTAATGGAATCTGTTTTCAGGGGAGGCACTTAGCGTTTTATTTTATCAGTGATTATTTGCTTTCTCCATGCCCAGGGAAATTGAGGCCCACAAGATCAGTTAGATTTTTGAATTTTGCTATTTCTCTTAAAGTGGTTTAGAATGGCTTCTCTGTGTCTTTGTAGTCCTGCTAATTCATTGTTCTGGTTAGCAGATTGATTTCTCTTTAATGGTTTGCTAAGAACTCACTTTCAGAGTACCCTGGAGGTTTCTCTTGAGTATGTCACCAATGTGATATACTATGTGGTTGGGTTCTCAAAGGAGTTTCCCTCTTCTCTGTTTGGTCTGTGTGTCCAGTGACAATTTGCTTCATATGGGATTGTACAATGACATGCTGGTGCTAACTCAGTAGATTAGATGATCAAAAAAAGTGGGGGAGGGAGTTTTCTGGGTCAAAGTTCTGGTTTGATCCCTGGCATTGCAAATGGGCTCCCCGAAGCACAGCCAGGAATGAGTGTGAAGCTAGAGTAAAGTTCCTGGAAGTGTGACTCCAACTCCGCCAGCATCCCCAGGTTGCTAAACAAAGTCCCGAGTTCTTGAATGCTTGCATTTCCCACTCAATATCTTGCTTTTTCCGAAGTTGAAATCATTTAGTAAAGTAAAGTAAAGTAAAGGCCCTCCCGTTGATCATCGATTTGCTCGAGCGGGCCCAGTAACGTCTCCATTGGAGACTTTGTTGTTACTGTGTCTGGCATATCGAATACTCTCGGTAGCTTGCCGGGCTCTCCGAGAGGGGCGGAGGAATCGAACTCGGGTCGGCCATGTTGGCTACGTGCAAGGCAGACGCCCTACCCGCTGTGCTATCGCTCAACTGCAGTTAAATCTCCCATCTCATGAGCTGCTAAGAGTCATCCTGAACACGGCTCATTTGGGGGCTCCCAAGTGCCAATCACTCCCCTCTCTGCTGCATTCCCTGCTCCGGAATCCCTGTGCTCGTTGCATGCTGTACCCCATCTCTGCTAATAAAACATTGCATATATTGATTTTTAGTTCGTTCGGAGGTGTTTTTTTTTTTCAATTTGGTTCTCTTTGGGTTTTGTTTTGTTTTATGTTGGCTTAATGACAGCTCTTTTATTTATTTCGTTAGTTATTTTTAATCGAATCATCATGAGCGACACTGACAGAGCTTTTATACAATGATCGAACATCCATCCCTCCATCAGTGAACATTTTTCACCACCAATATCCCCAGTATCCCCACTACGATCTTACCCCTCCCCCTGCCTCACTGGCAGACATTTCCCCCCATACTCTCTCTCTCTCTCTCTCTCTCTCCTTTTGGGCATTATGGTTTGCAATACAGATACTGAGAGGCTATCACTTTTGGTCCTTTATCTACTTTCAGCACACATCTCCCATCCCGATCAATCTCTTTTTTAGTGATCCCTTCTCTATTCCAGCTGCCTTCTCCCCCAGCTAATGAGACAGGCTTCCAAACATGGAGGAATCCTCCTGGCCCTTGTGTCTACTGTCCTTGGTTGTCAGTCTCATAGTATGTTATTTTATATTCCACAAATGAGCACAGTCTTTCTATGTATGTCCCTCTCTTTCTGACTCATTTCATTTTGCATGATACTCTCTATGACCATCCACTTATAGCAAATTTCATGATTTCATCTTTCCTAATAGCTGCATAGTATTCCATTGTGTAGATGCACCAAAGTTTCTTTAACCAGTCATCTGTTCTTGGGCACTCAGGTTGTTTCCAGATTCTGGCTATTGTGAACAGTGCTGCAATGAACATACAAATGCAGATGTCATTTCTGCTGTTCTTTTTTTCACCCTTGGGATATACTCCCAGAAGTGTTATTGCTGGGTCAAATGGAAGCTCAATTTCTGTTTTTTTTTAAGGAATACCCATATTGTTTTCCAAAAAGGCTGGACCAGTCAACCTTCAGTACCCAATATGGTCACCCAGTCTTTGTCTGGCATGATCACTGAGCACAGAGCAGCATTGAAAGAGAGTCCCTTTCTCCCCACATCTACGCCAACACTGGTTGTTCTTGTTCTTTTTGATGTGTGTCAGTCTCTGTGGTGCAAGATGATAACTCATCATTTTGATTAACATCTCCCTGATGTTGAGGGAGTCAAGCATTTTTTTCATGTGCCTTGTGGCCATTTGTATTTCTTATTTGAGGAAGCATCTGTTCATTTCTTCTCCCCATTTTTTGATGGGGTTGGAGGTTTTTTCTTGTACAGTTCTACTAGTGTCTTATATATCCTGGATATTAACCCCTTCTCAGGTGGGTACTGGGTAAATATTCTTTCTCTTTGGGGTATTTTTTGTTCTTGTTTTGTTTTTTGGGGGCCATACCCAGTCTGGTCAACTCTTATTTCTCGCTCTGTGTTCAAGGGTTATGCTGGACAGAACCTGGGTGACCATATTTGGTGCTGAAGGTTGACTCTGGATCTTACGCATGCAAGAGTGCCTTGCTGACTGTACTGTCTGACTCAAATACTGCATACTTTGAGAATCAAACTTTTAAAGGAGGATTAAAGTATAAAAAATGTAAAATTGTGTGTTTAGTTTGGAATGAGTGGGGATTCAGTAATTATTTGCTGACTAGAATTTTTTCTTTAGGTTAATATTGACCCAAGAGCTCAATTTTATAACATGTCAAATTGTACAAATCTAGTATTTAAAATGACTCACTCCATAGCTCAAAGGATGGGTGGGATGGGTGTGGAATAATCCATCTGGCATCTATCCAACAAAAGCTATAACTTTGAATGAATTGCCTTTTTACCACGCTTTCCTGCCAATTACTGTCAGAATCATATTAACATAAAGCAATCAATGTTTCTGATTTATTTGTTGTCTTAAACCTATTTATCTTTTCTCTTCTTTATTTTGGCTTGGCTCTGATTTCTAACATGATTTAGACATCCCAATCAACACAATATTGAAACAATGGTGGTTAGATTCTGAATATTTCCACACTAATGGTTTTTAACATTCAACCTAAAAGAAAACTGCAGGTTACAGGATAAATAGCAAATAAAAATTTTTATATCTATAGATACTTCTATAATAATTTTATTTGAAATTGGTAGTTTTTAAAATATAATTTTGTAGCATTTTGAGTACCAAAGTACTTTAAGTTAGATTCCTTCCTTTTAATCATTCTCAGTCTGATCTAGATATGTCAGCTAAACACAAAAGTCCCCACAGGATCTGGTCACCATAGCAACAAGATTGCAGTTTCCAATATCTGTGTAATGAAGAGCTGCCACATTTCCACGTAAGGTGCTAAGTGGAGGTTTGTTTCACTAATTAGGTGGCAAAAATAATCAATTTCTTCATGATTAATGATGTCACAAATTATTCATGAGACAAACCTAGGAGAGTTTCTTAACTAGTCCTTTTGATATTAGAGGGAAGTGTGAAAAAATGATAAAATCCATTTTGTAGTTCTTTTAGCTAACTGACAAGCAGAACACATTTCCGGGGGTGCTGTTGCTCTTTTCATATCAGCTGTGCCCTGTGCTTGGTGCAGATTTGTTTTATTTTGGTTTTGGTGCTTTTTTGGGGGGGGGATGGAGATACTTGGGCTACACTCAGCAGTACTTGGGCTTCTTCCTGGCTCTGTGCCCAGGGATCACACATGGTGGAACTTGCGGGGCCATCTGGGATGATGAGGATTGAACCTGGGTCGGTCGCATGCAAGGCAAGTGCCTTACCCACTCTGCTATCTCTCCAGCCTTTTGGTGCAGCTTTTAAAGGTAGTGTTGTTCATACTTCATGTGCTTTAGTTAGCAAAAGAATGACTGTGTTTGAAGTTTGTTTTGATGGCAGAGAACAGAGGCAGATGTATTCGAACATTTCTTAATCTCTGTGCCATATGAATATTACTGGGTTGGAGAAGCCTGTATTTTCTGTCATCCCAATGAACACCCATTTATCAAGCATGCTTTTGATGAATAGATGTCTTGGTTAATTGTGTATAATGATCAATAGTGTAAGTATTCTACCCTTCTTGTGAGCTGACTGCTATGATTGTCCTTTAGAGATTTATGCTCAAGGTGAAGCCTTAGGCTATAGAGACATGAAAGTAGCTTTTATAAACCCTCCCCAAATATCAGACAGGCCACGATCTGCTAATTCAAAGCAGGTGGGAAGAAGGATAAAGCAGTTCCTGAGGTGGGACACTCTTAAATCGGGGATTTACAAAGAACCAGGACCGTTAGGTCACTGCTTATCCTGAGCATGGGTTCTCTATTCTCCAAGGCCGTGGGAAAGTTGGTTGTTACCCTTCCCTCTGGCTCTGCAGAGTAAAAATGTCTCTTTCCTTTGGTTACTCAGATTCCCCCCACTCTGCTTCCGCTGTCTCGTCTTGGCGCTTCTGTATTTATAAAGAGATGAGTTCATAATCTAGAAAGGAGATAAAAGGGAAGCAAAGGGATAAATATATTGCCTGGCATTCAAAAATTGGCATGGGAAGGGTGGGGGCGAGTGATTACGTAGTTCAAGATATAGTCTAAGGCTAAACTCTCCTTGGAGTATGTCTGCTCTGGCGAAGGGTGTGAGGGAGAGCACAGCTGACTGTTACTGAGATAAAATCCTGATGCACTATATAATGAAGCACCTCACATATAAATAGAGCGAACCAACTATGAGAAACAAGTGATCTTACAGAGGCCACAGGTAATCCTGGATAGAGACACTCATTGTTTTATTACAGGGAGGACATTTAGTGATCAGGAGAGTTTAGAAGGATATTCATTTGTTTTGTTTTGTTTTGTTTGATTTAAATGGCAAAAGTCTTTATTACTGGCTTTTTATTAATCTTGCTTTGTTTTTTTTTAATTTTTATTAGTGAAACACCATGAGGTACAGTTGTAGACTTAAAATTTTTGTGCTTGGGTTTCGAGTATACAATAATCAAATGCCCATCCCTCCACCAGTGCCCATTTTCCGTCACCATGGATCCCAGTATCCCTCCCACCCCGATCCCCCCCATCCCACCCTGCCTCTGTGGCAGGGCATAGAAGGATATTCTTAATGTTCTCTTTGCCTGGAATAAAGATAACAGGGAATGAGCATAGTTTATGTGGATCACGACGTTAAAAAAAAAGCAGCAACAGCTTGGTACTGCTCTAGGAGTTTGTTTAAAATTGGTTTTTAAAGAACATTCCTTTCCCTCTGAGTATGACATCAGGGCGACTTGGCTGTAATGGCTCCGTTCCTTGGGCTAAGATTAGCTAGACTGGTCATCTTGTTCGATCCTCTCTCTTACTCTCCAGGAGTCATCTTATCTGGAGCGTGGATGAAGGTGACCTTAGCAAATGGGAGGGCACTGTTCTATGGTCCAGGTGTATTTTCCTGATACGTCACTTCCACACCATTGACTCAGCCTAGAATTCCCGCACATGTCGTGACTAGCTCTAGTATTTCTGCAGTGTGTGGCTTATTTTCAAGCCCTTCATGCTGCCACTCTCAGTTTATAAATGCATAGCACATTTAACAAAATCCCAGCAGTTCATCCCTCTCGCTCCTCATGATCCAGAGTTGTTTTGTAGAATATTTTTTATCGTCCTGGTTCAAAAAATATCTAATCATACCTACACTTCGAAAGCTATTTTACAAAAGCACAGAGTCTGTGATCTAGAAAAGCAGGCAAAAAGGATTATAGCAAAATTTGGGGAATTACTGATTTTTCTCAGCTCTTCGTCCACTTAGTATTTATTCTACAACAAGTCATTGAGCTGTTACCCCGGGTATTTGAATATAAACAAGGTAAAGGGTGTGCTCTCAATGAGCTTAGAGTCAGCTTTTTCGATGAACACTCTATGGTGTCTTAGAATTGATTAGCTATAGATATGCTTACCTAGAATAAGATGGTCTTGTCTTCTATATGAAGGGAAGGGGAAGAAATTCATTGAGAATTGGGTGGTAATAGATATTCTATTCAGACACAGGCTGAAGAAGTATTTAAATCCATTGCTTGAGATCCTGCTAAAAGAGTTATATAAATTACTGTGCTTATACATTTTCAATAAAAGTGACCCTCAGAGAAACCCAGTTTGTTAGAAATCACTGTCATATTTCTGAGAAAAAATAATGGAATGTCATAAATAATTGTGCATACACGTGGGGATACTTGTTTGCCTCTATTCCTACTCATACATTCCTGGGGATCAGAGCTGCTTTGGACATGGTTATTCTAAAAAATAATAATAAACAAAAACCCCAAACAAACCAGAAGCAGGATGGGACAATGAGACTAAAACATCGCACCCAAAACTGCCCAATTAGCCTTCAACTATGTAACGTATCTTGTTAAATAAACCTTGTAGATGCATCCATCTACATTAGAGACCCACAGATCTATCAGGCTTGGAAAACCCGCCCTATTTTTCTCTGATTTTACCTAATTTTCTCTTATCAAAATGAGTATGACAAGTACAGAGACATGAAGATTTAAAAATACTTAAAATACTTTCATCATTTCACTTAACCTGCCACATTTAAAGAGAAGGGTGTTGTTTTTTTTTTCAGTTTCCCAAACTTTAATTGTCTATTGTTCCAGCTCTAATGTGGCCAAAATTCCAGGGGGCGGTGGACTTCCGTTGTGTTAGACACCCGAGGAATGCCTAGAGCTGGCGTTTTATCCTCTCCCTGGTGGCTGTGCCCTCTTCTCTCCCCCACTGAGACTCCGCTCCCTATCAGAGTGTTTCTGAAAAACTCTTCATTGAAAACCCCTCTCGTGCCATTTTCCACGTGAAAGGCCGCTTTTCACTTCCCTTGGCAGACCAGCCAGCGATGGGTGTTGGATGGTGGCTCAATGGCAGCATTTAGTGCCACATCCGGCTGCCCTTCTGCCTGAGGCCACTAAGGGGCACAGTCTCACACTGGAAGGTAAGGCTAGTGAAAACAAAAGGGGCTTCTTTTGTTCTGCTCAAGAAGGAAAAGGTGGTTTGCCTTACTTGCCACTGATGGGAACGGAATTGCCAATTATATAGGGGGTAGAGCACTTGCCTTGCATTCAGCTGACCCTGGTTCGATTCCTGGCACTCCCGCTGGGTGTGATCCCTGAGGGCAACACCAGGAGTAAGCCCTAACCACCTCCTCATGTAGCTCAAAGACAAAGTATGATGCCAGTGTGTCTCCCACTGACGGTGCTTCTATGCCGGTGGATAGTAGAGGGCGTAACTGACTTTCTCTTCATCTCAACGGGGGAATATTATGAGGTCATAAACAAAAACATGTCTAATCTTACAGACCATGAGCCTTCATTCACTAATTACAGAATAATTTATTTAAACACCAACTCTACCAAGGCTTTATTCAGCTGTAGGATAGCAGAGCAGTCAAAACATTTATGATCCCTGAAATTTGGATGTGTGGAAGATGACAGGTGATTAAATAATCTCCAACATTAGCAGGCGGTACATGCTCTGAAGGAGAAATAGATGATGTGTTAAAAACCCTGAGGCAAAGCATCCGCCTAGACAAATGAAAGATGAGGGCTGGAAAATTTTTCCTGAAGAATTGCCTGTTGGAAATTTGAAAAGTACTGTTCAGAGGACTCTCTCTCTCTGACACTTTAAAAGCTAAAATGAGGAGTCAGTGCTCAAAATGGAACGATTGCTAATATAATGTGGATTATGTCACCCATTTAAGTATCGGTTCAGTGATATATGCTCTGTCTGTGGCTATAGAGCCATCACCACAATCAATTTCAGGACATTTTCATTACTCCTAAAAGAAAAGAAATCCCGCAGACATCTTTCCTCCCCTCCCCGCCTCAGCCCCTGGCAAGGTGTTTTTTTTTAAATATAAAGATTTGCCTATTTTGAACAGTTTATATAAACGGAGTCTTATAATTTGTGCTTCCATGTATCTGAATTCTTTATGTAGCAGGCAGTTTTGTAGTTTAATCATGGTATAAATGAGCATATAATGATCTTTTTGGTATAAATGGTATAAATATATGGTATAAAAGAGCATCGTATCGCTCATTTTGCCAAGTAGTACTCCCTTGTATTGGTTTAACACATATATCTATTTATCTGATGGATATTTGGTTGTTTCCATGTGTTAGATATTATTAATAATGCTGTTATAACATACACAGGGACGTTTTTGTATAATATTTGTAAGAATTCTTTATTCTAGATACAAGTCTTTTATCATATATAAAAATTTTCTAGTCTACAGATTGTCTTTTCACTTCTCATTTGTATCTTTTAAATAAAACTTATAATATTTTTAAGAAAATGTGATGGTGATGTTGCTTTTCTTATCAGCACTCCAACAAAAGATTTTTAATATTACCTGACTTTGGGTAGCTCCATTGTGTTTTCAGTAATTTTACATACACTGTAAGTTCTTCCAATAAACCACAAACAGAATTGTCTTAATATTATCATAATTTGCCCATTTCATAGTATTCCTTCTCTAGAACTTAACATATGCCTTATTGCTGCAATAGTACTCTTTAAACTTTTAATTTTGAAGCTGTCATTTATCTGCTTATTGTAGCTAGTGTATAAGTCATGATTGTTTTTTCTTCTGAAGTTCTATAGTTTATTTCCTAGTTTCTAAACTTTCACAGTTTTTAACGGGAGCTCATCCTCAGTGCTCAGTGGCTATTTCCAGCTCTGTGTTCTCGGTCCATTCAGGGCAAACAAGGTACTAGAGATTGAGCCGGGGTTGGCCACATGCAAGGCAAATCTCCATGGTTCTGCTTCTCTGATCCACTTTCACAGATGTGAAAAACAGAACTCACGTTAATGTCTTTGATTCATTGTGAGCAATTTGCATTTGAAGTCCGTTAATGCCTTTGGAGTGGTTGAGAGCCTGCTTCAGAGCGGTGAGCACCCTTCAGAATGAACCAGCAGCATCAGCATCACTTCTGGTGTTAGAAATACACATCCTTCACTTTCTCTCTCCTTGAGTCTGACTCTCTGGGAGACAGCCCAAGAACTGGCATTTTTCTCCAGTTCTCAGGTACTGCCTCAGAGTATTGCGAACAACATTACATCCTTGTGTTGTTACCCCCTCCACCATTGTACGGTATCATGTGAGCGGAAATTCACTCGCCTCCTCTCTCTCTCTTTTTTTCTTTTTTTGCTTTTTGGGTCACACCCGGAGATGCGCAGGGGTTCCTCCTGGCTCTGCACTCAGGAATTACTCCTGGCGGTGCTCAGGGGGACCATATAGGATGCTGGGAATCGAACCCGGGTTGGCCACGTGCAAGGCAAATGCCCTACCCGCTGTGCTATCGCTCCATCCCCAGGTCTCCTCTCTTTTAATCATTTAAAAGCACTCAGCAATTGTCAGTCTTCAGCATCATAAATGATATTGTAATGAGGTGGTCTCAGAGCAGACAAGCTCTGAGAACACCTAATTCAATGACCACATTTTGCATAGCAGGGTCTTAACATTCCAATTATGTATTTTCACATGGGTCAAAGGTATATTCAAGCAAAGGCTTTCTGTGGGGTAACAGAAAAGGGCCCTGATTTTAACACACGATCATATAAAATACACACACATCATATTAGGTTTTAAATTTTTTCTCTGCAAATATATTTTTAAAAAATAATATTGCCTGGTGATGTATCTGTTATGAGAGAAAAACAATTATTTTATAATTTGTCTTTAATCTGAAAACTACTGATACATGGTAATTTAATATGTATAGCTCTAGGTTTATCACAGCTTGGTACCATAGTCTGTAATGGATTAGCTATTTAGTTTAGCATTTTCTAAAATATTTCTTCTTAGCAAGCGTCGGAGCAGTAAATTAAACTCAAGAAAGGATTTTAGAGTATGTGATTCAGTTGCATATTTTTAAAAGACAAAATAATTTAAAATTAAAATGTCTTTTGAAAAGTTAATAGTGGATGATTTTTCATAATAAATAAAGGTGTTTAAATAAGTGAATTAAAGTACCTATGTTCTAGAGAGATGACTCATTTGGTATGCCTTTAAAAATCCTAGGCAAATAGAGAGTTTTAAGTATTCTCCCCTTTTCTCTGTCTGCCTTGTACTGTCAGCTGCATGCATTGAAAGAATGACTAAACTATGAGAACCCCGCTCTCCTGTAAGGGATTAGGTACTCTCATATGTACTCTCCTGGTCCATAGGTTGGTACTGCAACAAAACTAAATTTCCAGGAAGGGGTAAAGTGATAGCATAGGGATAGGTCATCGGCCTTGCCCATGGCCAACCTGAGTTCAATCTCTGGCACCCCATTTGGTCCCTTGAGCATTGCCAGTAGTGATCCCTAAGTAAGCCCTGCGCATCACTGGATGTAGCCCCAAAACAAAAAAAAGATTAAATCTCCAGGTCATTATCTAGTCAGCCCTTATAGTCAGTTTTTGGACATAAAAGTCAACAAAAAGGCAGGTTTCAGCAAAACACTCTGTGTGAAATAAGTATTCATATTATGCCATGTTTGGGGTGGCAAAGTTCAGCCATTGCCTAGTATTTTAGAGAGAAATTCAAATAACTGTTTTACAGATGGGAAAGTTCTGGCCAACAAGGTCATAGTGTTGCTGTTTCTGGAAGCATAGATTTAACCCCAAGCTTTAGCTTGTGTAATTTACACACAGGCCATAAACATTCGTGGATCTTCATGGGGGTGAGCTATCTTTAAGAACTTGAATTCTGTCACCATGAGAACTGGGTTCATATATTGATCTGTACAGTTCTCACTGGAGTGAGATGCCTACTGCATGAGGCTATTTTCAGGGCAAACTTAAATAATACAGATATAGTCTCTGTCTGTAAGTTATTATTTGTTGATTCTTTGCTCCTTATTTCATCAAGAAAAGCCATTGGGGGGAAATTTTTTGAGGGAACAAAAATTTTTGGGAAACTTTTTTACTTATAATATATTTTTCCTAAATATATACAACATTTTGGAGATAACATTTCAAATCATTAAGGTGATGAAGTATAAATTAGATATGTTACCACATCTTATGTTGTTTTCTTATTGGTTATGGAGGCAACATTTTATTTGAAGTTATATCCAAATCCAACTAGCTGGATACAATTCTTACAGGATTCAACATTAAAACTCCCACCTAGAGAAATTTGAGGAAAATGGGAAATGTGAAGAGTAATTTAAATATTTTGTTAATGACTTTTCAGAAAATCAATTTATACATCCAGTAAAACCAATTAAATCTTGAACTTCATATTGTCACTTTAAGGTCAATAGATGCTGTGAAGGTATTGACCGAAAATACTACCACAATTAAGATGAAACCTAAATGTACTCACCCCCTCCTCTCCCAACACACACACTATCGATTATTGCTTATTTTTATGATTCAAGATGTTGTGGTGTTAAAAATTAATCTTATATCCAAGTTGAATTGTTAATTATTTTCCTAAACTCCATTTATTAATGTATACCTCACCCTACGTCCCCATAGGCTCTGCCATTCCAAGGAAAAGGTTAGATCTCTGTCTCTCAATAGATTTATTTTTTTTAATGCCTATCCCATAGAGAGTGGCATTAGCTTGGCAGTGAAGACACATTTTTGTCTCTTCTTTTTCTCATAGATCCTGGTGAGAGAACCATCTAGAAACCCCATGGGGCTAGGAGGAAGAGAAGCTCTTTATTGCAGCTTGACCTGCAATTGCTGTTTTTAGAGCGCCAGTTCCCATGGGCAAGACTCAAAAAGAGAATTGTACTTTAAAAAAAAAGTAGCGTTTCACGTGATGGGTGGAAAAGTTTGGAAATCGACTTGGGTCCCCTGGGAAATTAAAGAGCAGGAAAAATCGGACCAAAGAGATTAAGACAATTTTTAGATTACAAACACTTTCTGGGAAAGGATTCAAACCAATTCAAATGAGCAGTACAGAAGAGAACAAGGGAGGATTCAAGGACGAGTGGGTAAAACGAAATTGCAGGGTTAGGTTAATTGGTATGGGCGGGAAGACTTCCTATCAGGTTTAAGCAGCGAGCGTGTCTAAATAATGCTGAGAAAATTGAGTAAGCGAGTGTACACACAACACTTAGAAACCATGATGATTGCGTTTCTGCTTAAACCAGAGATTGAGCGAACGGAAATCATTTTCCTATTTATTCATATGTGCAAGAGAGAAAGGACATCTAGAATTAAATCTGAAGGTAAACTCGGAGCCCGAGGAGTTTGGCAACTATCACAGTGATGCCGGTTGCAGATCATTTTTAAACTTCCTTTGGCTTCTTGGCTTTTCATGTACCACAAATAAAATTTCAGTAAAGCCCATAAACTGAAGTAGGGAAGGTGAGTGATGCTTACAGTCCATTTTCTAAAATTTTGTGTATGGTGATGATGGCCAACACAGTTCATTTTGCAAATATTTGGTCAGTTCTCCAAACCTAATGTTATTTTTCAGCCTTAAAAAGAAAACAACAACAAGGAGCTTTTCTTTTTATTTATTTGGGGGTGGGGGACAAACGCGTTGGTGCTCAAGACTTACTCCTGGCTCTGGACTCAGGAGTCATCCCTGGCAGGCTCAGGGAATCATATGGGATGCCAGGGATCAAAGGCCCTGTGAGCTACATGAAAGGCAAGCATCCTACCTACTGTACAATGTGTCTTAGGTCCTCTAGAGGGTCATTTTAATGCTATTTTACAAAGAAATTAAGGGTCCAGAGAGGTATTATACTGGGTAGAGCATTTGCCTTGCATGTGGCTGACCTGAGTTAGTTTCCCAGCTTCCCATATGGTCCCCTGAGCCTACCAGGAGTGATTCCTGCGTGCAGAGCCAAGAGCAACCCCTGAACACCACCAGGTGTGCACCCCTCCGCCCCCACCGCCTCAAGAGATAAAAAAAGAAGATTGAAACCTTGCAGTTTGAGAATGCCAGTTCATGTTTGCAAGCCTAACGGCAATATATGTGCCTCATGCCCCTCTCTGCACATATAGTTACATTTGTTGAGTGTCTGTTCCTGCGATGAGTAGTTAATACATCCTTCCAGTTGAGTAAGGTATAGTTCTGGACTCTTCAGTTTTTATTTTCTTTGTTGTACATAAATGAAACCATTTCTGGTAATTCTGAGAGGGGCAAGGGGAATGTTTTAAATGTTTAAATAAAAGTTTGTGGGAATTCCCAAAGTAGAATAAAGACCAGACAGTGAGAAGTATAAAGTATATAGAGAGACAGAAAGAAAGCTTTCTGAGGACAAGTAGCGTATATAATTCAGGAGGCAGCTGGTCTTCTTTGCCTCATCATCAGTTGAATAAAAACTAAGTTTGGGAGCTTCTTGCTGGTCACCTAATTCTTTTTATTTTATTTATTTATTTTTGCTTTTCGAGTCACACCTGGTGATGCTCAAGGCTTGCTCCTGGCTCTGCACTCAGGGATTATTCTGAGTGGGGGGACATTTGGGATGCTTGGGATGGTTCCTGTCTCTGATCACCTTTTAGATGCTTATGGCTACCAGTGAAGTGTGTTGGATAAATGTTAAAGACCCTATAGTCCTTCCAATCCAGCCTTCTATAGGGGGACATAATGTAAAATATCCCACCAATTCGTTAAACTTGTGATGGAGAAAGTCTAGAGATTATTGGACCCCAGCCCCCACCTGTTGATAAGCGCATACACACACGTTCTTATACTTACATAGTTTTCTCAGCACTCAGAAAAATACTTCTTTCTCTATTGACATCAAGAGTGGTAATATTGGTAGGTAGATAATCGAATTTAGCTGGAGCATTCATCTGGAATGTCTTACTAATAGAGGTTTTAAAAACCAGTCACAGCTTATCTAGGGAGTTCTGGAATCTGCTTTCTATGAATTTTAAATAGATACAGAATAAATAGTATTTCCGGTAAAAGCTTCTTTTGAAAGGGCTGGGGAGGAATCATAATTCACAAAGATGTCATGCTTTAAAAAAATTTGTTAGGATTAGCATGACCTTTAAAGCAGTTTCTAATAATAAATCAGGTATAAGTCAAGAGAATTAAGTCAGCTGGACCTACCATCCAAATTCTGAGCCAGACTTTGTTTTAATGTAGAATAAGCTCTAGGGAAAGTAGAACATAACTCGGTAATGTAACCTTTCTAGCCAATAAATATTGGGATATAACCTTTCTATTTTAATTTCCACGGGCATCTCTTTATAAAAGGTATGTCTCCCTCTTCCCCACCATACCTAGCTTTGAAAAGTTGCCACAACTAGATATCTGAGATCTCTAGCTTTGTGGGAACTACAGCAAAAGAAGAAAGAATAAGAAGCTGGAAAGCAAACAAACAAACAAACAATCGAAACATACAAGGTACCAGAAAATGAATGACTTAGGCTAGGTACAATATTTAAACTTCAGCTTTTATTGTTGTTTCTAGCTCTTTTCAGAAAGTCCTTTCAAAACTTGCCTAAGAATAAAGAGGGTTTAATTTAAATATTCTTAACAGAAAAACTCTGTTTCATTAAAGGAAAAATATGCATGGTTTTTCCATCTGAATTACTGTGACTATAAATTTATTTCACTGGAATGCAATTTAAAATCATTACTCTAATTTCTTATGCAAATGAGTAAAAATTGACAATCAATTTTGGTTTTGCTTATAATTCATTGAACACTTAGTCATATAAATAGAGGGGAAAAATGACTTGATATCAAAACAAAAACAAAGTGGAAATTAAATCAGCAATTTCCAAAAACACAGTAATTTTTTTTTGTTCAAATCCAAGTCCTTGAGTGAATGGCAGCATGCCTCAGGGCAAGGCTATATCCCCCACTCTCAGAATCTGAGCCATGGGGTCTAGCCAGGCCAGTTCCTGTGGAAGTGCCACTAGCTCTTTCAAGTCTCCTTAGCATCTCTGAAGTGATCCATGGTGCAGGATTGTTGGTTGAAGACCACTAAAGCCACTTTGGCTAAATAAATAACAATGAAAGAGCTTGCTGAGAGCAATTGTGAATGCGTGGAATTGTTGAGGGTACTGGCAAACAAAGCTCAAAGCTGTGTCCTCAGAAACCATGTCTAAACAAATTGAGAGAACTTGATCAATAACTTAGACACTTTTGCTGAAATCTTGGAGTGTCAGAAATGGTCCTCTTTGCTTGGAATGATCCTCACCATCACTTACTGCTCTAAACACCCACTGGATGGACTTTCCCATCCAAACCTAGGTCCCGAGCCTCTGGCATGGCTTTGGAGACCCAAGGAGTAGGTACCTACATTTTATAGCTCTTGTGGTGGGAGATTCTTACTCATAAGACAAAGTAGATCACAAACATGGGTAAGAAGGTCATTGCTCTAAAAATTGGAGTTGGGGGGAATGGTTCTATCACTTGTAGCAATTCACCAGAAGATACAAAGAAAACTTACTTATTGATTAAATGGGCCTCTCAGGGCTAGGAGATAGTAAAGGGATTTTAGTATTTATACTCAGCAAAGAAAAGTATCATATCTTCATATAGTATCTTGGTCTGACTTTAGTATCAAAGTAATGCTGATCTTAAATTTGGAATTATTCTGCCCTCTTTAGTATTCTGGAAGAGTTTGAGAAGAAGTGGCATAAATTATTCTTAAAATGGTGAATTCACAGCTGAAGTCATCTTGTTTTTTCTTCATTAGAAAGGTCTTTTATATAAAAAAATTTTTATTAAGTCACCCTATGTTAGGAAGTTTTTCACAGACAGTTCAATCTCCTTACTGATTATTGATCCATTTGGATTTCTATCTTTTTCAGAATAAGTGATGGTAGGTTTACATTCTTCCAGACACCCTAGTTGTAGCTGGAGAGTTATTCCTCCTCTCATAGGACACTCTGATTTGACCTGGGGTCCTGCTATCCGGCAGAAAGTCAATGGGGCCAGTTTCTACCAAGACAACTTGGAATTGTGATATCATGAATTTGTGTTGCGAAGTGTGTAATAATTATGTTTTCAGTAGCAAACTTGTATGGAGAGATAGGGAAAAATCAATTGTGAAACATATCTGGTCTCCTTGAACAAAAGTGAGTCAGCAAATAGAGACAATCTCTCAGCAGAAAATGACTTATGTGAGTTTAGGAATTGTGATACAGAAAATAATGTTTGAAGAAAAGAAAGATGGCACTGGGAGAAGACCATTTGATCTTCTTTTAATTTGCCATTCTTGTTCCTAAGTGTTTTTATCCTGAAATAGGTCTGTCCTAGAGAATAATATTACAATTATTTACACATTTAAAGATCCATAGACCTGTAAGAAAAACTAATAAGAATAGAGGGCAGGGTGAAATTTCTTTCGTGAGGTAGTGGTAAGATATATTGCAGTGTAGCATGAACCTCCAAATCATGTCCAAATATTTCTTTATAATTGTTTTTCCAATAAGTATGTGAACCTAGGCATGAAGTCAGCTAATGTTGTATGCTCAATATTTATATAGAAATAAACCCCTTATTTCCCAAACACTGAATTAAATTTTTAACAGTGGTGGCATTTGTTCTTGTTTATCCTTCTGTTATCACAAATATTTAAAGTTTTAGTTTAAAAATAACAAAGGACTGGCAGATGGGTTGGGTTATTTCCAAATACAATTTTGTTTTACCTGTTAGTAAGATGAAGAAGGCATCTGAGACCATGAATATAATCAAACATTTAAAAACTTATTTCCCATTTTCTTAGTTAAGAAATGTGGATTGTTGAAAGTTAGATCAGGGTAAGCTCCCAACACAAGCAGTAGAGAAATAAGTTGAATTTGGGGGAGGGATCAGGGAAGGGATACCTCTCTGTTCACACATTTTTCTTTAGCCAAATGTAAGATTTGGGTACACTAACATGTTTTTATTTCTATTGTCTGTTTTTGAGTTATCATCTAAGGCTGTATGATAAGGACTTCAAAACACTGGAGAAGTTCATGATTTGAAAATATAGAAACTAGGAGCAATATTTATCAAACACAAAACTGGTATGTGAATTAATAACCAGTCCTGTATACAAGTTTGGATTCTATATTGTGATACTTGAAAACACGTCTTAACACGATTTCACAAATAATGGGAACCTGAGGCCAGAGCAAGGTAGGCGCTTGCCTTTTTCATGGCCGATAGGGGTTCAATTTCTGGCACCCCACATGGTTCTCTGAGCCTCACCAGGAGTGATCCATGAGTGCGGATCTAAGAATAGGCCCTGAGCACAGCCAAATGTGGTCCCCTAAAAAAACAAAACAAAACAAAACAAAACAAAATGAAACAAAACAAAAAAACATACAAACAAGTGATTTGAAAGTGCTGGAGACAATCAATGTGACCTTTAGCAGGGCTTATAGCCCTTATAGTTCAGGATGTCAGTAAGACTGAGTTTTAGCCAAACTTTATGTCTTGCTTGCATTATGATAGGGGAATAAATGTTTTCCTAGTGATCAACACAAACCATCTCTCACATTCTTCAGAAAGAGGAAAAATGGCTTATGGTAGCTTTCATTTTAATTTCTTTTAGCTTTAAAATTTATTTACTTATTTTTGATTTACACTATAAGTAATGGTTTACACTATAAATAATTTATTTTTATTTTTATTTCCCGGCTGGAGCGATAGCACAGTGGGTAGGGCATTTGCCTTGCACACAGTCAACATGGCCAACCTGAATTCGATTCCTCCACTCCTCTTGGAGAGCCTGGCAAGCTACCGAGAGTATCTCGCCTGTGCGGCAATTCCCCATAACCTATTCAATATGCCAAACACAGTAACAACAAAGTCTCAAAATGGAGATGTTACTGGGCTCGCTCGCAAATTGATGAACAACAGGAGGATAGTGACAGTGACAGTGATAATTTGGTTTACACTGATGGTTTCTTTCATAAAAAAAACATTTTGGGACTTACCTCCAACACCACTCTGGTTTCTTTTCTTTTCTTTTTTTTTCTTTTTTGGTTCTTGGCAGTGCTCAAGGGTTTCTCCTGCTTCTGCACTTAGAGGTCACTCCTGGTGCACATGGAGGATCATATGGGATGTTAGTGATCCAACCTGGGTGACTCATGTGCAAGGCAAGTGCCCTACCTGCTTTGTGATCACTTAGGCCACTCTGGTTACTTTTTTTTTAAGCAGTATGTTCTGTTTTTTTTT
This sequence comes from Sorex fumeus, assembly GCF_029834395.1. Classification (NCBI taxonomy): domain Eukaryota; kingdom Metazoa; phylum Chordata; class Mammalia; order Eulipotyphla; family Soricidae; genus Sorex; species Sorex fumeus. Next base: position 3,182,426 of record NW_026606154.1, on the reverse strand, counting down.
TTCCAATTTTTTAATTTTATAAAGTAGCTCACGATCTTTCATTACATTTAATATTCAGACACCAATCCCACCACCATTATACCTTCCTACCACCATATTTCTGATGTTTCCATCTTGAGCCCCAAATCCTTGCTCCAAAGCAGAACCAAAATACTGTATTTTGTATTGTTTGTTATGAAAAACCAATGAAAATGCTACAAAAAAAAGTATCCTTAGAAAAAAAGAGTATGGGGGTCATTGTATTTCACCCAGGGGCCAGTAAGCCCTTCTATAAGAGATCACTAGCACTGTAGCACTGTCCTCCCATTGTTCATTGATTTGCTCAAGCGGGCCCAGTAATGTCTCCATTTTGAGACTTTTTGTTACTGCGTTTGGCATATTGAATACATCATGGGGAGCTTGCCAGGCTTTACCGTGCGGGCGAGATACTCTCGGTAGCTTGCTGGGCTCTCCGAGAGGGGCTGAGGAGTTGAACCTGGCTCGGCTGGGCTGGCTGAGTGCAAGACAAATGCCCTATCGCTATGCTATCACTCACTAACATGTTGTTAAAGGTTGAGCCTTGTTCGCTTTTTTGTATTTATATCTGTAAAAAAAAAGATTTATTTCCCTATAAGATTGGTAGCCTCCTACATTGAACCCTATCAAATGTGGTGCAGTAACATTGGTGCATGGATCACTCTGGTTGCTTTTAAAAGACCAGAGAAAAACAAGGAAGATGATAAGCGACACAAGCTGGAACATAGGTTGCTGTCTCTAGCGTCACAGGGTTCCCAAAGCTCAGCAGGGGGTGACCTGTCAAGGCACTGCGGGTTGTGACCCAAAACCCTAATACCAACAATAAATAAGTTAATAGAAGAGCAAGGAAAGAAATTTCTCCCAACCTCCAGAAAGCTCCCCTTTTTGCTGTGTTGGTCCTAGCTGAGCCGCATGCATATTTCTTGCTCTGGCCCAGTGACAAAAAATTGTCACAGGCTGCCTGGGTCAGGGCTCAGTCACTTGTCCCAGATGAATCCAGAACTAGGGGGTTTATGCTCAACTCTGTGAACCACATGGCAGTTAGACAGTAGATGTTGCAGCAACTGTGGTAACGCTTGTCATGCTCTCCATCTGGTGTCTAGAGGCCATTCGTCATGATTAGCTCCCCAAATATTTATACACCTGCTGTCATGGCACTTATTACAGTTATTACACTTGCTAGAATTGTTTGTTTTATTTCCTATCTCTTCTGACTTTTACTTACACAAAATTTTTGATAAGTTCAAAATATACGGAAAAAAATGGAAAGAATTGCTGATTGAGACTCTGTATTTCCCCTGCATTTATGATACAATTTTTGCTATATTTGACATGTATCTATCTGTATAACTCTAATGTAGAACATTATTCCAGCATACTATATTCTGATGTTTTTTAAATATATTTGAAGTTTTTTTCAATAGTATATATTTTCCTGCTAACATAGTATGTGATAAACATTCAGGTTTTCAATAAATTGTAAAAGGGAAAGAACAAAAGGAAGAAAAATGGGAAGGAAGAAAGAGAAAAAAATAAATAGGGAAGCAGAGTGAAGAGGGCAACATCTTTGTGGAAGAGAGCTTATATTCGGTTTAATCAAAGCAATATGTACCACTGGAGAGCTCAGCTCAATTTAAGAGACCATGAAGCAGTATTAAATGATAGTATCATCATGAGATTCAAACTATTGTCTTTGGAAATTAATGAAAAACTATGAGTGTTAATAATTGCTTTTTTTTTTCAGTTAAGGGGCCCAGAATTAAAATTCTGCATTATTTATGTTGGTTTCTTGGAGTGTTGGCATGTGAGTGAGTGTTCAGTGGGTCTTGAAGTTACTCCTATCTTTTTTCTTTTAGCCAGGCATCATTCACAACATAGCTCACGAAGCAATTTGGGTGGAATTAAACTTGAAACATTCATAATTGTGTAATTAATTCTAATCATCTTTGATTACATTTGCTAATTAATGCCAGTTCGTGAGCTTGGAGCAGTCAGCTGCACAGTCGGAGGTATGAGAAGCATAGTGATTCGTGGAGGGCGGGCAGTTCAGGAATTGTCTTCTTCGTGACCTCATCTGAAAAGCTCAGCCAGGCAGCTTTGGGTAGTCCTTGGAATCACATTGGGGCCCGTTGGCAAAGCCTTTAGGCAAAGGGCAAGTTGACAGCGACTTCTCTGGGCAGGGACTTTAGGCAGAGGGCAAGAAATATTGTTTGTATACACGATCACGATCATGATCATCCTGTTGTTCGTCAATCCTCGAGCAGGCCCCAGTAACGTCTCCTTCGTCCTAGCCCTGAGATTTTAAGAAGTGCCTTATTCAAGGCTCTTTCAGGGTTAGGAGAATGTGACCCATCATTGTTACTGGTATTTGGCATATTGGGTACTCCACGGGGAGTTTGCCAGACTCTGCTGTGTGGGCAGGTTACATTCGGTAGCCTGCCAGGTTGTCCAAAGTAAGAATGAGATAATAAGATGTTGCGTGGCCACCAATGCAGCCACACACTTCTGGGAGCTGGGTTTTATAGTCTCTGGGTCTTGGCCGTTGATGTGATTACACGGCACATGGGGGCAGTTGGTGGGTGTGACCCCTGCCTACTGGAAGATGGAGGATCTGGGTGGAGGATGCTCAGCCCCGATCTGAGCAGGCTTAGAGATCTCATCCCTGGGACCCGCATGCCTTTGTTCCTCTACCAGTACCTTCATGCATGTGGAGAATGGTCTCAGCATGGTTGTGGCTGGTTCTGGAGGTCTTCAGCTGCCAGAGGTCTGCGTACACAAAGGATGTTAGAAGAGAAAGTACTGCTCCAGCTGTTTGTGAAGAAATGATGGCTGGGGTGGGAGTTGGGGTACCAGAAGGAGCAGGAATAGGAACAGCCAATAGCATCTATGGAGGAAGCCATAGTGAGCTTTCAGAACATGGCAGAAACCATGGGGAAATATCAGCCATGGGCTTTGGGGGGCTGGGATCTGGTGATGTTGATTTTAGAGATTCTGATGTGATTTGCTTTCTCGCATAGAGAGGGTCGGCTTGTGTATTTTTGCCTGTTCTCTTATGTCCCAAGTGGACAAGTATATGCAGGAAGCTCATGCAAGGAAAATGCTATTTAAAAAAAAATCAGGATTTTAAAGGTATGCTTTCTTGAGAGATGAAGTAGTTGCTATTTGCATGATCTTAAGTACTTTATTTATATTTTATATGCAGAAGTAACAAATATTTGTTTAGTTGCAATGATGATTATAGTGGTCAAAATGTCTACTTTTTTTTTCTTTTTGGGTCACACCCGGTGATGCTCAGCGGTTATGCCTGGCTCATGCACTCAGGGGTTACTCCTGACTCATGCACTCAGGAATTACTCCTGGCAGTACTCGGGGGACCATATGGGATGCTGGGAATTGAACCTGGGTCGGCCGCATGCAAGGCAAATGCCCTACCCGCTGTGCTATCACTCCAGCCCCAAAATGTCTACCTTTTAAATGTATAGGCAGATGTTGGAGCAATAATATAGGGGGTAGGTCACTTGCCTTGCATGTCGCTGACCAGGGTTCTATCCCCTGCGCCTGCTAGGCATGGAGTCCTGAGTACAGAGCCAGGAATAAACCTTGAGCAATGCCAGGTGAGGCCCCAAAACAAACAAAACTAATATATTGGCAGACTGGTTGGTATCCTCACTAATCCTTACAAAAGAAGGTTTAAGTTTCATGTGATGTGAAGTTAATACAATACCTTTTGTTTCCGCGTTTGTGCTTCAGTTAGAGAGATGTCTATTTATTGCTCAAAAAAAAAATTCTGGGAGTACTGGAAGCTTATTTTATTTATTTATTTTTATTTCCATTTTCACTTTCACCTTGCTGAGAAGAACTCAGAAAGGACATGTCTACAGGAGTTGACACCTTGATATCCTATTTTCACAGACTCGAACCATTATGCAAATAAAAAAGCTCTGGGTGAAAATTAGTTTGCTGCCATCTACCCTGGGTGCTGCGTGACAAGACAGAGGGACTGAACAAGAGGCCTGGAATAGACAGGATATCTTGCCTCATGGAGAGCAAGTTATTTTTAAATATCTTATATTATTTCTGCACTCACTTCTCCGCTTTGTGACCTTGAGGGGTGACCCCTGCAAATCCAGTTCCATCATCTTCGAAAGGAAGGTCAAGTGATCTCCTTCAGAGGATTGTCAGACTGATAAGAAATTACCTTGGATGGGTACTGGGGATTCTGGCGTGCTGTAAGAATTCAGTCAGTCATTCTTGATTTTGTTATTAGATCACTATGGAAAAAGTTCTGAACCAGAGTGATTGGGAGCATAACCTTCCCCAGCTGGCTGTTTGAAACTCTTTGCTGGGCTTGGCTGGTGGACCAGCAGAAGCTGAGCGAGTTATGAAGAGACGAGGTGATGTATTTGTCATTTGTAAACACACCTCTCCTTCTTAATAGGAGCTCGATTTCTCTCAGCTCCAGTGTTCACATGGCTGTAATTAACAAGTAAAATGAGCACAGATCACTTAAAATTCATTAAAGTTTGGGAGGAATAGTGCCGTGCAATCTCAAGTAAAATTCTCTGTGCATCTACTCACTTAGGAGAAGACATTTGGGGAGAATTACTTTACTTGCCACGGTGTCAGCAGATTGAAAATGAAACTATTGTAACCTCCTGCTGCCATCATTATGAAGTGTAGTTAACATTAAATGAAGTATCTGAGTGCTTAGTGTTACAACGAGAGTGAGTCAGCATGAAAATCTACTATATATTTTATTCTTTTCTTTTTTCTCCACTAAGAACATTATGACTTGATGTTTTTAATGTAGGACTTTTTTTTTTGATAATTATTGTAGCCAAAGAATTCTTCAGATTGTACCTAAGAAAGTTGACAGAGGAGTTAATACCCATCCCTCTATGCCCACGGGGTTAGGGAAACCAGGGTTTACCAGAAAGTTCCCAAATGAGACAACCTTAGTTCGAAGGATTAATTTCGTGACATTGAATGCAGTCTGAGTTTCGAATAAGGGAAGAGAAAAGTCTGTCCCGGTTGTCCAAGTCAGAGTGAAGATCGGGTTTTGTCCATTATGACAAGTATGTGAGGACAAAAGCAAAGCAGTTAGTTCTGTACCTTGCTGAGATGATTACTTAAAAAACACACAAGATCTTTTCTGGTAAGTGCTCTGCTGAACTCAGCCTGCTGTGATTCCGTGTGCCTTGTATATTTTTAAACAAATACCCAAACAAAAACCAACAACAACAAAAAAAGAAGGAGATAAGGAATATCACACAATTGCTAAAATCTGCCTTGTATATGCAAATGTAGGCAGCAGTTTTGGGGGACTCAGCACTTAGTTAAAATGAAGTCAAGTCATTTGGCAGATGGAATACTAAGCTATCATGCCCTCTCTTTATTCTTTCATTAAAAATCACATACACGCATTTATGAGACTCTCACGAGTTGTCCCCCATACTGGAAAGAAATGAGAGTGCTTTTGCTTCAAAATTGCATCCAGTCTCCAAGATAATGTGATGCAATGCCTTCTCAGTAATGTAAGCATTGCTGTATTAGTATTATGTTAAAAACTGTTAAATTCCAAAGGTAGATCATAACTTCATCTATTTGTAGAATATCAGAGCTAATAGAGTACAGGATAAAAGATCCAAAAGATCTTATAAACTTTTTTTAAGCAGATGCCATTTTGGCTAAATTTTCTTAAGAAAGTGGTCAACTATTATCTAGAGAAAAAATGAAATATCTTTGTATTGGACAACATATCCCCAGCTTCTGAGATCTACCATACACATTTTATCTGCATTTTCTTTATCATAAATGTATCAATCCGAACAGAAATAGATGTTTTAAAAATTCATCTCGGGCTGGAGAGACTGTCCAGAAGTTAAGGCACTTGCCTTGGATGTAGCCAAGCCCCGCGATTACTGCCACAGTCCATGCTCCCTTGAGTTCCACCACGAACAGTCCCTGAGCAGAGAGCCAGGAGTAAGCCCTGAGCACCACTGCATGTGGCCCAGAGTCCAGCAAGTAAATAAATAATTGTTCTTCACAGAACCCTGATATTTCTGCAAACATTAACTCAGCACTTCTGGGTCACAAGGTGCTCCATGTCCCGTGATCGATCTACTGACTCCTGTTAGTCCTTCCCAGTGGGGAGGCCCTTACAGCTTCTCTGCACAGAGTTTGACAACCGATACGTTGTCAGACGGCAAGCAATAAGTTTGTCTGACAACCAACCAGTCAGTCATCACTGTTGCGCAGATGCAAAACAAGACAAAACTAAGATTCAAAGCAAAATCAACAAAACCACCGGAAATGCAGAAATTTGCAGGCCCTAACACAAGCTTACCTTCGAAGCTGCTGCCAAACTTAGAACTGGAAGTTATTTTTCTGTCTATACTACAGGTGTTGGATCGATAGCACAGAGTAGGACATTTGCCTTGCATGCAGCTGACTTGGGTTCAATTCCTTCATCCCTCTCGGAGAGCCTGGCAGGCTACCTAGAGTATCCCGCCCGCAGAGCAGAGCCTGGAAAGCTCCCTGTGGTGTATTCAGTATGCCAGAAACAGTCACAACAAGTCTCACAGTGGAGACGTTGATGAGCGTCTTCCATTGATGAACAATGGAAGGACAGTGCTATAGTGCTACAGTGTCTATAGTGCAGGTGTGGGTGGAGACCCATCCCTCTACACGTTTTGCAGGACTGCAGGTGGCAAGGCGGGGGTCCTCGGTCCAGTGATAAAGAAGTAGACCTGCCACCTGATGTTTGCACCGTGGTGGTTATTGGTGTTGTTGGGGTGATATTTACACCATTAGGTTGTTGGTGTGCCTGGAGCCTTCGGAAAATTAGACCTTTCCAGAGACCCAGGTCCATGTACCTGGGTCCTCTCTCATTGCTGTTGGATTCACGGATTTACTCATGGACTCATTAGATTACTGCTCCTTTGCATTGTTACTCAAACCAGCATTTGGGTTTTTAAAATACAGGATCCTCTCCGGGAGGGCCTGTGTACCGTCAGCATCCAGTTGACTAGCATTTTCTCAGAATGACCTCTGCTGGCCCACCCCAGGTGGTCTCGAAAACAGATCAAGTTATCTTTTTCTCCTTTGTGCAAGTACTGCCACTCAGAATTATCTGGCATTTGTTTCAGTTATTTACTTTCTATTTAATTTATTGTGGTAGTTGCATCGGAGCAGGGGGAAAGAAAATAAAACAGACCTGGCATATAGTAAAATGCTCATGCATTAATTTGGGGATATTTGAAACACTCCCAAGTGCCAGGCCTGCTTTAGACACCAAAAATACCAAAGTAGAAAAAGAACTGACAATGTTTTTTTTTTTTTTTGTTTTGAGGATTAAATGTTCCAGCTTGATGATAGAACACAGAGATTAGGCATGGATAAGGAGAGAAAGAAAGTGACACATCGAGGGAGAAAATAAAACAGAGCAGGTGGTACCGGAGTCACAGACGGGGTTCTTCTCCACTGGAGGTAGATCAAGTCCCACTGGAGACAGTTTTCCAGCTAAGATATAAAGTAAGGGAAGGAACAGGCTAGTGAGGTGTGTGGATGAGTCGTAAGATGAATGAGAATCTGCACCATTCCTGGAGTTGTTTTGGGCTGGTGCACTCAGAATAATTTATTGAGAATGGGCAAGAGAGAGTGCAAACTGAGATCCTAGGAGGGCCGGAGAGAGAGTACAGCAGGTAGAGCACTTGCCCTGCAGGTAGCCTACCAGCATTCAATATCAAGCACCCCATGTGGTACCCCGAGCTTGCCAGGAGGGATCCCTGAGCACAGAGCTAGGAGTAACCCCTGAGCACTTCCGTTATGGACCCCAAACAAACAAAAACAACTAAAATAAACAGAAGATCATAATGGAGGAGATTATTGGGAAAATCAAGTAGAATTTTTTTTTGCATTATATTTGCAAAGCTAGCTTTTCACTTACTTTTGAACATTAGAAAATCCTTTGGCAGCTAAACATAAAATTGATCTCATCAGTGTGGAAATCACACTGAGTTTATTCAATAATTCACGGGAAGGCAGCAGTCAATCCAGATAGTAGAAGTTTTTCCAAGGAGGGTGGGGGAACATAGGGGCTAACTTTTGGCTGAGTGATATGAGCTTGGCACACAGTGACCCATGTGGGGTTCATTGGACTTTGTCTATCTTTTATATATGTGGGTTTTGTTTGTTTGTTTGTTATTTGCTTTTTGGGTCACACCTGGTGATGCACAGGGGTTACTGCTGGTTCATGCACTCAGGAATTACTTCTGACAGTGCTCTGGGGACCATAAGGGATGCTGGGAATCAAACCCGAGTCAGCCGCATGCAAGGCAAATGCCCCACCCGCTGTGCTATCACTCCAGCCCCTTTTATATGTGTTTTATGCAATTTGACATTGTGTGGACTGCTCTGGGTGAAGTCTGGGGAAGTGACTGGTGCAAGGTGTGCAGCAATAGAAGGGGTGTAGGATGGCTAGAAAGTAAAACTGAGCAGAAGGTCCCTCCCCAAAATAGGCCTCCTTGACAAACGGGTTATTTTGATCCGGTTCTTCTTCTTCTTTTTTTTTAGTTTTTATTTATTTATTTAAATTTTTATTACTGAAACACCATGAGGTACAGTTGTAGACTTACAAATTTTTGTGCTTGGGTTTCAGTTATACAATGACCGAGTACCCATCCCTCCACCAGTTCCCATTCTCCACCACCAATGATCCCAGTATCCATTCTACCCCCCCAACCCCCTGCTTCCCACCCTGCCTCTGTGTTCTCTCTCTTCTTTTGGGTGCTGCGGTTTGCAAAAGAGGAATTGAATGGCAATCATGTTCGGTCTGTAGTCTACTTTCAGCATGCATCTCCCATCCTGGGTGGATCCGGTTCTTTTTGAGAAAGAGCAGATATAGGAAAAAATCGAAGACCATCTAGATGCAAGGAAGTGGTTGAGTAAGTTTCCAACATTTGGAAAGAGTGTCAAGACGTGAGATTTGAGTAGATGGGTCCTGTAGATGCAGTAGTGGGTCAGTGGGGGGCGTATGGTGTCTTGTGACATTCAGCCCTGGGAGAAGGAAGAAATGATGATCTGATGCAGAGGGTGCATTAACCCCACCTCTGACCCTAGAAGATGGCAGTTGGAAAAAAATCTTAAAGAGAGACCACGGTAGGGAAAGCAAGTGTTCTGTAACTTAAAGAAGAACAGCTCAGAGAAGTCCTTAGGGTTTCCTGAAGTTCGACAACCAAACGTGCACTTTTGCACCATCACCCCAGGCTAGTCCATGCCTTCCCAAAACTCCAGCTGATGCATGGAAAGGCAGATAGGAACCAGAAAAGAAATGTTTTCATCCCAGGCCAGCAAATTTTGTGGTAAGAACTTGCATGTAATAAGAGATCATTAGGTAACAGGGTTGTAGTAATGTTAACATGTATGGTTTTAATGAATAGTAACTGGACCTTCACCTGATCCCTCCTCCTGACCCTCCCCCCTTACCCTAGTCCTTATATCACTTCTGGTCCACTCTGCCTAGGAACTTCAGTTTTGTAATCAAAGGTCGGAGGGCAGGGTTGTTATCATTTTACAGTCTATTCTCTTGCTTTCTTTCTCTGTATACCACAGATGAGTGAAATCAACTAGTACTTGTCTTCTTCCTCTGACTTAATTTCCTTAACATGATGTCTTCCAATTTCATGCAAGTTTCATCAAGCTGAAAGGTTTTGTCTCTTTTTTATACCTAATAGGAGCGATAGCACAGCGGTAGGGCGTTTGCCTTTGGTGCAGCCAGCCTGGCCGAGCCGGGTTCGATTCCTCTGCCCGGCAAGCTACCGAGAGTATCTCGCCCACACGGCAAAGCCTGGTAAGCTACCTGTGACGTATTCAATATGCCAAACACAGTAATAACAAGTCTCAAAATGGAGATGTTACTGGGCCCACTCGATCAAATCGATGAACAATGGGAGGACAGTGACAGTGACAGATTCCATTGCATATTCGTACCATAACAAGCTTGTCTATTCATCTGTCACTCCACGTTCTGGCCTTTGTGCTAAGCACTGCAATGAACTTTGTCGTGCATATGCCTTTTAAAACTGGCACTATTTTGAGTATAGGGATTTCCAAAAATAGTAGGATTAGAGAACCCCTATGATCCAGCAATACCACTTCTTGCAATCTGCCCCCGAAGTGTAATATGCGATCTTAACCCATGAAGAATGTTAAGTGCACAGAAAGAGGTACATCCCATCTCTAGAACCATCCATTCCTCTTAATCGAGACTCTAACCATTGAGCCACTTAGTAGGAACTCTGCATCCCCCTCCTACCAACCCACACACAACCCTTCTAGTATGTTTTATGAGGTTAGCTGGTTTAGCTTCTTCAGAGAGGTGAACTCATGCAGTATTTGTTCTTCTGTTTGGCTTATTCACTAGCGAGATGGTCCTTTGGGTTCCTCCGTGTCATTGCAAATGACAGGATTTACTTCTTTTTAAAAGACTGAAGATTATTCCAGTGTGCTTGTGTCTATATGACATTTTCTTTGTCCAGTCATCTTTTGCTTTTTGAATTGTTTTTGCATCTTGGCAACTGGCCGGAAGCTGCAGAAAACATATCAGGCAGATAGTTATTTGATATCCTAATTTCAATTCTACTGGCTTTGTACTCAGAAGTAGGTTGCTGGTTCATTAATAATTCTATTTTGAATGATAAATAAAAGCAATACAGTTATTGAATAAAGTTAACTATGGTAACATGAATGCTCCAAAATCATAATACAATTAACAAGCTAAATGTTACAATAATATTGAAATAATACAATTAAAGTTAAATTGGCCCAACAAGACCCACAGCCTTTGATATGTAGTGAAACATGAATGGATTTTTATTTAAGTTTAAAGCGAACTCATTATCTGTTTGCTTGTTTTGGAAAAAATAATTTGAATAGTCTAGGAGATTGAAAAGGTTCTTCATGATATGAATATTGTATATTTCTAAGTCAGAATTATCTACGATCCCTGATCAGAAATAAGAAGGTGGTGTATTCAAGTATGTTCATATTCCCTTATTTAAACCCAGCTGGTTTTAGAAGCTGCATTACTTAAGGATTACTGGAAAACTACTTATGGGAGGTGTTCGGAACACCTGAGTGGTGCTGAGGAGTTACTCCCGACTCTGAGCTCAGGGGTCATTCATGATGGTGCTTGGGGGCCATCTGCCATGCTAAAGACAGATCTGGGGTGGCCATATGCAAAATAAGCACCTCACTCCCTTCTCTCTCTGGTCCCTAAAAACAATTTGAGACATAGATTTGCTTCGTAAAAAGTCTTCAGCTGGGACACAAACATATGACTGGTAAAGTTTGCTTCATTATAAAAATTGTTTTTGGTTCTGCATACTTTCCTTACTTGTCTTCGCATGGGAGGAGGCTTGCATTCTAGCATGTTTAATTATGGGGTTTTGTTTATATATAGCCTTACTAAGTAGACATTGCTGCTTCATATGCATGCATTTTAATTTACATAAAAGTAATTGGGTTATACAATAAAGCTCTGCATGTAAATTACTATATAACCTTCAGTGAAGTTTGTCTGTATACCCACAAGCTACAATTACTTAGATGGACAAAGTTTTCTATCTTATTGAGATGCATCGAGGCTTAAAAATTTTTTATAAGATATTTTAGCACTTTTTAATAAGTTTTTGATCTTAAGAAAAATATCAGTTTCATTCTTTGCTTTTTATTTTTTTCAGAGAAGCAAAATGATTTTTTCAAAGAAACAATACCTATTTGTTCTTTATGGCAAATGTGTCTTTATTACACACACACACACACACACACATACACACTCTGTGCAAAAAAATACATGTTAAGAATTTTTTCCCTTTGAGTCTTGTAAGTCATTCAAATATTTGGAGCTACGTGCTAAAATATCAAGAAGCCAGTATAAAACTGAAGTAGAATTTTAATTTAAGGTCCTTCTGTCACTAGTTATAGTGCTCACTTCACACATTCATTTCATAAGTGTTAATATATAAACATGAAAAAAGGAAGATTATCAGGCTACCCGGCATGATGGATAATTAGTACTCTCCGATATAATAAAAGATTTCCCTCGTGTCTTTAAAAGAACATTTTCTCTTAGTGACAACACATTTTCTGTCTTTAGCATTCCACTGCTTGACTGTCATTTTTGCTGCATTTTTCTTCCTCTGATTTTAAAATATCCTATCAATCTTGGAGTCCCCCCAGAAAAGGATACAGTCTTCTAGATATAGAAAGCTGGATAGTAAAAAAAAAGGGGGGGAAATGTTACACATTCTGAAATAAGCAAGGCAACTTTGAAACAAAACTGCAGGCTGAGTTCAAGGCTATGTATATCAATATGCTGAATGAGATATTTTAAAGTGTATGTATTAGTGTGAGACACAATTCTATCTTAGCTGGCATGATCTCAAAGATTAAAGTTGGTTTGACATCTATTTTGTTGTCAATCCTGCTAATTTCACTTTCTGTGGAAAGTCATATGACCCTAATAGTTAATCTCACTTTACACCTGTAACCCTGAAAGTCTTGACTAAATTTTTTGAGTTCACCTTTTAGCCTGGGCTGGAGCGATAGCACAGCCCATGCAGCCGACCCGAGTTCGATTCCTCTGCCCCTCTCGAAGAGCCTGGCAAGCTACTGAGAGTATTTCGCCCACATGGCAAAGCCTGGCAAGCTATCCATGATCTATTCAGTATGCCAAACACAGTAACAACAAGTCTCATGATGGAGACGTTACTGAGCCCGCTCGAGCAAATCGATGAACACCGGAAGGACAGTGCTATAGTGCTTTGTTGTCAGATCAATCAACAAAATGTATCTTTTGTGTTCCCGAAATGCACTTTTCAGGGCATTATATGTCATGCTCACTCTAGAAGGAACTTTTAGGGCTGTGGAGACTAGATATTGGGGCATTAAGTGTCTCTCACGGTGTCTGCCAACATGTAGGGGTGAGTGAATGATTGATTTTGAACACAGAAAGTCTGAGATCCTTAAGGACTGGGAAATTTTCTTTTTCATATTGTTTCCAGCCATTTGAATTTGCTGTTTGTTTTATTTATAGGGATTCCAGGGACTGGACTAAGAACTACACACATGCAGTGCCAGTGCTCTACCCCTGATCTCCATCACCAGCTCAACGTTCGGCCATGCCGTAGTGGAAATGTTTAAGATCGAGCCCACAAGTTTAAGATCAGTTCTCAAATCAAGGTATGTGAAGACTACAGAAGTATTTGACATGCTATCGAAACTGTCACTTCATGGATGAGAAAGAACATGTTGAGGCAGGAAAGATGGCTCAGTGGGCTGAGCTCACGCTTTGCATGTAGGAGGGCTGATCCCTACCACCATGTTGCCCCCAGAGCACTGCTGGGGAGAACCCCCCCACAAGCACAGACCTGGGAGTTTTCCATAAGCATTGCCAGGTGTGGACTCAAACCACAAACACACAGCAAAGAAAATAAATAAGATAAGCCCAGAGCCAAGCTCTTGGAATAATAAATAACAATAACTCTTAACTATCTATTGAGAGTTCTTTTAATGTCACTTGTCTCAATGGAAAAGTATGTGCAAATACAGAAACACACACCATGAATCATACACAGACACCCTGAACGTACAACCCATGCCACTCATACTACACCACACATAGAATACTGGGCTAGTATACAGCCAACACACAACATCACACGCAGGCAACCACACACAAAATTCCTGGTCTCTGTTCATAACTGAGATGTAGGCTGCGGCATTTTCCCTAATTGCAGTGAATTATTAACCAGTACTACAGTGGGTAGGGCATTTGCCTTGCATGCCGCGCTGACCCGGGTTCGATTCCTCCACCCCTCTAGGAGAGCCCGGCAAGCTACTGAGAGTATCTTGCCCACATGGCAGAGCCTGGCAAGTTCCCCTTGGTGTACTCAATATGCCAAAAACAGTAACAGCAATTCCCACAATAGAGACATTACTGGTGCCCACTCGAGAAAATCGGTGAAAGGGAGGACAGTGCTACAGTGCTACTAGTTTTTTTTTAACTCTAATAATGCAGTATTGTCTCCATATATAGGCATTAGTCACCAGTCACCATCATCCAGAATGTGAAAAATGAGACGAATGTTTTATGCTTGCTCAGGAAGCTTTTTTAACTAACTTTGACTTCTTACCCTCATACTAGAAAATAACTTAGCTCATAGTACTGAGTTCATTTCTGATTGGGAATTTATTTTTAGCCAAAACAAATGTGGGGATATTTTCTGATCAGTGATGTGATTCTCAGTTGAGCTGATGCTAAGCTCAGCAATAGGTCCTTTGCAGAATGAGACACCATTACCTTCAGTGACGCATTACTGCAAAGTATAATTTGTGCAATTATAAGAATAATTGCCAACTAATTTTGTTTCAATATGAAGCATAAATATCAATATTAGTTTAACTTTAATATATTAATTTCAAGCATTATAGATAATTCTAAAAAATTGAGTCACCGTGAGATACAGTTACAAAGCTTTTCATGATTGGGTTTCAGTCATACAGTGTTCTAACACCCATCCCGTCCCACCAGTATATATTTCCCATCACCAGTGACTTGTGGTTGATTTAACATGTTGACACTGTAGCATACCATCAGTGGCTCACACTTGGATGTCACATTGGAGGGACTGTACCAAAAGCAGTGGTTCTCATTGCCAAAATGTTATTGACATTAGACTTTAGTTTGGCGTAATTTGTCAAAGTAGGTCACTATTCACAAAGCCACCAGATGGCAAAAAAAACATGATTTGCAGTGCCAGGATGCATGTGTTAATGTCAGCCATTATATCACTAAAGTGATACAAACCATTTCTTTTTTTTAATCTTAAAATTTCACTTTATTAAAATTTTTTATTATAGTTTAACAATAGAGTTGCAATCATGTTTAGGTTTATAATACAGTTTCTTTTCAATGCAATTCTCTTGGGTAGATACTAGGACAGTGGTCAGAAAACCATTTCTTTTTATTAACAGTTTTTATTAGTGCCTTGATAGGAAAGGAATTATGGAATTCAAATCTTTCTAGGTAAGTCATTTGTTCCTGAGACTAGAGAAAAGAGTGTAGCATGCAGATATTCAACATGTTTGTAGATTAATAAATATCCATTTGAGTGACTACAATTTTAGTTATACCAAAGTTTCAGTTTTAATGAAATGCCTTTTTTTAAAAAATTAACTCTTATTTCATAAAATTTTAAAAAATCTAATTGGCTTCCTACACATAGTCCTACTAGTGACAAAACTTCAAATTTGGGTGCTTCTTGAGGTTGACTGAAATGATTCTCATTTTTGGGTTTGCTGAATTTGTCCCAGGGAAAATATTTTTTCAATATATCACAGTCAAATGTTAAGCCGTGTTTTGAGAGTGGGCTGCAGCAACCAAAATAAAATAGTACAGCCTCTGCTGAAATGATCAAATAGCTCCAAGCATCATTAGAACTGATAAGAGTTCACATCCAGTCCAAAAAGTTGAAGCCTGCATTTAAAAATAGTCATGCAAATAACTCATTTACATACACTGACTTTTCTGGTGGGCATCATTAAAAATCTGCAACAAGCCCTCACTTGCCATTTTGCTGTTTAGTTTACAGATGAAGAGTACTGTACATTTTAAAATGCTGATGTTTCCCACTGGTTACCTCATTTTTGCAATAAAAATAAGAATTATTTTTAAGAAAATATTTAGTGAGCATTTACCACTGTTATGAACCATGCCAAACTTCACCTCCTTTACCTCCTTTTGGTGATGCTCATTGAAACATCCCCCAAATACTGCCAATTATGTACTTTCATTATTTTCGGTTTTTTATTATTTTGTTCTTTCATTATTTTCATTATTGTTCGTAGAAAACTAAATTGCTCAAATTGGTTACTCACCCAGTATTCCTCAGCCTATAATTTGTACCATAACTCAAGGATTCATTCTAAACTTTTACATAATGCCATCCAGAAATGGTACTCTCGGTAGTGAAGAGTTAGTCTGGGTAGCAAATCAGAGTACATCTACTTGCTTCTGCTATAAACATGGGTTATTCTTTTTCTTGTGTTTTGGTTTTAAAGCCACCCCTAGTGCTCAGGGCCTATTCCTGGCTCTGTGCTCAGGGATCAAGAGAGGGGTGCGGCAGGGTGATACCATTTCACCGAAACTCTTCAGTGCCACCCTCGAGAACATTATGCGACGACTGGAATGGGAAGGAATGGGAGTGAAGATAGATGGTCGGCAACTACACCACCTCCGCTTTGCTGATGACATTGTTTTAATAACACCAAACATCAGCCAAGCGGCACAAATGCTGGCCGACTTTGACCGTGAGTGTGGAAAGGTAGGACTACAGCTGAATCTTACGAAGACAATGTTTATGAGAAACAGCCTTGTTCCTGACGCCCCATTCGCTCTCAATGGAACGACCATCTCCGAATGCAACAGCTATGTGTACCTAGGTCGAGAGGTCAACATGACAAATGACCTGGCACCCGAGCTGTGCAGGAGGAAGAGAGCAGCTTGGAACGCCTTCAAGAACGTCGAAGCAATAGCTAAGAGGACGAAGAACCTCCGGTTCTGGGCACATCTCTTTGATTCCACTGTTCTTCCTGCATTAACATATGCCTCAGAGACCTGGGCCCTATGCAAACAAGATGAGAATGCTATTCAGGTCTCCCAAAGAATAGAAAGAGCTATGCTTGGAATATCACGTTTCACTCAAATGAGAGAAAGAATCCGGAGTTCTGACATCCGTCGATGATCAAGAATCAGGGACGCTGTCTCATTTGCCAAGTTGTCGAAAATCAGATGGGCTGGTCACGTAATGAGATTTAAAGACGACCGCTGGACTAGAGCTGTTACTGACTGGATTCCACGGGATGTCAAAAGACCGCGTGGCCGCCCACCTACCAGATGGTCAGACTTCTTTGTCAAGATCATGAACGATCGGTTTGAGGCTCTTCATGTTCCCGGAGTGAACAGATGCCATTGGGCTACACAACACGCGACAGGGACAAATGGAGACGTTACTGGCGCCCGCTCGAGCAAATCGACGACTAACAGGAAGTTAAGTGATTTTTTTTAAGTGCTCAGGGATCACTTCTGGCAGTGCTCAGGGAACCATATGGGGTGTATGTATGTGTGTGTGTGTGTGTGTGTGTGTGTGTGTGTAGGTCAAACCCAGGTCACCCACACGCAAGGCAAGCATCCTATCAACTGTGCTATTTCTCTGGTCCCCACATATGGAATATTATTAAGAATTGAATTTAAAATTAATTAATTAACTTGACATGGTTTTTAAAAAGGAAACCCTGGGGATTAAATGAGAACAGGGCTTCTCCCCACCCCCACCCCCACCATATGATCATAAGGTATCACCTAATAGTTGCCGGATAATGAAATGCTCAGTGGTTACCATTGAAGACAATTCATGACGTGGTTTAAAGAACTGGCACTCGACACCCCTGAAGGAGAGGAAATAACTATCTCTTTACCTCCTCTCTAGAATCATCTGCAGGAGAAAACATTAGTTGGATGCTCATTACTTTAATTCCCTGAACAAAAGGTTGTTTGTAATAATTGTAGCTTGGATCCCTTGCTTACAGTAGGCAGCTACTTTGTAAGTCATGGTGCCTACAATAAAAAAGAAAAAGAGGCGGTTTTGAGCCTTGAGAATGAGCCTCAGCCTTGGTAATGTGGACCTCAGCCTCAGCAGTGTCTAGGCAGAATTTTAAAACATTTTATTTTGGGGGGCCAGAGCAATAGTACGGTAGGTAGGGCACTTTCCTTAAACCCAGCTGACTTGGGCTCGATCCTCAGCATACCGTATGGTCCCTAAGACTCCCAGGAGTGATCCCTGAGTGCAGAGACAAAAGTGAGCCCTGAATATGCTGTGTGTCCCACCCCCGCCCCAAATCCCACCAAAAAAAAGAAAAAGAAAATGAACTTTATTTTTAAAAATTGGATTGGTGTTGGAACATTGTATGCCTGAAATAAACTGCTATTATGAACAAGTTTGTAAACCAACAAACTTGGTGGCTTAAAAAAAAATAAAAAGCAGTAAAAAATTGAATTGGTTTGCTTTTAGAGAAGTTTTGAACCATACCCAACAATTTTCAGGGGCTATTCCTGGTTCTGTCTTAGGAGTCACCCCTGGCAGAGCTCGGAGATGATAGGCAACCTGGGATGCATCAAACAGGTTCAGCCAAGGCAACCTCCTTCACCCCTGTGCAACATCTCTCTGACCCCAATTTATTGTTAGTACAGTTTTCTATCCACAGAAAACTGTTCATTTGTGGATGATCAAGTGAAATTCTTCAGCCAAGTCATAGTGGTAGAAGTTATATTTGGTTCATAGCAAAACATCCCAGTAGAAAAATACAAAAATGAAATAACTTAGAAAACACTGTATATCAAATAACTTACTGAGTTTAAACCCTGTTCAGGGACTGCGAGATGGTACAGTGGGTAGTGCACATAGCTGGCTTGCACCCGGGCCAGGTTCAATTCCTGGTACCAGCTGGTCCTCTAAGTATTGGTGGCAGCAGTGCTGGGTAGCCCTGGTATTCCCAGAGCTGATCCCCAGAAATTCCACAGCATCATGCGCTGGCCACAACGGTGTCTTGTTGACCCAGAGACTTCCATAGGGTCTCTGGGTCTTCTAAGCATTCCTTTGTAGGATTCCCCCTCCCAACAAATCAGAACACAAACAAAAAAATTAATTCAGATTTAAATTGAAATTCCATCTAGTAATGTAAAATCTCATCACTCCCCACATATACTGTATTGTATACAACTTAGAAAGTCATTAATCTCTTAGTTGCCTAAAGTACTTGAAAGAAGAAAGATGAGAATTACAGATCTTACAGGAGTTTTTCCTGTTAAATGGCACTCTCTATAGTACAGAGCTTAGCCACAGACATATAAGTCACCCAGTAAATGGAATTACCAATATTATCATTTCCCTGCTTTTTCTCAGTTCCATAGCTGTCAAACACTGTCCTCCCATTGTTCATCGATTTTGCTCAAGCAGGCCCAGTAACGTCTCCATTTTGAGACTTTTTGTGACTGTGTTTGGTATATCGAATACGTCACGGGTAGCTTGCCAGGCTTTGCCGTGTGGGTGAGATACTCTCGGTAGCTTGCCAGGCTCTCCGAGAGGGCTGGAGGAATCGAACCTGGCTCAGTCGGGCTTGCTGCACCCAAGGCAAACGCCCTAACGCTGTGCTATCGCTCCAGCCCTATCTGTATAAAAAAAATTCAGTGCTGTAGTAAGTGCTTACTAACCCTGTGAAGTACCCTTTTATTCCTCTTAGAATAAAAGTGACAACAGTCATAATGATCATAGTATAAGAATTTCTAGTCCATCGAGTATTCATAATAACTTTTTAAAAAATAATGTAGGAGTACTGTTATTTGTTCAGCCATTGATTAAGCTGATTGAATTGGACATGAACGTCACATTACTTTTTTTTTAAATTGTATCACCGTGAGATAGAGTTACAAAACTTTCACGATTGAGATTCAGCCATATAAGGATGAAATACCCATCCCTCCACCAGTGCACATTCTCTACCACCCACATCCCAGTCCTCACCCTACCTCTCTGGCTGACAGTGTCTCCAGTACTCTCTATCTCTAGTTTTGGGCATTATGTTTTGTGAGCTTATATAGCTGAGACGGAGGTGGTTTGTGGGTGTGGCTCCCACATACCTAACTTTTGGCCATTTAGTTTCTTGGTAAAGGTAAACTTGGTCCCGAGTAGTTGGGGTCTGGCCATAGGCACGGTGGCAGTTTTGGGGTATTAGGAAGCCTGAAGACACCATCAGGCTGCTGATGCACTCACCCCACAGGTACAGATTAACCTGATGGCAGCATCATACCCCATCATAATAACTTTGAAAACGCTTAATTGAAGGGCTGAAGAGATAATACAGCAGGTGAGGCACTTTCCTTGCATGTGGCTGACCCAGGTTCTGTGCCTGGCACCTTATATGGTACCCTGAGCCCTGCCAGGAGTGATATCTGTGCAAGAGTAACTCCTGAACCCACCAGGTGTGTCTCCCAAACAAACCAAAAACAAAATAAAAATGTCTTTGGGGCCGGAGCAGGTAGGGCATTTGCCTTGCACACAGCCAACACAGGTTTGATCTCTGGCATCCCATAGGATCCCCTAAGCACTACCAGAAGTAATTCCTGAGTTCAGAGCCAGGAGTAACCCCCAGGCATCATCAGGTTTGACCCCAGAAGCCATAA
Source organism: Sorex fumeus (assembly GCF_029834395.1). NCBI lineage: Eukaryota > Metazoa > Chordata > Mammalia > Eulipotyphla > Soricidae > Sorex > Sorex fumeus. Next base: position 3,162,112 of record NW_026606154.1, on the reverse strand, counting down.
AAAATGTCTGATTCGGTCTTTGCTTATTCAAAGTTCAATATAATCATGGGTAGTCAATAAGTAGTCACTAAGTAGTGAGAGTAAGCAGAATGGGACCATGGACTACAGCCACCAAAGACAGTCCTGCTAGGAATGATGGGTCATGAAATGCCATTACACTTACTGGTAACAGAAAGAAAAGAAACCTGAATGCTGATGGGCCAAAGGTTTGTGTTCTTATTAATCACAGCACATTTTAGAGTGACATTTCTTATCTGCTGTGATGGGACTCACTCCAGGCTCACAGGAACACATATTTCAAAGCCACAAGACTCTTAAAATCGACACTCAGATGCCAAGGATTTGCAAGACTTGTGCACTTGAAAATCTGGTAAATCTGCATTTTCTTTTTCTTTGACTTTTAAAAAATTTAGTAATTCCTGGCTGGAGCGATAGCACAGTGGTAGGACATTTGCCTTGTGTGCAGCCGGCCCGGCCGAGCTGGGTTCGATTCTTCCGCCCCTCTTGGAGAGCCTAGCAAGTTACCGAGAGTATCTCGCCCGCACAGCAAAGCCTGGCAAGCTACCCATGACATATTCGATATGCCAAACACAGTAATAATAAGTCTCACGATGGAGACGCTACTGGGCCCGCTCTAGCAAATCGATGAGTAGCGAGAGGACTGTAGTACTTCCTTTTGAAGTGACAAATCATGCCCTTTTGGAGACTTTGTTATGAGCCCACTCTGATTCTGGGGTGTACTCTGAGATTCTGCTGTCAGACCATTCCTAGTCATTCTTGCACGAGTGTGATGGGTGCAGGGACCACGTTTTGGGATGGTTTCTTTGATGTCTTCAGTATGACCTTGGCCAGTTGGAGCAAACTCTCCCAGCACCCTTTGGGTCTTCATCATTCCTTCAGATCAGAATTTTGACTTTATTATTCATTTGTGCCTTTTCTCCCTTGTCGGTTGGCAGTAAACTGCAAACAGTTACAAGGTTGGGAAAAGGTTACTGTGTCTGACCTCAGTGATTCTTGGGCCTCATACCTAATGATGCTCAGTCAACGGAGGAACAAATGAATGAAAAGCTATCTCTTGGCCAAACTGGTGTGGTCTAGTTCTCCCAGTGGTATAGTTCTCGTAACTAGTTGGGCTTCTCTTGATTGTATAGTTCTACTGGTACTAGCTTGGATCCGAATCCTCTCAGGGGCTTGTTCAAATGCAAACTATTGAAGTCCTTAAGTAAAAACTTATGATGCAGTGGATCCGGTGTGGAACCTGAGTATATGCAAATCTAAGATATTGCTCATCCCTGTGGTCTGAAGTCACCCTTTGAGAACTGATCCATCCTAAGAGATAGTGCTTCAGGAGAAGTATTCTTTTTTCTTCGTTTTTTGGGGTCATACCTGGCAGTGTGGTCACTTCTGGCAGGGCCCGGGGACCCATGTATGGTGCTAGGGATTGAACCTAGGTTGACAATGTGCAGGGCAAGGCAAGTTCCCTACCCACTGTACCATCTCTCCAGCCCCATAAATACTTCATCAAGTATGCTGCAGGACTGGTGCTGTTTCTCAGAAAAATCATCAAAGCTGCCTTGATTTCCCTGCTTACCAGGATTCACTGTTTACATATCAGTGGAATCCATACATGCACTGGGTTGTTCGTTTTGTTATCACATATTTGTGTAACCTGGAGGGAAGGGAAGGGAATCATAGTTAGCCCTGCGCTGACTCTATTCATGGTTTTCTGTCTCACCAGGCTCCTTTAAAGTTCCCTGTTAGGCTCCTCCCTCCCTGTCTGCATCTAGCATTTTGCAAGCAGCCAGGATGACCTGAAGATCATTCACTTTGTTTGACTCACCTGGCTTGATTTTCTTCACAATAGCTCAGAGCTTACAGAATTTCAACTTTTCTTTCTTGTACCCCCTCTCCAGTCTTTTTAGCATGCAAAGCCTTATCTTCTGGCTCAAATTGTGTTCTCTTTTCTTTCTTCTTTGCAATGATGAAGCATCACTGGAAAATGGAGGAGATTAAATTGCTGCATAAGCGTTCTAGTGCATGAAAAAACATGGAAGCCATTATTGTGAAATGCAATGTGAATGTTCAGAAGGACTATATGATATCTTATTTTGCCTCTAATTATCTCCCAAAAATACTAATGAGGATTGGAGTTTCAGCCATAGGCAAGATATTAATACGAAATGGCATTTTCATTTAAATATTGATTAATAAAAAGGTATTTTCAGGGAAAATTAAGCATCTATTCAGTGTAAAAAACTCAGCATGAGTGAGCAATTTTAAGATGTATATTTTAATAGATGCCAAATTAAATTTTGATTAAAGCCGTTAGAAGCATTTTTCTGCATGAAGATAGTTTAGATAGATTAAACATTTTTTTTTCTGATTCCAACGCAGTTCTCTGACCTGCATTTTATTTTGCCTCTTTACCTTCTAGCATTTATTCTCGTATAATTTCCTAAGCTGTTAAATGATTGGTTTTCTAGAAAGCAATGGCTTTATAGATCGAGATATCTGATTTTTAGGATTTAAGATGCATAATATGAGTCTGAAGAAATAAAAGAGGCATATCTTTGGCATTCAGTATTTTTTATGCTTTGGGAGGTCTTTTTTCCCATTATTTGAGCAGTCAGTGATATGAAAGAAAATGTGAAGTAGAAGTCATAAGGTCTGCCATCTTATTACAGGTTTATTTGAGCTAATTACAGCATAAATGCCACTTTGGTTTTCAGCAATTCATTTGCTGGACAGTTCTTCAAGCAGTCAGGAGAAAGCTGCTAGGGACTATTTGCAGCAATGCCGAAACTCTTTAATTAAACCCTGGCTGGTGTGCCGGAACCGCTCCTCAGCACCTGGGGGAATAATGATATTTATTTACAAGACATCTTTTACCTTAGGGCTTTCAGGCATCCGTATCCATGCTCCAGTCAGAATACCAGCCTGTTCTAGAAGGGAAATCTAAGCAAAAATAATTGAATTTATAGCAACTGCTTGGACTTTCCTGGGCATGTGAATTCCTCTAACTGAAATGTTTCAGATATCGTTGTCTATGCAGAGATTGTGAGGAATAAAATAGGTCTCTCTCCTGTCTTAGTCCCCCTCTTCCAGAGAGACCCTCACTCACACTTCTGGCGACATCATCCCAGATCCACCAGAGAAAACTAGAAATGCCCTTGAGGGAATGCAATGTTTCACCCAGTTTTTAATCCCAGGAAGGATTCTTTTTCTTTGAAATTCAATCTATTTATATGTAACTATTTTATCTCTCTCTCTCTCTCACTTTTGCCTCCTACCAGACTTGCTCCAAAAATATTTAAGGTGGGTGGCCTTATTATAGGACATATAATAGAGAAAGTTTGAATAAATTTATAACCAGCAGAGAAAAAATAAGGCAAAGAAGAATAAAGATATTTTATTTTTGGAAATAACAGATATTCAGGTATTGTATGAAATATATACCCAATGCTTCTCATGTAGTCATACCAAAGAGTAGATGTACATATGGTAAATGAACAAATGCAAATATTTTATAGTTATTAGGGAAATGAAATTCAGTCATATCATAACATATTTTTTAATTGATAAAATGGCCCATAGGAGATGCTTGAGAGATTCTAGAACTGCTGGTAGTTTCATGCATGGGAATGCCACATGTCACTGAATATCAGTTTATTAGTGTTTAATATAGTTAAGCATTATCTTCTATTATGACCCAGAAATTCCATGAGTATTTACTCTAACAAATAGAATTTCAGATGTTGTTCCATGAATAACTAGAAAAATTGTGGTATGTCCTTGCAGTGGAATACTACTCAGAACAGAAAAAAAGAAATGACTATTAATCATGAAAAAACTATTCAAGTTTCTCCAAAGCATTATGCTATGTGAATAAAACCTTGTCTTAAAATCTATATATGGATGTTTTCATTTAGAGGAATTTCTGGAACAGAACTAAACTGTAGTAATAAAGAGCAAATTATTAAATTGCTAGACAAGGATGGAGAAGTGGTTTGCTGCAAAGAGGATTAGGATGAGAGAGTTCTCTAGGAAATAGAATGTTTCTCTGTATATCCAATATTTTAAAGTTCATAAAAATATATAATTTAAGATTTATCAACATAGCTAACAAGTTGATTTTATTACACAATTTAAAATAAATATAATTTAAATACACATTTAGAAGTACTAAATCACAATACAATCTGTGAATTCTCCATAGGATCACTTAATCACTTAATCACTTAACTTCCCGTTAGTCGTCGATTTGCTCGAGCGGGCACCAGTAACGTCTCCATTTGTCCCTGTCGCGTGCTAGTGTAGCCCAATGGCATCTGTTCGCTCCGGGAATATGAAGGGCCTCAAACCGATCGTTCATGATCTTGACGAAGAAGTCTGACCATCTGGTAGGTGGGCGGCCATGCGGTCTCTTGACATCCCGTGGAATCCAATCAGTAACTGCTCTAGTCCAACAGTCGTCTTTAAATCTCATTACGTGACCAGCCCATCTGATTTTCGACACCTTGGCAAATAAGACAGCGTCCCTGATCCTTGATCGTCGACGGATGTCAGAACTCCGGATTCCTTCTCTCATTTGAGTGAAACGTGATATTCCAAGCATAGCTCTTTCTATTCTTCTTTGGGAGACCTGAATAGCGTTCTCATCTTGTTTGCGTAGGGCCCAGGTCTCTGAGGCATATGTTAATGCAGGAAGAACAGTGGAATCAAAGAGATGTGCCCGGAACCGGAGGTTCTTCGTCCTCTTAGCTATTTCTTCGACGTTCTTGAAGGCGTTCCAAGCCACTCTCTTCCTCCTGCACAGCTCGGGTGCCAGGTCATTTGTCATGTTGACCTCTCGATCTAGGTACACATAGCTGTTGCATTCGGAGATGGTCGTTCCATTGAGAGCGAATGGGGCGTCAGGAACAAGGCTGTTTCTCATAAACATTGTCTTCATAAGATTCAGCTGTAGTCCTACCTTTCCACACTCACGGTCAAAGTCGGCCAGCATTTGTGCCGCTTGGCTGATGTTTGGTGTTATTAAAACAATGTCATCAGCAAAGCGGAGGTGGTGTAGTTGCCGACCATCTATCTTCACTCCCATTCCTTCCCATTCCAGTCGTCGCATGATGTTCTTGAGGGTGGCATTGAAGAGTTTCAGTGAAATGGTATCACGGGGAGAAAGGGCTGCAAAGTTCAAAAAGAGAACTCCCAGAATGACCACCAACTGGGAACTCTTTGGTACTATTGCAGCAACATGGGAAGATGCCATTGTTGACAACATTGACAAGGAATACGATCGACTGGTTCAGCACCTCCATGAATGTGCGAGGAACGCCAAGAGAGAGATAGCCACAAAAAGTCGCCTATCTTCGAAAACTCTTGAGCTAATTCGCCAGCGTGGTTTGGCGCATGCCTCAGGCAACCGCAAGCTAACGTCCGAGCTTGCAAAGCAGTGCAGAGATGCGATCAAGGAAGACCTCAAAGAGAGAAGAGCAGAAGTACTGGTAGATGCGGCAGAAGCCGGGAAAAGTATTCGTAATGCCCGCCTGTCCTTCGCCAACTATAAGACCAAGATGACTGCCCTCCGACGTCCTGATGGATCTATCACATCCTCCAAAATGGCAATGGAGAAGATTATCCATGACTTCTACTCAAATCTCTTCGATAGCCATGTCCACTTGCCGACATACCAAATTCCACAGGATGGGTATGTCGTTCCCAACGTTCTCCCTTCCGAAATCCGACATGCCATTTCGTCGGTAAAGAAACAAACAGCACCCGGCCCAGACAAGGTCAGATCTGAACACCTGAAGAACCTGCCATCAGTACTCATCAATACACTGGCTCGGCTCTTCACTCGCTACCTGTCTGAATGCAAGGTTCCGTCCCAATGGAAAACCAGCAGGACCGTACTACTGTTCAAGAAGGGAGACATCCATGACATTGGCAACTATCGCCCGATCTGCCTATTGTCTGTCATCTACAAGTTGTTCACTCGAGTCATCCTGAATAGGATTGGCAGAACACTAGATGAAGGACAACCATGCAAGCAAGCCGGGTTCCGCAAAGGATTCAGCACCATCGACCATATCCACACGATAACCAAGCTCATTGAGGTTTCTCGGGAGTTCAAGATGCCGCTCTGCTTAATGTTCATTGATTTAAAGAAGGCCTTTGATTCTGTTGAGACGGAAGCGGTCATTGAAGCCCTAGCCAATCAGGGCATTCAAGCCCAATACATCAGGATCCTCCGTGAGCTGTATTGCGGATTCACTACCAGGATCTCACCATTGTACAAAGAAGTGATCGTTGATGTCAAGAGAGGGGTGCGGCAGGGTGATACCATTTCACCGAAACTCTCCATAGGATAATGACAATTAAATGTCTCTAACTAAGATAAGTATAGGTACTTAAGAGAGTTACTTTTTTAAATAAAATAATAGAATGCCTGATTAAAGATAATGAAAATGCCAATTAAATAACCTATGTCATATATTCATAAATCATGATCATATCACCTATTGCTTGTCATCTTCATGCCCATTTTTTCTATCGTGTTCAAAGTATAGGTTTTCTCCAGGTTTTATTATCAATATTAATTTCATCTAACTCAGATTCTTCTCCTAAGATTACCTTTTGTCAGTGTTACAAGTGTAAACTCTTCTTGCCACAGATGACTTCAAACTGCAGGCCTAATATTTTTTATTCCTGTTTAAGACTCTGGGTGCTAAAGCATTTCTTGACTATCCCATTAGTACAACAACCTACATAGTCTCCAAATTTAATTTGTAGCTCATATGATGCCCAAGATCTTTCTGAATTCCCTTAAAAGAGATTAAAATGTCACAGATATTACTTTATCATGCCTTATGTTTATTGGTCACTACGCCTAACTTGAATTCTTTCAATTAATTTTTTTCATCACACAAACCTAAATTAACACCCTTCTCATGGGCTCTTTGACTATTTCAGTAGCCTTCTGTGTGTTTTCCTGACTTTCATCCATTATATCTACATTTCACTTTTTGGGCACTTCGCAAATCTGATCAATTCTGTCTTTTATTTTCACAATATAAGTCAAGTCCAAATTTCTTGTGGCATTTTTAATTTCTACCTCACTCATTTTCTTTATATTTATTTAGGAAACTTTCCTTTACAATTCTGTCGATAATGAAGTTGGAGGCATACGAAATTCCAACTCCAGTCCCATCACACCACCAATAAACCCACAATCCTTCTCTGCCCCCAACAAGGTAAGCTCTTTTCGTGATAAACATTTTTTTAAGTGTAACTATTGTAATTAGGGCCCCAGGATTACTGTAGCATTGACTCTGGTGGTGTAGACATAGAGATAACTTACCTCTAAGCTCCAGCTGGACCAAGGCCCTGGCCCATGCCACTCTGCTACCTTCAGACTTCTCCTTCTTACTTCCTCACTTTGGGTTCTCTGCTTTGCTTGAATTTCTATTTCTACAGCCTAGGGCCAAGGGTACGCCCATTGTTGAGATCTTCCATTCCCTAGACATGTTATTCTATATGCCACAGATTAGTGAGAACACCAGCATTTGTCCTCATCTTTCTGACTTATTTAACCCGAGAATCTCCAGTTCCATCCATATTACAGTGAATGGCAGAATTTAATGATTTTCCTTCTGGTGGCTTAGTATTCCATTGAGTGCACATACCAACAGCTTCAGTATCCACTACTGGGCATCTGTACATCCTATTCTTTGTGACACATGCCATTGTCACTGGTGTGAGATAGTATTTCACTTCCCTGATATTCTTACATCATACTGCAAATTGTGACAAGTGTCACAATGGAGACGTTATTGGGCCCACTCGAGCAAATCGATGAACAATGGGAGGACAGTGACAGTGACGGTGATACTGCAAATATGCCCCTGACTTTATCTGCCTGTGTATCTCTCACCCAGCCTGTAGCCTGGACACATATTTTGAATGTACACCAAAACCATCTTATTTCTGATCAGTTACTTTATGCTGCTGGTGGTACAATGTCCACTGCCTGTGTCTCCTCCACCAATTCTGTGCATCCTTCATGCCACTGCACCTATACCACATCATTCATCGACTGCCTCCTCCTAGCAATTGGGAATTCATCTTAGCCTCCTTTGTGCTTTCCTAGAATGATTAATTTCTTTATGTTGCTTCGTTTCATTATGCATGCGTATCTTCTACTGGAATTACAAACTTCTTAAGAGAAACAGTTGCAAATTAATCATAGCTCCTTGCCTTAAATCCATTTTTTTTCAGAATGAGATGCAGCACGAGTAACACAGTCAAATGAATAAGCTTCGTGCTCTTGTTTCTTGTTAGGTCTAGAACGTTGCTCCTCCCCATCAGCGAGGCAGGGAGGGCTGGCTCTAGGAATAAACGGACAGATGAATAGCAATGAGACTGAGCAGGCTAGAGAGTTCTGGAACTATTATCCTGCACATTGCAATTATAGGAAGATTATCATTAGCAATAATGTGTTATTACAAATACCATTCTGCATGATCAGGTAATGTCAACAGTATTTATGTGCACCTGCACTAACCGCCCAAGGCCAGATATATTTTTTTCCCCATTCTCTCATTCATCTGCTCAGAATTCAGAATTTGTCTGGGTGTGTTAAAGATAGAATTTAACACATTATTTTTTGCATTTATGGCATTTTTCTTAGCTGTGCTGTTTATTCAGTAAGGCAACAGACATTTGAATATATGAATACTGTACTTAACCCTATTTCTTGTGATTTTCCCTTCTTTTCCTCCCTTCGTCTCATTTTGGTATTGTTTAGGGACCACACTGGGTGGTGCTCAGAGCTTACTCTTGGCTTTGAACTCAGGACTCACTCTTGGGGGGTGTTGGGGCACCATATGGCGTGCAGGGAATCAAACCCGCTACCTGCTCTCCAGCTCCTCCCTCTGTTATTCTTTCTCCTTCTCCCTTGTCTGCCCCCTTCCTTCCTTCTTTATTTCTTATTCTTCCTCATGTGTTTGTTCCACATGTCCCCTTAACCTTCCTAGAATATCTTTATCCCTGTCTTTATACCATATTTATTTATTTATTTATTTATTTGCTTTTTTGGTCACACCCGGAGATGCACAGGGGTTACTCCTGGCGCTGCACTCGGGAATTACTCCTGATGGTGCTCAGGGGCCCATATGGGATGCTGGGAATCGAACCCAAGTCGGCCATGTGCAAGGCAAATGCCTTACCCACTGTGCTGTCACTCCAGCCCCCTATCTCTCCTTTATTATCTAACATTATTCTTGTTCGCTACTATGTTCTGTTGCCCACTAATGGACCACTACTAATCCTCTGACCTGGTTACCGGATTTAATGAGCCGAGCCAATGGGTTTTGTGGTTCTCATGATGATTCCTGTTCTCAGTAACATTCCTGTTCATAGTCACTGCAGTCTAAGCCTTCTCTTTACTCATTTTTCATTTGACATTTGCCATCATATCAGCCTGCCCCATTTATTTATTTATTTATTTATTTATTTATTTTTTATTAGTGAAACACCACGAGGTACAGTTATAGACTTACAAATTTTTGTGCTTGGGTTTCAGTTATACAATGATCAAGTACCCATCCCTCCACCAGAGCCCATCCTCCACCATCACGGATCCCAGCATCCCTCCCACCCCCCATCCCACCCAGCCTCTGTGGCAGGGCATTCCCTCTTGTTCTCTCTCTCCTTTTGGTTTCTGTGGTTTGCAAGAGAGGCATTGAGTGGCAATCATGTTTGGTCTATAGTCTACTTTCAGCATGCTTCTCCCATCCTGGGAGGATCCTCCCAACACCCTTTATTTGGTGCTCCCTTCTCTATCTGAGCTTCCTTTCCCCCTATCATGTGTGGTTGGCTTCCAAGTCATGGAACAAAATTCCTGGTACTAGTCTCGGCCACTCCTGGGTGTTAGTCTCCCATTAAGTTACTTTATGTTCCCCAGATGAATGCAGTCTTTCTGTGTCTATCCTCATCTTTCTGACTCATTTCGCTTAACGTGATACTTTCCATGTAGTACCACTTGTATGTAAATTTCATGACTTCATCTTTTCTAACAGCTACATAGTACTCCTTTGTGTAGATGTACCAAAGTTTCTTTAACCAGTCATCTGTTCTCAGCCTGCCCCCTTCTTGATTCATGCTTTCTCCAGAACAGAAAAATCATTCATAGCCATTGTCACTGAAGATGTGGGCGACAGACCATTTGCTGGTCATTTTCTCAACACCGGGCTACCACGGAAGGTCTTTGTTCCTTATGTGCTGCTCAAGGTCACCGGGTACCTTTTCTAATAGTCCCCAGGGCTCCTCACAGGAGAGATGCCACCAGAGATTCACTTACTCAATTAATTGCACACTGGAAATAATTGTGAATGGTGTGTTTTGTTCAGTTGGGCGCGCACACAGTGGTGCTCAGGGTCTACTCCTGGCATGCTCCTTGGGGATGACCTCTGGCAGTGCTCAGAGGACTGTGTTGGTACCTGGCATGGCACCAAGGCCTCTTTGCACACAAAGCATGTGCTCAGCCCTTGGAGCTTTCTCCATCCCTAAGATATTTGTGATTGTTTTTTGGGAAATGAAATTGTGGGACCTCAGAGCTAGCTCAGGCCAGGGATATGTGTCTTGCATGGAAAAGGGCCAGAGTTCAGTCCCCAGCCTACGTTGCTCCCACATCTCCCCCATCAGTGCTGGCTGTGGCCCTGGGTTTCTCCAAACACTGCTTGGCTGGGTGTTGAACTCTTCAGTCAGGTGACTGAGCGTCACCAGGCGTGGCTACTGGGACCCTGAGCACTGCTTCTGAGGCCCCTACAATAATGTACAGTGGATTCTAGAAATGTAGAATTAGTTGTTCATCTGTGTTTATGGGTATAGGATTTAGGAAACTTTTATTCTCTTTTTTACATTTCTGTATTGCACAGTTATTTTTTTTCTTTTATTGTTTAGAGCAGACATAATCTGTGATCCTTGGGGAGCCATACAGTGATGTGGATCAAACTCAGAGAGTCACGTAGGCTAGGCATATGCCTTACCACTTGAGCCGTCTTCTGCCCAATCCACACAGTCATTTTTAAATGTGTGTATTATTTTTATTAAACTAAGAACATGCATTTTAATAAATTTAACTAACACGTTGCATTGTGTGCAGAAGTGTGTGTGCTTTCTTTCATGCATTTTGAATTTCTAAAAATCATGTACATTTTGTCAGATAATTTCTGAAAATCATTAATGTGTGTCTTGCCCGAGAATACAAGAATGCTTTAAGTTATCCGTAATCTAGAGAAGGCAGCTTTGTATGTGCATACATCTGACTCCTGTGCAAAAGACCTATCACTGCCTGTACATCCTCCTCAAGGACATACATTATTATTCACTGTTTAACAATAGAGGGCAGTAGAATGATGGTTCATAAATTAATCTTAAATACAAGTAACCAGCTTCCTCATTTTCACCTCTGTAAAACTGACCAAAATAGGTCTAGAATGTTTATAAATGAAGAAAATTGAGCATCAGGGATTTCCGCCCCCTACCCCAACCCCTAAATAAGCTTTATTCTGAGACAGGAAAAGGCTTGGCAGAGGTGTGTCGACACAGCCCTCCCAAGCCCTTGCCCGAACTCTCCTGCGCTTACACCAGTCAGGGCCATTCCTGTTTCTCATGGTTCAGCTCTCGCTGAAAATGTCTCTTCACAAACCAGGTGAGAGGAAAAAGGAAAACCATGTGTTTAATTTAATTCTGAAGAACTGACTCGTCATTAACAACACAACATCATAGTGACAAAAATAAATAGCATATGAAAATGTGCTTATTCAGATGGATTATGTAAAAAGCAACCGCTGCAAGGCGCCTGTTCCTGGGAAGGAGATGAGAGAATGCAAGCCCAGGGGAATTCTGGATAAAGAGGCACCCACCAGGACCGTGTCCAGCCATTGCAGGCCAGAGGCAAGAGAAACTTTAGTATTGTGATCAGTGTTTATTCACAGAATCCTGTTAAGCCTATTATGGACTTTTCACATGGGTTTTTATTTTACAAAGAGTTTTAAAATATTATTTCTATGGATTTTAAAAGCTCTTGTTTGGTGGGGGCGGGTGGGGAGATGCACTTGCAGGACTTCCCCTGGCTCTACAGTCAAGGATCACTCCTAGAAGGGCTCAGGGAATCTTGTGGGATGCCAGGGATGGAACCCAGGTTGGCAGCATCCAAGGCAAGGGCTCAGCTCTGGCCCCCTTTGTAAAAAATATTAAATCTGTCTCTCACCTGGATATCTAAGACCCATTATCCTAATTCCAGTCCTAGTGGTTGTTTAAGCTAGAACACTGTCCAGTCATAATGTCATTAAAGACTCTGGGATGACGTGGAAAGGTGGAAGAGGAACAGGAGGTGGATACAACACTCGTAACTATGGTCAAAAGGGGCCCGACTGCACAGAGTTCTGTCTGCTACGTCAAAATACATCTCAGGAAACTATGCCTCCGTCCTCTTTGGCATTCAGCTCTTGTCTTTTTCGAGAGTGAAGAGGACCACTGCCTGCATCATAGATTTCTCCCTATCTCTGGGAAGAGAGGTGCTGGCTTCATTTCTTATCTCAGAGAGAGAAACAAATGCTAAGAAATTGCCTTAGACCCAAACAGAACTTAGGTCCTCAGTTCTCATCCTTTGTCTCTTCTCCTCCTAACTTGGATCAGCGGCTCAGGTGGTGCCCGTCATATGAAAATTGACACCTGTGCTAAAATTGCTGGGTCTTCTGTGAAAAGTCCAAGTGCCCTAGCATTAAGCAACCTGGTGCTGAGTTGCTTGCTTTTCTCATAATTCTTTAAGATAGAGCAAAATGAGAGAGATGAAAGAGACAAAGGTGGGGGAAGGGAGAGAAAGAGAGGGAGAGAGAGAGACAGAGACAGAGATAGAGAGATGGGGGGGTGGAGGAAGGAGTTGGAGGAAGGAGGGAGGCAGGGGAAAAAAGGAAGGAGAATAAAAAAAAGAAAGGGAAAGAAGAGAAGAAGAGCCTTTCTGGCTTAAAATACATGGGGCCAGGAAAGACATGGAGTCAATTCTAGCCACCTTTGGTTTGGGGCTTAACATAAATTCCTCAGAGTCATAATTGTATACCTAAGAAAAACTGATTTTGCAACGAACAGAAAAATGTAGTTTGTGCTTATTTATATAATACTCATATTTCATAGTTAGACATACTAGAGACTCAGAAAGTCTGTACTCTTTCCTGGAAGGACTAATCATTATTTCCCAAATATGTCTGAGAGTGAAGGAAACTTTTTTTTTTTTTACAGAGAACCCTAGCATAAGTGTTTTAAAAATTAGTGTTCTGAGACTAACAATTTGGGAAATATTGACCTCTGGTCATTATATAGAGGGCTCTAGTGTACCTTGGTGTGCAGTTCTTAATAAAGCTGGGAAAAAGTACTACTATAATAATAATAAATAGAATAAAATTTGTATTGAAGTCGTTCTCTAGGTTTAATAAATATCTTCCTCTCTTCTTCCCTCGTAGCTTTTTCTCTTACAATGTATTAAAATGTTTAATAAATGTATATCCTAAGTTGGAAAATATTTAATAGTGAAACAATATGTAGAGTATTCATGACTGGGGCATGTGTGGGTATTTCAAAGCCAGTAGGAACTACTTTCTTTGCAACCTAAGTCTATATTGTAATGTTCTGGACTCTCTTTTTCCTGAACATTTATATCTTCAGATCATAGTTGGACATCTATTATCTTTTTATATGGATAAACAGTTCCAGGACGCATTTTCTGTTAAAAATGCATTTTGTGGTTACTATTATATTTCCTGAAGCTCTTCTGATGTATAATGTCATGTAGACCTGAAGAGCATGCTATTGAATAAGCCCATTTTGAGAACCTTACTTTATAATAGTTTGGGGATTATTCTATCTCTTAGATCAAATTTTGCTTATTCATTGGAATAATTTACTTGAATTTATTCAAATAGAAGCCTGTGATGCAAAAGGATGATTCAGTATATTTCACAGTCAGTTTTATCTTTGATAAAAGGGATCTGTGTAGGAAGATTTTCTTTCATTGTTTGCCATATGCCATAAAGAGACTGAGAGCCTCTCTGATAAAGAAAACCTAACATTATACTTCTTAAAATTTCAGCATCTTAGGGAATATATCTCATTCTGAGCAAACAAGAAAGGGAAACTCAGACTTCTCCCAAAAGTCATAACTCTCCATTTATATTCCCCAATCATTTTTGGCCCCCAGAATGATTGGGGGGTCATACTCTTGTTTGTTTTTGGGCCACACACAGCAGTGCTCAGGGTTTACTCCTGCCTCTGCGCTCAAGAATTACTCCTGGAAGAGTTCAGGGAACCATATGGGGTGCCAGGGAATAAACCCAGATTGGCTGCATGCAAGGCAAGCAGTCAGTAGGCAATTCATTATACTAAAACTCTCACCCTAGGGAGTCATAATTTGATGTTGAACATTTCTGTATGTCTGTGAAACATTCAGTTTTATGGTTGAAATGTAGCAGTTGAATTCATGGGAGTTTGAATTAATGAATCTTTACTTAAAATTATGTCTGTAAATAGTATCTTTGGCTCTAGATGGATGCCTGAAAATATTCTTACCAATGCATTGATTTTAGCTGTTTGGACTCCGTATCTACAGCTCTGCTGGCTTTTCAACTCATTTGATCATTCACTGTCTGTCTTGATGATATTTTTCTCTCAATATGAGGAAGCCTTAGGGTTTCATATACATTTTTTTCCTGACAAATGGTTTCATCTTTCTTGTTTAACTTGGTTATATGAATAAATTTATTTGTCTTTATCTCTCTTTGTCTGTCTCAACTAAAATATTATGGCATTAAAAATAGCCTTAGAATACTACATCCTACTATCAAAATAAATGAACCTATAAGAACATATTAGCCTTGAACATTTTCATCATATTTTCTTCCTCCTTATTTTAATTATTCTTATATCCTTTTATTGATGTCATGCAGTTTCACACATTGGATGTTGACCTACTTTGAATATTTATTTCTTGAAAATTATTCTTAGTGCTGTTTTCAAGAGATAGTTCAGTTTTATTTTAATTTATAGGTCATTAATTTTGCTGGACAGGAACCTGAGACCATTAAAAATATCAACTGACTCATAATTGTATTAACCCAAGATGTGACAACATTGACCTATTTGAAGTCTATATTTAATTAAAGTGGCATTAGAAAGAACACCTTCAGAAAAATCACGAAGACAAATAGCATAACAAATGCCATTACTTGTTCTTATTGCTTTATATCATTAAAATATTTTTGTCAGTAACTTATACAAGGTAATTAACTGATAAACTTTTAACTATAAAACACTTCCCCATGTGTATCAGTTTCCTTTGTTTCACAGTAGGAATTGCTTTATTTAAATTTGTATTCAAAGTCTGCACTTTTTGACATTGTTTAAGAAGAAGATATTCTCAAAATTAAATAAATCTACACAGTAAATGTAGGAAGACTGGCCACTTGAGTAGATTCAGATTTAATCCCTCGCATTTTAAAAAGGACAGAAAAAAATTCTCAAATTTTTCTAGCAAAGGAATGTAGAGCTTAAACATTATCTGTGCAGAAGAGAAAATTTAATTGTTGAATATATTTAACAAATGTGTTTAACAACTCAGTTTATTTATGACCTGTAAGACAAGATGAACAACTTGATATAATGGCCGCATTATATCAGTATATAGATATTAGCAGAATTAAAGAGACAAAAAGAAAGAAAATGGTATTACAGAAGCTAGTGGTATTGGTCAGGTTAGCTTCTTTGATTTTGAGGTAATAGTCTTACATCCTGGGCTGCGTTAAATGTCCTAATTCTCTAAGTTCATCCGAATAGTTGTACTCTCTCTCCTCTGGAAAACATCACAAGGTAAATAAATGAAAACAACTGTAGCATCACTCCTTCTTGGATTGAGCATTTCTGCTGGTGCTTTTGTTTTTGCTCAGGGTACTTTTTTTGTTGCTGTTTTGTAAGTTGGTCATAACCAGTTGCATATAGAGTGGAGAGTTACAGTCGACATGAACATTTGGTTTTGACTCCAAGAGCCGTGGACTAAATTTCAGTTTCCGCAGAATCCAAAGCTCCAGAGAAGCTCTCGAATGACTGAGAACCAATCATTTCACAGTGATTTTGGATGAGGCTGCAGTAGAGGAGAAAAGAGCTTCTCCTGGAGCTTATGGGAAGATTCAAGTTGCCCATCCCCACTTCACACAAAACATCTTTAAGAAGATGAAACCCTCAGGCATAGAAGGACTGCACTCACTTGTGGAATATTAAGTAACAGAATGGGAAACTAACACCAAAGGACAGTAGAGATAAGGACCAGGAGGATTGCTCTACGGCTTGGTAGCCGGCCTCACATGTTGGGGGAAAAGGCAGCTCAGATAGAGAAGGGACCACCAAGTAAAGGATGCAAGCTTGGAGGGCCCGCTCGGATGGGAGATGTGTGCTGAAGGTAGACCATGGACCAAACATGATGACCACTTAATACCTGTATTGCAAACCACAACACCCACAGGGAGAGAGAGAGAGAGTAAAAGGGAATGTGCCTGCCATAGAGGCAGGGAGTGGGAGTGGTGGAGGAGGGATGAACACTGGTGGGGGGATGGGTACTTGATCATTGTATGGCTGAAACATAAGCATGAAAGTTTGTAAGTCTGTAACTGTACCTCATGGTGATTCATTAAAAAAAGAAATAAAAGAAATAAATTTTGAAAAAATAAAAATAAATGATCTGTCGTATGCCCCTGGTAGGCAGGCTTGAATGGTAGAGGGAAAATTTGAAATAATGGCGGTGGGAAGATGTAATGTGGTGGGATTGGTGTTGAAATATTGAATGTAATCAATTAATGTGAACAAACTTATGAAAATATTTTTTTAAAAAATCAAAAAAAAAAAGAGATGAAACTCTATGCTGGAATGTATACTAGTACGGTAAAAATACTTCCTTTGCTGTATATATTTTTTTACTGTCATGCCAACAATTCTGTAGTACTCTGATGCTCAAGTGTTTTTGAGAGGGTGAAGCTTGAGGTAAGAAAACCCTGAAGCCAGAGAGGGGTAGTACAGGTGATCCTGGTGTGCCTCTGTTTGAAGTCACGCTGTCTTCTAGGGGGATTCTGGACCCATTCATCTGGCCATGGAGAACTCACAGCCTAGCGTGGTAGCTGGCATGGTGATGAAAACCTGATCAACAGCACAAATCTGCCATGGTAAGATCATGGCCACGTTATTCTACGGACTCTCCTCCAGGGCTGTTTGGTCTTGCTGCTTCTTTCTGGGAGGGATCAGCAGCTGTTTCTCTCGGACAGTAAAGGAACAAGCTGGAGAGGGATCAGGACCCTGAGCGATATGGCAAGGAGGAGTAATAGTAAAAGTCCCATAGTTCCCAAGCACAGCTCTGGAGAGCTGGGCTTGCACTGTTCTCTTCCGCTGACAATGAGAGCCCTAAGTGTGCTTCACTTGCTTGTTGGTGATATAAAGAAAAGGTCTTCAAGGGCCTGCTGAGAATAATCTCTGATTGTAGTATCCTGTACCTAGATGGAGTTCCCTAATCTGGCAGCATAAAGACCATCATCTTCTGCATGGATAACCTACAGGTCTTCTCTTCCAATCTCAGTTCCCAACAAGAAGGCACAGGGCAGATTCGAATTATGCTTTGGGAACTTTGCCAGAGTTCTGGGGTTACTACTCTGCAAACCCCTCAACTGCTCTTAATTAACTTTTTAAAAATAATTGTTTCGCCCTATCTTGTTAAATTTAAAACCCAGCATGTAACTGTGTCTCGGATGCTTGTTATTGAAAAATTCTCCGTAATGGGTAATGCTCAATAATTATGTTCATTATGCTTATGTTGTAATTATGATATAGAAAATGTCTATACATAAATTAACTTTTTATATCCAAATTTAAAAATAGATTTTATATCAAATATAATGTGCATGTCACGGAGAAGAGGAGGTTCTTGGCTGTAAATAGAAACTGATACCGCAGAGAAAATAATAATTCTCTGCTAGAAATATCGTACACTACTCTGTGGGATGAGCATTTCTTTTTCATTTCGTGAGCTCCCAAGTTATGTTAACTCTTTGACCTCTTTGCTTAGCTCAGAGTCTTAGTAAATCTAGAATACAGACACAAAATTTACTTTTCAATAAAAATACTTTCCATTCAATTGGTGTATAGAATTTGCATTTCCATAGCAAAAATGGAAGTTGGGATAGGATTCTTCATCACTTAACAGAACTGAGACACGGCCATTTCTTTGTCTTGTTTAAACATCTCACGGCCACTGAAAAAAGTCTGATATATGTGAAAATGTGTTTTTTTATTTTTTTTACAAAAAAAAAACAAACTTGGTTTGATATTAGAAGGAACCAAGAGGAGAACCTTAAAGTAACTTCTAAACTAAGCTTAAGATGTTTTCTTCATGAGACCTTTGCCAAGACTTCTGTGGAACCGAGGTCTTCTCTCTGCATTCATTTCCTGGGGCTGCCATAACTTACCACAAATGATGCGATGATAAACATCAGAGATTTATCCTCTCACTGTTTCAGAGAATAGAAGTGTGAAACCAATGTGTGACCAGGTTACTCCCTTGTTGAGGCTTTGAGCGAAAGTCTCTTCTCATTCTTCTGTCCAAGGCACTATTCGTCTCTTAGCAGTCCTTGCGTTGCTTGGTTTCTGGACAGGTCATTCTGATTTCTGCCTCTTTAATGGATTTCTTTCATGTTTTCTGTTCACTGTTTCTTCTTTTTTAAGGATACACATCATGGAAATCAGGGGTCTTCTGGCTTTCGCTGGTGGTCTAGTGGTGAGAAAGTGGTTAGGATTTGGAAATCAGGGCTCTTCCCCTGATTTGTCATCTACCCAATATTTGTCATATCAGCTAAGGACATCTGAGATATTTCTTACCATATTTGATCTTACCACTGTGCATGATTTGGGGCAGGAAGAGGGGATGCTATTATTGTCCAGTGGATATTTTTTGCCATAATTTAAATGGAACTCAGATCGTGATATTTTTCTAGCATGGATTTCTTTTTATCCATGAGGAATACAGAAGCATGGGATAGATACGATACCTTCCTTGGTTCAAAACCCTATCATTATATAACATCTTCCATACCATTGCTGTGCAAATCCGTCTTACCTTTTACTACTCCCAAAGAAGCAAAAATTTCTTTTTGTTCTGTTTTGCAAAATAGTTGATAAGAGGCCTTAGCACTATCGAAATCTCAGATTTTAACAACTCTCTAGTCTACACACAAAAAGACAAAATATTGACATTGTTTCTTTTATCATTTATTTAGGCATCAATATGCATGTAGTGCCGGCTGTATATTACAGATGGGAGAAGATACTAGCATATCTGGGATCTGCTGCCTATTTTGGGTCACAGGCTAGTTTGAATATTGATTCAGTAAAATCCTGGGAAGTACAGGATAGAATATACCACGGGGTTAACATATGCCATGGGGTCCATGGTATCTAGAGACTCATGCAATGTTGGTTTAAGATTCCTGATATTGCTCCTTCACACTCAACCTGCTTCCATTTTCTTACTCCAAAAGTAATTCCAGGCTGTGTTTGTTTTATCAAATCAGATGCATTTTACAGTAGAAAATAGACATCTCAACTAATACTGTGTTAAACGAGCAGTGTTTTCTTCCTCACTTAAAACTAATGATGCCTATTGGCAGTTGCTGGAGCTTCTTTAGTTACTCCATGACTTTATCTAAGAACAAACTGTTTTTAAGGGTCTGTTCCTCCTTCCTTTTAAGAGTATCAACTTTGGTCAGTATGCCTTTATTCAAATACAGGAACAGTTTACTAGGAAAGTCAGGAGGGATCTTATCTTCTTATCTTCATCTCACATTAGAGAGCACATTTTCTTCCCATTAACACCCTACCAGACATCCTGTTCTGTTTAATTAGTCAAAAGAGAGTAACATGGGTGCAAGCAATGCTGGGCTGTTAGTGTGTCTCTCCATAATCAGATGAAATCAATAATGATTTACTTCCTTGGGCTGGCCATATTGCCTGGCAACACACAAATGAGATTCGCTGAGCAAAGATAGGGAGGCCATGGGGAGAGAGAAAAGGTGTCTGCCACATATGTTTAAATAGCGCGTAGAAGGAGCTTTCCAAAATATAATCTCATTTAAAAATTCTTCTTGTAACTCAAAAATCATTTCCTGTTTGTTGTTTGATGGAACCAGTATCGAGATGAGTAAACTGATGTGCCTGAGGATATAATCAAATGGCCCAAGCTCATAGACTCAAAGCACAGTTTTAAGGGTGTTCATTCACAAGTCAGTAAAACATTCAAGAAAGGTAATGATACCTTTGAAAGAAATGTGTGGGAGCAAGCCTAGGGATGGATTCAGTGTGATGCATTCTGTTTTCCAAATCCACATTACATGTGAAGAATCGACTCCCTCAACATAATTCTAGAAAGAAGAAAGGTCTAGATTAAAGATATATTAAGTGGTCTTAAAATTGTGCAGAGGAAAGCAAGAGAATCTCAGATTTCTCTGCATTTCAAAGAAAAGATGCCTGGGATAAATCTGTACTTAAACTCAGACTCTCCCCCCACCCCCTCCAGAGAGCGCTGGAAAAACAAGTTAATTTTTTAATCCTGTCAAGCTATAATATCTGCAACCAGTGACTTCTCTACAGCATCTCTGACCACATAATATGGATTCATCTATGCATTGCGGTACTCAGAGAAAATTAGAAAACTGGCACTTTACTAAAACTAGAAAAAAATTATTATTTTAGGTGATATTGTGTCTACTAATATGCTGTATCTACTTTACATCCAACATATAACCAGATTTATTTTCCCTAATTCCTCTGTTGTAATTCTAGTCATGTCACTATTATCTGGATGATCTATTGCAAAAACCTGAGGGATTTTTGTTGATATTCTTTTGTTCCATTACCCATTCTTAACCAAGTCAGTTTCATAACCTTATAAATATAGAAGTCAAACTGTATCTCTTCCCGTTTCAAACTGTTTTAAATAGCTTCCCATTGCAAACCCAACTATCTCTTCCATGTCAAAACTATTTCAAATGAGTTCTTGTTACACTTAAAACACTTATTACTTACTTACTTTGTACTTATTACTAGGCCCATATGACAATTGAATTTTTCTACCAAATAACTTTGCCTACCATCCCGTCTTTCAAACCAATTATCTAGCACACAGAGGTAATTTCTGATTTGGGGATTTGCATTTGCTTTTGTTTTCTTCTTAGAGTTTTCTGCTCTTAAGTCTTTCTACAAGACTACCTACTCATTTATCTACTTTTCATATCATGTTTTTCAGTGGGGGAATTTCCAGAGCATCCCCCATAAAGAATCCCCTACTCACTTTTCTTCAATGAACCTGTTTTAATATCTTTACAGAATTTGCCACTGAACTATCACAAACGCTGTCCTCCCATTGTTCATTGATTTGCTTGAGGTGCCACTGAAATGGTATTTTAAAAAAACTGTAATTATTCTTTTTGCTTTTTCTCCTTGTTTTCCTTACACCATGTCTAATTGACTTTGACACCAAGTCCAGTTGACTTTAAGTCTCCTGAAGGCAGGGTTCTTCATTTTCCTATAAATGTCCCATTGCATGGCATGCAGTAATAATAACTTAATTGGGGGGCTGGAGCAATAGCACAGCAGGGAGGGTGTTTGCCTTGGACATTAGCTGATCCGGGTTCGATTCCCAGCATCCCATATGGTCCTCCGAGAACCACCAGGAGTAATTGCTGAGTGCAGAGACAGGAGGAACCCCTGTGCATCACCAGGTGTGATCCAAAAAGCAAAAATTAAATAAATAAAAAATAAAAATAAAGAAATAATCATTGGATAAATGAGCCAGAGTTGGGATGAAAATTAATGAATCCAGCATGAAAAGTTTACTTCACTCCACTTCTTAGTATTTATTTTTCTGCTTTTTTGTATTTATTTTTTGCTTTGATTAAAGTGGGAAACCAGCCCACTGAGAGAATCACAAAGCCTTATGGAAATGCAACTCCATTAGAAAAAGCCAGAGATTGCCTTACTTCTGTAATTCCATCTCCTTGAATCCAAACACTCAATATGGAAATCAAACAACTAAGATTTTCTTTTGAAAATAAAATCCCCATCGTGCAGATTAGCATGTTGTTGACATTTGTACCCAAAATCAATTTCCCAGAATTGTACAACCACCAAGAGGGAAAGATAAAGGACCTTGCAATTTCCATAAATAGTAGACACCATACTTAATTTTGTTCTTGGCTCAAATGCATGGAACAATTTTAGAACAATGAACTAAATAGAAAATATCCCTTATCCCCCCAAACAGTCTAGAGGATGGAAAGAAATGTCTTTGTAAAGCCAAATAGGTTGGATTTTTTCTTACTATTTCTGTAATGTTACAGCATAATATTTCTTTGTTTCTGGGCTACAAATAAAATGCTTTGATCATCAACAAAATGTAATTACTCATTGTAAGTGGATACCATGTTAATAGAGACAAATGGCTCAAAGTAAATTTTAGTTAGCTTTTAAATTACTAACCTGTTGACTATGTAAAACTTGCCACCGATAACTGGTAGAATTTTCCATTAAAATAATGTCCCAAGGCAATTAGTATATGGAGTATCTGGTTATACCATTGGTACTCAGTGCTGTTAGAAAAACTCTACATCTACATTGTTCAGGGCTGGAGCGATAGCACAGTGGTAGGGCGTTTGCCTTGTACACAGCCAACATGGCTGACCCGAGTTCGATTTCTCTGCCCCTCTCAGAGAGCCCAGCAAGCTACCTAGAGTATCTCGCCCGCACGGCAGAGTCTGGCAAGCTACCCGTTACGTATTCAATATGCCAGACACAGTAACAACAAAGTCTCCAATGGACGTTACTGGGCCCGCTCGAGCAAATCGATGAACAACGGGAGGACAGTGACAGGGACAGTGACAGTGACTACATTGTTCAAAATGGTAACCTCTTAGATAGATGCGACTATTGAATTCTTGAGATGTAACCAGTATGAAACAGGGATGGAATATAAAATTCTGTTTAACTTTCATTTTAAGCATTGCAAGTGGCCGGTGGCTTCCATATTCAGAAGCACAAGTGGAAAACAAAGTTCTTAATAAACTAAATGCCCATAGTTATATGAAAACATTTGTGTTTTGACCAATTTCTTCAAACCTTCATCTGTCTTGGTAAGACATGTGAATTGAAAACAGTACTTTGAAATGGTAGAAGTGGAAATTTTTGTGAGTAGGAGAGCCTTTTAAGACCACTAAAACCATACTCAGATATATTTACTATTGCACTCAAATTGAAGTCTCATGTCTAGCACGAGCTAATAAACCTTTTATATACATTTAGATTAGGGGTAACACTAGATAAACTGACATGCATGGGCGAAAAGTTTAGACTGTCATTTACCCCAACTCATCTCTAGGAATTTCATCACTGCATTTAAAGCAGAATGATTTGATGAGTGGGGGTGGGGGAGAGGGTTGCATTTCAGTATTTGGTTGTTTCCATGATTTGTCTACTTCAGTGTTTCTCAAGTTTCAATGTGTAAACATTTTTCTGGTTGAGATTGGATGCACATACAATTGTGTATACCGTATTTTACAGATAATGTAAGGGCAATTTTTGCACAACAGACTTTGTCTTATCTGCCAGCCCGCATAGCACAGTGGGTAGGGCGTTTGCCTTGCACGCAGCCAACATGGCCGACCCGAGTTCGATTCCTCCGCCCCTCTCCGAGAGCCCGGCAAGCTACCAAGAGTATCTCGCCCTCATGGCAGAGCCTGGCAAGCTCCCCATGATGTATTCGATATGCCAGACACAGTAACAACAAAGTCTCCAATGGAGACGTTACTGGGCCCGCTCGAGCAAATCGATGATCAACGGGAGGGTCTTTACTTTACTTGCCAGGCTTTGCCATGTGGGCAAAATACTTTTGGTAGCTTGCTGGGCTCTCTGAGAGGGGCAGAGGAATCGAACCCAGATTGGCCGAGTGCAAGGCAAACGCCCTACCCACTGTGCTATCGCTCCAGCCCAGTTGTGTTTATAGTTCTTTAAAAAATTCAGATACATGAGTATCTGAATCTTTTAACGTGCTTGTATGTTTGGTGGCCTAATTGCTAAGAGTTTGAAATAATCTAATAACCTTCAATTATCTGAGTACTGAATGATTTTTGGCCCTCCCGTTGATCGTCGATTTGCTCGAGCGGGCCCAGTAACGTCTCCATCGGAGACTTTGTTGTTATAGTGACAAAAATTTCCACCTTTGTTTTTCTTTCATGTTTTCCAGAGCAACAGAAGCTCTGTATGTTTATTTCCAGGACCAGCCTACTAAAACGCTCTGAGATTTTAATGAAATAAAAGTGAATGTTTTGTTTTCCATTGTTAGGTTTCTTACAACTTGCTTACCTAGAAATCATATCAGTAGCTTCAGATTTATCCAGAGATTTATATGGGTATGCAAATTAGTATATTCTTAAACTACATACTGGAGACTGTTTGAATGGAAAAAAATGAATCCAATAACACTTCAACCATTAAGATATTTACGATATAGCTGTGATCACAAAATAATCATAAGTGAAATAAATGTGATTGATTAACATTTTAGGACTGGGTTTATAACCTACCAACTATGTTGCAAGTCTACTTGGGGTAAAGTGCTTAAATCAGTGTATTTTAACAAGCACATCGTTGTCTTGTAAAAGTTCTTCACAGATGGGTAAATAAATTGTGACCCACGCATGTACTATATGTTGGACATCTGAAGCACAGAGAGACAGAAAAAGGGAGGGTGGGGAGAGGGCAGGCAGAGCTTGCCAGGAGCCTATAATGAGGAGAAATGCTCAATTAATTCCATGAACAGAGCCCAAGTCTTGCCATCTTGACGAGACCCACATAATCTCACAGTCCCGTGTACTCAGTGATGCATGTCAGTGATGTGTGCACGGGTCCTCAGACACTGGGTTTGTTTCTCCCACAGGGCCACACGTGGTGTGCTCAGGGCTGAAGAAGGGCAAACACTTCTTTACTTACATCTTGTCTCTGTGACTAGGCTGTAAGCCGGGCCAGAGAAAGAACACAGGTCCCCACGTATGTAGGTCCTCATGTTGCTTGAATCTTTCAGGTCCTTCTTTGAAAATCTCTACGACTTGACTAAAACTTTTATTCATTTCCTAATAGTGTCTTTGATTGTTTTTAAGTTTCATGGTTGAAGTCCAATTTCTTTATTATTTCACAAT
Source organism: Sorex fumeus (assembly GCF_029834395.1). NCBI lineage: Eukaryota > Metazoa > Chordata > Mammalia > Eulipotyphla > Soricidae > Sorex > Sorex fumeus. The sequence continues at coordinate 3,136,784 of NW_026606154.1, read as the reverse complement.
TAGTTTCTGCAAACATTTATTGTGAGTATATATTATGTGAGATCCATCTTGTTAGTTAAATTAAAAATACGCTGGCCCTGAAGGAGTTCATTGTGATTTCCTTTATATTTTTGCCTTTTTGTTATCTTTTCATTTTTTATTGATTTTTTAAATTTAGAATATTATAGAATAGAAATTCAGTGATATAACTTAACACCTCTATGTTTAAACAGCTGCATTTCCTTTTTTCAAAAGCTCCAGTTTGTAAGTCTACCATGAATATTAATTGAATCCCGAGTGGAAGCTCAATAAATATTTATCGAATAAAAGGAAACATCAATGTGTATGGTACTGTGTTTGGCACTGAATTTTAAAAGATCCACAACTTAAATCGGGTGTTTAAAGGGTAAAGCAGATTTAAAATGAAGGATTATTTTTGTTTCGCTATATTCAAAAAATATCACTTCTCCTTCCCCAGGTGGAGATTGGGTTGGGGAGGGGTTGTTTAAATAGAATAGAACTTGAATGTGGCTTCAAAATTATATTTTTAGTCAGAAGACAGTCAGTATTTGAGACATCCATTCAGCACCCAGAAATCAGATAGGACAAAATAATGCCATCCATACCTCCCATGTTCTTCTGACCCAAATAACTGTTATAGTGTTGGTCATCCCCCCCATGTGGCTCTTCTTGCTCAGAATTGCTGCTCTGAGAGGCAGATTGTACCTTCATTGCTGGGATAAGTGCTCTGTTTATTTCCCGGGGAAGTGATCCTCCCAGAGAACAAGAGCAGCTGCCCTTTCTGTGGACGAGGGTAGATGCAGGTAGGGATGACTTTATCCTTTTCTGTGTTTCATTATTTTTTTTCAGGCTAGGAAAGGTCAAGTTCTCAATGACAATGCACCAGAATATGGAAGACTCTCTATCAAATATTCATAACCCTTCTTCCCTCTGAGTAATCCCACAATGCCTTGTTGATGTAATTATCCTCTTCAACTTGATTGAATTATCGTCAGTAGATAAAGCAGCAGGAGGGCAGTCCTTGTCCGTGAGCTCTTATTATGGGAAGAAGGTATAGCAGCATTGCAGGGGTGGGTGGGGGGTATAAATTCAGATTCCTGGGAGTAAATTCAAATTTATATAACTCCAAGGTGGATTTGGGAATTCTTACCAATTCTCTGGTATTAATGATTTGCATCCACTAATACAAGTGGAGAAAATTACTTAAATTCTGTTAATGACTGTGGTTTGAGCAGATAAGCTATTATATTATACTTTGGACTGGGGAAAGGGAGACAGCGATACTTATATGACAAAGGACATATAAAGAACGTGTAGTCTGACTTCATTAACTAAATTTCTGCATTTCACAACCAAACATGAGATTCAGAGACACAGAACAGAATCATGAGCAAGAGAAGGTCACACATACACACACACACAGAGAAAGAGAGAATGAGAGAATGAGAGAGAGAACTGAAAAAGAAAACTTATAAATAGATGAAGACTCAGCTGAGCTCATATAAAATGATATGTCACGCATCAAGACAACTTCTGGGTCTAAGATATACATGGTTGCTGGGGGTGGGAATCCATAAGGATAGCAAATAAAATATTCTTATTTTTTTAGTGATAGTGTACTTAATATTTAACATAGTTCAGGTGTCGTATGTGATTAGAATGTGTGCTTTCTGATACCATTCAGAGAAATACTTGGAAAATATAGGAACATTTAAGAAAAACTGAAAAGCACCGTAATATTAAATGCATTTTGCTACACAAATCTCTTTGCTCTTGCAGTTCTGCCAGTGGATGCTGGATTACAGAATGCCTAAACTCAATTCTGTCAAGCAGAGCATAAAAATCTATAAAGATATCAACCATTTAGCCTTTATGTATCAGTTAAAATGTGCCTTGGAAAGTTAGTAAGCTTTTCTTATTGGCAAAGTTGAGAATTTTGCTACAGTGCCTTTTGGTTCACCTGTCTTCCATGTAGAAACTTGGGGAGCACAGGAGATCCTTTCCCTAGAAATGGAAGGTTACTGCTCTGGGTATGTGTCCGCTTTCTCGGATGCTGACTCTTTCGGCCAGTTTCACATAAGCAGCACTTTGACATGACACCAGTATCTGAACCTCATTTCCCAGTAAGCTCTGATTTCTCTGGTTTACTGATGGGATATAAAGACGGGTGTCTTTTGGAAAGCTCGATGTGGGTCTTTGTATGAGGGGAAACCAGTTCCGCTTAGCTTTGCAATCCCAAACTCTCTCCCAGTGTGGCTGAATTCTATTTTTGTGTGGTTTGTGCTGCTGTAGGTAGTAGAGTCCCTCTATGAAATATATTTCTCTGCAACTGATTTCAAAATTATGTTTATTGAGAACAACCTTTAAGACCTATAAAATGATCTAAAATTCATTTCATGGGGTTGATGTGAGAATGATTATCTACGTATCTTTCCAAATCTTTATTGCTACATAGTAGCATGAAAAGTTACTGAGACGTTGGTTCACATGATGTATACCTTGATGTGTTCAAAGTTAAGGGTTATGTATAAAAATCATGACATTTCCATTTTGCAATTGAGTGATTAAGAATACAGCATAGGGACTAGTAGCTGACTGGTGACTGAAAAATTCCTTTGTTTGGATTCCCTCTAGAATTCTAGAATTACAGAGAGACCTATTTTTTTTCATTTCTTTAGGGAGAATATCACTTCCTAGTCCCACAAACCAACCGACAGTAGAGGTTGGTATTGAAAGTGAGTGCAAAATATTCATTAGAAAGGCAGATGGGTAATATAGGCGAGAACAGGAATTAAATGTCACAAAGGAAAACTTTCTAAGTTTAGTGACAGAAGCATTTACATTCAATATGACTTTTGCTTCTGATTCTTAAATGCTTTTCCTAATCACTTGTGTTTTTAATACCTGATTGCACTTGACTTTTTACTGCACCTTGGCTGATTAGCAAACTGCCTTCATCAGGAGGAAAATGTGGGGTTTTTTTGGTTGTTGTTGTTGGTGGTTGTTGTTGTTGTTTTAAAGCAGAAGAATTGCAGAAACCTACAAGAAATATTGTTATGATGGTTTTCATGTGGCCACAAAATGATCAGCTACCACTGAGGATTTTGTCACGTCCATCCTCCCCTGTTCTGCTGGAATTCCTAAGGTCCCAGTGGCAAATTTATTTTATTCTATTGGGATACTGACCATTTATGGAAGAATACAAAGCTGTCTGGTGAAACAGCAAGATTCTAATCCCTGTCAAGGTGTATGCAGTTCACAAAACTTCAGAGTAAAAGAGCATGATTTCAGAAGGAAAATAAATCTGCACAAGCAATTTACCAACGTTTAATAAGCCTTTCATTGTGTTTCAAATAAGTTATGCTGCCTTATTCCTCTTAATCATAAATATACATTACACATTAAAATTTATTGTAAAATTCATGGGGGATGCTCTGGATTGAAGTTTAATAGGCACAGTCCTTTATTGCATAAAGAAACACTATGTTATTCTTTAGAGATCTAAATATTTCCTTATGATACATTGACAAAAAATTTATTTTCAGATATTTCATGTGTTTGTAAATGTGTTTTGCAAATATTTAGAGGAATTATAGAGTTTATTCGAGGGAACTCTCAGAAGGTAAAGGTAAAGGTAAAGGCCCTCCCGTTGATCATCGATTTGCTCGAGCGGGCCCAGTAACGTCTCCATTGGAGACTTTGTTGTTACTGTGTCTGGCATATTGAATATGTCATGGGGAGCTTGCCAGGCTCTGCCGTGCGGGTGAGATACTCTCGGTAGCTTGCCGGGCTCTCCGAGAGGGGCGGAGGAATCGAACTCGGGTCAGCCATGTTGGCTGCGTGCAAGGCAAACGCCCTACTGCTGTGCTATCGCTCCAGCCCTCTCAGAAGGTACATATCAGAAAAGTGTTTATCTCTAGACCCCCCCTCCCCCCCACACACATACTGTGATACCTAAGGAACTCCATTCCTACCCATGTATCACAACGACATAGGATCTTTTGAATATCACTTAATTTTAAGAGTTAATTTGTTACTACTTCACCAGTTTAGCAACTGTTTTGCTGTGATTCCCCTACCCTAATTTATCAATAAATGTCTCTTCTCTTTTGCAAAGGATGGGAGAGTAAATTGACAAATAGAGGAACAAGGGCAGGAAAAGATAGCCAACTTGAAAATTGCATTTACAGTCAACTCCTGTAGTTGTTATCACTTTTTATATTTCATAGACTATCAAGCACAGTGATCCTATAATATTTATAATATTTTTCTGTCTAATGACCTATGTTCCCTTTCTTCTAGAACATCACAAATTGCCCTATTGGAAATTCCTTTAGTGATATGTATTCAGAATAATCCCTATTGTATTGCAAACTTGGTTTTTATTTCTATTCTTATTAGTACCGCCTTGAGTTCAGTACTGCCTGAGTTCATTTTCAGTTCTTAATCCATATTGTAAGTTTCTTGTAGGCAAATACAATATGGCTTTTTACTGTCAAAAACATCTTAATCATTGTTTAAAATTGTGAGGTAGAGAAAGTTTGCATGATTTTAATATACAATCAGTTTGTCTAAGGATATCATCAGTTGTAGACCAGATATCCAATTATGAGTTTTCTCAAAACACATCTCATCAGTATATGCAATACTTCGTGTATAGACTACATCCCTTGTAGTTTTATCTGTCCTTGAGCCCTCGAGCTGTTTCTAGATCTTGCCTATTGTAAATAGCATTAGAATTTGTTGACATTAACGTTTAATTTCCAGCAAGATTGCTACATGAGCTACTAAATTGTGCCATGGTTAATCAGCTCCCAAATGGTTTTAAAGAACTGTGTGATATGTGATAGATAAGCTTGATGAGTCATTTGAAATGAGGCATATGCCAAATGTGAAACTGAACCAAAATCTATGGTTGAAGGTCAAATACCCACATTAAAGGCAAAGTGGAGGATGATCATTATAATTTCTGTGGATTACACAGATCACTTTCTTAGAGGTGAGTAAAATTCTATTGTGTGTATAGACCACGTCTCTTGTGATCCCTTACCTGTCCTTGAGCCTTTGGGTTGTTTAAGGACCTTGACTGTTGTAAACAGCTTTGGAATAAAAGGAATGCATGTGCTGTTGAAATTAGTGGGGTTTGTGTTCTTGAGATGAGACCTAGGAATGTAATTGCTAGATCATATTCCTTTAATCTGGATTTCTGCTCTTATTCCAATCTCTCTCTCTCTCTCTCTCGCTCTCTCTCTCTCTCAGTTCTGGTCCTTTAATCTGAATTTCTGCTTTTAATCCAATCACTTACATTTTGATTTACACTATTGTTATAGTATAAAATCAGGGAAACAGCAGCACTTTCCCCTTTATCTTAGCATTACTCTGACTGCTTGGGGGAAGGGTTGAAGTTATATGCAGATTTTAGTAGTGTTGTAGATTGTTTTTGTTTTTGTTTTTGAGATAGTTCCCAAGAATGCTGCACCCAACTGTGCTCAGGGCTTAGTACTGGCTCTGCACTCAGAGATCACTCTTGGTGGAGCTTAGGGCGTCATGTGTGATGCCAGGGATCAAATTTGGGTTGGTCCCATGCAAGGCAAGCTCTCTACCTGGTGTACTACTTTGGCATTACCACAAAACAAACAGAATCCAGCTCATGCTTTGCCTAGAAAGTAAAATACATTTCTAAAATATCAACCAAGTATTTGTATTTATCGATGATATTTTGATGATGATGATATTTGTTCACCTCTTACTTGTGAAACACCCAACATGCGTTGGATCTTCTGCTCCTACTGCTCCATTGAAATTAACCTTGGGAAGGGTTGTGAACAATTCTCTTGATGTTGGAAGGTGCAGACACTTCTCAGGATTACCTCCTTTGACCTCTCTTTGCTGGTCATCAGTGTGGGTGATAACTGCGTCCCCTTTGAAATACTCTCTCTTTTGGTGCCTATGATGGTAGACTTCCTGTTATTCAACCTCTAGGTAAAAAGATTGCTTTTTCCCTTCAGGACCTTCTCATTAAGTTTAGTGTTTGCATTCACCTTGAGTTTGAACTGCCTCTGCTTTCTTCCAGTCTCTGCACTCTCTGGGCAAATGCATTTGCTCTCATGCCTTCAGCTTCCAAAGATAGACTGATGGTTCAATAACCCTCATCTCCAGAACTCTAGAGCTAAATAGTTAGATCTCCTACTTTATTATTACCTCTCCTATTGCACCCCAAATTTCTGGAGAGATTTTCTGTGAGCGATAGCACAGAGGTAGGGCATTTGCCTTGCGTGCAGCCAGCCCAGCCGAGCCGGGTTTGATTCCTGTGCCCCACATGGAGAGCCCTGGCAAGCTACCGAGAGTATCTTGCCTGCACAGAAAAGCCTGGCAAGCTCCCCGTGACGCATTCAATTTGCCAAACACAGTAACTACAAGTCTCAAATGGAGACATTACTGGGCCTGCTCGAGCAAATCGATGAACAATGGGAGGACAGTGTTTGACAGTGTGAGATTCTCTTATGCAGAGTTGCTAAATATATTTCTCTACTCCTGACATTTGTACCCAAACCAGAGTTTCATTTGCTAACTCCCCTAGGAACTGTCAATGAGCACCGAAGTTTGAGTTGTGTAGCCTTAGTCACAGTGCCTGTGTTCAATGGCTACATGTGATGCCATGATAAAGTTATGATGAAGTGTGTACAGCCTTCCTTACTAGACATTAATCTATGTGAGGGTTCAGATGTGTTTTTATTAGTGTACTTCCCACCCTTACATTACTCATCGTAGCCTATATATATATATATATATATATATATATAGGCTACCAAAAGTATCCTGCCCGCACGGCAGAGTTTGACAAACTTCCCATGTCGTACTCAATATGCCAAATACCAGTAACAATGATGGGTCTCATTCTCCTAATCCTGAAAGAGCATTGAAATGGCTCTTTTAAAATCTCAGGGCTGGGAAGAAGGAGACGTTTCTGGTGCCTGCTCTAGGAAATCGATGAACAACAGGATGATTGTAATTATGATATCTATCTATCTATCTATCTATCTATATACATATAAATATTATATATGTATATATATTGGCTATAACTATTCCTCCTCAGTGAAGAAAATATGAGCTGAAGAGAGACATAAGTAGCTTTGGAAATTTCCAAAGGATCACACTACCAAAAGTATCCTGCCCGCACGGCAGAGTTTGACAAACTTCCCATGTCGTACTCAATATGCCAAATACCAGTAACAATGATGGGTCTCATTCTCCTAATCCTGAAAGAGCATTGAAATGGCTCTTTTAAAATCTCAGGGCTGGGAAGAAGGAGACGTTTCTGGTGCCTGCTCTAGGAAATCGATGAACAACAGGATGATTGTAATTATGATATCTATCTATCTATCTATCTATCTATATACATATAAATATTATATATGTATATATATTGGCTATAACTATTCCTCCTCAGTGAAGAAAATATGAGCTGAAGAGAGACATAAGTAGCTTTGGAAATTTCCAAAGGATCACACTTGCATGGTGCTCACGTGACCATAATGGGTGCCAGGGATCAAACCCTGATTAGTTGTGAGCAGGGCAAGCTCCCTACCTACTATACTATCTCCCTAGACCTTTAACAGACATTTTTGTCCGAAGTATTGGATGCACACAAGCACACAGTTTCTAAAGTTGAAAATAAAAGGATGGATTTTTTCTTTTTTTTTTTCTTTTTGGTTCATACCTGGAATTTCACAGGGGTTACTCCTGGCTTTGCACTCAGGAATTACTCCTGGCTGTGCTCAGGGGGACCATATGGGATACTGGGAATCCAACCCGGGTTGGCCACATGCAAGGCATATGCCCTACCGGCTGTGCTATCGCACCAACCCCTGGATTTTTTTTTAATTGCGGGATTTATTGGCTCCTGTCACTGGACAACATCAGGTAATCTAGTAACTGGTATTAGGGGCTTAAATGATATCTCCACTAATTTTTCTGTTCACACTTTGAGTCTGATTTATTTCCTGGGTAGTCGTTGGGCAACATTCATCAAAATTTAACAGAGCCTTAGTTATTTATGTCCAGAAGTAGAGCTGTGTCCATCTGCACTGGATTTTGGGTGTTTGTATAGGATCCTTTTGAGCATGGAGGACTGTCAGGTACATGGACACTCATAACTGGGTTGGGTCAGGTGCTTCCCGAGGTCACTGTGTTCACTTTCAGGTAGCAATGGGAACTGACTCCACGTGGCAAGATCAGCAAATCATTCTCTTCCTTGAAGATAAGAACACTATCCAGTTGCCTGTCATGCCCTATAAGAGTGGGGAGGGCATATCTGAAATCTCTTAAAGCTGCTGGTAATCTTTTTATAAACAGTTAAGTCATTGGTGGCAGGGTGGATGGGGTATGATTGGTTTTCCTAGTGTATATAATTTGTTTTATCCGAATCTTCGGAAACTCAGTCATTTCGATTAGGATTTGTATGTTTAATTTATAACGAATGTTTTAAGAAACCAAGTACTATTAACAAGAAAGTCCTTAAGAACTTTCAATTATTGTTCTAGCTTTCCATGGTCCATGTACATGGAGTTCTCCCTTTTCCTGGACATTTTCAGCTGATCAGTCAGGAGTCCATAAAAATACTCATTGCATTGCAAAGCTACATACAAAAGCACAGAGGTACCTGTAGGTCCCCTGTGTCATTATTTCTGGAAGTTACAAAGGACACTAAGTGATTTCTCCTGGATATGGGATATCTACATATGTAGTTTAGGAAATGCAAAGCCAGTTACAAAGTGTTTCTTCCTCCTCAGGGCAAAAGCAATCAGTATGCAAAGAAGCACATGTCCTTCTGGGTCATTTTCATTGCAGAATTCTTGCATGCAAAGCTATGTTTTTAAAGATAAACAGGGCTTTCTTGTGAAGAAAGACAGTAAAGTCCTTTCAGTTTTGATGTAAAGACAGACAGACAGACAGATAGACACACACACACACACACACACACACACACACACACACGAGAGAGAGAAGAGGCACAGAATTCCTTTCTACTAAGATTATCTTTTTTCCAACTAAGTTAACACCACTTTTAGGAAATGTCATCATAAAAACACCATTTTGAAGGTGCAATACAATATGCACTATAATTTTTTACAGCATTTAGATTAATGAACACATCAGTGTCATTTCTATCTTTGAAAATGGGCTGGTTAGAAAACAGAGATCTTTGCTGGAGTCTTCCAGTTTCCAAGAGACAGGACCAGATTATCTCTGCTGGTCTGGATATATTACAAGGGCACGTTGACAGGGACATTAGAGATTGAGAACGAGTGTTAGACTTCCCAGCCTGATTTGATGGTCTCGTGAAGAACAAGAACCCACCTCAGCATCCCGACTCTCAGAATTCCATCTGATTACCTGCTTCTCCCTGCACACTGGGATTCTTCTGTAGGATTTCATTTTTTCCCCTGAGAGAAGTTGGTATTGGTACAATGTACCACTGGAGAGAGAATTTTCTTTTCCCTCATAATCTCTCTTTGTGTGCTAGTCCAACCACCCAACCCCCAAATCCAAACACCCAAGCCAACAGCAAGGACCTTTTATTGACAGGATACTTCTATTTCTTAGACTTCTTTAACCTGCTCACTAATGCAAATCTCTAGAATGTTATGTACTTTCCCCACATTTTAGTGTTTTGCATAGATAAGATTGACCTGTGCTCTTGAGTCATTTTAACTTTTTTTTCTTGAATTGGGCATCTGTTCCAAGATAAAAATATCTTTGAAAAACCTTCATATCTTTAAAAACCCGTTTGACCACTTGCCCTGCCATGTGTCTTTTGACATCCTTTTCCAATTAACTTTCAAACCACTCTAAATCCGATAAAAGAGATGAAACCATGCTCCTCAATATAGATAGTACCAGCTGATATGTATATTTCCATTTTCCATTCTTCAGATGTTAGGAGCTCTGAAGGACTGGGGGAAAAATAACGCAGAGAAAGATTGTCTTTTTCCTCCTTTTCTTAATTGCCAGGGTTTTCCAAGTAGAAATTGAATTAAAAACTTTTAATGAAACAACTGAGAGGCTGAAAAAATAATTTAGCCTGTCAGGCACTTGCATTGAACACTGCTGGCCTGGGTTTGATCCCCCAGCATCCCATATGGTCCCCTGAGCACTTCCAGGCGTGATCCGTGAGCACACAGCTGAAATAATCCCTAAGGATTCCCAGGTTTGGCCCCAAAACTAAAAAGAGAAAAACAAATGAAAGATTTTATCATTTGGCATATAAAATAATGTTTTCAGGAAGATGGTTTTGATATTTGGGGTGGGGGAGCACTCCCATGTAGTGCCAAGAGTTCTGGGTGCTATGCTTGGTAATGTTCCCCCAAGGAGGGTGATGTTACTTCAGTGCCAGGTCAGAGGATGTGGCACTACTCAGCTGCCACCAGGAAGATGCTTCAATTGGTTGTCACATCAAATAGAAGGATGATGTGGTTTATACCTTTGGAAAAAATGAGAGGATGAAATACAACTAGACAATACTTTGAAATTGGTTTTGAATGATATGTTTGATGTTGGTTTGTAAAGAACATTATCCCTGGAACACATTTGATGAAACTGTAAAAATGAAACTGTGGGTAGGATACATTTCCAAAGATTGATTTCATGGTAAATGTGTTTTTCCGTTGTCATCAAGCCATTGTGGGGGGAATTAGTTGTATTTAGTGATTGCTTTTTTGTAAAAAAAAAAAATGTGTTCTGATTGTATACTATTTTAAGTAACTAGTTACTGCTCTTTCCTGCAGTGAATTCACAGAATGCTTGTTTTACATAATAAATGATGATATATTTGCATCTCTGAACAAACAGTGCAATTTAGGCTAAAGAATGCCCTTTGACCTATATGAATGTTTATAGGTGCCTGAATTAAGCAACCACTCTTTGAAAAGATTATACCTAAGCCAAGCTTTATATATGCTGACGTGAAGCTATAAGAATATGAGGGAATATAAGGATTCTTTCATTTTTGCAGAGTATTGTCTGTTACTCATTTGGTAGCATCTATAATAAACTTGGGCTTTGGCTTCATTTCAGCTTGAAACCAAAAAAAGTGATTGCTTTAGAGCCATTTAAAGCCATCTTCCTTAGAAGCATCATGCTCTTGCCACTTTGCGAAATTATGTCCGAGAAACAAAATGATTCTCAGTATTCCTGGATATGCGAACAAATTTGTACTATTTTAAGCTAAACAACATTGAATTCAATTTGCATTCAGTGAAAATGCAAACCTAAAGATGTTACTGTTGATAAAAATCTAAAAACATGTTATATATTATTAGGTAACAGCTAGAAAATGGCTTTTTAGAATTAATTTTGTGTTAATAACAATTTTTAAAAAGACTCTCGGTTCAGTGAAAGGTGTATTTGCCATTCGAGATATATTAATAATAGTCAACCTGAGATCAGTAAAAATTCTTTGTTTCTTAAAATGATTCTATAAGGAGAAAAGATTTACTAATTTCTATCTTTATTCTTTTATTTGGCCATTAGGGAAACCTCTGAGCAGTCCAGAACAGAGATTTGACTTTCCAGAATGGACCTTTGGAGGGAGAAGGAAATCAATGATATAATTGATAATTACAGGCATCTGTCATTAAGAATGTGCACACTCTTTATAATAGCCAGAATCTGGAAAAAACCTGAGTGCCCAGATGACTGGTTAAAGAAACTTTGGTACATCTACACAATGGAGTACTATGTAGCTGTTAGAAAAGATGAAGTCATGAAATTTACATACAAGTGTTACTACATGGAAAGTATCATGCTAAGCGAAATGAGTCAGAAAGAGAGGGATAGACATAGAAAGATTGCATTCATCTGGGGGACATAAAGTAACAAAATAGGAGATTAATACCCAAGAATAGCCGAGATCAGTAACAGGAGAATTACTCCATGGCTTAGAGGCCAGCTGGGCATTCTAGGGGAAAGAGCAGCTCAGATAGAGAAGGGAGCACCAAATAAAGGGTGTTTGGAGGATCCTCCCAGGATGGTAGATGCATGTTGAAAGTAGACTATGGACCGAACATGATTGCCACTCAATGCCTCTTCCGCAGACCACAACAACCAAAAAGAGAGAGAGAACAAAAGGGAATGCCCTGCCACAGAGGCAGGGTGGGAGGGATACTGGGATCCATGGTGGTAGAAAATGGGCACTGGTGGAGGGATGGGTATTCGATCATTGTATAATTCAAACCCAAGCACAAAAATTTGTAAGTCTACAACTGTACCTCATGGTGTTTCACTAATAAAAATTAAAAAAAAAAGAATGTGCACAAGGTGGTGAGTTCAAGATGCGTTGCCAAGAGTGAGAGTAAAGACTCATATTTCCAGTATTTTCTCCAAGGTCATGTCCCAAGGTCTTTATCTCCTTTGTATATTTTTGGACATCATTTTTATAATCATAACAATTTAAATATTGCTCTCATGTGCAGATTCTTGCAAGTTAAGTTGACTTGAGCTTGTATTGACTTCTTCCAGGTATAATCATTTCTTTTTCTAGGTACTTTGGTTTCATTGAACTGCTGATCGAGTTCTCAGTGCAAAACAATTTGAACTCTTGTAGGTTTACAGTGTACTTGCATTTCAGCAAACACTCTACCCTCTTCCTTTTACAGCCCTCCTCCACCTGCCTGCCCTTCTCCAAGCCTGATCTCCAAGGTATGACAAAGCTCTTGAACTCATGTTAAGCTACCGTAATATACTGGTGTACCATGATATATGTTCTGGAGAAAATATTGCTCCAGATAGAGCACTGCTAGGAAGTCTCATCTCCACTCAGCATCAGCACGTTTCTCTTCTTTATTTCTTACACCTAGTTCAACACTGCTGCCTCTTATCCCAGCCCTTCTTTTTTCCACTATTCCCAGTTCGGGCTGAGTGTGTCTTGTTCCAATAGGAATAAGCAATCAGTGTGAGAAATAAGACATTCAGTTGGGAAAAGGAAATGGAAAAAAAAAGACTAGAAAAGGAATGGAGAACGCAATTATTATTTTCAAAGAAATAGAACAACAAACATAAAAAATTAAAGTGCATTAATTTTCATAATATAAATGAATGGCAAATTCATCTTTATGGCCTTCATGCCCAATAACATCAGACCCGTCCTGAATTTTCCTTTTATGTACAAATAGAAATAGAATTTTTTAAATCCCCATTTAAGTGCAATAACCAGTAAGTAGGTACTCATGAAAAGTAACTATCAAATCTAATTTTGTCTCAGATATTATAAAGATCTATTCCTGTTTCTTTCAAAGTAGCATTTTCTCATTGGTGGCTGTCGTATTATATAGCATTAGCAGAAAAAAAAAGTTATTTGAAAATTTGCTGAGAGTCTGACTCAGGTTTCTTGCGAGAATGACCATCCTTGGACCTGTGAGACAGTTTTTCTGTCTGACATCTTTTCTCCAAAACAGTGATTTTAAAGATCTATTTGCACATCACAACTATCTAGGGAGTTTGACAGACACTGGACCAACATCTGTCTAAATGCTTGAATCACAATCTCTGGAGTGGAAGCAGTAGACAGCATGTTGACCAAATGGGCTAAGCTATGCTTACTTGAAACCAGGGAGCACTGTTTGAAATATTGTCTTCTCATGCCCACAGAGGAGTATTTTAGATAAGGTGATCTTAAACCTCAACAGTGATCAAAATCACCTTGGCAGCCTTTAAAAAATACTTAGTCACAGATTCCTCAACAAAACCTATAATTATGCAAATACCACAATGGACTGTCAGGATCTATACTCCACAAAAGCATCCCTGATGATTCTTAACCAGAGTCATACTCAGCAGTGATTTTTATGCTATCAATTGATTTAAGTTTTTTGCTAGGGATGGGATACACCTGGTGGTGCTCAGGGCTCACTCCTGGCTCTGTTCTCAGAAATTATTCCTGCCTCTGTGCTCAGGGATCACAGCAGTTTTCCTATAACTGTATACAGTGCAGGGAATTGCACTGGGTTTGGCCATGTGCAAGGCAAGTGCCTTCACCCTGTACTATATTTCTGACTCGGGGAGGAATTTAAAGAAAAACATATCAATAGGCTTATCTTTAGTAGTCTATAATTTGGGGACATAATCTGAACTTGGCAATGGGCTGTTTGTTTTTTATTAATTATATGTATGAGCTTGGGCTGGAGCGATAGCACAGCGGTAGGGCGTTTGCCTTGCACGCAGCCAACATGGCCGACCCGAGTTCGATTCCTCCGCCCCTCTCAGAGAGCCCGGCAAGCTACTGAGAGTATTCGATATGCCAAACACAGTAACAACAAAGTCTCCAATGGAAACGTTACTGGGCCCGCTCGAGCAAATCGATGATCAACGGGAGGGCCTTTACCTTTTTTATGTATGAGCTTATCACAATATTTGAGTATGTAAATGCTTCAGCCTGCAACTGCCCTTCATTGTTTACAGAATCCATGAAAGCAAAGTTATTAGTTGTGTGTGTGTGTGTTTATTCTAAAACTGCCAATTTTGGTCAAAACATTCAGTAAATTTAACATTTCACAAAGGAGGTATCTAAAGAGACTCTCCATCCCTAGTTACATACTAACCTGTTCACATCCTCAAAAAGGTCTTACTTTTAAAAAAAGTTTTTATTATGCCTTCCTCTGATAGAATGTTAACTTCGTAAAGAATAGGAACTCTTTATGCTCTATTAACTGCTGTTCTCCTGGATCTGGAGAGCAGATGGGCTGGAGAGATAGCACAGCGGGTAGGGCATTTGCCTTGCACGCGGCCGACCCAGGTTCGATTCCTCCATCTCTCTCCGAGAGCCTGGCAAGCTACCAAGAGTATCCCGCCTGCACGGCAGAGCCTGGAAAGCTCCCCGTGGCATATTCGATATGCCAAAAACAGTAACAAGTCTCACAATGCATACATTACTGGTGCCCGCTCAAGCAAATAGATGAACAATGGGAGGACAGTGCTACAGTGCTCCTGGATCTTCGAGCTCTGTCTGGTGCTCAGTAGGTGTTTGGTCTGTATCTGCTGAGTAAACAGATAATGGATTACTAAGCACTCACCTAACATTCATAGATGTCACTGTCACTGTCCTCCCGTTGTTCATCAATTTGCTCGAGCGGGCCCAGTAACGTCTCCATTGGAGACTTTGTTGTTACTGTGTTTGGCATATCGAATACATCACGGGTAGCTTGTCAAGCTCTCCGAGAGGGGCGGAGGAATCGAACTCGGGTCGGCCATGTTGGTTGCATGCAAGGCAAATGCCCTACCGCTGTGCTTGAAAACGGTCTTTCAGCAAAACTGTGTCATTTGACTCTGGGAAAATAGATGTAAACAAAAATTAGTTTCGTGGAAGCCTATCTCTGATCACAGAAACAGTGCAAAATATTCCAAAATAAAAATTACCCCAGACACTTTTCAGTGTTAAAAAATCATTTATAGTTACTCATTCATTTTTTTTTTTTTTTGCTTTTTGGATTATACCCAGAGATGCTCGGGGGTTACTTTTGCTTCTGCACTCAGCTCTCAGGAATTGCTCCTGGCTATACTCAGGAGACCATATGGGATGCCAGGGATTGAACCGAGTCAGCCACATGCAAGACAAATGCCTTAGACACTTCTATAACTCTAGCCCACATTCATTGATTTTCTGCTCACTTATCCAATTCAGGGCCTTGGGTACCTGAGCCCCTTTCTGCCATGCAGATCAGGGCAGAGTATGGGACCCACCCTTGGACAGGACACTTTTGCCTCACAGCAACTCCACCACTGACCCCCACCTGATCCCAACAGGACAAGAGAGTTTTATCAATGCATCTCACTGCACATGGGCAAAATATTGGAGTCATTGGAGTCCCCAGGAAACTCACCCCATGTGTGTTTTTACGGAAATAAAAAAGCTGAGGGAGAATTTACTAGATTCACAGAGTGGCCCCCTGCTGAGAATCAATACTTCATTTTTTTCCCCCATTAAGGTTATAATGACACTGGCTGCAGCACCGTTATTTAAGGACCTGATGAAATGTACAACGACATCATTTATGTAAAGATGATAGATGCAAACCGTATCTTGATCTGGAGCCCTTAGTCATTTGCACACAAAATACGTGTAGAATAACTTAATCGCTAGTCAAAGTCTATTTTAGGAGTCACAAAAATTCCCCTTTGTGCAAATGCATAGGTGTTCTCTCTCAGAGGCAAAGAAAGGGAAGTTGGGCAGCCATGATAAAGTCTTATCTATTTAACGTCCAAGGGACCCAGATGCCTTGCTTTGGATTTTTATTAGCCCTCCCTTGCAAAAAAAAGTCATGCAGCTTCTCAGGTGTTGTGAATCCCTCCCACTAAGTGCATTCGCAAAGCAGCTGAATCATACTGGCATCACATTGCTCCCGGAGGAGCGTGTCAACCCCTGAGTTCTCAGCCCCATGAGGCTCACGTTGTATTGTCACATTGACAAACTTTAGAAGCAAGTGGCTAAAAATATTTTCTCCTGGTGTGAGGTCACGAGGACACGGACAGCTCTTACCTTTATAGGACAGCTTCTAAAGAAGCTCCTCTAATCACATCACTTCCTCTTGGGAAATATGCCTTTCCATTGAAGAACACATTTCAGAATTATTTCATACTGCCATGCCCACCATCCCTGGCCAGGCTAGAACTCTGGGAGTCTGTATGTGCCACCTGGGAAGGCTGGCAGGTATAGGGGGCAGGGGTGTCATGATTCTTTTCATTCAGACATTCATTTACTCAACAGAACCTTTCTCTAGTGGCCTCTGTATCCCAGTTTCCTATTGGGCACCCAAGGAAGCAACAGAGAATTAATACTGCTTATGGGGACAGTGGCATGCACTGTGATCACTGTGGATAGAGTCCCCCCCTATCCAAAAGTAGCATGTGCCTAGGAAACCCTCAGGAATCTGGAACAGGACAGTGGAGAAGCAAGTATTATGTTTCTACTAGGAGGCAGGGAAAGACTTCATATTTCCAGCCCTCCTGTGCCCCCTCCCCCAATAATTGACCACATGAAACTTAACATACAGCCACCTTAAAATGGTACTAAGCTGTAGGGACCAGCAGGGATGCTGTAATAGTGCACACCTGTGGACAGCCAATGGCTTCCTCGGAGGTGGGGGTGGGCGGGGCCTCTCCCAGCTGTGAAATATAGTGGGTGACTCCCTTTCTCTGTGGTTGCAGTCTGGTTGCCGAGAGAATATTCCAGATGGTGGAGCACCATGAGGTGCATTTCCAGAGGTGGCCTCTACCTGGTCTCACACTGACTGCTCTGGGCCATCGTAGACTGCGGATGACAAATCCATGCCTGGAGTAGCAGGTAACTTGGGCGGAGATTTAGTGACAAATTGTGTTCTTCTGTGCCACAAAAAAAACATGTATCTTGTGTCTTGTATGGAATGGGGTTAACATGGATGTACTGTAGGAGAAGGAAGCATTCCCCTGTGAGGAACTTGGAACGTTTGGGGAGGGGAGCATGTGAAGGAAACAGGCATTTATTTTCCTGTAGTGTTTGGGTAAAATATATGTGACAAGTTAGGAAAGCAAGAAGCTCAGGTACCAAAGCTTGTAAGAAATGACAAACCCCTCTGAGGAATGTCATTTGAGATGATCCCTTAAGTTTGGAAGTTAATTAAAGATGAAGAGCACAGGAATGGGAGTTCATTTTATACAGAGTCAGTCTTGCATCGTGGGTATATGCACAAACACACGTTATTTGAAGCATTTCCTCCACCAACTGCCATGCTAAGCTTCAGAACCTGACCAAGAGTGAAGATTGGATCTCTCCCCCCACACCCCACCGCCCATTTTTTTAACAGGCAAGAGAAGGTTCCTTAGAGATAATCTTTCCAATGTCGTTTGAATTTCATTTTTTAAAAGTTATGCAATTACTTTTGCTTTTGTGGGTTTATTGTTCTTGCATTGGTCAGTCTGTTTTTAATTTCGAATGCCAGCTTTTACCTGGCTCATGCAGCCAGGAAACACCACCAGGCATATAAAGACAACTCGGCGGTAAGTTTCTTACTTTTCACTCCACAGTGGATTTGCTGTTTATTGTCCTCTGGCTCTGATCACTCCGTCGGGCTGTCGGGCTAGATCGTCATCGGCCTCTCTGCCTTTCCCACCCTCAGTTCTTCTCTATCCTCATGGCTCTTACAGGCACAGCCACCATTGCCATACTCTGAAGAACACGTCTCTGGGCTCAGGGCCCCGCATGCTTTCTCACATGTGTAATACCGTGGAGGCTTTTTCTGGGTCTGGAATCTAACATCCAATGTGTAAATCAAGAGCTCTGGGTCATCTCAGCTTCTTTGACAGCGAATGAACTGAACGGGCAGAAAGTAACCTAGGCAGTGGGAAGTACGTGGAGCAGACTCACCCTGACACGATAGCCCACTCTGGTAACTCACACTTACTCCCGTGGGCTTCAGGAAGGTGAAAACACACAGGGAAGAAAAGGAGAAGCTGGCTTAACAGTGTATGCTTGCTTTGGTTCTTGGTTTCCTGAAGTAGGTGGGACCATCCCTCAGGGGAGGTACTGGAAGGATGGAGGGAGGGAGGGAGGGAGTGAGGGATGAAGGGAGGGAGGGAGGGAGCAGGAGTAGCCTAGTTGCAGGGTGCAATTTGGGGATGCTTTCTGGTTGGACAGAGTTCTAAAATGTCCTTCAATTTTTGGGGGCCACTGCAAAGTTTTACACACACACACACACACACACACACACACACTCACACTGTATATGGATGATACCTTAAGTTTGGAAGTTAAGCAAAGCTGAAGAGCACAGGAATGAAAGTTCATTTTATTGAGTCAGTCTTGCACTGTGGCTATTTATATATATACATAGCAGAGCGATAGCACAGTGGCAAGGCGCTTGCCTTGCATACAGCCAACCAGGGCTGACCCCGGTTCGACTCCTCTGCCCCTCTCGGAGAGCCCAGCAAGCTACCAAGAGTATCACGCCCGCACGGCAAAGCCTGGCAAGCTAACTGTGATGTATTCGATATGCCAAACACAGTAACAAGTCTCACAATGGAGACGTTACTTGTGCCTGCTCAAGCAAATCAATGAACAATGGGAGGACAGTGCTATACAGTAGTATGTGTGTGTGTGTGTGTGTGTGTGTGTGTGTGTGTACACACACACACACACAATTGTTATTTTCTGTAAAGGGGGCAGTATGCTGAATAAGTTTGAAAGTTTCTGGTTTAGAGGAAGAAAATATGGGAAAGGGAGAGTCTTGTCAAGAGCATTTGAAGCTTTGGCCCTGATCTCGCTCAGCCGTTTCTCCTAGAAACTGTAGGCTGTGCTTCAGGATTCGTCTTGCCCTCCCTCTCCCCAGCTGATCCGAGTGAGAGCTGCGTTGGTTCTAGTGTTCCACATGCCTAACAATCAAAGCCTGGCTCAGAGGAAAGGCCACGCCTGGGCAGTTAGTTGCAGAACCCCAACCCAAACTCTTGGGAGGTGTCTCTCTTCCACATGGAACTGGCATTGGAACCTTTTAATAGCAGTCTGGGAGAAGGTTTAACAGAGTAAATCCAATAGGAAGTAATTTAGAATTTAAAGATTTAAAAAGACCTACATATTAGCACATTAAGACATGATTTCAATCTCTGGACATAGTCAGAACCCAAGTCTTTTAGTCATGTAAGCCAATAAATTTTCCTTTCATGTATCGTAAGTCTGAATTGATTTTGTTATTGCTTTGAAAACATCCTGAACAATATAATATTTAAAGGTAGTGGAAGGATGTTCTTTTTTTACCTGAATGTAAAACACCCCATATTTCTGGTGGTTCTTAGGTTATTATCAATATTAAACTACCCATAGTTTAACTCTATTCCTAAGGGATAGAGTTAAGAGATTTTCACTGTAGTGGAGTCTTCTGTTTTTATGATAGGAAAACAATCTTATTTACCAAACACAGTAACAAGTGTCACGGTGGAGACATTACTGGGCCCACTTGAGCAAATCGATGAACAACGGGAGGACAGTGACAGTGATCAGCTTTTTACTGTTTTCTTTCTATCTAGAATTTGTGCTCCCTTCAAAGTAAATACGTATCTACAGTGAAGTGTCATTTTCATTCCAAAATTATGATTCGTAAACTATATTACTGGTTTTTAATTCCTTGCTGAAAAATATTTAATTTCAATCTCTGTGCTGCCCCACAATAAGTTATTTTTGGCATTATCTTTTTTGGTTATTCTCCAAACAGTGTTCTGTCCTTCAACTGATATTCCAGAATTTTAAGCAAATTTTGCATCTTTCTAAAGCCTTTGGAGACTTAGCTCTCTCAAAAGATTGCCTAGAGCCTACATAATCCCCCCTAAATCTTCCAGGTTATTTGATCTGCCATTTCAAATATTGCATCAGCAATTTTTTTGTACTTTATTGATCTGATAAACTAACTGAAATAGAAGTTGAGGTACTAACTTAAGAAAATGAGCGTATACAGTGAGGCAAAGCCAACACTTGGGGTTAATAGATATTTTTAGGGAGATAAAAAGAGATACATGACACTAAATGCTCATTTTTTTAAATCCACAAATTTTAAATATTCAGTCTCTTAGATATATAAATCATCTCCACTTTCCTTAATGCCCCATATTGAGATATTTTAAGGAGATGTCTAAAGCCAAAGGTAATATGGCATAAGACAAAGTTGATGTGCTTGAGGTTATTGGAATTGATTTGAATGCAAGATTGATTTGAAGGAAACTGCCACAAAGTCTACTGTACCTACATAATCCAATAACATGTTTTTTCCAGGGAACTTTGGGCTGATGACAAGGTCAATGGGTCAAATTAGACTTTGAAAAGGAAAAGTGGGGACCCAGGTTTAGAATTAATAATCTAATATAAATTACCTTTTTGGACTCAGACCTAACTCCTAGAGCCAGTCTTGGTTTGAACTTTCAACTTGAAAAGGCACCATGTGGAATTTTCAGTTCCCTCATCCTAGCAAGCAGCTTCTCTAGGACTTTCAGTTCCTTGTCATGTACTAAAAGGCATTGATGGAATCAGCTATCTAACTGATTGTGCAGTGCAATGAAAGAACTCCTATAGGGCCTTTGCAAAGTGCCTGATACGTTTTAGGACTCAGAAAAATGTTTAATATAATGAATATGTTAAAGGGTCACTGTCACTGTCCTCCCATTGTTCATCAATTTTCTTGAGCAGGCCCAGTAATGTCTCCATTGTGACACTTGTTACTGTGTTTGGCATATCGAATACGCCACAGGTAGCTTGCCAGGCTTTGCCGTGTGGGCGAGATACTCTCGGTAGCTTGCCCGGCTCTCCAAGAGGGGATGTTCAAGGGTAGTAGGAAATTGTTTTTCAGGACTCTGGGAATTTATGAGAATAGAGGAAAGTGCTAACTCTCACATAAATTCAACAGATCAAAGAGAAAGAGCTTGGTCCTAGGAGGAAATTGTGGTTTAGATGAATTCTATCATCAGCAGCATAAGCATCCTGCAGACAAGAGACCTGTACGGGTAGCTTGAGAAGGGGCAAATCTCACTGGGGTTGTGCTGGTGCCTGTGCCTTTTTTTAAGCACTCTAGTAAAGTAAAGTAAAGGCCCTCCCGTTGATAATCGATTTGCTAGAGCGGGCCCAGTAACGTCTCCATTGGAGACTTTGTTGTTACTGTGTTTGGCATATCGAACACGTCACGGGGAGCTTGCCACACTAGTTCTTGGGATTGATTAAAAGAGCAATTCTGGGGGCTGGAGTGATAGCACAGCAGGTAGGGTGTTTGCCTTGCATGCGGCCTAACCTGGGTTCGATTCCCAGCATCCCATATAGTCCCCTGAGCACAACCAGGAGTAATTCTTGAGTTCATGAACCAAGAGTAACCCTGTGCAACCAAGAGTAACCCCTGTGCATTGCTGGGGGTAAAAAAAAAAGCCAAAAAAAAAGCAATTCTGTTCCAATACCTCAAGGGGTAGTGGAGTTGAAGTTACTTTGGTACTTCTCATTTGGATGGACAGCATCAAAATGAGGATTCTCTAGGAAGTTCAAATTAAGCCATTGGTTGATCCAGCTGTGGGGATCCAAATTGGCAAAAGCAGGAAAATCAAATTAAGTCATTCATGCAAAACTCTTGGCACAATGCTTTACAGATGGTATTTGTAATTGTTGTGATTTCCTTCTTGAAATATTTTCTACTCTTGACATACCTGATAACAGTGGTTGCCAGATTTAGCAAATAAGGATGCTCTGTGCCGTGAGTTTTGGATAGTAGTGGGGGTGGGGATACACCCAACCATGCTCAGGATTTACCCTACCTCTGTGCTCAAACAGTACTCCTGGATTTTCTCAGGGGACCACATGCAGTGCTGGTGACCAAACCTGGGTTGTTCATGTCCAAAGCATGTGCCTTAACTTCTATACCCTCTCTCCCAGCACTGAAATGCGTCTTAATATAAATATACTACCCACCCTCCCCCCCCCCCCAAACACACTACTTATATTTAGGACCTTAACTGATAATTCACTCCTGGGGATTTACTTATTTGCTTCTGCTATTGTGTCTCAGTTTCTTCTAATGAGTCCTTCTCCCCATGGGCCATATTGACCTTATAATCCCAGGTATTAAACTTGCTATCCCATAAACTTGGCATGTACTGCTCCCTTTTCTTGAAGAGGGTTGTTGTATTTAGCCTCTCCAAATACTTAGAATATTCATATTAAATCTCAAAGTGGGTTCATTTCTTTTTAAAATCTCTTCTGGTCTTGCTAAACATCTTCATCCAGACAAGCATGCACTCCTCTGCTGAAGCACATCCCAACCCTGTTACATTCTGGATGGTGCAGTTTTGCATCACACCTCCCAGGATACTGATACCTGAGGGTGTCAATTTCCTCTTTATACTGAACTCCACAGGGCAAGAATTATGCTTGACCTCATCTCTGCCAAGTTGCTTGCACTCCAGTTAGGAATCCCATTCGGTAAACGGTTGTGGAAAATGGAAGGAGTAAGAATCCTTGTTGCTTTGATTTTTATTAACAAGCAGTGACATTTTTTTTTTTTGCACGATGGACTTTATCCAAAGTACTTCAGGGGGCACCAAGCTTCAAATTGCCTTCTTCTATGACAAAGTGAGACAAACTAGTCTAGTTGACAACCAGTTTCCACTGAATAGAGAGAGTGGTGAGTCCACAAGGTGTATCAGCCATATCCCGGGTATTTGCAATGTCCCCATCATGGGGAGATTGTTTAAAAATGCTACCTGATTTTTATCTATAGCCAAACAGAAAAAGATCTGTACTCGCTTATAGCATACAAATTAATGATCCAGAATGACAGCTGGTTAATTTAATATTTGGCAGCCTATCGATATTTGAAACAAATTAATTTTTAATGAAGAACATCACTCTGTATAGGCTGGACCAGTCAAGAATTCCAATACCAAAACAAATTTTTTTGGTGAGTAAGGAACTTAGTGGAAGCATAAAGACACAATATCATAAGCTTCTAGTATTTGACATCTTATTTTCTAGCAGGGTTCTTTTCTGTCTCAATGATGAATATTACAATTATTAGAATCAAATAACACACTCCCTTGTAGTCTGGATAATTTTACTTAATATCTTTTTGATCTTTTGTTTTACTTTACTATAAAAGAATGACTGTAATAACTCAGTCTGGCTGAAATATCTTAATATTCTGAATATTGAATTTTCTTCCAATAGAAGTATTTTAAATGATCTATGTTTAAGAACCTCTGAAGTATTATCAACATCTTAGTTACAGATTATTTCTTTGTTGTGAATAACTTCCATAGATGAGCAATCAAACCTTTATTTATGTGGATGTTATTGTTTCTGCAAGTGATCATTTCTCCCGCTTCAAAGACTTGGAATACACTCCTCTGGGAGTTTTAACTCTCTGTTTGCAAGTT
The DNA here is from genome assembly GCF_029834395.1 of Sorex fumeus. Lineage (NCBI taxonomy): Eukaryota > Metazoa > Chordata > Mammalia > Eulipotyphla > Soricidae > Sorex > Sorex fumeus. Next base: position 3,112,862 of record NW_026606154.1, on the reverse strand, counting down.
AAAAAGTGCTTTTGAATTATTTAGAGACATAAAAATATTAAATATCTTGTTAAGTTAGCACTAGGGTTACTAGACAACACTGACACATTTCTGTAAGCAAATTAAGTCTGACTGCAATCAAATTCTTGTTTTGTTACAATGCATCCTCTTTAGAAGTTTAACATATTTCCATGATGGAATGCATGCAAGTCATCGCAACTTAAAAGCCATACCTAACTTGCAACATCTAAGTATCCTTATCTTTTTTGCAGATGAAAGAATACAAGTTTGCATCTGGCTTTATAAACACCTGTGTGATGTCATGTTCTGCAAGTTTTGTTCATCTTTTCAGCCTTTCATCAGTCTCTGGTCACACCCTCCAAGGGTGCATCAAAATGTAGAAACTCCATGGCAGAAAAATGGCACAGAGTGAAGGACTTGACTTTCTGCATGTCTTTCTAAGATCTTGACCCTCACACCCTCATGACCTGCTACTGTTTCCAGCACACTCTGTTGTACCATTATGGCCAGGGCTTCTGATTGTTCTCAGCTACCTCATCTAGTCTCATTGTTCAAGCTTACCTCCACATTTTAGTCTGTTGTTAAGCAACAAGCTAATCTTGCATCAACAGAAGCAGAAATCAGCAAGCTAATCTTGCACCAACAGAAGCAGAGATCTAGTCAAACATCTTTGTGTGTTTGAATTATTTTTCCTATTTTGTTGACAAACTGTGGCACAGAAATGAGTTTCCTTGTTCTGACTCATATTATTGCAGAAGCTTTTTCCCTTCCCCCAACCCAGTGACTTATATCTTCTTCCCGGCATTTATCTGTTTTCTAATTCATCCCTTCTGGAAGAGATTCACACCCCCTTGCATTCAAATATCTAGGTACACCTTCCATTCTGTAATCTTAACTAACCTCTCATAGTTCCTCACTTTCACTCGTCTGTTTAGAAAGAGACGAGAAAAATAGGGCAATGGGTTTCATTTCTGAGATGTGAATTTCCTAGACCTTTAAATTCTTGAATCATTTGCGAGTATATATTTCTAAAAATGTTGTTTATCAGAAGCAAAACAAGCAATACTGTGGTGAATAAAGACTGCTTATCCTATGATGAGGAGTTTTGTGCTTTAGGGACCTCTGGGGCATTTTGAGAAGAATAGCATTTGCTTTTCTTTACCTTAAGCATCGGGGGCTGGAGCGATAGCACAGCGGGTAGGGCGTTCGCCTTACAAGCGGCCAACATGGCCGACCCGAGTTCGATTCCTCCGCCCCTCTCGGAGAGCCCGGCAAGCTACCGAGAGTATTCGATATGCCAGACACAGTAACAACAAAGTCTCCAATGGAGACGTTACTGGGCCCGCTCGAGCAAATCAACGATCAACGGGAGGGCCTTTACCTTTACCTTTACCTTTACCTTAAGGAACTGACATCATAAAAGAGCCATACATTCTTCAGGACTTTTACTCTGTTATGCATTAGTTATGGCTAAATTCATGGATGGCTCCAAAGACAATATCCACATTAATTCTCTTTGGTAGTATGGTGCTCCTGCTCATCGATTTGCTCGAGCCGGCCCAGTAACATCTCCATCATGAGACTCGTTGTTACTGTGTTTGGCATATTGAATACGTCACGGGGAGCTTGCCAGGCTCTGCCGTGCGGGCGAGATACTCTCGGTATCTTGCCGGGCTCTCCGAGAGGGGCAGAGGAATTGAACTTGGGTCAGCCATGATGGCTGCATGCAAGGCAAACGCCCTACCGCTGTGTTATCGCTCTAGCCCAATTCTCTTTGGTACGTAAATTAAGTGTGTGTGTGTGTGTGTGTGTGTGTGTGTGTGTGTGTGTGTGTACAGAGCCAGGACTAAGTCATGGGCACCACCAGGTATAGCTCCAAGACAAACAAACAAAAATGCCTGTTTATTTCTCCAATTTTGGTGACAGCTGTCATCCTCCTTTTTAAATCGTTTCTATGTAGAGCCTTCTGCCACCTTTCTCTTAGACTGCTAGGTACAGTTCTTTTGGTTCTGGATATCTGAAGAGTCCTCTGATTTCTCCCATCATTTATTCTTCCTGCAGCAGCCTTTCAAAAGCTTAGCTCTGATATCACTTAACCTGCTAAAATTTGTCATAATCCTTCATTTCCTAACAAATGAGAATTATTTCAACTGGATCATACCCAGTGTGCATTATATTACAGAAAATCAAATCTCTGTTGCTCAAGATATTAAAGTGACTTTCTGGGAAATTGTGGTAGAGGTTTATTACTCATAGGTCATTGGCACAAATTTTATTCAGGTATCTCATTACTGAGTTAGTAAAAACAAAAATCAAGGCAGTACAGCCGTTGAATAAAAACTGCCATAGTGTGATATTTAAGCAAAAAATGAAAGCAGAGCCACTAACGCATCACTGCAGAAATTAATTATGCACACAGGAGCAAAAACTAGCACCACAGATGACATAAGAGCGAGGACATATTTCTGGTTTATTTTTTGTTTTTGGGGATTTTTTTTTTTTGCTTTTTGGGTCACACCCGGTGATGCACAGGGGCTACTCCTGGCTCTGCACTCAGGAATTACCCCTGGCAGTGCTCAGGGAACCATACGGAATGCTGGGAATTGAACCCAGGTCAGCCGCATGCAAGGCAAATGTCCTACCCACTGTACTATCGCTCCAGCCCCGAGTGAGGACATTTTTTGTTTTGTTTTTTTTTTTTTTGCTTTTTGGGTCACACCCAGCTGATGCTCAGGGGTTACTCCTGGCTCTGCACTCAGGAATCACTCCTGGCGGTGCTTGGGGGACCATATGGGATGCTGGGAATTGAACCCGGGTCGACCCTGTGCAAGGCAAATGCCTTACCAGCTGTGCTATTGCTCCAACCCCATGAGGACGTATTTCTAAAAGACCACTTCAACCAGAGGGGGCAGTGGTTACCATCTGACTGCTTAGAGAATTCTCTTTGCAGTTCTCCAGATTTTGCAAACAAGCTTGCCAGCCTCCTTCTGACAGAGCAAGTGCACAGCTCCCTCTCTGTGTCCCCTCATCCTGAAAATGATAATGCCCTCATCACCATGATTCCCGTGGTAGCCCAAGAAAACATCTTCAGTCTGCCCCCTTTGAAGATGTTTTATGGAAAGCAGCATGAGCTCTGCCAAGCACGCTGTGGTGTAATGAAGGGTTTTTTTTAAGCCATCGTGAGAGATCTGTTTGCTGGCTTAAGAGAGTAAAGACAGGTGGGATAGAGGGTGTCTTCCTCCCTGCTTACCTGCCTCCGTGAGCAGAGACTTAACTGCCCTTTGAGTCTGCATACTCTGACCTGCTGTCACACCTTAAATCTTGAAAACAGGCTGAGGAATGGCAGGGACCTGGAACAGGCATCTGAGATCCGATTGATCTATTTCAAGTTCATATTCTGACGCGCAGACTGGGCGCACCTGGGGTGGCAGCCCACCTTGCATACCGTTTCCTGCAAAGGCTCAGCCATCTGTTCCTGCTGCACCTGCCCCCCGGACCTCTGCCTGGGCTACGTGTGCGTGCTCAGCAGGGGGCCCAGTGCTCCTTCGAGCTGCTTATTTAACACGGTGAATTGGGATCCACAAATGGGGGGGGACCCACAAAAACCTTGCATCTTTGAGAGTCTTATAATAGAACTGTTCACATATTAGCAATCTGTCAGCAGTCTGGACTGTCATGGGCAGGAACCTACGCACAATATGAGCCATCGTTTATTTTTGGCTTTACCAAGAATGTACAACATTTATTTTAATAAACTAACACACACACACAGAGGTTGAGAGGCATCAAACAGGTACTGAGGACAAGACATTGTTGATTCTTTGAGGAAAAGGGACAGACTAGGAGCTTACGACTTGTTTCAAACTCTTAGAAAAAGAGATAATCCATTTCCTTGGTCACTAGAAGTCTCAATTAGCACCTACCCTTTGGGGTGGGGTGTGATTGGTTGGCACCATTATTTACAGTCCTCCACAGGGATTGTTTCCAGAGCGCTGCTATGCTGGAAACACACCACGGTAATGCTCTTAGCTGGTTGCTAAACACCCAGTGATTTCTCTTATTTATGTACTCTTTTTTTTTCCCACCAGGAAGGTCTGCACTGGCACATACGGATGCCTTATTCCAGCAAGATAGCTTTTAAAATAAGGAGCTATTTAGGCTGAGAGCATATGTTCCAAGAGAAAATGGCCAGGACTTGCAGAATGGATCTCGTATTCCCTGACCCGGGACTGCTGAAATTCTGGAGGGCAGAAGCCCATTGTCTTATTACACACTATGCACATGCTGCTCTGTAGGGCTCTTGCTGCTTGAATTGTGGGTCTTTCTCCCAGCATCAGGAAGCAGAACACTGACTTGGAAATGGGAGGAGGCAGAGATGAAGGCTGGTCGGGGGCAAGGGGGGGGGAATGTGTGTGTGTGTGTGTGTGTGTGTGTGTGTGTGTGTGTCTGCGTGCACGCGCCAAATGGGCTTGACGGGAAGGGCACAGCTTGCACTTGCATACGGTTTACATATTTTATGCTGGTTTTCCCAAACTCCAGACTCGATGGGATTTCTGCAGGAGAATGGCGGTCACAGATGGGAAGTAATTTCAGGCATAGGAGCTTGCTGGAAGGGGCGGGTAGGCTCGTCGCATATGCATCCTGGCCACAGCAAGTCTGCCTCCCTCATGATGGTTGCCACAGCAGGAAGCTGTCATGGTCTTCTTGCAGGACATGGGATTTTTTTTTTTTTTTAGTTAGTGAAATACCATGAGGTGCAGTTGTAGACTTAGAAACTTTCGTGCTTGTGTTTCAGTTATACAATGATCGAGTGCCCATTCTCCACCACCAATGATCCTAGTAGCCCTCTCACCCCCACACCCCATCCCCCCACAGCCCACCCCACCTTTGTGGTGGAGCATTCCCTTTTGCTCACTCTTTCCTTCAGGGTCTTGTAGTTTGCAATAGAGATATTGAGTGGCCATCATGTTCAATCTGTAGTCTACTTTCAGCACGCATCTCACATCCTGAGCGAGTCCTCCAAACATCCTTTACTTGGTGTTCCCTTCTCTATCTGAGCTGCCTTTTCCCCCAGGGTGTGCTGCTGGTTTCCAAGCCATGGAGCAGATCTCCTGGTACTTATCTCAACTATTCTTGGGTGTTCGTTTCCCATTCTGTTACGTTCTATTCCCCAGATGAGTGCAGTCTTTCTATGCAGGACATGGAATTTTTTCTGTTTGCTTTTTTCCTTTCTTGCAGAAGTGAACAGAAAAATGCACTCTCCTCCCTTTCTCCTGCAGTAGAGAGACAGAGCGCTAGAAGACACTGCCCACCACCATACTTGATTCCCCCCTAAGAATTAAAACACTCGATCCCATTACTGCTTGATGTGATGTTTGTGCATTGGGCATGATCGGGATTTGGTCTGAGGCATTGGGGCAGGTGCGGGAAGGATTTCTTCCAGTCGGGTCCTGAAGCCTCAGGAGAAGTCCGGAGTTTCTTCCATTATTAGGGCTGGATTCATACTCCTGAGTTTTCCAAAGCAAGTCTGCAGTGGGGTCTGCAGTGGGATCATGGGGTGAGCTCTATGGTAGGAAAGGAGGCCTTGGGCTTCCAGCTGCGCCAGCGAGGTGCTTTTTCAGGGGGGCTGTAACATAAAATAAGAAAATGGGACACTAACACCTAAGAATAGCCGAGATAAGTACCAGGAGATAAGTACCATTACTCCATGGCTTGGAGGCCAGCCACACACTCTAGGGGAAAAGGCAGCTCAGATAGAGAAAGGAGCACCAAATAGAGGGTATTGAGAGGATCCTCCCAGGATGGGAGAAGCATGCTAAAAGTAGACTATAGACCGAACATGATTGCTACTCAATGCCTCTTTTGCAAACCACAGCACCCAAAAGGAGAGAGAGAACAAAAGGGAATGCCTTGCCACAGAGGCAGGGTGGGATGTGGGATGGGGGGTGGGAGGGATACTAGGATCAGTGGTGATGGAGAATGGGCACTGGTAGAGGAATGGGTATTCGATCATTGTACAACTGAAACCCAAGCACAAAAATTTGTAAGTCTACAGTTGTACCTTATGGTGTTCCACTAATAATTTTTTTAAAAAAGAGTGTTAGAGACAGAGGAGGGGGCAGGAAAGACCCCTCCTGGTGGGGGTCCTGGGCCTGCAGTCTCTGAGGTACCTGTGCTCACCCAGCTGATAGCAGTGACCCACAGGTGCTGTGTTTGGGTTCATTTTTGCAAATGTTGATTGATGCTGGTGGTAAGATGGCTACTTTTACAGAGACTGGGAGAGTGTGGTCAACACCAATCGCTTCCTTGTGGTGGCCGCATGCCCCCCTCCCCACTCAGTCTGGGGTTCATTGTGGATCTTGATTGTGGTCCGAAATGCAATGTTTGGCTGGGCCACACTTGAGGTTACAGTGTAGGGAGATGTTCCGGTTTCCCCTGGGATGGCACTCACTGCCTCCTGCCTGTATCTCCCTACGACCCCTTTGTACTTGTTTTAAATCAGTCAAAAATACAATAAGGGAGAATTAATGGTTTTATTTTTTTTTAATTTCCCCTTTTGAGCCACATCCTGCATCTTGGCAGTTCTGGCTACCAAAACATTAAAGAAAAGAAAGGGAGAATGGGGGCTAGAGTGAGAGCACAGTAGATAGGGCATTTGCCTTGCATGCGGCCAACCTGGGTTCGATTCCTAGCATCCCATATGTTCCCCGGAGCACCACCAGGAGTAATTCCTGAGTGCATGAGCCAGGAGTGACCCCTGTGCATCGTTGGGTGTGACCCAAAAAGAAGAAAAAAAGAAAGGGATAAAGGATTTGTAGTGGTCCTTTGTAGAAACTTATCTCCTGACCGTAATGTGTTCAGTAGTTTTTTGTTGACCCAGGACAAAGAGCTGAGTCAGCGCTTCGCAACCTTTTTCCTCACTCTGGCCCCTGTTGACCTTATTTCCTTCCCTCCCTCACCCCATCCTGTTGGTGGACATGGCTCCCCCATGTATGTCATTGTCATTTGTGGTCCCTGGAATATCCTGAGTACTCACAGGAGGCATATGGCCTCTGGAATGCTGAACTAAACTAAGATTGGTGTTATCATTCCACTAGGAATTTCTCTCTCTCCACCCAATCCCCCATGATTCTGTAGAAATTTTTTTTTATTCAGATGACTTCAAGTACACAAATGATAGCATACTTGGCATTTTCATGCAAAAGAGAGAAAAATATAATTCCCAGAATTAAGCACAGCATTTCATTATGAAAATGCAATTTTTGATGGGGACTCTACATAGTCCTTTATTGATGGGATTGCAGAACTTTAAAAATATGCTTTTCTAGTTACTTTTTATTGCTAGATTAATTTTTAAAAATATGTATTGATTGAGGTACTGTAATTTACAATACCTGTTAATGATGGTTTTCAGGGTACATAAATCCAACACCACACCTACTTCCTTTCACCAAGGTCTCCATGGGCCCCTCCCAACACCCCTAGGACTTTGTTCTATGGATAAATTTCCCCTTCTGCTGCCTTTGGCCCTTTGTTGCTCCTTGCTATGCATCTTCAAGTCCCACATTTGTGAGGTCATTCTGTGTCTTTCTTTTTTCTCTTGACTCACTCAGCGTGATACCCTCTAGGTCCATCACACACACACACACACACACTCACACACACACACACACATCACGTAATTTGAGCTATCCATTTTGTAACACATGAGAAAGTGTCTTTTATAGAACAATTTTTTTATTAATTCCACTAGATAGTAGTAATTCCTAGCTGCAGATGATCTGAAAGGCTATTCCTTTCACAGTTAGTCTCACAGTATGTACATATAGCAAGTCTGGGGATCACACTTTGCAGCTTGTTGAAATGATTTCTCCAGGTTCCTGTTGCTTTTTTGAAACGTATAATTAAATAATAAAATCTGGGACATTGGATGGTTGAACTCCTGTTGTTTGGGTGAAAATAAAATACACAAATAGAAAAAGAGCTGTTTTTGAAGGCTGAAGACTGAGAAGGAAAATCACTTTCCTTCTCGTATTTCTGTGTCCTTAGCTGAGATCCCTGTATTTAAAGATAGATTAAGAAGAGGAAAACATCTGAAAGTTTGTTTTATATAACTCCTAACTTTATAAGTTTATATCTTATATAACCTTATGCCTTCTGGACTTCATGTGTACATGGAAGAGACCCAGTAAGATGTAAGTAATTCTCTGAGATGCTCACAATTCATGATTCAATATCATCTATATAGGGAATAGGGAGGAGATCTATTGGTTTTGGAATAGTTTTGAGAAAAGATGCATGGTCTTTACGAGAAATATGGAGGAAGAATAACTTTGAAGTTGCCATATATATATATATATATATATATATATATATATATATATATAAACACGTAATGAGGTTTACAGACAACCACTGGACTAGAGCCATTACTGACTGGATTCCACGGATGTCAAAAGATCACGTGGATGCCCACCTACAAAATGGTCAGACTTCTTCGTCAAGACCCTGAATGATCGGTTTGAGGCTCTGCATGTTCCTAGAACAAACAGATGCCATTGGGCTACGCTAGCACGCAACTGGGATGAATGGAGACGTTACTGGCATCCGCTCGAGTAAATTGATGAATAACGGGGGATCAAGTGATCAAGTGATATATATATATATATATATATATATATATATATATAAAGGTAAAGTGGTGTGTTGGGGATAGGGGTACAGTTAGGAACTCATATACACAAACTTGAAGATATATTATAAGATCCTGTCCTTAGAACTTCATTTAAACTATTATACTCAGTGTTCATGGTAACCTGTGGTTTAATGCTTTGATGGTAACTCAAAGAGGAGCAACCTGTAAGGCAATTGTAATTAATATTTTCTGGTACATAAAAATGGTTTAGCAAAAGTTAGCATTTTTATTACTATGATGTAAACCCTGAGTAGACATAGACACAGGTGTGGTCACAAATGCCTGCAGTGGTTGCTATTATTCAGAAAGTTTAAGTATATCTAGATGACTGCATTTCAGGTAGAAATTGACTCAAAGGAAATGTTTTTCACTTGGATATTTGTGTTGTTGTATTCATTGATGTTTATTAAGTACTAATCACTATGATTAGAAACATGAAGAGTTTTTTAAAATTTTTATTAGTGAAACACCATGAGGTACAGTTGTAGACTTACAAAATTTTGTGCTTGGATTTCAGTTATACAATGATCATATACCCATCCCTCCACCAGTGCCCATTTTTCACCACCACGGGTCCCAGTATCCTTCTCACCCCCCATCCTCCCCATTCCCCCCTGCCTCTGTGTTAGGGCACTCCCTTTTCTTCTCTCTCTCTCTCTCTCTCTCCTTTTGGGTGTTGTGGTTTGCCAAAGAGGCATAGAGTGGCAATCATGTTTGGTCTATAGTCTACTTTCAGCATGCTTCTCCCATCCTGGGAGGATCCTCCCAACACCCTTCATTTGGTGCTCCCTTCTCTATCTGAGCTGCCTTTTCCCCTAGCATGTGTGGCTGGCCTCCAAGCCATGGAGCAGACCTCCTGGTACTAATCTCTGCCACTCTTGGATGTTAGTCTCCTATTTTGTTACTTTATGTTCCCCAGATGAATGCAATCTTTCTATGTCTGTCCCTCTCTTTCTGACTCATTTCACTTAACATGATACTTTCCACGTAGTACCACTTATATGTAAATTTTATGACTCATGAATACATTTTTAAGTGGTCTTTGGTGAGCTTAATTTTGGTGAGATGCCCTATTAATTTTGTGAAAATCAGTGCAGATTAGAGATTATTGGTGTACAGTAAGATGATGATAAACAGAGGTAAAATGACTAGAAATAGTTCAGAATATTTTCCTTGAAAAGTAAGTTATCTCAGGTCTTTGGGTTTGATAGGAATTCAGATAATTTCTATTTTAAATAAAAATGAATCAAACTATACTTATAACCAAGAGTTCTTAACTCACCTATCAATTGGAGCTAAATGTACCCTTTTTACTAGATATTCTAAAATTGAAAAATACTGCATTCTACACCCATGCAGTCTTGCAGGGCATTCTTCTTCATGTTACAGAAAGATATGTTAATTTTAGCTGTCACAGCTGGGTATTTATTAAATGTAATCATTTAATGAGTGAGAACAAGAATTTCAAAACTCATACTGACATTCTCTTATATAATTAGGACATGTAAGCTATTGTCATTTCTATTCTTCATAACTTATAAAACCATGGGGGGGATTGTAGGTGATTGGATAGATAAATACATATCTATGTAAATTTCCTAAGATTGAAAATATCTTAATGGAATTTTTTGACACTAAAAGTCAGAAATCAGACCTAAGAAATGATTGTTGAAAACAAACAGACAAAAAGGAGAAAAACCACTAACATTGTGATTGGAAGATGAAGTATTTTAAAGTTCAATGAGATACATTAATGTTGGCTAGAACAATCAAAGAAGTTTTTGTGAAGAGCTGAAACTTTATTTGAGCTTTAAAGCACAAATTGATAGAGAACAATGAAACTTACTATTTTGGAGGGGACAGTGGGCAAAGTAGAGTAAGGAAAGGATTAGAGGAAAAATGACCACATTATAAAATATGACACAATGAACAATTCCTCTTTGGGAGGCGCAGGGTAGAGAAGACTCCTGGCAATATTTTTAAACTTCTGAGAGTTTTGTTCAAGCTTCCAAATCCTGTCCAGATAAGTACAGGGCTGGTATTCTCAGTTGGCTGCAAACCCTAATATTGCTATCTTTATCATAACTACCTTAGCTCTTTTATTTGTTTCAATGGGAAATTTATAAGGACTATACTTACTTTGGAATAGCAAAAGATAAAATAAGTAGGAAAATGAGGTTTAATCTTAATGCAACGATGTCTACTCATATCTTCTCTAAATATGTTCAGTCATCTCCCCTACTAATTGGCCCTATTATATATAATTTGACTTTTCATTTTTTTCTGGAGAAGGAAAATAAATGAACAAAATTCAGATGTTCAAGCATCAAGCCTCATTAATTAGATATCTATTAACTAATTCTAATAGACCACTTGCTGTGCCTCAAAGGATCTTTAAAAGTCGATCTGTCCTGCTTTCTTAAGTTTTATGATAAAGAAAAATTAATGTTATTTGGTAAATGTTCTTATATGGAATGAATAAAACACCATTATTTTCTCAATGTAGTGATAGCACAGTGGGTAGGGCATTTGCCTTGCATCAATTCCTCTGTCCCTCTCAGAGATCTTGGCAAGCTACTAAGACTATCCCACCCACCTGGGAAAGTCTGGCAAGCTACCCATGACGTACTCGATATGCCAAAAACAGTAACAACAAGTTTCACAACGGAGACGTTACTGGTGCCTGCTCAAGCAAATTAATGAACAATGGGAGGACAGTGCTACAATATTACAGTCATTTTTAATGGAATGTTTAAAATATTTACTTACATCATTTTCACTACTTTGACATGTTTAGCAAACATAGGCTTGCCAACGATCCAGTATTTTTCCTTAAATTGGTTTTCTGGTTTACTAACTAAATTACTCTTACAAGTATACTAAATAAATTACTCTTATAAGCATGTCAAAAATAACAGTTAAAAGACAGCATTGTTTCTTCCGACATACATCCTATGGAGGTACACAAAGGCAAAGCATCACTAAATCCTTGCTATCAATGTGGCACTTCCACAAAATTCTATATCAATATTGCTCAGAACTCCTCATCCTTTTGTTAAAAAGCAAGATTTGTAAAAGGAAGAATGACAGAATAAGAAAGATATTTGTCATGAAGTGACCTGGCACTGCACAGTACTACATCAGTATACCATTTCCAATATCTCTTGCCACTGGTGCTGTGAGCCTGTAGCAGAAATAAGGGAAAGTAGAAGCCATGGCAGGAGTTCAGCCTGGCTCTGTCCAGTCCTGCTGTGCTTGGTCTGTGAGCTCCATATCAGTTTGAAATCTCTTCCCCTGCAATGGGGCATTTGATAAGATTACAAGGCTAAAGGCTCACTAGTTTGATGCTCTGTAGCGTTTGTGATTGAAACTGCCCCCATTCACTTATTCCTTGAGTCATTAAACAAACACTTGCTGTGCTTGCCAGGTGCCAGACATTTCTCTATGCACCAGTGATTCAAGGGAACAAAACAAAGAAATTCCTCCCTTTGTTAAAACTAACAATGAACAAGTGGACCCAAGTTACATAAGGAATGAGGAAGAGAGATGACAGGTAGATGGGTTTTAGGTTGAGGGCTATTTGGTAAGGATGGGTTGACAGAGAACCATAGGCGTGGAAAGACAGAGTAAGTAGGGGGGAAATGGTTGAATAGAAGAGAGGTAGGCAGGTAGAAATGGACAGTTTATAGGTAGATGGATGGTAGGTAGGTATGGAGTAAGGTATTACACTAGTTAGGTATATAGATCACAATCACCATCACGATCATCCTGTTGTTTGTTGATTGCCTCGAGCAGGCACCAGTAACATCTCCTTTGCCCTAGCCCCGAGATTTTAAAAAGTGCCATATTCAAGGCTCTTTCAGGGCTAGGAGAATAAATAAGACCCATCATTGTTACTGGTATTTGGCATGTCGGGTATATAGAAAAAGATAAGTGTTCAATCTTTGTTCGCGCCAACAGGATCAATATCAGCATTAGATCTGATGTAGAAGGGGCATTTTCTAAAGGGTAGTAGTCAGCATTTGTGGGCCATCAAAAAGCATAATATGAGACAGATACTCATGGACAGTAGGAACAAGGACTAGGAGGATTGGACCACAGTTGGAAGCCTGCCTTAAGTGCTGGGGGAGAAGCCACTATGACAGAGATAGTTGGAATTGATTCCTCTGGATGAGAGCTGCTGAAAGTAGGTAAAGGAACAAACATGATAACCTCTCAGTACCTATATTGCAAAACATAATACCCCCCAAAAAAGTTGGCGGGGAGAGGGAGTAAGGGAAGGAGGGAGGGAGAGAAAAAGAGAAAACCTGACATAGAGAAAGGCTGGGGGAGAGAGGGCAGCAGGCGGGAAACTGGGAGCATTGGTGTTGGGAAATGCTCGCTGGTGGAGGGATGAGTGTTGGAATATTGCATGACTGAAATCAGATAATTAACAGCTTTGTAACTGTTTATATTATGGTGATTCAGTTTGTAAAATGGGCAGACAGGAAATAAAAGGTCTGAGTATGGAGAAGAGTGGAATTGAATGGGTGTGAAATACTTATCCAAAATATATACCTTATTTCATCCAATACTTCTATGTTACAAGCTGATCTCTATTATGTATTCACAGAACCACCTTGTAAACTCATATGCATTTTTAAGATTCTTAAAGTCACTATTTTTCTTTTTTAATTTTTAATTTGATTTAATTTTTATTTTTAATTTTTATTTTTTAAAATTTTTATTAGTGAAACACCATGAGGTACAGTTGTAGACTTACAAATTTTTGTGCTTGAGTTTTAGTTAGACAATGATTGAGTACCCATCCCTCCACCAGTGCCCATTCCCCACCTCCAATGCTCCCAGCATCCTTCCCACCCCCTCACCCCCCCATCCCACCCCACCCCTGTGGCATGGCATTCCCTTTTGTTCTCTCTCTCCTTTTGGGTGCTGTGGTTTGCAAAAGAGGCATTGAGTGGCAATCATGTTTGGTCTATAGTCTACTTTCAGGATGCATCTCCCATCCTGAGAAGATCCTCCCATGGTGTTCCCCTCTCTATCTGAGCTGCCTTCTCCCCCAGCATGAGCAACTGGCCTCCAAGCCGTGGAGTGAACCTCCTGGTACTTATCTCAGCTATTCTTGGGTGTTAGTCTCCCAACTTGTTACTTTATATTCCCCAGATGAATGCAATCTTTCTATGTCTGTCCCTCTCTTTCAAAGTCAGTATTTTTCTGAGGAGATTTCTGTGACTTCTCCCCGAAAGAGATATCCTTCCCTCCTTTTATATACAACATATTTAGATTTAACAACTCTCAAACTCTTGATATGAATTATCCTTGTTGCTCTTCCCTTTTTGGGTATTTAAAATGATGGTGGTCACGGTCCTCCCGTTGTTCATCACTTTGCTCGAGCAGGCCCAGTAACGTCTGCATTGTGACACTTGTTACTGTGTTTGACATATCGAATACGTCACAGGCAGTTTGCCAGGCTTTGCCGTGCAGGCGAGAAACTGTCCGTAGCTTGCCGGGCTCTCCGAGAAGGGTGGAGGAATCGAACTCGGGTCGGCCATATTGGCTGCATGCAAGGCAAACGCCCTACCGCTGTGCTATCGCTCCAGCCCAATGATGAGTGTATCTTATTTATATTTGCATTTCCTATCATAAACAGATTGTATTGGTCAATCTGTATCATAGGTGTAGACTTTATAAATTAAAAATGGAACAAAATTATAATTTGTTTAGTTATGTGATAACTATATACTGATAGGCACAAATCAAATTATTCTATCACTGTCACTGTCACTGTCCTCCCGTTGTTCATCAATTTGCTCGAGCGGGCCCAGTAACGTCTCCATTGGAGACTTTGTTGTTACTGTGTTTGGCATATAGAATACATCACGGGGAGCTTGCCAGGCTTTGCCGTGTGGGCGAGATATTCTCAGTACCTTGCCGGGCTCTCCGAGAGGGACAGAGGAATCGAACATGGGTCGGCCATGTTGGCCGCTTGCAAGGCAAACGTCCTACCAGCTGTGCTATCGCTCCAGCCCAAATTATTCTATAGAATTTGAAATTTGAAAACATTGCGAACTTATGAACACTAAATGTGATGATTAAAAGTACATGAAAAATTAGGTGGACTTGGGCCAAGAGACAGTTCAGTGGATCTGGTACTTCTGCCTTGCATACGGCTGACCCAGGTTTGATCCCCAGCATTCCATATGGTTCCCTGAGACATCCAGAAGTGATTCCTGAGCACTGGGACAGGAGTCAGCCCTGAACAATGATGGGTGTGCTGTCCCCCCGTCAAAAAAAAAAGTAGATCC
Source organism: Sorex fumeus (assembly GCF_029834395.1). Lineage (NCBI taxonomy): Eukaryota > Metazoa > Chordata > Mammalia > Eulipotyphla > Soricidae > Sorex > Sorex fumeus. The sequence goes on along the minus strand of NW_026606154.1, from coordinate 3,097,862 downwards.
AGATATAAAAAAAGAATCACCATTTCTCTATCACTTATCTCTTTCTTGAAGAATACATGTAGCATTGTTATGGTAAATATAAATAAATATCATTGATGATGGTCTCAGTGGAGGAAGCCATTGTCTTTGGACTTTTAAAAATAGTGTTTTGGTTTCATTGATTTTTAAAATTCTTTTCTGTACAGGCCTCTTTTTGATGGCTATTTAGCTCCATTTGTATTAATCGATGGTTCGACATTCCCATTCCACTTTGCACATCTTACAGAATCATGCAATTGCATTTGTCTAAAGTTTATTACCGTCCACATCATCGGGATGTCATTATATTAATCCTGGGATAACACAGTGCTGTGAATCTCCATTATTTTCTCACGGTAAAATTTTAGAAATGCAAGTTTAAATTTTTTAGGAAGAGAAAAACGCAGTAGGTTTCATCTTGTGTAATTCTACCGAGAGTGCATTGTTGATCAAGAAGATTTATGACTCAGCTTCAGGATCAGTGGGAAAGTTTATTGACATGATTTGTATTTGTCATTCAATATGACTCCATCAGCTTCCTTCCAGTTCCACTAATGAACTAAATACTGGAGCCTTTATATGTCAAGGGCATTCAAACTCCGTTTGGCCAGAAAATCCTGAGTTTTTCACACTTAGATGTTATCCCTTTGACACTAAATTGTTCTTTCCTCTTACCCCTCTCTCACCCTTGCCATTACTGTGCCTCATAACTTGTTTAGATATTTCTCTGACAAACAATGACTAGAATTTGTGCTCCTCTAAAGATTTCATTAGGACAGTGGTTGGCATAAAGCTCTTGCTTTTATTCTTGTTTTTAATGCATGAATGTGTACTTCGTGGATGTATGGAAAGATGGTCGATGGGAATCGGTGCTGCGGGGGATAATGGGTGTTGGGGAGGATGGGTGGTGGATCATGGGGGAGAGGGGATAGGGTGGATGGTAATGGTGTATGTAAAAATACTAAAAGCCATTATATTTTCTTCATGGACTTAGAATGTGAAAGTTGTTATGGTGGGTTTTTTTTTTCACCAGTGAAGTTAGCAGAACATTTCTGAGCTCTCGCTAAAAAGAATTTTAATTTTAATAATGAATTTTAAGGATGAATAGTTCATTGAATAGACCTATCATGGAATTGCCACTGTAAGCCAAACTTGGTGAAAATGCTTTATCTGTGTGTCAAGTCTGTTTCTTAAAATCATCCTGCAAGGTAAATGGCATTGTCTTTGTTTTACAGATGAGGAATCAGAGGCTTAGTGAAGCAAACCAAATACGTATTTGAAAGTCTAGTACCTAGTATTGAAAGAATTGAATAATAAAATTGGAACTGTCTGGTTTTCAAACATTTCTATTTACTCTAAAACAAGCCATCTCTGTTAGAATGTTAACAGTGTAACAAGACTACCAAGATATATGTAACTATATATATATATATATATATATATATTGTGCATATTATTTTCAAAATAAGCTTTGATTAAATCACTGCCCTGTTAATAAGCACATATATCAATATTTATAATAATGGTAATGGTGATAAACAGATATTGCAAATTGGGAGCCTCTGAAACAGTTAATACCTATAGTTATTTTAGGTAATGGGGATTATAAAACAAAGAAGAAAGAGAAGTAGTAACATGTTTTAGGAATAAACTAGTATTTGTTGAATTGGAATAAGTCACAGATGTACAAACTCTTTCACTGTCACCAATGCGCATGCATCCATGAAAGACTTGAGGAATCTATACTTATTTCATAAATAGTAGTTTTACTTCTGCTGCACTGAGCCAGCCTGGGACCTGCTGTCTTGAACTGTGATCACACTCACTCTCCAATTAATCATCCCCAGCAGACTTAGTTAGGCAACTAGTCTAGTCACTGTTGACATTTACATGGAAATAAATGAAATATCTAAGAACTCCATTTGAAATAAAAAAGAATATTTAATTTTACTCATTCCCATTTTTATATGTGGTCGAGTTGTATCCATCGCAAATGTTTGTTGAGAGAAGGACTTCTGAAGCTATGCAGTCACTTTCTTCCTTGGATGGCACTACATCAAACAGTATTCCCAGAACTGGAGGTACTCTACTGCAGAAATTAAAGCAAATGTGGAAATGTAGTAAAATTACTTTTAATCATTGGAGACAAATTTGCATTTAGTTCTGTGATACTGGTAAACATATGAATAAGCTAAGATCATGTACAATTGAGAGGAGGGGGTGGGATATTAATCATCATACTAAGCTCAGATTGAGTTCATACAGATGTTCACTTTTTAAGAGAACTCTAATAAATTCCCTTTAAACTAGCTTGAGTTAAAAGGAAAAGCAATGTTTAACTACCGGCTTGCCATGTTTATGATTTTGCATTTCTAGTGGAATGGGGATAATTTAATGGGTGAGGTGGGAAAATAGTCTCTAATTTTGCCATTGTATATGTTGCCTGGCTTATGATTAATGGAGGTTTGTTGGTATGACAGATATACCGTATGAAAGCCTAACTGAACTTTCAGTTATCTGTTGATTTAAGGTAACTGATAGTCAAACAGATCTTATTTGCCTGAGTCTCCTTAAGAGTCTATTGGGAGTAGCACAGTAGCATGGTGCTCCCATTGTTCATCGATTTGCTCGGGTGGGCCCAGTAACGTCTCCATCGTGAGACTTGTTGTTACTGTGTTTGGCATATTGAATAAGTCATGAGGAGCTTGCCAGGATATTGGGAGTATAAACAGTACATTAATGAGTGATGAATCCATGATTGTCTTTCAAGTATACCAGGGAACTGTATCTAAAACGTTACTCTAGCCTTCTTTGTTAAAAAGGACACAATTTTGCCTTTAGACACCTGCTTTTGGAAATCTGAAAAAGTTCAATAGCAGAACAAAACCAGGGCCACTACAAATGTTCTGTAGGTTCTATATGTCTACAACCATTAAGTAGCAGTAAGACCCAAATGGGCCACATATGGCTTTTTGAGTATAAATGTTGGTGGCAGCTGCATTTTTTATTATATGCAGTATCAGCTAATCAATACATTAAATAGATATTCATCTGATTTGTTGTCCAGTACATTTATAAGTCCATAATATGAATATGAAAAATCAAAACATCACTCCAATTTCCAAACAGTCACCATGTATATACACATGCTTCTGAAAGTATTCTGATTTTGCATAGTCATTTCAGTGGCATCCAAGTATACATTTAGAGTCTTTCACAACTCCTCTATCCCCTCTTTATTGCCAGTCTCTCTGCAATCTCACCAGCACGGCAAAGCCTAGCAAGCTCCTCGTGACGTATTCGATATGCCAAACACAGTAACAAGTCTCACGATGGAGACGTTACTGGCCTGCTCGAGCAAATCAATGAAAGACAGGAGGACCGTGACCATGACCTTTAGTCAAAGTTATGTGCTAGCTAATGACTTTGCATTATTACTTAGAGATTTGCATGTTAATCAAAGACCCTTTAAACTAGAATCAATAAATAACTATTTTCTTCTCCACATTGTGAGAATGTTTGGTTTAAAAAGCCATAAATCTCTTCTCTTTTTTTTTTTGTATGTATTCATTGTGGGAGTCACCCCTTGTTGCTCAGGGCTTCCTCCTAGCCCTATGCAATGCTGGGGGTGGGGTGGGGGCAGCCTATACAGTGCTGGTAGTGGAACAGAAATAGCCACATGCAAGGCAAGAACATTCTATCACTCTAGAGCTCTCGACCTGTGAACCAGGAATTTCCAGCTCAAGCCATGAGTGGTAGGCACACCCAAGGAAGCAGAGCAGTGAAGGTCACCTGAAACTGGTTCGAAAAAAATTGGATCTTTAACACAGATGATTTAGAATCCTTAGCACTGCACTGTCCTTCCGTTGTTCATCGATTTGCTCGAGCAGGCCCAGTAACCTCTCCATTGTGAGACTCATTGTTACTGTGTTTGGCATATCCAATACGTCATGGGGAGCTTGCCAGGCTTTGCCATGCAGGTGAGATACTCTCGGTAGCTTGCTGCGTTCTCTGAGAGGGGTGGACGAATCGAACTCGGGTTGTCCAGGTTGACCGCATGCAAGGCAAACGCCCTACCCACTGTGCTATGACTCCAGCCCTTAGAATCCTTAGAACCAAATTTATTTATTTATTTATTTATTTATTTGAATTACAGTGAGATACATAGTTACAAAGTTGTTCATGATTGGGTTTCAGTCAGTCATGAATATGTTACAACACCCATCCCTTGACCAGTCTACATTTCCTACCATCAATGTCCCCGGGTTCCCTCTCCCTCTCACCTGCCTCTATGGCAGGCATTCTTTTTTATTGTTATTATTTTTTTTACAGACTTTCAAACTTTCATGATTACATTTCAATCATACAATGCTTGAGTACCGATCCCTCCACCTGTGCCCATTCTCCATCATCAAAGTTTCCAGTATCTCTTCCACAATTCCCACCTTTTTCCACCCCCTGCCTGTGGCAGGCACATTTCCTCTTACTCTCTCTCTTTCTCTCTCTCTCTCTCCCTCTCTCGTATTATGGTTTGCAATACAGAGACTAAACAGCTATCATGTTTGGTTCATAGCCTACTTTCAGCATGCATCTCCCATCCCGAGCAAGCCCTCCAACCATTATCTACTTACTGGTCCTTTCTCTATCCCAGCTGTATGGCTGGAATTCATTTCTTCTCTTTCCCTCTCTTGCTCTCTCTCTCACACTCTATCTCTCATTCTATCTCTCTTTTCTCTTGGGTATACGGCTTGCAATACAGATACCAAAAGTTATCATAGATATCCCTTTGCCCACTTTTAGAGACATATTTAATGAATCTTCTGAACAATGATTGAGAAACAACATATGGTACGAGGAGTTTGGCTTGAGCAGGAGTCAAAAATCGCTAGGCTCTCATCTTAACTCTCATACCAACTGCTTCTATTAACCTTTGGCAGGTTGCAGCTATCCACCTCAAAGCCATCACTTGTCAAAACTGATTAATATATGAGTATTGTACCAAGGAGTGCAGGTGAAAATTTATTTTGAGATTCAGACTCTTTCCGCCTCTTCAGACCTGGTCTGTCAGATCCCAGCTTTCAGCTCCATAGTCCCTTAATACATGTTCTACTGCATGGGGGGGGGGGGGGGAGGCGGGGAATGAACCAAATATAGCATTGGAAAGGGGGTGGAGGGTTCAGTTCCAGAATGGCCATGTGAAGAGCTCCAATAGACCGTTTCCTCAGGATAGTAAGTGAACCTACTGAGGGCTAAGGAGCAAATGTGTGAAGGTTCTAGAAGTTGTACTGCATGCGTAAGGGAATGAATGCATGCAAGGGTTGACCATTGAGGTTCTGATCCATTCCCTGGCACTGGTTGATAAACCCATAAAGCTCAAGATATTGCTGCCTCTTTTCCCCTTCAGCTCTAAGTCAAGGCTTACCATTGCTCATACTTGCGTAGGGAAATGCAGGCTTCAGAGTGGAAGAGGCAAGTGCATGGGGATGCCAACAGGAGTTCAAGAGTTTCCTTTCCTCCCCTCTCACCACCCACCCCCTTCAGTCCTGCTCTTAGCTCAGGGGCTCACCCCTGAGCATGAAACCTGAAACCACCCCTTCACAGCTCAATCTTAAGATGAAGGCTCCATGCGAGAAGAGACTGGTTCTTCTCTCCCAGAGCCCAGGAGAGTGTCTCCCTAGAAAATGAGAAGGCGAGAAGACAGTCATCAATTAAGACATCCCCCAAGCTCTCACAGTGAGCACTAATTTGAAATAAACTTGGGTAGAAGAAATGATGAGGACGTCCCAAGTCTAGAGCACCTTTTAATTAAGAACAGTGAGGTAAACCAGAGGCTCACTGGCTTACTCGCACACCAGGAGGAACAGTGAAAAGGCACAGCAAAGAGAAAACCTCCTTGGTACAGGACAAAGCAGATAAACTGATGGCAACAAACAAACGAACAACAGCAACTCATGATCCCTCCCAACTTTAATTAGAGCCGACTTCTAAGCAATTTGTGCTGCAGCCATTATCCAAAGCAATCATGCAGCAATCAGCTGGTAATTAGCAGAGCCTACCGGGTGGGTTTCTGAACAAATTAAGCAGTGACCTTCGGAGGAGCCCCTGTGAGCCCACTGTCCATAAGCCGGGGTGACCTGGGAGTCCAAGCTTCGCCGTGGAAGAACGGACTTCATGAAAATAGTCCGCAGGGCCACACACCAAGTTAACCGGGACCAGAAGGAAGCCCCAAGTAGGGGAAGATTAATAAGTGGAGGAATATGGAAAGTTCTCACTTTTATGGGAAGAAAATGATCAAGAGCTGGGAAAATCCAAAAGGGAGTGAAGTCCAGGAGCCTAGAGTTCCATCCCTGACATTGCGCAGCCCTGTCAAGCACAACTGGGGGTCCCCAGTATCACTGGGGAGCCCCATCCAAAATTATGAGATGTGCAAAGCACCGTAGCACTATAGCACTGTCCTCCCATTGTTCATCAATTTGCTCGATCGGGCACTGGTAACGTCTCCATTATGAGACTTGCTACTGTTTTTGGCATATTGAAGATGCCACGGGGAGTTTGCCAGACTCTGCTGTGCGGGCAGGATACTCTTGGTAGCTTGCCAGGCTCTTCGAGAGGGATGGAGGAATCCACCCGGGTCGGCCGCATGCAAGTCAAATGCCCTACCCACTGTGCTATCGCTCCAGCCCTAATGCAAAACACTAGGGATAATAATAGCAGCCATTATACTGTTTACTGCTCTTTCGTCTACTATATTTTTCACTCCATACCACCTTCCCTCCTTATGTATCAGAGGAAGGCTGACTAGCCCGCCTGTGCATTTTGAGATAAATAGGGCCAGACATCCTACCTGAGCTCACGTCTCTCCGATTTCTTAACCACTTCAAAAAGCCGTGTTTATGCAGGAATATTTACCAATGCAGGGGGAAAAAAATTCCCTGGGTTATGCTATGATGAAATGCAAATGTTTGCTTGAGTTTTTGATTCCTTGTCAGGGTTAATTTGGCTCTGTAAATCAAAACAGTGATGGCTCCCAGATGAGCTCAATAGTCAGGAATATATTGTGACATTGTGTTTCTGGATATTTTTTTCCCCCTTCATCTCCCCAGAACCACATCAATTTACTTTGATGTTATGTTAGCAATCTGAGATTGGGGCAACTTTGTGTTACACAAATGTCTTTTTGTGAAATAATGAAGTGAGAAAATTGTGATTGCAGGATGTTTTTAGTAAACAACACTTGAAAACTTAAATGTCTGTCAAATGTTCCTATATTCCTCATTAAACATATCCATGGATTCATGGAAAAAATAGTTGTTGATAACTAAGATAATTATCTACTGCCCTTGGCATTTATGTTCATCATAATCCTGTTTATGCTCAAAGAATAATAGAAAATTAGGGTCAGGGAGACAGTACTAGGGCTGGAATTCTACGTATAAATTCCAGTTTTCCTTAGTAGCTATGTAATCCAGAGCAAGTTATTCAGTTACCTGATTTATTTTTATTTTTTCACTATCCTGTTTAATTTGAAATGCTTTTCATGAACATTAAATGAGTTTTAGTAAGGGAAAAGCCACAGTTCAAGAGCTGAAGTTATGGCTCTTAGATAAATTTGTTAAAGTATTTTATCAGTTTTTAAAGTGATAAAAATAACTATGGTTTACCTAAGAAAGAAATGCATAATTTATACCATTAAATATAGCCATAAACATAACATATTGATAGAATAAATGTACCATCACAAATATCTAGCATTTATAATATAATAATGTGCATCCAGGTCAGTCAGTGGCCGATTTGAAAAGGTATGGAAACATCCTAATCTGATGACAGAATAAGCTATCTTTCGAAGCAGATGGGTAGGCACAGTACTGGGCTCTCTCACCTCTCCACTTTATGCCTTCAAATATGTTACCCTGACTTACAAATCTTAGCTTTCTTATCTCAAAAATGGGCATATTAATAGAACTTGTTTGTGTTTTTTTCTGAAAACAGTTCATTTTAATGTAGTGCTCTAAGCGTAATGAACATTCTGTTCATGTAAGTCCTTTTCACTCTCTCCTCCGAACCAATGAAGAAGAATCACTTAAGATATATCTTATCAAAGTAAAATCATCCAGCTTCCATCCAACTCTGAAACCCCAACTTTTTCTCTTCTGCAGCATTTCAGGCTTGAGCAGCTTATGTTAACCCACTCACAGCATTTTCTTTTGTGACTTCCAATTCGTGTGCCTTGAGTGACAGTCTTGCAGGACATGATGTTTTCACTGTGCATCTTAAGAAAATGCAAATCTCCATAGGACTGGATTAACATTCACTTGTCGTTGCTTCTTTACTTAAAAGTCCCTGGGAGTCTCTGTGAGAGTAAAATCAGAACGGGGTTAATGTAGTCTACATTGGCAGCAAGCACGATTATTAGAATCCTTTGTAACATGCATAAAATTTGCATATGAATCCTTTTAATGAACAAAACACCAAATATTGGCAATTATTTCATTATTTTGCATTTGTTATTATTAGAATTTATAAACATTGCGCCATTTCACTTTTATGAAACCTTGATGAGGTAGACTAAATGAATGCTGTGGGAGACCAAATTGGAGATTAGGTCTTGAAGAAAATCACAAGATGAAGCCAATACCTGGAAGATAGTACGAATTATAGTGGAATTGGAACTCATGACATCTCTGTCATGGAAAGTCCGCTGAGACAGCACTATGATCAAGCCTGATTACTGTAGACAAGGAGTGCTTTGCATCTGAGTCTCATCCAATTTTAATGCTGGTCCATGTTTCACCTCAACTGACATTTACTTTCAAAACAGAATCAGTGGCATTTGAAGTAAAGAGAAGTCATTGTTCCTTAGGCTGGACATAATGCCTATTGAATGGTGACATAATGGACACTGACTAGTGTAGGGTGAACAATTGTTATTGCAAGGGACCCAGAGAATATTTGTGTATGTCAAATGAGGCTCAACTGTATGAGCTCCATGCAGTCACTAATGGCAGGAAACCATGACACAGACTGATGAAGCGGGAAGATTATTTCCTTGTGCTTTACCTGCCTTTCATGAAAAAATGCTTTCATGCCATCAGCTGGACTTTACCTGGGGACTGCCTTTTGCATCCTTCCCACTGATGGCCTTCCTGCATGTCTACTATAACCTTGGTTTTAAAAAAAACATAACAGTATGAAAATTAAAAGCTGTGATGACCCACTGGCATGGACAGAGAAATGGTTTCCTTCTCACCAAGCCAAAGTCTCTCTAACAGAAGGAAGTTGTTAATGCTGATAGGACATAACCCCTAAAGGGGGCAAAGGGAGGAATTACTTGGTCTAAAAGGCAGATCGATACACCAGGTACTCTTGTGCACTCGGATTTCTCTGTCGTGTGCACTTCTGTTTCCTCATCAGAACCTCCTAGGTTTATTGCCATCTATTCTGCAAACTCTGGTGCTAATTCTACATACAGATTAGCAACTCTGAGACAGAGATGGTAAGTTCTGCGGGAAGGGCTGAGGTTTGGAAGGATGATGATACACACGATGTCTGACTTTCCTACTTTTATACTATTGGGTAACAGAATAGTGAATGGTTAAGCTTTGAGGCTCTGCATTTGAATCTCTTAGTTTCTGCTCACAGCTTTGTGAACCTTGGATAGGTCAACACCTCACTCCCCTCTGTCCATTCACTGCAGATAATATATGGAATATATAATCAACCAGATTATTTTTCAGAATTAAATTAGCACATTTAAATATGCTTAGAATTTTTTTTTGTTATTTAAAAATGGCAGGGTAAGAAAGCAAGCTCAAAAGACTGAATGCTTGCTTTGGTACCACTGAATGATTTTTGTATAAGGAAGTATTCCAAACAGAGGTTTTGTGAAAAGACTACGCCTTATGATTTACTATTCAATTCCCTTCCGTAATGAGGTTGCCTCAACAAGCATGACATTTACACATTAATTTCCTTGCATAGTCTAGAAATTACCACGGTGCAGCTAGAGATTACTTCCTTGTTCCAAGTATTATTAAAATATACTATCATTAAACACCTAAAGGTGGCAGGGCTTAGAATCGCTGTGAAGGGTGTATTGCTCTACAACTATAAGATAAGGCCCCTGATATGTAAACTATAACTAAATGAAAATTATTTTAGTAAACACATTGATTAGTAACCTAAAATTTCAGACTCAAGGAAACTTTTAGCACTCTGGCTTTTTGGAATTGTTTGCTTTATCCTTGAGGTATGTCTCTCATGCCTAGTTTGAGGATCTCTCAGATGTAGCTATCTCTGTGTTAAGCAGGTGCAAATTATCATTTAAGTTTTACCTGAGGAAAAAGAATTTCCATTTGAGTAGAAACTAGACCTTATTCCAAAGAAACCATAAAGACCCCAGTGGCTGCACATAACTGATTTGGCCAAAGGTATAAATATCCTGAAGTTTCAAAATTCTAAGTTCTGCCAAAAAAATTTATCTGGATAAACTACTTTTGGGGTGAGGGTCTCACCTCTGGCAGTGCTTAAGGCTTGTGTCCTTTGAGAATAATGAGCTGTGACAAAGGTCGAGAAACTATCCATGTTAATACAGAAATAATGTGGGGCTTTGACAGTCTTTGTAATATTTATAGTTTTGCTACTCAGATGTGGCGGCTGGGATCTGAGGCCACTTCAGCAACTCTTCACTACTGTCACTGTCATTCCATTGTTCATCAATTTGCTTGAGCGGGCACCAATAACATCTCCATTGGTCCCAGCATTGCAATTTTAACAGTCTCTTCTCTCATCCTTCCCAACTCTGCCATATTGAAGCCTCTTTCAGGGTCAGGGGAATGAGACCATTACTGTTACTGGTTTTGGCATATTGAAAAAACTCTTCACTAAGAACTTGTAATTACAGTAAATGAAGAAATAGAAACATGATTTTTGACATTGCTATTGTATCGGAAATACGTTCATGATCAACCAGCATTTTGTTTACTTTTGTGTTTAGGGGCTGGAGCGATAGCACAGCGGTAGGGCGTTTGCCTTGCACGCAGTCAACATGGCCAACCCGAATTTGAAACTAATAATTCTTTAAATAATTTCCTTGTCCAATTCATATACCATAGTTGGATGTTAATAATAGACAAACACAAATGCACTGACGGAGAGCAAAAAGGCATTTTCTTTGTATTGCAAGTCCCTTGCTGTGACCATTCTGGCTGTTGAAAGGCTGGAAGATGTCCTGTTTGTTCTTTAATGACTTCTCAGGAGCATGAAGATGCTTTCTGGTCGATTGGGCTATTAAGAGGTGCTTAGTGTTGGTCAGTTTAATTCAGTTCCTGTAATATCTAGACAGGAAAAGTGAGATGACTCTGCTGACATTGCCCAGAAACTGACTGGCCAGGAACCTACTCTCACTCCACTCCTCATTCTCAGTTGGCAGTGCTGCTTCGAAGGGAAGAGCAAGTCTGGATGATACTCGAATACGTGAAAGTTTTGACATCTACCTGCAATCTTCATTGCTAGCTAGATGTCAAAATACTGTGTGGTTGCAATAAAGATCACTCTGTTTCCTAATAGAGTTCATAAGTCAGGAGAAGAAAGGATAATGTAGAGATCCTAGTGGTGTAAAGTGTATTTATAAAACAATAAAAAGTAATAGCATAATGTAGCAGTATAATTACATGCATATATTCAAGCACCTATTCCTGTTATTAATAAACAGCTTCATCCTCTGGGTTTAGAGTGCCAAATGAAGCTGTTCCTCTCTATATTCATAAAGGTTCTTGACTGGAACAGGAATTGATACCCAACAAGTATATAACACAGTAGGTAAAAAAGAATGTTAAGTATCAGTACCAGAGAGTTAGTACAGCATGTAGTGCGTTTGCCTTGCATTGGGAATGACCTGGGTTCAATACCCAGTATCCTATATGGTCCCCTGAGCCTGCCAGAAGTGATCTCTGTCTGCAGAACCAGAGGTAAGCCCTGAGCACTGCTGGGTGTAACTCCAAGAAAGCCCCCCCCCCAAAAAGAAAAAAAGTTAAATGATTTTTAAGTCCATCTTGGTCTCTTCAGAAGCAAAGTAGCACTCATAACAGGCCCAGAGAAAGATACCGAGAGAAAACACTGCCACTAAAATTGGCAGAGATCTGGAGGCAGGTTGGGTGGTGAGGACTAGAGACAAGGGTAGCAGGAACTGTGTCCTGGTGAAAGGACGCATGCTAGAACATAGTAGGACTGGAACAACTTTGCAACTGTGCATTTCACAGTGCTTTGATTTTCTTTAAAAATTTAATAAATTGGTAGAGCAAAATGATAAGACATAGAAAACCACTCACTGCCTCACAATCTTCTTTCCTGCTTAAGTAGGTGTAGAATAGCTACTTACGGAAATAGTTTGAAGGTGTATGTACGCCTTATGAGGCTGCTTCCTTCTTTCCTTCACTCTCCATCCCATAAGCATCACATCTGTACTCAGGGCACTGTGTGTCCATGAAGCAGATGCTGCCAAGCAGAACATTAAGTCTGTCTAAATATTTGTCAGAAAGATAGTTTGTGCCAGGAGCAATTCCTAAATGCAGAGAAAGGAGTAACCCCTGTGTGTCGCTGGGTGTGATCCCATAGTTTGGGCTCTTTTAATAAAAGTGCATGAGGCATTAGCAGTAAACCATCTCTGCTCCCTTTTACAACAAAAGGAAGCAAGGAATGGAATCCATCATATTCTAGAGCCTTCTAAAGATAACAGAGTCATTTATACAGTTGTGCAATATACCTTATTTGTTCTTAGAGTAGCACTGTAGCACTGTCCTCACATTGTTCATCATTTGCTCGAGCGGGCCCAGTAACGTCTCCATCGTGAGACTTGTTACTGTGTTTGGCATATTGAATACACCACGGGTTGCTTGCCAGGCTTTGCTATGCAGACGAGATGCTCTCAGTAGCTTGCAGGGCTCTCTGAGAGGGGTGGAGGAATCGAACTCAGGTAAGAAAGGAAAAATCACATGTTTTCTGCATGCTGGTTCGGTACGAAAGGCAGGTTCCCTGCAGACTTCATTTAAAGTATTTCTCTAGACAACACGGGCTGCTTTTATTTATTATGCATGGTGCAGGGGATCACACCCTAAGGCCTCACACATGTAAGGGGAATTCTCTAATGTGAAGTCCCTTCCTGGCCTGAGTGCGGTTTTTGAAATGGGTTCACCTGAGTTGAACCCAAACTCTGATGTGTCAAGGGTACTGGTGAAGAGACACCTGTTTGGAAAGATTTCTGGTTTCTATTGGGCTTAGCATGGCCCTTGAGAATTAAAGGGCATAAATAGAGGAAAGTCTGAGGCAGAACCTCTGCTCCATGTGTCCTGGCATCATTGAAGTGAGCTCACATGCTCATTCTGCCATTGGCAGGACCCCAGAGGGCAAACAAAAACACTCAGATTGCGGTTGTCCAGAGGTTTTTGCTAGATCCACATGTTTCCCCCAAAGAACCAACATGCCTCCAGATTAGGAAGCACAGGATTTATGCTCAGGCAGCTATTTCCACACTTGGAGTTAGACAGGGAGACTTGATCGAGCCGACTGTGCTGAGGCATTTCCTCAACACTTTTGTAAACAAGAGTATGCAGTTAAAAGTTGTGTGCACCTCAATGTTTATTTTGCAAACCACAACACCCAAAAGGAGAGAGAGAACAGAGGGGAATGCCCTGCCACAGAGACAGGGTGGGATGGGAGGGATGGGGGGTGGGAGGGATACTGGGATCCGTGGTGGTGGGAAATGGGCACTGGTGGAGGGATGGGTATTTGATCATTGTATAGTTGAAACCCAAGCACAAAAATGTGTAAGTCTGCAACTGTACCTCATAATGTCTCACTATTAAAAATTTTTTTAATAAAAAAAAGTTATGTGCACTTCAGTGTATACATTCTGGTTCTTCAAAGTAACTTTGGTGAGCCCCTTATTTATTGCTGGGTAGCAGTTTGGCAGTGGAGTACAGCATCAATGGAGCTGTGTTCCCCCAAAGATCCTGATATATAAAAGATCCTGATTTGGGGCCATTTATCTGAGATGGGTCCCATGCCCATTTCATAAAATAGTATGAATGAAGCCTGGGAGTCAAGGAGTTAAGCCAGTAGCTCCCTCCCTTGCGTGAAACTGGGTATCATTGCAGACAAGATGGTTGGTATCGGAAAGGTGTCTAAAAGAGAAACTCCAGAAGACTGATTCAGTTGGAGGGCATCAATTACCATGCCATGCCTAGGATGCAACTTCCTTTTTTTTCAAATTTTCAGTGTGTTGACTCAAAATGTAAATGTGAGGACATATTTTATTTGTAAAGGCATGTTAGTTCATCATACACATACTCATCTCCTGTATTTCTCTCATCTCATTTGCTCTTATGAACAGAAGTGTAGTAAGAGATCTCCACGTATTGTACTGTTCAAAGAAACATAGTCCAGTCTGAGTAAAATGTCACTAAGATTAATTTTTTTTTAAAAAAAGAACACTTTCTTCTTCCTTTCAAGTAGTCAATGGGGGCGGGGGGTGAGTGATTTCAACTATGAAAATAAAATTGATACGTCACTCAGCATTATGTAAACAGAGCAGATGGTAAGAGTAATGTGTAATTTTAACACATTCCAGATTTTTGCTGCATGGTAGGTATGAAAATATTGCATCCCTCCATCTTTCTCAAACACATTAATTTTAATCTTCTTAAATTCTGTACCACACTGTGTGTAGTTTATAATATAAAACAGAAAAGCTGAGCACTCCGTTTCCTCTCACTTTAGGAGGATAAAAACACATCTACCTCCTTACTGTGACTACTTTGAGCAGTGGGTCTGATATTGCTTGCTGTTTTCAGATGCTTTGCTTCAATGCTCTAGTTTCTATTTCGAAATATCCCTGCTAAGTTATGAGCTTACCAAGGAATGCTCAGTGAGTAACAACAGCTGACGCCAAAATACGCCTCTGTTGTCGAGAATATCAGGAGAGTGATTCCATCTTAAATACAAAATTTTGTTTTAGACTAGGAAGGGAAGAAATGGCAGATTCAAAAATTCAGTTTTGTGGCTGTTATGTGGGAGCAACACCTGGCAGTGCTCAGGGCTTACTAGGTCTGTATTCAGGAATCACTCCTAGTGGGCTTGGGGGACCAAATGGGCACATGGGGTGCCAGTGATTGAACCTGGGTTGGTCACATGCCACTGAGCACCCTACCTGCTTTACTATCAGTCTGGCCACAGCATTTTACTTTTTTTTTATCATTTTTTTTCCTCTGAAACAGAAAATTTTCAGGTGATTGATTCATTTTTACTAATGCTTTTGAAGTTCCCTTCTTTTCTTCTGCCTTAGCCTATTAAATTTACCATTAGACACAACTAGAGATTAAAAGACTAAGACTTTTCATTTTACTGGCTCATTTTTGAGCATAAGGACTATACTGACTTCCCCTCCTACAGAATTTGTCTCAAAATTATCCATAAGAATTGTGTGAAAACGGTTTAAACTGTCCAAAATTTAGCCGTAGGGATTGCAGATGTTGAATTTTCATTTCCACTTAGAACTTCACTAAAGTGGCAAAACTAATCTGGGTAATTCCATTGCCCTTTTCAGAACAACCCTGGAGTAGAAAGTTACGCAGGAGAACCCCACATCCCATGTTCCCATCCACTCACATCCCAGGGCTGCAAGAGTCAGATTTGAAATGTTTTAACTTACCCTGCTTGCTACCAAAATGATTGGCATACCATAGCGACGAGTTTGCTCCCATATTTGGTGTTTGCTTTTTTTAAAAAAAAAACATACCTATCCAAGCCCCTTATCATATGTACTTATAAAGTAAATTTAGTAAACTTCATTTAAATAGGAGATTTTTTTAAAAATTTTTATTAGTGAGACACCATGAGGTACAGTTGTAGACTTACAATTTTTTGTGCTTGGGTTTGAATTATACAGTGATCAAATACCCATCCCTCCACCAGTGCCCATTTCCCACCACCACAGATCCCAGTATCCCTCCCACCCCCATCCTCCCCATTCCCCCCCTGCCTCTGTGGCAGGGCATTCCCTTTTGTTCTCTCTCTCATTAAATAGGAGATTTTATTTGCAAGAATTTTTTGGTACTTGGCCAGTTTCTGACTTTGTGCATATTCTTTAACAAACTTGCCTAAATTATTGGATACGTTCTCAATAATTTTATAATCTTACTCATTTGCTGTAGGGGAGTCAACCAAATATATTTCCTATCTTTTGGTTTTTGAGAAAAACTTTTCCTTATCGAGAACTTGCATCTGCAAAAATTATTCTTTGCACTATTTCAAGATATTTTGGGGGCTGGAGTGATAGTCCAGTGGGTAGGACTGGGGTTTGTCTTGCACACGACCGACCCGGGTTCAATTCCCAGTAACCCATATGGTACCCCAAGCACTGCCAGGAGTAATTCCTGAGTGCAAAGCCAGGAGTAACCCCTGTGCGTCGCTGGATGTGACCCCCCCCCCAAAAAAAGACATTTTTAATGTGGCTTGGTGTGCATTGATAACACAGAATTTATAGTTTGTGATCCATTTCATCAATTCCAGAACATCAACTTTTTTAGTTATTTATTTTTTGCCTCACATTATTAGTGATTGTATTCCAACATTGTAGAGTGTAGAGAACATCTAGATATTCTCCTGTTATCTTCCATTGAACTGTGGAGCTTCCCTTCAGAACTGCCTTCCCATTTCCCACTGTGTCTTCTGATAGTGTGAATGTACTGTTTAATCTGTCTTTTCATTTTTTTAAAAATGTTTTTGGTTTTGATTGTGTGTGTGTGTGTGTGTGTGTGTGTGTGTGTGTGTGTGTGTGTGGAGACCACAGCCAGCCATGCTCAGGGCTTACTCATGGCTCTGCATTTACGGATTACTCCTGATGGGGCTTGAAAAACCCTGCGGAGACAGGGATAGAACCCAGGTTGGCTACGTGTAGGTCAAACGCCTTACCCGCTGAACTATCTCTTCAGCCCCATCTTTTTATTTTTAATATTAAAACTCACAAATTTTAACACATTTGTCTTATAGAGAATCTCCCTCTTTATTTTTAACAACCCCTCATAATGTACAGATCTCTCTCCTTTGAACAATTTCAAACAGCAGTATATTTAAGTTTCAGATAAATGCTATACATAACTTGGTGGTAGATCAAATTTGTGGATTTCTCTTCTGATCTTCTCTTGCAAAGACTTCTTCATGGCTTATAAATGCAACTTCGATTTATACCACTATGTCTATAAAGAACACTGACTAGCTTTGTGATCTAAAAGAAGAAAACATAATTCCGTTACACTTCAATGTCTGTCTAACATAATTCCATTATACTTCAATGTCTGTCTTCATTTAGATGACTTAAAAATAATGGTATTTAGCTAATGAGTTATAATGATGAACTGTACTGTGTGATGTTATCTCTTTATTATCCAACTCCTTCTGAGAATAGTCTTTTAGAAAATTTTTGTTTCTTCTTTGGTGATCTCAAGTTATTTTCCTTTCTTATTCTCTCCATCCACAAAACAAAGAAATCCTTCAGGTAGTCTTTTGATCAGTAGAATCAAAGCCCTTTATCTTTATCCACCGGCTAGAGAGTTGCTGACTCCCATAATAGAGAACAGAGAGATTTATTTTTTGACACACAAGATCTTGAAGTTTTGAAGATCAATTTTTGCTAAGAAAAAAATCAAATTATTGTGACAGTTGTTTGTACAGTTATACAAATATCAAAACAGGGTCATATATCTGAAACTAATAAAATGTCTCAAGTAGATCTCTGAAGACATGGAAACAGAGGAGGAGAATTAAGTGAACAAAACAAAGAAAAAATAATATGATTTCCTTCAAAATGATTTTTCTATAAAGAGCATAGTGAATGAAAATTTTTCGTTCAGGTACCGGATATTCAACTCCTTCAACCCATTATGATACCTATATTGATCTCCCAATAAATGGTCCACACAGGGTTACTCTGAGTGGTCATAGCACCGAAGTCTGACCACTGCTCCTAACCCCTTCTTATTCCACGCGGTCTTATGTAAATGCTCAAAATGACTTGAATTGCCTAACTTTATATTAATGTAGTCATCCAAATGCAATATTGTATTTAGCCATAATTGGTAGGTTCTGTGTTTGTTTAATGAAAAGTACTCTAATAAAAGTTCCACACTTTAGCTCTGCTATTGATGCTAATGCACTGACATTTTCAAACCTTAGGGCATTTTTTTACACACCTCCACATAATTACTTTGCCTTAGGAATGGGAGATGCTGGGTGTCCATCACTGTAAACATGGGTCTGGTCGATGAGGGATCATAAAATCCAGTGATGCTTATAAATAAAAAAAAATACAAATCACCAGCAAGTAAATGCAACTTGATTATATTATTTTCCCATAATTTGGAGAAATATGTTTGGCAACCACCAAAATAGTAGCAGTAGTAATATCACTTCTTGATTTATTCAGTCGTGGTTAATTTGTGCCCAGGTTAGGAATTAGAGCTATTACAACATTTTGGTGAAAATAAGAAGAGGGCTAGATAGTTTAACCCCAGGGACAAAGATGGACTCTGGAGGGAAGAAAGAAAATAGTTTCAGCCTCAATTTCAGAAGTATCAGTCATCAATGACCTGATAGAATTAGTATATTTTTGTTAACAAAAACCTTTGGGAGGTCTTAAAAAGTGAAGGTGCAGGATTTCTTTCATACCATACTATAGTTGTGAATCTAAAATACTTGGTTTGAGAGTAGCAGTTTTTTTTTTCCTCAAGTCCATACATTTGTTTGGGTCTTATCATTTTGCTATAGAGACTTAAACCAATTAGAATAATTGCTAGAAATAGCAGCAGAAGCAATTTTAAGCACAGCTTTAAAAATAGCCAAAAAGTTCCATTATCCCAATACCTTACTATTCTTTATTATTCAGAAAGTAACTTCTGTGTTTTGCATTTATAATTTTAAAACCAAACTTGTGTGCCTTAATGAATGGGGCTGGGGGTTCACTGGGAGAACACATAGAATAAGAGGAGGGGGCTCTAGTTACAGTCATTATTCATTACGGAGATAGGGTATACATAAGGACCACCAAAAGAAAACGGTACTGGGGTGAAACTCAGCAGAGACCAGATGCTAAATTCCCACCACTGGGGGTCAAATTGGTATGTGTTGAGTCTCCAGCAAGCGTTTGTGGCACCCAGGGAACCTCATTCCAGCCTTGGGTTCCCAGGTTCTAGCTGAGGATCAAGCATATGAGTATGCAACACCTTCATGATTGACCTAAGTCACGTAGACTCTGATCCCACTGGAGCTAAATCGTGCATTCACTTAGAAATCACATTATGGAGATGAACTTAGCTGGCTATGGTCACATTGGAATGTTGAGGTACAGTGTCTTAAGCACAGAGAAATACTCAATGGTAGCAGATTCCACGGATTCAGAGATGATCTTGCAGAAGGCATGACTGGATCAGGGGAGGTTGGAGGTTGCAGAAACACAATAAGATAGGAAACAATCCAGAAGAAATAAAAATATGCCCTAGAAAATCCTCATTCATTAGATGGTCACCATTGCTTTCACCATACAGCCGTGATGACTTGTCTTGTTAACTGATCTGGCATTCACAAACCCTAAGGAACACATTACTGTGTTTGGCATATCAAATACTCTCGGTAGCTTGCCGGGCTCTCCGAGAGGGGCGGAGGAATCGAACTCAGGTCGGCCATGTTGACCGCTTGTAAGGCGAACGCCCTACCGCTGTGCTATCGCTCCATCAAAAGTATAATCAGCCCAGCATCAAGTGAGAGACTAGATGGACTTTGGCACATAAATACTAAATACTGAATCAATAGGAGGCCAAATTTTCTCTTGAGGAAAGGAAGGTGAAATAATAAGAAATACAAATTAAAGCAAAATTCAATAGGAAACACTCAAAATCTATTCATGATCACACTCTGTCAGATTAGCAAATCCCACCACAACTCACACTTAGTCACTCCTCCTTACTATTGAATACCTCTCATACCTTCATATGCTTATCCATTTAGCATTTAACTCTGGTATCTCAATATGTGATGGGCTCTATTGGATGCTACAGATCCAATGATAGAAAAGATTAAAAGCCCATCCTCATCTAGCTGTCACTGTGAAATAGCAGTAAGCAAATACTATCATTGCAGGGGTTGATCAATGCAATCAGAAAAATACAGTCGCAAAAGCAATAAAGCACTAGGTCACAAATAAGCCATCAAACTTTCCCATTTCAACCAAGTATCTGGAACGGTTCAAGAAAGGCAGACAGTGTATCATAGAACAAATGATATCTCAGTGCATACATCCCTTTCCTCTGTAGTCTGTATCTACCAACAGCCTGGAGAATGGAAACCACCTGCATTTATGATCTCCCGGTTTTGGAAATCAGAAATATTAAAAACTAGGTCTCACTATGGTAAGGGAAAGACTTGGCAAGCCGTGTTCCTTCCGGAGGTGCCTAAGAACAATCTGTTTCCTTGCCCTTTCCAGTTTATAGGCTGCCAGCAGCCCTTCGCTCAGAGCTATTTGACATCTGCAGAGCCAGGCATGACCTGTTGGGTCTTGCTCACATTGTGCCATTTTAACAACAACTCTTTCTCTTGATCCTTGGATTACATAAGGCTCAACTACTTACGGACTATCTAAGGCCATTTCATTGGCAACCAAGTCCCACCACAATTTTAAATCCCCCTTATCATGTAACAGAATCTTACAGCCTTGGCTTCTCCTTTCCTCCCCTATTTTCTCCCCCTTCCCCCTTCTCCCTTCTCTTTTCTCTTCTCTCTCTCTTCCATCCTCCCCCTTTGGGCATTATGTTTTGCAATACAGGTTCTGAGAGGTTATCATATTTGTTTCTTTACCTGCTTTCAGCATATTGTTCTTATCCAGAGTGATCATATCCAACTATCTTTGTCATAGTGGTCCCTTCTCTAGCACAACTGTCTTCTCCCCAAGCACTTGTGGGAGGCTTCTAACCGTGGACCAAACCTCCTGGCCCTTGTTCCAACTGTCCTTGGGTATTAGTCTCATAGTATGTGTATTTTTTCAAATATCCCACAAATGAGTGCAGTCATTCTATGTCTCTCCCTCTTCTTGCTCATGTCACTCAGCATGATACTCTCCATGTCAGTCTATTTATAAGTGAATTTCATTTCATGAATTCTTTTTTATTGTGGCTGTATAGTATTCCATTGTATTCATTCATTCATTCATTCATCATCCTGTTATTCGTCGATTGCCTCGAGCAGGCCCCAGTAACGTCTCTTTCATCCTAGCCCTGAGATTATATTCAAGGCTCTTTAGGAGAATGAGACCCATCATTGTTACTGGTATTTGGCATATGTGGTGTGCCACGGGGAGTTTGCCAGACTCTGCCATGTGGGCAGGCTATATTCGATAGCCTGCAGGTTTGTCCAGAGTAGGAATGAGATAATAAGATATCATAAAAAGATATCCTGATAAGACATTCGCGGCCGCGCGGTTCCGGAAGCTGGATTTTATAGTCTCTGAGTCTTGGCCATTGATGGGATTACACGGCGCCAGCAGGCCAGGTGGTGGGTGTGACCCCCACCTACTGGAATTTGGAGGATCTGGGTGGAGGATGCTCGACTCCAATTCGAGTAGGCTTGGAGATCTCGGCCCCGGAACCTGCGTGGCTTTGTCCCTCTGCCAGTACCTTCATGTGTGCGGAGAGTGATCTCAGCATGGTGGTGGCTGGTCCTGGAGGTCTTCGGCTGCCAGAGCCCTGGTCGGGGCGGGGAGGAAAGCTCAACCCGCTCCCCTCCAAGGGACCCCAGCGAGGAACAGCCAGGCGCAGGGGCAGGAGACTGACTGCACTGGTCTCATCCGGGAGCTGGATTTTATAGTCTCGGAGTCTTGGCCGTTGATGGGATTACACGGCGCCAGGGGGCCAGGCGGTGGGCGTGACCCCCGCCTACTGGAATTTGGAGGATCTGGGTTCCATTGTATAGATGTACCATAATTTCTTTAACCAGTTATCTGTTCTCAGGCATGTAGGTTGTTTCTAAATTCTGGTGATTGTGAATTGTGCTTCAATGAACATAAAGGTGCAGATGGTATTTCTGCTGTGTGTTTTTGCACCCTGGGGTATATTCCCAGAAGTGGTATTGCTGAATCATATGGGTCCTTAATTTCTAGGTGTTTTAGGAGTACCCATATTGTTTTCCAAAAAGACTGGACCAATTGGCATTCCCACCAACAATGAATGAGAGTCCCTTTCTTCTTGCATCTGCACCAGCACTGGTTCTTCTTGTTCTTTTTTGATGTGTGCCAGTGCATTTGAGTATTCAGATGTTGACAAATTTCTTTTGAGGGCGAGGTATCATTGTTTTGCCTATTATGTAATAAAGCTATACTTACTTGAATATAGAAGAAACTTATCCCCCAAATCATTATAACATTCTCCCCTCTATTTCATCATGTTAAAAACAATATTATTAAATTTAAATGAGCGTATGAAGGTTAAGTAATTGTCAATACAGAATTGCATTTTCCAGCCATCAACATGAGCTTAGGAGTAATGTCACATACTCAGACCAGTTTGCAAAATATGACCAAATTTGAGTAAGCAAAGTTTAGAAGAGTATTTGAAAAGCCATTATTTACTGTCTGCAAAAAATTCATTATGCAAAGTATTATTAATAAGACTTGGATCATAGGTAAAGACAGTAATGAAACAGGAATAGCCTCTAGAGCTCTATGGTGAAATTTCTAAGGGAAAAAAACAAAGTTATTTCAGTTGGAAGTAGGTTTTTTAGACAGTACCCTTCAAGGGGCAGGATAGTGAGGAAAAATCAAATTTGGTTAGAAAGTCTTCCCTTTTTCTATCAAGGATCAGTCAAAGTGAAAAGATAGACATTTTACCATCCTCCATTTATTCAACTACTTATCTGACTAGTAATTTGCATTCACTTTTTAATTTATTTTTAGGCACACTTGGTGGTCTCAAGGCTTACATCTGCCTCTGCACTCAGATCATTCATGGCAGGCTTAGGGGACCATATTGCATGCCAGGGATTAAACTCATGTTGGCCTCGTGCAAGGCAAACACCCTACCTGTTATCTTACCGCTCCAGTTCCTCACTTTTATTTTTCAAGGAGGGCTTGAAGGGAGAATTTGCTCCTGACTTTGGGCTCAGTGCTCAGTTCCACTCAGGGGACCATATGCAATGCTGGGAATTGAACTGGGTTGTCATCATATAAGGCAAGTGCTTATCCCTGTCCCATCTCTTCATTCCAGTTTTCTTAAAATCCTGTGTTTTAAATTACCTTTCAGCCAAAATAAGGTATCTACATAAGATAATGTTTACCTGATTATTTTATGGGGAAGAGAATCCAGATACCACTTTTCATGCAAAGACATTGAGTAAAAAAAAAAAATCCATCCTGCAAATTTTCAGATTTCCTGGGCAGGTGCAGACATTGCCTGGAGGAGCACACACAAGAATATCATTTCAGTGTAACATCGGCAATGTATTTTTAATTTGGAGACCAAGTCCTCACTGATTGCTCTTCCCAATCATTCCCTGAAATGTTTGTGCTGCTTATTCGGGGATGTGGCTTCTTTATGGAGATGGAATGGAGAGGATTGTCACATCCACTCAGGAGGGTAGAGCGCCTCATTGTTTAGTATCTATTCCCAAGTATTGAGATGAATTGTTGCTGGAGTTTGGCACCTTCAGATCCCTTTTCCTGGAGAGCGAATGTCCAGAAAATCTGCCGCTCTTGATTTGTGTCATGTTTCTTCTAATGCAAGAAGTTGGAAGTTGAAGTTAAAGAGGAATTTAAGTTGAAAGCCTGTGAGGAACGAAAGATAGGGTTATTTGAGGTCTGGCTCAGTAAGTGGCTAAGAATCACAGCATCGGTTCAGTAACTAGAGAAAATGAATCTGGTGCTATCCCATGTCGCCAGAGGAGTCTGGTGTTCTGCATAGTCCATGACTGGTTACGCCAAAAGTTATTGCCATGGACATTGTCACAGCTCCTGAGGACCCATTTCCTCCTGACTGGGAGCCTCAAAGTCTAAGGGAACATAGTTTAAAACAAATACTCCATGCCTGACAGAATCTTAGAAGGATGTTAGTGTTTATACAATGTGCCCAGTCATTAAAACTAAGCAAACTTCTGGTCTTCCTTGAATTTAAAGGAAATGCGTTTGTGTTCTTTCATGATCTCGAAAATTGTAGTTTTATTCCAAGTTCATTCAAATTGATTGCCTTTCTCTAAACACAAATCCCTAAGAACCCATCTCCTTGGGAGGAGGGAAGGCAAAGAAAATGAAGTATGGATACTTTTCAATGCAATCTATTGAGGTCTTTTCTGAATTTGCCTTTTTCTAATTTAATATTCTGAATAGGTCAAGGCTGGCCTGTTGAATGTGCAAATCCAAACAGCAAATACCTCTAATTCTAGCTCTTTTATTTCTAACAAAGAAAAAGGAAGAAAATGTTATTTTTCATACCCTTGTTTACAAAAGGCTGTAACTGGGTCTTACGTCTGGAGATTTTTTTTAAGGTATTATTCTGGCTCAGCTAGCAAAGAATGAAAAAGAACAAAGAAGTTATTATCCTGGGGAGGCTTTAGAGTTTGCTGAAATCAGTTGCAATGCTTTTTAATAGTATCCTCGAGGAACCATTCAGCTAAAATGCCCTGAAGGGTTTTACCAGTAACATCCTGGTGGGATCAGGGTACTAGAGGCAGGGCTGACAGCCAAGTGTCCGCTGCACTTGCTTGGCCATAGGCAGTATCTTCTCTCCTTAGCTGACTGCTTCTATTCAAAGATAGAGGATTTAAAGTTCAGGGCTGCCCTAGAAGAGATACTGGAGCGTTGTATTGATCTGTCTTAGAGATCTAGCACCCTCTCTTTGTCCTTCTTCTTCTGACTTACTTTACTTAAAATAATATCTACTGTGTCCTTCCAAGTTGCAAAAAATTGCATGATTCTATAGTTTTTGCAGCTGCGTAGTATTCCATTGTGTGTATATATACCACATACCCATTAGTCATTCATCTGTCTTTGGGCACCTGAGCTTAATCCTAGAGTATAGGAAGGAGGGGTACAGGGGAGGAAAGAAATCAAGCAGGGAGAGTAAGAATAAACAGACAGGAAGTAAGAAGGGCAGGGATCAGGGGTTTTACACATTGGTAGAAGTGTGGTTGTATGTATATATTCCAACCACCGAGCCAACTAAACTGAAAGCAGAAGCAATGTGACAAGTCAATGTATCTTTACTCTCAGTGTGCTATAAGCCTCACACTGTCGATAAAAGGTAATATTTTTTATTTTTTTAAGTTGAGTCTGTACAATAGATAATGATTATCAGTTGTTCTTCCTTCTTTGTCTTAGTTTTCAGCTGGAGTGGTTTCATCAGAAGTCTCAGCCTTGTCTCAAATGCTGACAGGATGCTGTCAGGGATGGTGGAGGAAAAGACTATCTAAAATCATTTACTGTTCAATATGTGAAACATTTCCAGTCACACCCCTCCTCTGGACACAAAACCATTTTAGCCTTGTATTTGTTTTCCACAGAACGAGCAGTGGAACACGTTGTCTGCCCTTCTCCAGAGGTTCTTCCAAGGCATGCCGAGTGCTGGTAGTGAGTTGCATAGAGCATCAGGGAACCCCGTTATCCCATCTTTGCAGAACAGTGATCTTGCATGCATCATCATAGGAACGAATCATTTGGATGGTCTTTCTGAAAATAAAGGCCCAACTCCAGCAGGAACACGCACACGCTTTGTTTGAGTTTAGTTTCGGGAGATATTCCACAGCCTCACAGGGACTGTGTCTATTTTCTGTTAGCACTGTAGCACTATTCTCCCACTGTTCATTGATTTTCTTGAGTGGGCCTAGTAACGTCTTCATCATGAGACTTGTTGTTACTGTGTTTGGCATATCAAATACGTCATGGGGAGCTTGCCAGGCTTTGCTGTGCAGGCGAGATGCCCTACCCGCTGTGCTATCACTCTAGCCCATTTTCTGCTACTCTGACTAAAAACTGATGTTGCAGTAACTGCCCAGAGAGGCAGAGTGATGAATTCCTGGGACTGAGGGGAGTTTTCTGTTGAAAGAGATTCTGTGGTTGAATCTCATTCAACAGGAGTTGGCGTTTCACTAGGATCATCTAGTGAAGTTGGTTCTGGGTGGGGCAAGGATTCCCATGTGTGCTTATTTGTCACCACCCCTGTGAGAATTAGTTCCTCAAACCAGAACTAAAGCATCTGGGAAAGTCTATTTAAATGTTTTCCCACTCCCTTGAAATGTCTCAGTTTGTTCAGAGATTGGATTGTATGTTCAGTATAATTTTATAGTTGTATTTTTAATAGTTCCACGGATGTCACAGTTTTAGGTTTTGCATATTCTATCTTATGAAGGAAAGTGGATTGATTATATAAGTTGATTGAGCTTGACAGTCAAGATTTACATCTAAATTTCTTTTAAATGTATTAAAGTATCATAACATTGGGGCTAGAGAGATAATACAGCATGCAAAATGATGCCTGGCAATGGCCCAACCTGAGTTCAATCCCTGGCACAACATATGGAACCTGGAATCCTGCCTGGAGTGATCCTTGAGTGCCAGAGTAATCCCTGAGCACTGCCAGGTGTGTCCTCCCTCCCCAGGTGTCATAATATTACTTAGGTTTTATTTGTGCATCATTAAAAATCAATATGTAGGTCTCCTTTTTTTCCTATTCATATGCTCCCTACCCTTTGATGACCACTGGTCTTGACATTAAGTATTAATATCAGTTATTAGTGCAACATTTTTAAAAGTATCTACCAGATTCTTCCCAAAACATAAATACACCTCAGTAACTTTGGGGAGGGAGCTGGCATTAATAAAATGGGCAGCAGTTCACTGAACAAGTAGGAAGGGCCTACAGAACAAAACAAAAAATGGAAGATTTTTGTTATAGTCAAAAGAGGGAGAGATTTTAGCTACAAGTAAAAGATTGCTCCCAGACACTCTACCCTCCCTTTAAGAAATGTCGGGAGATCTTAACAGATTATCTGCCACTCTTTAACTGGACTGGTCAGGATTGAAATCCTTCCTACGAGGCATTAAAGAAAACTTCACGATGTTGGATAGTAAATCTAGCTTGGAGGCCTTGGCTTGCTGGTTTGCTGCTGTTTCATTTCTAAATGAGAGGCGACTGTGTCTACACCTTGTGATATTTGAGGGACTATGCCGGGCCAGGGATCAAGTTTTGGGACTCACATATGCTAAGCAAGTGCTCCAACTCCTGACCTATCTTCCTAGTTTCTCACTCTCTCCTCCCTTCCCTGCCACTGACAAATTCAGGTAATTTCAAATCCAGGAAAGGCAATAAGATAGGTTGTCATAGGACAGTGTGGTGCTGTGGGCTGTTTTAATGCCCCCATAGAAAGGAAAAAACTTGTGTTCTTCGTGATTTCTCTAACAGGGCCCTATGCTGTAAATGGCATGGTCTACTTTCTGTGGATTCGAGAAGGCTAATTGACCCTGGCAGTAGCTGTCTTGGGGAAAGGAAAGTAAGTCACCACTGAAACTTAAGCTCTTTCAGCCCTTAACTATCCCTTACAGCCAAGTCCCATGTTGATCGGCATGGGAAAAATAATGAGACCTGCTCCATTTCTAGAGAACCATCTTGTTATCGTCAACACTCCAACGCTTCTCATTTGAGACTCAGATTTATTTCATTTTCTTGCATGCTCTGTGCTATCTGCCTGTATTACCATAAATTATTTCCACTAGAAATGTTGAATTGAAAAACAAAAAAAAACACTAGTTGTTTTCATGCACAAGAAATGAATCTTACCCAAAGGAAATAATGCCCTTGTTACACTTTGTCATACAGTCTTGTGTGTTCAGAATCTTTGTCTGCACGTCATGTGGGGGGATGACATATTATTGTAATAGAGTTACTACAAATGGTTCAACATGGTACCCAGCCAATGCTACAGCAAAGGATCTTCAGGCCTTCCAGAGAAGAGCATTTAACCAGTATCTTCCAGGACTAAATCATGTTTTCTTGATTCTATTAACCTTGAATCCAACATACATGTTTTGCTCCCATAATAAATGCTTTTGTCCAAGTTTGTGCTATAAACACACTGACCTTAATCTCATCTTCAATGTATGTGTCAATATTTTGGACTAAATTCCTACTACCCAGTTACTGTGATAGATGCATTTCTGCATAATAATCTTCTAAGGACAGTGCTGTTGTCTTCATTTAATTGATAATAATAGCTTGGATAAAAGGAATAGGAACCATTTTCGCCAGCCTCTAAGAGCATGCCATGTGCAGTCAGTGTGAGAAACACTTTATATGCACTATCTCTGCGAAACCTCTTGGGAGAGATTTTAGTATGATTCTAGAAGACAATGAAGCAACTGAGTGGTTATTAAATTTTCAACAGCCATAGAGCTTATGATTCGTAGAAATTTAAGCGTAGGCTGTTCAGATTCCAAGTCCAGCTCCCTATTTGCTCCTACAGGTCCAGATTTCATCAGTCCTTAAAAAGTCTGTCTGACCATTCTAGCCATCCAGAAAACCTTTGAAGTTTTGAACTGTGGGTTGTAGTCCTGTGACTTATGTAGAACTCAATACAGGCTTTCAACATCATGAAAGCGTTTTTAGCTGTCTGGTTGCTGCTGTTCCTCTGTCATCCTGCTGTCACGATTATTGCAAAGGTGGCACCCAGTGTTCATTGAGCTGCCTTCTGCATGCTTGGGTCAGGCTGGACCAGAGGGTTCAGGTAGGGAGAAGGGCTTAGTTGCTGCAGAAGAGTCCTACTTGGATGGCCATTCTGGGTGCAATGCCTGTTCTGACATAGACCCCCAAAGAGCCCTTCTCGTTTTTCTGCTTTTGGCAGAAAAGTTAAAATATGTAGCCACCTCGCCTCATTGTCAGTAGTTCTCCTGCTCCTTTGCCTTTCAAAATGGTTTTGATAAACAGACAATTGGAAAAAAAATAAGAGTAAGTGTCAAATGACCAAATGACCGTTACAACTGGTGGGGGATGGGGTGAGGAGATAGGAATCCTCTACTTTGTTCAGTGTCCCACTTTAGGCATTATCTTTTCTGTTCTAGAAAATAGATACGATGTACAATGTGGGTTGTCTTAGTTACCCTTTTGTTTTGTTTGTTTTTGTGAGCAGAGAGGACAGTAAGAAACTGTCTTACATAATAGGATTTTAATAGATGTGCATAAGTAAAGCGGAGGTAGAATAAAATTCAGAATGAGATTTTTGTATCATTTTAGGTAATCAGAATATCCTCTCAATTAGATTTATTAGACATATTTTTCATTAGAAAATTAAGAAATTGTATTGCCATTCTGAGACTCAAGGAATAGCAGTCCAGTGTGTGAATTTTGAGACTTGTTGTTACTGTGTTTGGCATATCAAATACGTCACGGGGAGCTTGCCAGGCTTTGCCATGTGGGCGAGATACTCTTGGTAGCTTTCTGGGCTCTCCGAGAGGGGCGGAGGAATTGAACCCAGCTCGGCCGGGCTGGCTGCGTGGAAGGCAAACGCCCTACCACTGTGCTATCGCTCCAGGCAGTGTGTGAATAAATTCTAATCTCCTTTTCTATCATTGATTTATATACAGTCACTAAGTTCTGTTAATAGATAATATCACCGAATAATAGGCATAGAATTTTAAAACTATTAAAATGAATCATCACAAAAGTCATGACTCAAAATGTCTCAGATCTGATTTTTAATTGAGTTAATATTACAAGAGTAAAAACATTGACACGAGTATAAACATCTTAATCCAGCCCCTTAGGCTGCTCCGTCAGGCTACCAGGATTATAAATATTTTAGAGAGGCAGTATTCACTATGACTGCCCCCACATTAGACCCTTCCCCTTGGTTCTTCCTCTTAGTATTCTATCTTCTATGGTCAGAATCTGAGTGTTAGTTTTTTGTGTGTGTTTTGTTTATTCCCTTCCTCGCTTTATTCCTTTATATCTTTCATGTGATTGAGATCATCTTGCATTTGTCTTACTCCTTTTAATTTAGGTTTTCATCACCCCTTCCATTTCCATGCACAGTGCTATAGGAAAAAGTGGGAGCAGCCTTTATTTTCTTATAATTTAGTAGTACTCTGTTGTGTCTATAGAACACATCTTTATTCCCCATCTGTCATGGGGAATAAAATAATTTGGGTTGTTTCCAGGTCTTGGCCATTGTAGGTAACAGACCTGATTTTGGTAGGAAGCAGGTAGCAAAATCCATCATCTTGGTCCATGCACCATTTCACTGACTTTGTGAACGTTGGAAATTCAGAGCATTCTGCTTGATTTTTCAAGATCTCATGTTGCCAGTGTGATGGCTCTCCTCTCCCTCTCTCTCCTCTCCATCCTCACTGCAGTGACCAGGTTCCTATACCAGATTGAATAGTAGTGGTACCTGTGGTTCAAGACTTTCTCCACGACGTATACGCCACTATCAAGACAACTATGTAGTAGCTGTCCTTTTAAAACCTGTTCAAAATAAAGAACCTGAACAGATAAAACAATTTTTTGAGGGTTGCACATGCAGGACCAACACCGGGAAGAATCTGTCTGATTCACTGTGTGATAGACAGCGAGGTCTGGGAGGAATTGCTGGGCCACTGAGGCAGAACCGTCTTCGCTGTGACCATGCAGCTGGAGTCTGTTCTGCTTCAGTGAGTCCCGGGTCCCTGCTCCCAGGCCACCAAGCTGACACAGCAAGCAGAATTGTAGATGGTGTGAGTCTCGCCAACGTTCCTGATAGAAGAAGAGATGAACACCGCTTTTGCTTTTTAAAGTTTAAGTCCTGATGAGGTGACTCAGCTCATGTTATTTCCACTTGGAATCGGGTCTAGAAAATCAGACTGTTTCTGAAAATTCCGAATCCTGCTTGCCCGCCCCCTTCTTGATACACGTTTCGTGTTTCACACAGGGTGACCACTATGAGGGGAACCCAAGCAAATATTATCTCATTGATTTCAAAACTTGTGAGGCTGTATTTGAAGTTGGACTGTGTAAAAAACTCCGAGGGCGGCCAGGGGGTGGTCTCGATGGCTCTTCCCCTGGCCACCCAGGTTCTGGGGAGCTCAGGCCACTTCCCCAGTCGGGGTGGCTGGGGTCCTGGGGCAGACAGCAGAGGAAGCGAAGTCCAAACCGGTTGATTGATCAGATGATGTTTATTTCATTCTCATTCCTGTTCACTTCTGTCTCTCTCTCCTTTTCTCCCAGGCCCCAGTCTGAAACCCCTCTTTCCTGACTCTGGCTCTGGAACTTGATACGATCTGCACCCAGCCCACTCTTATAGTCCAGTTAAATCTCCACAACCTTGAAGGGCTGGGCTTACACATAGGTGTGGTCACAATCAATAGGGTTAAAGTGCTTCCCCTCAGGGGATGCTGCTTCTAGGACAGATTCTCTTTCAGCAGGATGACCCACCCAAGGGTGAAATCCCATGGGGAATCCTATAGGTGTGTTTCTCCTCTCCTTGTCCAGGAAATATATAAGCATTCATAATATTAATCATTTTGTATTGACACAGTAAGAGATGCATTAAGCTTATAGAATTGCTCTCCTGGGGTCATCTCGACCTCAGACTACAGTGCTCAGGCCAGATTAGTCTTTCCTATCCCTAGCAGGGTCCTAGTCTTGTCATTACTTTTGGATCATGACAGCATTTGTCATGATCAAACTCTTACAGTTAAGAATTGTGGCACTAATAAAGGGTGTTGGGAGGATCCACCCAGGATGGGAGAAGCATGCTGAAAGTAGACTATAGACCAAACATGATTGCCTCTCATTGCCTCTTTTGCAAACCACAACACCCAAAACGAGAGAGAAAACAAAAGGGAATGCCCTGCCACAGAGGCAGGGTGGGATGGGAGGATGGGGGGTGGGAGGGATACTGGGATCCGTGGTGGTGGGAAATGGGCACTGGTGGAGGGATGGGTATTTGATCATTGTATAATTGAAACCCAAGCACAAAAATTTGTAAGTCTACAACTGTACCTCATGGTGTTTCACTAATAAAAAATGAAAGAAAGAAAGAAAGAAAGAAAGAAAGAATTGTGGCGCTTTGGCCAGGCCCAGGCCCATCTCCATGCCAGGGTAGCACATAGCTTACCTCTTGCCCTGGTTCCATCCAGTCCCTTGTCGGGAACCTGCTTTTGAGGCTGCTAGGAAGTGAGGGCAACTGAGGCTTAAGTTGAGAAAGCAGATGCCCTGGAATGAATAATATTTGAAGCCAATTAAATCCCATGTTACAAAAGCATAATATTAATTGTCTTCTTGTGTCTATATAAAAAGACATTGCATAAGGTAAACTATTCAAAAGACATAAGGAGAGGAGAAAGGCAACATTAACTTACAATATAAGTTCAGTGTCCTAGAAAGATCTGACCTTACAAATGAACAGAAACAGGTTAGGGGAATAAGCTGATTAAGTGTTCGGGGAAGAGAGCATAGAGAAGTAGTTACAAATAAACAAAACAATGAGAGTGACTTGGGAGCACTTTGATGGGTGTGACCCATTAAACCTAAACACCTTGTGGCAAGGGAGAAAGGACAAAGCAATGTTATCCTACAGAACTGGAAGAAAAGGTTTCTCATTTTCCATAGAAGTTGTTATTGGGAGATTAGAGGGGTCGATGTTATAATCTGGAGTTAGAACAAATCAATGTCCTTGATGATTTACTATGCCATATTCAAAACTGATCAGCCTGTTACAAGCACAGGGATTTTCATGGCAGAAATGGGGTCACAGATCTGATCTTTCCATAGGCAGGAAGGTTTCAGATGCAGCTGGCTGAGAGTTCTGTTCTGTCTCACTGTACACTGAATTCTTCAATGCATTTGCCTTCAAAGGAAGAAATGAGTCTCGTTCTGGTCTGTTTGATACCACACTTTGTCACCAGAGTCACCATTGTCTCTTGTCTGAGTGCCTTTACTGCTTTATTTCTGATTCCCCCAACTATTCTTCTCTCCACAAAGCAGTTAGAGCAATTCCTTTGAACTGCATATCAGGTTAAATTCAGTGTTCCAGGGCCAGAGATGTAGTACACAGGTGGAAGCACTCGCCTTGCTGGCTGCTGACCCTGGCT
This sequence comes from Sorex fumeus, assembly GCF_029834395.1. Taxonomy (NCBI): domain Eukaryota; kingdom Metazoa; phylum Chordata; class Mammalia; order Eulipotyphla; family Soricidae; genus Sorex; species Sorex fumeus. The sequence continues at coordinate 3,064,699 of NW_026606154.1, read as the reverse complement.
TGATCCCCAGCCTAGTGTGTGGTTCCATGAGCACCACTAGAAGCAACACTTGAACACAAGTCCCTGCTGGCTATGGCCCAACTCCTTTTCCCTTCAAAATAATGTCACTGTTCAGCCTTAATGAACTCTTAGCTAATGGGCATTTCGCATCTTCACGATGGTCCACAAACTCACACATACTCTATCCCTCAAATTTCTCTCTCATTTTATTTTTTATTGTTTTGGCTTTTTGGTTCACACCTGGCAATGCACAGGGTTTACTCCTGACTCTGCACTAAGGAATTACTCCTGATGGTGCTCAGGGGCCCATATGAGATGCTGGGAATCGAACTTGAGTTGTCTGCATGCAAGGCAAATGCTCTACCCACTGTGCTATCGCTCCAGCCCCTCCTTCTCGTTTTAACTTATGCTATTTTCTTTCTACTCTCTCCCCAAACACCCTGGTGTTTTCACTGTCGTCGGTTATGCCAGATATGTATCTGCCTCTGGGTGTCTGCATTTTCTGTTCTCTCTGAATGGAATGCTGTTCCCCAGATATGTACTTGCCAACACCTTGACTTATTGAGGTATCATTTTGGTTAAAGCTTTACCAGAAGTGAGGACCTAACTGCCTTATGTGACTCTTCTAGGACTGGAAAAATAGTACCTCAGGTAAGGTGCTTTCCTTGCACAAGGCTGACCTGCATTCAATCATCAGAACCATATATGGTCCTATGAGCACCTCCCTGTGTGATCCCTGGACATTGAGCCAGGAATAAGCCCTTGAGCCTAACCACTAGCCCCTGTTACTTACTTAATAAAACTGCCTTCCCTATTATTCTCTTTGTTATGAACTTAAAATAATTTACTTATTAGATTATAATTTACGGAGGGTGAAGGATCATTACTATTATGCACTGATACATCTCAAACACTTGGATAGGTGCATTATACTTATTATTTGTTGATGATTGAATATGGAAAGTCTTGATCTTATTTAAGATACCCTGACTTATGAAGAGGCCTTTGTCTCATCCATGTTTGGGAGAACCACCCAGAGACCACGATCATGGAGGACAGTCTTGTGTGTTCATACCTTGCTAGTTTGAACACTGGCTTTGGTTCCTACTGGAACTTCTGGCTGTGCAATTTCAGCTATTTAATTACACAGTGAGAAGACTATCACTACCTGTGACACATGCTTATGTGAAATTAATTATGATCAATTATTCTATGGAAGGAAAGTCAAATAGTTATTTAAGGGAGGACATTCCTCTTAAACCTCTCTCATATTGGCAGTCCTTACATTACAGAACAGCACACCTGTTAACTAGTAGTGAGCAGTTAAAACTCATAAAGCTAATGAAGGTCCTTGAGAGGATTCGTTTATTCTAACCCAGTTGCCATACCCTAGCCTGATTCCTTTATAAAGTTTCACTGCTCCACAGATGGTAGGATAAAGCAGCTTTATTTGGCTGGAGATTCTTGATAAAGTTTATAATATTTAAACCTGGAAAAAATCCAGACATGCTATCATCTGCCTTTAGAAAAGATGCAAATGTAGAATCCATTATACATCCCAAAAGCAAATTATTGCCATCCCAGGCAGGGCATTTGCTCAGTCACAGTAGGCTTGGGTATTCATAAAATCTATACAAACTTGTGACTTCCATTGCTTTCTTATTCTGACTTTATTTTAACTCGGTTCTCTTCAACAGTTGTTGGGGGGAAATCAAAAGCAGATGGCATTTCCACACTAACAATAACAATGACACAATAACAAAAAGAACAGAAAAAATAACCCACAGTAACCCAATACCGGAGCAAAATTAAAATGATACTAACCTAATGATATGTCAAAGACAGTGAGAGATTACTTCCTGGAGACCCACATGCCTTCCCCTCCTCTTCTTCCATGGGACCTAAATATGCCCCCATGTAGAATTTGGGACAGCTCCCTGCAGAAGATGGGCCACTGTGGGGAGCACCATACTCCACCTAGAGAAACCGTTCTGCCTATCTGTTGCATTGCTCTAATAGGCCATCTTACAAATAAGCAAAGATAGGAAAATATTAGAAAAGATGTGGAAGATGATAGTATAACACTCAAGGAGAAAGTGCTTTAGTATAAGCATGACAATTTAGCCAGTTACCCACTTCTGCCACCAAGCACAGGTACTAGGCTGAGTTAGGGGGGTGGTCTTGGGCTCTGATAGAAGCTAATGCTCTCCCAAAGTACTCACCTCCCCCCACCCTCAGGCCTAGGTGGATATCATGGGCCTCTGTGAGGCTTGAAGAAATACTGTCTAGTTGGCCCCCAAGTAAGTCCATACTAGTTCTTGCAAGCAGCATCAACTCTAACATTGACTGTGGTTCCAGGAGTACTTTGAGTAAATTCTTTTCTCAACTCCCACAGTGAAGCTCATGGCTGGTCTATAGTTTCAGCTTCTGTTTCTTTTATCCTGGTTTTTTCATCCTCCTTTAACTGCACTAGACTACAGTAGTTAATATTTTCAGTGATTCTCTTGGTGTAGAATGTTCCATTCTCTTGGGTTCCAATAATAACACAACAATAACAATAGTGATGACGAATCCCTCTCTCACCCTCGCCCCAGGGAGTGCTGCAGAAGTACTTGATGAAAGCTGGGTCAGAAGGAGAGGAAGTGGTACCATTGAAAACTTGTCTGCAAAGGAGTTTTTATCCCGCTGGGCTGGCTATTGAGAAAAGGTCTTGATGCAAACACCATAGACTCTCACTGTTTGTATTGAGGTGGAGTAGATTTTTGTTTGTTTTCTTGTTGATGAACTTGCTGATACTCTTGGAACACTCCCATAGATTTTTCCACGGTTGCTTTTGATACTTTCCAGCAATAACCCTTGCGTTGTTCAGGGAGAGTGTCCTGGAAGGTCTTCTCTAGGCCATAGATTTCTGGCCTTCTCTGCCTTCTCTGTGTGAATGAGCAAAGCATGCGGGGATATGCACTCTCAGTATCTATGCACTCACTGCATTTACAAATGAATAGAAAAGGATCCGGCAGTCTCCTCACAGCAGAATAGAAAATTGGGTGCAGCTGGCTAAGTGCACTCTTTAATCCTCAGTCAGTTATTTCTATTGATATACTTCTGTCATGCTGCTGCTTTATATACTTTATTAAGTTTCTGCCAGTCAAAATATTAGATATCTAAATGTTCATGTTCCAGGTTCCCAATAGTCTGTCTCTAAATATTTGCCAGATGTGTTCCTCCCATCTTCTAATTAAAATCCTACTTCAGGGGCTAGGAGAGCCAGAGCTCAATGGACTGAGTACAGGCTGTGCATTCAGGATCCATCTCCAGCATCTCTTAATCCCCAAGCACCACTAGGATCAAAGCCAGAGCAGAGAGCTAGGAGTTGCTCCTGACCGCTGCACTGTGTCCTACTTCAAGGGAATATGACTTAAGATTCGAGACTCATTTAAAATAAAAATATTTTCTTCATGCTTCAGTTTCTGATCAGATCACTGTATTCAACATTCTCTTTGCATGCAACTTTATAGGATAGATGGTTCAATTAGCATATTTTCCCTAAGTTTCACATGCCTCAAAAGCAAAGATTACCTCTTCTTTTCCTCTCCCATTGCTTTACCCAGAAATCGTTACATAGAAGTTGATAGAACTAGAAACTCTTTAATCAGTATACTCTACCACAAGAGGAGGCAGAGGCAAGGACTTGTTTAAGATTGTCAGCATACGCACTAAACATTAAGAGTAAATAAGAACCTGTTCCCCATAGGGCACTCACTGAAGGTGTATTGGCTTTATACATTGATATAAAAGTGCTCAAAATACTTACAACCCAGAATGTAAAAGGAATAACCTGAAGTTCTGCTTCCCAGAACAGGAAGAGCAGGAGACACCCATGTTTGCTGAGATGCCTTTGGAACCCAGAAAGCATGCAAAACAGGGTGCACCGATTAATGTACATGAAAAAAAACTAAACCTGGAATCAACTGCTATTCCATTTTACAGAAGGAGGAGTTGAGGCACAGAAATATTGGATGACTTGCTCAGAGTTACAAAACCAGGTGCTACCAGAGCTATGGCTCAAACCTAGACCTGACCCAAAGCTTGGCACTCCTGAATTTTTAATTTCAGTCCTGGTTAATAAAATTATTTGGAATTAATTACCACATGACTGGCAGTGATCTTGAACTTCTGTCCTCCCTGTTTGGGGGCATCTTAAAAATCAGTGGCATATCGGAACAACCACATTTTTCTGTCTCATCAGATACTGTCACATATGCATGAACTCAGTCAGGGGTGTGACTTATGACACCTGAGGACTATAAGTCAGACCGCAAGCCCGCCTGGCATTTCCTGCAGAAGCAAAGTTGCAGATGTCTGCTTGGTGGGAGACAGGGGGCATTGCCAATTCACTAATGGGCAGACCTATCTTGGATCTCCGTGCGGAATTCTGTCCCCCAGACTGGCATATTAAGTGTAGCGGGTTATCTCCATGAATTTCCCCTGGTCCTCCCTCCACAATAACAGATAAACAGCAACCCTCTGGATAGCGTCTTATCTTGCTCATTGCAGCACCTTAATCATACAGCCTGCTATGGAAAAGTGGTGCTATGCATGCAGAAAAAAAGTATGTGTAAACACGTTATCAAGATCCCCTGTGTAATTGGAAATTTTTTGTTTGCTGTGAGTCAATAGCTGGAATCCAGCCTTAACAGGGGGCTGGCTTGGAACTTTCTGGATATCATGGGAACTGTGCATCCCCAGCTCTCTCTACACTGGCAGCTTTCTGCAGTGGGGATGTGTTCTAAAAATGAGTCGTTGTAGATCTTATACAGCAGTTTTGCAATATCTGAATATGTAGGAAAGAGCTATATGGCCAATTTGACCTGCAGGGTTTCTCTCTAAGACTTAGATCAAGGAAGAGTCCTTTAAAATGTGACTGCCTCTTAGTCATTCGGCCAAAAAACCTGTTCCTTTAGTGCAAGCAACAGAGCGGCAACAGAATGCGCCTTTTTCTAACCATTTCTCCCTATACTCCGACCTTGGGTTAGTGCTGAATACCCTCACATTTTAGTATCCTCGTTTATGAAATGGGAAGAGTAACATCTCCTTCTTGGTTTGTCGTAGGCATTAAATGAAATGATTGGGGGCTGTGGAGGGGGAGGAAAAGCCACTTTGTTTTGGTGGCAGCTAGAGTGTCATGTTGCCCAGCATTCAGGAGTGAGTCTGGGCTGTAAGAAGGAGAGAATCCTGGTGGTATTGGCAGTGGTTTGGTGAGAACAGACTTGGGTTTGCCACGTTTTAGTTCTTACCTTCACGTCACGGGTTCCTCTAACACCAGGCTGGGAGAAAAAAAAATTGACTGAAGAATTTAGGGATCAGGGAAATATGGACTGGAGTGTCTGTCATGTATGAGTGAGGCCATTTTTGAGCCATGCCCAGCAGTGTTTAGTGTTTATACCTGGATCTGTGCTCACAAATCACAGACCTGCTATGGCTGGGGACAGAACCCAGGCTGGTCACATTCAAGACAAGAGCCCTACCTGCTGTATTGCTTCTCCAGCTCGTATTTTAAGAATAAGCTTTTTGGTTTAAAAAAAATAGTTTTCATGTAATCTGTGTCTCCACAAAATGTTTATTCATAGGAGGATCAAATCCCATAGGCGTCTTAGTAAAATGATTATCTCGTGTTCGGCAAATGGATATTACCCAATTACTTGAATGAACAAATAACTTTATATTCCAGAGTCACTTGAACTAGACTATGCAGTCACAAATAAAATAAAGCAAAGTCTCTAGAATAGGCAGATGATGATAATAATATTTTTTACTAAAAATATATATATACAGGGGGCTGGAGCGATAGCACAGTGAGTAAGGTGTTTCCTTGCACATGGCCAACCCAGGTTCAATTCCCAGCATCCCATATGGTCCACTGAGCACTGTCAGGAGTAATTCCTGAGTGCAGAGCCATGAGTAACCCGTGTGCATCGCCGAGTGTGACCCAAAAAGTGAAATAAATAAATAAATAAATAATCAAAGGTGTACACAGGTGCAGAAATGGGCAGCACTAGTAAGCTGAATCTTCGCTTTTCAGAATCTTGCCTTCTTTGGCAAAACTTAAAGTTGTTTTAGGTTCTGGTAGGTGATATGGGAGAGATCAAAACAGCCTATCCTGACTGGGGAAAAAAGGTCAGCCTGTAGGTTTTACAGGAGTAAGGACAAACATCGTCACATCCCCTTGGAAAATAACGCATTAATAGATGAACTCTGAAATACTGTAAGGAGCAACCAGTGGGATGGTTTAAGAGGACTGTTTCAGACAAAGAAGCACACAGTTACCTGGAAGAAAGGAGTGGTGAAGTGTGGATAGAGTGAGAATTAAGAGGAGGCAGGATTCCCTGGAAGTTTTTAGTTAATTTATAGAGCTGGCCCTCCACCCCTCTCGGAGAGCCCTGCAAGCTACCAAGAGTATCTCGTCCGCACGGCAAAGCCTGGCAAGCTTTCCATGATGTATGCGATATGCCAAACACAGTAACAACAAGTCTCACAATGGAGACATTACTGGGCCTGCTCGAGCAACTTGATGAACAATGGGAGGACAGTGCTACAGTGCAGTGCTACAGAGCTGGCCAAACAGGTCAAGCCAAGCTCCATTTCTACTGTAAGGGATAAGTCATGCCCCTGTATAATACAGTGGCTTGACATCCATTCCAATGCCATGATTTCTCTCTCTTACCCCATTTAACTGTCAAACTATCCTATTTCAAGTTTTGAAAAGAAAGGTTCCCCTGGACCACATTTGCATCATAATGGAGTTTGCATTAAATTTGACTGAGCAAAATCACATTAAATTGTTAGAAAAGGTTCTCTCCAAGATTCCTTCCCCCTCTCCCTACCTCCCCAAAAAGTCAGATCAGCTTCATCTGGGAACTTGTTAGAAAGGCAATTTCAGTGCTGGGAGATAGTCAATGGATTGGGTTGTATGCCTTGCATGTAAGAGCCCTGGGTGGATCCCAACACCAGATGATCTGCTGAGCACTGCCAAGAATGATTCCCAAATGCACTGAGCTGACAGTAGATCCTGAACATCCTGGGGTATGGTCTCATACCAAAACGAGAAAGAAATTTTGTGAGACTTCCTCCAGACTTAATGACTCAAGTACTCTAGGGACTATTGCCCCAGGAATCTGTGTTGGAACGTGTTTTGCTGGAGGCTTTTGTTGTGTATTCTACAATCTCTATCATTAAATCAATGCTAGAGCTGCTTTGTAGAGAATTTTGCTAATGTGTTCTTATGATTGCTATTGGGCTAGAGTGTTGATGGAAGTTGAATGCTATAAGAAATTTGTCTTGGCAGGTGAGTTTGAATTTTAGATACTTAATGTAACTTTTATCCTAAAATTTCTGTCAGGCTTAGAGGATCAGTGGTATTTCCTCTGTGCTTAATCACACTCTTTCTAGAATCATGGACTGTGAGTTTCATAAGGTCCTGAGACTTGGGGCCATCGCCCCTTTCTATTGTCAGAGCTCCAATTAAGAAATGTGTGTAATATATTCTTGGGCTTTGTGAAAGTTTCTCCACAGTGACTCTGCAATTTTGATAAAAGCAAGAGAGAAAGGAGTATTTTGTTGTAGGTTCCTTGGGGATTTATTTTGCTTGCTGATAGAAGCTACTTGAATTTTACATTTTAATTATCAACTTGGTTTATAAGTACCTTAATTACCAGCTGTTGGTTAGAACCACCATTGGTTTTGTACATTGCTAATTAAAAATTAGTTTTGAAACACCTGTCATATCTTCAAGCATCGATAGATGTGGGAGAGACAATTTTTTTTTCTTTTAGTGTCCTTTATTCTGCATATTGGGATTAATCAGAGAGAAGTTTTGCCTCTAAAAAAAAAGTCTTTCAAAAACTGTATTGGCTTTTCTGCTTCTCTGGTGTAGGAAGTGACTTTGAAGATTGGTGGTAGGTGAAGTTCTATATTTCTAAAACCATCTAATTGGCAACTCTGCTAGCACACTGCATACTGTGACGCAGGGTTTCTGAGAAAATTCCCTTCATCCCAGCAGGAACAACCAGATTGTGCAGAAGTTTCTTTGAATAAGCAAGTTAACCAAGAAAGTTCTGTTTGAACATATCCTCCATTTCCCAGCCATTGTGGTAAAAGTTATGTAGTGCTTTTTACCATATTTTATTGCCCTTACGTCTTTCTGCATTTTTGTTGCCTAATCCTGATAGATTTTTTGCCAGTTGGGTACATAGAGTGGAGGGGAGAGTGAAAGCTGTTTTTATGTTTTATTTTTAATTGTGCCTTTATTAATTAAAAAAATGGGATGCACAGATTGCTTGGCAGTGATTATGTGATAAAATACAGTATTCCAAAACCACCACAAAATGTTAATGCAGAGGCTGGAGTGATAACACAGTGGGGAGGGCATTTGTCTTACATGCGGCCGACCCGGGTTTGATTTCCAGCATCCCATTTGGTCCCCTGAGCACTGCTAGGAGTAATTCCTGAGTGCAGAGCCAGGAGTGATCCCTGTGTATCACCAGGTGTGACCCAAAAAGAAAAAAAAAAGAAAAGAAAGTGTTAGTGCAAAAATGAATTTCTTCCTGGTTGGGTCCTTGAGTACTGCATGAGAGATCTGCGTTTAAAACTCAGATGCACATGAACTTTGAGTTTATCATACAATTTAAGTAGCTGGTTCGAGCTCCCTCTGCAATACCCAGGGCTTACTCTGTCTGTTCATGTTGTCACTCAGCCTCTCCCCTCCCAGCCTGGATCCAGAGTACATGTTCCTGGTCCTGTCCCACCCCACCTGCTGACATGCAGTAGACAGTGGGCTGGTACTGCCCCTTCACAGTTCTCTGTCCATACACTCTCGGGGACTGAGGTGTGCAGCTGCAACCCAGGGGCCTTTGCCATTGGTCATTGGACCTACCTAAGGCCAGAGCCCAAAGGCTCCCTGTATCCTCTGCTCTCCTTCATTCTCCAGCCATCCCCCGTGCACTTGGGGGAGCATCCTGCCATCCAACTGGGAAGCTGGGCATAGGTGAAGGGGCAAAGAGAGCATTGACTTCTGCCAGGGTACAAGTGTGGGGTCAAAGAGGAAGTTACCTGGACTGAGCACCCCGCTCACACACACAGACACACACACAAACACACGCATGTGCACACGCATGCTCATACGTACAGAACACACTTTTTCTCTCATTAATTCTTACCCTCAGCCGTTCCATCATATGTTTTGACTTTAAGCCTGGCGACATTTATCACTGTCTCTATCACCCCATTGTTCATCGATTTGCTCAAGCGGGAGCCAGTAACGTCTCCATCCATCCCTGTCATGTGCTAGTGTAGCCCGATGGCATATTGGGGGCTCTTTCAGGGTCAGGGGAATCAGGACCATCATTGTTTACTGTTGTTGGCATATCGAGTACACCATGGGTAGCTTGCCATGCTCTGCCGTGTGGGCGGGATACTCTCAGTAGCTTGCCAGGCTCTCCTAAAGGGATGGAGGCTTATGGGGCAGCCTCTAATCACCTTTACAGGAGTTAAAAATATGGAATGCTTCATGAAGTTGCGTGTTATTTAACTTTTTTTATTTGTTTGTTTTGGGGGCATATCCAGTGATGCTCAGGAGCTACTCTCGGATCTGCACTCAGGAATTACTTTACTCCTGGCAGGATCAGGGGACCATATGGGATGCTGGGGCTTGAACCCAGATTGGCTCTACCTGCAAGGCAAGTGCCCTTCCTGCTGTGCTATGGCCCAGGCCCCATTAGCCTGGCAACATTTAAAGTGACCAGTTAAATTAATTAGCGTACCTGGTGCCTCTCCCTTTTCCCTATATCATTAAAGCTGGGAAGAATTTCAAGAGTGTGAGTATTCCAATTTTTAAGTCTTTTTTTTTCAAGACTAGAGGTACATCTCAGTATATTGTTTCATATTCTTGCTGTCAGATAAGTTTGCATTATTTCTAAACTTGTATATTTCTCATCACACTAATTCTGTATGTGTAGACCTGCATGCACATAGGAATATACACAGTATGTGAGTGTGCGTGTGTGTGTGTATTTGCATGTGTATGTGTGCATTTGTGGGTATGCATGGGCACTGCACATATTCAGAGGTAAATTTAACTCGCCATAAAAATAACTCACCTTACAAAATAACTCACAATATTCATGATGCAGAAGAGATATTTAAAGAGTTTAATATATTTTGAAATGGTGTTTTGTGGAGGTGTCCAATGTTCCTTTTTTTTATATTTTAAAGGAAAAAAATGATTTCTCTGATTTTAAAGGTTCCATAAGAACCTACTTTTAAATATTCGCCTAAAAGGTTTTCCATTACTGTTGATGGTTTCTTTATTTTGAACAGAGAAATCATTTCAAATTTAGGCCCAAAGACTAATTAGATGAGGTTAATAAGCAGAGTAAAATGTTTTGCTTGTCTTCTCTGTAAAATACTCCAACATATTTTTGATGTCAGATACCTCCTGCCCACAGCCTCTTTTCATTCCCGTTAAAAGCTCTGCTCCCCATTGTGTGACTCAATCATGAACAACTTTGTAATGCCCTATCACATGGTGATTCAATAAAATAAAAATTTAAAAAAAATTTTTAATTAAAAATATAAGAATTTAGAAAAAAAAAATCTCTGTTCCCCAGTCCAGAGAGGTAGTCCCTGTGTGAAGGTGTTTGCCTTGCATAGGGCTGGCCTGGGTTTGATCTTCGGCACTGCATAGGGTTATCTGAGCACCCCCAGGAATGATTCCTGAGCTCAGATCCGGGAGTAAGCCCTGAGTACCACCAGGTATGGGCAAAAAGCTAAAATAAAATAAGTTGTGGCTTCCCAGAGCATACAGACTTGTAGCCACTGCCCTTCAATACTGAAGATTCTTCCCGCCCGTAGGAGAAAATGTGAGAGACCCTGTTGTTATATGGCCACACTGCATTTCGCACTTTTGAATCATGATACCTGTAATATCACACTTTAAAACTGAGATGTGTGGCCAGGGCATAGCCCAGGACACTGATAGTTTAGCAAATTGCATTTATTAACTACTCACTATGGTCCAGGCACGTGTCTTCTAGGCACACAACAGTTCGTTCTCTAGCAGGTAGGGCATTTGCCTTGCACGCAGCCGACAGGGTTTGATTCCTCCGCCCCTCTCTGAGAGCCTGGAAAGCTACTGAGAGTATCTCACTCACATGGCAAATGCTGGCAAGCTCCCCGTGGCATATTCAATATGCCAGAAACAGTAACAAGTCTCACCATGGAGACCTTACTGGTCCCCACTTGAGCAAATGGATGAACAATGGGAGGACAGTGCTACAGTGCTTATATAACTGTTGGAGTTGCTTTTCTTATTGAGGTATCATGCTGTGCATTAGTCTTCATATGTGTGTTTTGAGCATGCTGTGTTACTCGATCATACTCTGCCAAGGAACTAGTATGGCTTTCACTGTCCCTATGTACCTATGTCATCTAGTCTTCCTTCCTTCCATGTCCTTTCTTCTTTCCTATCTCTACTGAGGGGCTGCAGTACTTCCGGCAGAGTCTTCAATCTTCATTGAACATTGTTCTCTCCCTTGCTTTTTGTATCTGCCACATATGAATAAGATCACCTGGCACTTATGTCCTTTCTTCTGAGTTGTTTCATTTGACACACAACCCTCTAGTACCACGCAAATCTTTGCTTCATGCTGAGTTGTATTTGTTGGTATCTAGAGACTATGGTTTCTTTATTCACTCATCTGGCATTTAGGCTTTGGGGTTATTTCTATATTGTGACTCTTTTCTTGGGCATCTCTCCATTCGAATCAATTGTCCTGGGCATCTCTCCGTTCGAATCAATGTTCTTGTGGTCTTGAGTGATACACAGAGCAGTGGAATTATCGAATTATAAGACAAGTCTATTTTTTAATTTTAGAGAAGCCACCATACTGTCTTTCTTTGAATGTCTGAAACAACATTCCCATCAATCATGAATGAGGTTTCCAGAAATTATCACAATAATCTGGCTATTTCCAGACTTTTTTTTGTACAGGCCAGGGTTGCAGGGGTAAGGCAGGAATCTCATTGCTGCTTTGATTTGCATTTCCCTTGTAGCTGGTGGTGATGAAAGATGGATGCTTTTTGAAAACTCTTAACACCTCCTCTAGGAGGATGGAGCAGGTACAGAGTAAACAGCAAATGCTGCTTATTAAAACCTTGAGTGATTGGCTCTTGCTCTATTTTCCAGACACCTCCTTCGGGGGCTCTACTGTTCTCCCAGTTACACAGCTGGCTTCTGAGCCATTCGATTCTACCCTGCCTGATTCAATGAGACCAGTGCCGCAGAACTCTCCTGGACACATTTCTCAAATCCAATTTATTTCTCTGCTTTCTCTCCTTCATGCCTCTCTTCTCTCCCAAATTTCCTGAAATGGCTGGAATTTAATGGGAAGGCACAGTCTACTTAATTTGATGTGTTCACTGAGCCATCAGGGAGCGGTGCAGTGTCTCTATTATTCAGTGTCTTTTCAAGCCCCATCCCGTGGTAGGAGAGTCTAGAAGCCGCCTCCTTGCTTAGTTCTGAGTGGATTTCTTGGAGCTTGATCATGCTCCTCTCTGGGTGCACAGCGATGCAGTGCTTTTTTCCCAGAATCCTCCATTTCCACAGTGCCACCTGCAGTGGGATAGCAATCCACTCTCTCCACCATTCTTCCTCCAGATTCTTGCTTTGGTGCAGGGAGATGCCGATCCATACCCCACACCGACCAACTCCAGCCTTGCCTCAGGATCCTGCGCATAAACACCTTTGCGAATTGCAGTGTCAATGTCCTTAATGACTGTGGTCAACCTGATAAGCAGATACTATTTATTTCAAGGTTTTTTTTTTTTTTTCTGAAAGCAGCACTCCATCTTGTGCCCAGGGCCTTGTTAGTCAGAGCAGACAAGCCATGTTGCAGTATAGGTCCCTTCTGAAGGCACAGTCGTATTAGAGGAGTTTATTTCTCACTCCCTCCGATGTCTAAGGCAGGGTAGAATCCCAAGAGGGGAGGCTCAGCTCAGACTCTTTACCTCTTAGTTCTCAAACTGAGGCTTCCCAGCCAACCACGAGTCACTCACCGGGCCGGCTGGGAGGGAAGGCGAGGGGGTAGGTCATTAGCAAGACAGTCAGTGGCCAGTGGCCAGCCCTGGAAATGCTGAAATCCCAGTCCTGTCCATATCTTCTTTTTTTTTTTTTACATTTTCCATATTTCTTTTTTTTAATGTTTATAAGTGAAACACCATGAGGTACAGTTGTAGACTTACAAATTTTTGTACTTGGATTTCAATTATACAATGATCAAATACCCATCCCTCCACCAGTGCCCATATCTTCTTGGTCTGAACTCTATACCTATGAAGGAGGCATCTCTCCCTTTTCCACAAGACAAAATAGCATCTGGGAGCCTATGCTTAGTCTTCCCAGTGATGAGAAAGACAGGATTCTCAGAAAGTCTGTTCAGTACCTCCCCTGGGACAATGGCACACTAAGAATTTGAGGACAATAAATAAACATTGCCCTCAAATTCTTAGCGCGCCATTGTACTGGGGATATTGGTGGTGGGGAATGAGCACTGGTGGAGGGATGGGTGTTTGATCATTGTGTGATTAGAACTCAAACATGAAAGCTTGTAACTGTATCTCATGGTGATCCAATAAAATAAAAATCAGATTAAAAAAAAGAATTTGAAGGCAAGGACTGTGTTCCTTCACAGGAGGTTTGTGGGCACGTGCTCACAATTGAGGGGCTTCATGCAGCTCAGTGGTATCAGTGGCATTGATGCACGCAGCCTGTGGTTGATCCCACCCATGCCCCTCTCTGGCGTGTTTTCCAAATGAGGAAGCTCACTTCCCAAACGATCACACGCTTTGCAAAGTGGCTCACTAGCCGTAGGTGAAAACTGCCTTCAACTGTTCCCTGCCTGCAAACTAGCACTTGTCCTGCCTACTGGTCCATGTCCAGAGACCAGCAGGCAGAAACACTGACTGGCCAGTAGTTCTCAGACTGGCCAGTCATTGTCTGTAGGAGGCCTTCATTGTCTTTTTCTTTACAGGGCCTGGCCTCTTATTTCTAAATGTATATTTCTTTTTTTTTTCTTTTTCCCATTAGGAATAAAAGAGATGCATGTGTGGCTTAAAAAGTCCTCGGTTAATAAGTGGTGATTAAGCGCCTTTGTCATTCAGCTCTTAGTCACATATTTCCCCGCATTTAGCAAAAATGGAATTTTCCCCATTAGTTATTAGTGACATTTAACCAAAATAATTATCTCCCTTATACGGTCATGTAAGCAGCCAAACATTCTATTTTAGCCCATTTTCTTGTGAAACCGGCAGAGCAGCCTTTAGTTTCCATGAACCAGACTGGCTTATCCTTGCTCAGCAGAGCTGCGTTTCTTTGCATTTTTATTAAGAAACTGAGTGCCTTTGTTGCTCAGAGCAGCAATGCCGGTGGCTCTGTCCACATCTGTTCTCTTCTCCCGAACTCTTTCCCGGGCTCTGAACAGCCACAGCTCTGTCCTTTCCTGACAGTCGAATAGACTCCCCCTAAACCAGTTAATTCTCCCTGGAACTCCATTAGTTCTGTGCTGATTGACCAACTGTTGAATTCCTGCACTGGTCCAGGTGGGCAGAGCAATCTCATTGCCACCCCCAACACACACACACACACACACACACACACACACACACACACACACACTAGCTGGAGTCTTTCTTTCTTTTTTAAAAATTTTTATTAGTGAAACACCATGAGGTACAGTTGTAGACTTACAAATTTTTGTGCTTGCGTTTCAATTATACAATGATCAAATACCCATCCCTCCACCAGTGCCCATTTTCCACCACCACGGGTCCCAGTATCCCTCCCACCCACCCCCACCTCCCCATCCCACCTTGCTCCTGTGGCAGGGCATTTAGGGTCTTTATTTCTAGGATGGGGTTAGCCAGAGGATCATCCCCATGATATAATAAGTGCTGGGTAATGTTAGATAGTGTTCAACACCCAAGTTTTCTTATAACTGTGGCAGATGTCATTAAAGGTTGAGAGCCTTGGCTATAGATTTCCCTGTGAAATATTGATGCCAACCACAGAGCCCAGAGATAGAGAGATAAGACAGTGTCTTCCTTTCATGATGTCACAGCCCATTGGGGAATACTGATGGCTATGCAAGGTGCTACATCTTGGCCATGAAAAGTGCATTCTCCCTCTCTGACCTGCCGTCCCCATCTTCCTCTGTTCTCCTTGCTTCATTCTCCTGTGTTGTTTTTGGGGCAACAGGCCAGAGAGGAAGACTGTGTTAGAGAGTTTCCAAAGTAAGTGGGAACTCTTAGCACCTGAGGCAGGAAGTCCTGGGGGAGAGAGAGGAGAGCAGATTGTGCAATGGACTGGCAACAGAACTGGTGAAGAGAGGGTGGTAGGGAATTGTGTGTTCCTCAGCATAACCCCAACCACCCAACTGCTATACTTGGGCAACCCAGCAAAGATCAGGAGAACCCCCCAACCCCGCCAAACTGTGCCATAATCCCTAGGTGGTAACAGACTTGAGACCTCAGACTGGTTGCAGCCTTGTTGGTGTTTTCTAACAGGCTTCCGTAGAGAATCAGTCTTTCATCTTACTTTACTGGGAGGCAGAGAAAACTTGAGGTGGGGAACCAAAGCAGAAATCTACATGCCATTCTCAGCATCCTATTTATGGCTGGTGCCCTGCATTTCTGTAATTACAGATTCCATGTCTATAATAAATTTATTTGTAGAACACTCCAGAGACCCTATGTGGTGCAGATGACTGAACTTGAGTCAGCCGCCTGAGAGGCATGTGCCCTACCCACTGTACTATCTCTCCTGCCCCAATATGGCGAATATAAATGCCTATCATTGAATTTACTTATATTGCACATATGCACATAATGGGATATATCTATCATTTATTGTTCGTCTATTTTTCATTCAATTTATATATCTGATTTTGTTTGGGTTTGGGGACCACACCCAGTTATATTCTGGGATGTTATTACCACTGCCTCATTGACATGTGGTACCAGATATCTTGCATGTACATCATCCATCTGAGTTATCTGAGTCCTTTCCCTGTCTTTCCAAACACCTACCATCTGTCTCTGTACATATCTATGTATGTTAACATTAGCCTGGATATTAAGCATCTTGATGCAGACATTGTAGCATTTTGGTTCATATCCCACCATAAATACTTTTCAGAAAATGCCATAGTTTCAGAAACCCTGTAATTTAGCAGAGAATACACCTCTCTCAACTCTTGCCTTGTTTTCTGCCTGGAATTTCTATCTTTTATATGTTCTATTATGATTATCCATAGCTCTCTAAGAATCTCATTATGTTAGGCTTTGTAAAATGTAACAGCAGTGAAAAAATTTTTTAAATACAAATTCTGACTTATTGAGGGTATCTGCATGTAATGCCTGGATTTTTATTGCTGCTTTGCAAAAGAATCTTACAATGAGTTACGATGAGCCTTTTCTAGACTGCTGTTCAACCCAGGAAGACCCACAGTTCATCCATATGTTGTTCTGTCTTTTATAATTTTGATTATGATTATACATTGAAGGAACCAAGATTTCAGCCAATGGTTCTTGGTCAACAATACCCTTAGTCTGATACTTTAGACTTTGCAAAACACTGACCTGTATTGCTTTATTCAAACCTCACAACCAGGGGCTGAGGACCAGGGCTCAGTGGCAAAGTCTATGTTTTACAATGCATGAGATGTGCGTTCTGTCCTGTGCACTGCAGAGCGAACAATGATGAAAAAAAAATAAATGCACAACTAACTAGGCTGGCAGGTACTTAAGAGATTTACAGAGCTGAGACTCATTGAGGTATAGAGACATCCCCATGATACAGAGTTGAAGGTGATAGCATTTTTATTCAAGTTTGCTTTTCCTTTTTTCCTTCATTATCGTTATTCCAAAAGTTGGTTGTATAGTTTACATGACTACTGGAGTCGAGTAAATTTCGTAACAGTAATTTCTTAGAATAAATCAAAGTAGACAGGAAGGTTTAAGAGAAAAGTGAAAACCAAAACAAAGCATGCCCAAGATCTCATAGAAACAGAAGTCTATATTAAGGTTATATTTTTTAAAATTAATAAAACTTTTAGAAGTTTTAATTAAAAAAACTTCTTATTTGAATATTAATCCATTGTGACTACTTGCACAGCTCCCTAACGAGAAGCAAATTGAGTTGTTTGGAATAAACTTGGTGACTTCCATCTTTCCATGTGCCAGTGTCAGAAGGAAAATAATCATGCCAGGCACTTGGCTGGCGAGAGCTAATGACATTGAGTCTTGTGAAATGGATATTAATGCCTGGCAAGGTTATATTGTTTAGCTTGGTTTTCTCTGGATAGATTTCCCCCTCCTGAATTATTATCTGCCTAGTCTTGATGTAGAGTGATTGTGTGGGAAGTCTGTAATTGATAGTCTTTCCAAAGTCAAGCAGCTTTCTTTGTGATAAAGGCATTTTTATTTCCCAAGAAAAAGGGATGGTGGGTGGGGGAGAGACAGGAGGCAGAGAGATAGGATAAAGCACTTGCCTTGGATGTGGCTGACCCAGGTTAAATCCCTGGCACCCTTTATGGTCCCCCAAACACCACTAAGAGTAATCCCTGAGTGCAGATCCAGGAGTAAACCCTGAGAACTGCCAGGTGTGACCCAAAACAGAAAAGTTCTTCCTCCAAGAAGGCTGCACCAAAGCCAGGAGTCCTTGTTGTAAATCTCTTGGCAACTTACCCCACGTCCCCCCCAGGCAGAGACTGGCTGTATGCCTGGCAGTACCACAAACCAGCCTTGATCAAATGAATGTAAAAACCAGTTTTAAAAATGTTTCATAAAATGTTTACCCTGGGACTTGACAATTCAGGTGAAAAAATTTTGAACCACGTTCAGGTTGTTCCCAGGAGAGAAACCACAGGGTGTCTATACAGAGAACATTGGATTTAAAGTAAGAAAGATCTAGAGTCTTCTCTAAGACAAAGTGATTCTGTGATCTGAACATTCTACAAGAAATTCCTCAATTGTAATGTCTGTCCTCAAGATTTAAAAAAAAAAAAAGAAACAAATTGCAAGAACCACACATCCTCTGAAAGAGCGTATTATGCAACTTAGATATGTTCTATTTTACTATAGAATGGTAGAAGGTGTGGTCTTCTTTATAGAACTTCTCCAGCTCCATGTAGAACTTCTCGATTTCTCTTTCATCATAATGAGATGTTGGTGCGTAGACAACGAAGATAGAAACTGCAGACAGTGAGCCACATCTATTCAAATGTAAACATCCGATTCCGGTTGTTAGGCATTCGAATGAATCAATGCTCTTGGCCAAGTTTGTGTTGACAAGGACACCGACGCCTCCGACACCTCTTTTATCGCATGTTCCGAGGAACAATTCTTCTCCAGTGTCGAAAACGGCATGGTGAGATTCGTGCCTTCTTGTCTCGGTCAGACCAATGATGTACTTGATCATTCGCGCTTGTACCATCAGGTCCTCGATGGATGTATCTGATCTCTGAATGCAACAGCTATGTGTACCTAGGTCGAGAAGTCCACATGACAAATGACCTGGCACCCGAGCTGCGCAGGAGGAAGAGAGCGGCTTGGAACGCCTTCAAGAACGTCGAAGAAATAGTTAAGAGGACGAAGAACCTCCGGCTCCGGGCACATCTCTTTGATTCCACTGTTCTTCCTGCATTAACATATGCCTCAGAAACCTGGGCCCTACGCAAACAGGATGAGAACGCTATTCAGGTCTCCCAAAGAAGAATAGAAAGAGCTATGCTTGGAATATCACGTTTCACTCAAATGAGAGAAAAAAATCCGGAGTTCCGACATCCGTCAACGATCAAGAATCAGGGACGCTGTCTCATTTGCCAAGGTGTCAAAAATCAGATGGGCTGGTCACGTAATGAGATTTAAAGATGACCGCTGGACTAGAGCTGTTACTGACTGGATTCCACAGGATGTCAAAAGACCGCGTGGCCGCCCACCTACCAGATGGTCAGACTTCTTCATCAAGATCACGAACGATCGGTTTGAGGCCCTTCATGTTCCCAAAGCAAACAGATGCCACTGGGCTACACTAGCACGTGACAGGGACAAATGGAGACGTTACTGGTGCCCGCTCGAGCAAATCGATGACTAACGGGAAGTTAAGTGATTAAGTGATAAGTGACTATAGAGTGGTAAGTCGTAAATATCCTACTATTCCTTTCAAAACTCCGTTTATCTGGAGTGGTTTGTGAGTTTAAGCCACCCATAGTTCTGTTGCCCCAGAGATGCGCATATCACCCAACAGCAGGCAAAGACTCCTTCAGATCCAAGTTTTATTGCCTATTTAGAAGATGTTGCATTCCGCTTTTCCAACAGAACTGGCTGCTTACAAGTATGTTTTTATACAAATAAATGCAGATGTGCCAATACCTGGCAAGGTGGCACTGCCCAGTGATTTAGGATTTCAGATTGGGAGTCAGCCCAGACCTAGGATCCTGTCCAACTTCGAGTATCGTGGCATCTTCTGGGAACATCCCCTCAGTTTCCTGTGTTGACATTTCCTGAAAAGGTAACCAGGGAAACACTTAATTGTGCCATAGAAAGGAGCTGCTGAAATAATACGTGCAGAGGACCCCTTGCCTCTTACTTTCTTCATCTATTCATTCAACAGTAGTTGTGTAGACATGTAATACAGAATATTTGCCTTTGCAGAAAAATTTCTCTGCAGGTAATTTTTGTTTGTAGCCTTAATACAGGGCTGGAGTGATAGCACAGCAGTAGGGTGTTTGCCTTGCAAGCCGCTGGCCTGGACGAACCAGGTTTGATTCCTCCGCCCCTCTTGGAGAGCCTGGCAAGCTACTGAGAGTATTTCACCCTCATGGCAAAGCCTGGCAAACTACCCATGATGTATTGGATATGCCAAACACAGTAACAACAAGTCTCACAATGGAGACATTACTGGACCCACTTGAGCAAATCAATGAACAATGGGAGGGCAGTGCTACAGTGCTACAGTGCCTTAATACAGCCTGAGCAGTCAGTAGTATTGGTGAAAACCCTGGAAGCTTTACACTTGAAGTTCTCAGGGTTGGGTGTCTGAGGACCAAGTCTTCCACTGGCCCATTTGATTGCATTCATTCAGTCTCTCTCTACTCATTAGCTTTATATGATAGCGTGGAAATGAAAATTCTATTTCTCTTTCTTCCATGCCTGAGCTTGACACATTATATAACTGTGGCCTTATTTTATCTTTATAACCACCCTGCAAAGCAAATACTGGCACAGTTGTCTGAAGGGCAGAATGAGCGTGAAGGAAGTGCTCAAGGTCAGTAGTTGGTTGGTGGTGGAGTTCAGATTCCAACTTAAGGCACTTTATTCCCACCCCAGTTTCCTTGTGCATCTGGAAAAGCTTGGTCCTGTAAAGATCCAAATGTTTGAGAGACTGCTTTCTGGAAGGGTGGTTTTTTTGTTTTGTTTTTTAAATTTTTTAATGAAAAACCATGAGATAGAATTACAGACATACACACTTTTCATGATTACATTTCAGTCATACAATGGTAGACTACCCATCCCTCCACAAGTGCCCATTCTCCACCACTGATGTTCCCAGTATCCCACCCACATCCCCCACCCATCCCCCCGCCTCTGTGGCAGGTATACTCCCTTTTTATTTTCTCTCTCTTCTCTCTCTCTCTCTCTCTCTCTCTCTCTCTCTCTCCTTTCTCCTTTGGGTGTTAAGGTTTGCAATTCACATGGTGTTTCACTAATAAATTTTTTAAAAATTTTTTTAAAAAAGGTTTGCAATTCAGGTAATACATGGTCATCATGTTCAGTCTATAGTCTATTTTCAGCACACATCCCCAGCAAGGCCTCCAGGCATCCTTTGCTTGGCAGTTGGAAGGATGTTTGCCCAAATGTCAACTGTGATTTTGTTTGGGAAGTAGGGTTCCAGTGAAATTTGTTCTGTTCCTTGAATTTTTAAAATCCTTTTCTTTAATGCCTCTTTTTTCACAAGTATGCATTTTATGTTTGAAAATAGAATTTTTGCCTGACCAACTCCTAGAGAAGTTTAAACTCACTGAAGATGACCATAGGGACAGGGAAGCTCTTCCACTTTCGTATAGGGCTGGACTGGTAACCATTGTTCATGCAAATAGAGTTCTGTTTTTAGTAGGGGTGACTCATTCCAAGGCAACATGATGTGTGTGTCCCCACAGCCTGAAAATAAATGTGGAGGGACAATAGAAAGAAGCCACAAAGTAAACACTTGTTCTGTCTTCAACTTTGAGAGCTCCCTTGGCTGACATGAACACCAGTTTCCTTTTCCTTCATGTGGACAGGTTTCTTTGTAATTAACTTACATACCCAGGGATCTCCAGACCCAAAGAATTGTAGGGTTTGTGAAAGCAGCTGGTGAAAATACAGGGTGTCTGCCATGGAGGCAGGCTGGGCAGGAGTGAGGCATGGAGGCCATTGGTGGGAGAGAAAGTACTGGGGACATTGATGGTAGGACATGCACACTGGAACATAGTATGACTGAAACCTATTCATGAACAATTTTGTAATTGTGTATCTCATGGTGATTCAATTTTAAAAAATACATAAATCTTTTCTTTTCTGACAGAAGAAACTTTTTGTGAGATGTCTCTGGTGCCCTTCTTCTGAGAGACTCAATATCCAAATTTAGACCATTGGGAGCCGCAGAAAGAGAGCAGCATCTGGAGTCCTGAAGATCCAGGTAGGAGTGTTTGGTTTTGTAATGATTCACTGTTCCATTGATAATGCATGACATTTCCTCCGAACATCAAACTCTTCATCCTGCACTTCACAACTCTATTGATTTCATGCTATGGACCAGCTATTTGCTGTGTGCTGTGGAAAGCAAGAGAGTTCATTGTCTCTTGCAATCTTCATTCTAGTGCAGTGGGCCAGTCTGGAAAGTTGAAGACTTCTTCCCGGGTATTTGTGGGAAAGAGGGTTTGGGGAAGAGCTCCACCAAGGCTACAAGATCATGAAAATCTGCTGAGACTATGTGGCCATTGGGAAGCAGGATGGAGAGTTTATTAGGAAAGAATGTTCTCCACGGAAGGGACAGGCACGAGGCTGCACTCTGGGAAGTCAGATCCTGTGTGGAGCTGGGAGTTTAGGGCAGGTGGAAGACATGAAGAGACACAGGGGTGGGTATGAGGAAAGAGGGTTGGATTCAGATCAACTTACTCCCCTTAGGTTGGGGGAGCTCTGGCGGTAATAAAGCCTTTGAGCTTCCTCTAAGGGAAAGGAAGCCACACACCCTCATCTAGTTCCTCGTCCCCTTTGTGATGAATAAGAACCTCTGAATTGGCATCACGAAATCATAGGTTCAACAGCCTGCATGGCATAGGCCATGTGAAGGATTGTTGAAGAACAGAACGGTTTCCTGGCTGACTGTGCATAGCTTATTTGAAATTAGAATTTGCTGCGGTGGATCACTGGGATTTGGGGTTCTGGATGATTGTAGCGCAACATAGCCTAACCTGATCATTGCAGGTGATGTCAGACTTCTTAAGGTCTTTCAGACAAAAGCATGAACAGATTATGAATAGAGACTAATGAGAAACCATTGAAGGCTTCAGAAAGATCAGAGATGATCAGATACTTCCTTGGGGCCAGGAGGTGCGGGGAGTGATTCTATACTCAGGACTTGGGCTGGTAAAGAAAGTAGGGTTAAAAGTAAGGTTAACTATAGGGTGAGAGAAATAGCTCAGTGGGCTAAACACGTGCATAGCATGTAGGGCATAGCATGGTACCCCAAGCAATGCCAGAAGGCAACCCCCAAACATAAAGCAACTCCCTAAGTGTTGCTGGATATGGCCCCCAAATAAAAGTGTTAATTATTATAATACATTTAGAAGCATAGCCACTGTTTCCATCCTCAAAGGGATATTGAGGAGATTGGTTATAAAAATGTATGATTTTCATTTTGCAAAATGCAAACCCTCAAGTGAATATTCTGGAATTTTTGTCCTGAACTTATTGACCCAACTGCCGTGCCCCTTTGCCCCGAGAGCCAGTATCTTGGATCAATGTGGTGTTTTCTGTGTGGCAATCCATATGCCAAAAAGTAATTCTGTGAAATTAGTTAGGTTGCTTTGCCCTGCAGTCAATAGTAATTTGGTAGCTATGGATTTAAGAGTGGAAAATTGCTTAATGGAAAAGTTCTCAAATGTTTCAGAGTCATGTTTTCCATCTGCACTTGTTGACATGCCAATATGTGTTATCGTATCTCTGTCCAAAAACAAGAGGTCTCCATTTCTTTGTCTTGTTTTGCTTATCATTAGAAGTTTGGATGATTAAAAACCTTTGCTACCTGGTTCGATGATGTAGTAAATTTAAGAAAATGAGTTTCATTATATTTTTGTCTTGCCGATATCATTCTAAGGTAATGGAGATTCTTCCTTCTAAGTCTCTGTAGCGTTAACAAAGGTAGTGGGCAGGGTTACTCAACAACAAGCAAAACATAGTATGACAGGCCCTCTGATGGCATGTGTTGTAGTACCCATGAGAGAAAACAAGCCCATCCTGCGCTGAGTGAGTCACGCTCTTCATTAGAACCTGCTTCCACTATCCCAGGTAAAAGTACCTGATCTAGTGCTTACCACATATCTGTATCTGGGACAATGCATATGTGTACAGCTATATCTGGTATAGTGCATCTATGATTTCTAAGAACACCTCCAGGATGTCACGCGAGGGTCTATGTGCATTCACAGTTATACATTCTCAATGAGGGTATGCACAAAGGCAGACACAACCCTTGGGCTCCCAGGATTCAGTCTACTTCCAGAGACTAGACCTCTCCCATGAGCCTACTTGGTCCAGGCTGAAAAGGATAGGTCATGGTTACCATTGATTAAGCACCTGTCAGATGGTAAAGCTTATACCGGTTCGTTTTCAATGAAGTCATTCATTCTAAGTTAAATAATTTTCAATATTTTTCATCCAATGTTCCCAGGAACATAGGTTCCATATGTGCTGGACACTGTGCCAAGAACTTGATATACATTGTTTCAGTGCCTCCTCACTGCAGTCCTCTTTCCCGGAGGAAATAAAATCTCAGACAGGCCTCCAAGTTGCCTTCCTCATACACGTTCTGTGATACGGATTCCATTAGCACCAGCTTCCTCTGCCAGTATACATAGTATGCTCCTGGGATTACCTCCTCCAAAGTAAAATGACAGGAAAGATGGTATTTTTTAAGTTTCTATCTTACTTTTTTTTTCATGGAAGCAATGCATTTTATAGCAGTTTCTGTGTTAATATTTTATACTTGCAGTGTTGCCTGAGCACTCCCTGCAGCAGGGTGACAATAACCTTCTACCATTGTCCCTCCTGAGGAACCTCTCCCCACTCTTCACTGCTCTGTTGACAGGATTCCAAGACTTATTGCCACTGGGGATTGTCTGTTTTCTTGCTTTGCTTCTTTATGTTCCACATAATCCCACATATGTGAGCTTATTTTTCATTTATATATTTCCTTTATTTTGTTGTAATATTTTTATTGAATTACTTGACTCACCAAGTCATTTATAGTGAAGGCTCATGCATGCAATTTTCCTACACCAGTCCCATCACCGATGTCAACCTCCCTCCACTAATGTCCCCAATTTCTCTCCTGCCTCCCCCAACCTATCTCCTTAACAGGCACGTTTTTAAGTTTTATTGTTGTAGATTGTCTTTTCCTTTCAGGCTGACTTTATTGAAACTGTTGCCCCAGTTCCATCCTGGTTGCAATGAATTGCAAGGTTTCATCTTCTCTCTTTGCTGGGTAGTATTCCTCTGTGTGTGTGTGTGTGTGTGTGTGTGTGTGTGTGTGTGTGTGTGTGTGTGTGTGTGATCTCTTTTAGCTGGGCAGTATTCCTCTGTGTGTGTGTGCGCGCGTATGTGTGTGTGTGTGTGTGTGTGTGTGTGTGTGTGTGTAACATTTTCATTATCCTCTCATTTGTTTTATGAGATAACTTAGATTTTGGCAGAACTTAGTTCAGGATCTGAAACAAGGTAAATGCTCAGTAATGCACTTGCATGTGTCTCTGTGTATCTATGTAACCACTGTAGGTGGTTATTATTTCTAAAATTGGCAGGGAAAGGTGAGGGAGACAATAACTGAAATGTAAGGTTTGCTGATTGCTGAGTCAGTTTGAGTTTCTGAAATACCACTGATTGTGTTTATTTTTTTTATTTTAATTTTTATTTTTGAGTCACTGTGAGATATAGAATTACAAAGC
Source organism: Sorex fumeus (assembly GCF_029834395.1). Taxonomy (NCBI): domain Eukaryota; kingdom Metazoa; phylum Chordata; class Mammalia; order Eulipotyphla; family Soricidae; genus Sorex; species Sorex fumeus. The sequence continues at coordinate 3,039,389 of NW_026606154.1, read as the reverse complement.
AGGTCAAGATCGTGTTTCAGTTATACAGTATTCCAACACCCATCTCTCCACCAGGGCACATTTCCCGCTGCCAATGTTCCCAGTGTCTCTCCTACCATCCTCCCCCCAAGCCTGTCTCTACGGCAGGCACTTTCCTTCTTTCTCTCTCTGTATCTGTCTCTGTCTCGCTGTTGGGGAATTATGGTTTGTTATACAGGTATTGATAGGTTATCATGTTTGTTCCTTTACCTACTTTCAGCATGGAGTTCTTATCAAGAGTGATCATTTCCAACTATCATTGTCATGGTGGTGACTTCTCTATCTCAACTGTCTTTTTCCCCAGCATCTGAGGTGGGCTTCCAACTGTGGACCAATACTCCTGGCCATTGTTTCTACATTTGAGGCAGGCTTCCACTCATGGACCAATCCTCCTGGTCCTTGTTTCTACTGTCCTTGGGTATTGGTCTCATATTATGGTGTGTGTGTGTGTGTGTGTGTGTGTTTTATATACCACAAATGAGTTAAATCATTCTATGTCTGTCCCTCTCCTTCTGACTAGTTTCACTCACCAGGATGTTCCCCATTTATAAGCAAATTTTCTAACTTCCTTTTCTTTTCTAACAGCTGCATTTACGCATAGTATTCAGTTGCGAAAATGTACTAGTTTCTTTAACCAGTCATCTGTTCTCAGGCACTTGGGTTGTTTCCAGATTCTGGCTATTGTGAATAGTGCTGCAAAGAACATAGAAGTGCAGATAGCATTTCTGATGTGTTTTTGGACCCCAAGCTATACTGCCAGAAGTAGTATTGCTGGGTCATATGGAAGCTCAATTTCTAGCTTTTTGAGGAATGCCCATATTGTTTTCCAAAAAGGTTGGACCAGTCAGCGTTCCCACTAACAATGAATGAGAGTCCCTTTCTCCCTACATCGGCACCAGCAATGTTTGCTCTTATTCTTTTTGATGTGTTCTAGTCTCTGTGGTGTGAGTGGTATCTCATTGTTGTTTTGATTTGCATCTTGATGATGATTAGCAATGTAGATAATTTTTCATGTGTCTTTGACCTTTTGTATTTCTTCTTTGAGAAAATTTCTGTTCATTTCTTCTCCCCATTATTTCCATTTTAAATAAATGTCTCTTGTCTTTGTACTTCCTTTGAGTATCATTACATGTCCCATAAGTAACCACCATTTCTCATATAAATTTCCATTGTAAACTCAGTCACTTTTGGAGCCAGACAAGAACTATCTTGAATCCACTTTTCCCCATTAAGTAATAAAATGTCCATCATATTCTATAAAGAGTAGATGATAACTGGTCACAGTTTCAGTTGCTATAGACATGGGGATTCTAACGTTTGATTATTGGGGTTACATTTATGTGCAATAGCCTTTTCACTACATGAAACTGGCCACCTCTCGACTGAAAGTGGCATTTCATATTCTTCCCCTAATAACCACAATTATTTTAATTGAACTTTCAAAATTTAGTAGGCTGAATATAGCCTATAGTCAACCAGATGTAGATACTTATGAGACCTTCCTAACCCCATAGGTATTTTAATATGCTAGTCCTATTCTGGATATTCTTCTACTAATCTAACTAGAATTTTTCTATCACACATTGAATGGAAAATAGCCCACTTTATTTAATAAGAACTTGGATTCAATCCCAGAATCAATCAGGTATTTTTATATCAAACCTATGTACTTGTATTATGTTTATAAAGCATTAGTATTACAAATGCATAGAATTCCTCAGTTCTATTCCACCATGACTAGTGAGAAATATTAGCAATTAAAAAATAGAAAATAACCAAAATTGAATGAAAAAAATCAGCCATATTGATAATAAATTTTCCTCTGTTTATTTCACCATTATACTTCTAGAAATTAACTCTCTCCAGGACAAATATGGCCTAGGTTAGAACAACAAATTCAATAAGTCATAATAATAAATATTCTTTAAAAATTAGCATACTGCTTATAATTAAATGGGGTTCCCTATGTTTCCCTTAGTTTGATTATGAATCACTGTCTCTCAGGAGTGATAGTGAATTTTCATGCTACAATGTACTTAAGCCATGTATTCTTTATGCCAATGCTCAAAATTCTTGTTTTACATTGTTTTTTACAAAGTACAACAAGATATAATGTCTTAGAGTTTGAGCATTGACCAAAATAATGTCATATAACTGAAGCACATGATTAATTCTTTTTCCCAACTCCTAGAGGACAGACACAATAAAACTGCCCTAGTTCCTTGAAAGACTCATGTATAATGGAATAGAATAATACCCATCTTGATTTTTCACCTAGAGCTGAGCCTGGAATGATGATCCTTCAAAAGTTCACAGGGTTATTCTCTCTCATTTTGTTGGGGAAGAGAGGGACGAGGGAGACGAGAGGGGATGAACAACCAGTGTTCTTTGTTTTCACATACTTTTCTGATTCATTGACTCCCAAATGGACTGGAAAAAGTTAATACTTTATTTTAAAACGATGTAATGTACCAAAGCTTAAATAGCAATTAGAGAGGGGGTGAAAGGGTTTTGGTAGAAGGCTGGTTTTAAGCATTAACTGAAGCTCCATCAAAGAGGATCCTAGTGATAAGGAACATGTTTTAAAATTAAGTTTGAAAAACTATTAAGTAATTTTGGAAATGTGGTGATGAATATCATTGTTTGTGCCTGTAGATCATGAATTCCACTGCCAATAACTCTGGTTCCCACTTGGAATAAAACTGTGCTGCCACCAAAAAGGGTCTTTCTGGCCTCAAGTTGTTCATGTTTAGCTGGATATACATTGTATACATTTTGTATGTTTCATTAAAATAGTGGTTCTGTTTGTTTTTCTAGTTATAGAAGTTATATGTATCTCCCAGTAGAAGTATTCACAGTAAAACATAGTCATTCATCTTATTCATTTGGTTTGTTTTGGGTGCCATACCTTAGGATACTGAGGGGTTACTTCTGGTTCTGCACTCAAGAATCACTCCTGGCAGTGCTCAGGGAGCCATATGGGATGCTGAGATTGAACTCGGGTTGACTGCATGCAAGGCAAGTGCCTTACCCACTGTACTACGGCTCTGGCCCCTAATTGTTTATTTACAAGGCTTATTTACAATCATTTACAAGGCTTCCCTGCAGTTTATTTACATGATTCCCATGTTGCTTGACACATATTCGTCATTCATCTTTAGTTAGAGTAAGAAGGAATGTCATGGAAATCCACAGAATATAAACATGTTACTTCAAACATTTTAACATTGTTAAAATGTTCATGCTTGTTAAAGCCATATTCTCATAAAGGTTTTAATATTCTAAATTTAGCTACCATTCACGTATTTTATAACAGGAGTGTCCTTCTGATTTTAAGTAGGGCATTGACCCTGAGCCATGAGAAAGTTCATCGTGCCCTCCCCAAGCTGAGTTTTCATGTTTCTACTAATTCAAACCCTCTGCCTATTTGAATACACCTCTGCCTATTTGAATACAAATGTTCTGTTTTGCTTCATTCATCAACCTGTCTGTTCCTTATTTGTCAGCACATTGTCAGAATTATCATTTCATGCCTGGTGTATATTGAAGTAGTCCCTTCATCTAGCAAAAACATATTTTTGATGTCTTCCTGGTTCAGATCCTCATCCAGAGGACACCTCAGGAGTCAGGAAAGTCCAGGTCGGGTTTAGTGCACATTTGCCAGTGCGCCTTCCAGAGGTGGCAGTCTTATTTCTGGGAAGATTTCTGGATTTCACGTCTCACGCTGTGAACACGGGCCAACTGCTTTTCTATAGTGCATAGAAATTCAAAGCCCCATTGAAAATTATTCTTTATCCAGTCTCTCAAAGAAATGGAGAGAGTAGTGAAATTCATGTATGTTTTTATTTCATATGTTTGGCTTGGAAACTCAAAGGCTGCATTAGTAATGGACGGGAGAGCCTGAGTTTCAGCTCAACTGCATCCTACTCTGTCCATTTCCATAAACTTTTTTTTTTCTTTTGCTTTTTTGGGTCACACCCAGCGATGCACAGGGGTCACTCCTGGCTCTGCACTCAGGAGTTAATCCTGGCAGTGCTCAGGGGACCATATGGGATGCTGGGAATTGAACCTGGGTTGGCCACGTGCAAGGCAAATACCCTACCCGCTGTGCTATCACTCCAGCCCCAGATTTCTATAAACTTCTTAACCCTTCTGCCTTATTCTCCAGTGGAGTGGGGGTATTAGTAATTTTTATCTATCATTTTCCAAGTAAACACTCAAAAAGGATAAAGAATACTGCTAATGTTAGGTACCTTTGAATTCCCTTGATACCACAGATAAAGGAAGCACCACTTGGAGAAGGTAATTAACCTTCCAGATCCTTCAGGTGGGTGTGATGGGCGTAGACCCTGTGGGAGGGAGTCAGAGCATAGGCAGAAAATTAGGAGAACACTTTGTTTTATAAGCTTTGCATCTGTTTTCTGCTTTTGACAAAATCCATCCCAAGGATGCAGTTCTTCAAATCTTGACTCGGCATGGCCTCATAACAAACTAGTGTTGATAGTGTTTGGATCGGGAGAATAAACGAAGATTATTCAGAGCAAAGAATTGACTCACCCTGAAACACAAGACAGCCAGGACCCACTTTCTGGACCCTTGTGAAACTGGCCATGTTTTGGCCTAAACCTTTAAATTCAAAACAGTGGAAGAATGCATGGACAGGACAAGGTAAATGGAGAGGAGCCAGCTCAGGGGGTAGGTGCCACACACAGGACCCTGCACTGCGTGTCTCTGATGCCCCTGTGCATGGCCAGGTGTAGCCCTGGAGACCCTCAGCACTGCCAGGATGGCTCTGACACCCTGTTGATCACCTCTGGGCCTGAGGGTGGCATTGCTTGGCTCCAGCGTGGAACCCGGGCAGACTCCAGCTGACCTCCACACAAAGGATAAAAGGAGACAAAGAAAAAAAATAAGTGGGGAGGAGGAAGAGCAGCATCTGCTCGTGCACCAGCCCGGGTGAAGCCATCTGGCCGGGGAGTCCTGGGCGGCCTCCACTCCTGGGCCAGGCTTGGCCTCCACCTTTTCTTTGTCAAGGAGACTTCCCCTCCTATCCCCCAAGCTCAGGGCTGGCTCAGAAGGCGGTACATGGAGCAGCCTGCAGGAAGCAAAGGGCCCACAGGCCCAGCCTGCAGGCTCTCAGTGGTCCTTCCCCACAGTGGTCCTAGGAGCCGCCGCCGTCAGCTTTGATTAGTTGTCCTAGCTCGAGGTTCCCTAAATTGCTCCTGCTCTTCCTCCCTCCTTGCTCCTCCTCCGTCGGCTCCTGTGCCAGGGTGATGAGCTGTCCCGGCTGGCGAATCGCCCCGCGGCCCAATCAGCGCCTCCTGTTACCCAGACCCCTGGCTGCCCTTGTTCTGTCTTTGCCTCCCCCGCCCAGCCTCCTGTTCCTCCTGCCGTGGCATCTCCTGCCCCTGCTGTCTGATCCCACTGCTCCTCTAATCAGCCCGTTAGACAGTTTGATTAGCTGCTCTGTCTCCCCACCCGCCAGCCCGCCTGCTGCCGCCAGCTGTGTGCAGGCCCATCGGTTCTTCCCGACCTTCCGCCAGTGCTGCCTGCTTCCTCCTTGGCAATCTCTGATCAGCGTTGCCTCTCTCGAAGCAGCTCCTGATGCCTTCGTCCCTTGTCTTCTCCCAGGACCCACTTGTCCTTCTGGAGCTTTCTGGTCTTCTGTAGCAGACAATTGCTCACTGGTCTCTCTCTCCTAGGGAGCTGCCCAGGGGGCGCCTTTTGGCACACAAGGCCCTCAAGGCCTCCTGCCTCCCTCCCCTCTTTGCATCGGAAACTGCACCCATCATTCTGTTGTTCTTTAATTGTGGGGGGGGGGGGGGGTCACACCTGGCGATGCTCAGGGGTTATCCCTGTCTCATGCACTCAGGAATTATTCCCCGCGGTGCTCAAGGGACTCTATGGGATGCTGGGAATCGAACCCGGGTTGGCTGCATGCAAGGCAAATGCCCTACCCGCTGTGCTATCACTCCTCTGGCTGTTTGCATGTGATCTTAAATTTAAGGCAGTTCCTGAGCATCGTCTTCCTCCTCATCTCTCAGTCTGAGTCTCCTTTCTCTCCTCTACTGCAGCCACAGTACCAGGCTGAGCCTCGGCCTCACTTCAGTTTGCATGTGCTTGTCCCTTATTGTGTGACCTGGCATGTTTCTGAGCCCAGCCCGCCTTATTTGGCATCACCGGGGTTCCCTCACTGATCTGCCCAATGTGGGCAGGGAGAAACCTATTAGATCCGTACAACAGATCCGTACAACAGAACTCTGAACCATCCCATGGGTCAAGACTTGTATTTGAAAACAAATATTGGAATGGGAAAATAAGCCACCACATTGTGTCACAAGGTTCCGGAGAATTAAATTGGAGACATAAAATGAAGATTGGAATATTTTTTCCACACATTAGAATCTTTGGATGGATGGGTCAATTCCTTCTACAAATATGACTTGAGTTCCTGCCTGGTGATTGCATGTATCTGGGCTAGGTGGGTGCTGTAGGAGAGGGGAGTTCAATCATTAAATTGGAGACTTTGATGTTTGTGGTTACAATGTGTAGTCAAGGAAAAGGACAATGAAAAGTTGAATGGAAGGTATGAGTTCAGATTTTTGATTCCTGTAAAATAAATATTTCTTTTTTTACTTTATATCATGTATAATTAATATTTGATTTAAAAATAAGTACTCCTTTTCTTAGAGAAGAAACTTTTATATTTCAGGGAACTCTGATAAGAGATGGTACTGCATGATGTAGAACTGGAGTTCAAGGGATCCAACCCACCCTCGCTCCAGCCTGAGAAACCTTAGAATTAGAAAGGTCAGCTGGTTTGCCTATCCTAGTCCAGAATTTTTACTGTTGAATCAATAATGTAAAGGGAGAGTGGGGGTGTTTGGAGGTGATTCTGTGTCAGCCACAATAGAGGTGCCTGGACTTTTCCTCCTAAAACATCTATTTTCTGTTCTATAGCTGGACACTGGGTCATTGTCTTTGTTTTCTAAGCCTGGCTATTATCACCAGCACTTCTCAGGAGGCCCCAGGGCAAAGCTAAGTTAGCCAACGTGGTGGTTGAATGAGAGAGCCCAAGAATGCAGCACCACATAGGTCGGGATCTTTCTGGGCTATCCTAGAGTGCCTGGGACTGCACTTGGTGAGAATCAGGATCATGTGGTGCTGGGGATTGAGCCAGAGCTAGCTGCCTGCAAGGAATATACCTTAGCCTGTCTCTCTAGCCCTGAATGTCTGCCATCTTTATGAACTGATTGAATTGCTCCGTGAAATTCTAGCTTTGCTCTAGGACCTGATAGTATTATACTATGAAATAATAGTATTTATTGTTCTGGAAACTAGTACTACTGCTGTGTGAATTTATAATCTTGTCCCATAAACTCAGTTATCAAACAGCTCTGTGGACTCTTAATATTGCTCCAAGAAAATACTGCGTATTCCACAAACTCATCTTAGTAGACAAGTTAATCTCATGCTCTGTAGACTCCTGTAATTGCTCACCGATCTCCTTCCTAGTATTGCTCTTTGACCACTGATAGTGTTGTCACATGACTGGCAGTGTTGCTCTGTGAACTCATTGATTAGTTCCATGAACTCCTAGTATTGCTCACACAGTGCCCACCCATCCTTTATTGGTCTCAGCTCTCAGAATTGGTTTCTATTTCCTGTCAATAAACATATCTTAAACTGATATGGTAGGTCAGGAGAACTTAACAATTTTTTTTGAAGTAAAACATTTTATTTGGAGCTTTCGATGGGAAAGAGGAAGAGGACAGTGGGAGATAGTTGAATGTGATGTGCTCAAGAGAGAACCAGGGCTTCTCCAAGGGCAGAGAAAGCTCCTACACACATCCCCAGCATCAGACATGAAAGCATGAAAGTAAACATCTCAAGAGAGGAGATGTGGACAACACATGTGCTTGGGCATCGAGCAGCACATGGGCTCAGGCAGCATATGCACCTACTTTAACAATTTTTAAAGGTTTTTCTTGCCCACATAGATTTCTGATGTTCTGGTGGTCAAAATTTTCTCCTGTTCATTCCACTGTATTTCACATGCTTGTTTCTTTCTGGAAAGCCCCAGATGTTTGGCCCAAAGTGCGTGTGCATTAATGAGAATGTATTTATGGAGAATGGTAATTCTTGGTACTGAATGCAGGGAGTATATGAAAGGAGGTTATGGATACACATATACACATTTTACTAAAAGATTGTGATGTAATAATGCTCTTGTTCTTCATTCTATTAGCTGTTAGCAATATAGACATTTTTTGTGCTTTTTGTCTGAGAAGTAACTAGCTTGTTTCTCTATATTCAGGAGTCTTTAAAAGTATAAAGGAAGCACACACATATATGTTAAAATATATATATAACACATTCTTAAATTATTCCAGTACTTGAAACTTTTGTTTTTTACATTATATTACTCCTTACATAGTATTTACTATTACTGTTATATTACTATAATATGCATGTAATATGTGTAGAATTTTAAGAGTATTTCAATCAAATTTTAGCATGCCCTTGTACATTAACTATAAAGTACAAACCTAAAAGAATTTTCACTCTTAAAGTAATTTGTGTTCCATAAAGAACTGGTCTTATAAGTATTCTTTCATCAGTGAACAGTTAGCAAATGCCTTGCTTATAGTGGTTTTCTCTAATATATGTGCTCAAGAAGAATACAAGACCGTGATATAAGACTCAGAAAACAGGAGCCAGAGCAATAGTATTGTGGGTAAGACAACTTGCATGTGGCTGACGTGGGTTTGATTGCTGGCCCAGAACTGTCCTTGGAACCTACTAGGCGTGAATGCTGAGCTAAGAGCTAAGAATAAGCCCTGAACATTGTCAGGTGTGCCCTTATAAAAACAAATACAGGGGCTGGAGCAATAGTACATCAGGGAGGGTGTTTACCTTGCACACGGCCTACGTGGGTTCGATCCCCACCATCCCATAAGGTCCCCCAAGCACCGCCGGGAGTAATTCCTGAATGCAGAGCCAGGAGTAACTTCTGAGCATCGCTGGGTGTGATCCAAAAAGAAAAAAAAAGAAAGAAATGAAAAAAACCCAAAAAATAAATACAAAAAGATTCAGGGAAGATCCTTAAGAGTTTAAATATTTTTCAGTAATTTGAAAATCACTTGCTCATGGTACTTCAGTAACAATTGTATGTGAACATATGAAATGTGTGCTTGTGTATGCATAAATGCAATTATGTATATAATTTATTAAATATATATGCATGCATATTCATTTATAACAGCATAATTTATTGTTGCCTTTGGTTCAGCTAGCTTTACATCAGAAAAGGTTTTCTGACCTTTCATAAAACAGTTGCAGTAACATGATGCATGATTTAGTTTGAAATAATGCAAAGGTCACTTTCTTATTGAAAGAAGAAGGCAGAAGTTCTTGTAGGGAAAATCATTTTATGAGATTAAGTAGAAAATCAGTTAGAGAGATTGCTCTTTTAGCTCAAGTGCTTGCCTTTTATTTTCTAATTTCTTCTCAATTTCTTTGTAAACAAAGGTGAAAAAAAATCCCAGTGTGAAGATCTGCAATGAAACTTGGGCAATGTTAATAAATAAGGAAATCGGCCTGGGCTCTCACTCATTGTGTTGGAGCAATTATTATTCAGAGTACAATGAAATGGGCTGGATAGAACTGACGAGCAATGCTGGGCTGATGTTGATGGGAGTGTGAGGTAGCTCGGGAGTGTTGATCTTTGACTTGTCTGCAATTTAGAAACAATAATGACAAGTGAGAAGGCTTGTGAGTAGCTGATTAAACAGTGATGGCAGTTGCCCAATCCAATGAACGTCAAAACCAATTCAGTTCTGCTTCATCAAGAGCCTGCCTTGGATGGATGAAGGAAAGTGTTTATTCTGGGAACAGACCATCTCACCAGTGGTCTGATAGGAGAGCCATTGACTTTGGCAAATGGGAAAGTTGAATATCACAGTTGTATTATTGATGTCCTTATTACCAGGGATTTATGGCCTTCATTGTATTTTATTTTAATCAGTTTTAGCCCAGAGGCTTATGCGGTTAGCCTCCAAAAATGTATTTGTTCAGTGAATTGCTGAATGCATATTGGAATTGGTTTTGATTTCCTGAGGAAATACCAAGAAAAGCTAGAAATAAATGGAAGAAGTGTCCCTAGAGCAGATAAGAGGATAGGGAAGTTATTGTGGCACAGTGGGGCATTGAAAAATGACATTCAACTTGGTGAATATGTTCTTGAGTTCTTGGATTAATGAGCTGAGGGAAATATGCTCTGAGCTTCTGATGTGTGGACATCTTGCTGTGGTAAAAGTCTTGCATGGTTTAGGGAACTAGGGGTAAAAAGAGCAGGATTTTTGTTCAGACTTTTGCTCTGACTTTTCTTTGTGGTATTATGTGAGATAAATCCAAAGTTCCCAGATTGTCAGCAACATTCTGTTCCAATCTTGATGGATGATGGAAAGCACAAAAACTTATCAGAGGGTCCATGACTCAAAAACATTAGTAACATTTGCTGGAGCGATAGCACAGCGGGTAGGGCGTTCGCCTTACAAGCGGCCAACATGGCCAACCCGAGTTCGATTCCTCCCTCCCTCTCAGAGAGCCCGGCAAGCTACCGAGAGTATTCGATATGCCAGACACAGTAACAACAAAGTCTCCAATGGAGACGTTACTGGGCCCGCTCGAGCAAATCGACGATCAATGGGAGGGCCTTTTAAGAATATATATTGAGGGTGGGATGGGGGTGGGGGTTGGGAAGGATGCTGGGAGCATTGGAGGTGGGGAATGGGCACTGGTGGAGGGATGGGTACTCAATCATTGTCTAACTGAAGCCCAAGCACAAAAATTTGTAAGTCTACAATGGTACCTCATGGTGTTTCACTAATAAAATTTTTTTTAAAAAAAGAATATATATTGAGAGGGTGTGTGTGTGTGTGTGTGTCAGGGGGAGGGAGGTTGTGTGTGTTTTGGGGGGAGGGGAATGGAAGGGGTGGTAAGGTTGTCAGTTGTAGGGAAACAATTCCAGGGACTCAAACATTTGCATTTAGGACACAAATACAATGTATCTGTATTCTGCTAAACCACAGCCTAGGCACCAAATTGAGAGATTCTTAAGCAGTTTTTCCTATGGGGATCCTATGCATACAATCTCTGTGTCCTTTCTGCAACCAAATTTCTAAGGCCCAGGCCAGGCACTGCTTCTAAAGGAAAGCATCAAAGGGATACAACTAGACTTCGTCTCTTCTCCTCCATGCAGTGATGAAATCAGAGAACTGTGTTCCAGTGATGTTTCAGTAACATAATTGCTGAAGGGTGTGTGCAATACCACCCCCCCATACATACTTTTTAGGAGGTGCTGGAGCGATAGCACAGCGGGTAGGGCGTTTGCTTTGCATGCAGCCAACATGGCCAACCCGAGTTCGATTCCTCCGCCCCTCTCGGAGAGCCCTGCAAGCTACCGAGAGTATTCGATATGCCGGACATAGTAACAACAAAGTCTCCAATGGAGACGTTACTGGGCCCGTTCGAGCAAATTGATGATCAACGGGAGGGCCTTTACTTACTTACTTACTTACCAAACTCAAGGTGCATCAAGATTCAGAACAGCCTGGGGCAGGCCATTCTGTCTATAAAGAATTATTTACATATTGTTTGCATTTTAATGAACGTTTCCTCAGTCCTCAGAGCTCTGGGAGCTCTGTTTCAGCATTCCTGCATGCCGGTAGATTGTTCAGGTTGGTTATAACTAATGGTGCTGTTGCTGGAATGGTTGATCATTATTCTGAATGTCACACTGCTTCCTCCCATCCATACATTAGTGCAACATTTATTTGTTGGTGACTTACTATGAGCAAGGAGGAAAATTGATGCTTGACTTAGAATGATGAAGAACTGGGCACCGGCTCTAGCCCTAGGCCTCAGGAAAGTCCCAGCTCCCCATGTCAAGGACTGTAGAGAGGATTTTGCATCAGTGACTCCTCAGTCCCCACAGCAGCATCTGCATAGTGTGTTATTTCTTAGAATAAGGAAGACATAAAATTTGAAGAAGCTCAGCAAGAGAAATGTTTGTTTGTTAGTGATTCATTACTTTGCTGATCTAATGTTGAATTTAAGAGTCTTCAAAACCCCATGGTCCTGGGGACTAGAAGCATAGTACTTCAGGTAGGACTCTTGCCTTTGGCCCATTACCCCTTATTTGTCTCACTTTCTCTGCTCCTGACTGGACCCTTCTCTCAAATTTGTCCTCAAACTTGGGATCTGCAGTGATCACTTGATTGCACAGAACCCAAACTTAAAAAATTTTTTTTGCAACAGTCTTATTGTCAAATGCTTCTTATCAAAAGGTAACAAAGAAGAGGCTGGAAAGTATGCATCTCCCCAGGAATCTACTCACTATGTTTTATCTAACAAATAAAAATAATCTACTTTCATTATGTTACTTTCCATAGAGAGATCCCTGACATAGTCAGGTCAAAATATGGAAATCGTGTTTTCAATCTTATCTCCAGCTCATGATTCCTTAGTTTCCTCCCGTACAAAGAACATAGGATAGAGAACAAAAGAGAGATAGAGAAATGATTTTGATGTAGTATTGGCTACAAAATAAATGCCTTTCTTTAAAGCCTACTGCATGCAATAATTTTGACATCTCTCTAAAAATTGTAAATTAGATACTAGGGTTGAGATCGTGTTCAAATTTGTATTATTGTGGTGTAAAGTTACTGCAGCCCATTATCCCAAGCCCTCCCCACCGTCCTTAGGTTTGCTTTTTCTCAAACTCACTAACCATATAGTTCTGGCCAAATGAACATACCCATTGTGACAGAAACCCTAAGCATTATTCTCAGGATGGCATTTTATTCTCTAAGAAGCCAAGATGCTTATAAAGTAAGCGAAATATTTTTAAATGGGCGGACAACTTTAAAATATTTTAGGTTATCAAGTTAAATTTGTGTTCAACACATTTTACTTAAGTAATGGCATAAAATCTAAGCATAAAAAAATAAGCCCTTTATAATGAGACATTAATCAGAAAATTAGCACCAGTGATAAAAATTTCTAAACTTTGAATTTTTTAACTTTGATTAATGTCTAGTGAAAAACACATTAATAAAAGTGATATAAACTAGCAAATATGAAAACTAAATATGGTTTTGGATTTGATTATCCTTTAGCATTTCTTCCAGAAGTACCTTTTGTTCTGTTTAACATTGATAATTGATTTGACTGCCTAATTAATAATTTGCTAAGCTAAATCAGTGTGTATTAAAATAGGATCTAAATATGTAGCTTATTTTTAAAAGCAGTGATATCATTTTATGCACACACATATATATATATACCATTGGCAAATATACCATTGGGAAGAAGCTTTAAAAGCATTTTCCCAAAAGCTTTGGGAAAGTGCTATTTAAAAAGTACCTTCCTGATTTTTTTCTGTGGTTATCAGAGGGGCCTGGTTTATCTACTGGAGTGGTCTACTTTTTAATTTATTCATTCAATTATTTGAAGAAAATAATAGGTGCTTAAGCACGATGATTTGAAAACAACAAAGTTATTCAGTGTATTATTTCAAGTGATCTGTGATAGGTCACTTCCACAAACAGCCACCTGGGACACCATTCATAGGTCAATGTCCCTAGTTTCTCAGCTACACACCCATCAGTCATATGCCTATGTAAGAACAGAGATATTCAGCCTCTTGCATGTAACAGGTTATGCCCCCCACAGGCACATGACTGCACATGCATGCACGTGAATGCACACGCACACACACACAAAATTAAATTTTAGCCATCTATTGAAATACCAATATTTTCTATACTATTAATCATAATTTTCATGCACACATCAGTTCACCAAAGATTCCTCCTGACCCACCCCTTAATGTAAGCTCATTTCTCTAGATAATCTTTCACAAATCAATCACAAATCATCCTGCTAATCGTCGATTGCCTCGAGCAGGCCCCAGTAACGTCTCCTTCATCCTAGCCCTGAGATTATATTCAAGGCTCTTTAGGAGAATGAGACCCATCATAGTTACTGGTATTTGGCATATTGGGTACGCCACGGGGAGTTTTCCAGACTCTGCCGTGTGGGCAGGCTACATTCGGTAACCTGCCAGTTTGTCCAAAGTAAGAATGAGATAATAAGATGTCATAATAGGATGCCTCCTATTATGTCCCGGATGTTCCGGGAGCTGGTTTTTATAGTCTCTGAGTCTTGGTTGTTGATGGGATTACACGGTGCCAGGGGGCCAGTTGGTGGGTGTGACCCCTGCCTACTGGAATTTGGAGGATCTGGGTGGAGGATGCTCGGCCCAAATCAGATCTTGGCCCCGGAGCCCACGTGACTTTGTCCCTCTGCCAGTACCTTCATGTGTGCGGAGAGTGGTCTCAGCATGGTGGTGGCTGGTCCTGGAGGTCTTTGGCTGCCGGAGCCCTGGTTGGGGCGGGGAGGAAAGCTCAACCTGCTCCCCTCCAAGGGGCCCCGGCGGCGAGGACAGTCAGGCACGGGGGCAGGAGACATCCTATAAGACATCTTATTATCTAGTAAGATAATCTTTAGCTCTAATGAAATGGACCATTTTCTTGTTTCCTTGCTGTTTTGTTGTGTTGAGGTTTTTAATTAATTGATTGACTTTGGTTTGGGGGCCACACTCTGCATTCATCCCTGGCATCATATCTGGTATCACTTCTGGCACACTCACGTTGGACCACACTGGTGGTCCAACCCAGATTAGTCACATGCAAAGTAAACATCCTGCTAGTTGTCCTGTCTCTCCAAACCTACTACATTCTTTATCCCACATGTTCACTTTGGTCTCTTGTGGTCCCCCACGTTATGCCAGGAGCGATCAGTCCCTGAGCATAGAGCCAGAAGTAAGCCTGGAGCAGTCAGGTGTGGCTCAGAACCAAAAGCTTACTGCACACAGAAAGATACTTTTATTTGGTTGCTCACAAGGGCTCTTAGAGCTAAAAGATTTGCTGGTCATTTGCACAGCACAGTGCTGATTTTCCATACAGACTTCTTACATTTGCTATACTGGATGTTTGCAAAAGTCATCAGAGATTGGACTTTTTCAGTCCTTTTTTTTTATTTACTGCTAAGAAATTGGGAAGACAAACCCCCAAAATTCTCATCACTGGCATCTACTGACAGTGCAAAGGCACTTAGGCAAGTCCATCTCCTTTTTGGGGGGTGGGGGGTCATACCCGGCTATGCACAGGGGTTACTCCTGGCTCTGCACTCAGGAAGTGCACGCAGACAGTGCTCAGGGGACCATATGGGATGCTGGGAATTGAACCCGGATTGCCTGCGTGCCAGGCAAATGCCCTACCCGCTGTGCTGTTGCTCCAGTCCCAAGTTTATATCTTTTTTTTTTTTTTAAATTCTTTGTTTGGTTTAGCATTCTACTATTAATAGTTTCTTGTAGACACAATTCCAACACCACTCCCATCACCAGTGAACCCATCTCCCTCCTCGAGGACCCCAACTCTCTCCCTCTCAACCCCGTACCCAAAATCAGTTGTGTGGATCACTTGCCCCGTGATGTGCCTCCCTCGCTCTGAATATGAGATAATTCTGCACCTGTCCCTTTCCTTTTGGTTGACTTCACTCAGCATGACATCCTCTAGTTCCACCCATGTTGATGTCAATTGCATGATTTTGTTCTTTCATGGAGCTGCACAATATTCCATGTGGATCAGGTTTGTGCCTTTTAGTGGTTCTTGAGATATCTTAAAATTCCTGGAGTCCCCAGCAATTACTTTGTTTACCTTGTAGGACTCAACCTTGTAAGAGAGATCCCATCACTTCTCCAGAGAGGACTTTGTAAGCCTTGATTCTGTGATTTGTGTTAAGTGTGGCTAGTCCAGCAGGTAGGGCATTTGCCTTGCACACGGCTAATGTGGCACCCCATATGGTGCCCCAGGCCCTACCAGGAGTGATTCCTGAGCAGAGGCCCAGGAGTAAGCCTTGAATACAGCTAGGTTTGGCCCAAAGCAAAAAAATAAACAAAAACAAAACAAACAAACAAAAAACCACCAAAACATTTGACTGGTCAGATTGTATTATAAAGCATTGTCTGGGCATGTGAATATCTAAGAAGTCTTTAGATGTATAACCAGCATTTCCAGTTATGTCTGAAAATAGGAGGAAGAAAGCTTCTGAAAGAACCTATGGGAACCACTGCTTGGTCTTGAAAATCACCACATCATCATATAATGAGCCAAGATGAGACTTTCTGAATTGCTGGGTGTTTGTGAAAATATACCACTGTGAAAAAAAAATTATGAAGATTTTCTTTGCCCCACCAGTTAAGATCTAATCACTGTCACTGTCACTGTCCTGCTGTTGTTCATCGAAATAAGATGTTAAATTGTTAGGATTTACCAGTAGGTAGACAACAAAGATTTTAGGTGTGTTTGTATATGTAAGATAGGTAGCAGAGATGAATAATGGATGAACAGATGTATGGGTGGATGAAGAAATGAATGAACACATAGGTGACTAGATATGCGAGAGAATATGTTTATTCTGTTCTAGAGATACTTATTATTATTCTGTATTTATATATCCCACAGGGAAAAAGTGAGTAATATTCAAAAGTTTACCATTACCCCTTACCAGTTAGTTTGATCCTATAAAATTAATCACTCCAGATTTGGGGTTTAGCAATCTCGTGATCTCCCCTGCTTTCCCAGGACAAGTTCTGGAATTTTCACTCAGCAGGCTCCAATGGCATAACAGTTGTCTGAGATGCCATCAGAAGCCTGCAGAGCCTCAAGAGTCTCTTCTTTGAAGTATCAATTGTTTGAAGTACCTGATAGGTCCTTTTCCACAGAGCTCTGAGACCAGGCTTCCTTTGGTACAACAAGAACTCTGGCTTAGAGCTGCAAAACATTCTGGAAAGGATCAAAGTGGTCTGTGGATGACATAGTTTTCAAATAGCTCTGATTAATTTATTACCTAGAATTTTCAAAAGTGAAGAACCTGAAAGGAATTCATAACAGGAATAATACAACTGCTAAAATGTTAGATTGAGACCATAGCATGGGGGCGGGGGAGCTTGGTTGATGGAAGAAACAGTTTCAAACTATTTTTTCCTAGAAGCATGATATAGCTTTAAAAATAGTGAGCATCTGGTATAAAAAGGATGATAGATTTTTATTAGCATTTTCTGTGTAATATAGTCAATATTAAAAATTTATGCACAAAATATATGTATAATATAAAAAATCTTTATTATGAATATTTTAAAAGCTTATAGTGAAGCTTATAGTGAAGGTCTTTAAGAAGTTTAAAATGTTTGAGATAAATCTTAAATATCTCTATTCGAAAAAAAGAAGGTATATATCAAGGAACATATTTTAAAATTATTGTTGTAGAGGATGCTAAATGCAATTGAAAGAATTGAGGTTAGTCACATAAACCGTTTAAATAATTTGTCGTCGATTGCCTTGAGCAGGCCCCAGTAACGTCTCTTTCATCCTAGCCCTGAGATTATATTCAAGGCTCTTTAGGAGAATGAGACCCATCATTGTTACTGGTATTTGGCATATTTGGGTACACCACGGGGAGTTTGCCAGACTCTGCCGTGTGGGCAGGCTAAATTTGGTAGCCTGCCAGTTTGTCCAAAGTAGAAATGAGATAATAAGATGTCATAATAAGATTTCGCGCGGCCGCAAATGCAGCCGCGCAGTTCCAGGAGCTGGTTTTTATAGTCTCTGGGTCTTGGCCGTTGGTGGGATTACACGGCGCCAGGGGGCCAGTTGGTGGGTGTGACCCCTGCCTACTGGAGTTTGGAGGATCTGGGTGGAGGATGCGCAGCCCCAATCCACCCAAGTAGGCTTGGAGATCTCGGCCCCGGAACCTGCGTGACTTTGTCCTTCTGCCAGTACCTTCATGTGTGCGGAGAGTGGTCTCAACATGGTGGTAGCTGGTCCTGGAGATCTTTGGCTGCCGGAGCCCTGGTCGGGGTGGGGAGGAGAGCTCAACCCACTCCCCTCCAAGGGGCTCCAGCGAGGGCAGCCAGGGGGGCAGGAGATTGCACTGTTCTCTTCCAGGAGTTGGTTTTGATAGTCTCTGGGTCTTGGCCGTTGATGGGATTACAGGGTGCCAGGGGGCCAGTTGGTGGGTGTGACCCCCGCCTACTGGAGTTTGGAGGGTCTGGGTGGAGGATGCCAAAAATAATTTGTAACTGACAAAAAAAAATACTATGTTTTTTTCCCCCAAATATCATCAGACAAACCATCATCAGAACCTTGACAAATATAGGAAACCCATACAAAACTGCTTCCTTTTCAACCTAGCTGAGGGTAAAAATATTTGTATTAGTAAAATTCTAGCAATACAGGTTTGACCTGTGGAAGCCTTGAGAGCTTCTGCATTTCACAGACTTCCAAGGACACTAGTAAATAGTAATATACAGAATACATTATTTCCAGTCTTTTAGTAACATGAAAAAACAAATATTCCCAATTTTTAGGGTACCATTGAGACATCTCAGATGGATTGCAGTGTAAATGACACTGCGTGGCAATTTTCTTTGATTTTTGCACTTAAGATTTTAAGGTGGGAAGCCAAATTGAAATTGTATGATAAGTTAAAGATAATTGATCAAGAGATAGTATGCAGCTGTACAGATTTCAAAGTGTCTGTGAGCCCCCAAGCTAACTTTATAATAGCACTGAAATGCTTTGGGTAGAGTCAGAGAGATAATACAATCAGTAGAGCACTTTCCTTGCAGGAGGTCCTGCTGGGTTTGGTTCTGGTGCCCCAGGTGGTCCCTCAGGCTATCACAGGAACATTCCCTCAACACAGAGCCAGGAATGGGACTGGGCACAGCAAGGTGGGGCTCGAAAAAAAAAGAAGTTGTAAATATTTATTCTTTATTATGGGTATCATCACATGAATCAGTCAACACTGCAGACATTTTCAGTTTTGATTTATAATATAAAGATGGCCATACATTGTAACCTATCTATACATATGAAAATTTCTTTGAGCTCCTCACCAAATTTGAAAAAGAATAGAGAATATTTAGAGAAAAAGAAAACTGACCAGACTCTTGTAGGATTGCTTGATCAGGGGAAAGGTGATGAAGATAACTCAGAACTGCACTGCTCTAAACACACTTGTTAATGTATTTGCAGAGCTGAGTGGCCCATGCAATATAACTTTCTGTAACTACTAAAATCTATTATACAACATTTCTAACAGCAGGGAAAAAAATCTAAGTGAGAAAAATCATTATTCTCTCTAATAAACTCAGAGATAGATAAAAGATAAAGGATAAAGGCCCTCCCGTTGATCGTCGATTTGCTTGAGCGGGCCCAGTAACGTCTCCATTGGAGACTTTGTTGTTACTGTGTCTGGCATATCGAATACTCTCGGTAGCTTGCCGGGCTCTCCGAGAGGGGCGGAGGAATCGAACTTGGGTCGGCCATGTTGGCCGCGTGTAAGGCAAACGCCCTACCCGCTGTGCTATCTATAATATATATTTTAAAAAACCCTAAACTACATAAATTTAAAATGATGCTTTATGACCAGTATTTGTTGTCACTATTTAGAAACAATCTAGACATCTAAAGAATTTTAATTAATTTAATTTCAGTTAAATGTTTTGTCACTTCAAAATGTTGGAAGTTGTGTTTAAGCTGACATACTATGAAACATAAATGCTGTTAAAATGAAGTTTGTCAAAATAATGACTCAATTTAGTGAAACACAAATTTATAGCTTCATTTTCTTAATCATTAAGTAGGAGTAATGTTAGGCTGTTTGATAATAAAATCATTATAAGTTGAGGGAAGCATACCCAAATGGAATTAGTTTTAAAATTCATATTATGCTTAATACTGATAAAGTAGCACTGTCCTTCCATTCATCGAGTTGCTCGAACGGGCCCGGTAACATCTCCATTGTGACAATTATTTCTGTGTTTGGCATATTGAATATGTCACAGAGAGCTTGCCAGGCTTTGCCATGCAGACTAGTTACTCTCGGTAGCTTGCCAAGCTTTCCGAGAGGGGTGGAGGAATCGAACCTGGGCTGACTGGGTCAGCCATGTGCAAGGCAAACGCTTTACCCATTGTGCTATCACTCCAGCCCTAAAAAAGTAAAAAAAAAAAAAAGTATTTTAAAAGTAAAATTATTAATCTTTCCTTTCAAAGATTTACCTAAATTATGAAAATTTGACACTAAATATTTCTGAATTGCTTTAAACTATTTTAATCTTGCATATTTGAAGTATTAAAATTAAGCTTACATATTTTCTTGGGAATTTAGAAATGTTTCATTTACTTTTGTCATGATTAATCAGTTATTATAGAAAATCTTTTATTTAAAAGACTTCATAATCAAATGTACTAATATTATAAAAGGTAATAATTATTTATTTTCTATTTCTATAGATTATATTTCCATAAAATTTCTATGTAAATTAGAAAATGTTATTCAAAAAATGTGATACAAGTTTTTCTGAATCACAGATACATGTGAACATAGAGACACAGAAAATGCTTATATCTTGACTCATAAATGTCTTTTCTTGGGTAGCACTGAACTACCTACTGGCACAGCTATCAAAGACCTATTCTTTGCCCAGTAAGCATGAAATAAAAAATTACCCAAAGATTCAGGATGTAAAGTTAAAGCCAATGCAAAAATAAAAAGAAGAAGAAATCGAGAAATCCAGCTCTGACTCCATTTTATCATCCATTCATCAATCTCTATTCATTCAACTATGTGATATTCATTCAGTTGTACTTATTTATTCACCCTCCATTGAAGTACAAAAATCTAAGAGTATAAAAAAAGAAACTCCCAGGATTGAGGGGACAGACTATTCACTTCCATTCCCATGAGGAAGTCTAGTCACAGAATAGACTCTACCTGGAAACTGGTAAATAAAGTATTCTATGTCATCTTTAAATAAACAGGAAAGGGTACAAACTAACCCTGGTACCAACTCTTTGTGCATACAGAGATACATTTCATAGTAGGCTGAAGATACTAACCAGGACTCGAGGAGAACATATAATTCTATGTGTTGAGGAATTCTAATAAAAATCTTAGATCACAATATAAGATTTGGTCTAAGTAGCTTCAGTGTTCTTGTCTTCAAAGATATGTGGCAGCACAAATGCTTAAGTTTATCAAGAGCTTGAGAAAATTGAATAGAATTTTCATACAACCTAAGACTATCTTAGAGCCACAGTATATGCTAGAATACAAAGTTGTGGGTCTTAAGATCATTTCTGGAGAATCTGAGCACTAGCCAACAAGCAAGGGGCAGCTCACTGGGGACTTTTGAGCAACGTTCACTTTATGAAATCAGCTAGTTAAGGAATCACATTCAGAATGTGGAGCAAGGACACCCATGATTTGTTGCTCCATGATTGCGATAAGAACATAGGCAAATACTCTTTAACAAATTGTGCTGGCATCACTGGACGGCTACATGCAAAAAAATGGGCTCAGAACTCTGCCTAACACCGTGTACAAAAGTAAGATCAAAATGGATTAAAGACCTCAACATCAGACCAGAAACCATAAGGTACATTGAAGACAAAGTTGGCAAAACCCTCCATGACATTGAAGCTAATGGTATCTTCAAAGATGCCACGCCACTGGCCGAGCAAGTGAAAACAGAGATAGATAAATGGGACTATCTTAAACTAAGAAACTTCTGTACCTCCAAAGAAACAGTGACCAAAATACAAAGACAGTCTACAGAATGGGAAAGAATATTCGCCGAATACACATCTGACAAGGGGTTGATATCCAGGATATACAAAATACTGGTTAAACTCCACAAGAAGAAAACATCCAACCCCATCCAAAAATGGGGCAATGAAATGAACAGAAACTTTCTCAAAGAAGAAATCCGAATGGCAAAAAAGCACATGAGAAAATGCTCTACATCATTAATCATCAGGGAGATGCAGATCAAAACCACAATGAGATACCATCTCACACCTCAGAGACTGGCCCACATTCAAAAGAACAAAAGCAACCGATGCTGGCGTGGATGTGGCGAGAAAGGGACACTCCTTCACTGTTGGTGGGAATGTCCACTGGTTCAGCCCTTCTGGAAAACAGTATGGACGATTCTCAAAAAATTAGAAATTGAGCTCCCATTTGACCCAGCAATACCACTCCTGGGAATATATCCCAGAGAGGCAAAAATGTATAGTCGAAGTGACATCTGCACTTGTTTGTTCATTGCAGCACTCTTTACAATAGCCAGAAACTGGAAGAAACCTGAATGCCCAAGAACAGATGACTGGTCAAAGAAACTTTGGTACATCTGCACAATGGAGTACTATGTAGCTCTTAGAAAAGATGAAGTCATGAAATTTACATACAAGTGGTACAACATGGAAAGTATCATGCTAAGCGAAATGAGTCAGAAAGAGAGGGATAGACATAGAAAGATGGCATTCATCTGGGGGATATAAAGTAACAAAATATGAGATTAATACCCAAGAATAGCTGAGATCAGCACCAGGAGGATTACTCCATAGCTTACTGGCCAGTTGGGCATTCTAGAGGAAAGGGCAGCTCAGATAGAGAAGGGAACACCAAATAAAGGGTGTTTGGAAGACCCTCCCAGGAGGGAGGGGAGATGCATGTCGAAAGTGGACTATGGACTGAACATGTTTGCCACTCAATGCCTCTTTTGCAGACCACAACACCCAAAAGGAGAGAGAGAACACAGGGGATTGCCCTGCCACAGTGGCAGGGGGGGATGGGGGGGATGGGGGTGGGGGGGATATTATCCATGGTGGTGGAAAATGGGCACTGGTGGAGGGATGGGTATCTGATCATTGTATAATCAAACCCAAGCACAAAAAATTGTAAATCTACAACTGTACCTCATGGTGTTTCACTAATAAAAAATAAATAAATAAAAAGAACATTGGCAAATAATGTTCAGTCAACTTTTCAGAAGTCTGGAAATTAACCAGATAGAGCAATCAAACGCGCGCTCTGTGTGTGTGTGTGTGTGTGTGTGTGTGTGTGTGTGTGTGTGTGTGTGTTCCAAGAATAATAGACCAGCAGGCTTTGTGGGCTTTTAATTTGCCTTTTTCTCACTCCCTTTACCTCAGTTTTATGTTAACTTGGAAAACTAGTGTAACTGTATGCAGTGACAACCAGCGACCGCTTAGCCTCTGGGAAGAACAGATAGGCTTGGACTCTTAGAGATTCCACTGCCCAGAAAATTATCCTCATTTGATGTGTCTTGATTCTCTGGAGAGGTTTCATTTACAGAGTTTCAGTTAATTTGATTCAGAGCTTGCTCTAACATGGATGAACCATGAAATCTTTACAATGAATAGGAAGATGGGAGTCACCAAGTTTTGTCACCGTCCTCCCGTTATTCATCAATTTGCTCGAGTGGTCCCAGTAACATCTCCATCGTGAGACTTGTTGTTACTGTGTTTGGCATATCGAATACGTCACAGGTAGCTTGCCAGGCTCTGCCATGCGGGCGAGATACTCTCGGTAGCTTGCCGGGTTTGTATAGTTATTATTTTTGGTTTCGATTTTGGAACCTCACCTCGCAGTGCTCAGGGCTTACTCCCGCCCAATGCTTTGGGAGACTTTATATGTGGCTCCAAGTATCAAACCTGCATTGGTCGCTTGCAAGGCAAATACCTTAACCTCTATGCTTTCTCTCTGACTTGCTTTATTTTTATGAGAAGTCCACAGGACTTTTCATGTTGGTATAGGAAAATAATGCTGCCAATGGTCCTATGATTTTTTTTCAAGGCAATGAAAATTTCATTAGTTAGTAGTAGTCATTGCAAAATTATGCTAATATTTCAGCATGCCTTATTAGTGCAATTTTTATGATATATAAATATATCTTAGTAAAACCATTATAAATTAATAATGATAACATAAGATAGCACTGTGACAGAGGTAATAACAATAGACAAATGAGCTACTATACTCATTAGAATAGCAAAAAGTGAAAGACTGTCCATACCAAATATTTCCAGAAAGTAGATTCACTAATACACTTGGGTATTGCTGGAGCATAGAATGGCACAACTTTTTAAGATAGGAGGATGCATGTGCAATTTAAACTTCTTCCTGCCACATTGTTCAGCCAACCCAATCCCCATTCTTTCTACAAGCCCGGCATTATTATCAGTAGCTTAACACAGGATCTCTCAAATCCTTTGACCAACTCTAAGTTAGTTTCTGTTACTATTCCTACTTTGTGTGGAAGCATCCTCCCACCCATTTTAATTATCTGCTATTGTTGGCCCAGTTGTGATTCCAGTTCTAGCTGATATGACCCTAAAATCCCATGTACCTCTCAGTTGTGCTGCATTGTATACAGCTCAGGATACTGCAGAGAAATGTTGCAGAATTTTAGATTGATGGTTAACACCTTCCAAAGGTGTTTGTGTTGAAAGTGATGGAAATATATGAGGAGAAAAACGTTCCTTTAGCAGGTGCCTTAGAAAAGTCAATATTACAAGACTGAGTGCTTTGTGCTTGTCTGTCATTAACAAAGAACCTACAGTTCAAGAAGTTAAAGGGTAACCACCTGGTTTTGAACCATATGCATAGAAGCATAATGATATGTATGTTTGAACCATATCCGTACCATAAAGCATAATGGTTCAAATATACATATCATTATGCTTAATTGTGCCATTTTCCTGAAATTTGATTTTAGTATTTCATGAAATAGTATCTATATCCTATATGCATAACTGGAGATGGTGTTCTCTGGGTTACTTTGAAGAATTCAGAGCAACATCTTTCGAATTCTCAAAATCATCTTTTTTAATGGCTATCCTTCTATTTTGTAAGTTTCCAGCACTTCCCCATAAAAATGAAACCTTGGGGCTAGAGCAATAGCACAGTGGGTAGGGTGTTTGCTTTGCATGGAACCAACCCGGGTTCAATTCCCAGCATCCCATATGGTCTCCCAAGCACCTCCAGGAATAATTCCTGAGTACAGAGCCAGGAGTAACCTCTGTGCATCTATGCATCGCTGGGTGTGACCCAAAAAGCAAAAAAAAAAATGGAACCTTGACAGTCTTGGCTGATGGAGTACTCCTTATTCATTTATTCTGCCAGTCTACTTTTTCTTTCGTATGATTGAGATGCCTGCTTCAGTGATTAGTTCTTCCCCATTTATATGTAAAAAGAGAGAAAAAGCTTAGGCAGAAACCTTTCACTAATCTGTTCTTTGGCACTGCAGTTAATACCTTGTGAATGTCGTAGGAAATATAACTTAGGATCAAGGAGAAACTGAGAATCTGCAGACCCTCAGAAGTGTTTGCCCTATTGATTGTTACAGCATGACAAACTTATGTGGGAACCTCTTACTTGTCAAGCTGTAGCTAAGCAGTTGTCACTGTTTGAGGCTGGTTCTATTAGGACTGTAGAGGGAAGGAGGGGAATATTTTAAAGACCAAATAGTAATTTAATTGAGATACTATTTTAGATCATATAATTCTTCATCAGCATCTAAATTTGTAAATTTTTACATTTTTTCAAAGGATGCTGGATTTTTGGACCTTAGTCTTCATCAGAGCCCTTTAGCTTTCATAACTCAAAAATATATTTATAATTTACTAGTAAATGTACATTCAACAGAAAGTATTGGTTTCCATAGAGAAATAGCAATTGAAAGTAATAACAATACATTGCTAACAGGTTATCATTTAATTTTGTAAAGGAACTGTAGAATATCCAAATTCTACTTTATTCTGAGCCACTGCTAGAGTTAGTAAAGGGTATCAGAAAGATACAAAACAAAAGTATTGTTTCTAGTTGGCTGCAATGAATAATGGGCACTGCATTCTGACTCTGTAATTTAGTTTAGCAGCACTAGGAAGCAAGAATCATCGTTACTTTTAGCTAAGATGAGCGAGTGTATGTAATCCAGACGGGTCACCTACCTAGAGTTTATCTGTCCATCTGCTCTGCTTCCACTGCCTTTTTGCAACCCGGTTGTCATTTGAAAACAAGAAATTTCTGACCTTCTGATTCCTCTGTAAAAGTAAGAGTGTTGGAAAAAAAACGCCTGAATTACTGGGGCCCGGGTTTTCTATCCTTCTGACTATATAGGGATGAGAGCAAAATGTGGCTCTGATCTGTAACTGGTGGGTCTCCTCTTGTCCTGGATACAGCTGTGACCTTGATAACATCTAAAATTTGAAACCAACTGGTTCAGCCTTGCTCCTTCTGCCTGGGATTTGCTAGCTGCTCCACAAAATCACTAGGTTTAGGAATTCCCTGCTGAAGAGCATCCACGTGCTCTAGAAAGGTCTGGGGATTTCAGATTCCAAAAGTAGCAGTTCAGTGAAAGGGATGACAAAAAAGAAGCAGCACTCAGGTTTGGTTGGTTTGGGTATTTGGGCCATGCCTGACGGTGCTCAGGGTTCCTTCCTACCTCTGAGAGAACACAGGGCAGCCTGTGAGGAATCAAACCAGAGTCAGGCCACATGCAAGGCAAGTGCCCCGTGTCCACTGGATTGTCTTTCTGGCCCCAGATCATTCAGATTTTAAGGAAGTATTTCTTTAGGTACTTTGGTCAGAGGAAAATGATCAGGGAAAGTGGCTCATTTAAAATAAGAGCGTGGTATTAAAGAAAAAGAGAGGAGAATTTTCCTGACAAAGAACAAGTGTAAATGCCTCAACAGAGCAGAAAGGAGATTAGGAAGGAGGCTATCTGCACAGAGTCATCTGTGATGCAAGGGACAGGTCACAGGAGTGGAACCTTTCAGCGTTTGCCCTTCATTCTGAATGTAGTGAGATTTCTGCTCTGGGAATGATGTGATAGGAATTGCGTCTCTCTAAAGTTGATGTGCTGTGCTGTATGGAATTGGTGAGTGGATCGAAGGGTGGTTTTTAAGCAGGTGCCACTAAAACCTGCAGAAGTTCACTCAGTAAGACACAAGTGGGTTCAGTAGGCACTGCCTCTGGCGGATTGAGGAAAACGTTTCAAATCAAGTGTGGTTAAATGGCTACCATTTTCCCAGTGAGTTTTCTCTTATTCTTGTATCATAAGAGATACAAGAATCAGCATTCACTTCGCATGATAATCAGTCTGTCAGGTCAGAAGTTACTTTAAATCTTGTCATGTGGTGGAATGGGCTGGAGCAATAGCACAGCGGTAAGGCGTTTGCCTTGCGCACAGCCGGCCTGGCCAAGTCAGGTTCGATTCCTCCGACTCTCTCAGATTGCCCGGCAGGCTACCAAGAGTATCTCGCCCGCACGGCAAAGCCTGACAAGCTACCCGTGATGTATTCAATATGCCAAACACAGTAACAACAAGTCTCATGATGGAGACGTTACTGGGCCCACTCGAGCAAATCGATGAACAACAGGAGGACAGTGCTACAGTGCTACAGTGGTGGAATGTTTTCAGAGCCTTGGGGGCGAAAATTGGATGGAAAAAAATTGTGTTTTCTGAATGTGAGTGTCATTTCTATGTTTAAGAAGATGGGGCCAGAGAGATAATGCAGTGGGGAAGGCTCTTGCCTTGCCCCTAGCTGAGCTGGGTTTCATTCCCTGAGCCCCTCCCAGGTGGGATCCCTGAGGGCAGAGCCAGAAGTAAGCTCTGAGCACAGTCAGGTGTGGCTCCAAAGCCCGACCCTCAAAAATAAATCACAGAGGGGCTAGTATGTAGCTCAAATGGTAAAGTACACACTTTGCAAGTGTAGGGCTCTGGGTTTGAGCCTACTGCATTGCAGTGGCCCTGACACCAAACACATAGAAATGACCTTTGTAATAGCACTGTAGCACTGTCCTTCCATTGTTCATCGATTTGATCAAACAGGCACCAGTGACGTCTCCATTGTGAGACTTGTTGTTACTGTTTTTGGCATATCAAATACACCACGGGGAGCTTGCCAGGCTCTGCCATGCGGGCAGGATACTCTTGTTAGCTTGCCAGGTTCTTTGAGAGGGACAGAGGAATCGAACCCAGGTTATCCGCATGCAAGGTAAATGTGCTACCAGCTGTGCTGTCGCTCCAGCCCCAACCTTTGTAATAGTGACCAAAACGGGAGGGACAGTGAGGCATTGCTGCTTGAGCAGAAGGTTGCTTTGAATAAATTGGGTTTTGTTCAGCTGATCTATGAATTAGATTCAATGGTAGGCCTGCTACTTCTCCTGGCAAGTAAAAATGCCGGTTTTTATTTTGCAAGGAAAATGCCTATAATCTCCAGATTATGAAAAAATACATAGAAAGGTGATTTTTTTTTTAACATATTGAGGACTTATAAGATGAATATGTCCAGCCCCGGATAGGTATACTAGTGTGACATCATGAACTAGCTCATTCGCATGACACCATGAGACTTATTTTTCCCCCAGATTGGGAGAGAGGAACCTAAAACTCGGTCCAGTTAGTCTGCCTGTGACCGCTGGTGGGTTAGTGGCAGATACAACTTTCATGTCAGCTTTTATCTTAGGCAGAGAACTTGAAAGCAGAAAAAGAAAAGAAAAAAAATTCCTATGAAAAGAAAAAAAAATAATAAAGCAATGTAATATCAGCAATGACAAGGAATTCAAAGTGTGTGTGAAATCCTTCCTTTTTTTCTGAGACCGAATCTTTCTCAAAGTCTTCTACTCCTTTGCAGGATAAAACCAGAAAGAGCAATTTGACATAAGAGCTGGTGACCAAAGGAAAGTAAAGGAAGGGAGGAGGAGGAACAAAGAGATGAAGCAACTGGGTTTATTCCAGCATGTTCCAAGGTGCCAGGGGCACTACTCAGTTCAGTAGGTGCAACTCAAGTGGCTGCTGCATTCTAGAGACAGATTGTGATTGTGCAAATCAGTCTTCACCCAAAGACTTCATATCCAGATATACAGATCTCTCGTTCATAGTGTCTTTTGATAATATTTTGAAGTAATATATACTGAGCTAGGTGAAATACATCTTTCCTTTCATGGTTTGTTTTGACCACACATGGAGGCACTCAGGGCTTTCTCCTGGCTCTATACTGAGGGATCAGGGGCTATATAGAGTGTTGGGAATTGAACCAGGGTTGGCTGCATGCAAGGCAACCACTTCTCCACTGCACCATCTCTCTGCCCCCACGTGACTGGGAATATATAGTGACTTATGCAGCTCTCGTGGGTGGCTGGCATTACAGGTCTTGAGAGTGGCACTATTCGACAGCAGAATTTTCAATATATTTTCTAGCCATGAGCTCCTTCTGACTTTGTTTCCTTTTGTAGCCTCCCTGTCCAACCATTTGGCCTTCTTGTCTGTTATTTTTCCCTCCTACACATCCCCATCCTCCCATTTATGCTTTTTTTTCATCCATTTTCCTCCACTGGAATGTACTGGGGACCCACCTGGGGTCGTATGACTCCTAATTGAGGAGCTGTTTAAAAAATGGAGAAAAACAGAAAAAAATTTAAAGAAACAGAGAAAAAATTACTTTCACTACCTTTTTAAAGAGAAGATACTAGTGAGAATTTGAGAGAGAAAAGTGTGTAACAAGCTTGGGCAGGGGGAGGGGAGGAGGTTATTTATCACCACTATTCTCTAAATAGATCTTATTTCTGTGCAATTATGACACAAAGGTAGTTTTTTTAAGGATCAATGTAAAAAACTCTGAGGGTGGCCAGGGGCTGGCCCCAACAGCTATTCCCATGGCCGTCCAGGTTCTGGGGGGGCCGGGCCACTCCCCCCCCCCCAGCCAGGGCAGCCCAGGCCATGGGGCAGAGGGCGGAGGAGAGGAGGGCCAAGCTCGTTGATTGATCAGATGCCGTTTATTCCATTCTCATCCCCGTTCACTTCTCTCTCTCTCTCTCTCTCTCTCTCTCTCTCTCTCTCTCTCTCTCTCTCTCTCTCTCTCCTGCTCTCCCGGGCCCCAATCTCCTGGCGCCAGCTCTGGATCTCGATCTGATTTTCACCCGCCAGCCCACTCTTACAGTCTGTTAAATCCCGAAACCATGGGGGGTTGGGCTTACACATAGGTGTGGTCACAATCACAAATCACACAAATCACAAATCATCCTGTTAATCGTCGATTGCCTCGAGCAGGCCCCAGTAATGTCTCCTTCATCCTAGCCCTGAGATTATATTCAAGACTCTTTAGGAGAATGAGACCCATCATTGTTACTGGTATTTGGCATATTGGGTACGCCACAGGGAGTTTGCCAGACTCTGCCGTGTGGGCAGGCTACATTTGGTAGCCTGCCAGTTTGTCCAAAGTAGGAATGAGATAATAAGATGTCATAATAAGATGTCATAATAAGATGTCATAATAAGATGTCATAATAAGACTCAGAGACTATAAAAACCAGCTCCCGGAGGAAGAACAGTGCAGTCTCCTGCCCCCGCTCCTGACTGTCCTCGCCACCAGGGGCCCCTTGGAGGGGAGCGGGTTGAGCTTTCCTCCCCGCCCCAACCAGTGCTCCGGCAGCCAAAGACCTCCAGGACCAGCCACCACCATGCTGAGACCACTCTCCGCACACATGAAGGTACTGGCAGAGGGACAAAGTCACGCGGGTTCCGGGGCTGAGATCTCCAAGCCTACTTGGATTTGGGCCAAGCATCCTCCACCCAGATCCTCCAAATTCCAGTAGGCGAGGGTCACACCCACCAACTGGCCCCCTGGCGCCGTGTAATCCCATCAGGGGCCAAGACTCAGAGACTATAAAAACCAGCTCCCGGAACCACACGGCCGTGGTCACAATCAATAGGGGTAAAGTTCTTCCCCTCAGGGGATGCTGCTTCTAGGACAGATTCTCTTTCAGCAAGACCACCCACCCAAGGGTGGAATCCCATGGGTGTGTTTCTCCTCTCCTTGTCCAACAAACATATAAGCATTCATAATATTAATCATTTTGTATGGACACAGTAAGAGACGCATTAAGCTTATAGAATTACTCTCCTGGGGTCATCCCAATCTCAGACTACAGTGCTCAGGTCTGATTAGTCTTTCCTGTCCCTAGCAGGGTCCTAATCTCATCATTACTTTTGGATCATGACAGCATTTGTCCATGATCAAGCTATTAACTTACAGTTAAGAATTGTGGCACTTTGGCCAGACCCCTCTGGATGCCAGGGTAGCACATAGCTTACCGCTTGCCCTGTTCCATCCAGTCCCTTGTCGGGACCCTGCTTTTGGGGGTTCTAGGAAGTGAGGGCAACTGAGGCTTAAGTTGAGAAAGCAGATGCTGGGGAATGAATAATATTCAAAGCCAATTAAATCCCATGTTACAAAAGCATAATATTAATTGTCTTCTTGTGTCTATACAAAAGGACATTGCTTTAAAGTAAACTATTCAAAAGACATAAGGACAGGAGAAAGGCAATATTAACTTACAATACAAGTTCAGTGTCCTAGAAAGATCTGACCTTACAAATGAACAGAAACAGGTTAAGGGAATAAGCTGATTAACTATTTGGGGAAGAGAGCATAGAGAAGTGGTTATAGATAAACAAAAGAATGGGAGCACTGGGATGGGTGTGACCCAATAAACCTAAGCTCCTTGTGGCAAGGGAGAAAGGACAAAACAATGTTATCCTACAGATCAATCCTGATGGTGTTCAAATGGGAATGAATCGCTTCTCTCTTCAATTCAAGGGCAAAGATCACTCACAAAAAAAGAAAACATAATTTTTAAGGTTGGGAGAGCTTTTGCTTTTTAAGATCTTAAAAACTCATTTTGCGAATGACAGAATTGAGATCCTGAAATACCAGGGGAAAGAAGTTGGGTTCCCTTTCTTAAAGCATCGCCAAATTAGAAATGGAATGTTTTTTTCTTCTTTAAGAAACTGGGTCGAGACTTAGTCAGAGAGAGTTCGTTCTGCATGGTATGCCTGTGACCTTACCCACTATTTGATAATTCTTTGATCAAATCTGAACATTGGTGTCATCAACTTTCTTAATGAACTCAGACACCGGATGGGGGGTGGAAAATACCACAGGAAGTGTTGGTTGAGTTCTTCTCTGCTTTAGACCCTGACTGTTTAATTTCCAGCAGGGAGGAATACCGAGGTTCAGCCACATTAGAGTCTAATAGTACTTGTTCCTCATGCCTCATTTCTTCTCCAGATCAGTTCCGAGTAGGTTTGCCTTGGAGAACAGCATGTGGAGCCTTTGGAAGTGACAAAATGCTGTCAAGGGGTATTAATCAGATGAAACTTGAAAGACATTAGCGTCTGGCCTTCAAATCTTTGGTCTGGAACAAATGGCAGTCAAATCACTCATTGCGAAGTAGTGGGAAATGATCAGAAATGGGAGAGAGCGGCCAGCCGTCTGCTGGAGGCATCTGTATGCATGTGTCATTTAGAAGGGAAGGATGCTTTTTCTGTTTGACACACACTTGAATACACTGTACATTGCAAAGGTGAATTTTTTATGAGTGGGGCTTTGAAACACCTTGGCAGCATTTCCAGAATCCCTAAACCTTGAGGAATTATATTTAGTTTGCATTTCTCAATTCTCTTTGCAATATAGACAGTGTTGGATCTTTAGACCATCTTGAAATTGAGTCTCCAAAATAGACAGTTATTAGACAAAATACTCTACTTCTTTGAAAAGGCTTAGAGAATCACGAAGTTTGGTCAAATACTAAAAACTATTCCCCTGGGGGAACTTTCTAGGACTGGGAGTGTCAAGATTAAAATGATAGTAGTTTCATTCAAATTTAAATATATTTCCAGAATTTTTCAGTCCAGAATTCTAATTTGATAATATAGTGACTCTCAAGAATATGAGGTAAGGTTTTTGAAAATGGAAACAGTAGTTAGAATACAAAACAAGAAGAAAATCTGTGTTTTCATTGGAACATCAAAGATTAAATTTTAATTGGGCACATGTCCTTAGATTTAAAAAAATAGTCTTCATTAAATTTGGAAATGTCAATAAACACCATTAAGGGAAGAAAAAAAAGACAATTTAGTGAAAGAATGTTTATAACACATATATCAAATGAATTGTAGCACTGTCCTCTCTTTGTTCATCCTTTTGCTCGAGTGGGCCCAGTAATGTCTCCATCATGAGACTTGTTGTTACTGTGTTTGGATGTTGAATACATGTTGAATACATCACAGGTAGCTTGCCAGGCTTTGCCGTGAGGGTGAGATACTCTCGGTAGCTTGCCGGTCTTTCCGAGAGGGGCAGAGGAATCAAACTCGGGTCATCGGCCGCATGGGCCACGTGCAAGGCAAACCCCCTACCTGCTGTGCTATTGCTCACAATATTATATAAAATATTTAAATAGAGTGATTTTATAATTAAAAAAACAAATATTAAGTGTTTAGGGGAATGAAGTATGTATTTCTGTATCCTGCTAGTCAAACTTAAAATTATTCAATCATCTGAAATTTTCTCCTGTGGCATCTTCTAAATCTGAGCACATGCATAACACCTAACATCCATTTGACACATATATATATATATATATATATATATATACACACATATATGTATATATTAACATATATACATTTTATATCTATTCATATATGTATAGATGTCTTGAAGTGAAATTGGTGAATTAGGGGCTGGAGTGATAGCACAGCAGAGAGGGCTTTTGCCTTGCATGCAACCGATCCGGGTTCAATTCTAGCATCCCATATGGTCCTCTGAGCACTGCCAGGAGTAATTCCTGAGCACAGAGCCAGGAGTAAAGGTAAAGGTAAAGGCCCTCCCGTTGATCATCGATTTGCTAGAGCAGGCCCAGTAACGTCTCCATTGGAGACTTTTGTTGTTACTGTGTTTGGCATATCGAATACATCACGGGTGGCTTGCCAGGCTCTGCCATGAGGGCGAGATACTCTCGGTAGCTTGCCAGGCTCTCCAAGAGGGGTGGAGGAATTGAACTCGGGTCGGCCATGTTGGCTGCGTGCAAGGCAAACACCCTACTGCTGTGCTATCACTCCAGCCCAAGTTGGATATACATATGAGAAAATACATAATAAAATTTAATTTTTGGTGGATTATGAGTCACACTAAAAAATTTCTAGAAGGAAACCAAGCAAAGTCTTCTTTTCATTACCTGAAGATAGACTTTTAAAACAAGATCTCAGAAAGTGCTAACTAGAAAATTTAATCGTAATTTAAAGAACTGTAAAACTTGATGCATAATTAAAGTAAAAAATTATGTACATAATGTGGGAAAAATATTTGCAATAGTTTTATGTTAGAAAGGGAACATATGGCATATAAAATCCCAGCCAGTAAGAAAAAGGCAAATAATAGAACAGAATGTCTGGACAAAATTGGCTACTGTTTCATGAAAAAAGCTATGCAGGGTATCAACAAGCACATGAAAATGTGTTCACATCATTAGTCATCAGAAAAAGAAATTAGAATGGTGTCCAAATGTCCCAAATATCCTAAAACCCCAATAATAATAATAATAATAATAATAATCCTAAAACCCCAATAATAATATAATAAATAAAATAAAAGCCTGGAAATTGTGAGGGTTTATGGGCATGTACAGAAGAGCTTAAAAAAGGTCTCAGCACACATATGGAAAAATCTAAATTCATCCAAAAATATAAAAAGTGAAAATGAGGTGTGTTTCTCTTATCAGTGTCTTCTCAAAAATATCACATATTTGAGAATTGGAACTTCCAAGATATTACTCTCCTGGGATTGATTTTTAATAAAGGTAAAAGGTAAAGGCCCTCCCATTGATCGTCGATTTGCTCGAGCGGGCCCAGTAACGTCTCCATTGGAGACTTTGCTGTTACTGTGTCTGGCATATCCAATACTCTCGGTAGCTTGCCGGGCTCTCCGAGAGGGGCGGAGGAATCGAACTTGGGTCAGCCATGTTGGCCGCTTGTAAGGCGAACGCCCTACCCGCTGTGCTATCTAGAAATAACCCTGGTGTCCATCAAGTGTAGCTGGGCATCAATTTTGATAAGTGCGTATGGTGAAGTAGTGGTGGTGGCGGTAGGGATGAATCAGTGAGATTTATCTGCCCACTAGAGAATGATGCAAGCCATAAAAGACTTCATGTGAACTCATTTGCACACATTTCTAAGAAGACAGATAAATCTTTGCATTAGGAGTTGAGAGATGGGCAATTTGGGGATAGGAGAGTGGCATAAAGACAGCTGAAGAGTGGCAGAAAGGTAGCTCTGGACCCCTGGTAATGTATTTCTAGATCTTACTTGACAGCATGAAGTTCCATGTCACTACACAGTTAATATTTGTGCATATTATGTCTTTGGTAATATACCAAAAATATATGGAATTATTAATGATTTAAGACAACTCATCTCTATAGAAACCAGTTTATGAAATATGAACAAATCTTTCCACATGTACAATTAAAGAACTGATTTGGATAATTGGAGAGGCGGAACAGTTGTGGGAGGTAGATGGGACATTGTCTGAACCTTCTGCTCCATTTGGTTCTCCATCTAAAATACTAAAATTATCCAAATAATAAGACTCCAAGACACATTCTAATCAGAGTGACGAAAACCATAGACAGAGATAGAATATTGAAAGCAGCATGATCAGAGAAGGAAATTACTTCCAAAGGAGCATCCTAATATTTACAGCAGACTAATCAGACAAAACCCTCTGGGCCTGAAGACAGTGGTGGGATATAGTGAAAAAACTCAATGAAATGAATCCCTCGCCAATAATATTTTAGCCACCTAGACACTCATTCATATTTGAAGAAACAATACACAACATCATAAATAAACAACAACTCAGGAACTTCTTAGACTCAACAATTGTTATAAGAAGGAAGCCCCTCAGGAGCTGGAGCAATAGCAGAGTGGGTAGGGCATTTGCCTTGCATACGGCCAACCCAGGTTTGATTCCCAGCATTCCATATGGTTTCCTGAGCACCGCCATGAGTAATTCCTGAGTGCAGAGCCAGGAGTAATTCCTCAGCATTGCCTGGTGTGACCCAAAAAGCCAAAAATATAAAAAAAAGAGAAGCCCCTCAAACACACCAGACTCCTGCAGAAAATTGGGACCAAAAAACCCATAACAATAATCTCTCTCAATGTCAATGGATTAAACACCCCAATTAAGAGACACAGAGTGGCAGAATGATTAGAAAATTGAACCCAGCAGTCGGTTGCCTGCAAGAAACACATTGAAATGGTCAGAGCAGACACAGACTTAAAGTCAAAGGAAATACTTTATTTGAGGGAATAAATGGAAGAGAGGGGGTTAATATATATATTAAAACATATATATATGTTAATATACATATATATACATTTATATATGTCCCAAAAGCTGGATATACCTTCTTCTCCAGTGCACACAGAACATTCTTCAAGGTACGCCACCTGCTGCCTCCATACCCCCCCCTCCCTGCCCCACGCCCCAGCTCCTCGAGGAGTAATTACTGAGTGCAGAGCCAGGGTAACCCCTGAGCATCTCTGTGTGTGACCCAAAAAGAAAAAAAGTGATTATGTAAATGAGTTTATTTTCATTTATCATCTCCACAAGCCGTTAGTACTTTAAAAGAAGTAGATGACATTTTTATATATCTTAATTCTAAAATGCATGTGATCAGAGATGCTCCATTGAACACAACACATTTCTTAAAAAATTCACCTCTTGTGCATGCCAAGATCATCTACCAATATATTGAGAAAAACGTATATGACTTGAATTTCAGATAGTTATTGAAACTCCAGACACACAGATTCTACAGTCAGTTAGTCTTCAAGTGACCCACTATGTAGCAGAAGTATTAGTACAAATTTTAATGTTAGAGTATTTTGCAGGATCACTCTATCAAGTTCATTTAAAATCTCTTTCCCTTTCAGAGTAATAAAAGGACTTTCTACTCACAGGAGAGCTTTCCCTTATGGCCCTTTTGCAACCTACAGAAATGGAATTTCTGTCAGCATCTCCTACAGTTTGTTTTAATCTTCAGTATGCTTAAGAGAAAAAGATGATCTGAATAAGAATTTGCCACATTTACTTATTTCTCCCGGTAGAGCAACGAATGGTATCATATTCAGTAAAGTCATACCTGTCCAAGACCAAAACTATGGGTTATCCATCTCAGTTTGCATCTCAAATTAAGAGATTAATGCCTATAGATTACACTGAGTTAAGCTTTCAGAACACATTTTTCTTATCTACGCACAGCTGGATAGACAGTTGCAGCAATGAGCAAGGTCTGGTACTGGGTTCTTACTTATCAGATCAACTGAGTAGAACCTAATGGCATGTTTAATCCTCAGGGCTTTCCTTCGCCTTGCCATAATTTTCCATTAACTTGAGAAACTCAATATATATATATATATATATATATATATATATATATATATAAAGTATCCTACTCTCAATCTGAACTGCCACATCAAGTTTCTGAATAATCTTTTCCTAAAACCCAACCTGATACCTATATTTCTTTGACAGGGTTCGTAGCAAAGTCATAGAATTTGGAAGTACCAGTATTTTTTTTATTTTATTTTTTTTGCTTTTGGGGTCACACCCAGCAATGCACAGGGGTTACTCCTGGCTCTGTGCTCAGGAATTACCCCTGACGGTGCTCAGGGGACCATATGGGATGCTGGGAATTGAACCCGGGTTGGCCGTGTGCAAGGCAAACGCCCTACCTGCTGTGCTATTGCTCCAGCCCCAGTACCAGTATTTTTTACAGAAATTTTAACTAAAAGTCTGTGTATCTAAGCTCAAAGGTGCCAGACCAAGAATCTGACAACTGATAAGTAAAGGTAGCTTGATGGGCTGTATCACATGCATGCTTTGTTTGTGGAAGTCACTCCCCAAAAAACAAGTTTTGTAGTGATGAATGGTCTGAATGAACTTACAGCTTCTGTGTTTTAGCTACTTTAGGAGTTGTTAGTGTATACTTCACAATGTAGTGTTGTAAGTGCCCCAAATACGATTCTTCTTGTGGAGACTAAATTGGAATCCTCAACAACAGTTTACAAAACTATACAATACCGTTGCATACAATACCAATACCACCCATACCATACAATACAAATAACGGTTCCAGCCTCGGCTCCTTTAATTGGTCAGAACTTTTGATGACCTATTTTCCCCCTCCAGCTATGTTTCTGCAGTTTTAGAAAGACAATCATATTGTTAAAACATTTCTGGAAGACAATTTCTGTGACAATTTTCCTTTGTCATGAATTGACCCATGAATACTTTTGGTGGCTCAAACTTTGGAACCCTAGTTTTGATTAATCATATCACCTTGGGAGAACTCTGAAGTTCTCCCGGAAGAAAACAGTGCAGAGTCTCCTGCCCTCAAGCCTGGCTGTCCTCACTGGGCCCCCTTGGAGGGGGATGGGTTGAGTTTCCCTCCCCTCCCTGAGCAGAGCTCCGGCAGCAGAAGACCTCCAGAACCAGCCACAACCATGCTGAGACCACTCTCCACATGCATGAAGGTACCAGCAGAGGAATAAAGGCATGCAGGTCCCGGGGGCTGAGATCTCCAAGCCTGCTTGGATTGGGGCTGAGCACCAACTGATCCCCAGCGCCGTGTAATCCCATCAACGGCCAAGACCCAGAGACGATAAAACCCAGCTCTCGGAAGCATGTGGCCGCATTCGCAGCCGCAGGACATCCTATTATCTCATTCTTACTTTGGAAAACCTGGTAGGCTACAGAATGTAACCTGCCCACACAGCAGAGTCTGGCAAACTCCCCGAGGCATACCCTATATGCCAAATACCAGTAACAATGATGGGTCTCATTCTCCTAAACCTGAAAGAGCCTTGAATATGGCACTTTTTAAAATCTCAGGACTAGGACGAAGGAGATGTTACTGGTGCATGCTCGAGGCAATCGACGAACAACAGGATGATTGTGATCGTGATATCACCTTGCAGTTGTGACTGTTGTAACCAGTTGAGGATTATTTCCAGTGTCCTGTGGATTTCTTCTCATTTTCTAGGGGATTAGATAATGAGTGAAGTGATCAATTTGAGTTTGGGAGTGTTGGTTTCCTTAAGCAGAGGTGACTACCTGGGAGAAATACTCTAATGGAGTTTAGGACTTTGCTCCTTAGATTGAAGCTTAAACATCAATTCTCATTATATATTACAACATTAAATCAATTTTATCTATTTTTTGGTGCCAAGAAATAAGGATTTTTTTTTAAAAAAGAAGAGTTTAGACCCCCAAAAGATATTGCTGGGGTTAAAGTGCTTGCCTTGCATTCTGTCAGCCCATGTTCAATCCAAGGAGTGGGTGTCTCTGCTTCTCCATGCTGCCCAAGCAATGGTGGGGGCGGGGGTAAGTTATGGAAGCAAAGTTCACACAGGGTTCCCCAGATAATCTGTAGGGAGGAGAGATGAGAACAGGGAAAGGCTGTCGGTATAAATAAGTCGTGGTCACCCCACCCACTAGTGGCATTTGGGCATGGTTTTTTGTTGCTTTCGTTTTGTCACATTGGTGGTCTCAGAGGCACGTCCTCTAACGTTGTTATCTGGGGAAATTGTTTATGTCTGAGAGAATAACTCCTGCTAGCTGTGTCCGGTCAGCATCTGAATGTCAGGGAGCCTTTTTTGCTTTCCTTCCCTCTCATCATTGTCATTATCCGTGGTAGCACCAGAATTCTGATGCTGGTTCCAGTAGCAAAGTCTGGCACAGAAATGCTTGAAACAGCATTAGTTGTTTGTCTGCACTCACTCTGGTTAAATACAGAGGATGTAGCACCCCCCCACCACACACACACACACACACACACACACACACACACACACACACACACGTGCACACCAGATGATATAGATGGCTTTATTTGTTTCTGTCATTTTTTGGAAACACCTACTATAAAGTGGTTAGAGGGCTCCCAAAGAAATAACACTTTCTTGCGTTCTCTAAACTCTTTGAAATCAAGTCACATGTGATCTGTGGCACTTTGGTTTCCTGATTCAAAATAATGCAGCTGCCAGCATGGGGTTTAGAGTTTGTGTGCACCAGAAAATAAATTATTTACTGGTCTGTGACAGTGAAGAGGTTCTCACTGATTTCCACAGTCAATTTTTGTTACAAAAAGCATGTGAAATAGAAACTGAAAATCATTCTGATTTCACTATTCGTAGAGCATCTAATACAGATCATAGCGCTTACCAGTGCAGATCAGAAATTAGCTGAGGGTAAGGAAAATCTCTTTTCTGATACCACAGTACACAGTGACTGTAGAGAAACATAGATTTGTAAACTTCCCCACCTTTAAGAAACTCTGTTTTCTGGATACAGTCTGAATGTATATTGGCAGTGTCTCTGCCATTTCTGCCCAAAGATTCAGATTCTGAAACTGCTAAGGCAGTCAGATCTCAATTTAGTTTCTAACTTTCAGTGGTCTTAAATATACACTGTGATAGAGGATTGCACACATTCGTGTTCTGGAAATTTAGTGACGTTTTAGGAGAAAAAGAAGATATGGATATTCATTTTGCCAAATTTAACCAGGGTGGCCAGGTTTTGTTTATTTCATTTTTCTTCCCAAAAATATATGTGAGTAAAAGTTATTCAAATGAATGGGGACAAAATTGAACTTGAAATATGTTGTTCAGGGAAAAAATGAAAGACAGTTTCTGCTGTCTCCACACACACAAAAAAATTCATGTTAGAATCTCTGTATTATATTAAAAGCATGAGTCAGTATTTGCCTTTATGAGCAAGAAACAATCTATATTGGCAGAGAATAAAGCCTTTCCATCTGGAAAGTGACTTTCAGAAATGAATTGCATCCGCTTTCTTTCAGTAAGTCAATAAAATATATTTGGAGGGGCTAGAGTGACAGTATAGTGGGTAGGGTGCTAACTTTGCACATAGCCAATGCTGGTCTGACCCTAGCACCACACATGGTTCCCTGAGCATGGCCAGCAGTGATTCCTGAGCACAGAGCCAGGAGTAACCCCAGAGCATCACCAGGTGTGGCCGCCAAATCATAAATAAATAAAGACAGAAATAAAGAAATTTGGATGTGTATCATCATTGAAAACCAATAAGTACTGTTGGGGAAGACTAACTCTGATCTTTCTGTGGGGGCTGGGGGTGGGTGGTGGCAGGGATAGGGCATACTTGGTAGTGCTCAGTGCTGAGTCCTAGCTCTGTATTCAGTGACTACTCTTGGCAAGGCTCCAGGGACTTTATAGAGTGTCCTGGATTAAACTCGGATCAGCTATGTGCACAACAAGCACCTTATCCAAAGTATTCTCTCTCCGGCCCCCCTGACTTAAGAAATATTTACAAATGATCACACTTTGAGACATGATCATAATCCTGTCATGTCCTGTCCTCCCGTTGTTCATCAATTTGCTCGAGTGGGCCCGGTAATTTCTCCATTGTGAGACTCATTGTTACTGTGTTTGGCATATCGAATACGTCACGGGTAGCTTGCCAGGCTTTGCCATGCGGGCGAAATACTCTCGGTACCTTGCCGGGCTCTCTGAGAGGGATGGAGGAATCAACCCCTGATCATAATCAAGAAAATAATGATAAAACTTCAGAGTCAAGAAAGAAACCAGAAGCTAACTAAACATAAACAGATTTGGTTTCAAAGACCTAGACTTCTCCTTTGAAACTGCTTGATTTCTGCATTTCCAAGGATGATTGACATTCAGAACTCTTTTTAGTAGGCTCTAAGGAGATGAAGCTGAGTAGAAATCCACTGTTGGAGGCCATGCTCAAGACATGGGTCTTGACCTAAGTTGAAAGGCTAGGTTGAACATACAGGGAAAAAAATCCTAAGCCAGCAGTTCACAGGAAAGGACTTGTAATATGTATTTCTCCATTCTGGTATCACTCTGTTGTATCCAGGCCAAACTCTAAGCCAAGAACATTGGTATAGGCTATGCATGAGAATACAGGCAATAACAGAACATTGTCTCGGGGTGCAGAAAACTGGATTGTAAGGAGAGAGTCCGTATTCATACATATAAGTGACAAAGCATATATTGTGTAAGATGGCACTGAGTGTCACCCGGAAATGGATACCAGGAGCAAAGAATGAGGGAATGGGAGGTGAGAGAAAAGGAGCCCTGGCTTAAGCATGCGGATTTCAGTGTGGGTGGGGGGAGGTTAATGAAAACCGTGGTGTCAGGAACGTTGGAATTGAAGCCAGAGGAGCTGAGGAAAGATGGAAGTAGACATTCAAGAAAAGGGACAGCTTGGCCAGCAAGAAGCATGAGTGTAGGGCCAACTGGACCAAAAAGCCATTGGTGTGTTGAGACAGGTCAGCACCGTTGGCGGAGTGCAGGGAATATTTGGTGGAGTGGAGAGAAGGGGCTTCAGAGAGAGAAGCTGGTTGTGCAGTGGATTGCTTCCAACCACCAGGGAAGCTTTGGCAGGGCTTTGGGGATAAAGAGTCCTGTGACATGACGTGATTAAAGTCTTTTGAGTCACTGCCCTCCTGTTTGAGAACATCCAGGCTGTTCTCTCGCTGGGGGCCCCTTGATGGGGTATGGGTTGTGTTTCCCTCCCTGCCCCAAGCAGAGCTGAAGACCTCTGGAACCAGCCACAGCCGTGCTTAAGACCAATCTCCACATGCTTGGGCAATGAAGGAACCAGCAGAAGAACCCAGGTGTGGGGGACCCAGGGCTGAGACTTCTAAGCCTGCTCAGATCGGGACTGGACCTCCTCCACCCAGATCCCCCATCTTCCAGCAGCTAGGTGTTACACCCAACAACTGTTCCCCACTCCCAGCGCCATGTAATCCCATCAATGGCCAAGATCCAGAGACTATAATACCAAGCTCCCAGAAGTACACGGCTACGCCATCTCTTATTATCTAGTTCTTGCTCTCAGAGAACCTGGCAGGCTACTGAGAGTATCCTTCCTGCATGGCAGAGTCTGGCAAGCTCCCCATGGTGTATTCGATATGCCAAAACCCAGTAACAATGATAGGTCTCATTCTCCTGACCCTGAAAGAGCCTCCAATATGGCACTTGCTAAAATCTTAGGGCTAGGACGAATAGAGACATTACTGGTGCCTGTTCAAGGAAATCAATGAACAACAGGATGACAGTGACAGTGACATTCCTCCTGTTTAAAGGAGATGGCCCAGACATAAGAGTCAGGTGTAGAAAAAGGGTCCAGGCAGAGTGAGTGGATTTGCAAAACCACAGACAGGATCTCAGGGGCAGGTGGAAGTCACGCAGTCAAGGATTAGCAGGTCAGCAACGGACAGTTCTCTCCTTCCCCTGTCCAGCTTCGCCAAAGCCAATCCCTACGCACGGACATGTAGACAGGACACTGCAGGGATACTGAGGAGTGGGCAGGACAGGAGCATTTGGGGAATGATGCATGGAGGACTTGGCACCCAGGGGCCCTCCAGACCTCCAGTCGCATCTGGCTCCTCGAGCAGCCTCATTGC
The DNA here is from genome assembly GCF_029834395.1 of Sorex fumeus. Taxonomy (NCBI): domain Eukaryota; kingdom Metazoa; phylum Chordata; class Mammalia; order Eulipotyphla; family Soricidae; genus Sorex; species Sorex fumeus. Next base: position 2,996,057 of record NW_026606154.1, on the reverse strand, counting down.
ATCTGTCCCCTCCAACCCCCCTACAACACACCGGTATCCCTGAGTCCTTGAAGAGAAAGAAAGATGAGTCGTGGCCGAGGTCCGGAACACAGCCAGCTTCCCTGGCTGGAGAGCAGCGGCCCCCATTAATCTTTCGGGCTGAGGACGGGCTGAGGATGGATGGGCGCTGGGCCCGAGGAAAGCTGTTCTGCAGACAACGCAGCCAAACCACTACAGGCAAGAAACGCGGAAGCTTGATTTGTCACTCCTGAAACGGGCAAGGATCCCAGCTCTGAGATTCTCGGAGCTGGTGGCATCCCCAGAACTAGTACTTATGTAGAGGTTCTAGAAAAGGCTCCTCCCAACCCAAGACACAGACAAACACAAAGAGGCAGAGCTGCGTCTGAGACTACTAGTCACATTATCTGGGGGACCAGAACTCACGGTCCCTGCTGGCTTATGCATAAAGGAAGGCAAGGCAACAAAAATTTGATGAGAAACATTAAAATATTTGAACTGCATGGAAACCAGGTAGTGGCTCAGTCTAATCCAGTCTCCAAGGAGACTTTACAAATGAAACAAAACACATTCATGGGGATAGCATAGTTGTTTAAAGAGTCAGCTTTAGCCAACTTGCATGCAGCTGACACAGATTTAATTCCTGGCACCTCATCCAAACCCCACCAGCAGTGGTCCCTGGGTACAGAGCCAGGAGTAAGCCCTGAGACTGAATAGGCCAACTACCTCCACAAAAAAATAAATTAAAAAAAAGCCAAAACAAAAACACCTCATTAGTATATTTTTTATTTATTTTCTCATAATTTTTTTCTTGACCCAATAAGTGGTTGATCTCCCTCATATGTGAGACTTAAAGATATACTCCAAGATAGCAACAAAGAACCCAAGGCAACAGAATAGGGCAACTGAGCTGCAGAACTGAGAACTGAATACGCAGAGTGAGGAGGAGATGGTTGACAGGGAGGGACCTTGACAGAAGCAAGTGGATACTCCGGTCATGGGTGTGGAGCTGGAGGTACATAATTCCATAATCTATCATTAATAATATTGCGACAAAATAGCTCTAAAGATAAATTAAGTAGTTTCTCCTTTATAATGAATATTAGACCCTCATATGTATGAAACATCTACAGGATTCATTTCTTTTGGGGAGTGATGTTGGCCCACATCCGGCAGCACTGAGCTTCCTCCTGACTCGGATCAGGGGTCACTCCAAGAGGTGCTTGAGGGACTCTATGGGGTGCTAGGAATGTAATCAGGGTCAGCCGCATGCCCTACCCATTGTACTCTCTGATCCCACATGTGAATTTATTAATATTCTCCAACTGGCAATAGTTCATTATTTTTGTATGGTATGAGCAGAATTTTTTTATGCTTTATGTAGACTGAGAACTTAGAGAAAGTGGTGCTAACAGACAGACTGCACAAGGCTGTGGTGGGGTGTGGGGGGTGCTTTGACATCAGAGCATTGCTCCTACAGAGTCTTAGAGGAGATGGCCTTCCAGGGCAGGCCAACCAGGGAATGCCAAAAAATAATCACTGCTCTCCAGTTCCAGCCAGCTGAGGACAGTCTCTGCTTCAGAGCTTCTGTTGGGGCCTTGGAATCTAGTGGATCCTTCTCTCCCGTTTTATGGTTGCTGATTGTGACTTCTTCCAGTGTGGAGTGGAAGGGAGCAACCCACGTGTCTGTCTTGCACTCCGACAGTTGCTCCATGGACTCAGCTCAGCGCTGGCCGAAAGCAAACACTGTCAGTGTTTGGCTCACTGAACGCACTGTAGCTGAACCCCTGCGAGGGGAGCATATATAATTTTGAAAAGAACTCCCTCTTGCCAAGGGCGTGAGACTTCTCTCAGGAAGATTTAAAATGTGACCCATCAAGATAATTGCAAACAAATGCCTTTTTTATGTCTGCATTAAGGCAGTCAGATTCCACTTTGCCAATAAGCGTGCCCTTGTAAACTTCATTGGCTTGCTCCATTTTTCATTGCGTCCTGAGAGGCGATGAATAGTTGCATGAAGAATTTATAAGAGCTGGAAATTGGTCTGTGGAAGGTCCTTGTGTGATTAAGAGAGTCTGTGTTTGGAAAGCCCATCTCTGGTTATAATATTTTATTAAGCAGTCTTAAATCCGTGGTGATCAGGTCTTTGAATAGAGATGATGGTAACTGCGATAGGAATGGTGGTTTATAAATTCTCTAATCTTGCACGAGGTGGAAATCTTCCTCCAAATGTCCCACCGCAAGACTTTAATGGCTCCCTTCTGAAGAATGTTCCCTAGGACCCACCCCTGAAAAGGTGATTTATGCTAGAAATTCAACTGTTTGACAGTGATCAGTTCCTGAGAAAAGCAAGACACTCAGGATTGCCAGACTGGATAAGTGATCGTTCTCACACACGGTTTTTATCAGGAATAGCAAAATTCTAATACGGGAAAGACAAGGCTCCAGACTCAAACAGTGTCTGGGGGTCAGAGCGGGAGTAATAGTACAGCAGCAGGTAGGGTGTTTGCCTTGCAGGCAGCTGATCTGGGTTCAATCCCTGACATCCCATATGGTCCCCCTAAGCATCACCAGGAGTAATAGCTGAGTGCAGAGCCAGGAGTTCCCCTTGAGCATTGCCAGGTGTGACTCAAAAAGACAAAAATAAACAAACCCCCAAAACAACAACAACAACAACAACAACAAATGGAGTCTGCTCCCTGTTTCTGGATTTACTGATGGGATTTTATTCCTTGGCCCCAGCCACAGTCATTACAGTCTGTCCAATATCCTGCCGAATAGACTTTTTCATTAAGTGGATTTTTAAAGAAAAAAATCAAAATCTAAGCTCCTAAAGATATCTTCCTTGCTTTAGTGTAAGAAAGTCCTGAATTTGTTGTATGAGAATTACAAATGGGACCTTTATTAAAGTCAGTAACTGTGAAGGATATGCATCTAGGTGAACATTCCACACAGCTTTTGATAAACATTTCCCCTTCCCCTCTTCAATCCTTTCCCCACATTACAATCCTAGAATTATTTTGAAAATTATTATTTTTGAGGCCAGTAAAATGGGGCTGGGTGAGGCAGTGAGGGTGAACAAAGGCGAAGCAAATTTCTGCAAATTCCTGCAAATTCCTGCAGATTTCTGAATTTTTGGAAGCCTGAGAGTTACCAGGCTGCCAGGACAGTTTGAGAGAGTAGCACTGTAGCACTGTCCTCCCATTGTTCATCGATTTGCTCCAGCGGGCCCAGTAACATCTCCATTGTGAGACTTTGTTGTTACTGTGTTTGGCATATTGAATACGTCACACAGAGCTTGCCAGGCTTTGCCATGCAGGCAAAATACTCTCGGTAGCTTGCTGGGCTCTCTGAGAGGAGCAGAGAAATTGGACCTGGCTCGGCCGGGTCGGCCGTGTGCAAGGCAGATGCCCTACCGCTGTGCTATCGCTTTTAGACTACTCTTTAGGAGAAAAGAGTAGCAACAATTATCTGCTTACTGTGGGGCAAAATGAATACGATTTTAAGGGTAATAGCTGCAGCATACTGATTCTGAACTCAAATCCCTTTGTCATTAAGGACTTTTTTTTTAGACACTAATAAAACTTGAATGGAATCTGAGGGGGAGATATTAACTAAAGGCATATCCATTTTCTGAATGTAGTCATTTGGCTGTGTTCCTATATAGGAATTTCCTGTTTTTTTGGTTAAAGTAGACTGAAACTGGGTTGGAGCAGTAGTACAGCATGTGATGCACTTGTTTTGCACGTGGCCAATCTGATTTTGATCCCCAAGACCCCTGATAGTCCCCTGAGACTGGCAGTGTGAACCCTGAGTGCTGAGTCAAGAATGTTTTATTTTGGAATTTTGGGTGGAGCCCAAAAATCCAAAATAAAATAAGTAAAATACAGTGAAAGAACAATGTGCCATAGGGCAGCAGGTTGACAGCCTGATCTTAGATTGTTCAGGGAAAACATGTATCCTGTGTTGTACCTGTAGCTTCTGTGCTCTTTTGAAGTCATTTTGAAATGTGAATAAATCAACCAATAGGTAGAGACAAAGTTCTCATAAATGAAGGACTAACATCAGGAACCAGCAAAAAGTCACCAACACAGAGGGTCAGATCAAGAAAGAGAATGACTAAGGGCTCAAAGAAAATATCTGAGACCTGAAAGACGAACAGAACAGACAAAATCATCAACTTGAAACTTGAGCCTCAGATTGGAAATCAGTAGATATTGGATTATACAATGTTATTTTACTGACATTATAACTGTTTGATTTCCTATTTATATGACATGTTCGCTACCTTGGAAGGCGATTGTCTGGTTCAGCTTCTCACAGTGAGTGATCACCTTGGCTTGTGAGATAATTATTTTAAAAATCAGCCATCAATGAAATGAGTTTCCTGGTGCTAGGTAATTTCAAAGTGAGCATCAAGCCACGCCCCAGTTAGTTTTCCTTCTCATGACTCTGAGCAGGACCGGTTTTTGGCAGAAGTCAGGACACTCAGGGTCAGAGCCATAGCACAGTGGGTAGGGCGTTTGCCTTGTACATGGCTGACCTGGGTTCGATACCCGGCATCCTATATGGTTTTCAGAGCATACCCAACAATGATCAAGGGTTACTTCTGGGGATATTCAGGGTACTATATGAGACATTGGGACTCAAACCCAGATCAGACATGTACAAAGCTAGAGCCTTACCTGATGTACTACGGCTCTGTCCAAGTCTCTTCCTCCTGGAAGACAGACAGTGGGCCAGAATATAGATTGGAGATGAGGGTCTGCTCCTCCTACTTCTGTGAAGTTGACCAACATAACCTCACATAGATAATCCTCCTGTACTTATAAAAACAGTTTTATGATTATAAAGATAGATGAAATGATACCAGAAAGACTAAGTGTTAGCAATCAAATTGGAATGACTAAATATTCAATGAAAACCCATTTCATCTCTCTAGCAAGTATGACCCAAATCAACTCCTTCATACTGTAGTAAATTTGTCCAGGTCCTGCCGTGGCCCTGATTTGACTCAGCCATTCAAAAAATATTAAGATCCTATTATTTTACACATTAGAATCATAGCTTTGAACTCTCAGGATCCTGAATTTCTCATGGGAAGACTCAACAAAGCAATTAAGCATCATTGGGGTAGCCTATGTGAGACAAAATAATGAAAAATAAATGAATATGGGCCAGAGGGAGAGAGTATAAAGTTTAAGGCATTTGTCTTGTGTGTTCCTGTGGCTGTGCTAATGGTTCAAATCCCAGCAGGGGATAGAGCCAAGTGTGGCCCCATCCTAAATAAATAGGCAAGTAACTTAACATGGCATCTATCACACGAATGACCTTTTTGGGAACTTGGTTTTTTTTTTTTTGTAGGTATCTTCAGTTTACTTCCTTAATTAGTATACACATCTGTGGGTTTAAAGCTAACCTGTCTTTTTTTTTTTTTAATTTATTGAATCGCTGTGGGAAAAGTTACAAAGCTTTCAGGTTTAGGTCTTGGTCATGCAAATATCAATCACATTTTCCTTTACCAATACTTATTTTTCACCACAAAGAACCCCAATAACCCCCCAACCCCCCAATGTCTGTGGGGTAGATGAATTCTAGTTAACACTCTGTCTACTTTGACTAGCTTCATTGTTTTGATAAAAGTTGCACCATTATAATTTAGACTTTACCCCCGCCCCAAGTCAGCCATGCTGAAAAAGCATTGTGAAATGATTTGCTTTCTACAGCTGGGTTCAAGAATTAAATGATGTCGCGCGGCCGCAATAGCGGCCGCACGGTTTTGGATTACTGCTATTTTATTTATTAACCCTGCAAGTATTTCTACTGAGAGTCAGATAGTTAAGAGATTGGTCTCTGTGCTTCTGGGGCCATGGCCGTGCTGGAGAGCCGCTCGTGGGGGGCAACTGGTGACCTCAGTAGGGCGTGAAGGATGGGCTGGAATGCACCCCCGTCCCATGAGGTATCCATCGCACCCCCACCCCCGTCTCAGACCTGCTCTCCACCAGGCTCCCATGCGGCCGCCATCTTTCTTTCCAGAGTGGAGAGGGCGGAAGGGAGCAACACCCTTTCCAGTCTGGGCAGGCAAGATGGCGCGAATTAATGCATAGCCCGTTTGCTTTTCTGCTCCAAGCTGCTGGTTTTCTGTATTAAGTCCTTGTGCTTCTGGGGCCATGGCCGTGCCAGACAGCCGCTCGAGGGGGGCAACTGGTGACCTCGGTAGGGCGTGAAGGACGGGCCGGAATGCCCCCCGTCCCATGAGGTATCCATCGCACCCCCACCCCCGGCTCAGACCTGCTCTCCACCAGGCTCCCATGCGGCCGCCATTTTTCTTTCCAGAGAGGAGAGGGCGAATGGGGCAACACCCTTTCCCCTCTGGGCAGACATGATGGCCTGGATTAACGCATAGTCCGTTCACTTTTCTGCTCCAAGCTGCTGGATTCTGCATTAAGTCCTTGTGCTTCTGGGGCCATGGTCGTACCGGAGAGCCGCTCGTGAGGGGCAACTGGTGACCTCGGTAGGGCATGAAGGACGGGCTGGAACACACTTTTTATTACACAATTCCAGGAAGGATGTCCTCCCTCTTTTTACCATTTGCGGGGGGGGGGGGGGGGGGTAGCACTTTTTGTTTGTTTTTGTTCTTTTTTTTTCTTTTTTTGGGTCATACCCGGCAATGCATGGGGGTTACTCCTGGCTTTGCATTCAGAAATTACTCCTGGCGCTGCTTGGAGGACCATATGGAATGCTAGGAATCGAACCCCAATCAGCCACATGCAAGGCAAATGCTCCTACCCACTCTACAATAGCTCCAGCCCTGTGGTAACATTTTAGAGTGTGCAGTGATGTTTTGCATTTTCTGTAATGGGAGAGTTGGAGCTCTAAGCTGAATTACTTGATTTCTGGCAGAAGGGTTTATCCCATGTGGTTTGGTATGAATCCTTCAGAGGCCAACTTTCCTTAATTTTCCCTCCACATGGCCCAGACTGATTTTAATTTGAAGTGTGTGACTATTTTCAAAGTCAGTACTTCCTCTGTTGAAAATGTTCACTGACTTCTGGCTACTTTTGAGCTAAGTATAGACTCTTACCTCCTATGGCTTAGACCATTTCTAGATCATCATTCTATTTTTTTTATTATTTATCTGGACAGGACAGCCTTTAAGTTCTTGGGTTTGCCAAGTTTTTTCTTGCTGGGGCATCCACAGGAAATTGTCCCTACCTCTACTGGGTCCCCTTTGCTACTGTGCTTTGTTTTAAAAAATTATTACACCAATCTGATTGACAAAGTTACTCATATTTGAAATTTAGGTCGATAGTGTTCCAGCACTAATTGCACCACAACTGTTTTTACCAGCAAATTTCCATTGATCCTCCACATAGAGGTTGAAATATCTTTTCCCTCAGAGATCTTATGATATAGACTCCTTGCTTCAGTAGGTTTAGTGCTCTCAGTCATGGTGTGCTATTTTTTTTTTTTTTTGCTTTTTGGATCACACCCAGTGATGTGCAGGAGTTACACCTGGTTCATGCACTCGGGAATTACTCTTGGCGGTGCTCGGTGGACCATATGGGATGCTGGGAATCGAACCTAGGTTGACTGTGTACAAGGCAAACACCCTACCCGCTGTGCTATTGCTCCAGTCACCATGGTGTGCTGTTTTAAAGGACTTAAAGAATTTTTGTCTAAGTATTTTACTGAATTATTTTTTTAAAAGCGGATGCCTTTCCCACTTAGCTCCTTAAATTCCTCCAAGGCATTCAATACCTCCACATCACTTAAGATGCAAATCATTAAATGCCCAGGGCCTGACCTGGTGCCTGACACTTAGTAGGCATGACATATATACATCTGTGGAATGAATGGCAGGTAAACACATGAGTGAGCCCAGGAATGAGCCACACCTGTGGACATAAGCAAATCCAGGGTATATTTATTTGCGGCTTACTAGATGCTTTCTAGAAACTATGGACCTGATGTTATAAATAATTTGTTATATGATAAAAGTGAGTTTCCAAGTGTCTTCAGTTTAATTGAATCATTAAATCTAATATCTGGAGCTTTTGAACTCTTGAGACAGAAGCTGTGTCTATAGATATCTGTCCCATAAGTGAGACTATTCTTCAGTCTTATCCCTGGGGCAGCGTGATCTCACTCTTGTACCCTCTCCGGCTGCAAAACCCCTTATTAAAATACAGCCCCTCCACTAATCACAAAAAGCTGACTTAGGACACTTGGGACCTGAGAGTTTCTGTAGTGAGTCCCAAATGTCTTCTTTTTCCTGTTGCCATGCCACAGGATGAATGAGATTGAGAAACAGCCCACCTTTCTTTTTTTTTTAAATTTTTATTAGTGAGACACCATGAGGTACAGTTGTAGACTTAGAAAATTTTGTGCTTGGGTTTCAGTTATACAATGATCAAATACCCATCCCTCCACCAGTGCCCATTTTCCACCTTTCTTAGGCGCTCCCTTCTCTTCTTTTGTGAATGCAGAGAGAAAGGGATGAAGTCCCCTGGGATCCTGAAAATGTGTATTTGCATGAGTCACCTTTCTTACTAAGAAGAATTTTAGAATTTAGACACCTTAATGAGGTCCCTACCTTTCCCCCTCCTTCTCTTTCCTTCTCACTCCTTCCCTCTCTCTCCTTCCATTCCATCCTTCACTCCTTTCTTCCCTCCATCCTTCATGCCTTCCTTACTTTCTTTTTGAAGGGATACATGATTGCCCTAATTTTCTAATAACTATTGGTCTTTGGGGGCCCAAGAGAGAGTTTCAAAGTACATTGAATGTAGAGTCTCCGGTTCAAAATTCTTGGCACCATATCATCCCCTGAATACCACTGGAGCAAGTCCAAACACTGACCCAGGGATAAGCCCTGTGGACTGCTGGGTGTGGACTGCTGGGACAGATAATGAGAAGGTTGAGGCAGGACCACCCACACACACACACACACATACGCACATGCACATGCATAAGTGCACACACATGGTGTCTGAATACTTAACCCTCTTTTCAACCATAGAGCACTGTAATTTCTTCTAACTCTTGTATGTGTGTGTATATGCATATGTTTAACATACGTTAAAAGTGTTCAAAAAATATACCTAAAATGGGAATCTAATGACTCATCTCAACTGAGAATTCCCCTTTTGTTATTTTCAGTCCCAGCCACTGCACTGATTTTATGTTGCATACCACAATTATTTATTCATGCACCAGTTTTCTGTAATTGTATACATCAAAAGGAGAGGGCCACAGAAAATTTCCTTCCCTCTTTTTATATCTGGAATTCCCAGGAGTACAGAGAATGGGATAAAAGTATGGATAAATTGATCATGTGATTTAACAATTTATTTTAAAGACCAATAAATGCCCTCTGATTGACAACTTAAGCATGTATTGACTGATATTTCTATTAAATTGCTGGAAAGCTACAACTGAAATAAATGATATGACTTGCCCAATTTTTTTAAAGTTAGATACTGGGAGGATTCGAACCTAGAACTTTTTCTAAAAGAAAGTTGGATTTGGATTTTTTTTTTTTATTTTGGGCCAGATCTGTCAGTGCCCAGGGCTTATTCTGGGCTCTGTGCTCAGGGATCACTCCTGGCAGTGTTTAGGAACCAAATGTGGTGATCTAGGGAGTGTCAGCCTCATGCCAGGATTAGAGTTGGATTTCATTCACCTACTTTTTATTGAGTTGGCACTTCGTCATAAAACCTTTTTAGGGAGTATCATTTCAAATCTCTTCAAATGTATGCTAGTACATTGCACCTACCAGCAAAGTACCAGTCCCTCCCCTCTTTATGTCTCCCAGCATTTTTCTAAAAGTATTTTGTGTATTGTTCCTAGTATCCTGTGGGAAAAAGCCATAAAAGAGGAAATGATCATTTCTTGACCCTATTCTGGGTCCAGATAATCTTACGGCTTCCAGCACTCTTGAGGACGCTATTTCTGTTCCTTTATCTTCCCCCATATGTCTCATTTCACCTTAGTTACTCTAGAAAGAGAGTAGATGCTCTGTGTCAAGGGAGATGTGTTGGCAGAGAGAACTCTGGGCAGAGAGACTGCGTATAAAGCCCAGAGTCATAGCAAACTCCTCCCACAGGCAGATGTTAGGGAATGTGTGAGTCTATAGAATGACTGGACTAAGCACCGCTAAAGCTAACTCATGGGTGGAGGTGGGGCTATTCAACTGGAAGTCAGGAGCCGCCCACCTCGGGATTTGGAATATATTAAGCAGATGGAAAGTCACTTAAAGTCTCAGAATATGAGTCTGAATAAGTGCTGAGCGAATAACTGAAGATATGAATGATAGATAAAGTATTCTTTGAGACATAGCGTTAGGTATTTTAATACCTATGTACTGATGTTGGTTATTAAACATCTATTTCTTCCCGGCCCTTTTAAAAAAAAAAAGCAATTTATTTTGTGGCACTTTTGTAAGACGATCTGATTAACATTTGGGAAATTTGCAGAGTCTACAACTCAAGACAAGAGAGATCTCTCTTGCTCTCTGATTCCTGCTAAATGCAGTAGGAAAGGCTGGATCCATAAATAGAGACATAGAGGCCGGAGTGATAGTACAATGGGTAGGGCATTTACTTTGCAACACAGCTGACCTGGGTTTGATCCCCAGCATCCCATATGGTCCCCCAAGCATCGCCAGGAGTAATTTCTGAGTGCAGAGCCAGGAGTAACCCCTGAGTATCGCTGGGCGTGATCCAAAAAGCAAAAAAATAAAAATAAATAAATAGGGATATAAGGGTGGGGTGGGACAGGTTGGAGCTCTGCGCCGACCCTACAGGGAAGTCTCCTGGGACAGATAGTGAGAAGGTTGAGGCAGGACCAAAAGGGGGAGCATTGGAGGATCAGGATCTTATTCCATTGGTCCTTTTCGTGCACCTCTAACCCCTTTCCTGTCATAACCCTGGAACTGACAGTGAATCCGCCAAGAAAATCTCCGCTGATAGGAGATAGGTAAGAACATTTGAGTTTAAAAAGTGTATACTTACATCTTCAGGAACGTGACTCATCATTTCCATATGTCACGAAGAGCATCTATAAAATGTGGTTGTGCTGAAGGACCATATGGAACAAGTTAGGCCAAATGTTTAGGATGATCATGTACTGCTAGAGTAATGCTCAGAAAATAGTAGAGCGTGTGAGGATTATACTGACGAGGAACTGGAATTAGATGAAGTTTTTGCTCTAGCTTGCTGTATCTTGGTTTTTACTGAAGCTTGATGCCCTTTCTGCAGAGCACGAGTCATGGGTGGGATTTTCATCCACTAAAGCAAGGAATGAGAAGAGACACTTTGGTAGGGCTGAAGCTATAGCACCGTGGGTAGGGTATTTGCCTTGCATGTGCCTGATTCGGATTCAATTCCCAGCATCCCATATGGTCCTCTGAGCACCGCCAGGAGTAATTCCTGTGTGCATGAGGCAGAAGTAACCCCTGTGCATCACCGGGTGTGACCCAAAAAGCGAAAAAAAAAAGAGAGAGAGATACTTTTGGATTTGGGGACTGTGCAGGTAGTCGTTAATATTGCCTTGAGATGGAATATATAGTTTCAGCAAATATGTATATGAACATCTTCCAGTGACTGAGTTTGATGCAGAAAATAAAAATATTTGTTTGATCACTGGTTACTAAAAGGCAGTTATTTAAAATGTGTATAAGGAATAGTTATTAAAGTAAGTCTGTTTTCTAAGAATTTATTTAACATTTGCATAGGACTTTTTTCTTCAAAAGATGTCAATATGAGGAATTTTAAAGTAGAACATGATTAGCGTCAATCAAAGTCAATTCCAAACTCCAAGATTTATAACATTTTCTAAATGAATACAGTAACATGGGTATATTAATGCATAATGTTATATGATACAGCTGATGAAACAATTTTTGAAGAAGAAAGTCTGCATATGCTATATTATATATACAGTTCCATACTGAGCTAACACTATGCTTTGACATCAGAGAGAAATGTGTGCTACTCAAATAAGTTAGTTGAGACTGCTGGGTTAGTGGAAAGGGGATACTGTTACCATGGCAACCATGTTTGAAATTCACAAGGTGGATTTTAACCTCAGCTCCAGTTTTAGGAATGAACACAAGCAAGTAATTAGGTAGCTCAATGTCTGAGGCAGCATGTGAGAAAGAAAGCATTTTTGAGGAAGGTTCTCTCCCAGGGGCTGCTGTAAACAGAACTGATGCAATACCAGGTTGCCCCGGAAGTAGCTTCAACTTCACACCATCCAGTGAGTGTGTGGGTCCTTCTACCCAGAGCCTAAGGTATTTGGAGGTTGTTATTGAGTTGGACAAAATGTGTGTGTTTAGGGAGTTTTCTCATAAAATAAAGGGACTTGGATGCTTAATCCTTTGGGATCTTTATTGACAGATGCTATTGCCCGGGAACCTTAGATTTGAGAGGTGGTTTGAGAAGACCTTTCTTTCTTCTTTAGTTGATTTAAATATTCCTCCATCAGTTGTCCAGAGTGTGTCTGAGGCATGGGGAGAATTTAGAGCAAGTGTGAATACTTGTTAAAATTAGCTTAACATTGTTTTTTCAAAAAATGGGGGGAGCGGGGAGCATTTTTTACTGGAGGAATGCAAGTGTTAGCACATGAGCCCCAGGCAAGGAAGTGCTGGCAGCACATCGTAATAACAGCTGCAAATAGAACTGGAGCGGAAGTGAGGTGTTCTCTTGCTCACTCTTCCCCTCTCATTGATATCACAGTCACTTCTCTGCCGTCCCCTCCACATTTGCTTCATTCTTTTTTTCTTTCTTGCAGCTGGTTTTGTTCTACGTGCATACAGGTGCAATGTTTATGTCCATCCTAAGATCTACATTTTGCCCTTGTTGTGGAATGTAATATACATTTCCCAGAGCAGTGGTTTTTGCGATTGGAAGCAACGCAGTACCTGTTATGAGCCTGGGGGTGGGGGTGGTGGTAGTGGTGGGGGGAAAAGAGACAAAGACAGAAGGAGACAAGAGAAAGTGAGAGCAAGTTCAGTGATCAGCTGTCCTTGGTGCAAACTGCCCTGGGCTCCAGACATCAGCACAATGATGCTGAAGGCTGCAGATGGTGGCATCTGCTGTGTCAAGCTCTTGTGCCTCTTGCTGGGGGCCACTCCTGTCAACTCCAAAGCAGAAGGATCTGGGACGCTGGACTCCATTATTAGTATCTGCACACCAAACCAGGAATCCCTCAGGGAAGGAGGAAATGTAAAAGTGATTTCCCAAGACCCTGTGCCCACCCAAATACAAGTGATCAAAACCAGTAAAGCTCATTTGGGCAATGGCAATGATGACTTATGAACACTGGACAAGTGTCGTACAAGAGAAAAATAATGATATGGTAGTGCCATTTAACATACTGAGGAAAACAAGAAAACAAAGCACTAATAGAATCCAGTAAACATAGTAAAATGCAACCTGACTTTAGATTTTCCCTTAATGCTCTAGTGTACACAGCTGTATGGGGCTGGAATAATGCCGGCTTTTAGAGCTAATATTCAAGTTACTTAGAGAATTCAAAAATTTCAACAAAAATTTAATAATTTCATTTAAACAAATGAGAGAGGAGTTGAATAGATACTTTATCATAGAGGACATATGGAGGAGAGCCAGTAAGCATATTTTAAAAAGTGTTCTTCAAGGATTATCAGGGACATGCAAATTCAAACATCAATGAGATATTTATCTCACACCAGTGAGAACAGTTCACATTTTAAAAGTACTGGAAACAACTAGTGTTGACGGAATGTGGTGAAAAATGAATCCTCATTTCCTGCTGATGGGAAATATCATCTGGTTCAGCCTCTGTGAAAATCAGTCTGAAGGTTTCTCTAAGAACTAAGGATAGGGGCTGGATCTATAGTACAGTGGGTAGGGTATTTGCCTTGCATGCAGCTGACCTGGGTTCGATCCCCAGTATCCCATATGGTCTCCCGTGCACTGCCAGAGTAATTCCTGAGTGCATGAGCCAGGAGTAACCCCTGTGCACCACTGAGTGTGACCCAAAAATAAAAAAAAAAGAACTAACGATAGCACTTTTGTAAAACCTAGTTATCCTCCTCCTTAACATCTATCACAATAGCACAAAAACATCAATTTGCAAAGACGTACACACACCTCTGTTCACTGAAGCACTTCCTTTAATAGCTAAGATATGAAAATAACCGAAATACCCAAAACCAAAAAGAATGGGTAGAGAGACTGTGACACATACCCAAAGTGGAACACTGTCACTGTAAGAGAAGATAACTCCCTGTAGAACACTGTAACTGGGCGACTAGAGGGTACCTTGTTAAGCACGATAAATCAGGGGACAAATACTCAATATTTTCATCGTTTGCGGTCTATAGAGAAACCAAAGAAGACATATAAAGACAGCCAGGTGGCATGTGAAAAAGAGTTCTGTGGTATAGCAAACCCTAGACAGCAATGAACAGGGCTGAACCCTTGGCACTGTATTGCAGAACTGAGATTACCAAGAGAGGGGGTTCAGGGAGAGGTGTACTAGAGGTAACAGAAGACATTATGGATGGTGTTGGGCACTGTGTCTCTGGTGAAGTAACTATGTCAGTGCCATAAACATTAGCACTGTTGTAAACAATATTGTAAATATACCGTTAATAAAATAATCACTGTCATCCCGTTCATCGATTTACTCGAGCAGGCGCCAGTAACATCTCTATTCCTCCTGGCCTGAGATTTTTAGCAGTCTCTTCTTACTCATCTTTCCCCAAAGATTGGAGGCTTTCTCAGGATCAGGGCAATGAGAACTGTTGTCGTTACTGTATTTGACATATCGAATATGCCACAGGGAGCTTGCCAGGCTCTGCCCTTGCAGGCGGGATACTTTGGTAGCTTGCTGGGCTCTCTGAGAAGCATAAACTTATATAATATTGTTGCCAACTGTCTGGACCCCATCAAATATGGTGTGGTAACTATGGAAAATGGATAGGAAGTGTCTTATAATGTGCCGCGTGGCCATGTGATCAAGAAAGTGGCCTGGATCATGGTGGCAGTTGGGTAGTAGAGGTCAGCTACCGGGATTGGGTCCCTTGGGGTGGGGAGGGCTTCAAGATACACCCCAAAGTCTGAGCTTTCTTCCACTGACTTAGCTTTATAGCTGGGCACAGGAGCTAGCAGGGAAGACTTTCCAGCTCTACTTACTTGCAGCCTAGTGTGGCCAGGTGCTCATCAGTGGAATGCAGAGCCACATAATCAGGCCTTTAGCAATCAGTGCCCTCTCTCACCCCCGAGGTTTCGAGGCCCAGGAAAAGATGAGCAGAGCAGATGAGGACCAAGCACTAGGGCTTCTGGACTAAATCTCATTGTAGGAAATTAGCTTCTGCAAGTGCCTTAATAGCTTAAAGCCTTTTGTCATTCTGGACTACTTGTGCTTTATTTTTTCCGTGATGGAGGAAATTTGTCTGTGAGTAGTCACGCACATGCATATATATCCTCAAGCATTCAGCAAAAATTATTCTTTTAATTATTTAAAATCTAATGTATTTTGAGTTGTTCACCTACGATTTTTCATCACAAAATTAATTACGTCAAAATGCATTGTCTGGTTAATTGCTCAGAGTATATTGGTTTTTAAAGCACGTTTTAATTAATATTTTTGGATCTGCATATTTTTCTCATTTACCTTATGGGGATACTTGTCATGAATTGACGAACAGACTATGTTAAATTCAAATGAGCACATAGCATACCATAGAACCACATTTTTGTGTGTTAATTTGGCAAAGAGAAGAGAGGGAGGGAGGAAGGGAGAGAAAGAGGGAAGGAAGAAGGGAGGAAGGGAAGGAGGGAGGGAGGGAGGCAGGTAGGAAGGAAGGAAGGACGGACTTTCTGTCCTTTTAAGACTGAAGTGGCCAGGCTAGACGTTTACATCCCCTCTCTCTCAAACACCAAACTGCATGTTTTTTTTCCTGGGAAAAGCAATGGCTGTCTATGGAAAAGGGCTGCTACAGACCATAGCCCCTGTACTTCTGGCAGGGGGATATGTGCTCTTTAGGTAGGGGAATCTTGACTGAGCAGTTCCATGTTCATCTTGAAAAGGAAGTGTGCACAAAAGATATTCTAGACAAAACAAATGGTGGCCTTGAACAAAAGGACCTGGTGACAGTTTTATTTTGTTTTTTGATTAACCCAGGCAGATTGCATCACAGTCCTTTCCTGCATTGCTCTGGTACCTTACAGTGTCCAGGACTGAGCACCCACTCACCCCCAGCCCACTGCATGCAAGGCAAGCAAAGTACCCCTTTGAGTTCCCTCTCCTCTGTCTCTCTCTCTGTCTGTCTGTCTGTCTCTCTCTCTCTCTCTCTCTCTCTCTCTCTCTCTCTCTCTCGGTTCAGTAACTTACATCACGCATTTTCTAAATGTTTTGTGCAGATGTCAGCCAGGTCTCCCAATTGTGTGCCCTAAGAGAGCATTCCTTTCTGTTTGACATTTGAGATTGCCACATGTAACAATAGAAGGAACCACATTTTTCTCCTCCTTGAGTAGGAAAGTTTTATTGAAGGTGTTCCTTCAGTAAAAAGAAAAATGCACATCATTCTTCCCACCCACTCCCTCTTACGTGAAATGAGTATCTGAATGAACACAGCATTGCTCAGACCTTCTCTTTCCTGCATTTCTTATCCACCAAGGGAAACTACAGAAAGTATATAGGTTTGCTTTTTTTAATTTCTTTGGAAATAGCATTGTGTAGAAATGCAAGATCTACTTGGTTCCACTCTCTCATATTTTCAAACAAGACAGTTTCAGATCTATTCTCATTTGGGAAATGGAGCAAATAGTGAATGAAGAAAATAGTAAAGCTTAAAGGACAAATAAGCACATTGCTTGTTGGGGATTAAGGGAGGAGGGAGTCTCATTTTATCTTTGCACTCTCATCCAAAACGTTTCCATGCAATCTGTCCTTCCAAGTCAGAGCTGTTTGCTGTTAACCAACGGGAGCTAGTTTGTTTCATGGATAATGAAACTCGAGAAAATTTGTCCAACTGATCAATGCTGTTTCCATTTTACTGTATGCTTGTAAATCTGTGGTCGGTTCAGTATTATTATAACTTAGTAATGCTCTAATATTTTTGTTGTTAAGGTAGGAATCTCCAAGGTTGTCATCATTCTGGCTGTGGTTCATAACTAACTGCATGTGACTCTAATCATCTAATTTCACCACACTTTGATTTTTTTTGAAGGGAATATTTGACTAGCTTTATGTTTCTTTAGTGCTGATCTCATCTAAGGTCAGCCACAATCTCACAGCCCATGCTGCTCATCACCAAGTTTTTCTGCCAGCCATGCCTTGGCAGAGCCTGCAGATCCTTCCCAAGTAGCCAAACAACTGATCTGAGCTGGCCAGCAAACTGGTTGTCATTCCAGGAATGGGAAATCAGAGAAGTGATATTATTGGGGGCTAGAAGTATTAGGTGAAATTTTCTAAGTGGGGTCAGACTATGCTTTAGCCTTATTTTATTTTATTTTATTTATTTATTTTTTTGCTTTTTGGGTCACACCTGGCAATGCACAGGGGTTACTCCTGGCTCTGCACTCAGGAGTTACTCCTGGTGGTGCTCAGGGGACCATATGGGATGCTGGGAATCGAATCCAGGTCAGCCGCATGCAAGGCAAATGCCCTACCCGCTGTGCTATTGCTCCAGCCCCCTTATTTTATTTTTAAAATGTAGCACTGTAGCACCGTCCTCCCATTGTTCATCGACTTGCTCAAGCGGGTGCCAGTAAGGTCTCCATTGTGAGGCTTGTTGTTACTGTGTTTGGTATATCAAAAGTGCCACAGGGAGCTTACCAGGCTCTGCCATGCAGGCGGGATACTCTCCGTAGCTTGCTGGGCTCTCTGAGAGGGTTGGAGGAATCAAACCCCGGTCGGTCGCATGCAACGCAAACGCCCTATCCGCTGTGCTATTGCTCCAGCCTATATATATATATATATATATATATATATATATATATATATTACCTGCGATCCCAGAAAACAGCCCCCACTTAAGAATTTTTCTTAATATTCTTGATGCTAATATGTACCACCATCTAACATTTCTGTTTTCAAAAGCAGCCATCCTATTTTCTGGTTGCCTGGCCCTACTCCAATTAAGAATTTAACACCAAATTATTGTTCATGTGGTATAACCCTAATCAAGTCAGTTTCAGTTTTCATCTCCATCAGCTGGGGAAGTGCTCATTATCAATAATGAGAAAAGAAGACACCTACGCAGCTTCTAAGAGCATTCCAACTATTTCAAGCAATGATCACATTCTTTTAAAGTTGGAAACGAAAGAGGGGGTAGACAGAGTAAGGGGGGCTGGGAAGGGTAGGTACTGGAGACTTTGATTCTGGGTTTCTTAGTATCACCAAGGGACTAAGAAAGTTTTAGAGTGGCAGTCGATTCTTTGCCTGTTGGACATTTTAAACACTGGATGCCTTTACTTCCATAGAGCACTCCATAACCTATGTGCTGATTTGTAGCTTTGTGGAACAAGAAATCAGATTTCTATTTTGCAACATCTGAACAAAGGTGTAATTTTTTCCCCAAGACATAAAGCATCATGTTCTACACAATGGATTCCAGAGGAACAGCAGCCTCCCTAAATTTTATTTTATTTTTCACAGTGCCCTTTATCCCTCCTACATTTCAGTTATTTGCACCCAACACTTATGGCTCTATTTATAGCTATACAAGCGATAGCACAGCGGTAGGGCATTTGCCTTGCACGCAGCCAACATGGCCGACCCGAGTTTGATTCCTCCACCCCTCTTGGAGAGCCCGGCAAGCTACCGAGAGTATCTCGCCCGCACGGCAGAGCCTGGCAAGCTCCCCGTGACGTATTCGGTATGCCAAACACAGACAGTAACAACAAAGTCTCCAATGGAGACGTTACTGGGTCGCTCGAGCAAATCGATGATACAAAATAAGAACATTCTATAATTTTATATATATATATATATATATATGCTTTTTGGGTCACACCCAGCAATGCACAGGGGTTATTCCTAGCTTTGCACTCTGGAATTACTCCTGGAAGTGCTCAGGAGACCATATGGGATGCTGGAATCGAACCCCAGTCGACTGCATGCAAGGCAAATGCCCTACCCGCTGTGCTATCGCTCCAGCCCCTAATTTAATAATTTCTTTGAATTCATTTTCTAACTTAATTTTTCATGACCTTTATATTTCTATAGCAAATGAAAACTATAACTGTGTGCAGATATTTATTACAATAATGAGCTAAATTTATCCCAATTTTATAGTTGTGAAAACTAAAATTAGGAAATTAGAGAAACCTGGGTAAGTTCCCATTGCTAGTAGGGCAAGAAGTAAGATTCAACTGCAATATTACAAGTATAACTTGCTGTAAAGCCTATGTGTCAGATTCTGGGTTTACTCATGTTTTCAAGAGATTCTAAAATAATGAATGAAGAAAGCTAAGAAATATTGAAAGATTTACAAAAAAATGGTTTTTTTTCCCTTCTAAAAAATGTAGGTTTTGTGAGGTCCCACCAAGATGTAGCTGGGCTGGAGCAATAGCACAGTGGGTAGGGCATTTGACTTGCAAATTGCCAGCCCAGTCGAGCTGGGTTCGATTCCTCCACCCTTCTCGTAGAGCCCGGCAAGCTACCAAGAGTATTTTGTCCGCACGGAAAAGTCTGGCAAGCTACCCGTGATGTATTTGATATGCCAGACACAGTAATAAGAAGTCTCACAATGAAGACGTGACTGGGCCTGCTCGAGCAAAATCGATGATCAATGGGAGGACAGTGCTACAGTGCTCAGAAATGTAGAAAATTTTATAAGGCTGTTTATAAATGTCGGAACTTTGATCATAACATTTACATGTTTCTTGCCTTTTTC
This sequence comes from Sorex fumeus, assembly GCF_029834395.1. Lineage (NCBI taxonomy): Eukaryota > Metazoa > Chordata > Mammalia > Eulipotyphla > Soricidae > Sorex > Sorex fumeus. The sequence continues at coordinate 2,976,169 of NW_026606154.1, read as the reverse complement.
TTCTGACGTGAAAAAAACACACTGCAGAAAATTTTAAAGATGATGACCTTCTGAATAATTGTAGTACTGCACTGTCATCCCTTTGTTCATCTATTTGCTCTAGTGGACACCAGTAACGTCTCCATTGTGAGACTTGTTGCTACTGTTTTTGGCATATCGACTATGCCACGGGGAGCTTGCCAGGCTCTGCCTTGCGAGCGGGATACTCTCGGTAGCTTGCAGGGATCTCTGAAAGGGATGGAGGAATCAAACCCAGGTAAGCCAAGTGCAAGGCAAATGCCCTATCCACTGTGCTATCGCTCCAGCCCTCCAAATAATCACTGCAGAGAAACAACTTAATAATTTTTCACATCTTTTTGTTTTAGATGTTCTCATTCATAGAAGTGTCTGCTCTATCCCTGTTTATAAGTGTGAGATCCAGAGGAACATCAAATAGCATGGTGGTATATAATGCCTGAAGTCACAGAGAAGTTCCGTCGTGGAGATATAAATGCTAAACTAGCAAAAATCAGAGTGATCATCATAATGCAGGCAGATGAGTGAGATGACCCAGACTGCCAGACTGCAGTAGAGGGTTTCTGGAGATCCCCTATCCCAGAATCACCGGTTTGAAGAGAATGTTGCCTGGAAGTGTCTGAACAAGGGGACAGGGCTCCAGTTAAGAGGTGACAGCACCCGATGGGATGTAGAAATGGAAAGAGCACATCTTGAAGAGGGCAGGGAAGACAGTTGCCTCTGTGAAGCTGGAGCAGCTGAATGTGAAGGCAGTATGCTGTATGACACAAATCCACAGGGATAGAAAAATTCCCCATTGTACCATCTCTCCGACAGGAACTAAACGAGACCTGAAACAAACAAGCTGATGGGTGAAGAGAACAGATTGGCAGTTCCCAGGCACTATAGGAACTGGGGCAGTTTGGGCTGGAAAGGACTGGAAACTGGGTGGTTTTATTATTTTTTTGCAGGGTGGCAGCTGTAGTGAGCAACACTGTGTTGTATATTGGAAATCAGCTCAGAGAGTCGATCCAGAATGTTCTGGTTATACAGAGAAGAGTTCATTCTGTTCTGTGAGGTGTGGAGATAAAACGTACTGTAATCTTATTGTGTTCCTCAGTTCACAATATTTATGTACGTGGGATGCTTGGTGTGTTCTCACCTTAAACATTCATAGTACTGGGTGTAAATTGTATTTCCAACAGAACTTGGGGAAATACAGAACGATTTTTAAAATACACATTAAAAGCAGATTCATATAGGTAACTTCACAGGGCAACTTCTCATAAATGTATTGCCATTTTTTAAAAAAAGATGAAAAGTTCAAGTTACAGATTATTTCTTTTGACATTTTAAATTCATATTTACTATGATACTTTTTTTTATAGTATTCACTAGTAACTAAAAATTTTGAAAATATATTTGACTATTTCCCCAAGTTATAGTCCAGAGTTTTTTTTGTTTTTGTTTTTTTATTTTTACTTAAATGAATGCTTATTCTGAGAGAGTTTTGTTTTGTAACTTGAATGGCTGGTGAATTTATTTTTTAGCAACAGCCTTTTCCCTATTGGAAGATGTTGTTCTGAAAATGTCAGTTTCTTGCTCTGCGTTAGTAAAAATAATAGACATGTGGCCCAAGGCAGGCTTCACAAATACTAACACTTTGAATCGTGAAAATGAGAGTTTGAGCAAAAACAAAACAAAACAAAAAAAAAAAAACCATGAACAGTGCTCAAGCCTCGGTTATTTCAGTCCAGGCTCTTCTTATGAAAAGTCCCTGAGCCCCAGTGTGCCGTACTTCCAGTTGATACTTCTGACTCCTACCCCTGTACTCCTAGGATCACAGAGGGGCCCTGCCACTAAGGTCTGATTCTGCTTCAGCTGACTACTTTCCAGTACCTGAAACTTTGGTACCATTCTCATTTTTACATTTCTCTCTAAAGAGACCATACAGTTCCATTTCTTTTTTCTTTTTTTTTAACTGAATCACCACGAAATAGTTATAAAACTTTCATGTTTGAGTTTCAGCCATACAGTAATCGAACACCCATCCCTCCACCAGTGCACATTTTCCACCAATGTCCTCTCCTTTCCAACCCAACCCTTGCCTCCATGGCAGCAGACAGTTTCCCCCATACACTCTCTCTATTTTTGGGCATTCTGATTTGCAGTATAGATACTGAGAGACCATCACATTTGGTCCTTTATCTACTTTGAGTATCCCAAGTGATTCCTTCAACCATCACACAGTTCCATTTCCATCACTTGGATATGAGAGTTATTTAGGTAGGATTCTGAATAAAATAGGTAAAAAATGTCCAGATATCGCATGAGACCTGGTTGAAAGCTCATTTATGATGGGGGTGTCACCACCAAAAAACACATATTCGCTTATTTACGCTCCCTGAAGACTTTCTTTCACAGTAGGCCTGCCTCTCCTTTGGAGTCACTTTGAAACTCGTCCAATCTTACCAGCAAGTGATCACCAATTAGGTATTTCTGTGAACAAACATTTAACTTATTGCAATGATTTGCAGATCTAATTGTGCTCCTCTCTGTGTATCTGTATTTAACTGTCGCAGTTTGTAGCAGTTTATCTTGCTTCATATAGCAGCAATGGAAAGCTGAATGTAAAAATAGCTGTGCGTGCATTATTTTATAGTCTGAAGTGGGAAGCAAATCACCTGTGAAACTGATGGAATGATTGCTAGCATCTATTGGGCTTCAACTGTCTCTTTTGTTTTGGGGAGTCATACTTAAATGCTTTTCATTGGGGGAGGTGGTACATAGCCAGAATAAAATCCACATCGCTTTGTAGAAGATACTGTGTTGACTGGGCTGGAGCGATAGCACAGCAGTAGGGCTCTTGCTTCGATTCCTTTGCCCCTCTGGGAGAGCCCGGCAAGCTACCAAGAATAACTCGCCTGCACGGCAAAGCCTGGCAAGCTCCCCATGATGTATTCGATATGCCAAACACAGCAACAAGTCTCACGATGGGTTACTGGGCCCGCTCAAGCAAATCAATGAACAACAGAAGGACAGTGCTACAATGCTTCTGTGGTGACTGACACTAAAGCTAACGAAAAAGGTCAAGAAGAGAGTCAGTTTGTTCTTCCCTTAGGAATTGAAGTGTTCCTGTGTGTGTGACTGGTGGGGGCAGTAAAGAGACAGTGGAAATCCTGGGACCCTCCAACAGGGATAACCCCTTACAATAATAAAATTAAATGATTCGACTCAAAGCAGAAAAAAATAGTATTTAATAATGGAAATATGGTTTTATCATTTTGAAGCACAGGTCGGTTCTCATAATTATTTAATGACCAACCAGGGCATATCAATGTGAAAATGTTGGTCGTCTTCAGGCAAGGTGAGTTTATTGTCATGTCAATAAAAAAAATTGAGCGAACGGTTCAAATATCTACTGTGATGACTTGATAATGTGGAACAGACATTCAGTGGAGAAGAATGTGTGAAAGGGGAATAAAGCATTAGGGTGGAGTCTAATGGGCTATAGATTTTGTTCCACAGCGTGAATGAGATTTTATATTTTAGCTACACTTGGCAAACACAGATGGGGAAATACCACAGTGACTAAAATTTAGCATCAAAGACTTGTATTTATTTCTAAATTGATGAGTAGAGCAGTAGTCTCCTTCCCACTGAGACACGAATCTTCTTTACTTTCTTAAGGGAAATCAACCAAGATGTAAATGCTATTACTTTATACAGTATCTTTGTCAACCCAGAACTTCAAACAGAGTGTTCCTGCTAATGATAACTGAAGGGTGGGAAATACTAAAGGCTTGAGACATTCTGTAGGTTTACCTCAGCAAAATGCATCAAATTGAATATTGGGCAAGTTTTTTTGTAAGTAGATTGTCTTAGCCCTTATTTAAGGTAGCACATTAAATGCAAAATAAAAGGGTGTTGCTTCTGCTCATACTATGCTTATACATTATAATGTATGCTTATACATATTAATGTATGCAGGATACATTAATGAAGATTTTCCTAGCCAGTACAAAGAAATCTAATTAATCACAATGCGACTAATTGAAGCCCCGTTGATTTCCATAACATTGTGCTAAATGTTGGAGAAACTCCTTGATTCTGCCAGTTTTCTCTTTCTCGCATTTCTTTCTCTGATTTTAAGGATTGCTGGTTTGTATCCCAAGAAAACCGTTTATAAGCCAGGCTAGTCATCTTTGGATATGATCCTACCAGCAAAATCCATTGCCCATCTTGTCTATGCCCACGGCTCTTCACACGTTGAACTTGTTACACCTTCCTGATTGCAGCAATTTACAAATTCATGGCCTCCCACTGGCAAGTAGTCCCCAGGAGGGTGGAGGCTGATGCATCTTCCCCAGACCCTAAAGTATGAACCAGGGTGCCAGTGAGTTCTCTGCACAGAGCAGCCAAAGCCAGGGAAGTAACAGTGCAAAGGCTTGGTCCTTCCTTGTATTTAAAGGGTTTCTATCCTATCGGGAGCTGAAATTATGAGATTAGTAATTTTCTGGCTATTGGAGGTCAGAAAAATAATGTTCACTGGAAAACTTCCTGAAAGGAGATAGCTTCAAGTGGTCCTGTCAAGGAAAGATGGCAGAGGAGACTTAATAAGTATCCAAGTAGCTTGTTGCCAGTAATTGACACTCACATAAAATGTACTGGAACAGAAGATTTTGACACCAGGTAGAATTATAGTGGATAGGCCAGACACCTACTGAATTTGCCATTCTGGAAAAGTAAACAAAGGCTCTTTGCAGTGTGCTTTGAGAGATGAGATGCTGGGGAGACAATTCCATCTGATGCTCTAGCTTGGACCAAATTAATTCACTGGCCACTAGTAATTACTTTGCAGATAGAAATTTCCTAGGAAAGGTAAAACAAGGAACCCTGTAGAGAGAAATCAAGTTGCAGAAAAGAGGAGTTACTTTATGCCTTCAGATTCCTTCTTAGCAGGGTAACAAGCACTGTTCATGGAGGCAAGAGGCAGAAGTGTGTGGTATTTGTAGGTGCCTACAAAATTAGTTTTGACTGGAGTTAAGGGTATAGTTTTTCAGTGGATGCTGTCATACAAAGGTTTACAAACTTACTTGGCCTATCACTCTGTTTTCCGGATGGGGATAGTCACTCAGTCACTCAGTGTGAACCCGGAATTCTACTCTAAACAAACAGAAAATACCCCCCTAGTAGAAAGACTTACTACCACTTCCCTGGATCTTTGCAGTCACCCCAGAGGGTGGTGTGACTCACATTGAGAAACACCGAATTAGAATAAGAAATGTAGAAAGAATCTTCTGGATATTCTTTTAAAATCAGGAACAAAAGAACTGAATGCCTGAGTTCAGGGATACTGTTTTCATATTCACTAGGAGACATTGATTTATGGTAGGGGTCCCATGTAATTAGACTAGGGTGTTTTCTTAAATTTGAACTGATCGTCTGTAGAAAAGAAAAAGAGGAGATTGATGTTCATGGATTTTTATTCCCTATGCTTTCCACCCCCACCTCATTTTTCTCCAACCACCCTTTCTCTCCTGCAAATCCTTCGCCTAGCTGACTGCTTACTTCCCTTTAAATGCCGATGATCAGAATCAGAGCAAAAACAAGGACTGAAGGTCAACTCCAATTGACAGAACAGCTTGAAGGCAGCTCCTGTTCCTGGGGACATAGTAGTAAAATCATATACTAAGCACTTTGTGGTAAGGTGTTGGTTGCTGAAAATAAAATACTTGTGGAATATTTTTCCCCACCCCCAAATGTGGTCCTGTGTTTGTCTGTTGGATTGAAATCAGTTCGTTCCATCTTCTGTCTCTCCCTTAGAAATCCTGGCCTCGCTGGCAATCCTGAAATGCCCAGGGAAGGAGCTAATTCTGAAGGCACAGAAATGCCGGTGGGTCCAGGAGCAAATCAGTTGCAGGTGCCAGGACATGTGGTCAGTGAGGATTCCTGGGGTGGCTTCTCACAGGCAGATGGACTCACACCTGCTGGAGACCAACCCCAAGGGAGTGACGACGTCAGCAGGTCAACCTGCCCTCCTCCTGCATGGGGCCCTTGTCCTATTCTAAGTAGCTCCTCGGAATGTTCTGGGCTGGCCCATGGTATCACAGCAGCTGCTGGCTTCATTCTCCTGCTGCCCCCCGAGTGCACAGATGGCTCCAATTCTGGGCAGGCCCTGGGTGGGAAGCCAGGTCCCCACTCTGCTCTCTAAGCTCAGGGCCAGCGGGCCCACCAGGAGGTATACAGAGCAAGCCCAAGACCTTGAGCACTTACAAGAGCTTTGCTGCATTTTGAAACCGAATTTAGAACTCCTAGTACATGCAAGAAGCAAGCGAGAGTGGGGGACCCTTGCGCTATGGTTCTTGCGCGATTGTTCTTTCGTGAGCAGACCGTCTAATTGTGTCTAGAGCCATAAAGTGTTTGGAGAGCTTCTGAAAGATGTCTGAAATCATACAGACTTTCCATACCCGCAGATGGAAACAAAAAAAAATTTAAAACAGGGAGACTGGAGAGATAGCACAGCAAATAGCTCAAATGTCTTGCATGTAGCCAACCTAGGTTTAATCCCCAGTAGCGCTGTCCTCCCGTTATTCATCGATTTGTTTGAATGGGCACCAGTAATGTCTCCATTGTGAGACTTGCTGTTACTGTTTTTTGGTATGTCAAATATGTCCCCCAGTACCTCATATAATCCCTGGAATCCAGCAGGAGTGATACCTGAGCACGGAGCCCAGAGTAAGTCCTGAGTACTATGGGGGTCGCGCAAACACCCCACCACCCCCCTAGAATGAGTAATTGTCCATAATTCTCTTTTTGTGCCAAGATGGATACAGCTCAGTATAATTCTAATATTTTTTTTTAGTCAGACCAAACATGGTTAATTTATTTTTTAATGACTAGTATTTCTTACATAAACACAAACTTAGAACTGCCAACTCAGAGAACTCCTGCATCATTACTTTCTCTCAGTAATGGTTTGGGTGTTTTTTTTTTTGGGGGGGGGGTGGTCACACTCAGTGATGCACAGGGTCACTCCTGGCTCTGCACTCAGGAATTACTCTTGGATCAGGGGACCATATGGGATGCTGGGAATCGAATCCGAGTTGGCTGCATGCAAGGCAAACACTCTACTTGCTATGCTATCACTCCAGCCCGGTTTGGGTATGTTTTAATGTGTCTGATACCACCTGGGATTAGGATTCCCAAAGAAGGGAGAGTTGGAGAAGGCTCCCCCAATGGACCATCATCTCATCACTCTGGAACACTGACCTCTTTCTCTTCTGTGTCCCTTGTCTGCTTCCTCTTTTCCACTCTCAGGCACCCAGCATCCACGCCACACCTCTCTCCCTGAGCTGCCATCTTTCTAGTAACCCTTCTTGTCTCTGCAGTTAGGCATCTCCATCCACCAGCTGTCTGGCATGTTCAATCCAGTCTCGTGGCTTGTTTGCATCCCTCCTCTAAAGAGGGTCTCTCAAGCAATGCTTAAGGGGTCTTGGAATCACTCCCTATGATACCATGTGGTCAAGGCAAGGCTTTTCTGACTCTGCAGTGTTAAGAACCTCCAGGGTCACCCCAGGGCATTCAGGCATCTTCAGAGTGATACCCACTGGTACTTAGTAGTCCTTATAGTGATTGGTGGCCTGTGTGTACCAGGGTTTGAACCTGTGTCCTGGTGCTTGCATGGACCCTAAGAGCTCAGCTACCTCACAGCCCCAGATGATTGTTTTTTTTTTCTATTACACTTTTGCTATTGTTTTATTTTTGCCCCGTGAGCCACTTTTTCCCTCCATAGACTATATTGGACATATTACATCATTTGCACTTCAGCTGTACCCCATGTTACACATTGGTACATTATATTGTGATCCGGCCCCAGTGGCATCTGTCACATTCTTTAATGGCACAACACATCGTGGGCTAGAGGCGGGAGCATGTACTAGATCTCTCGGGCTTGTTGTACACCTTGTTGCAAGACTGTTCCCTTCAACAGCTTCCGGATGAAATCCAAAAAGTGACGTCCTAGCTCCTCCTTCCTGTCACCTGTCTCTCATTAGTCACCAGGTTCTTTTTTCCACATGTCAACTCTGCCTTTTCCTCCTGTTGAACTGGAGCTCCTCCATTGCCAGTACTTCTGCCTCTTTGGGGCTTCTGAGTTTGATAATCTCTCTGCTGGAAACATTTCCATATCCCATCCCTTAACCGAGCAAGGGGAATAACATCTTACTGAGATCTGAGATCTTCCCTTCTCAGATATTTTTTCTGCTGCCACCATCAAAGGGTGGGGGTTTTTCAGATCCCACCTCCTACCAGCAGGAGTCTGAGCACTGTACCAATGAGTCCTCCTTACTTGCTGCTCACACCCCCTCTGTGTTCTTCTCCTGTTCTTTCCTCTTTGGAATTCTCTTGCTCATTCTTCAACTTGTTTCAACTGTTACCTAATCCTCAAGGACTTTACTTCAGACCACCTTACTCCTTAACACTAACCTTAACAAAAGTTTCTTTTCAGAAAACAGAGAATAGATCACTGATTTGACCTGTTTGGTGTTTACCAGGTGCATTTCCGAAGTGTTACTGGTGTTGGTGTCATGAATGACTGTTCATTTCTGGTACGAACAGTTCTGATATGAAAAATAAATAATTACAAGCTGGTTTATGGAAAAAGTGTGTGTGTGTGTGTTTTCCCTGTAGCACTTAGCAGAATTTGTTAATTTACAAATTAGCAGCTTGGAAAATAAAGAATATTAATTGGGTGAACAAGTGAGGTAAATGATATAGGTGAATGAATAATGGTAATAAGGTCAAGATTATTTTAGAAAAGTTGAAAAAGCAGATTATGTTCATGATTTCAAAATACAATTTTAAGAATTTCAGAACGAGGGCTGGGCTATAGTACTGTAGGTAGGGTAGCCTTGCACATAGCCAACACAGGTTGGATCCCTCGAACCATATATAGTACCCAGGGTCAGTCAGGAGTGATCCCTGAGCTCAGAGCCAGGGGTAAACCCTGAGCAGCACCAGGATGCCCCCCACAAAAAAAAAAACAAAAAAATGAAAAGAACAAGAAAGAATTTCAGAACTAAGAACTTTGAATAAATATGACTTAGAGAAAGCAAAAGTGGTACATTGTTATGAAGTCTTAACCCAAACAATTGACTCTGGTGGGAATTTTTTTTGAGGGAAAAGCATTGTAGCCAACAGATTGCCAATCAGGATGCATCTCTGTACTCAAGTTAGTTTGCATGTTGTTTTCATGGATTATGACTTTTAAAATATCACAGTGAAAGGAATTAACATAAGGCAGCAGATGCTGACGAATTGTCATTTGATTTGGCAGTGTTTTAACCTCAGAACAACCATACTTTGGTAATTGTCACCTGTTTCTTGCATTTTCAGTTGGTAAACTACTATTGTAACCTTTAGCCTTGATGTTTTGTGGGCGTGAAAAGTAGTACACAGCTAAATTAAACAGTACAACGGTTTGAAAAACAATCAGTTGGCGTCCTCTTTATGGGTAAGTTCAAGTGCTGCAATTATCTATGCCAACTAATAGAAATTTTGCAGTTAACCCCACTACTTCATGAAAATATAAAAGAGGAAAGTAAGATTTAAGAGGAAAATCCGATTTTGTGATTGTTTCATTTATACTGCCCCTATCAGAAATTGGATTTCCTCATGATTTCAAAGCAAATAGCATTCACAGTAAGAAACAGAAAGCAGAACTTTTTTTTTTTTAAGGAAAATAAAATAGGACTGAGGAAATAGTACAGTGGGTAAGGTGCTTGCCTTGCATGTGGCCAACACAGGTTCAATCCCTGGCATCCCATATAGTCCCCTGAGCACTGCCAGGAGTAATTCCTGAGCACAGGGTCAGGAGTAACCCCTGAGCATCACTGGGTGTGGCTCGAAAACTTAAGTTTCAAGTCTTTTTTGTTTTGTTTTGTCTTCTCTGCAGAAAAAAATTAGTTGAGTATCTGAATTGTTTTTTATTTATTTTGTTTTATTTTATTTTTACTGCCTGCTTAATGATGTAGCTTTTGAATCTTAGAAATCATCTTACTAGAGACCTGTCTACCACAAGGGTCCTTCATCTCTCCCTGGTATACAGCTGGGCCAGCTAGAATTATCGTTTCCGACGCCAGACATCTAGTTCTTGCTTTATTTCTTATTCTTGCCAACAAATAAAGAGTTATGGGGCATGTGTTTTAATTCTGAACTAAGTTGAATGATTAGATTGGATATGCCTTCCCCATACTCCCATTCATCTTCATCTGATGGATACAAAATATTGCAAGCTCTTGGAGCTGGTTTAGCCTGGAGTTTGAGGGAGCCTCTGAATTGGAGTGGAGAGGGGCATCTTCACAAGAGTTATGAAGACAGGCAGTGTGGGAGAAGCTAAGGGGTTACTCCTGGCTTTACACTCAAAACTCGTTCCTGGAAGTGCTCAGGGGGACCACACGGGATGCCAAGGATCAAACCCAAGTCACCTGTGTGCAAAACAAATGCCCTACCTGCTGTAATATTGCTCTGGCCCCTCATATTTTTCCCATGCATTTTTTTCCCTGTTCCCACAAAGAGTACATAGTTTCGATTATGAAGAACCAACAACGCAGAAGCAAAGAGGGCAGTGAATCTGTTTCCAATGCACCAGTGAAAATAAATATTATTAAGCAGTCGGTCAAAATTACAGTAAGTATGCTAAAGGAAAAACAATTGAGAAGCTATGAAAGATTAAACTCGGGTCTGATGAGGAAAGTTTGGATCAGATAAAGATTCTACCAAAAAAAAAAATGGTGTTTAAGCTCTTTAGGAATTTGACCAGGGAAAGAAGGGTAGGAGAGAGGGTTGTGTCAGAAGGCCTTGAAAAGTGGGAGGGGGGAAAAAAAAGGCTTGGTGCTTTAAAATGTTCTAGCCATTCAAAGAAGATGTTCTGTGTGATTGAATTCTCTGTTTTTCTAATGCTACACAGCCCATCTCTTGGAGGAGTAAGGGTATAAGGCTATAGAAGGAAGTCACCATCAGGCTGCTGAGAAACTCGCCCCACCGGTACAGGTTGACCTGCTGCTGGCACCGCACCTCCCTGATGATACTGTTTGTTATTTCAACCCCGGGAACTTACCACTGATGATAGCTGCCTCTTTCTTGCTCTCTTCCCCTTATTCCTCTTCCTTTTCTTCTTTCTTCTTTCATGATCATGATCATCCTGTTGTTCATTGATTGCCTCGAGCAGGCACCAGTAACGTCTCCTTCTTCCTAGCCCTGAGATTTTAAAAGAGCCATATTCAATGTTCTTTCAGCGTTAGGGGAATGAGACCCATCATTGTTACTGGTATTTGGCATATTGGGTATGCCACGGGGAGTTTGCCAAACTTTGCCGTGTGGGCGAGATACTTTTGGTAGCCTGCTGGGTTCTCCAAAGCAAGAATGAAATAATAAGATGTCATGCAGCCGCACTTCTGGGAACTGGGTTTTATAGTCTCTGGGTTTTGGCTGTTGATGGGACCACCTGGCGCCAGTGGCATCTGGTGGGTGTGACGCCTACCTACTGGAAGATGGGGGATCTGGGTGGAGAAGGCCCAGTCCCGATCCGAGCAGGCTCCTTTCGGGACCCACATGCCTCTCTTCTTTAAGCTAATTTATTTGTGTCCACTAGAAGCTTCATGGCTAAAATAATGCCAGACTACACAGAACTCTCTAAATCAGAAAAAAAGGAATTTGGTCGTTGCAATTAGGCATGTTGTATATTGGTTTATATACTGGTTTACATATTGGTTTATATACAATTAGGCATGTTGTATATTGGTTTTATCTCATGGCAAGTTAGATGTAAATATAAAATTAGGTTGTCCAAGGGGCGGATCCTCATCTGAAATCAAGATAGTGAACGTAACCCAGAGAATGTTTTAGGATCAGTACAATGGACTTTAGAAAAGTTATAGAAGCATAGCTTTGCTTCATAGACATACTTTGGCTAATAGTTACATAAAATTGTATGCATCCTTTAACAAAAATCTTAGTAAAATTTAAACACTGAGGAATTTGATCCATAAACTCTAAATGAATTATAATTAAAAGTTTCTTTTCATGCTTCCCCCTTCTTTTTTTTTCCTTTTCTTGTGACCTACATATTTCAAACCAAAAATATATTCCTTCTGGAACCCAAGCCAAATGGATGATCGTTAACACGGATAACAATTTCTGTGGCATTTTCAAGCTAACTTTTAATTATGACTCAATCTACAGTCAGCAGTCATGAGTGATTGAAGGCTCTTATGCAGCCCTGGGCCATGTCATAATGGCTTCCTGCAAAAAAGGCCAACTTGGCTCCCAGAAAGGAAAAAATAACAGATAACACTTGAGACTCACTCAAACACATCGAGCAAAATTGGAACATTAACCCCTCATACCTGCAGGATGCTGAATATACCTTCTAATGCTCTCCACAGGTTCTCATGGAGGTGGCTGGAAATGTGTTTTCTGATTAAGGGAGCTTCCTTTTCTATTGCATGGGGTCCTGGTGCTTAGAGTTTTCAGTACACTCAGCCTAGAGCTTGCATGGATGGATGAAATGTCCATCAAAGTCACTTACTCTGAGAAAGCATGATGCATGGCATGAAAAATTGTGATTCTGAAAGGGGATGGGCACGCTGCTCAGGAAATGTCTTCTGTGGGTTGATGGCAGGGAAGCAACAGATTTTGTCTCCAGAGAATCTGACTCACTTCCTCCACTTTTCCCCCTTGTCACTAACTTTTCTCTTAGCTTATATATGAATTCTTACCTCCAAATAATTTTCTCTTCACTTTATCAGGTGGGATAACCTTTGTTCATTTTGGGATGGGGAGTTGCTTTTGTCTGTTTTAGTTTTAGGGCCTGTGGTATGCAAGGTTACTCCTGGCTCTTCATTCAGGTTACTCCTGACAATATTCAAGGGACCATATGGGATGCCATGGATCGAACCCAGGTTGCCCATGTGCAAGGCAAGTTTCCTGTACTCTCTCTCTGGCCCACTTGGTAAGCCAAATGGCTTTCCTTTCCTGGTCCCTCTAAACCTGAAACTGAACTCCTATTTTTGTAAAGAGGAAAGCTTGAGCAATTTCAGATTATTGCTATGCCAAGTGGGAACTGGCCTAGTATCAAAAAGAAAAGAAGAAAGCAAGAAAGTTATAGTTGATAATTTGTAGGACTAAAGGGAAGCATACATGTAGTTTGATTTCTCACAGTCAGCCTAGACACAGGCTCTCAAACTGTGCCATCGAAATTTTTTGTGTGTCTGTTCTGTGATTTTTGCCACATTTTTGATCCCTTCTGCCAGTCATCTCCCTGCACAAAAAGTTCCAGCATGAATGGACTTCTGTGGTATCATCTCCAGTGTGAAGGGGACCATTGCTGTGCTTGCAGGTCTAAAAATTCCAGGGGATCATTTACTAGCTCTCATGGGTGATGGTCTGCGTAGCCAAAGGAGAAGGTGCTGATGGTCTGCATAGCCAAAGGAGAAGGTGCTGATTGGTCCTTGTAATGTCCACACCCTTGATACTGTAGGACTAATGGTGAGAAATGGTTAAGTCCAAGAATGAAGGCCAGGGTGCTGTTTGATAAAGAAGGAAATCAGGATGTGAGGTAGATCAATCAAATGTCCTTAATATGCCAGGATAGTCCTACGAGTCTCTTGCAACTCTTCCTGTGACCCAACAGTTCTCGTTCTTACCTGCTCATCTTCATCTGACTAGAACTCACAGTAAAGGTAAAGGTAAAGGCCCTCCCGTTGATCGTCGATTTGCTCGAGCGGGCCCAGTAACGTCTCCATTGGAGACTTTGTTGTTACTGTGTTTGGCATATCGAATACTCTCGGTAGCTTGCCAAGCTCTCTGAGAGGGGCTGAGGAATCGAACTCGGGTCGGCCATGTTGGCCGCTTGTAAGGCGAACGCCCTACCTGCTGTGCTATCGCTGCAGCCCAGAACTCACACTAAAGGCAGCAATTACGAACAAGTATCATGAAGTTTAGTGTCAGATGTGATCTCTGTCTAAACACCAATCAACATGGCCCCTGTATGTTAACTTCTGATGTAAACATATCTCTGAAGAGGTAACGATTGTGTCGTCAAGCCCAGGAGATTCATTTCCACGTTAAACAGTCCAAATAATCCCAGTGCCATTCTCCCGCATTAAAGATGCCTCATCATCAATCGGGAGCTACAGCCAAGTTCCTCCTGAGAGACTAACTGCAGGAAATAAATTGATTTTGTTGGATTTTCCATTACCATTAATTACTGTCCTTTGATGTACCACAAATGCTTCTTGACAAGGAGATGGTTTACTTGTGTCCAAAAGCCACTCATTTTCCCACGTAATGAAGTTTCTCTTTGTTCTGGTTAGATGTAGAGTGGCAGGGACAGTCACTATCTGAAAATAGGTTGTCTGACTCCAACAGAACAGTTATTGATGTGAAACTCTGTGATATCTCCGCCCACACCCCAGTGAACATTTGCTAGAGATCAGACATCTCTTGAGAATGTTGGTTGGGTTCTAATGGGGTGAAATGGGAACCCACTTCAGTTCTGCTATCATTCAAGGAAACTAAAGGAATGAGCAAGAAATAAGTAGTAATGAGATCAGAATTATCACTAGAGTGATACTGTTTGGGAAATTAAAAGACACTTTTTAAAATAAAAATTAGTAAACAAAGCCGGAGCGAGAGTACAGCGGATACAGCACTTGCCTTGCACACAGCCAACCCAGGTTCGATTCTTGGCATCTTGTATGATTCTCCCAGCCTGCCAGGAGTGATTCCTTAGTGCAGAGCCAGGAGTAACCCCCTGAGCACCACCAAGTGTGGTCCAAAAAACAAAGATAAAAGTTAGTGAACAAAAAGATAGTGATAAAATAAAAATAAACTGAATGTGAAAAATATTATACTTTCAGACTGTTCTTCAAAACAGTCAGGTTATCTTTAAAATTAAGACAGAGGCAAAATATAATGGAATTATGGTAAAGGTAAAGGTAAAGGCCCTCCCGTTGATCATCGATTTGCTCGAGCGGGCCCAGTAACGTCTCCATTGGAGACTTTGTTGTTACTGTGTCTGGCATATCGAATACTCTCGGTAGCTTGCCAGGCTCTCCGAGAGGGGCGAAGGAATCGAACCTGGGTCGGCCATGTTGGCCGCTTGTAAGGCGAACGCCCTACCCACTGTGCTATCACTCCAGCGATATTCTTAATGGAATTAATAAATAAATAATGGAATTAATTCTTAATGGAATTATGAACATATAAAAATAGTAAATGTGTGCTCGCTTCGGCAGCACATATACTAAAATTGGAACGATACAGAGAAGATTAGCATGGCCCCTGCGCAAGGATGACACGCAAATTCGTGAAGCGTTCCATATTTTTGGATGACGGGCACTGGTGGAGGTATGGGGACTTGATTATTGTATAACTGAAACCCAAGCACAAAATTTGTAAGCCTATAACTGTACCTCATGGTTTTTCACTAATAAAAAAAAGAAAAAAAAATAGTAAATGTGATATTCAAAAGAAAAAAATTATTCCTATTTAACTTTATGAAAATTAAAACTCAAACACTGCTGAAATTCACCTCTATGGAATAAAAAGAATTAATTAAATAGGTCAAAGAGCTAGAAAATCAATGAATTGGCCTCAAACATGCTGCTCTTGGAGTCTGATCCGTTTGATTGCACTTGCTTTGTTAGCACAGCAGACTAGTTTAAGGCTGCAGAGCATGGTTGGGCTCCGGGAATAGATGGCCCATGAGGGGTCCCGGAACCTTCCACCCCCTCACAATTGAGCTTGGGAGAGATGTTACATGCCACTCTGCTTTTAACATCGGTAAAATAGGGATATTGACATTCAATATTTTTAATTGGTTGGTCATTGGTTCACAAATCTAGTCACATTTTAAGATTATAGCTTCACATTATATAAACACTGTGTGTGTGTTTGACTAGATCAGTAATAAATTGCACAAATATATTAGCAAGAGAAAATACTTGTTTGGGGGTACATGGAAGTCTCTAAGAGATCTAACCTGTGATCTGGTCAGCAGGGTGTGGCTCTGAAACTTTTAGGGAATAAGGGAGAACACGGCAAGACGAAGGAATTTTCAGATTTAGATAAAATTAGGAAAGGATTGTGCACTACTGCTGTTTACATAGGAAAATAGTCCTCAGGGACCACAGTGTGTTGTGAGAAGACATTGATTTCCTGGTTTGGGGGAGATAGATAACTAGATACAGAATCCTTGATTCTGCAACTCCCATTGCTTTCCATTCTAAAGGGTGAGCATCCATTCAGGTACACCCTGGGCTCCTTGGCCTCCACCCCGACCTTCTTAACCCCAATGTAGATTTCTACCATGTGTCTTTGATAGCAATGGCCCCTCAATGCAGCAAAGCTCTCAGAAGGTTTGCTAGTGTGGCACCACTTCCACCAAGCTTAGTGAGTTTTGCAAGGGCTTTTACATTTGAAACTGGAAATTCTTGGGTTTCAGGTTCCTTTACAGAGCCATTTCTCACAGACCAGCTTTCTCTGCTCTCAGTTTCTGCCCCCTCTAGCCCTAGAGACTGCAACACATCTTCCCAACAACTCTGTTAGCCACTTGCCTCTTCCATCTGTGGCGTGCCCCATGATTCAGATCTCCATCCTTTGCTTGACTTTGGACCTTTTGTTGAATTTCTAAAGATTCGTACAAGTGCTCATTCAAGAAAAGAGCAATGCATCCTACACTTGACTTCAGTTTTCCCTTTTAACAATTTCCTACTAATACACATTAATTAAAGAGATGAATTTGCCATTTTATGAATCACCCCACCACCCCCACTACTGTACACAGGAGTTTCTTTTTGAAATGAGCATGTTCTGTTCTCTTGCATATGTATGTGTGTGGAAGGGTAGGAGAAGGATATCTTACATAATTTTGCTCTGGGAGGCTTGAAAGAAAGGTTCCTGGTTGCCTAGCACCCAGGCAGCCATCATAACATACTGCCAATATAGAAAGTTTTACACTGTGCTCTCTACCACGGTAGCCAGTGGCTATGTCTGACTGTTCTGATCAATTAAAAGTAAACAAAATTAAAATGAAATTTCTCCATGTCTCTCCACCCCTATTCCAAGTGCCTGTTAACTACATGCAGCTGTCAATCTGGTTCAACAGTCCAGATTATAGATACTTTCCATCACTGCAAAAAGTTCTAGTAGACAGTCTTCAAAAGAAATCAACTATGAAACTTGCAATTACATATTTGAAGAATGGCACCTTGAACCTTTTCTTCTCTTGTACTTGCAGTCAGGGTTACTCAGTAAGAATGTAATTTTCTTCCTGTTACTCTGAAACTCCTACCACTCAAAATCCTGCAGGGGAATAGAGGAGTTATGCAAGTAAGAGAATAAGGAGCAATTTGAATTGGAATATTCTGGAAATGAAAATGTTCCTTCCCACTCAGTACCTGTAATTTTGTCACTTCTATAACTTGTATTAGGTATAGTATTTCTCAGACTGCAGATTGTGACTTATTGGAGGATCATAAAATCAGTTTATCAAGTGACAGGTTCTCTTAGGCAAATAACACTACATAAAAAAATCATACCATGCATGGATAATGTAGATGTCATCATTGAACTCTGATTTAGTTTTATAACATTGACTCTGATCATATTTTTAAACATCTAAAAATGATTATAAAACATTCAGCAGACTTGGCATAATATTTTTTTTAACTTTCAGAGAGAATGCTAAGCATGTTTAATTCCAAGAATTTTTATATCACTTATCTAAGCATGAACCGGTGTGTATGTGAGGGGGGAGGGAGTCTACAAATCATAACACAGCTCAAATATTTTCTGTAAATAATAAATGATGCAAGTCAGTTATTACTGGATTTCTTTGACACGTGTGCTCCAGTTGTATCTGCATCTTTCTCAGTAACTATACTGAGATGCAGAAATGCACCCAATGAGCACCACGTGGTAATGCAGGGAAAGACAAGGAAAATGGACCTCAGAGGCAGCCAGCACTGCTGAGACCTTGATCATATTCCCCACCTCCCCCCACCCCCGAACATAAGAACATAGTCTGTGATCTGCACCACCCAATCTCTGGTTCTTGTAGTATGACATCCACAGCCTTGGCAGACGTCTACCTGTTATTTGCATACTTGTATCTGCCTCCTGGCCTTCCCATTCCCAAGTCTTAAGTACATTTCTAAACGTATCTGTTAGCTACAACAGTTTAGTCTTAAGCAACACCACATGGTTCTACTTAATTAAAGAGAAGTTACTGGAAGGATATGAAATCACTCTACACATCCAAGAAAAATGAGCAGGATCAGGTTTCCCACAGAAGACTGTGAGAAGGCAAAACTAAAGGAGAATCTTAGTTTTTGATTCCTCTTGTGGGTCCCAGTGAAGGGACAAGGATTCTATTGGGCCTCGTTTGCATGAAGTGTGTATCCTCTAATAGAAGGGCAACTACTTTGAGAGTTGCACCAAGCTTCTAGCTAATGAGGAGTGTTTCCACAAATAGATTTTTTAATCGGGGAGCGGGGGGAGATAGAAGCTAGTGAACACAGCATCTAGAGGCTAGCAACTTGGGGTGAGTTATTTAACCTACGGTGCTAATAATTGTAGGTCACATTTTATTGAATATATCAAAATTTGTCATTTTATATCCTATAAAATGGCATGTAGGTAAGTTGAATTAAAAATAACTTGATTTTCATGGCTTTAGGTTTCCTGAAATGTCAAACCAAATTTTCTGAAATAGTCACCATCCTCCCGTTGTTCATCAATTTGCTCGAGTGGGCCCAGTAACGTCTCCATTGGAGAATTTGTTGTTACTGTGTTTGGCATATCAAATACATCACGGGTAGCTTGCCAAGCTCTGCCGTGCGGGTGAGATGCTCTCAGTAGTTTGCCGGGCTCTCCGAGAGGGGCAGAGGAATTGAACTCGGGCCGGCCATGTTGGCTGCGTGCAAGGCAAACGCCCTAGTGCTGTGTTATCGCTTCTGAAATAGATTCAGTAAAAAAATGCATAGAGAATAAATTCAATACAACTCTGGTATATTATAAAGCAACCATTTCCATTCACTTTATATTATTTCTGCTGTTTGGATAAACAGGGAACCAAAATATTTGAGGGTTGTGATTTATGAAAGGGGAAGATGGCAGTATGCCGGTTATCTCATGGAGATTGCACTGATGAAAATGGCAACTCATTTAATTACTTCAGTTACTATCCATGTTCCAGAAAAAAAAAACCACATTCATATTTTCCCCCAAAGGCACAATAAATTTGAAAAGACTTCACTTAAACAGCTGCTATCTGGTTTAATTTCTGCCTTGACCTAACAAGCAATTTTGAGACTGTTAAGTGATTTGGAATGTATACAGTTACCATCCACCATTCCCCAAAGACTAGAATATCAATGCTTAGCTGCCGTTGCATTGTAGATTGATGTTTCTGCAAATTCAATTAACTGAAAAATGGTATGTGCTAAGCTAAGATATACAAAGATTAAATATTTCTTTTCCCACGGTGGAGAGAGAGAGAGAGTTTAGTAAGGCACTTGCATGGCTCCCGGACAAGCTGGGGTTGAGCCCCAGCACCCCACACGGTCCCCCAAGTACCACCAAGACTGATCTCTGAGAGAACAAAATGGAATGTCCTGCCACAGAGGCAGGGTGGGATTGGGGGTGGGAGGGATATGGAACCCATGGTGGTTGAAAATGGGCACTGGTGGAGGGATGGGTACTTGATCATTTTATAACTGAAACCTAAGCACAAAAATTTGTAAGTCTACAACTGTACCTCATGGTGTTTCACTAATAAAAATTTTTAAAAAAAGGACTGATCTCTGAGTGCAGAGCCAGGACTAACTCATGAGCTTATGCCTAAAACTCTGCTACCAATAACTTGGGAATTCATGGTTTTTTAAATATGTTTAAACTGAAAATAATCATGCATAGCTATAGATACATAGACATATTTTCCAAAAACAAAGTAAAACTCTGAGCATTTTTTTTAAAAAGAGAATGATAGCACAGCGGTAGAGTGTTTGCCTTGCATACAGCCAGCCTGGCCAAGCCAGGTTTGATTCCTTCGCCCCTCTCGGAGAGCCAGGCAAGCTACTGAGAGTATCTCACCTGCTCGGCAGAGCCTGGCAAGCTACCCGTGAGGTATTCAATATGCCAAACACAGTAACAACAAGTCTCAAAATGGAGACGTTACAGGGCCCACTCGAGCAAATTGATGAACAACAAGAGGACAGTATTCAATATCCAGGTTGCTCAGTTACTAACTTTAGGAATAATTGTTTTAAGTATCACAAGTTTATTTCGGAATTAAAAGGTGGTAAGGAAAGAGGTTGGTTAAGCTCTGTGCTTGAGAGAACATGGGCTACGCCAGAGATGCCGTGAGCCGATGTCTCTGAGGGGAGATGCGGGTTGCCTGTGAGTGGGCACCATGGCCATGGGCATCATGGGCCTTTGTGGAAAGCTCAAGCTTCTTCACTTCACCCTCTGCCACGTTAGTTTATATGCACTTTCCCCCAAAGGCCCGCATCACCAGTCCATTGCTAGGGTGGTTGCCAAGGGGGAGAGTTTGGAGCAGTTGGTTGTTTGTGCCAATGCGAGTCTCTCCTTCAGGTGGGTCCAGCCTTTCTCTTTCTGGGACCCAGCCCTCAGTAGACCTCAAATTCTGTCTCTGAATGGCTTCTGGGCTCCTGAAATGGGTCTTTTGTGTCAAAGCCCTCTCTGCCTCTGGGCTGGTTCTGGTTTCAGACACCTGTGCTTTATCAGGGCTTCCCTCCCACCATCTTCCTCCTGCCTCAGAAGACTGTGAGGGGGGAGAGGAAGAGAGGGGAGTCATCTTTTTTTCCCTTTTTCTTTTTTTTATTTACTCACCATGAGATACAGTTACAAAGCTTTCATGTTTGGGTTTCAGTCATACAATGATCAAAGACCCACCTCCACCAGTGCACATTCTCCACCTCCAGTGTCCCCAGTATTCACCCCATTTCCCAACCCTCCCTCTGCCTCTATGGCAGACAATTTCCTCATACTGTCTATCTACTTTTGGGAATTATGGTTTGCAATACAGATACTGAAAGGCTATCACTTTTGGTCCTTTATCTACTTTCAGAACACATCTCCCATCCCGAACAATCCCTTCAACCATCATTGAATTACTGAGCCCTTCTCTATCCCAGCTGCCTTCTCCCCAGCTCATGAGTCAGGCTTCCAACTATGGAGCAATATTCCTGGCCCTTGTATTTACTGTCCTCGGGTGTCAGTCTCATATTATGTTATTTTATCTGAGAGGACATGATCTTGAAAGAGCAAATTGTGATGTGAGATTTTGTGTATATGTGCTTCAAAGGGATTATTTATATTGAATAATTATGCTCAGAATTTTTGAGAAAGATCAGATTGACTTTATGGGGCTTTCTTTTTAAAGGTCAGTATGAAAACAACTTGTTAGTAAAAGTCATTTCATTCAAGGATGGAGAACATCAGGTGTAATTTTGGGCTTGGGCTTGGGCTTGAGCAACTGAAAATATAGGATAAAAGAAATAGGCATGGATCCATACAGATATCAGTCTGTCAGTCTGCAGAGAATATAAATAAATATCCTATATAAAAGAATATTAATTGTGGGCCCTTTTTTGCTTAGTCTGTGTGCCACAGATGAAGGAAATCCTATTCTCTGACCTGTTTACTATGTGCAATACCCTCTATCAAACTATATACATATTGTTGCAGAGAGCAAAATTCCATCTCCTGAGAGAAGAAGAGGTAATGTGCCCACACAGAGGCAGTGGGGGTGGG
This sequence comes from Sorex fumeus, assembly GCF_029834395.1. Lineage (NCBI taxonomy): Eukaryota > Metazoa > Chordata > Mammalia > Eulipotyphla > Soricidae > Sorex > Sorex fumeus. Next base: position 2,954,335 of record NW_026606154.1, on the reverse strand, counting down.
GTGGGGGGTTGCTGGAGGGATACTGGGAACATTGGTGGTGGAGAATGGGCACTAGATTATTGTATGACTGAAACGTTATCACAAAAGTTTGTAAGTCTGTAACTGTATCTCACAGTGATTCATTAAAAAAAATCCATCTCCTTTTATAGATGAGTAGTATCCCATTGTGTATATGCATCACACATCTTCCTTATCCTTCCCTTATCCATTCATCCATCAGTCTCATTTAAGTTGTTTCTCCATATTAGGTTTCATTATAACAAGATGCACATAAATAAACTCCAAAGCAAATAGACATTATCAGATTCAATTGCCAGATGAAAATAACTCAATATGGACATGGTTGCAATTTAAAAATCATTGAAAACCTGTTCTGTGGTTGAAATGTTGAGTTGCTTTTACACAGTGCCACTCCCCTTCTTATAAAGCCCAATATTTTTTGTGCAGTGAACATTGATTTCATGGCTAGTGTTTGGGTGAACTGGTTCTCTACTACTTATATTGATTAAAAGATTTTGATATACTTAAATATATGGATTAGTTTTATCACTTTCCAAGTTCTTTTATTAAGATAAATTCCCTAGGGAAAAGCAAGGACAGGCATGCACATATAAACCATCTCTGTTTTGAGAAAAAAAAAGAAAAGAAAAAGAAAAAAAGGGAAAAAAGAAAGAAGAAAAAAATGAGAAAAAGAAGAAAAAAATTTCTGAATGTAAACTATTATAAAATTAGCAAAAGAGAAGAAAATAAGAGTAGTTTGGGGTGTAAGAAGTAAGAAGGCTGGGGAAAGTGGAAAAACTAAGTTTTTATTGTTGCTGTTGTTGTTGTTCAGATAAAAATAGAGTAGAATTTACTTAATATGTATAATAGACTCTTCTGTGATCCCAGATCTATTATTTTTGTGCATCATTTTTACAACTGCATGTCGTATTCAGTACAAGAGACATATAGACAACCTCACAGAACTTTTTAAGATGGGATAGTAGGGGTGGGAAATGCCAGAAAGTTGAGTTCGTTCTGGGGATGCAGCGGTCACAAAACAAACAGCTTGTGTGTGTGACCACGGATCCATCCCAGGCACTAAAACAAAAGAGTCATGCTTAGTGATTTTTGCATTTACGTGTTTTCTTATTCATTTCATTGTCACTCTTTGGTATTCAGCATCCCTCTAAAAATAGATGCCCCCAAATCAACTACTGTCAAATTTGCCATCTCGTTAGTTTTTGTGACTCAGTTTTATTGAATATTAATAGAGCCTTGATATTTTTAGAACCCTATCTTCCCTTTATTCAGATGTACCTAACACATCCCTGTAATTCATGCAGGAGAAAAAAATTAATCTTTTATTCATGACATAACGTCACAGGGCATAATTAATACCCTAGCTGGTGATATCAGCATTCAGAAGCCTCCAAATGTCTTAGAGAAAAATATTGAACAACTTTGTCCCCCACCGACACATACACACAAATGAGTGTTAAGCAAAAACACACATAATCATAGCTAGAGGAAATTGGGCTTGACAGAAATTCCACGGTAACAAAGTACACATTCTTTTGCTGATGGCAAGTTCCGTAAATATTGAAATGACTTTAAGTGAAATGAGTCTGGAGACTCCCACGAAAACCTGGGGCTTAATAAACAGAGCAGGGGAGAGGCTTCACCCATGTGCTATATCTGTCCCATGAGAACCTGTGCCACCCAACCAGACTTGTGAGAAATCCAGAGATGCTCCTGTGAAGGATAAGGTCTGGGGGCAGGGTGTTTAGAACTCAGATCTTTTTGAATCATTCTGGAAGAGAAAATAGGCTTGCATGCATTGCTGAAATTAATGATGGAATAGAATAAGGAATTTGGTCAAGTTAATCAGTTTATGTCTCCGGATGGAGTCATTTGTTGTACAAATTAGTGAAATACATCACTTTAAGTAGACTCGGAGTTAAAATATTCAGGAGTAGTTTACTCTAACTAGCCCCATCTCCAATAAATTCTTCCGTGGCTTTTATATACTCTTCTCAGCAATTGCTGAGAATATATATTCCTGTCCTCATTTCTTGGCAATAGGAAAGTATCCAGTCTGTTTAATTCAATGTTTTGTCTTTGTTTTGGTAAATCAGGTGACTTGGGTTCAATCGACAGTAAGTAATCTACAAGATAGCACCTACAGAAGTCAGAACTAGATTATCAAAGCAAATGGCAGCATAAAATCTACACAGTACAAGAAGCAGACCTATGTTTCCTAATGATCAACTAAACTGGCATTGAAAGAAAAAGCAATTTAGACTTGCCTCTTGGTAAAAATACGATGTTGGTTAAACATTTTTTTTTTACATCTGAAACACTCCTCGGAACTGCTGAATCCTGTCATTATAGAAATTGAATGTTATCGAAGATGTGATTTTTCCCTAAGTTTTTAATTGTCTCCATTTCACTGTGGCTGTTGTACCCACCAGCAAAATGCAAGAATGGCATTAATCAAAACATGACTTTTCAGGTGAGAACAACGAAAGAACGTGTTGTTCTTTGTTGTTGTTCCTGTGTGCACTCAGGAACAGAGGGTCATTCCAATTCCTCACACATGTTCTTACTCCTGAATGCCTTTACACACACAAACAGTCCTTTGAAAACTGCACAGTTTGGAGAGAAGAGACCCTATAAAGTCCTGAATGTTAGTCAGGAAACTTGTATTCCACTCTGGAAACCTAGAAGACTGTCCGCCTACATTGTGTGACGGATCTGTATGACTGCAGCGTGGATATATGTAGAGACACATGCTTTAAATCTACTCAGGAAAAAAATAATAATAAAACCAGGCATTGGCAATAAGTGCAAATGAGAATTCAAGACATGTGTGCAGAAGCCCCTGTTGGGAGACGTAGTTCTAAAATTGGAAACGTGGCCTCTGGGAAAATTTGTGTAGCACCTTTGGTCAAGTACTTCAGCTCTTTAGACAGAATACTGTTTCCGCTGAGAATTAAAAACTGAAGATCATTCTGTGTAGCTCTTGACCAGAAGGGAGACTGTAATGAGTGTCATCCCTGTGGACAGGGTTGGGTTTGATTTGGGTTTGGTTTTTCCGGAGATGAACTGTAACGGCCTTGACAGCTCATAGAGTCTGCTTTCCGGGGCTCTTGCCCCTGCTCTGCAGCCATAAAGCATCAGCAGCTTGATCCGGCTCATTCTCAAGAACAACCAAAAGTTACAAATAGAGACAGCCATAGCATGGCATTGTAAACATGGCACCATTCACATGGAAAATGAAATGAACATGGGCTGGAGCGCTAACACAGCAGGTAGGGTGTTTGCCTTGCATACGACCAACCCAGGTTCAATTCCCAGCATCCCATATTGGGCCCCCTGAGCACTGCCAAGAGTGATTTCCAAGTGCAGAGCCAGGAGTAACCCCTGGGCATTGCCAGGTGTGACCCAAAAAGGAAAAAACTAAATGAACAGCTTAAAGGAAATGTGTTTCCTCATAGCGGGCTGAGGAATAGTCTGGAATCTTTCTATGCTACTCAGGAATATGGGCCTCACGAACCTCTGGCATTTGATTTCACCTCTGTGGTGCAAGCCAGGGGTGCCGCAGGAAATCTCCCAGCTCCGAACACTGGCGAGCTGTGTGCAGCTCCATGGCGAGCCCGTGTCCAATCCACAGAGAAGCCAGCACACGAATGAATGGAACAGAAAATACAGAAGTGTTACTTAAAGTCAGAGCCATAGAAAATGGATTTAAATGGCTTATTATCCTTAAGTCAGAACTTATTTTCCTTATTCTTTGAAAGTGGCTTATTAAATAATTATAACCATGTCAGTAATAGTTTCTTCATTTTAGTAAATGTGCATTGTATTAGCTGAACAATCTTCGCTATTATACTGAGAGAATATCAGGACACTAATAATAACAAACTTTTTTTAGATTTATTTGCTATATAAATTATCACAGTGAAATTGAACTCATTGTGGTGTACAGTTCTGTATATTTAAACACACGTGTAAAGCAATACAGTATCTGGTGAATCAGGATACCAGGCACTCCCCGTGCCCTGAAAATGTCCTTTAACTAGAAAATGTCCTTTATCTTTTATCTGTTCATGCTAGAAACCCCTTCTTTACCCGCTGGCAAACATGGCTGTATTCTTGATCACTCTAATACTGTGTTTCCAAGATGATCATGTAAATGGAACCATAGAGCATGTGTCTATCGTCCTCTTTCCCTTGCTTGCTAGTTGGTATTCCACTGTACACATTCACTACAGTTTCTTCCATCTTGTGTTTTGATGAGTGGCAAGTGGGTTATTCCAGTTTTTGTCTATTAGAAAGGCACTTTCCTTAAAGATGAGTGCAAGATACTGATGAACATGTGTTGTTATTGCCTGGTGAGATGGCTGGGTGAGATCATATTTTAGCTTAATAAGAGGCTGCCAAACCATGACCCAATTTATCTGCACATTTTCCACCAGCTCTGTGAGAGAATAAATTCACATTGTTTTGCTTCCCAGTTTTGCCAAGACTGTTATCCGTATTTTATTTTAGTCATTATAGTAAGTATTACTGAAATCCGGTCAAGGTTCTAATTTGTTCTTCGGGTGGCTTGTGATGTTGAATATCTTCCTTCTGCCCATTTTTCCCTCTGCCCATATTTCAATTTGAATTGATATATCCATTCAAGATCTTGGGCCAATTTTTAGGTGTGCTCAGGGCTTACTCTCAGCTTTTTGCTCAGGGATCACCCCTGGTGGTGCTCTGGGGCCCTTATGTGGTGCTGAGGATCGAACATGGGTGTACTGTTTCATCTAAGAGCATCCTACCTGATGCACTTTCCAGTCCAAGCCCCATTTTTGACCCTGAATATTGTATTTTGGTTTGTTTTGGGGTATTGGAGCCATACATTGTGGTGCTTGTGGCTTACACCTGGCTCTGTAGTCAGGGATCATTCCGGTTGGGGCTCAGGCACAGTATGGGGAGCCAAGGATAAAGTGTTCTAACCACTGCACTATCAATCTGGCCCCTGACCCTAGATACTCTTCATTGTTGTATGTGCACTGGAGAAATATGAAACTCCGCTTTTCAGAGTATTTATGTAAGTCAGTGTCAAGTGCAATTGGATCTATGAACCACTGTCACATTCTTCTTTGCTGATTTTATGTCTACAGGTTGTATTGATCCCTGAGAGGAGAGTATTGAAGGCTTCTAATAAATTTGTATGTGTATGTATTTTTTAGTTTTTCAGTTATTTCAAGGTTTTGTGTTAGATGAAAAGATTCCTATTTTCTTTGATCTTCTTGGTGAATTAAGTCTATTATCATCATGTAATATACCTATTTGTCTCTGATAATTTCCTCAACTCTGAAAATCATACTCTGATATCAAAAGATCTATTTTGATTGGTATTTTTATGACATACTCCCCCCCACACACTATTTTATCTTTCGTTCAGTTATATCATTATATTGAAATGAGTTTCTTTCAACATTTCTGCTTTTAATTTCTTTGAGTCAACACATTGCTTTTATCAGGATATAGATTATTATGAATTGAACTGATATTACAGAGAGCCAGGTACACTGGATTTGGAGACAGAAGGTCTGAAAGTTAGTAAGAAGAGACTTTGATCTGAGAAAGTTGGTGTTTTTGTGAAGAGGAAGAGCTACTGCCTCTATCTTTTTCTAGCCATGTGAGGACAAAGCAAGAAGGGAATATCTATCAACCAGAAAGAAATCTCTCTTCAGAAACCGAGTTTTTTGGTACTTTAATCACGACTTCTGGTCCCCATAAGCCAGAGAAAAACAAGCACCCACCATTACTCTTTCCTTTCGGAGCTTTTCCAAACCTTCCTTACCAGTTTCATAGCAGTAGAGGCAGGACTGGTGTGCTCATTCCCTCCTACTAAGACAAGGTCTAGATACCTTGCTAACACATATCTGTGTCGAAGAATCTCTGTATCCAGTAGCAGACACCTGAGCTTGGTTCCCATGACTGATGATGAGTGTTAGAGAAACTCCAGCACTTGATTGCAATAACGCTGCCCCTCAGGACTCTCTGAGCTCCAGCTTCCAGACTCTCAAATGATCAGCCCCACTGCCTTTTCCTGGACTAACCTCATCGGCATAATTCTTCTCATCAGGCAATGGGATTCTGGATATAGACAGATTTCTGTGAAAGGTCTAAGTAGTCACACTCAAAGAAAATGACATAAGTAATCCTGAAGGCCAATTTGCTTCTTTCATTATTTTATTTGGCTTTAGTCCTGGTTTCAAAGTCTTTCCAAGGACAGAACTATGGCTTCTTGTAGAAAAAAAAAAAAGAAGAGAGAGATATACTTAAAGGTTTCTTAAAGCTCTCTGACTCAAAAGAAAAATTCAGCCTTCTAATGATTTCTAAAATTAAGAGATTGAGCTATAGAAAGCAGAGAGCATTTCCCTGAGCCTCTGTCTTTGCCCAAAAGAGCCAGTCTTTTGTAATAACTATGTAGCTAAGGGTTGTTACTGTTACTGTGTCTGGCATATCGAATACTCTCGGTAGCTTGCCGGGCTAAGGGTGAAGCATCTTACTGACTTTCTGGTAGCCTAGAATCTTCTGTTGTGTGCATACAGTGTTCAGGAGAGTGATAAAACTTTGTATTGACTTGATAAAAGTCCATCATCTGGACTTTTGTTAATGAAATTCTCTACTGTGCTCAAGGGAGATCATTACTCTGAATGATTAACCAATATCAGGAGACCATCATTGATGAATGTACTGAATCTGACTTGGGACCTAGTTGTACCTGTCATCATTTGAACTCATGATACAATTCAGTCTTGTGTCAGTGGTAGTAGATAGTATTTACTTTTTTACTTTTTACGAGTCCAGATCTACAGATAATAATAATTAACAAAGCAAAGGGGGAAATTCCCAACCCAGAAATGGTGTTCTAAGAACATGTTAAAAAAATTATCACCTAATTCTGTCTCCTCTAACTGGAGGGCTGGACATCACTGCATTTCAAGTTTGTTTATTGGTTTCATTTAATTTGTTGGTATAATGATATTGGGAATCAGCGGTTGTAATGGGCTCATATCAGAAATTTGTTTGGTCAGACTATTTGGAGTCACAGCTTCCCAGAGAAAAGGCAGGTGACACTGGGGCCAGAGAGTGTCACAGAAAGATACCCGTGATTCCCCCATCAGCACCCATGATCTCCAATTCAGAGAAGATTCATGTGTTCAGGAATATTTCTAGTTCTGTATTGGCTATAAACCTGCTCTAACTCAAAACCCTGAATAATTGCATGATTTTTAGCACAGCGGGTAGGGCGTTTGCCTTGCACGCAGCCAACATGGCTGACCCGAGTTCGATTCCTCCACCCCTCTTGGAGAGCCCAGCAAGCTACTGAGAGTATCTCGCCCGCACGGCAGAGCCTGGCAAGCTCCCCGTGACGTATCCGACATGCCAAACACGGTAACAACAAAGTCTCCAATGGAGACGTTACTGGGCCTGCTCGAGCAAATCGATGATCAACGGGAGGGCCTTTTTTTTTTTTGCATGAGTTTGGTAAACTGATCTAACAATGGCCCAGAGAAGGTGGCTTCGAACAATTTCTAGTCTTGCAGTTCTGAAGCAAACTTATCACAGGCAATTCTGAAACCTGTAAGATCAAAGTGTTGGCAGAACTATTTCTTCTAGTCACCTATTGGGTTTGTTCATAGCTATTTTCTCTATGTCTTACCTTGTGGACTTTGTGCTATCACCAGAGTTACGATTACCTCCTCTTTTAATGATGTCAGCTATCCTGGTCAAAGCCCATATTTAAATACTTTCTCTTTAAACATGATCATATTCTGAGTTACTGGAGGTTAGGATTTTGACCAATTTGGGGGAGATATAATTGTGTGTGTGTGTGTGTGTATAGACACTGACATAATATATAACTGGTATATATAGCATATATTGTCATCTCTATTATAAATATTATTATGTAATAAGTATCTGTATCTAATAAAGTATAAAATACGCACAAAACCATATAGATCAGATCTGCATCATATGTATGTACATGCAGAAGATACACATGTGTGCAATAATAGATGCATGTGATATTTATTTATATGAGTGTGAATGTGTTTAGGTAATAAAAGTCGCCACATGAAATTATTTTAACACTAGGTGATCTGAGAACATATCGCAGCTATTTGTACTAGGTAATAATGGGTAAGGTCATTATTATCTCAGTTTTCAGATTTCCATTTTAGCGCTCACCTGTTTTTCTCATATGCTGTACCATTTAGAAGGGCAGGCAGAGGCCTTTGCTCTCTTGAGCCTGAGGACATTTTCTTGCTGTCAACATGGTGCCTACTCAGACCACTGTGGGTATTTAGGTCACCTACCTGGCCTTTGGGTGTTTGAGTTTAGGACAAATGCTCTGCCCACTTACAAAATTGAGCCATGGAGCCTGACTCGAGCCAGCCCCTTCCTGCAGGGAATGGTGGCACTTTTGATTTATTGTCTAACATTTAAAAACTTTTGAGAGCATGACTTAATTAAGATTTAGACTCAGACTCAAGTAAAAAGAGCTTAATATCCTTGAGGTTTGTTCAGTTATTTCTGTTTGGTTTTTGGTTTTCTAAATGTATATTCAGTCATACATGAACTGTTTGTCTGGTATATTGTATAGTTCTGCCTGCTCATTCTAACATGTATTTATATAAATACATCGAAAAGTAAAATGTCGAGCTACACTTTTGTGGGTTGTATATTGTACATGGGACTGCACAATTAAGCTATTTCATTTAGTTCTCAGTAAATTGAACAAAGTTGTGTGCATAATTATTTGTCTTTTAAGAAGATCATGAAAATATCAGTGAATGCAAGTTGTGTTTTAGGCAATTTTGAAAACAACTATTTTGATTTTCATTCTTTATTGGGGAAACCTTTAGGATAAACATGACCACAGATGCTGGAACATTCTGTGATCTGTGTAACTTAGAAATTCAAGAGACCCATGACCAATTATGAACAGAAATAGGTTGTCTTCAGAAAAAAAAACTTCCAAAACTCTAACTCATAACAAAAGTCAGTCCATGACAGCAAATGAACCCCTGGATAATCTCTTAAAATATGCTGAATCTGGTGAATTTCGTGGAATACAGATTTGGTATTCTTGTTTTGGGGAAGTCTCACCCAGGGGTGTTCAGAATTTACTCCTGGCCCTGCACACAGGGATCAGTTCTGGGGCTCACCCCCATTTTGACCATTTACGAGAAAATCACCCTACCTACTATATTATTTTCCGGCCCCAAGTTTTATCTGTCTTCAATGAATTGTCATGGAGCCAGATTTCAGTCTAAGCAATTTCCCCCCATCAAGATACATCCTTCTATCAGTCTTCCTGCAGTGCATTACTGTGTAAACTAAAACAAAGGATGCACACCCAGCTAAGTGCTCTTAGAATTCGTAGCACTGTGGCACTGTCCTCCTGTTGCTCATCGATTTGCTCGAGTGGGCACCAGTAATGTCTCCACTAGAATTAGTGAGGGGAAAAAATGGACTTTGGAACTCAGATATTTTTCTTTCTGCCATCGATCTGTTTCCATTTTAGTATATTCTTTCTGATGATCTCCTTTCTGCTAGATTGCTGTCTCCTTACGGGCCCTCAGATTCAGCCCCTAGGAGTTGCTATGTAGATAAGGTTTACATCTGGATGGATCCACCAGGGAAATAGCCAGCAGTGACTCTTTTTATCCTGCTGAACCCAGACTGGCATCTGACCTGCATCCACTGCCACTTCTGTTGCTTCATCCTCACACCCTGGCCAGGCAGATAAACCTTTGTATAGTGGGAGGTACAGTGAGGCAAGAGCCAAGCCAGGCTCAGTTCCTACAGTTCTGCTGTGCCTCCAACTGAGCAGTTGCTCAAGGGCCCAAGAGTGTTCCAAAGATGCTTTCTCAGCCTTGTGGTGATTTCTGCTCTTCCAGCTGATGGGATGCATCGTGGGATGCTGGGATGCAGGAATGATCACTGTTACCTGCCTGCAGCACCTTTGTTTGGTACCTCTGCAGTGGAGCAGGAAGCAGTGTACATCGCGTGTGCATGTCTCTGTGTGTGTGTGTGTGTGTGTGTGTGTGTGTGTGTGTGTGTACGCACGCACACATACACCCCAGCCCAGAGTGAGGGTATTCTGTTATGATGATTGTGAGAGGCAAACCCATGATCCCGCCCTGTTGCATTCCTTACTGATTTTTTACATGTGGACCCTGAGGATTCTGCAGAGAGAGGAAGTGCGACCTTTGTGATGGGCAGGCAGGTGGGCAGGGGCTTGGCATACTCCGGAGAGATGCCCAGAGAAAGGTGAGAGTTCAGCTTTCCAGGCAGGTGTGGAAGTAGAAATGATTGTTGCCAACTTTCTTCTAGGTGGTCCCCCCTTTTTATCTTTGCTCATTAGATGGTGTCCAACATCCATTGCAAACTTGTTGTTCCTAAATTCACATCCAGCAGGACCCTGTTGGATTTCTCTTTCTGTCCCCCAGAGTTTTAACCTCCCTGCTCCGGCTGACAGTTGTTTTTCTCCCTAATCCTGGATTTTGATTTTGATTTTTCGTGAAGCCTGTGGTTTGCAGTGGAAGGTGATCTTGCAGAGAAAAGACAAACTTCTTTACAGTCTCAGCAGCAACTCTGCTCAGTGCTTTGATTTTCATTCAAGGTGACTGCTTTTTGTGTTTCCATTGCTTATCGGAACACTTTGCTTCAGAAGCTGCAAGAACATTCATTTTGAAAATGAATGCAAAATTCCCCAAAGCCTCCACAGGACCATTGAAGCTTACTAATTAGATTCATTAAACAATACTCAAAAGCAAAGGAAATTTGACTCTTATTCCTTTTTTTTTCCTTTTTTGTTTTAAAACTTCATGTCTACGGTGCTTTATTAAATAATACACATGTTGAATGGCCCCTTTTGCTAAAATATCAGGTTGCAAAATGGTAGTTCATTAGACACTGTGTCGTGCAACTTGACAAGTGTCTGCAAATGGTGAGTCTATATCCAGTCATCAAAATAGGGTTGACATTTTGGAACTGTACATGTGCTATGGGCTAGAGCGATAGCACAGCAGGTAGGGCGTTCGCCTTACAAGCGGCCAACATGGCCGACCCGAGTTCGATTCCTCCGCCCCTCTCGGAGAGCCCGGCAAGCTACCGAGAGTATTCGATATGCCAGACACAGTAACAACAAAGTCTCCAATGGAGATGTTACTGGGCCCGCTCGAGCAAATCGACGATCAACGGGAGGGCCTTTACCTTTTTACCTTACCTGTGCTATAACACGAGCATAGAAAAACCTCAAGATTGTTTTTATTTCAAGCAAAAGAAAAGTTTTTACTGTACATTTTGAGTGTGAATACCTCTGGGGGACTTAGGTAAGAATGAATCACAGTCAGGCTACAGTTCATTCCAGTACCCCGAGAATTCCTTTGTACCACCGCCTATGGTCAGTCAGAGGCAATTTCCCTCCCTCGGTCTGGCAAACAATGACCTTTATCCAAGGGGATTCTTTGGCATTTTCAAAGTATCTACAAATGAAATCATTCCAATGTAACCTTAGAGATTGGCTTTCCTTTTTTATTTTGCTAGAATGTCTTTGAAATTCATTCCTGCTATTGCCTGTGTTGATTGCTTATTTATTTTATTGCTGAGTAACATTTGGTTCCTTGAAATGTATTTGACTGGAATACCTCTTGGGCTGGAACGATAGCACAGCAGGTAGGGCATTTGCCTTGCACGCGGCCGACCAGGGTTCAATTCCTTCGTCCCTCTCAGAGAACCCGGCAAGCTACTGAGAGTATCCTGCCCGCACTGCAGAGCCTGGCCAACTCCCCGTGGTGTATTCGATATGCCGAAAACAGTAACAACAAGTCTCACAATGGAGACATTACTAGTGCCCACTCGAGCTGTGAGGCCCAAAAGCAGGCTCCCCAGAAGCCATGACAGGCTGCAGCTAATATTAAGTCTCAACGAGGCCTCAGTTTCTGTTTCCCCAGAGCAGGACTTGCAGTTTCTGGTAAACTCTCAATTGAGTCATTCACCTAGATAAGAAACTGGGAAGGCTGGAGTAATAGCACAGCGGGTAGGGCGTTTGCCTTGCACACGGCCAACCCGGGTTCGATTCCCAGCATCCCATATGGTCCCCTGAGCTACCACCAGGAGTAATTCCTGAGTGCAGAGCCAGGAGTAACCCCTGTGTATCGCCGGGTGGGACCCAAAAAGCCAAAAAAAAAAAAAAAAGAAACTGGGCAGTTGGATCTGGCCAGTCATGAGTGGTCACCACGCCCTTCTTAGAAAGAACCCCAAATCGTTACTGGTACCTGCTGTCTAATTGCTGATCACTGTTGTAATTGGGCAATGCTAAGAATAGACCAGTATATAAATCACTTCTTGACTGAACCCTATATAACTGCCTGTGATTCAGAGTTGGGGTCCTTGTCAAGACTCCACTGTGTTGGATGAGACTTGGACCCTAGCTCAGACTAGTGCTAGCTAAGGGCTAGTAATAAAGTTCCTTTGCTTTTGCATTATCATTTGTGGAACTGGGCCTCTCCACGATTCAGAATCTGAAACTTGAGCACAACAGAGCAAATCAATGAACAATGGGAGGACAGCGCTACAGTGCTACCTATGGGTGATATACAGCTATGCTAGGAGGTACTGGTGTTCAGCCAGAACTTAGGGACATTTGGCTGAGACCCTAGAAAATCTACCTTTTAGACAATCACTCTCAATTTTCTCAACATCCACTTTTACAGAGTCTAAACCAAGTCACAACTTGATTTAAAAGACTCTCAGCAGGGGCTTGAGCAATAGCGCAGTGGGTTGGGAGGCGTTTACTTGAATGCAGCCACCCAGGTTCAATACCTGCACACCCTATATGGTCCCCCAAGGCCATCAGGAGTGATACCTGAGCTCAAAACCAGGAGGAAGCCCTGATCACAGAAGGGTGTACATACCTCCCACCCCACCAAAAAGAAAGACTGATTCGTCCAAAACTTATTACCTGCAAAGCTAATTCTTTGTATTCTGTAAAGGGAGATGATAAACTGGGGACTCTCAATAACCAGTAAACAGTAACATAGTATATAAACAAGTGAAGAGGAATAAGAGAGCATGCCCTATAACTAAGGTGGGGTCGGGGGGATAAAATCTGTGCAGCATAATAATATTCAGAAATTTTGGAAGATGTAAAATGAAGATAATCACAGTTATGATGGGTCTAATAGTTGCCAACTCTAACTATGGCTAGAAGTCACTGTGTTTTTTTTTGATTAAAGGAGAAGGAAAAACAGTCTGTCAAACACTTAATATTTACCAAATGTTGAAATATTTACTGCCAAAAGATATAAATAATAGAAATGCTTTCAGTGAGTTCATTAGTAGAATAGATGCGGCGAATAAAAGAATCTCTAAACTTGCAAATTTCACAGCAGAACCTTTCAGAAATTAACAAGAAAAGAGAAAAAGAAAGAAGGAAGTTTTTCAGTGATTGCATGGCCACCATCAAAGCTCATCCACAAGGGAGAGAATAAGAGGCAAGAACAGAGGCAAAGTGTGAAGCAGTAATGAAATAGTCACCAGCACCCGCAACACAGATTAATGTCAGGTATCAAGCCATAGCCAGGAGTTTTGAAAAAACACCACAGAAGGATAAGTGTCAAAAAATAAATAAAGGACACCGTGGCACATCATATTCAAACTTCGGAGCAGCAGAAAAGGAGACAAATACTTGAAAGAACTTTTCACAGTGCTCTACAACCTATCCACTATTACTGACTTCCAGGAGTCGGGAGATAATGGTTTTGTGCACTCCGGACAGTTTTACATTGATAAAGTTCTATTCATTTAAACCCTACTTGAAGTTTTTAAGTCTAACAAAAATAGAGAGAGAATGTTTACTGTGTCCTAACCGGACCAGAATTCTGCTGCATTCTCACCCTTCGACACGGTGTCCCTGCCAACGGTGTTCCAGGCCTCAGGGGTCACTTGCAGCCAGCACTCATCCAACTGGACCAGGTTTCAAGGATAATTAAGCCCTGTGGTGTCAGGAACCACCAGGGATAGCCTAGTGGTACTTGGGAGCCTCCAGGACTACAACAGTGGTAGTCAGGGGTCTATGGGGTGACAGGGATGAACCTGTACATTGTACATTGGCCACATCCAAGTCATGCACCCTAAACTCTGCACTATTTTCCACAATCCCTAAAATATATTTTAGAAGACAATCATTGGTGTTTTTATTTTATTTTATTCTATTTATCAATGATGTAGACCCTTACAAAGCTGTTCATGATCAGGTTTCAGTCATACAGTGTTCCAACACCCATCCCTCCACCAGTGTATATTACCCAGCACCAGTGTTCCCAGTTTCCCTCCCATCACTGCCCACCCTCCTCCCCAGTCTGCTTCTATGGCAGTCACCTCTGTCTTTTCTCTGTCTCTCTCTGTTTCTCTGTCTCTGTCTCTCTCTCTGTCTCTGTCTCTCTCTCTCTCTCTCTCTCTGTCTCCCTGCCTCCCTCTAACCCTCTCTTTTGGACATTTCAGTTTGCTGTACAGATACAGAAAGGTTTTTATGCATATTCCTCGACCTATTTTCAATGCTCAGTTCTTGTCTAGTATGATCGTTTTCAACTATGATTTTTGAAGGCAATTTTTGTTCTTAGAAACTTGAAATAGAGATAAACAGAAGAGAAACACTGAGTTCAGGGCCCAGATCATGATGAAGATGGTTGATCCCAGTGACTTCTGGGTTCTTCCATTGTACTTTGTCTTCATGATACATGTGGAAAAGGTCGTTGCAAAAATGCAACCAGTCCCTGTACTCCTACCTGAATTTAAAGGGTGCCCTTCTCACCAGTACTCCTGAGTTTAAAGGCTGCCCTTCTCATTCACCAGTTCTATTTCCTCACTTTCCCCAAACAATGTAGGTCCCCAACAGGATGATCAAACAGAAACTAGATCTTTCTGTCTCCAGTTCTGAAAGCAAACACCTACTTGCGGTTTCTTTCCAAGAGCTCATGCCTGTTTTTCTACCTGAAAACCTGCTTAACTCCAGTGTTGCCCATTTCGTTGGTCTTCCCAATGAACTTCTATGGGGAACTGCTGGTTTCCAATCAGAGAGCACCCCTAGTAATGTCCCATTTGGGGGAGGATGCATGAGGCGCTGTCACTGGAGCATTTTATTGAGGCAGGCATACATGAACTGCTGCAGAGCAGATGTGTATATGTACACGAGGCTTAATTCAGTAGAACATCTCAACAGCTTCTTTCAAGGGATTTTTAAAAAAATGAATACAGAAAGCAAAAAAAATTCTAGCAATTGTTAAATGGAGTCTCTATAAATAGCAACCTGTTTCCTTTTCCAAGACCTTCAGAAGTTAATTGGAAAATGTTACTAGAAAAAAATAATGTTTTTTGAAAAAGCTCTCCACTCTCTGAGGGTGATACATGTCCTATCTACATAGGTTTAACTTTTTTCATTATTTGTCTACTTAGATGATAAATACCAAAATGTTTTTGCATGAAGGGTGGTCCAAACAACTTGGTTTTGAGTTGGAAGAGATTCATCACCCCCTCATATCTTCATATTGTGTGTATCATGCAGAGATTTATAGTGACAAAGCTGAACACTGACATTATTAGCTTATGATGTCATCATTGCTATTCGCAGTAACATTTTTGTAGCATTTACTATGTGCTGATGACAGAACAAAAGTTTTAGATGCATTTAATTCTCTCAGTTATGCATATGTTACATGATTTGGTTATATGCACTTCTATAAAACAAGTGATACTTAGGGAAGTTAAATTGTCATAAATAAAGCAGCCAGGCTAGGGTACAAAAGCAAGGGTGCACATCTCATCATGTGGGCACTCAGGAAAACACTCTTAACCAGAGAAATAGGCATTTTCCTTGCATGCCACTGACCCTACTTTGATCCCCAGTACCACAGAAGGTTCCCTGGGCACAGAGCAAGGAGTAAGTCCTCAGCACCACTCAGGGTAGGAGCTGCCTAAAATGAACCCACTCACTAAAAAAAAATACTCCTAACTGCTAGGGCCTATGTTCTTAGAATTCGTGTGTGTGTGTGTGTGTGTGTGTGTGTGTGTGTGTCTATGTATATATTTCAACGAATTTTTCTTAGATGAAGGCATTTAGATATATCATACTGATGAGATTTATGTTTCTATAGCATATTTCTGGACACAAAAATATCTCCAGACTTATAAGCACCAAATGTTTTTCCCATTCAGTGGTCATTGGTGTTCATGCATTTATTTACAACCTGTTTATTCCAGTTCCTGACTTCAGGTGTTCAATGTACTTCCCGGTAACAGAGGGGAGGGAGACACAGCCTGGGACCAGGGTTCCCCTTCATTGGTGGGAGCATCTCTCACATGCAAACGTGCACATATCACACATGTGCACACAAATACAACACACACGTCTTTGTCCACTTCCATAGGGACAGTTGGTCATATCAAAGAACCTCATGGAGACAGAGGAAACTTCAGCCCCCCAAAGCCCAGACAGACATAAGAACATGCAACCTCCACACAGACAGATTCTGCCTCAGGAAGTATCTGGTTCTTCCTCTGTCGTTCCAGTTAGAGCTAAACAGCATTGAACAAGATGACAAGATTTAGGGACCTGCTATATGCAGCTGTTTGAGCACTTTAAATTGTGTTGTTGTTGTTTTTTTTAATTTGTGTGTGCCTAAGGATCATGAAAAGAGTTGAAATCCTCCTATTTAGTCACTAAGATTCTTGTTGGTAGTTTGTCCTCCAGAACATTATTTTTTTTTCCTCCTTGGTGAATATTTGGCAAGTCTGGAGACATCTGGGCTCTATCACGACTGGAGAAGAGAGGGGTAGGAGAGAAATCCATTGCCGAGCTGACCAAGGATGCAGTTAAATATGCTAACAGTGAATCAGACAGTCTTCATAACCAAGAAATGCCTTTCTCCAGATGTCAGCTAGACCACAATTGGGAAACCTCAGTCTCTTGGGTACCATACAGAAATGCAGACTTCCATTTTCTTGTCTGTAACATTGCATAACTTTCATTCTAACTCCAGTCTCCAAAGTAGATTCTCTTTCTCTCCCTGCATAGTCTAAATTATTATGCTTGAGCAAGCTGTTCTCTTCAGTCACGTCTTGTTCTTAACTTTCATTTTCTGTTGTGTCTTGATTATGAGATGCCTTTGTTGTTTGATTTCTGATTTGCAGAATAGTTGGTACAGAATTACAGCTATTACAGTCTGATTTGTTTCAAAGGCATTTTCATCACTTGGGCGAGAACTGAGAGTTTGTTTTCCTGATGGGAACTTGAAATAAGCATGCACAGGTCACTCTTCTGGATGTTGCTGGGCTTACAGCCTGACTTTTTGCAAATTGAAAGTAGATTTTTTTCTTTTAACTATGCAAATTGTAATGTGAAGTTCAGAATGGCTTCTGAAAAAGCTGCTTTATTGAATTATACAGTTTCCATTTAAATTTTTGTTTTATATTTTTTCCCTGAAAATAATTGAGGTGAACAGCAAGTTTCACAAAGAAAATGACTGCTGGTACCTCTTGATTTTGATGTTCATTGCTTGTATTGACAGTACACTTCTTTTAAAAATAAAAATAAAAATGGAGCTCGAGGAAATTATGCTAAGTGAAATGAGTCAGGAAGTAAAGGACAATTATGGTATGGTTTTATTTTATTCTCAGGTGTTGTAGTAAAAAGTAAAGTAAAGTAAAGGCCCTCCCGTTGATCATTGATTTGCTCGAGCGGGCCCAGTAACGTCTCCATTGGAGACTTTGTTGTTACTGTGTCTGGCATATCGAATACTCTCGGTAGCTTGCCAGGCTCTCCGAGAGGGGCAGAGGAATCGAACTCGGGTCGGCCATGTTGACTGCGTGCGAGGCAGACGCCCTACCCGCTGTGCTATCGCTGCAGGTGTTGTAGTATATTTCATAAATATGTTGTAGTATGTTTATTTTATTTCCAGGTGTTGTAGGATGTTTCATAAATAAACAAATTGGATAGAGAGCAAAATTCATAGATTCAGTGAAAACAACGTTGGCTCTTGGAGAGAAAAGGAGCAGGGCTCGAAAGACCAGGTCATTTTATTAATGGAATGAAACAGGAATGAAACCCAGCACCATGTAATCCCATCAATGGCCAAGAACCAGAGACTATAAAACCCAGCTCCCAGAAGCGCGGCCGCAAATGCAGCCGCGCGACATCTTATTATCTCATTCTTGCTTTAGACAACCTGGCAGGCTACCAAATGTAACCTGCCCACACGGCAGAGTCTGGCAAATTCCCCGTGGCATACCCAATATGCCAAATACCAGTAACAATGATGGGTCTCATTCTCCTAACCTTGAAAAAGCCTTGAATGTGGCACTTTTTAGGATCTCAGTGCTAGGACAAAGGAGACATTACTGGTGCCTGCTAGAGGCAATTGACAAACAACAGGATGATTGTGATTGTGATTGAGGTGAATCCTCAACGCATCTGGAGGTGTTGGACTAAACCCTGAAGTTACGTAGCATTGAAAATCAATGATTAATAAATAAAACCAAAAACAGTACATAACTGAGTTGAGAAATAATGTACGTACTCAGTCAAAACATAAAGTATGTTAGACCCAATATCATTCCTGTATGTCAAAGTCTTTAATTTTTTTTTGGCTTTTTGGATCACACCCGGTAATGCTCAGGGATTACTCTTGCCTCTGCACTCAGGAATTACTCCCCGTGGTGTTCAGGTGACCATATGGGATGCAGGGAATCGAACCCAGGTTGGCTGCATGCAAGGCAAAAGCCCTCCCCTCTGTACTGTGACTCCAGCCTCAGTCTTAATATTTTATACATTTGAAAATTTATTTTATGAAAATAGCTTTATACTGTAAACCATGTTTTACCCTAAAGGGAGAGGCATTAGGATCCTTGGCAAAGGACATGAGGACACTGGTGATGAGTGTGGTATTGGAATTTGGTACAAGAGAAACAAAATATTAACAGTATTGCAAACCACAGAATCTCAATTTTTTTAAAAAAGTATTCTTATCCTTAACACAACTTGGATATTTTTATCAACATGTATGCTCTTCCACCTTTATAGTATATTTGTATCATAATTTAAT
The DNA here is from genome assembly GCF_029834395.1 of Sorex fumeus. Lineage (NCBI taxonomy): Eukaryota > Metazoa > Chordata > Mammalia > Eulipotyphla > Soricidae > Sorex > Sorex fumeus. The sequence goes on along the minus strand of NW_026606154.1, from coordinate 2,935,178 downwards.
CATAAGTACATCAAGCATATGTATAGTATGCACTGTAGCACTGCCTTCCCGTTGTTCATCGATTTGCTTGAGCAGGCTCAGTAACGTCTCCATTGTGAGACTCGCTGTTACTGTGTTTGGCATATCAAATACATCATGGGTAGCTTGCCAGGCTTTGCCGTGCAGGCAAGATACTCTTGGTAGCTTGCCGGGCTCTCTGAGAAGGGCAGAGGAATAGAACCTGGGCTGATCAGGTTGGCCGCGTGCAAGGCAAACGCCCTACCTGCTGTGCTATTGCTGGAGTGATGTATAGTATAATCTATGCATTATGCCAAGTCACTGTCATAAAGTAACGTAGTATATCTCTCCAGAATTAATGTTGTCACATTTTTCTTTTACTCTCTCATCTCTCTTTTTCCTTCTTCCAGGCTCCCATTTGCAGAGATGTTTTATTAAGCACTAGTTTCCATTTACCCTCCTAGATTTGCTAAAGGAGATCTCGAGAATAAATGATAACCGTGAAATCAATAGATGAAACAGGATGTGCACTTTACACTATATTAGGATGAAATCCAAAGTTGACCCGTTCGCTGAAAAGCTCACTGAAAAGCTAACAATTCTGAAGAAGGATCTGTGTGGGGTTGTGTGAAAGAAAAGGATGAGAAGAGGTTTTGGTGTTGCTTTGTTTTTTCATGTCCGGGAGAAAAAGCTTAGATGGAATAGTCTGTAACAAAGAACCGAAAGGGAGTCAAGAAGAAAAACTCTTAGAAACTTCTCATAGTTTCACTACGTCAGGTTATGATCTTGTACTAACTGCTTCCGACTATGTTTTCATTTCTTTAAGTCTTGTTCTAAGCTCAGACTTCTTTTGCAATAGGTTCTGAAATTTTTGTCCCTGAGTTCATTAAACAGTGCTGAGCAGAAGAAGGGTTAGTTAGCATAATTACATGCTTTAAGAGTCACTTATTTGAATATGACTTTTATTTAAATTCCAACCAACCTGGGAACCACAGCCCTCTAGAGCTAGTGGCTTGAGCCACTTCCTTTGCGAAAGGAAATGCCTCCTGTGTGGGGGTCGTAAGTGAGAGAAAACAGAAGAATTAGTGGTTCAGTGTTTTCACATTTTTCAGGTGCCCAATCTAGCAATTTCCTTTCAGATTTATTAAGTGTTGCTTCTTATAAAACTTCATGCCAGCAGAAGCCCTCTTGCAGCTGGGAACGTAGGAAACAGGAACTGTGATGATAAGGCATAGGGTAGCTGTGGCTCCCACTCTCATTCCACTCAGGTATTTGACATGTTTGGGAAACCATGTTTAACAGCCCATGTTGTTTAAAGAGCATAACTTAATAGATAAGTTTATCCATCAAAATCAAAATATTGAGCAAGTGAGGAATAAAGAATAGCCTTGTAGTTCTTCTAACCTCTAGAAAAAGCTACCAGCATTCACACAATTCAGGTAAACAATGCAGCATTGTAGGAAAGCACACATTCTCTTTCCAAGGGACTAGGGTCCCTGAGTGGTTGACCTTTGTTAAAGTGAATGGTATGGTATTGAGGTACAAGATGAGTCTCTTTTCTTGTAATTTGTGAATAGGAATTGGTGTGGTTTGTCCTTGATTTTCTTAGAATTGCTGTTTTTTCTAAAAAGAAAACTTTAAAAAACTCTTTTTAAAAGGTATTGATTGTTGCAGATGTTGAAAGCTTTTATTCCTCATTTTCCAGTGCTCTTTTTTAATGAAACATTTTAGATTGGAATTTTGTAACAGGCCAACATCTTTGTTGTTTTAATTTTTTTCCTTGTTGTGGTAGACCTGTTGCTGATCTGTTTCTTGCCCAAATGGAACTTCCTTAAGTGTATTATATTTCTGCTGAGCATTAGGAACTGTTTATATTTCTGGTTGAGAAGAACAAATTAAGACCTAGAAAGCCTTAAAATAATGTTGTAAACTACCACCTTGATGATTCTGAAGATGAAGATTAAGTTAATCCAAGATTTAGGGGTGTATGCAATTTTTTTTTTGGTAAAGACATTTTCTGAATAATTTTGAATTCACAGCCAAATTAAGGGAATATACAGAGATTTCTCCTATACCTGTTGTGTCCCTTTCCCCACTTCCCACACACACACAGAAAAAAAAAAACAATTTGCAATTTAGGAGTGACTGATATTCCGTAACAGAGTAGAACATTTGTTACAACAAATAAGCCTACACTGACACTTCATAATCATCCATTGCCCATCATTTACATAAGAGTCCTAGTGACTGTCATCTTGTGAATTTGGGCAGCATTTGCCTTTGGAGTCCCACCTCATTGTAGAGTCGCCACAGGCATTTCTGAAAGACCCCCCTCTATACTACACACACCAAAGATCCGTGTCTTGCCTGCCCCATGCTGCACAGTTGGCTGGCTCTGTTCTCTGCTGCTGCAGACTTTCTCCCCAGTTAACTATAATGGAAATGGTAAACTGTCATGTTGCCACCAGGAATGGGAATTTAATCTCCGTGTTTATTAGAAATCAACTCTGCGAGGCCCCGGGATGCATCTAACAGTAGGCAGTACAGTCAGTGATCAGCCTCTGCAGAGCTGTGCTGGAGAACTCGTGCTCAACCTGCAGCTTGGGGGGATGGAACAAGTGTGATTGGGGATGCGCCCACTCCCCCATCACATCCCTTTTCCTCTATGACTCAAGTTTGATGGCTTCCATTTCCTTGGGAAACCTCCTCTTAGTATGACTCTGAGTCCATCAGGCAGGTCCTACTTTGGCCATAACCCTTGGCTTCCTCCAACTCCCTACCTCCATCGTGTTCCCATTGGTAAGCAGGGGCCAGGCTTGGAAAAGAAGCTCTGTGTTGATGCACAAAAGCCCAAGGCACCCTCATTGGCTGCAGCCATAGAGCGTCTCTCCAAGGAACTTTCAACTTGGGCTGATGATTGGACTTTGAACTTACAGTCCCAGTAAGTTTACATTCCAGCTTGTGTAAAAGCATGCCAAGTAAGGACATTTTCCCTTTATACTGAGAGAAATGCCAAAGCATGTTTTTTTTTAATGTGTTTATTTATTTTACTCCGAGATCAGACGAGATCGGGCGCGTTCAGGGTGGTATGGGCTGGAGCGATAGCACAGCAGTAGGGCGTTTGCCTTGCACGCAGCTAACATGGCCGACTCGAGTTCGATTCCTCCGCCCCTCTCGGAGAGCCCGGCAAGCTACCGAGAGTATCTCGCCCGCCCGGCAGAGCCTGGCAAGCTCCCCGTGAAGTATTCGATATGCCAAACACAGTAACAACAACGTCTCCAGTAGAGACGTTACTGGGCCCGCTCGAGCAAATCGATGAACAACGGGAGGACCGTGACTGTGATTTATTTTACTCATAATATTATCAATGGCTTCTCCTGGACATGATTCCAGCACCACACCCATCGCCAGTGTACCCTTCTCCCTTGATTGTGTGGGACTTTGGATCTATATTGCTCCCTTGTTCATAAATCCCACATACGAGAGAGGGAGAGATCATTCTGCCTCTGCCCCTTTCCTTCTGACTGACTTTACTCAGCATGATATTCTCTAATTCCATCCCTGTTGCTGAAAAGTGCATAATTTTGTTCTTTCTTGGAGTTGCTTAGCATTCCATTGTATATAGACCACACCTTCTTCATCCATTTCTCCGTAATTGGGCCTTTGGAATATTTCCATATCGTGGCTGTTGTACCATGTGCTGTGGTACATGTGGTACATAGGGAAACCAGTCTGCATGTTTGTAAGCTCACAGTCACTTTGGAGAAGCTATGCTGGAGTGGGGAAGCATGATTTTTTAAAAATAAAAAATCAGTATGAGAGAGTTATAAACATAGCTATGACATTTCTGGGCTACAGTGTCTCTGAAGCAGCTTCTCTTGGTTAAAGAGCAGTTTCCTCCCCTGTCAGAGGCGGCTCGGTACTCCCGCTAATTGTTGAAGGTCTTCTAATTTGAAGGGCATGTCAGTCCCTTCCTGTGGGACTGGCTGAGGAGAAGGTGTTGGACATACACAAATCACCTTCGTGTTGGTGTCCTGTAACCGCGGGGGCCACCCTGGCCCGTCACTTCTGAGTTATGAGGTAGGTGAGCTCATTAATCATCATTACGCTTTCTGCACAGGGGCCCTCGTGATAGGCACATTCCTGCAGAAGTTCACAAGTCACTCTTAGGTGCTCAGACATCCTCTGGATTGCTGCTGTGACTCTAGTCTAGGTCAAGGGCAACCCGGGAAAGACACGAGCAAAACCTGTGGTAACTAAGTCATTGGCGGGACAATTGTCAAGTGGGGCCATTGAGAAAGGTATATTGCCACTGACCTCCAGATGACTCGGGATTGTTATGACTTGTTTTTTACTGAAAGGTAACTTTCCATTTCAAGTTGCAAGAGTCTATATCAAAGCAGTTTAATGTGCCCCCCTACCAGAAAAAATAAAAAGAGAAATTCTTGGGGGGGTGAGGGTATGGGAAGTTGAGTGTACAAAGCCAACAGTCAAATGCAGACTCATGGGGGTCCATTTGGTTTTGCTAGTTCAGTCTCTATGCAGTTCCCTCTCGCTCTGTCTCTTAGTGCTCTTTTTGCTTATCTTTCCTCCGAGAAAAGAATCAACATTCCAGAATCAGAGTACAGTTTCTGCTGAGTGCATTATCGCTTTCACGGCATCATAAAATTGAAAACTCATCCATTGACCTCTCCCAAGTCAGTCTTGTCTGCGGCTGCCTTCACAGCAGGATTCTTTTTCCAGCTGCAAAGTAAAAAAGCATGAAAGTGGGAGCAGGATTCAGTTCCTTTTTATCCCCCATCACCTTAATCCCTGTCAGTGCCTTGAGACTCACCTATGAGGGAGGTGAGTGACTTTGCTCAGCCTTGCAGGAGCCTGAGTAAGAGGAAAGAGTGAGCCTACAGACACACAGGAATTCAATAAAGGAAGTCAGACACCCTGGAGAATGTTGAACTCATCTTCATTGGCACTGAAAAGTAGGCCAGAAGCCCCCTGCCTCCACCCCCAGTGCTATGGAGATAATGTGCTTTCACCATTTGAGGGTGAGGTTAAGCCGATGGCAAGGCAAGTGTTTCTGGGAAATACGAGGACATGAAGGAAAGAAAGTGAGATCAGAAAAAAGAAGGGGCTTGTTGATGTCCAGCGAGCAGGCTCAGTCTGGGCTGAAATGGTGTGTGAACGTGCTCGTGCTCGTAGAGAGATCAGGACAAAGCATTCATGGGAAGTAGCAAAGGACAGGGCTACTGGTAATGATGGGCCCGCCCAGTGCAGCATAGACCAAAGTGGTGTCTGATTCTCTCAAACTCCCCTTTCTCCTAAAGCTTTGTGCCTACTTGCCCTCCCCAGGCTCTTGGAAATACTTGATGGGGTGTTTTTTTTTTCTGGAGTAAAGAAATGAATGTGAGAGAGAGAGAGTGTGTGTGTGAGTGAAAGGTATGGGGTGGGGAGAGAGTGTGAGTGAAAGAGGGAGAGAGGGAGAGGGGAAGAAGGAAGGGGGGAGGGATGGAGGGGGAGTGAGGGGGGAGGAGAAGGGAGAGGGAGAGGAGGAGAGGGAGGGACTTTGTCCTGAGTTTCTGGAAAGTCACCTCTAAGCATTTGGGAACTCCATGCCTGCTAGCAGACCTTTGCCTGCCTGCATCCTGGCAGGAGGGTGAACAAAATGATTTAAGCTGTGGAAGTCTGTTTGCACTGAGCCTCCAGAGGAACTAGAGCCCGTGAGAGCCATGAGGACAGTCAGGTATACTGGGACTCATTATGGGGCACCAATAAAAAAATGTCTTGGACTTAAGGCACAGATGGCTGTCCTTAGCTGGGAAGCACTGAGCATTGGGACACATACTGGTACCCAGGAAGTCACAGTGCCCGAAACCTCATGAGGAAAGCAGAGCCGGAAGCTCTGTCTCTGGACCTTCCTTGGTTTCTGTCTCTCCTAGGACTAAGCTCCATCCCTTTCCTTGACCTGTGGTCAATCTCACCTGTGAGCAGAACCACATCCCATGGGCGTCACATCCCTCGAGCCAGTTAGCAAACCTCAGGGCCATCTCGATATTTATACCCCCGTATATATGTGTGTGTTGGGAGGGTGCTGGGGGAAGAGGATGTTATCTGTGACTTAAGCACTGGCCTTGGGAATAATTAAACTCCTAAAATGTATACTGGCTTGAACAGTCTTGGCATTCGTTTCTATTTTTAGAGCCTCATAATGGCATGCATCATCAGTGGCTTGAGTGTTTCACATAAGGCTCTCCCCGTCCCCAGGCTCATTTATCCAGCGAGGGGGAGGGAAGGGAGGATGGTGTGTGGGGATGTTGAGGGCTCCATTGCTCAGTACCGACTCTGTCCTGTGCCCACACCTAGCTGGATGGTAGTCTTGGTGTGTGTGTGTGTGTGTGTGTGTGTGTGTGTGTGTACACATACATTTGCATGGGGTAGGAGAACAGGCAGGGGGTGGTTGACCATCTGTGTATTCCAGTGGGGGAAAAAAAGAGGAAATCACTCTGGAATGAACTAGCCACTGTCCGCCTCCCACATCCACATTTTGTCTTCTCAATCCCCGCAAGTCCCCAAGGTTCCCAGTAGTTAATATGATAAATGGTCTAATGACTATGTGCTAATTGGTGATTATGTCTTAATCCTATAGAAGGCATTTGTAACATCCTAATGGCTCAACCCAATCAAGTGGCTATTTTTAGAAATCAAGTTCCCAGTGAGGAAGACTCTGGAGGCCCCACATCTTAACCTCCCACTCGCTCACTGAACCAAGGCCCAGATGAGTGCTTCGGTATCTCTCAAGTTACATCAACTCTTGGCCTCCACACTGGGGCCCGCTCCCTCACTCCGCTCCCTAGAATGAAGTCTCAGAGCCAGAGAGATAGAGCCGGGCTTAAGGTACTTACCTTGCCTGCAGCTAAGTCTGGTTCAGTCCCTGAGCACAGAGCCAGGAGTGACCCTAGAGTATCACCGGGTGGGGCACCAACTCCTCCCCACATGCATGCCTCCCTATAAAAAAAAAAAAAGAATGAAGCTTTTCTGTAAAGTCAGAACTATCATGTACTGAGTCTTGGAAAGTCATTTCTTGAAGACTTTGGGCATCCCGTGTTTCATATAAGTCTCACAATGACCATGAATAGCAGCAGCTCAGAGAGCAGGTGCTGGAACACAAGCGTGTGTTACCCCCTGGATTCTGGGTTCCCAAGCGGCAAGGTGGACAGAGACACAAACACAATAATGCAAAAGCAGTAGGAGTTTGATTCCAGTCTGCTGGGGTCAACTATTTCTCACACACAAAGTTGTCTCTTGATAGCGACCCCCACTTCAGGCAGCAAACGGTTTATATGGGGTTTGATTACATAAGCAGTCCATGCCTTATTGTTCCAGAAAAGAATCTTACTTCATTACCAAACAAAGGTGTTTTGGCAAGTGTCTAGGGTAACAGCAGTCAGGCAATAGTTAAATAATAATTTCCAGTAATAGTAACAATTTCATGATTACATAGACTTTACATTCTTTTAGGTTTAACAAAAAAAAAAAAAGACAATTTCTGGGGCATTTTGACTAAAGGTAGAGTGAGAATTGGTTAATTGAGTTCACTTGCTGAGCCCAGGAACTTTCCCAGATGTGTTCAGGTTGGCTAGTTACCCATTGTTTCATTGCTGGGAAACTGAATCTGTTTCAGTTCCAGGAACTGAACCTGAGGTCTACCTGATTTTTTTCATTTCTTCTGCCTGTGATGGCATCTGTTTTGCCCTGACACGTGCACAATCTGGCCTCTCTTCTCTGCTCCTGCTACGGATACTAAGTACCTCCACTGGGCTCTGCATGCCGTGTGTAACGCCAGTCGGTGTCCAGCTTCTGCCCCTCTGCACTGGTTTTTCCTCTGGCATCTCCTTTGTCCTTCCAATTCCCCAGTCCCCGGTGCCACCTGCTCTCCTGAAAATGAAGTGTGGCATCTGCCATTTATATTTGCTTGGCTCAGCAGTGTCCCGAAAAACAAACACGAAATGACAGCTCCACTCAACACTACCTCTGGGTTTCACACATCTCTTCCCCTTTCTAATCGGGAGAAAATTGATAGAGAAGGGGACTTCTTCTCCCTGACCTTTAGGGAAGCACCCCTCTCTTGGGCAAAAACAAAACAAAACAAACAAACAAACAAAAAAGAGGAAAGAGTTTCACTTGCAAGGGAAAAGTAAGCACACGCCAGCCCCTCGGGAGAAAGGGGGTTATTATTATGCCTAGTCTATCATCATTATCATCGCCAAATTGTGTTTGCGAAGCCTCCAGGAGCACGAGGCAGTGGGGTGGGGAGGTTGGCCTGCCTTCCACTTCCCCCCTGAGCTCACAGTTTAAATAGAAGCAGAGCAGCAAAGACAAACATATACAAGGTCAAGCTGAGACCAACACTAACACATTAACATACTCATTAAAATAGAATAGAACTCATTATAATTCAATAAGGATGGGAGGCAGCAAAGATGTATATGAAAATGTGCTAAACTAGAAGCGAGCCCTAGGACTCTGAGGCGGGCCGGTGCGCTCACCACCCTGAAGGGTGAACCAAACAGGCGCTGCAGTGACAAAGCCCCAAGCTCTGTGGCAAGCACTGTAAGCTTGAGAGATCCATTCTTCTTCCTCTTCTCCATTGTAAGAGGAAAGACAAACATTCCTTCACTGTATCACTGTATCACTGTCATCCTGTTTGTCAATTTACTCGAGCAGGTGCCAATAACATCTCTATTTGTCCCAGTCCTGAGATTTTAGCAGCCTCTCCTTACTCGTCTTTCCCAATGATTGGAGACTCTTTCAGAGTCAGGGGAATGAGACGTGTTATAGTTACTGGTTTGGGCATATAGAATGCGCCATGGGGAGCTTGCCAGGCTCTGCCTGACTGGCGGGATACTCTCAGTAGCTTGCCAGGCTCTCCAAGAGGCATATATTTATATAGATATATATGATTTGTTGCCTACTGTCTGAACCCCATCAAACATGGTGTGGTAATTATGGAAATCTGTTCGCGGTCCTGTGGTCCAGAAAGGTGCATGGAGCATGGTGGAGGTTGGGTAGTGGAAGTCGGCTGCCAGAGCTGAGTCCCTAGGGGCGGGGAAGGCTCTTACCTGTCCCACTCTGGGACACCTTGAGCAAAAACTGCGGATTCTGGTCTTCAATGTTTCTTCAAGAACTAAAAATCCAATGCTTATTTCTCTTCAAAAATGCCTCTAAGTGCAATGCTCTCATACTGCATGTATTTTCATTTTCATTTTATCCTGGACAGTATCTGCTGGTGGTAATTACAACTGGGTCATCTCTGTGACTGGGATTTAAGAGACAGAGGCCAAAGAAGGGCAAGCCTTGCTCAGGCATCATTTGAATGGATGGAGAAAAAAACAAATGAAATTCAGTACAGAAGGACTGATACTGGGAAGATCTAGTCTGGGGAAAATTAGAAAGTGGGTATATGTTCTCCCTAGGTCTGTGTGGTTATGCACAAGCTTCCCGTGACATATTCGATATGCCAAACACAGTAACAACAAATCTCACAATGGAGATGTTACTGGGCCCGCTCGAGCAAATCGATGAACAATGAGAGGACAGTGACATGTGACAGTGACAATGACTATGATCTAGGATATATGCATTTGAGATCCATGGTGTGTGTGTGTGTGTGTGTGTGTGTGTGTGTGTGTGAGAGAGAGAGAGAGAGAGAGAGAGAGAAAGAGAGAGAGAGAGTGTGTGTGTGTGTATTTTTCCTCTTTTGTGAGAGAAGCTATTCTGAGAAATGGGAGAAACGAGTTAAACAGATGAGAGAGCATCAGATAAACATAAGTTTTAAGAATAGGATTAAGAGTACCAAAGTGGGTACAGTGCTTGCCTAGCACGTAACTGGCCCAAGTTTGATCCTTGACATCCCTTTTGGTTCCCTCAAGCCTGCCAGGAGTCATCCATCAGCACAGAGCCAGGAGTAATCCCTGAGCACAGCCAAGTGTCGCCCCAAAAATACACAAAAGAAACAAAATTAAAATAAGATCATGTTAAGATGAGATAATGGATTATTTCTTGTCTTTGGGAGCCAAGGAGAACTTCTTTGCACATTATAAACCATTATAGGATGGGAGAAGCTTAAGATGCTGAAGATTAAATTGCTGAAATTAATTTGGAACAAATTCCCTAAACTGATCATTTATTCTTTCAACAAAACTATACCCCTCCCATAGCTCTTAATTACTGTCCCAGTGCACAAGTTCTCGTGACTGACTAATCTGTGTCTCTCTTTCAAGTGTTTCATTTTCTTTTGTTTCTCTGAAAAAGAGGACCCAAGTAGTCAAGGTTGTTTCTGGTATGGCATGTTCTTTATCCTCGAAGACAGTATGCAGAATGTGAGTTCTGTGGTTTGTAGCAGTATTTACTTGATCTCAAGCATGACCTCCTGGTTGGAGATCAGCAGAGACAGACTGTAAAACAAACATGCTGGTGTCGCTGGTATATTGCTTGCTAGGATGATATGTGCCCAATGGTTTGTAAAGGGGCAGCGTTCAGTTCTGGAACTGAGTTAAGAGGAAACACCAGCCAGAAGCATAAGCACCAAGACTTCTGTCCCAACTCCTTAAACTAATACTAAAATACAGAATTGCGAGCTCAGCATACCCTGCATGATTTTTGCGACTCTTCAGAGTACTGGAGTGCCCTCCTCTCCTCTCCTCTCCTCTACTCTTCCTTCCCCTCTCATCCCCCCCTTTTCCCTTCCATAAAAATGACTACAGTATGTGATCAGAGACAGTGTCCAAAGGAATAGTAGACTCAAATCCCACCTGTTCTTTTGGAAGACCAGCAATCAAACAGTAACAGCTTTGGCTTATTTCACTACCGTAAATGCAGCTATAGTGGTTCGACCATAAGCTCAGCTCTATTCTGTAGTTGCTGGGAGCCTTGGGCATCCCAAGGAGGGTGCCATGCACATAGAAACATGAAGATGAATGCAAAGTAGTTCATCTTAAACTCCTGGCATGTTAGAGAGCAAACCCTTAGGAATGGCCCTAGAGTGGGGGAGCTTTGGGTCCTTCTCAAGGCTATACTTTCTCCAAGCAGACCTTCAAAGCAGGGAGAGGTGAGAAAGCATGGTAGAAAGAGGAAGCATGCTAGATCGGTTGAATATAACCTAGCGTTGCAACATGAATAGAAAATTGCCAGCCCTAGTAATCGTCATCAGACCTTGTGCCTGAGTTTATTATTACAGTTTGGATCTTCACAAGAAGATGGGGGCATCCAGCTATAAGAAACCGGAGCTTGTATCTGTGTGGACTACTAGAAGGTGATGCCTGATTGGGAACTGATAGTTTATCAAGTCATTTCCAAGACAGGATTGGATTGGAAAGGAAAGAATGCTTCAGGAGCATTGGGACATCCAGGAGGTCGAAAGTCAAAATAGTTGATAGTCAGAAGGCCCAAGGACTTAACTTGCCCTGGCACTGGGCCCTGAGCCAGTGTTGCACCGCTCTGTGATTCTGAGCAGGAACCTTCATGGGGGGGGAGAAAGTTCTTATCAGCAAAATTCTTTCTCCAGAGAAATTGGAGCCCAGGGACCATCTGATAAGAGGAGATGTGAGTCCCTGGGGGTGGGCGAAGCTCGCTAATGAGCATCTCCTTTTCCCCATGTCCTTGGTCCTTGCTAATGAAGCCAAGCTGGCTGCCTTCTGCCTCTGCACCCTCTGAGTCAGAGCCACCTCATGCCTCCAAAGCCCGAGGCTTCAGTGTTTCCGTTCTCCTCAGCCAACACGTCCCCTTTGACATTGCTGAAGCAAGACGGAGCCCAGCAGTGCCCGGGTGTGAGACAAGACTTCCCTATGGGTGCTGTTTCCACAAGGAACTGGCATGGTCCAGTTGAGGATGGGGCGAGAAGGGGTATTGCATGCAGAGTGGGTGTTTGATTTCAGAACATCACCTGCCCGAATCACCCCAGCTCCAGACACCGGGCAAGGGGGGAGGGACCCGTATGTCCCAAAGCCCTCCAAAATGAATCAAACCAGCCAATCTCGCGGTGCCTACCCTGTCCAGCCCATCTCTCCACATCATGCTATGGAAACCCCTATAGCAGTTCTTACCCTCATTGTCCACCTGTCACCCCCAACTGCTCTCCCCACCTTGTGAGCAGTCTCGGTGTTTCTTCCTTCTGTGACATTCCTTCCCCAACACCCCTCCCTGCCCTGCTGTGGCATCCACATTATCCTGGGTCTGTGAATGTAACAAAGTCCTGGCATCTGTCTCCTGATCTGTGGACCGCGCCATCCCTTAACTCTAAGCTCAGCGTGTTAAAACAAGAGTAAGTTCAGCTGTGTGAACAACTCCCACTTTCCCTTCCATTGGGCTGTAGGGACCATGCAAATGGGGACTGTGTTTGGACTGAGCCTCTTGTTGCTCAGTAAATATTTGTTCAAGGATGGAGTTGATGGCTCATTTATAATGCATGAAGCTCTGTTTTCACTCAAAGAAACTCTGCACTTTTTTTTTTGACTTTTGGGTCACACCTGGTGATGCTCAGGGGTTACTCCTGACTTTGCACTCAGGAATCACTCCTGATGGTGTGCAGGGGACCATATGAGATGCTGGGAATCTAACCCAGGTCAGTCATGTGCAAGGCAAATGCTCTACCTACTGTACTATTGCATTGAACCCAACTCTGCACTTTTTAAAGTTAAAAAAAGAGAAGTCCTGAGTCCCCTAGCTAGTCCTGAGTCCCTTATAGGAGTTTGTTGGGGAAGGATATATTTAAATGTATATAAATGTGCTGATTAGATATTTCAGTGGGGAAAAACAGGATTCGGAGGGAAAGGACAGCTCTAGAACTCTGGGACTCTGCCAGTGTAGGTTGAAGAAAGAGATTGTGGCTAGGTGTCCTTCCCTTGCCTACAGAGGACACAAGATACACCACTGTCCCTCTCTGTGCTGCTCCTGGCAGGGTGCCTGAGGTTTCCTTATTACCAAGATTTGATTTTTTTTCCCCCTTTCTACAATCTGCCCGCTATGAAGAAGCTTCTTTGGCAAGAGACAAGTCTTTCAGATGAATCATTGGCTCACTGAGAACCAAAGATTTTGCAAGAGGGTGGATCTTTCCACTCTAGAGCAATAAGCACTATAGAAATAGATTTCATAGCAGTGGGAAATTAGTGTTCACAGGAGACCCTCTGTGGTACTCTAGACTAAAGCCCACATGTCCTTCTGCTCTAGCATGTGCTCTGATGGCTGAAAGTAACGTCAGGTGAAATTATTGTGCCCCAGGAAATTCTGTTTCTGCTGTGAAGTGCTTTATTTGTAACTTATTGCTGGTAAACACCTGTATAGTACGTGCCAGTTCTTCTACATTTGGATGCATTTCTTCAAGTAAAATCACCTAGAAAGTACTCGTTGATTGCACCTGGCCAGACCAGATATTTTACCATATTAGAATTATATTTTAAATAAATCTTCCAATTTTATAAAAATGCCTTAATGTATATGTAAGATTTTTAGCAATGCAAGCCTCACTCCTCTAAAATATTTCAATTTTCCTAGAAAAGATTAACAGGTATTTTTTTTTTGTTTGTTTTTATTTTTTTGGCATTTGGGCCACATCTGGTGGTGCTCAGAGCTGACTCCTGGCTCTGTGCTCAGAGATCATGCCTGGTGGGGCCCAGGGGACTTTGTTGGGTGCTAGGAATCAAAGCCGTGTCTAGCCAAGTGCAATGAGCAGGTTTTTTCTAGGTGACCTTACTTGAAGAAATGCATCTAAACTTAGAAGGCCGCTGTTCTGTTTTTCCAGCTCATGTAGTTCTGTCATTCATAAATAAGTCAGATAGGAGTGTTGACACATGTGTATTGTGGATTTATATTATTGCATCCTCTTTTGAAGAAGTACCTTTTAACATTAGTATTCTAAAGCAAAACAAAATTCCTTAGGGAAAGCTTAAAGTAAATTTATAGAGGGGAAATCCAGAATATACATGGTAATGTGTAAAGGGCTAATTTAGTAGAGAATGTACCCTTCTTAAATCTCAATTCAGAAGCATCTCTGGTACTAAAGATGAACCTTTTAAATCCTACCAAGGATACCTTTGGTTTTCTCCAAGGTTGAACTCTGCCCGGAGCTGAGGGCCTGCAGCCTCCTGCCAAGGCTGCTTCCTGGACACCCCTTGGATTTCCTTCTGACCATTTGAAGCATTTCTGTAATTGCCTTGGATTTTTATTCTCCATCTTGAAAATGAACGTGCAGCATTGCTTTATTTTCTGCACAACACTCTTATCCTTAGGCAGGTAAGGCAACAATTACCAAATCAATCTCCCCCGACCTATTAGCTTTAGAGTTGGAACATCAGAGCTTTTGTCTCTGCTTTTTTATGGGGTCTTTTAAACTGTTGTTATGTTCCATTTGGTTATGCTTTTGAGTGCCTACAATGATCATTAATGCTTTATGAAGTGGTGCATTATTTGTTCAGTGAAATTCAAAATCTGTTTGAAACAACTTCAAATCAGAGGTGCCCGACTGCCTGGAACACTGACAAATGTCCCTGTCCTTGGCTGATTAAATGGTCAATGAAGTAGACAGCCACCCTGGGCAGAGTAAACTAACTCTCCCTAAAATAAGATATGCCTTGTCTTAAATAGACTCAACGAGAAGATGTATAACTGTGTTATGTGTCTCCGTGTATATGTAACAATGAATGATAACCCAAATCATGCAGCATATTTACAGTACATGGTTTGGAGACTTTGGCATTGGATGATCTTAGATTCAATTCATACAGCCTTCTCCTACTAGCTTTGAGATTTAGGTAGGTTTCTAACCATTTAAGCTATCAGTTTCTTTATCTGTAATATCAGGATAGCAGTATCAAAACCAGTAGTTGTTCAAACTATATACCCATGGTACCTAAACTACAAAAAAGATAATAATAAAAGTAGGAAAAGGAAAAAACTGAAAAGCACTTTTGTTTCCCTGAGCAAATGCTCAAATATGCATGAGATACTAATTAAATTATTAGACCATACTAATGTATTGTTATATAGGTATATTAAATATTAAAGGGGCAACCTTTGTGACTTATAGGTAAGTCTGTTGGACAAATGAATGCTACACAGTAGAGTTGGCAATGCTAGCGAAGGTCTAAAGTGGTGGAAAGAAGATAAGAAAGATACATTCACAAAAAGGAAGTGTGTGTCTGAAAAACATAAGATCTCCACTGCGGCCGCCTTAATGTGTCTGTCATGGGGGCAGGGGGTAGCAGGAGTTGGCATGGAATCTGGCAACCCTGGTGGAGGGGACTTGACCCTGGAGGGGGGATTGGTGTTGAACTATTAGTAGTACTGTAATACTGTCCTCCTGTTGTTCATCGATTTGCTCCAGCAGGCCCAGTAACATCTCCATTGTGAGACTTGTTGTTACTGTGTTTGGCATATTGAATATGTCACAGGTAGCTTGCCAGGCTTCGCAGGGCAGGCGAGATTCTCTCAGTAGCTTGCCAGGCTCTCCGAGAGGGGCAGAGAAATCGAACCCGGCCCAGCTAGCCGGGCTGGCTGCATGCAAGGCAAACACCCTACCGCTGTGCTATACTCATCTAACCAATAATTTTATAAATAATGGTTAATTAATTTTTTAAACTAAGAAAGGTGTGTGTGTGTGTGTGTGTGTGTGTGTGTGTGTGTGTGTAGAGACAAAAATTAAGGACCAAAAACTTGCTACATTGCAACAAAAATAACATTTAGTCTGGGTTTATTCTGTGTTAGAAATAATATCTTGAGATCAGTTCAACACCAGAGTTCTACTTCACTCACAATATCCAGAATATCCATTCAAAACTAATTTATGTCTTTTACTTCCTCAAACCAAAGTTTGGTGTGCTGACCTTCTACTGAAATCTCCTGGTGGCCATCTTATGTAAGACCAGCAATAGAAATCTTGAAATTAGTCTAGGAACCAATGGGTGAAGAACTAATGCAGAGTCGGAGTCTCCCAGTTGAGAGCTGTTCTTGGCTCTAATCCTAGATATTTTTTTTAATCTATTATTCTTCAACCATTAAATGTCTTCATTAAGGAGTACCTGGCCTTAATCCTCAGACATAGAGTTTGAATATATAATAACTAGCAATAATACTAGTTGAACTAGATCTGCTTTATAGGGCTATAAAACATTTCCCGATGGTTAGTTTTATTGTTTGGTGAGGTCTGTGGTACTTTTGCTCTAACATGATCATCCTACAGAGGTCATTAAAATGGAATCAGATTATTCAATGATATTCCTGGTGACAATGAATAGGTCAGCTGTAATGCCCTCAGGCTAACCCCAGAAGCATTACAAGGCTTTGGTTTCTCTCTCTCTCTCTCTCTCTCTCTCTCTCTCTCTCTCTCTCTCTCTCTCTCTCTCTCTCTCCTTTCTCTCTCCCTCCCTCTTTATCTCCCCCTTTCTCTCTCCCTCCTTCTCTCTCTCTCTCCCTCTCTCTCTTTCTCTCTTCTCCCTCTCTCCTCCCTCTCATCTCCCTCTCTCTGACACAAACACACATAAAAACACACATAGAATTCATGAATACCTGAAACTCTTTCACAAGCCTTACTTCTGGGGTCAGGGATAGAGCACAGTAGATTGTATACCTTGCATGGGTGACACCCTGGGTTTGAGTCTCTGCCAAGCAAACAACACTTTCTGTAAACAATGTCACAAGCAGTGTAGTGTGAAAGGTTAGAAAACAATTCAGTGGATGCCTCTTCCTGGGCCCCCTTTGGAGATGTCTAAGGAGCATTGTACCAGGTGGGTTCCTATGCCCTCCAGACCACAGCCCCTAGCAGCCCGCTTTCTGCCTACCTGAGGTTGACCTTCATGGAGCCTTTGCCCTCTTTCATTGGTTGATAACTGGATGCAGGGCCGGGGTAGGTGGGGGCAGGGAGCAGTTCAGGGTGTTTATTCTCCCAGCTCTATGGGTTTCCCATTGGCCTGGCTGCATGCCATAACTAAAGGTCAGGTCTCCTATCCAGGTGGTCTTCACCACATGTCTCTGTTTAAGCAGTGCTATAATTGCTCCATCCACTCACCCCTTCTGGGGTACAAAAAGTCCTGGTATTGACCCAGACACATCTTTGTAAATAGCCTCTTTTATAAAAACTCCCTTGAGTTCTTCTCATTCGAATGTGCCATCTGTTTCCTGCTGTCACCTGACTAATATACACATGGCGAGATCTCAAAAATTAGTACTACTAGGGTTGGAGCGATAGTACAGCAGGTAGAGTGTTTGCCTTGGGCATAGCCAGCCTGGGTTTGATCCCCGAGACTATACATAATCCCCTGCACACCACTAGGAGTAATTCCTAAGTACAGATTCAGGAGTAAACCCTGAGCTCTGCAGGGTGTGGCCCAAAAAATAAAACAAACAAATTAGTACAACTCTACTTGCTTCTGATAATTAAACAGCTTTGTTTGCATTCAGAAATGAGTTGCAAGGGGTTCCTTCTATTTTGTGTCGTGGCCAATATAACAAGGAGCTACTAAACTCCTTGGATTGTTCTTCCAGTTAGACACTATCATCCCCATTATTTTGTCTTTACAGAGTCTTCTAGAATCATCTCCATTTGCAATTTAAAAAAAATTAAATGGCTCATTTAATGCCACCTTATAGCCTTTATGACCCAATTTCTCATTAAATTTCTCTTCTTTATCATTAGGATTAGCTTTAGTGTCTCCATCTTTGAAAACTCATGCCAAATGTCACAGTGTTGGCATTTTTCTGCTTTCCTATGTTCCTTTAATAGCTTTCATTTATCTCAGTGCCACTTATATTTTAGAATATTGAGATGGTCTTTGAATGTTTAATTTCTATGTGACATGAGTTATCTATGTTGTGTAACAAATAATAGGGCTCAATGGGCTGGGTGCATGCTTGTTATGACTGAGGCCTGGATTTGACCCCAGGCAACCAAGTGGTACCCTGAGCACTGGAGGAGCAACTCCTGAGAACACAGCCAGGAGTAGGCCCTGAGCACTGCCAGGTTTGAAAAAGAACACACACACACACACACACACACCCCAAAAACGACCAAATTATACCCAAAGCTAGTAGAAAGTATATAGAAAATAGAGCAGAAATGAAGAAAAAAAGAGATGAGAAAAAGAGAAAACAAAGTTAAAATTGGATCTGTAAATAAATAAAGTCAAAAAGTTTTAAAAGCTTTTGA
This sequence comes from Sorex fumeus, assembly GCF_029834395.1. NCBI lineage: Eukaryota > Metazoa > Chordata > Mammalia > Eulipotyphla > Soricidae > Sorex > Sorex fumeus. The sequence continues at coordinate 2,916,994 of NW_026606154.1, read as the reverse complement.
ATGACTCAAAAATGTATATATTATAATACAATTAAAAATTTAAATATTAGTATTTGGAGTAAAGTAAGTAAGTAAAGTATTTGGAGTAGAACAATTAAATAGCAGGTAGGGCACTGGGCTTGTGCATAGCCAACCTGGGTTCCATCCCAAGCACTCCATATGATCCACCAAGCCTTACCAGGAGTGATCCCTGAGCACAGAGCCAGGAGTAAACCCAGAGCACTGCTGGGTGTGCACACTTGCCAAAAAGATGATTATCAGTAATATAGAAATCAAAAGGCAGTATGATAAGCAAGTGTATACCAGTAATTGGATAGCACAGGTGAAGTAAATAAGTGCATAGAAATGCACAATCTACCAAGACTGAATTATAAAGAAACAGAAAATATAAATAGATTTATAACTTGTAAACAAAATTAGTAATGAAAAATCTTACAAAGAAAAGTCTAGGACTATATGACATCATAACTAAATTCTGCTAAGCATGTAGAACACTGCTCATACCACAGTTAACATCAGATTCAGCAGTAAAGAATTGAAAGTGTTTTCTCATAGATAAAGTGAAAGGGTATCTATTTTGAGTCACTTTTTTTAAAACACAATACCGGAAGCCCTAACTGGGGAAATTAAGAAAAAAGAAATAGAATCTTTTAAAACTGGAAATGAAGAAGTAAAATACCCATTGCAGGAGACATTGTCATTTATTCAGAAAACTCTAAAGATAATATGCACAAAGGCTCTTAGAACTATGAAATGAATTCATCAAAACTCTAGGATACAAATTCAACACGCAAAATTAGCTTCTAGAGAGTCAGGAGAAAGGGTAAATTGGAAAGGGTAACTCAGGAACCAGTTCCATGACAGTCACATCAAAAATAATGAAATGTCTGGGCTTAAACTTCACCAGAGAAGTGCAAGACTTATACACTGAAAACTGCAAAACTTCCTGAAAGAAATTACAGGTGACAGCAACACAGGGAGAGATGTACTTATCGTGGATTGGAAGACTTGTGATGGTGTTGGTTCTTCCCAAAGTGATCTTTATATATCTTTATCCTACTCAGATTCCCAGGAATAACTTGCAGCAATTAAAAATTCCATTCTAAAACCATTGATGGTTACATATACATCGATATTTATATATACATATGCACATGTACACTTGTATTTATATTCATATTCAAAGTTCACATCTTATAGTTTTATGGTGAATGACTTTTATCATGGTACTTGCTACAACACATGTGCAGTGCCAAATATTTCATTTAGATCCTCTTTAAAATTAAAGTTTTATGTGTAGATTTTGGTTAAAGATTCAGGGAAACACGAATCCATAAAACTCTTTGTCCCCCTAGGTCAGGTGGTAAAATTATCAATGCTTCTTCTCCAGGAGCCTAGTAGAGTTTTCTCCATGCTCGCTGGCCTTCGCTAACTCACATGGACCCTTGGCACAAAGTCAATTCTCGAATTTCATTCTGGTCCACAGCATGCAAGACTGACCTTGTACATATTTTTTTATGCCATACCGAGAGTATCTCGCCCGCACGGCAGAGCCTGGCAAGCTACCCATGATGTATTCAATATGCCAAACACAGTAACAACAAGTATCACAATGAGACGTTATTGGGCCCTCTGGAGCAAATCGATGAACAATGGGAGGACCATGACCGTGAGATGTTCACGTGGCAAATGCTGTGTTCGCATAGAGTTAAAATGGCATGAATATAATAGTAGTAGTTAAAACAACTAAGTACTCCTTGAGTTTTAATTTTTCTGTCTTTTTTACTGTAAAGGTAGCAGTCACAGTCACAGTCCTCCTGTTGTTCATCGATTTGCTCGAGCGGGCCCAGTAATGTCTCCATCGTGAGACTTGATGTTACTGTGTTTGGCATATCGAATATATAACGGGGAGCTTGCCAGGCTTTGCCACGCGGGCTCGATACTCTCGGTAGCTTGCCGGGCTCTCCAAGAGGGGTGGAGGAATCGAACTCGGGTGGGCCATATTGGCTGCGTTCAAGGCAAACGCCCTACCGCTGTGCTATCGCTCCAGCCCCAAAGGTAGCAGTATCAACTTTGATTTTAGTGTTAGGTACTGTCTGTAAGCTTAATTTGCCTTGTCCACTGCCCTGAAAATCAGTCTATATTCACTCTTCCCAGGACATGGTAAGGGATCAATAAATGTATGTTTAACATAGAGGTGGATAAATACTGATTGGCAGAGAATTGCCTTGAGAAAGACAGATTTGTTTTTTCCCATTCTCCAGCCTCATTGTGAAAGGCTGGTATTACTTGTTACCAGGCTGAGAGCGAGAACTCCTCACCACCACCTCCATGCATTTGTCAGACTTGCTGAGAAATGCTTCTACACATGTGTCCCAACAGCTCACTTGGGGATCCTATTCACATGCAGCTTCTGAATATGAAGGCCTGGTGGAGGGGGACACCCGTTTTGTGATCTATCAAGTTCAGCCTTGCTGGTTTCCAGGCAGCCTGTGCCTACCATGGAGTGAGTGTCAACTTTGGTCCATCCACAGACAAAATGAGTCACTGAATCTTCAGTGGCACCAGTAGCTTGTTTTTCTAAGAAGCCTCCCTGCTGCTGCTGCTCTATCCCAGCACTCTGAGGACCACTAATCCAGACCATGAGGCAAAAGGAACAGCAGCTCCTCTCTCTCCTCCTCCCCCACCAATGATACAGGGACCAGCAGCTTTAAGGCATGTTAAAGTCTCCTGTAATTTCAGGACCCAACTTGACTCATTTCCAATCACCGGAGTTTGCTTTCTCAGCACTCCAGAAAGAGCTCTGGTCCGTTAAACATCTACAAGATTTCTGCAGAGAATGATTTCCTGTGGAAAAGTAGTTACTTTTGAGGGATGAAGAGAGATGTTATTTTCTCTCTAGCCTGCAGAGTTGTATCTTGTGGAAATCCTGTCTCCCCGAAGAGGAAACACCGTTTGATATCTTTAAAAGTGTGTGGGGTCACAGTGCTTAATGCTTGTCCCTTACTTGGGACCTTTAAATGGAGGGGGCGCGTACACGAGACACTTTAGTCTCTGTGAGGATGATATAGATTGCATTTGTCTATAGAGGCTACCTGCTGCTGGATTGAATTAGTATTGACTATTGAGGAAGTTTTATCACTCTGCCATGAACTGGAAAATCATTTTCAAATTTCGGTGGCTGGATAACTTTGGTTTATCATTTATTGCCATGATAAGGGAGAAAGACCACAACATATAAGAGAAAAGGGAAACTTTTCATTTCTGGGAAGATGGTTTACGGTGGCCAAGTTTTAAAAATTCCAGTTCAAAATCCAGGAAGCAAAGTCTCCAGGATTATTTAATATTTTTTGTTAAAAAAATTGAATTACCATGAGGTACACAGGTACAAAGCTGTTCATGATTGGTTTCAGTCATACCATGTTCCAACACCCATTCCTTCACCCATGTGACATTTCCCGCCACCAATGTCCCTAGTTCCTCTCCCGCCACACCCCAATCTCATCCTTTCTCTATAGTCTCTTTTGGGCATTATGGTTTGCAATACAGATACTTAGAGGTTATCATGCAACATTATTTAACACTTTTGACAGTGATCTTTTATTTTCTTTGAATTTTGAGCACGTGCGGTTTTATTTTTTTTTTAATATTTTTTTATTAGTGAAACACCATGAGGTACAGTTGTAGACTCACAAATTTTTGTGCGTGGGTTTCGATTATACAATGATCAAATACCCATCCCTTCACCAGTGCCCATTTTCCATCACCATGGATCCTAGTATCCCTCCCCTCCATCCCCCCTCCCATCCCACCCTGCCTCTGTGGCAGGGCATTCCCTTTTGTTCTCTCTCTCCTTTTGGGTGTTGTGGTCTGCAAAAGAGGCATTGAGTAACAATCATGTTCGGTCCATGGTCTACTTTCAACATGTATCTCCCATCCGGGGAGGATCCTCCCAACACCCTTTATTTGGTGCTCCCTTGTCTATCTAAGCTGCCCTTTCCCCTAGAATGCCTGGCTGGCCTCTAAGCCATGGAGTAATACTCCTGGTACTGATCTCAGCTATTCTTGCGTATAAATCTCCTATTTTGTTACTTTATGTCCCCCAGATTAATGCAATCTTTTTATGTCTATCCCTCTCTTTCTGACTCATTTCGCTTAGCCTGATACTTTCCATGTAGTACCACTTGTATGTAAATTTCATGACTTCATCTTTTCTAACCACTACGTAGTACTCCATTGTGTAGATGTACCAAAGTTTCTTTAACCAGTCATCTGTTCTTGGGCACTCAGGTTTTTTCCAGATTCTGGCTATGGTAAAGAGTGCTGCAATGAGCATGTGTGGTTTTAAATGTCTCCTAAAATAGCATTCATATCTATGGGAGGAGAAGAAAGGGTAGACCTATTCCCACTTGGACTTTGGGGTTCCACAATTAAAAGGACTTAATGATCTTGCTCGCATCTTTGATGAGTGAGAGTAGTGATGATTTCATGGATCCATCAATTGCTGGTGGTGGAAGCTTCTATATTATGTACACTGCATAGATTTTCCCCTCTGCTTAATGTTTGTTTTTGTGAACCTTCTCTCAGAACCAGCCCCAGGAAAGAACTTTTTTACCAGCTTCCTTTAGGATATAGTTATCTTTCCTAGGGCAAAATATCCCTTGCAAATATGCCTGCTCTTCAAGCTGATATTCTCTCTTGAACACATATCTTGCTTGCTTGTCTCTTTGATTGCTTTTTCCACTCTGAAAAAATTCGTGTTCACTCTTGAACAGGTATTTCCTCTCTTTCTCTCTCTTCACATCTTTCTAAGTGAGTTTTGTTCATAAAAATTCTCTTGCTTTGCAAAAAAATAATAATCTGTTGTTAAATAAGTCACACCTATTGATTGATAGATTGGTTTGTGCCTGCTTTATTTTCCTTCTTTTAAGAATACAGATTCAAGCAGAGGTTCTACACAAATGCCTGGATAGAGAGTAGGCATTCTGTCACGTTCACTATTGGTTGCTACAGGATAAAAGTCAGTGGCCCTAGGTTCTAATCCCATCTCTAGCATTTTGTGATTTTTACAGCCTTGGACAGGTCACCTAAACTTTCTACTTCCATGGAGTGGAGATTTGTAAAAGACGTGAGAGAGCTTTTAATAGAATGATTACAAATAGTCATTGAGTCATTGGTCAATAAGGTTGATTAATGCCTATGACTTGGTGCCTGGACATAGAAGTCAATTCAATGGCTGTCATTGTTCCATTATTTTCCCCACAGAGGTATAAACAACTCCTGCAGATTAGGCCTATTACAATGACAGTAAAGGAAGCATGATGGAAGAGTTTAGTACTCGAGACTCCTCAATCCACTGCTAATATTTGAAAAGAGCAGGTATCCTTTCCCTCAGAGCATGCCCCGTAGTATTTGTTTATCCTCTGTTGCAGAAAGATACGTGTATTTCTAAATCTACTTGAAGTACTAAAAAAAAAGAAAGGATCCAGTGATTGCTGGCCTACTCTACCATTTATTGTGTTACAGGACAGCTACTACCAGGAACACTGCTTATTTAAAATACAGATTTAGTTGCAGAACTAATCTCAGGGTTTAATTATTAATATTCTTTTTTTTATGGTAGCATTCTGTTTCACTCCATCTTTTAGGTTGCATGGTTTTATGTCTTTTTCAGTGACATAATTAATGGGGCATCCTGTCATCATAAAGCATAAAAAAAATGTCAAGACGGTGGGTGTTTCAGAAATAAATCAAAAGCAATAGAATGAGCAGCTTGATAGAACTTCGCATCAATCACTAGTGACGTTTGGAATCGCCTTAGATTTTTTCTTCTTACAATGATCTAATATATGGGGCTGGAGAGATACTACATGGACTAGGGCATCTGCCTTGCTCTTTTCTGGCCTGGGTTTGATCCCTGGCATGCCATATGGTCCCTTGATCCCTGCCAGGAGTGATCCCTGATCACAGAGTCAGGAGTAAGCCCAGAGCACTGCTGGGTAAGCGCTTTCCTCAAATTTCTGATAAAAACATTTTATGTGTAGCACTGCACTGCACTGTCCTCCTGTTGTTCATCGATTTGCTCGAGCGGGCACCAGTAACATCTCCATTGTGAGAACTGTTGTTACTGTTCTTGGCATATCGAATATGCCACGGGGAGTGGGCAGGGTACTCTCGGTAGCTTGCCAAGCTCTCTGAGAGGGGCAGAGGAATTGAACCCAGGTCAGCTGTGTGCAAGCTGCTGCAAGCCGCTGCAAGCCACTGTGCTATCACTCTAGCTGTCGTACTAAGTGACTAAATTTCTGGTGATCAGTGTAACTTTCTGTAGTTTATTTGGAACAATGGTTCGTGTGTGTGTGTTTGTGTGTGTGTGTGTGTGTGTGTGTGTTTGTGTTGTGATTTGCTTTCGTGGCTTCTCTGAACCACTAACATTGTCTTTTTTACATGACTTGTTCTAACAAGATGCAAATTCTGGTCTCAGCTGTTCCTTGTCTGCTAGTTATATTCTTTTAGCAGAGAGAATCTGTAGCAACCTGGGTTCAATCCCAGGAACCCCATAAGAACCCCCTGAACACCTCAGGAGTGCCTGAGATAATAACTCTTTGAGCCCACATCAGTTCAAATGGGACAGTGCCAAATCAAGAGTGGTTAGGAACCCTCCACTAACCACAGCTAGGGAAGGGAATTTACAGAGAAGATACAAAATTAAGCAAGATAATTATTCAAATGGCTAGAGCTTAAGCAGTCTGGGAAGGCAAATTGTGGCTATTTGTTTTTCTTAGTCTTATACTTCCTTCTCTTGGTTTTGACTCTGTGTGGATTTGGATTTCCTTACCAAAGCATCAGAATCACCCTAGTCTAATGGCCTTCTAAATACTTAATACCATTATAACTCAAACTTACACGAAACTCATTCCGTGATTGATAAAATAAGCATCCTGAAATTGGCCATTGAATTCAAACTAAAGGAGAAGACTGTCTATAGTTGAAGTAAAGAAAATATGTTATTCATTTTTATTTTTGTTTTTGAGCAATATCTGGAGGTGCTCAGGGTTTACTCCTGGCCCTATGCTCAGGAATCACTCCTGACAGGCTCTGGGGACCATATGGGGTGCCATGATCAAACCTGGGTCATCCTTGTGCAAGGCAACACCCTACCCGCTGTACTAACTCTCTGGTCCCAACAAGGCTTATTATTCATCCCAGCTTTTTGTCAATATTTAGCAAAATGCTGGTGTAGTAGAGGTATTCATAAATAGTACATTGTTCTATGAACTTGGGCAATGCATTTTCCTCTGGTGTGCTTAACCTGTCATATGTATTTCGCTTTCAAAGGATAGTTCATGATAAAATATAGCTTTCATAAATTTCTCAAAATAATTTTATATCATATTTGCCCCTTATTTATAGCATACACATTATCTAATATTATTGTATTTGGTATTAATGGGAATTGACATTACCCATCAGTGAAGGAAGCAGATTTAAAATAAATGTATAGGGCAGAGCAATATTACAGCAGGTAAGGTATTTGCCTTGTCACAATCAACCCAGGTTTAATCCCCAGCACCCTATCCCTAATCCCCTGAGCATTGCCTGGAACAAGCCCTGAACACCACTGGGTGTTACCTAAAAATAAAAATAGAATTATGTATGGAATTCTCTGGCTCATAAAGAATCATAAAAATTAACATAATTGTTTCAAATTTTCCCCCAAAGAAAAGTCTTTTATTAACTGACTTCCCAAGATAATCCACAAAGGTTCATTAATTCTAAGGTAGCATATGGTGATAGGAATTTTTGATTTGAAAACTACCTTATTAATATCAACCATGTTTCACCAGAGAACACAGACATTACACTTAGTATTTTAAAATAACCAAATTAAACATTGCGGGACTGTTGGTTCATTGCTGTAATAAAGTTTTATTTACAATGTATGTAATTCATGCCGTCCAGACTAGTACAACTGTTAGACTCATCTTCAAATAGCAGCAAATGTTCTTTAAAAGTGGGTCTTCCTAGAAACTTTCATTGGTGTTGTCTTCAAAATCATGATGGCTTAGTGACTCAAATATCCTCACATCTTCAGTCCCATGTTAAATATCCTTATTTGGTGCACCTGTCTTTCAACCTCTTTTCACCCCTTAGAACTACTTTGTTCCTACAAAACCTGACCATGCATTTTGTATGTCTATTCTTCTTCCTCTGCTCTGTGCTCAGCTGTTTATTCTGATGCCAATTTGGGCTAACTTTCCTGATTAACCTTTGCAGTAAACATCTGCTGTCCCACATTCTCCCTCCTTGGGGAACTTGTGTTCTGATGCCGCCGTGAAGCTTGGCTCTTTCCTATTCTTGGGTATCCTACTTGGAGGGACATTGGTGATAGTGAATATGATGACTCGGAAAGAAATCCTAGTAGAAGTGATGTTCTTGTCTGATGCCTTAACAATAAGAAAGGTTAAGTTCTATGGAAACCCGAGGCAAGTACTGCATGCAGAGGTAAAAAGCCCAGGGCCAAGTTCCTAGTACAGGAATGGACTTTGCATTTTTGAGCAAGAGAAGGATCTAGAACATGAACTGTGTGCAGATAATGGAATGATGTTTGCTGGGTGAAATGCTAATGGGACCCGCAGTGCATGGTGTTTGTACTTCCTAACAGAGTGAGAATTTATCATCATTTTTGGCTTATTAAGTGGGGACAAAAATTTCACTAAATGACATCATTACGGTCTTTTATGAGAAAATCTAGTGTGGTAAAAAACATTTTAGAAGTAATCTTGTACCAAAAAACAATCAAAGCTAAAGGGTGAAGCCTAGTCTACTCACAAAATCAAAAGGAGTGACAAAAAGAAATAAGATATTCGGGCTGGAGCGATAGCACAGCGGGTAGGGCGTTCGCCTTACAAGCGGCCAACATGGCCGACCCGAGTTCGATTCCTCTGCCCCTCTCGGAGAACCCGGCAAGCTACCGATAGTATTCGATATGCCAGACACAGTAACAACAAAGTCTCCAATGGAGACGTTACTGGGCCCGCTCGAGCAAACCAACGATCAACGGGAGGGCCTTTACCTTTACCTTAAGATATTCAGAATAACAGAAGTGCATGGGAAAGGTGTTTTTTCTTTTTTACTTGTTTAGTTTTATTTTATTTTATTGAATCACTGTGAGACACAGTTACAAGCTCTCATGTTTGAGTTACCATCACATAATGTTCAAACACCTATCCCTCCACCAGTGCACATTCTCCATCACCAGTCTCCCCAGTATACCCCCCCTTTCCCACCCTCCCCCTGCCTCCCAGGCAGACAATTTTCCCCATATTCTCTCTCTACTTTTGGGCGTTATGGTTTGCAACACAGATACCGAGAGGCCATCACTTTTGGTCCTTTATCTACTTTCAGCACACATCTTCCATCTTGAACGATTCTTCCAACTATCATTTTCTTAGTGATTCCTTCTCTATTCCAGCTGCCTTCTCTCCCAGTTCATGAGACGGGCTTCCACTGTGGAGCAATCTTCCTGGCCCTTGTGTGTCCTTGGGTGCCAGTCTCATGTTATTTTATTTTATACTCCACAAATGAGTGCAGTCTTCCTGTGTCTGTCCCTCTCTTTCTGACTCATTTCACTTAACATGATACTCTCCATATCTGTCCGCTTATAAGCAAAGGGAAAGGTGTTTGTTCTATGGCCACCATTCTCACACACAAATTTCTTTCCTGGTCTTTCATGCACTGCCATCAGGGGCAGACATTGACTGATTCCTGATATCAGAGTCACCTTCGTTCATTACATTGTTTAATGAAAGTTGTGGGAGATGTGAGGTAGGGGATTGTACCTTGTGGAATTAGGGGATTGTACCCCAAAAAAGGGCAGGAAATCAAAGCAGAGAAGAAAAATCATTATACCAACTTTTTCCACACTGCGTGAGATGTTCATTTAGTGATTTTATGAAAGCATTCAACTTTTCCTTTGCCATGTGATTTATGTGTCATCCATGGTTGAATAGGACAAAAACTAGAAAATCATGCAGCTGAATGGATCTATGTGTCAAACCCATATTTGTGCATTAAGTGTGTGAGATTATAATACTATGCACAAGTATTAGACTAAAAGAACCACTAAGAACAATTTTTAATTTGATAAAAAATTTGATTTTTTTTCCTGTAAGACATCACTCTGTGTAAGAAAATGCAAATATTCAAATGAAAAGGAGCAGGGAACTTGTATCTTTGCGTTCAGGAGGCAAAGGTTAGAGAATGGAGAATTCTCATTTCTGACCAATAATACAGAAAACTTTTTTTTTATACTGCTTTTCTGCAAGTGATTTTCATTATCCCTCAATACAGTGAATGTTGCAATGTTGTGTAAACTGGATGGGTCCAAATATAAAGCCACTTCATTGGTCTCAGGAAATTTAGTGATTCTCCAAATAACTTTGATATTAATATTTTGTTGCACCAATAAATAGCTTTTCTTATAATATCTTTCATTTATTTCTAAGTCTGCAGCCTACATTCTTATTCCCTATGCTATTTGACACCTTTCTTTTCATTCTGAGAGGAAATTTATCAAGTTTGTCTTATCAAGTTTATGAAAATAGTTTTACACAAAACTTCTACCCATTGTTAATTTGTATTTACACTCAGAATCATATTCTTTTATACAAATAACAAAGTATATTAAATTTCCACATTTATGTCATCAGTCCTTACATCTTGCCCTCAAACTTATTTGTAATGTAATACAGTGTCTTGAAAATCATTCCTTATTCATACAAATTATTTTTCTATGGTTGCATAGGGAGTTATTATATGGATTCTTTTTAAGAGAAAAGAAAATGAATAAATATCCTGTTACCTTTCAAACCAAGATAGACTAACTTTTCTAAATGGAAGTTTTGGAAATTATTCATTTGTTAAGGAAAGGCTGCAGATTTAATGATTTACTTTCTGGAAGTAAATTTCCTGCCAGAAATTTCCTACCTAAGCACCATTTCCTACTCCCTGGCCAACACACACAATTGCTCCTGTATCTGCCTCTCTCATGGAATTAGGCAGATCAAGACTCTGCTCATCCAAAGGGGGTACTGGGGGCCTTGCCTTTGGCTCAGACTGCCCAGCTCCGCTTTACTCACACTGCTGACCAAAGTGCAGCCACATCCCTGAGGTGCCCAGAACCCCTGTCTCAGCATGCAGACATCACTTGCGTCTCCTCTGTTAGCCCAAGCAGTCACAGGACAAAAATAACATCCCAAGTCAGAAGCGCATCATGACCTCAGTGGGAGCATCGCAGAGTAACTACAGGAGACTGAATAATGGGATCCCGAGTACAGCGGACTGCAGGAGACTAGCTTTTCTTCCTGTCAGTGATCTCCAGGCTCTAGGAACTTTCTTTCTGAGCGATAGCACAGCGGTAGGGCATTCGCCTTACAAGCGGCCAACATGGCCAACCCGAGTTCGATTCCTCCGCCCCTCTCGGAGAGCCCGGCAAGCTACCGAGAGTATTCGATATGCCAGACACAGTAACAACAAAGTCTCCAATGGAGACGTTACTGGGCCCGCTCGAGCAAATCGACGATCAACGGGAGGGCCTTTACCTTTACCTTTACCTTTGCTTTTTGGGTCACACCCAGTGATGTTCAGGGGTTACTTCTGTCTCTGTGCTCCCAATGGGGATGTTTGGGGGACCATATGGGATGCTGGGAATTGTACCTGGGTTGGTGGCATGCAAGGCAAATGCCCGACCCGCTGTACTATCGCTCCAGCCCTCCAGGAACTTCTTAATGCCCTCACCCTCATGGCTGGGTCGCTTTGTGTGCACAGGGGGCTCTGTTGCAGTCTGTGTCTGTGTAGTGTTTGGTCCTTTCTTCATTTTCTTTTCCTTTTTATTCTTTTTGTATTTTGGGCCACACCTGGCGATGCTCAGGGATTACTCCTGGCTCTGTGCTCAGGAATTACTCCTGGTGGTGCTTAGGGGACAGATGAGATGCAGATGCCCTACTCACTATACTCTCTCTCCAGCTTCCCTAGCTTGATCTATATAACCACCTCTTGGCAGTACTGGAAAATCAGGAGTGTGAGTTTCAGAGTCCAGTGCTCAGGCTCAATGGTGCTGGCCTGAGCAGGGCAACACGTGGTGGTACTCAGGGCAGGACAATGCAGTGCCAGTAATTGAAGCCAGGGCCTCATGCATTCCGGGCTTGTGCAGTGCCAGTAATTGAAGCTGATGTCGGTGGGCCCCCACTGGTGGTTCATGTGAAGTGGGGAGGAGAAAGACAGTCACTTTCTCCCAATCCACCTCTGTCACGGGAGACCCATGGTTACTGGGTTCTTGTCTCACCTCGCAGAAAAGAATTTCAAGGAGTAGACAAGCAGTGAAGTAAAACAGATTTTATTTGGAGGTTTTGAAGGGAAGGAGGAAGAGAAAGTGGGAGAGAGTGGAGAGTAAGGTGCTCAAGAGAGAAGCCCCAGGCTTCTCCAAGGGCGGAGAGAGCCCTACACACATCCCAGCATGAGATGTTGAAAGCACGAGAGTCCACATCTCAAGAGGGGAAATGCGAGCGACACATGTGCTCGGGAACCACGTGGGCGCAAGCAGCACATGGGCTCGGGCAGCATATGTGCGCCCTTCCTTTGTTCAAGGTGGTCTTTATAGAGTATCTCTTCGGGATGTCTTGGTCTGGATTGTTCTAAAGTTTCCTCTGGGCTGAATCACTACAGTTAATCAGATCAAGGGTGAGATCCAAGGGTATTGGAGGAATTTCCTTAGTGAGGAGGGGTCCAATCTCCCCTGGGTCCATTGCTGGTGGCAGGTGAGGGTCTTATCAGGCCTTAGTTCCTGTTTTTTGCAAGATTGGCCTTTGCAACTTCAGAGCTATTACTTCCCAGGGAGTTTACTGTATTGCCTGGAGAGAGGGCATTCCCTGTCTGCCTGCCTGCCTGCCTGCCTACATTAAATCCAGGGCCAACTGAAACCCAAGCACAAAAATTTGTAAGTCTACAACTGTACCTCATGGTGTTTCACTAATAAAAATTTAAGGAAAAAAAAAAATCCAGGGCCCCGTGCATTCTAGGTTTGTGCAGTGCCAGTAATTGAAACCAGGGCCTCATGTATTCTACGTTTGTGCCATTCTCCTTAACTCCTTTGAGATTCCCCAGTCCTTTAATTTTTTAAAAAAATTAATTCTGTTACAACTTTTATTTGGGGGCCTCACCTGATGGTGCTCAAGCATCCCTTCCAAGAGTGCTATAGGGAATGTACCAGGGTTCAGACCTGAGGCTCCCAGATGCAAAATGATATATTTTGCATGTGTTGATCCCAGTGAGTGTCCTGTCTCCAGCCTCCTCTCAGTCTATTTGAAGGAGAATCTGGGCACGGGTGAGGGTCGTGGTGGAGCGCACACCCTTGAGTGAGTGAGGCTGTGGGTCTGATCCTGAAGGCTGTTGAAACAATGACCCTTCACTGCCACATTGTGGGAAGCTGGCCCTTTAACGGACCAAGGGCCTACATGCCTGTGCTAGGTATGGTCATCTTGACCTACGACCCCACGGCAGGTACAGCTTGTGCTATGTATGGTCGTCTTGACCTACGTGATACCATGGCAGGCAAAGCCAGTGCTATGTATGGTTATCTTGATGTCTGGTTTTCCTGAGAGAACATCTGACATGGCTGTCAGTAATAACAAGAAGTAACTACCTCATGTCTGGTACGTGATACCTATAAACTTTGTAAATCATATGGACATGGCCCTTTGCGTAACCACCTCGTGTCTGGTACAAGATACACATAAACTTTATGCGTGATATGTGAAAACAAACCTTCCTAACCATATATGGGCACGACCTTTTGTGTAGCTGCCTTACTAATGAATATATATCCTGATTGCCCCCAATAAAGTCTGTCCCTTTTTCTCTCTGTTTCTGAACTGCATTCTGTCTCTTGTGTCTTGTGTTCATTCGGTTGGTCCCTCCTTGCACCTACGGATCCTAGGGCCACCTCTGTGGGCCGGAGAGTGGTTTTGCGGGCTCCCTGCACCACATCATGAAGGGGACCAGGAGATTGACGTGTAGTCACCAAGATGTAAACGGTGTCAAGAGTCTCATCGGCTGCCCTTTGGAATGGTAGCAGGACTGTGCGACACATGGAGAACCTTGTGTCTGTGAGACACCTGCAGAATGACGAGCGCTGACATCAGCTTCCCATGTGCTCATTTATTCCCAGTTTATTCTCGGCATTTTTTTATTAGTGAGACACTATGAGGTACAGTTGTAGACTTACAAATTTTATGCTTGGGTTTCAATTATACAATGATCAAATACACCAGTGCCCATTTCCCACCACCACGGATCCCAGTATCCCTTCCACCCCCATTCCCCCCATCCCACCCTGCCTCTGTGGCAGGGCATTCCCCTCGGTTCTCTCTCTCCTTTTGGGTGTTGTGGTTACTCAGCATAATTTTTTAACCACCTGGGTGACAGCTTAGAGTTCTGTGAGGGAACCGTTGATGGGGTCAGTAGACTACCTCAGACATGACCTGTCCCAAAGGCGTCATTTTCCATTGTTGAATCGTCATGGTTGAGTTCTTTCAGGAGACCAGATCATTTCTTCCATGATATTAAATTTTCAGAAATTTAAAAAAAAAATAGTCTGGTCCGCAAAGTTTATTGTAAAAATACAGACAGAATGAAGAACACAATGATAATTTGATTCGCAGTGTATCTCCTTAAGAGAAGAGTAGGACACAGAATTTTTTTTCCAGATAGCAAAATGGTTGGCAGAGCTGCATGATTCCCTTCACAGAACATGTTGTAATTAAAATGTCCAGTGGCCCCAGGGTGGCTGAGGAAGCTTCTAGTCATGGATCCTTGCTGGGGGTCCAGGAAGGGCATCTCCCTGGAGGCCTGGGTCAGCCCCACAGCCATAGAGTGTTCAAGGCTGGGGGGCGGGGGGTGGAGAGGTTTTCCCCACTGCCTGGCATTTGCCTGCGTGAGGAAGGAGCATTGGGTAATATCCTCAGCCCTCACAAGTAAGCACACAGCTCACATCAGAGGAGTCACACAGGCCTGGACCAGAGGCAGAAGCAATGTGGCAAACCCCACCGTGGCTCCCCCAGCACAAGTGTGACCCCTCTCTTCCCTCTTAGTGAGCCAGGCTCCCTGTGGGGTGAGGCGTCTGTACCCCAGAGGTCTGTCCTGGATGCTCATCTGAGGGTCAGTCCCTGGATCATGCCAAACATTTCCATTGTCAAAAATCACCACCGTTTGTTTCTTCTTGAGTGGAAAAACCTGAGAGACAGAGGGGAGGGGAGAGGAGGGGAGGGGGAGGGGAGGGGAGGGGAGAGGAGAGGAGAGGGGAGGGGAGAGGGGAGGGGAGGAGACAGGAGAGGGGAGGGAAGGGGAGGGGAGGGGAGAGGGGGAGGGGAGGGGACGGGAGAGGGGAGGAGGGGAGGGGAGGGGAGAGGGGAGGGAGGGGAGAGGGGAGGGGAGAGGGGAGGAGGGGGAGGGGAGGGGAGAGGGGAGGGGAGGCGAGGGGAGGGGAGAAGGGAGGGAGGGGAGAGCGGAGGGGAGGGGAGAGGAGAGGGGAAGGGAGGGGAGAGGGGAAGGGAGGGGAGAGGAGAGGAGGGGGGAGGGGGGAGGGGAGGAGAGAGGAGAGTAGAGGGGAGGGGAGGGGAGGGGAGAGGGGAGGGGAGGGGAGGGGAGAGGAGAGGAGAGGAGAGGGGAGGGGAGGGGAGGTGAGGGGAGAGGAGAGGGGAGGGAGGGGAGAGGGGAGGGAAGAGGGGAGGGGAGAGGAGAGGGGAGAGGAGAGGACAGGGGAGGGGAGGGGAGGGGAGAGGAGAGGGGAGGGGAGGGGAGGGGAGAGGAGAGGGGAGGGGAGGGGAGGGGAGAGGAGTGGGGAGGGGAGGAGAGAGGAGAGTGGAGGGGAGGGGAGGGGAGATGAGGGGAGAGTGGAGGGGAGGGGAGGGGAGATGAGGGGAGAGGAGAGGAGAGGGGAGGGGAGGGAAGAGGAAAGGAGAGAGGGGAGGGGAGGGGAGGGGAGAGGAGAGGAGGGGCGAGGAGGGGAGAGGAGAGGAGAGGAGAGGAGAGGAGAGGAGAGGAGAGGAGAGGAGAGGAGAGGAGAGGAGAGGAGAGGAGAGGAGAGGAGGGGAGAGGAGGGGCGAGGAGGGGAGAGGCGAGGCGAGGCGAGGGGAGGTGAGGAGAGAAAGTGTGGCAGGGGTGGGCTCAGGAAGGGAAAAAGAGAGACAAAGGGGGAGTGGGAGGGAGAGAGGGAGAGGAAAAGAGAGAGAGGGAGACAGGTGGAGAAAGAGAAAGATGAAGAAAGAGACAGAGACAGAAAATGTTTCAAATGGCTCCAAGTCAATCCTCCCCAGAGCCTGGCTCCCAGGAGCGATGCAGGAGTAGCCAGTGGGTTTCTGTTCACCCACGGACCCCAGGTTCTTCAGCGTTTTAAGATTAAGGAGAAGGGCCAGAGCAATAGCACTGCAGAGAGGACACTTGCCTTGTGTGCGGTCGACCTGGGTTCAGTCCCCCATATGGTCCCCTGAGCACCACCAGAAGTAATTCCTGAGTGCAGAGCCAGGAGCTACCCCCGAGCATGTCCAGATGTGACTCAAAAAGCCAAAAATAAGTAAATAAAATTATGAAGTAAGAGCAAAAATACTCAGGCTCAGAGTTGTAAATGGAGATCTTTATCAGAAAGTAGAAAGAGGAAGAGAATCTCCCCCGAGGGGAATTTAGCAGAGGACAAAATTCAGAATGGCTCTAGTTTTGGGGGGAGGGGCATGGAACATGGGGAAACTGAGGTCTTAGTGTTCCTTGTCAGGTGAGAAGGCTGTTATACTGGAAGCAGGGATTCTCCTTAGCATCAACCTTTGACCATTCTCCTAACTATTGTCCTTTGCCTCTCCTGTGAGCCCAGGCCTGGGGCAGTCTGTGGCCTTGGGCAATTTTGCTACAATCTGAATCCACAGGAATGTTTAAAAGGTAAAAGAGCTGAAATAGAGCCTCCCACTGCTGGTGGCAAGGGGAAACTGAGGCTTCCTTTTCTCTCGGGAGCATCTGTTCTGGTTTGTGGCTGGAAAATCCTGAGGAAGTGGCCAGAGTGTCAGACATTCGCTTCCCAGAGCCTCTGGGGCTCCCATGCCTGGCTTTAAGGTGGGTGCACTCAGGGGGAACTCCCCTCTTCCTGCATTTCAGCCTCCAGGAGCTGTCGAGAAGGCTGGTTCCGTAACCATCAGCCACTTAGTTTTTCAGAACCGCTTTTGCCCTTTATTCTTCCATATGACCAAGGACCAAAGGGCTTGATTTGAGCATCCATTCTCTTCTCTGAGAATGGTGAGACGGGGAGGCCAGGGAGGTCTGGCTGAGGGGGAAGGGGAGGATGGTCGCTCCTCTGCTTTCTGGAACCTCCTTTCCTCTCCCTCTGCACAGAGCAAAGGGAGAGAAGCTTCCTGAGTGGGGCTTATCCCTGACTCCACAGTCCCACTGTCCCTTCACTCAGCTGCTACCAGCTTTCAGACTCACACCGTCCCCCTGCGCTCTGCCTCAGTTCCATTCTGCAGCCCTGTGGCTCTGTGTGTAGCCAGAGCAGAAAGGCCAGGAAATGCGACAAGAAGAAAATCCTTGAGCAGAATGTTATTCAGAGGAAGAGGAGGAGGAGTGTGGTTTTCAAAGGCATCAGTTGAGGGCTTTCACGAGTCGGGAAGTCCTGTAATTCTCTGAGCCTGGCATCTCCTCAGCATTCCTTGCCCGTGTTTCAGATGTTGCTTGGAACCAAGCGAGTCTGTCGAAGGTTTCTCAACTGGGCTCTGTCACATACCTGGCTAAGGAGACCAGTGAATTTTCATTTCAACCTCGCCCCCTTTCTATGTTTCCTTTACTCCCCACTTCACACACACACACACACACACACACACACACACACACACACACACACATACACACACCATCTTTCAACAAAATTAATCTTTTCTAAAATACTTTTTCTTTTTTTTAACTTTTTGAGTCACACCCGATGATGCACAGGGTCTACTCCTGGCTCATGCACTCAGGAATTACTCCTGGCGGTGTTTGGGGACTATATGAGATGCTGGGAATCAAACCCGGGTCGGCCGTGTGCAAGGCAAACACCCTACCCGCTGTGCTAGCACTCCAGCCCCTTCTAAAATACCTTTAAGGGGGCAGTTATGTGACAGTTATGTGACATGAGTACACATCAGACAGCAGCATATTTCCATATTCAAAGGGAGAATGAATATGAACCTCTTCCACCAGCTTTGCATGAAGCTTGGATAAAATTGCATATGAAAAATATCTATAAACTGGGAAGTAATGTGCAACCATTAGAGGGTAATAGGAGTAGTATGACTTTGGGCTACAATTTTATTTAGAATGAAATAGCACCTTTTAAAGAAAGCCTAATATTTGTTTGATCCATCCATATATAATCTTCATAAGGAGGCTTTGTTAAAATAATTGTTTTTGACTGTGAATGTGATCACGTATTGAGAGAGAGAGAGAGAGAGAGAGAGAGAGAGAGAGAGGAGGTAACAAATTGTACCAGTCTGTGGTGATGGTAGGGAAACGCGTTCTTGACTTATTTATTAAATCCAGTTACCCTCTGGCTATGAGAACAGGAATAATGCCTCAAATAAGTAAATTTAACCTGGACAAATATCATGATTTCTGTTTCTGGCACAATAGCAGTTTTCTCAGGGGCATCCAAGAAAACCCCACTCAGGAAACGTAAGAATAAACAAAGATTTAAAATAAAATAGAGCTAGAGAGATGGTACAATGGGTGGAGCATTTGCCTTACATGTGGCCAACCCAAGTGCGATCCCATTATAGTCTAGGAGTGAATCTGAGCATAGAGCCAGGAGTAACCTCTGAGCACTGCTGGGTGGGGGCCTAAAACAAACAAGCAAACAATCAGTCTTGTCATGGTTTTGGATTATGTAGAAATCATCCTGGAAAGTGAAAATCAATCTCTTGAATCCTCTCTGAGCTCACCTGCGTGCCTTCTTCAAGGCATCCTTAACCAGCTGGTGGGAGGAACATACATTTCAGCAATCTGGACTGAGTTCAGCTGCTGTAGACAGTGGAGTCAGGGGGCTAGTTGGTGAACGGTTAGCCCCTGTCAGCGCCAAAGCCCACGCACTGTCCACACTCCCAGGATTTAGTCCGTTTCTGCTAGTTCGAAATCTGTGAGCTAATTCTCTCGTACTCCCTCTTCCCCTTGAAAGAATCTTCACTTAGTGCTTTGCTTCAATAAGGTTTTTTTTCCCTATTTTCTTTCGTTTCTACCAAAACAAAATGGATGTTTTTGCATCAGAGATAAGCCCTTAAAAATTGGGGATCTCTGTTTGTCTCAGATCATTTATCCTGAGCTGCACGCACAGGTGGTCCATGCATCCCTCTACATTTGCCCACCCATGAGAGGGAAAGCCACTGCATAAGTGAGTCCCTAACAGTGGCCAGCTGAGCCATGAGATTTCAGTTGATCTTTTCAAGAGGAATTTATTACACAGCCATTACTGGTTAAGCCACTAGCATCTTGTCACTACTAATCACTTAAGTCTTTTGCTGTGCGTTACTCTCATTTCTTTATGAATAAGACCATACTTACATTCAAGTCAAAGATTTTTTGGATAAAATACTCTTTATGAAAATACTTCAGTCTTCAAAGCCAACTTTTATCAACTGAGACTTTCCCTCCTGGGTTATTGTGGGCCACACCTGCAAGTGCTCAGGCTTACTCCTGATTCTGTGCTCAGGGATCACTTCTGGTGGGACTCAGGGGAATATATGTGGGGCAGGGGATCAAACCCAGGGCAGCCTGCGTGCAAGGCAAATGCTCCACCAGCTGTGGTATCACTCTGGCTCTTCTCAGAAGCATTTTAAGGAAACCGTGTTTAGAGCAGTTTTAGGTGTACAGCAGGACTGAGGGGAAGGTACCAGATGTTTCCATCTTCCTTGTACCCTGAACACCTCTCCTCCCCCATCATGATCACACCCCCCATTCCATATGCTCCATTTGCTGTGTACACTCAGTGAACCTACTCAAGACACCGCCTTAATCCACGGATGACATCCGGGTTCCCTTTCTCTTACATGCCCCACGACCTTTTACAGACTTTACAGACGTAACCACCACTAAAGTATCACGGTGACTACTTACACTGCCCTTTAGAAAACATCCTCT
Source organism: Sorex fumeus (assembly GCF_029834395.1). Lineage (NCBI taxonomy): Eukaryota > Metazoa > Chordata > Mammalia > Eulipotyphla > Soricidae > Sorex > Sorex fumeus. The sequence goes on along the minus strand of NW_026606154.1, from coordinate 2,896,792 downwards.
TTGCTTTGCCTACTCATCCCTCTCCACCCCAGCCTCTGTAACCGTTGACCTTTTTTGCTGTATCTGTAGCTTTGACTTTTGTTAGAATGTCATGCAATTAAGCCCATTCAGGAGGTAGCCTTTTCAAATTGGCTTCACTTAGGGATTTTTAGCAAGACACAATTAAGGTTCCTTCATGTCTTCTGAAGTCTTGTAGTTCTTTGTAACACTGAATAATATCCCATTGTCTGAATAGCCAAACTTCTTTTTTTTTTTTAAAAAAAAAAAAGGATTTACCTAGTGAAGAAGGCACCGTTCTTTCTAAGTTTGGGACATGCTGAATAAAGCTGCCCTAAGTACCCACAAGCAGCCTTGCCTCTGCTTAAACTCCTTTGGGCAAATACTCGGCCATGTGAGTGTTTGATCATAGGGGGACGGGTATCTTAATGTCATAGGAAACTGAAGAGCTGTCTCCCATGTGGCTGCATGAAAGTATATGAGATGTCCTTTATTTGCTTGTGTGGAGTCCTTTGAATCTTGAATTCCCACTAGCAGTGAAGGAGAGTTTCTGTTACTCCACATTCTTGCCTATGGTCTTTATTTTTGATGCTCTGGGCTTTGGGGGGTTCTAATAGATATGTGTGGGTGCCTTGTTGTTTAACTTGCCAGATACCAGTTGGTGCAGATCACCTTTCTTGCACTCCATCCTGGCAGGCTTCTATCTTCTTAGAGTGGGTGTCCTAAGTCATGGCTTTCATAAGATTGGTTTATTCCCTTGAGCTTTAAGATGGTCTGGTACACTTGGGGCGCAGTCCTTTGCCAACTAGGTTTCATGAATGTTTTCCTCCCAGCCCGTGGCTTGTATTCCCATTTGTTGAGAACTCAGACAAAAATAGTTCGTGCCGGCTCGTGCGTCACAGCCTCGAGGTTCAGGGCTGCTCTGCCACCCAGACATTTTCTTGCAGCTGCTCCTTCGTGCCTTCAGCTATTGGCGCTGCAGGCAAGTGTGGACGAGCTCACTTGTGTTCTCATTCAGCATCTGCCATCTGGTCTTGTCTTCCTTTCCCAGCTCATGGAATTCCTAGAACTTCCAACACTCCCTTGACATCAAACTTGCATCACACGCCTCCCTCCTCTCCCCTTTTAACTCTGCTCCCCATCATAGGAAAAATGGCCTGTATCAGAGAGAGAGAGATGCTGTTTGTGTTGGATGTGTTGGATGATGAGAGAAGTTACAAAGTTCTATCCTGGTTAGAATGCCTTCTGTTTCCTGAAAATACATGAAATGGCCTTTATTTTCTTGCTTTATTATATGCAAGTGTATAATCCTTTGAACAAATACAGTAGGTACAAAATCAAACAAATAACATACCCCTAAATGGAAATGATTATTTTTTTTTGTAAACCATATTTTTCCTTCTTTTTCCTCCGTGTGTGTGTGTGTATGTGTGTACGTGCATGTGCTTGAATGCATATGTACAGATAAAATATTCTGGAGAGCCCATAGCCTGATAGAGTACTTTATATTATTAAACATTGTCTTAAATCACTACCGGTTGCTCAGTCAGTAGACTGTAAAGCCTTCAGAACAGAGAATTCATCTTCTGTATTCCCCAGATTTATCATAATACTTAACTGCACATAGATTTAATGCTCGGTGAGTGCATCCTCCCTATTTCATATGCAGTCGAGTGATTCAGAGTGAAAGCAGGAAGCAAATTGGAGTCACACCAATGGCTCTCAAAGGAGTCAGAGTCAAGAACCACTTTAAGTGCAGGGCACATGGCCTGCTGCTAATATGCACAACTGACACTGAGTAAAAGCCCCCCGGAGAGGGAAACCTGAGGGAAGGGCTGGTGGTGGAGAGCAGGCGACATGGCTCCTTCATATATGGTCTGCCCAGGTAGCCTTGCAAGCCACGAGTAAATGACCTCCACGCCAGGCCCAGCCAGGGGAGGGAGAAAGGACCTGTATGCAGTTGTTGGAAAGTGTGGTTTCAGGAAAACTGCATTGCAATCCCAAAGTATTAGCTACAAATGGGACAGAGCAGAAAAACATGTTTCTCAACCACCCCCTCACCCCCCACCCAAAGAAACCAAAACAAAGCAACAACAACAACAAAAAAATCATCATGTTGGGAACATCATCTTCATGCTCTTTGCTCATTCTTTCATGTGAACTTGTCAGAAATCCTGTCACATCTTATTGTTGTTACTGACTCGAGACCCTGACACAAGCAACTTCATTCCAGTTATCCTCGCCATGGGACAGGGTCACAATAGCTCCTGTGTCCATTGTCTATGCTCGGATAGGTCATTTATCACCAAACATTTCTCTCTGGGCAGCACTGATAGATTCATACTTTTTTTCTAGCCCAATTTTTGGAGAGCACAAGGACCTGTATTAAAACAATCACAGTTTTCTGGTGTTCCTTCGATAGTGAGAATAGGCATGTTCCAGAAACAGGCACACTTTTTTTAGGTGAATGAAGAGGCAGTGAAAAGTAGTATTCAAAATGTGTATCTGGAAATCTTAAAATTTCCCCAAAGGAATAGATAATGTTCATCCACTTTTTTATGAGGGAAGTTTACCAAACAGCTTCCAATGCAAATTATAAATTTTCTATTAATAATGTTCAGAAAACAGTACTGAAATATGTACTGAACTCTTGAACATATGGTGACATTTATACTGTTAGCATTTTTCATTGCTTGAATGTGTGTTCTGATTGACACATCCTCTTGGCCTTATCTACACTGTTTCATCCAACACTCATAATCCACCCTGTGAAGTGGACTGTCTCTATTTGAGAAGAGACTAGTCGCCAAACAACCACACTTTCTATCCAACACCATTGTACTAAAAGGTGATTGCAGGGCATTTGCTTTGCATGACCTTTCTATATAGACAATGAGGGACTGATGATTGACACAGCACAAGTGGACTTTGACCTAATGATAAAGTGTCAGTCTCTATAGGAGGCCCTCGAGAGGCAAAAAGAGCCAGAATCAGTGATTTCCTAACTTAATGCAGCACATAGTTTGCAAAGATTGTTGAAATCAAGGTTTCTTTGGCAGCACAATAGAAATGACATCTTCACCTGTATAATCATTGCAGCACTGTTCACAATAGCCAGAATTTGGAAACAACCCAAGTGCCTGAGAACAGACTGCTTAAAGAAACTTTGGTACATCACAATGGAATACTATGCAGCTGTTAGGAAAGATGAAGTCATGAAATTTGCTTGTAAGTAGATGGCCAAGGAGAGTATAATCTTAAGTGAAATGAGTCAGAAAGAGAGGGACTGCACTCATTTGTGGAATGTAAAGGAACATAATATGAGATGGACACCCAAGGACAGTAGACGCAAGGACCAAGAATATTATTCCATAGTTGGAAGCCTGTCTCATGATCTGGGGTAGAAGGCAGCTGGAATAGAGAGGGATTACTAAGTTAATGATGATTGGAGGGATCATACAGGATGGGAGATGTGTACCAAAAGTAAAGGACCAAATGTGATAACTCTCAGTATCTGTATTGCAAACCTTAATGTCCAAAAGTAGAGAGAGAGTATGGGGCAAATTGTCTGCCATGGAGGCAGGGGGGAGGGTTGGGATGGGGGAGTGTATACTGGGGACATTGGTAATGGAAGGTGTGTCCTGGTGGAGGGATAGGTGTTCGATCATTGTATGACAAACTCAAACATGAAAGCTTTGTAACTGTATCTCATGGTGATTCAATTTAGAAAGAGAAAGAAAGAAAGAAAGAAAGAAAGAAAGAAAGAAAGAAAGAAAGAAAGAAGGGAGGGAGGGAGGAAAGAAAGAAAGAAAGAAAGAAAGAAAGAAAGAAAGAAAGAAAGAAAGGAAAATGATTTCTTTGGCAAAATTCACCTCCCTGGAATTCCTAGAGTCAGACATTTCATTTGGTCACATAAACCTTCTAAAGAGCAGGTGAGGTCAATTTTTAAAATCAGGAATATGTCTCAGGACAGTGACTCTGAGAAGGGTCAATCCCAGGCCAAGAGAATTCTAGAAAGGGTCAGAGGTGAAAGGTAAACATATTGTTGGAATTCTTTTAGAGCCTTTATAGTTCAGTCATCAGTATTCTACCTATGTCATTTTTATATCAAATCTAAAATGGAGTGTGCCTGGTGATTTTAAAGTTGGTAGTGGTGGAGACAGTATTGATGGTATTGACAGGAGTCAAATGGATATTTATGAAATGCAGATACTCTTCTTACGGGCAGATTTGCAAGACTCTCCTTCCTACTCAATTTGGGTTATTTCTCAAGTGTCACCTCATCAAAATGGAAATTCTGACCACACCGACAAATGACCTCTTCTGCGCCCTCTACTCCAGTTCCCAAAGTTAATACAGGCAGCGCATTCATCTGCATCCTGCTAGCCAGTGAGCACAGGATGTCATCTTTTTACTTTTTTATTTATTTTATTTTTTTTATTTTTTTGGGTCACACCCAGTGATGCACAGGAGTTACTCCTGGCTCATGCACTCATGAATTACTCCTGGCAGTGCTCAGAGGACCATATGGGATGCAGGGAATCGAACCCTACTCTCTGTGCTATCACTCCAGCTCCTTATTTTGTTTTAATTTATTTAAAAATGCCTATAGTATGAGTATGAGCATGACTCTGGAGACATGCATACATCTAGCTATAGGGATGGTTCCAAATTTTGGTTGGCAAAAATAAGTCATTCTTTCTGTAGTCAACCTGTATGGACAAGTAGAAGGGACAAGGTCATTGCACCTCTCCCTTCTCACTCCCCCTCTCTTCCGTTGGTCCTATCTTCCTCCTATTCCATGGGGATATAACGTGTTGACAGCACCATTCTTCAGAACTGAATGGAGGGCCAGAGACATAGCACAGCAAGGTGGGCACTTGCCTTGTGTATAGCTGACCTGCATTTGATTCTTGGAACCACACCTGGTCCCCTGAGCATCACCAGGATGATTCCTGAGCACAGAGCTAAGAGTAAGCCCGAGAATAGACTGGTGTGGCCAAATCAAGAAAAAACAAAGAATTTACTATAAACCCTCTTATTTTTTTTTAATTATGCCCTGAGTCTATGTATATGGACACCTTTGTGTATGTTCTTTTAATATAGAAAAATATGCAAACTGCACATATAGTTTTTAGTCACTGTCTAGGGAGGTTTTTTTTTTTTAAAGGAAAGATGCATAAAGTAAACTTTAGGAAATCTATGCTTCAAGTGCTGGTTAACTTTGCATCAGTAGTTCCAATCCTTTGCAATTGCAGTCAACCAGCCCTGACAAAATTATTTATAGGCAGGGAATGTTCTAGAGATTTCATATCTCAGTGAGGTTTTTGGCAAGTATATACAATAGTTTTTTGACCACAAATTTATCATAATTCATAATTATGATACTTGTGGGGCTTGGGGAGGGGAATTGGGTTAGCTCTGGTGTTGATTGGGGAATATCCCAGCTCGGATGTGGGGACCAAGATGGGACTGGGGTCAGCTGCATGCATGGCAGATGTCTTAACCCCTGCTCAGATTTTTAAGGAATTAAACTGTTTTTCAGAAAAATCATTCCATTTCTCTGGCTTTGTTTATTTGCCTGTATTGACACACACTTGCTCCCTGAGGTCTAATTATCCTTCATTTTGAGAAACAATTCTAGACAATTACTCCTGATAAAGCTAGGAAAACAAAATCCCTGCTTCGGAAAGCATTGCTTTTAGTTCATCACTACTTACCTCTACTCATGGGTGATCACTGCAAACTGCCCCCAGCCCCTCCCACCCTGTTCTTTGTGGAGACTCAAGCGAGCCTGTGAGTCAGTGCTGAAGGCTAGCAGAGTGTGTGAGCTCAAGTCATGCTGTGTTGGCACAAGTTTCACTTTGTATTGGAGCACAGGGAGGGAGTAGGTGTGTGTGGCCTCACTCCTCTTGCTTTGTCGATCTGGGCTAACTAGAAGTTTCTGTGGCTTTCCTCATAGTTATATTCTTTTTCTTCCTTTTTAATTCGAAATATTACTTTATAATCCTATCCATTCCCTGGTTTTCATGTGAGCTTTTATGCTCTAATAATTTAATTTCCCAATGGTTTTTCTACCAACAAGAAAAAGGTTCCATTTCCAATCCGTATTTCTCTCTTTGTTTCCATCTTAAATATTTAAATATCAACTACATATCACAACCTGTTGGTCACATGACTATTAAATGTAAGGATCTTATACTAATTAAGAAAGAACTGTGACAGATAGAGAAGGGAGCACCAAATAAAGGGTGTTGGGAGGATCCTCCCAGGATGAGAGAAGCATGCTGAAAGTAGACTATAGACCGAATATGATTGCCACTCAATTCCTCTTTTGCAAACCACAGCACCCAAAAGGAGAGAGAGAACAAAAGGGAATGCCCTGCCACAGAGGCAGGGTGGGATGGGGGGATGGGGCATGGGAGGGATACTGGGATTAGAGGTGGTGAAGAATGGGCACTGGTGGGGGGATGGGTATTCCATCATTGCATAACTGAAACCCAAGCACAAAAATTTGTAAGTCTACAACTGTACCTCATGGTATTTCACTAATAAAAATTAAAAAATTACTTGTGAAAGAAAAGAAAGAAAGAAAGAAAGAAAGAAAGAAAGAAAGAAAGAAAGAAAGAAAGAAAGAACTGTGAGCTGGGCTTCCTGCTCAACCCATTTCATGCATTCTCACAACCTTATAAAGTCAGTTCAAAGAGTCTCTGCCTTTCAGCAAACTGGGATTTAGAGATATTTGATGAATCAGTGGCTCTAGTTATATTTGCTCGAGCAGGCCCAGTAACGTCTCCCTTGGAGACTTTGTTGTTACTGTGTCTGGCATATCGAATACTCTCGGTAGCTTGCCGGGCTCTCCGAGAGGGGCGGAGGAATCGAACTCGGGTCGGCTATGTTGGCCGCTTGTAAGGCGAACGCCCTACCCGCTGTGCTATCGCTCCAGCTCTTATTATTTTAACCATTTTCAACATCCTGTTTCTAACGATTACCTGTATTTTCACAAAAAATCTCAAGCCTGACAGATTCTAACCCAAAATTTCCATTTCGGCTTAACAGTTATAATGATTTTCCAGTTCCCTGCCCGTTTCATCCATCCTTGATTTTTGACCTGCAGAGTATATTGATGAGAAATAACATTTTTGTAACTCTAACTTCTTAATCCTCAAAAGTACAATTTTGGGGTTTTTCTCCCTCTCGCCACCACTCGTAACGCCATCAGTGTGCTTATTGAGCCCGGATGCCGCATCCTGAGCAGTAGCCCGGCTTCTTCGGGTCATGGCCCCTCCAATCCGCTTTTCTCATTCTGTGTGATTTTCTGAAAGTCCAGTGCAATCACATCACTTCCCTACTTAAAGCTTGTCAGTTCCATTCCGCTGCCCTCGGGATAAAGTCCCAGCAAGGTCATTCATGATCCGGTATCTCCTTCAGCCATCTACTGAAACCACTCACTTTAAGTTCCAAACCCAAAGCAAAAACCAAACCAACAAGAAAAGCAGAGAGCATAGCAACCTTGAGAAGGAACTTAGCCCAGAATATAACCTTTATTTGCGTCTGTGAGACCTTGGTCTTTCAGATGGGAGGATGACTTTATGATGCCCTTGGCACAAAGTTTAAGGGAATGCGTTCAGGTGATAATGACTCTGCTCTTTCTGGTTTCTTGGTAAAACACCATCTTTTTTAAATTTTTATTAATGAGACACCATGAAGTACAGTTGTAGACTTACAAATTTTTGTGCTTGGGTTTCAGTTATACAATGATCAAATACCCATCCCTCCACCAGTGCCCATTTTCCATCACCATGGATCCCAGTATCCCTCCTACCCCCAACCCCCATCCCGCCCTGCCTCTGTGGCAGGGCATTCCCTTTTGTTCTCTCTCTCTTATTGGGTGTTGAGGTCTGCAAAAGAGGCTTTGAGTGGCAATCATGTTCGGACTATAGTCTACTTTCAACATGCATCTCCCATCCTGGGAGGATCCTCCCAACACCCTTTATTTGGTGCTCCCTTCCCTATATGAGCTGCCTTTTTCCCTAGCATGCCTGGCTGGCATCTAAGCCATGGAGTAATCCTCCTCTCCTGGTACTTATCTCGGATATTCTTGGGTGTTAATCTCCTATTTTGTTACTTTATAAAACACCATCTTTTGATTAAGTACCTCACCCCTGTCGACAGAACACATCAATAACATGTTTAGTAATTTTTATTCATTTACAGTTTTGTGTACTATCAGTTTTCTGGTAGGACTTTGTTAAATGCATTGTATCATTTAATTGCATTGCATCACTTTCAGAGATTCATTCAGTAGAAATAGTGAAATACATTTAGTGCCTGTGACAGAGTTGTTGTACCATTATATATAACAACACAGGTAAAAATGCAAATTTTCAGAATAGGAGTTCACTAAGTTATGGCACGGATGTCTGATATAATGGAATGCCTGAAAATGTTGCTATGTACAGAATTGTGCAGGAAAAATAAAGCAAGAAAAGCCAGATCTGTGTCTACAGCTATAATTAGAACTTTACTTATATTTCTATGTCTATATCCGTCCCTGTCCTTTCATTCTGCATATCTATCCATGTGTATTATTTGTTTATAAAAGGAAAAAAAAAAGAAAAGTCATGCTTTTTGGTGGTTAATGTGCTAAAGGATGGAGGATATATATTTTTAATTTTATAGAGCATTTTAGTAGGTTTTAAATCTGTAGTGGGATCCACTCACAAATCACACACTGGTTTGCATTACAGAAAAAAATTAGAACACATATAGAACCATAATTTCTCCTACCTCTCACTACTTCCTGTTGTTCCTTTGTAGAACCCTGCACTCTTACGCCTCCCTCATCACAGGTTTTCTGACTCTCTCTGACAGGCATTTAGGGGCAGAGGCTTCCCTAATATTTGCTTCTTGCCTTATTCAAAGCGCCCTCTATAAGGCTCACAATCTGTGTTTACCAAAAGCTTCATATTGAATTGGCTTTATAGAAGCTCACTCTAAACACCTTTGACGAGGGACTAATTTCCAGAAAAAATAAAACTGGTACAAAAAAATAGTATGAGGCAAATTTATATGGCAGAAGGGAAAATAACAAAGATAAGCAACCTGATTGAATATGCAAATGACAGTGAATTATTTATAGCTGAGTCTTACCCCAGAATTGTTGACTGCAAGTGTGTTGACTAAGAGAATTAAATGCATGGAAGTTATTTGGCTGAGGTAAACATTAGGGGCAGGACACTCAAAGCTCACAACAAGAACTTGTTGAAGAGATAAAAGAAAAAAAATTTGCCTATTGTTCTTTGGTCAAACTGGAAAGATATCAAGGACCAGGCAGAATCTTTATTTATTGGTTATTCTGGTGTCAGATGACATTGTGGGAATGTAGTGTTGTTCTTCCTGAGAAGACTCATAGAAGAATTAGGACATATGAGTCAAGGTGGGTGTATGGAGAGAGGATGGAATAGAGTGGATGCTTACTGATAGATGGTAGATAATCTATGACATTTCCCCATAATAAACAGCTCAATAAAATTTATGTGCACACATATACTTTATATTTATTATATGTATATATATACAATTATATATGTGCTACATATATTTATCACAGTCCTCATATAGGAGGTCATTATTTGAAGATAATAATCCTTGTATAGCTTCCTTTTCTGACACCTCATATTTATTGTGAGGAAAATGACTAAATCTAATAATTGGGAACCAGTATTATCCCCTTCACCCCCGTTTTTTCAGTTCAGGAAACTGAGGCAGAGAAAACTGAATCACAGGTCTTGATTAAGTAGTGAACTTAGGAAATCCGGAGCAAGAACATCTGGTTTTCCATTTTTTTGTTAGAAAAATAGTAATAAAGAAAGAAAAGTTTTCTTTGTTATCCCCAGAGTTGTGAACGGAAATTTCATTTGGATTTTATAATTGGCCTTGGATGTCTAGCCTCTGAGTGATTAATGGTACATTACTCCCATAGCCTTGGGAAATAGTTTGGTTGTCCATTACCCCAAATCTGGAAGGACCAAAGTCAATTTGTGAAATGATTGGAGATCCTTTTTTTCAAACAGTTCAGAAAGCAGCAAGTAAAAGTGAATGCTGATTGGTATTTATTTTTGCTAGAGACGAAAGCACATATTAAATCCACTCATCTATCTCTGAGGCTAGGGATTCTAAAATTTCTATCATTGCCATGAGAAGATTTAAGGGAGATCAAATTCAAAGGAAGCGCCCTTGTGTGGAGCAATTACTAATGCATTACCAAAAAGAGGAAGAATATTCCAGATTTTATTTCCAAATTCTGAAATGCTCTAAAGCAGTAGGAAACAAGCAATGCTCGGCTGGCTCTCCCAGGGTTGTCATTATACAGCAGAGCTTCTGTGCTAGGTCATTTTTCTTTTCTCCGATACATTTGACAAAGATCCATGGTGACAAAGCACAGAGATAGCAATTTTTAACCTAATCCCCCAAGACTGCATCATCTGGTTAATTTAATTTGACCTTCATCATCGATAAAAATTGTTGCTACTAGTCAGAATAATCTTAAGGCTTTTAAAAAAGGGATAAAGACCATTAAGTTAGACAGCAAGAAAAATACCTAAGTGAAAACTTTTTTTTTTAACTTGTCTGGAAGGTGAGAAATGAATGTCTAAATTGGATTCAGGAAATCATGAGGGGCCAAGAGAATGACAGCTAGTGGAAGGTTAGGCCAACTTCTTGTAAAGGATTATGCTACTTTATTCTTTTGAGATTTTTCATAGGGCTTCAAAAAAAAAAAAAAGGAAGCTCTGTCTGGAACTTGTCTCCCTGTGATTTAAAAACTGGGCTAGGCTAGGAGGGAGTAAGACAGATACAGGGGTTATTGGACCTTAAAAATAATGAATGCCCCGGGAAGATTCTTTTCAGCAATAGACCTGTACTCAAAGTGGTTTGCAATGCAGATATGCGGCATAAGTATCAAACCTGAGGATGTAGAATGCCCTGAAGGCATCTAGGACCCCTGCTAGATTTGCTTAGAATTTAGATTGTTGGGGGTGGGGCTTTGATTGATTATGGGCTGAGTGATTGTACATGCAGTGGCATCATTATATCAAATATATCAATGGCAAAATGGAGTTTATAAAGGCTTTATGGACAAATGCAAGAATCTGGTAGGTGGCATAGTTGCAATTCTCCGCCCTCCTCCCTAGCCCTGCAATTTGATGTCTCACATGTCCGTATTCTTAACTGCACCCCTCTTTTGAGGTCCCATACTTCATGATATCGCCGCTGTCCATTGCCACACCTTACACCAGGTGCATCTGCATTCTTTGGAAGCTAGAGGCCTAGCAGTGTGCAGAACTTGATCGCATGGCTCTGAAAGGTCACATGGAGAGGCGAGGGATCCTGGGGCATGCGACAGGAAAGTGGGCTCACAGTCCTGAAGACAAACCCATGCAACCAGACCACAGACATGCCACCATGGATTCAAATGCAGCATTTTTATTGTAAAAGTCCACAGAGTAGGCAGTTCCCTTTGTGGAAAAGTGTTGAAGTACAGACAGGGAGCAGCTGAGTTGAGAATTAAGTTATATATGTGTATATATATACATATATATACATATAATATATATATATTCCTTTGCCAATAGGTCACACACATTGGAAAGCTAGCTGTTTTTGATTGTCTCCTTACAGGATACATTTTAAGTTGACAAAAATAACACGTTTCTCACCGTTGGAAATTTGCCAGCAACTCTCCCCAAAAGTCAACATTTAATGTGTTAACAATTTGAAACAAGAAAATAATTAAGTCTATTTACATGTGCTTGAGGTTATATACTAAAGCACTCCAGACCTATATTAAGGGTTTGTAAAGTCAGCAGCTAAATGTGTTTCAAGATTCATCCAGATGATTTGATGACGACCTTAAAATGATTTCTAACAAAGCCACTCTCTCTTCGCTAATACTCTTTTGTAAAATGATCTAGAAAGCTGTACTAGCTATGACTAAATTCTAATTTTGAGCAGTGAATGGCCCCCCAAAAGAGGAGGACTGGATTTGAGTGCCATTTCTGAAGCGTGCCTAAGGGTGGACCTCAGCCTGCCTGGCTGAAGCTTGGGACAGCCTCTTCTGTGACGCTCGTCGAGCTGAGCGAGGCCATCTAAGTCATGCATTGGTTCTTTCCAACATTTTCTGTGGGTTGTTTGGTCACCACAGAGCATATAGAATAGTCCACTCTGAACATCAGGTATGAATCTGACTTACGCCTCTCATAGTTCCTCAATTAGAACTGTCGATGGATCAGGGCCAACTCAGCCCTACCGCCAGAAATAAAAATACACAAACTCTAATAACACCCTTTAAGTCACATTTCTGTATACAAACATAGGACAGTTATATTGAAGGGAGTATGGGGCTTTGGCTAAAGAAAAAATTTTGATGATTACCAAACTGCCAAAGTTCTTTGGATTCTTTTACTTCTATAAGATCAAACAGAACTTGACAGAGCTTATAAGGAAAGATGAATCTCTAGTTCTGAACCAGCACAGAGATTCAACGGAGAGTGTGAGTCCAACTCACCCCAGACCATTTTTATTCAGCACTAGCTGCGTGCTGGTGCCCTCAGAGGACCTATCGATGGTTCTGCCCACAAGGCACTCGCATGCACTGAGAGCAGATCTGGATGGAGATGGAGAATAAAGTTCTGTTACGATCTATCATCCTAAAAGGAAGAAGGGACAGCAGCAAGCACATACAGTTACTTTATACTCTATGGCTCTGGGCATCTTTAAAGGGAGCCGATGTCAATTTGGTCAAGTCTATATTTTACTTGAAGTCTTTTAATATGCCATACGTAAGAGGGGGGGAATGCTCTTTGCATCTTCATGCAAGAGAGAGAAGGTGGAGAAAACTTTTCACTCTGATTCCAAACCCAAACCCATGGAAATTACATTTGTGATTCTTTTGTAGCCCAAAGACACAGAATAGGACACAATACTTTATGATGTTAACTTCAGTCATTTATTTCGGCTCTAAAGAGGTGCATGCATTAAACTTGAAGCATTCTACGTTGCTGAAATATTTACACCATTGTACATGTGATGGAGAGGAAGTACTCTTCCTCTCTGGGGACAGAGGTGTAGAAGTTCCTAGGCTATTTAAAGTGAGTCATGATTCTTCTCGGATGAGGGAGAGGGCCTATTGGGATCCAATTTACCGTGACTTGACTCCACACAAACAGTGGGTCAAGCTGGGGACCTTTTGCGTGTAACTGTATTTAGAACTGAGGAAGGACACCACCACTATAAATAGTCACAGCTTTCACCCTTTTCCATTAGCTGCAGTGGGAAAAGAATACTGTTGGGTTTCAATGTTCTCGCTCTTAATTCCAGCTCACCTTGCAGGTTTGAAACACAGCAAACATGGAAATTCAACTTATGCTTACCACAGGAGAGTTGGGCGCAAACAGTATATGACATCAGTATGATTCACCGTTTAGAACAGAGAAACAAATTCAGATGATAAATCACAGAATTGTTTAAGTGGACTCATAAAAGGACACCACTCTCCACCAAGACTGAGTGAGACCGCAATCACTGAGACCTGCACCTTCTCACAGGTAAAGGTAGGAGACCCAGTAAACCAGGTTAAACAAGCAGAAGGCCGTGGGAAAGAAGATCCGTGCATAAGAGTCCATTTTGGCAATGCGGATGTGTATCCTGCCGTGTCTCCAGGCTCCTGTCCGGCAGTCTTCAAAGCAGCAAAAAAAACTGGCACAGTCCTTGCCGTCCAGACACTCATACCCATATTCTTCATCTCTCTCTTGAAGGTGAGTGGCATTGTTCATTTGGATGGTTGCTGATCTCGGGCGGATATCAATGGTAGGCGCCTAAGACAAGGAAGGGGCAGGGGGAGAGGAAAACGGAATCAGTCGTATGTGTTCAATTCTGTGCGCTTTCTCTACAATGGCACCAATGGGCATGATGAATCTGAAAAATGGGTACTCGGGAAGTCGCTATGACATCATGATCTACAATGGTGAAATTGAACTCAGAAGGATAGCACATTTGCAGGTGTCAAATTTTGAGCTTAAGCAGTGCAGCTGAAAATAAGACCACCAAGCTAATAGCTGGAGCAGGAAGATTGAACACCAAAAAAAGAACTCAAAAGTTTAAAGATTTAAATCAAACAGCTACATGGAATTTTATTCTAGTAAATATTAGGTATGAGGTTGGTTACATGAAGGCTTTTAATGATGCTACATGTGAGTGGATCAGAGAAACAAAAATGCATTAATTGAGAAATAAAATTTTGTATCATGCTTACCTATAGGCAAATAGTAAGCCCTGTGGTTCTCAGTAAGCACTGAGCAAATGTGCTAGATGCTATTAATAGAAATTGTTAGGAAATACATATATGGACATTCCCTTAGCTGATAGCAGAATGGTATGCCTGATGTTTTAAAGGCGTGTAAGGCTTTATCTAAAATTTACCAGCTAGAAGTGTCAGTAACTCTCTGCATTGTTTATCTACATGTGGCAAAAATTCAGGAAGGGATATCACTATCCACCAAACTCTTTTTTAGTCATTGAGAAGAAACTAGTTCCAATGAATTGAATACTAATCTCATCTTTGCTTTGGGATAATCATAAACTTGTTGATTTAGATGATTTCATTTTAGAATAACATCAGTGCAAATTCTAGTGTCAGTGAACCAGCTATCAGAATTAAATTGCAAATAGAAATTTTATTGCAGGGTTACAGAATGATGTCAAAAGGTCCTATATCACCCTGCAAGTCAAAAGAGATTATTTACTTTTCAAAAGACCCAATTTTGAGTGAGAATTTACAGATACATTTTTGTTTGAAAAGGGCACACGTAGGTGCAGCCAGTAAAATTGGATTTTGTTTCCTCTGTGAAGAGGTAAGTTTTGGTTTGGATGTTTTAATAGGCCTCTTTACTAGTGTTCATGATATGCAGGGCTTTTTAGCTTTATGTAAGGCTGTACTCTCTGTAGATTACCGGAGGCTAGCTGAAGTGACTCTCTGAATCTATAGAACTTTATCTTAAGTGTGATATCTCTAGGAGAATGCTTAAATGTCTACTTATGAAAACAAAAACAAAAAAGCACCATGTAAGCATTAATAGTTAATCTCAGCAGATGCATGCAGTGAATTTCCATTCCAAACACATTATACCTTGAAGGAAAACATCCGAAGAAGCTTTGGATTTGTAGACAGAAAAGAGAATTGTGGTTTTTTTTTTTTTAATTAAAAGAAGGTGGGGGAAAGAAAAAAAGGAGACAAAAATAAGATAAATTAAAAATACATTTTGAAAACATAGTAAGTTGAAATGAACTGAAATTATAAACACAGAAAGACAGTCCTGAGCTTGGAATCAAATAGACGCCTAAAGTTGACCACTGGAACCTTTTGACTGCCAATGATCTCTTCCATATATGAGTCCGAAATTAACCAATGGCAAAAGTCACTGTTGCTTACTAGTCTGGAAGTTTCCCATCGCTGGTTTTCCTGCATAGGAATATTATGGCGATGATTTCATTTTCTAATTATTGCAAGGGGTCCTTGACAGCATGACAAAAGGGCACATCGAGTGGAAAATAATATCTCATCCACCCTACGTTACAGGCTGAGTCTGATAAATCAGTGAACTGGATCTCTTAAGAGGGCAAAATGCATGCAATTCTCATATTTTTTTTTTCTCTTCTGCCTTCTCCTGCCATCTTTCCGCCCCTGGATTAAGGAAGCTGAGTGTTTGTATTCCTGCTAGTTCCACGGTGACCCAGCATATTAGAGGGAAGCCAGTCACCACAGCCCTCCTACCACTGGCAGGTAATGGGGCTAGTGTCACAGAACCATCTTCCCAGGGGGCAAACGAAATGGAAAGTAAAGGAGGGGGGGTAATCAACAAGACAACAGGAAAATAAAAACGAGGAGAGAGAAAGTAGAAAGGCAGAGACAGGAAAACTGCATCAGGAAAGAACTAGATAAGGCAAGTGACTCCAGGCAAACGGAAGAGAAGCTCTCCATCATCAAGAATCAGAATAATGCTTCTTTCTCTACCTGTTAAAAATTCCTACATGCACGCAAACCTGCCATTCATAGAATTTCACTGGGGGTGAGGGGTCGAGTGGTTTCCAGGACATAGCTCAGGATTGGTCACATTCTCCATTATAACTCAACCCTCTCAAGTTCAGGGGTCAGAACCAGCCACCAGCAGGGCCCATTATGCAGAAGACATGGGAAAGCAGAAGATGCAGGAGTATAGGGTGAATTCCTCTGCTCCTATCTTGGAAGAGAACAGGATAACTCTCCCGGGGCTTGGAGGATAAGGGGGTGCTGCATGCTCTCTTTTTTTTTCAGCATCCGTAATGAAAGACAACTGCTTGTTGTGGTATCTGCATTTTTTGCTATTTGGGTCCCAACTGTGCTGAGGGCACCACAGGGGATGTGAGGGATGGAACCTGCATCAGCCATGTTCAAGACCAACACCCAACCCGCTGTACTGTTGCTCTAGTCCCATGCATTTGTGCTTCATTTTCTTTAGGTAAAATTGGATACCAACCTACCTGTTTCCAAATCACTGAAACTGGTCCAGGCTGGTAACTATATATCAGCCATCATCCGCAAAAGCATTAATAGTCGGTAACACTTTCATGTGTCAGGTACTTTGTCATATTTTCTACCTGTACTATCACACTCATTTCTCAGAGCAACTCCTTACAGCTATAATCTTTTTATATGCCAAAATGAAAATATGAGGAAGGCAAGTCATTTGAGCCATTTCCTTGAGTATGAAACCAACAGGCATTAGACACATATGTTAAAGTATTTCCAGCAGTATGGGGTAAGTGTTAAAATACTAAAGAATTAAGTATCTTTTAAAAAAATACTTAAAGGGGGCAGAAAACTTGAAAACAGCAATAGATAAATATCCCAGGAAGGAAAGAGGCAGCTCTTTCTCTCAACTACCCCATTGGTCTTTATTCCATAGACCAAACTCACACTTTTTTTTTTTCATCTCTGAGCTCAGCTTAGGCCACAGATAGCAAGACCCACATCAGCTCCAAACCAATCGGCATTTCTGCAGCAAAATATCCTGGGTTACTTGTTTCTTTTTGGGGGGGAGGGGCAGAGGGGGAAAGAGCCCCAATGGGAAGTGATACATACAGGGTTTTTCTTCTTTTTGTCTTTGTCCTTGCTGGGTTTCCGGTTGCTGACAAAATAATGCAGGGTGCCATACTCCACCAGGGCCGAGAAGACAAAGATGAAGCAGACAGACACAAAGAGATCCATCGCGGTGACGTAGGACACCTTGGGGAGTGACTTCCGGGCGATGGTGCTGAGGGTGGTCATTGTCAGGACTGTGGTGATTCCTGGAGAGAAGCAGAAGGAGACACACCCATGTGATGAGGCGCTGACTCTCGGCGGAGACCAGGGACTTTTGGGCTGCTGAGAAATGAGGTGCAGCCATGACACAGATGCTGGCTGCCTCTCTCCCAGGGTCATGCCCCTGCGAGAAGTACTGATGACTGGAGAGAGACAGGACAGACCTGGCCCCTTCCCTGAGGTACCATGGCTTTTCCATTAACAGCAATAGTGCAACTCAGAGATAAGTCTGATGATGGCCTTGAAGCCAAGCTTCCTGCCATGAAGATGGGAAAGGGATGAGGCATTATTTAGATGGAAGGTGGTCTGCAGACCCCTTTGAGGTGATTGATGTGAGATGTAGCTAAAAAAAAGTAGGAGAAAGCAGCTTGGCTACTTTTTTTTTGGTCTATGAGCAGAGCAAGAGAATTAGAGAGGATTCTGGGAAGCTAAACCTTGCCTGTTTTTAAAATTTTTTTCTAGGGAAGTCAGGGGAATTCAGAATATCTGGAACACCTAGGAATTCTGTTATGCAGAGCCCGATTCTGAAGGGCCTGTCTTGATTTCAAGGCAGTAGAGGTGGATCGTGAGCTTTGAAACCTATTTATTACAGGCTAAAAATTGGTATCACAGAAGTAATATTTACTAAAAAAGTTCTTGTGTCAGACATTCTGATAAGTGCTTTATATGCATTCTCTTGTTGAGTCTTTATAGCAGATATTTTCATTTTGATTTGATACCCGAGAAGAAAAATTAGGATAGAGGAATAGCTCGATGTCCAACAGCTAGAGAAGGGGGGGGGGGGGGAAGGATTTGAACATAGAAATTAAATATCTGGTTCCAAAATGCACCTTATAGCCATTCAATACTAAACCATATTCAAGCAGTGTTCAGTCTTTCCCTCAATTTTGGGA
Organism: Sorex fumeus; assembly: GCF_029834395.1. Classification (NCBI taxonomy): domain Eukaryota; kingdom Metazoa; phylum Chordata; class Mammalia; order Eulipotyphla; family Soricidae; genus Sorex; species Sorex fumeus. The sequence continues at coordinate 2,878,504 of NW_026606154.1, read as the reverse complement.
ACCATGCAAAGACAACCTCTGTGTATCAACGGGGGAAACGGGGGACACTATTCTGTAAACGTTGTTGTTTCTAACAAAACAACATAACAAAGAGTCAGGTCTTGAACAGACTCTAGCAGTAGAAGCTGTAAGATGCCAGGTTTCAGTTTGCCCCTCTGCTACAGCAACTGTGGAAATCTACCCATTGCTTATCATTGTAAGTCAGCATTTCCTACTGCAACTAGAACTCAGACAGAGCAAGAGCCTTGGGGACTAAGGGAAAGAATACTAAGAAGTTTCTTTGCCTCCTCCTGAGAAAACAGAGACACCTTGGGGCTAGGTGCCCTCCAACACCAACCCTTGCATCGATCTCACAAACCCTGGCATGAGAAGCGAACACTCAACTAGCCAGGCTAAGAGCAACTTCCCTGACTGTCCCTGCTCCTTACTGAGCCGGACCCTGAGGGAGCTCATTATGGAGCTCATTAAAAGTACTTAACCCCACTTAAGTCCTTCATTCATTCCTCATTTGGAAAAATCGCCCACCTCTTCTCCCTGGAGACCTTCCCTGATTCCCTACTCACTGGCCTCCCTGTCAACAACCCCAGGAGGCCTCGGCGACTGCTGCCTTCCATGACTTCAGGATCTCTTCTGATCTTCACAGGCAACTCTCTGAGCTGTCCTGCAAGTCTGCTTGGTGAAGGCTGGACAGTCAGGGCAAGGTCCCTTGTCTGCCCGCAGATAGCGTGCTGATGTCCATGTCAGCTGTGTCGTGGGACTAGTCTGCACTGCTACAGTCTGAATGTGGCAGAGACACAGGCGCGTGAGTATTGCCCATGTGCAAACAGTATTTATGAGCACAAATGGGATGAGTTGAAAGAACTGTACGGGGAAGAGCAGCCTGCGGCCAAGAAGGATGAACAGACGAACTGTCAGGGTCAAGGTTGCTATAGTTAACTTTTTCTCCAACCATCCTTAGTGACTTGGGAACAACCCACCTCCCTTTCTCATTCCTCTCCCACACTCTCCTCTGTCACAACACGACCACCTTGGTGGCCATGGAATCCTGTGCTCTAGTGCAGGGGCTTAAACCAGTGAAAGGAATTAATTGATGGGTTCCACAGAGAGAAGTAGTAGGACATGTCCCTTAGTTGCACATACCAACAGCTGATAGTTCCCAATCTCTTCTTTGGACAGGTACCATGCCCCGTCCCTTGGCGATTGTCTGACAAAGTTCTCCAGAGGAGGTAAGTGACCCACCGCTATTTCAGTCTTGTGGGTCAAAAACAACAAAATTAAAGCTGAGAATAGCAAAAGGTTTTTGAAACCAGACTTGCTAGGTTTATATTTCTGAAATCTATAAATCCACTATATTTCACTGTCCTCCCGTTGTTCATCGATTTGCTCGAGCGGGCCCAGTAACATCTCCATTGGAGACTTTGTTGTTACTGTGTTTGGCATATCGAATACATCACGGGTAGCTTGCCAGGCTCTGCCATGCAGGCACTATATTTATAATGGGGCTGGAGCAATAGCACAGTGGTAAGGCATTTGCCTTGCACGCAGCCAACATGGCCGACCCGAGTTCGATTCCTCCGCCCCTCTCGGAGAGCCCAGCAAGCTACTGAGAGTATCTCGCCCACACGGCAGAGCCTGGCAAGCTCCTCGTGATGTATTCGATATGCCAAACACAGTAACAACAAAGTCTCCAATGGAGATGTTCCTGGACCCACTCGAGCAAATCGACGAACAACGGGAGGGCCTTATAGCATATTATGATAGAATAATAGAATACATCATAAAATATGGATCATATTAATAAATTGTTATATATTTATTATATTTATTATGTATTCTATAATTATACATATATTTTATAACATATTCTATAATATATTCTGTGTATTGCATTCCATCTCTGTATAATCTGAATACCTATTAAAATCAGTAAGAGAGGGGCTGGAGAGATAATACAATGTGTAGGGTGCTTGCCTTGTAGGAAGGAGGTGGCCCGTATTTCATGCCTGTCATTGCAAATAATCCTCAGCAGTAAATCTGAGCTTTGCTAGGTATGACCCACCAAAAAAAATAGTGATAGAGATGAGATGTAGATCTAGCAAGTCTGATATCAAATACATTCCTCTAAAGTACATTTTTATAGGCACATGCTATGCGTTTGAGGTACCACTGGCTTGGGGCTATTTTAATTTAGGTTGTGATGAGGGGAGTGGCCTCTGGGTTTCAAATTGTGACAGGACTCAGGAATAACCCAGATTCTCGCCTACAAATGGGGTGTAGCTCATGAGGGACTTTGTGGTGATAAAGTGCCACTTCCCAGTGTGTATAGTGTATTATATACAATTATATAAATACAAGGTATTTCCATTTGTTTCAGATAATAGTTTTCAAACTAAAAAGACTTCAGTTAGGCTTATTGCTTCATTAGTTCTTAGAGTTCTTGACTCTCCCGAAATCACAGCTGATATTTCTGTGGAGGGATAAAAAAAATGCAATTGGCAACTTGGGGTTTTGCGTTCAGGCCTCAAGTCATACCTGACCTTTGGGAAGCCAAAATGCCAGCCTTCCGAGGTCTTCTAGGAAACAGGTTGACGCTGCTTCCTGTTCTCTCTGAACAGAGCCAGAGGGAGGAGAGCAAGGAGCAGGCAAGGAGACTTTTAAATCACCAACAAGAGCACTGGGGATGACTTCCTAAGTTTTTAATTGAATCACCATGAGATGCAGTTACAAAGTCGTTCATGATTGGATTTCAGTCACTGTGTCCTAACATCCATCCCTTCACCAGTGTCCCCACTTTCCCTCCCTCCAGGTCCCCCTACCCCAGCAGCATTCCTTTACAGCAGACACAGTTCTCTCTCTATGCTCTGTCTCTGTCTCTCTCTCTCCCGTCCCTGTCTCCCTTTTGGGCATTGGGATTTGCAACATAGGAACTGTACAGTGATCATGTACATCCTTTAACAACTTTTCAGCACTCATTTCCTGTCCAGAGCGAACATTCCCAGCTGTTCTTGTCATATTGGTCTTCTCTTTTTTTTTTCTTTTTGGGTTACTCCTGGCCGTGCTCAGGGGACCATATGGGATGCTGGGAATCGAACCCGGGACGGCCGCGTGCAAGGTAAATGTCCCACCTGCTGTACTATCGCTCCAGCCCCTCTCCTCTGTCTTAATTGTCCCCTTACCCACACAGAAAATGAGTATGATTTTTTTTTCTTTTCTGGGTCACACCCAGCGATGTACAGGGGTTACTCCTGGTGGTGCTCAGGGGACCCTATAGGATGCTGGGAATCGAACCTGGGTCAGCTGCATGCAAGGCAAACGCCCTACCTGCTGTGCTATCGCTCCATCCCTGAGAAAATGGGTATGATTTTTAAGTCCCTTTCTTTAAAGCTCTTTACTGAGCAAAGAAATTAGACTTGTCTTACCTGCATAGATGAAAAATATCCATTGGATTTTAATCACTTCCTCCACCAGTCTTGATGACTTCAGGAATGTACTTAAAAGACTTGAGGGAAAAATACCAATTCGCGCTGTTCTACCTTTCGCCCTGCTGTCACTGACCCTCCCCACTACCTGCCCACCAGATCGTTCTCTCTTCCGGCTCCGAGAGAGCAGAACATCTCTGGCTGCTTTCAGAGCATGCGGGAGCAGCTCAGTGACTCTGTTTGTCTCGCTCATGAAATGAGGCTCTGTTTGGTGGCGAGAAACTTCAAGCTCATAGGAATTTAATAACTCTTAACTGGGAAATACTGGGAAAAGTGACTAGGTTTGTGTTCTAAAATGCGACTGGCAGAACTATCTGGGGGGCTTTTTAAATTCTGCCCATCTGTATGCTGTACGAATCAGGCATCCCTAAGGGTTGCATTACCAAAAAGCTGTAATTTTTAAGACACCCACTACCCCCAACTGGTGATTTAAAATGTGGACTGCCTTCTATTGCAAGTCCTGGCGGAGGAAATTATAGTCTTGCAGCTGCTCTACTTCCTTGGTTGTAGATCATGTGACTATTTTAATACTCTCCACATGGAGTAGAGAAAGGGGTCCCAGGAGGGAGCCTGGTCCACAAAGACCACCTACCTGCTGAGTGGTTCTGCCCGTTCACCTTCATCCCTAAGTCCAGCACATTCTCATGGACACGCAGTCAGCAGTAGCTAAGATGGGCTACCCGCGTGGCCATCGGCACGCCTCTGATCAGCAGGAGACATTTATTTGAAGTCCTTCCTTCCTTTTTCTAGGGTAGAGAGCTTATTGCACGCCTGCCCCACGCACTTCCAATTTCCTAAGCTAACTGCATCATTTCTGAGGTGCCAGTTAGGCGCCAGGAACAGAAGACAGTCCCATTCCGATGGAGTGAGAGTCCCATGATATGTTGCATTAACCATGACAAGCAAGAATCCTAAGTCATACGCACAACATATTTGGGTTTCCCCTTCCCCAACATGTAATGTTAGACAAGATGTTGAATAGGACAACTTGGTAAGTGCTGCACAGAACAGGAAATGTAAAAATAACTATTTCGAAACAGATGGGAATCTAAATTAAGTTTGCATGGGGACGAATCTGCGAATGGTATTTATCCCCTGATAATTTGCCCTAGCCTTCGGTCTTAATAACTTAATGCAGATCATTTCAACAGGAAATGCTAACATTTCTGAGGCAGGTGAACGCTGAGCTCATGTCCTCTTTTGCCTGAAGGACTAGTGGATGGTGCGAGCACTCTGCCAGGAATCTGGGACTCGCATTCCCAGCCTTGTCAGTGAACCTGCTGGACACAGCGAGAAGAAGGTAGCTCTGTTTTAAGGTTTGCCCGGGTCATGGCAGTAACACTTTCTTTTGATTGATTGCAAGCTACCAAAACAATAGCAGTAAAAGCAATACAGGGTAAAGAGGAACCACCAACTCCAGTGTGTAATGCTCAGAACCCAAAGGGGGAAACAAAATCTGTTAAAATCAGAGGTCTTTTGTTTGCCTAATTTGCAGAGACATTGAATAGAACTGGGAAACTTCAAACCTTTCTTTAAAAATAAAGTAAGGTTCTATTCAACGTACTTGCTTTCCATGCAGCTGAACTGGATTGGATCCCTGGCACCCCTGGGCACTGCCTTGTGTGCCTTTCCCCACCCCACCCAGCCCTCACCCCTGCAAAAGAAAATAAATGGGGCTGGAGCAATAGCACAGTGGGGAGGGTGTTTGCCTTACACATGGCCAACCTAGGTTCAATTCCCAGCTTCCCATAGGGTCCTCCGGGCACTGCCATGAGTAATTCCTGAGTGCAGAGCCAGGAGTTACCCCTGTGCATCACTGCGTGTGACCCAAAAAGCAAAAGCAAAAGAAAAAAAACCAGAAAAGACATAAAGAAATAAGGTGCATAGGGGGCCCACAGTTGCTTTGAAATCTGACCAACTGTAGGTCACTCCTGAGCACAGAATGGAAGTAGTTATCCCCTAGAGGGCAAAATACAAAATCAAAACAAGTGACTTTTTTTTTAATGTGTTAATGAACTTAAAGGCAAGATACCTTAGAAAGGAGAGTGTGTTACTGAGCACTTCCAGGACATTTCAGTACAGAACATGTGTCTCACCTAAGGAGGTCCTGGCTGGCACTGCGTCCTTATTGATCCAGAAGGACACCCAGGAGAGGACGACAATGAGTGTGCAGGGGATGTAGGTCTGGATGGTGAAGTAGCCCATCCTTCTGCTCAGGTCGAAGTAGACAGACATGACCACGTAGTCTCCTGGAACAGAACAGAGAGTGCCTTTGGGAAACGGAGGGACATTTGCTGCGCAGAGGCCAGGGTTCCACCCTCCCATCCACACAACTCACATGAGCGTTCTCTCAATGGCTGTGTGAAAACTGTCCTTTAGCCACTTGGGTCAAGAGCCAAAGCCAACTCAAGCCAAGTAAGTTTGGGGAGCAGAGTGGCCATGAGACACAGAACGCCACGGTCTTCTTTCAAAGGTGTTCCTCCAATGCCCAGCCAAGGATACACAGGATTGTGCTTCTGCCTACAGCGAACCCCACAGTTTCACAATCATTCCCTCTTGGCAAGACCTTCTCTGTCCACACGGGAAGAATTATCCTGATTGTGAGCATTAATCAGTGACTGTCTTGCTCAGTGCAGAACCTACGCTGAGATGTTTCCTCGGGTTCTCTTTAGTAGCAAGTTACTTAGGTATGTAATTTCTCATTCATCTGTGTGGTGCTTTTTGTAATATCTGTCACCCCAGGGAGACCAGGAGCAGTGCTTGTTTCAGTCCATTACATACCAGGACGCTCAGCCTGCTGCCAGACTGACCAGCTTAGAGATTTCAACCCCGACTGCTTGTGAGTGCAGAACTAAGATGATCAGGTAGGAGCACAAGGGGCGAAGGACATGTGACAGAAGGACAATGGTAGAAAGTCTTGTGTCTCTCAGAGCTGGGAGCGTTGGCCCTCCACCCTGTCAGCCCGTATCCATCCCCTTTAGGCTCCCAGGGAACAGCAGTTGCAAACTCTGGTCCTGTTTTCAGTGTGTGGGAACCCCTGAGACCACTTTTCAGATGCTGCTTTTTAGAAAAACTAAGGTCTAATCGGTTTTACTTAGTCTGACCCTGCGCCTCTATGTTTATTGATGGATAGATTTAGATCTAATAAAATATAGGAGAATAAAATATATATAGATCTCAGGCATAGAAGAGTTGGCCATTAGAAGCCCCCGTTCATGGGGCTGGAGTGATAGCACAGCGGGTAGGGCATTTGCCTTGCACGCGGCCAAATCGGGTTCGATTCCCAGCATCCCCTAGGGTCCCCCAAGCACCGCCAGGATTAATCCCTGCGCATTGCCGGGTATGATTCAAAAAGCAAAAAAAAAAAAAAAGCCCCCGTCCAGTTTTCCCTTGCTGCAGTTATGAATCCGACCCTATCACCAAGTGTGATGGAAGCCACGAGAGGAATCAGACACCACCCAGGCAAAATTCAATTCTACTGGAATAGAAGATCAGTCATTAGCAGCAATATTTAGCAATTTTCGCTGGAAACTTAAAGACTGTACTTTCTTCTAGATAACTAGAATTTAGTTACTTTTCTGAAATTGTGCTTCTCTGTGCGGATTAATCTGGACATAAGCTATTAAAATCATGACCTTTCCTAAATTAGCTTGGGCTCAGCTTTGGTTAGAATTTAGAATGTAACAGTTAACAGATTATGACTGAGAGTTAACTTGAGAGCACCGCTAGTGATGTCATTTTCTTTCCTATTTCTTTGATCAGAACACCAGAGCCACAAACAACTTTATTTATTCTAGATTAAAAAAAGAGAAGAAAAGAAAAGGAGGTACACACAATGGAATCTTACTCAGCTATAAGGAAGGATGAAATCTTGGCCCTTCGCCACAACCAGAATGGAATTGGTGGGTGTTCCATTCAGCAGAATAAGCCAGGGGGAGACCAACTGTCAGGTGATCTGCCTCATAGGTGGTATATAAAGAAAGGGAAGGGACAGTGGTCAATCAGGACAGTGGTGGAAAGGATACAGCAATTTTGTTCACCAAAAGCATCAACAGTAAGCCTACTGTAAAGCTATGTTGCTACAATAAAAATATAATTTAAGAAATTGTGTTTATTTTTAAATAATGATACCCGTTGGGGCACTTTTAAGAGTTTTCATTAACAAAAGTATTCATTTTAAACAAAAGTATTCCAAGTAGAGTAACGTTTTAAGACTCTTTATCATTGTAAGTGAGTGACACCTACCCACTGGCAGCAATACTGAATGCCTTTAGAGGTGAACTTTAATTTTGCCTCCAGTAATAAGCTAATTCAATTTTACATATCCCTTTAGGTCAGAACTAAACTTGCACCTCCCTTCTCTTTATCTGTAAGCTTCTATTTTAAGGTAACAGCGTCTGCTTTGCCAGCAAATCCAGAGCTTTTCTGCCAGTCGATGACTATTCAAACCCAGGAAAAGGCCCTTGAAAACCACAGCAGCATCCCCTGGCAGCCTGACCCCCGCCCGTCTTATCTGCAAAGCCACATCACTGTTTGTATTTTTAAAAACTCTTGGGCCGAGAAGACTGTAAAATAAAATCCCCACAAAGTGTCACATCAGTGATTCCCTGAGCCCCGGAGGTTTAAATGCCAACCAGATCAAAAATGGTTTTCTCCATCACTTCAAATTTATTCTATTGATTTTTCCCCCTAACACATGATATTTAAAGTCATAGCATTTTATTAATAATCTGACCTCTGCTTTGGTCCTAATTTGAGATGTAACAGACATACAAATTTTAGCCCTTCCTTGTGAGTTTTGTATGTCTTGTGTTAGGAAGAGAGGGACAACATCAAAGAATTCCAGTGACTAGTTTTTGGGGTTTTTTTTTTTTGCTGTGGTATTAAATACATGAATGTTTTAAAATTCAGCATTAGGGTTCTAGTTGGCCCCTAGGAATGCATGGTCCACCAAGGTCAAAAGAAAAAAACTTTAAAACATAAAGATCCTATATTAGAGAAGTCTTCCCCTGTGAATAGCAACAAAAATAAAATTATTTTCTAGATATTACTAAGAAGGATCTACTAAGTAAAAGATATTGGGCTGTATTTTCATCCTCTGAAATTAGAATCGTGCCCCACCTACAAAAAAATAAATGCAAGATGGACTGAAAGTCTAGAGAATTTAAGCATGCATATAAATGTTACATAAGGGGAAGTATAGGAGAATATCTTTTAGAATGTCATTGGAAAAAGGCTTTGTCAAGCACAACAAAGAGAAGATACAAGAAAGAATTTCATGTAATAGATGCTTCAGATGGTTTGAAAAGGTAAAATATCAAACTTGAATAAAATATGTATTTCCAAAATGAATAAGGAAGCAAACTCTGAGATAAGAATTTCCATGGATCACTGAGAAAGGAAAATCCCACATTTTTTAGGATTAGTGAAATACAAATTAAAACGGTTTCCTATTTAGCTTATCAAATTGGGGGGAATTGATTTCCATTATTAGCTATATGTGAAAAAGAATTCTAGAACTAGACATTCTTGGTGGGGAGGATTCACCCAATGTCACCTATTTGGAGAAAATCAGATTTCTGGAATAAAATCCGCAGAAAGAAATATTTCCATTAATATTAACCTTTAGGCTGGCATCAAAGTTTGCCGTGTGCCCAAAAGCGTCAGCAGAAGATGCAGGCCAGCAATCAAGACAGGATCCTAAAGTCAAAGATCTAGAGCATTACGGCAGGGAAAAGATGGATTCCCAAGCTCACCCTTGTTTTTCTGCATCAGCTCCCTTCAACCCCCACCCCTCCATTCCAAGTTGTTTCCTTTTTATGTGTGTGGCATTAACTATTCTAGAAATGCGTCAAATATTCTTCTTGCAACTAGTGCCCATGAACATATGCCTCTTCTGCAAACCACAGCACCCAAAAGGAGAGAGAGAACAAAAGGGAATGCCCTATCACAGAGGTAGGGTGGGATGGGGGTGCTGGGGGTGGGGTGGGAGGGATACTGGGATCAGTGGTGGTGGAAAATGGGCACTGGTGGAGGGATGGGTATTCGATCACTGTATAACTGAAACCCAAGCACAAAAACTTGCAAGTCTACAACTGCACCTCATGGTGTTTCACTAATAAAAATGGGGGGAAAAAAGGGAAACCATAAACAGAACTTATTTCCTTGTCAATAAATCCTTTGGCTAGCCAAGGCAGGCATCAAACATCAACATGTTACTTCATCTTACCACCCGGCATTAGAGGAAATTTCTGGCAAGCATATTTCTCAAAGTTCTGGCTAAACAATGCCAGTCTTCATAAACCTCAAAGAGACCCATGCGCCACTTTTTCAGGAAGTCCAAACCCATTCTTCTGACATGTAAGGCTCTTTATAATCTGAATTCATCGTAGATCTTTCCCCCTCATTACTCTCTTCATGTTCTCTAAGTTCTAGAAAATGCACATTAAATATGTGCACTTTGTATTTCTAGGCGTTTTCTTTCAGGGTTTATTCTAGTTCACACCAAATCTCTAATAGATTAGTGGCTCATTTCCTTATTCCTTGTTCATTTTCCTCATTTCAGCCTCTGGCCCCCTAGTCCAAGCACTGCCGTGTACATTAAATTTGCTTTGTGAGGTGACCTATGCTGAGATGGGGGGTCATCTTGATTTTAAATTAGATCACTGTAGCACTGTCCTCCCATTGTTCATCAATTTTGCTCTAGCAGGCCCAGTAACGTCTCCATTGTGAGACTTGTTGTTACTGTGTTTGGCATAACGAATACGTCACAGGTAGCTTGCCAGGCTCTGCCATGCAGGCAAGATATTCTTGGTAGCTTGCCAGGCTCTCCAAGAGGGGTGTAGGAATCGAACCTGAGTTGGCCGGGTTGGCCACGTGCAAGGCAGACACCCTACTGGTGCCCGCTCGAGCAAACCGATGAACAAATTAGATCAAATTAGAAAAAAAATTTCTTATCTGCTCAAGTCACATTTCAGGGGCTCCAGTGCGCTCCAAGCTCAGTGTCCACTGCACTGTGATAGTGTAAGTTATTGAAAAGTGACTTATTTCTGCTACTGTCTCTCCTGCATTTGCCAGTGTTTCAGCATGGGGTCCACACCACCTAGTGGTGGGCTAGTTCCTTGGGCCTCAGACACTTGCCCAACTGCATCTCACAGTCTTTCCATTGGATGCCCACCTGCTGTCCCATGTTCATTCTCTTACCTGTGTTTTCCTCCAGCACTGAGAATTTTCTGCTCCTCTGAGCATGTCATATATGTACAGAGACACACGCCTCTGAATAGTTGCCTATTGATGGCAGGATCTTTGAAAGCTCTTTAATTTTTCCTGCAAGATATCCTAAGGCCAACATAGAGACGGGACCACCACGCAAAGTATGCTTGGAGGGCTCGCTCAGGATGAGAGATGTGTGCTGAAAGTAGACTATAGACCGAACATGATGGCCACTTAATACCTGTATTGGGAATAACCCCAAAAGGAGAGAGAGAGAGAGAGTAAAAGGGGATGTGCCTGCCACAGGGGCGGGGAGCGGGGGAGGGAGGGATACTGGGAATACTGGTAATGGAGGGATGGGTACTTGACCCTTGTATTACTGAAACGTAATCACGAAAGTGTGTAAGTCTGTAATTCTATCTCACAAATTTTTTAAAAAAGATATCCTAAGGCCTTCCTGTGTACCTTTCTAGCATCATCTTCAACACTATTTCTTCACAATGGGTTATTACTGTTATTTAAGTGCCTCTCTAGGATTTTTTTTTCATGTTCAGATTCCCTTGGTTCAACTCAAACAGCCCCTCTTTAACTCTATTCTTTCTTCAGATGTCAATTTGTCCCCTCATCGGGGAAGCCCTTGTAAGAGCAAAGTCCTCAGCTGTCATAGCACCATAAGACTTGTCATAGAGCCTTGTCATAATTGAAAGTGAATGGGGTGAATACTGCACTCTAGATTGATTCAGTTCGCCAGCTCTGCTAGAGAAGTAGTTTCATGTATTTAACTCACTCATTTATTCCTGGCAACTAGTACAGGGCCTGGTGCACAGGAGTATAACATCTCTTTGCTAAATGAATCAATGCTTCAGCTCAGAAAGCCATGAAGAAAACTCTGGGTTATCTGCACACCAAAAGCATTTGAGACCAAGGGCACCAGATCGGTGTGGGCTTTTAAAATATTAAACTTTTACTTTAGAAATAATTACTTCTGGAAATATTTTTGCTGGATTCCTCACTGAACTTCATCCCCTGAGATGCAGATAAAAGGTCATCGTGAGCTGTTAGAGATTTTAACTGCTTGCCAAGAGGAAAGCAAGGGAAGGGCAATCGGCGACATCATAGCAGTTGCATTATGCTTATTAAAGAATCGATTGGTGATTTGAGCTTCTCAGCCAGATCTAATTAGTGAGTGGAAAGAAGTGAGGGCATTGGCAGTTGTACAGAACCATCACAGCCTTCTGAGTCCAGACTAATAGGTACACTTTCATTGCAAATGGCACCATTTTTACTTCAGTCCTTCTTTAAGTTCATAGGTTGAAGAGTAAAAACAACCATCATTGTCCTCCAGGTCTAATCTGTCCTCTCTAGACTGTCTGTGGCTTATCCACTAGGGGGAAAAGAGAGTTTAAAATGCTACATCTACACAATGGAGTGCTATGTAGCTGTGAGAGAAGATGAAGTCATGAAATTTCATACAAGTGGTACTACTTGGAAAGTATCATGCTAAGTGAAATGAGTCAGAAAGAGAGGGACAGACATAGAAAGGTTGCATTCATCTGGGGAACATAGAGTAACAAAATAGTAGTCGAACACCCAAGAATAGCTGAGATAAATACCAGAGGTCTACTCCAGTCTTGGAGGCCAGCCACACATGCTAGGGGAACAGGCAGCTCAGATAGAGAAGGGAGCACCAAATAAATGGTGTTGGGAGGATCCTCCCAGGATGGGAGAAGCATGCTGAAAGTAGACTATAGACCAAACATGATTGCTACTCAATGCCTCTTTTGCAAACCACAGCACCCAAAAGGAGAGAGAAAACAAAAGGGAATGCCCTGCCACAGAGGCGAGGTGTGATGGGGGGAGGTGCGTGGGTGGGAGGGATACTGGGATCATTGGTGGTAGAGAATGGGCACTGGTGGAGGGATGGGTACTTGATCATTGTATAATTGATACCCAAGCACAAAAAATTGTAAGTCTACAACTGTACCTCATGGTGTTTCACTAATAAAAATTAAAATAAATAAAATTGTAAAGTACAAGGGATGCTTCAAATTCGAGTCTAGACTCCAAGTCCTGTCTCTCACTGGTTGTGTGGTACTGGGCAAGTGCTTTTGTTAGCCAGTGTCAACTTAATTATCTGTGCAAAGCAGGGAAAATAGTAGAACTCACCTGATTGGACTATTTGGCACATACCCAGGATACTTATAATTTGCTTGATATAAATCCTTATGCATTCAAAACATCTCCTAATGTCAATGATGATTACAAATTAGGGCAAGCTATCAAAAAATTAGCACCATTCTTGGGGCCAGAGAGACTGTACAGTAGGTACAGCACTTACCTTACAAGTAGTCAGACCCGAGTTCAATCCTAGGCACCCCGTGTGGTTCCCTGAGCCCTACCAGGAGTGATCCCTGTAACTAAACTACAGAAAAGCCCCAAAATAATTAACACCATCCTGGCAGGTAAAAACATAGAAGAAATACTGTCCTGGCAGGTATAAATGTAGTAGGACTGCTACTGAACATTCAAAAATATTAGAGTCAGGAAAATCATTAGCGTTTATCCACACAACAAGACTGTCCAAGATTAAGCAACTAAAATCTACCAAAGACAAGTGTTTTTACCTAAATACACCAAAGAAACTACTGACAAACCGAACCGTCCTCTGACCTCCTCACCGGTATTTCTGCTCTAGTAAATAACACGTTCATTCTGAGTCTCTAGTTAGGGTCATGAGGAAGAACGAGCAGGCATTGACTGATAATGATGGAAAGCTGGTTTGGATAATGGGGGGACCCACCCACAGAGAGATGAATCCCATTCAGTTCCTTTCATTTGCTCCTGAAGCTTACATAACAGACATACTGGAAGATACACAAACTCACTTCTGGAAGATACACAAACTCACTTTTTGTCTGACTCCACAGCCATCTGAGTGCTCTTGGATATTAGCTATAGATGGGAGGAAGCTCAGAGATTAGTGACTTGGTGTGTGTGTGTGTGTGTGTGTGTGTGTGTGTGTGTGTGTGTGTACAGTGAACCCAGCTATTGGCTACTATCTTGGTTCTCTGCACTCCTTTACCGGGAAACATATATTATCAGTGTAATAGTTTCTCTTCCTTACTCTCTGCAATTGCTACCAGCGTCTTAACCCAACGTGGCCTTTTGTAACCCAACCCAGTACTCTGAGTCCATCATCAAATCCCAACCTTGCTGCAAATTAATCCACCTTTGGTTTAATATGACCAAAACAACTCTGCCTCAGAAATCTAAAGCTGAAGATAGCAAAGAATACATCTGCCACTTTGATCCATTCAAAGGGGATGCAATTTCCCTGCATAATTAAGTCTTACTCCTACAAGCATCTGACTAGATATTAAAACCAAATTTTTATGTAAGTGCAGAGTAGTTCTTGCTTACAGGAAACAGAGGATCCAGACGCAGAACACAAGTATCAGTGAGGACATTAAGAGAGAGGGACTTGGGTATTTTTTTTAAGTTCCCCATTTAATTTCTCCCTCCATAGTAAAGCAGGGACAATTATGCCTGTTGCTAAAACTGTGGCAAGAACCACATTTGCTAACGGTGGGGAAGGTGTTTTGTAATCATTCACACACAATGTATGGGGGGGGAGAGGCACTTGCAGCCTCCCAGGGATAGTTGTTTTACAAAATAGTTTCTGTAACATCAGGAAGTCAGCTTCCTGTTGAGTGATTCTTTCTGCCTCAGGCTCCTTGAAACCTTCAAGAATAATTGGCTTTTCAGACGTTTTTAAAAATATGCATCCATGAAAACCACCACCATCATGTTAATAGAGTGCCCAGATTTGTGTCAGTGAAATGACATGCTCTCTTGTGTTCAACCTGGACTCCTGCAGTGTAGACCAATTACCTATCAATATGACTTGGGGGGTCTCTGAGGCTGGTAGCCCCTGTGACTAGTATCAGAGTTTCAGGGTCGACTCTCCTGGAGGATTCTTTCAGAAGTCCCACTCACTGCACGAGGAACTTGATGGCCACTCACATCTCACTCTTTAGTGCCCTTGATTCTGATTCTCTGAGTGGAACCACTTTCAGTGGCTCAGAAGCGTGGTTCTAATATGGGGGAACGTCCAACACAAACGTTCTTACTGTTTCTTCAACTTTGATATGACAAGGAGATGGTCTTAATAGAGAGCTCAGAAATTCAATGACGGAAGCTGGCAAGTAACCACACCTCACCTGCCTGGGTGAAGGAGACTCAGAATTAAGAGACGGTAACTCATCCCTCACCACTGCAGTTCCAGGCCCAGAGAAAAGGGGCTTGTGTATTATTTCTACCATTCTGGCAAAGCAAGGCAATTTGGCAGAGGAAATGAACAGAAATCCCATTTGTGCCTGTACAGAGAAGTATACAAATCCCTGAGAGGGAAAAGGCTGGGTGGACAGAGCCAGCCCTGGGAAACCCTGGTGTCGGCTGTGGACAATCACAGCTGCTACCTCCCCCTTCCTTCATCTGCCCTTGACCTGATAACAATTTACACCCTTCTCGGACTCTAGAAAGGAGAGACTCCACTCTGCCCTCCGCTGCTCTGATCATTGCCGGGATGCTCAGCCACTTTTTGTTTCCTTCCTGGGTAGATCTGATGGTTTTGTGCATCTATCGTGCATTAGGAAACTCTCCTGAGTCCAGATAGAGCTTCATTTTCTGAGGATAAGCTGGTGCTCTGTCTCCAGTGAGCACCCCTCGGTTAGGAAGTTGGGCGGTGCCAACCAGACAACAAGCAGATGAACACCTCTGTGAGGTGCTCAAAACCCAAGATTATATTTCAACACCACACAGTCAAATTCTACCCGAGCCTGCAAACTTAACTTCCACTCCAGTGCCTCCAGCAAGAAAGATAGTCTTTGAACTCTTTGGAATTCATGAGTCTGTTTCACAAAAGGTGTCCACATGGGAAAAGAAACACGTTTTAAAGCGCGTGACGGCCAAACTCGGAAACCTGTACTAGAGGATCTAGCATGGGGGTAGGAATACTTTCATTTCCTGCTGTTTTCATTCTTGCATGGGCCTGGCATAATGTGTCTGTAGCCAGACCCTATTAATCTAACCCAGGCACTTGACATTTTCTATGACTCCATAGAGGTTGGGGAACTTGGTGTTATCGTAATACCAAGCTTTCGAAAATGGCTTTGAAAGCAGCTTGAAATGAAGGTTCACATTCAGGCAACGGCAGGCAATGTTTGCAAAAGGTCAGATCACAGAATGTTCCCCAAGTTGTCAAATTACTCCTGGGGATACACCGCCAAATTATAGGTTTCAAAACTTGACCTCACTTGCTCTCTGCTGTATGCCCAATCACTCAACATTAAAGTCACCCCCCAAAACACCCCTTCACTGGACTTATCTCTCCAACGATGTTTTACATTTTATGACTCAAGGTATTTTTAGTTTGTGAAAAAAAACTAATAATATAAACAAAACTGAATCCTATCATGCTATAAAGAATTAGTTTTAAAAAGCTCAACTTCACTGAATAGAGAAACTTTGTGTTTTGTTGGGTAGAGCACTTGGCTAAAGTCAGTGGTCTTGGGTTTTAATTCCTGCTTGGCAGAGATGATGCTGTGGGATCATGGGTAAATCTCTCTCCTCCATTCTGGTTCTATATCTGCTTTATAAAATGTAAATAGTTGAGGGATAGATTAATAACCCTGGGATAAGGTGTTGTCTTGCACATGGCTGAATCTGGTTTGATTTCTGGCATGTACATATTTATGAATATACACTTTTGTCAAAAGACTTGAATCCAGAATAAGTAAAATATATGATAAACTTTTACAAACCAGTAAGGAAAATCAAATATATATAATAACTATATAATCCATATATATGTATATATCCATAAAAATGGATAAAATTTTAAGTAGACACTTTGCAAGAATTAAGCCAACTATCAATAAGCACATGAAAAGTTCCTCAATGCTGGTAGTCATGAGGGAAACTTCTATTAACTTCATGAGATGCCATCATACATAGTTAAAAATGAAATGATAGAACTTAAAAAGATCTAGGGCACCTGCTAGGTCTGGCTAGGCTATACAATATCCATAGAAATATTCAGTTACTGATGTAGTTGTTCAACAGAAACCTTTAGGGGCCAGAGTGCTAGACATCAGGTAGGGCACCTGCCTTGCATGCAGCTGACCCAGGTTTCATCCCCAGCATTCCATATGGTGCCCTGAGCCCTGCCAGGAGTGATCCCTGAGCACAAAGCCAGGAGTAAGTCCTTGAGCACTGTCAGGTGTAGTCCAAAAATAAAAATAAAAAATACATAAATACAGCATAAGACCTGTGTATGAATCTTGATAGCAAATTTATTTATAGAAAACTAAAACATTCATCGCACAAATAGCCAATCAGTTTTGGCACAGGGAACCAGGATGGTCAAATAAGGAGAGACTGTGTTTATGTTTCATGAGCATAGCAACTCGGTGTCATACGAGGTGTCTCCTGCACCAGACACTGGCTGAAACTCTCCTAGTGAGGGACCGCAGCAGTGAGGTGTCTTGGAAACCTAGGGCGACCTTCCCCAGAAAGACTCCCACTGCGGGAAACAAGCTGCAATAAGAAGACTGTCGCTAAGCTTCAGAATCCTGCCAAGGGTAGCAAAGTGGACACGCATAATACCTGCCTCCAGGTTCTCTATGCTCCACTCACAACACTGAAATGAGGCGATCAACTCAGGGTATAACCAAGGCTCACTGGAAGAAACCGTACCAGACACACTAGATTTTTTCCAGAGTAACATCTGCCCTGACATCTGATTCCTAAGGGCCCATGGCCCGACCAGTCCTTCACCCATAGCTGGATCAGCTGGAGGCCAAGGGGCACCAAACAAGATTGTTTACACCCAACACAAACAGACCTAGCCCCTCCCTGCTGGCCTTCACATGACAGGAAGTACATGCTGATACCCCAAAGCATAGGCAGTTAGCGGGGTCTCTGTTGCCTCCTGTGCTGAGTTGCTGGCCCAAGGCCATGCAGTTCCAGAGGAGACACGTGTTCTAGACTGAAGCTCACGTGGTCTATACTGGAACACACATATTTTAGACTAGAACACATGTTCTCTGCCTGAAACACGTATGTCCTAGACTGGAGCAAGCATGACTATGTTCTATGACTGAAGCACATCTATTTCCTGAAGCAAGCATGTTCTAGATTGGAGCACACACATTCCCCAACTGAAGCAAGCATGTTCTAGACTGGAGCACGCACATTCCCCAACCGAAGCAAGCGTGTTCTAGACTGGAGCACGCACATCCCCCAACCGAAGCAAGCGTGTTCTAGATTTGAGCACGCATATTCCCCAACCGAAGCAAGCGTGTTCTAGACTGGAGCACGCACATCCCCCAACTGAAGCAAGCGTGTTCTAGACTGGAGCACGCACATCCCCCAACTGAAGCAAGCGTGTTCTAGACTGGAGCACGCACATCCCCCAACTGAAGCAAGCGTGTTCTAGACTGGAGCACGCACATCCCCCAACTGAAGCAAGCGTGTTCTAGACTGGAGCACGCACATCCCCCAACTGAAGCAAGCGTGTTCTAGACTGGAGCACGCACATCCCCCAACTGAAGCAAGCGTGTTCTAGACTGGAGCACGCACATCCCCCAACTGAAGCAAGCGTGTTCTAGACTGGAGCACGCACATCCCCCAACTGAAGCAAGCGTGTTCTAGACTGGAGCACGCACATCCCCCAACTGAAGCAAGCGTGTTCTAGACTGGAGCACGCACATCCCCCAACTGAAGCAAGCGTGTTCTAGACTGGAGCACGCACATCCCCCAACTGAAGCAAGCGTGTTCTAGACTGGAGCACGCACATCCCCCAACTGAAGCAAGCGTGTTCTAGACTGGAGCACGCACATCCCCCAACTGAAGCAAGCGTGTTCTAGACTGGAGCACGCACATCCCCCAACTGAAGCAAGCGTGTTCTAGACTGGAGCATGCACATCCCCCAACTGAAGCAAGCATGTTCTAGACTGGAGCACTCATGTTCTGGACTGGATCACACATGCTCTAGACTAGAATACGTATATTCTAGACTGGGGCACACATATTCTAGACTAGAACATGTTCTAGGCTAGAGCGCACGTTCTCTGACTGAAACAAGCATCTTCTAGACTGGAGCACTCATGTTCTGGACTGGAGCACACATGCTCTAGACTAGAATACGTATATTCTAGACTGGGGCACACATGTTCTAGACTAGAACATGTTCTAGGCTAGAGCGCATGTTCTCTGACTGAAACAAGCATCTTCTAGACTGGAGCACATAAGTGTCTGTTCCGACAGGTAAATCAACGGATAATCATATGGAACATATTTATCACTTAGAAATGCTGGGAGAAAGAGATGTAGCCATAATCATATAACTTGGAAAATGTGGGTGATCCTTGAGTAGAACCAGGGGGCAACTATGCTTCAGATCCTCCCTAAGTATGTGCTGTACTACCAGCAGATGGTCAATCCAGATCAGCCACGTGCGGAGTCCCTTAATGCATCAGTGTTTTCAGTGAACACGTAAACCATTTAGAGAAGTCAGGGCAACAAAGAACACAAAGTGCTTAGCTCCACAGTGGGAAGAAAAATAAAAGGTAAGGAAGTAGAAATGTTAGAGATAGCTAATTGCCTTTAATGAGAGAGCAACTCGGTGGCTGATGGCATGCCCGGTTCCATTTCCTCTGCACAGACATAGAAACGGGCTCAGGGAGACTAGACGCTCACTCACATGCATGAGGGATGCAGAGATGGCCCTAGAGCTCAGGTTTTCCAGTTTCTCCCCTGTATTTTTTTTGCAGTCTTCCATCCAAGACTAGAAAGATCCATTCACGAAGTGAGAGTGACATTGCACAGAGAATCCCAGCATGTATAATTTCATGGTGAGTCACCAAATTGCAATGCTAGAGTGATGGGTCTCAAAGAGTGAGCAAGCCTTTCCATGACTATGATCTAGGATATTCTCCTGCGTCACAGGAAGGGCTTCTCAGGGGCGGAAGGTAGAGGATAAGGTTAATGATGGCAGCATCCAATCCATGTCAAAGAGACAGCTATCGATAGATCAGGTGTGAATGGCATTTACATGGGCAAGCAAAAAAAAAAAAAGAAGAAGAAAGAAAAGGAAAAATTGAAGGAAGAGAGGAGACAGCAAGGGAGATTCAGCATCTCAGTCCCCACGAAAGTGGCACAGTTACAGAGCTACAGAAACACCATATCAACTGACATTGGGCCAAAGGCTTCCCCAACCAACTCCAGTGACTGGAGTGCGGGGCTGCCAGGAGGACTCTGTAGACACCTCTCTCCTCCCAGCCTCTCTCTGGGAGGTTCCAAGCCTCGAAGGCATGGGGGCGAGCATCCCGACTGCCACGGAGAGGGGTGGGTGGAAGTAGGCAGCTCAGTAAAATAAGCCCCTGGAGCAGTCACAATTAAAACTACAATAGCTCTTAAACTGGATAATGACTGTACTGATACTTTCAAATTATATTCCAAACATATACTAAGGTATTTTAAGAAGTCGAGGTGGTTCTAGGATAATGGTTTCTTCATTCAGGAAAATAAAATAAAATAAAATAAAATAAAGGCGGATGACAGGCTACTGAGGCGCATGCACTGGAAAATAGTCTGGTTTAGTGAAATGTTTGGTTATTTTCTAAGAGATGCTTCCTTGGGCTGGTCATGTGGAGAGTCCTGTCAAAAGTGTTTTTAAGGTGGTTAGACCCGGTCCATCACATTTCAGTGGACTCTGGTTTCTTGAACCCTATTAAATGCTGTGTGGAACACAGGTGGGCTTGAATAAACAACCAGCAAACTGAGATCAGCTCACCCCCAAGAGAGAAACAACCAGAGTTTTGGGCCCTCTCGATAGGGCATAAAGGTGCCATGCAGATAGAGACTAGCTTGACAGTTGGAAGTGAGTCCGAATCCAGTTCTACTCAGGAGTCATATGAAAATCAGCATGTTGCTTAGCCTTTCTGAATCTCAACTTTTCAAAAAACGTTGTTAAATACCTGTCTTAATACTTCATGCACAGAGGAAGAAAACTAAAATTGATGCTAGAAATCAATTAGTTCAAAATATGTGTGTGGGGGGGGGGGTTGAGAGGGGCATTTAAAGAAATTACCCACACTTGTGGCACATTTTCTTTAAAACAGTGGAAATCTCAAGGCAGTTCATTAAAAAAGGGTATAAAGCATCTTTCTTTGAAAAATGCCTGGGATGGGCTTACCCTCTATCTATAGATAGGTAACTCTATCTATCTATCTATCTATCTATCTATCTATCTATCCATCCAGCTAGCTATCTTCCCCCCCCCCCCCCCGTCTTGTTGGGATGACTTATCCAGAAGCAAGATCCAGAACAGTAGAAAGAGACTATTCCCAGAGGTGGTGAAATAAGAGCAAATAAGCATCTGGGGTCAGAGCAATAGTGCAGCTGACCCAGGTTCTATCACCAGCATCACATATGGTTCCCCAAGCATCATCATAAGTGGTCCCTGAATGCATAGTCAAGAGTAAGCCCTGCGCACCACCAGGTGCAGAAAAAAGGAAGGAAGGAAGGAAGGAAGGAAGGAAGGAAGGAAGGAAGGAAGGAAGGAAGGGGGAAGGAAGAAGAAAAGAAGGAAGGAATGAAGGATTTAAAAAGCATTTAGAGCACAATGAAGCTGATGAATTTGAAGGTCCCTTGAGCAGAGCCAGGAGTGATTCCTGAGTGCAAAGTCAGGAGTGAGTCCGGATCACTGGTACGTGTGACACAAATAAGAAAAATGGAAGCTCTAATAAAATTCTCAGGTTTGTGGCCTACAGTCTTAATGAATAAAATGTTATTAGTTATTACAACATCGGCAGATCTCTGAAGTAGGAGAGAGGTAGCCATTACCCTGAGACACCTGCTCAAAGAGAAACTGAGTTTTCAAGAAGCACCTCTGTGCTCTGCCACAGGGGAGCAGGAATCACCGGCTGTTCTGTGAGCTTCTTTGTGTCCTGCACAGAGGCAAGAGACGACATGGAATGTTCTGAAACAAACACAAAATTCTCTTTAAATCTGTCCCTACATCTCCATTTCTGAATTCTGAATTCTAATTTAGACTGACTACTAGTCTACATTACTCATCTAAAAGTTTGATTTTCATTCCCCACAATTAAAACCAATTAGCTGTCTCACAAATTCCTAGGGACTTCGGAATTGTCTTGTACTGACTTCGGGTGGAGAACTGCCTGGATTCTAAGGCCATCTGATTTCATCTTGTTCTGTCGCCTGTTTTCCTTCACCCTTCCACTTCCCCATTTAGCCTGTTTCTTTGAATAGCATATCCCACAGCCCCCAACATGGTTACCCCCCCAAAAAAAAAACCCACTCAGAATTTTGCCTCTTGTGTTGCTTTAATAATACTCATAATTGTTATTAGCTTATAATCCTCCTAAAGTCCTGACAATAGAATCTGATCCCAGCATCCCAGAAGTGAGAAGCAGGGACGTGAGTCATGCTCCATGGCTTACTCCTGTTGGAGTTTACACAAATGATTCATTTTCCTCAGGTCTTCTTACTGGCACAGAGATTTAAAAATGCTATTAAGACCTGTAGTCATCGTACATCAGATAGGGCATCTGCCTTGCACGCAGCTGACCCTAGTTCTCCAGCATCCAATATAGTTCAATGAGCACCACTAGGAGAGATACCTGCACGTAAATCCAGGAATATGCCCAGGAGCACTGCCAGGAATACTCCTGCCCCCCCCCCAATAACGCTATATTGTATTGATTAAAAGGCCAAATAAAGGGTGTTGGGAGGATCCTCCCAGGATGGGAGAAGCATGCTGAAAGTAGACTATGGATCGAACATGATTGCCACCCATTGCCTCTTTTGCAAACCACAACACCCAAAAGGAGAGAGAGAACAAAAGGGAATGCCCTGACACAGAGGCAGGGTGGGATGGGCGGGTGGGGGGTGGGAGGGATACTGGGACCTGTGGTGGTGGAAGATGGGCACTGGTGGAGGGATGGGTATTTGATCATTGTATGATTGAAACCCAAGCACAAAAATTTTTAAGTCTACAATTGTACCTCATGGTATTTCACTAATAAAAATTTTTTTAAAAAATGGCACTGTCGCACTGTCCTCCCATTGTTCATCGAATTGCTCAAGTAGGCCCAGTAACATCTCCATTGTGAGACTTATTGTTAGTGTGTTTAGTTAAAAGGCATGTGAAAAAATACTCTTTACCAATAATTGCCAGGGAAATGCAAATCAAAACAACAATGAAATATCACCTCACACCAAAGTGATTGGCACACATCACAAAGAACAACAACAGCCAGTGTTGGTGTGGATGGTGGTAGAGAAAGAAGGGAAGGGACCATCATTCACTGTAAGTGGGAAGATCAACTGATCCAGCCTTTTGGTGAACAAATTTGCACTTTCCTCAAAAAACTAGGAATTGAGTTTCCACATGACACTACTATCCCACCTCTGAAATATACCTTAAGGGCCCCAAAACATAAATGCAGAAAAGACATCTGCACTCCTTCGTTCTTGGATGTACCTTCACTGACAATAGCCAAAAATCTCAGAATAACCAAAGTGCCCAATAACAGTGGACTGGATAAAGATGCTATGGCACATATAAACAATGGAATACTATGCAACTATTAGAAGAGAGGAAGTCATGCAAATTGCTAACACATGGATCGACCTGGAGAATACCATGCTGAGTGAAATGAATCTGAGGAATAGGGACAGACACAGAATGATTGCACTCATATGTGGGATATAAAGGATGTAGTAGGAGAATAACTAATTCCCAAAGACAATATGAATGAAGGACTGGAGAACTGGTCCTTAGTAGAAAGTTTGCTACAGGGAGGGAAAGGGGTTAGGTCAGGGAAGGGACCACCACAACAAAATGATTAAAGGAAGTGGTTACGAACATGATGGCCACTTAATACCTCTATTGCAAACCACAACACCCAAAAGGAGAGAGAGAGCAAAAGGGAATCCCCTGTCACAGAGGCAGGGTGGGGTGAAAGGGAAGGGGTCGGGGTGGTAGGAGGGAGGGATACTGGAATCACTGGTGGAGGGATGGGTACTCGATCATTGTATGACTGAAATGCAAGCACAAAAGTTTGCAAGTCTAACTGTATCTCATGGTGATTCACTAATGAAAAAAAAGAAGTGGTCACTCTGGACGACTACTGGATGCTAAAAAGAGGGAAAGTGGCGTGCATGATACCGGTTCAGTAACAGTATTGCGAATCACCATGCATAAAAGGAGAAGAAAATGTGCCTGCCCTTGAGGCAGGCTGAGAGATGGGGGGAAAGTGGAGGAATTGGCAGAGGGAAGTGGAATCTCGTAAAGGAATTGGTGTTCAAACATTGTATGCCCCAGAACTCAGTCATGAGTAACTCTGAACTTTGTAACTCAGAATGATTTAATAAATAAGAATGTTTTATCATGGAAAGGGTCGAACTCCCATTTGGCGGTTAAGACTAAGTGCCAGAAAGCACATGCATTTTACTTGATATCATGTCATTAGGGGCTGGAGCCGGTAGAGCATTTGCTTTGTACCCGGCTGACCCAGGTTCGATTCTTCTGTCCCTCTCGGAGAGCCTGGCAAGCTACCAAGGGTATCCTGCCTGCACAGCAGAGCCTGGCAAGCTTCCCATGGCGTATTAATATGCCAAAAACAGTAACAACAAGTTTCACAATAGAGATGTTCTTGGTGCCTGCTCAAGCAAATCGATGAACAGTGGGAAGACAATGCTACAGAACTACAGTGCTATCACATCATTAGGCCAAAACGTTTTCTTACATGGGACTACTAGTGCCAAAAAGAGCTTTGCTCCACGTAAAAAGTTAACAGCAATCAAGACAACTCGACCTTTTCTTTATTTTCTGGCCATTCTTTATTAATTCATGTTCAATTACTTCCTGTCACTGACAAGAAGATTCTAGTTCATTGTTTCTTAGAAATCGGTGCCTCTAATATCTGTAAAATTGCATTTCGCATGGGACTGATTTTTGTGGGCTCGTTTGTTGTCACTGCTGTTGTAATTAATAAAGCTGTCCCAGGTGGGTGACAGAGGAGATCTCGCCCACATTGATAAAACATGACAGTTCTCATCACCCTACATGATTCTCCTGTTAACATCCTGGCTCCTCGCCTGCTCCTTTTCAAGCCCATTTTACATAAATTTGTGAGTCCTGGCTTGATAGTGACAAAGTGAAGCAGGGCCCCCAAAGAGACTCTTTTCGAGAGAAGACCTTCTTAGGGTAAGAGGAATTTGTCTTCCCAGGCTCTGCTTCCTTGCATACAAGTTACTACTGTCTGTGCTGGGGTGACTTATCCCGCAACACCATCTGCAGCCTTCAAGTCACACTGTCACATCCTCTGGGCAAGACTTCATTGCTCACCCACATGATCTAGGGATTCTTCCCCCCACCCCACCCGGGGGCTGACCTTTGTCAAAGTCATGGCTTGTGACTGGGATAGGAGAGGAGAGAGGAGAGAGGAGAGAGGAGAGAGGAGAGAGGGAGGGAGAGAAGAGAGAGAGAGAGAGAGAGAGAGAGAGGAGAGAGAGAGAGAGTGCTCTGTCTGTTCCGCTTCATGCAGAGAAAATGAATATTGCCTGGGAGCCAGGGAGATTGTACCATGGGTAAGGTACTTGCCTTACACTAGTCTGATCTGGGTTCAATCCCTGAGACCCCATATGGTCTCTTGAGAACCCCCAGGAGTGTTACCTGAGCACAGGAGTAAGCGGAGCCAGATATGTGCCCAAACCCATGGAAAAACAGGAAAATGAGCATCATATTAAAAAAATATTGTGGAAAATGAATGGGATAGTGCATATGACGGGGCATACAAATGCTAGCACATATTATTATTAGAAGCTGTACTGGTATTTTTATTGTGGCAATGGAAACATCAGTCCTATTGGACTGAGGCTTTAGAGCTATTTTCTGTCAGTCAATCTTATATAAGTAAGCTATTTAAAATAAAATAGCAACCACATACTAGACCTTAAATTCATATTAGGCTCTTTTGATTACGAGTGTTCTTTCTCCTTGAGGATATCAAGTGTCTGTTCTTCCCCCTCTCTGAGAGCCTTGTCACAGCCATTGTCCTATCTTCACCCTCTCCCAATTCCTCATTCACAGGAAATGCAATTAACACCCACCCCCATTCCTCACACCCACAGTGGGCCTATTTTTCCCATGCCAAATTCATTTTTTTCAGACCTCCGCTAACTTACCAACCATCTCCATGGCAACACCCTGGGCCTCTTGCCCCCACTGTTGCCACCAAATTTCTCTCTAAGTGACAGAAAAAAAAAGTAGACCCGTTCATTTTTAAGACTTCAAGAATAAAATACGAGTATCTGTCTATGAGGAATTCAGGGGGACATTATAAAAAAAATAACAGCAACAACTACATACCTACACAGACTTGGCTTGATAAAGGAGGTATGAAGTATCAGAAAATCAAGTACAACAATTTTAGGGCTAACAGAACTTTCAAGTTCAATCCGATTATCTATTTTAGGTGAAGGAATGAAGGGCCAAAAGGGAAAATGACTCGCTCAAGGTTATTCATCTGAATATAGAAGCAGAAGGCAACAAGGGCAAACCGTCAAACACAATCCCATTTGCCGGCTCTGCCTCCAGCTCTCAGTTCATCCCAGAAAATGAAGAATAGGACTTTACTGCAGGAAAGCAACTGTACAGAGCTTCAGAATATTACAACAGACAAAGAGTTAACTGACTATGGAAGACTACTCATCAGTAATGTGCATACAATTGCAACAAAGGCTTTCAGTAGCTCAGATGTAAACAGAACAAAAAATTTAAAAAATCTAGACAAGGCTA
Organism: Sorex fumeus; assembly: GCF_029834395.1. Lineage (NCBI taxonomy): Eukaryota > Metazoa > Chordata > Mammalia > Eulipotyphla > Soricidae > Sorex > Sorex fumeus. Next base: position 2,851,921 of record NW_026606154.1, on the reverse strand, counting down.
GATGTACTGATGTAGCTATATAGAACTTCACAACCTTGTTTATTTCAAATTCATCTTCCATGTAAGTGTATAGTAGAGATAACAGAGTGAACTGAAAATCCACTTGAATTACATATGCCAAATATGATAAATAAACCAAGTTACACATCTCTTGTTTTTTCAGACTATTGTTTCATGGGGACTGGAGCGATAGCACAGTGGTGGGGCATTTGCCTTGCAAGCAGCTGACCCGGCCGAGCCAGGTTCGATTCCTCCGCCCCTCTTGGAGAGCCTGGCAAGCTACCGAGAGTATCTCGCCTGCACGGCAGAGCCTGGCAAGCTCCCTGTGACATATTTGATATGCCAAACACAGTAACAACAAAGTCTCCAATGGAGACGTTACTGGGCCCGCTTGAGCAAATCGATGAACAACGGGAGGGCCTTTACTTTACTATGCAGCTGCAAGGAATGATAAAATCATGCAGTTCACTGCAACTTGGAACAAGTTGATATAATGAAGTAAACCAGAAAAAAGACAAATACTGGATAATCTCACTTATCTATGGTATACAGAATAGCACTCTGAGGGGATGTAAAGTATTACGAGGAGGATGCCTAGATCATTCTTGACACCCCCCCCCCCAAAATAAGAACAATAAGGAAGAAAAGTCAAGTAGTAGGGGAATAGGAAGAGGTTGACAAGAAGTAACAAAGGTAGGAGGTAGGGAGCCCTGGGCATATTGGTGGTATAGAGGTGTTAATTATCTATATATCTAAATCACAGAGCCAACAACACTGAAAGGAGATCCAACCAATGGCAACCAAGCTGAAAAATATACCTGCTGAGGAGAAAGGCTGGGGAGTGTGAGGGAAGATGGGGACATTAGTGGACACTGGTGGTGTGAACTGAAACCAGTGCTGGACCACTGTTTGCCTTAAACTCAACTATGAGTAGCTTTGTACATTACAGTGCGTTATTTTTTTTAAAGGAAGATGAATAGTCATTAAACTATGACCCAGTGAGGTAAGGATATCAGTCACCTGGGTAATACATGTGTCTCTTATTGAGACAGATATTCTAACTGTATTCAGACAAAGATCTACATGTTTATTAAAGAGGTCTCAAGACCAGCCTCTAAATTCTCTGAATTGTTCAATGTCGACAAAGAAAAATTTGTATTCTCCCCATGCCTAAGATAAACTTTGAGAGTTGACTAGTATTTTACAACTGCTGGCTTTACCTTTTTGAACGAATATCCCTGGAGGTATTGTTACAATTGGACTTTGTTTTCAAGGCTTAGCCCCCAAATTTTATTTTTTCATCAACTTAATTTCTGATACTAATAATAAGAGCGATAGCAAGGGCTATAACAAGGGCTGGAGCGATAGCACAGCGGGTAGGGCGTTTGCCTTACAAGCGGCCAACATGGCCGACCCGAGTTCAATTCCTCCGCCCCTCTCGGAGAGCCCGGCAAGCTACCGAGAGTATTCGATATGCCAGACACAGTAACAACAAAGTCTCCAATGGAGACGTTACTGGGCCCGCTCGAGCAAATCGACGATCAACGGGAGGGCCTTTACCTTTACCTTTAATAATAAGAAATCATCAACTTAATTTCTGATTTCATCAACTTAATTTCTTATACTAATAATAAGAAATCACTATACTAATAATAATTCTTAATACTAATAATAAGAAAGGATATGTCACCACTAGGTGTTTACAACTGGTTCCATGAATTCTGTATATATTGAACAAGGAGGTATTACTCAACTCTTAAATTATGTTGTCTTTTACATTACATAGCCTTTCACTAGTAAACAATGAACAATATGTGTAATGCTGAAAATCAAGGTGTATAGTGCTGTAAATCAGATGAGTATAGGGAGAGTAGAAATGATGTTTGGAAACTGTTCCTGTAAATTCAGTTGTCAAAATAAATTGAAGCTTTAAACTTTAAGTCTCATCCATAATGTCATCATTTGATATATTCTATTATTCATTATAAAAGGTATCATGTTATAAATCTGAGGGAAAAAGGTAGTTATGGGCTTAACTCGTAGGTTTCTAAGAGGCATGGGAGGACTGATTTTTTTAAAAGTTTTTCAAAGTGTATTTGTCCTTCTGAAAGTAGGTTTATCACAATAATTAGCATATTTGTGAGTGGAATGTATAAAATTAGACATTTAGTTTATATGTTAAATATCAAGGAGTGCCAAATTTTGAATAGCAGATACCCATTATAACAGTAACCCAAGGTAATATAGAGAATCATCTAAATAATCTTATTTTCCTGAGGATTACCTGATTTATTTCTGCTTCTGAAATGGACTAATGAAACGATCTGTTCTTGATTTTCTAAATGAGAGGGATTATATAAGCAGCAGTCAGCAAATTCTGGTTAGCCCTAATTTGTACACCCAGCAAATTTGTCCCCAGGTTCTTATGTACCACAGGTACAATGACCTTCATTAAAAAACAAACAAAAAACATTTAAAGAAAATACAGTTAATTTAAAAATCACTCAGTTTTCTCATAGCTCCTTGCTGTTCTTTGTAGTGTCTGGCATGCTTAATTTTCAGATTCACAATGCTAAATAGCATCACTGTCTGAAAAGGCAAAAACAGGACGGGAGAATTATTCAACTGCATCAAACAGAAGAAACCTTCCCTGAGATAGTGTGTTAAAAACTGATGACTGTAAGCTTGCTGTGCACATATGCTTCTCATGTTTGGTCCCCTACACCACATAAGAATCTCTGAGCATGCCCAGGAGTGATCTCTGAGCACAGAGCCAGGAGTAAGCCCTGAGCATTCCCAGTCATAGCTCACAAACAAATGAACAAAAGCAAAAAAAAAAAAAAGAAAAGAAAAAAAAAGTTGATGCTTGCAACTTAAGTCTCCATCACTCGCATTTTTTGGATATATACTTTAAAATAGCCTATTTTACATTTATTTTAGGGCAGCAGTTGGACAAGAGGTATGCCTAACATTAGACAGATGAATGAAAGTGTCTTTTAAATGTAGCAAGATAGGATTTTCAATTAAATAAGAAAACAAAACAAAACAAAACCTTGCATAAAACTAATATTGTTTTGACCTGGTTGGATTTGACAACTGTCAAAATAAGACATTCATCCTCAAAATAACTGCAAACAGTAATCATCCAAACCTTTTATTATGTTTTCTTCCAAATGAGATTTTTTTTCCCTGTAGGGAATAAATTCTTACAGACATACTGATTCCAACAGTTTCTTAATTAAGACTAGATTTGGATGGTGGGCCCACAGGTCCAATTAGCAGGTGAAAAATAAATCTCATAAGCACTAAATATGTTTCTGAGAAGTAAAAGGATATTATTGCTAAATTAAGTTTCTTACTTGCTATGTTCGCTATGATAATGTAAATATAATTGCTATTCCAACAGATGAACATTTTGTTGATACATGTATATGGTGATCATACTGATTGCTAATAATTCATTATCTTTATTCTGTAAAATTCATTACTATCAAATTTAGGAATAATGCTGTCTTTTAACTTTTTATCTAAGATACTTGTGAAAGGGAATAGAGTAGAAATATAACATCTGGATATTATTCTCACTGAATATTCTTCAATAAATTATTCAGCCCTTTTAAGGAGAAATGACATGTGTCACCTTGAAAAGAAATAATATTCCTTAAATTTCACCATTTCTTAATCCCTCAAGCATTATCTATCTTCCCAGCGGAAAATTTCAGCACTGGATTGAAATTTAAAATTCTATTGTGGGTGTTTAAATACAATGTATGTATTCTAGTATTGCAACTAAAATAACAACAACAACAACAAAAATCTGTAATAGCTTATAACTAAGAACAAAATCAATGAGTAGGAATCATTTCTCTAAGCTAAAAACCTAAATGTCAAAAGTTAATATTTATGTATTTCCTGTAAGAAAAAGCAGGACATTGTGACTAGCAAATGGAGTCTAAATCCAAAATGTGGGATATAGGCAAAAAGGAAGGAAAATAATAGTTAATGGTGTGGCTATGCCAAAAACTGTAAAAATAATTCACCAAATACACATGTTTGCATCACTAAAGGTAAAATGGAAATTTTAGTGGCATTCTAATATAGGAAGAGTATGACATACTCCTTTTAAATCATAATGATGAAATTTAATTTGGATCCCATGAATGTATGTTTCCTTGAGAAACTCATTTGCCCATTTTGATAGCACACACTTCAAGATGAGAATTCAGAGACACCAAGTTTCACTTGATTCTAGAAATCCTGACGATATGAGTAATGAGTAATAAAAACATATGTATTAGAATTTGGCAATACTTTTTAAAAGCAAGGGGGAAAATAACAGATTTATCGATACAATTGTCACAAGCAATCAATTTAATCATCACTTCATAATCAAAATCTCTAAACAAACCACCATGCTAATAGCAGCATGGATCCAGAGATGATTAAAGAAGACTTCTGGTGGGAAATCTGGGATTTGTAGGCGGACAAGTGAGGGACTAAAATGTGACCCAAAGCAATGAAAATGCTCTCAGGGAGTGAAGGAAATAAAAATGCCAGTGATGAGAAGAAAAATGATTCATGAGAAGATGATGGTGAAGATGATGATAATGTGATAGTAATAATAATGCATTTCTTTGATCTTTTCTATGTGCTAGATAAAATTATAGGCATTTTAATGACATATCATGCTTAACCCTCAGAGAAATGCTGTGTAAGTTGTGTAATTTGTGAAACTTCACAAAAACAAAACTGTCCTCCCGTTGTTCACCAATTTGCTCGAGCGGGCCCAGTAACATCTCCATTGTGAGACTTGTTGTTACTGTGTTTGGCATATTGAATCCATCACAGGTAGGTTGCCAGGCTTTGCCGTGCGGGCAAGATATTCTCGGTATCTTGCCAGGCTCTCCAAGAGGGGTGGAGGAATCGAACCCAGCTCGGCCGGGCTGGCTGCACGCAAGGCAAACGCCCTACCGCTGTGCTATCGCTCCAGCCCGTGAAACTTCATAAAATATATTAATTTTCGGAACTGGAGAAATAGTACAGAAAGTAAAGTCTTGCACGCCACTGTCCTGGTTAGAATCCCTCATAGCAAGAATAGTCCCCTGAGCAAATGGCCAGGGGTCACTGTTGAGCGCAGAGCTGGGAATAGCCATCAAGCATTGTCATGCATGCCTCCCTCATGCCCCTCCGTAGAATAATTTATGTAAGCTAAATCATTTTAATTATTTAAATAATGTTTTTAAACCTAAACTGCATGATACGCGTGTCACATTCTAAAATGTGTTCTAAGTGGTGCTGATATTGAAGTCAGCAAAAGCCTCCTCATTTAACCTTCAGAGTTACAAAGAGCATAGGGGTAAGTGATTTGGGAAGCTCATACAAGAGAGAAAGACAGGTTCAATGTGAGCTGGCATCAGCTACTTGGGATTCCTACCTGGAAAATATTCACAGACTAGCCCGGCAAGCTACCAAGAGTATTTGATATGCCAAACACAGTAACAACAAAGTCTCCAAGGGAGACGTTACTGGGCCCGCTCGAGCAAATCGAGATCTGTCACAAACTGAGAAATTTTCCAAAACAAAGTCAAGACAAAAAAAAAAACACTATTCTGCATAGGGCTCATTTCTCCGGAGCAAGAGTTTGTGCTTAATTCAAAGGGTCTGAATTCCTTTTTTTGTTTGGTTTGGTTTAGTTTTCTGGTCTGGAGCGATAGTGCAGCGGTAGGACGTTTGCCTTGTGTGCAGCCAGCCTGGCTGAGCTGGGTTCGATTCCTCCACCCCTCTCCGAGAGCCCCGCAAGCTACCGGGAGTATCTCGTCCTCACGGCAAAGCCTGGCATGCTACCGGTGACAAATTCAATACGCCAAACCAGTAACAACAAGTCTCATGATGGAGACGTTACTGGGCCCACTCGAGCAAATCGATGAACAATGGGAGGACCGTGACTGTGTTTGTTTTTATTTTGGGTTCACACCAGAGGACGGGGAGGGGTTACTCCTGGCTCTGCACTCAGCAATCATTCCTGAAGGTGCTTGGGGGACCATACAGGATGTCTGGGTTGGCTCTGTGCAAGGCTAAGTCTCTTCCTGCTGTACTATGGCTGTAGCCACATGAATTCTTCTTTTTTAAATTAAGTCACCATGAATTACAAAGTAACTCAAAGTCATTACAAAGGGTTTCAGAAATACAGTGTCCCAACACAAATCTCTTCCACAAAACCCATGTCCTTCCACCTATGCCAACTTTTCCCTCACACCCCCCACCCCTATCTCTAAGAGAGGCAATTAATTTTTTATACCTCATCCCATGGCTTACTGTACTGTCGCCAATGGGGTCTCACGCATACACTGTACTGCCTCTCTTCCTCTGAACACTTCCCTCCCTACTGTTCCTTTCTCTGTTGGTCTGAACTCTTGTAACATCAGGTCTTGGAGAAGACTTGCAGGGTCACAGGGGACATCAGGTCTTGGAGAAGACTTGCAGGGTCACAGGGGGATACAATCTGGAGTTCAAGAGTAACCACTAAAATCTCCATCATTGCTCTAGTGGCTGAATCCTGCAAATATAAGACCATCCATCCACCACCCCCAAACCCCAATCCCACCCCAACCCACCCTGGACTTGTCTCATCTTCTCGTCTGTATTTAAGTAAGTCCAAAGGAAAATGTTGGCTCTGGTGCATGAAGTGAATGCTCAGTAAAGACCAATCTGGGGGACAGACCCCAGGGAAGAGAGCGACAGGGGGGATGTAACCTAAGAGGCCTCTAACACAGCCCAGATGAGAACAGACAGTCTTGAACTGCAACAATGGCAATGATGACTGAAAAGAGGACAGTTACACAAGACATTTCCGAGGTAGAAGCGCCTCCGTGATTCATTAGATGTGGGAGGCAGTGACAGGGCTGAGTGTTGGCTCCTGGCTTGCCGGGACAGTGAGGGTGCTAGTGCCGGATACAGAGCAATCAGAGAGGATGAGGGTTTGGAGGGGGAAATCAAGTGTCCACAATCAGTTTTGATGCAGTGCCTATTAATTGAAGGTATCTTCACATCTTCTCCGTCTCCCACCCAGACAATATTTTTCTCAAGTGTGATCCAGATATATCTGGTAACGAGATGATTCTTGCAGTGGGTGCTAGGATTACCTAGTAATGCTGGATTGCTTTATGAGAACGTGCTTTCCTGCAAAATGCTCCTTCTCTCCCACTGTCTTTGTCAAGGACATGTTTTACTTTGGGGATACTTAAACTTTCTGATTTCTCGACTACCTTTCCTCTTTTTTATTACAATATACTCAAGAATTGGGAGACACATATTTATGCATTTAAGATTTAAGAACAGTTTTGTTTTCTTTATATTATGATATCAAATATTTTGTCAGACACCACAGGCTTTCCATTGATGACCTTTGTATGAACATTCCTTTAAAAAAACATTTTAGTAAAACAATGAATCAACTTAGAGAAGAAAAATACTAAGAAACCAGCCATCCTGTTGCTTCTTGATTATAGCAAATTCAGGGAAGTGCTTGGGCTAAAGCCCAATAGTAGGGTCCACGCCTCCTCACCTGTCCGAAGCCCTGGGTTCAATCTCTGACGCCAGAAAACAAAAGAACAACAAATCCAGAGCAACTTCACCCTCTTGCTATCTCCGACAATCAAACCAACAGCAAACCAAAAGCCAAAGTCAGGAAAGGTGAAAGTAAATGAAATCAGAGTTAGAAAACCCTGCACAAAGCTAGGTGACGTTGTAGACAATATTCTTGCCCAGTTTTGCTTCTCAAAAGGAGAAGCACTTTTTGAACGTCGAAGAGACAACCACATTGCAATAAGAGCTAAGATTCAAACCTTCTGATAATGTTCCAAGAAGATATCAAGATAACTCTCCCATAGACATTAAGTAGTTATGGAGCTATGCTTTGAATATGGAAATGGCATCAGGTATCAAGCAAGGGGACCCGCAGAAGCACTCTGTCATTGTCACAAGAACAGGCTGTGCTCTTCAATATTGGTACGCGATTTCTATTTCAGCCCTTTCTTCACAGAGGAGGCAGACTTAGGTCTGTACACAAAGTGCCACCAGCAAGATCAAGATAAGAAAGAAAACCAGTGTGGAAGCTAAGGGCCAAGTTAATATTCATAAAAGGGTCAATGAGTTCAACTTAATGATACTGTTCTACCAAATCTGTTATCTCTGCAGTTTTACTGTGATTTTCCATAGGAAGACTTTCAGAAGACACCTTGGAAGGTTTCTTTGCCATGTATTCAGTAAAGTGATCATTTTCTTCAGCAAAAATCTTATAGGCAGAGTGTGCTCTAACTTATTTTCAGTACGGAACAACGAGAAAGAGATTATATTAGGACCAGTGATAAAAAGCCAATCTTTCCCTTATCACCTTCTGAATGCCACTTGATTAAAAATGACTGAACAAAAGATCTGCTAGTCATGAATTTGTGGGTTCTGTTGAGGGTGTTAGAATAATTATAGAAATATGAATATACAACAGAACTTAACACCCAATTCCTCTTTCTGCAGAATTGAAGATTATTTTTACATGTGTTCTTTCTTCCACAGATGGAAGACTTCAGTTCTAAGACATTGCTGAGCCTCTATTTTGGGTCCAAGAAGACTGTTCTAGGACGTTATGGTCAGGATTTCCAGTGAATAAGGGAACAGAAGGCCACTTGTCAAAAATATCCACAAGCATTTATTTGATCATTCAATATTTTTTTGGTAAAATAAGAGTCTATAGAAGAAATATGCAAAAGCTGATGATAACGTAAGAGTCTGATTACTATTTGATTCAGAGGATGGTGTTAGTAAAGGAAAACCTTAAATTTCTCTTTTGCATCTTAATTCACTTTTCCTTCTATACTAGGCTAAAGTCTTTTCCCAAATTAGTCAACACAAAAGTCACTGTCACTATCCTCCCATTGTTTATTGATTTGCTCAAGCGGGCCCAGTAACATTGTGAGGCTTGTTGTTATTGTGTTTGGCATATCGAATTCAGAAAGTGGGGGGAGAGGAAACAATTGTAGTGAGTTTCTGTTTTCTATAGAAAACAGCTCAAACTTATAACTATCAAAAGAAAGGCCATAAGAAATGGGAAACAGAATAGAATGCTGAGATTTAAAACGGGAACATACTTAAGTTTACATAATTTGAAAAGGAGTAATTGGGGAATGGGAGCTGAAGTCTAATCTGACTGGAGAATATACTCAGTACTGCAGAGGCTTCTCTGGTTACCCAGTGAACATAAAAACATATCTGGGGGGTCATTATGTTTAATTTGTCCAATATGAGTTTTAAAACCAATTGAATATCACTAAAAAAATTCACAAAATTGGCCTGGTGAGATAACACAGTGGTAGGGTGCTTGCCTTGCATGTGACCAACCCAGGTTTGATCCCTGGCATCCCTAATGGTCCACCATGCCACGAGAAGTAATTCCTAATTACAGAACTAGGAGTAAGCCCTGAACATTGCCAGATGTGCTCCCCCAAGAGTCATAAAAAATAACATTTCACATAAAAACTGCAGACTTTTAGCTTGTTAAATATTTTTTTAGTAAGAAGTAAAATTTTTTATCTATTTTTTTTCATAAACTCAATATGTCTGGGTCACAGATATTTTAATTCACAAAAGATATCTGGGGAAGCTGATCTCAATGAGTTCAGCGATTATTCAGAATCTGTACCTGAGAAATGTTATCTCTGGAGTTTATACCTGTCTGAAGCAAAAGCGTTATGTACTGATGAAGCCAGTTAAAACTACTAAGTTTTGTGGGGTCAGAGTGATAGTACAGCAGGAAGGGCATTTGCCTTGCACACGGCCAACCCAGGTTTGGTCTACACCATCCCATATGGTCCCCTGAGCACCTCCAGGAATAATTCCTGAGTACAGAGCCAGGAGTAACCCCTGAACATTGTCGAGTGTGACCCAAAAAGCCAAAAAATACACTGCTGAATGGAGAATTTATCCATATTTATCACAGTTGCTTCTAATTTTGTAGCAACTTCATTCTTCCCTTAAGATTACTTTAAACGTTATTCGAATGTATCATGAAACATTTCCTAAAAGAAACACCTACACCTAGTATTTTCTTTCTTAACAACTGTTTCTCATTTTTACTTAATAATTTAAACAAATAATCTAACTTGAATCCATTTTGCTTTAAAAAGATAGAATCCATTTCTGTGTATCTATTATACTAGAATACCATTAAAATTTCTTGCAGTCAATTAAAACATTTCATTAAATTTCTAAACAGCATATGTTGAAAGATAATTAAAAAAATCTTTCTGAATCACACATGCCTGAATTTTAACTTCGGTGAAAGGGTCGCTGAAAAATCACTTTAAGTGAAACATACCAGAAGTCGTTTTCACTACTTCAGTGGTATTTCTGAGTCCAACGAAGGAAAATTGATAAAGTCTCCAAGACCTAGTATCACCAACTTCAACAGAACTCCGCTTCCATTGATAGACAATTTCTTCGCGTGGGTAGCCATCTGCCATAAAATGGAAAGGCACACAATTATTATGGCTATAAATCAGTATACAGAGCAACCACCTCCTATAAACACGACAACGAAGAAGGTACTAATAGAAGGCAGAATTATAATTTAAATAAGGCACCTCGTCTACAGACATTCACAGTAAAGGGAAGGAAACACAGTGACATCACATTATAATGGAAGCTTAGATTTTTAAGAAATCTTAAGTTCAAAGGTACTATTAAAATTGCCTTGAAGGCCTGGAAAGATAGTATAGCAGTAAGGCACCTGCCTTGCATGCATCCAATTGGGGTTCGGTCCCTAGCACTCTATATGCTAAAGATCCTGGAGGCTGATAAACAACTTGGAATAAGATCCCTTCTTTTTTGCTCCAACTATTTGTTCTTATGTTTAATTATTAAGAAGGAGGGAAAGCATGATTCTCAGGCTACTAGATAAACAACTTGGAATAAGATCCCTTCTTTTTTGCTCCAACTATTTGTTCTTATGTTTAATTATTAAGAAGGAGGGAAAGCATGATTCTCAGGCTACTAGGAGGGGCACAGGAGAGAGTGACAATTTATTAAAATTTTGTTTCTGTGGCTGGAGCCATAGTGTTTCGGATAAGGCACTGACTTGCCTTGCATGTGGGTGACCCAGGTTCAGTCCCTGGCGTCCCTTATTGTCCTCACTCACCACTAGGGGTGATTCCTGACGGCAGAGCCAGGAGTAAGCCCTGAGTTCTGCCTAGTGTGGCCCAAAAGGCGAAAAAATGTTTGTTTGTTTGTTTGTTTGTTTGTTTTCTTAAAGTGTCCATCATGGCCCAAAGTGGTCTGCCCAACTGAATGTAGTGGTAGTGAAAATTTTGGCAACAGTAAGTCATTTGTAAATGTACAAATGTAAATTAATTCAAAATAAAATGTTTAATGAACTCAAGATATTTCTGACAGTGTTCCATGGGGTTGCAAGTGAAAAACTTTTAAGAAACCTTGCATTCGAAAACTTTCTATGGAGGGGCAAGAGTGATAACACAGTGGGTAGGGAGAGTCCAAACCAAGTTTGATCCCTGGCTTTTCAAATGGTTCTCGGAGCCCAGACAGGAGTGATCCCTGAATGCAAGGTCAGGAATAAGCCCTAAGCACCAGTGGTCTGACCCAAAAATGAAATGAAGGGGAGAGAAGAGGAGGGGAGGGAGGTAATTTTCTATGGAGCACATGTTGCTGAATGAACGTTCATGACAGCAATCGTAAACCCTAGGTTGTGTTTAGAATCAGAAGACAAATGTGAATTGGACCTAATTCAGCAGAAAGACCACTGGTTTTATGCATGATACACTTTCAGTAACAGTATTGCAAACCACAGTGTCTAAAAGGGAAAAAAAGAGAGGGAGGTGGAGGGAAGAAGAAGGATGGGGGAGAAGGAGGATAAGGATGATGAGGAGGAGGTCCACCACTGATGGGAATGAGGGGTGGCAGGCAGGCAGGAGGGAAACTGGAACATTGGAGGTGGAAAATGTGCACTAGTGAAGGGACAGATGTTGGAACATTGTACAACTAAGACTTTATCATGAACAATTAGCGATAGCACAGCGGGTAGGGCGTTCGCCTTACAAGCGGCCAACATGGCCGACCCGAGTTCGATTCCTCCGCCCCTCTCGGAGAGCCCGGCAAGCTACCGAGAGTATTCGATATGCCAGACACAGTAACAACAAAGTCTCCAATGGAGACGTTACTGGGCCCGCTCGAGCTAATCGACGATCAACGGGAGGGCCTTTACCTTTATATACACTTCATGGTAATAATTTTTTAAAATAAAAAATCTGCAAAATAGGGCTGGAGTGATAGCACAGCGGGTAGGGCATTTGCCTTGCACACGGCCGACTTGGGTTCGATTCCCAGAATCCCATATGGTCCCCCGAGTACTGCCAGGAGTAATTCCTGAGTGCAAAGCCAGGAGTAACCCCTGTGCATTGCCAGGTATGACCCAAAAAGCAAAAAAAAAAATCTGCAAAATAAAATCACTAGTTTGAGCTTTAACTCACTGGAGAAAGATATGGATCCATACAGAAAATGGGTCTATACCATGAGGAAAATTATAGGAATATTTGGAGAGGTGCCAGGGAGAGGGAAGCAGGCATTTACCTTGAGTGCAGCTAACCCAGGTTCAATCCCCAGCACTGAATGTGTCCTTACAACCTGCTGGAAGTGATTCCTAATCACATAACTGGGAGTGAGCCCTGAGAACAGCGCAAATTGCCAAAAAGAAAAAATTTTCGGAAAAAAAAAAGGGAAATCTTTCCATAAATTACACTCTTGATTAAAATATATGTAAATTCGCAAAGGGAAATTTTCTTTATTTTCAGTGTGATATTTTCCCTCTGGAATAAACAATAGTGATTAGATGATGAAGTCTCTTGTCATTGATGTTTTTAGGTACATTTACTATGATTTAGCTGGTTCTTAGGATTCTCCCTCATGCCCTGGCTAAAAACTGTATTTATAATGTTCATAATCAGTTTATCATCCTGACTAATTAGATACAGTTGGCAGATCAAGAGAGAAGGAAAGGAGCAGATCAGCCTAACAAATGATGAACAAAGAGTGAGGGGGTTGCTGGGGGTGGGGAGGAGTTGATTTTAGTTCATCAAGATTATCTCCTCTAAGAGGAAATCATGTTCAAGTAGCTGTCATTAATGAGTATGCCAACGTCAAAATGTGAAAAATGACACGGTCAGATCTCTCATTCTGGAACGTTCGAAGAGAAACAACTAGCAAATATGCTGCCATGCCTTTCTGTGCCCACTGGGGGCACGGGAAATATAATCCATCACTGATTCTTTCTATGGAGGCCAGGAAGTCCCTTTCCACAAAAGATCCAGGAAACCAATCACACACACAGACAGAGGCATGCACGCACGCACACACTGTAACCCTGATCAAATAAATCTGTTTTTTTGTGTTACGAATGACTTTAATAGAGACAAAAGGGTCAAAGTGAAAATGCCTTCAAAGTCCACGATGGCTAATTTCTGCCTACGCTTTCAGTGTTTCCCAGGGAGCTGACACTGCATCAGAAGACGAGGTGGCGTGGGGGCAGGAGGAATGCACAACAGAGGAGTATTACTTACAACTGGAGAACTCCAAGGGGCAGGAGTGTTCATCCATTGGAAAATTGTGCAACTGTAACTGGCACTCAGCATCAATTGTCAACCTACATAAAAAGAACAGAGAGGGACTTTAGGTGAAGCTCTAAAGTGTACATGATCACAGTTTCTAAGGAACATTCATCTTTGTTCCTGGAGAATCAATCTCACAAAGATGACTTCTTCCATGAGAGTCTGTATTATTATTACAAAGATGACTCTCACTGAAGAAATTTATCAAGTGCAGGAGAATACTTTTTAAGAGTCAGTGTAATCCACTCATTTTTACACACCCAACCAAGAAGCTCATTGAACTTACGTCCATTATTCAGAATCTAAGATCACGTATTTTTGGCAAATTAATTGCAAGCTCATTGCTCGGTGAATATATTTAACAGAACAAACTGTTTTAGGAACTTAAGTTCATTTACTGTTTGCATATAAATGAATGCTGATAATTCTATCTAATCTGCTAATTAAAGCAGAACCTTCTGTTTGTAAGTACTTGTTAGCTGTTAGCTTTAAATTATTATATGTGAGTTTAAACATACTATTTCACAATGGAGTATCATGCATTCTTAAAATGGACCACTAAGAAGCTATTAAATAGGATGTTACAAAGAAGAATATTTAAGGGCAAGTAAGAAATGTTACATGAATATACATAAATATATTAGAAAAATGTTTGCCAGGGAGTCTCAATTAGTTTCCATCTGGGTGATTACTAAACACTTGGATTTTGTGAGCCTCAGTATGAGATTAAACTCTTGGTGGGAAGAAAATGAAAAAGCACCCCAAAAGTGTTGAACATCCTTTGAAGGAGCAAAAATATATTATAAAATTGCAATAATTTTTAAAAGGGTCTGGAGAGGTAGTTTTGCATGCATCCAAACCAGGTTTGATCTCTAGAGCCCTATTTGGTCCCCTGAGCACACCAGGAGTAATCTCTGAGTGCAGAGTCAGGAGTAACCCCTCAGCACCACCAGGTGTGGCTCCCAAACAATCCCCCCTGAATACAAAAGCTGCAATGATAATATGTTGTTAATTTTTATTTATTGGGGTTTTTTGGGGGGGGTTGGAATGTTACACCCAGTGATGTAAATTGTCTAGGAGGAATTAAGTAAATTCAGTGTTTTTACTTTTTCATGTTTTAAATTGTCCCAAGTGGCAAAGCTAGTACCAGAGAGAAAATAAGAACTCAAGATAATCTCATTCCAAAGATGGAGATTTAAATTGCTGTCATTCAATTATTACATGCTCTTTCAGAGAAAATATTATTTTTCTTCATAGGTGAAATTATACTTTTATACTTTAAAATCCTGATTTGATCTCATGAGTTATCATGAAAATCACTCTTAGGTGATTTTTGTCATTAAATATTACATTATCACTCATGAGTTATCAAGAAGATCACTATTAGGTGATTTTCATCATTAAATATTACATTGATCTGCATGAATAAAAGCCAAGATGACTATAACGTTGTAAGAAATAAAAAGAGACTTGAAATAGTGCTACAGGAGCGATAGCACAGAGGTAGGGCGTTCGCCTTACAAGCGGCCAACATGGCCGACCCGAGTTCGATTCCTCCGCCCCTCTCGGAGAGCCCGGCAAGCTACCAAGAGTATTCGATATGCCAGACACAGTAACAACAAAGTCTCCAATGGAGACGTTACTGGGCCCGCTCGAGCAAATCGACGATCAACGGGAGGGCCTTTACCTTTTACTACACTCCAATTTAGCAGATGGTCTTTGTTTTTACTGGATTCTAAGCCGTATGTCACCTTTATCTCTAAAGAAACCTGTAAGTTTACAATGCGTGCAATAAATTTCTTTTATGACATCTTAGTAATCAAACTCTAATAAGGGTTTTGAAACCATTATAAATAGTTGTGTTTTGTTTGCTGAATATTCTAAAGGCATTTATATTTCATAAAGTAAATGCTGCAAGGATACTTAACATTGCTTTGAAGCTAGAAATTCCTAGAAAGCTAGGATTAATATCTAGAAGATTCCAATCACTCATATGCTTTCTGAAAATATGTACATATAATTTTGTCTACTCATGCTTACTATTTGTAGCAGACTCTACGTTAAGCACTTTAGATATTAACCCCATTTTCTCAATATGACAGCATTATCTCCATTTTATTGAAATTAAAGGACTAAAACTGTAGTACTGAGTTTCCTGGAAGTCCAGAGGAAATGTTGGTGAGAAAGAAGTTGCTGCCTTCTTCCCCAACAATCTCAATCAACTGCCACCCAACTTCTCCAAGTAAAAATATGAGCAAGCAAAAGCATCAAACTACTGTACAAAAAAATCTCTCTGAGTAAGCCTTTTCGTTCTATGACCCACCCCCCTTCCTCTCACTTAGCTTACTGTCTCTAAATAAATACGATAGAGAAATGCTTGTGAGTTGTCTTAATTTATCTATATAGGAACATACTGAGTCAGAACCGTCAGTTTTTCCTGATTCTTAGTTCTATGTATGTATCTATTATGCTGTTCAAGAAATATCCACCCGAGGCCAGAGTGGCTGCCTAGCTCATGCCTTGTGGATGTGCAGCCCTGATTTGACTGCTGTCACCAGATGGCCCTCAGGACCACAGAACCTGAGCAGCAAGATCTGAGCACCAAAGGCCTTAGCCCCTGGCGATATCAGCTCCAGCACCCCCACACCACAACAGCAACAACAAAAGGATGCGCTCTTGCCCCAGCAGTGAGCAACTTCAATGTAAAAACAATTTACATGCATCAATCTATGACATGCTAATTGCCAAAACCAAAAAAAAAAATCAGGGGAAACCTTCCAGATATTACTTCATGTTTAAAGTAGAAAAGATTGGGGCTGGAGCGATAGTACAGCAGGTAGGGCATTTGCCTTGCACAAGGCCAACCCGGGTTGATTCCCAGCATCCCATATGGTCCCCTGAGCACCACTAGGAGTAATTCCTGAGTGCAGAGCCAGGAGTAACCCCTGTGCATCACAGGGTGTGACCCCAAAAGCAAATAAATAAACAAATAAAATAGGAAAGATAAACAGTGACTCCTTCAAGTTTTCCTAGCAGAGGTCTAGTCCCAAAATAGTTAATACAGTAAGTCCAAGAGCCTATTAATGCAAGGAAACTCATTGTAATTGTCATTGTGCAGCTGTAAAAGTGACAAATACGTAAGAGACATCAACATAAAAAATCTGTTTTGGCATGGATTTCCTTGGAAATGGGAACACTTTCCACCATGTCAATGCATGATCCTTAGGATGAGTGTGTTTCAATTTAAAGTACAGAAAAGAGCCAAGGTAAACCGAACAAAGTATCTTACAAAGGAAAGGGGATTTCATATTGCATGACTCTGTAAGAAAACAAGAATTCTTATATTCAGCATAGAAAATAAAACCCCCCAAAATTCTAGTTCTTTGAAGAAGCTCATTAGTAACAGGAGATAAATAAAACTAATTTAGGGAACTTATATAATATTTTGATCAAGCATGCCAAACATTTTGTGAAAACACAAAATTTGTTTCTTTTTGCTTTAAGGGTGTGTAACTTTACTTTTAGCTATTATGCCTTTCCATGTACAAAAAAAGAAGAAGAAAAGAAAGGAAAAAAACCTTAGAGTGTAGAGAACTCGGCCATCATTCCAAATTCTCAGCATCCTGTTGGGGGTAGTGATCCAGTGAGCATCAGCCTTTTTGGAATTTCTGAAGAAAGTGTCTGGAATCCAGATTTTTCCCACCATGTTACTATTCAATCGGAGGACTTTAATGGTGCTGTTAAATTTAAGGCGTCTGTCGTACCATGTTTGGGCAAAAAATATATCAATCGTATATTCCTGTTTTAAAGATAAAGATGAAATCAAACTTATTTTTTAATGCAGTATGTCTATTGTAGAGCATAAATTTGCAATTGTTGTTTCTGTTCTCACTGTCAATTTGAAACTAATTTGGATTTTAAATAGTTCAAAGGAAAGCAAAATATGCCAAGGAGACCACTGACTCATCCATCATTTATAGACTAGTTGATACTTTGACCAAAAACAAAAACTCATGTATAAAGGTTCTAGCAAAATATCACAGCCCTAATACAAGTCCATGACATTACATTTTCCATGTTATTTAGGGCAAGTAAATTCTTTGCCATGGAAGGCTGTTTTGTCTATGTTTGACTGCTAGCTGCCATGCCTCCAGATGCCAGGAGCACAGAGATCACTAATCCTATCCCACCTAGTAAGTAAGACTAAAATTCCAGCTGACATTTCCAAATATCTCTAAAAGAAACAATCATGACCAAGATTCAGAACCAGTGATAGAATGGAAAAAGTCCAGAACATCCACAACAGTTCCAGACCAGAGTTTTGCAGGCTCTGCTGCCTCCTAACTAAATGAGAATCCTCAAGAATCTAGCTTACAGGTAGCGTGATAAGACCTGGATTTTACATAAAGTTTTGGTGCCATGTGTGGTACATAGCAAGCAGCCAATATAAGGTAGTCATTTAAAAAACAATTACCATTGTAGTTGTCATTTTCTCCAAACACGATAAAATAAGTGAATTAAGGAACTATTTTTACTCCTTTACTAAGTTCTGTCATACATATAACAGACAGTGATATGATGACTATTAGTATGCCAAGAGAACAATGTCTACATTAAACAAACAGTGGGGGATTGTGACATAAATCTAGACCATTAGGTGTGGAATAAGAATATTCTAATTCTAGTATTTAGTATTTAGCATTATTTTGTAATGATTTTAGTCAAATCCACAAAGGAGAAAATAAAAAAAGCTCTGTTCTTTTGCAATGGGAGCTAGGAGTGGAAGTAATTTATATTTCCAGTCTAATTCCTAACCCATCTCACTGTTATGAATCACACACACACACACACACACACACACACACACACACACACACACACGACTCTCTTGTTGTCCAAGAATACAGAGCCTTTCAGTGTGATTCTTCTTCCTTTACTTTGTCTGCATTGTTCTAGGCTATTTCCATTTCTCTGTCACTGACTATATCTTCCCAAGGCTAAGTCAGGTCACTTTTATAGCATAATTGCAATCCATACATCACCAGACAAAAGAGGGTTACTAACTGTATAAAATGCTTTGTTACCTCATTTGTAACAATCATTTCTGATTCATATTTTGCCATTAAAACACACAGAGGAAACACAAAAATAGATATTATATGTATATATATATTTTTTATTTTTAACATCATTTTTTTTTCATTTCATCATCCTGTTATTCGTCGATTGCCTCGAGCAGGCCCCAGTAACGTCTCTTTCATCCTAGCCCTGAGATTATATTCAAGGCTCTTTAGGAGAATGAGACCCATCACTGTTACTGGTATTTGGCATATTTGGTACGCCACGGGGAGTTTGCCTGACTCTGCCCTGTGCCTTTTTTTAACATCAGTGTTTCACAAATCAAGAGACAGTAGGCTCTGTAGAAATATGTAAAGATGTAAAGTTCTCTGTTTAAATAAAAATGTTGTTTCAAGACACCATGAAGGCTAAAGGTTCTGAAAATTTTAATTGCAAATATGATGGACTGGGATTTGTTCGATTTGTTCCATAGTTATCTAAATAAACTTATTTTCATGGAGCATACAGGTGGGAGTATACTTTTTGAATCACCCTGATATAGAAGCTTCTCATTCCTCTGACCCAAAGGTGTCACCAAATAGATCTATAAATGATCTTTTAAAATTAAAGTGTCTCAGAGGTTGGGGTACAGCAGGTAAGATGTTTGCCTTGCATCTGGTTGACCCTGGTTATATCTTAAGCATCCATATGGTCCCTTGAGCACCGCCACGTAGTAATTCCTGATTGCAGAGTTAGGAGAAACCTCTGAGCAACACTGGGTATGTCCTCCACCCACTCCACACCAAGAAAAGACAAAAAATAAAAAAAATTTTATTTTTTGCTTTTTTAGGTCACACCCAGCGATGCTCAGGGGTTATTCCTGGTCCTGCACTCAGGAATTATGCCTGGCGGTGCTTGGGGCACCATATGGGATGCCAGGGATCAAACCCAGGTCGGCTGCGTGAAAGGCAAACACCCTCCCTGCTGTGCTATCGCTCCGGCCCTTAAAAAATAAATTTTTAAAATAAAATTTAGTATCTCGTGTCACATGTTTGACATAATCAGACTCTAATCTAAATTTCAGAACAAGGCTATGTTCTGTTTTGAGGCAAGGCATGCCCTTCTCCAACTATCACTGTTCTAAAAAGTAGTGGAGCACTATATTTATTTCTTAGTAAGCAGAACTTGCTACATAAGCAATGATTGCTGAAATTGAAAAGCATATCTTTTTATAAAACATAATTTTATACATATTCACATTAAATTTCCATAGCAATCCTGAAAAGTTTTCCTTATGCTGCAAGTGAGGGGGAAAAAAAGGAGATGAGATTATCTGCCTTTCTGAATTTTGTCTATTTCTGTGAGACCACATTTTTCTCTGTAATCTATTTACAAAATAGGAAAAATATTGGCAACTTACCATATTGATAGCATTCACTGGACCAATGCTATTCACATACATATCTGTGTGAATTAATGTTGGTTTCACTGTAAAGAACCACAGAGAAATGTGAAAAATGGAGAAATAACAATTCAATGCTTTTGTCTTTATTATCCTAGAAATAGATTTACTTTGCTACATTAAAAGTGATTTTTTCCAAATAATGTGGAGCCAATGTCTTTACCACATTTGAATAACTTTCATTTTAAAAGAAGCTACTTCTCTTAAAGCATGGAGCTAAGCAGAGTTCAAATTTGGAACTCATTATTCCTCTGAGACATTAAATGAACAAACAGGAAAACCCTGCTCAGTTTTTTTTAATCTTTCTCTGATATTTTTAAGTTTTAACCATGTTTCTACAAGCTCTATAATGAACTTGGACTTTATAACTTGAATTGATCCATGAACAAAAATAACTTAGTGAATCAGAAAAAAAAATTCACTTGAGAAAGCTTAAGTATACAGAAAAATCAACAAATACTATGAATTATCCTGAAACACTGCTCCCTGTTGATTCTTTTTTACGATCACTTTATCCTCATACACCTCTGGCCAACACAAAAATCAATCTTCCTTAATGACTTAATGGATTCTGTGTCTCATCAAATAGTATAAAGGAGACATATGGAAGCCAATACACACCTATTTGTCAAAGAAGACTGATATGACCAGTTTCTGGTATTACATCCATGACCAAGTGCATGTGCTCCATTCTCATTTAACAGTTAATGAACAAGAATTCATAATATCATCCCGAACTTCCCATGGACATTTCCCTCGCCTTTATCTATTTTCATTCAATGTGCCATCCACTAATTCTCCGTGGTCAATTGAATTCTCCACTGTTCCCTGCATCTACATCATTATCTTCACCTCAAACAAGGCCAATTTTTCCCCTACCTTTTGGATTCTGGGTTTGACCATCTCACTTGCTTTAGCTCTGCATACAAGGCCAGTTCTAGAACATTCTAAGTATTAAACGGATGTGCTTCTACTTTCTCTCTTGCTTTGTACTCTCGCCATGAGATGATAGTCACAGACAGCTGCTGAACCCAGGAGAAGAAAGTCTCCCACCCTCCTAAATGAGCAGGCCCAGCTGGACATTTTTTTTAATTAGATTGTCCCTTGTAAAGTGTGAAACAAATATGTATAATTGTCTGCCAACTGTGATGTTGTGAATGTTTACTATAGCAACAGGTAATCAATATATCCACCAATATTTACATATATATGTATATATATACACATATATGTGTGTATGTGTATGTATCTATATAGAGAGAGGCATATATACACATACATACACGTGTGTGTGTGTGTGTGTGTGTGTGTGTGTGTGTGTGTGAAGTCACTTTTCCTCTCTAGCCTTTTCTGGCTACCTAGGAAAACAATCATTTCTTTTTTGGGTTTGTTCTGTTTGTGGGCCACACGTGGCAGCCAGAGCTTATTGCTGGCACTTCTCTCAGGCATCACTCTTGGCGGTCTCTGTGGGGAACCTATGGGATGCCTCGAACCTAACCTGGGTCAGCTGCCTTACCTGTTTTACTATCACTCCAGCCCAAAACACACACATATTTTTTAGCTCTCAGACCTCACTAGAAAACAACAAAAACATCTTTTCATTGCTGATATTAACAATGAGTGAACAGTACCCCTAAAATGATATTTATGTATTCTTTATAGAGTTTTTAATAATATAAACTGCAACCTTATGGTTATTGAAGTATGCTCAGATTCTTTGACTATGGCAGGCATACGTAGTAGGAACCTCCTTCCACACCACATCAAAGACCCAGTTAACGTACCTCCTATATCAGGACGAAGTTTATTGTCATATCCTTCTAAGAGGTTGTTTAAAATGACAGTCACATCGCCCTCGGGAACTTTGGGGGTTAAGACCCATGTTTTGTTGGAAGCATAATCTTCATAGTCATCATCAGATTTCTGGCTGCTGAGGCTAATGAGAGAGAGAGAGAGAGAGAGAGAGAGAGAGAGAGTGAAATCGGAGTGAAATCGACATCCAACTTGAATTTTAATTCACAGAATACGAGCAGGAAAGAAGTGAACTGGGATTACAGTAATGTATTTGAATGATTACAGTGAAAATTCTCTGAGGTTAGTCTCTAGCTCCTAACTTCTTAAACCATGGAACAGGTAACTTTGGAAAGAAAATTGTCCTAAAATAGATTTTTTTCTTATTATTAGTAAATGTTTTATTTGTAAGCCCAGTTCATAGTTATATATACGCAGGACTATGTAAAAAAACAAGGGCCAGAACAATAGTACAGCAGCTAAGGTGCTTGCCTTGCATGTGGCTGACCAGGGTTCAATTCCCAGGCCTAAATGGTTCCCTGAGCCCATATGGAGTGATCTCTGTGTACAGAGCCAGGGGTTACCCTTGTGATTTGCTGGGTGTGACCCAAAGATGCAGGGGCTGCGGCGGGGGTGGGGGGGGTGGCGAGAAAGAGACAATGAATAGAAAGTTTAAGAAGCCTGCCCTAGCAAATTGAACTGCAGTGATATGTAAATCAAAACCTTTAAGAGTAATGTCTCCAGTTTTCTAGAATGTTCTGCGTTTCCATCCACAGTCATGCTTTCCTAGTTATTTTCACTTTTCACATAGTTGATGTTCTTCCCACCCTATGGACCAGCCTCGTGAAGAACTGTTTTCAGAAAAAAAAATCTTTTTTTTATTGTGGAATTACTAAGTAAAAGATCATAATGTACACCAAGGGCTCAGGCATATTGTCTACTTGCCCCAACAAGTCATGAAAGAAGGAGACTGATCATTGAATTCAGCCCCCCATAAACTGCCGGAAAAGCCTCTCCACTCTCAACTACTGAGCAGAGCTCAGTATCCCGGCCTTTCCTGTTCATCCCCCGAACTTTGTTTATTTATTTATTTGTCTTCCACTTGTACTCAATGAAAGGGCGGTTCATTTACCTTTGACTGTTAAGGGCTGGAATTACACAGAAAAAGAGAATTCTATATTTTAATGTCTTTGCTTTTTTTAAACAGCATCAATTCCAAGCTGGAAACTCATGCTAATGGTCACTGAGCTAACTATCATCATAAAAATTAAATATCCTTTATGGAGTGAGCAAAAGGACACAATACTATGATTCAGTTGTCCATGCCAACACCTGTTGGAAAACTGCTATCACTGGTCCAGAAATACAAGCTATGAATACCGAGTATATATAACTATAAACTAGTATTTTTCCTTTAGGTTGACTTTAGAAGGACACAGGAATTCCTCTAGTATTATTCCCCTAAGTCCCAAACACACACAAAATTATTATTTTTAAATTTGGGGGCAGTTCAAACCCTATAAATACTGCCATCTTAATTTTTATCACTGTTCCATGAATATTGGTTAATTTTGTGACCCTCTGGTTAAAAAAAATAGAGCTTTTCACAATTTACAAAAGTATCCCACCAATCTTCAGTTTCTTTTCCTGAATTATATGCATGGTACAAAGGACTGTCAGAAGTAAAATTACTAAACTATTACCATAAACAGATATTCTCAAACCAAAGTCTCCTTGGAAAAAAAAGAACAGTATCTCTTTCTCCCCTTATACCATTCCTTCTCTTTCTGTCTCAGACAAATGTGTTTATGAGAAACTTTTTTTTCTGAAGAGTTTCGGCATTAAATCATTTGATGTATTTGTTTATATACTAACAATTACAAGATCCAAACATGGAAATGCTGTGTCATGTCATTACTGTTATCTGGAAGACTTGAAGCAAAAATACATTAGTAAAAAGATTTAGAGATTCTCGCATAGAAGGACTATTAATTTCCAGAACTGCACTAATAATTGCCTTAGAGTTAATTTTTACCAGATGCTACAACAAAAATCAAATAGCTTGTTTATATGAAAGAATTTCTTTTTTTCTTCTTTTTTTTGCTTTTTTGGGTCACACCCAGTGATGTTCCTAGTTCTGCACTCAGTAACTACCCCTGACGGTGCTCGGGGAACCATATGAGATGCTGGGAATTGAACCCGGGTTGGCCATATACAAGGCAAATGCTCTACCTGCTGTGCTATCACTCCAGTCCCTCATATGAAAGAATTTCTGACTGATGTTTTTCATATTTCTGATCTTTATTTATGCAGAGAACTTAAGAGCATATCCATGGGTGTAGAAAAAACCTAGTCTTTTATTTAAAAAAATGCTTATTATCCCTTCTTATTAAAAATTCCCCCCCTAAAGGGGGCCAGAGTGATAATACAGTGGGTAGGGCATTTGTCTTGCACCTGGCCAACCTGGGTTTGATCCCCAACATCCCATATGGTCCCCCAAGCACTTCCAGGAGTAATTCCTGAGTGGAGAGCCAGAAGTAACCCCTGAGCATATCTGGGTGTGACCCCAAAAGAAAAAATTTCAAACAAAAGATTACAATGAGATATAATTTCACTCCCAATAGAATAGTCTGCATGAAAAAGACTAAAAACAAAAGATTCTGGCAAGGATGCTGTAAATCATGAAAACCTGGTACACTTCAGGGAGAAATGCAAACTGCTGTAGTCTTTGTAGAAAATATTACAGAAATCTCTTTAAAATAAGATGGAAATATATAATACAGTGAACCATCAAAGGCACTTAACCCAAGGATATGAAGGCACCAATGAAGGATGTTTACATCACCACATTCATTGCAACACCGTTCACAGTAGCCAGAAGGTCATCAAGCAAAATTGCCATCAACAGATCACTGAATAAAGGAGCAGTGATATACAAACTCAAGGAAACGTGATTCTACCACTAAAAAGATGAATATCATTTCACACCATAGAGATTGGCCCACATCCAAAAGAACAAAAGCAACGGTGCTGGTGCGGATGTGGCAAGAAAGGGACCCTCCTTCACTGCTGGTGGGAATGCCGACTGGTTGGTGGGAATGCCCTTCTGGAAAACAGTATGGACGATTCTCAAAAAACTAGAAATTGAGCTCCCATTTGACCCAGCAATACCACTCCTGGGTATATATCCCAGAGAGGCAAAAATGTATAGTCGAAGTGACATCTGCAGTTGTCTGTTCATTGCAGCACTGTTTACAATAGCCAGAATCTGGAAAAAACCTGAGTGCCCTAGAAGAGTTGACTGATTAAAGAAACTTTAGTACATCTACACAATGGAATACTATGTAGCTGTCAGAAAGGATGAAGTCATGAAATTTACATACAAGTGGTACTACATGGAAAGTATCATGCTAAGTGAAATGAGTCAGAAAGAGAGAGATAGACATAAAAAGATTGCATTCATCTGGGGAACAAAATAGGAGACTAACACCCACGAATAGCCGAGATAAATACCAGGAGGTTTACTCCATGGCTTGGAGGCCAGCTTCACACTCTAGGGGTAAAGGCAGCCCAGATGTAGAAGGGAGACCAAATGGGGGCTATTGGGAGGACTACGCCAGGATGGGAGAAGCATACTGAGACTAGACTCTAGACCAAACATGTTGCCACTCGATGCCTCTTTTGCAGGCCACGGCACCCAGAGGGAGAGAGAGAACAAAGGGGAGTGCCATGCCACAGAGGCAGGGTGGGATGGGGGGATAAGGGGAGTGGGAGGGATACTGGGATCAGTGGTGGTGGGGAATGGGCACTGGTGGAGGGATGGGTACTTGATCATTGTATAATTGAAACCCAAGCACAAAAATCTGTTAGTCTACAACTGTATCTCATGGTGTCTCACTAATTAAAATAAATAAATAAAATGATAAAAGCATACCTCTGGGGGTGAGAAGGGAGAGAGAATGGAAGGTGGAGTGAAGAAAAATAAGATGCTTTCTTTCATATGTGGAATCAAATTTCTAAAGCAAACAAAATGACTAAAGAACTCTCCAAAACTTCTAGATTAGGGGCTGGTGCAATAGCACAGTGGGAAGGGCATTTGCTTTGCACCAAGTTCGATTCCCAGCATCCCATGTGGTCCCCTGAGCACCACCAGGAGTAATTCCTGAGTGCAGAGCCAGGAGTAACCCCTGTGCATCGCCAGGTGTGACCCAAAAAACTCCCCCACCCCCGCCAAAAAAAAGAGAAAAAACCTCCTAAATTAAGAGAACACTAGGGGGTTATCAGAGTGAGGCTTGGTAGAACTGAAAGGAGTGTAGAGGAAGAGGGAAGAGGTAGAAGGCAGGTTTCTGGGGGTGCCACTGGAACCCTAGGTAGAGTGAGTGCTATAGACGTACCAGAATATAAAATGTGCCCCCAAAGCTCCATAGTATTCTATGCCAAACAGAAATCAATAATCTTATTTTTGTTCTGTTTTTTGAGAACAATTCTGACAATGCTCAGGGCTTACTCCTGTGTCTGTACTCAGGGATCCCTCCTGGCTAGGCTCAGGGGACCAATGGGGTGTTGGGATCAAACCCAGGTTGGCCACATATAAGGCAAGTGCCTTACCTGCTCTACTATCTCTCTGATCCAATAAAGCAATTTTTTGCTTTTTTTTTTTTTTTTGCTTTTTGGGTCACACCTGGCGATGCACAGGGGTTATTTCTGGCTCTGCACTCAAGAGTTACTCCTGGTGGTGCTCAGGGGACCATATGGGATGCTGGGAATCGAACCCGGTTCAGCTGTGTGCAAGGCAAATGCCTTATCTGCTGTGCTATCTCTCCAGCCCCCTAATAAAGCAATTTTTAATGGGGAAGGAAGAGGGATATAGAAAAGAATAGGGGCCAAGGCATTTGACTCTCACGTGGCTAACCCCTCATCCCACTCAATCATGGGAACCAGGTGTGGCTCCCTAAATACAGCCAGGGGTCACCCCAGATAACAGACCCAGGAAGAGCCCTGAGCACCACCACGTGTGGACCAACTCTCTTCCCACTCCCCAATAAATTAAATCTAAAAATAAAATATAAAAGAAACTAGTCCTTTTTCTGAATCCATGTCTTTTCTGTGTCACACTGTTTTATGACCTTGGGCAAGCTTCTTAACCTAATTAAACAGAGACTACTATTTTCCAGAGTGTCAATACTAGTTACCATGTCCCTTTTTTTGGGGGGGAGGAGGTCACACCTGGTGATGCACAGGGGTTACTCCTGGCTCATGCACTCAAGAATTACTCGTGGCGGTGCTCAGGGAACCAAATGGGATACTGGGAATCGAACCTGGGTCAGCCGCATGCCAGGCAAATGCCCTACCCGCTGTGCTATCACTCCAGTCCATACCATGCCCCTTCTTTCCATGAGATTAAGACATGCTTGCGTCATGCTAAGCACACGTGTGTCTGCCATATGGCACTGAGAAAATTGTTCCATTGCACTTATTGTTTGAAAAGTGGCCAACATTAGCTCCACCACATAACTAAAATCCAGACCTACACACCCTGTTTCCAGGCTTGTGTCTAATATGGGCTGAGAACAACAAAAAAACAGCTGTTTTCCAGGAAGAAAAATAATGAGCCCCTACATTATAAATAAATGAAGTTTTTATTTGTGAGAGCTTCCCCAGCTGAGGTCTAAATTAATGGGCTTGATGCAGATTCTGGGACTGATTCCAGATTTATCTTAAAAAAGGAAAAAATAAATAATTTCTCTCATTCAACATTGGCTGTTCCTTTCTCTAGGATGCTTTGGATTCAAGAAATCTCTTTCCTTTGTAGGTGAGGGATAACGAGATGGAACTGTGAGCACTAGGAGGCGGCCAGGGCAGATGGATGCTGAATCCGAAAAACGGACTTAATAGCTGAGTGGGTGGAGAGCTGACATAAACTTGGACTGCTAACTAAAGGCACCTATCTGAATGTAAGAGCACTGAGAAGTGATTCCTCTTAGAAACTCAAAAGGTTTAAACCAATAGTGTATCCTCTTAACTGTGTGTATGTGTTGGGGGTGGACCTGTTAAAACGTAAATTCTCGAGTTCCTGCTTTAAACCTTCTAGGTTAAATCTCTGTGTTGTAAAAAAGAATATTGATGTTTATCTCCTCTTTATAGCTTTATGAGTGATTTGAATTTTATACACAGCTACAAACATTTAATAAGCTAAAATTTGAAAAATATATATTTAGGGAAGAAGCAGCTTAGGAAAATAAAACATACCAAATAGATAAATGTTCAGTGAGAGGTTGATTTCAATTATAGAGAAAATCATTAAGTATTTGAATCTTGGTGTATATTCTGGATGTTTGCCACTGTAAAGGTTAATCATGCAGTTTATAGCATTTTAAATTTTATCCTGGTATTTTACACTCCCACGGATTCAATAAAACTTGATGTTTAGTGGGGGCCAGGGGATAAGGGAATATAGGCAGACTCTTCAGAGTTTACAAGAACAAACACTACAATGAACAATTAAAATATTTGTATTTTCATTCAATCTCTTCAAATCCATTTGCATTTGTAATTACAAAATTAGAATACTTAGGGGCCAGAGCAATAGTACAGTGGGTAGATGTCTGCCTTGCAAGCAGTTAACCCCAGTTCAATCTCTGCATCCCATATGGTTCCCTGAACCCCACAGGGAGTAGTCCCAGAAAACAGAACTAGGAGTAAACCCTGAGCACCACTGTATGTGGTCCCAAAACAAAAACCAAACCAAACAAAAAAAAGACAGAATATGTTGTTTTCTTTCTCAGACAGAAATAAGTAGCGGAATTAACAAGCTCATCTACCAATTTCATAAAGAAGAATTTAGTATAGGGCCAGGGAGATAGTGCTGAGTTTGGTGTTAGCCTGGCATACTGTTGAGCCAGGACTAGCCCCAAATTCTGCAGATTGTGGTCCAGACAACAGCCCCTCTCCCCTCAAAAATTAAATACTCAGGAATAAACATCACAAAGGAGGTGAAAAGATCTGTACATTGAGTACCATATGTCACACCACTGTTAAAAAATAAATAAAAGACAGTTGGAAACAAAAGCTCTATTCTCTGTCCCTACATTGGAAGTATTAACGTTGTTAAAATAGTTCTTCTGGGGCTGGAGTGGAAGTACAGCAGGTAGCATCATGCCCTGCACATGGTCTATCCAGGTACAATCCCTGGCACCCAATATGGTCCCTTGAGCCCCTCAAGGAGTGATGCCTATGTGCAGATCCTGGGGTAAGACTGAGCACAATCATTTCCAAAAGACAGAAATACAAAAGTCATCCCATACAGAGCAATGCACAGATTCAGTGCATCCCTTATCAGAATTTTAACAGCATTTTTTTCCCAAAGAAATAGAACAAACATTACTAATGTGTGGAACCATAAAAGATCAAAAAAGAGTGAAATTCTGAGAAAGAAGATGTGGGGTAGGGAGTGTCACATTCTTCAACTTTATACTATAAAGCTACAAAAAAAATTGTGACATTGCAAGAAAAATACATGTATCATGGAATAGAATTGAAATCCCAGGAATAAAGTCCCATTTGCAGAGATGGTTCATGGATTTAGAAGTAAAATCCCCAAACCATAAACTACAGGAAGAGAACATAAGGCAAAACACTTTATGTTACTGACTTCAGTGATATCTGTACTGATTTGACTCTAATGTCCAGAAAAAAAAACCCAAAAACCAAAAGTAAATTCCAATATAGCAAACTAAGTATCTGCACAGAAAAACAGATGCTCTCATTAAAAACAAAGACAGTCTACTCTATGTGAGAAAAAATAATCACACATCATCCAACTGACAAAAAGGTAATATCCACAATGTTTAAGGAATTCACAGCACTCAACAATAGCCACAACAACAACGAAATGAAAAATCAAGAGTTGAGCAGGTATCTCTCAAGTGATATACAGATGGCCAACAGGCATAGGGAAAATGTTTATTATCATTACTAGGGAAACGCAAATTAAAATGGTAAGAGATACCTCCTTATAAAAAGCCTATTATATATGTGCATATATATATATATATATATATATATATATATATCCGTAAATAGCAAGCATTGACAGTCACAGAGAAAACGGAAGTCTCACTTACTGTGGATGGGATCTGTAAATTGGTCCAGTCTCTACTGAAAACAGTATAAAGATTTCTCAACATATTAAAAATAGAACCACCACATGATCGAGCAATTTCACTCCTAGGTTTCTTTCCCAAGAACACAAAAATACCAAATGGGAAGGTGAGTACAGGGTCCCCATAGTGCTGTTTACAGAGGCCAACATCTGGAAACAATCCAAATGCTCAATGACAGGTGATGAATCAAGAGGATGTGGTGTATATACACAAATCAACCCTACGCAACAATGAGGAAAGGTGAAACATTGTCTTTCCGACTACAAGGGTGAAACTGGAGGGGATTATGCTAAATGAAATAAATCAGAAAGAGAAAGGCAAACATGGGATGTTTTCATATGTGTGGTATATAAAGAAACCAGCAAGGGAACAATACTGTCCAATGAAAACAAATTACAGAGCTGAGGTTACCAGCAGGGAGGGAGGAAGGGGGCTGAAATGGTTCAACGGCCCGTGGAGGAGAAATAGTGGCACTTAAGTGGCAGGCATGATGTGGTAACACAATCTCCCTAAATTATATCTACATGCTTGAAAATCAATGTTTCCTCAATAAAAAAAACTTAAAACCCACTTATTTTTATGCATGAATGTTTAAAATTTCACTACCAAACAAGTTTCCACTCTGTTACGATGATCTCTATGATGATTTTCCACTATATTCTCTTCCTTTATTGTACTCACAGGATTGTCCCACTATCCCCAAGTACTCTGAAGGCTGTTGAATAAACACAATGACAATTCCACCCTCTAAAGGCATCATGAGCAAAAGAACGTGCATGACCAGAGCTGTAGTACAGCAGGTGAAAGGAGCTTGGTCAGCATGCAGCTAAACCAAGTCTGATTTCCAGTTCCACAAATGATTCCAATCCCTACCAGGAGTGACTCATGAGCACAGATCCAGGAGTAAGCTCAGAGCATGAGAGGGGGGGAGAGGGAGAGGGATGGAGAGAGGAAGAAAGAAATAGAGGGAGGGAGAGAGGGAGGGAGGGAGGGAGGGAGGGAGGGAGGGAGGGAGGGAGGGAAAGAGGGAGGGAGGGAGGGAGAGAGAAAGAGAGAGAGAGAGATTATTTGAGTTTGTTAAAGTTCTGGAAACCTGGACAATCTCCAGCAACTTTGCATGTATTGACTTCTGTGCCTCCACTTTCCATCTTTCCACTTCCCAAAGGGCTTGGTGAGTCTTACTCGTTTTTTTCCCTTTCATTTCAACACAAACAGCATCTTCTCATAAAAGCCATGCCTGACTTTGTTGTCCACTAGAACCTTTCCACATTCTGGCCAGTACCTTGATGACTTCTCAGCACATTTCCTTAGGCTGCAGCAATAGCACAGCAGGTAGGGTGCTGTACACGGCCGACCCGGGTTTGATTCCTCTGTCCCTCTCGGAGAGCCCAGAAAGCTACTGAGAGTATCCTGCCCACACGGCAGAGCCTGCCAAGCTCCTCGTGGCATATTTGATATGCCAAAAACAGTACCAACAAGTCTCACAATGGACATGTTACTGGTGCGCACTTGAGCAAATCAATGAACAACAGGAGGACAGTGCTACAGTCTGTATTTCGTTATTTCACGTCTCCATTCTAAGACTGGAGAACACTGTAGATTCATTTACCTTGCTGTTTTCTTAAGATCAATTATACTGACAATAACGTACCATTAGTGTTCACTCTGTTTAAAGAATAGCCATCAAGGCTTTATTACATTATTTCACCTAATCCTTCCAATACTTATATTTCTATCATCATCCCTGAATTATAACAAATATTGACCAAGAATCACTTTAATTTGCCAAAACCAAACTGTCAAACCAGTAAGTTGGCAAGGCTTGGAAAAAGGATCACTGCTAACGAATCTGCTATTGTACATCCATCAAGTAATCAGATCATCCAAAATAAGTTTCTCATGCACATTTTCCCTTAGGACAACATATTAGTTTAAGCCGGAGACCAATAAAAGTATGGCACCTTCAGCACAAAGTTAATAACATTCAGATTTCATAAGCTTGCCATTGCAAATACTGATGACTTGCTCTCCCCACGCTGAGGAATAAAAGCAGGGCTTGCAATTTATCTTAATGGATGTGATAAGCTGCCTAACTTAATCTCTCTCTCGGCCTGAAAAGCAAAGCAGACTACAGAGCAGAGCAAAGACAGTCAGTTCATTTCAAAATGTGTCCTCCAGCCATTGCAAAAAGTAGACTCAGGCATGCTAGATTAGATTCCTCAGTGTAAAGGAATCTGAATCGGATCACACCTGCGGTGGGGTTTCCTTTCTGCCTTTCAGGACTACTAGGAATTCCTGAGAGACATATGTTGCTCAGTGAACTGGAGTATTCAAGTACCAGTTGCTTTTTCATAAGGGCCTCTAAAAGTCTTTGGAATTCTATACCTGCTCAAGAAGCAAGATAGAACCTGCATTAAAACCTGTTGGAATTAGAGAAGGGAGCACCAAATAAAGGGTGTTGGAAGGATCCTCCCAGGATGGTAGAAGCATGCTGAAAGTAGACTATAGACCAAACATGATTGCCGCCCACTGCCTCTTCTGCAAACCACAACACCGAAAAGGAGAGAAAGAACAAAAGGGAGTGCCCTGCCACAGATGCAGGGTGGGATGGGAGGTATGGGGAGTGGGAGGGATACTGGGATCCGTGGTGGTGGGATACGGGCACTGGTGCAGGGATGGGTATTTGATAATTGTATAATTGAAACCCAAGCACAAAATATTGTAAATCTACAACTGTACCTCATGGTATCTAACTAATGAAAATTTTTTTAAAAAACCTGTTGGAGCAAAACACTCTTTGCAAAGGTACAACATATACATGCAATGAGGGTAGTGTCAGAGGAATCCCTATATATCAATTCTGGTAGTAAAGTGGGAGACATAGGATGATTTCCTAAGCTAACTTTTTTTTAAAACAAATTTTGTATAAGATAACAGCTGTTGGTTTATTTGAGTCAACTGTCACATGCTCCGATGTGTAAAAATGCAAAGTTAATCTGATTTATAACCATCAAATTCCTATCTCAAATATGTTTGTGGTGCTTCATTAATTAGGGTAAATTTTATTGCAGAAAAATTTTCGTTTAATAAAATTCAAACTAAATGATAAGATTCTGACATACTCACTTAAGCCTATGGAAGAAGAGTGTCATGGAGCTTTGAATCGCTTCTCAGTCATGTGTTTAAAAACCTAATTGCTATTGCTCCATTCTATCCTCCATGATGATAGTGGCAACCAAAAAATGGATTATCTCTGTATTACAAGGTGCTGACTACAATAGCTTTGAGTGAACTGCCTACTTTTGTGAAAGTTTCCACCCAAGTTTCATCTGTGCATTCCTAGTCTATATACATATGAATTCATACACATGATGCTTACTAGTGTGCAGAAAATGGGGCAAAGTGTTGTACTTTAACTCTATCTAGTATCTGAAATGGTAGTCTTCCTATAAGCATGAGGATTCCACAGATATCACACAAGCAATGGAGTGTTAAGAAGCTGATGACAGAAAATGTGAAGGAGCAATTTCACTATTTACTGAGGGCAGAGATTATAAACAAAATAATCTGTGTTAGATTACAATCTAGGATTATGAAATCCATTTTCAAGGACTAGCACTCATGGGCACTATTTTAACCCGTTTAACAGTGGTGAATGTGGAAAGGCTGGGCTCACAGCTGGAAGAAAAACATTTTTGGCATTATCTGACGATAATAAGCACTCATGTATCTGCTTATCCATAACTTTATTTTGGAGTGGAGAGTAGGGGGGATAGTCCTGGAACACCCAGCAGTACTTAGTACTTACTCCTGGCTCTGCACTCAGGGGTCACTCCTGGAATGATGATCACTCCAGGAATGAAGCTTGGGGACCCATATGGGGTTCTGGGGATTGAAGCCAGCTTCAGTACATGCAAGGTAAATTCCCTACCTGCTGTACTATCTGTCCAGCCCTTAACCCTTTATTTCTTAAATAATGTATCATGGTCTCAAATTTTGTTTTAAAATAGCACTGTCCACCTGTTGTTCATCATTTTGCTCGAGCGGGCCCAGTAACATCTCCCTTGTGAGACTTGTTGTTACTGTGTTTGGCATATCGAATACGCCACAGGGAGCTTGCCAGGCTTTGCCTTGAGGGCAAGATATGATAGAACAGCGGTAGGGTGTTTGCTTTGCACGCGGCCATCTGGCCGAGCCGGGTTCGATTTCTCCGCCCCTCTTGGAGAGCCCGCAAGTTACCAAGAGTATCTCGCCCGCCCGGCAAAGCCTGGCAAGCTCCCCGTGGCATATTTGCTATGCCAAACATAGTAACAAGTCTCACAATGGAGATGTTACTGGGCCTCTTTGACCAAATCGATGAACAATGGGAGGACAGTTTTAAAATAAATCTATGATTTATTGTCAGTAAATGTTTGGTCTGCATAACTATTTTAGAAACCCAGTATTGTGTACAAATTGGGTGACAAGGGTTTGGAAATGGGAAAAGTTCAAGAAGCTCTGCTCTAACCCACAAAGTCCACACCTAGACCTTGAAAGGAATTGCATTCATATGTTTATGAGTACACAGAGGCATCTTTACTAATCAAATCAACAGATCAGATATATAAAGTATGGTGTGTGTGTGTGTGTGTGTATATATATATATATATATATATATATATATGGCACTGGCATTGTAGAACTGTCCTCCCTTTGTTCATCGATTTGCTCGAGTGGGCACCAGTTATGCCTCCATTGTGAGACTTATTGTACTGTTTTTGGTATATCTAATATACCACAGGTAGCTTGCCAGGTTCTGCAGTGCAGGCGGGATACTCTTGGTAGCTTGCTGAGCTCTTCGAGAGGGATGGAGGAATCTAACCCGGGTCAGCTGCATGCAAGGCAAACACCCTTGATATATATATAGATATATAATGGATAGATAGATATAATGATATGTAATATATATCATTATATATGGTATATATGATATATATCCCGTACATATAATGATTATACATACATACATATATATACATATATATATACATATATGTAATGATTGGAAAAGACTTTCTACCATTCACACTTTTTTTCTAGGCCATACTTGGTTGTGCTCAGGGCTTACTCATGGCATGCTGTGGGGACCATCTGGGGTTCTGGTGACTGAACCTTGGTGGGCCACATGCAAGGCAAGTGCCCTACTTGCTGTAATAGCTCTCAGACCCCTCCCTCATCAATTTGCTAAGAAGAGCAACAGAAAGAAAGCTTAGCACTTCAGGCAGACAACAGTATTCCGTTAAAAATGTGACAACCCTGCCTAATTTTATTATGTTTGCAGTTGTCTTCTGCTATAAAAAGTAAAACTAATTTCCACATCTTAGTGCTATTAAGTATATTCAATAGGTATGTTGAAAAGGATATCATCTACAATGATATTATGGAAATGCATAATATTTGCATATGGCAACTAACATGTGGGAAACAATGGTCCAGATAGTCAGATCTCACAGTCCCTAAGTAACTAGCATGTGACAGATTCTTTTGTGCAAGGCAGGCAAACAGATGGAAAGAACTGCCAAGTATTATGCAGATATCAAAACACCTCTCATCTATTTCTACCTGAACAGCTAGAAAAATACAACACCTAAATGACAATTCAGAGAAACAATAAAAACACCATCACGGGGTAGGCTATGACTAATCTCTGTCTGTCAGCTCCTCCAACCTGCTATTAAGGATTTTTCCTATCCGTGTACATCTGTATTCCCTTGTAAATCTCCACTTTTAGTTTGTTGTGTTTTGGGTCACACTCAATGATGTTCCAGGCTAATTCCTGGCTCTCTGTTTAGGGATCACTCCTAGTGATGCTCAGGGGACCATAAGGGATGCTGGGGATCGAAATCGGATTTGCCATGTGCAAGACAAACACCCTGCCCACGGTACTATTGCTCCAGCCCTAAATCTCCATCTTTTTGGTAAGAAAAATATTCTTTTCTAGATTATAAAACACTGAGGGAACTGACAAAACTACCAACGTATAAACCAGCATATAAAATAAATATAAACATGCAAAGTTGTTGACACACCTACAAGGAGACCACAGGTGGGCAGAAGAAACATACACTTTGAAAAGTGAAGTTGTCCATGTTTAGGGTAGTAAAGGTCACTGGGGACAAGTGTATGAATATGAGCACTGATCTACTACACACAACAGATAGCCATACCCAGACATATATGCAGATGTATCCGATTTAAATGTATTGAAAAAGCATTAGGACCGAGCAATAGTACAACGGGTAGGGTGTTTGCCTTGCACACGGCCAAACCAGGTTTGATCTCCAGCATCCCATAGGGTCCCCCGAGCATTAGCAGGAGTAATTTCTGAGTGCAGAGCCAGGAGTAAACCCTGAGCATCACCAGGTGTGACCCTGTCACTGTCACTGTCCTCCCATTGTTCATCGATTTGTTCGAGCGGGCCCAGTAACGTCTCCATTGGAGACGTTGTTGTTTACTGTGTTTGGCATATCGAATATGTCATGGGTAGCTTGCCAGGCTCTGCCGTGCGGGCGAGATACTCTCAGTAGCTTGCCGGGTTCTCTGAGAGGGGCGGAGGAATCGAACTCGGGTCGGTCATGTTGGCTGAGTGCAAGGCAAACGCCCTACTGCTGTGCTATCGCTCCAGTCCAAAAGGCAAAAACTTTTTTTTTTTTTTAAGAAATACAAAAGCATTGAGGATCTATATACCTAATCTGTTCAGGTCTAGATGGGAGGCACTGAGGCACTGCAATTTTGTTTTAATTTGCAAATTCTTGGGAAAATGCAACTTTTTATTGCCAAGTCAAACATGGTCATTTAGGTGACTGAACTAAGGTTCTCCTAATTAAATTAAGGTCCTACTGACCAGCTTTCTGAAAGTTACAGGAGTCTCATCTTTCATTATTATGCTAGGGTTTTCTCTTCCTCCTACCCCCGCCTCCAGTCCCTTTATACGAACAGCCTCTTGCTTCTTTATATTGTAAAATGACTTGACTAAGAACTAGAAATTCACCTGATCACCGAAACGTTGTGTTCATCCACTCACTGGTATGGTTTACAGGCATTACCTATGAGCTAAGTACTATTCTCAACACTTGGAATTGTGACTCATCTTTAAAAATATAGTAGCTCTTTTTTTTAAAGTTCTATGCTGAGGGAACAGAGCAATAGTAGTGTGGGATGTTTGTCTTGCACATGGCCCACCCAGGTTCAATCCCCGGCATCCCATATGGTCCCTGAGCACTGCCAGGAGTTATTCCTGAGTGCACTGCCAGGAGTTACCCCCGAGCATCACCGGGTGTGACCTCAAAACTAAAAATAAAACAAAAAGTTTTATTGCAGAGAATAAGCATGCAAACGCATCACACTGGTCTTGGAGTAGCATGGGGGTTGGAGGTACCCAGCGCACATCTCTTCATCCTCTGAACTCTTCCCCTCGCCTGTCATTATTATTCTCAGTTTGCTTATTCTCATAAGTTGTCAGTGCTAATATATTGTGATTTTATTTGCATTTGTCTAATGGCTATTCTGAATTCTCTTGTGTTTTAATGGCACCTTAATTACTTACCGGGAATCTCAAGGGAACTGTGCAGAGTAAGTGATAGGATTTTTTTTATATGAGATTCCTGAGAAAACTCTAGTGACAAAGGACAGAGCCATTGTCAGGGTTTAAGGGTGGCTGTAGGGTGCAACCCCTTGAATTGATGGGTAAGAAAGGGATTTTTTTCCCCTTTTTGGTCTTGAAGAAAAGTAGATAAAACAGTTTTCTTTCCCGACCTGGGAAACTAAATTAGAACTGGCATGGGG
Source organism: Sorex fumeus (assembly GCF_029834395.1). Taxonomy (NCBI): domain Eukaryota; kingdom Metazoa; phylum Chordata; class Mammalia; order Eulipotyphla; family Soricidae; genus Sorex; species Sorex fumeus. Next base: position 2,813,957 of record NW_026606154.1, on the reverse strand, counting down.
GTTACAATTCATATGACTGCATACCAATGAAAGTTCATTTTATCTAAAAGTGCAAGAATACTAATGAACTAGGGAGAGAGCTAGAATAGTAGGGCAGCTGAGCAGAGGTGTTGGGGCCTCGGTATAGGAGCAAACAATCAAATGTTTGCTGCCCCCCAAAAAAACCTAATTGTCAGAACTAAGTCACTGATTTTTTTTTCAAAATATTTGCTGATGTGAGATTCTGCTGTGTGTGAAAATTCTTGATATTAAAGTATGAAGTACAAAAAAATTTAAATGTAGAGAGAAAAATATTTCTTGTTAGTAAAATAGTACTGTGGTCTTCTTAATTTGGTATACTGATTTTTGTTCTTTTTCAAGCTGGCTTTTATTTATGTATTTTGGTTGGTGTGGGTTGGAGTACAAATCAAATTTGCTTTCTCCTAGCTCTGAATTTATGCATCACTTTTGGCGGGCTTGGGAGACTATATAAGGTGCTGGGGATTGAACCTGGGTCAGTTGCATGCAAGGCAGGCACCTTGCCCACTGTACTATCTCTCTGACTCTTTTAGGCTTTTACACAAAATGTTACCTTCTGCAATGCTGCTGTAAAATTTTTACCGATATATTTTAAAGATAGAAAAAAATGCACATTGCTAAAAATGGTTAAAAAACACCTATAAAATCCTTTTTCTTTATTTTTGATAGTCTCTTTTACTTTTTACAACCAGTTATGCAGGACCAGAGTGACAGACCAGAGTGATAGTGGGTACTGCATCTGCCTTGCATGCAAGCTACCAGGGTTGATCACCACATCCCATATAGTCCCCGAAGCCCAACAAGAGTGATCCCTGAACACAGAGCCAGGAATAACCCCTCAGCAGAGATGGGTCTGGCCCCCAAACCAAAAGAAATAAATAAAATAAGCTCAGTTATTCCTCTAGTTACTCCCAAATAATGTTGATTTAGAATTTAGGGGCACTGTCATTATTTTGACATATCTAAACACAGTTAAATATAGTGCAAAAGTTTCATTTAAAATATAAAATAATTACTATGCTTTAAATGATTGACACAGTTACAGGTAGTTAGATCTTGATCCTGCTAAGATTTCATAGCAAGGTGTAAAACAACACTATAAATAACAGTAAGGAAGGTAAAAGCCAACTAATTACCAAAGCTTGACAGTAAGTAGGTAAATTGCAATCCTCACTGGCAAGCCCTATATTTCTTTAGTATGATATCGATACCATAATATGATGTTTTCCCTGATTCCAACCAGAAAGGTTTGAATTGTAATTTAAAAATATAATTCAAAAACTTCTTCAGCAAGGCTGTAAGAATAGTAGGCAGCTTTTTGCTTTTCAAATACCAATTTTTGGGTAGGGCGTTTGCCTTGCATGTGGCCAACCCAGGTTCAATTCCTCTGTCCCTCCTGGAGAGCCCAGCAAGCTATCGAGAGTATCCTACCCACATGGCAGAGTCTGGCAAGCTCCCCGTGGCATATTTGATATGCCAAAAATAGTAACAACAAGTCTCACAATGGAAACGTTACTGGTGCCCACTTGAGCAAATCGATGAACAACAGGAGGACAGTGCTACAGACAGTGTGTATTTATACACACATTATTTTCCTTTATTAAAAATTTTATTTAATCACCATGAATTATTTGGGTTGTGGTATACAATGTTCCCATCCCTTCACCAGTGTCTACTCCCTTCACCAACGTTCCCAGTTTCCCTCCCAACTGCCGAGCTTGCCTCTAAGGCAGGAACTTTTCCCTTTGTCTTTTTTCCTTTTAGAGATGGTAGTTTTCAATATGGTTACCTATTAGGTATCATGCACGTCACTTCCCCTCATTTCAGCACCTTCTTTTAACAGAGGGCCTACTTGCCCCTCACTGCCATAGTGGTCCCTTCCCTGACCTATCTCATTACCCCCACATCGGCAAGTTTTCCACTATGGGCCAGTTATTCTGCTCTTTCTATTGCCAATCCTGAGTTTTTTCCATCCCTGTCTCTGCCTTGTAGCCAGCTGGGGCTTTAATTCCTAAATCACACCAAGCTCTTACACTCTCCAAATCCCTAGCACCTTCTGTCACTGACAATGAAAAAGGGCTTCCAGCTCCCCTTTCATGGCTGGATTCTTTCTCCCTTCATCACACAGTCCCAGCTTCTTTTTCATTACTCAGATTGATCTTTCTTGACATATTCTTTTGGAAGTAAATATTGTGCTGATTTTTTTCCCATCACACCACACTTTCAACTTCTTCATTTACCATAATTTCAAGTTTGCCTGCCTGTTCCCAGATTGCACCGTCAAAGAATTAGCAGAATGTCTATTAGTCACAAGTGGTTGTGCAGAAACAATGTAGAATGAGCAAATCCACAAATACATATTTATGGCAGAAAGACAGAGGGCAGGAAAGCAGAGATTTGTCCCCATTACATTCATTTTCTTTCTGCTTTTACACAGCATTTGAGAGTTCAACAAGACTCAAATGACATCCCATGGGATTTCATTTCAAGGAGAAAACAGTCTGGAATTATGGGCTAGAATCAATCCAGAATCATTTTTCAGTCTACGGGCTGAAAAAATAGCTTCATCTAAAATATGTAACTGCTTATACAATTTCCTTCAGAGGATTTACATGTAAGTCAATATATAGGTAAACTTAATATAAGAAAATTTATATACAGTAGCCATCTAATATATGTATATATGCACATATATGTTCACATATATGTGTATATATACACAGTAACCATTTTATATATACTACATATATTATGAGGCTATGTATAGAAGAAATGAAATTAAATCTCTAATATATGAACAAAGATAATAGTTTGATGTGTTAAACAGAGTTAAATGAAACTACAAGGCATCTATAAAAATGTCTTTGCAAACTTGGAGTAATCAAAATTTTCTAAGAGCAGAAACCACATCAGAAAATACTATGATTTTAAAAAAAAGATAAAGTGAACTTGATAATTATGCATTGCTCAAATAATCAACCTAAAGTCTGCTAAGTTATTTCCACTAGGTAAATCTTACAACAATTCTTATTTTACAGACCAATAATAAAAAAGTTAAGAAAAACTATAACTTGAATGGATACAAGTTTACCACACTATAATGTCTCACTCAATTCTAGTGGTCAACCCAATGTGTCTGGCTTCTCCCCCAGTGATCTCAACCCCTGAAATCAAAATTTTTGCCTATGCTTTTTGCACAGTAAATTGGGCCTGGTCTGTGGTACAAATAGTAAATGATACATCTATCCACTTCCCACCTCTGTTCCCCACTCTCTGTCCACAGCCCCCAAGTCTTTTCATTCTGCTTCTCCATCAACATGAAGACACCATCAATGAAGGAACTAGAGCCTGCTATTAATAGACACATCAGACTGGGATTAACAATGCAGTGTCCAATACTTTCAGATGACTGGAACCTCATTAAGCAACTTGACTGCAGCCAAAAAAGAGATTCTGAACCAACACTACTCAGCTAAGTGACCCCAGGATTCCTGATGGCCTCAAACTTTGTTAGGTCAGATTGGGTTCTTACTTTAAGCTACTTAGGTTTGGATTACTATAGAAATGCATACTACAAAGGCAGGTGACAGTTAAAATTGTCAGGATTTGGAGCAATTTGAACTTGACACATAGTAAAATGCTTCTGACAATTTCTTAAAGAATAAAAAAAATACCCATTCCCAGCAACTCTGCCCAGATAAGATTAAAAATGGTACCCATGTACCATAATCTTTACACCACCTTTGTCAAAACAGCCTTAAAACAGTAGTATCAAGAATCGATCAACAGACTGGAATTCAACTATGGAATTCATGTTACAGGAACACATGAAGTATGTAACATTATTGTATCTCAAAAAATATTGAACGAAAGGCACAGAGGAGCACACACATTGCTAATTTCACCAATATAAAGCTCTAGAAGAGGAAACTATAGAGAGAGAAAGAGAAACAAAGAGAACAGAGGAATAAGGAGCAGAAGAATAATCAGAAAAAGACACATTAAGAAGTGCAGGTAGAAGCAATAACATACATGGAAACATGAACACACATATAGTAGTCATATTGCTGCTCTACATTTGAATCCTAAAGTTAAACAAATCCGAATTATGTATTTAAAATATATATATATTAGGGGTAAAATCTGAATTATTTAATATAAATATACATTAAGGGGAAAATCTCTCTGCAGTGGTAAATGAATCACAAGGTAGCAAAAGTGATGTCAGCAAGGTGCTTTAGGCAGCAGATGCAGTAACCAAAGAGACAGATGACAGCGAGTTTCATTCTATGACCAGAACTATGAGGCACGAAGAAAAATGAAGAGTTAGTCATGACCTTGAACAGTGAAACATCAGTTTGGATTGTCTCCTTTTTCATTACTCTGCAGGCAACAGCCTTGCTTTCCCCTTCAGGCTCCATAATAGATGTGGTCATCAAGAGAAGCAACATGGGCTCCCTCTAAATAATGAGCTGGATAATTTGACTTCAAACACTCAAAGACAACGGCTTCACACTATCTTTAGAAAAAGACATTTCTTTGCAAATCTGTCTTCAGGAAAATACCCCATGTGTCCCGTATACATCTTTGGCAATCCACCTGTGCTAGAAATTTTATTAGCTTTATAATGATCTAAAAAAGAATGTTCAGTACAGCCATTCCAGAAACCTAGAGACCTCTGCCCAATCCTCATCTTACACAAATGAAGACGGGGGACTAGAGAACGAGGATTTTTATTTAAAAATCCTTCTCCTGCATTCTCCCCAGTTTAACAAGGATGAGTAGCAACTTATGTCTCTAGAGCCGTGAAATCCCATAGTGCTAACAAAAGAATAGCTTATCAGGGCTGCTTACTCAGTGCCAAACCCTTAGCCTGGAATATGCCAGTTCCTACTCAACATAACTTATTAAGAAATATGTTCCTTTCTGAAGCTATCAAATATTGACAGAAATTTGAATTCTGATCAAGAGCATGGCTCGAAGAAGTTCCCTCCTAAGAACCCCAGTACTCAATAGAGTGTGTTTACCTTTCTGCCTTTGTCGGCAGCCAGCTGTAAATGTGGACTTATAATTACCATGGAAGAAACAAAGAGTTGCTTCTTTTTTTAAGAGAAAAAAATTTTAGAAAAAAGTAGATGCAATTTCCACTAATTAAGCTACCTATTGAGCATCTATTGGCACTTCTCTAAAAGTCTGGGTTGTACCAGGGGAGGAAAAAGAATTTCTGCTCTCATTAACCCTGAATTTTAGCTGAGAGGGCTTTAAAAAATTGAAAATAAAAATAAACCAATATTGGCAGAGGTCAGAGAGATAGTGGAGCAGGAAAGGTGCTTGCCTTGCATGCAGCTGACCCAGGTTCTATCCTAAGCATCACACAGGTTCTATTCTCTGAGCTCTGCCAGGAGTAACCCCTGAGCAAGAGTGAGGAGTAAATTCTGAGTATATCCAGGTATAGCACCACCAACCCAATCCCGGAAGGAGGGGGGGTAAGGGTGGAAGAAAATGTACATTAAAAATAACTGTCTAGGGGTTTGAGTGATAGCACAGTGGGTAGGGCCTTTGCCTTGCACATGGCCGACCAAGGTTCAATTCCAAGCATCCCATATGGTCCCCTGAGCACCGCCAGGGGTAATTCCTGAGTGCAGAGCCAGGAGTAACCCCCGTGCATCGCTGGGTGTGACCCAAAAAGCCAAAAAAAAAGTCTACTTGCTGAAAGCTCTAAGTGCTATGAAAAAAAAAGTATAAGAAGAAAAGGACAAGTAGAACAGTAAGACTACTAGGGCAAAGGTGTAGAGAAAATGAATTAACTGGAGAATATCCAGGAGAAATGCAATGCACAGAAAACTGAATATTTAATATATTTTCCTGTCTATATCCTGATGATTGTCTCAGGACAGTAAAGAAGCAGGACTTCCCAGAGAAAAATGGTCCTGGGTCCTTCTTCATCAACCTCCAGCCATGTCACAGAGATGAAATTGATTCAGGGTTAGAGAGATTTTGAAGAAGAGGATTATTGGTGTGAGAGAAGGGTGATGCATTTCGTACCCTCTCCTCAGTTGTCTGTGCTTGCTCTACCCCAAGCCACTTGTAAAAGAAGTCCAGTTTTCCTTGAAGATCCTGCTCTTTGATAACCTTGGTGAATGTACAAAATTGGTAAGCATCAGCCCCACACAGAACAAGAAAGGCAAGGATTCTCTGTATGCCCAGGGAAAGCAGCCTTAGGACCGGAAGCAGAGTGCTTAGAGAGGTCAGACCACAATGATTTTCCAGGAAAAGGCTAAAATTACAAGAAAACTGGTTGAGGTTTGAATGCAATGAGCCCAGCCGCCGATCTAAGAAAAGTCTGGCCATGAAGAGATGTGAGCATTCTGAACTGGAAGGAGAGAGAGAAACGGAGAAGTGATCCAGTTCTAAACTCCAGTTTTTATTTTGAAGACAAGAAACCTTGGGTGGTGTTAAACTGGGAAACAGTTGGTCATTTCGGAGGGAAAAGTAGTGTCACGAATAAAGTGCCCCCGAGGGGAAATTTGCTTTGAAAAAGAAAAGGAAGTCCAAATACCCATTTGCATTTGTGGATCAGTTCCTGTCCTTATCCCAAAGAGAAAACTTAATAACTGCTCAATCTTCTGAACACAAAATGTCAAAGAGAATCCTTTGAGAAAGCTGACTTGATTTCTCTGAAATCTGGGCTATCTCAAGGACATCACTGAAGAGATTTAAAGGGACCAGGCAGTTTAGGACAATCCCAAGAAAGAATGGAGTATGAAAAAGCTCCCCTTTCAGCATCTGACTGGAAATTTTGCAGCATTAATTTATTTTTATATGCCACATCCTTCCATCATCCATGCAGTCCCCAGGAGGTAAAAAAAATGCCAGGAAAACCAGTTCTATTGTAATATTTTTCTGACAACATTTCCTGTTCTTTTCAGCAGGCAAATTCTCTTGGTGGTCTCTGGAGAGTGGGGGTGTCTTTGGGGTTGAGTTGAAGGAGTGAGGTACAAACTCAGCCATCACACAGTATAACCCTCTTCAGGGAACAGTATGATTCTGAAGTTTAGTTCACTTCCCTATGCACTGCATTTCTCGCAGTCACCATAAGAGGAAAAAAGGGAAGGTTATTTTCACAGAACCCACCCAATGTCCCCGGAAAACGTGATCCAGCATTTAAGCATCAGCCACTCAGTTGATTAAGAAGAATAGCACAGGGCTGGAGCGATAGCACAGCGGGTAGGGCGTCTGCCTTGCATGCAGCCAACATGGCTGACCCGAGTTCGATTCCTCTGCCCCTCTCGGAGAGCCCGGCAAGATACCGAGAGTATTCGATATGCCAGACACAGTAACAACAAAGTCTCCAATGGAGACGTTACTGGGCCTGCTCGAGCAAATCGATGATCAACGGGAGGGCCTTTTTTTTTAATTAAAATTTTTTTAATTAAAAATTAAGATTTTTCTGCTCCTTTATAATCATCCTCCTCCCTCTGTCTTTTTTTTTAAGCCAAAAGCAGTAGAGAGCTCCAATAAAAACAAAGGAAGAAATAAGGTCAGGCTACAGATATTTGAGGTCAGGACTTTGGTAGGAGAATGAAAAAAGTAAACGAAACAGAACTGGAAAGGACAGATCAAGATGAGGTTTTTTTTTTATACCTGAAAATGAAAATTCTCTAAGCAATAAGGTGAATGAGAAAATCATGCAATTTATCTTAGATATTGCTCAGATATGGGGAAGAGTCAACCGATGAACTTTAAAGATAAAAAGGATTTCTGAGCCGTACCTACTTAACTCTAGCATGTTCAACCAATCAGCTGCTGGGAAATTTTGACCAAAGGAGTAGCTCATAAAAGAAACTAATACTAAAATTCTTAAATAATATCTAAACATAGCTATATTTCTATAATCATTTACTGTCCTGGGTCCATATTTTATAGTTCAATGTATCACATGAAGCAAGTCTCTTCTAGATGTAAGGAATTTCTCTAATTTAACTTAGTTCCTAAAGATCAGCTGGGGAATGGACCCAGAGGTGTGACCAAGGGGCTAGTGTTCATAATCTGCATGCAGGTGGCTTGGGTTTGATCCCCAGCACTGCGTGGTCCGCCAAGAACTATTGGGTCTATATTTGTCTATATTTGTCTTGCTGCACAGACTTTGGTTATAGAATTAAACTTGATTTCACAAAGAATAGTTGTTTAAAAAATATTTCTTGTTTTCCTCACTATTCTGTTGCTTGGTATTCTGATTGTCTTTATGAATGGGTAGAAAGTATAATATCAGTACTACTTATTTAACATTCACATGGTGCTTCATCTCTAGAGTTGTAGAATTATTATCATTATATTTTTCACTCATATCATAAAATTGTAGGTATTAATATCCTAGTAATTAAGAGTTTCTACACCTTTCCATACTCAGTTTTTACAACTATACTAAGGTTATTATATTACCTATCTCATCAAACTCATGATGATAGAGAATATGAATGTCTGGGTAAAGTATTTGCAAAAGATTTAAGCTCCAATTTCTAAAAATTATAACTTCTTTTTCGTTAGAAATTAAGATGCAAGTATTCTGATACTGTCCTATGTGGAAATTACAATTGCTTATAAAGTTGAGGTGATTGAAAAGGTCATTCTTAAAGCCTGCCTGAAAATTACCTTTTACTATCCTAAAAATTTTGTTGAAAAATGTAGAATTAAAAGATATTGTTGGGCCAGTTATCTCTAATATTTGTTCAACAGGAGCCAAGATCTCTTTTTAAAAAGAGAGACAAGTAGCAGTTGAGTTTCTGGGTAACAAGTGAGCTGTAAATTTACACTCACACAGACACAATCTTCAGGAAAATGTATTTTCTGAGTTAATTTTGGTGCAGAATCTAAATGATGTTACTTGGTATTTGGGGGACACACCTGGCTGTGCTCAGGGATCACTCCCTGCAGGGCTCAGGGGAACATATGCAGTGCTGGGATTCCACATGGGGCTGGCTATATGTAAGGCAAGTGAATTATCATACGTAGTATGATTCTTAAGCACATAAGATCACTGAATAGTGAATTATGTCTACAATTTTTGTCTAGGGCTTTCAAGCTAATTGGTAAGATAAATCTAAGAATGTTGTGATTAAGACTGAGACTGTCAAATCATGCTACTATATAGATTTAATATTTTATAGACTGATATAGGTTATCAGTTCTAGATTCTAGTGTCTGAAAATAGACTCAACTATAAAAACCAAACCTGATAAGTACCCCAAGACTAATTGCTAAGTTATGAGAAAATAGTATTGATGGGATCAAACTGATGGGTTAAAAAATCAGAAGATAATTAGTAACATTGAAAATATAATCAAATATGATAATCAAGTGTATATGTTAATGTATTTTTATATATACTTCCATAAATAACATATGGGTTTCCATATATAAACTCATTATATATGGAAATGTATTTCTCACTACATATCTATATCTTTACATACATATTATATTATGTTATTTCTATCTCTTGCCTTTAAACAAATTTTAAAACTATGAAACCATTATGGGATAAAAAAAGTTTGGAAACTCAAAAAAATATAATAAGTAACCTGAAGAATCTTTGATCAGGTGATAGAAAATTCTTTCAAATTGTTAACTCTTTTTATTTTGGTAAAAAAAATTCATTTCAAGGTGTGTTCACTCAAACTAAGACTGGCTGAAGCAGAATATTCACTCATGCACTGAAGTGTGTTCATAGAGTTTGATGCTGCAGAAGTGAATGATGACTGCTCAGTCATACTATATTTTTAAACTTAATTTGCTCAATTGTAAAGCTGTTTAAAGCATTTAGAAAGAAATAATTAAGAAAAATGTCTAATCAATTCCATGCAGATGCTTGATTTTAGAATTTAAAATATTTGATATATCTCAGTACACTTCAATTCTTTTACTCTGTACTACTAAAAACAGCCCAAGACAATTTTGTCTTATGAGTAAATTATTTGGCATAGACATTAAAAACAACTTCTTGGAAAAAACAAATAGAACTTCACTGCCAGCACTTCACAGAGTTTGAAATTTTTTTAAATTTTTCAAATATTATGAAAATTCAAAGTCATCTTGTACTCAAACCATGTTTTAAAAATGCCCTACCACTGTATAAGGCCTTGCTTATTCTAATAGAAGTAAAAAAAATCATAATTTCTAGCATTGACTCTATTTACTCTAAATAATTTTCTGCTGTATTGTTGTATCCCAATTTTGCTTTTCTAGTAAATTTCCCCAGAGATGGAATGCAGTTATATTAAAAGGATTGACAAAATTATGAAACCTGTTGATAAACCTGAATATGAACATAGGTATATGAAGTGTATAGTCTGTGAATACAATCCTATATCATATATTTATGTGCAATCACATACACGTTTTACATTTTTAGCTGGTGTTTTCTCATACATTAGATGTGTTTATGAGGATTCCTTATAGCTATTTGTCATTCATCATGGTTAATATACTCAAAGATTTATGTGAAAATGGAAATGTTGGCACGTGATACAAATTCATGCTCTGCTGAATGTAACAATAATTAAAAAACACTTAAATATTACATAAGATAATGAATAAACTTTGTAAATCAGTTTAGCATATAATCCTTTGCTTCAATGTATTTTTAATAAATAAATGCTCCTGAACTCCCCTCAGACACAATGACTTAGAACAGTTTCATGATGGAAATTCAGTTCAGGAAACTCCTCTCTAACCATGTTCCCTGACTGATTCTTATGAAACTGTATATAAGATCTGTGGAATAATTGAGTTTCAAAAATTAATAATTTTCCATAAGAAAAATGTTATTGATATATTAATATTCTTAAAATAATGTTTTTGATTTCATATTTTAGTTTTGTGTAGATACAAACAAGTCAATTGACTCAAATACTGATGGGGTGGAATTTATTCTTTGGAGCTATGCAAATAAATGGTCAATTAATTTTTTTAAATTTCCCTCAACTTCCTCGGTGTTTCTACCACAAAAAAAGGCTGTTTCTTACTGGCCTCTAGGAACCCACATTTTTAGGGTCATCTTTAGAGATGACCAGTCATTTAAACCATGGAGTTTTTCTTCATGGGTTTGCATTAAACTGCAATTCTGAAGATAGTCTTCAGTAACTCCATACAGTACCATTATTGAAAAAAATGTGAAAGTTCTCCTGTAGATATACTGTTGACTTGTAACTTCTATTATTAAAAGCAAAAGATATTCATCTCGACTACTATGCTAAGAAATAAAGATTAAATAGATTGCTAAAAGTTTGCTTATTGGACATTGTAAAATCACAGGGTCTGCTGCAATCAAGAAATCTTAAATCTGATACTGCTGAAAATTATACATTTTTGGTTAAAAAATGCCTACTGGAAATAAAATACACAAAATATCTTTAGTTAGCTATAAAAATGTTTACAAAGATGAATAGCAGGAAAGATACACTTGCCTATGCCCTGTTTAGTGCTTAATCCACAGGTTTCATAACTAGTATAAATATCAAAGCATTCTGCATGTGACTATCAGATTTCAGGGGAGGGGGCAACCATATATAAAACATCGAATACAAAAATCTGTGCAAGCTTTAATTTAAAATTTGTATTTCAGGATAATACTAAAGTATTTTGATATAATTCATTCTCAGTGAGAGGCCTCAGGAAAGCTACTTAGTTTATGACTCTGAATGAACTTTCAGTTCAATCTTGATAGCAAAGCTAGAAGGTATGAAAAGGGCTAGAAGAAAAATAGAGCAAAAAATCTACTTAGCAACTCCAAAGAGAAGAAATGCTTTTTCACTTCCTGATGTGCCTTCTTTTTTTATCAGAAATCATCATCTAGATTTCCTAGAAAATAGTTCACTAGATAGTCCCAATAAAAGTAAGCAATTTCTTAACCCTCTCCCCTTTGTTATAACCACTGCACAAGGTCATCTACCATGAAAAACCTTGGGTTGTAACCTACAGCTAGTTTTATTTCTTTTTTTTCCCTTGGGGCATCTGAGTGACTCTTAGAGACTTTTATTTCAGAACGACAGCATGAAAGATGCCAGTGATGGAAATAGGGAACCCCTAAGCTGTCTCTGACTTGACTGAAAATCCTTAGGATGTGGGGGGCTTCAGGGGGAGCTGCTGTTTTCACAGGGAGCTGAATGGCTAACTCAGTTGTGGAAGGGAGCTCCCCTGATACTCTTGGAAAGAAAAAAAAAGTTAAGTTCAAGAAAATGTATGGGCAAAGCACCTCAGAGAGGGGAACAGACCCACACGCTCCTAACTTAGGGTTTAGGGTTGGGGGTGTGGGCAGGGAATCCATCTCGCCCCTTGCCATCTTTTCCACCAAGTGCAGCAAGGTGCTAAGGCTTTTGTGCCCGCTTCCCAACCCTGGCATCAGAATCCGCCGGTGCTCCAACACTGCAGCAAGGCCAACTCTTGGGCCAGACACACATTCCTGCAAGAGTGCATCTACTCCCCTTTCCACTCCCGGACCAGGGTCCCGCGGCCACCCCGGGGAGGGGAGCAGCTGGGGCTTATCAGCGCGGGGGTCCTCCTTGTCCGCGCTCCCGGGCTCCCAGGGCCTTCTGTGTGAGCAACACAGATGCCAGGCGAGGATGCAGATGCGCCCTAGATCCAGTTAGGCAAGTCTCGGTGCACCGGGCCCCTTCCTTAAACGGGGGTCGCTGTCCCTGGTGCTGAACCCTGCTTGCCCGCCAGGGAATTGGAGGGGGGCTGGAGAGCAAACCTGGGGGAGGCAGAGCTGGAGAATTCCAGGTGCAAGCAGTACCCTGGCCTTCGGGAACGGAGCCCCTCCCCCCTCCCCCAAGCCCCGACCCTCCCAGGGGGGCGAGCCGCGACGCCCCCCTCCGCAGTCACAACCCCCTTGCAAACGTGCCCTTCCCTCTTCCAGACCCCCCACCAAAAAAAAAAAAAAAAAACCAAAAAAACGCCTCCAACATGGCCTCAAACGCCGCCGCAGCTGCCTTCGACCCGGCAGCAATCTCAAAATGTTACTACCTAGGAGGTTGGATTCCACACACACACACACACACACACACACACACGCGCGCGCGCGCACACACATACACACACGCACGCGCACACACACACACACACACACAAGCGCAAACACTTTTTTAAAAAGGGGGGGAAAAAGCAAATTTGTGCAACACAAAAATGTTGAGACATCAACAATAGTCACCTTCCTTTTCCCTCCCTTCCCCCCACTCCCCGATATTCACATTCCCTTGGAGCATCTGGACGGGTCTTTAAAAAGAAAAAAATTCTAGGTGGTCCCCGAGATGGGCACCTCCTCGTCCTCTACCCCCACCCCCCGGCCCCCACCTCCGGAGCAAAAACGAGGCCGACGAGGGCCACCACTTACCCGGCGTAGAGCGCCAGCAGGAGCAAGGGCCACGCCGTCATCTTCCGAGCAGACACGGGAGCCCAGTGGCCCGGGCTCCATAGATCTGGCCAACTCATCGCTTTTTTTTTTTAATTTTTTTTTTCCCTTCTTCCCTCTCTCTGTGGTCCCCTGGCCTCCTGCCTCCTCCGGGGCTGCCGAAGAATCCCTCCCCTTCTGAATTATTAGGATTATGCTTATGCTCAGATGCTGGCTCCCCCTCCTCCTCCTCCTCCTCCTCCTCCTCCTCCTCCTCCTCCTTCTCTCTTCTTCTTCCTCCTCCTCCTCCTCCTCCCCAACCCCCACTTGCCTCTAGGAGGTCCCGTCACTGGGGAGATGCATCGTTTTACCCGCTTCGGGGGGCAATTAATATCGGGAGAGGATGGTGTGGGGAGGGGGGGGGAGGTTGGCAGGAATAAGATCAGCACAAACGCTTGCAGATACCGTCAAAGCGTCAGCGCGGGGAGCGGATTCCAAGTGCGGGGAAGAGGGAGGGGTGGGGGGTGGAATATAAAAGAAATGAGGCGGGGGCGGGGGGAGGCAGAGGAGCGCGCGCGAGACGCACGCACACCGGCACTCGTACTCCTGCCCCCCGCACGCACACGCGCTCCCCCTCCCCCTCCCAGGGCTGTGCTTTTAGGTTGGTTGGCTTTTTGTGTGTTTTATTTATTTATTTATTTGTTTTTGTGTTACTATTATTGTTTTATTTTTTTTGGAAGGGGTCGGGGCAGGAAGGCAGGGCGCGCGTTGTCAACGTGTTCAAGAAGAAATGAAGGGGGGAACTGTGCTAGCATCTGTGCGTGATTAAGCCTCACGCACTTAACTAGAAGGGGGTCAAAGTGGAAGTCAATGCAGCGTGGATTAACACATGCGTGGTACCTCGCGGGCTTTCTTGGGGTTTTTTGGGGTTTTTTTTTTTGGTCTTTTTTTTCCCCTCTCTTTCTTTTTTAACCCTTCACAGCAAGCAAGTATGCAGTGACTTGGCTTTCCCTGGGAAGGAGTTGCTTTAGGGAAGACTATAAACTGTGTCACCGAACCCTGAGTGTTTGTCTGCCCAGATCTGCCAAGAATTCTTATGTAAAACAGTGCAGTCTAGAAATCCTGGTTTACATGGAAGAGGGAGGGAGAGGAGCTGGTGGATTTTCCATTTGAATGAAGTGACAAACCAGGAATAGAATTCAAGACTCCCCCCCCCCCCCCCAGAACTGCTCTGCTTCCAGGGGTTTACTTTACCCACTTTGGCTTTTTTGCCGCCAGCAAAATGTAAAGACACACCAACTGGATAGCTGAACAATATAGTCACATGGAGATAGTCTGATTAAAGAAAATACAACACATCCTAAAGGAAGCTTTTCTAAAGGGAGGAGGTTTGGGCAAGAAGAAGGGGTAAAAAAAAAAAGGACATTTCACAATTTAAAATAAAATGTTTTCTCCTTGCTGTGTGGGGAGTGATTTGATGTGGTGATTGTGGTTTGAATTAGTGACAGTTCTGACATGTCTAGGGTGGAGGAGTAGGCTTAGCAAGCAGCCCTGGTGCCTAGGATGTTACCATGGAGACCGAGGCCTGGGCAGGGTCCCTCTGTGCCCAGCAGGTTATTCTGACACAGAGGAAACTCACTCACTCTTAGAGAGGAAAACAGGCGAGTGTTTTATGGTTCCTACAGATTTAGGAGACCCCAGCAAAATGGTTCATGAAGAGTTTCAAATAAAGATGGTCAGTGAGACCCCTTTCTGAAACATGAGGGACAGGGGAGGGCGCAGGCAGAGAACAGAGAGTGGGTCCACTGGCCCTCGCCCTAAAATATACCAAGGGAAGCAGAGTTATGCTCTGTTCTGCTCATGACTCAAGCAGCGGAAATATATCTGACAATGAATGAAGCAGAAACCTAAAATGGCCTAACAGAATGACCTGGGGACCCCAATGCCTATAGAATCCTACCTTGGCAGTTAATTCACAGCAGCTGGGTAAAAAATGAAGACAATATTCACCTGCAGCACCCAAATGCCTTCTTTCTACTGAGTTATACTGCAGGCTGGGCCAAATCAAATACGCAGGTCATCAAGTTGCAATTATGTCCTATCATCGGAGCGATAGCACAGCGGGTAGGGCGTTCGCCTTACAAGCGGCCAACATGGCAGACCCGAGTTCAATTCCTCCGCCCCTCTCGGAGAGCCCGGCAAGCTACCGAGAGTATTCGATATGCCAGAAACAGTAACAACAAAGTCTCCAATGGAGACGTTACTGGGCCACGCTCGAGCAAATCGACGATCAACGGGAGGCCTTTAATGAAAAAAAAAATCACGGGAGGCCTTTAATGAAAAAAAAATCCCTGTTGACAGTTACCTCCTACCACACAGAACATTTCCAATTTTATAATGTAAGTTTTGTAAATGAATTTGTTTTCTGACAAGCATGTTAAAAGTATAGAATTTAGTATGAATTCTGTCATCCTAAGCAACTCATATGGTGATCGCTTATCAATGAACCAAATGGATCCGTTTCAATAACAGAACACCTTCCAGGGTATAGAGAAAACCCCAAGAATAAATTTAACTGTGTTTGTATCTGGTGCATTTTTAACTGCTATTCCTGATCAGACTTCAGCATGCTCTATGATTTTTTTTCTCTAATAACTGGTCTCGGGAAAAAAAGCACTTTAATATACTTTCTAAGATTTTGTAAACACATTCAGTTCATTGGTATTTTTATGAGACACCTGATCTATAGTACCTTTTAAACATTGCCTTTTGCCTTTTATCTTACCCATTTAAAAAGATGTTTGTAATATAAAATAAAACTACACAACATGGTTTATAAATAACTATAACCATCATTGGATAAACAAGAAATATGTTCATTATAAATAATATATGCACATATATTTTGCTTTTAAAATAGTTAAAATAAAAAGAACATTACCACCTACTCTCTCTCAGACAAAAAAATCCCCACCATTAGTGTACTAGAGAAATATTTTACAAGTTAATTTATTCTGAAAAAAGCTCATTTTTACTTTTAATTTGACACAGTGTTATTATTATTTCTATGAGTGTTATTATAGTTACTAAACCCAGCAGTAAATTATGAGATCAAAGTTGGGCCAATGCAATTTTTACCTGTGATTCATATTTGCATTTTATCTATGGCTTCAACCCCTGGAGTTTTACAACTGGTGAGAATGAACTAGGTCTCTTTTTGTTAGGTTAACGATGACTTTTTAATCATCCCTAAGGATGGGGGGGCTGGTTTCCCGAAGAAACCTCCATGTGATAGAGAGTAGAACTTTTAGTCTTAATGCCCCACCTCCAGGAGAGGAGAAGGGGTCAAGGCTTAATCAATTGTCAATGACTGAATCAATTTTGCCTATCTAATGAAGTCTCCATAAGTTATTTTATTATTTATTTTTTTAAGAACCAGTTTAGGAGATTGCCTTTTTTTTCTTTTTGGGTCACACCCAGTGATGCTCAGGGGTTACTCCTGGCTCTGCACTCAGGAATTATTCCTGGCAGTGCTTGAGGGACCCTATGGGATGCCGGGGATCAAACCTGGGTTGGCCGTGTACAAGGCAAATGCCCTATCCTTTGTACTATCTATCACTCCAGCCCCAAGTTTAGGAGGTCTCTGAGTGCTGACTATGTGGAGATTTATAGAGTGGGGCTTATGGAGAGGTATTGAAGCTCTTAGCCCTCCCACCTATTTTCTCTATGCATCTCATCCATCTGCCTGTCCATAAGTTACATCCTTTCAGATTGACAAGTAGTTAAGCAAGCAAATGTTTCTCTGAGTTCTGTGAAGTGCTCTGGCACTTAATGGGACCTGAGGAGAGGATCTTGGCAGCCTGTGATTTATGACCATTGGGTCAGAAGTACAGGTGATTGAGTTCCCTGGCTTTGAGCAGAGCCTGAAGTTGAGGCAGGAGGGGCAGGTATATAGGATTAAGTATTTTACCTGTGGAATGATGCTATTTCCTGGCACAGGGTTTCAGAGTTGAGTGAAATTGTAAGACACCCAGAGGATGATAACCGCTCCCACCCATTACATTACTGTCACTTTTCTCCCGTTGTTCATCAAGTTGCTCGAGTGGGCCCAGTAACGTCTCCATTTTCAGACTTGTTGTTACTGTGTTTGGCATATCAAATACGCCACGGGGAGCTTGCCAGGCTTTGCCGTGCAGGCGAGATACTCTCGGTAGCTTGCTGAGCTCTTCGAGAGGGCCGGAGGAATCGAACTCGGGTTGGCCATGTTGGCTGTGTGCAAGGCAAATGCCCTACCCGCTGTGCTATCGCTCCAGCCCATTACATTACTGAAGAAATTAAAATATATTACTTAGTTCCGGTAATATTGAAGTAGATTAGCAAACCAGAAGATAAGGCACAAAATGATTATTTGACCACTGAAAGAGGAACCTGAATTAGAAAAGATATAAGATCACATGGCTTTTCCATGACAATCCTTCAAAGTATAATCAACTTTGCCCTACTTGGTTGGCTGAAACTTTCCTGGTTTTAGTGTGAAGTCCCGTATCCTAGAAAAACCTCTTAATCCCAGATGTCCTGGAAGACTATATTAGTATATGGCAGAGATCTGAATGGCTTGAAATCTAAGATGAGCAAGTTTGAATCCCACATAACGGAGGAGTTTTGATTAACACCCGAGTCTTCCCATTATAGACCTACAACCCTTGTCCATAGTAGGGCTAAGGATTTTCTCTAGGCTGAAGGACAGACCTGAAAGCACCTTGAAAACAGCATATATAGTGAAGCCTGCTCAGGACTAAGGTAATTTGCCAATCATTTTATTCTGATGTGAACAAAACCCAGTATTCTCCAGGGCAGAGCTATTCAACCTTCCCCAGACTGTGATTCTATTCCTGTTCCCCCCAACTAGTTAGGCCCTCTAGTCTCATTCAGTGACCCTCCCATAATCAATTGGAGTATCTTGGGGGCCCACAATGGAGTACTAGAAGAATGGGGACAATAATAACCTCAGGGACACCTGGGGCTGGAAGGCCCTCAGTAATTTTTATTATGAAAAGGGAGTGAGAGGCCAAATTAGTTTGGGAATCTTTGTTCTAGAGAAATATTACAAATCACATGTAAAAGAAAATTCATAAAACATAACAAATACAAAAACATAGGACACATGCTGGAAAATGATAATAATGAATATAAACCAACCAAACCTGAGCTGCAGTTAGCCAATAAGAGCATTCAATCAATAACTTTAAGTAGTTCACATACTAAAAGAAAAACACGATCATAGTGTTTATATAATCAGTGATAAGAGTACAAAAGTACTTCACAGAAGAGAAATTAAAAACTTCTAAAAATACAAAATAGAAGAATTTAAACTGATTTTATCAGCCAAATTATGCAATATAAAATTCACACACACACACACACACACACACACACACACACAAAACTTTTCAAAGCTAATGAAAACTGTGAGATAGTATCAAGTCTCCTAGGAAGGGAACATAAAAGAATGAATAAAAGAGAGTAAAGTTTATAGAATACATACATATAGAAATACATATAGAAAATACATATAGAAATACATATAGAAAATGCTGACCAAAATCTCTTCAAACTCAATGAAAAAAATATTACATGTATATTCAAGAAGTTCAGTGGATACCAAATGGTTGAGCTAAACAAAAACTTAACCCACATATCTAGCAACTAAGACTAAAGGAAAATATGAAAGCATAACAGAAGTAGTGGGATATTAAAACTCTTGTTGTAAAGCTAAATTTATCTGTTCAAGACAACTAAGA
The DNA here is from genome assembly GCF_029834395.1 of Sorex fumeus. NCBI lineage: Eukaryota > Metazoa > Chordata > Mammalia > Eulipotyphla > Soricidae > Sorex > Sorex fumeus. The sequence continues at coordinate 2,794,751 of NW_026606154.1, read as the reverse complement.
CCAGTAAACAGGATGGCACCTTGACAGTGCTGGAAGAAAATACATATGTAGAATGCTATTTAGTCAAAAGATCCTAGAAACATAATAGCAAAATAAAATGTATTTTTCAAATAAGGGTGGGTTGAAGTAATTTGTCACCAGAACAACTGAGACAAAAATAGTGCAAAAATAAATTATGCAGGCTGAGGGGAAGTGATACCAGATGGAAACCCAGAACTACAAGGAAAGAAGATCAGTGAAAACGGCTAATATGCAGAAAAAAAGTCACCTCGCCAACCTTACCAACTCTACTATCTCCCTGGCCCCAAGATGAGATTTCTTGAAAGAAACAAATTAATGTTTTAAAACAAAAATGCGAGGCCTTTCTATTAGATGCTGGAGTAATAGGCTTGGTGATGTTTGGGGCTAGGACAGGTGGGATGACAGGATAGGACTGACCTAGAACTTCACTATGAGTTTATCTCCATACCAGTTACCAGGCCTTAATGGTTTCAAAATCCTTTCATAGACGACATGGAGGAGGAATTTTGCTTTGCTTTGTTAGGGGGAAACACCCAGCAGTGCTCAGGGCTACTCCTGTCTCTGCACTCAGGAATCACTCCAGGCTGTGTCTGAGGGGATAATATGGGATGCTGGGGGTGGAACTTGGTTTGGCAGTGTGGAGAGCAAGCATTCTACCCGCTGTACTATCTCTCCAGTCCTAGAAGATTTTTATACTACATAGCACTATAAGGTAAATGAAAATGTCAGCAAGTAATTATAGTCATGTGTAGTACTTTTAAAAATATGTTTTCAGCTAATTACCTTTCTTGGGGGATTTGGTTAAATCACTTCTTAAATGATTCATTTCTCTTTAAAATATTTTAACTGGGAAGGGCCTGGGACATAGCACAGAGGTGAGGGGCTCATATCTGAATGGGCAGGACCTTAGTTCAAGCCATGATACCACAAAGCCCAGGGGCACGTCTAAGTGTAGGCTCAATGGCCCCAAAGAACCAGTGAGGTGTTCTGGTGATCCCTGGCATTATGGGGCCTGAGCATTGTGGTGCTACAATCCTTGGATCATATCACTGAACTATCTCGTGGTCCCTAGCATCACAAGATCCAAACATCACAGTGCTACATCCCTGGCCCCATTACTGAACCATCTGGTGGTCCCTAACATCACAGGACCCAAGCATCACAGTGCTATATCTTTGGGCCCCATCATCGAAATATCTGGCTCAAGTGGCTGAGATCCACCAGGAGTGGCCATAGGACCTCCAGGTAGTATTTGAAGAGATTCTCCAAAAATCTAACTGTGAACAAAAATCGTAAGTATAAAGAAAATGAGTATTGCAACAGCCATAATTTATTTGACAGGTTTGCATCGACTGAAAAAAATATGAATATTCTAAAAGCACAATATAAATCTAGTGAGAGTCTTTAACACATCAGACTAATTTATTTAAGGAGACTGATTTCAGTACATTAGTACTTAAAAGAAAACCTGGTTTCTTTAAACTTATAAAAGATACATCAAACTTTTCTACTCCATTTATTAAAAGAGGCTTCCGCAAGAAAATTTAATTTATGTTTTAAGTCGTGTCAGAAATTTTATCATCATGCTTAAGTCAGCTGATGAGAATTTCTTATATTTGTCTTATCTGTATATGGTTTAATAATAATAATAATAATACTCAGTACATAGAACTGTGAGCACTAAGTGAATTTATATGTATAAAATATACAAAATCTCTGGATCATGGGGTCTGAGAGATAACAAAGAGGTTAAGATGTTCACCTCGCATGTGGCTGACCCCTGTTCAATCCCTGGCACCATACAGCCCCACAAACACCACCAGACGTGATCCATGAGCACCCAAACAAAATGCACTCCCAAACAAAACAAAAAGACTCTGGGATCATATTACATGCTCAATAAACATTTGTCAACAATGAAATTCTACATTTTTTGGTTTATAACATTCATGCAAAATGTACTGGTACCAGTTACCAGGCCTTAATCCAGCCATCACTTAAATGTGCATAAAACACCTTTCTTGTCTTTGAGGAAATGACAGTTTAATGACTAAATTTTCTGCCATTCTCTTTCCCCAATTACAATGTAAATGTTCTCAACACCGTTTTGTGCTTCATAGAGATGTCTAATTGCCTTTTTTTTAATATCTCCTTGGACAACAAACTCAGTATGTCTAAGACAATGACTTTCATGCCATTTCTCCGCAAAATTCATTTCAAGTCTCTGTGTGGTTTCATTGCAACAGGAAATTCCAGACATACCTCGTAGTTTTCCCTGGCATGGTCAGCTACTAAATAAATCCGCACTTATGATTTCTGCTTCACTGTCCTCCCGTTGTTCATCGATTTGCTCAAGTGGGCCCAGTAACATCTCCATTGAAGACTTTTGTTATTATTGTGTTTGGCATATCGAATACATCACGGGTAGCTTGCCAGGTTCTGCCATGCGGGCAAGATACTCTCCGTAGCTTGCCGGGCTCTCCGAGAGGGGCGGAGGAATTTCTGCTTAGTTGTCCTTTATTTTTGTAGGGGTGCTCTCCCTCGGTGCTCAGGGCATCCAGAAGTCATTCTCAGGGGTACTTGGCCAACGGAACTGGTAGTTTCACGTGTGGGACTGAGGATGCGGTGCTGCTCAGGCTCTGAGGTGCTGGGATCAGCAGAGGTACCCAGGAGATTAGTGGGATGGGCTCTCAAGGCCATACTTGCCCTTACTGGAGAGCGGAGGATATATCTGGCAATGCAGGGGTGGGAAGAAGCATGTGATATCAGGTCGGGTCCATGCCTCATTCCTGTACTATCATCCATATATATGTTTAGGGGAAGGATATTTTGTTTTATGTTTTGTTTTGTTTTGTTTCATTTGGGACATACCCAGTGGTGCTCAGGGCTTATTACTGGCTCTGTGTTCTGGGATCAATCCTAGCAGTACTCTGGTGGGGGTCCATACATAGCTGAGTGCAAGAGGAGCATCTTAATCTCTATATTATCTCTCTGGCCCATTTCAGAGATATTTTTTTACAAGTAATTAAACTTAATGTAAAACTCAAAACACTTTTCAATTTAAAACTTTTGGATGTACTGAAAAGATTTTCTTTAGGATGAGAAATCTGAAAAAGGAAGGGAAAGCTAATTGCCTTTTTAAAAAATTTTCTTGGGTATCACTTCCCTCCTTGGAAGACCGTTTTGCAGTTTCTTACAAAACTAAACATATTTGTACCATGTGATCCCGTGATGGAGCTCTTTGGTATTTGCCCAAAGGACTTGAAAGCTTATGTTCACACAAAAATGTGCACATGGATGTTTATATCAGCTTTATTCAAAATTTCCAAAATTTGGAAGAAACCAAAATGTCCTTCAGTGGGTGAATGGATAAATAAACTGTAGTACATTCAGACAAAAAAAGAAAAAGTGCTAAAAAGAAAAAAAAACTATCAAATATGAAAATACATGGAGAAACCGTAAATGTATTTTTTTAAAGACGTCAGTCTTACAAAAACTAAAACCAAACCATATGATATCTTCGAGAAGGTAATGTGATAGAGAGACTGAATATAAAACCGCAGGTGCCAGGACTTAGTGTGTTTAAAGGCCCAAACAGGTACAGTGTATAGAAGATTTCCAGGTACGGGGGAAAAAAACTTCTGTACAATACTATAATTGTATATACTAGTATTAGATAGTATCTGTACAATACTATTACAGTATATATACTTTGTACTATTAGTATAGAGTAGTTGTACAATACTATCATAATATATACTCTACACTAGTAATTATACAATACTATGACAGCATATACTCTATACTAGTAGTATAAATAGACATAGAAACCTGTGAATATAGCATAATCAAATTACACAAGTAAAATAACAACTGTTCTAACAGTCTTAGGAAGTAAACTTAAAGAAAATCATCCACATAATGAAAGTTTATTTTCAATCTACAACCATCTGAACTCTGTGATAGTCTATAATAGAATATAAAAGTAAAAAGAAAATTTTAAAAAACCTTAAAAAATTATATTTTTAGAGGGATTGTTAGATTCACAGCAAAAACTGCTGGGAAAATAGAGTCCCCATATATCCCCGGTCTTGCCCTGACCCCTTCCAGAATAGTTTCATTGTCCTGAAAGCCCCCTGCGATTCCTTCTTCCCCCAAAGCCCCTGGCATCCACTGAATTTTTTACTGTTTGCAAAACTGTCTTTCCCAGAATGTCATATGGTTGGAATCACAAATTATGTAGCCTTTTGAGTCTGTTATATTATTTTTTTTCCACTATGTAAAAACACTCTGTGTTTCCCTGATAGCTTCTCATTTCAATATTTCCTTCCTTCCATTCCAGGATTGAACCACAGGTTATACTGTATTCATCTATGAAAGAACATTTTGGTAGTTTTCCAGTTTGGGCAATTATAAGTTACTATAAAAGTCAGTGTTCAAGATTTTGTGAACATATATTTTTAACTTGTTTTGAGTAAATACCAGAAGTACAATTTTTGAATTGTATGGTGAGAGAATGCTTGTTTAGTTAGGTTCGAAGTGCAAAACTGTCTTCCAAAGTGGTAGTCACATTTTGCATTATCTCTAGCAAGAAAGACAATTCTTGGGCTCCACATCCACACACATCCACACCAACTATTGATATTGTGTTTGGCATTTTATTATTATAACAGGTGTCCAAACATTATAAAAATTTGCAATTATCATAATATAGAGCACTTTATGGGTATGATTTGTCATCTGTGTCTTTTCATCAGTTACTATCTGTTCAGCTCTTTTGCCACTCTTTTTGGATTGAGAGAAAAAGTAAACAAAAGAAGTAAAAGATCAGAAAAGACAAGACATACGAGAAATGAAAAATAAAGAAGCTGAAGAAGGATGTTGTGCTGGACCAGAGACCAGAAGCACTGAAAACAGGAAGGTTCTGACCTCAACTAATAAAGACCCAGATTTATCATAATCTCACTAAATAACACTAATCTGTTATCTGTCTGCATAAACTAAATCCTCAAGAAAATATAATGGTTTTAAAATAAAACTCACTTGTGAACTGTGATAATCAAAATATATGTGGAACCACTGATTTAACACTGTCTTTTAACTAATCTATTTATTTGCAATTATATATTTTATTTTAAGTAACTGTACTGTAATATTATGAAGCAAATACTAAGTTTTGTAGTAGTTCTAAAATCTATCTAGCATAAATTTATTACTCTGTAGGTACAAACTTTCTAGAAAATGTCTTCTTTTTATCATGCTCTCATCCCTCACATAGTTTTCATCAATTCAAGCTTTTCATATAACTTGTCATTTAAAAAATGAGGTAAGAAAAATACCTTCGTACTTATTTTAGTTTGAAAGGACAGTTGAAAGTTTGGTGAAATAAAGAATGATGCTGCAGTGAGTAGAGAGATTGCCTTCAACATGACCAACCCAGGTTTGATCCCCAGCACCTCATATGGTCTCCTGCTCTCATCTGAAGTGCTCCCTGAGCATAGAAACAGGAGTAAGCCCTGAGCATCACTGGGTGTGGCTCCAAAAACAACAAAAAAATGATGCTTTATTGATCTGTACCATTTAGGACAAAGCAACAAGCCCATTAGGGTTATAAACATCCATGCATTTTAGAACTCCCTGCCTTTCAATAACATGGCTTTGAATGAAAATCTTGGTGTTGCCTTCTTTTTAGCTTGTTTTAAGGTTACACAAGGCAGTGCCAGGTGCTACACGCAGCACAGTGCTTAGGAGCTATTTTCCAGGGGCACTCCAGAGACTGTGATGCTGGGAACTAAACTCCGACCGCTTGCATGCCAAAGCATGTGTTCTGGCTTCTTCAGTATCTCCCTGTCCCCTTCCCTTCTTTTATTATGTTTAGCATTGAAATTCTGAAACTCTGTGCATGTATCAGAGTTGGAACTTCAGCCCAACTCAAGACAGATGACTTTGCAGTGTCCACTGGCAAGTCAAGAGCCTGAGAATCAACTTGGTCAACTTAATTCTCCAGATATTCCAACATGCATCTCTCCATTTAAAAATAAATCTTAAACATAGTTTTGATGAACATTACTATCTACCTCTTTCACTGTTGTACTGTGAATCACCACCACCTAGATCTGCCCCTAGGTCTGCTCCTAGTTTACGCTAAGCCACAGAGCCATTCCTGCCTTCAGTACACTAAGTATGATCTTGCAAAAACACGTTGGGTGAGATTGCATACTTTTGGAGATTTTGTTTCCTTTGGGGGCTACACCCAGCAGTGCTCATGGTTTACTCCTGGCTCTGCACTCAGGGATCGCTCTTTGCAGACTCTGAAGATCATAGGGGATGCAGGGACCAAACGTGGGTTGGCCATGTGCAAGACAAGCACCCTACCTACTGTCCTATCTCTCTGGCTCTAACTTCATGAAGCCATCAAAGGGACATACTCATGCCTCTTTGGAACTGCAAATAAAACTGAAAACTTGACACACCATAGACATCACTACAACTTCCTGCATGATATAACCTCCCTCCTGCATCTCAGGTCACTGTTTCCTTTATTCTAACAGAACTGCCACTTGACAGTCCATGAAATACAGGTTTTCCCAGCCCCGGGTTCTTCACCTGTGCTCTTGTCTTTGCATTGAAATCTTCTTCTGTTAGTCTGGCTATCTCCTATTCGCCATCCAAATCTCAGCATAAAAGCTTGTTTGTATTATTTCTGTTTTCTTTGTTATTACGCCCAATAATAAACAGAGCTGGCTCCTGGCTCTGTGCTAGGAATTTCTCCTGGTGATGTTCAGGGGACCATAAGGGATGCCAGGGATTGAACACAGGTCAGCTGCATGCAAGGCAAGTGCCCTACCCACTGTAATATCTCTCTGGCCCCTAAAGATACTTTATTTCACAAACCCTTTCTAACACATGTATTAGGTCAGATCCCATTAAAATTCACCATCATCCTGAAATTATCCTTATTTGAAATACAAGTGATCATAATTGTAGATTTACCATTTAGATGAGAAAGTATTTGCTGGCATACAAAGACATGACATGTTTGGCTGTAGGGATTTGATATGGGATAGAATATTACCCAAGGTATTTTGACATTAATGTTCACCAATTTCACTCGTGAAATTAGACAGTCATCTTATTTTCCCCACTCTTCATTAATAACGATCAAATTAATTTTCACTGGAAAAGGTATTAAATATGTTAGACCTTATATTGACTTCAGAGAATATTATGGCCATAATATCTCTTTATAACAAAAATATTGTGCTGAGAGAGGTTTAATGACTGCTTCAACTTATAGTGCAAAAGAAAGATGAAGGGCCAGAGACAGAGAGCACCGTGCCCTGAGCACATGCTTTGCATGTAGGACACCCAAGTTGCATTTCCAGCACTCTACCATACCCTGAGTACCACCAGGAGTAGGGTGAGTGACCCTAGAGTACCAAGCCAGGAATATGCCCTGAGCACCATCAGGTGTGTCCCTCTAAGAAACAAACAAGAGACAAAGGTGAAGATTATAAATATTTGTTTTAGCTCTTAATGAATGTTGTGAAATACATCGTATTGGTTCCTAGTATTTAATTCAGCCTTTAGTGGACGGTTTGTGTCTCAATATAGCCCAATGCTGTCTGAATAGAGTTATCATTTCTGATACTGGGGATGCAGATAAAGGACTGTTGTAGTGGCTTTTGCCATGAGAACGGGGGTGGGCAGAGTTGGTCATTTGAATAGTCATGGTTGGCTAAGCCAAACTATTTCGCCAGGGGTCAGAGTGATAGTACAGCTGGTAAGGAATTTGCCTTGCACATGGCCAACCTGAGTTTGATCCCAGCATCCCATAAGGTTCCCAGAGCACTTCCACGCATAATTCCTGAGTGCGGAGCCAGGCAGAACCCCTGAGCATTCCCGAATGTGGCCCAGAAAACAAAAGTTTTTTTAAAAAAGAAGTTTGGCAGTGACATCCTTAAAAACTTCCAATTCTTCTCTTCAGATAAGATTTTCTTTATTTCTTAAAATATTCACTATACCGAGTAATTACCCAAGTGAAAGTCAATGATTTTATTTTGATTACTGTTTTTTTTTTGCTTTTTTATTTTTTTTTAACCTTGTGTCTTTGTTATACCTGGCTGAGCTCAGGGCTTACTTCTAACTGTGCGCTTCTAACTTCTGGCAGAGTTCAGGAGACTATATGCAGTGCTGGGGAATCAAACCAGGATGGACCAGGTGCAAAGCAAGTGCCTTCATCTTGCTTGTATTATTTGTCTCCATATTTGGATTATTTTCTTTTAATAGTACATTGTATATCTTAAGTCTCTGGAAGTAAAAGCTGTGACCATGAATTTGATTTCTACTTGAGAATATTTTAATCAACTAGAATAGGGAAGGAGCTTTCAGTGTGAGCAAAGAGTAATGAAAAACAAAATGTTCTTTTCTAACATAAAAACCCAATCTTTAAAACACTTTTCATTTCCCTTTAGTAATCTTGTCATTTCCAGATGCCTGGGGAGAACCCTTTTAGTCATTAATCATTTTATTTCAAACTTCTTTAAGTTAATGAAAAATCTCTGGAAAATTCAATCTCCAGTGAGATGCACAGCTACTTAAAGGGATTTTAAAAAATATCCTTAATGAATATAGAATGAAATGCAGGGACACAGTTAAATTATTTTTGAATAATTCTTAATTGTCATTATTCTTGGGTATTTTAGGAAGCCCAAAATGTATTTGTATTTAGGCATGGCTTAGGGAACTAAAAATATAAAAATCATTCAATCTAACTTTTAAAAGGAGGGAATTATTAAAAATGGGAACAATGCATGTTTCTTTTTTAATTTTGATTTTGGGGCCAGACCGGTTGTGCTGAGGGCTTAATCCTGGCCCTGTGCCCAGGGACCACACCTGGCAGAGCTCGGTGACCATATGGGGTGTCTGAGATTAAACCTGGGCTGGCTATGTGCTAGTTAAGCACCTTACCTCCTGAACCACCTCTTCTATCCCAAAATACGTTTTTTTTTTCTTTTTGGGTCACACCCCGCGATGCACAGGGTTTACTTCTGGCTCTGCACTCAGGAATTACTCCTGGTGGTGCTTGGGGGACAATATGGAATGCTGGGAATCAAACCTGGGTTGGCCATGCGCAAGGCAAACACCCTACCCGCTCTGCTATCATTCCAGCCATGTCCAACATATGTTTCATTAAGACTAAATTAAACAATTTACTGATGTGAAAAAAATGTGATGTTTTGCTAAATAAGTGGGCAGGACTTAAAAGCTATGAATTTATAATGATTTTAATGAAGTTCTAGAGTACTGAGAAATCAAAGACAGAGAAGGACCTAGACATGAGTAGATGTAAGGTAAGAGAGATACGAACTGAAAAGGAATATATTGTGACTTTTAGAAATAACTGGATTCAGTGAGCATGTTTAAGTATTATGGGTAGGTTTTTCAGAGACATATGGACATTTGCACATGCCAAGATTCTTCGAAGTTATAGAGAACAAGCAAATCTCATCGGAGAGGGTAAAAAGTAGGAGGAGGCAAATAAGTAATTACAAATGTACAAATAAGTAATTACAAATGTAGAAGACAGAGAACAAAAGTTGGGGCTGGAGCAATAGCACAGTGGGTAGGGCGTCTGCCTTACAAGCGGCCAACATGGCCGACCCGAGTTCGATTCCTCCGCCCCTCTCGGAGAGCCCGGCAAGCTACCGAGAGTATTCGATATGCCAGACACAGTAACAACAAAGTCTCCAATGGAGACGTTACTGGGCCCGCTCGAGCAAATCGACGATCAACGGGAGGGCCTTTACTTTACTTTACTCGAGCAAATGTAGAAGACAGAGAACAAAAGTTCACAGAAGTGTGCCTAGTTACTAGGTTACTAGTGATTCCCGCCCCTCCCCCCACCATGGCGTCTACTAGCTAATGCTACCTGCACAGTAGGGTGCAGAGGATAAAGACAGTGAATTGCTTATTGCCTTGTCTTAATTTCCTATGCACCACTGACTTTGTGAGCATAATCAGCTCTAATGTGACTTTTAGGTTTCATTAATGAATTTCATGGACAATTTTGGTATCTTCAAGGTTACATGAATTATTTTCATACATGAGGAGGTGGAAACCTATTAATCCCAATTATCCCATTCAAAGAGAACGAACTATAAAATACATAACATTCTTAAAAATGAACAGTTACTTGTCAAATGACCCTAGTGACATGTAATTCCACACAAGCTCTTTAATTTACAAAGTGAAAACCTGAAGTATGAAAATGCTAAGCAATGACCAGAAATCTCATATTAAAATGATGATAGAAATTAGGGGCCTTCTAATCTTTCTGTGAACCTTTCTACTAAGAATTGGAGTTCTCACGCTGTTTGCGGTAGAGAAAGAAAAGATACAGAATGAACTCTCATATTTGGAACTTAAAGATACACGGTGAAGTAGCAACTACAATGGACGGCAACACAAATGGAGAACTGATCCACACAATTAGTTGGGGTGGGGGGAGGGTTGAAAAAGAAGAATATTATGGTCCTTGGGGGAAGGGAGATGGGTACATAATGATACGTGCTAGAATTATGCACATGAGAAACCATCGTGAGCTGTATTATAAATCAAAGAAAATCAATAAATATTTCTAAGAAAAGACTTGGATTTCTGAGAGGACAATTGGTCTAAAGTTTAGGACACATCCTTACGGTGTGTCAAGTCAGGCCAGAGAGGAGAGACTCGTAAAGTATAGAAATCCTACTTCAAGAATCCTTGGCATTTACTGCCATAGAGAATGATGTGCTAAATTAGGTTGTTCACATATAGAACCTCATTTAACTTTCACAACAACCCTTTGAAGTAGCACTGGAGCACTGTCCTCCTGTTGTTCATCGATTTGCTGGTGCAGGCACTAGTAACATCTCCATTGTGAGACTTGTTGTTACTGTTTTTGGCATACCGAATAAGCCACTGGGAAGTTGCCAGGCTCTGCTGTGCGGGCGGGATACTCTCGGGAGCTTGCCGGGCTCTCCAAGAGGGACAGAGGAATCGAACCTGGGTTGGCCGTGTGCAAGGCAAATGCCCTACCTGCTGTGCTATAGCTCTAGCCCTTTGAAGTAGGAGTTAATATTGGAATACTAATTTCAGACTAATTTCAACTTCACAACTAAGCAGAATTAGTAGGAATTAGTCAACTTTACAGGTAAGCAGAAGACTGAAACTTAAATAGATTGTATTATATTGCAAAGAAACATAACTAATAAGAAGCAGAACTTGTTCCAGAAAGGGAATCATCTTGATGCCAAAGGCCATAACCTCTGGTGTTAGGAGAAATTAAGGTCCTTCACCCCTTCCTCTTCTTCCTCTCTTCCTTCACCCTTTAAAGTGTCACATGTTAGACCCTGAAGAAAAAAACCTCAAATCAAAAAACTCTACATATTTAATTTACTTCCTATGCATTTTCTATGTACTAAAAGGTGTTGTCAGAGTAAACAGAATCATCAAAGTTTTTTTTTATGTTGAATGTTCTTGAGAACTCTGTAGCTTTGTCGGGAATATTATAAACACACTTTAGAAAAACACATATTTGCAAAAGCTCTTAGTCAAATATTTTAGTACTTACTAGATACTTCAGAGTTAAATAGGGTATTAAAATCTAAAATCCAATCCAGAATAGTTTAAAGGCTAGTGCACTTACCACTAGTGCATTTACGGCCTTTGGAGTTTTGAATTTTATTACATTTTTTATGTTGTGTATTTTATAGCACTACCACAGTGTCTCTTCCATGAAAACCATACTCTACTTGTAGAACTACCTCCAAACTGCCTTTGGAGATGTATTCACACCCAAAGAGACTAGCAAATGGCAGAGAGTAATTTGATTTCAATTGCTAAATACTAGAAGCAGTGAGGACAATTAAGCAAAGCTAATATTTGAGAGGCAGAATCAATGAATTTGGATCAGTTCCGATTGGAGGTTTATATTACAAAGGCCTTCCTTTATTTTTTGGCCAATATGCACAAGCTTTTATTTTTTGATCAGTATACACAAATATGTTTTTGACCAAGATGCACAAAGATATCCCTTGCCTTTCTTTTGTTACCAAAGGTAATAATAACAGGAATAAAAAGTAATAGATGAATATTTTTTCTAACTTCTAAGGTTGTTTAAAATATCTTAGAGGAAATTAATACAGTAATAAAATGCCATGATTATTATCTATTCTGATTTGAGGGTTTTCTCTCATTCTCTGAATATAACAATTAGAAAATAGGTGCTAGAAAAAATTTATTAAATTCCACTTCAGGTGAAATTATATTATTGACAGGTAGAAGATTAAAGGGATTGTGGAGAATTAAATTTCAGGTTGCAGGAAAATAATCAAGTGTAATTCACTGCCTTAGAAAATAAATACTGACTGTGGGATCAGACCGACAGTATAGTGGGTAAAGCATTTGCCTTGCATGCGGCTGACACCCTCAATCCCACAGCTCTGCTCCCTCATCCAATTCCCCAAGTACCACCAGGAGTAATTCCTGAGTGTAGAGGCAGGAGTAACCCCTAAGCATTGCTGGGTGTGACCCCAGAACAAAAACAAAACAAAATTCTAACTGAGCCAATGTGATTTCTTACTTGGAAATCTTTCTACATTTTATTTTATTTGCTTTTTGGGTCACACCTGGCGATGCACAGGGGTTATTCCTTGCTCATGCACTCAGGAATAACTCCTGTTGGTGCCTGGGGGATCATATGGAATGCTGGGAATCAAACCTGATTCATCCACGTGCAAGGCAAATGCTCTACCCACTGTGCTATGACTCCAGTTCCATCTTTCTACTTTTTAAAAATAACAATTTCCCTGATTGCAAAAGAAATCCATGTTCCAAGTGAAATATTTGGAAAAATTAAAAGTATGAAGAATAAATCTTTTCTTGGTCAATAAATATTCTTTAAAGTATTATCACAGATGACATTCTTCATTATTTAAAATTTCTCTGTGTGTGTGTTTAACAAGTTCTGCTTAGTTAGACATATACATGATTTCCTAACACCTACCATTACAAATAAAACTTGGAGAATGTCTGGGTATATAAACTTTAGATTGATTCTCTACTTATCCCCCTGAGGTTATTTCTTGACACTGAATTATTAGAGCAAAAAAGCACAAGTTTCTAATTCTTGGCTCTTGATGAATTCTGCCAGATTGTCAGGCTTTGGCAGCAAGCAGACTTTAGAAGTGGCCTCTCCACAATGATGTCTCCTCTCTCCTTGACATGTTGGACCTTCGAGACCTCATTTTCTCCTTCTTCATGACATACCCCTCTATGTCACTTTGTGTCAACGAATTCATTAAACACCCATTATTGGAATCCCATTATGCACCAGGCAATGTATTCTAGAGGCCCTGCAGATATGGCAGTTACTGAAGCACCAATACTAAACAGGAAAAATAAAAAAGAAATCCTCTTAAAAAGATTAGCTTATGCTTGTAGTAAGGACCATAAAAAATAAAATAAAATGCATTGCAATGAGAAGTAGCATCAGGTGAAAGAGCAGTTCAGATGCTTCAATTTTTATCTAACCAGTAAGTGTCCAATGGCAATTTCCTTCTCATGTCATAATACTTTTATATCAAAAGATGTCAAAGTTAATATACAAATAAGTTAGAATTTGTTGTCAGAGCCACAAAAAAAACATTTCTCTAGTTATGATGGTTCCTTAATAAGACAAAAATCTATTATCTAGAAAGCTGTTGCAGTGGAGACAGAAGTTTTCTGTGACAAAGTTTACTGTAAAAGAAACCAGAGATAAATTGCAGATTAAAAAAAAAACTTGACATAAAATAAAGTGTTAATTAGCCAAGTGCTCTGGTAAATTACCAAGTTAATTTATCACTGTCACTGTCACTGTCCTCCCCTTTGTTCATCGATTTGCTTGAGTGGGCCCAGTAACGTCTCCATTGGAGACTTTGTTGTTACTGTGTTTGGCATATCGAATACATCACGGGTAGCTTGCCAGGTTCTGCAAAATTTTATATATAAATATATATATAAAATATGTATATATGTGTTTTGGATGTTTCTGTTAAATAAATATTTTATGTTATTTTCACATTACTATATTAGGATAAACACTTGGTTTTTTATATATACATATTTAATCAAGTCACTGTATATATATATATATATATATATATATATATACTTAGCAGACAGGGAAATTCATATTAAATCAACCATGTGACAGCACTATATCCAACAAATTAGTACAATCTCTCTGATAGGCCAAAATTAAAAAAAAAATTTGTGGCAGACATTGTTGGTGGGCCAATTACCACCACCAATTTCTTCTTTGTTTCTACAAAAAAAATCACTTTTTCTGCTTCCCATACTTCTTGGTTATACCCTCAAAATTTCAGGATATGTTGGCTCCAGCTCCAACTCCTGGTTTGCATCCTAATGAGTCTTTCCTCCTCCTGGGCATTGGTTAAAAATGTGAATTTCTGACACAGCACGGGCTGGGGAAATAAGTGGAGGAATCTACTTTTGTTTTGTAAAATTCTCTAGATTTTCAGCTCATTACTGCTTCTGGCTGGAGCGTTCGCCTTACAAGCGGCCAACATGGCCGACCTGAGTTCGATTCCTCCGCCCCTCTCGGAGAGCCCGGCAAGCTACCGAGAGTATTTGATATGCCAGACACAGTAACAACAAAGTCTCCAATGGAGACGTTACTGGGCCCGCTCGAGCAAATCGACGATCAACGGGAGGGCCTTTACCTTTACCTTTACTGCTTCTGGCTGACAGCAAGTGCAGAACAGATCCTTGAAGAGCTGCAGCCTGGCATATCACCCTGGCGTATGATCCGAGTCTAGTACACGCAGAGGGGAAAGAGACTTGAAAAAAATGCTCTACGTCAGGGGTTGGATATCTTTTCTCCGTCCAGGTCATATGGATACTTTTAACATCACTCTGGACCGTGCAGGTAGTCAATGAGAAGCATATGTATCTGCGCCATCATGAGGGGCCGGATCACATGATTCCACGGGCCTTGGCTGAATGCTCTCCAGCCCTGCACTACTTCCTTTGAATCTGCAGTGCTTTCAATGCCAATCTTTTGAAAGAGATGTACTTTGTAACCCTCTAGCTCTTGGTCTGCAGAGCAGTCTTGGTACAAGATCAGATATGGGAATGGACCATTTCCCAATATTTTTCTACATTTCTGGTTGACTTTAACCTAAACATCCGATTCTCCTATGCGCAAATGAGATATCAAGTACCTTTGATGTTTAACCAATATCTTGATCTTTCCACCAGACATGATTTTCTGTATACTTCATAGCACTAACTCAGATAATGGTGAAGAAAATACAGAAGAGCCATTTTGAGGGTCAATTTTCCAGCAACACAACCATAAATCTTCATAAACAATAAGACCCAGAATTACGCTGTCAGGTTCTTCATTCACTGTTTGCCTTATTTTTAGCACTTCCTTCTACTCTCTAGCGTCTGACTGCCACTTTATTCTGTGCCATGCATGGTCTAGCAGCAGGCAGGATTCCACCCGTACTATAGAGCAAAGGGCTATCTTACCCCTCTACTCATGCCAGGCAATGCAGGTGGAACACAAACAATGGGCTCTGGGAGAATCAGAAGATGCTAAATTGATTTAAGAGATTCTGCAGGGTAGTAAATATGATTAGTGTCAAATATCAAGACTGTTCCTGAGAAATGGCCGTGGTTGTGTTCACTGTGGCCATGCCTCGCTGATGTTACTTCAGGAGACGTGTGGCTAAAATCAATGCAGTATAGGATACAAAGTGTTAAGGATCGACTTAGCTCGTATGTCCATCCAACCGCTCATTTTATTAATGCCATATGAACCCATGCTGCTTTATATACCGTATCAGAATTCGATGTTCTGATTATCATATAGAATCAAAAATAACAATTCTATACTTCACAGCCTCACTAAAATCTTGGAGGAAATCGGTGTACAAAGTAACTCTGAAAATTCTGAAAACCCAAAAGGTGGTAATAAAATCATGATAGGTTATTTTCTTCCCAATTTCACGCTTAAATAAAAACAGAGTTCCATATGGAGTGTTAAATAAATTTTTCTTCTTTCCATTCAGAATATTCACCTGACTTTTCTCACCTTTTGGTTGTATCCTTTCAAGAGGACTAAGAACCTAAAAACAGCTCAAGTAGGGATGTGGGCTGGACCGCATGATATTTGTAGAGAAACTTGAGTGAGATACACTTCTATATTTAAAGTGAAAATTCTTTGGCCTGATTAAAGAGAAGATGAATCTACTGAACATCAGCTGTGGGCTTTATTTTATTTGTTTTATTTATTTGTTTAATTCTTGAGGCCAGACCGATTTTATTAGAGCCTGGAACAGGGTGGCATATAACAAGATGAATAAAACATATCAAGGCAGAAGAATATTTTAATATAAATAGCACTTGAGAGACTTAAAGGTAAAAAGATAGGTCTGGGGATGTGGCTCAGTGTTAGGGGACTGCTTAGAATACTAAATCAATCTTCAATTTCCAGAACTGCAAAAAATATTTTCTATTATTTAATGGAAAAATACATGTACTCAAGATTTTGCTTCTCTGTCCAATCTCTCACCAAATATATAATATGATATTTTCTTCATCTCTCTTAAAATCTCAAATTACTATAAATTTTTAAGGGAAGATAGAGAATAGAACAAGCATAATTTAGCAGCACTTCTCAAAGGGTATTATTACACTGCGACTAGTCACATGAGCTGATCCTCGAAGAAGTGGGGGAGAGAAACATAATCAAATGAATTTGTGGAACAAAGATTCAAATATTAACATAGGCAGGTAAGGAACAAGGACAATGGAAAGCCACCAAATGTCAGTTCAGGGCATCCCCTCCTGGGCACACTCTCGATGTAGCCAATGGCCTGGAAGAAGAGAAACTGAGACCACCAATAGCCCCTTAGGAGCCCCTCATGCACCAGCTAAGATCTGGCAAGAATTCCCAGCCATAAAAATCCACCGCCCTGGCACTACCCTGTATAGCCTCGTACAAACATAGTCAAAAGTGACTTGAGCATCTCCTGTCCAGGTAGCTCGTTTGCAGAGTCCACTTCTCACCAACACATGAAACTTACTCTGCTTCCTCAGTGTCCTGTTCAATTCTTTGCTCCAGACACTAAGAACTTAGACATACACCCCCAATCTCCCCATCAGCAACAAGGCCTCCTATTTGGAAGAGAATCAACAAGGCAAACAAATCCACTGATTTGCTTTTGCAATAAATTTCCTAGCTTAATTTGTCCAAACGTTAAAAGAAATTTACTCAAACGTTAAAAGAAATTTCTTGTAATTTTATTTATTTATTTTTAATTTTTATTAGTGAAACACCATGAGGTACAGTTGTAGACTTACAGATGTTTGTGCTTGGGTTTCAGTTATTCAATGATCGAGTACCCATCCCTCCACCAATGCCCAATCTCCACCACCAATGATCCCAGTATCCCTCCCACTCCCCACCCCAATCCCACCCTGCCTCAGTGGCAGGGTATTCCCTTTTGTTCCCTCTCTCCTTTTGGGGTGCTGTGGTTTGCAAAAGAGGCATACTTTGCAAAACTTGGATCAGGAGGAATCAGCTTTACAGTAGTTAAGGAGGGAGTCTGGGGGTAAAGGTGCTTCCCAGTTAGATCTCAGGCACAGAAGTGGGCTCTTCAGCACCACCTGGAATGAACCCTGAGCACAGAGCCAGGAGTACACCCTGAGCACCTCTGGATGGGACTCAATGAGTGATGTTTGCCAATAAAAAAGAAAAGGAAGGAGAGACAAAAAAAAGAAAGATAGCGTAAGGACTGAATCTGTGAGCACCTTGAGCTACAGCTAGATGCGGAATGTGGTAGTGAGGTGGACCTCAGGCACTGACATATGACACAGGAAGTAGAAGTCGAATTGACTTTAATGCAAATTGACTGGCCATGACTCTCTTGGGTGGGGAGTTTTGACAGCTTTGATTTCCCATGTATGGACAATTAAAAAAAAAGTAGAAGGGATAGGTCAACAAACAATCAGTTCCATTCACTTCATCAAATGCATCTCACAGCTCTTAAAGGGGAAAAAAAAAGGTGTCCTATTAAGGAAAGATAAAGATGCTGTTAATTATGTTTCAGTGCACTTGCGGTGCGTGTACACGTGTGTGTACACACACGTACACATGCATGATCAAGGAAACACAGACTTCAATGTGGCAGGAACCTCGACTCCATGTAAAAATGCTAACAATGCCATTTCACAGTAGCATATTAGTTGGTGAAAAAAATCCAAATCTAGAAAAAAGTCAGAGTTTTTACTAGTGCTTATTGTTTCTTTTTTGGTCACAGCTGATGGTGCTCAGGGATCACTCCAGGCTCTGCACCCAGGAATCACTCCTGGTGGTGCTTAGGTGGAACCATATGAAATGCCAGGTGTCTAATCCTAGGTCAGCTGCATGCCAGGCAAATGCCCTACCTGCTATACTATCACTCAGCACTGTAGCACTGTCCTCCCATTGTTCATCGATTTGCTCCAGCAGGCACCAGTAACGTCTCTATTGTGAGACTTGTTACTGTTTTTGGCATATTGAATATGTCACGGGGAGCTTGCCAGGCTTTGCCATGCGGGTGAGATACTCTTGGTAGCTTGCTGGGCTCTCCATGAGGGGCGGAGGAATCGAACCCAGGTTGGCCATGTCAGACGCATGCAAGGCAAACGCCTTACCCACTCCAGCCCCCTATCACTCCTATTCCATTTAAAATATAATCCTGATAGAGTTATACTATATATATATATATATTTCCCCCACTCATATTATATCACAAAATTCATTCCTATTGTTGTTATTGTCTTGGTTTTGAGGCCACACCTGACTGTAATCAGGGCATACTCCTGGCTCTATGCTCAGGATCAATCCTGACCATGCTTGAAGGACTCCATGTGGTGCCAGATATTGAACTTAGCTTGGTTGTGTGCAAGACAAACACCTTACTCCCTTTACTACCTCTCTGGTCATCATTCTTGTTTTATTTATTTTTTTTTAATTTTTATTTTTTGCTTTTTGGGTCACACCCGGCAATGCACAGGGGTTACTCCTGGCTCTGCGCTCAGGAATTAGCCTTGGCAGTGTTCAGGGGACCATATGGGATGCTGGGAATCAAACCCGGGTTGGCCGCATGTAAGGCAAACGTCTTACCCGCTGTGCTATTGCTCCAGCCTCCTTATCCTTGTTTTATAATGCAACTTCTCCTTTGCAGAGAATCACCTATTAAATATGCTATAAATCATGTACCTCTTCTAATGTCGGTTATTTGTACTAATCATTTTTTTTTCCAGTGGAAACTAGTTTTGGCAGGGATGGCTCCAAGCCATGCTCAGGTGGCCCAGGTGCCTTTGCCAGTGACACTTAACCAACAGAGCCTGGCAGTTCGATGCTCTGGCCTGAGGAAGCACAGCTATTTGGGTCTTGCTGTGCCAGGCATCACAAGACCCACTCCAGCAGGATTTAGAAGTCTCTAGGGCTATACCTGGGAGTGCTCTGGGGACCTTGTGGTTCCAAGGTTTGAATCTGGGTTCTGGGCAATGCAAAGCACAGAGCTACAGACTGCTGAGCTATCTCTCTGCCCCGAATAAACACTATTGGATATTTCTTCATATTATATATATTGTGAGACTTGTTACTGTGTTTGGCATATCAAATACATCACGGGGAGCTTTCCAGGCTTTGCCTTTGCGGGTAAGATACTCTCGGTAGCTTGCCGAGCTCTCCGAGAGAAGCAGAGGAATCGAACTCAGGTCAGCCAGTTCGGCTGCATGCAAGGCAAATGCCCTACCCGCTGTGCTATGAGATGGAGGCAAAGCCTGGCAAGCTACCCATGACGTATTCGATATGGCAAAAACAGTAACAAGTCTCATAATAGAGACGTTACTGGTGCCCGCTCAAGCAAATCGATGAGCAATGGGAGGGCAGATTATATATATATATATATATATATATATTATATATATATGAAGAGAGAACAAATGGACTATATATTTAGGAAAACAATTCTGGGCCTCAAGAATTTGAACTTGTGTAAATTCAATTTCCCACTATTTTTTAGTATTTTATTCCCATTTATATTAGTGTAATCTCCCACTAACAGTATACTCTAGTAGTTCTACATGATCACTGCATTTGATAATATCTACTTATGATTTTTTAAAAGTACATTAATACTGTCCTTTTATATAGTCCGTAAACAATGGTTCGGCACAATCTTTATTCCCTCAGAAAACATTTAAATTTTTGCACATATTCCTAGTAATAGAAAATGTGAGTTCGAGAGAACAAATTCCTATGACGTGAGTATAAACTTTCTCATTCAATTAATAAATTCATCAAATAAAATGACTGTGAATATTATTTATCACTATATCTAAAAATGAAAAAGAGAAAATGGAAAATAAAAGCAAAAATGTAATACACTACATAAAAAATCACAATCCACCAATATTTCTTTGCATTTGTCTTAAAAAAAACTTCGCACTTTAAAACATTTAAAATTATTTTTAATAAGAAGGTACTTATAAAGTTTACTTATTTTTTTCTATCCACAAATCTTCTTGAAAATTAACTGATTATTCTATTATGGCTTATACAGCTTATAATTAAGAGTATGCTCTCCTTTTTTCCTTCCTCGAATAAAGACTTTACTAAATGATATAAATTATGACAAGTCTTACTGTAACCAAATGATTACTTAAAAATATTGTATATACTAGGTATACTTAAGCAATGCTTCAAAATATTTATAAATTTGATCTTTAGTTTCTAAAATCTTCTGTATAGGCAGGCAGTGGCAGAGGAAATTCCACTGTCTTTCAAAATAAACCAAATCTCAGTCATAATTTCTCAGATGTGTAACAAAAGACCTCTACTTTTTTTTTTTTTAGGGGGAGCGGTGCTGTATACCCTGCTTTGCTCTGTGCTCAGAAATCACTTCTGGAGTGAGGCAGTAAGGGACCATATGTGGTGCCTGAGTTTGAATCCAGGTCAGTGTCATGGCTGCACGCATAGCAAGTTCCTTCCCTGCTGTACTATCTCTTAGGCTCGGAGTGATAGGTTAAGCCACTTCCCTTCTTAGCATTTCTTTTGTTTCTAATAGGAGAGTGAATCTCTGAAGCTCATAAGACACAATACAACATAAGCTTTACTTGTTAAAGAACTAAAGTTCCCCTTGCTATTATTTCAATTAATCAGAAATGAAAGAAAAAAATTGTGCTGGAGGATTTTGGTGATAATAATATAAATAGTAAAATAATATATATAAAAAATTAATTATAATTTACAATGCTACTTCAGATTTTTGATAGGTACTGCATGTCTTGTCCTCAAGAAGAAGACTATTTGAGGGGAAGCACACTCAGAAGTGCTCAGGGATTACTCCTGGCAGGGCTTGGGAGGCCGTAAGGGGTGCCGGGGATCAAACATGGGTTGGCTGCATGCACGGCAATTGCCCTACCTGCTAAACTATTGATCCGGTCTAAAATGAACAATCTATTAAAATTAATTATTTTGGTCAGTGGGACATGTTTCCCAGTGTAATGCTTCTACATAAAGGAAGCATCCCTCCTCCTCCCCTCACCCCCAAATGTTAAGTCACCTTGCAGTAAAGTGAGCATGTAACGAACATGGGCTGGAGCAATAGCACAGCGGTAGGGCGTTTGCCTTGCACGCAGCCAACATGACCGACCCGAGTTCGATTCCTCCGCCCCTCTCAGAGAGCCCGGCAAGCTACCGAGAGTATCTTGCCCGCACGGCAGAGCCTGGCAAGCTACCCGTGATGTATTCAATATGCCAAACACAGTAACAACAAAGTCTCCAATGGAGGCGTTACTGGGCCCGCCCGAGCAAATCGATGAACAACGGGAGGACAGTGACAGTGACAGTAATGAACATGGAAATTGCTATGAAGGTAGGAATTTTGTGAGTTTTCTTAATATTGGTCTGAAATCTATTTGCTTTTATCATAAGACGAACCTTACCGAAATGTTGGATATATAGAAGTAGTGAACAGTTGTTCAACCCAGAAAAATCACCAAATGATAACGCCCAGACAGCTACTATATATTCTGATGGTACTTCTCCCATTCACCTGGATGATTAATACCTTTCCCAACATATTAGGAAAGAAATAAACTCACAGGCACCTCAGAAATTGACATGTCTCATCCACTAAGGACGCCACTCTCCTCATGATTAGAACCATGTTCCACATGATTAATAATGGCCAAAGAGGTCCTTTGAAATGCTGAAGGAATGAGCAGTGGCAAAAATACTCACTTTTTCTTTTATAATAGGGGCCAATTCTCCTTTTGAAGAAACAGTCTTACCGTAAAGCAGCATCTGTGATTAAGAAGAGTATCAGTTATAGAGGCTAAGTAACTTTTCACTGACAGATTTCATTTCCTGTCTAGTTTCCTTCCTTCCTTCCTTTCTTCCTTCCTTCCTTCCTTCCTTCCATCCGTCCAGCATACCTTATGGTGCTCAGGTCTTACATCTTTTCCATCGCTCATTCTTTCAGCATTGGCTCAGGGATCAGTGTAGGCAGGGCTTGAGGGACCATATGGGGTTGCAGGGGATTGATCTTGGGTCAGCTGTAAGCAAGGCAAGTGCCTTCTCCACCGTACTATCTATCCAGCTCCATGAAGTTCTGAGGATTTTTAACTGAGGCTCTTTCTGTCCAAAGTGAGTTCATCTGTCCCCAGGTCATCAATTGCAACAAATGTCACATCAAGTTGTCCTTAATATCCTTTCAATTTCAGTTCAGCATGGCAGAGTTTATATTTAGAATGGGAGCATCTGTTATATGACAAGTAAGGAGTTGACATTAAAGGAGATTTTTAATACTTTCTTCTTGGAGGCAATTTAACCACCAATATTTTGGAAATAATTCAAAGCTTTCTTCTTCATGACGGTATCTCGGAGTAATAGCAAGGAATGCCTCTTTGTGTCTATTTAGTGTTCTTTATTTTGAACTGGCTTGAGCTCACTGGAGGTAAATGGTAAATCAAGGACATTAAGTTGCAATAGGCTTGCAATATTATAGATGAGATTCTGGTAAATACAAATGACTTAGCTTTATTTTTAACTTCAGTTTGGAGAGAAGGATGCAAGCTGAATCAAGTCAGAATTCAAAAGCCTGCAATGACCTTGAGACTTAAGTTTTGCTTCTAATTAACTTCTTTTTCTCCCTCCAGATATTCCTACTTAGTTACGAAGAAAAAAAAAAACCACCAAAATTCATTTGTCTTTTTTGTTTTGGTTTCAAAAACTATCCTTCAGAAGGAAAATAATTCCTATCCTATGAAATTTGAGTTTCAAATTAAAAACTTTACTAATAAAATTTTTCACCCTCACATGACATTCCTTAACACACATAAAACATAACTCTCATCAAAACAGAAGACATATTTTATCTGTTTTGCTTTTTGGCCAGACATGCCAATGCAAACAATTTCTAGGGTGGGTTCAGGGATTTACAGTGATACTCAAATCGTGAGGGGCTGGGGACCAAGCCCCTCTCACATTTCTGATCTAGAGGCATCATTTTTAAAATTAATTTTTAAATACACATTTTTAACCAATAAAGTTAACAAGAATATCACCAGACTCTATCAACTGAGGACCCCTTAATTAAACATGAAAATGGAAAATAGTTCAGAAAATTTCAGACTTAAAGTTTTACATTATTTATATAGTTTAGAGTTATTTATGTAATTCTGTGATCAGAATATACCTAAAACTAAGACTTAATCACTTAACTTCCCTTTAGTCATCGATTTGCTTGAGCAGGCGCCAGTAAAGTCTCCATTTGTCCCTGTCGCGTGCTAGTGTAGCCCAATGGCATCTGTTAGCTCTGGGAACATGAAGAGCCTCAAACTGATCGTTCATGATCTTGACGAAGAAGTCTGACCATGTGGTAGGTGGGCGGCCACGCGGTCTTTTAACATCCTGTGGAATCCAGTCAGTAACAGCTCTAGTCCAGCAGTCGTCTTTAAATCTCATTACGTGACCAGCCCATCTGATTTTTGACACCTTGGCAAACGAGACAGCGTCCCTGATTCTTGATCATCGATGGATGTCAGAACTCCGGATTCTTTCTCTCATTTGAGTGAAACGTGATATTCCAAGCATAGCTCTTTCTATTCTTCTTTGGGAGACCTGATTGCGTGGGGCCCAGGTCTCTGAGGCATATGTTAATGCAGGAAGAATAGTGGAATCAAAGAGATGTGCCCGGAGCCGGAGGTTCTTCGTCCTCTTAGCTATTTCTTCAACGTTCTTGAAGGCGTTCCAAGCCG
The DNA here is from genome assembly GCF_029834395.1 of Sorex fumeus. Lineage (NCBI taxonomy): Eukaryota > Metazoa > Chordata > Mammalia > Eulipotyphla > Soricidae > Sorex > Sorex fumeus. The sequence continues at coordinate 2,770,358 of NW_026606154.1, read as the reverse complement.
CTCTCTTCCTCCTGTGCAGCTCGGGTGCCAGGTCATTTGTAATGTTGACTTCTCGACCTAGGTACACATAGCTGTTGCATTCGGAGATGGTTGTTCCGTTGAGAGTGAATGGGGCATCAGGAACAAGGCTGTTTCTCATCAACATTGTCTTCGTAAGATTCAGGTGTAGTCCGACCTTTCCACACTCACGGTCAAAGTTGGCCAGCATTTGTGCCGCTTGGCTGATGTTTGGTGTTATTAAAACAATGTCATCAGCAAAGCGGAGGTGGTGTAATTGCCGACCATCTATCTTCACTCCCATTCCTTCCCATTCCAGTCGTCGCATGATGTTCTCGAGGGTGGCACTGAAGAGTTTCGGTGAAATGGTATCACCCTGCCGCACCCCTCTCTTGACATCAACGATCACTTCTTTGTAGAATGGTGAGATCCTGGTAGTGAATCTGCAATACAGCTCACGGAGGATCCTGAAGTATTGGGCTTGAATGCCCTGATTGGCTAGGACTTCAATGACCGCTTCCCTCTCAACAGAATCAAAGGCCTTCTTTAAATCAATGAACGTTAAACAGAGCGGCATCTTGAACTCCCGAGAAACCTCAATAAGCTTGGTTATTGTGTGGATATGGTGGATGGTGCTGAATCCTTTGCGGAACCCGGCTTGCTCGCATGGTTGTCCTTCATCTAGTGTTCTGCCAATCCTATTTAGGATGACTCGAGTGAACAACTTGTAGATGACAGACAATAGGCAGATCGGGCGATAGTTGCCAATGTCATGGATTTTATTTTTTTATTCGTAAAACTAAGACTAACATTAATGAAATAAGAAATGACTCAAGTCTCCAGTTACAAAGCTCTAAGGAAAAAATAACTTGCTATTCACTTAAATATTTACTTTTTAGACTTCTTTGGTTGAAGTGAGGCACTGTATAAAGTTTGCTCCCTTTTCATTTTTATTAATGTATTTATACTTAACTTTTTTTCTCACTCCATTTAAAAATTTGTACTCACTTCCTCATCCCAACCATATCACTAAATATTATGCCTCAGATGATATTTAAACGTTGGCATAGGAAAATCAACATTACAGTATAAGGAATATGTACTTTTTTCCTAATAATTGACTCATATACTTATTTGGAGCTAAGACTAAGAAGATAAAAGAAAAGTTAGGATTTTTCTTTTTAGCCTTTAAATGAAGTAGCTTTAACTACGGCAACCCAGTATTAAGAAACCATAGAAATTGGGGGGGGGGAACCCAGCCCAGCTATCTAATGATTAGTTCATTCTGGATTGACAGGTAAAATTATTGAGAGGAATGGATAGATAGTAAAGGGGTTAAGGTGCTTGCCTTGCATTCTGTAGACTCCAGTTTAATTTATGGCACCACAAATGGTCCCCAGAACATCACTAGGAGTGATTCCCTGAGAACAGAGTCAGTCAGGAATAAGCCCTGAACACAACTGTGTATAGACCTTCCCCCCACCAATTATATATATATATATATATATATATATTCAGCATTGAACTTCACTTGACTTTGAGAGCATATTGGAATACTGTGTCCCTCAAACTGCACCCTTTCTTCTAATACATGAAATAGTTTGACAACCTCAGTCCGACCGTAAAGTCTAGCAAAACAAGGTTGCAAAGAGAAAGGAGTGACTGAAACATAGAACTTGGCATTGAGGATTGCCCTCACATCTGGGTTACTAGAAACCCTAACCAGAGAGAGAAGGAGTCAGTCAGCAAGACTTCCCAAGCGGTATTTACTTCTCCTTTTTTGCCTTCTCTTCCAAGACCTAGCTATCTTATATAGGGGAAGATTAATGAAGGCCTGTAAGTCAGGAGCACTGGGATATTGGAGTGCTAGACTCACCATGTAGCATGAAATCAAATATTGACAAGATGAGGGTGACCTGCTAAGACCTGCTAATAATATAACTAGTTCTTCATTGTGTCGAATACACTGTTTAAAAAATGAAAGAAAAAGTGACAGGCAATCAGGAGGGAGAAAGATTAAGTAGTAGCTTAAGTAGAATAATGAAGATAGTAACCGTGGACAAAAATCATTCAGCTAGGAGCTGGAGCGATGGCACAGCGGGTAGGGTGTTTGCCTTACACATGGCCCACCCAAGCTGGATTCCAAGCTTCCCATACGGTCCCCGGAGCACCACCAGGAGTCATTCCTGAGTGCATAAGCCAGGAAGTAACCCCTGTGCATCACTGGGTGTGACCCCAAAAGCCAAAAAAAAAATCATCTAGTTAACTACAATTACTTGTTAAAGATGATTGAACAATGGAGGGAAATTAAGAAAACTGAAGAACAAGCAACAGAACAACATTAAATGGAGAATTTAGGACTGCAAGTCAATCCCTGAACTTAAGTTTCCTATTTACACTTGAAGACAATTTATAATATACCATTATCCCTATGCCACCCAGATGAGTAAAAAACCAAAATAATTGTTGATAGGTGCGAAATGAAGCAAAATATTGAACCTTACCTGCTTTTCAAGCTGCTCATCAAGAAAAAGCCCTTCCGTGATCACTGTGTTTCCGCTGTCTTGTTTTCTGGTACCAGATACCCAATCTGGGCGGCACCCATTCGTTGCACCTGCTTTCTTCCAACCCGACCTCAGGCCACACGTCCTGTTTACAAACTGTTTAGGCACTTGCCTTGCACAAGGCCGACCTGGGTTCCACCTCCGGCATCCTATAGAATCCCCCAAAACCGCGTGTAGGGCCTGGAGTAAGCCCTGAGCATCGCTGGGTGTGGGCCTACAAATAAACAAATTAAAAAATACAAACACCTGCGTCTTCCCTGGATGCTACGCGCCCAGGGGGCTCCAGTGGGTTGTGTGTGCTGGGTCCGGGGTTTCTGAGCGGTGGCTGGTGAAGCAGGGTGAGCTGGCAGCGTGCCCAGAGGAGGCCTGCTTAGAGCCTTGAGACCCCCCTCATTACTCCCTGCCTCCTACCCACCTGCACTGCAGCCTGGGACAAACGCGCGCCGCAAGGTGCCGGACACGCCAGATGCGTGCGTCCTGGCGCACCGTGTCCCGACCCTAAAGCTTTCGAAGCTGCTCCTGGCGGGAAGAGGAACATGACCCCCATAGGCAAGGCCTAGCTGTGGCTCCTTGGCCCCGCGGACCTGCTGTGCAGCGCGAGACAGTCACGAGGGACGCATGTGCCACGCACCGTTGCCCCCGAGGGCGCGCGTGTCTCGTGCGCGCTGGCAGCGTGGACTCCCCGTGCGGAGACCCAGGGCCTCCTGGGCGCCCGGAGGAGAGAGGACGCGGATGCCGCAGAGGCCCCGCAGAATCCCGGCAAAGCCCCTTCCATCAGGTTTGTGCTGCTTGGTCTTGGGTGGTTTCATTGGCCTGGTTTGGGGGTGCTCATCCTGTGGTTTCTGCCTCCGACAGCGGCTGGACAGCAGTCTCCTTGGCTCCACGTGTGCTGGGCACCTGGGCCCAGCCTGGTAGGCGGGATCTGGGGAACCTGAGCGACCACGGAACCGCGGATGGGGACCAGAGACCCGGGCCTGCACAGCGGGAGCCAGGAGGTGGGATTCCAGTGGACGCATTAGCTTGGGGGTCCCTCTTCTCTCTGCTTTGCAGCCTAAATGGAAGTGTTTTGTGATGGCTGGGTTTGCTTAGGGGTTTCCCTTCTTTTTGCTTTGCAATCTAAATAAAGGTGCTGTGTGGTAACTGCATTAGCTTGGGGTTCCCTCTTCTCTCAGTTTTGCCATCTCAATAAAGGTACTTTGTGCAGGCCTTGATCTGAGGTTTTTAAATGTTTGACCTGGGGCCATGGAATGACTGTTTCCCCCAAACCTTTTGTGTTGGTGTCAAAAAGACCCGCAGGGATACCACATCAAAAGAATCTCTTTTTTTTTTTTTCCGTTTTCTCCTGCTGCCTTCCCAGTTACTAAGGCTCTTCCAGACTTGAAGAACTTCTGCCAAAGTGTTTGCGGGCGTTCTGCCAATGTGTGTCTCTCTGTTATGTGTCAGCTTTCTGGGGATTTTCATTCTTTTAGGTTTGTTTCTCTCAGAATTCATACCCCTCCTCTCCCCTGAATTCCCACATTGTACATTTAAACTTGATTTTTTTTTAACCTGTGGAGGGAGGGATCCTGGTTCTGTAGGGAACAGATAATTTAGACAGTTCCTTCATCCATTCCCAGAAGTCTGGAGGTCAGGATACAGGCTCTGGAATCAGGTCAGCTCTGAACTCAGGGGCAAACACAGCCTCAGGGAGCACCTTGCTGGTTCCATTAACTTTTATTACTGTGTGCCCAGTGAACCCTCATAGTGATCCACATTCATCCAATATGGATGAGATGTCTTTTATTGTTTTGTTTTATTTTCGGGCCACACCTGGCAGTGCTCCAGGCTTACCCCTGGCTCTGTTCTCAAGAATTACTCCTGGTGGTGTTCTGTGGGGACCCTATGGGAGGCGGGGAGTAGAACCTGAGTCAGTCACACACAAACCCACTCTACTCTCTCTCCAGCCCTATCTGACTTGATTTCTTATTTGCGAAAGCCCCCCCTCCCACCCTTGGAGTTTTGATTGAAGGTCTTTGGTGATTTAGGTTTCCTAACACCATTTGTTGAAAGACTTTTTTACCCCCTTCATTCTTATCCTCTTGGCTCTCATTATCATTTAATTTCATTTAGCTGAAAGCTTATTTCTGGCCACTCAATTCCAGTCCAGGGGTTTGAGTGTCAACTTTTACTCCAATACTACACTGGTTTGATGGTTGCATTCTATACTGTAGTTTAAAGTTGGGGAACATGATGCCTCAGATTTCTTTTTTCACTATAGCTGTGGCTATTTGAAGTAGTTTGTGTTCTTTAGCAGTGACTGATATATGTCTTTAAAGAATGCCATTGGAATTTTGATAGACATTGCATTGTATCCGTATAACGCTTTGGGTATTCTGACAATAGAATTTTTTCAGTTCATAGAACATGGGATACTTTCCCATTTCTTTTAATAGTGACTAATATTCAATGAATAACTCTTTCAATTCCTTTGTTAAATTGATGTCTAGATATGTAATTCTTCTTGTTTCAATAGCAAATGATAATTTCTCTAGTATAAATACCTAAAAGAACTAAAAGGTAAAAATTGATGTTCTAAATATTTTAATTTTGGAATCAAAAGGTCATAATATTTATAAGCACTGTCACTGTCCTCCCATTGTTCATCGATTTGCTCAAGTGGGCCCAGTAATTTCTCCATTGTGACAGTTGTTTCTGTGTTTGGCATATCGAATACGTCATGGGTAGCTTGCCAGGCTTTGCCATGCGGGCGAGATACTCTCGGTAGCTTGCTGGGCTCTCCAAGAGGGGCTGAGGAATCGAATCTTGGTCGGCCAGGTCGGCTGCATGCAAGGCAAATGCCCTACCCACTGTGCTATTGCTCCAACCCAATATTTATAATATTCTCCAATTATTATTTTACTTCAATGCAATGCCTTTCAGAACTTGATTTCCTCGGTTTGTTAATGGATAGACAGAATTTTTCTAAAAATGATTCAAAGAAGTCACTGGTTTAAAACCATGTTTGAAGAACTCAACTGGGCTGCTTCAGGTGGGAAAGGACCCTTCAAACATTTGACACAAAGGAAGGTATCAAAAGAAACCATAATTATTCAACTTTGACATACTGGATACTCTGTTAATTTTATTTTCTGTTCTATAAAACTCAAGGAACTGGGAGACTTTTTCATTTTATATGCCTCGCCAAATATGCAGAAAGGTTTTGTTTTCCCAGCCTCAAATTTAGCTTTATTTAAAGAACTTTTTTTACTTTGTAGTTCGTTTTTGGTTTGGGGGGGGGACCAGATTTGGTTGAAATCGGTGGACCCCCACGGGTGGCCAGGGTTTATAGGTCCTTGTCTTCCTCACAGAATAGAATTTTATGAGTAGATGGGCAGTTAAAAAAACAGATTTTATTTGAAGGTTCTTAGGAAGGTGATGGAGGGAGACGAAGTGAGAGAGTCACACACTCAAGGGAGAAGGGGGCTTTTTCAAAGGTGGCGAGAGCCTCAGCTCACATCTCAAGAGGGGAGATGCAGGTGACACATGTGCTCGGGTACCACGTCTGCCTGACATGTGGTCACAAGCAGCACATGGGCTTCAGCAGCAGATGCATGCCCTTCCTTTGTTTGAGGTGACTTTTGTAAGGTTTCTCCAACCTGCCCCCACATGGGGCTTTCTAGCTAGGCAAGAGTTCATTGTTAAGGTGGTTGCCAAGGGAGGTTGCCTTGGTCTGGAGTTTCTCTGGCAGAGCTGGGGGTCATTCAGGTGTCATAAATCTCCTTCCGGTCCTTAACTGCTGTCTCTCTGCTGAAGTTTGTGTCTCTGTGGGGTCCAGCCTCCTCAGGGTCATCCCTGCTGCCAGGAAAATCTTATCAGGCCTAGGTCTTAATTTGTGCAGCATCAGTGCTATTGGATTTATTATTTCTTAGGAATTCCATTGCCATGGGCTTTATCCTATCTACCTGCCTGCCTCAGGGTTGTTCCTGGAAGGTCCTCCTGGCTCAGTACTGGGGCAGCCTGCGGGATTGGGGCTGCACCCGAATCTTCCCGGGCAGAGTCTGCACTCCAGCCCATTCATTTCAGGTCTTTGTGCTTCTCTTTTAGAGATGGAGTCTTTATTGTTAAGTGGCCACAAGCCTGAGCTCAGCAGGCTGAGACGCACACAAACAGGACAGATTTTTCAAGGTTTTATTCACACAAACACACACACACACACACACACACACACACACACACACCAAAACTCATTCATACAAGGGACTCAGTGCTGAGGGATCGCAAGCTATGACCCCTCCTTGGGCTTGGAACCCCAAACACTGGGCGGACTCTCTTCTCAGGAATTTTACTTCCAAGGCAAATGGAAGGCATGTCATGTCCCTCATTTTTCCATCTAGGCAATGCAAATGCACAGAAGCAAATCAAATGGTTAATCAGCTAGCCTTGACTATTAATTGCAAGTTACACATTAAGCAAGGTTTCAACCCAAGTCAGAGGGCAGAGGTTGGTCAAAATTCTCTGTCCTGAGGCAGTTACCACCTCATCTGTGGTTTGGTATTGGAACCTGCATGTCACCCTCCTCAGGGCTTTTCCTTACTTCATTTTCAAACTTACCACAAACTGAAGTCTAGTTTCAAAATGCAGTCAGAGGTCCTGTTATCTTTCAGTTATATGTCATAGTCTTTCCTTGCTTTAGGTAAAAGCAAAAGGTATGCATATTGAAAAGTTAGAGGGTTGTACTTAAACCCAGACTTCTTAGGGTCTCAGCTGTGAAATTAAAAAGAAAAACAAAAAAAAAACTTACCAAGAATGAGATAGTGTAGGCAAAGCAACACCCACTGATTGAAAATCCTCTGACATAGTGGAAGCCTCCAAAGAGACTAACATTCTTAGAGGACACTTTTAAATCTGGGCAGCTTTAGGGGGGAAACATCTACCTTCTATGGAATACTGAGTCCTGGGAGTGGGTGAGCAGGCGAACACATATACCAAATTTGTGGTTGAAAGTAGGTTGTACCTTAAGTATTCTAAGTCAATCACATTAAAAAGCATAAGGATATGCACATAATATTTTGGATTGATACTAAGATCTTTATTCTAAGCCAATCATGTAGTAGCACTGTAGCACTGTCCTCCTATTGTTCATCGAGTTGCTCGAGAGGTTACCAGTAACGTCTCACAACAAATTGTGAGACTTGTTGTTACTGTTTTGGGCATATTGAATACGTCACAGGGAGTTTGCCAGTCTTTGCTGTGCGGGTGAGATATTCTCAGTAGTTTTCTGGGCTCTCCGAGAGGGGCAGAGGAATCGAACTTGGGTCGGCCTTGTGCAAGCAAAGGCCTTACCCGCCGTGCTATCACTCCATATAGAGTCATATAGAGACCATAAAATAATCTTAAACTATCTCAGGAAAGAAGTAATGTGACCAGTCCTAGGACTTTGGGTATCAAAGGCATAGAATATATGCTTTGCTGGGCTAAAGGGATGCCTTATCAGTCCTACGAACTCTGGGGCAGAGTGAAGCTATGGTGGGGGTCTTTTGAGCCTCCTGGTCTTTGAAATAGGATCTTAAGCTAAGCTTACTCTCTAGGGGGCTTTTGAGAGTCCACTTTACATATTTGATCATATAAATCAAAATTTATGTACACATTTTAATTATCCTGTGAAAATTAATAAAGATGTAAACATGAATCTGTCTGAAATGTGCATGGCGGTTATTTTTATAATCACACAAACTGCAAAACTAAAACCACACAACAGTGCTAGATAGGTTAAGATATTCCAGTGTTGGAGCTGGAGCAATGATACAGCGGGTAGAGCGTTTGCGTTGCACGCAGCCAAACTGAGTTCGATTCCCGGCATCCCATATGGTACCCCGAGCACCACCAGTAGTAATTCCTGAGTGCAGAGCCAGGAGTAACCCCAAAGCATTGCCAGGTGTAAGTCTCCCTCAAAAAAAAGGATATTCCAGTGTAATAAATATTTTATGACTTTAAAAAATAAGAATATCTGAAAATACTACTCATTAAGTTGGTTTACCATGTATAACTAAGAGGAATATATAAGAAAAATTTAAGTATCTGTATCTGTACTTTTTCTATTTCCTAAGCTTTCTGTAGGGAGCACTGTGTAATTATTCTAGAAAATTTGAAACAAACCAAAAGATGCTATTAAAACAAACAAATGAGCAGAAACAATGAAGGGATGTTTTTCTTAGGAAATTCTTGATCCTTTTCAGAAGACTTTAGGAAGCCAGAAATGACACCCTGTAATTGAGAGCATTGTCACCTACAAATTAGCATATGCAATTCTGTTTAGCTTTGGGCCAAAAAAAAAAACCCACAAAGACCTGAATGGATTTTTATGCAAAGCCCTTGAGGACTGTCTTTGGCCCACTGAACCTGGAAGCATTAATGTCAGGGTGTATTTGCCCTAAATTAATTTAGAGTTATACTGCTAGATGACTACTAAAATTAGATCCTTCGTTTTGGAGATAACAAGATGACAACCTAAGCACATTTTTCTGCCTCTTGAGAAAATGCTGGGGACAAGGTACCATCTGGTACACATGTTGGTGTAGAGGAGTTCATTATGTCCGTTTGAGAACAGTAATGTGGCTTCAGAATCAGAGTTCACATTTTACTAGCTCATTAAACCACAGTGGTAAATTTGTCTGAAAGTTATACACATATTGAAGTATTAAATGGAGTCGAAATATAAATAGCATACATCTTCCTAAATGTTTATCATTGACCATTTTTACCACAAGGCGAGTAAGGGTGATATATAACTTTTGAAATAATTTATATAGAAAATATTAGATTTTGTTTATATAGAAATATATAGCATTTGGCTATTCCAGTTTCTTACACTCGGATTCCAAGATCTTCTCAAAAAAAATCAGTTGCTATTGCAATATATTTAATTTCTTTTTTTTTAAAGTTCATTTTCGGCACCTTGAGTTACAATATTGAAAATGGCAGGATTTCATGCAAAAAACATTCCAGCACCAACGCCCTCCACCAAGAGGCGGGATAGTTGAGATTGCTCTTCAGAATGTCCTTTATAGAATATTGACAAAATATAGTTGTTGAAGGAAAAATTATAGATTGCTTAAACTGTTGGGATCGGGAGTTCCCTAGCCCTGGGAGGCGCGGAGAGACCAGATAGACACAATTCCTGCAGGAGTAAAAACGGGGTTTATTTAGACCAGCATGCTGGGGCTCCGCAGCATACCCCAAAAACGGGCAGTGGCTGAGAGCCCCGAACTTCTTCAAAGGGGATCTTATATAGGCCTTCACTGGCCGTTACAGCAAAGCCCGCGCATTTCATAGCCAATAGATTTGTAACAACATATACTTTCTTAACCAATCCATTTAAATGTACCTCACTCCTTAGCCTATAGATTCAAAGATCAGCATTCAAAGATCAGCACAAGCAAGGTTATAGCTGGAATCATTAAGCCTTAGGTAATCTCCCTTGACCATCCTCATTTTGAGTTACCCAAGTCTGCAGGGTGCTTTAGTGAGACAATACATTCCAGGAAAGGGCAATTTCCCCCAACCACCCGCATCCTGAGTTATCCTTTACCCAAATCTGCAGGGTGCTTTACTGAGACAATACATTTCAGGGACAGTAAATCACTTTCCAAGTCCCCTCTCCCCCAGGTGCAAAGCAGCCAAGCAGTTTTACAGAAAGCAATGTTGCAAGTTAGCTAAAGTACACAAAAATTTGATGCCCTAATATGGATTCTTTCAAAACAACAATCTTATGAATTTTTTTTAGAATTTAGCCTAAGTTTTCCCAGGAAGTTATTAAGCAGCAATCATATATCTGGCCTTCATCCCCTCACTTACGAGGTAACAGCCAGAAAATAAGGTCATTTCATTTTTTGGAAATGAATCTTCTTTAAGATGGTCTATTCCAGAGGCCAAAAAAACTGAGTATGAGTTTTTTTTTTTTTGCTTTTGGGGTCACACCCGGCAATGCACAGGGGTTATTCCTGGCTCAGCACTCAGGAATTACTCCTGGCCGCGGTCAGGGGACCATATGGGATGCTGGGAATCGAACTCAGGTCGCCCGCGTGCAAGGCAAACGCCCTACCCACTGTGCTATTGCTCCAGCCCCCTGAGTTTGAGTTTTGCGAGAGAAAAAATGTGGTATTCGTGTCATAATGTTAAGGAGAAGCTGAAGACAAACACACATAGCCTCATCCAACAGGAGTGTTGGAGGTCAGACCAATAGGAACTGACTACTATCCAGTCACACACCTATATTTTTAATGTGAAAATGACATTTTTCTTAGGTCTAAAAGGTAGCTTCTACCTATTCTAAGAATTAGAAACTGATCCCTGGTGTGAGAAGGTAAAATTCTCATATTACTACCAGCTGTGCAGAATGGAAGAGACGGAGATTCATACTCCTATCCAACTTCAAACTGTGCGCTCATTTCAATATTAAACATAGTTCATATCAGAGCTGACTTCTAAACTTCCCTATTATTATCACTAACTGCTAATTTAGTGATAATCATAAGTTCTTAAAGTTAACTGCGTAGTATGTCAAGAAAAAATAGTAATTATATAATACTTTATTACTTTCATGTCTCGTATTAGTAAACTAACAAATCCATCCAGGTTAATAAGTATTTATTAAATGTGTTCTGCTCTAACTTAGAAATACTGTAAAGAGTAAGACAGATTTATAAATGCCCTGAGTTTAAGAGTATGATGAATTTTAGGTTTTTTTTGGGGGGGTCACACCCGGTGATGCGCAGGGCTTACTCCTGGCTCTGCACTCAGAAACAACCCCTGGCGGTGCTCATGGGACCATATGGGATGCTGGGAATCAAACCCGGTCGGCCGCATGCAAGGCAAACACCCTACCCGCTGTGCTACCACTCCAGCCCTGGGTATGATGAATTTTAAATATTTCTAAAATTACAGCAAAACAAAAATGATCTAATTTAGATAACTGGGTTTATAAGTCAGTGTCAGGGACATAACGAAGCAGTGGTAATAGCCTGGGATGCAATTCGGGAGACCCTTTCGACTTGTTTGTTTTCCAAGTGGGGTGCTGAAGACTTCATTTGTTTATTTTGAGTAAGGGAGCAATATTTGGGAACCTACGTCCTAAACGGAAATGTTAACTTAGGACACCATTAGGTCCTCTACAATGAAAAATCGATTTAGTTTCAATTGAATCAAATATCTGATTTACTTTCAATTCATAATCCAGATATTTACTTACACATGTTTAAAAGAATAGTTATTGCAGTACTATCTGCCACAGAGCAAAGTGGTAACATCTAAATCTCAAGTAAGAACTTATTAGGATGTATGTGTGCTCCTGAAGAGTATGAAATAGTTTAAAGAGAGGACAGAGGGGCTGAAGCAATAGCACAGCAGGTAGGGCGTTTGCCTTGCACGCGGCCAACCTGAGTTCGATTCCCAGCATCTCATATGGTCCCCCGAGCACTGCCAGGAGTAATTCCTGAGTGCATGAACCAGGAGGAACTCCTGTGCATCACCGGGTGTGACCCAAAAAGCAAAAAATAAATAAGTAAATAAAATAAAGAGAGGACAGAGATTAATATCTAGCGAGGGTAACAGGATGTGGCAAGAAAGCTTCGATATGTTGTTTGTTTAGAAACATGCAGATCAACTCACTCCTACTTATTTTTAGTGTTTCTTAATTTCTTCAGGGGCTGCACACCACAGTTGTCAGGGATCACTCCCGGTGAGGCTTGAGAGAACATATGCAGTGCTGGGGATCCAATTCAGGACAGCTGGGTGCAAAGCTCAGCTTATTTTCTTTTTTTCTTTTTTCTGCTTTTTTTTTATTAGTGAAACACCACGAGGTACAGTTGTAGATTTACAATTTTTTGTGCTTGGGTTTGATTATACAATGATCAGATACCCATCCCTCCACCAGTGCCCATTTTCCACCACCATGGATCCCAGTATCCCTCCCACCCCCATCCCCCATCCCCCCCTGCCTCTGTGGCAGGGCATTTCCTTTTGTTTTCTCTTTCCTTTTGGGTGTTGTGGTCTGCAAAAGAGGCATTGAGTGGCAAACATGTTCAGTCCATAGTCTACTTTCGACATGCATCTCCCCTCCTGGGAGGATCCTCCAAACATCCTTTATTTGGTGCTCCCTTCTCTATCTGAACTGCCCTTTCCTCTAGAATACCCGGCTGGCCTCTAAGCTATGGAGTAATCCTCCTGGTAGCTCAGCTTATTTTCAACACCCCTTTTTGCTAAAGAGGGAAAAATTCGCAGAGATAGAGTACTTTTCCAGAGGTCACATAGACCCTTGCAGGCAAATTTGGATCTGACACCTGTGGACCCTGGTCCTAGACTAGGGAAAACCCGAGACACTATATATGAAGAGAACCTCAAACACTGTCTAGTTCAGTGTCTCGTTCTATAAATTCAGGATTAGAGAAGGAATGAGGAAAAGCCCTTTGTCATTATCTCTTCTTTTCCACCATCTCATTTATTCTTCAACCGGGATGGTTGCGTATTTGTTTGGCTTCCATTGAAGAGTTAGATGAGGAAAAGTTTGGAAAAAAGTGCTTTGTACTAACTCATTTGAATCCAAATGCCTCCACAGTAATTGCTTTGCAGTTTAATTGAAGGAGGATAGATTAGTTTCTGACAATAGTTTATTTGTCTTAGTAATGAAGACTTGCTGAAAAATGAACAACCAAACGAGAGGAAACTAGTTCATTCCTGGGGCCCAAGATGATGCGTGTCTTGCAAGATAATTTTTTTTTCGGTGAAATCTGGGGAGATATTTGTCTTCTTTTGTTCACCTCTCATAAATAGTTCCTGTGGCTGCCACACATCACCAGGAGCTTCAGACTGCAAAATAGATGACTATTTTTTACTTTTACAGCATTTATGAAACTACCGCGATAGTACAGCGGGTAAGGTGTTTACCTTGCATGCTGCCGCCGCCGACCCGGGTTCAATTCCTCCGCCCCTCTCAGAGAGCCTGGCAAGCTACTGAGAGTATCTTGCCTGCACGGCAAAGCCTGGCAAGCTCCCCATGATGAATTGAATATGCCAGAAATAGTAACAAGAAGTCTCACAATTTGTTGTGAGATGTTACTGGCGCCTGCTCGAGCAAATCAATGAACAACGGGGGGACAGTGCTACAGTACTACTGCATTAGAAAAACAACATATCTGTGTTAAATAAACTTGATAAAACCCTCCTTAACACCACACCATACCCCCTTTTCTATAGTAAGTGTCAAAACTCCAGAAATATGTATTGATTAGTATTTAGAAAGTAATACTTCTATCATCCTAAACACTATCTTTTTTGGTTTTTTTTTTCCTTTATGAGAAGGATGGGCTGGAGTGATAGCACAGTGGTAGGGCATTTGCCTTGCACATGGCTGACCCCGGTTCAATTCCTCTGTCCTTCTCAGAGAGTCCAGCAAGCTACCAAGAGTATCCTGCCCACACAACAGAGCCTGGCAGGCTCCCCGTGGCGTATTCACTATGCCAAAAAACCGTAACAAGTCTCACAATGGGGACATTACTGGCACCCACTCCAGCAAATTGATGAATAACAGGACGACAGTTCTACAGTGCTACAGTGCTACAAAAAAGATCAGTTAATGTTTCTCTGTTTCTTGCTGCCTCTTTACATACCAATCATCTGGGTGGCAATGATCATATCTAGTGAGAATAATTAAGAATAACACACTTGCTAGGCTCCATTTAACTACTGCAATTGCTTTTCATGGGAAGTCAGAATTCTCATTTGATTTTCCAAGGGTATAATCTTTTATATCAGACCACAGCAAGTCTGATTTGCCTGAAACAGGGGAAGAGCGTTGGCTAGTTTTTCTGTTTGCTTTGGGGCCACACCTGGCAAAGCTCAGGGGTTACCCCTGGCCTTGCACTCAGGAATTCTTCTTGGTGGTGTTTGGGGGACCATATGGGATGCCTAGGCTTGAACCAGGTCAGTCAGCACAAGGCAAGCACCCGACCCACTGTTCTCTCTGTCTCTCTCTGTCTCTCTCTCTTTCTCTCTCCCTGTGTCTCTGTCTCTGTCTCTCTCTCTCTCTGTCCCCAAAGTGGCAAATTCTTTAGTGAATTGGCTCTTTGCTTCACAAGCTAACCTACAGCCTGTAATGCAGACAATATTTTGGCCTTCATCTGCCACCCATCTTCCTTTTCCTCTCTTATCTCCAACCCCCTTCTGCACATACTAGCTTGTTGGGGAAGAGTTTTCCTCCAACGTGCCAGAACACATGACGTACCGGGTCTGGGCAGATGTGGGACGAAGGATGATGGGTATCTGGAGAAACCCCCTCCACAAACAGCTCATGGCTATTCACCTTATTGGCAAATACACACATATTTTATAGAGGTTCTTGGCTTTACAGGAATGTCCAACCACATAAAGTTTAGCATTATGGGCTTATCACCTTTCCTACTTTACTTTGCCCTAACTCAATCCCATCCAAGTCTAGATGCTGCGGTTAGGATGGCCTGCTAAGCGTATGTGACAGTTTATGTGTCTTGGACGCATGTGACTAGGGGCTCAAGTGAGACTCAAGGCTGGACGTCTGGTGCTGACACCCTGTCTGGCCAACTTTGCCCAGATATTCTCTTCCGTGGGCCTTGCTTCAGGACCACTTAGCAGAGTCTTATCTGCTGCAGGGCCCAGCGCCATGCCCCACACTCGCTCATGAAAAGGTGAGGTCTGCTGGGAATTTTTGTACCTAGAATGTGTCAGCCACTCTCTTAAAATTAGGGATGCAATTGGTGACACTAACAATTGAATTCTAAAAAAGGGAGTTTGCAATCTAGAAGAGAAGATTAATAATAAAAACTAAGGGCTGGAGAGACAGTGCAGGAGTTAGGGCACTTGCCCTGAACATGGCTGACTCAGGTTTGATCCACAGTGCCCCTAATATATAATATCCCTTAAGCCCTGCCAGGAGTCATTCCTGAGCACAGAACCAGGAGTAAACTGTGATCATTGCCGGGTATGGCCCCCAAACAAAACCAAAATAAGTATATATCAGATGAGTGTTACACTGAGTAAGAGCCAACCCTTCTGTAGAAAATAAGCATTCTTGTGACTTAGCTTTTTTGTGACTTTTCTGCCTGGTTCACTGTATGAACTTACATTACCTGCCTTACTCCTACAGACAGTAAAATTTATATGTCGTATCTTAGGTCAAAATAGTGAAGATTAATATATTCAAATTTTTAAAAATATATGTCAGCTAAAAATGGAAATTTTCTAAGACAGACTTAGGGGGACTTACTTTAGATTGAGGAAGAGCGGGCATTTGAATGGTACTGAGTCTGAATAGAGAGGGCTGTACAAATTTGGGGGGAAAGCATGCCATCCAGTAAGCATATAAAGTAAGGAAGAACTCGGCATATTCTAAGAAGGAAAATGCTAATGTGATTGGAAAAAGAGATAGGAGAAAATGTAAGGATATTAGAACAAACTGATAGGCAGAAATGTATTCGGCTGAAAGAAGTTAGGATATATTATATGTCAAATTATCACATAGTTTTTAAAAAAATTATATTAAGAGGGAGGATGGAGATAGACACACATCTTACCTTTAAGCAACTTTGGATCCCAGTATCCCTCCCACCCCTGTATAATTGAAACCCAAGCACAAAAATTTGTAAATCCACACCTGTACCTCATGGTGTCTCACTAATAAAAATTAAAAAATTAAAAAAAGCAACTTTGGAAAGGTTAGAACAAGAAATTTGCTTCCTCAGTTATGAAATTTACATACAAGTGGTACTACATGGAAAGTATCATGTTAAGCGAAATGAGTCAGAAAGAGCGGGATAGACACAGAAAGATTGCATTCATCTGGGGAACATAAAGCAACAAAAAGGGAGATTAACACCCAGGAATGGCTGAGATTAGTACCAGGAATTTTGCTCCATGAATGGAAGGCCAGCCACACGTTCTAGGTGAAAAGAAGTTCAGATAGAGAAGAGAGCACAAATGAAGGGTGTTGTGAGGACCCTCCCAGGGTGGGAGAAGCATGCTAAAAGTAGTCTATAGACCAAACATGATTGCCACTCAAAGCCTCTCTTGCAAAACACAGTACCCAAAAGAAGAGAGAGAGAACAAGGGGGAATACCCTGCCACAGAGGCAGGATGGGAGGTGGGGGGAGGATGGGGGATGGGGGGGATGCTGGGACCCGTGGTGATGGATGACGGGAACTGGTGGAGGGATGGGCACTTGATCATTGTATAAATGAAACCCAAGCACAAAATTTGTAAGCCTATAACTGTACCTCATGGTGTTTCACTAATAAAAAAAGAAAAAAAAAGAAATTTGCTTCCTCAAATAATACCTTGTTTTATTTTGTTGTTATTGTTTACTTATGTTTTAAAAATATCCTATTTCCTTTCTCCATTATAATTTTCAGGTCTTTTTGCTCAAAAATAAGGAGTCTATAACACACAAAAACGAGTGTGTCACTTTACTGTGTAACAAACACAGACAAGCAGAACTCACCAAGAGTTTTTAAAGGATAGACAGTTGACAGTTGAAGTCACAACAGCATCTGGTTTTTCAGTGTATCTCTATCATCAAATTCAAATTTTTGGGTTTGAACAAATCCTCTTAATCTCAGCATCTCCCTTTAGTTGAAAGTAAGGCGAATCCCAGTTCTACCTTTGTGTCAGTTCCCCAAAGAACTCAAATCCTTTCCATTCTGCCTCTGAAACATTTCAAAATTACCTTTGTCCTTTCATCCCCGGGTTAACTAGGCAATCCTCCTGATCTGTTTTTCCATATTATTGACCCCTTCCTCTACTTCATAATTAACAGAGATTTAATAATAGTGAGACAAACAGAGCAGAGTGCAAAGAAAAATAATGAAAAGCAAGATTAAAGTATGCAGCTCATTTATCTAATGAATAACACATTGCTTCTGTGAATTTATTCATTCTGGGAGCGGCAGGCTGAGACAGGTGGAATGAATGCACTCAATTGTTCAGTGTTGACATTGAGTGGGAGGCCAGGGCATTGAGCTATTGAAAATAGCAGGTCCTATCTGGATGGCATAAGAAATATGTTGTGTGGCCCACACAGTGTGTTTTGAGCGAGATGGTAAGGCTTAAATTTGAGGAAATTGCACACAACATTCAGATATTCAGATATCCAAAAATGGATATATATACATATAATATATATATATATATATATATATATATATATATATAGCCAAGGCCAACATTTTTGTGTGGTCACATTTATCTGACACAGGATAGCAGCTGGATCCTTGGGGCCCATCTACAAAGTTACAACTTCCTTCTTGTCTTCCTCTCTGTGAAGTGACTTTACCTACCTCACACCTACAGGCAGTGAAATTTATATCTCCTGACTTAAACCAAGATAACGAAGGTTGATGATATTAAACTCACAAATCTATCAGCCGGACATAGCTTTCTGTGTTTGTTATTCATCTTATTTGCCGAGTAAACTTTAATTAGTCATCTGCTATATAGGAATGGTAATATTTGCTTCACAATACTGGCATGTAAGTGAAGAATTTCGATGCGTTTGAAACACACTCAGAAGCAGCTTAGCAGTGAACGAAGTCATTGCTGAAGATGATTTGAATGGAGTTACATAAATGATACTAGGGTTTCTACAGTAAGAACTGAGGATCTAGACCAGAGTTTCTCAATCTTTTTCCAGACTGGCCTTGTTCGGAACTGGCCTTGTTTCTTCCTTTTGGTCTCCTTGTCCTGAAGTTGATACCTCAGTCTCATATTGTGCCCCTTCACCCATTTACTCTATTTTTTTTTCCTTCTGTGCCCTTGGAATGTCCTAGCCGCCCTCAGGGGGTCATTCATATGGGTGCTGGTTGAGAAACATTGGTTTGAACTTGGCCTTACCTTCAGCAGTATAATAATGGCCATCTGCTTTTGGAAAGTTCCATGCATCCATCGCTATTTCTTGGAGACAATTATTATTTTTCACTGGAGAACAAAACATCCCAGAATAACAATCCATTTGATTTGCTTCTGATGGCAATTAATTCATCTCTGACTTCAGAAGTAATTGTGTGACTTGGATTTGACCAATTTAAATCATTGCTCCTCTTGCCCTCCCTCGCGTATGAGTTATTAATTCAGGAATGGGCCGGTAGCCAAATGATGTCAAGGCTTATTAAACTTTTTCCATTCGTGATTTTTTTTTTTAACCGGAGAAATTTTCATGTGACTCCAGAACTATATATGTGTATAAAACAGATATATAAATCAAAGATCAGCCGAGAGTAAATGATGAGCTAATTTAAAAACAAATTTTAAAGAATTTGCATAATTCCCTATGAATCGTGACTAGCAGTGTGAGGAGCTAGGATGTAGTCATGAGAATCAATGAGAAGATTAAAGAAATCTTTCTCACTCGGTCTTGTGGTGAAGATGTGACATTGAGCTGCCAGGGGCCACCTAGTGGAAAAAGACTGAAAGGAAATAGCATTTGGCATGAAGGAGCCAAGCACAGCTGACTCAAAGATCAGAAAGAGAAGAAAATACATCTGATTTGAGTATGCATTGAGTTTTCCAGCAGCTAACCCTTCCACTGAACATCTCAGTGTTTTCGCTCACTTACCCAAATATATCTAATGAAATTATTTGAAATTCGTTTCTACGGTCCTAAACAACTTGCTGCCTCTAATAGGGAATTACTAAAGCACAGTTTTTATTTAATCTAGATTTCCTAGGGTGAAATGCTAAATGAAACAGTAACTCTCTATTTTGTTTTTACTAAAGATAGGAATGACAGAGTTTCTCGTCCGACTGTGTTTTGGTTACACTATTCAAAGAGCTACTGCTTCTATTTTTTTTCAGAGTCCCTCATTGATCCATTTCCTTTCACAGGTCATAGACCAATATGGTTGAGAATTCACTAGTTTTCTGAAAACTTAGAAATATGTGTGAGTGTGATAGATCACTCATCTAGAAAGGATAAAGTTTTATTCATTCTTCATTAAGAAGAAATGTTTTCAACATTCTCATCAATGCTGATATATTTATTTATTCATTTAGTCAGAAGTTTGTGGTCATTTACTATGTTGAATGACATTTTTATAGGACATTTGTTTTATGTATTTGTAATTGGTTTTAGAGAATAAGTAAACAATTTGTTTCACCTCTGTATGCAGTCAGATGCGTTATCCATTGCGGCAGAACCTGGCAAGCTCCCCACGGTATATTCGATATGTCCAAAACAGTAATGAGTCTCACAAGGGAGACGTTACTGGTGCCCGCTCAAGCAAATCGGTGAACAACAGGAGGACAGTGCAGTGCTACATGTATGCAGTATCTCACCTATGTATGCAGTATTTTTCGGTGTATTTAATTTATTTTTCTACTCTAATGCTTATCAACCATTTGACCTTGAAGAATAACAATGATTATGCAAAATGCAAATTTATTTTCAGTTAAGTGAAAAAAAAAGAATGTTTTTCTGAGATATTTAAAAAATTTCATTTTATTTTCCCTTAACTTTTTTTTTTTAGAAGTATTGGTTCTTGAAACAGAAAAGTGAAAGAGTAAAAGGATGGTCTGAAATCTTTTTGAATCTTAAAAGGTCAGACTTGATTGTTTGGGTTTTTTTTAGCCATTCTCTGTAATATATTTAGCAATCAAGAAGATAAGGGATCCATTTTTCTATTTTTATCTCAGATAACACAAAGATAGAAACTGGTATTAAATTTTTACTATTAATTACAGAACAGTATAGCAAAGCGGGTAAGGCGTTTGCCTTGTATGCGGCCCCGACCAGGCCAACTCGGGTTTGATTCCTCCGACCCTCTTGGAGAGCCCGGCAAGCTACTGAGAGTATCTCACCCACACGGCAAAGCCTGGCAAGCTACCCATGTCATATTTGATATGCCAAACACAAGTAACAAGTCTCACAATGGAGACGTTACTGGGCCCGCTCAAGCAAACTGATGAACAACGGGAGGATAGCGCTACAGTGATTGTTAGTATTTATAACGAAAACGAACATCAAAATCCAGATAAAGTAATCCAAAACAAAGAAAAAAGAAAAAAATACAAAAAAAAAAAGAACCTGTGATCTGTTTAGCTTCTAAAAATTTAATTCCTATAATAATGCCAAGCAGAGAATTTCTTTTACTTTGTTTTTGGGCCACACCCATCTGTGCTCAGGGTCTGCTCCTAGCTTGGTGCTGAGGAATCACATCTGGCATTGCTCATGGAACCATATGTGATGCTGAGGATCTAACCAGGTTGGCTGCTTACGAGGTGAATGCCTTAGCTTCTGTTTCATCTCCCTGGCCCAAGCAGAGACTATCTTAACAGAGTTTAGCAGACAATGGATTGTTTATTATTAAACCTGTGTCATAGTCTAAGACCTCAGTGGCAAGCCTAGACTTTACTACAACATAAGACAGTTGAGGACTGGAAAGGTGGGACAGTGGTTAAGGCACTTGTCATGCATGCGTCTGACTCAGGTTCAATCTCCTGCATCCCATATCCTTAGTAACCCATATAGTACCCTGAGTCCACCAGGAATGATCCCTGGGTGCAAAGCCAGAAGTAAGAGTAAGCCTTGAGTACCATTGGGTATGGCCCCAAAACAAAACAAACACACCACCAGGTATGGCCCTCAAACAAACAAAATCTTACTATTTTAAAAGCTTAAGATTTTCTGTGACTTTTATCTTAACAACAACAAAAGTCTGTCCACACCCATCTGTGCTCAGGGTCTGCTCCTAGCTTGGTGCTGAGGAATCACATCTGGCATTGCTCATGGAACCATATGTGATGCTGAGGATCTAACCAGGTTGGCTGCTTACGAGGTGAATGCCTTAGCTTCTGTTTCATCTCCCTGGCCCAAGCAGAGACTATCTTAACAGAGTTTAGCAGACAATGGATTGTTTATTATTAAACCTGTGTCATAGTCTAAGACCTCAGTGGCAAGCCTAGACTTTACTACAACATAAGACAGTTGAGGACTGGAAAGGTGGGACAGTGGTTAAGGCACTTGTCATGCATGCGTCTGACTCAGGTTCAATCTCCTGCATCCCATATCCTTAGTAACCCATATAGTACCCTGAGTCCACCAGGAATGATCCCTGGGTGCAAAGCCAGAAGTAAGAGTAAGCCTTGAGTACCATTGGGTATGGCCCCAAAACAAAACAAACACACCACCAGGTATGGCCCTCAAACAAACAAAATCTTACTATTTTAAAAGCTTAAGATTTTCTGTGACTTTTATCTTAACAACAACAAAAGTCTGTCTTTAATTTTTTAAAAAATTATTATTATTATTAATTTTTTGCTTTTGGGCCACATCAATGGTGTTCAGAGCTTACTCCTTGGTGGAGCTCCAGGGACCATATGGGGTGCCTGGGACTGGACACGGGTTGGCCAGTACAAAATAAGCGCCTTATCCTACCCACTGTACTATTGCTCCAGCCCTTGAAATAGGAAGGTTTGAAAACATTGACTCAGAACCATAAAGGGCATGAAGCAGATACCAAAAACAAATTCTTTGTAAGCTTCAGGAAAAAAGAATTACAACATATATGCCTCTATCTTTGAGGAGATATTTATCAAAGTGAATAATACTATGGTTTGTAAGGGATATGCATTACAAAAAGAGATACTCTTTCATAAAAGCTTGTGAATATTTTCATGAGATAATAAGATTTCAGATTCAATAAATAGAGTTTAAAAAAGACATGTATTTATATATGAACTCATGGGGACTTATATGGGTTAAAACATATCCAGTCTCAAAGGGGAAAAAAAAATCTTTGAATCTCTGAATCCAAGCAGTGGGAATCTGCAGGATTTAGATGATTTTTATTCTCTAGGGGATCAATTGCTTTTGTTTAAAATGAAGTCTAATAGAGTTGAAATCAAAATTGATAACTAAAAGTTCTCGTTTTATTTGAATAGCTAAATTTCCTTAATATAACATTAAACTCAGGAAACTTTATATAGACTTGATACTTTATGAACTCTCAATCTATACAAAAGTTGTGGGCCACAGATTTTTCAAAACTATCTGCTACCAGGGAGCAATTTATACGTAGAAAGCACTGTGTACACATAGAACTGACTATTCTGTTAAGGAGCACCCTTCAAAGCAGGACTGTTGGTTCCTTAGCCTACACAAAGTAAGACTAAATACTCAGTTCATAAGCTGAGGAAGGGATCCTTGAACACAGCCATATGCCGTAATATGGAGCATTCTTTTTCTTTTTAACTTTTTAAGGGAGTTAAGTTATTTTACCTACCTGGTGTTTGCCAGCAAGAAAATACTTTTCAATGCAGTTTAAAGAAAGTTTTCTAATTTGAATGCGGATGGCAGGTAAAACTTCCATTTCCCATTAAATGATTGCCATTTTAGTATCCTGTATCTAATATTAAAGGAATTAGAGTTCTTTAAGCATACTAGGGGATAGATGACTCTGTTTTTATTTTTTTATTTTATTTTTATCTTTATTTTTTTTTTGCTTTTTGGGTCACTCCCGGCAATGCACAGAGGTTACTCCTGGCTCTGTGCTCAGGAATTACCCCTGGCGGTGCTCAGGGGACCATATGGGATGCTGGGAATTGAACCCAGGTCTGCCGCGTGCAAGGCAAATGCCCTACCCGCTGTGCTATTGCTCCAGCCCCTAGATGACTCTGTTTTTAAATTTATCTTTGTGTAATTTAAAAGTTTCTATTATCAAACTGTGGATTTTCCTGTATACCAAAGGAGGAAATATAAGCATATATTGCATAAATATATTATCACAAATCACAATCACAAATCATCCTGTTAATCGTCGATTGCCTCGAGCAGGCCCCCAGTTAGGTCTCCTTCATCCTAGCCCTGAGATTATATTCAAGGCTCTTTAGGAGAATGAGACCCATCATTGTTACTGGTATTTGGCATATTGGGTACGCCACGGGGAGTTTGCCAGACTCTGCCGTGTGAGCAGGCTACATTTGGTAGCCTGCCACTTTGTCCAAAGTAGGAATGAGATAATAAGATGTCATAATAAGATGTCCCGGTTCCGGGAGCTGGTTTTTATAGTCTCTGAGTCTTGGCCCCTGATGGGATTACACGGCGCCAGGGGGCCAGTTGGTGGGTGTGACCCCCGCCTACTGGAATTTGGAGGATCTGGGTGGAGAATGCTCGGCCCCAATCCGAGTAGGCTTGGAGATCTCGGCCCCGGAACCCGCGTGGCTTTGTCCCTCTGCCAGTACCTTCATGTGTGCGGAGAGTGGTCTCAGCATGGTGGTGGCTGGTCCTGGAGGTCTTTGGCTGCTGGAGCCCTGGTGGGGGCAGGGAGGAAAGTTCAACCCGCTCCCCTCCAAGGGGTCCCGGCGAGCGAGGACAGTCAGGCGTGGGGGCAGAAGACTGCACTCTTCTCTTCCGGGATCTGGTTTTTATAGTCTCTGAGTCTTGGCCACTGATGGGATTACACAGCGCCAGGGGGCTAGAGTGATAGCACAGTGGTAGGGCGTTTGCCTTACAAGCGGCCAACATGGCCAACCCGAGTTCAATTCCTCTGCCCCTCTCGGAGAGCCCGGCAAGCTACTGAGAGTATTCGATATACCAAACACAGTAACAACAAAATCTCCAATGGAGACATTACTGGGCCCGCTCGAGCAAATATATTATGTATTATGTTAATGCATAATATTCTGTATATTAAACCACAAAGTAAATTTTCTGTCATTTTATTTAAGTTCTTTCTGATAAATGTGAAAGATAGAATCTTTTGAATAAAAGTTCGTATCTTGGGGGCTGGAACCATAGCACAGCAGGTAGGGCGTTTGCCTTGTACACAGCCAACATGGCCGACACAGGTTCGATTCCCAGCACCCCATATGGTCCCCCGAGCACTGCCAGGAGTCATTCCTGAGTACATGAGCCAGGAGTAACCCCTGAGCATCGCCGGGTGTGACCCAAAAAGCGCAAAACAAAACAAAACAAAACAAAAAAGTTCGTATCTTAAGTCACATATAAAACCCTTGATAAGGGGGCTGGAGTAATAGTACAGTGGTTGGGGGCATTGCCATGCATGTGGTTGATCTGAGTTCCATCCAGGCAGCCCATGTGGTCCCCTGAACCCAGCAGAAGTGATCACTGAGTACAGAGTCAGGAGTATGCTCTGAGCACTGCCAGGTGTGGCCCCAAAAGCAAAAGGTCTTTTCCTAGGACCTTCTGGGTACCTGTTGTTACGTTCAGAGTAATTTTATAGTCCTGGTGCCATATCGTAGTAATCTTTCCAGCTAGGTGAGTTAAGCTGAACATTTCCAAGTTCCTCACTTCGCATGTTTAACCTTGACAGCACTGGTATAAACAAGAGTTAGAGTTAAAAGGATTCTAAACAGCAATCTTCAGAGAATTCTGGCCAGGGTTTTAATGTTTGGAAGTGGAAGTTTATATATAAGACACAGGTCTCATTCTTATTGCAGGGGCATGTTTGTGATTTTTTTAAAAGCACGTTTGACCTTATTAAAGCAAAAGGAAGTGCATAATATTAGAGCTTTGAAAAGGAAACAGGACCAGTATTCTCAGTAAAAATTATGTCGTTAGCTAATAGACACTGTATATTGTACCGCTTCTGATGTGTAATATAACTTTTGCCTGTTAAAGGATTTTTGTTGGTAAAATGGGCATTTCATTTATCCAATACTTAAGTATGTATTCTTAAAATGGGTTGAATTTCTTTTACTACTGGATATGTACTATTGGGTGACTCTATAGATTAAAAAATACCCTAAATTTTTTAATTCAAATTTAATAATATGAGTTATAAGAGAGAGCAAAATAGCATCTTAGTTATATAACTTAAAATGAGCTATGTTATATTTAAAATAAGTTATCTTAAATATGAGTAACTTAATGGAAAAATGTTTTGAGGGCTATTTCAACAGATAAGCTTGCAATTTCATTGAACATAAACGTCAAATCATCTCATTAAAGTCAGCTGCTAGAAAATTACAAGAGGGTTAATATTTGTATTGAATTTTCATTATCTATGGCTTCACCTGCCTTGGATTTTTAGTACATTGAATTTGATTAAATTTCTTATTAAAATCATTTTAAATCTCCTGAGTGAGTTTTTGAAGACTTAACCCAAAATATTTAGATAATGTTGGTTTCGGTGTACAATTTTCACCTCTTCAGCCTCTATATTACCCAACATGCCCACCATCTAAATGCCAACATCCCTTTGGACACCGCCCTTTGGACCCACTGGCCTTTTTTTAGACCATCGTCCACATCTCTCTGTGGGTACCTCAGTTCTTGTGGTTCGAGTTCTAGGGTTTGCTTTCATTGCCTACTGCCTTGCTGGGTTTATTTCAACTCTGAATAAGATCATGCACCTTCTGAATTACTTCCCCTAGCACCAACCCCTCTCGTTCCATCCCTGCTGTTGCAAGTGAGAAAACGTCATCTCTTCCTCGGCTGGGTATATTCCATTGTGCGTCAGGCCACCTCTTCATTAGCTGTTGCTGAGCCGGTGGGTTGTTTCCTATTCCGCGTGTGTTGCTAGCTTTTGTAAACAGTGCACTTGTGCAGCCTTTTCTGTGTGTGGCAGGGTTGGGGGATGGGAAGTGGCGCCCAGCTAGGACCCAGGAGGCTCTGAAGGCCACTCCCAGTGACCCACAGCCCTGCCAGCCAGCAGTTCAGTGCGAGGGCAAAGGTGGTACGAGGTGCTTGGTGTGGTGATGCCAAAGATCCTACGGTCACAGCACTTGGGGGCCTCCAGGGCTAACCATGTCACCGGGTGGCACACACAGCTTATGCCCTGATTTCTGTGCAGTCCTGGCTCTGTGCTCCGGAATCGCTCCTAGTGGGTTCAGGGGATCTATTGGGGTGTTGGGGATTGAGCCAGGGTCAGAGATATGCAAGGCAGGGTCTCACCCTCTGTAGTGTCTACTCAACACTGTTCTGCAATTTTAAAACACTTCTTTGTACAGAAGAGATCGCCTCTTTTCCAAGCATTTGGATGTTTTTGTTTTTAAAAAATTTGCATTTTTATTGTTTTTTGCACCTATATTCTTTATGAGTAGAGGATTTACTGTACTAAGATTTAAGTTATTTTGTGAATTTTTTATTGCCTAGCATATGGTATATTCTAGTCAATGTTCTAGATGTACTAAAACACAGTGTTTATACTACATTGAAACAGTTATGCACTTTGTATTTCTCATAGATCCAGTCATTTTATCTGTTTGGATTGAGAGAAGCAAGTTATCTTCAATTATAATGCATTATCATTTTAGTTCTAACAACACTTTTATTGTGCTAAGAGTACTTAATAAATGATATACTCTCTTAACAAAATGTTTTAATTGTCCAATAAAATATTGTTCACAACAGGCAAAATACTGTACAACAGATCTCTAGCATTTTTCTTTTTGCTTAATTGAAATTTTATGCCTGGCAGTTAGCAGCCCAACACCCCCACGCCCCCTCGCCTTGATCAGCCCCCATTCTGCTGTCTTCTAAGTCACGATGGTTTAAATATCTCTGCTGCAAATACCTCGCCAGATGTTAAGTGGAGTCATGACCTTCAGTGACGGGCTTAATTCTCTCAGTATAATGTCCTCAAGGTTTATTGATCTTTTCCTATAGGTTAAGAATTCCTTCCTTTCAAAAACCCAGTAATATTCCACTGTGTGCACATGCCACCATTTTTGTTGTTGTTTTGGGGTCACTTCCGGCGGTGCTTAGGGCTCACTCCTGGCTCTGCGATCAAGAATCACTCCTGGCAGGGTTGGGGAATCGTATGGGATGCTGGGAATCAAACCCGGGCTGGCCACGTGCAAGGCAACTGCCCTCCCCGCTGTACTATTGCTCTCCCCACCTGCTTTTATTTTTTTTGAATCCCACAATTTAAAAAATTCTTCTGTCCGTAGGTGTTCACTTAATTATTATTATTATTATTATTAGTAGTAGTAGTAGTAGTAGTAGTAGTAGTATTTACATTTTTGGTCACACGGGCTGTGCTCAAGGCTTCCTCCTGGCTCTGCGCTCAGGAATTATTCCTAGAGGCACTTGGGGGAATGAGGTGGGACGCCAGGGATCTAACCCAGGTCGGTTGGGTGCAAGGCAAGTACCCTACTCGCTATTTTTTTTTATTTATCATTTTTTTTATTAGTAAAACACCATGAAGTATACTTATAGACTCACAAATTTTTGTTCTTGGGTTTCAGTTATATAATGATCAAGTACCCATCCCTCCACCAGTGCCCATCCTCCCCCACCACGGGTCCTATCATCCCTCCGACCCCCCATCCTCCCCCCCCCCGTCCCACCCTGCCGCTGTGGCAGGGCATTCCTCCCTGTTCTCTCTCTCTTCTTTTGGGTACTGTGTTTTGCCAGAGAGGCATTGAGTGGCAGTCATGTTTGGTCTATAGACCACTTTTAGCATGTCTCTCCCACCCTGGGAGGGTCTTCACAACACCCTTTATTTGGTGCTCTCTTCTCTATCTGAGCTTCCTTCTCACCTAGCACATGTGGCTGGTCTTCAAGTCATGGAGCAAAATTCCTGGTACTAATCTGAGCCCTTCCTGGGTGTTAGTCTCCCGTTTTGTTGCTTTATGTTCCCCAGATGAATGCAATCTTTCTGTGTCTATCCCGCTCTTTCTGACTCATTTCACTTAACATGATACTTTCCATGTAGTACCACTTGTATGTAAATTTCATAACTTCATCTTTTCTAACAGCTACATAGTACTCCATTGTGTAAATGTACCAAAGCTTCTTTAACCAGTCATCTGTTCTCGGGCACTCAGGTTTTTTCCAGAGGAAATGGAAAAATATCCCCTGTTCATGGATGGGGAGAATCAACATTGTCAAAATGGCAATACTTCCCAAGGCACTGTACAAATTCAATGCAATCCCTATAAGGATACCCACGACATTCTTCAAAGAAATGGAGCAAACACTCCTGAAATTTATATGGAACAATAAGCCCCCACGAATAGCTAAAGCAATTCTTGGGAAAAAGAAAATGGGAGGAATCAACCTACCTAACTTCAAGCTCTACTACAAAGCAGTAATAATCAAAACAGCATGGTACTGGAACAAAAGCAGAGCTGCAGACCAATGGAATAGAGTTGAATATACTGACATCTCCTCCCAAACATATAATCATCTAATCTTCGATAAGGGGGCAAGAAAAGTGAAATGGAGCAGGGAAAGCCTCTTTAATAAATTGTGCTGGCAAAACTGGACGGCTACATGCAAAAAAGTGGGCTCAGATCTCTGCCTAACGCCATGCACAAAAGTAAGATCGAAATGGATTTATGACCTCAACATCAGACCGGAATCCATAATGTTTATTGAAGACAAAGTTGGCAAAACTCTCCACGATATTGATGTTAGTGATATCTTCAAAGACGTCACGCCACTGGCCGAGCAAGTGAAAACAGAGACAGACAAATGGGACTATCTTAAACTAAGAAGCTTCTGCACCTCAAAAGAAACAGTGACCAAAATACAAAGACAGCCTACAGAATGGGAAAGAATATTCACCAAATACACATCCGACAAGGGGTTGATTTCAAGGATATACAAGGTACTGGTTAAACTACACAAGAAGAAATCACCCAACCCCATCAAAAAATGGGGCAAGGAAATGAACAGAAACTTTCGCAAAGAAGAAATCCGAATGGCAAAAAGGCACATGAGAAAATGCTCTACATCACTAATCATCAGAGAGATGCAGATCAAAACAACAATGAGATATCATTTCACACCACAGAGACTGGCCCACATCCACAAGAACAAAAGCAACAGGTGCTGGCGCGGATGTGGCGAGAAAGGGACCCTCCTTCACTGCTGGTGGGAATGCAGGCTGGTCCAACCCTTTTGGAAAACAGTATGGACGATTCTCAAAAAATTAGAATTCGATCTCCCATTTGACCCAGCTATAGCACTCCTGGGAATATATCCCAGAGAGGCAAAAATGTATAGTCGAAGTGACATCTGCAATTGTTTGTTCATTGCAGCACTCTTTACAATAGCCTACTCGCTATTTTATCTCTCCCGTCACAGTATTCGCAGTTCGATGATTGTTATGTCATTGCAAGTGATGTTATTGTGGGGGCCTATTGCGGGTAGGCTGAGGTGGGGACTTTGCGCTCTCAGTGATCCAGGGCTTTGCACATAGAGTGCATTTGCTTCACCAGTGGAGCTGGAATCCAGCCCGTGCTTTATATCACTCTCCCCAAAGTATTGCTTTGGTCCCCCTCTCTCTCTCTCTCTCTCTCTCTCTCTCTCTCTCTCTCTCTCGCTCTCTCTCTCTCTCCCCCTCCCTCCATCTCCCTCCCCCCAACTCCTGGCTGTGCTCAGGGGCTACAACAGGCTTGCTGTTGTTATTGATGTGGTGCTCATTTCTAGGTGGTGTTCTTGATATGGTGCTCAGGATACCATATGACTCTGGGTTCTGGAACCAGGTGTCTGGCATGCAAAGTATGGGTATGTAATCCAGTTACCTGCCCATCCTCTCCTCTGACTGCTTTATTAAGTTTATCACTTTGTTATTATGTTTTAGCAGTTTCTACACAATTTGTTCAGGTTTTGTATTCTTTGCACATAACTTAGGATATTTAGTAGTTTCTTTATATAATATATATTAAATGCAATATGATATCATAAACTGTAATTTATTGTGTCTCACCAGTTTAGCATCTGCTCAGTTTGAATTTCATCAGATATTATCTAGATCCATTTGTATTCACAGGTCTAGACAATTTAGTGAGTCCAATTTAAAGTTCTATGGGATCCAGAGAGTATTTCAGCACAACAAAAGCACATGAAAATTTATACCTTAATAAAAAACATACTTTTCTTTCCCACTGAATCAATTTAAAACATTATACAGTGGCAGTTACAAAAACTATGATATATTATTGGAGGTTGGACTGTTTAACAGGAATTGGGAATAGAGAACTCCCAAACAGAACTACACATTTGCAGAGAGTGGCAAGGTACAAAAGGATCTCAGTGAAATAATATCTTTCAGCAAATGATGCTGGAGAAAGTATATTCGTCAATTTTTTTAAAGCTCAAACTAGTGTAAGTTACAACACACTAAAATAAAAAATTATACGGTAGCAAAATTGAGACATAGGGCACAATTAAGAGTACTTATACATGGCAGCAAAAGCATGATTTTGAAAACCCAGAGTCAGTACAGTGAAGTTATAGTACTTCATCAGAATTAAAACCTTTTGCTCTACAAAATGAAAGACTATAAAGAGAAGTTGTAGGTAGAAAGAAGCCATTTGCAAAGCACATGTATGACAATAGGCTAATATCTATTGTATATTAAAAAAACCTGAAGACACAATAGTAAGAAAGCAAATAATATACCTAGAAAAAGGTCAGGAAAACATGAACAGATGTTTAACTACAGAAAATAAAAATATACCAAATAAGCATATAAAATGATGTTCAACATCACTAGCAATTAGGGCAGTGAAAACTAAACACATGATAGATGAGTGTTTTATACCTGCAGACCAGCACTGACTTAACTTGAGAACATCAAAAATTACTAGAGATGTAGCTTGGCAGTACTTATCCTTTGTGTCTGAACTCGTGACCTCTAACTTCCAGTCCTGGCACCAAAAAAATATATATATATATATATATATATATATATATATATGTGTGTGTGTGTGTGTGTGTGCGTGTGTATACATATTCCTGGACCCATCATAAGACATTCCCTATCCATTATATATGTATTAACTACGAGAGTATCTCGCCCGCACGGCAGAGCCTGGCAAGCTCCCCGTGACGTATTCGATATGCCAAACACAGTAACAACAAAGTCTCCAATGGAGACGTTACTGGGCCCATTCGAGCAAATCGACGAACAACGGGAGGGCCTTTACCTTTATATATATATATATATATATACATATATGTATATATATATATATATATATATCAGAGAGCCTGGGAAGCTACCCCACCCACACAGCAGAGCTGTCAAGGTCCCCGTGGCGTATTCAATATGCCAAAAAAAGTAACAATAACAGGGCTCATTCCCCTGACCCTGAAAGAGCTTCCAATATGGCAGCGTTGGGAAGGACGAGTAAGGAGAGGCTGCTAAAATCTCAGGGCTGGGATGAATGGAGACGTTACTGGTGTCCACTTGAGTAAATCGATGAACAATAGGATGGCAGTGATACAGGAATATGCACACACACATGTGTGTGTGTATATTCTTATGTCTCAAAAAACATAAGGACATCAAAAATAGTAACTATACCTACTGCTTGGGGGATGCAAATACATGAAACAACCTATATAACCTCCTGCCTTGCTGGTGGAAATGTAAAATGGTACAGCAACTCGGGTGAAGAGTTTTGCAGTTAATTTTAAAATCTAAATATACGCTTACCATACAGCACAGAAATAGCACTTCTGGGAATTTATCCCAGAAAAAGTAAAACTTATGTCCACTAAAAAACCTGTGCAAGATTGGTATAGGAGTTTTATGAAATATTTAGGATCTTGTATTTAACCAAAATACTTGCAATAGACAAATATTATCAACAAACTAGAGTACATCTATTTGCTAGAGTTCTGTTTGGCAAGACGAGGGAAAGATTAGTCATTCTGAGTGAAATAAGACCATTTTTAAAATGGAGGAACTTTATGATTTAAGTTATGTAATCTTGAAATTTCAAAATTATATAGAGGAAGTTTACTGCTTACCATAGCTTGGGCATGGAGGAGGAGAACGGGGCTGTTTCCATCAAAAGTATCCCCACAATGATCTTCGACTGAAACAGCTCTGCATCTTCTGCATCTTCATTGTGAGGATTACAGAAATTACACATCTGATAAAATGACATAGAACAACGTACGTCCATTATCTTAATGGTTCTAGTGTCAAATTCCTGGTTCTGAGAGTGTGCACTAATGCATCCATTAAGGAAAATTGGGTGTTAGGGAGACAGAATCTCTCTGTACTGTTTTGCAATTTTCTGTGGATCTTTAGTTTTATAAAAATATAAAAAAATCAAAATATTTTATTGGAGGTATTTAAAGTGAAAAACAAAGAAAGCCCCTTGGCCACAGCAGAATCCAGATTGTTAATATCCTCCTTTTCATGGTCTTTTTTGTCTTCTTGGTTATGGCACCCCTCACCCCTCTTCTTTGGTGACCTCTGTGTTTGCATCGCATCCCAAATAAATCACTTATAATCAAATCCTTGCATTGCATGCTCTCTACTTCTTACTGTTAACTTTTGTGCACATACATGATGTTTTCTCTTAATTTTAAAACAATAGACTTTCTTAGGTTCAAAAAATAAGCAAGTATACGTAAATAGAAAGTGAAGATTTCTTATTCCGTAAGTAGTCTGCCATAGAGTGAAGTCCCGCATCTTTAATTGGTGGAGTTTCCTTGGAGAAAGAATATTTGATGTAACAGTTGATTTTGTGATTCACGTTTGTCATGTAGAAAGTCCAGTTTCTGTTGTTTGTAGTGTTCATTTCTCTCATCCCCAAACTTCTAAGACTTGTCTTGTCCTCCTTAGAAGCAAGAACCGTTCCAGATGGCCCTTCCCCCGTCTATAGATTATTTTTATTATTTCCCATATAGGTGTGCCTTTTTCTCCAAGGGCACTTTACTTGTTTTCCACTCTCACTGGTCATTGTGTGCTCGTAGGGAGACCACCCAATTCTGCACATTTTTCTCCACATGCATGTTAATAAAGAATGGTGAGCTCTAATCACTCTATTTTCATAATCTTAATGTTTTTCTTTTCTTCTAATCTTTACTGTTTTTTTTAAATTCTTCTAATCTTTTCCTAATAGATCTATGTGGTTATTAAAAATTAATTATAATTAAGTAGCTCACCATTAGCCTCTGAACCAACTTTGAAATATTTTGAAGCTTAGGTTAAGGACACCAAAAAAATCTATCTTGATCAACCTGTGATAGCAAAGAATGAAACAGTATCACTTAAAAATATCAGATATGTTGTAGAATCAAAAGGAAATACTAGCAAGTGAATTTTTCCATTTTTTTCTTTCTATTATTTGATAACTAAAGTGGGAAAAGAGATGGTATGGTTCTTAGAACCATGAGAGAGTTCTTGGAAAAGAAAACATTAAAAAAAATTATTGATTGAGATTCTGTGGTTTACAATGTTTTGAAAACGAATATGATTTCCATTTAGTATTAAGAATTGGATTTCCCCTTTTACTTAGTTTATCACCTGAGTAAGTCACTTAGCTTTCTTAGTTTCTGACAAAATACTTAGAACCAAATAATTTAGTTTTAGAAAATTCTTGGAACAACCCCTGTACAGCCTCAGAACTCTTCAGTGTAAATGGTCTTGGCCATGTCTGAAAATTCTTAAATGCTTAGTGTTCACAATATAGTTGCTATTACTGTATTCCCTGAAACTTGGAAATACATTATGAAATATATTTTTATATATCGGTAATTTTATACATTGATGCATTATATCTATCTAATGGGGGATGGGGCTCTTGAACCCTGGCCCACGCTCATGCAAAGCATGTGTTCTACCCCTGAGCTTTTTTCTTGGCACCTAGGCTTCATTTTAATAAGAATTCCCTGCTTAAAATGGACTCCTCAGAATTTTACCATTTATTTTATTTATGACTCTTGCGGCTCCATCTCTTACTGTTCCAGGAACGCTGAGTTGGTTCTCCTTTGAGTCCATGTATTTAAAGAGTTCAAAGAGGCCTTCTCTAGCACTTGTCCCCGGAGCCTTAATGCTGTCATGACTCTGGAGTTTTCGAAAAGCCACTTTGCCGTTACATGGGGGAGAGAACAGGGGCGGGAAATGAGCGCGTTCTGATTTTTGAAGTTCAGTTTGTTCTTCAGCTCTGTTTGGAACGAGTAGCCTTTTGGAGTTAATCCCAGCTAGGCGAAACACGGCTTTAGCTCCTCCTAATGGAGGTAACTGAAGAAGGCTGCATGCATTAGGTTCCTGGAGACCAAGTTCCCCAATAGTGTAGCAGATCACTTTTGTGTTTGCAGTTAGTGGAATTGTTCATAACAAGACACACTTTTTGGGGGGAGGGGTTAATATTCATACAAAGCAGTACCAGTTTCTACTGATATGGAAAACTGCCTAATTATTTTTATGGATATAGAACCATAAATGCTTTTGATTAAAAAAAAAGATAGCAGGCATGATTGTATCCATCCTAAGATAATCAGACATTTTCTCAACGAAATCATTCTTAGACACATGTATAAAAGAGGCCTCTGAAAAGAAAAAGACCTGTATTTATAAAGCATGCAAATTCAATTATAGACATAAAAGTCTGCCCTGTTAAATTCAACGTGGGAGATTTCAGGATTTCTTGTCTAACTTCAGATCTAACGCTGCATAAACATTTCCACTCATTACCGCCTGGGAAAGAACTTACCGAACTGAATCTAACTGAAAATATGGTTTCATTCTTAAGTGAAAAAACACTACCCATATAAAAAGGAGACTCTTGATCCATTTCCTTTTGAGCCAAGAATTATATCAGTCATAGGTCATAATTATTGATTGTGGGTTTAAGAAAGACCAAACTAATATCACCAAAATAAGTGGTTGAAAATGTATCACTGAAAACAGTATATCATCATGTTGCTGCAATCAGGTATCAGATTTCCCTTCTAATGGGAATACTCACTTCTTCAAGAAAGGAGAGTGGGTGATGTGGGTAGAACCCAAGGCCCCCGCGTGCAAAACATGTGCTCAATGCTTTGAACTCTCTGGCCTTTTGGGGATTGCCCTTCATATTTTTAATAATGAAATAGTTTTTCATTATATAGTAACAGCAATAGATGAATTTTTTTTGTATCCTCTTAGAAAACTACATGGGTGGCAAATTTTGTGTTCATTACTTTTTTAAAAAAATTAAATTTACTATGAGATAAAACTTCTGGTATGCCCCAGGAATAATTTGAGTGCAGAGTCAGGAGTAATCCCTGAGAATCAGTGGGTGTGACCCAAAAAGCAAAACCAACTAAAAACAAACAAACAAAAAATCAAACAAACAAAAAACTTCTGGTGTGAAGTCAGTGAGGCAGAGAAATATAGACATAAGTTGAAAATGAAGAAAAGTACTGTGGTGAAAAGGATCTAACAATGATAAGTGCAATCCTTATTTATTATAATATTGCTTAAAATTAATGAAAATTTTATTGTGACAGCCATGAATAATTATTGTTTATTGTACTAGCTCCAAAACCAAGGTTTCATAGACAGGATGTGATTCTGTTCCTGCATTTCCTGTATTTTCATAGTGTTCCTGCATTTGACAAACAAATACTATTGACCAGGTATAGAAACTTTAAAATTTTTTTTAATTAAAGCACA
Source organism: Sorex fumeus (assembly GCF_029834395.1). NCBI lineage: Eukaryota > Metazoa > Chordata > Mammalia > Eulipotyphla > Soricidae > Sorex > Sorex fumeus. The sequence continues at coordinate 2,734,429 of NW_026606154.1, read as the reverse complement.
ATCCAATCAATACACAGTTATAAGGTTGTTCATGACTGGGTTTCAGTCATATAATGTTCTAACACCCGTCCCTTCACCAGTGTATGTTTCCCACCACCAATATGAAATGAAATATTTTATAACTAATAATGGGGAAGGGTGGACTCATACTATAAGCAAGGAATATATGTTAAAGTCAACAAATTTTTACATTTTACTGTGGCATATTAAAATTCTGATTAATGACATGAATGAGAGAACATTGATACCTTGTTTATCTAATTTTGAGGTAACAAGTATTCATAATACAAAATGGCCATTTAAAGTGTATGATTAGTCCCCGAAAATTGAAATAATTGTCCATATTAAAAAGAAATTAAGTGGGGGCTGGAGAGATAGTACAGCACATAAGGTGCTTGCCTTGTACCTGGCTGATTTGGGTTCGATCCCCAGCATCCCATTTGGTTCCCTGAGCACCTTCAGGACTAATTCCTAAGTGCGGGGCCAGAATTAACCCCTGAATATTGCAGAGTGTAGCCCCCAAACAGAAACAAACAAAAATGAAATTAAGTGGAAATAAAAATGTATGTGAGGTCCCCAAAAGGAAATTAGTAATAAAAGCAAGTTAATTATTCATTAAAATTGTGGTAAAAGAGAATAGGAATTTTAATTCAATATATGTTTGCTGGAAAGAATTTATAATAATGTAATATTTTAGTTATGGTTGTGGTTATCTTCTTTGCAGTAGTAAGGGAAAGTTCTGTAGGCATAAAGAAAATGAGTCTTTGCTTTTGATTTAACTTTTATTCTAAGAATAATGAAAAAAGTTTTTTTTTTTTGGCTTTTTGGGTCACACCCAGCAATGCACAGGGGTCATTCCTGGCTCTGCGCTCAGGAATTACCCCTGGCGGTGCTCAGGGGACCATATGGGATGCTGGGAATTGAACCTGGGTCGTTTGCATGCAAGGCAAACACCCTACCCACTGTGCTATCTCTCCGGCTCCTGTTTCAGGTTTTCTTTTCAAATTTTATTAATTTCCCAATGATGACTAATACTTTTTCTTTGGAGGGGGGAAGGGGCTGAGTGTGATACGGATGATTGAACCCAGGGTCTCACACATCCAATGTAAATGTTCTACCACTGAGCTATATTCCCGATCCTGCTTCGAGACACTCAGATTTCAGTAGTGAAACTTACATTTTAAGTTTTAAAATTGAAGTGTAATAATAACAATAGAATAATAGAAATAATAAAAGGAGACTGGTTTTTATTTCAAAAATATTTCAGATTATGTAATGTCAAAGTAAATGATTATAGAGATAGTCAATAGTAAACACAGGAAAGTAACAATGAAGTCATTTTCTTGCAGTTGCAGGCCAGAAAAATAATTTGCAGTTACTATTCAAACTTATTTCCATAAGCCAAGCTGTGAAATAAATATCTATTGTTTTAAATTTGCATTCAATTTTTTGCAGATTAATGTGTTTTAAGTGAAGGTGTGAGCCATATTTAGAGACATTAAGTCAGACTTGAATATCTTTTGTACATTTCTACCTCTAAATATGAGTTTATCTTGTGATGAATAAGGAAAACAAATCATAGGGAGCAAAGAAAATCACTTTATAAAAAACTATTTGCATTTGTTGTGTTGTCTGATCACAAATTCAGTCTGGGGATTGAAGGATGGAGCTGCAGCTTAAAAACTGTACATGCCTTCACTTACTTCTTCCCCTAAATATTACTCTTCCATCTGTTCCCACTTATTATAATAGGCGCTTGAGATGAAATAGACTTACTGGTAAATTTGGAGTTATTGTAGAAGTGGAATACCCTTTAACTCGAATAAATGGGTTTTCTTTCTCTCTTTCTTGCTTCTTTTCTTTTATTGTGGATGTCACACCTCATTGGTTGAGCCTACGGGTAATATGTCACCATGATGAATGCCACCCACTTCTATCAGACACTGCAGTCTTGTGAAATGAGGACTCTTTACAAGCTGCAGTGTGTTTCTGATTTTAACACAGATTGGTTGAGTGACCTTGAGTAAATTGGGTCATGTCAGCAATTTGGTGCTTTGGGGCTTTACCCTTTCCTGCTGTATAAATAATGAATGCATTGCATATGGTAGCCTTTCAATGTGGGTCATCAAAATGACAAGTAAGACAGTGATAGTATTAGAGTTTTGTTTTTATTTTATTTTAAAAGCTCTTTGTTTATTTGGGGGTCACATCAGTGGTGCTCAGTGTTTATTCCTGGCTCTGTGCTGAGGGATCATTCCTGGCCATGCTCAAAGGATCATGTGTAGTGCCCAATTGTGTGCAAGGCAAACACACCAACTGCTGTACAGTGGCCCGGCCCTAGTATCATGCTATTTTGTAACTAGTTTTTCCTAATTTCTCTATATGAAGAACTAAGTTTCTTTATTAATATTATGAGGGATACCTTACTTCTTATCCATACATTAAATTTATTTCTTAAAATTAAAAATGTGTTTTTTCATTGAGGGATAATTAAGATGTGGAATTTTTTAAATGTTTAGTCATGATTGGATATACCCATTTTGTAAGGTTCCCCCCCCCCCCCCACAAATTCCCCCTCCATGGAACAGATCCATATTCATTTTTTCTTATCCTGAAGTTTTCCAGACTTATTTGACCGAAAGGCACCTTTTCAGGGGAGGATAAAAATCACTCAGCATCCTTTTGGAAATCAACCTTTAAGTGAACAAACAGAATATACCCACCACCCATACTCCACCCCACTCCCACCAAATTGTCAGGAACTGGGAGGAGAGAGAACTGGATTAAAGGTATCTTGCTAAACATTTTAAAGAACAATTTTCAATTTTGTTTTATTAATTCCCAGATCATTTAGTTTGACAACTCGATTTACCATTAAGGAAAATGTTGAAATTACATGATTTTGTCCATTGATTTCTGGAAAATGTTTTAGGAATGATGTATGATACAGTAATAAATTATTTTTTTAATCATTAGAACTAATAATAGAACCTGGCACACTAGAATAGCAATAAAAATATGTGCATTTGCTAACTTGATGAAAATATGAATAATAAGCAAAATCAACATTTGAACTTGCATAAAAGAAGCAATTTATCTCCATATGTTTGAGTTTAAATTGTCCATATTTAAACCTTTCTAAGATTACAGTGAGATTAAGTAAATTAATCTTTTTACAAAACCGAAGACAAAACTGAACTAACAGAAATTGATTGAATTTATTTTCTGTTTTCTAAAAGATGTGTTCTTATTGAAGGTAAAATTGAATTAGATGAAATTGATTAAATTTCTTTCAAGTGTGTTTTTTAAGAAATAAAATGTTTATTTCATATCGATATAAAATTATATTCATGTTAAGTATACTTAATAAAGTTATAAGAATGTATAAATATATGCAAAGTAGTGCCATAAATGTGACGTGATTTTAATGAATGTTAAAAATAAGTCTCATCGTTTTAAGGGTGGGGCTATAGCCAAAAGAGCTACGAGGACAGAAGCTGAGATGAACAAATAAACTCTAGAATAAGAAAAGTTGCGAAGCGTATATGTTTATGCTTTTCTTGCATTTTGTCTCTCTCCTTAAATGTTCTCACCACAAAATATAGTCACAACAATTATGTGACTATAGAGGTTAACCAACTCTTTTGTGGTAATGGTACTGTAAAATATACATATCTCAGATCATCACATTGTACACAGTATTGTATGAATCGTCTCTGTTAAATCTCAGTGAAAGAGAGAAAAGAAGCGAACAAAAATAAAAAGATTTACCGAGCAGCTGAGCCATGATATTCTTTCAGACTTGAGGAATTTATTTGAATTTCAGTACTGCGCCAAAGCCACATTTGCAATCTTACTCCCTTAATCGAGAGTAAGTTGCGGTTGTGAAAATAGATCATTTTTTCCCCCCCTGTTGAGGTCCACTTATTACAGACGGAACCACAAAGCATTGTGTTTATACCGAAATGGGCTTTTGAGCTGTGCAGGAGCAGAGGTTTTAATACTTGGCATGATTACATTTAATTTATATTTCAGTTCTTACTCTCTTGAGTCTGGGTTCTGCTTTCTCATTTTCCTTGTTATGTGACAGGGCTGCATAAGGTGATGGCTGAAGATACCACCGGTAACTCCCAAATCTCTCCTCAGTTTAGTGTGCTATAGGAACCTTCTCTCTAGATTGTTCTCTCTTTTGAAATTCTCCTTTTCCATTTACTCGTTTTTCTCTATTCCAGAAACAAAATTATCTGTGATTTTGATTGCCATTTTACTAACTTAGCAAGTGAAATTTTCTAATTAATTTAAATCAGATTATAATCAAAGCTTATTAGCATACAAATCTTCTAATGCTTTGCTGTCACATTCTGTGTGGAGAATAAATTATTTTTATTCAGAAATGGTTAAAAAATGTTCATGTTGTAGGCATAGAGGTGAGAAACTGAAAATAAAACTTTGTAAAAGCTAGTGTATTGAACAAATTCAAACTTTCAGGACATTTATCACAATTTCTCTTAGTGATAAATGTGATAAAACTTATGAAGGGTTTCTGCTTTCTTAGGTTTTAATAAATGCCTGAGAATTCAGTACATAGTAATTTTTTTAGGGGAGGGTTGTTTTGGAACCACATCTAGTGGTGGTAGGGCTTACTTCTGACTCTGTGTTCAGGGATCATTCCTGGCAGTTCTTTGGGAATCTTTTTCAGTCTGGGAATTGAACCTGGGTTAGCTGCATGTAAAGCAATATAAGAAATAAAATATTTCATAATGATATAACGGGATGTCAAGAGACCGCATGGCCGCCCACCTACCAGATGGTCAGACTTCTTCCTGAAGATCATGAACGATCGGTTTGAGGCCCTTCATGTTCCCGGAGCGAACAGATGCCATTGGGCTACACTAGCACGCAACAGGGACAAATGGAGACGTTACTGGCGCCCGCTCGAGCAAATCGACGACTAACGGGAAGTTAAGTGATTAAGTGATTAAGAATGATATAAAATTATATCTTATAATTTTATAAAGCAAGTGCCTTACTCACTGTAATATCTCTCTGACCCAATAACTTTTCCCTGTAGGTTTCTTTTTCTTCTCAGATGAAGATGTTTCAAATGAAATTATTGCATTTTCCTTCTGCATGAGTTTATACTTACTTACATTTGGTTAAGAAAAGCATAAAAATGTGGGATTAAACATTGTTATTACGGCTGAAATGACTGCACAATGGTTAGTAGGTAGGGTACTTGGCCTTGCATGTGACTGACCTAGGTTTCATCCATGGCACCATGTATGCCCCTCTGATTCCTACTGAGAGTGATCACTGAGCACAGAGCCATGAGTAAGTCCTGAGCACTTTTGAGTGTGGCCCAAAGACCCCAGCCAAAAAAAAGGCGTTGTTATTAATGATGTGGAAAAATGAAATTAAAATAGGCAGATGCTATGGTGATAGAATATATATAATGCTAAGGCTTAGTAAGTACTTTCAAATCCCGAGAGTTCTGCCCTGAAGTCAGATCAGTAGATACTTGCCGAGCTCCTGTTTTGATCCTGGGAAAGTAAGTGCTCACTTCTATGTTGCGCTTTTCATTCTACAGAGATAATATGTTTATCATCACTGTCCTCTGCACGACTTCCTTCACACAAATTTCCATTTGTCATCTCAACACCTGTTTGTCTGCAGACCTCTAGACAAAAATTCCCCCAATTCATTCTTCATTGTGCTTTTTCTTAGATACAGACTTGCTCATGGAATTTTTCTTCACTCAGTGTTCAGTGACACTCTGTTGCTCTCACATTAGCATTTAGATTTCTCAACAAAATATGGTAAGCATCCTTGGATCTGTTGGTTTATATCTCTTTATACCTTCCTTTTATTTTTTGCCAGCATAGTAACCCCAAGGCATATTTGGGACAAACTTCCCTTGACATTTTATGATGCTCTGTCAGAGTTGTCAAGGGCCCTTCCAGAGTGAGAAGATGGCTCTGGGAGACCAATTAAACTCCTTTCAATAATAGAGACCAAAAAAAAATGTCAAAGGTGATAGGAGCTTAGTAAATACTTAAATATGGTCTAAAGGAAATGCCATGAATTCCTGTTATTGAGAGACTTGTATTTCTTTGGATCTGGTTGCATATAGCCTCTCCACTGGGCGATATAGTCACTTAATCACTCCATTTGTAAAAAAGTTATCCCCGCTGGCTTTGATTTTTCAGGAATAGGTATCAGCAGACCCCACTATAGATCACAATCCTAATCTCTTTCCGTTGCCCAATTGGGCCTAAGACTAACAGAAACATCGGTTCTATATTTTGTTTGCAGGGGATGGGATGGGGCAGTGTGAGCCAAACTTGGCAATACCTAGGACTTATTCCAGGCTCTGTACTCAGAGATTCCTCTTGGTGGGCTTAAAGGACCCTAGAGGGAGCTGGGGATCCAAGCTGGGTCAGCTTCATGCAAGGCAAGTGCCCTACAGGCTGTACTATCACTAGGGTCCCAAGAACATCTGCCTTTTATGAATGTAGTGACTTGTGTTCTCAACATATTTCAGTTGTTTATCATTTCATTTTCATTTCATCATCCTGTTATTCGTCGATTGCCTCGAGCAGGCCCCAGTAACGTCTCTTTCATCCTAGCCCTGAGATTATATTCACGGCTCTTTAGGAGAATGAGACCCATCATTGTTACTGGTATTTGGCATATTTGGTAGGCCACGGGGAGTTTGCCAGACTCTGCCCTGTGGGCAGGCTACATTCGATAGCCTGCAAGTTTGTCCAAAGTAGGGTCTTCTGCCCCCACGCCTGGGTGTCCCTCGCCGGGACCCCTTGGAGGGGAGCGGGTTGAGCTTTCCTCCCCGCCCCGACCGGGGCTCCGGCAGCCGAAGACCTCCAGTTGTTTATCATTCGCCTCTAAAGTTTTGCTCTTCTTGTCCCCTTTATGGAAACCATCTTCTTATCTATACATCTGTAGTTTTTACATATCTTCTAAAATCCAATTTTTCTTTTCTCTAAAAGGACTTCATTGGGGCTAGAGAGATAGCACAGCGGGTAGGGCGTTTGCCTTGCACGCGGCCGACCCGGGTTCGATTCCCAGTATCCCATATGGTCCCCTGAGCACCGCCAGGAGTAACTCCTGAGTGCAGAACCAGGAGTAACCCTCGTGCATCGCCAGGTGTGACCCAAAAAGCAATAAAATAAAAAAAAATAAAAGGACTTCATTTAATCCCATTGCATTGTGTGCTGCTGTAACTCACACCACCTTTCATATATAATGTTGATTGTATTCTGTGATAGAGGAAGTTTCATGAGTGTGGGGACTGTCTATTGATTCGTCATTGTACTCATACATTCGTAACTCATACGAATGTATGATTTAGAAGATGGAGTTGGAGGGACCGTACAGTGACTAAGGCACTTCCGTCTACACGGTTGACCTGGTGCACTTCATATTATTGTGCAAGCCTGCCAGGACTGAGCCCTGAGCACAGACTGGTGCATCACCAAAACAAAACAAAAGCAAAATTATATTTATAAATACTTGAATTAATGACCCTAGGTAAAACTCAGTAAATTCTGCTGCAAGACATCGTGTTCTCTAAATTGAATATATAACTAAGGTCCAATGGTGAGTCTCTGGCTACTGAGAAAAGTAAAAGATTAGTGTTGAGTTAGGTTTGAGGATGCTCTGGAGGATGGATGGAGGGGGTGTCTGGTTGTGGTCAATAAAGACAGATAAGAGGAAAAAGTTGCAGAAAAGGAGATTTGGGCCCAGCTTCCAAAACTTTGTTTTTCAAATTGGTGTTTATTGAAATCTGCAGCGTTCTTGGTAGAGGAGTGTTTCATCATTCTGTCAGTGTATTGACAATTAAGGTTTATCTCTCATGTGAATTCTATTTTCGATTGGGTAATGAGGCTTCATCTAATCTTGTCATGCATTAATATGGTGATAGATTAGTAATACCTGCCTCAGAAGAATGAGGAGTTTGAAGAGGGGCCCATTTGTATGCTGCTATAATCCATTATGCAAGAATTTCCTTACTGAATGCACTGGTTCCACAAATTTTCCTGGGTGATGTAGAGATGCCAACTTGAGGAACATATTGAAGACTCATATAAAATCATAGAAACAAAATTAAGATGTCTTTAACATATATATTTCTACTAAGAACTTTTCCAAGTTGCCCATTAGAGAAATTGTTTTTTTTTTCTTTCCAATTCTGGACTTTTCTGGTTACATAATGAAGTTTAAGATGTTTTGAAAAATTCAAAACTGAATTAATAAAAGTTAGTGGTTTGTTGTGATGATTTCCATAATTTATTTCCATAATTTACACTCGCCTCTGCATGTAAAAAATAAGTAAAAATGTTTATTGTAGTTACTAATTGGATTACACCATATTAGCCATAAATTTAATTACCAAATATCTGGCACCTAACTTGTTCAAGCATAACATTTAAAATTTTTTTTATTGAATCACAGTGAGATACAGTTACAAAGCTTTCATATTTGAGTTTCAGTCATACAATGATTGAACACCCATCCCTCCACCTGTGTATGTTCTCCATCACCGATGTGCCCAGTATTCCCCCCACCCCCATCCCAAACCTCCCCCTTGCCTCTGTGGCAGACAATTTCTCCCGTACTCTCTCTTACTTTGGGGCATTATGGTTTGCAGTACAGATACTAAGAGACTATCACATTTTGTCCTTTATCTACTTTTAGCACACATCTCCCATCCTGAGTGATCCCTCCAGCTATCATTGACTTAGTGATGCCTTCTCTATTCCAGCTGCCTTCTCCCCCAGTTCATGAGGCAGGTTTCCAACCATGGATCAATATTCCTGGTCCTTGTCTCTACTTTCCTTTGGTGTCAGTCTCATATTACAAGCATAACATTTAAATGACTCAATTTCCAAATTATTTGAAAGAACTTCGTGTTCCTTTCAAGCTATCCTATTGTGACTTGTTTATTAAATCTTTTAAAGCGTACATGCAATAAAACATAGAGGTTAAAACAGTCCATAAATATAAGAGTAGGACTTAGATCATGAAAGAAAGTAGAGAATAAAACAGAAAATGGAAGGAAGCATAAAACCCCACACTATCATGTGTAGTATTTTAATTAAATTTGTGTCTGATTTCATCTCCTTTGTAAACTTTGGTTCCATTTTTAAGGTTTAGATTTTCTTTTTCCCAGTGTAAATTCTATGGATAGTTTGAATTTTATTTATAAAAATACATAAATCAAGGTGGTGATAATAGCAAATGCTTTGGAACTTCGTATGCTACTCCTAAGACAAAGTTTTTGGCATTATAGTCAGTGGTAAATAAAGTTAGCAATACAGAGTCATAATTTGCCTGGCACTGAGCTAATTCCTCATATTTTCTTACTTATCACCATTATATGAGAAAATTTTCCTCGTTTCATGGATAAGGAAACTGATGGATGGGACCTTCATCACTTTAGATTTTCCCCTCTTTTGTTAGGTTTGTGTTTTTATTTTATTCTTATGGATGGAAAGAGGATATTTCTGACTCTGTTTGAAGCAGGTGGCATTCCCTCCCGAGGACATTTGTTTTGAGTGACAAGGAGCCAAATGAAACAGGTGGGACTCGCTTATTTCTCCTGTGTTCTACAAGGTTGCCCAATCTCAGGCCACCTGCATCTTTGGGCAGTTCTGATTAAAGAGCACAGCACCTGGCGCTCTGCAAGGTCACTGCCTGGTGCTCCCTGCCCTGCCCTGGGCACTCGCAGCTTTACGGTCTCTAGACAATCTGTTATCTCTGCTTTGTCCCAGTAACCTTTGGCAACCACAGAAGCAAACAGGTACCTAAAAGCCAAAATTGCCATCTTTTCTTTTTTTCTCTTAATTCTGGGCCACACCCGGCAGTGTTCAGGGTTTATTCCTGGCTCTGTGCTCAGAGATCATGCCTTGGACGTTCTTGGGGAGCATGTCATGCCAGGAATTGAACCCCAGTCGGCAGTGTGCTAACAAGCGCTTTACCCTTGTATGATCACCGATACCCTAGTTGACTCTTGATTTTTTTCCTTTTAAGGCTGATATCAAATCAGCACCACAGGAAGACATTAGCACTTGCGAAGTTTCCTTTAGAGTCAAGCTCAGTGACGGGCTTCTTAGAATTCTGGAACGAAATGATGTGATCACCGTTTCTGTGCTATTTCAACAGAACAGAAATGGGGTTCTTGGATTGACAAATGGTAACAATCACTTATGTGGAGTTGTACACATAACAAGTTCAGTTTCTTCTCTTAATGCCCATCTCAAAAGTAGAAGGGAAAAAAGCCAAAATATTTAGGTTAACTTCTAAGACTCAGGCTTTATATTATTCATTAGAAAGAGCTTCTTGGGACTATTTATGATTCAGAAGTTATGCCCTTGAATAAGGAGTTATTCAAAAGCCAAACTAAAGTGATACGTGACCCAGAGGAAAATGACTTTTATCTTCCCAACAGATTTTGACCAGAGACCCCAGAGACTCAGTAACCTTTGTAAATGTCAACAACACTAAATATAACCGTTCAGAAGAAACTGTAGTAAGAATTGACCGGTGACAACAATCATTGATTAATCCCTATCAGTAATTTATTCCTTTCTAATTAAGAGATCATATCACTTGTCATAAAAGTAAAAAATTACTTTTATGTGGTAAGAACTTCGGATATTGTCTCAGCAACCTTCAGTGATTCAATATAGTCTTTTGTAGGGTGGGGTCGAGGCACCTACAATGCAGGGCAGAGGAGAGGAGGCCGGTGGAAGTGGTACTTGGCTCACCCGCCCAATATTTCAGGGCCAGGGATGGGTTCTACAGTGCTGTTCTAGCCCCGTGGTGCTTTTGGCCATAGGGACAACCGGGGACCTTTTTAGGTGCTGCATTGCTTTGTTAAAGAGAAGTACAGGGCAGTGTTTTGAAGAAACTCTGTTGCACCTTTCACACAGAGATAATCAACAATGCCAGGAATCCAAATTCTTTTCAGCAACGGGATTTCATAACCTGTTGTTGTGAACATCTAGGCAGTGTTTTCTTTTAGGCATATTTGCTGTCCTCTAAAATTAGATTATCATGGATGATGCTAAAAAATCATAATTCTGATGCACATGGACCTTCTTTTGCTCTTACAGCACTAGAGAAGTAATAATAAGGAAACTAGAGGTCCTTATTTTTTATAGCTCTATAACAGTGTAGAAAGAAGAGTACAGTCTCATTTATGATGTCTGAAATGAAGCTCCCACTGTAAAAGACAAACCAGTTTTAATTCTCATAAAAATTTGAGTTTGTTACACAGAAGAAACTTGGAACAGATTCACTGAACTTGATTTCCTTGTTTTTCTTGTACCGACTTCTATTGCAGGTGCAACTTAGACGTTTCCTGATTTTGTACTAAGTAAATCAAAATCCTTAAGACTTATTTTAATAAAGCTTTGCATTCTTTGTCTTTGACAGTAGAGTGTACTAAAGTCATATAGTGTAATTTCAGAAATAAACCCAATAAATCAATAAACTTAGACTGTGGATAATGTGGATACAAGAAAATAATGAAACAGCAATGCGGTGCTCCTGGAATGGTGTTCCCTAGACCAGCGGCACTGCAAGAACCCCAGGACTTGCTGGAAATGCAAATTCATGGGCATATCCTAGACCCAGTGAACTGGAAACACTTAGAGTTCAGTAGGTAGAGTTCAGTTTCTATTTTGGAAAAAAATTTAAAAAACCTCTCTTGAAAATCTCTAGTGCCCTATTTATTTGGAGGAATACTGGGCTATGACCTGCCATGATTCTCAGATTCTGTGTTCTATTCCATATAGAGAAAAAAACCCCTCATAGTAGGGGATGCTCCCAAATAAGCCCAAAAGTCCTGGTATCGCTTTGCTGATATTCAGTGGCCCTGGCCTCTGGTTCAGTACTGTGATTGTGCTGGTGGTTTCCGGGAGGTGCCAGGTCCACACCTAGGGATGCTCAGGACTCTTCAGGAATCTACCCAGAGATATTTGGGAGGCCAGATAGTGCTGGGCATTGAACTCGGGTATGGCTTATCTCCCCGGCCCCAGAGGATTACTTTTTGAGAGTGCTGGAGTATGAGGGAAAGATTTAATCTTCCTGAAATGCTTTGAATGTCTTCTAGATTACTCACATATGGTCCATGCTTTTTCTCTTTACTTTCTTTTGATAGTGCTCTGGGCTTAAGTCTGTGTGTGGTACTGGGAGCCCATGCTTAGTGCTAGGTGTCAAATCTGAGTTGACCATGTACAAAGCAAGTGCTTACCCACTTTCCTTATCTCTCTAGCCCTGGGAAATGGTTTTTACTTTTGTCTGTAAAGTGTCACATGTGGAGCTGTTGTAACTACATATTTAGACTTTTTTTCTCGAAAAGTTAAGCCAGAATTTATGCAGAGTTGAACAGAACTAAATTGCTGTATTAAAACCTATTAAAACCATAGACAGACAGACTACTAACATTTCAGCATTTTTGAGACTATAGTATTTATGGCTTGTAGAATTTGAATTGACCTGCTACCAGGTACCTTTCTTATGAAAATGGAGGGCATTTGGCTCCCAGGTGATAGTAGAAGTGCAGTAACTTTATACACCCAAAGCCTAAACATTGTTGTAGCTGTAATCTCAGTGAAAATAGAACACTTGTTTTGTTTGTTCATTTGTTTTTGTGCTCAGCTCTTATTCCTGGCTCTGTGATCAGGGCTTGTGCTGGGAATCCAACCCGGGACGGCCATGTGCAAGGCCAAGTGCCCTACCTGGCATACGATATATTGCTCTGGCCCCAAATAAAACTTTTAAGTGATATTTTTTGAAGTGTAGCTGGTCATATCCAGAGCTTCATGTGTCAGGCATCATTCTTGAGTATCAGATCATACAGCTGATGCATCTTCAAAAAATCTCCCTGAATACTTTTGATTTCTGCCATCTTTTGGTACTTTCAGCTCCTTCTAACATGAAAACAGAAGTTTTAACATGATAATGGAAGTTTCTTCTGATGATATAAAAGTCAAGCATTCAATATTATTGAATAATATTAGCTTTATTATTATAATAGAATACAGTGTGACATAAAAGTAAGAGCTTTTGCTAAACTCTGTAAAGCAATACATGCACCTGCCATCAACAGTCTCGATTCATGTTTGGTTTTATTGCCACTTCACTGCACGAGGTGCAGTAACATTCACTGTCATCTCTTTAAAAAATTTCCTGGGAGTAAACAGGAACCGTCCCCTATAAGAGTGCATCTTTATTTTCAAGGAAGACTTAACTAGTATTACATGGTTTAGCAAAGCACTGTAGAAAAGCTACATAGAGTTATTTGTCTGTGATCAATTGTGCAATCAATTTATACAATAGAATACTATCCACATTTACTAACAAAGAAATGGTATAAATGCAGTCATTGCATAGCAGAAAGCAGACTAATAAGAAATACTCACATCTAATGTTCAAATACAGACCGAAAATTAGCCATGAGGCGTTTGGAAGATAAAATGCTCTCAATAAACACATCAGGTTAACACCGAGAAAATAACAAGATAAACAACAACACAGAAGTTAGAGCCATATTTGATATCATTTTTCTCTACATGATATCTACACATGAAACCGGAGGATGAAACATTCTTGGTTTAGCCTATCTTCTTCACTTAGCTCATCAAATTTAGCAGGACCAAATCAAACAATAAAGCACATTTAAAAAGAAAAACCAGAGTTTGTTTAGGAAACCACATACTGCGATTTCCTATATCATTGGATAGCAGCTTTTTGAGAAAAATATTTCAAAATGTAGATACAGATCCCAACTTTCTTATTTGGCGGATAGGTTTGTGTTGTAACATTGTAAATGCGTTTAGACCATAACCCGTGGATTCTGGACAGTAATTTCAAATTCTCTGAAACTCTATCAGATGAAAGGAGACTTCAAAAGTACCTTCTGTGTGATTATTTATCTCTTAAACATCTGGGAAGTAATAAAACAGACTAGAATTTTCATAGGAAGTATTAATGAACCTCTTGTAGTTAAAGCCCTTACATAGTATAGCTACAAATGTATTGCTACAGTATAAATGAAATGTAGTAATATTACTTAATAAGAGCTATTTCCTGTACATTTGCATGTAGTTTTATATTTACTGCTACATATGGTACAACACTTATTGAAATAGTAGGTATTAGCAAAGAAAGCAACAATATACAGTTGTTTTTCTAGCTCCCACTAATGCTTTTCCACTTTCTTTCTATGTCATAAGAGCTTAAAATTGGGAAATGCAGCATGACTTGAGCAGATAGAAACTGATTTACTATTGTACACCAGACTACAGCTTGAAATTGTAAGCTTTTTCTATTTAAGTGGACTTTGTACCCATGTATTTAAGTTCCATCTGATTCCTGTGGGCTGTGCTGTTCTTAAATGCAGCCTTTATGTGAGTGTCCTTTGCACTTAACAACATTCTAATAGCTAAGAGCGGTGAGTCTCCACAATATTTCAGGAACATAACTTTTAAAAAAGTAAAAAAAAGTACAACCTCATGCTGTATATTTACAGATATAACGTCTATACTCTATTTTTGTTTACTAGTCATAAATTTCGATCTAAAGCTTTTAGTGTCTTTTTATATAAAATAATACATTCAACAATTCTAGAACTTGCAAAATATTTTGCCCCTCTAAAAAACATCTTCATAATGAGAATAAAGGAATTAGTGGACCCATGTGCTATCTGCAAAGAGATAGAGTAAAAGGAAGAGAATATTTTAAAATCTTTTAACTATTTTGTTTTTAGATTTTTTAATTTGCTGTATGTCTGTTAAAATGTTTCCTCATGTAGTCTAGTGGTCAAAGATCAGATGACAGTAAAGTAGCTTATTTAAAGAATTTTTTTCTCAACTGAATCGAATGCATTCTACAGTAAGAAACGGAATCATTTCCTAGGAAATGTCCACGAATTTTTAAACAACGTTTAACAACAAAATAATGCATTAGGCATTTTTTTTTGAAAAGAGGAAGAATGATGATCTTTAGCTTTTGAAAAGACAGGTTAAAGCTATGCATCAGATTTTAAGACAAAAGTAAAAATGTAAGCACACTGCAGTTTGTGCAATAACGACAGATTTAAATCTTTTTTTGTGAAACATTTATAGTTTATTCTTTTAAACACCTTCACATAAAAATATTTTTAACATATACAGTATATATTTTTTTAGAATATCTGGAAATATATATCTACAAGTGACCTGGAGTTCCTTCTCTTTTCCCTCTCCCTTTCCTCGCGTCTTTGGCCCTACTTCCCTCGGGGTCCCCTCTGGCTGGTTAGTTCCTTCTGTCGCCGTTTGCCCCCTCGGGTTCCCTTCGCTCAGAATCCTGCCTTTCAGCTGTACGCTCAGCACTGCTCTGCTCTGGACTGCTGGACAGGGGTCTGTTGTTCTTGTATGAATTATGGAAATAAGGAAACCTTCAAATTCTTTTTTTTAAGACAGAGGCAATAAAGCAGAAGGGAATCACTGCATTGAGAACAGAAAGCGATCCCCAGTGCGGAAGACTGAACAACAGAAAGCGAACACACGGACCTATTGGTGCGGGGTAGGGGCTTTGAGCTGAGGCTCTCGGTTTAAGTAGGTCGCCCAGTAGACCAAGTTAAAGATTCCGAATAGCAGTGGGAACGCTATTCTTGACAGTCGATCGATTTTGCTGACACTGTTAAAGGTTTTCTTGGGTTCTGGTGGTTTCGTTTCTGGTTTGACTTCTTTGGGTTCTATGGTTGCACTTTTAGCAATGGTGGCCAAGCCGGGGTCCCCCCTCGCCAAATTAGGGGTGTAGCTGGTTGCTGTTGGAGCATAAGTGTTGTTTTTCTTAATGAGAGGATCTTTCACTTTCTTTGGCTGTAGGAGACAGTAAAATATATTTTTTTTTTTAGTAAACTGTGGAAAGCAAGGTTATAAACGGCTGAGCAAGGTGACCTTTACTTTGGAATCCAAACCTGTCTTTTATTTCAAATCTCAGAAATGTAATTTAAGACTATACTGTCGGGATACATTAAAAGTGTAGAAATATACTTGCAAATGTGAGATAAACTGAGAAATTAATATACAGAGTAGTGATTATATCTATACTGTATCAGATACTTGAAAGTTATGAAGAAAGAAAATCTTAATAATTTTCTCATCACAGAAAATAAATGGAAATTATGTGACAGGATGGAAAGGTAGTTAAGCTATGATTATTATCACTAGGCAAAATATAAATCTATTAAATGAGCACATTATAATCTTTAAACTTACACAATGTTTTATGCCCACTACATCTCAAGAAAGCTAGAAAAAAGTGCAGACATGATTTTGAAGGTCTTCTCCCCTCCTCAAGAAGTGGCGTCTACTTTTCCATGTGTCTGGTACAAAATGTGTCTTTGGACTAACACCCAAGGACAGTAGAGACAAGGGTCAGGGGGATTGGTCCATGGTTGGAAGCCTGTCTCAAGTGCTAGGGGTGAGGGCAGTTGGAATAGACAAGGGGTCACTAAGTCCATGACGGTTGGAGGAATTGTTCAGGATGGGAGATGTGTGCTGAAAGTAGAAAAAGGACCAAACAGAATGGCCTCTCAGTATCTATATTGCAAACCATAATGCCCAAAAATAGAGAGAGAAAGAAGAAAAGTGTCTGCCAGCTGGGGGTGGGATGGGGTGAGGGTGGCCGGAGGAATGGTGGGGTATTGGTGGTGGGAAATGTACACTGGTGAAGGGATGTGTGTTGAAACATTGTATGACTGAAACCCAATCATGAAAGCTTTCTAAGTCTTTCTCACAGTGATTCAATAAAAAATTAATTAAAATAACTAACTAAATAAGTAAAATGTGTCGTTGGCATCCTGCACTCATGTAGAAGGCTAACTCAAGGAGACTTTATAGTCTCAGCCTTTACATTATGGAAACACATGCCAACGCTCTATGAAGAAGCCTACCATAAACCAGAGGCCTTGAGAAGTGAAAGGCCAGTCAGCAGAAAACCCTGGACACATAAGAAAGGCCATCATGGAGCTCTCGGCCCTCGAATGCCCCTCTGGGTTAGCTGCACCCATGGGAGTGATCCCAGTTCAGGTTAGTAAAAGTACCGTTAGGTAGCTGCCTGCCCCAATTATGTAGTGGTTGTGTTAGACCATGAGTTTTGGTTCGTCATTACAAATTATGATTTCATTATAATTGCAAGCCAATTACAGTAGTCTCATTTCCCTTCTGTTTCAGGTGGACAAGTGACACACAGGGTTTTCCAGGGCATTCTGCATTGAAGTGTTGTTACTCAGTTATTAGTTGCTTGTCCATTTTATCTGTTTCACGACTGGCCACTGCACCATTCCTTAGGATTTCTATCATATAGATATTTCTGAAAAAAATGTAGTAAATAATTGTTCTCTATTTCTGCCGAACTGTGCTAGTGAACAAAGTGAGTTTCTTCTTTTGTATACACTAACTCAACAGTTTAAAAAGGTTGGGGTTGGAGCGATAGTACAGCTGGTAGGGTGCTTGCCTTGCAAGCGGTTGACCCAGGTTCGAGCCCCAGCACCACCTATGGTCCCCTAGCCTCTACAGGAGGGATCCCTGAGTGCAGAGCCAGGAGTGAGCCCTGCACATTGCCAGGTGTGGCCCCCAAACCAAACCAAACCAAACCAAAACAAAACAAACCAATAAAAACAAATGCCTTGGATACAGCGTCTAGAACCTGGTTATTGAAAATGTGAAAAAATTCTGCACAGATGACCATGATGAACAGAGACCTTCACCCACCGAACTTCATTCTCAGAAAAATTTATATAGTTATTATTGAATCAGGATAAAATATGTCTAAGAGGCTTGCTGCTTTTTACAAAGAACAATAGAAATGTTAAAAGAAAGTTTAAAAATCCATATGTCCTACTTGATAGCAAAGGAAGATGTGGTCAAACTTTATGAAGAGTGACTGAAAACTCAATAATGACTTTTATAAAATTAAAAAAATATTGCTTCTCTGTGGACCAAGTAGCTATTAATAGATCAACAATATTTTATGATATTTTAAAAAAAGATAAGCAGCCACACTAACTTGTACTGAGATGTCAATTTCTCAAACGCAAGAATTCCAATATTAAAGAATGAGACTTTTATTCTATGGAAGAAAGTTGGAAAAGTTGCTGTAGAATGATCCATCTTTTTTGTCTGTTTGTTTTTGGGCCACACTTAGTGGTGCTCAGGGGTTACTTCTGGCTCTGTGTTCAGGGATCACACCTGATGTATGATCACACCTTCAGGGGAGCAGATGGGGAAACTGCGGATCAAACTCGGGTCAGCCACGGGCAAGGCAAGCACCCTATCCACTGTACTGTTTCTCCAGCACCCCAAACACTAATATTTTTTACTGAATAGTTTTATACAGTAGAGAATTTTTACATGATGTGTAACTATGTATTATTAGCCTTGAAGCAGACTTGTATTTTGGAAAAAAATAAAATGTGTGTCCTGTCCTTTATTTCACTAAAAATGGGAGATAAGTGCATTTGGAAAACTCAATTCAGTAAAGGTTAAGAGTTATACACAAACACCCACAATGCGCGTGCATGCAATCGCGCGCGCGCGCGCACACACACACACACACACAGTATGTGCATGTGTGCACACATAATAATTTGTACTAAGTCCAGTCATTCCATTTGACGGGTTTAAAAATATGAACGGTGATTTTATCACAGGACATATTAAATTTTTACCTTTTCTGGAACCACACTTTTGCCGTCCCATGCATAACCTCTCTTGGTGAAATAGTTGACTGTGGCAAACTCGATCAGAGCTGAGAACACAAAGGCATAGCACACTGCAATAAACCAGTCCATGGCAGTTGCATAAGCCACTTTAGGGAGGGAATTTCTGGCGCTAATACTCAGAGTTGTCATGGTGAGCACAGTTGTCACTCCTGCAAAGAAAGAAACACAGTGAATGTGCAGGCTCAAATGACAGAATTTCACCACTGGAAGTCAGCCTACTTGTGTATAAAGGAAAGCCGACAGTACCATAGAGGGGTTAGCTTCTGGTCCATGCCCAATTCTGATTTGGGATGGATTAGTTTTAACTGAAGCCCAGTATAGTTTCCAGTTATTACAATATCAAATGACGATCTGCTGTGGATAGCACAGTTAACTCCTTTAGCTGAATTTGAATATGGTACCCTGGGTAGGAAAGGAATTAATATTCTTCACTTTGCCCAGGTATTTGGAAAAGAAAGCATAGATCTTTACTGCCAAAAATCTGTAAGACATGCCTGAATCCACATTGCTCTTTAATGATTCTACCTATGCACCCTACATTCGTAAGACCCAAACAGTTGTTTCGTAGCACTGATAGATTAATGAATTATGTTAGGATAATAATCTATATTGTGTTAGGATAACAATAAAAATAATTTATTACTGACTCAGTTTTCATGAACTCTTTTGCCACTGGACTAGTTTACATATTAACTCTCCTGCTATTACACTATTTTCCTGGTTCTGAAATAACTACTCGTTTGAAGAAATTATTCAAACATGCATATGAAGTTTTATATAACTAGCTAGGGTCACCCAGCACACAGAAGTAATCAAACAAAAATTTGAAGACGTTGGATTCAAATGTCCATGATTTTTTCCCTCCTGCCAATGCTCCCTGATAGTTCCTACTCCATGAAACTCATCTCTAGTAGTTAAAATTGCCCGTGTTAAAATCAGTTTCAAGTCAATCACTTTTAGTTTATTTAGATAAAATTGTGTGAGTAATGTATAAATGATGAGAAAATTAATGTTAATTTGACTAATTTAATTTAACACTAGCGCTAATGTAAAATTAACAAATTAACAGAGTAAACATTCCTGTGAAGCCACTTAAATATACATAAAAGACAGCTCATAATAAACCAGAGTGGAAGTGTGCGGGGTGGGAAAATCCTGACCTCTGCCATCACTCATCTCAGCCTCCAGCTTATTAACGCAAAGGCCTCCGGTAAGCTAATTAATTTCTACAGACCCCAGTCTACGGCACGGACAGCAGTGACTTAGAACTTGCTTTCTCTACCATCTCCATCATTGCTGAAATTCTAAGAGAGAAGAATTTTTGTGCAGTAATTCACAAGATTTGGATTAATTGTTGTAGTATGGGAAAGCATCTTGAAGGTGATAAATCATAGCCATAAAAGATACCGCCGCCCCTCCTGTCTAAAACTCTTCTCTGATCCCTCCTTCTGATTAAATTTTAGAGAATTACCGGGGTTGCACAGCTAGTAGGTGTCAGATTTTTCTAAGCCATGTTAAGCCATTCAGTATTGCCTATTTTTAATGGATTTCGTGGTAGATGAGCTTTGGGGTTTGTTATTATCTTTCTTTTGTGGTACAAGGGATGAAATCCCGAAATCCAGAAGAGCCTTACACATGCATAGCAAGTATCTCCCACTGAATTTCATTCCTCATTTGAGCTTGATAACTGTATTTGGAAGTCATAGGATTAAAAAGAAACAATGAGATTTTTATTAACTCATATATTTTATACAGATCACACGCCAATTGTACAGAATAGGTTTACTTTGAAGTTGGAAAATGGTGGGACATTATCCATTTTATATAACTTAATGACTAGCTTAAAGAATAGTGACTGGAGACAGCCCTCTATGACATAGCAATATTAACTTCAGTGACTATACAGAGCAACCTAGTTTTAAATCCCAACTCTAGAACTGCTGATAAACCTTGGCGACATTGCTTCACAGTTCTGAGCTTTTGTTTTTTTTTAATGCTTTCCTCATAAATTAATTTTATTAAGTCTAACTCAGAGGTCTAATATGAGTCTTAAATATAATATAAAATATTTAGCAACTATCATTACGCAAAAGGCAAAGTTAAAAATCTATTATTATTGACATCCCCAGTCCTTAATGATATACTCCTGCTATATGTAGTGAATTCCATATTTTTCAAATTTTGGTTTGTATAGTAAACCAGTAGTCAGAATAATTTTAGTTGATATATTTATGCTAAATCCATCTATATTTTAAGCATTTGACAATAATAGTATGTGTATGTGTATGTGTGTGTGTGTGTGTGTGTGTGTGTGTGTGTGTTAGGAAGATAGGTCTTAAGATTTTTCCTATTTAGAAAGAGAAGAAACAACTGATTGAGGATCTATTAAGTTTCAAATATGGATTGACCATTTATATGTTTCATTTTACATTTAATTTTCCAAATAAAACTGTTTTATCTCAGTTCTTTACTATGCAAATGAAGCTTAAAAGATGATTAGTCCTAAAAGTTGGATATTTCTTTTTTTTTTTAGTTGGGTATTTCTGACAGCAAAATTAAATGACCACAGTACCTCCAAATAAGAAAAGGAAAAGGCCAAGAAAATGTTTCCCTAAAGTAAAACACATTTATGTTTCTTGTATCCTGATGCCTTTTAATAACTTGTTACAAAGTGCAACTCCTTTTTTGTATTTTTTTCTTAAAATGCCTATGACCCTCTCAAGTGTCACACATTTCAGGAGCATATGCTGAGTTCAGACTCAAAATAATGAAAACATGTGTACTAAATAAATGGTAAAAGGGTAAAGGCCTTGGAAAATTGTATTTGCTGTTTTATTGAATAGTAGCATTGGAAATATATCATTTGATACACAAAAATACTCGTAGTTATGGTCACCAAAACGACATGGGTTTGCTCTGATATCAGCTTGCTGAAATTTTGAGCATGCATATAAATAAAATCAAACATTTCAAAAATGCTTTGAAGAATTTCCAAGAAGAATGGGAGGATTTGGGGAATTAGAGATATAAAATTTCCATTTGATATTTTTTTTCTTTTATGGCACTGGATCATTCTGTTAAAGTAAAGAGTTACTATTTGCGTTCTGACTTTAAAAAACAATATAAAGTGCTCAATTCTTATACAGTGAGAAGAGAGCATTTTGGCATAAATTCAATCTTCAGTTCTAGTAAGTGGTTTCAGCAGTAGTTAATATTCAACCCTAGTTAATAAAAATGCTAAGGAGGGAAATGAAATGCTCATTTACTCTGCAGCTGGAATCATTTTGGATCTTGATTTAGCTGTATTCCTAAGCTGTTGTCAAAGCAAAGATGTAATGGTTTTCAAGTGGGAAGCACCTTGCTAAGTTGAGAAGAAAGACACTTTCTCTGCATACTTGCAGCGGAGTCTTGTTTTGTTTCTAGGATAACTGATTTTCCATATCTTGCATATTATTAGTGAAGGGTGCAAACATAAGGAATCACTGCATGTGAACAATCCTTAGCTTAGATTATCATTATTTTAAGACTTATGTTCTGTAATAGAGTCTTAAGCATAGTGAGTGCATACTTGATATTTCTTGGGAAAACTTTGATAATCAAACCTTTCATCTATAAATATGTGACTGTTAAATCCAAGTGAATGATGTTGCCCTCGACAGCTCTATCCTATGTCTTGTCACTGCTGCAGATAACACTTTGGTGGTGGAACAGTAGCATTCTGAAGGGCACAGAATCCAGAGAGAGGCCTAGGTCTTACTCCAGGCTCCTGTAACTAGTACCTTCTGATCTTGGCAAGTTATTTAAACTCTCCTTTCTTCACTTTCTAGCTTCTGGAAATAGAGAGACTATGAGTGCAGGAAACGTATTTTAGTGTTAAATGAGATGTAGGTTTATTTCATACAATGTCCTGTCACTGTCCTGTCACTGTCCTCCCATTGTTCATCGATTTGCTCTAGCGGGCCCAGTAACGTCTCCACTGGAGACTTTGTTGTTACTGTGTTTGGCATATCAAATACATCATGAGTAGCTTGCCAGGCTCTGCCGTGCAGGAGAGATACTCTCAGTAGCTTGCTGGGCTCTCCGAGAGGGGCAGAGGAATCGAACTCGGGTCGGCCATGTTGGTTGCGTGCAAGGCAAACTCCCTACCGCTGAGCTATCACTCCAGCCCATTTCATAGAATAGATGCTGATATTAAAAACAATAATGTATAGCACTGTCGTACCATTGTTCATAGATTTGCTCAAATGGGCACCAGAAATGTCTCCATTGTGAGACTTGTTACTCTTTTTTGCATATCGAATACGTCATGGGGAGCTTGCAGGCTCTGCCATCAGGGCAGGACACTTTCAGTAGCTTGCTGGGCTCTCCGAGAGGGACAGAGTAATAATTTATTAAAAGTTCATTGTCTATTTATTCTTTGCCTACATTAGTAGTAATAATATTATAGTAGTATAATAGACTTCAAATAAAAATACATTAATGATTAAATCAATGAATTTACTGAAAGAGAACCTTTGGTTTCTCATTAGAAAAAGTACAATTAAGATTGTGCACCATGATACGTAAAGAAATAGTTCTTTGTATGAAAATGTATAACCTCTAAAATAAATTAGAGAATATTTTAATCATATTTCCTCTAAGATGTTATTGCCTTTAAATAATTTCCCATTAACTTAACTTGAAATATCTAGGGCTTTAAGATCATTTTATAAAAATATTTATCAGTATTCAGAAGTGTATACATTAGGGAAATGAGTTATCTCTGTACTGATGATTATTAATGCATTAGGGGTCATTAGTGACCTCTCCCTAAGTAAGAAACCTCTGTATTAATGTATGCAGAGATAGCACTGATAAAATGTTTAGAAATCCACTGACATAATTATGTATTCTAAATTTGTAATTTAAGTATTAATGTTTCTAAGTGCATGCTTTAAATCTGGTATCATGTACTTAATGCCTGCTTCATTTCATTTGTCTCCCAAAATAACAAAACAAATGTTCATTAATCCCAACTACTTACATGCACTAAGACAGCTTTCTTTTTCAAGAAAAAAAAATAATAATAACATAAAGAGAACAGTAATTCCTTGATGCACTATTGAACTACCTTCATATACATATATACATATATATATATATGCATTTTTAATTCTACTTGCTAGGTCACTGATACAATATAACTTTCCTGTACACACTGGCCTGAATGTCTTAACTGGCACTCACCAAAGACAGTCCTCGCTGGTACAGACTCTCTATTGAGCCAGAAGGAGACTTGTGAGAGAATAACCGTCATTATGCATGGCAGGTATGTTTGAATAACAAAATAGCCAATCTTTCTCTTCAAGTGAAAATGAGTGGTCATAACAACATACTCTCCTGGAGGGTAGAACAAATAATAAGGGTGATCAGTTTGACCTTGAAAGGGCATTCATTAGTGTAGAAATTTTTCATCAGCAGCAAAAGCCAGAATATAACCTTTCCCCACTTGACAGGTGATTCCTGCAGACAATAGCTTTTATCAAGAAAAGTAAGACCAAAATTTGAAGCACACCATGACTCTGAAAATGTGATTGAGATTCCTGGAAGGTAGGGATATCCATCCTTATGTCCTAATCCTGCATTAACATCTGAGTTTATATTTAGACATTGGATGACTGATGGCATACAATAGATATTAGAAGAAATCAGATCCCCTTTTTGTTCGGTGCGGGAATAATCCAACGTGTCTAATGAAACAGCTTTGATTCCAAATCAGGAGAGCGAAGTTCTAGTTTCAACCCATAAAGTAAGCTACTCTCTGACCTTGGGTAACTCAGCTAACTTAGCCTGATCATTAAGATGGTAAAAATGGGACATAATGCCAGGTTTCCCAAAATGTATCGTGAAGGTTTTAAAAACATGCTATGTGCCATTCTTCATGTCTCAACTAGATGCACAAACCAGTTTTTGAGGCTGGGCCAATAACATCTCTATTTCCGACTAGTTTTTGAGCTGTTCCAATTTCTATCCTGGTCTGGAAAAAACAGTACTAACTAGATACTCTCTGTGGTCTTTCTATACTCCAAACTATGATTTTATTCACAGGCTCAAAGCAATAAGCACATTTCCAAAATTGCAGCTTTTAACAAATGGATGACATATTTTCTTAATTACATTTCTTAGGAGGTTTGAGTTTTATTCACATTTATTTATTTATTGTTTTGGGGTCTTATTTCTGGCTCTGTGCTCAGGGATCACTCCAGGCTGTGCCCAGGATATTGTAGTGGTACCAGAGATCAAACCTGGGTTGGCTACTTGCAAGGCCCTACCAGTGTTTTATCTCAGTCCTAGCTTATTCTCTTCGAATAGATGGCTAGCTCTCTCTGTACGGGAAGGAGAGAACAGATATGTCCTAAGAAAATGTCCCTTTCGTATCCATGTTTCTCCTTCTCCTTCCCCATGTACCATTAGTTCCGTATTATCTTTCTGGTCCCTCCTTTTTAGTTTCTCATGCTAAACCATTGATTGTTTCAACCAGAGAGTATCTGTTGAACTCTATGTTACAGGCATGAATCTTAATCTTTCTTCAAGGCAAAGGTCTAAGTTTTTGGTACAGCTCTGTCTTCAGTACCATCCCTCATATTTCCCCCCTCCCTTTCTCTCTTCTCCACGTATCATTTTTGAACAGATTGTTGCCAACGCTACATCTCTAAGTAACTTAGAAATAGTCAAAGTCATGATCTGTATTTCTAAATTTTCGACAACTCATGAATTTTAAGTGGTAGCACCAACTAAATATGTCAGAAAAAAGAAAACCTGGCAGTACTTAACCTCTCCCATAAAACAGAAGAATGACCAGCAGCTAGCAGTGCTACTTCCCTACTTAAGGCTATGCTCTTATTTCACTTGCTGTCCATCTGTTCACTCTGGCTACAAGCTGGGACACATCGCTTGTGTTCTGCAGGACTTCAGAAAGAGAGATTGAGCAGTCACCGGATCAGGCCGGTTTTCATTCAACCTGCGAAGGGTCTCTCAGCCTGACTCTCATCCCTCTGTCACTTCTCTTATTTCTAGATTTCTAGAGCAGGCAATCATTGATATGCTCGTGTCTGTTTTTATTATTGACTGCTATTAATTGAAAGAGCTGTGATTCATTGTCACACACATTGATGATTTTGGTTTTCTTCATAATAGCATCTCATAGTTTTATTACACATATCTATCTGTCACACCAAAATAAACACTAATTAAGACCAGTCTTTGTTTAGCTATAAGGTGACCTTCCATAATCTACACCCTCAGTTTCTGCCTTGTGTGAAAGGGAATGTACTGAGGATTAGAGACATTTGCTCAAATTAACATTTGTAAGCCTCCTTTTTGAAAGTAATGATTTCATTTCTATTTATTTATATATATGTTACATATCTATATATATAGCTTATATGACCTACTAAAGATCACCTGAAGGAAATTATTCAAATTAAAAAAAAGAACACCTATTTTTCCAGAGCTCTACCCAAATGTAGCCTTGTATGAATACAGTCATGTTCTGTTGCAACCATCCACCACACCCACTCAAGTAGAATCCATTATTATTCACAGCCACTCATTCACTCTTGCTCTGCAAAATGTCATCAGCTCAAAGTAAAAATCCATTTTTCATAGAATGTCACAAGTATGACTCCCTATCTACATTCCATTATTGTCTTTTGTTGTCCACACTGTGACATTTGGAGAAGTTTCTGCGAACAGCCAACAATATGATTTGGGAGATCAAGTTCTGTTATATTTATTTTATAAACTGTTCAGTAACAAGAGAAAAATTAGGAAAAAAAATCAATCTTTTAAAAATCATTTTCTTAAACTAAAGAAAATTTCAGATCTTTTGGTCAACTTTCATTATCTTTATTGCAAACAATAATGCTCAAAAGCAGAGAGAAAGAGAGAGAGAGATGGAGAGAGACAGAGAGAGAGAGAGAAAGACACAGAGAGAGAAAGACAGAGAGACAGAGACAGAGGAATGCTTGCCATAGAGGCAGGCTTGGGGGTAGGGGGTGTCAGGAGAGATGTGGGGGTATTAGTGGTGGGAAATGTGCACGGGTGGAGGGATAGGATAGGATAGGTGTTGGAATATTGTATGACTGAATATCATGGAAGTTTTGTAACTGTATCTCATGGTAATTCTGAAAAAAAAATTAAGCCTTTTGGCCAAAAAAAAATGTTTACTTAAAGATGCAAAAATCAGCATCATGTTGTGATACTTTTAAAATGAAAGAAAAACTCAACAACAGAAAGCATCAGTGATGTAAATTTGCTTGAAAGAGTATGCCAAGACATCATGTGTTTATGCACTAAGCATGTCAAATTATTTTTCTCCTATTCAGCTGTCTCGAAGAATTGCAATTCAAATATCCTTGTATATCAGGTAACCCTAAGGAAAACATGCAAATTTGTTGTGACAGTATTTCTGATACATTACAATACAAAATTATGGACAGTGGAAGAAAAGAAGTAGAAATTTAATTTTCTTAAGTAGCATTGAAGGTTTGCTTAGACTTGATTTTCTCACCTATTAGTTACTTAATTAAAATCATAGGTGTGAAAAAAATTTAATTTTTTGGTCCTTGGCATATTTGCAGGGCAAAGATCAAGAGATTAGGCATTGCTTTGCAAAAATTTTAGTGCACATTAATTTCACGTGTTGTCGTTCCTTTTCAGTTATTCTGAATTCACTGTTTCTGCAGAAACATTTTTTAATTTTTTTCCATGATTTTCTTTGTGTGTAGAGGGGGAAAACCCAGCAGTGCTCATGCTCTGTGCTCGGAAATCACTCTTGGCAGTGCTCAGGGTACCATAGGGAGTGCTGGAGATGGAAGCTGGGTCAGCCACCTGCAAGGCGAGTAAGTGCCTTACTGGCTGTCTATCTCTCTGGTCTCCATAGATACTAGATTTTAAAGAGGAATGAAGTATTGAAAACACTGAGCAACTAATTGGTATTTTTAACTGTCCTCTCGGAGGGTGCAGGGGATGCTTCCATCAATTTAAGGGTGCTTTTTGCAAATGAATGTCATGCTTTTTGGGCCCTGTAGTGTGGTTAACCACCCAGGTCTCCTAGTGGTGGTCAGGACCTCTAGGGCTATTCCAGGTGATGCTTAGAGGACACTGTTGTGACCAGGAACTGAACCAGGGTCAGCTGCATGCACCCTAACCCCTTTATGACTCCGATTCTTCCTCATTGTTTTGTTTTGTTCTGGGGCTACATCCCCATGGTGTTCAGGACTTATTTCTGGCTCTGCACACAGGAATTACTTGGGGTTCCGGGGACCATATGGGGTGCCAGTGATTAAACCTGGGTTGGCCAAGTGCAAGGCAAGCACACTGCCTGCTTTACTATCACTCTGTCCCTCCTCATTCATCATTGACCTTGAAAAATCATTTTTGTATCTCTCCATTCAGAGAATACTATCTCTAGGAAAGTGATTCCCACAACTTCTTTTGATCTAAGAATAAATAATAGTCATTCACAAGGAAGCAAATCTAAATTTGCTTTGATCAAATCCATACAGAGTCATCCTTATGCTTTTTGGCCACACCCGGTAATGCTCAGGGTTTACTCCTGGCTTTGTGATCTTGGATCACCCCTGGTTGGGTTTGAGGTAACATATGCGACATATGGTGCCGAGGATTGAATCCAGGTCGACCCATGGGAAGCAAGTGCCCTTTCCACTATATTATCTCTCCAGCCTACGACATTCAGGTATTTTTCAGAGCATATTAATGCATTCTTTTTGGGGTCACACCCGGCAATGCTCAGGGGTTACTCCTGGCTCATTCACTCAGGAATTACTCCTGGTAGTGCTCGGGGGACCATATGGGATGCTGGGAATCGAACCTGGGTCGGCCGTGTACAAGGCAAACACCATACCCACTGTGTTATCGCTCCAACCCCTATTAATGCCTTCTTATTGGTTACTGGTAATGCTACTATTATTTTGTTCAGTGATTATTTTACTTCTCTGTGTGAGTTTTAATTTTCAAGTTCTTTAATTACCGTCATAGTTATTATTATGTGTGGATTAGTGTTTAAAAATTACTTAGGAAGGAAGCATAATTTAGTATAGTAAAAAGAGATTAGGAACTATACCTGGGGGGGCGGGTGTCTAGCTCCAAATTGCCTTTTTTTGTACTCCAGAAGGAAATAGAATCTCTTTATCTAGTGTTTCTTTATGCAGCTCTCTTGTGTTTGTGCCATCAAAATTATTAGTAGTAATAACTAATATTTATTGCATAATTTGCATGTCAGTTACTCTGCTAGGTATGCATGCACTTTTCTCATCTTAATTTCAGAAGATGCCATGTAGTATATCAGCTTATTGGCTCAGTAGCATATGAAAAAGATGGGCAGAGAAATGTTTTGCCAGAGGTCACACAGTTAAGTGGTGAAGCACAAATTCAGACTCTAGCAGAGTCTCCCAAACTTACATGATCCCCTCCTCAGAAAAAAATTATTTGGATCTCCCATACCCTTAGAAATCTACCTTCCTTAAGAAAATAAACAGAAAGCACCCCCCCGACCACCATCCAAGTGTGGTCCACATTCTTAAACCCTGCTGCCTCAGATTGTGCTTGTCTATTCTTAGTATGGCTAAGGTACAAACTCTGCAGCTAGATCCGCCTTCACATCCCAGCTGTATGATTGCCCAGATGTATCATCTTTTAAAAAAGATGATAAACCTCACTTGGCCTCAGACGTATTCCATCTGTAATATGGGGATGGTGAAGGTTGCCAGCATTAGGACAGTGACCATGCGCTCTAGCTGCTTATCGGACTGGCCTACGAACAGCTGGAGAGCACAGACTGCAATGCCACACATCTCTCCTCTCCAGCTTGGAATGTTTAATAAAATATTAAATATTTTAATTTTAATACTAAACCTTGAGAGCTTGTTTGGAGGTTCTAGCAGGGGAGTACACCAACTCGTAAACCCTCGACCGGAGACCGATGTCCATCTCTATTCGGGGAAGGCCGTCCTCTTCAACTGAGCATGCAGCTTCGGGAAGAAGGGGACTCACCTAGCCAGCCAGATCAGGCAAATCAACCCTACCGATCAATGGGGTGACAGATGTCGCAGCCAGATCGGCCTCACTAAACTGGGCTGGAGCGATAGCACAGCGGTAGGGCGTTTGCCTTGCAAGCTGTTGGCCCAGCCAAGCCAGTTTTGATTCCTCCACCCTTCGCGGAGAGCCCGGCAAGCCTGGCAAGCTCCCTGTGACATATTCCATATGCCAAACACAGTAACAACAAGTCTCACAACGGAGACGTTCCTTGGTGCCCGCTCAAGCAAACTAATGAACAACGGGAGGACAGTGCTACAGTGCTAATACTAAACCTATAAATAATAATTAACTAAACATTTAGTAAATTATTTACTAGTTATTAATATTAACTATTAATGACAGAATAGTAATTATACTATAAATAATTGTCAATACATCAAATTAGTAATTGATTAAATAATGGCATTAATTTAATAAAAATCAAATTAAAATGAGACAAAAATACCATGTTGAACACATGTTTAAAGTAGTAAGTCAACGAGTGAATGACAGATTTTTGAACTTGAAAGCTGTATGAACAAGTGCTTAACTTGCACAGATTTTGCTTGGTCAAGTGAAAAGGCACACTTCAAATGAATCTTCAACTTATTTTCTTCTATATCTGACAGTAGCTTCCAAGAGTTGAATTATGCCTCTAGTGTGATGTACTGAATTTAACAATTCAATTGTTGAACTGGAGTAACAGTACAGCAGGTAGAATTTGCCTTGCATCTGGCCAACCCAGGTTCAATCCCCGCATCCCAGATGGTCTCCTGAGCACCTCTAGGAATAATTCCTGAGTGCAGAGTCAGGAGTAACCTCCGAGAATCTCCAGGTGTGATCCAAAAAGTTCCCCCCTCCCAAGAAAAAACCCAACCCAGTTCTTTAAGTTTGAACGTTTTCCCCCACCCCTGCCCCATCTATGTCACTGAAATGATCTAGAGGTATTATGCCCTATAAGAATCCATTCCTAGAGTGTGTGAATATGTGAGTGGATGTTCCCCTATACTTTGGTTACAAGCTAACAGGGCAACACTTCTTGCTTTCTAAGAAGTGATCTGAAGTGGGTTCTTTCCCCACAGAGTATTTCAAGGCAGAAGATGCTCTTAATCTAATCTTTCCCAATACATGTGCTCCTTCTGCCTTCATTCCTCGTATTCTGTCAGAAACTGGCAGTTAATAGCACTCAATGTCATTTATCTTACTGTTTTCAGGGCTCCACAAGGAGATGTGAAGTATGGTACTGAACACCTCACAAAAGATCTTTGTTTCTTCCCACAGAAATCTATCGAGGTGTTTTTTTTTTTCTCATGAGCTGAAGTAGACCCCAAGGAAATGAAGCTTGGTGTTTTACCACGGAGCCAAAAATGTGTATTTAAACTGAGCTTCCACATTGGAGAATGTATTCATTATTCTGTCACCCTCATCCTATTCATTATGAAAACTCATAATCCCATTCATAATGAAAATAAAATGCTCCTTTTATAGATAAGCAGGAGATTCTAGCACCAAGTGGCAACTTTTGATAGATCCATTTTCCAGGTCGCAGCCTGCTGGAGGGACTAAGTTGGTCACTGTCTCTGCAGACCCTTTTTTTGGTGATCTTTCGTAGTACTAGAATGTAAGCCTTAGGAAGAAAGAGGTAAGAATTGGTGTCCAAGTTCAACAGACCAGCCTCCTTAATTACAACATGAGAACGGTGTAGAAAGGGCGATATAGTGACAGAGCAAGGTCCCTAGCCCTGGACCTGGAATGAAGGCACTTCTTCCTTTAACCACGCACTGTGGCTTGATCTGCTCCGACTATAGCACTCAGTCCCCTGCAATCAGATTGCTGTTTCCCTGTCTCACCTCCAACTCACACTTTCCCCAAGTGGATGATACTGCTCCAGTCATCAGGGGAGGGAGCATTGGAACCCTGGAGGAGCATGTGTAGAATGGTGCAACTAGGGGTCACTCAAATCACAATTGAGTGATTTACTTGAGAAGGGGGTGCTAGGCCAAATAAACCTGGAACCACTGCTCTAATTCAACAGCAGTTGGATAATTTCTTGAGGAAAATTTCAGAGGCTCTAATAAATGCCCTAAGCCTAGGACAGTGTTTTTTTTATTTTATTTTATTTTTATTTTTTGACTGTTAGTCAATAAAGATAAACAGAATATGGGAAGGAAGAGCAGATAACATGGGTGCCTTGACAGAGCAGACCTGAGTTTGGTGCTAGGCATCCCCTGAGCCTGGCATGAAGTGATCCCTGTACACAGAGCCAGGAGTGAGCTCTAGGCATAGATGGTTGTGGCCCTCTCTGAAATGAACAAGGTAAGGTAAGGTAAAGGCCCTCCCGTTGATCATCGATTTGCTCGAGCGGGCCCAGTAACGTCTCCATTGGAGACTTTGTTGTTACTGTGTCTGGCATATCGAAAAGAAAAACCCTGGAGCTGTCCTTTGTATATTCCAGCCTTGCTAAATTTATTTATTTTTATTTACTCAAGATTACTAGCTTTTTGATTGGGACTGGGGCCTCCTCCACCCAGATCCCCCACCTTGCAGTATGTAGGCGTTACACCCACCAACTGCCCCTGGTGCCATGTAATCCCATCAATGACCAAGACCCAGAGACTATAAAACCCAGCTCCTGGGTCATCTTATTATCTAGTTCTTACTCTGGAGAACCTGGCAGGCTACCAAAAGTATCCTGCCCACACGGCAGTCTGGCAAACTCCCCGTGGGATATTCAATATGCCAAAAATTAGTAACAATGATGGGTCTCATTCCCCTGACGCTGAAAGAGCCTCGAATGTGGCACTTTTTAAAATCTCAGGGTTAGGACGAGGGAGACGTTACTGGGGCCTGCTCGAGGCAATCGATGAAAAACAGGATGACAGTGATACAGTGATACTAGCTTTTGATCTCTGATCTACTCTAACAGTAATAAGGATAGAGCACATAGACAGCCTCCATCCCTCCCCAAAATGTTAATAATCACACAACTCACCCACCTTGATAAGTACAACTTGTGTTTGTTTTCCCACAGACTTCCGATTCCATGAGATAAAGAACTCACCCTTGTCCATAGCTGACATTTTAGCGGCTGCCACAATATCTAGCTCATATTAATAATGTTCTATTCTTCAAAAGTAAACATGCTTTCTTTTTATTATCTAGCATGATTTGGGATGAGAAAAACATTTCGGTTTTTTCCATGTCCTGGGATATTTTCAGAACACTATCAAGAACTACCACATATCATGTTAAGCACCTACTTTATAACACCCTGCTTGCTCTGTTATAGTATTAAAGTTATTTAATGAAAAATTATAGCATTGCCACTGTTAGAAGAGATAGGAGTTTCTATTTGGATAAATGACTTTCAGAGTGGCAGGACCAATACTCAGTCCACCTTTTTTCATTGCAAAGACTAGGGCAGAGCTGAGAAAAAAGTCTCTTCTATTAAAAAAAATAACTGAAATACTAAGGTGACTGTAGATAAGATACTTTACGGTAAGAAAACAAAGAAAAAGCCTTTAATTATCAAGCAGAGATTATCAAAAATCATAAGTAATTATATTCACTCAGGTCCTCAAATAAATTAGAATAATTAAGTTACCATTAGGAAATCTAAAATCTAAGAAATAGTTTAAAGATAACCACAAAAAGTTATTATTGAAACTTGTGAAGCCTTAATTAATTGAGCATAATTAAAATATTGGGGGGAGGGACAAGCTTTAGAATCCAAATTTTATTTAAACTGTGTCCTATGACCATATTTTATTCATTCACAGAAAGCAATTTGCATAACTAAAATCTTATCTTATTTCTTGAAATAACTTCAGAAGTTTTCAGTTTTGGGGATCAGGCTCTCAGTTCCTTTTCTGGATCTAAGTATGCATTTATAAAGGAGTTACAACACTAAGAAATACGATACCCACCTACTTTTAATCCAGAGATGTAATCAGTAAAGTGATTACATTTATGCAGGTTTTAACTGTGGAAGTATTAGATCGATTTGCAGAAGAAATTGCCTTTTTGGCATTTGATGTTTAATGATTACAGCTACAAATTTAACCAAGAGTTATTGAATTATGACAATCAGGCCTAAATGATCTGGGATAATAGTTAACATTTATTAAGCATGTTTTAGTGCCAGGAACTGCGATTAAGCACTTTTCATGGATTTAATATATCTCTTGCCACAGACCTATGAGGTGATTAAAACCAACTAGTAGGATGAAGAGGTTTTTTGGCGGGTTTGAGGGTCACACCCAGTGGTGATCAAGGTTTATTCTTGCTCTGTGCTCATGGATCATTCCAGGCAGGCTGGGGATCCATATGGGGGATAAGGGATAGAACCTGGGTTGACCACTTGTAACGCAAGTGCTCTAGCTACTGTACTATTGCTCAGGCCCTAGAGAGGTATTCTTTTAACCCAAAGATTTTCCCCAAGATGTATATGTTAGCCATTATTCCACACCATTCTCATTAGAACCATTCATTATTTTGCAAATGAAGAAACAGAGGCCACAAGGTATGACAAGCTAAAGGTCACAATTAGAGTTTACAATGCTCCACTCAACCATTCCTAATTTGATGCACTCTCCTTCCAACTCTCTCTATCTCCCTCTCTCCTCTCTCTCTCTCTTTCTACCCACCCTTCCTCCCTTTATCTCCTCGCTCTCTTACTGGAGGCTTACTGCAGTTTCATGCTCTCATCAAAAGTCATTTGCTCCCTTCTCCATACCTCGAGTGATCTAATGACACTTACCAGTACTAGACTGAACAATTCCAGAGTCCACTGTTTGTCCAAGAAGATCATACTGGTTTAGGCGTGATCCATCTTCTGCTACTACCACGGAGCGAGCTGGCTCTCTGGTCCACTCATAAACAACCTCTGCTCTTGTATAGGCATCTAAAAACAAAGAGTGGCCCATAGGCATTGTGTCACCTTCATATTTTCTACTGGGTGATTTCAGAGGGCAGGTTGGCAAAGAACAGCCCCTTAGTTTAGTAAAACTAAAACTAAAATTCCTGATTCACTCAGTTTTCAACTCATTCTTACAGAAAATAAAGGTCTTAAAAGTCAGGGAACCTTTCTGTGGAGAGAATATTGTAATGAACTGATCAAATAAGATTTCCTGATCCCGGGGCTGGAGAGATAGTACAGTGGGTGGGGCACTTGCCTTAGTGAAGTAACCTCTGAGCATCTCTGAGTGTGACCCCGGAGATGGATGAAACCCCGGAGATGTTTTGTGAAACAAAACAAAAACGAAAAGGATTTCCTGTAAAACAGGTATTGTGATAGAAGGAACAAAACACAGCTAAGTAAATAACTACCTAATTTCAAATAGTTTCAAGTGTGGTAAAGCCAGACACACCAGCAATCAGGTCAAAAATGAAGGGCGTGGCTCTCCTTCAAGGGAGGAACTTAAAGGGTCAGCAAAGAAGTGACAGAAATACAGAAGTATGACAAATGAGAGAGTTTTCTGGATGATTTCTTTTCATAAGGCTGGCAAACGGCTGAGCTCTTTGAGGGCAAATAGCACACCAATATTGCTACGATGATGAGCACGTGAGATGAAATTTGATAGAAAATAGTCACCTAAGTCTAGATTACGAAGGCTCAGCAGGTCAATAAAATTCTATAAAAAGACTTTTCTTCGGGGCTGGAGAGATAGCACAGTGGGTAGGGCATTTGCCTTGCACACGGCCAACCCGGGTTCGATTCCCATCATTCCATATGGTCTCCTGAGCACTGCCAGGAGTAATTCCTGAGTGCAGAGCCAGGAGGAACCCCTGTGTATTGCCGGGTGTGACCCAAAAAGAAAAAAAAAAGAATTTTCTTCAGTTTTCAGTCTTAGAAATGTCTGATTTCACTTCCTTTTATTTAATTTTTAGGGAATTTTTAGGGGGCACACCTGGCTATGCTCAGGGCTTACTCCCAGCTTTGTGCTCACTCCTGGGTGTGCTCGGGAACTGAACTCAGATCATTTGTGTGAAGGGCAAGCGTCTTACTCCACTGTACTATCTCTCCAGTCTCAATAATTTTTTTAGTATTTTTTAATTTGTTTTTGGGTCACACCCAGTGGTGCTCAGGACTTGTTCCTGGCTCTGTGTTATAGATCACTCCTGGTAGAGCTCAAAATGCCAGGGATTGAACTCAGATTGGCCATGTGCAAGAAAAGTGCCCTACCTGCTCTGCCCCTCTTTTAAGCATTTCTAATAAAATTGTTTACTCTGCTGGCGGAGAGAAGATAGAAGGGGAGAAGGAGAAAGAAAAGTTAGGTCAAATAAACCGTTGTACTTCTCAGTTAATTTTACTTTGCCATGTGAATTTTCAATCTAGCTATTCTGCCATAGAATAGATTAGATCATATTCATCCTTCTCTTTTAATCATGGAGAACATTGGAAGAGGAGGAGGTGTATGGAGAAGGAGAAGAGGCATTCCATGCATGTCATCAGACATGTAAATATGAAAAGAGTAAATATAAAAATCATATGATCATACCAATTGATGCAGAGAAAGTTTTCAACCAGCTTCTGCAGCCATTCATGATAAAAGCCCTCAACAAAATAAGGGTGGTAGGAACCATCCTTAAGAGAGGAAGGTCGCCTATAATAAGCCCATAGCCAGTATCATTCTTAATGGTGAAAAACTGAAAGCATTCCTTCTGAGATTGGGCATCATTCCAGCTCTACCTCCACTTGTATTCAACATAGGATTGGAAATCCTAGCAACAGCAATCAGGCAAAATAAAGAAACCAAAGCAATCCAAATTGGGAAGAAGTCAAACTATCACTACTTGCAGATGACGTGTAAATATATATAGAATTCCTTTTTTTTTTTAAAGAGTGCACCCAAAACTGCTCCTGGAAACAATAAAACCCATTCAACAAAGTGACAGGGTACAAATTCAACACAGAGAAATCTGGAGCATTGCTATCTGCAATAATGAACTAGAAGAGAAAGAGATCAAAGATTTACTTCATTCAAAATAGGGCCCCATAACATCAAGTACCTAAGGATCAAACTTAACAAGAGACCTGAGAGAGCTGGTATACCTTGAAAATTATCAGTAACTTTTAAGAGATAGAAGACATTAGAAAATGGAAAAAAATATTCCATGCTCATGGAAGGGAAGAATAGTGTCAAATGATCATCCTACCTTAATTATTATATAGATTTGATACAATCACCATCCAAATTTTGATGACATTCTTTAAATGTCTTAGAACTGTCAGAGCTAGGACTGATTCCTGGGCATTTCTAAGTATGGCCAAAAAAATTAATTAAATTAAAATTAAAAAACCTTGATCATTGTAACTTTTCCTCATTCAACAAATACATTATATTAGGTCTTGTGCTAGGAAATGCTGAGCAAAATAGATTCTGTTGTCCTGTTTCATGGTGATTCCAATCTTCAGATAATGCAAATGTTAATAAATAATCCAAAGCAGTATTTATTGCTGTGATAAGTGGTATAAAATAAGTAATGCATTTTGAGCAAGAAGACTGGTGTACCTAGATGTAAATGTAGATAAGGTCATCAAGGGAGTAGCTAAAAGATAACATTTGTGCTGAGATGAAGAGAGATCAAAGAAGCCAGCCATGTTACAAACCAAGGGAAGGGCAATGCAAGCAAAGACAAGAACACATATAAATGCTTGGAGGTGGAAAGCAGTGGCTCATTTATTTTTCGCTACCTCAGTTTTATTCTGTGAAACATCATTTTCTCTTCATCATCTAATTCTCTCTTCCTCAAATGCCTACAGTTTTCTTCTGGCTTACAATGTGGATAGCCTTTGTGGTTTGCATTGGCAAGTTCATATAGCTTTGATTAATGATCTGTGAGTAGATGTCTGTTAGGATTTAGGGATTTAAAAAAAAATAAAGGCGGGGCCGGAGTGATAGCATAGCGGGTAGGGTGTTTGCCTTGCATGCGGCCGGACTTGGTTCGATCCCCGGCATCCCATATGGTCCCCCAAGCACCGCCAGGAGTAATTCCTGAGTGCAGAACCAGGAGTAACCCCTGAGCATCGCTGGGTGTGACCCCCAAAAAGAAAAAAAAGGCTTTGCTTTCTTCCCCCAATATTTTTCTTTATCTTGAGGCAGATAATGATGGAAGTTGTATTATATGAAGAGGAAGACGATGTAAGGGCATCTTAAGAAATCATCTTTGTTGAGATGCAGAACTAATCAGCACTCCCCCAACACTGACTTATCTTTCTACTTTTCATATGAAAATACAAACTTTCCTTTTTATTTTTTTATTTTTTAAATGTAGGAGTACTGTTATTTATTCAGCCATTGATTAAGCTGATTGAATTGGGCATGAACTCCACAAACCTTCCTTTTTAAAAGATACTATCACTACTTAAACATTCTCATGAAAGATACACTTAATCATTTAATTCAGTGTCCAAATAAGACCACTTTTAAGGCAAAAGGGGTTGTGCATAGTAGTAGCTGGACATTAGCATAAATCAGTCCTGTTCCGGGCTACAATCCTTGCTCTTTCTGACTGTGAGGTTACTTTGTGGGTCAGCTGAGGTGATGCATATCCCAGTGTTTTATATATCACCAGGCAAACAAGATACACATAATGTACTATTAGAATAGAATTGATAACCAGAAGTAAATGTATCAATCCAGCACATAGAATATACATCACTCAGAGAAAAGACGAGGAGGAAGGAATTATCACCAGTCTTGTTTAGCTGACAGTCTTATTTAGCTTTGAAGTATTTTATCCTTGGGTTCCAATAGAGTGAGATTTATAAATAAGAAAAGTTGTCTCTCTGCGATTTCTGATGCTAGGAGCCTAAAGCCCTTTGCTATTTTCCTTGCTTGTGATCTTCCTACACTACCACTATTTTTCCTCTATGAATCATATCTTCACCAAAATAGTTGCTCAGACTGCTTGTCTAGGGGGAACAGAAAGCTTGTTAGATGGGCCAGGAGTTGACTCAGTGCTCACACGTAAGTTCCCTGCAGGAAACCAGGAATAACAGTTCCCAGTCACTTCCAGCATGCGTGCTCATGGGAAACAGAAGGGGAATGGGGAGCGCCCCCAGAGATCCTGATGCTGGGGCCCTTTGTTCTCTCTGTCCTCTAAAAACGCACTGCATCTTTGCAAAGGTTGAAGCAAAGGAGATTACAGAAGGGATTTATCTATGATATCTCCAAACTGTCAATATGCACACAAATTCTGTGAGCAATCCAAATGCATCTAGAACGTTTCCAACTCTGTGGTTAACATAAATTCTTTCTGGATATGTCTTTTAGATGTTGCCTTTACTGTATAAGAAATGCCTAATTATTGTCCTGGGCCACCTGTCCACTACTTCCAGCTAATAGAGAAGTTGAATTAGTTTTAAGGCCAGACAGGTTTTTGTTATTAATTAAAACAACTATGATGATTTGCATTTATTGGAAGGAAGAGTATCTGTATTCCAGTTGGTTTTCTCTGAATACTATTGCGTACAAATAGCCTTTTCCTACTAAACAGTTAAATGAACGCTTTCTAGGCCACCAGAAAAAGAGTATTATTCATTATGAAAAGCAATTGCAGGAGCTGGAGCGATAGCACAGCGGTAGGGTGTTTGCCTTACATATGGCCGACCTGGGTTCAATTCCCAGCATCCCCTATGGTCCCCTGAGCACTGCCAGGAGTAGCTCCTGAGTGCAGAGCCAGAAGTAACCCCTGTGCATCGCTAGGTGTGACCCCCCCCAAAAAAAAGAAAAACAAAGCAATTGCAGTCAATATCTATTTTAAATTTGTTCTTTGTCATTGCTCCAACAGACATAACTAATTGGCGATCTCCAGCTTAAAATTTTAAGAGTTCTCTAATGAAAATAAAACAAATATACTCACAGCTTCCAAACTTCAGTGGACAGGCATGGGCATCCATAGGAAAGTCTTCCAAATGCATTGGGCATTCAGCTCTCACTGTCAGTCTTATCAGTGGAAACAGAGGAAACAAACAAGACCCCGACAGATTAGATTACCTCAGTTGTTATTAATGTCAAACTATATTCACAAAGCTTGTAGACAGACACACTGCAGCATTAGCCTTAGCTGTTGAAAATCAAACAATAATTACAATCATTGAATCCTATCCATCTTTTAATTATAGAAAAGTAAATGCCACTCAAATTTTGGATGGTATAATGGGTAAGAAGAGATTGGACAGTTCTTGGTTGGGGAGTCCCTACCTCGTGGTGGAGGGCAAGGAGCATCCTTACCTCATGGTGTACAGCAAGGTCCCATCCTCTGTGATCCGCAGGAGTTTGTTGGGCATAGTCATGTTGTGAGCCACAGACTTCTTTCCATTGTGGAAAAAGGTGTCCGGAGTCCAGATTTTACTTGCCATTAGGTTATTCAAACGTAGAACTGTCATGGGTCCTTTAAACTTTAACCTTTCGTCCTTCCAGCTTTGACGGAAAAATACATCTATTGTGTATTCCTAGATAATTTTGAAAGATGGCAGAGTTCACTCGTATTGTATTTTACAATGCAAATACCTTCCACAAAAAAATGCATATATATTGTTTTGCAACTGTAAATGCAAAATATGGACCAGGTGATGTTTCAGAAATAAACTCATAGTAGCCAGTACACATAGGTACCAGGTGAATGAACACCTGATACAATCATTAAAAATATGAACCCCCTGAAATATTTCTTGGTCAGAAATGTTCTGCAATTATCTCTGGAGATCACTGAAGGAAAATCTCACCGTAATCTCAACCCTGTTCCACCACACCAGAATTTTAAGAGATGGAGTACGTTAAAATAAAGGCATAAGTCAGGTTACAAGGTTTTTCATGTAGGAAAATATTCAAACTAGATCCTTGCATTATAAAGACAAAAATGTTGTGTTTTGAAGGGCCCTCTCATGGACTCTGCAATTGATCATCTGTCTTCTGGTAAAGCATCTCATGATTCTTAAGTGGGTGATAAAATCCCATCTTTTTGCCTAAATATTTTTTCACAGTATCTGAACTTTTAACTATTTGAAAAGTAGAATATGAATATAAGAAATCAATTTCACTAGCAATTTGGATCTGTTAGAGAATGCAAGTGTGTGTTTGTTAGTATGTATGTGTAAAGGACACATGAGGAATGTGTGAAGCTCATCATCATTCACAGCCAGGGAATCTATTTATTTGAATAAACACAGTATCCCTTATGGCAATACCCAAAGACAAACATCTGCTAATCTGAAAGCAAGCAATGCAGCCTACCAGCTCCTAAAATTGAAAGGGTAATATCCATCTTCCTTGCAGTGCTGGCTAGACTCACACTAAATTTAGAACCCAGTGGTTTGAAATAAATATGACCACTTTCTACATTAACTTTAAGTCTTCTCCAAACTGGAAGGGAGACTAACTTAAAAACACCATGCCCCATTTTACTCCTTAACCCTAATGCCTATTGCAGCAGAAAACTAGTATTTTAAAATCCTAATGCATATTGCCTTTAAGACATGCAAATTAAGTAATGTTTAACTCTAAGCATTTTGTACATGAGTTTCCCCATTTCCCAAGGATTCAGATTCTGGAAAGACTGCATGAATGTTCTCTTATCCATCCTGGCATGTCCCTGCATGCATGTGACCTTGCACTACATACCAAACAGCTAACAATTTCTATCAGATAGATCATTTAAGAGATATATTATTAAATAATCTTGGATTCACGGTCTCGGTCATGGTCCTCCCGTTATTCATTGACTTGCTAGAGCCGGCCCAGTAACATCTCCATCGTGAGACTTGTTGTTACTGTTTATGGCATATTGAATACGTCATGGGTAGCTTGTCAGGCTTTGGATAAATTATTTAGATGCTTAATAGATATTAAGCATCAGAAATACTGCTAGCAAAACTGAGATAGAAATAAGGAGTCTTAACTTGATCAGTGTCTCTTCCTTGGAGTTAAGTTACCTTGCTTGTTGGTCAGTTTTTACCTGTGTCTGCCAGATTCAGATGAAAGGCATTAGGCTCTGGCTATGTCATTCAGGAATTCACTCACTAAGAAACATTTGCTAATAATCTGTTGAATTCAGCAGAGGGAGAAACTGTTTAGAATTGGATGCTCAATGAAAAACTCACAGAGGAGCGGAGTGGGCATAGAACGGTATATTTTGCATGAAGAGAGAAAGCAGGGTGGGTGCCTGTGAATAGGATCAGGAAGTAATGAATACAGATTTTTGTTCTCTCGCATTCCATATGGTCCCCTTAGTAAGTTTGGTGTAGCTTACAAACCATAATAATAATAATAGCAATAATAATAATTCAGAGTAGCTTGCCATGGAAGCAAAGTAGATGGATTTGCTCTGGGGTGTGACACTTCTCATCACAGCAGACAGAAGAATAAGATAGGGATACTGTTTTTGTTCCTTAGCAGTCAGCCACTTAAATCTCTATTCAGCTGAACTACCGTAGCTTGGTCAACTCTAAAGTTAATGACCACTCCCAGATCAAGGTTCCCAAAATGTCTAAACGGATATGCTCCCACAAATCTAAAAATGCTGTTTGTAATTTTTTTTTGCTTGCTCCAAGGACCTACTTGTAGAGCATAACCTTGTCCCCAAGGTCATAGTCCATTATACCAAGTGGGCTGAATCCCTTCCTCAGGAAGCTGGAGGAAGACAGGAGAGGAAAGAACTGTTGCGTGATGGCTATTAGTAAGAAGTGCTGAATGACCGTAGGTGGCTCTCTTCCTTTTCTAAGCCCCAATTTCCTATTTTATGAAGTCTCCACTGTTAGGAGAACAGCCTTTCCCTCCCTCCCTCCCTCCCTCCCTCCCTCCCTCCCTTCCTTCCTTCCTTCCTTCCTCTCTTTCGAGAAAGGAATTAAAACAAGTGAACAGCTTGTAAGAATGTAACATAATAAGTTCTTGGGAAGTGTAAGAAATGATTATTTACTTTCCATTCATGTTATTGTAAATTTATGGTAGGTTTCTATGTGACTGGGAATCCCCAAAGGCTATGCCTTCGGAAAGCAGACCTTTGGCCAATGAGAAACTTTTCATAACTCAGGAAGACAGAAACAAGTCACCAGGGGGGACCCTCCAAAAGACTCTTCTCAAGCAATAGGAAGCACTGAAATAATTTGTTCAAGGGGCAGCCTGGGGTCCAGTGTTCAAGAGACAAGACGAAAGTCTCTCCGAGTCAGCCTGTCAGTAGCGTAGGTCCTTGGAGAAAGTCAGCTTTATTCTGAATACGGGACAAAACATCCGTTCTGGTTCTAAATAAATATTGTATTGAAGTGTTCCCACTGCACCATTGATTACCATCTGTGTGTGCTTTGACTTAATACATTTTAAGCACTACGGAAAACAGCGCTCAATGATTGAGCTGCCTGGATATTTCTGTCAGAACCCAGTGCCCTGGGAATGTGCTGTTGGATTGCCAATTAACGGTTTTTAAAATAAAGTTAAGGAGTTGTCCTAATTTTGTTTTCTATTCCAGATGAAGTCAGATGCTTTGGGAGTTACAGTCTCTCGGGATGGAC
The DNA here is from genome assembly GCF_029834395.1 of Sorex fumeus. Taxonomy (NCBI): domain Eukaryota; kingdom Metazoa; phylum Chordata; class Mammalia; order Eulipotyphla; family Soricidae; genus Sorex; species Sorex fumeus. Next base: position 2,691,047 of record NW_026606154.1, on the reverse strand, counting down.
AGCCCGTGTTCAAGTTGCTACACTTAGCAAGCTGGGTCACTTTCCTTCTAGAGATCATGCAGATAATAAAAATACTTAGCTGAAATGTTTGACAGAGGGATTAGAGGACCTAAGATCTATGAAACCCTTAGCATGGTTCTTAACGCATAAAAACAAGCATTCAACAATTCTCTCATACTCTTATTTCGGGAGGCAGAAACAGAGGAGTGATTTCATTTGATGGATAAAGTTAGAAGCAGAGATCAGTCTTGCCTATCTCACCCTTTTCCTCTTTTTTCATTTTCAGCATTTTCTGATCATTAAGGGGCACATTCTCCTGTATTTTTCCATCTTAGAAATTTTAAATGGATAGTCTAAATCCAAGCACAGAGACTAACACTCCATGTCGACTGGGTGGATTAATCTTGATGTTTACACTCTGAACACTTAGTGGGGACGTAAGCCATCATCTGAAGTCTCATAACTAATAGTAATAAAAATTATATTCTGATTTCCATAGGCCTAGCTCTACTGTCGTATCTTTCAAAAGGATTCAGACCTTGAGTCCCATGAATTTTACTTTCTTTTCTGGGGCTTCTCGGCTCAAGCAATGCTCAGGGGACCCTGAGATTCTCAGCCCAGCCATGCGGGCTAGACAGATCCTTGCTTGGCCCTGTATATGATGCTGTTCTGATCTAGCCCCTGCACTGCAGGAGGCCACTAGAGTTACACTTGGCTGTGCTCAGGGGACCATGCAGTGCTGGGGACTGAATTCAGGGCCTAGGAAATTCAAGACATGTACTCCACTCCTGGCACTATCTTCCTAGCCTGGGTCTTATTTTTTTCTTTGTTCACTTTGTGGCCATACACTGTGGCTCTCCTTGCTCTGTGCTCAGAGATTACTCCTGGTAGGGCTCGGGGGACCATATGTTGGTGCCAGGGATCGAACTGGGATCACCAAATGTAAGGCAAATGCCTTAAGCTCTGTACTAGCTCTCTGGCCCCTAGGTCTTTATGTTTTTCTATTAAAATAATATAGACCTTTTAAACTTAATCACTAACTAATAATTCAGTTCTTATTATAACCCAGCAAAGCACCCCATACTATGAATGATGTGAAATGATTAATTTTATAGTTTTGGAGTCACTTTAGGAAAATAAGATATAAATATAAGATAAATAACTTTACAAGAAAATACTACATGTGAAGCCACCATTAAACTGTAATAGTGAATAAATTGACTATAATGCAGAAAGGGAAGGTGAGTTTGTTACTGTATTCATGAAAAAAAAATGCTTTCATGAAACATTTGGGTTTTGATTTGGGCCTTTTTAGAAATACAGGCTTTACATGTGTGCAAATAGAAATTTTCATAAAAATTATATGGCAAGATAAGGGATTTAGAGGCAGAATAATGATAATTTTTATTTATTGAGAACTATCCATGGATACCTTATTTACATAACTAATTTAAAATTCATTAGATGAATGAATCATTATAATAATATAATCATTTTAGTGACTTTCAGGCTCAAGGGTGTTTTTGTTTATTTCTTTTTATTTTGTTTATTTTTTGTTAGGGACTACACTCAGTAGTGCTCAGGGATCTTATGGCTCAAGACTTGCTCAGGGGATTATATGCTGCGCCAGGGATTGAACTTCAAATGGCCACATGCAAAGCAAGTGCCTCTACCACTACAAACACTGTACTAGCTTACAGATTTAAGTGATGTGCTTAGAGCCATGTTGCTGTTAGTTATGAGGTGAGATTTCATCTAGCCTGAAACTAGAGCCTGTCCTCTGTAACCTACACCCCTATTTTGCCTTTTGGAGAGCAAGTCTTCTTCAAGATCACTAAATAGTTAACACTTGGACCAAGTAAGCAAGGGTGCTAAGATCATTTGGGGATACACGTGGAAGATGTGTGAATTTGCAGCCATACCTGTTAGGGATATGTTCAATTTTCTTACTAGTCATAGGAGAGAACAGTGTTGTAGAAGACTGGGTTGAAACTTAGGTAGGTTCTCAGAGAACAGTCAAGTTAGCAAACTCAGCCAGCAAAAGATATTCTCTCACATACTATGTCTATAGACTGCAGTCTCAGGGAATGATGAAACCCGCTGCCAAAATTCCACAGTGATGGCTGGTTTTTATATCATTATTCTTTGCATAATGATAATGGCTGACATCTGTTGAGTGATGTTCTGTGCCACGAGTGTTAAGTATTAATTCATTTAATGTTTAATTTTTATATATTCATTAAATATTTACAATATCCCCATGAGATAATGTTATAACTCATCATCTTAAACAGGAAGAAACTGAGTTAACTTCCTTGAGAATATACCCTTATCAGAAAAGGAGATGAAATTATAAGCCAAACATTCTCATTCAGAAATTCTGTATTCTTCCCTACCATGCTGCTGTCTCATATGCTTCACTGATTCTAATTTTCAGAGTTAGTACATTTAATAACTTGGCTTAAGATCTAAAATATCTAATTATCACTTGAATGAGCGTTCCCCAATTTTGAATTCACAGAGTTACTAGTTCTGTAGAATGCCTGCAGTATCATAGGAAGGAAGGGGTTTTGAAAATATATGATTTAAAAAAACCCAATAGATTAAATATAATTCAGATACTTAGGACTTCTCAGAGTCCTTACCCTGCTGAGACAGGCACATTGAATTTTCACACTTTAGGAAATACGTATGTACAGATGAGACACGAAAATATAGTCAAGCCATTTCAAATTTCTCTCAGTACTATTTTCTATAACTTTTATTCTTAAGTGCTCTGTATGACAATGACATTAGAGGACTTCTGTGGTAATATGGTATTAAAAAAATTCAGAAAAAGATTTAATGACTATATTCTTGATATATTCATAATGATATTCCAGGCCTTTTATGATATTTTGCCAGTGTAGAAGCTTGGTGTGTATAAGTTCGGAAATACTATGTAACATATTCAGAGCAGCATTCGTCTCCCAGTTCTTACCAGAAAAAAGAAAGTCATATTAATTTTAGTTGACTTGAAAAAGGAATTGTGTACTTCTTTCTTATTCTTGGTAATAATTTCACATCCTTTTCAGTTGCTCAGTATATCCCAATAGTGTATTTTAACTATCCATTGTAATTATAGTCTGTTTTTAGATTCATTTCCCTTCTTAAGTCAGAAATAGTTCAGAAATCACTATATTTATAACTCTCCTGCAAAAATTCTGACTGCCCCCAAACCTTGCATCCTTGAATCAACATATTTTCCAAACTAAAATATGAGGTAACTTGCCCTATTTGGCTTACAGACATAAACCAAGGCAAGGCAATCATTTCACAGATGGCAAATAAAGATTTCTGTGGCCTTAAACAGGCCTGATATGAGGAGTAAATGGGTAATTTTTTTAATGGGTATTTTTTTTGTCCGACAAATTTTGCATGTATGTCACATACATATGTACGTATGAGACATAAAAATATAGTCAGGCCATTTCAAATTACTCTCAATACCATTCTCTATATTTTTCATTCAAAAGGCAAATTGATAAAATAACCAATGAAAATCAGAAAGAAACCCAGTGTCACTTACCATATCGTGGTCTGAGACAGGTCCAAAACTGGTGACGAAGATGTCAGTCTTGACTTCAGTTACGCGCTCTGATGAAGCAGGAAATTGGGACAGTGAATGTCTCTCAGCAACCCTTATTAGATCTCACCACCACAGACTCACCCAAATGGGAAATTTATTGGCTTTGATTAGCTATTTCTAAAATTGGTCCACTGTGTAGTCCTGATAATTGACTGCTTACACACGATATTTCACAGTTAATATTTTTCAGTGGAAAAGTGAGGCCCGACATGCCACCTTGGGAAGCAGAGACTTTAAGGAGAAGTCAGCTGCTGCCTAATGAGTTTTTCAAGAATGGATACGCTTTCCTAAATTATACTAAGATCTTTCACATTGTTATAAAAATATGTTAACATATGGGTATGATTTAAGCTTAAATATTCTTGCACAACTTGTTGGGTCCTACTGGTATTTAGGCTACTCTGGGGAAGTTTCAAGAGTACAGTAGCCGACTTCATTAACTCTTTAAGGACTCTTGGGTATGTTTGATAAATGATTGCATTCTTGTACTGAATCATAAGTGAATTATTTGCACTACTCCTTGGGAAAAATCTGACAACTTGTATAAATATCTTCAATTTTGAGGATGAGGAGAACACATTATGGTACAGAAAAAAACTCACTTAATAGGTTCCATTTCAAGTTCAGCACGATTTTATTTTATAGGTCTCTGAGGCATATATATCAACCAATAAAACATATTTGTTGTAGTGTGGCGACAACCCAGTATGGACATTTTTATAGAAATAATGCCTCACACAAAACTAGAAAATACTTTTGCAGAAAACTAGAAAAATTATCTTGCAGAAGAAGAAATAATTTGTTAAACAACTAAGAACGGAAAGAGAACTTTATAAATTTAACTTTCCCTCTAAGTAATATTTCAGAATTAAAAGCAATTGAACTCACTTCCCAGGACTTCTGTAATTCTGAATTAGGACATTTAAAAGAAAACCCAACAGAATTTCTTTCGCCATCGTAATATAAGCATTTTATAATTGTAAAACGTTAATCAATTCAGTATAAATTTTTTTCCTCAGGAGTCCATGTTATACGTGACACAAAATGAATACCTCCGATGATAAAATAATCTGAAAGCAAGGGTATGCCTTTCAGTACTTAATATAACTATTTGTTGGATTTTTCTTTCTTTTGGGGGGATCAACCCTATTGACTTCAAATGTTTAACTGAGTCCCCTGACATCGAAATCATCTGGGGTTCCCTTAAAAAATGTAAAACAAAGGACATAATTTGAAATACATAAGATTGAGAGTTGTACTTTAGGACTCCGTTCCAGCACGGTCTAACATTCTGCAGACTCTGTCAGCAGCCTCATCTGCTTTCATCAGTCATCTCTGCCACTGCCCCCGTTCTTATCCCTTCCATCAGTCATTTGCCTAAAATATACACTGATCACACTCTTTCCATAAATATTTTTACTAAACTTATTTTTTCATATTTTAAACAACTTATTTCATTCTTCTATTTTTTTTCAGTTGAGGGAGATGGTTGGGAATTGGACCATACCAAGTGATGCTCATGGCTTACTGCTGGCTCTGTGCTCTGGGGGTTCACTCCAGGCAGTGCTCAAGCCAGATGTGCTGCTGGGTGTCTAAAACAAGGTTGACTGCATGAAAGGCAAGTTCCTTAAGCACCGTATTGTCTCTCGGGCCAAAAAATAGCTGTTATTTCTTAAGATTTTCTTTGATTTATTAAATATGCACTCATTGTCATAAAAATACAGCAAATTTGATACATTTTACTCATCTGTAACTGAAGGAAAGCAAAACAAAGGAACAGGTAATAGCTGCTGATAGAAAACTCTGGGTACTGGAGAACAAACTGAGAACATCAGATTGGGGGGAGTAGCTAGACCGGATGTGGCTGTGAGGGAGGGAATTTTAGGGACTTCGGTAGTGGTGAGTGTATACTAAGACCGTATATGTCAATACCACTGCAAACACACTATATTATCTATAATATTTCTCAAGTACAAAAAACAAGATAGCAATTAGGCATATTTCCATCCTAAATTCCTTGGTACTTGGTGATATTCTTTACTTGAAACTATTTTATTACCTTTTGATATATGTCTTACAATTAAAGCATCTTAAATATGGTGATCAAAGAGTGTTCTAAAATTTCTCTGTGAATAAATCTTAAATACACAGGCCATTCTGTTATTTCTTTTTTTCCAATTAAGGTAAAGGTAAAGGTAAAGGCCCTCCCGTTGATCATCGATTTGCTCGAGCGGGCCCAGTAATGTCTCCATTGGAGGCTTTGTTGTTACTGTGTCTGGCATATCGAATACGTCACGGGGAGCTTGCCAGGCTCTGCCATGCGGGCGAGATACTCTCGGTAGCTTGCCGGGCTCTCCAAGAGGGGTGGAGGAATCGAACTCGGGTCGGCCATGTTGGCTGCGTGCAAGGCAAACGCCCTACCGCTGTGCTATCTCATGCTGTTTCTAAGAGTAAGTTTTGGGTTTCTCCAAATTTTACATGAGATAATATATGGTGATGATTTTATGGAATTAAGTGCCATCTCTGGAATGAATTGGTGTTTTGGTCATCTTTTTTTTTTATTTTCATAGCAGAGAGATCTCATTAAATATAAGATAGTTGTAAACTGTGTGCCAACCCCTGTCTGCATACTTGCAAATTCTGGGAAGTATGCTAGAAATTAAGAATGCTTTTCAGTGTTATGTATTCCTTGGGTGTGGGGAAAATATAATTTCTGTACTGTAAGGTAACTTTTGAATGATTCAAAATTTGTAAAAATTGGCCTTACACATGTTTTTTGAGAAGCATCTATTGTCTAATAATTATCTAGCATGACAAAGTATTCTGAAAAACTGAGATACCTGCTTTCAAAATAAAAGAGCTATTTTAGTTTCTATTTTTAGATTATTGGTAGATGACTGTGTTATATAGGCAACAAATTAAAAGGTTAGAATGCCTATTTATAGCTTACTACATCAATCAATTAGAATATGCAACATGGTTACATTTATATATGTTTATTGCTACATACTAGATTAACTGGGCTGGAGCGATAGCACAGTGGGTAGGGCATTTGCTTTGCACACAGCCAATACGGCCAACCGGAGTTCGATTCCTCTGTCCCTCTCAGAGAGCCCGGCAAGCTACCGAGGTATTTCGCCCGCATGGCAAAGCCTGGCAAGCTACCCATGATGTACTCAATATGCCAAACACAGTAACAACAAGTCTCACGATGGAGACGTTACTGGGCCCGCTCGAGCAAATACATGAACAATGGGAGGATGCTGACCATGACTAGATTAACTGTGTCATAGAGATGAGGCATATATGGAAAGTAGTTCACATCAATGGTGATAAACACATTTTCAAAGTCAAATTCTTAGGGCCAGAGAGATAGTACAGTGGTTAAGGTGCCCAACCCTGGTTCAATCTCTGATATCCCATATACTCCCCTGGGTACCACCAGGATAAATTCCTGAGAGCAGAGCCAGGAGTAATCCTTGAACAGTGCTGGGTATGTCCCCAAACTCTCCACCCTTTCCTCTCCAAAAACAAAACAAAACAAAAAAGATCAGGTTCTCTACTCTTTCATCAATTCTTTATTTGAAGTATATTTACTATTCCAGCTCATCTTCTTCAAATGCTTTATCTTATTTCCTACTAGCCCGTCCCTTGTACAGTTCCTCAAACTTGCCACTATGTACTAGTTGAAGCAGGCAACTTGACTGAAAGCCCCACCTCATGAGTTCCCTCCAGCATCTCCTCACCATGACTCACTCACACGTGTCTTAGAAGTTTTAAATTTTTACTCTATCTATTTTTCTTCCAAATATACTCACAGACCCTCAGTGTTTGGTGGAGGTAAGGACTGCAGAGACTACTAATAAATGCAAGAGATAAGGTTGCTGTCAGAAGGGGAAGGAGCAGCAGAGTAGAATGAAATCCTGAACTTCACCCCCCCTCATAACTTCGGGGCTAAACTAATCCAAAGAGGACTATCAGTTTTTTTACTAACCTTTCTGATATACTCAAGCATTTTTTTTCCCGATTGTAATCAGTTGTAATTAGTGATCAGTGGGACACAAAGTTGCCTCTGTTGCCAAGCCCCACCGATTATGTATTCGTCTTCAACATTTCTCATGGACATTTGCATGATACTCATGTCTTAAATGAGTGTACCCCAGGTTTCCTAAACGTTTTTTGCAAATGCCATTTTAAACACCCCCACCCACACACACACACACACAAAATAATAAGCCATAACAAACAACATCAACATCAATAACAAAACTCCCAAAAGCCTTAAAACCTCATAGTAAAGATGAGACTTGAAGTTAACAGGGTATGTAAGAGGCTGTATGGAAGGAGAACTGAAGAGGACGGATTTCCTTGTAAATAGGTACGAGGGCTCTGAGGCATATCATGATTGTCACTAAGCCTGCTGTATGAGGTAGGGCAAAGCTAAGAGGGTCATTTCTATGAGTTATCATATGGAAGATTTTTTTTCTTTCTCTCTCTCTTTTTTTTACTGATCTATGCAAGAATGGAAATGTTAGTTAATCATATCATGGTATTACTTCATAATATATATGAACCAAGCCATCGCACGGCATGCCTTAAACTTTAAAAATAATTTTCAAAGCTAGAGTAATAGTACAGCAGCAAGAGCATTTGCCTTTCAGACAGCAGACCCAGGTTAGAGACCCGGACCCCCATATGGATCCAGCAGAGATTACTGAGTGCAGAGCCAGGACTCAACCCTGAGAACTGCAGGATATGGTCCCCAAATCAAAACAAACAATAATTTTTATGTAATAATTTTAACATAGCTATTTATTGCATTTTAAATAAAAATAAAACATCACAAAAGTATTAGGGGAAAGTTGAGGCCGATGTAATTTATTACATTGTTATTAAAATTTTATATAAAAGATTGATATTACTTTGGAAATTTCATGAAAACATTAAAAAGTAAAAACAATATGGAATCCTAAAATCCACATAAATCCACTGTTAATATCTTAATATATTTCTTTATACATTTCTCTATTCAAATATATACTAGATTGTCCTTAAACCTCATTTTCAAACACTTAAGTATAATCTCAATTAAATGGAAAAGATCCTCTGACTAGAAGTCTGCTTTTCTCTATAACTTGCCAGTAATTTCGGAGTGATACATGAAGTTATTCTTCTTTAACTTAGGTTTAGAATTTAGAGAGCAAAGGTTCAAAATAGAGGATTGTTATAAGTGAACTTCAGCCAAATTTAAAATAATGGCATGGCTGACTTGCTTTTTTTGGCAAAGAAATGGTGTTTTGAAATCATGATCTGTTTAGGCTGAAGACCAGGTTTAAATGGAAGATTTGCTCACATGTTTGTGCTTTGGCTGATATCTAGGGGAATTGTTGAGAAACATTCATTTTCCCAAATCTGCGTGTGTTTATGTGTATGTTAATGACTATTCAAGGAACAATAAAGTACTGATTCTAAAGATATGCTCTAAAACCAGATTTGACTGGTTTAGTGGTAGCATCTGTAAAGCAGCATTACAAACACCTAGACAATACTCAAGACCTTTCAGTGGATCACATGAGAAAAAAATCAAGATATTTTTATGTTTTGAATTATTCTATTTAAGAAAAAACATGAGTCAGGGTCGAAGCAATAGTACAAGCAGGGAGGTAATTTGCCTTGCAAACGGCCAAACAGGGTTTGACCCCTGGCATCCCTTATGGTACGTCCCCAAAGCACCGCCAGGAGTAACCCCTGAACATTGCTGGGTGTGACCCAAAAAGCAAGAAAGAAAAAGAATGTTTATGACTCAAGACCTTGTAATGAAGTTCAGCTCAAAAGACTATGCATTGATCAGAAGCTAAACATGAACAAACCCTTTATATAATAAGTAAATTGTTTGAAAATGAAAATAAATTAAAATAAGTCAGTTGGAAGACACTTTATAGAGCAGATTATTCAGAAAATAATGTTTTAATTAAATATTTTCTTCACAATAACTCTAATTTGCAATGTGAGAGATATAAATTTATGCACATGTTCAAGCTCTTAAGAGGAAAAGCAGAGTAGTTATGTAAAATGGGATTATGATGATAATGGTGATTATTAGTGGTTGTGGGAACTTAAAACACTGCAAAAAAAAGTCTGACGATAAATTAAAATTGATGTTTAGACAAACATTCTAAATTGCAAAGCCAAATTTTTTTGTTTATTTTTGTGTCACATCTGGTGATGCTCAGGGGTTACTCCTGATTCTGCACTCAGGAATTACTCCTGGAGGTGCTCAGGGGACCATATGGGATGCCGGAGATCAAACCCAGGTTGGTGCATGCAAGGCAAACACCTCACCTGTTGTACTGTCTCTCTGGCCCAACAAAGACAGACTCTCTTTTAACTAGACACACAGTACAAACACACACACACACACACACACGCACACACGCACGGATGCACACAGACGTCATGCTATCTTATGTGTTCTCTCAACTGCTATACAGCAGTAGATCTGTTTTCACTAGTGATTTCCTACAATGTTGATATCCTGCTGCTAAATATTGGAATAACAGATGTTTTAGAGTGATAATTCAAAAAGATGATTAGTGCTTGAGGCAGAAATGAGCATAGCAGACTAGTATAGTGAGCAGTAAACTCATTGAATTGAGCCAAAATATTCAGGAGTTTAATTCTGACTTTCCTGGATATCTTGCTGTGTGATTGCAGGTACGGTCCTTTGATCTCTGAGTCTGTTTTCCCTTTCAATAAGAAATATACTGTATTGAAGTGAAGGTCATTATTATGATTTCAAACACTGAAAGATGTTTGTCAGGACATTAATTTAACCAGCCAGTGTTTACTCAGCATCCTCTGTGTGCTAGGTAGGCATTGTTTGAGGTAATAGTAATATGCTGATCAACAATGTGCAGATGTTACTGTTTTTCTGTAATGTATTTTTTCCTGCGGAAAACATATTTCCGATGGACAAGAACCTGATACTGCAGAGAACATATCTATAACAGACACAATTTGTATTAGTTTCAGGTAATTGTGAATTATCTTCAAGAATAAGATACCTTTGGAAGATGTGACTCTGAACTAAGACTCGAAAGAAGAGAACGGCTTAGAAATGGGCAGCTCCAGCTAAAGAAATAGCAAAATGGGGGAGAGGCAGTTGGGATAAAGAAAGGACCACTAAGACAGTGATGGTTGGAGGTATTGCTCGGGATGGGAGACGTGTGCTAAAAGTAGACAAAGGACCAAAATGATTGCCTCTCAATATCTGTATTGAAAACCATAATGCCCCAAAGCTGAGACAAAGCAAAACGGGAAGTGTCTGCCATAGAGGCTAGGGATGGGGTGGCGGAGGGATACTGGGGACATTGGTGGTGGGAAATGTACACTGGTGAAGGGATGGATGTTCAATCATTGTATGAGTGAAACTCAATCAGGAAAGCTTTATTTTTTTAATTAAAAAATTAAAAAAAAAGAGAAATACCAAGAAGAGCAAAGGAGGCCTGGGATGAGAATAAAGGACACAGAAACAGAAAGTAAAAGAAGGTAAACAAGGGGCTGGAGTGATAGCACAGCGGGTAGGGCGTTTGCCTTGCATGCAGCCAACATGGCCAACACGGGTTCGATTCCCAGCATCCCATATGGTCCCCTGAGCACTGCCAGGAGGAATTCCTGAGTACCTGAGCCAGGAGTAAATTAAGACCTGAGCATCGCCGAGTGTGACCCAAAAAGCAAAAAGACAAAAAAAAAAGATAAACAAGAAACAAAAAGTCCAGCATATCGAGAGCCTGATGCAGCTGATGGCGATGGTACTATCTCACACTACAGAAAGCAGTGGGGCCACACCTGTGGAATTCTGCATTTCACCAAGCAGAAACCTTTATTCTAGTGCAGTGGGAAGCCTGGAAGTAGTGAAGTTAAACTTGAAGTCTAAGAAGAGAACTGAAGGCGTGTGAATGATGTGTAATAAAAATTAGAAGAGGGAACCCACAATGATAATGATAGGTGGTGTTTCATGAGGCATATCCATTTTAACAATTTACTTAATGATGAAAAGTCAAGATATGCAGAAGATGTAGGAAGAGGAGATTGACTTTATTACCCTCCCCCCACGTCCTCCCCAGTAATTGGCATTATTTTTCCAGTAATGACATGGCCTTATTGTCACTGAAAATGCCAACTACTTAGGAATTCAGAGTAATATTCACCAAGTCCAGGTCCATGAACTTGTAACTTATGAAGAAAGCTTATTACCTCCTTTAAGGTACATTACATCAATTAAAACAGAGGCAGCCTCTCTGCAGAGATTAATTGACTAGTCATGACAATAATGTATATCTTACAACCTCACTTTGAAACGGTGCTATTTCAAAATCATCAAAATTTTGAGTTTCCAGGGACATCGGCCTTAATGTATATTTGTGAGCTGAGCAATGTTTCAACTCCCTGTCAGTCGGCCTGATGCAATACTTTTTCCCTCCCTATCCTTCATTTCTGTTCCTTTATTCTTTAAGATGTGTAGCTGATTTCTCCCTGTTGTGCAAAGTCACTTAATTTCAGCTGTGTTAAGCAACTAATGCTGGCTCTGAGCAATTCATATCATGGTGTCTAATGAATCCCTCCGTCCCTTCGTGTTTTCAGATAATCCAAGCATGGGCCAGATGAAAAGGTGGACTCTATTTTCTTACACTGAGATTTCCCATCCTTTCCTTATTGCTGGAAGGAGGGTCACCTTTAGACAATGTTGTGATTACCGTTGGAAGAGTAGGTTTCTTTGGGATTATATAAGCTTTGTTTGTTTGTGCGTTATAGCCAGTTGTTGCTCTGTCTTCAGGGATCCCTCCTGACAGTTCTTGGAGAGCCATCTGAGGTGCCAGGGATCAAATCCTGGCTAACTGCATCCAAGGCAAGAGCCTGGCTTGCTAGTATATATCTCCAGTCCTAATTTATATAAATTTTAATCAAAATTGTATATCCTGTGATAGGCATCATACGTTTGCTTGTACCACTATAGCATTTTATTTTTCAGGACAATAATATGTTGGAGGGACAAATCAAAAATTAAAACATTGGTTGTCTTCAATTTTCTATCATGGCAAACTCTATCACTATTAAAATATTGAGATTGTCATCTCAGCATCACTCCATTATTTTTCAAATATAGAACTCAAACTACCTGAGAAAAAGCAATTGTTCACAGTAGACATTTTTTATACAGTCTACATGTTCTAGAATCAATATGGGAAATGGTAATGATATAAAAAGGTCAAATGTATGCTGTACAAAAAAATAGGCTTCCTTTCACTAAAATTTTGGCTTGTATTACTGTAGTGTCAGCACTACATTATACCCATGCAAATAATTGATACTGATCAGGTAGCATATTTATACACAATTTGAAATGATAAGAGTAGGCAATTTCTGAATATGCTAGAATATTCCTTTGAGTACCCAAAGATTAGATTCAGTAGGAAAGCTAGATTCATGAACTAACTAGAGAGTTTTGGGGCGCTGTCTGTTCGTTTGACTATTTCTTCTTGGTTTATAGATATCTGATTTGTTTTCTATGAAATTCAACTGAATTATGGGCTATCTAGATAGAGATTTCAGCAGAAATGAATTATGTTATTGTAAAGTCTGAGCTTCTGCTCCATACCTTATAAAATGTATCAGATAAGACTACAACATATTCAAAATGAAGGGTTTATATTAGAATGTTTTAAAAAATAGGATAACCTATTTTTAATAAATAACAACAAAGACTGGGTAAATTCAAATTTTTTGTGGATAATTCTATTAAGTTGAAATTTTAAAATTTTATCTGAAGTTACAACACTTTAACAAAAACATTAAAAACAAATGTGTTCTCTACATTTTTGAAATTCTATGCTTTCAAATGTAAAGATGAAACTAATGATTTCTTCTGATGTCTATGTTACATCAGACAAAAAAATCGTGCTTATCAGATATATATAAAATCCTGTAATATAACACATTTGAATTTTAAGAAATATTAAATTCTATTGTTTTCTCTGTTCTCCAAACACCTAAATTTTACAAAATTGCACAGACTCTGACACAAATTATTTTGCCTTTTCTTTTTTCCAAGAAAGTTCCTAGTTCCCTATCTTTAACTATTTTGACATAAAGAATTACAGCTCGACTTCCAAGGACCCAACACCATTTTGTCAGCTACATGAATATCCAATGCAGTTGTCTTAGTTGAAGATGCTTTTATCTAGGAGCTGGTACTCTTGGCAGTAATTGTGATAATGAAATTCCAAAAGGCCACATATAATCATGAAAGATCAAATATGGGAAATTTTAACAATATGGTGAATGTCTACTTTGAGCCATAGATTGTTAAATGTTACATGTGATGAAATACTCTGAGAGAAAAGTCTAGTTATATTACAGTTCAAAGACTCATAGAGCTAATAAAGTAATTCTAAAACAACCCTATTACTCCAAATCGACAGTAGTGTCAGGAAAAAGAAGAAAATCTTAACTATATATTAAGGGACTAGTAGGGATAAATAAAGTCTCTTTTTTCCTACTGTCTGACCTATGTATTTGTTTAATTCTTCTTCTACTTATCCATCGAGATTTATACATGACGAGTATACGTTCCTCTCTTTCCTTTGCTTCTTTGTCTACGTGGTTTGGTGATAAAATCTTTGACAGGCATCTATACTATAGTTTATTTATTTAAATTAAATTTAAGGCAGAATTTATACCAATTTCCAGAAACTATCATTCACAGAGTGCAAAATTCTATAGTTTCTTTACTGTGGATCATCATAGATCTCATTCATTTGTACAATGCTGTTTGTGTTCCATTTAAAAGTGAGTTTGCCCTAATTTATTTTCCAAGGAGTGGAATGAAATATTTTATAAAATGGTGCTTTGTAAGCTATCTGTATAAGAATGAACATGTAAGCAGGGGGAGGGTTTACCCTTCACGCAGAATGCATGTCCAGACAATAAACAACAGCCTTACCCTGTGGGCTTGTCATATAATAAAAGGGTTAGCCTGACTATGGGAGGGTGGAAGGAAGGAACAGTGGCATCAGAAGGTCATAACTTAACCTTCCAAACCTGAAAACTACAGAATGAAGTTTTAGGTCTTTGTGTCTGAACAATCTTGGCCCTCCACCCGCTTCCAGAATTTAGGGGCAGCTACTGTGAGTGTGGCTGAAATCTTATCCACAGGAGTATAGTTCAGAGAGGAGGTGGGAATTATTTAATCTTGTAGCAAGTTGTATAAAGGTAGGCTTTTTGAGCTTATTATGACCATAATCTCTGAGGGTCAAAAAAGCATGGGAAAATGAATTTTCTCAGGATGTTGGTGATTTGGTGTTGATCTAAGAGAGCCCTGACATTTGCATAATCAAGTAACACCCAGACCTGGTCACTGGTTTCCTCCTGTTCACTGGTAGTTCCTTTGCTCTCATTCCTCTCTAGTCTCCTTCCTTGATTTCAGTTTTCTCATTTGCTCTTCTCTCTACTACAGTATTTTTAAAAATCTTTCTCTTGCTACTTGCCCTTCAGTCCTTCGGTTCCTCTGAACTGGCTATGATTTCGGCAAGGGCCTTTCTGTCAAAAACATCCACAGCCCCTGTTGGAAGAAGAAGCCGGCTCTGCACCCGGCCGTCAAAGAAAGAGATTCTAAACCAGGATAAATTCAGTAATTAAACTGAGAGTTTTGATTTCTATTTTCCAAATGCTCACTATTGCCATACAAGTCTATCTAATGATTTCTTCATTAGCTTTTTAAAGTATGATTTTTTTCTCATTATGTGTCTGAAGAGAGTCGTGTTCAATTATTAGAATTCTGTACATTCTGATCCATTTTTGTCTCTCCTGGGGGTTGGGGGAATCTTCTCCATATATCACTCCATGTTATTCTTTTATTTTCACTTTCTCAAAATTGGTCTTGGTTAATAAAAAGTAGTCCTTTAAATAGTGTTAAAATACCTGAAAAATGATTTTTATCACCTAGATGAACCAAGTTATATTTTCTCAATCTTGACTATTGGTCACAATGTGAATTTCTCCAAAGAGAATTCTATTCCTTCGTGAAGATCATATTTCCAAAATGCAGGTCATAATGAATTTGCACAAAAAAGAGTTTCCTACATTAGTCTCAAGCCTTAGTTTATCACATTTCTATATTTTCTGAGTACATTCAGAACAAAATATCCCTGCCTTCTGTACAATGTTGTTATTTTTATAGAAGCACATTTTTGTCATATGCAAAAGAGAGTGGGCCATTTTCTCTTGCAAGCAGAGATTGCCTTGGCTGCGATGATAAACCTAGTAAGAAGAAACTTTTACCCTTTTATAAGTTAATGATAATCTGTCATGTATTTCCTTTACATAGTCTTTTCATCTGAAAGCAAATGGATCATGGTTGTTTTTTTCTCTACTTATGCAATGGAGATATTTTGGAATACATATCCTGCTTAACTGACCAGAAATGTATCATAAAGAAATTAAATTAAGGGCCAGGGATGTGACTCAGTGGTAGGTAGATCTTGCATATGTCAAGCTGTGGATTCAATTCCCAGTGTCACAAAAAGAAAGAGAAAAATGAATTTAAAAAATTTCCAGAATAATATAAGTGAGAAATTTTAAATTTTGAGCACCATAAAAGCATGGTATATGCATTCTCTATAATTCATAACTAATTATATTTTTAAATGGCTATAAAAACTGTACTTTAATATTTTAAGATATGATTCCCTAAAGACTGTCTCCACATTTGCAAATGGATCCAGAGAGATAGTACAGGGGTTAAGATGTTTGTCTTGCGTGCACCGACCCTGGTACTATCCCTGAGCACTGCCAGAAGTGGTCCCTGAGCACAAAGCCAGGAGGATACCCTGAGCATAGCTCCATGTGACCTAAAACTCTCCCTATCCCCCCAAGTGTAAATGATCTAGAGATAAATGTAAAGAAGACTTGTCATTATAACTTTTTAGGCTAAAAATGACAAAAATTAAGTTTTAAAGGTATTAAAGGATTTTTTTTTGGTATATCTTAAATCCAACAGATTTCATTAGAATGCATTTCATGGGCTGGAGCGATAGCACAGCGGGTAGGGCGTTCGCCTTACAAGCGGCCAACATGGCCGACCCGAGTTCGATTCCTCCGCCCCTCTCGGAGAGCCCGGCAAGCTACTGAGAGTATTCGATATGCCAGACACAGTAACAACAAAGTCTCCAATGGAGACGTTACTGGGCCCGCTCGAGCAAATCGACGATCAACGGGAGGGCATTTCATGATAATACATAGAAAATGAAATAGAGGAAACTGTTACCTTTTAACTCCTTTTTATACTTATCATATCCCCAAAATCTATATTCTCAAAAGCTGTTTCCAGGAACCAGAAAAGTCATCTTCACCAAATTTCAATACCTATTCATTGCTTTAAATTTTCTGAGGCCTTGATCTCTTTAATGCTATAGCAAATTATATCCATTTCCACTGAAAATAATATGCCTCCTTTCTACTTGACCAGCTAACATTTCTGTTCTTTTCATCAGATTTACTTGGGGGAATAAAATGGATACCACAAAGTATATTTTGTCAAAATAGCAACTTGCAGTAAAAAACTATGTATTTGCTTCTGTTAACATATCTACCAGGATTCCAGTCTTAAATATTAAGTTTTCAAGCCATTCCTAGTCTAGACTGCACATCTTCATGGTCTTGGCTTTTCTAAGACCTAGGTGTGTATCAGAGGACAAATCAAGGGCTTCCAGCCTCTGCTATATATGACTGAAGAGTTGATGAACAGTTTTTTAAAGATTTATCATATACACTTAAGGATAAGTAAGCAGCCAGGAACAGGTCACTTATACTCCTAACACCTTTAACATAGCTGTCACTTGAACATAGGCGCCACTTGTACTACTAAATCATGTACAACCACATGGATGATCATTCAAGGATTGTCTGTATGTGATTTTTATTAACAAACTCTTAACTATGCCCGGCACTTACAGATAATACTCATGTGATCAAGAATTAGATGGAATTTCCTAAACTAAAATGAAGACAAGGTTTTTTTAGATTTTGTTATAAAAATGTGCTGATTTTCTAACGACTGATGTGGAGCAGGAAAGGACTCAGGTATAAGGCCTTTAGCACTTTAGAAAATCTTGCTGTTGAAAGTTTCATCAATACTCATTTTTTTTCTCCTTGTGAATTTCTCCCTACCTCCAATTTTTGTAATTTGTTTCCAGTTTTATGAATCAAGGACAATTCCCAAAACCTAATCCATATGTTTAGAAATTCACAGACATTCATCTCCTCTTTTGGACCAATAGACTTACTTCTTGAGATTTCTTCTCTAAAAACTTTGTAAAGAAAAACGAGGTAGAATACGATATTCAAACCCAAAGGGATTTGTGTAGAATGTATTAGAATGAATACTTCTTAATCTTTACACAATATTTCTGTCTAGATAAAGAGAAGACTTTCTTAGTTTTATTATGTATACGTAATGTAAACATTGCCTTTTAAATTGTTTCTTTATGCTTCAGAAAAGAAGCATTACATGCTAGAGTTGGAATCATTGTCTGACCTTGGTTCCCTTTGTATCATTTTCTTGCTTTTACTCTTGAGTGCAGTGTTTCACTTTGGTTTTATTAGTCTGTGTTTAACAATAAGCTAAGTTGATTATCTTGTTTAAGAAACATACAAGTATGTGTATAATATTGTATTACATAGTGCCAACCACTGCCTTTCTAAGTAGAAGTACATTACTTTAATCAACGATTGATATATCACGAGAAATATAATGATATTTCATAAAATTAAAGTTTCTCTTCCAATGTGGAGTTAAAAAATATCATCACCATCTGTCTCATTCAACTTTTATCCCAGATGTGGTGGCAATCTAACACAAGTTAATAGGCAAAATGACAACATGTAAAAACAAACAAACCAACGAAAAATAGGGATACTATTCTCCTCGTGAGGCCCAATACTGCATGCATGCAGCTCTTCAACGGACACTGCTACATCGTCACTGAATTCAAGAAATATTTCCTCCCTGTTTAATCAAACCATTACACGTAGCTAATCATAATTGTTAAGAAAATGTAACATGTTTAATGTTATGATACTAACCTCCTTTTGTTTGTTTGTTTGGTTTTTGTTTGGGGGCTACACCTGGCAGTGCTCAGGGGTTGCTCCTGGCTTTGCACTCAGGAATCACTCCTGGGGGGCTCAGGGGACCCTATGGGATACTGGGGATTGGACCCCTGTCAGCTGCACGCAAGGTAGGCGTCTTACCTACTGTACTGCCTCCTTGATTCCCTGCTATGAGAATTTTATATCTCCCTTTCACTACATGTGGATAGGTGTGTTCATGAAACTGCCATGGTGGATTGAGATAACATTGCACAATTCCTTGAAAATATGATTAGTGCTTAAACTTCATGCTGCCATTCTTATCACTTTACTACTAAAGGTCGACAGTTAAAGTTAATTTTTTTTCCCACAAAAATAATGCAACCTACCTCCCAACCCTGGTCTCAGGCGATTATCATAACCATCTAGAAGTCGATCCAAAATTCTGGTGAAGACAGTGGTATTGTCCTTGAGTTCATCTTGTAATGAAGTTTGTCCATAGCTGGAAGTGGCATAAAGAGAGGCAATACCTATATTATAGATACACGTCCATGTTTCCAAATATCCTTTCCTCACTTTCTTATTTTCATTTCTATTGATACAATTTGAAAATCCCTCTGATTAAATGAAAAATGTCATATTTTAATTCTTACCATTTTCTCATGCTTAGTCTTATATTTCTCAAACATTTTGTTCTAATATTTTAACAAATGGAAAAAATTACAGGAGATATGTTTTCTTTACATATATCTGTAATTCTCAGCATAGATACAGTGATATAATGCGTCTTTTTTCCTCTGAGTGAAAAAGGATGTTAATGTATCCTAGAAAAAAATCTAGCACCCCCCAATATCACTAAATAATGTATCACTAAGTATTTTTCATTAAAATTAATATAGAAAAGGCCTAAATTTCACCTATTGACATCTCTTCCTTTAGTCATTTAATATTTGTGTGTTCAGGTTTTTCAAAATATTTAGATAAAAATAGAGATACAATTTCTTAAATGACTATATTTTATATCAGTGTATAATTTCCATTTCCTATAAGGTTTATGAACTAAATTTTATAATGTGATGAACTCAAACTTCTGACTAACTGAATTTTTGTCGTTTTGGGTCTTTGAATTACAAGACACTCTGAAAAAAATCTGTGGCCAAGTCCAACATTCTTAATTGATGGTTCACTAAACGAAAGTACAGCATTAGTATTTTGTTTAAGGAAACACAGATATTTGTGAGTAAGGTTTTTAGTAGGCTCAGTTTTCTTCAACTTTTAATCTAAAGACTTTATGTTCTTTTTATGGAATAAGTATGTTTATTTAAACATTTGTATTTAAAGGCATAGTTTTAGGCTTTGCTAGTACTGGTCTTTGAGTTTCAAACACACAGTGACCACTGATCAAATGTTCTGCTTCTCTTTCATCGATCAAACTAGAATCAATGATCTACAGCTGCTATTTTATGTAAAGATCAGGATGTCACCTTCAAACTCCCTTGAGAAAAGATTTTTCATCTGAGGATGGCTCAAACTTACTGATGTATTTCAGTAAGTTCTGACTATGAGAAAGACAAAAACCAACACACAGGGTGGAAACTAAGACTGTCACAAAAATACCACTCTCATACTTCCCTGTTAATGTGTCTTGGGCTCCACTCATTTGTGTTTATACTGCAGAAATCTAAAAAAAATACACCTGAAACAGGACCCACTTACTTGACATGAATAGGAATTATAATCAAAATATGATTTCAGAAATAAACACAATATTGTAGGTTATTAATTTTATAGGGCACAGTCTTGCGGTCCTTTTATGATAAATTTTTAATTTAATGAGGCTATTATAATTAGAAACTATTCACAATGTTAAACACATGAAATACACCTCCAGGAAAAATGTTTCATTCCCTTCCATTCAACATTAATGCCATGCAAATTAAGGGCATCTTCCTTGGCAAAATTAAATATCTTTAATAGCTTTTAAAATAAAATTTTTAGTGATTTCTGTCTCCAAGGATGCCTCAGTAGCAGCTGACACTAGGAGAGCAAAAAATGCTTTCCTGAATGCAGTTATTTATAAAAAATCATTTTCTTAAAAACCAAATGACATGCTTGCATCTTTCAAGGATATTAGAAGGTCATCCCAATAAAGTGTGGTAAAGAAATGCTAGCACACCTTAAGCTGTGAGGAGGGCCTGCTCCAGGGCACTAAGGCAGAAAGCAACAGAAGGAGAAGAGAGATTGAGTGGGGTGACAATACAGAGAACCACTAGTTAGTAGGATGTCTAGACTGTGGAGTTATCTGTGATCTTTGCCTGTGCTCCTTTTGTTTTTATAGCTTATGTTCAGATTCATGAAGTGTTGTACACCCCTCCCCCCTGTTTTTATCTTACAGATACAGCTTTCACTGATAATTGATGATCGCTCTACAAAGGTCCAAAGCCTCTCTTCCCTCCCTCCTAGAAAGCCAGCTGTCTATCCCAACTAGAATGGTAATCTCTCTTTTATGTGATTTTCTAATATGGTCATTCTCCATCTTTTTTTTTTATAATTTGTTACTGCCAGTTGTCAGAGAAGAACTCTAGATAAAAATCAGGATTACTTCTTTGGTATTAAACACTTATACCAATGCAGCTTTTCTGAAAGTGAATATGTAATTTGAAAAGAAATGTCAGTGACAGTAGCTGATTTTGATTCCATATGAACCAGCATATAATAAAAAACTGTGCACTAACTCCATCTACAGGTCATTACAATAGTAACACTTCATGCAATTTCTCAAGAGCAGCGAAAACATTTCACCCCTCAGATTAAGAGGATTTGACAGTAATGCCTTTCCTATTCATCTAGGTAATTATTTATCACACACAGTAGTAAACAAAAACAACAGGCAGCTTCTCAATGGAAGAAATTCTCCTAAATTCACATCTAAATAGTCTGTTATATGGTTCCCCCTTTTTCATAAGGGTTCACTTTCCATTACATTTGAAGAGCCTTAGGTTTTTATAATACATCTGAAGGCTTTTCAGCCACAGGAGTACACTACACAAGAAATAAAAAAGCAGATAAAGAAAAGTCTCAATCACTTAACTATATAATCATGAGGAGCATCCTATCTATTATGCTTAATTATACCACTAGTAAGCACTTTGAGTACTTAAACTTACTAAATTTTTCTCATAACTTCTCTCTATAGTAAATACGCTTTAATGGAAAAGTTCGATATTTTCTAATGTCCTAAATATTTAGTTTATTTCACCTCTATTAGACATCCACATAGTTTCAACACAGTACTGTTATTTATAAAGACGTAAGATTTAAAATTTTCAGATATTATTTTTAAACTTTTGACTTTCATATAGTTTCATAAGTTACTGTTATTTATATAGTTGTCTAGAAATTTTCTTGTTGGAGCATTACTTGCACAGTTCACGAACATTAATTGGGGAAACTTTTTCCCTGAATTTGGAAGCGGCATGTTTTGTTCAGTTACAGCTGAACAGTGAGAAGAAGTTCGGTTTAAATGTAAATAGTGAAACAAGGCATTTTAAAACTAAGTTTATTCAATCTAACAAGCAACTGCGATGGATTTTTTAAAAAATATATTGCTCTTTATTCTGAGCTGGAATTATTTTGCAGTTAAGTTTTTGGAATTCCCTTAGTCATAACTCAACCAAAACTGATTTCTTCCCCATAGTAGAATAAATGAAAAAGTACAGAAATTCTCATGCAGATTTAAAAGAAATCGTCCCCACCTTCTTCCAGTCAATGTGGTGAAAAGGAGGGTCCAGGCCCAAAGGGAGTCAGTGAGTCGGGGCCGCCTCTTCATTGCGGACTAGTGCAGCTGGAAAGTAGAACAAGTAGAGATCAATGTCTCTTGCAGAAAACATCAGGTTATAACCACTAAGGCTGACTGAGGCAGTTTAGATGAATGCTTTGAAGTCAGGAAATGACCTCACTGGGATATGACACCTCATTGGAGGCAATGGAAACCTGGACCATCCATTCTCCACTTTCCTTCCATTTCTCCATTCAGAAATATCCCAGTGTCTTATAATTTCTCCTGTAAGAGAATACACGTTAAGTGCGTTCAGGTGACAATGTTTCTCAACATAAAAACTGTGAGTCCCCCCACACCCCCTGCCTTCTAGGTTTCATATTACTAGTATAGTTTAAATGACAATCTACTTGTTTTTGTTTTTGTTTTGTCACCTGAAAATTTGACCTTTCTGATTTGAGTTCCACCACTGAACGAGACATTGGAATTTTTGAGTTGTTGTCCTTAGCCTGGAAGAGCATGTTTGTGGGGTGGGATGGCACAGATGAACATGCCTTGGTGACTAAACCCATCCTTGAAGTCTGGACGTACCTTGAATTTTGTAGCTACTGTTTTTTTTTTTTTTTTTTTTTTTAAATCCATCGGGGCACACTGTTGAATGCTGAAGTCATGCTTATTTTCTCTGTCAGTGATTGCCTTGTTAAATATGCTCACTAATGCTTCTGTGAGGCTAAAGGACACACTTTATAGTCTAACCATGTGCTCTCTCTCTCTCTCTCTCTCTCTCTCTCTCTCTCTCACACACACACACACACACACACACCACACTCATGTAAATGCATACAAACCTGCCCACACATATCTTTTAAGCCCTCTCAAATTCTGCCAGGTTGCTGCAAGGAAATGTTTCATCTCAAACAGATGGGAGCTGGAGTGATTTGCTTTGCATGAATAAGAGAATCTCTTCCCCCCTCTTAGGTAAAGTGCAATCAATCACCATCTGATTGTGGAATTGAGACTTGGTAGTGGGGTGCTGGAGTAATGGAGGAGTACAGGAGGCTTCAAGATTTTTTTTTTAAAAAAATCATTTGTGGAGTCAGTTTTTAAAAATCAGGTGCATTACCTGGTTAAAGAGCAGTTATGGTAGCACTTTATTTTAATAAAGTGATTATTAATGATCTACCCCAGGCATGATAGAAGAAAGGTTGAAGGCATTTGTGAGCAGTTCCCTGGATCTGTAACTCCATAGTAGGGTCAGTGATTAATGGACTGCATGTCTTTTAAAGATCATCTTTCATCAAGTGCTCTATAGTCTAACGTTGTATGCCTTTAAGTACCTCTACACAAATGTTTTCACACTCTCAGGCATCATTTGTATCAGTAAAAACCATTACAAAGAGACATTTGATCAGTGAAACATAATGAATGTGTTCAGAGTGAAATGGTTTTTAGATCTAGAGCTAAGAACCATGTACCTTGTCCTAGTTTTTATTTAATTTGGGGACTGGTTTCGACAGACATGCGATGAATATGAGAATAAATACTGGATAAATATTGTTAAAATAGTGCAACTAAATTGCACGATATTTGTTAATCTTCAACACGTTATTAAGGAAAACGGCTTTCTCTTACCCATTAACATTTGTTTGTCTTTTTAAAAGGGGGTAAATCCTGGAAGGGGGGGGCAAGGAATGAAATACAGCCAAAGCTTAAAGCTACTAAGTATTAGAGTTCGTTGTCTTCCTCTGACATTTTAAAATAGAAAAACAAACCTACCCTGGCACTTGAGTTGTTGAGTAAGAAAGTTTCTTGCAAATACAAACATTAATAGTTTAAAAGAAACGCTGGGCTGCCTCTTCACCCCTTCCTACCTCCTGCCTTCCCCCCAAACACACACGCTCCAGACACCCATTACCCCATGCTCTACCCATAGCAAACGGTCAGGTGAGTTTTTCATGTTCATTCTGGGAAAGACCCCCTACACCAGAGGGCATTTCAGCAGCGCCCACTGGAAAGGGGAAAAAAAAATTTTTTTTTTTAAATTTTTTCTTTTTGCAGCCAGAATGAGAGCATGCATGCCTTTCTAGGATGGACCACGGAGGCAGGCTTTTTCTGTTTGTTTGCTTTTTGGCTTTTTTTCCCCCTTTTGTCCCAGTGTCTTAACTTTAGACCCTACCCCCTGACGCCCCTCCCCACCTCATCCAAGGTCTCTCTTGCAGGAGGAAGGGGGTGGGGGGGGGTGGGGGGAAAAGACGGGGCAGGGAGAGAGAAAAAAAAAAAAGACCAAAACAACATGTCACCACCCACCCGAGGAATAAATTCCAGTCTACCTAAGCGCGAGGGGCCAGGAGGGAGCCGAGGAGGGGGCGGAAAGAGTGCTCCTCTCCGCCCGTCGCTGCGGCTCTCGCCCGGCCGGGAAAACATCCTCGCGGCTACCTGCTCGGGCTCCCCGTCCTCTCTCCCCCGGTCCCCTTTCCCCCACTCGAGCCTGCCCTGCCTGCCTGCCCGCCTGCCTGCCTGCCTGCCTGCCTGCCTGCGTCCGCGCCTCGGCGTTGCGGCCGGCAGCCGCTCTTACCTGCGGGCCCCCTCCGGGCGGGCGCAGGATGCTCAGGAGCCGGGCAAAGTGTGCACGGGAGGACCGCGGCGAGCCCGGAGCCGGCGAGTGCGCGGGGCGGGCGGCGGGCGGCGGGCGGCGGGCGGGCGGCGGGCGGGCGGGCGCAGGGGCGTCCTCGCTGCCGCGCGCTCACTCGCTCCGAGCCATCATGGACTCTGCGTGCTCCCGGGCTCGGGCGTCCACCCGCCCGAAGGTGCCTCCCCAGAAGCCCCGCCGCAGCTGCACAAGCCAAAAAGCTCGTGCTCTGTACCGAGACAGTAGTAATACGTCCCAGGGCAAACCGGATGTGAAATAGGCGGTGACTTCATGCCAGAGAGATTTTATTTTAGAAAGGAAGGTGGTACCAGCCTCTGGATCTAGAGACCAATCCGCCCATTTTTTTTTTCTTTCTCTCTTTCTTTCTTTCTGTTTCTTTCTGTTTCTTTCTTGCTTTTTTGGATATGCAGCACGATTTTTAACTTGCACCGCTCTGGCCCTGATCTCCTTCTCTCTCTAGCTGCAGACTCAAAAAAAAAAATCCTTCTACAATCTGCTGCAAGCATCCCCCCCCCTCCCAATCTCTCCACACCCTGCGCCGCCCCCCCTTATTTATTTATTTATTTATTTATTTATAATTTTTTTTAGAGAGGATGGAGACGGGTTTAGAGATAGAGGGTGGGTGTAGAAAGGGTTAGGAGCTTCTCACACTTTGCATTTCGGATCCCTCTAGTTCCAGGGCTGCGCCCCTTCGACATGCAACTCCTTCTTCGTCTGCCTGGCGGGGCCACCTTGCCCGGGCTCGCGAGCCACTGCACGCAGATGAATGAACGCAAGGCTGGGCGCGGGGCGATGCAGGGTTACACGTGTGCAGGGCCGCCCCCACCCCCCTGCCTCCCTCGCTCCTTCCCGCACACACACACACTCCCACACACATGTCCGAGACCCAGAGTCCTGCAGAGTCACGCATGGCGAGGGCTGGCAGGGCTGAGTGCTGGCCAGCAGGGTGCCGGCCACTGGCTTGAGCGCCCTTGGGTTCCCACTTTGACAGGTAGTGAGCGCTTGCACCCCACCTTCGTCGTCTGTAGCTTTAGAGGACAGCCAGAACGCGCACCCGAACAGGTCTTTGTTTTGTTGGTTTTTTTTTTCTTTCTTCCTAAAAAAAAAAAAAATCTTTGGAAGCAACTGTTGTTGTTGTTGTTGTTGTTGTTGTTGTTTTTCTTCTTGTTTGTTTGTTTGTTATGATGGATGCTGGGCAGGCTCCTTTAAAATGTGGGTTGTGCTGGCTTCCTAGGAGGAGTATTTAACTTTAAATAAATCGCTCCGATCATTTCTAGGTTTGAGAGTCATATCTCCATTTCCGGAATCATCGTTCCCTTGCCTGCCTGCCTGCCTCCAACTCCATCATCCTCTGGATCAGGAAAACGGGAGGTGGGGGGCTGGGGTGGGGGGAGAGAGGGGCCAGAAAGGTTTCCGGTCCTCTGGGTCCCAGTGGGGCAAAACCCCACTTGGACTCTTCTTCTCTGCCCTCTACTATCACCCTCCCTCTTGGCTCACCAGCCACGCATAAGGAGACACTCAGGGCAGGGGGAAGGTGTGCTTGAACCTCTGTCTAGCTAAAATTCCAAGGGACTGGACAGCCTGGGTTGTGGGTTTTTGTGAATGAGCCTTTGTAGCAGAGAGAAGGTGGGTGCTGGCTTTCAGGGGATTCTTCCTGGAGTGACCCCCAAGCCCTGGTAACTAAGGCTAGGTAGGACAGGGGCAGGAAAAGAAGAGGTACCTCCAAAATGATGCCCCCCCAACACTGTCACTAATGCTGGTTTCCCCAAGAGCAGATGGTTTCCCCAAGAGTAGATACAGCAGAGCATGACCTTTTAGATGGGGTGCAACTTGGCTTAATAAAAAAAACCCTCAGTGGCCAGCCCTGTGTGTGTATGTGTGTGTGTGGGGGGGGGGGGGGTGTTGTTGTTGTTATTTGTTTGTTTTTAGTTCCTTGACCTTGTGCCAGAGTGGCATCAGGTTGCTTGATTAAACCTTGAAAACAGGTGAGCGCGGTGGTAGAAATACAAACCTGAACACCACATTCAGGGCTGGGTTTGGTTGTCCTAGTTCTGAAAAGGCGATGTTATGGGGAAATGATTTTAGAAATAAATCTCTTAAGAGAGATTTAGAGATCATCCTATCTGTCTGAGCAGTAGTTGCATGGCAGGTTCAGACACAACAGATGCCACTTGTGTTTTTAAAGATATCTGTTAAAGGAACATTAGCTTTATTATGTGATATTACACAATTATTATTTACTCATTTGATTATCCGTGATTCTGCTTATTTGTTTTGAGAACAAATGCAAAAGAAAATGCAGTTTTGAGAACAAATACTAAGTTTTTAGACAAGGTTTTGAAATCCTGGCTTAACAGTGAATAACATTTTCTTCTCTGACCAAATACAATGCAGTTCCATAGTTATATTTCAACAAAAAACTGAGCCCCAAATACAATACAGTTCCATAGTTACATTTCAACAAAAATACTGACCCTCTCATCATCCTTGCCCTACCCCCCACCAGTTCAATGTTTCTGACTCCTTTTACCCTCCTCTACAAATGGAGAATAACTCTACATTATGAAGCTAATAACATACAACCGAATCATTATATTCATTGCCTTTTCAAGCAGTCACAAAAACATCATTTCAACACTAATATCTAAGAGTGATGAAAATAACATCCTGTTCCAAACTGTTGCATTATTAAGATGGCCAACCAATAGGACACAAAAAATGCTCAAATAGTTATTTTATAAATTAAGAGGGGGCTTGGGGGCAGATGATAGTAAGCTGGTAAGGCATTTGCCTGGTAGTGGATGACCCAGGGTTGATCCCTGGCACCTTGTATGGCCCACCGAGCACAGAGCCAGGAGTAAGTCCTGAGCATTGCCAGGAGTGCCTCAGAAACAAAAATAAATACAAAAAAGTATTAGGGGTCTTACCTTAAAGGTATAGTGTGCATATGGAAAAAGAATAGTCCATAATATAATTCTCTATTCTAATTACTAACAATACTCAAATGGTAGGTTTTGCTAAAGGATGTGCACGATTTGTTTTGAAACAGCTATATGTTTAACAAATTTGATAAATTACAACTATGATTTGTAAATGTTTAAAATATGAAACAGGCTACTCAGAAGGTAGTGTAATAATTTAAATTATTAGTGGATTTATTATTTTTAATCTAAATTATCATTAATATATGCATGCAGCATCAGAGAAGAAGGCATAAGAACATGATGAAAGAAATAATTCGCTGTGTTTTTTATTTATTCTTTTGTTTGTTTGTTTTTGGACCAAACATAGCAATGATGCTCAGGAGTTACGCCTCGCAGCGTTGGGAGAACCATATGGGATGCTGAGGATTGAACCTGGTCATCCTCATGCAAGGCAAAAACACCCAACTCTATTATCTCTCTAGCCTGGAAATAATTCACTTTGTATTGTGTCCTTACATTGAAGTTTTGAGGTAGGTTTGACATTCTTGTTCTTAGCTTAATTTTCATCAGAAGAGTAAAT
The DNA here is from genome assembly GCF_029834395.1 of Sorex fumeus. Taxonomy (NCBI): domain Eukaryota; kingdom Metazoa; phylum Chordata; class Mammalia; order Eulipotyphla; family Soricidae; genus Sorex; species Sorex fumeus. The sequence goes on along the minus strand of NW_026606154.1, from coordinate 2,662,343 downwards.
CCCTTCAAAGTTTGTGTACGTCTGACTGAAGAAAGTTCTTAGAATACTAACCAGGATGTTTAATATTCTTAAAATGCTTCCTTGGTGCCAAATAATGTGCTAAGTAAGTAATTTGCATGCATCATTTAATTATCAAAACTTGCTTGTGACAGCTGGTTTTATAGTTCTAGTTTTACATTGATATCTCTGTTTTCCAAGCCATTTAATAAAATATGGATCAGAGAGATCATGAGCATTACTGAAGGTCACTATATTCAATCCATGCTGGAATGTAAACCCCAAAATTCTGACTTCAAAGCTTGAATGTTACTTTATTTCCCTACTACACAGTTTCAGGCTCATGTTGATTAACTTTATTTATATTTGACCATATTTGTGTAAGTCACCTAAAGCCTGTCTCTGAATGTCTTTCTGAAATATTTATCCAGTGATGATCTGGTGTGACCAACTGCAACATAGTGCCAGGCTTAGTTTAATATTTCAGAAGTTTCTATCTTCGGTCAATGAGTCTGGTCACAAAGGCCCTCCAAATCATTATGGCTCGAGACAGAAGGGATTTGAGGTCAACCCTAGGACCAGGGATCCTGGGGAGGCCCTAATAGCTCTATTTCCAGAGTTGCAGCCTGGTACATTTTGCTTTTTCTGTCAATTTTTAATGGCAGGAAGCCCTGACCTAATTGAAGAAGTGGTACTGATCCTTTTCCACAGAAATGCTTTTACTAACTCCAGCTAAATGTGAATCAAATGAGTTAAAAAAAAAAGTAAGAGTTTTCACATTAATTCAATGTGACTCTTTCACATTGACAGAATAATTTGGAGTGAGGGAGAACAGACAAGTAAAAATGATAATATAGTAAATAAACTTCAGATGAAATTTAGACTAAAGTGGTCTTTTAAAATGTATTTGCCTTTCTGATATGTGCACACTGTGAGCAATTATAATGTAAAGGATTGTGAAACATTGTTATGTAACTGCCAGAATAAATGTATAGTTTGCAGCCAAATATAATTTAACCTGCATTTAGGTATATTTACTTGGGTATTTTTAAGAAATATTTTTTCCTTTTATTCTATTATCCTAATAATGTAGTCCTTTCTAATTTCCCTGTAGACTGTAGCACTACCTTGTTAATGAAATACACACACACACACACACACACACACACACACATGATATCACATTCAAGGGGTCATCCTTTCTTTTATAACTGGTGCTAAAATAATATCTCATGACTGTAACTCAAACATGAAAGCTTGTAATTATATCTCATGGTGAATCAATAAAATTTAAAAAAAAGTATCTCATTTGGGAAAAAGAACTGTTATTTAAAACACAGTACAGGAGTTAAGGCACTTGTCTTGCATCCAGTCGACCCTGGTTCGATTCCCACACTGCCTGTGGTCCTCGGAACATCTCCTGGCTCAGAAACCCAAAGCAGGATATGCCCTGAGCACAGTTAGAAAACAAACACATGAATAATAGAACAAATCATGTGAATAATAAGAATAACTCCATACATTGACCTGCACCTGATTATCATCTGGACTGTTCAAATAAAAATTTTTGGCACCGGTAGGGCATTTGCCTTGTGTGCAGCCAGCCCGGCTGAGCCGGGTTCGATTCCTTCGCCCCTCTCGGAGAGCCCGGCAAGCTACCAAGAGTATCTTGCCCACACGGCAAAGCCTGGCAAGCTCCCATGACGTATTCAATATGCCAAACACAGTAACAACAAGTCTCACGATGGAGACGTTACTGGGCCCGCTCGAGCAACTCGATGAACAACAGGAAGACAATTACAGTAACAGTGACATTTGTCTTGTTTGGAGGCTATATTCAGCTGTGCTCAGGGCTTACTCTTGGTTCTGCGCTTAGGGGTCCCTCTAAGCAGGCTGGGGGCACCCTACAGGGTACCAGGAATCGGACCTGGACCAGACCTCTGCAAGATAAGCGCTTTACTCACTCTACTATCAGATAAGTTATTTTTCCCAGCGTGGATGGCTGGCGTGATGGGCAGATCTAGTGAAGACAAGACTAAAATTTCTCATAATTTGGTCAGAACAGTTTAATCTTGGGTATGTTGAAGTGCAGGAGTGCAGGACCACAACAGATGGCGTGTGGTGACTTCTCCAGATATGCTGCTAAGGAGTTTATCTGATGCCTGACATCAAACCCACCTCTCTTCCAGCCCATAGAGCGATTGCTTAGCTCAGTTTTCAGTTCCTTAATGCAACTACTTGACAGATCACAAAGCCCAATGTCGATGTGTTTTTTCCTGAGACCCTGGCTGAAATGGAACGAGGCTAGCGTGGTGCATTGACTGCTTGCTCACGCATGGGTCCATGTGGGACTGACACTGAGTCTTGAATTGACTCTAAGTATGTAATTGATCCTTTCTGAACTTTATTTCCTACAGGTTTAAAGTGAGACCATGTTACCTAATTGAGGAAGTTTTAGCATTTTATGGGGAAACAAATGTGAATTACATAATTCTCTTGTATCAAAATACCCAATTGCCAGTGAAAACCAATGCTTTTCTTTTCTTTTCTCTTTTATGACAAGTCACTGGTTATTTTCCTAGTACTTTAAGACCTTTTCTACAGCACACTTGTATATTTCACAATGCCAGTTATGTTACCCACACTTTGCATAAGACTTAAACATACTCGTCTCAGTTATCAAGACAAGATACTGCAACAAGCAGCTCCCGTACCATCATAATTCTGATCAGTGTCCTAATTTGTAAGGTGTTCTGAGGCAAAGAATGCTTTTCACTATACCTGTCCTAGTAAGAGTATTTTATGGAGAGGCTGTTCCTAGGTAGAGCCAACCACAGCACTCAATCCAACTACAACTACTCCAGTTAGCCGTATCGGTTCCAAAGGTACATTGACAATATTAATTTCCCATCAATGTTCAACAGGACCCAGAAAATAGAATCAGGAATAAAATATGTGTGTGAGAGCCAGATGGAGTTGGCATGTAATTTGGACACAATCAAATTTCCTTCTATGGCAGTCTTAGTTTATTAGCAACTCTCCTGTTTACCCAGATTCATTATTTTCTTTCAAAATTTTCACAGATGTCAAAGTCAAAAATCCATGCAAGTCGATGCTAGATTTTCAGAGGTAAGAGACATCATAGTAACCTAGTTTAAAGATAATCACTTTTAAATATATAAAATTATCAGAAAAATTTAAAAGCATTATTTTAGACCAGATTCAATTACAGTATAAAAGTTTAAATGCAAATCATGAGGGAGATAAAAAGAATAATAGTTAACTAAAATGCTGTTCCAAAAATAGGTTGTAATATTGTAACAGTGCTTTATAAAAATTTAAAGAAATTCATAGTGTTTTCCTTCAGAAGACTCTGAGCTGTGGCTCTGTACACAGCATCATAACCTCCTTAAGTAAAAAAAAAACCCTATTTATTTACTTCTGTTAATCATTGTTATGGTGAATATAATCTCGATATTCAGTCAGGATCATTTACTTGAATTATCTAGCATGCAGAAAGAGAACAGAAAAAGATCTGAGTTGGGGGATAATTTAGAAAGATTACTTACCAGAAATATTTTTTAAAAGAATAGGCATGTTAGTACCAAAAAACTGCATTTAGTTCCTGAAGAATGTTCTGACATGATTAGCAATGCCTTGTTTTGCATAATTGAGCATTTAACACAGTGTCATCATCCTCTCGGACAGCTGCACTTACATATTTGTTTGAAATTGTAAAACACAAGAAGTGACACAAACATCAAAGCAGCATATAAAAATCATTCATCATACCCTGAATGGTCATAGGTTTTGTGAAAAAGATATGGAACAGAAAGGATTTACTCAAATAAAGATCAAGCATTACGGCATTAATGGCCCATCTGTTCAATAGCTTCCAATTCTTAATGTTTACAATAATTGTGTTCTGAGGGATGAAGTAAAAATGACTTTGTGGATATGGATGCAGTGGTATTTTTTGTGTGTTTATATCCAAATGTAGCCAGTGCCCTTGTGTTAAATGTAAACAAAAGGATAGATTATGTAGTTTTAGACATTTTTGCAATACTTAAAAATTATACAAAATGATCTCAACCTAACTATTCCCAATGTTACTTATAATAAAATTCACCAAGATTTTCTTAAAATTTTTCTCACAATTCTCCTCTTAATTTATTTGGATATATGCATATAAATAAACATTTGTGCATATATATACATATATATGTACACACATGGGTTATAGTAGGGAGAAACTTTAGTTTTTAAAGATGGGTGATTGTAATTTTTGAGAAATATGAAACAATGATATGTTTATGCAAATTTCAGAAATGTAGAGTTCTCCTCCCCAATAAGAACTTAATATTTGACCCAGAAAGTATTGCTGTGGGTAAGTAGAAGAGATAGAACTTGAAGGGCTGGAGTGATAATACAGTGGGGATGGTGTTTGCAAGATGTCAACCCGGGTTTGATCCCCAGCATCCCATATGGTCTCCCAAGCACCACCAGGAGTAATTCCTGAGTGCAGAGCCAAGAGTAACCCCTGAGTATCACTGTATGTAACCCAACAAGGGAAAAAATAGAACATGAATACTGGGGCCATAGCTCAAGCAGTAAAGTACATACATGCCTGTCACGTGCAGGGCCCTGAGTTTAGACCTCAGTGCTGGATGCTGCCAACTCTGGTACCATCAGATCTAGCCTGGTATCACTCCCTGCTGGAAATTCTTCCTGCCCAGCATTGCTGGGTGTGGTACCTATTAAAGAAAAAGAGGGGACACCAGAAACCATAAAGCTCAATAACAACTTAAATAACGAATCAAGATGACAAATGAAGATATATTTACTTGTCCTACACTTCAACAGCTTATAAAATTGACAGCACATAATTGCCTTTGAAAGATGTAAAGTGTGATTCTGAAAGCAACTGAGTGGGCTCCCTGTCACTACTCGCAGTCAGTGTTAGAATTCCTACACAAAGCAGACCATTCTTAATTCCATTTCACAAGCAGAGAGAATGAACTCCAAAACACCACACCTATAAGAACGCCCCACAAAAGAGAAGTGTCCTATTCAATAGCTAGGATATGCTAGATACTGGAATGTTGAGGTATTTGAGTTTCTTTTTCAAAATCTCCTACATGATCTTTGCAATTGTCTGTTTACAAATAGAGAGCCTACGGGGCTGGAGCAATAGTACAGCGGGTAGGGTGTTTGCCTTGCATGTGGCCTACCTGGGTTCGATCCCTGGCATCCCATGTGGTCCCCTGAGCACCTCCAGGAGTAATTCCTGAGTGCATGAGCCAGGAGCAACCCCTGTTTATCGCTGGGTGTGACCCAAAAAGAAAAATCAAAATCAAACAACAACAACAACAACATCAACAAACAGAGAACCTACATTCACAAAAACAATAAGGGACTTTCCCAGCAATGCAAAGTATAAAAGTCTTATATTTTAAACCCAGGCATATATTTTTTGGCTTTTATAAATTTTTGATTGTAAGATATTTAAGGTAAATTTATTTCACATAATCTGGAAGTAGAACTACCGTAGGTGACTAATAAAAATTATTCTGATAACAAATACTTGCAAAAATTGGGAGCTGGTGTGATAGTACAGACAGTAGAACTTATTCGTGGTCAACACAGGTTTAATCCCCAGTACGCTTATGGTCTTCCAAGCCTGTCAGGAATGATCCCTGATCACAGAACCATGAGTAAACACTGAGCATTGCTGGGTGTAGCCCCAAAACAAAACAAAACCGCCAAATACAAAATGTTTTATTAAATGTTTAAAATAATCAGCAGAGGAACCAGAGCAATAGTACAGTAAGTTGGGTGCTTGTCTTGCATGAGGCCAACCAGGTTTGATCTCCAGCATCCCATATGGTCCCCTGAACACCACCAGGAGTAATTCCTGAGTGAAGACCCAAAAGTAACTCTTGAGCATTGCAGGGTGTGGCACCAAAACAAAAACAAAATATTCAGTGAAGGGAAACAGAATAATATGCTTATGAAAGTGAAATTTGATGTCATATGCTTTTCTCTATTAATGATTTTTTGGTCCAGTTCTCTTAATTTTGATATAAAATAGATAATTTTATATATTTATATATTTAAGAATATATATTCTTAATATATTAATATATAATATAATTAACAATATAATATATTATATAATAAATAATATAATAGTAATAATAAATTATATATTTAATATATAATAATAAAGGCCCTCCCGTTGATCATCGATTTGCTCGAGCGGGCCCAGTAACGTCTCCGTTGGAGACTTTGTTGTTACTGTGTCTGGCATATCGAATACATCACGGGGAGCTTGCCAGGCTCTGACGTGTGCGGGCAAGATACTCTCGGTAGCTTGCCGGGCTCTCCGAGAGGGCGGAGGAATCGAACTCGGGTCGGCCATGTTGGCTGTGTGCAAGGCAAATGCCCTACCCGCTGTGCTATCGCATAATACCTATAAATTCATTGATGTAGGAAAATATTGGCAACAGTTGATAGTACTGGTTATTTTTAGCATCATTTTTACAATTTAACAGTTGCTGATGACATGTAGTTTTTTTTTGTTTGTTTGTTTGGGGGACACACTCAATATTGCTCAGGAGTTACTCTTGGATCTGCACTCAGAAATCACTACTGGAGATGCACAGGGCCCATATCGGATGCCCCTTGGTCTAACCCAATTCAGCCGTATTCAAAGCAATTACCTTACCTACTGTACTATCTCTTTGGCCATGGCATGTAGTTTTTAATAAAACATATCATAACTTTTCAAATATTGAATTTTTTGTATGTGGCAACTATTAAGTTGCAATTGATTCTACTAAGAAAAAATTTATCAGTTATCAGATTGACCATTTTTATTTTCTCATCATATAGTTATGACCTACAGTGAGGAAGCTATTTTCAAGGAAAATGAATTCCTTATTCAAGAGAAATTTGATTTAGTAGGATATAAAAACATGAGATGCTTAAGACTAAAGCAACTTCAAGTCTTGGCCATAACCCTAAAACAGAAGGTTAAAACTGTCCATCTAACACTTTTAAAACTATTTTGACATAATAGCAATAGAACACCGAGTGAATATTCAGGGTGTCCTAGTATTAGATAATATAGAGTAACAAACAAAATGGATGAAAATTTTGAATAAATAGGACTAAAGAAGATTACCTACTCCTTTTATCTCTGTTCTTTTTTTCTTACAATTGTTGAATAAGGAAGCAGTTTGGTACTCTTGAAGAGAAAATTGAAAGATAAACCATTTATTATGGATTTTATAAATTCTAATGTTGAAAAGCCATTATTCCTGGATGAAGAAAAGCTGAGGAAAAGCTCCAAGTTGTCCACGTGCTACAGTTTTATATTTTATTTGTATGGAAATAATTTTTCAGTGAAGTTCATTCAGTGCTGTTCGAAGTGAATCATATTGCTATTGGATCCAATTAATTTCAAATATCTATTATTAGTTGAAAAAAGAAAACACTTGATTTTATAATTATTATAGATTAGTTTGAGTTAAAATATGAGGTCTCAACTATCAAAGTGGAATTTAGACCGATCTTAGAAACAAGTACATGAGCAGTGACTTAACTAGTCTTCTGATTCTCTGTTTTGATGCATCATTCTTCATTCTTTGAGCCATATTAAAATAAGATAGTAATTCTTTGGGTGACCTTGAGAGATTTGGTACCTCTAGGAAAGCTAGCTATTTCAGGAATTGAACTATTCTAAGTTAGTCTGACAGCCATCTGTTTCAATCATGGTTTCAGTGCCGGGAGAAATTTTTGTCAAGCTCCCAAGCAAGTCAGCAAATACCGGAAGGATACTTGCCCCATGGGCTTTGGGAACCATGTGTGTTGGGGGAAGGTCAGTCAAGGTTCAGAAAGCCTTTGTAAACGCTTAAGGAGGGCACGACTACAGCTCAGTTCATAGAGCAATGTCTTTCCCCCATGCAGACTTAGAGGACTGTCCTGTAAATTAAAAAATAAAAAATTCAGGTCCATCACTAAGCGTGGTTTCTTCTCACATTTGCTAAACATAGTGTGCAGTTAAACTCTGAGCAATATATAAGAATAAATATAAATTTGAAAAAAAATAGAAGATGGGCTAATACCTCCCTTGATAAGATAGTGTTGAGATACCAGGACATTCTGTCCACTGTCCTTTCGTTGTTCATTGAGTTGCTCGAGCGGGCCCAGTAACGTCTCCATTGTGATTCTTGTTGTTACTGTGTTTGGCATATCGAATATGTCCTGGGTAGCTTGCCAGGCTTTGCCATGCTCTCTGAGAGGGGCGGAGGAATCGAACCCGGCTCAGCCATTGTTAAGGAAAAAAAAAAAGGATTAAGTTGGTTTCATTTACTATAAAGCAGTGGTAAAAAGGAACTAAAGTGTCTGATTTTAAATCATAGCCCCAAATTTTCTGTACATTCTTTCTTTTCCTTTGAAATCTCATTCGTTATAATTTTTTCTGTGTTTATCTAGGGATTATCACCAGAGTTGGCTTAGTGGTACCAGGCTCACTCTTGAATCACTCTGACTAAGATCAAAAGAAGTCTAGATTTCTGAGCAAAATTGTCAAAAATAATGAGAGATAAATTTTATGTGAAATATTTTTAAAAATTGGCTCCTGAACAATATTGGCTATTGTTTATTCCATTTCTATTTGAGGAGAGCTTAGTAACATGTTTTTTGGGGGTATATTATTATTTCTATCTAGCTTGCAAATCACGGAGTCTGTTAATACCCCTCAGGCCTAATAGTTTCCTGTCCCCATGTTCATTTGCTTAATTCATGTGCATGGACATATATATATATATATATACATATATATATACATATATATACACAAATATCCATTTGTATGTATGTATTTACATGCAAATATTTAGTGCATTTCTGTCTTACAGTTTCCAGAACTACCTTTATAAAAATGCTGACAAATGGACTAAACAATAGATTACTTTTAGAACAGGTTAAGTCACTTCAAAAGTTTTTTTGAAGGAGTTACTGTGAACAAAATCAGCACAAGTATTTTGGGAGGGGGAAATCTAGACATGGGGTTCATTCTACCAGATATAAAAATATCTTTCAAGAAACTATGGTAAATAAACTCAAAATTTCTGGCCCAGAAAGATTTGTACAGCTATAAAAAGCAATGAAGAATTCAGAAAAAGAAGCATGCATATGTGAGAGATTTTATATAAAAAAGGCAAATTATTCCAGATCTCTGTAAATTTTATTTTATACTTAGTAGTTTATTATTTAACATAGGCCTGTGAATCACACATATAAATGAAAAGGAAAGCAAAATTAAATTTGCACTTTTAGCAGTAAATAAAAATGAATTTCTAGTGAAATAGGAAACCCACGAAGTTCTTAGAGATCAATCAAATCAATGACTAAAGACATATCTTACACAAAAAAAGGATGGAAATTGAAATGGTGTATCCATTAGAAGACTGCTAATGGAACATGAGATCAGATATTCAACTGCCTGGTGATCAGGAAAACATAAATTCAAACAATATAATATCATATTTAAAAGATTCTTAAAAATTTACATTTTTTACAAAGAATGTGGTTTACATTCCTGGTTCAAAAGGAATGAATCCGTGACATTGAAGTACACTTAAAACTCCAGGAATCTGATTCTAGGTTTACAAAGAAAAGTTTGTTATCATAATTATCACCCAGGAAGAGTTGGTTTCTCAAAATTGCTGAGATTTTATTCACTTGTCTTAGAAGTTGAGGAAGAAGTGGCAGCTTGGTGCTAGAGGCTCATACTCACTTCCTAATTATATAGTCATCCAGGAGTAACACTTACCTTCAGAAATAAAATATGTTGTTCGGAATCTAAGGCACTGCCCAGAAAATAGTTTTACTATAAACTTAACAGCAAACAATTGAAAACTTAGAGGCTATCGATTAACTGAGTAATTACAGTTGAGTAGGAAAAACTGTGTAGCATGCAAGAAGTATCAGATTATTTTTGCAGAATTCATTTTATGCCTGCTGAATATCCTAAGAAGCATATGTTAACTAAGTTAGCATCACCCTGATGGAAACCAGAAGGGTTAGCCTACTTCTCTCTGAGTAAATTCTGGAACTCTTTACTGATAATATAATTCTCACAGACCTTAGTTAAATGTCTCTTCTTTTTGGCCTTGAGTTGAAAGGTGCATTTATTTGGCTCTGTGGTTTTGTACAAGAGTCATATGTGAGTAATCCAGTCCAAATGCGTGTCAGCTTTCTTTCCTCTCATGTGGAAGCTTCCCTTGAGAGCCCTAACAAGAAGAGTAACTTTCAAAATAGTGGATAAGTTTAAATATCGGGAGTCTCCCCTGCCCCCACAATCCTTTAAAAAACGTGCCCATGTTGAGTGTTCATTCCATAGCTACAAAGCTCTCCCTTTACCCAGAAAATATAAATGATCAAAATATAAGATGTATTCAAACAGGGGGTGGAGCGATAGCACAGCGGGTAGTGCGTTTGCCTTGCACGCAGCCAACATGGCCGACCCGAGTTCGATTCCTCCGCCCCTCTCGGAGAGCCCGGCAAGCTACCGAGAGTATCTCGCCCGCACGGCAGAGCCTGGCAAGCTCCCCGTGAGGTATTCGATATGCCAGACACAGTAACAACAAAGTCTCCAATGGAGACGTTACTGGGCCCGCTCGAGCAAATCGATGATCAACGGGAGGGCCTTTACTTTACTTACTTTATTCAAACAGGGAATAATCATTTCATTTTCTGTGAACCAAGATTCAGAGAGATTGGAGTTAAGGGCTAAATGTTAAAGGTAGAGAGTTTGTTGAAATTCTATGTGTTGGATGAAATCAGTGTGCAAGTTTGGGAGTTTCAAGGATGGGAGCCACGCTGATTAGGGTTGTTCTGGCTATTCTCAATACCAATAGGAGTGGCTCACACGGAGGCACTTCCCCCCCCCTCAGTGTAATCATGTTTTAACTTCTGCTGGTTAAATATGTTGAACCTCTGTATCAGAGGTTACCCAGCCCTCCATGTCTGTTGGAAAGCATGACTTCACAAGCCCCTGTCCTCTGTGCTGAAGCCTAGATGGCACCTAGACACTCTGTACTTCCATGTCAGTGATGTCACTTCAAATATATCAAGGCTGTGCTTGTGCAGGGGGTAGAAAATACTGGCCTAGAAGGTAACAGGAGCTTCTGAAAAAGCTGAGCTTCCTTACTCATGAATATTGTGAGCTCCATGAGTATTTCGAGTTACCAAAGTTAGCATATATGTTAAAATCTGGAAATGTAAAGCAGACATTGGGGGTCAAGTGTAAAAGTTGGATGGACTCATAGTGAGAAAACTGTTGTTTTCTAGCATTTCTGCACATTTTAGGAGTGTACACAATGATTGCTATATTCCAACTTAGTTTTTCTTCTTTTTTTAAATTAAAATTATTTTTTAATAAAATCAATGAGATACATAGTTACAACGCAATTCATCATTAGTTTGGGGGTATTTAATGCTTCAACACTTGATCCTTCACCGGTGTGCATTTCCCACCACCAAAGTCCCCAGTTTCCCTCCAACCCCCAATCCCACCTCTATGACAGGCATTTCTCTCTTTCTCTTTCTCTCTCTCTGTCTCTCTCTCTTCCTCCCTCACTCTGTCTCTCTCTCTTTCTCCCTCTCTCTGTCTCTCTCTCTCTCTCTTTGTCTCTCTCTGTCTCTCCTTTTGGACATTATGGATTGCACTACAGGTACTGAAAGATTATCATGTTTATCGCTTTATCTACTTTAAACACTCACTTCATGTCCAGAGTGATCATTTCTAACTTTTATTGTCATGCTGCTCCCTTCTCTATCCTAACTGCCCTTCCTTTGTCCCACACACACTTGTGGCAAGCGCCCAACCATTGACCAGCTTACCTTTTCAAGGACAGTAGAGTCTGTAGTAAACAACCTTTGAATTGTCCCTTTCTAGAGTAAAAACAAATTTTCTTGTAACCTCGGAAGATGCTTCTTTCTCCTAATAGGGTTCCCCAAGGAGAATTCCACTCCTCTAATGCTCCCCATTCCACACGGGTACATTTGGGATCTCTCATGTTGACCTGTGGGGTAGAAAGTAACGGAAATTGGTATCCAATGTGAAGTTTATGTTTCTTACTGTGCCTTATCATTGACCCCCATGTTTTTGTTTTTGTTTTTGTTTTTTTACTTTTTTGGTCACACCCTGCGATGCTCAGGGGTTACTCCTGCTCCTGGCTCTGCACTCAAGAATTACTCCTGGAAGTTCTCAGGGGCCCATGTGGGATGCAGGAAATGAAACCCAGGAAGGCTGCGTGCAAGGCAAACATCCTAACCACTGTGCTATCGCTCCAGCCCCCCAGTGTGTTTTCTTCCAGCGCTCATGAAACTGCAGCAGTTTGCAAGGAGGGTAAAGTATTAGAAACTCTCATGGTTCTTGAGGATAGAATATAAATGGGCTTATGAGTCAGTTCTGGTCAGATTTCCTTCTTTCATATCCATGACCAACCTAAAGGATCAGTTAGCATGAATTCATTTATTGAGTATTTTCTCTGTGCCGTGAGTTATTCTAAGTGCCAAGGGTGTAGCACTCCTTGTGAGTAACATTCTCCCTCTATTGATGCATGCCAGCTAATGAGCAGAGATAAATATCAATAAAGGAACAAATACAGATAACATTTCAGATGATTGGAGCATTACAAATTGAGTGGGAGAGAGGAGTGAGAAGGAAAAGAAACTGGAGGGGTGACAAGATAGGTGGAGAGAGATATAAGAGTAGAGAACATTGAGGTTTAAACAGGAGAAATAAACCAGCCTATTGCTGGAACATAATGATTGAGAAATGATGAATTTAGCAATTGTTTCAGGAGCCAAAGCATCTTGGAAATTGCAGAGTACAGCAGATGACAAGATTTGGTAGATACTCCCTCTTTTCCTTTATGAATTCAAATCGACTCAATTCTTTATTTTAAAAAGATGCAAGGTTGGAGCAGAGAGTAGCACAGTGAGTAAGGCTCTTGCTTGGCACGTGGGAGACCTGGGTTCGATCCCCGTCATCCCATAGAGTCCTCCAAGCACTGCTGGCAGTGATTCCTTTGTGCATAGCCAGGAGTACCACTGAGCATTGCTGAGTGTGGCCTCAAGTCCAAATAAAGAAGTTAATTAATTAACTAAAAGAAAAAAATTTTAAGAAGACACAAGGTTTACTGATGCGACAAGCATCTTGAAAGTAAGGAATGTATTTGAAGTTTGGAATACAGGTGTAGGACTGTCAAACAAAATAAAAAATAAATGTCTTTATTTATAAATGAATTTATTTATTTATAATAACTGCCTTTACCTAAAAAACTTTAGGAAAATAGACTGTACAACTAACTACTCCTATTATATTTGCTATGAAAATACTATCATGTCTCCTGTTACTAAAACTAACAATGTAAAGATAAGAAGGATATGGAAATGGGAGGGAAGAGGAAAAAAAGAATAAATTTTAGATGGATTTGGATGCCAAGAATTGGATTCAGTGCTTTTTAGACTCCTTACAAATGTCAGAATTACTCGGCAAATTGCTCCAATGTTCCTTCCTCAGAGGGAAATTCAGACTCAGAGAAGTGAAGTTCTCTGAGATTTTCCAGTTATCTGATACAGGATTTGAACCTGGGAACTAGCTTGCTACATGATCTTTTCCAAATATGCTATACAATTGTGAATGCAGCGTCTTTACTCCACAGATGTTTTCCTCCCTTGAAAAGCAGGCAACTTCATCATCAGTTGACAGAGAATTGTAGTATCCCAGAGATTATTAGCTTCAGTCATGAGACAAAATGATTGGTGGTTTTTATCTGCATTGTTTGCAAAGCCTAGTTCTATACAGCAGCTGAAATACAGCACATAACATTTTTGCCCCAGTGGATGCCGTCACAGACAACAGATGCACAATATCTACACAATAAGATGGGCAGAAATGCCTAAATCGATCATCTACTGTGAGAATGTAGCTGACATAAGCTTTATTCCAGGTGCTTCCAGAGTTTGGTCCTTTTGAAGAAAAATAGTTTCTGAAAAAATATAACTAAAGAGAAAACATTATTAGAAAATTCATCATACAAGCATGTGGTCAAAGAGAAAGGCACATCATGTTACGTGAACTACAAGGGTGAGCTTTGATCCAACAGAAAGTAGAACATCAAATCCAAGACGTTCTGAAAATCATTTCTTGGTTGCTTAGAAATTAATGACACATTATTGCTTTGGAAAATATGTTAGATCATCTAAATCAGTTTCAATATTACATTACAAAGAATGTTATTATAAATGCAAATGTTTTGTGAAATTTAAGTTTTATGGTTTAGTAAGTCCCAAGAATAATTTATTTATATATATATGTTAGCTAACATAGTATATGTATGTTATATATACATTGAGGGAGACAATGAAATATATGTCTAATGTTTAGATTGAACATTGAATGAGTTTTCAGTAAACTTGGAGAAAATCTGTTTTACTACTTCTCTGTTTATGTTTCTGATTGGTAGTTATGTGTGACAACTGAAGTTTCAATAGTTCAGTAACTTATAACATTAGATCACTAAAGTATGGAAGCTATTAAGTTACAATGAAATATTCATTGTATGTTCACTGACTATTTACTGTGAACAATTTCACCTCTGACGGTATACAACATTTTCTTTGTATCCATTGACTCCTGAGGAATTAGAATTTCATCAGAATCTTCTCTTCGGGCTAATTTATCATTTTGCTTTTGTTGTATCGCCATAGTTGTCATCTTAATTTCTGGGAGAAATTAGCCATTTTGAAGAATTAGAAGTTTATCTAAATTCCTTTACCAAGACCCCCTCCTTCTGACTTTAATCCTTTAGGAGATTTATTTCCTTCCAAATGCATCACAGGTATCTCTTCAGTTAGAGAAGGTAATCAGGAAACAACACTTGTAAGGATTTGTAAGCAGAAAGTGTTACTATTTCCTTTGACTTATGTAGAAGACCAAGTACACAGATTAAAGGGAT
This sequence comes from Sorex fumeus, assembly GCF_029834395.1. Lineage (NCBI taxonomy): Eukaryota > Metazoa > Chordata > Mammalia > Eulipotyphla > Soricidae > Sorex > Sorex fumeus. Next base: position 2,647,308 of record NW_026606154.1, on the reverse strand, counting down.
AGTTGTGTCGTGATATGGCATACCTTGTGAGTTTACCATTTTCTTAGAAAGCAAAACTAGGTGACATATGATACATTACATGACTACATTCTATTTTTTTTGTTATTGATTTGTAGCCACACCTGACGGTGCTCAGAGCTTACTCCTGGCTCTGTGCTAATAGATCACTCCTGGCAGGGCTCAAGGGATTGAACTTGGCTGGCTGCATGCAAGGCAAGCACCCTGCCCACTGTACTGTAGCCCCTTCATCGTCTACTCATTTTAAGAATTTTTTTTCTTTTGGTTCCAGAGATCAGACTAGAGTCTCACACATGCAAGGCAAGTGCTGAGCTATGCCCCCATCTCCAAAAAAGTACATTTCAACGTTTTATTTATTTATTTATGGTTGGGGGGGGTCATACCGGCGATGCTCAGGGGTTACTCATAGCTCTGCACTCAGGAATTACTCCTGGCAGTGCTCAGGGGACCATATGGGATGCCAGGAATTGAACACCGGTCAGCCGCATGCAAGGCAAACTCCTTAACCACTGTACTATTACTCTGGCCCCAGATTTCAACATTTTAGCGTCTATGTATTTCTAAAAGAGAATGTCAGTAACTAGTGGGGTTCAGTACTTCAGACTTACCATTATCCTGTTAAAAGTTTTGCTGTTGTCCTAGAGGATAAAAAGCCCAAAAGAAAACAGCATCATTGCACATGGTATAAGTTTCTCCTTTCCTAAAAGGTAAAAAAGGTAAAGGCCCTCCCGTTGATCGTCGATTTGCTCGAGCGGGCCCAGTAACGTCTCCACTGGAGACTTTGTTGTTACTGTGTCTGGCATATCGAATACTCTCGGTAGCTTGCCGGGCTCTCCGAGAGGGGCGGAGGAATCGAACTCGGGTCGGCCATGTTGGCCGCTTGTAAGGCAAACGCCCTACCCGCTGTGCTATCGCTCCAGCCCTTTCCTAAAGCTTAACTTTAACTTTCCTAAAGCCCTTTCCTAAAGCTTAACTTTACTTTGTATTTCCGTAAGAGCAATAAAGATATTCAATGAGTCCAAAGAACAGTGTAGTGGCTTGCTCGTCAGGCCTATGTGCTCCCATGAACACACACCTTGCTTGCTTGTCTCTGTTCCACTCTGGCAAAGCCCATGTTCTCTCCTGAACACATACTTTCCCTTTTTTTCCCAGCTGACATATTCCTAATAAATATTATCTGTTTACATACACACACACAAAGACACACACAGACATAATAGTTTTGTAACTAAAAGCCAAATAGCCATAAAACTCAATCTTCTTTCAAAACACATATGGAGGAAATACATACACACACAAATACACACACACAAATCACAAAACTGAACCTTTAAGCTTTTTATTTAAAAAAAATGTTTCAAGAATTCTATGCATTTTCTCCTTCTGGCAAATACCTCTACAAAGTCCTAAAACTAAGAATAATGATATTCCACAGACCCTAAGATGATTGTTTATGAAATCATTCTCAGAGATCGTCTCATCCAATGCCTGAGCATCACAATATAGAAACAAAATCCCTAGAGCAATTTTCCAATGTCACACAGCAATACAGGCTTTCTGGACCCTATTTCAAAATTATTACTTTGACTTGTGCTCCCAGGCAAAGTATCCTAAGGGGAAAGCCCTGGATTAGGATTCTAGTCTTGCCCTTTCCACGGAGTAGAAAGACATATATGTGAAGAAGGACATATTTATTTTCTGAATTCTTGGTAGAAGGCACAATCCTGATTCAAAACTAAAAAATTAGCAGAAGCCACCTAAAGAAATCGCATTTGAGCCAGAGTCAGAGATCAAAAACAAAAGTGTCCTCTATTTAGGACCTCAAATATGTCATCATTCAAATCAAATTTTTAAAACTAGATAGACTAAGTAATTATCTCTCAAGGAAGGGAGACATGAGACCACATCATTTCAAAAGTGAGAAAAGGGTTTTATTATACCTAGTGGAAGAATTAAAAAAAAACTAAAATATCTTCCATAGATTATTAGAAAAATTTAGGAACTCAGTTTCTAATATCCCATTCCAGCCCGGCAGGGTGCTTGTGGAGAGCTCTTGGATATAAAAGAAATTGAGCTTAGGGAAAAGGAAGAGCCAAACTAGTGTGGAGGAAATATTCTCCTAACTGGTGTTTTACCTTTAGCAATTAATCAAATAGTTTTTTTTTTAACTTTTCTTTCCTAGCAAACATGTTCAGAGGCCACTCAAGTATAAATGCCTTGCAGTATCATGCTAATTGGTTCTCTGGTAGTTCAAGAGATGACTTCTTGCTGAAGTAGATAATGACAAACTCTTAAAGAAATACAAGGAAATTTGATTTTTTTAAGAGCAGTCCTCATGGCTTTTTTTTACCCAGTTTTAAATAAGAAGACACACTTAAGAACGGAAGCTAAAGAACATTTCCTTAAGGAAATACTAATGTCGACATTCATTGTCTCTATTCTTTGTGGTTAAAAAGGAGAGAAACATCTGAATACAGCCTTACAAATTGAATAAGAATTAAAAATGTTAAGATAATAGGCTAGAGCTGTGTTATACTTAGCTCCATAGTTATGTTCCCCCCTCCACCATTGAAGATTTTTTTAATTGTTCTTGTGCTTGCTATTATTCTAAGTGGAAAGACCATGTTCCACTTACAAACTGTAAAATGTTTAAAATTCCCAAAGCAGTGTATTAACACATAATACACTAACAAATGTAACTGTTCCACCTTGCAGAGGAATTTGACAGAGCTCATTGTCACTAGGTGGTTAAAGTCAAATCACCAGGCGAAGGAATTGTCCACATCAATTACCTTTTCAGGTGAGTTACCAGGAAGTGTACAGCATCTGAAGTGTGCAGCATCTGCCCAGAGAGTCAGAAAGCCCCGTCTGTGTTTTACACTAATAGAGAGGAATACTGTCATAACTTAAGGGAGAACACTACAAAGAAAGAGTTTCAACATAGGGTCCCAAAGCCTCACTAAACCTCTCTCACTGTGTAACATTCAGAAAGCCACTTCGTTGCTCTGGGACTTTTGTTTCCATATTGCGATGCTCATGCATTAGATTGGTTAGTCTCTAAGAACCATCATTCCACAAACACTCTTCACAGGGGCCTGGGAGGTCTTATTACTCTTTGTGGAAATCCTACCTGAAGAGCATGGCCTTAGTGAGGACATGGAGGGCCATCGGGTGCACTCGGGTCGAGGGGCATGTAGAGTGTGAGGCCTTTTGCTCTGAATCCTGGCATGACACTGAGGAACTGACAGGAGATGGAGCAATCAGAAAAGACCTGACCATCACGTGCACTAGGACGTTTTTGATAGAGGTAAAGCCAGAAGGGAAAAGTTGTATAACACTTCCTAATATTGAGAACTACGCAATTACTTTTCAAGAAAGTACCTTCATTTGGAGAACATAAATGCCATTTATGGTTAAAGAATATTGTGTCTGCATCCTTTTTTTGGTCTTTTGGTTTGGGGCCATACCCAGCAGTGTTCAGAGCTTACTCCTGGCTCTGTGCTCAGGGGTCACTCCTGGCAAGATCAGGGTACAGTGTGGGATGCCAGGGATCAAATCTGAGTCGACTGTATGCAAGACAAATACCCTACCTACTGTATTCTCTGTCTGGCCCAGGATCTGCGTCTTCCTCTTGGATAGTTTAGCAGGATAAATAATAACTGCCATACAATTATGTAGAGTAAGGGAGATTAGCCTGTGTTTCTTTGATCAAGCAGAAACATCTAAATTTGATGTAGTCAGATTTGTTTATTTTTATTTATGTTGTTTTTGCCAATGGAATAATATTGTTGAACCACCTTTGAGATCTAAATGCTGGAGCATTCTACTGGTATTTTCCTCAATGTATTTTATGAATTCTGGTCTGATGTCATAGTCTTTGATTCACTTTAAAACGACTTTTGTGTAAGGCATGAGATACAGTTCCAATTTCATTTTTAGCATGTAGCTATCTAATCTTCCCATTCCCATTTGTTGAAGAGGCTTTCTTTACTTCACTTCATTTTAAAATTGCTTAATGAGGCCCAGAGTGATAATACAGTTGTAGGACGCTTGCTTTGCATGTGGCCGACCTAGATTCAGTCCCTGGCACTCTATATGGTTCCCTGAGCCCTTCCAAGAGTGATCCCTGAACACCAGCAGGTGTGGGCCCCAGACAAAATGAATAAATAGATAAAGTGCTTAAGTTAAAATATCTAAGAAGCTTGCATACCAAGTATATTGACACCTTCTTTTCAAGTTTAGTTTTATTGAACAATAATTTTTTATTGATTTGAAATTTTCTGTACTCTGCCACAAATAGACTTTAAAATCCACAAAGAAAAAGATATTAAAATTCCAAAGAAGTCTTGTAGACTTATTATATATATATACATATATTATGTGTATATATATATATATTCTTGTTTTGTCAAGTTGCAATAGTTTTTTAAAATCCATTTTTATAGGAACTGCATGCTTTGATGCTTAAAAGGCCTTGCATTTCTGGGATTCCAAGCCTATGGCTTTACCAATCAGAGATTCCCCCGTCCCCCCGCCCCATACTTTGGTTCACATTCTTGGCCCAAGCTGCACTACTTCTTCAAATAGGATTTGACATATGATTGATAATTGTTTTTTCCCCTTGAATTTGCCTTATTTCCACATGTCTAGTTATTCAGGACCTCTATTCTATATTGAAACTTATTCATCCTAGAATATATTCAATGAGTGTCTAAACTAGTCCCAGGTGCATCAGAAACATAAAACATGAAAACTGTTTCCTCAGTGGGAAACTCTTGTTGCTAACAAATAGTAATTCAGAAGGTAAATTTGCCTATATCTATAAATAATGGTAGAGAAAAGTTAGAGAAATATATGAGTACTGACAATCAAGGAAGAACTGGGGATTGCTTTCCAGGGAAGACAACAACTGAGATTAAAACTAAGACTGCATATTCAGATTTTCTTAAGTATTTAAAAATAGAAAAGTATGGGGAAAATCAGAGTGTATTATTAATTACTGCCTCGGCATAAAACATGTGTGGCTGTAAAATGAGTATATGAGGATTGCTTATAAAGTTGACATCAGTAAGAATACAGACACGAGATCATGTAGAATTATAAGTGCTGAATTTTACTCTCCAATAAAAGGTAATGGGAATAAAACATTAGATTGAAGAATCATGATCATATAAAAAAGCAATGGAAGTCTTATATAGCAAATGGATATTATACAGGGATAAAATACATTTAGCAGTAGGAAATGTATGTTATTGCTGTACACTATGTTCCATAAGAAAAGATACCTAGTTTAGTGTTCTTTTCCTATTACAGTTGCCATTTATAGGGTAAGTCCCTCATTACTGAGGAAAGCAGGTAGCTGGACAGAGAAGGTGTTTTATCTGCTACTCAGAGAACTCAGAATGCTATAAGAAGCTTCATTGTCACCCTGTGTTTGTGCCATGACAAATACTCTTCCCACTTCTCAATAGCACATCTCAGGCAATATGATGGTCTGTATGATGTGCCACTACCCTATTTCTACTTTATTCTCCAGTGCAATAGCCAGAGTGACCATTTCCAGATGGACATCATATTCCATAACTCTTTTAACCTAAAGTTTTCATTACTACCCTACAGTAAAGTCCTTTACATAGTCTACCCAGAACTATGGGATCTGCTTGTCCTTTCAAATGCAGTCCTTCACACTAATTTCCAATCCTGTTTACCTTTTGTTAGTGTAGGATAATCTGTGCTCTTTGTTGACAAGGAAACCTTCAAACATACGGATTCTTCGGCACAAATTTCCCTTCCTATTAGCAGTGTGGTTTCTTGGTATGTTTCATGTTATAGATTAAATTGCCATTAAAATCAAAAAGGCAATTCCATATGGCTCAACTTAATGTTACATTTTGCTCCTCTCCATGGCCACAGTGACTTGAACTGTTGGAAGCAAGGTGAAAACAGTTGGCACAATGGGGTACTCGCAGGCTTTGGACTCCGATCTGTAGTTCAATTCCAGCTGTACATTTTACAAGCTGTGAGCGCTTGGATACGTTCCTGAGAAATCTCTTTACCACATGCATTCTATTTTGCATCCAAAGATTCATTCATTCAAGCGTTCTGGGTATGAAACCTGAGTCAGCTATGGACACAGCAAGTGCCTTCCTTCCCTGCTGTATCATCTCTTCAGTCCCATGTTTCAGCATCATTTTAAAATAGACTATATTGGCTTCATGACATTGCTTGCTCCTTTGTCGAAGGATAATAGCTGTGTGGATATAGATTTGTCTCTATATGTTCTCTGCTCTGATTTATTGGTCTCTTTTCCCCCTGCATCACTGTCTCAATTACTTCAGGTCTATAATTAACCTTTATGTTGGATAGTGTCATCCTTTCAGTATTGCACTGGCAATTGTGGTTCTTTTGCTATTCCTCATAAATTTAAGAAACTATTTGTAGATATCTACAAAACAGATATCTTGCTGAGATTTTGATTGGGATTGCATTGATCCTTGTTGGCCTTAGAATAAATTCTTTTTACAGGTTTCTAAGTGTCATTTCTGTACGGAGGTGTGAAACAGTTTTAGATTTGGTTTTAGTCCAGACCTAAGGGCAGGAGTGCCATCTGCTGAATTATTGCTTCTTTCCATATTAAAATGTGGAGCCAATCAAACTGAGAATAAAGCAGGTACTCCTGAAGTATCCCATTAAACCCACACGCAAGGTGGGTCTTTTGCATTTCTTCAGTGTACAAATAGCCACTAAATTTGTGTTCCTTTTCCAGTGTTCAAAAGCTAATGAATTTAAAAAATTATTTTATACTTTATTTTGCAGTGCTAGGGATTGGCTTTTACGTGTGAGGCATGTGCTATATACTACAGGTCTATGCACCCCTGACCCCAGGTATTTTTATTTTATTTTTAAATTATTCAAGTTGAGGAAATTGCAATAATGTTATAATGTATGGTATCGATACATAAAATTACTATACCCTGCCACCATCAAAGTTCTTGTAACAGTCCAGCACTGTCTCTGTGCCTCTTCTAGTCTGCTCTTCGTCCTCCCTCCTCTGCCCTCCTCCCCCCAGTGTTTGATAAATTCATTCTGTATAATGAAATGATTTGACCAATTAAACTAGAGAGGCAAAAAGGTGTGGGTTCAAATCAGAAATGGAACCTAATTTGAAGCCAAACACTTTATTTAATTTATACCTCTCCAAGGAAAACATTTGCAACTCTAATTCTTTGGGTCACAGTAGAATCGTGTTGAAAATATATATAGAATAACCTTTAAATTGTTTAAATTAATCAACCTTTAAATTGTTTAAATTAATCCTCATTAGCACTTCTCTAACATGCTGCTTGTGATATGGTTAAAAATTTTATTTTTTTAACATGAAAAGAAAAATGTAATTGTAGACTGGGATGTGACGAACTGGTAGGCGTTCATGCTTTGCATGTGCAAACCCCCAGCCCCACTCCCTCTTCCAACACTGCATGGCTCCCTAAGCATTACAGGGAGTAGTTCCAGTGACCCCTGAGCACTTTAGGCTGCACTGGGAGTTGTGGGTCTCCCAGAACAGTTCAAAGAGAGCATAAGTTTAAATTCATTTAGTTAAGTAAAGCAGCCTATTTCCTCAAGAGTGTGCGTCTCTTACGCGATTTTAACTGAAACTTTACCTATAATTTTTCTCAGACTATTTAACTTGAAACTCCTTGTGATCTAAACCTGTCTTAGTAATCAAGAGATTGATGGAGGAGTTTCATTGTAATAATAAAAGATTTTTTTTCTGTCGCACCTGGCAGTGTACAAGGCTTACTCTTACTTAACTCTACACTCAGGAATTATTCCTGGTAGTGCTCAGTGACCATCTGGTAGACCAGGAATCAAACCCAGGTAGCCCAAGGCAGATAAGGTTAACATTCTGCACTGCAGTTCACTAACTTTGGGGACACCATGTCCCCTCTGAGCCTTGGTTTCCTGAGCTCTCAAGCAAAGACATTGACCTGGGAGTGATCTGTAAATCCTGTTCTCCTTAGTATTTCTAATTACCCTATTGTCTCATACCTTCTTTACTTTGGAAGAAATCACATCGCTCTATTTAAATTCTTGCCATCCCTTCCTACTTCTTTTTGTGGCGTCACACCTGGCAATGTACAGGGCTTACTCTTTTTTTCCCCCTTAAAATTTTTATTAGTAAAACACCATGAGGTACAGTTGTAGACTTACAAATTTTTGTGCTTGGGTTTCAGTTATACAATGATCGAACACCCATCCATCCACCAGTGCAGGGCTTACTCTTTAACTCTATACTCAGGAATTATTCCTGGCAGTGCACAGGGACCATATGACAGGTCAGGGATCTGACCCAGGGAGCCCAAGGCAAATGCCTTACCCACTGAGCTGTCACTCTGCCCTTCTCCCCCTTCCCACCTCTGGCCTTTGACTAGGCATATTGATTATAGCTTTTGAGTACATTCCTGCTCACCTGATTTGTTTCTTTGCTGTTGCCATCATGATGAATACTTTTTTGTTTGGGGACCACACAGACAAATAACTATTAGGACTACTGTTATTACAACAGCCCTTTATGATGGATACGTAGGCTAGCTTGTGTACTTTATAGATCAAGGGCTACCATGGAGAAACCCACACTGGAAAAGCAAAGTTCCTTGGGACTTTCCGTGCATCACATGAATTTTCAGGTTTTCTCCCAAAAATTGTAAGTTGCATGGGACAGAGACTGTATTTCATTTAACCTGTAGATTAGTACAAAGCCTTGTTCAATCAACAATTTGTACATAATTGGCTCCCACTAAATATATACCCGCGTACATATACTTTCGGAATGAACAAATGATGGGTGAAATGTGCAATCTTTTACTTGGCAATTAACACCTAGCCAAGCTTAGAAGGTAGCACAGGTTTATAATCATATTTGCTTGCTAAAGGAGAGAATGTCTTTTTAAAAAACATTTCTTATTATGAAGCTGGGTCCTCTGCCAGTAATGCAAGCAGAGAAACACAGAAACACAGAGGGAGGAAAGGTGCAAAAACAGAAATGAGGAAAAAGCAGGAAATCTCAGACTGCAATGTTGGTTTTTTTCCCCAGAATTTAGCTTTTTGGTTTTTGTCTTTCTTATTTTAGGTCTTTTCAATTAATGATAGAAACAAGGTATAACTTATCATTTTATTTGGATCATTTAAAGTATAAGAAAAATTGTTACTTTCTTGGAAAACTGTTTTTGAAAGTGCAAATGTTCACTAAGTTAAAATATACTTTGCAACAATGAAATGTTGAAAGTTTTGAGGGAGAGATGCCCAAATCAGTGATAAAATAGTTTAAAATTAATGAACCCCACTTAATTTTAATTGCCTAGTTGTGTGATTATAATGCAATTTATTTTAAGTTTGCAAGATACAATTTATTATATTTAAATCAGTTTTTAATTTAAGCATTGAGATATACAAAGTTACTCATAGTTGGGTTCCAGATTTATAATTTTTCAACAACTGTCCCATCACCAGTGTCACCTTCCCTTCACCAATGTTCCCATTTACCCTCCAACCTGCCATTCTGATAGGAACATTTTAAAGTTTGATTATTGTAATTTAGATCTCATACCCTCAGTTTTATTGGTTCTGTGGTTATAGGATTTTAGAACAATATCCTAGTTTTTTTTTTTTAGGATCATCCTATCTGTTTAGTAAGACAAAGCTAAACTGTATGAAGCTATCATTATTGGATAGTGACCAAAATTTCTTTTATTAGTAGTATCCTCTTATTGCTTGTGTGTGGTTCTGTTATTTTATATTGTGTATGATCAGCATTATTTGAAAATATACCCAGACTTCTGCCCTTGTGGAATTTTCATCCTGGAGGAAGAAAAGCATAAACCATATAAATTCTATATAATTTCTATAGATTCTAAGTACACAGGAAAATGCAAACTGGGAGATGAAATAGAAAGTGGGTACGAGGACAGCATTTCAAGTGCAGCGATGATGGAGGCCTTGCAGAGCAGATTAAACCAGAGCAACGTCTAGAAGTAGGTGAGGAGAAAATCCCTTAGACATCTGAGGAAGGTTCCAGACAAGGAAACAACAGATCCCAGTCTGACCATGCAGTGCCTTGTGTGTTAAAAGCACCAAATTGTCTTGTGAGCATCGTGTGATGTTACAAAGAACCTGAGAGATTATTCACAAGTGCAGACCGTTTTTCTCTTAAAATAATCACATATTACAGAGATATGAAATTAATAAGGCATGTGTTCACCCCCCCAATTTTATATCAGAATAAGACTATATTGACAGAAAATGGCTTCTCTCTAATCAGACTGGCTCAGAGGTCGAGCCAAGAATAAGACCACAAAACTGATACTTAAGATAGTCTAGTCTTACAAAAAAGATCACAGACTCACAAAGTTTTGCTTCTGCTCTCCTATTATCTCCATTCCTTGAATAAAATAGTGTGCCGATGCTTTGACCTACATAGGAACCAGACACGCAAACCAGATCTGATCCTACAGCCTTTCTCTTGACACTGCTCCAAGTATCATTTCTTGAAAAATAAGGCAACGCCATCTGATGCTACCCACATAATACAAACAAGCAGAAACTCCATTAATCTCAATTGCCGAGGTGACTTAGCCAAGTCATTGTCTCAGCAGTTTCTCTGATCATTTCAAAGTGAACAAAAGTAGAGCTTCATTTATTCCGTCTACCTTTTTTCCTTATGACCTCTGCATCAACAAGTAGTCATTTCAGTGTGACCCAAGCTATGAAATAAACATAAGAAGGTTCCAACTTCACAGATCCTCTGTTCTTTTAACATTGAAGTCCAAGTATTCTTGCAGCCTCTCCATGAAACCCCTTCCTTGTGTAGAGGAAATTGGGAGGAAACCCTTTAATTCCCTTGAATTCAGTGACTTACCCATGAGAAAGAGAAATGAGAATCTCACTTTTACACCCACAGAGGTCCATAAACTATAGTGCCAGTGATCTACTGGTTGAAGTGAGGTTCTATCATTTTGTAGAAAGCTTCAGGTTAGCAAATGTGGAGGGAAGATGGGGCTAAAAAAACTTTAAGACTTATACAGAGTTTTGAAAGGAATTACTTACGACTTATTTATATAGGAAAACAAATCTTGGAATCTCCAGTTTGGAATGACAAGGCTGACTCCCACCTCCATGATTCGGGAAGGAAAAAAATTGTTTCCTACTTTTAGAAAGGAAGGTAATTGGATGAAGCTTTGTTTTTGAGTCTGCTATTTCTCAGTTGCCTTGCATCCAATCAGGCATACGCCGGGGCAGTCTGTCCTCAGCCCCAATACTTGTTAACTGCATGTTCTGTCTCCTCCCCTGGCTCCAGCCCCGCTATGATCTCCCAGGCAAGCCTCTTAAACCCTCCCCTGGAAACTTACTCCCAATGAAAGCAAGAAGAATTTCAGGGTCTAATTTTTCCAAAGGACACGGTGTGAAAAAACTAAAGGTAGGACTCAGAATTCCTTGGTTACTAGGGAACAGTTGGGAAAGAAATTTGCAGGATAGAGACTGTTTTTTAGTCAACTGTGAAGCAGCCTGACTTGCCCATCTGTTTGTTGTTTTCTGTCACCTGGGCATTCTCTGAAACAAGCCAGATTCCTGAATAAAATGAACAAAATTATTATCCCAGTGCCATTCTCTTTCTTATTTCTTGTATCTAAATGCCTAAATAAGGGAGCAGAGGGTACCCACATCTTCCTAGGATGGCTTTACAGATAAATATTTATCAATAGATTTGGTATGGTAACATGAGATAAGAAAATAAAAACATTAAAATGAAGGCGTTAGGTGTCAGAGGGGTTAGAGAAAATTTCCATTAAGTAAAGAGAAGTGACGAGTGCATGATATAATGTAGTATATTTTTATATCTTTCCTGGCATACTCAATTTCCCCCAATAGCGAACAATATGTATGTTAAATAAGAATATCTCTTATTAGAATAAATCCCTCAATACAGAAAAACACCATCAAGTAGCTTTTCCCCAGCCCAGATAGCACCACCCAGAGAGATGCATGAGTTGAAGAGGTCAAAAAGCTTGTTGTGTGGACTTGTGCCTAAGGGGGTAGTTCCAAGGACACTCAGTCTGATGAACATGCACATAAATGTCCTGTTTTCTTAGGCTGTCCTAGTGTTTAAGTGGAGCTGGCAGTCTAAGCACATGGTTTCTTTCTGAAGGTTTGCTCTGAAGGTTATTCTGCGCTTTCCACTACAAAACACAAATCCGTCGACTGTTCTGCCTCCGGTACAGGGAAATCAGGAGACTGGTCAATGGATTTGGTTCACGGGAGAATGTAAACGGACTTCTTCACTCCAAGAGAAATGAAATAAACCACGCAGGAGACTTTGCACACATTCTACACACAACATCTCTCTCTCTCTCTCTCTCTTTTTGTTTGGTAGGGAAAATTTTTTATGATAGTGCTTCTTCTACCTGCCAACTCCCTCTTCTTGAACACACAAATTCCCATCCCACAGCGAAGAATGAGTAATGCCTCTAAGTGCCCAGAATATGTTTGCGATAATTGATATTTCATCCTCTGGTGCCAAGGCTGCATGAGTGGAGTGTTGAAGGCTCAGGACTGTGCTTTTGTCCCTTTGGCGCTCTGCCCAGAATGCAGGACTAATGCATCCCAAGCTTTATGAGACAGTGAGCATCTCACAAAATGCAGGAACACCAAAGGTTTGCATGATTTGTCAGAAATACCAAACTAATTCTTTTGGGAGATAAAACTATGGCACTTAGAATGCCTGGGCAAAAGAAAGCACCTTGGTTATTCTAACGGAGTTCTGTCCATATTGATATGGATAGGATGGCATGGATTTTTCATGCAAAAGCCTATAATGCCTCCAAGAGTCCTTAGTTTAAATCAGTCATAATTATTCATTTGAAACTAGTTTTACACTTTACCTGAGCTATCTCCAACACTATCTTACAACAGAATTGGATTTGATATTAATATTTTAGCAAGATATCTATATGTTTGAAAGATTATTTTGCTATACAATCAGACACATCTATTTGAAGTAGTGGTGCTGGACTAAGGTTGTTTCAGTGACAAAAGAGAGTAAGGAGGTCCCAAAAATGTAAATGGGCCAGAGCGATAGTACAGCGGGTAGGGCATTTGCCTTGCACGCGGCTGACCCAGGTTCAATTCCTGGCATCCCATATGGTCCCCCAGCACCGCCAGGAGTAATTCCTGATTGCAGAGTCAGGAGTAACCCCTGAGCATCTCTGGGTATGACCCAAAAAAGCAAAAAAAAGAAAAAAAGTGTAAGTGATCCTAAAATCATCAAACTTGGATTATACAACAAGCAAATCTCTTTCAAATATGGGTGTACAGAATGACAACTTTTGTCATCACATGACTTTTATCTATAATTTTATAAATATGAATTAATTTTAATATATTTAATTTTCTCTTTAATATTTTTATCAATGTTCTGTGAAATTTTTGAAAGTATAATTGAGAACAGAAACTGATATCTAGTTCTGGGAAAATAAAAAACACAGAGTTGGTAATCAATATTTGTTATATATTTATTAGTTAACTGATATATATAATACTATAGTACTTTCTTTGTTTTCTCACCTTATTTATCTTCTCTTCCTATTACCATTTCTTCACACTATAGTGCATATATACATATACATGTACATACATATATAAATGTATATATATATATTCTGTTTCATTTGTTTTTGACCATACCCAGTGGTGCTCAGGACAAACTCCTGGTGCCGTGATCAAGAATCTCTCCTGGCAGTGCTCATGAGAACATTTGTTGTGCCAGTGATCCAACCTGGGCTAGCTGCATGCAAGACAGGCACATTATCTCCTCTACACAATTGCTGCATCCCCCCTACTGTGATATTATTTTTTTAAAAAAAAATCAAGGGACCTTCATATGTCTTATCTCAAAATGATAACAGTTGGACATGTAAAGTCCCATTTCTTGTCCATTACAGGTAAAGGTAAAGGTAAAGGCCCTCCCGTTGATCGTCGATTTGCTCGAGCGGGCCCAGTAACGTCTCCATTGGAGACTTTGTTGTTACTGTGTCTGGCATATCGAATACTCTCGGTAGCTTGCTGGGCTCTCCGAGAGGGGCGGAGGAATCGAACTCGGGTCGGCCATGTTGGCCGCTTGTAAGGCGAATGCCCTACCGCTGTGCTATCGCTCCAGCCCATTACAGAAGTTACATATATCTTTAATTGTCATACCCCTAGAAAGTTTGAAGATACTTTTTAAAGTAAGTGAACAAAAACAAGATCAACCAAAAATGTGACTTAGGTATTTGTTATGTTTCTTCCATAATGGAACATGCACATATTTTTAATCTGTTTTCCATAGAGTCTCGTCTCAGTTGTTCAGTCTCCAGGGCTTGTCTCTGTAACAATTACAAGGTTTTCTAATGGAGCCCTTAGAAGTCAGACACTTGTGCTTTGGCATAATTTAACTTAAAATAGACGGAAAATGAAATATCTGAAAAGGAACTAAAGGAAACAATCCCATTTACAATAGCATCAAAAGCAATAAAATACTAGGGAGTAAACTGATCTAAGAAGATGAAAGATTGGTAGACTGCAAGCTGTAAGGAGACTTTGATGAAAGAAATTAAGAAGATAAAAACAGGCTAGGGAGCTACTGACTCAGTGATAGACTGCTCTGGTGGAATGTGTGAGGTACTGGGTTCCTCACGTGGTCACAGGGTGAGGGTGCTCTCTGTCTCGCTTCCCTGCTTCCCTATATAAACCCCGCTGATGACTTTCTCTCTCTCTCTCTCTCTCTCTCTCTCTCTCTCTCTCTCTCTTTCTCTCTCTCTCTCTCTCTCTCTCTCTCTCTCTCTCTCTCTCTCTCTCTCTCTCCAGAAGCAAAAACCAGACAACATCTAAGAGAAAGGTCATGGTTATTTATTAGTATTAATTTGCTAAAATGATCAAACTACCCAAACTCACATATAGATATCCATCAAAATCCCAGTGACAATTTATTCTCTGCTTTAGAGATTCCGCATCATAACCTGAGATGTGTATTTGCAGTTCTCTGTGTCTCACTGTCTGGCGCAATAAATTCACTATCAGGACCCGAGATGTGTACTCTTCCTTTCTTGAGAAGCTCATGTTCTCCTCCTCCTCCTCCTCCTCCTCCTCCTCCTCCTCCTCCTCCTCCTCCTCCTCCTCCTCCTCTTCCTTTTCCCCCTCCTCCTCTTCCTCCTCCTCCTCCTCCTCCTCGATCTCTCTTTCTCCTTCCTCTCTCTCTCTCCTTGTTCTTTTCCTTTATATCTCTAGGCACATTTCACAAAATAAATGTATTTTTTCGCACAAAAAATTTCTAATGATGTTTTCACAGAAAAAAAAAATTTAATCCTAAAGTTTGTCCTGAGCCACAGAAATCCCTAAACAGCCAAAGCAATCCTGAGAAAACAAGAACAAAGTTGGAAGTATCATACTTCTTGATTCCAATCTGTGAACAAAGTTCTAATAAGCAAAATAGTATGGTCTTAGCACAAAAATCATACATGTATACTAGTGAGACAGATCTAGAGCCCAGAACAAAACCTTCACACTGATAGTAACTTCATATTTGACACAGGAGTCCAGGAATGTTCATTGGTCAATTCATTCAGTATTTGAAAGTTGGTGTCATAGAAAATAAATAACCAAAGACTTATTTTGTTTTTTTAATTTTTTAAAATTCACTTCAATTTTGGAGCCCGATAGCACTCAAAAAATTAACTCAAAAATGGGTTATGACTTAAATGTAAGTCCTGAAACTGTAAATCTCCTGGGGAAATATTTTTATAAGGGAAAAACCCTTATACTTTTGTCTTGGCAGTAATTTCCCAAATGTAATAGCCAAATCCCAAGCAACAAAGCAAAAATCAATAAGCGGGTAAGTGGTACTAAATCAAACAAAATCTGCACAACAAAATGAAAACACACCCAAACACAACCAGTGGACTGGGGAAAAATATTTGTAAATCATCTAGCTGATGAATGGTTAATAGATAAATTTATACAAGGAAACTAAAAAGTGCAATAGAAAAAAAGGAAGCAACACAGTAAAAATTTTTCATGGCATCGATACCAGACCTGCAATGCAATTTAGTTCACTATGGAAAATTTTATCCAAAGTATTTTAAAAAAAGCCTTTGGTTTTACTATCATTCTAGATTTTATATAGTTTCAGTGGGTAAGGCCAGTAATGCTTGAAATATTAATCATTCAGCAAGTAACTTTAAAAATTAATAGGATTCCTGCTTGTTTCAGTACAGTTAATGATAGTAATAGTTTGGTGCCTTTCCTTTTAATCTTCCATTAAAAAATTACTATACAAATATTTCTTAGATGTTACTGAATATTTCAAGTTTATATTCCTCATGATGTAAAAGTGAATGAAGTAAATTAAGTCTCATAAATGAAGTTTAAATAATCATATACACGTTATGATTGAAAGATGTGTTATGTCCTACGAATATTAATAATTACTCTTCTGACTGTGGCAGAGCCTGGCAAGCTCCCTGTGGTACATTCAATATGCAAAACACAGTAACAATAAGTCTCATAATGGAGACGTTACTGGTGCCCACTCGCGCAAATCGATGAACAATTGGAGGACAGTGCAGTGCTATAGTGCTACTCTTCTGATGGGTCTTGTTCACTACAAAACATTTGGATAGGTACTGCAATTATTTTTTTAAATTTCTTTTTTTTTTAATTTTTATTAGTGAGACACCATGAGGTACAGTTGTAGACTTACAAATTTTGTGCTTGGGTTTCAATTATACAATGATCAAACACCCATCCCTCCACCAGTGCCCATTTCCCAGATTCCAGCATCCCTCCCACCACCCCCATTCCCCCCCATCCCACCCTGCCTCTGTGGCAGGGCATTCCCCTTTGTTCTCTCTCTCTCCTTTTGGGTGTTGTGGTCTGCAAAAGAGGCATTGAGTGGCAAACATTCTACTTTCAACATGCATCTCCCCTCCTGGGAGGATCCTCCAAACACCCTTTATTTGGTGCTCCCTTCTCTATCTGAACTGCCCTTTCCCCTAGAATACCCGGCTGGCCTCTAAGCTATGGAGTAATCCTCCTGGTGTTGATCTCAGCTATTCTTGGGTATTAATCTCATATTTTGTTACTTTATATCCCCCAGATGAATGCAATCTTTCTATGTCTGTCCCTCTCTTTCTGACTCATTTCACTTAGCATGATACTTTCCATGTTGTACCACTTGTATGTAAATTTCATGACTTCATCTTTTCTAACCGCTACATAGTACTCCATTGTGTAAATGTACCAAAGCAATTTAAAAAATCTCATTGTTCCTTTTAAAAACTGAATTAACAGTAAATCTGCTCCAGGCCATTCTCCACCCCACCCCCCGCTCCCCAGAATCAAGACAAAATAAACCCCCCACTCCCCACCTTATCCTAACGATATTGGTCTTTAGCCTCTGCGGACATCATCACTTCTGCTAGCATTTTGTTGTGGGAAGCAATCATACCCTACACTTGAACATTGGTGGGCATAGGAATATATTGCTGGGGCTAAAGTGATAGGTCCAGAGGCAGGAGTGCTTGCCTTGCAATCAGCCAACCCAGGTTTTGATCCGCGGCACTCCATATTGTTCCCTGAGCCCCGCCAGGAGTGATCCTTGACCACAGAGCCAGGAGGGAGCCCCAGCACCACCAAGTGTAGCTCCTTTTCTAGGTCCTGTTAAGGCCTGGATGCTTATCTTTTTAAATTTTTTATTATAAAGTAGTTCACAATATTTGATTACATATAATATTCAAACACCAATCCCACCACCATTACACCTTTCCACCACCATATTTTGGATGTTTCCATCCTGAATCCCAAGTATATAACCTATGAAGACATTAATATTACTTGAAAATAAATTTGTATACAAAAATTTTTAAAAAAAGTTTGAGCTTTGTGTACTTACATATGTATATATATATATATATATCTGTAAAAAATATTTCCAATCCCTGCCCCAAAGCAGAACCAAAATAATATATTTTGTATTGTTTATTATTAAAAAAACTGCTGAAAATATTCCAGAAAAGTTTCCTTAGAGGA
This sequence comes from Sorex fumeus, assembly GCF_029834395.1. NCBI lineage: Eukaryota > Metazoa > Chordata > Mammalia > Eulipotyphla > Soricidae > Sorex > Sorex fumeus. The sequence continues at coordinate 2,629,176 of NW_026606154.1, read as the reverse complement.
AAGAATGTGAAGATGGTTGTATTTCACCCATTAAGCCCTTCTATAAGAGATCACTAATGTGTTGTTAAAGGTTGAGCTTTGTCGAAATGAGTCAAAAAGAGAGGGATAGGCATAGAAAGATTGCATTCATCTGGGGAACATAAAGTTACAAAATAGGAGACTAACACCCAAGAGTGGCCGAGATTAGTACCAGGAGGTTTGCTCCAGGGTTTGGAGGCCAGCCACACACTAGAGGGAAAAAGGGAGCTCAGATAGAGAAGGGAGCACCAAATAAAGGGTGTTAGGAAGATCCTCCCAGGATGGGAGAAGCATGCTGAAAGTAGAGTATAGACCAAACATGATTGCCACTCAATGCCTCTTTTGCAAACCACAACACCCAGAAGGATAGAGAGTACAAAAGGGAATTCCCTGCCACAGAGGCAGCGTGGGATGATGGGGTCATGGGGGGTGGGAGGGATACTGGGATCTGTGGTGGTGGAAAATGGGCACTGGTGGAGGGATGGGTACTTGATCACTGTGTAACTGAAACCCAAGCACAAAAATTTGTAATTCTACAACTGTACCTCATGGAGTTTCACTAATAAAAATTTAAAAAAAATAAATATCATAGCACTTAGTTCTCTACCCAAGTATATAACCTATGAAGACATTAATATTACTTGAAAATAAATTTGTATACAAAAATTTTTAAAAAAAGTTTGAGCTTTGTGTACTTACATATGTATATATATATCTGTAAAAAATATTTCCCTCTAAGATTGGTTGCCCCCCACTTTGAACCCCATCAAATGTGGTGTGGTACTCTTGGAGTAAGGGTGGTATGTGGTATGAAGCGTCACACATCCTCATTTCCAGGAATTGGTTCACTCGTGGAGCAGGGAGGTGTCTCACCCGCCCCCCTCAGGGGCACCCCAAATGAAACAGCCAGATGTGGGGTCCGGTGGTATTGTTATGGCGAGTGTCATGCTATGCTCCCTTCCAGAGAGAAGTGTCTTGATGCACTCCACTATAGTGTTCCAAAAAAGGGATGATGAGTTCTCTCGCTGTACAGAAAAGAAAAAGAAAAAATTGATCTAGGTGAACTTAACATCTAAAGATGTCCCCTTCCCCTCGACCTTCCAAATAGTATTATTTTAACTAATGAACAAGAGAACAAGTAGAACTGTATTTTTGTTTCCCTTGGCAGAACTATCCCATATCATGCAAAGCCAGTGATTCAGAATGAAGTCGGCACTTCCCCCGTTTCGTTCCCAGGGAGCAGTTTAGATCATCGCGCCGTTATGGTTCAAGTTCTCCCCAGTCACAGAAAGGCTTCTGTATTTCCCTCATCTTCCTAATGAGCTAAAAAGGAAACCCACAGTGACATGGCAAGTCTGAGCGGAGGCCCTCTGCCCTTTATAGTAAGGAGTGGAGCTCAGCAGGGAATTGCAGCCGCATCGGATGGAGAATCTGTGCAAATTATTTCTAAGTAAAGCATTCAATTTGGGGAAGGCGCAACCCGTGCTCCTGATGTTCAACAGAAATAAACGCCACCGCCCCATTGTCATAGCAACGATCATTGCGTTCTGATGTGAACTCAGGTCTGCCTTGAGCATTCAGGAGAACTGTGCCATTTCCCCCAGGGATGTGTAGTTCCTCCTAGCTTGCCATGGTGCTGTTGCTACTACGGGGCTATTTCATTTGTCTCTTTGACTATTATCATTAGCTTCCCCACACTGGCCAAGTAAGAGGAAAAAAAGAAAGAAACAAACAAAATACTTAAGTTCATCAGTTTGATATTGGGCAAAAACTACCACTCAGTACTTCTTTTTATTTTATTGATTTTTTTTAAGATCTGTGAATTACAAAGTTGTTGATAGTTGAGCTGTAGGCATACAATGTTCTAGCCAATCCTATCTGTAGTGGGAGCACTGTAGCACTGTCGTCCTGTTGTTCATCAATTTGCCTGAGCGGGCACCAGTAACGTCTCCATTGTGAGACTGTTGTTACTGGTTTTGGCATATCAAATAAGCCACGGGGAGCTCGCCAGGCTCTGCCGTGAGGGTGGGATATTCTCAGTAGCTTGCTGGGCTCTCCGAGAGGGATGGAGGAATCGAACCCAGGTCAGCCGCGTGCAAGGCAATCGCCCTACCCGCTATGCTCTTGCTCCAGACCTTCCCCTGTAGCCTTCACCTTTACCTTCCCCCATAACCCTCCCCTGTAACCTTCCCCCCAAACCTTCCCCCACAGATAGCCCTTCCCCACAGATCTATTCCTATAATCTCCCACTACCCTCCCCCTATAGCCCTCCCCTTCACCCTCCCCTGAAACCCTCCCTGTAGTGGGGGAGCACACGACATTTGTTAGGGTGATTGTAGATTCCATCACTGAAGCAGCAAAATTCCAAATTCTACTCCGCTTTGAGCTGTCCGAGGTGGTGTGCTGTATTGGGTCCAGAATAGCCAGTGATCATTTGGGGAATTTGCACCCTTGCGTTACGTACATGGACTTTCCTTCTGAACCTTTAGGTCTTCTCATTTCACCTCGATATGTGGAAAAGGCCCGGAGGAATTTTCTCACAATGGAAGTAGCTTATGGAACCAGTAAGGAAGGAGAACAACAAATTTGAAGAACAGCTAACAAGTTCCCTAAATACTACAACCCTAAGCTTTTTTTTTTTTTCCTTTTTTGGGTCACACCTGGTGATGCACAGGGCTTACTCCTGTCTTTGCACTCAGGAATTACTCCTGGCAGTCCTCGGGGGACCATATGGGATGCTGATAATTGAACCAAGGTCAGTCATGTGCAAGACAAATGTCCCACCTGCTGTACTATCGCTCCAGCCCCCAAACCCTAATCTTTAAAGATAAAATGGAGAATTCTATGCTGTGTATATTTTACCCCTGTGCTGTGTATATTTTACAAACACACTAAAATGGGATCTTCAAGAATAGTTAATTTCTAGTTTATTGAAATTCATAAAAATGAATATACTTTTTTGGTGGTACTGCTACTACTGATCATAACTGCTTTGAATTAGACCATGTTCTCATTTTATTTGGCATAGCATGGCTTACAACACCTGTATGCCTATGTAAAAAGTTAAATTTAATTCTTTGAACATTAAAATTTTATTAATGGGGAGAATGGAGCGATAGCACAGTGGTAGGGTATTTGCCTTGCAAGCCGCTAGCCCGGCTGAGCTGGGTTCAATTCCTTCGCTCCTCTCGTAGAGCCCAGCAAGTCACTGAGAGAATCTCTCTTGCACGGCAAAGCCTGGCAAGCATCTCGTGATGCATTCGATATGCCAGACACAGTAACAGCAAGTCTCACAATGGAGACGTTACTGGGTCCACTCGAGCAAATCGATGAACAATGGGAGGACAGTGCTACAGTGCTAGTTAGGATTCAGCTAACCAAAATTTATTTTCCTAACATCCTTACTACAGTATTGGCGGTCAAACTTAGTGTGTGGGAGCATGAAAGAAAATGAAAATTTTTTCTGCACCATAGCACCAGATCTGTTTCCTAGAAAATCACTTGAGATTATACTTAACTCTATGTAAGTCTTACCATGCTTCTACTCATCATGAAGATTTTATTAAGTTCTCTAACAAATATTGAGTGCCTATTCAGACTATTGGATAGGGGCTGGAAAGATAAGTTCACTGCTAAAGACCTTGCCTTGCATATGGCCAACTCCCAGCAGTTCTTTTGGTTCCTCTGCACCGCCAGGAGTGATCCCTGAGCACACCAGGAGGAAGTCCTGGGTGTGGCCCAAAAGCCTTCCCCAAAATAATAATAATAAAATTCAGACAAGTGGAACAGATAAATAAATCAATGAATCCCTGGTCGAACGGAGTTCATGTTCAGTAAAGGGTGAATATTGCACAGTGGAAAAATCCCAATCAACATTTACTTGGTATTTGTTACAGAGGGAACTAGGACAGCAGCTGTGTAGCCAGCATCAGGTGGTTGGAAAAGGAGAAAAGCGATCTGGAAAGAGAATTTCAGACAAAGCCGGTATGAAATCCAGTTGGTAAGGGAAGCATCACGGCTCAGTGCTGTGAGAGAGAGGGAAAGGAACAGGGAGGGGACATCAGATTATTCATGGATTTACCCTGTCAAGTATTTTGGCCTTGCTCTTTGTAAGCAGTATGTAACCTTTGAAGTTTTAGAACGCAAATCAGTTATAATTTGAAAAAATAACATTCCCTTTCCCTTCCTTCCTTCCTTCCCTCCTTCCTTCCTTCCCTCCCTCCTTCCTTCCTTCCCTCCTTCCTTCCTTCCTTCCCTCCCTCCTTCCTTCCTTCCTTCCTTCCTTCCTTCCTTCCTTCCTTCCTTCCTTCCTTCCCTCCCTCCTTCCTTCCTTCCCCTTCCTTCCTTCCTTCCTTCCTTCCTTCCTTCCTTCCTTCCTTCCTTCCTTCCTTCCCTCCCTCCCTCCTTCCTTCCTTCCCTCCTTCCTTCCTTCCCTCCTTCCTTCCTTCCTTCCCCTTCCTTCCTTCCTTCCTTCCTTCCTTCCTTCCTTCCTTCCTTCCTTACTTCCTTCCTTCCCCCTTCCTTCCTTCCTTCCTTCCTTCCTTCCCCTTTCCTCTCTCCCTCTTTCCTTCCCTCCCTACCTCTCTCCTTCCCTCCCTCCTTCTTTCTCTTCCTAATTTCCTAATTTCCTTCCTTTATTCCTTGACTGTGCTCAGGGTTTACTCTCGAGTCTGTGCTCAGAGGCTATATCCTTTTGGTGCTCAGGGTACTCTTTGCAACAACATAAATTGAGCCTGGAACAGGTGTGGGCAACGCAGGCATCTTAACTCTGTGCCATCTCTCCAGCCCCATAATTTTAATGTTATGAAACTTCAGAAAAATACATACAGCTGCAGTATTGAATCAGAATATAATCTCACTTTTGTCATATTGGATTGAGAGGGTTTTCAGACGAGTATATTTCTGATTCCGGTTATTTATCTGACTATAACTCTAGTATATAACTAATTTCACTTCACCATCAAATTCTGGAGACAGTAGGCTTTATTGTTCTTTGCCTGATTCTTACCTGCCATGCTCTGATTTTTTTTCTGTCGCAATCAGATTTATAAGTCCCCAGAAAGCATGGAAAATGGCTAACGTCGACAATGGCACCTACTGCAAAGTGTACGGGGCCATGTTAGCTTCCTCTCCTTCCTTTCTCCCCACTAGGCCTGAGAGTTGGCTACAACCTCTTGCTGAGCCTTTGAAATTTTAAGTCTGCAGTGGTAGTCTTTAGAAACCCTCATTCTCAAGTCGCCTTCAGCAGCGTTCATTTCTCTTGAATAATTCTCTTTGTTTTGTTTTGTTTGGGGGCCAAACTGGCAGTGCTCAGGGCTTACTTCTGGCTCTGTGTTTTGATCATTCCCGGTGGTGCTCCAGAGACCATATGGGGTGCCAGGGATCAAACCCAGGGCAAGTGTGTTCAAGACAGGTGCCTTACCCAGATGTCCTCTCTCTTCCAGTACCCTCTCCTAAATATTCTTTAAAAATTCATAATTTTTAGTGTTCTATTCCATTTCATACTTTTCCTACCCTTTGTATTCTCACCAGCTATTATTTTCAGTGTAATTTATAAATATGTGTCTTTGAGTCATAGATTTCTATTTCTCTATAGTTTTGGATTTATATACACACGTTCCAATCCTTTTAAACCTAATAAAGCTCAGACTGACCTAAATGCATTGTAACCTTGGATCCACCATCTAGTAAATAAAACCAGTAATCAAAACACATCAGCTCCCAGTTCTCCTAAATTCACATAGAATTGGCATCATGATATCTTTCCCTGAATCGTTCTAACAGCCACTGATTTGTCCCACCTTCAGTGGATCATTTTTGCTCTCCCGAGAAACTACTTGAAATAGCAGAGACACTTCACTGTCTGGCCAAATCTACCCCTTTCTCTCTCCAACCACAAATGTAACCAGCCTGTCTTTGCTCTGTGGTAAGAATATCTGTGTTAATATCGAAGCCACGTCGTTTTCTGGAAGAGTCACTCCTGCTGTGTCCCTTGGCTGTGCTTACTCTCTCTTCCTTTTGGCATCCATTGGTCTGTTTGTATTCTCATATCATTTGCCACATTGCATTGTGATACTCCGTAGTCTCCAAGTTTGTGTACTACCTTGAGATTTGGGGATGTGAAGACAAAAAACAGATTTCATTAGCATCTGTGTCCCTAATATCTAGCATATCCTAGGCTTATGACAGATGTCCAATATTTATTGAGAGGGAAAGATAGATGAAAATAAATGAAATAACTAATGAAACGTGTAGGCTGTTGTTTTGATGGTCTGTGATCTCATAGTCTTATGGTTTTAAATTTTTAAGGAAACTCTCATCATGTAGTTTGCAAATTTGAAAGGAGCCACAAAATGAGGATGTGTTGTTTCGATTCATTTTCAGTTCCAATACTTTGAACTTTAAAAGCCCACTCTTCCAATATTTAGAAATCTTGTCTTTGAACTTCTATAGAAGTGATCTTCTGGATACCATCATTAGCCCAATGATAGGTATAATTGGCAGGAATAAAATGATAACTTCTTATATAATGCTGAGAGAAAAAGAAACATATTCTTAGAAACAGAAATTTAGCAATATACTCAATAACCTTATAAACGCTGATGCTAACTTACTCAGTAATTTTATTTTTATAAGTCTGTCATAAGGACATATTCAGGGTGCATAAAGATATCTAAGCTAAAATATATTTGCCATGCTGTTATTCTGTGCTCAAAACTGAGGGAAGGGACTTGTGGTTTAAACTGATGTCCTAAGGTCAGCAAATAATACAACTAAACAGCCAGAACTAGGAGTTATAAAAATACACAGAATGAGATCCCACAACTTAAAGTAAAATAAATATACTTGTCATGGATGTGGTGTTGGAATAATTTGCATGAGAAAACATCATGAATGATAGAATTTCAATCAATTAAAAAATTCAAATAAAAATAGTAAAAAAACAAATTTTATATAGTATGTAGCATTGAAATAAATATATGAAAATAAAGGAGAAAAATATTCCAGAGAGCATTATACAATTCAGTATTATACAGATAATTGTGAGTTATCCTCAAACATATTTGATTTTATAATATGAAAAATGTGATTTATATCAATAGTCTATTGATTATATTATAATGCATTTTTACATTATTATGAAGCACTTAAAAAGTAAAAGAGAACTCTATAATGGCATGGAAAATGTTTAAAATATGTTAATGTCAATATGACCTATAGTTACATCTATATATATTTGCACTTGTGCAGTGAATTTATGAGTGATCTGCTTTGCCTGTGTATGTTTATTTTTTCTCATCAGAATACAAATCATTATCTAGAATTCATTCTTCATCTGTACATCACGTGTCCCCATAAATGGTGCCCCAAACTGTTAAGACCCCCCCAGGTCTTTGTTCTTGCTAGCTTTTAGTTCAAGTATAAATCCCATAAGTCCTATGTGCTATTAGATTGCTATTAGAAGTGGTTTGCTGAGGACCCTCTGGAAAAGTTTTGTTTTCCCTTTTCCAGTTGTTTCTGGAATCAGCTCTCCTGTAGAAGGTTGTTATAATTGATGTAGGACCCATAACTGCAGAAATCATTCCACAAACAGCTCGATGCATGAAGATGGTTCAACAGAATTCACAGGTAATATAGTCAGAATGCATTAAATCAATCGCAAAGCCTACATTTATCTAGACTTTCAATAAAGTAAGCTGATAAATCCCCTTGGCACTCAAGCTAGCTTCTTTTGTGTATTTAGCTTGTGTATATCTCTTAAATTATACAGAGGTTTTACATGGTTGTATGTATGTATGAGCATATCAAGTCTTTTTTTTCCCAATTGGAACAAAATGAATCAATTAAGAGAGGAAAATCATGGGAGGCAAGTGGGTTTGAAAGAGAAGGTAAAATTTCTCTACCTTTAAATTTATATACTTGATTATGGATACTTAATAGAATGTTTGGGTTGGAGTGATAGCACAGCGGGTAGGGCATTTGCCTTGCACGTCGCTGACCTGGGTTCGATTCCTCTGTCCCTCTCGGAGAGCCCAGCAAGCTACCGAGAATATCCCACCTGCATGGCAGAGCCTGGAAAGTTCCCTGTGGCAAATTTGATATGCCAAAAACAGTAACAGCAAGTTTCACAACAAAAACTGTTACTGGTGCCTGCTCGAGCAAATCGATGGACAATGGGAGGACAGTGCTACAATTGTGTGTTTAGATGTAGAATAGAAATACTAAGGGCAAAAAGAGTATGCTTTTTAGCTGTATGCTTTTTCTCTGGTGCCTTAGAAAACTGCTCTCCCAAAGCCAGAAAGATAGTAGAGTGGGAAAGTTGCTTGCCTTGCCTGGGGCCAACTCTGGGTTCAATTCTCAACACCCCATCTAGTCTTCTGAGCCCCACCAGGAGCAGTCTCAGTTAGGAGTAGGATCTGAGTACCACCAGGTTTAGTCCCAACATCCTAAAGAAAGAAAACAATGAAAGAAAAGGAAAAAGAACCTATTCCCCCACCTCCTGAGTTCTAGCAAGATCACTGATAAATTCACCAGACATTCTTACTGAATATATTATGGCTTAAAAGTTGGCATCTAGGTTTACGGAGAGATGAAAGAAGACTGGTTCCACCGACTTGGATTTCTTTGACTGTTTCTACCACTAATCCATGCATCTGGCCTGTTAAGCATTGAACCTTTTTTTTTTTTTTTTTTGGTTTTGCTTTTGTGGCCACACCTGGTGGTGCTCAAGGTTTACTCCTGGCTCTGGGCTCGGGGATTACTTCTGGTGGTGCTCAGAGGACCATATGGGATGTCGGGGATGAAATTTGGGACTGCAGCATGTGTGGAAAACTCCCTGTTCACTGTACTTTATCTCCTGAATTTTCTTTCTTTTTTTTAATTTTCTCTAATTTGTATTTGCGGATTCACTACCAGGATCTCACCATTCTACAAAGAAGTGATCGTTGATGTCAAGAGAGGGGTTCGGCAGGGTGATACCATTTCACCGAAACTCTTCAGTGCCACCCTCGAGAACATCATGCAACGACTGGAATGGGAAGGAATGGGAGTGAAGATAGATGGTCGGCAATTACACCACCTCCGCTTTGCTGATGACATTGTTTTAATAACACCAAACATCAGCCAAGCGGCACAAATGCTGGCCGACTTTGACCGTGAGTGTGGAAAGGTAGGACTACAGCTGAATCTTACGAAGACAATGTTTATGAGAAACAGCCTTGTTCCTGACGCCCCATTCGCTCTCAATGGAACGACCATCTCCGAATGCAACAGCTATGTGTACCTAGGTCGAGAGGTCAACATGACAAATGACCTGGCACCCGAGCTGCGCAGGAGGAAGAGAGCAGCTTGCAACGCCTTCCAGAACATCGAAGAAATAGCTAAGAGGACGAAGAACCTCCGGCTCTCCGGGCACATCTCTTTGATTCTACTGTTCTTCCTGCATTAACATATGCCTCAGAGACCTGGGCCCTACGCAAACAGGATGAGAATGCTATTAAGGTCTCCCAAAGAAGAATAGAAAGAGCTATGCTTGGAATATCATGTTTCACTCAAATGAGAGAAAGAATCCAGAGTTCCCACATCCGTCGACGATCAAGAATCAAGGACGCTGTCTCATTTGCCAAGGTGTCAAAAATCAGATGGGCTGGTCACGTAATGAGATTTAAAGACGACCTCTGGACTAGAGCTGTTACCGACTGGATTCCACGGGATGTCAAAAGACCGCATGGCCGGATAATTTTATATCTTAATAATGCATATGCAGTCATATTACATACTTAATAATCACTTGATCACTTGACATCCTGTTACTCATTGATTTGCTCGAGTGGGCGCCAGTAACATCTCCATTTGTTTCTGTCGCGTGCTAGTGTAGCCCAATGGCGTCTGCTTGCTCTAGGAACACGAAGTGCCTCAAACCAATTGTTCAGGATCTTGACGAAGAAGTCTGACCATCTCGTAGGTGGGCGGACATGCTATCTTTTGACGTCCCATGGAATCCAGTTGGTAATGGCTCTAGTTCAGCGGTCATCTCCAAATTGCATTACGTGTCCAGCCCATCTGATTTTTGACGCCTTGGCAAACAAGACAGCGTCCCTGATTCTTGATCGTCGATGGAGGTTGGAACTCCGGATTCTTTCTCTCACTTGAGTGAAGCTTGATACTCCAAGCATAGTTCTTTTGATTCCTCTATGGGAGACTCGAATAGCATTCTCTGTTTTCTTAGAGCCCAGGTCTCTGAGGCGTATGTTAATGCAGAAGAATAGTGGAATAGAAGAGATGTGCCCAGACTGGAGGTTCTTCATCCTCTTAGCTATTTCTTCGACACTCTTGAAGGTGTTCCAAGCCGCTCTCTTCCTCCTGTGCAACTCAGGTGCCAGGTCATTTGTTATGTTGACTTCTCGACCTAGATACACATAACCATTGCATTCAGAGATGCTTGTTCCATTAAGAGCGAATGAAATGTCAGGAACCAGACCATTTCTCATAAACATTGACTTTGTGAGATTCAGCTGTAGTCTGATCTCTGATCTTTTCACACTCACGGTTGTAGTCGACCAGCATTTGTGCTGCTTGGCTAATGTTCGGTGTTACTAGAACGATGTCATCAGCAAAGCGGAGGTGGTGTATTTTCCGATCATCTATCTTCACTCCCATTCCTTCCCATTCCAGTTGTCGCATGACATTCTCAAGGGTGGCACTGAAGAGTTTTGGTGAAATGGTATCACTCTTCTGAACACCTCTCTTGACATGGATGATCACTTCCTTGTAGAATGGTGAGATCCTGGTAGTGAATCCGTAATACAGCTCATGGAGGATCCTGATGTATTGAGTTTGGATGCCCTGTTTGGCTAGGGCTTCGATGGCTGCTTCAGTCTCAACATAATCAAAGGCCTTCTTTAAGTCAATGAATGTTAGACAGAGCGGCATCTTGAACTCCCGAGAAACCTCAATGAGCTTGGTTATCCTGTAGATATGGTCGATCATGTTGAATCCTTTTCCGAACCCAGCTTGCTCGCATGGTTGTCCTTCATCTAGTGTTCTGCCAATCCTATTCAGGATGACGCAAGTGAACAGCTTATAGATGACAGACAATAGGCAGATTGGGCGATAGTTGCCAATGTCGTGGATGTCGTCCTTCTTGTACAGTAGTACAGTCCTGCTGTTTTTCCATTGGGATGGAACCTTGCATTCAGACAGGTAGTGTGTGAAGAGCCAAGCCAGTGTATTGATGAGTACTGATGGCAGGTTCTTCAGGTGTTCGGGTCTGACCTTTTCTGGGCTGGGTGCTGTTCGCTTCTTTACCGATGAAATGGTGTGTCGGATTTTGGAAGGGAGAACTTTGGGAATGACATATCCATCCTGTGGAATTTGGTATGTGGGCAGGTGGAGGTGGCTATCGAAGAGATCCGAGTGAAGTCATGGATAATCTTCTCCTTTGCCCTTCTACAAGATGTGATAGATCCATCATGACGTCAGAGGGCAGTCATCTTGGTGAAAGACAGGCGGGCATTGCAAATGCTTTTCCCAGCTTCTGCCGCATCTGCTAGCACTGCTGCTCTTCTCTCTTTGAGGTCTTTATCGTTTCTCTGTACTGCTTTGCAAGCTCGGACGTTCGCTTGTGTCAAGCCACGTTGACGAATGAGCTGGATATTTTGAAGACAGGCATCTTTTTGTGGCTACCACCACTACCTCCACTATCCATCCGCTGCCACACTCCAGGTTGCTTTCCAGACACTCAGGCTAAGACTCGCACATGGGTGAAGTCCCACAGAACCAGGTAAGCAGAACTCTGTGACGTTGGACTCCAGGCTCCACGGGACCTGGAAACAGAGACACTCTGCCTGCTCCCACCTATCTCCAGTGACCCAGGGATTACACCCAAAAGCCCCACTCTACTGGTACCAGATAAATACATCATCGGCAGACCTCCACTACCGCCACTACCTCCACTACCCAGCCACCACCATGCTCCAGGCCGCTTTCCAGACACATCATAAGACACTTAATACCCATCCTCCAAGATTACTGCACCATATTTGATGGGGTCCAAATATGGTTTGAACCATGGGAACATCTGAAAGGGCGATTAGGGGCTGCCCTACAAGCCTCTATCCCTCTCGGAGAGCCTGGCAAGCTAATGAGAGAATCCTGCCCTCACGGCAGAGCCTGGCAAGCTATCCATGGCGTATTCGATATGCCAAAAACAGTAAATACAATGGATCTCATCCCCTGACCCTGAAAGAACCACCAATACTTAATAATACTTCTAATAATAGAAATATATGTTTAATGATTATATTTAATATATTTAGCACAGCGGTAGGGCGTTTGCCTTGCACGCAGCCAACATGGCCGACCCAAGTTCGATTCCTCCGCCCCTCTCGGAGAGCCCGGCAAGCTACCGAGAGTATCTCACCCACAGGGCAGAGCCTGGCAAGCTCCCCGTGACGCATTCTATATGCCAGACACAGTAACAACAAAGTCTCCAATGGAGACGTTACTGGGCCCGCTCGAGCAAATCGATGATCAATGGGAGGGCCTTTACTTTAATTTAGAATAAAATTTAATAATATTAATATTTTCTATTTTAATAATACGCTTCAGTGTTGTAATTTTACAATTTCATCTCTATATTGCAATTTTTCAATCGGGTAAAAATATTTTCTTTATTCTTAAGTATTAACCTATTGTTTTCCTTTAATTGCCTTTCCTCTCTCTTTTACTCTGAGTTTTTTAACAAAAGTGATGTAGGTGAGGCAGAAGTGGTGGTGGTGGATCTCTGTGTTCTTTTGCGATTCCCAGGTCCCTCAATATTTTCAAAAATTAAAATATTAAGTAGTAAATATGTTCAGACTCAGAGTTGGAAAGTAGAAAGTTTATTGGCAAGTAGAAGATAAAAGAAAAGGGGCTCCCCAAGTGGGAGAAGAATTTAGTATAAATTAAGTTAACTAGGGCTCTTTTTGTGAGTTTTTATAGGAAAAACAGGTCTCGTGTTGCAAAGAATGCAGGGAATGTACAGAATGGTCAGGCTGGTTCGTCTTTCTAGTCACCTGCCTCAGGTATTGTTCACTATCTTAGTCTTGTGACTCCTAGTTCTGGGACAATAATATGGTCCTGGGGAACTCCAGGAATGTTAAAGATAGGGCCTTGGGGATGAAATGGAATGACTGGCGAGGGGAAACTGTGGGCTCCCCTCTTATTGGCAAGAGGAAACTGAAGCTTCCTCTTTCACAAGAGTGAGCATCCTAAATGACTACATTAACTCTTCTGCAATCACATGCATGCATTCAGGACAAATTATGGAGAAAATATATATATATTTGTTTTGAAATTAAGATAATGTTTATAAAATTGCTGTGGAGAAAAGATATGTATATATATTTAAAGTTAATGCATACAAATTGTATTTTCTCCAGTTATTTTTCTTATATAAATAAATTGATTTACATTTAATAAATCAATAGCTCATCAATACAAATAATTTATTATAATAATAAAATTTGCTCTGATAGCACAGCGGTAGGGCATTTGCCTTGCACACAGCCAACCTGGCTGAGCTGGGTTCGATTCCTCTGCCCCTCTCAGAGAGCCCGGCAAGCTACCGAAAATATCTCACCCGCATGGCAAAGCCTGGCAAGCTACCCGTGACGTATTCAATATGCCAAACACAGTAACAACAAGTCTCAAAATGGAGATGTTACTGGGCCCGCACGAGCAAATCGATGAACAATGGGAGGACAGTGTGTTTGACAGTGTTTACTTACATTTTAAAATAAATAGTATTTCCTTACAATTATGATATGATCATCGAATGTGGTTGATATACTTTTTCTTAGGAATTAAAATATCTTGAGAAATAGTTTCAGGGAAACAAAGTCTCCAATGTACAGATGATGAAGTAAGTCTTAAGATGCTAATTATTTTTCTTAATTAGCTAGCTAATTATATGGCAAATCAGCCCAGATTTTATAATAAAATGAGACTCACTCTGTATGCTGGCTTTTCCCTCTCCTCCCTTCGGCCTTGTGTTTTCTAAGGTAGCATTCATCTTACATCCTGGAAGAAAAACTATGAAGTTAAAATATATCTAGATTTTTGCAAGGATATTAAGATGGGGAACAAGTGAGAAAATATAACTATTCCAGTTCTAACATTCGTGTATTCACAACAGTTGTCAGTCAGAGTAGAGAAATGATTAGGGCATGAAATATATGAAATGCAATATAAAATCTGGTCTCCAACAAAGTCCTCATAAAACACACATTTGTCACAGGAGCGGTGAGAATGGTTAGGGAAAAATGCCCTGAATATAGAGAAATGGTCAAAAAGTGCAAATAGAATGCAGGGAAGAGCTGTACCCCCCGAACAAGGGCAGCTCATTCTGGCCTCTAGGGTCTTGGGTGATGCTGCCTAATTCTCAATGACTCCACAATATTGGTGTGAAGATCCTGGCAAGAAACCGGATCTTGCCATTATTAAGTTGACCAGCCTGGGAATCATCTAGGTATTCCCAGTTGATTCTGAGAAGCTTACAGAAATGCTGTTGAGTCAGATGACAATCACCAGTGTGAGAGGAACCCTGCGTCTCTAAAGCGTTCCCTTCTCTGTCTGCTTGCAGTCTCTGACGCAAATTAACCAGCTCCCTCTTGACTCACAGGGTGGTTGCATTCTATTCCCCATGCCGGTAAAGAATAGACATCTGACTCTTGCAACACATGACGAAGGTGTGTGTGGCAAGTTACTGAGGTGCGTGCTGTGCGTGCTGGACCCTGTTACATAGAAATTTTATTTATTCAGATATCCATTCTCAGGATACTTAAACCATTTGCACACATGACTCCTGAACATACAGATTCCCCATCCTTTGTTTGCCCTCTTGGTTTGGATGAGTGTCAGTGGGGGTAGTGTTTTAAACACTGTGTTCTGTGTGGAGGAATTTCTTAAATAGTAATGCTATGTGCAATGCTAATTCTTTTGAAAGGTTGAAAAAAAACCTCAATGTGCCTTATATAACATGATCTATTTATACTCTGTCACTAAGGAGAGTCAGCTGCATTTATGTTCGGGGTGAACAGAATAATTTATTTGTACCTTCCCATCCAATTGATCAGTACCGGTTTAGCCCACTCACTAACAGCACCGAGATAGGTCATGATAATTTCTCAGACATATTTAACTGTTTGGAACTACACTAGTAAATGTAGTGTTCCTTGAACAGCCAAATTCATACAGCAGAGTTTCTGCTCCTTCCCTAGTATTAATTAAAATATTAAGTTCTCTCAGGGGATATGATACATGACAACAGTTACTAAGAAACTCCTGCAGTCTCACTTAGTCCCAATTTGGATGCTTTTAAAACCTTCTTTTGTATTCCCAGCACCCGGTAGTAACTAGTGAAATGATAGTCACATGAGTTTTGACACCAATAAATGAGAAGCTCTGTAACTGATTAAAAGGAAACTCTTGAATTGTGAGTATGAGATACAAATTTAGAAGGAAGGAGGCAGGGTCTGGAAAACTCTGCTTCTGAAATCAAAATCTGACTATGATTCCATGAGCTTCCTAACCAGGTCATCTTGATTTCCGTGTGAAAACTGCCGACCAGGGTCTACTCTGCTGCTCGCTCTCTCTTTACTGCATCCCTTTGACTTCTAGTGTCTGCTTTGACTAGTTCCTTGATGTTTAATGTAGACGTGTCTTCTGTTTTAGTTTCCATCATAACTGTACTTTGACCGTGTGGGGCACGGTACCCGCTTCATTTCAATCAATAACTTCCTTATTCATGCAATACTGACGCTGTTACTCCCGCTCAGGAATATGAAAGCAAGTTTGGAAAGTAATTGACTTGACTGGAGATGAGGCACATGAGTGATGGAGAAATAAGAGTCTTTGACTGATAATCTGACTCTGGCTTCTCCATCCCTGTTTAGTTTGGGGCCACGCCCATGCTCAGGTCCTACTGCAGGAAGGGCCGTTTGGGGACTCAGGGCACTGGACGTTGTTGTGGTTCGAACTTGGGGCTTCTCACATGCAATGCTTTTGCATCAACACTTGTAGCTATCTCCCCACTCCCTGGGCTCCCCCATTCTTACTGTTTTGCCTGCTTACCTCATATTCTGCTTTCCCCTGTGGGAGGTGAACCCAGCCCTTGGGAAAGGGGCTGAGAGCAAAAGAGAAGCCAGTCTTTACTATAGCTTTTCTTAACCAAGGGGTCATATGGCTCCGCTCTCCATGGGCCCACCCTCCAAATATGCCAAGGGAACCATTGTTATAGGCTAGGTACCCCCAAAATGCTCCACAAAGTCAGAATTTTGTTTCCAATTAAGGAGTCTTTATTGGCTGCTCAGGGACTGGGCTCTCCAGCCCAGCCTGGGTGAAAGGCAGCCCTGAGTGTGAAAGACATTTCTTGGAGTTTCACGAAGCAAGCAAGCAAACTTAACAGAAGCCGAACAAAGTGGTTAGCTAAACAATTCATTGATTAACACACAATCCAAAAGTAAAGCAAGCAATAGTTAAACAGAAACCAAAAATAAAGGAGCCAAACGATCAGTAGTCAATCAATAAAGTAGGCAAACTATGGATTGATGCAGGAACTAAAAATGGTCAGCTCCTTTCTGTACTGATCCACTCCCAGCCCGCATCCCGTCTAAAGGGCCAAGTGAATACACACATTCAGGATGCCAAAGCCAAGAGCAAAGCAATTTGTTGCTTTCTCAAGGGAACGGGGTCAGTCTTCCACAACCATGACATGAAACTAAGGAGCCGACCATTAGGAAAGGGGTGCAAGAGAAGGAAACATGTTCAAAGTATGTGTGTGTATTTGTGTGTGTGTGTGTGTGTGTGTGTGTGTGTGTTGGGGGGGACAAGATTGGGAAAGGGTTGAAGGTTGAAAAACACTAATCTAGACAATGCTAGTCACTGACAGAATTGGAGATGCATTATTTTAGAATTTGATTTCATTTCAGTTCCTCCTGATTTTTTTCTCCCTTCTGTGTCTTCTTAGAGCTACCAAAGAAGCTGTTTAATGCAGATGTAAAGTCTGGTCTCCTTCCCCACTCTGTAAGACAAAGGAAAATAGGATAGACTGTAAGGAACATTTTTTATTTCACAAAGCACAAGTTGAAGATCTGCTTAACGGCAAATTCTTGGACTCTGTTTTGTGTTGTTTCAAATCTCAGTAATGGGCTTGTTTTAATTCAGAGTTATTTATTCTTAGCTTATTTTATTACAATAAAAAGATGCCACTAATAACCTACAAATTGCATCTCTCTTTGTGTTGTGTAGGAGATTGGTTGTTTTTTTTTTTCTGGGTAAACCTTACAAAAAAAGGTGTAATAAAAAATGGCCTGCAATTCAAAAAACAATAATACAATGAAAAATGCTTTGAAGAATGAAAGCATAAACAGATTCAGAATAAATCAGCAAAATTACTGTCACAATCTCACTTTTTTTTCTTTGGCATTTTGGATCACACCCTGCAATGCTCAGGGGCTACTCCTGACTCTGCACTCAGGAATTACTGCTGGAGGTGTTCAGGGGGGCATATGGTCATCAAACCCCAGTCAGCATGCAAGGCAGATGCATTCAAGGCAAATGCCCTATCCACTATACTATCGCTCTGACCCCACAACCTCACACTTTAAGATAAGAAATTATATGCAATTTAAAATTTTAGGATTAGTAACTTAGCAATGGCAGATGTTTTTAAGTTTACTTTCCCAACATAAAATGATACTCAGGTTTGTGTTTCTCTCTCCCTCTTTCTCTATTCTTTCTTTCTTTCTTTCTTTCTCTTTCTCTCTTCTTTCTTTCTCTCTTTTTTTTCCTGCAGGCATGATAGTTACTTAAAATACACTCCCATGTCCACCAGTCAAAATAGGTAAAGATATGAACTAAATGCTGCAGATTTATTTAAAACAGATGATTTAAATATGGCCTAGAGATTTTAGCAGACAGAGCAATGTTTCCTAAAATAAACCAGTTTTAAAAAATAGTCTGGACTGCTTTATAAAGTTATAAAGAAAAATAACTGACTCTAAACTTTCTCCTCATCTCAAAGCACCTCCTGCAGTCTTAAGATTCTTCTTTATAGTATAAACATTATTTTAACTGCAATGAGCCCAATAAGGAAATTATATGAAAAGGGGTGTGAAGAGTCAGGATATAAAGTATTTGCATAAATTTGCATTGCTTACACATCCAGAAACATTTCCCTTAGCAGCCAAATTTAGTTTAACAGAGGAGAGCAGTTTGATTCTGCCTCAAATTTTTGTCTGCAACATTTACTTAGGAGTTTCTTGCACCATGTTCTCCTAGACATGTTTTTGCTTCTCTCTCTACAGATACATTACAAACAAATGCACAAATTTTATGTGAAATATTTGCTTAATGCCTGTTTTTTTTCTACTAGACTCATAATCCCATGTGGGCAGGACCATCCTCAAATTCCCCTTTGCATCGTATCTCAATGCTATACATATTGAAGGTGCCCAATAAATATTCTTAATGAACATATGACAAGACAGGACATCTCATTAAGTTTCTCAGGATAGACAAATTCCAGATCACCCACTAGCCTGCTTTGGATCCTTTAATTCCAGTGCTGCTCTTCCTTGATAAGTCTGGTTCACTTTGATTGCAGGGAATAGCATACATCACTCAGAGGAATCTGAACTGCCCAAAGGAATTAGGGAGCTGTTGACTCATGGTGGGTCATTTGGGATCAGAATAGATATTGAAATTGTCAGGAAAGTGCTTAAGTTTGTCAGGTTATTATTGGATTAGCATTTAAAAATTTTTTTCAAAATGTTGATACATTTGTTCACAATAATTTATTACATTCAATATTCCAACACCAATCCTACCACCGTTATCCCTTCCCACCCACCATTATTTGGAATTTTCCCACTGCCACCCAAGCCTGCCCCCAAAGCAGGTCCTAAATAATTTATCTTGTATTGCTTGTTATGAATAATCTGCTAAAAATTATCCGAAAAATGTTTCCTTAGAGAAAAATGCTTGAAGACTGTTGTATCTCACCCCCGGGCATTAAGCCCTTGTTTGAGATTAATTACATGTTGTTACAGGTTGAGCCTTGTTTGTTAATATTTTTTGTTTGTTTGTTTGTTTTAATTTATCTATTTATTGAATCACTGTGGGAAAAGTTACAAAGCTTTCAGGTTTAGGTCTCAGTCATGCAAATATCAAACACATTTCTCTTTAGCAATAATTATTTTTCACCACGAAGAACCCCAATAAACCTGCACCCCCCCACCCCTCCCAATGCAAGTGAGGCAGATGAATTCTAGTTGACACTCTATCTACTTTGACTAGATTCATTGTTTTGATAAAAGATGCACCATTATTATTTAGGGATTACCCCCCCAAATCAGACATGCTGAAAAAGCATTGTGAAATGATTTGCTTTCTACAGCTGGGTTCAAGAATTAAATGATGTCGCACAGCCGCTATAGTGGCCGCGTGGTTTTGGATTTCTGCTATTTTACTTATTAACCCCAGAAATATTTCTGCTGAGAGTCAGATAATTAAGAGATTGGTTTCTGTGCTCTGGAGCCATGGTCGTGCAGGAGAGCCGCTCTTGGGGGGCAACTGGTGACCTCGGTAGGGCGTGAAGGATGAGCCGGGAACGCCCCCCCTTCCCATGAGGTTTTAGTCGCCCCATCACCACCGGCTCATACCTGGCTTTCCACAAAGCTCCCAGGTGGCTGCCATCTTTCTTTCCAGAGGGAAGAAGGCGGAAGGGAGCAACACCCTTTCCCCTCTGGGCAGACATGGTGGCATGGATTAACACATAGTCCGTTCACTTTTCTGCTTCAAGCTGATGGGCTCTGCAGAAGTCCTTGTGCTTCTGCACAAGAGTCCTTGTGCTCTGCACAGGTCCTTGTGCTTCTGGAGCCATGGCCGTGCCAGAGAGCCGCTCGTGGGGGGGAACTGGTGTGCTAATATTTTTTTTATGATAGAGACTGGTTGCCTTCTACTTTATACCCTATCAAAATTAGTATGCTACTCTTGGTACATCAGTGGCATAGAGTATAAGATATCATGGGGGCATAAAGGTAGCAGCATGCTCCGGGAATTCTAAAATTTTGACTGCCAGGCTTCTAGAAGAACAGGGAGATGGGGGAAGATTTCCCATTCCCGACTCTGTGAAAGCCTGGAGATTTCAGTTACAAAACCCACATACCTGAGTTTTTCAGCAAATTTATTCTCATGTGTGAGGCTCATTCTGAGACTGTGGAGATAGGCCATGAGCCTGGCAGTGTTTGGCTTCTGGAGGTTTTTGGTTGTAGGTTGTAGCTCTCTTCTGAGATTTATTCATGAGTCTCTGGATCATGGTGAATTAGCATTTTTAATGATCCCATAGAAATGATTTTGAATTGTGACTTAGTTTGCAATTCAGTTCTGAGGCGGTTTAGTTTGGTTGAACTCAGTGAACAATTGGATTGTTCCTATCACCACCATACTGCTTAAAGAAAATATGAGTGTGTGTATATATAAATGTAGGAGTGTATATATGAGGATATTTTTTCAGATGCACTGTTCTGAGACTGAAAGTCTCTTGGAGTGTAAAATTGTCAAAATAATATAATTAACACAGTCTTCCCGTTGTTCATTGATTTGCTTGACCGGGCACCAGTAACATCTCCATTGTGAGACTTGTTGTTACTGTTTTTGGCATATTGAATACATCATGGGTAGCTTGCCAGGCTCTGCCATGCGGGTGGGAGGGACACTCTTGGTAGTTTGCCGAGCTCTCCGAGAGGGACAGAGGAATCGAACCAAGGTTGGCTGTGCACAAAACAAATGCCTTGCCCGTGCCCACTGCGCTATCACTCCAGCCCAACATAATATAATAGTAATAATAATAAATGAGAATTTGGGGAAAGCTTTGAATACAAGAAGGAGTATTCTTTGCTAATTCCTCTATGTTTCATGAAGACAAAGTCATCTTAACAAGATGTAGGTTTCATTCAAGCTTTAAAATTCTTGGGGGAAAATATCAGTTCGGCCTATGTGCATACTTATGAAAAGTACACATCTATATTACAGTATGCTGCACAGAGTATTCACATATTCAAGAGTACATATCAGTTTCTCTATATAAGAAATATAGGAGATCCTGACCTATTCAGAGATTCTAAGAAAGGGAGCTGAGGGGACAGCGGGTAACGTACTGAGGGATTCCATGCTGCTGACCCACTTTGATCTCGGCTTCCCAAATGATCTCCCAGGCCCTCCAGAAGTGAGGCCCCACTAGAAAAAAATCTTAACTTTGTTAGAGTTACAAGTTACTCCATCAACGGGGGAGAAAGGGACTGAAAAACTAGTGGACAAGGCGCTTGCCTTGCATGCAGCCAACCCATATCCAGTCTGACACCAGATTTGGTTCCTTGAACACCTCCAGGAGTGCCCTCTCAGATCAAGCCAGTAAGCTCCTTACACCTTCTGACATACCCTAAAGACTGTCACTGTCACTGTCCTCCCATTGTTCATCGATTTGCTCGAGCGGGCCCAGTAACGTCTCCATTGGAGACTTTGTTGTTACTGTGTTTCGCATATCGAATACATCACGGGTAGCTTGCCAGGCTCTGCCGTGCGGGCGAGATACTCTCGGTAGCTTGCCGGGCTTTCTGAGAGGGGCGGAGGAATTGAACTCGGGCCGGCCACATTGGCTGCATGCAAGGCAAATGCCCTACTGCTGTGCTATCGCTCCAGCCCACCCTAAAGACTAAAAGGGAAAAAGAAAAATAATAGTTACTTCAACTCTATAAACTGTTATTTTTTTCTAAGTTGCTTGTGACTCAAATTAATTTCTGAGAAAATATTTGCATAAATTTTTCTTATTTTATTCCATTTAATACCTCTAAGTCAAATCTTAGAATTGCCTCTCTGTACAATTTCTACTCTCTATCCAACAGATTAGCTTCTATGGAAATGAGACTTCTTTATGAGCCAGCAAAGATAATAAAAAAAGATTGAATGATGTGTTCATTTAATTAGTATATGTGTCTTCGTCTCTTTAATCATTTTCTTTACTGTTTTCCTCCAAGTCCTTTTCTTGAATCTCTGCTAAGTGGTTACATTTCTGATTTCCTTTCCTTCCTTTCTAATATATTCACAAATTCAAAAATGCAAGTGTGTTATTGTACTTACTAGTTTGTTTACAAGTGCTTTGCTATTTTTTCAAAATAACTGACAACTAACTTGTTGTTACTGTTTTTGGCATATTGAATGCATCATGGGTAGCTTGCCAGGTTCTGCCATGTGGGTGGGAGGGACAATCTTGGTAGCTTGCCGGGCTCTCCGAGAGGGACAGAGGAATCGAACCAAGGTCGGCTGCACGCAAGACAAATGCCTTGCACTAGAAACAGAGTCACGGTCACGTTCCTCCCATTGTTCATCAATTTGCTCGAGCGGGCCCAGCAACGTCTCCATTGGAGACTTTGTTGTTACTGTGTTTGGCATATTGAATACATCACGGGTAGCTTGCCAGGCTCTGCCATGCAGGCAAGATACTCTCAGTAGCTTGCTGGGCTCTCCGAGAGGGGCGGAGGAATCTAACTTGGGTTGGCCATGTTGGCTGTGTGCAAGGCAAACGCCCTACCCGCTGTGCTATCACTCCAGCCCGCAGCTAGTGTCATATTCATAAATAGGAGCTTTTAATATGTACGAATCCCTGGACCACCCAGCATGAACCCACTTGTTATAAAACCATGCAGGTGAACCACTCATGACATTCATTTAGTAATTAATCACAGCAGCTTTGTGACATTTCTAATGATGTATATTTAACATCTTATAGTAACACAGTTTGCTCACTATACCTATGCCCAGCCACCTCAATTAAATTGCATGTTCCTTGAGGCAGATTTCACATCTGTCCTACAGAATGCATTGTAAACAAAAAATGTGTGCTCCTTGATCATCTGATTGATTCCCTCTATTCATTTAGCTATGAAGGAAGTCTAGCAGCATTTATAATGCAATGTTAAAAATGTCTTCCACTAATCAGATTTTCTTGAATATATTAGTGTCTGCAAAACGATTGTGAAAATTGTGTTTTGGGATCACACCTGGTAGTGCTAAGGGTTACTCCTGGCTCTACACTCGGGGATCAATCCTGGTAGGGGGTATGGGACCATAACAGGGTGCAAAACAAGCTCTCTACCCACTGTACTATCAAATGTCCACAGATTTCTTTGCCTCTTTCTGGAGAGTCATGATCAAAAATTGGGACTGAAATGACACAGGTTGAGCATTCGGCTTTATTTTGCTAACTGACTTGCCATGCTATGGTGGCCTTTGACAGTTAAGCCAATGTTATTTCTTAACATGATGCTCATTACTCATGTGACTTCAATAATGGCACCAAAAAATCAAATAAATGTGAAGAGATTAAGTATAAACATTAAAGCCATCTTTTCGTTGTATGGGTTCACAGTCGCTAATATTTTCAGATTTTGAAAGAATAGAACCAAGAATATAATGAACCAATTTTACCAAAATGTGTGGAAACTTTCTTAAAGGGCCTTACAAGTCTGGGTTAAATAGTAATTGTTTTGGGAAACCCTGAAATTTTAAGTTTCAGGTCCCTCTTGCATAATTTATGATGTTTGGAAATAGATTATTGATAACAGAGAACTGTTTAAGTTTAAATTAAAGTCCAGTATTAACTTGGGTTTGGTTGCTCCTTTGGTAGTTTGGCTGACCGTCCATAGCAGACCCTTTCCCTCCCTTCCTATATGGCCGTTTCCCCTTATTATGTCTGTGAGCCTTGTGTTTTGATATGATGGTATTTCTTTTATAAATTGATTTTACTTAAGCAACCTAATATCATTTTTCATATTTTCTTCCATTGCCTTATGATGTTTCTCTGCAGTTTAGACAAGCATGTGTATCAGTGTGTCTTAACAATAGAAAATCTCAGAGCTTTCGATATAGTTTTGTGGTAGAGCACTTACCTTATATGTGTGAGACCCTGGGTTCAACTGCTGGCATCAAAAAGAAAGAAAATCTCTATAAAAATCCTATCCCACAGCCATTAGCTATATGATCTAGTTTTAAGTTACCATTCTCTCATTTTTATCCTCTGTGCAAAGTTATATAGATGAAATAAAAACTTAATAAATTGTAGAAGACTTAATTCGTGCAAGATATTACTTTGTCATAATGTATCTTTTTATTTTTTGGTTAATGAGCAATTGGTAATGGTTAAATCTAGAAAATGAAACAGGAGGTGGGAGAAAGCACAAGGGAAATATCTACTTTATGTTTCTCAGTGATTTTAGAAATTTCATTATTTTACTCAAAATATTTTTTTTTCCAGAGCGAAGGAAGTGATTCAAGTGCTACAACATCTGTTCATTCCAAGTACATGAACCCCAAACCAAAACATAAATAACTGTGGAACTTGCAAGGGCAAGACTAACTATTGATCAAAATGTTAATAGCCTATTAAGCTGTTTACAACTCAAGACTAAAAAGAGACAGCTAGTGTCATATCCAAACTCACAAACGGTCTGCCAAGATGTAGCTCTCATCCTTGTACATTTTTGATGGGGGAAGGCAATGTCCTCTCCATTTTCTTTTACGGTTTTGACAAAAACATTAATCATGGCTTTTGTTTATACTATGAGAACATCATTTTTTAAAGGAACCTTTCTCATTGTTTTCCACATTCAGTTGCTAATCAATTATGTCCTCCTTTGCCTTTGGATAAAAATCAAACAAAACAACCATTAGCAAATTATCTTCATTACTCTCCAGGAGAAACTTTGAATAACACTTCTAGCGACTCATTGTTCCTCCTGGGGAAATAGTTGCTCAAGGAATAATGATCATGGAATTAATCTTAGTAAAAATTTGCTCTTCGGAGTGAAGATTTCAATTAGAAGGTGTGTTTTCATTTACAAGGCAACATTATTGTCTTTTCTCAAATCAAATGCAAACCTGGTGGCATTTAAAAAAAATCAACTTAGAGAATTTAGAAATATACCTGTCAAAAGATTTTATCTTTTGAAAAAATATAAAAAGATTTATATTTGGGATTATATTTTGTCAGTGTAAAAATATGAAGGTTTATAAATAGAATTCTTTTCCCCAAATTAAAAGCTTGTTCATGTTATAATAAGTGTAATAGGTGATGGAGCTCTCACTGGCTCTGAGGACTAATATGCATGTTCTAATTAGAATCAGTTCTACCCAGAAGTCTAGAATCATTTTCATAGTAGGTCCTCGATTATGTCTTTTTGTTCAGTGTTCTTTCCTTGTAAAATTTATGAGAGAGATTTTTGGTTACTGTTTCAATTTCCTTGATGTTGATAGGTCTATTCACATTTTCCAAATCTTCTTGGTTCAGCCTTGGGAGGTTATAGGAATCCAGGAATTTATCCATTTCTACTAGGTTCTCTTGTTTTGTGGCATACAGATCTTCAAAGTAATCTCTGATGATCTTTTGAATTTCTTTGGTTTCTGTTGTGATGTCCCCCTTTTCATTTCATTTTATTAGCGTTCTCTCTCTCAAGTAACATAATAGGAGATTAACACCTAAGGAGAGTAGAGATAAGGGGCAGGGGATGGCTCCTGGCTTGTAACCTTATCTCATGTGAAGGCACCTGTGATAGAGAGGGGATCACTAAGTAAACCATGGTTGAGGACTTGCTCAGGATGGTAGATATATGCTAAAAGTAGAATATGGACCAAACTTGATGGTACCAAACTTGGAAACCAAGTACTTTTATTGGAAACCGTAACACCCAGAGGAGAGAGAAAGAGGGAATGTGCCTACTACAGAGGCGGGGGGGGGGGGGGGAAGAGGGGAGAGGTGGTGGGGGAGGATTCTAGAAACATTGGTGATGGAGAATGGACATGGGTGGAGGAATGGTTACTTGAACATTCTATGACCGAAATGTGATCATGCAAGTTTGTAAGTCTGTAACTGTATCTCGAGGTGATTCATTAAAATAAAAAAATAATAAAATAAAAATAATAATAAAAAATAAATTCACAAGAAAAAAGAAATCCCAACCTACAGTGAACATATAAACTTATTTTAGAAACTGATTGATATTTGTGTATAAAAGTTGTCAAACAGATTAAGCATAAGCCTAATTATTCCATTAGATAGCAAGTTTATTGTTGTTTTAACAATAAATACAAATCACTTAATTACTTAACTTCCTGTTAGTCGTCGATTTGCTCAAGTGGGCGCCAGTAATGTCTCCATTTGTCCCTGTCGCGTGCTAGTGTAGCCCAATGGCATCTGTTCGCTCTGGGATCATGAAGAGCCTCAAACCGATCGTTCATGATCTTCATGAAGAAGTCTGACCATCTGGTAGGTGGGCAGCCACATGGTCTTTTGATATCCCATGGAATCCAGTCAGTAACAGCTCTAGTCCAGCGGTCGTCTTTAAATCTCATTACGTGACCAGCCCATCTGATTTTTGACACCTTGGCAAATGAGACAGTGTCCCTGATTCTTGATCGTTGATGGATGTCGGAACTCCGGATTTTTTCTCTCCTTTGAGTGAAACGTGATATTCCAAGCATAGCTCTTTCTATTCTTCTTTGGGAGACCTGAATAGCATTCTCATCCTGTTTGCGTAGGGTCCAGGTCTCTGAGGCATATGTTAATGCAGGAAGAACAATGGAATCAAAGAGATGTGCCCGGAGCCGGAGGTTCTTCGTCCTTTTAGCTATTTCTTCGACGTTCTTGAAGGCGTTCCAAGCCGCTCTCTTCCTCCTGAGCAGCTCTGGTGCCAGGTCATTTGTCATGTTGACTTCTCGACCTAGGTACACATAGCTGTTGCATTCGGAGATGGTCGTTCCATTGAGAGCGAATGGGGCATCAGGAACGAGGCTGTTTCTCATCAACATTGTCTTCGTAAGATTCAGCTGTAGTCCTACCTTTCCACACTCACGGTCAAAGTCGGCCAGCATTTGTGCCGCTTGGCTGATGTTTGGTGTTATTAAAACAATGTCATCAGCAAAGCGGAGGTGGTGTAGTTGCCGACCATCTATCTTCACTCCCATTCCTTCCCATTCCAGTCGTCGCATGATGTTCTCAAGGGTGGCACTGAAGAGTTTCAGTGAAATGGTATCAATCTGCCGAACCCCTCTCCTGACATCAACAATCACTTTGTAGAATGGTGAGATCCTGGTAGTGAATCCGCAAGACAGATCACGTAGGATCTTGATGTATTGGGCTTGAATGTCCTGATTGGCTAGGGCTTCAATGACCGCTTCTGTCTCAACAGAATCAAAGGCCTTCTTTAAATCAATGAACATTAAACAGAGCGGCATCTTGAACTCCCAAGAAACCTCAATGAGCTTGGTTATCGTGTTGATATGGTCGATGGTGCTGAATCCTTTGAGGAACTCGGCTTACTCGCATGGTTGTCCGTCATCTAGTGTTCTGCCAATCCTATTTAGGATGACTCGAGTGAACAACTTGTAGATGACAGACAATAGGCAGATCGGGCGATAGTTGCCAATGTCATGGATGTCTCCCTTCTTGAACAGTAGTACGGTCCTGCTGGTTTTCCATTGGGACGGAACCTTGCATTCAGACAGGTAGCAAGTAAAGAGCCAAGCCAGTGTATTGATGAGTACTGACGGCAGGTTCTTCAGGTGTTCAGGTCTGACCTTGTCTGGGCCGGGTGCTGTTTGTTTCTTTACCGATGAAATGGCGTGTCGGATATCAGAAGGGAGAACGTTGGGAATGACATATCCATCCTGTGGAATTTGGTATGTCTGCAAGTGGACATGGCTATCGAAGAGATTTGAGTAGAATTCATGGATAATCTTCTCCATTGCTGTTCTGGAGGATGAGATGGATCCATCAAGATATCGGAGGGCAGTCATCTTGGTCTTGTAGTTGGTGAAGGACAGGCGGGCGTTACGAATACTTTTCCCAGCTTCTGCCGCATCTACCAGTACTTCTGCTCTTCTCTCTTTGAGGTCTTCCTTGATCGCATCTCTGCACTGCTTTGCAAGCTCGGACGTTAGCTTGCAGTTGCCTGAGGCATGCGCCAAACCACGCTGGCGAATTAGCTCAAGAGTTTTCGAAGACAGGCGTTTTTTTGTGGCTATCTCTCTCTTGGCGTTCCTCGCACATTCATGGAGGTGCTGAACCAGTCGATCGTATTCCTCGTCAATGTTGTCAACAATGGCATCTTCCCATGTTGCCGCAATAGTGCCAAAGAGTTCCCAGTTGGTGGTCGTTCTGGGAGTTCTCTTTTTGAACTTTGCAGCCCTTTCTCCCCACTCTGTGAAGTAGAATTTTGCACGAAGGAGACGGTGGTCCGATCCCGTTCGAAATTTTGGGACAACAGCGACATCAGTCAGGCAAAACTGTCGATTGAATATGATGTGGTCTATTTCGTTGTGGAATCATCCACCGGGAGACTCCCATGTCCAACGTTTAGATTCTGCCTTCTGGAACTGTGAGTTACCATGGATGGTCTTGGTCGACATGATGAACTCAGACAGTCTCTCACCCTGTTCGTTCCATTCTAGGCCATGGGTCCTGATGTGAAGTTCTTCAGCTGATCTTCTCGGTCCTATCTTAGCATTAAAATCACCCACAATGATCTTGTAGAAGGTGTGGTCTTCTTTATAGAACTTCTCCAGCTCCATGTAGAACTTCTCGATTTCTCTTTCATCATAATGAGATGTTGGTGCGTAGACAACGAAGATAGAAACTGCAGGCAGTGAGCCACATCTATTCAAATGTAAACGTCCAATTCCGGTTGTTAGGCATTCGAATGAATCAAT
The DNA here is from genome assembly GCF_029834395.1 of Sorex fumeus. Classification (NCBI taxonomy): domain Eukaryota; kingdom Metazoa; phylum Chordata; class Mammalia; order Eulipotyphla; family Soricidae; genus Sorex; species Sorex fumeus. The sequence goes on along the minus strand of NW_026606154.1, from coordinate 2,600,358 downwards.
GCTCTTGGCCAAGTTTGTGTTGACAAGGACACCGACACCTCCGACACCTCTTTTATCGCATGTTCCGAGGAAAAATTCTTCTCCAGTGTCGAAAACGGCATGATGAGATTCGTGCCTTCTTGTCTCCATGAGACCAATGACGTCGTACTTGATCATTTGCGCTTGTACCATCAGGTCCTCCATGGATGCATCTGATGCTAGCGTACGTGAATTGAAAGTACAGACGATCATTTTTGTCTTCCTTTGTTATGGCAGCCTAGTTCGGCCTTGAGATTTTGTCGGCCTCTCCTTTCTCATCCTTCTCAGTGCTGCCATGTTGGTGAAGCCTTCAGGGTCAGGTGAATGAGACCAGTTGTAGTTACTGGTAAATAAACCAGTAAATACAAATAGCATCTGGAAAAAAAAAAACTTGGGCCAACCATTAGCTTGTAATCTTAAGCTTTTTTCCTTATTATCTCTAAGTTGTATTTTTTTTAATTTAAAAACTGTTATACAAACTGAAGGCACAGAGTTTTATCTGAAATAAAAATTGCCATAAAGTTTTTTTAAAAAAATAAAAATAAATAAATGATTGTGAGAGAGCACACGCTTAGGTAACTGTCAATCATATCAATCAGTTCTTGAGAAAATCTGAAACTTCTCTCAGCCACTTTCCTCCTTCAAGCACTCTACTGACTCCTTATACCAGAAATGAGTTTAATATGTCTTTGAACTTTTTGCAATGAAATCATAGAGCACTCTCTCTCTTTCTCTCTCTTTCTCTCTTTCTCTCTCTCTCTCTCTCTGTCACACCCGGCTATGCTCAGGGGTCACTCCTGACTCTGCATGAAGGAATTACTCCTGGCGATGCTCTAGGAACCAAATGGGATGCTGGGAATCCAACCCAGGTCGGCTGCATGCAAGGCAAACGCCCTAACCACTCCAGCCTGAGCATTTTCTCTCTTACGTGAGTTTCTCTCACTCAGCAATAGATGACCCACGTTCTAAAGTAAAGAATAAAGTCTTCATGGCTTCACATGTCCTCCTCTCACCATACTGATATCCGAAGCTAAGCTGAGTATGGCCTGCTAGTGCTTGAATGTCTTGCCTGGGACTCTGAGGTAATGCAGACTTGAAAGAAAAGGAAGAAACCTTAGCTCTCCCACCCTCACCCCACCTCAAGGTTCAAATGAATTTTGTCAGAGCTGGTATCAGAGAAGTAAGGAGCAATCAGAATAAACCAGACAGTTTAGACGACGGCAAACAGACTCTACTTCACTTTTTTTTTCTTTTTGGGTCACACCCAGCGATTCACAGGAGTTATTCCTGGTTCATGCACACAGGAATTACTTCTGGCGGTGCTTGGGGGACCATATGGGATGCTGGGAATCGAACCTAGGTAGGCTGCGTGCAAGGCAAATGCCCTACCCACTGTGCTATTGCTCCAGCCCCTCTACTTCTCATTTTAATCAATGCAGAACTGTAGCACTGCAGCACTGTCCTCTCATTGTTCATCTATTTGCTTGAGTGGGTCCAGCAACGTCTCCATTGTGCGACTTGTTGTTAATGTGTTTGGCATATCTAATACATCACAGGTAGCTTGCCAGGCTTTGCCGTGCTGGCGAGATACTCTCGATAGCTTGCCGGGCTCTCCAAAAGGCAGAGGAATCGAACCCGGGTGGACATGATTTACGTAAGATTTATATGATTTGCATTTTTATAAAGACTGGCCTTTATTTATGTGTAAAGACTGATCCAGTGAGTTAACTGCAGTGTGGCAACTGGGCTATAGAAGGATAAGCCTGTGTCACATGGACCAGCTTAGACATGTTTGGAATAAATCTTGAGTACAGTTTAGAGGGAAAATGGAAAGGTCAGTAGAGGGATTTACGCCAGAGCGAGAACAATGGGTAGGGTGCTTCCCTTGTATGCGGCCAACCCAGAGTTGATCCCCAGAACCTCATATGGGCCTCCAAGACTGCTAGGAGTGATTTCTGAGTGCAGAGCAAGGTATAAGCCCTGAGCACAGTCAGGTGTGGCCCAAAAGGAAAAATAATAAAATCAAAGATGAATTAACAATATGATAACATGAACATTTTGAAGTGTGAGAGAGCTCTGGGAATGAAGGAGTGATTAAAATTTCCATGCTTTAACAACTGAGAAGTATTTTTCACTATTCGTTTATTATAAAGAAGAAATAAATCTCTTATATATATTAATATATACATAATTTTATTAAGTCATCAGTTTAATTATAGCCATTCAATTTTCCAACACCAATAACACCACCATTGCACCTTCCCAACACCTATATTTCCAATTTTCCCTATTACCCCTTAAACCTTCCCCCCATAGAAGGCCCTTAATAATTTATTTTTGTTGCTTGTTATGAATTATTTGCTAAAAGGATAATCAGGAGAGGAAAGAATTCTTACTGTTCTCTCTACCACCTAAGCTTTATAAATTATGAATTTCCTAATACTTGATACTCCTTTAAGTTATCTTCATTTAATATGTAACTATCAAATATATAAATTATGTAGAGAAGGATATGCAGAGTACTTTAAAATATGTTGAAATGCCAAGTCACATTCTAGTGTGGAATTCATTTTTTTTCACATACAAACTTGTTAAGTTTGGTTTTCTTGATGCTCATCATAATTCTTCATTTTCTTTTTGAACCTCAGTTGATACAGATTCAGTACAGACTCTTTAAGTTCTCTGGTCTATTATCTGAAGTGCCTGAACTGCTTTTAATCCCAGGCAGTGTATTTTGCACTTTGACTTGTTGGATGGTTAAATATTTCAGGAGTTTTGAGGTTGGTTCAACAACGAACAAGGCACTTGCCTTGCACATGGCCAACCCAGGTTTGAGCCCTTGCATCCCATAGATTTCCCTGATCACCACAGATAGTGATTCTTGAGTGCAGACCTCAGTAACCTCTGAGCACCACCAAAACCAAACCAAAACAAACCAAACAAAATACCAAAACAGTTCCAGGAGTTCCATTAGAGCCTCCTTTCTGACTATCATTCATGCTCATTACATTCATCATTTGTTTGGTCCCCTTGGGCATTATACATTTCTTATTTGTAAATTCCCAGTTTCCCAGTTTGAGTCACCTCTGGGTCTTTTCTATTGACTTTTTTCCCTTTGGCTATGTATAACTTATTTTATCTCCCACTTCACTTAATTTTATAGGAGACCCTGAAAATTTTTAATATGTCATTGCTCGATGCCCTTGTTTGGCTGTTTTCTTTGGAGTTTAATGCACTTTTTTTTCTGGCCAACAGTGTCACTTATAGAATATCTGAATCTTTTTTTTGGGGTCTGAATTCTTTTGAAAATATGTTTCTGGGCATTTTTTGAGTAGCTCTTTCCTCCTGGACTGGTTTTACTCTCTCACAGAGTGATTTTCTTCTGGGCTCCTTGTTTAATGACTGATGGCTCAACAGAGACTTTTCTCCTGACTGCTAGAATTAAAATTCTCCATCCCTGAGTGAACTATGAGAATGTTTTAGTTTATGGCTCCCCGGTCGTTTTCTACCCAGACTTGTAGACTTTTTTTCAGTGTACACTTGGGTTATCATTCAGCATCAGACACCCAGGGACCCCTCTATTTATTTATGATGCTTTTTCCTCTACATAACTTCCTCTTTTTGATGCTCTGGCTATAAATACCGGCTGCCTCAAACTCCTCCAATACCAATCTCTGTCTGCTCAACTGAGTAATTTTCCATGTTCTGCTTGATTTTCTTATTCCTATACTGTGGTCCAGAAAGTGTCCCCAGAAAGCCAAGCTAGTTGTACAGCTCACCTCACTTTCTCTCTCTCTCTCTGTCTCTCTCTCTCTGTCTCTCTCTCTCTCTCTCTCTCTCTCTCTGTCTCTCTGTCTCTCTCTCCCCCCCCTCCCCAGGGACTTAGAAGTCTGACCTGGATTATGCTCAGTATACACAGGGAGTTGTGGAAGAGACTATTACATGGTGCAGTCCACCCACCAAAGTCATCTCATCATCCTTCAATGAACTTGGGGGAAAAGTTGAAGGGGAGACAATGAGTATCCAATAGACTGAATGGGATTGAGCCAAGCCTGGAACCACTGCCAGGCTTGCCTGCTCAATACTGCTCTGTGATTCTCATCTTTTTGAAAAAAAAAAGATGTTCCAAGCATTCATGAGGTGGATTCACATAGTGATTATAAAGTACATACAAATAGGTAAGTGCAAATAAACACTTACTTTGTAAGTGTTAGAACTCAGTGCTGTGTACTTCAGCATCTAGCCTGCCTTTACTAACCAAGTGAATAATCACACCTATTCAACACAAAATTTCATTCCAATGCAACTAACAACATAGAAAAAAATTGAATGTATACACTAGGTGAATATCTGTTAATTTAAAAAGTTATTTTTACAAGTCCTTATAAGTGCTATTCATAGTAAAACTCAGTTTATCGAATAATATTTTTAAAATAAATGAAGAAGCATCCAATTGAATTCATCAGTAGATTCATCAATTGAATTCATCAGTAGATTCATCAATTGAATCATCAATAGATCCATCACACTATCCTTCAAGGTACTTAATCAAAGATAAAGCCCACCAATAGATACTTGGATTAGAATGGCTTAATATTGCATCTTCAACATGGTCAGAATAGTAATCTGAAAACCACAGTTTAGAATCCTGTGCTGATGAAAAAAACAATTGAAAGTAACCGTGAATCACTTCTGATGGTCTATGAGCAGAGATGAATAATTATTTCTTTTTATAACTTCAGCCTTTCTCCTTGAGGTATATTTTCTATTATTAGCAATTAAGTAAACTTTAGAATGTCACTTGAATTCTCCACTTTAGTGCTTGCACTGGGTGATTAAGCAGCCACCCGAGTTAGTAAAGATCTGAGCTTGCTTCTAATAACAGCTGCGTTTGAGTCAAGTCAGGATGAGGTGGGTGTTTAAGAAGGTGGCAGTCACCTTAACCTGCAGATTAAACAGGTGGCAAAACACGGTCTCCTGGGCAGGGTGCGGGGCGCCACTGTTTCTAGATCCTACCTGATTCATGACTGCCCTCAGGCAAGTGAACATATTTGAACACACTAAAAAGCCCGCTGACAAACCAGGCTCGCTGTTCATCAGATGAATTGCTGAGCTATTCGTGATGTTTGGAATTGTGAGCACTGTTTCCAGCATGACTTTTTCTTTACTAGATGTTTCGTGTATGAACTTTCAGCACACATTATTAAATAGAAAAGTTTTTAAAAATAAGTGCATAATAAATACCTTGGTTGTTATTAATAATTAGTTAATAAAGGATTAACAACCACCATAATAAATAATATTGATAACTAGTCATATTAATAACTATTAATGTTACTGTTATGATATTGATATTACTATAATATATGGTAATACTATTATTAATAATATGTTTTGAGTTAAAGTCTCCACTTATTTCATTTTCTTACAAAAATCCTATGTATGACCATTGTGCCCATATTTGGAAAGTGGGACAGGGTGTTGGCCAGACAGGGCTGCCTCACTGGCCCAGAGCAGGGGTCTGCGCAGGGCCGGTACAGGGTGGGGTGCAGACAGCATGGCCCCCTCATCTCCGCGCCGGCTCATGGTCAGCGGCAAAGATGTCCTGACCTGGAGCCGGGCCTCTCCCTCCCAAATATTATTAATATTATTGATAATATTATAATAGTTAATCAGTTGAGCAATAGCACAGCAGGGAGTTTGCCTTGCACATGGCCAACTCAGGTTCCATTTCTCTGCCCCTCTTGGAGAGCCCCACAAGCTACTGAGAGTATCTTGCCCGCACAACAGAGCCTGGCAAGCTCCCTGTGGCGTATTCAATATGCCAAAAACAGTAACAATAAGTCTCACAATGGAGGCGTTCCTGGTGCCTGCTTGAGCAAATTGATCAACAATGGGAAGACAGTGCTACAGTGCTATTATAATAGTGATATAATATTATCACCCTATATTATATCATTAATATTATTGTTATTATTGATAACTTATTAATGACTTAATAATATACATTACATAATGTAATAATATTACATTATTACCTTAGATAAAATAACATTTTCCCATTGAAAAATGGATGGTTTTTCAGTTTTGGAGTCAGGTAGTTAAGTAGAATGATATTGTGTTTCTTAAGAATCATTGCAAAGGAAACATGGGAAAAGCAGTCCCACTGAGATAATTTTATGACAAATTATTTCATAGGGTGTTTAAGAACATACATGTAAAAGTAATTATGCTCTGAACATAATTTGACTTAACATTTACATAGAACAGCAAAATGCATGTAAACTTATTTAATACATTGTATATAATTATATTGCATATGTCTTATAATATCTATTAATTATGTATAGTTAGATTATACATAATAGTAAAATATTTGCTACAATAAATTTTATTTTAAGAGTTCAACAGAATACATATCCTAAAATTTTTTGGCAATTTTCTGGGTCCATCCGTCTGTTTCTCTATATCTCTTAAACTGTCTAGAACCTTAACAAGCCAAGACTCGGCAGCTTAAAGATAATTTCCCAGGGTGTTAAGTATCAGTATTTTATACCACAGAATTGTGTCTTATACCCTGAAATTCAAGAAGTTTTCAATTGGGTAAGATTTCCTTCTTTACTTGATGAAGGCCACACAACTTCTCATCACATGCAGTTATGCTACTGAAAGAGGAAAGAAAATGGTAAAGAAACAAATTTTTAAGAGAAGTTGCATGTCATCAAAGAATATAACAGTTTTAAAAATTCACACAAAGATTTAAGGAACATTTAGGATGAATGTTATGGGTATTGTTCATGTGGGAATATATAGTAGACAAAAATGCCTAGATAAGGATAGTTAGGGAACATTTTGGTTAAAGGAGTGATTGACTTAAATACTACATTAAATAATTAATTCTACTAGGGGGAAAATAAGCTTTTCTAATTATAGAGAGAGAGTGTTTGTTTGTTTTTTTGAGTTGATAATTGATATTCTTCATAGATTGAAAACTATTTTCATGTCGAGAAACATCTCTTTTGCTTACTTTATAGAGTCTATATTAAATAGTAAATGAAATTAAAATTATAACTAAAATTTACCCAGAAATATATTTTTAACAGGGAAAACCCTCAACAGGACCTGAGACCACTCCTATTGACACATGTCCTGGGGTACAGATGGGGCCATGCAGTGCTAGTCAGGCCTGCTAGTGTGTGAGGCCACCAGGGTTAAGTCAGACTGTGTAAGGGAGGAGAATAGCATAATATTGGGATCTTACTACTGGGCCTTTCACATGATAGACATGTGCTCAATGACTGGCACTATTTCTCTGGCCCCCATGGTACACTTCTTTAAAGTCAAATGTGTTTGGTTTTTTTTTTTTAAGATGAGGCTAAATCCTTTGGTGATGTTTGTTTTGGCAATCTGCATTCCATTCTTTACTTCCATTTGGTTTCAGTTGCTCATTTGGAAAACATCAGTCACCAAAACAACTAGTTTACAAAGGTAGGAACATGAAACAAAAATAGGAAAACCTAATTTGGGGCATTAATACTCATGCATTCGTGATAACAGGCTTCTCTAGAGCTCATTGATGAAACTAGACTTGAAGTATTTCCTTTGCTAATAAGATTATTTTATACAAGTTTCATGATGATATCAGTAATCTAATATGTGGTAACGAAGGTGAAAGCCACAAATCAACTTAGTTGTCTAAGTATGATTAAGTTTCAATAAAGGTTGATCTTACTCCCATGTGAGTTTTTAGCTTAGGGGGCAAGTCTGGCTGTGCTCAGGGCTTTTTTCTGGCTATACTCAGGGTTACTCCTGGTGAGGCTTGGGAAACCATCTGGGATGCTGGGGATCAAGCCTGGATTGGCTACACACCAGGAAAACACCTGAACTACTCTACTATCTCTACAGTTCCATTTGATAGTTTTTATCTTCAGAGAAATCAACAAGGTTTGCCACTAAAGAGAACTTTCTCCAACACAAAGTCCAATCATGATTTGCCATCAGCACTTTGTTATAGCATGGCAGACTGAATAAATGATTTTGAAAATTTTATTCTTGTGCCACAAAGGTAGTTATTAAATAATCCACTTATTCTATAACCTTTATTGTTTATTCTCCAAGTTGCATGCTTTGTTTCTCTTTTCAGTAAAAGTAAAACGTATATATGAGTTTTATTCAAACATCTTTAAGATTTTTTTTTTTTGGTGGTTAAGCCATAGCACTCCTTTTTTAGCATCAAGAAAAATAATTTTGACGAACCTTCAATTGGTGATTTTTAAACCAATGGGCAAGAATTATATGAAGATGTTGGCAACATATTTTATATTAGTTCATAGCCAGGGGTTAGAATGACAGAAATTTTTCTTGTTCCAACAGTCGCAAGCCAAATTTGTTGCCAAGATCCCAGATGGCTTATACTGTTCTTATAATCAAAACTTTGCTTTGGCAAAGAAACTTTTTTATCATTTCAATGATCTCAGTTGCTGTTGCTATTTACAAAATCAATTTTCAAAAAGAGGTATATTTGTTATCTTGTTAGCATCTACACAATAAGAAAAATGAAAATTTGTTTACAGTGACAGAAATCAGGGATTTTTTTTCCATTTCTTGTTTCTGTCCAATGAAGACAAAATATGGTATCACTGTAATTCCACCAAGTCCTAGTACTAGAGAGAATGTCAGCAGACATAATGAGTGTCCTTATTTATTAGAGTTATGCTTCATTTTTTATCTCTAACATGCAAATTGGATTAACACATACACCCAAATTCACAGATATTCCATCCACCTGTCAGCACCTAAATTATTTTTCAGCATAAGGTTAAGTGCTTCTCCAGCCTTTATTATTTCTGAGCTACCAGTGTCAGGAGACTTGCTATAGTGTAAGTGCTATATCTTTCCATGTCTTATTGGGACTGTCCCCATGAGTTCTCCAGTGAAAGAGACTCCAGTAAGATGCCTAGGTATCCTCTTGGGTTATGTGTATGGACATGCAGTTAGATATTCGATGAAGAAAAACCTCAGGGTTTTTGAGATTGAGAAGGTTGAGATTAAGAAGCATTGATACCAGGGCAGGTCAGAAGAACAGGTGGCAGTGCCCAGGAAAGGAGGTGGGGAGGATCTCTCAAACTGCTGGGCAGGAAGTTCAGAGTTTCTCTGTCATTTTTGTTTTATTTGGCTCTCAACAGTTGGGATGATGGCTACTCAGATTTGGGAAGGAAACTTAGCTTTCTGAAATGACCAACTCAAATGCTAATTCTCTTTTGGAAACCCTTTCCAGAGATAAATCACAAAAGAGTGTTTAACCAGCAACTAACTGAACATCTTGTGATCTGTCAAGAGGACCTGTAAAATTGACCATCATCTTACAGTTTCTAACTATCAGGAAGCAAGGTAAAAACCAAAGCAGATGTAATTAATGATTGATTTCTGTCAGTTTCTACCTTAAACAAGACCCAAAGCAAAAAAAAAAGGATGCTGACAATGATCATAATGTCACAAAGTGATTTTTAAATTACACTCAGTGTAATGACAGGGTGTTCATCGCCTGTGAAGCATGACAATTGTGCATCCTGTGAGTATGGCTCTATGCCTCTCTGCACGTGCTTGCCCCAATCCCCCCAGATCATGATGACGTAAGCTTACATAATTATTACTTTCTCACAAAGGACATTTTCAGAGTAATAGAAAGGGAAAGAAAGCACGAGAAAGTCATCCCTGCGTCAAAACTCCATAAAATCCATTTATGTCATCTTGGTCGTGAAGATGCCAAGATCTGACTTCCCTTCTTGCCGAGAATGAAATATCATTAACTTGAAATTAAAATAATTCCCCAGAGATCAATTAAGATAATCAATGATATTTTCTCGCTGTCGTAGTTGTTTCCCCTGGTATTCATAACTGTCTCTTCTGAACACTTTGTTGACTTTCTTAGCCTTAGTTGACTAAACATGTTTGTAAAGTGCTTTATTACCAAACTCATCATGAGTTTTGTCAACGAAATGCCAAGCATCGTAGCAATATCTGTGTGTGTGTGTGTCTATATATATAGTCACCAAGGGAGGAAGGAAAGCAGATTATCTCCATTTAGCAGCATTAAAACCAAGACTCCATCGCTCGGAAATCTTAGGATTTTCAATACTGAGATGCTCACATTCAGTATAGTTTATATATGACATTTGTACGAGTTTATATTTTACTATTTACATGATTTTAGAGATTATGTATTTGTTTTTCACTCATGCATTTCTTGTGACATATTCAGTATTTCAAACCTAATGTTTTGATTTTGTTGCCACACCCAATGGTGTTCAGGGATTACTCCTGGCTTCGTGCTCTGGGGACCAGGTGGGGTCCCAGGGATCAAATGTGGGTCAGCTGCATGCAAGGCAAGTGACCTACGCACTGCATATTTTTCCTATCTTGATCTCACCTAATTTTTATACCAGGTATCATTATCAAAATTAATCAGTGCTTTGTGATTGACTTAAGATAATCTTCATTGAAGTAAATGGAAATTTAATTCACTAGGAAATCCACAGCTAATTAAAGCAACTAATGGATAAAAAGAAAATTTTATATAAATATGAAATAAATAAAAATATGCATCAATAGTGAAGGCAAATAGGTATATGTGTGTGTTTTCTGAGTTTTAAGATAAAAATGCACTTAAAAATTTATACGGTTCACATCTGATGGTGCTAGGGGTTTAGAAGAACTTCTGCCAGCACAAACAGGCACTGCCTGGAAGTGTTCTAGCCATGGGGCTAAACTCAATGGTGCTCAGGTACCAAGGATCAAACTTGGGCCCTTGCACCTTTTAGGCATCAGGTGCTCTACCTCTTGAGCTATATCACCTGTCTGACAGAATGCATTTTTGTAGTTTCTTACACATGGAAAGTGTTCTAAAGCCTCTCGATATGCTTAGACACAAAACACACTAACGTGTATGGTCTCTCTCTCACTTCTGCAGGGAAATCTAGATTGCTAAGGTTTCAGCATCGGAGAGTAGTCCAACTAGGAGACTAGTTCCACTTATTCTGAGACTCCAGCGAACATCTGGAGATGTGCTCTTTGTCTCTTCAACGTTCTAAAGCATACCTGACCCAGGAAAATACATCTTCCGTGGTCTTCCCTACCTGCTATTTCCCGAGGTAAAGTAATATCTGTGGATTCTTAGGAACCTGTTAAATATATACTTCTTTGCAGTATTTGAAACCACATTGATCACTTCTGTCCACAACTGAGTATAAGAATATCACCTATGCTTCAAATAATGTTGCCTCTTCTCTTCTAACTTCTAATCTAACTTCTAAGATTGGGATTTACCATAAACTTTTATTCTAAGAAGGTTAGGTTTATAAAAGTAATGATGGTATTGAAGAATGGGAATATTTGGTTTGGTTAGAAAAAATGATTTTGGTCATTGGCTATTCTTTTGTACTTTGAATTTGTTCTTTTTCTTGCATCCAACTTTATGTGAATATGAGTGTAACTTTATCATGAAGTAATGTGTAATATAACAGCTCAATGAGAAAACAGAATCCCCAATATCAAGTGACTTGATGAAGTGACTCCATTCTTACCATACCAATTCTTACTTTTATCTGTTCTTATTCTTACCAATGGGCTGGACCGATAGCCTAGTGGTAGGACGTTTGCCTTGCCAAGCCGGGTTTGATTCCTCCACCCCTCTCGGAGAGCCTGGCAAGCTACCGAGAGTATTCGATACGCCAAACACAGTAACAAGAAGTCTCACGATGGACACATTACCGGGCCTGCTCGAGCAAATCGATGAACAATGGGAGGACAGTGGCAGAATTCTTACCAATAGCAGCATGGTTCAGCGTGTAACTGTTTACTACCCTACAAGAGGTGTTTTTCAGAAACTGTCAAGGGAGGACACAGGGCAAAAGCATAACTCTTTATAAATACTATCTTAACCAGTAAAAATAGATATAATGTATATTCACTACTGATGATTCATTTTCTGAAATTGGCATGAAATGGACTTCTTACTTCCTTGGTTAGCCCTTTCTCTTTCGAAATCTGATGTCCTAGAAAGATGTACATCTTTTAGAAAGTTGAATTCGGCATTTAAAAATCTGTTTTCCAGAGTATTACACATTGATTTTAGTAAAAGGCTAATCTCTGTGATTATCTCCTCTCTCTCCTCCCTTCTTCCCTCCCCCTCCCCCTTTCCCCTCTCTTCCCCTTTCTCTCTCTCTCTCTCTCTCTCTCTCTCTCTCTCTCTCTCTCTCTCTCCCTCCCTCCCTCCCTCCTCTCACCTTGCCTCCCTCATCCTCATTCCCAACCTTGGAATTTCTCTTTCTCCCTTTCCCCCCTATTACTTACCAGCGTGTTAAAATGCCTCTCACACTTGCAGAGCTGTTGTGAGTGGCAGAAAGGAAAGAAATAGCAGGTGTAGACTGGGAGGATACAACGTGAAGATTCTGTAGAGAAAATGATGCTCACAGGAAACACAGAAATCACGAGCCTGATAGTCTCAAGCTCAGACCTGATTCCCTCTAGACAAAAAGGAAAAGGCAGTGCAGAAATAGCTCATGAAACCCACATTTTCAAACCGTGAGCTCTCAGCGAGCTGGGATTAGTCAGCTTAAAAACTGAAATTAGTCTCCTCTAAGTGTCTGTTACTATTTCAGAGAGGTCTAGAGTTAATGGCTCCCTTGTCTTTAGGAACAGGTCATCCCCTCTGGTCTCAGACTGCATCCACGCTGCTGTTCTTGTGACCCTTACTAATGCACAGCTCTGCAGCCACCCCACTGCCCTTTTGTCCCCCTCAATGGAAGAGAACTTTTTTTTTCGTTTTGGGTCCACACCCAGCAATACTCAGGGGTTACTCCTGTACTCAGGAATTACTCCTGGCGGTGCTCAGGGGACCATCTGAGAGGCTGGGAATCAAACCTGGGTCAAGGCAAATGCCCTATCAGCTGTGCTATTGCTCCAGCCCTGGAAGAAAACTGTCTTTCCAGTTTACTTCATCCCATGCATATAGAAAGATCTTCCTTTTCATTTACTTGACACTGGAAAACCCAGACTCTTTTTTTCCACATGACAATTTACAGAAGGCTTGAGATAACAGAAAGAAGGAAGTAGAGGGTAAATGATAAGTTCTCTGGAGATGTCCTACCTCCTTGTTTCTCTCTGTGAGGCCCTCTAAGAGAAAGCCCAACCCCCACTCCCTCTTTAGGCCAAACTTTAAAAAGTGGCCTTGTGGAGATGGAGAGATAGTACTGTGGATAGGGCACTTGCCTTGCACAAGACCAACACATGTTCTAACCCAAGCCCCCCATATGGTCTCCTGAGCACTGCCAGGAGTGATCCCTGACTCAAGGGATGAGCACTGCTGCCCCTCAAATAAATAAAAAAAACACAAAACCAAAAAGAAAACCCTTGCTCTGGAGTATAGTTAATTACTCACAAAAAGAAGAGAAAGGATTTTATTAGTAAAATTTTCTGAAGTCCACCTCTAGAATTTTCTCTTTCCTGTTCTAAGACAACTAATTCTTTAGACTATCTTTCCCCCTTTCCATGTTCTTAGTGTTCTTATAAAAAAATTTGTTGACCATTTATGCATGGTCTTATATCTGAATCTCTTGTCCCACTAACTAATATGTCTTTTCTGCCAGTACCATGCTGTTTTAATTACTACAACTTTGCAATAGTGCTTGAACTCAAGATGTGGAATGTCTCAGTCCAGATTAAAATTTTTCAGATTTTTAAAACACGATTTACATACATCTTAAAAATTGTATATTTAAATAATTAAAACCTTTGAACAAACAAACAGAAGGGCACTCATATTAAAACTAAATCTCACAGCGTTCAGGACTCTTTATTAACTCTACATTTCAATGTCATCCCACACAGCTTAGTTTTTCATTACACTAGCACAGATGTTATATTTCTTCCCTACCAGTCAGACAGCTGGAGCTGGAGCGATAGCACAGCAGGTTGGGTGTTTGCCATGCATGCGGCCGACATGGACAACCCGAGTTTGATTCCTCCACCCCTCTCAGAGAGCCCAGCAAGCTACCAAGAGTATCCCGCCCCAGCATCTCACCTGCACGGCAAAGGCTGGCAAGCTACCTGTGACATATTCGATATGCCACACACAGTAAAAAGTCTCAAAATGTTTCTGGGCCCATTCGAGCAAGTCGATGAACAACGGGAGGACAGTGACAGTGATAGTGACCAGACAGACAGGGAGGCTGGGGAGACAGGCGCTTTTGTTGTCAGTAGTTCTCAAACCTTAGACATGTAAAGGGGCAGTAAAGCCATTTAAACTTGATTTAACCTCACTGCATCTTAAACAAAGTTAAACAGCTGAAAGAAGCAAGAAGGCAATGTTTGTGGAATGTACGGTGCATCCTTTTTTATATACTGACTCACTTTGAGATAAAGTTACAAAGCTTTCATGATTGAGTTTCAGTCATACAGTGATCAAACACCCATCCCTCCACCAGACCATACTTTTCACTACCAGTGCCACTAATATCCCCAGTATCCCTCCTGCCACCCCCACCCTAACCCACCTCTATGTGCCTCTATGGTAGGCACTTTATTTTTAACTTTTTACTTGGGGAATCATGGTTTGCAATAGATATTAAAAGTCTATCCTGTTTGGTCCTTTGTCTACTTTCAGCACACACCTCCCATCCTGAGCAATCCCTCCAACCATCATTGACTTAGTGGTCCCTTTCCTATCCCAACTGCCTTCTCCCGCAGCACACGAGGCCGAATACCAACCCTGGAGAAATCCTCCTGAACCTTGTCTTTACTGTTCTTGGGTGTTATTCTCATACTATGTTACTTTATATCCCACAAATGAGTGCAGTTATTCTATGTCTGTACAGTGCATCTTGATGGCACTTGCCTCCTTACCATTGCCAACTTGGTTCTCCTGCTCAAGAATTTCTCGAGAAAGTAATGATTCTTTTCACTTGTATTTCTGTCTTCTTCAGTTTCTACTTGGAAATTTCTCTATCTCTGTCACATGGATTTTCTCAGACATGGTCACAGAGGAAATAGAAGAGACACACCAAACCAGCAAAGACCAAAACTAAGCAGCTATCACCAGTGTGTTGGTTGTTCAGAATCTTTTGTAAAATTTAATAAGGAAATTGAATAAATTTATTTAGGTAAAATTACCAGAGTTTAAAATTATTCCTAAGTACTTTGTTATTTCTGTGTTACTGTGAATATGATTGTTGTCTAAATCGTCCTTCCAAGAGTTTCCTGGGTTGAGAAGTATAACAGAATTCTGCTTGTTGATTTTGCATCTCTCAACTTCGATTGATTTATGCTGTATTTTATTAATTTATTAATTATTGAATAATATGTAATATGATGGGCTTTTTTAGTGTCATTGGGGTTTTCTACATACCTAAGATTGTATCTTATGAGGCTGTCTCTTTAAGCCCATAGTCTATCTTGTACAAGAATCTCTCGTTTCAATGTTTATTTGCATGTCTATTTCCACTGGAAAAGCCCTTATTCTCTCTCCAACAAGTACTTCTCCTTTTCTCTCCTCACATCTTTCTAAATAAGTTTTAATAAAATTTTTCTTGCTTCAAAAAAAGATAATGCAAAGAGATAATTTTATTTCTTAATTTTAGGTAGAAACATTGAATCATAATTCATTAAATGTTAGCTGAAGATGCTTTGTAGATTCCATTAGGTTGAGAAATTTTTCCATCTGTTCCTACATTCACAGAGCTTTTTTTTATTACAAATGCATGATAAATTGTGCCAAATGTTTTTTCTCTTTCAGTTGATATGATCATGTTTTTAATTTACTTGTTAGTCTAATGGTATATTGGATTATATACCAATCACTTTTTGAATATTGAACCAAAATTACAATGAACCACTGGTATTATGACTTTGTTAATATTTTAACTGTTAAAATTTTTATTATATTGTATTTGTTAATCATTTTTTAGATCCTTGCATATATACTCATATCAGTGATATCTGGATTTTTTTATTGATTGATTTAATCATAGATTGAATCTAGCTCTGATGCATACACGGCTTGCACTTTACCACTGAGCCATAACCCAGGCGATTTTTTAAAAATATTGTCTTTGCTGGGGCTGGAGCAATAGTACAGCAGGTAGGGTGTTTGCCTTGCACGCGGCCCACCCGGGTCTGATTCCCAGCATCCCATATGGTCCCCTGAGCACCGACAAGAGTAATTCCTGAGTGCAGAGCCAGGAGTAAACCCTGTGCATCACCAGGTGTGACCCAAAAAGCAAAAAAAATAAAATTGTCTTTACTAGACCAGCTTGATAAATTATAAAGTGAGCTGGAAAGATAGCTTAGTGAGGTCCTGGGGAGATAGTTCTGGGCCACACTTTGAGTGCCAGTGGGCGGGACAGCACAGCTGTCAACTCTGGGTTGAGTGTAACGCTGCTCAGCCCCTGAGCGCTGGGAACCCTGTGATGTTGGAAGGCGAACCTGGGACCTTGAGAATCCACACTGGCACTGCACCCCTGTTAGCCATTTCCCCTGCCTTACTCAATCATTTCATTTATTCATTTAGTGAATTCCATTGGCAGATATCCTGGTAAGGATTGCCCTTCCATGACTATGATAAAGTCTGTCATCATAAGCTATTATTATACTGATACGTTATATAATTGTACCTATTTCTACTACTACTACTACTTCATATGTAGTTCATTAACAAGTGGAAAAAATTAACCTGTTGCTACCTAGTCTGAGTATTAAAGTTTTTCTGGACTCAGATGAATTAGGGGAATGATCTGATTTTAATATTTTAAATTGCATTGAAGTCATTCATATGGCCTACAAAGACTATTATTAATATTCAACTAAGTTTCTTAAGTCTGTGTGTGTATGTGTGTTTGTGTGTGTGCACGCAGGACCACGTCCAGGGCCTCATACATACAAAGTGTATGCTCTACCACTGACCTACATCCTGCTCCCTCTCATGTTTTTATTTTTATGTTCTAACCATATTTTAGTCATTTTATAGTTAACCTGCCAAGTTTTCTTTTCTTAAATCCGTTTTAACACACACTTTTTCAGGAAGTCTTCCAATTCTCCAAAGATGTAAAATTTCCTAACAAAAATTTCATGTGGGTGATTTCTTAGGAGCTAGTAACATTTCTGATGTTAACTTTGCACAATTTCTTCTTGTTCTTAAACTAAATTGTATTTTCTCAACTGAGAGACCCCAGTTAAAAATCACCACCCCCCTCCAAGTGAAGCTTAAGTGTGCCCTATCTTCCCAATTACCCAAGAACGTGAAATGATTTTACTTTCCATAGGTCTTCTTCCTTCTCTGTTCCCCATGATGAGATCTTTGGAATCTTTGTTTCACCCTTTTTCCTTCAAATCTAGTTTCTTTCTGTCTTTTCAAATTGCTTTACATAAATAGAACAGCAAGATATATCTTCTGTTTCTGGGACCTTAGATTACTGTTCATGTAATTCTGTTTTGTGTGTGTGTGTGTGTGTGTGTGCTGTTGTGAAACACTTATTTATCTTTTCAGTACATTTTTCCTCTGTGCTTGTAAAATACAGCCCACAATCGTATTTCTATTCTCTTTAATTAATTTTGCTGATTTCTAAAGATTAGATGCATTTACAATTCCATGAAGCATTTGTTTTTGTTCTATATTGGATTTCTTAAAATATCTCGTTTGCTATCATTGCTTTTATTATTACCAGTTTTCTTTTTTAATGTTCATTTCTCCACATTCATTTCCCTGAGGAGTGTGTTGAGATTTTTCTATTTTCTTCTTTACAGTTGCTGAGTACTTTGATATGCGCAATTCTGAGTTGGATGGTAGAGCATGAAGCCTGGTTGCTAGGGAGAGTATCCTCAATAGTAGGAATCTTGTCTGGCTCCAGAACAATATTCTCTGGCCTGGTGTGTGGTGTTCAAAGGGAAAGGTCATGTTTATTTCCTCTGCAGTTCCTGCTGGGTCAGAGACAGTCGCTCGTGGCTTCCGGCTTCCAGCAAGTAACACAGAACAGCACATGGGTCTGTAACTCAGTAGGCTCTTACTGAAGGCCCATGTACTAAGGAATGCTGTTCTTTGGGCAACCCTCATTTGGGGTGTCAGCCTCTACACTCTGTATTGCTCTGTAGTTCTCTGTGCAGAACAACAAGGAGGAGCCATATCCCTGGCTCCCCACAGTCCAGGCTTCCCCCGCATTTAGTTTTCCTGAAGCCCAAAAAGTACTGTAGGTCAGAGGAAGCAAAGCTTAGGAGTGAAGAGGCTAGAATCCAAACCTAGGTCCTTAGACTTTCCTCTGTTGTTCATTTTGTCCATCATTGCGTGTATATATATATATATATATGATGCATACACAGCTGTACATATACTATATGTACATATATATGCAGTATTCTATGGAGTTCTTTATAAATGCTTATTTTTGCTCCTCTAAAAAAAATTCTTTGCCTCTTTGAAGATACTTTTTATGTTTATTTTATTGATTTGTCTGTTCCATTGATTCTGCTTTTGTTCATGTTGTAGTCTTTTTTATTGGCTCTTCTCTCCTCAAATACCTTGCTGTTTTTGCCGAGTCTTCATTTTTCCTTAAGGGTAGCAGCTCCCTGGGTGTGGGATGCTTTAGATGGAAATCCCAAGATCGCTTCAATGTTTGTGTTATCTTCTGGCCTGGTGGCCTCCAGGTCCCAGGTCTGCATTTGACCTCTTCTTTTTGTTCTTTCTCTGGGAAGCTTCTTAATTTTTTGGCTACTATTTTTCTCTTCTAGTAGGATTTTCATCTTAGGTTTTCTTGCTTCATTAGAAACCAAAGGGCTGAAGTTAAAGACAGCAGGGAGAATTCTTAGGGACCAGCATATATAGCTGTAACTCCTTCCTGTTTTGCAGTCTGTCTGGAGCCTCCGACTTCCTTCTGGCTCATCATTGATCCTAGAGGCTCCAGCCAGAAACTGCTCTTTTGCAATCCTAAAATAACAAGGGACCGGCAATGATCTGTTTAGCCATGGGAGGATGGCAAGAGAGATGGAGGACAACTCAAAGTGTTAGAACGTGCTAAAACCAATATTTGCTGTAAAAATGCAATGGGTGGTGACAGTGCCTCAACCAGCTCAACATTAGCCTGACTAAGCATCACTTAGCATCTTTCTCCTGATAAATAGTAATAAAAGCTACACAGCACCACCCAAAGCATTGGCTTTTGCCTGAAATAATTCAACATGCATTACTTAGTCTTGAGTCTTAGAGGTTTATAAGAAAGATGGGAACTACATAAGTCACTGTCACCCCTCATAGCAACCATGAACTTTCTTCTTAAATGGAGATAAGTGGAGGGAAGACCAGAACAGTCAGGCTTCCAGGCATACTTAATATTCATTATACCAAACAGCTCCGCCAACATATGCCTTGCATTAATTCTTCTGATATATACATAGCATGTGTGTGTGTGTGTGTGTGTGTGTGTGTGTGTGTGTGTGTGTAGTTTTATGAAATTAAGAGTGGTTTGGCTTCTGGACTAGTGAATACCTATGCTTTTTTTTTGGGGGGGGGGAGTGTGGTAGGAGGTTGCATACGCAGAGGTGTTCAAGTGTTACTCCAAGCTCTGTGCTGAGGATTCTGTCCCAGCAGAACTCAGAAGACCATATGTAATGCCAGGGATCAAACAACAAGTCTTCTTCATGCACTTAGCCCACTGTGCTGTCTCCCTAGCCTTCTGTCTGTATTTGATGCCCAATTTGTATTCCATTAATACAAGAAAATCTGCAATGCTGTCGTATTCTATATCTGGGCATCTGAAAGTTTTTCTGCTCTGAGGGTTTAGCCAGACTACACTACTTTTACTAAAAGGGTTTAACCAGAAAAGTGCAGCATGGGGGCCAGAGAGAAATTCAGGACATATATGCCCTGCATGTGACAGGACCTGGTACATTCTTCAGCACTACATGGTCCCTGGCACCACCATTTAGGTTGGCTGTGAAATGCTGGGAATCTGCCAAATTTTTCATGACCCTTACATTCAGTTGTGCAACCCCCACAATTTCAGAACTGAGATGAGGGGGCTGGAGAGATAGCACAGCGGGTAGGGCGTTTGCCTTGCATGTGGCTGACCCGGGTTCAATTCCCAGCATCCCATATGGTTCCCTGAGCACCGACAGGAGTAACTCCTGAGTGCAGAGCCAGAAGTAACCCCTGAGCATCACTGGGTATGACCCAAAAAGCAAAAAAAAAAAAAAAGAACTGAGACGCTTTATATTCTTTGACTTTCTGACTCTCAAAGCACACATTCTGCTACATACCTTGAATTTTATTAAATTTTGCCTTTATTTTAAAATTAATATCTTTTTTGCAATTCATATCTTACAAGAATTCTAGATATTTTGGGGCAGGAGAGATAGTACAGTGGGTAGGGCATTCGCCTTACACGCTGCCAACACAGGTTTGTTCCCCAGCATCCCATATGGTCCCCCTAAGCTTTCCAGGAGTGTTTCCTGAGTTCAAAGCCATGAGAAAACCCTGACTACTGCCAGGTGTGGCCACCAAAATCCCAAAACAAACAACAAGCAAAACAGCAGAAAACCAAGAAGAATTCTAGATATTTTAAAATTGGAATTATAGCTTTATGAATCCCTTTATAACTCCCAATCTCTCCCACTGAGCCATAGACAGACTGAATGCTCAACAAATGTGTGCATAGCTAAATTATGCAGTTAAATGGGACACATAAAATGACTATTTATGAAATATGTTTTAAGATGTTGGCAATGTATCTTTGCTTGCAAAGCATATGAGATGCTTATAATTGGCCAGTTTGGATTTAGTGACGAATTCAGTAATATCATCAAAGTGGGTGTATGATACCACCACCACCACCCCACTAATGGCGGGGGGGGAGGGGCAGCAGTAAAAGCTTCAGGTGCTAATGAATGAACTTTCTGTTTGTTTGCTAAAGAAGGTAGGTTTTCAGGAGGTAACTGTCACTTTCACTGTCCTCCTCCTCCCATTGTTCATCGATTTGCTCAAGCGGGCCCAGTAACATTGTGAGACTTATTGTTTCTGTGTTTGGCATATCAAATATGTCACTGGTAGCTTGCCAGGCTTTTCCGTGTAGGCGAGATACTCTCGGTAGCTTGCTTGGGTCTCTGAGAGCGGCAGAGGAATCGAACTCAGGTCTGCCCAGTAGGCCGAGTGCAAGGCAAATGCCCCACCTGCTGTGCTATTGCTCTAGCCCCACCATTCAGAGGTACTGAATTTCTTTTTTTCTGAAAATGGAATGGCAGGCCAAAAAAAGTCTGGTAACTTCTGGTATTTTAAATTCACCTGGGAAATATAAGGATATACCAGTCATTCGGACAGGCTTATCCCCAGGGAGAAATGGACTCTTCCCTATATCTTTAAAGATCTTTATTTAAAATGTGCTTTTATTTCTCACCTGGATTAACTGTTGTGTTGGGCGTATCTGGAGGATCACTGTCCTGGTTAAAAATCCCATCAATGGATTCTCTTCATCATGAGGAGACATGAATTGACTCTGATCAGACATTGCTGCCATTTTCTCCTGTATTGTCACATTGCTAACCATCTGGACATTCATTCACCATTTTCCCTCCAAGCAGCAGCTCAGGAAGCTTCTCCTGTAGTCATAAAAGACTGATGTTTTCATGTTTTAGTTACTAATGGGCATCTTTACTAAAATCTGCCATCAGAACCGAGATGGTTTATTTTTGTTCCTGCTTTTGTTTCGTTTTAGTGAAGCAAAAGAGTTTTATTGAACAAAATTTACTTTAGAAGGGGAGAGAAAGAGGAAAACATGTTCTAGGGAGAACATGGGCTTCTCCAGAGGGCAAGAGCAAGCAAAGATAATGTGTTCATGAGGCCTGAGCGACAGTTCAGTGGTTAGGGAATTTGTTTTGCATGTGGCTGACCTGGAATCGATCCCCAGCATCCCATATGGTCCCCTAATTACTCCAAGCACCACCTGAGCGTGGCACCTGGAGTAAACCCTGAGCACATCTGGGTGTGGTCCTCCACAAAACAAAATAAAACAGAAAAGCAAAGACATGTTCAAGGGAGAACATGGGCTTGACAAAGCAAGTCTGTCCTGGGATAGTTTATTAGAACTCTTTTTTAGAGATTCCCTAGCAGAGGGCGTGGTATTTTAATTTTCACTTAGAATATGTTAGCTTAAGAAAAAATCAAAAAGCCTGTACCCAAAGGAGAGACTTAAAAAAAAAACCCAAATTGCTTATATGGCTAGAGGAGAGATTTCTGCATCTTGTTTTAAAAAAATTGATTTTGGATAGGGTTGAATTACTATTTCCAGAACAGATCAGACTTTTATACTCTTAAAAGCATGTTAATTAGAAATCCCCAAGAATATCTAAAATCAGATTTTTAAAAAATAACTAGGCCTTGTGTAACCTCAGTGACCACACCATCTGTAAAACATTTCAGTAACATCACTTAGTGTGAATTGCATTTTCTAAGTTGGGTCCATCACTCATTTGTTCTGTGATAGATGGCATGGCATTTTTAGCATGTTCGAATTGCAAGTAATTTAGCATTTCTAAAAGTTCCTTGGTGATTTGATTCTTATTCAGAGAGTAATTTTGATTTGTTTGAAAATGGACAGTAATGTCTGGTTATTGTATCCTATACATTGAGCTGCATTTATTGACTTTCTAAGTTTTGAGTACAGTAATTATTCTGAACTGAAGTGAAGCCAATTTTACTTGTTTTTCTCAACCTCAAGATGTGCAACTTAATGAGATTTATACACTGACAATCTTTATTGTGTCACTTGCTCTGACTGGTGAGAATAATCACATCCTAAATCAACATATTATTATTGTGATGACTGTTATATATGTTAAGTTTTGTAGCTCTATTTTTATCACATAAAATATACTTTAGATATTGGTGTTATGTCAGAATGAAAGAATTTTCTCACTCTCTAAAGAATATTTTTAGTAATTTCTCACTCTCTAAAGAATATTTTTAGTAACTTCTCAGGAGTAGTATACTCCCCATGTCAATTTCCGCATAAATCCTACATGAATCAAAGACTTAGAACCGATGTAAGGTGAATATAGGATGTTTAGGAATATAGGATGTTTTAAGAAATGCAGCTTAATGTAATCTATGTGTTTTTTCATATCTATTTATTTATTATTCTATTCATATGTATTTAGTAGCCAGCCAGTTATACAGTGAATGCCATTGGAGGCATGGAAAAATTCTCAGTCCAGATGAAGGACAAAATCTATAAATCTCCCCACCTCAGAGTTTACAATGGAGTTGGAAGAAATGAAGGTAAAGAGACAAGATTATTATATATTATTACCAAAGAAACAGAGATGGGGCCTCCACTGGGGAAACTGGAAAAACTTACTGACCAAAGTGACAAATCAGCACTTCCAAACCTTTTCACCTAAAGGATATAAACAGATTGATAGTTAAAGACTTAGGTGTGAGATCAGCTTTGAACCCTGAGAGGAAAAAACAATCTGGACCATGTGGCCCACAAAGTACCAAAACAGTCATAATTGTTCCTAAACATCACTACTTTCCACCTTCATTGGAAATTGCTATATTCATTGTTAAATGAGTCAGTAGCAGGTCTCATCCTAAAAGGGATAACCTTGTTGTACTTTTGCTCCCCTTTGAGAAAAATACAGAGTTCTGTCAGCTTTTCCCTGTTTAATCATGTGTTGAATCTCAGGAGCTTCTTTTAGGACACTTTTTCTTTAAATGAGTCCTTTAGCAAGTCTAGATGTTAAAATCACACATCCTCACCTGAATGTTCTTCAGAAGACTTGGTGCTATGCACGAGTCTTCATTAGGAAGGCTACAGAGTCTTGGCTATTATTTAATGTGGAGAAAATGATACCTCGTGTCTAAGCATGCTTGTTTGTGAATTTAAAAATAAATGCAAGATCTCACAGTCAGGTGGACTTAGCTGGCTCAGGAATTTTTGAATAGTGAAAATGATTCAGCGATTAGGGCAACTATTTTTATTCATTCTTTAATTTTTAAAGGTCCTTATATTGTTTGTAAATCCTCTACAAGGAGTTTTTGTATACGTGTAAGACATTTTAAGAAACACAGCTTAATATAAGAAATGATACTAAATTAGAAGTGACTATAACTGATCCATAATTAGAATGCTGGGTGGTTTCAAGAGATAAACATCTTCCTGTCAAGGGATTTCTCTTATGTCATCTATAAAAGGAGATAATCGATTTGGATAACAAATGGAAACCACCTAGAGACATGGCTGCAACCAAGGCAGACATCATTAATGGATCCCTGAACTCCTGCCTTCTAAAATCAGATACAATGGCCAAGTCATTCTTAGAAAAGTTATTTAGAAAAAATAAACTAGAAGTAAAATATATTCATCACCTTCAGTAAGATCTTTTAGGCCTCACAATACTAATAATTCTTTAACAGGATAATTCTATAAAATCATATACTGTAGGCTTTTAACATTGTAACAAATACAATTAAATCAGAGAGGAGATAGTGAAAGGGTGTTTAAATAATTTTTACTGCCATATTAATGAATGCTATCAATGGAATGTCTGCTATGATTTATGGAAAGCTAATTTTGACGCATACTTATGTATGTGTTCAACTTACTTCTTAAAGTAGTCCACAGTTCCTTAAAAATATATTTTTATTTTCATATATGTCCATATGTATATATGTATAAATATACATGATATACATAGCACTGTAGCACTATAGCACTGTCCTCCCATTGTTCATCAATTTGCTCAAGTGGGTACCAGTAACGTCTCCATTGTGAGACTTGTTGTTACTGTTTTTTGCATTTATAATACATCACGGGTAGCTTGCCAGACTTTGCTGTCTGGGCAGGATACTCTTGGTAGCTTGCCGGCTCTCCGAGAGGGGCTGAGGAATCGAACCCGGGTCTGCCATGTGCAAGGCAAACACCTTACCCACTATGCTATCGCTCCAGCCCACTTGCTTCTATAAGTTCATAAAATAAATCATTACCAAGTCTGTAACACTCAAAGTCCAAGATCACTTGTGCACAGAATTGACAGCAAAGATTGATATCTAGGATATATGAAGTAGTCATGAAGAACAACAAAAACCCAAAAACCTAAAAAAAAAAAGGAAAGTGAAAATGAAGTCACTCTGAAGAGGAAGACAGGTGGATGGCCAATAGGCACATGGAAAAATGCTCATCATCACTTACCATTAGGGAAATCCAAATTAAGATGACAATGAGATACCATCTTACACCAGTTAGAATGGCACATTATTAAAAGTACTAGGAATAATCTGTGTTGGCAAGATATGGCGAAAAACACTGGAATTCAGCTCTGCAAATTCAGTTCATAATCTCTCCTCATATATGCATTTCAACACCTTTCCTTTCCAAATACCTATACATTCGTATGTATACATACATATCTACACATGTATTTCCTGTGAATATTTACTATATGCATGAGCATTTCCTGTTAAAATCTTCAAGAGGAAACATGTATATATATGTGTGTGTGTGTGTGCATTTACATATATTTATCTGCACATATTAGCATGTATATATACATATATTTCCTTGTGAAGATTTCACATATTAGGTTCAGAAACTATAACACGGCAAATTAATACTATTCATTTTATTGATAAATAGATCAGGTTGCAAATGTGCTCTTAAAAAGGCATCTGTTTGTTACTTCACTCTTCATAGAGAAATAGACATTTAGAGGCTGAGTCTGAGCCTTAGTACAGCAGATAGGGCACTTGTCTCATATGCGGACTACCTGGGCTCAGTTCTTAGCACCACAAGTGGTTCATGGAAAATTGCCAGTACTAACTCCTGAGTAACCTCTGAGCATCGCTGGGCACTGTCCTCTTAAAACACAGGAACGCTTGCAATCCTGGGGCACATGTAGGGAAACAGACCAGGGGGTGTCAGTTTCCTGCCAGGTGCACATCAGTGGGGGCGGGGCCGTGGAGGGCAGCGGAAGGACACTGCGATGCTGCTTGAGGTGCCTGATGTGTCCAGAGGCGACTTTATCTCCACCCCCCATCCCCAAAGCCCAGTCCTGATGGACCGAACCTTCCATTAGAAGGACAAAGCGGGGAGGGAGGAAAAAGATTTCGCTTCTTTTCCAAGGTATCCGTGAGCCGCGCGGGAACTACTTCGTCTCCGGGGACGGGTGCGGACCACGTGCCAGTCTCGGCGGCGGCAGCGGCGGCGGCGGCGCGACGGGCGCCAGAGACTGGGACTCGTTTCCTTTCGGCGCCGCCGCCCGCTATGCAGCCCGACGGCTCCCCCACGGCCCGGCGCGTCGCCCGCTCGCCCCGCCGCCCGGCGCCCCGCCAGCGCCCCGCACGGCCCGGGCCTGGGGGCTCCCCGACGGCCCGCCGGGCCGCACGTTCTCCCGGCGCCTCTCCCGAGCCTCCGCCCGCGGCTGCGGCCTCTCCGCGGCCCAGCGACCCGCCGACGCCCGTCGGAGCCTCAAGTCGGTCCGGGTCCCTCGCACCCCGCCGGCCCCCCTCAGATCGGGAAGCTTCGCAGGCGCCCCTCAGAGCCTCAAGTCTGCCGGGGTCCCTCGTACCCCGCCGGCTCTCCTCAGGTCCAGAAGCTTCTCAGGCGCCCCTCAGAGCCTCCAGTCTGCCGGGGACCCTCAAACTCCGCCGTCTCCCCTCAGACCGGAAAACGTCTCAGGCGCCCCTCAGAACCCCAAGTGGGTCGGGGTCTCCCTCACCCCGTCGGCTCCCCTCAAGTCCAGAAGCTTCGCAGGCGCCCCTCAGAGTCTCCAGTCTGCCAGTGTCGCTCGCACCCCGCCGGCTCCCGTCAGATCAGGAAGCTTCTCAGGTGCCCCTCAGAGCCTCAAGTCTGCCGGGGTCCTTCGCACCCCGCCGGCTCGCCCCCTCAGACCGGGAAACTTCGCCGGCGCCCCTCAGAACCCCAAGTGGGTCGGGGTCTCCCTCACCCCGTCGGCTCCCCTCAAATCCAGAAGCTTCTCAGGCGACCCTCAGAACCCCAAGTCGGTTGGAGTCTCCCACACCCCGTCGGCTTCCCTCAGACCCAGAAGCTTCGCAGGCAACCCTCAGAATCCCAAGTCCGTCGGGGTCTCCCACACCCGGTCGGCTCCCCTCAGAGCAGGAAGCTTCTCAGGAGACCCTCGGAGCCCCAAGTCCGTCGGGGTCTCTCATCCCCCACCGGCTCCCCTCAGACGACGAAGCTTCTCGGGTGCCCCTCAGGACCCCATTCCTGGCCTCGACCATCCCACCCCGCCGAGAGCGCGCCTCAGACCGCGAAGCTTCGCCGGCATCTCGCCGATCCCGACGCCCCCCGCGCGTCCCCCCCCACCCCGCCAGCCCCCCTCAGGCCGCCCAGCATCGCCGGCGCCACCCCTCAGAGCCCCATTCCGGGCCGTGACCCCCCCACCCTGCCGAGAGCCCCCCTCAGGCCGCCCGGCGTCGCCGGCCTCTCGCCCGCCCCGGCGACGCCCACCCGCGTCCCCCCAACCCTGCCAGGCCCCCTCAGGGCGCCCAGCGTCGCCAGCATCTCGCCCGCCCCGGCGACGCCCACCCGCGTCCCCCTCACGGCGCGACACAGCCACGCGGCCCCCTGCCGCCCCGCCGCCGCCCCCCCACGCCTCGCTGCCCTGCCCGGTCCCCCACACGCCGCGGGGTCGCCGCAGACCCCGTGGCATCAGCGGCTCGCCCCGTGGCCCGACCCCCACGAGGCAGAGCCCCCACAAGCTCACCGCCTCCCCCCGAGACCCGCGGGCGGGCCCCACGGTCCACTTGCCCTGTGGTCAGATATCCCAGCTGCACCTCCCACAGTCCGCCCCCGCCCCCGCCCCCCACGCCCTCCACGCCCCCCGGCCGGACTGAGCGCCCACCCGGAGCCTCATGTGCCAGGAGATCTCCCCCCTTAACCCAACGCCCTCCCAGCTCCTGCCCCTACCACCCCCCGGTCCGGCGGTCTCCCTTCTAGTAGTGAAGGAGCCGCTGTCCCCCCTCCCCCCACCTCCACCATCTGGACTGCACAGCCTCAGGACCCCAATGGTGAGTGCGGGGCAGCCGCCCCTTTCCTTGATGGTCCAGCCTGGTGGGGTTCCTGGGGGGGGTCATGGTTTTCTCTACATGCATTTTTATGAGGTGGGATGCTGCTCTCAGGTGCAGGAGTTCAGTTGGTGTACTCCACGCGTGGTGCCAAACCCCGTGTAACATGAGAAGTCCTGACCTGGAGTTGAGATTTCCAGGCCATTCTCTGTCTTGGTGATAGACCTTGCACCTGAAGGCGCCCAGGCGTGGGGCTCAGAGCAAGTTGTGAAGGAGGATCAGTAGCTGGTATCCAGGATGCGTGAAGAGGGGTTCTGGAGGGCCCGGGACCTGGGGGGTTTGCAAGGTGGGGGTGTTTTCCTCCTTGAGCCCCAACTTGTGGGAGAAAATCATAGCACTTTGTGCAGGGACGGTGAGTGAATATGGGGTAATAGTTTAGCGGAGCTTAAAGTGAGTCATGCTTTTAAAATAAAAGGGAAATAAAAGGGTATCTTAGTCTTCTGCTTAGAAACTTCCGCTTAGTCTTCCACTTAAATAGGGGACAGAGGAGAGGGGTGCCCGCAGGGTGACTCAGGTGGACGAGCACCTGCCTTGCACATGAAGGTTCTGGTTCCATCCAGAAACCCCTGGGAGTGGCCGAGACCTTTGATATCTCAAGGTGTGGGCCCCATAGTAATCCAGCGACAAAAATTTAAAACCGATGCCTGCAGTGGTGTCCCATCTTGTCCCAGTGAGCCTTGCCTCTGCAACTGTGGGGAGAATGGATTGCACCCCCTTCTAAAGATATTTAGCAAATCAGAAGAGTTGCCCTAAGTAGAGTGGGGGTGTGGGCTGCTGGAACTTTGGTGGGTCAAAGTCAGAGGTGGTGCTGAACCTCCCACAGTGCTGAGGTCAGCCTCCTACAGCAGAAGTTTTATCCAATTCAAATGAAGGTGTAAAACTGCCGGGGAAAGGCCTTTCCAGTCTCTTCTCCCCATCTTTACCACAGGCTTTACAGACAACAGATAATGGTGCTATGTTATAGTCTCATAGATGTGTCCGCTGATTCCTAGAATGAATCTTTATTTTGTCATTCTTTCTATTCTGCTCTACTGTAGAAGCTGGACTAATACCAGTATTAGCTAGCTAGCTCGTGAAGCCACAAAAAGCAAAAAGCAAAACAAAACAAAAACAAAAACACCCTTAGACTGAGTAGTGAAAACAACAGAAACTGATTTTTGCAGTTTCAGAGGCTTGCAGTTTCACATCAGTATCTGGCAAGGATAGATAGTATCTGAGAGTTCTCTTCCTGGCTTGTGAAGGGCCACCTTCTCCCTGTGTCCTCACATTGCCTTTATAGATGTGTGTACACAGTTTCATATCAACACATACAAATATATATCCTTTTCTTAGAAAGCTGTTGCTCCTAAGGAATCAGGTCCCCATTCTTTTAACTGGAACTACCCCTGAAAAACCCTTATGGTCATATTGAAAGTTAGAGTTTCAAGATAGGAATTTGGGAAGACACAGTGCCTCTAGTTATGCTATCCATAAGAACAAGATGTGTAAGAATTAGATACAGAGGAACTTAGGATGTTCAGCATCTTAATAAATTTAATGCATTTGGCCATCCCTCGGGTAATTCTATAAAATTTCTACCACCATTATGTATTTCAGTGAATTCTGTGATTTTTATAAAAATTCTTCAAGTAATTCACCGAAATTCAATTAATACAGTCCTCTTTTCGTCCTTTCAGAACACATTCTTTTGTCCAGTATCCAGAGTATTGTTATGCACATTGAGAGCTCAACCATTTGTATTAATGATTGTAAACTGGAGATTGCATACAGGATAACTATGCTGAAATATTTCCATAGATTTTTCAAATAATTATGCTTTGTCACACAAATCCAACAATTCTTTTCAGGTAAGGGAGAAATGAAAAGAGATGAGAGGAAATATACTGTTTCATATACCCATACTTCTTCACTGCATAGATTTTTATTTTAGGGAATTTAAATGTGTTACATTTGCATCATCATTACAAAATATTTCTAAATTGAAGTAGTTGCTGAGTGACAAAAATTTTGTTGTGAGGAATTGCTACTTCTCAAAAGAATAGTAGTGAATATATTGGTAGTATCTTCAGGGTAAAAATGTTGATATTAAAATTGTAGGTGCTCCAATTTTCTCCTGTCTACGTGCTGATGCCTTCCCAGAATTCTTTTAAAATATTCTTGTCCTTTCTTTGGTTGAAAAATCTTTGGAAAAATAAAGTACCTTACTAGAAACATAATAAGTAATGCTAGACAATCAGTGTTATAGGGATTGCAGTAATTACATGTATACTCCAAAATGAAAAGTCAGTGTTTCTATATTTATTAAGTAGATACCTTAACAAAATTTTAAGTTTTTTAACTTGTCATTATATGTGGAAATTCATAAGCATACATCTGCAAGCACTGTTAAATAATAATTTTAAGAATGCCTAGGATACTATGATAACTCAAATTTTATTTTCCCCCTGTTTCAAGAAAGTAGTGTTTTTATTGTTTCTTTTTGTTTGTTTTTTGCTTTTTGGGTCCCACCCAGCATGACCAGGGGTGCTCAGGGGTTCCTTCTGGCTCTGCGCTCAGAAATAAGTCCTGGTGGTGCTCTGGGAACCATATGGGATGTCGGGAATCGAACTCGGGTCAGCCACGTGCAAGGCAAACGCCCTACCCACTGTGCTAGCTTCAGCCCCAAGAAAGTGTTTTTTTTTTATATAGTCAGGGTTATATCTCTGTTTATTCAAATATTTTTTAACGTTATCAACAGGAAAACAGCATCAAAATTGTTCCCTGAATTGTAGTCCTACTTTAGTTTTAAAGGAGATGAAATATTTAGATTGTTACCTTGAGGAGATATTTTTGAATAGAAATAGATACTTTAAACTGTAGCTCATGCATCCCTGTATGGATCATATTTCCTCAGCAAATGCATCAAATCCAAATTATAGTAAAATCATTCTAATCAAAAGGGATTTAAAAATTAGACTATCAAGTTACTTAAACAGATACATTTTGAAATATAATACACATCACTTTTTTTTTTGACTTTTTGGGTCACACCCAGCGATGCACAGGGGTTACTCCTGGCTCTTGCACTCAGGAATTACTCCTGGCGATGCTTGGGGTGACCATATGGGATGCAGGGAATCGAATCTGGGTCAGCCACATGCAAGGCAAACGCCCTACCGCTGTGCTATCGCTCTAGCCAAGTGGTAGTTGAGAGATACGAAATAATTAATATTTTGACCTTCATCATTGTTTTTACTACTCTTTTGATTTTCATCATAGATCTTGGTCAATAAAATAGTCATTTAATTTTTGGGTCAATTTAAATAATTATGAAAGTTATTTCAGCTTTTTGTAGCTCCTCACTCGCTACCTGTCTGAATGCAAGGTTCCGTCCCAATGGAAAACCAGCAGGACCGTACTACTGTTCAAGAAGGGAGACATCCATGACATTGGCAACTATCGCCCGATCTGCGTATTGTCTGTCATCTACAAGTTGTTCACTCGAGTCATCCTAAATAGGATTGGCAGAACACTAGATGAAGGACAACCATGCGAGCAAGCCGGGTTCCGCAAAGGATTCAGCACCATCGACCATATCTACACGATAACCAAGCTCATTGAGGTTTCTCTGGAGTTCAAGATGCCGCTCTGTTTAACGTTCATTGATTTAAAGAAGGCCTTTGATTCTGTTGAGATGGAAGTGGTCATTGAAGCCCTAGCCAATCAGGGCATTCAAGCCCAATACATCAGGATTCTCCGTGAACTGTATTGCGGATTCACTACCAGGATCTCACCATTCTACAAAGAAGTGATCATTGATGTCAAGAGAGGGGTCCGGCAGGGTGATACCATTTCACCGAAACTCTTCAGTGCCACCCTCGAGAACATCATGCGACGACTGGAATGGGAAGGAATGGGAGTGAAGATAGATGGTCGGCAATTACACCACCTCCGCTTTGCTGATGACATTGTTTTAATAACACCAAACATCAGCCAAGCGGCACAAATGCTGGCCGACTTTGACCGTGAGTGTGGAAAGGTAGGACTACAGCTGAATCTTACGAAGACAATGTTGATGAGAAACAGCCTCGTTCCTGATGCCCCATTCGCTCTCAACGGAACGACCATCTCCGAATGCAACAGCTATGTGTACCTAGGTCGAGAGGTCAACATGACAAATGACCTGGCACCCGAGCTGCGCAGGAGGAAGAGAGCGGCTTGGAACGCCTTCAAGAACGTCGAAGAAATAGCTAAGAGGACGAAGAACCTTCGGCTCCGGGCACATCTCTTTGATTCCACTGTTCTTCCTGCATTAACATATGCCTCAGAGACCTGGGCCCTACGCAAACAAGATGAGAACGCCATTCAGGTCTCCCAAAGAAGAATAGAAAGAGCTATGCTTGGAATATCACGTTTCACTCAAATGAGAGAAAGAATCCGGAGTTCCGACATCCATCGACGATCAAGAATCAGGGACGCTGTCTCATTTGCCAAGGTGTCGAAAATCAGATGGGCTGGTCATGTAATGAGGTTTAAAGATGACCACTGGACTAGAGCTGTTACTGACTGGATTCCACGGGATGTCAAAAGACCGCGTGGCCGCCCACCTACCAGATGGTCAGACTGCTTCGTCAAGATCATGAATGATCGGTTTGAGGCTCTTCATGTTCCCGGAGCGAACAGATGCCATTGGGCTACACTAGCACGCGACAGGGACAAATGGAGACGTTCCTGGCACCCGCTCAAGCAAATCGACGACTAACGGGAAGTTAAGTGATTAAGTGATTAATTGATTTCAGCTTTTTAAGACAAAAATTTTTTATTACGGTGAAAAAAATTACCTATAGGACTGTAATACTAAGAATGGGTTCAAAAATCACTACTTTGAAATAGATAACAATCAAATTGGCAGTATTAGCAGTGCCATATGATTATAGTTCTTCTCTCAGGTCCTTGTTTATATAGTACGTATCTACTTACTACCTCCCTGGAAAAAAAATAATTTGAATGTGTGTGAAAGATAAAAAGAAATGGAAGACTGGAACATATATCTATAAATAACTTAACAGATTTTTCTTCCTATTTCCTTATTTTTAACTATCCTCAAACTATTTCAGCATTTTCAGCTTATTTAATGCAATTTTAAGATTTTCTGCAACCTCTCAGCATATCATCTGAAAAATATATATATTAAAATTAGTATAAACTATAAGATTTTTTCTCTCCAATTTTGACTCAAGAAATATTTAGTAACGTGTTGAACAGCTTTATTTCTGCACTAATATACCATAAATGGTGCTTGTTACAAAATTAGTTTCTTGTTAATAAAAAAATGTTGAAATATTATAAGTGATAATAGAATTAATATTCATATTCTAGGCTTGCATTGCTACTCTGTCACACCCACCACCAGAATTTCAGTATCCAATTGCTGCTGTTCCTAGGTACTTGCTCACACCGCCTCTCATTTGTGCTTAGCACTCCTCTCAGGCAAAATCAGTTGGCCTCCTCAGTACTGTTGGTGGTATCAGGGATTGTTTCCATTAGCCAAAGCCTGTTCTCTAACCTTGTACCTCCATAAAAGAATGAAATCGTCCAGTATTTGTCTTTTTCCTTGGGGATCAAGTCACTTAGCATAATGCCAAGCTTCACTCTAGTAGTAGCAAAATTCAAGATTTCTTCTTAGTATGTTATGAGAAAAAGGAGGGACCAAATTACGGGGAAATTGGGGAGGGAGGAACTTGATAATCAAAACCTCAGTAGTTCCTCCTGTGTGATCCAATTAGTCAGTTCAACACACCAGTTATATGTAGTAGGAATAACAGGATCCTACAAGAGCAGGATATCAGGAGGAATTAACAGTTATTGCACCTAGGAATTCTGTAGCCCTTCATACACACACATCTGGTTGGTCAAACCTGATTAGTGCAGAAATAGTTAAGGGGCAGGAATATGAAAACCATTTAAAACTCAGGTCACTGCATAAGAATGGGGTACACTAGAGGAAAAGAGGGATGTTGATACTTCTGAAATTACATTCAAAGGATTGGTCACAGGAGCTGTACCTATGGGGCTGGAGAGATAGCACAACAGGTAGGACATTTGCCTTGCACGTGTTCGACCCGGGTTCGATTCCCAGCATTCCATATGGTCCCCTGAGCACCGCCAGGAATAACTCCTGAGTGCAGAGCCAGGAGTAACCCCTGTGCATCGCCAGGTGTGACCCAAAAGGCAAATAAAAGAGAGAGAGAGAAAGAGAGAGAGAGAGCTGTACCTATATTAACTCTAATAAAGACCTGTAACTCTGAGGACATCTGGTGCTCAACGTACTTTTTTTTTTTAGTTTTTATTAGTGAAACACTATGAGGTACAGTTGTAGACTTACAAATTTTGTGCTTGGGTTTCAGTTATACAATGATTGAGTACCCATCACTCCACTGGTGCCCATTCTCCACCACCACCGATCCCAGTATCCCACCCACCCCTCCATCCCCCCTCATCCCACCCTGCCTCTGTGGTAGGGCATTCCCTTTTGTTCTCTCTCTCCTTTTAGGTGCTGTGGTTTGCAAAAGAGGCATTTAGTGGCAATCATGTTCAGTCTATAGTCTACTTTCAGCATGCATCTCCCATCCTGGGACATACTTACATGTCAACAAGAGCCTAAAGACAATCAGATCTTCCAGGGCATTCAGCTTTTGTCTGGGGTATTCTACTATTCTAGGGTATTCTACTGTGTATCGCACAGTTTCTTTATCCACTTCATCTGTTGTTGGGCACATGGTTTATTTCCAGTTCTTGACTATTATATAGTAATAAAGTGCATTTCTCTTTTTAAATGAATTTTTTGTGTTCTTGGGATAGATGCCAAGGAGTGGGATTAGTGGGTCATTTGGGAGTTCTGTTTTTAGGTTTTCAAGGTTGCCATGCTGTTTTCTAGAGACTGAGTCAGACAACCGTCATACCAACAGTGAAGAAGGATCCCTTTTTCACTAAATATCCTCTAGTACTTTTTTTCTGGCAATTTTGATATAGAACATTCTTCACTGATGTGAAATGTTGTCATTGTTGCTTTGATTTGTGCTTCTCTGCCTGAAAGTGATGTTGAATCCTGCTGGTCATCTGTTTGTTGTTTTCTTTTCTGGAGGTTTTGGGGGCACGTTCAGCAGTACTCAGGTCTTATTCCTAGCTCAGCATTCAGACATCACTCCTTGAGGGACTTTGGGAACCACGTGGGGTGCCATGGATGAAACCTCAGTTTGCCGTGTGCAAGGCAAGCACCCTACCTGCTGCACTATGTATGTCTTTCTTATGGAAATACCTGTTTAGTTTCTCTCTATGTTTCTTGATGGGTTTTTATTTTTGCTATTGTGGGACTTTGTGAATACTTCATATATCTTCATATACCTTTTGTCAGACGTATGTGGTGTAAATATTTTCTCCAGTTTTGTAGGGTGCAATTATATTTTAGCCATAATTCCCTTTGCATTGCAGAACGCTTTTAACTTGATATAGTCCCACTTATTTGCTTTTGCTTTTGTTTCCTTTGACAGAATTTTGTCTATCAAAGTTTACAAAAGTCATAGAGTAACTCTTCATACATGATGAATTTAGCTTTGAAAAAAATACTCCAAGAGTTTTAAAATTATTGTGAAATGGGAAATAGTATGTGTTCCCTTTTCTTTCTTCAAAGAGACTTTGAAATAATTTTTCTTATTTAGGAGCTAAGAAAAACACATAAAGGAAAAACTAACTGAAATTCTCCTTTAAATTGTTAGTTTGTTTGAGCTAGTGTCATAGTTTATATATTTGCCTTTGCTGTTTTTTTGTGAGGGGTTTAGGGATAGGGGATAGTGCACATTCCACTGTGCTCAGTACTTACTCATGGCTCTGTGTACAGGAATCATTCCTGGCAGTGCTCAGGGGACCATAAGTGATGCTGGGCATCAAATTGACAGCATCTGCTTACAAGGTAAGTCCCTTACCCCTATACTCTTTGTTGTGCACCAGGAATCACTTTGCTTTCATTATTAAAATTAACCACCCTGTGGCTGGAGTGATAGCACAGCGGGGGAAGGCATTTGCCTTGCACGTGGCTGACTTGGGTTTGATTCCAAGCATCCCATATGGTTCCCTGAGCACCACCCTGGGTAATTCTTGAGTGCAGAGTCAGGAGTAACTCCTGTGCATTGCCAGGTGTGACGCAAAAAACAAAACAAAACAAAAACACCCTTTAAGACCCAAAACAAATCCTAACCTCTGGTTAGGTATAGAAACCTCATAAAATCACTTGAGCACCTGTATTAGCTATTTTCTTATCCACAAAATAAGAGTAATCTTGATTTCACTAAGATTTCAAGGGATCAACATAGAAAGTATATTTCATGAGACAAACATAGAAATATTCTAAACTTTAGTAATATTACCAATAAAATGAAAATATAGTCACGGTCACGGTCCTCCCGTTGTTCATCAATTTGCTCAAGCGGGCCCAGTAACATCTCCATCGTGAGACTTGTTGTTATTGTCTTTGGCATATTGAATACTTCACGGGTAGCTTGCCAGACTCTGCCGTGCAGGTGAGATACTCTCGGTAGCTTTCCGGGCTCTCCAAGAGGGGTGGAGGAATCGAACTCAGGCTAGGCTGGCTGTGCACAAGGCAAACGCCCTACTGCTGTGCTATCGCTCCAGCCCCAAATGATAATATAGTAATATTATCAATTGATAAAGCTGTACTGCTTGAATAAACCTACCAATATAGATATATGCTATATTTTAATTTTTGTGACTAGGGGCTATTGTATGGAGTTATTTGGTGGGAATAAAGTTAAAGTTTCAAAATATAAAGAAATTTTGGAAATTTGATACATAGTTATCAGTTTTGACTTAAAAGTTCACTTAAAGGTACAGTTAGAGGTTCACTTAGAGGTACAGTTGTAGACTTACAAATTTTTGTGCTTGAGTTTCAATTATACAATGATCAAATACCCATCCCTCCACTGGTGCCCATTTCCCACCACCACGGATCCCAGTATCCCTCCCACCCCCCATCCTCCCCATCCCACCCTGCCTCTGTGGCAGGGCATTCCCTTTTGTTCTCTCTCTCCTATTGGCTGTTGTGGTTTGCAAGAGAGGCAATGGGTGGCAATCATGTTTGGTCTACTTTCAGCATGCTTCTCCCATCCTGGGAGGATCCTCCCAACACCCTTTATTTGGTGCTCCCTTCTCTGTCTGAGCTCCCTTTTCCCATAGCATGTGTGGCTTACCTCCAAGCCATGGAGTAAAATTCCTGGTACTAATCTCGGCTGGGGCTAGAGCAATAGCACAGCGGTAGGGCGTTTGCCTTGCACACAGCCAACATGGCTGACCTGAGTTCGATTCCTCCGCCCCTCTTGGAGAGCCCGGCAAGCTACCGAGAGTATCTCGCCCGCATGGCAGAGCCTGGCAAGTTTCCCGTGATGTATTTGATATGCCAAGCACAGTAACAACAATGTCTCACGATGGAGACGTTACTGGGCCTGCTCGAGCAAATCGATGAACAACGGGAGGACAGTGACAGTGACAGTGAATCTCGGCCATTCTTGGGTGTTAGTCTCCTATTTTGTTACTTTATGTTTCCCAGATGAATGCAATCTTTCTATGTGTATCCCTTTCTTTTTGAGTCACTCCTAGGAATATATCCCAGAGAGGCAAAAAAGTATAGTCGAAGTGACATCTGCACTTATTTGTTCATTGCGGCACTTTTTACAATAGCCAGAATCTGGAAGAAACCTGAGTGCCCGAGAACAGATGACTGGTTAAAGAAACTTTGGTACATTTACACAATGGAGTACTATGTAACTGTTAGAAAAGACGAAATCACTTAAAATTTTTTAACACAGCGGGTAGGGCATTTTTCTTGTACGGGGCCGACTCAGGTTCAGGTTCGATTCCTATCACATATGGTACCCCGAGCACCATCAGGAGTGGTTCCTGAGTGTGGAGACATCTACCCCTGAGCATCACTGGGTCTGACCCTAAAAGCAAAAAAAAAAAATTGTTAAGAGAATAGGTATCATGTTGAATGGTCTCACCACTAAAATAGAAGGAAAAGTATGTGTGGCACTAGAAAACTATTTTTGGAGACTTTGCTATATTCAAGGTTATATTCATAATCTTGCCCATGTTACAGGTGCTGGGATTACTGTGTGCACAAACTGATATCACCTCTGAAAACACCTTTCACGTAATCTGAGAATTGATTTTATTTAAAAAAGAGAAATGAGGCCTGAAAGGTACTCCAAGGGCTAGAGAATACTCCTGGATTGCTTAAACCTTGAGTTCAGTGCCCAATACCATATGACCCTCTCACTACAGTCAGGGTAGCAACTGAGGAATTATGTGCACTGTCAGGTGGCTCTGGGGACCTGAAACATCACCCGGTCAATCATGAAAGTTTCAGGCCTATATCACCAACAGAGTATAGTTGTGGGCCCAGAATCTTGACTATCACCGTGGGTACCCTTCCACTAATAATAAAATGAAAAAGTGTCAATGTGAATGCAAGAAATTAAAGATAGTCTATTATAAAACTTGCAGGAAAAGTTTTACTATTCATTCCCTTTCCTTATAAAATAAATTGAGCTAGGATTAATAAATATGAGCTTATAGATAGAATTGCTTGGAAAAATAGGCTTATAGAATTATTTAGTTTTGTTTGCTCTGTTCATTAAAAGTTTGGTCTTTGAAACTAATTCCTCTAAAGTATTTGAATTGTGTAAATTTATGTTATGAGTAGTGACTTCATAAGCGATCAATTTAAGGAGGAAATCATGCAGGCACATTTGCAGTGTTTCATAGGAGTCTAAAATTTATGCTAAAACAGGAAAGGAAATAATTTTGCTACTTAACAAAGGAGGAACATTTACAGTCATTGATTGATACTCCTAATAGAAGTTTAAACATTTTCTGGAAGTGCCATCATAGTAAATTGAAATGTGGGCTTTATTTTATTATACCATTTAAAGAAGAAGTAATTGCTATCACTGATTTGTTGAATTCAAAGACACTGGCATCCTGGTTTATGTGGTGCAGGGAATCAAACCTGGGTCGGTGGTGTGCAAGACAAACATCCTACTTGCTGTGCTATGACTTCCCTAATTACTTTCACCAGTTGTCAGAGTGCAAGGAAAAATCTCAGATATATTTTTTCTTTCCTGGCTAATCAAATAGCATCAGATAAACTAGCAAGGAAAAAAATCTAGTTAGAAAATACATATAGACAATTTTACATGGCTGTCAACTATAAAGAAAAATAGGGGGGAGACAAGGAAATAGATACTGTATCAGGAGCCTTGGAGTATTGAGAAAGAAGAGGGGGGCACTATCTCACAAGGAAGGCTCATTCATATGAGCCTCATCTTTTTTACTTAGAGAAAGAGATGAACTTTTAAGAAAGAGGGTATCATGGGACTATAGAGAGAATAGTATAGCAAGCAGAGAATTTGCCTTGCACGTGCTGACCCAGGTTCGTTCCCTGGCATCTTATATGGTCCCCCAAAGCACTGCCAGGCATAGGTCCTGAGCACATAACCAAGAGCCACCCAGAGCACTGGCCCAGGAAACAGCAAAAATAAAATCAGAAAGAGAACATACACTGATAAATCTGTGTCCGTGTAATACCCCCATAGAATATTTTTCTTGAAAGAAGTCATGATTACAGCTTCCTTCAATTAGGAAAAGAACAGAAGACTGAGACAAGGGTTCTGTGATTCTTTTTTCAACTGATGTTAAAATAACGGGGAGGTTTAGGTATTGGTAATGCCCCCTAGCTCCCAAATTGACAATTTAATTTTTTAGACTAACACAACAACTTGATTGGAAGTGACCTACTCTAGGCATACTGAGAAAAACCTGTTTGACTCTTTTGGGGAGACTGATTCCAACTAAGTAAGTATATTCTCTTTTGAGTGCAAGGAAAAATCTCAGATATATTTGTTCTGGCTAATCAAATGGCATCAGATAAACTATTTTAGCATCAGATAATCAGATAAGAGAATAGGTATCATGTTGAGTGTTCTTACCACTAAAGTAGAAGGAAAAACATATGTGGCACTAGAAAACTACTTTTGGAGATTTTGCTGTATTCAAGGTTATATTCATAATCTTGACCATGTTACAGGTGCTGGGCACAAAAATAATAGAATATTTATGCATAAATATATATGCACAAAAATAATGGAATGATAACTGTGTAGAAAAGGATGAAATATTGTCTTTCATGCAACTTTGCTGGAAACTTTTTGTACATATATACAATGCACAACTTTTTGTGCATATATACAATTCTGTAAAAACATTACATTTTTTGTAATTTTTTGTAATTCTGTAAAAACATTACATTTTTTGAGTGATGTCAGGATTGGCTCTCTTCTTGTGATTCTAATTGTGGACATAGTCAGGTCACAAGTTATCAACTGAGCAATCTTCAGGCTGTAGATAAGCACAGAAGCTGGTGAGCCATTACACATATCTCACTGTTAATCTAAATGATACTTGTTTTAGGATATCAGAAACATCTTATGTTCCGAGTTACATACCTCAAATATATTGAAAGGAAAATATATCTAGTTTCTTCTCTAATTATTTAGAACTCAATCACCTTTAGACTGAATTTTAAAAAATCAAGTACAGAATAGAAAGTCAAGGATATAGCAAGTAATATGATTAAATGGGGCAATTTGGTTTACTTATTTTGAGGTTCACAGTTGTGTTTATTTTGCTATTTTCAATCCCATCATATTTATTTCTAGGTATTGATTTAGAATCCTCTTAGTAATAATTTCAGGCTTAAAATGTTCAACTCTAAAACCACCACCAATGTCAGCATCTCTCCTTAATTTCCCAAATTCCCACCTGAGCTTTAGCAAACTCATTTTTTAAAACAAATTAACTATTGTAATTTCTAAGACTATAAACCAATTCCCTTGTGTTATTTCCAGTAACTTTTTTCTCCCTCCCCCTTTCAATACAGGGTCAAAGGTTTGCAATGACTTGATAATATCCTTTCATCTTGTTGCTCTGTATACCACAAATGAAGGAAATCATTTAGTCTTTGTACATTCTTCCGACTTCACTCAACATGTTTTACTACAATTCCAGCAAAGTTGCTTGAAAGACAATATTTCATCCTTTTCTACACAGTTATCATTCCATAATTTTTGTGCATATATGTGTATCTATCCATCTATCTGTCTATCTTTAATCTATCACTACTTCTTTATCCATTCATCTGCATTGAACACTAGGCTTGTTTACATATCCTGGCTGTTGTACTCAGCACTGCAGTGAATAGAGTTAAGTGTTTATCTTTTCAAATTCATGTTTTTTTTTGTGTTTGGTTTTTTATACAAAATAGAAATGTTGAACTACAGAGATGGCTCAAGAATTAAGGTGCATGTCTTGCACGAGCCAACCCAACTTCTATCTCTAGCACCACATGGTCCTGTGAGCACCACTGATTGTAGCCCTGGAGAGCCTCAACACTGTTAGTTGTTGCTCTGTATAACCCTGATCTAAGTGCTCACCAGCACCAGGGTCTAAGCTGTATCAGCACTCTTAGGCTTTTATATTGAAGCATCGTTTATGGTTGGTTAGTAATGTCAGTGTCCCCCTTGACGCTCAAACCTCTGCTCTGCGGTATCTTCATGCCCTAAAATCCTGTACCTCATGTCTCAAACTTTGAATTCTTCAAAGTGTCAAACAGTAAAAATTCACTTCCTCACAGATTTGTGAGTAAAATCACATGTTATAATCACCAAAATCTGCTTTTTAAAACTCTTTTTCACTGGCTGGAGGGATAGTATAGCAGATAAGGCTCTTGTCTTGCATGCAGGGCTGACCTTGGTTAGATTCTTGGCACCATAAATGATCTCTGAGTACAGCCAGGAGTGATTCTTCAGTACAGTGAAGAGTAAGTCCATAGAACAGCTGTATTAACCCTTATAAATAGAGATCTGTTAAAATAAATTATACTTTGAACATCTGATATGGAATGATATTTTATTTTCCTCAAAGAATCAATAAAATATTAGAATCTAAGTGAATAATACAAATTGAAGTTAAGTCATGGTAATAATTTTGAGTGTAAGGTCTTTTTTCCCTATAAACTATTCAAAATCTAATTTATCATCATAATATTCCCAATAAGGAGTTATGTATCAAGTCACTGTCATCACTGTCATCCCTTTGTTGGTAGATTGACTCAAGCACGCGCCAGTAACATCTCTATTCCTCCCAGCCCTGAGATTTTAGCAGCCTCTCCTTACTCAACTCTTTCCTAACAATTGAAGGCTCTTTCAGGGTCAGTGGAATGAGACCTATTGTTACTGTTTTGGGCATATCGAATACGCCATGGGGAGCTTGCCAGGCTCTGCCGGTGCCGGTGGGATACTATCTGTAGCTTGCAGGGCCCTCCGAGAGGCAGATAGATAGATAGATAAATAGATAGATAGATAGATAGATAGATAGAGATATTTCTCTATGATTTGTTGCCTAATGTCTGAACCCCATCAAATATGGTGTGGTAATTATGGGAAATGGGTAAGAAGTGTCTTATGATGTGTCGTGCCACCACTTCCCTGCCGTGTGGTCCGGAAAGCAGCCTGGAGCGTGGAGGTCAGCTGCTGGGGCGGGGAGAGCTCTCAACCCCCTCCCCCCCACTCTGGGGCACCCTGAGTGAAAACAGTCTGTTATGGAGTCCCATGTATCAAGTA
This sequence comes from Sorex fumeus, assembly GCF_029834395.1. Taxonomy (NCBI): domain Eukaryota; kingdom Metazoa; phylum Chordata; class Mammalia; order Eulipotyphla; family Soricidae; genus Sorex; species Sorex fumeus. The sequence goes on along the minus strand of NW_026606154.1, from coordinate 2,557,491 downwards.
GCACTAGATAAATAAAGATGCACATTTTTCTAAGTTTTAGTTTAGAATTAATTTCCTCTTAAAAAGTATGGTATATTCCATTAATATAACATGCTTCTTTATGTGGTCAGGCAGATTCTTACATATTTATTTCATACAGTTAATGATCTTTTAAGAAAATCAGTTTCCACAGCTTAATGAATTCCATTTTTTCCTGATTTTCCAGATAGAATTTATGATCAACTGACAATTTATGAATTTACCAGCTTCAGAAATGTGTTATTCTTGTGTGTTCTGGATCAAGTTCTCTAACTTTTTAGTTCCTCCTTTGTCATTTACAAAAGAGTCAATAATTTAATTCTTTTTTCAGCATTTTAACTTCTCAGATGCCTTGTACAGATTCAAAATAATAATATTGACTGATATAAATGCCTGATAACTAATCTCCATCCTGTCACTTGAAAACAAGAGTAGAGATGGCTAGCTTTAAAGAAAAAAAAATGCTCTAAAATGCTCTCAACTGTGTAGAAGTGGATGCACAAAAGAATACATACAAATTTTTCTGAAATTTTTCTTTTTCATTAAAATTAATGAGTCATAGATAAAATAGTAGTAAAGTAGGGATTTTCTTTAGAATTATTTTGTTTTTCTGGAATTACGAAATGATAGAATTGGGAATAACAATCAGAAAACTGTGCTTCTAATCTCCAGTTTTCTTTGTATACAAATTCATTTGTGTGGGAGAGTGATTTAAGAGAAGATATCTAAGAAAAAATAGACCAAGTTTGACTAATCACTCCCTCTGCCACTAAGCAGCCCCGTAACTTTGGCCCAAAGTTAAAACTTAATATTTTGCAATTATTTTCAAATTCATCTAACTGTTGTTAAATAAGGCAAGGTACTTAGAGCACTTGATAGACTATTGCTAAAGGAAGGATCAGTAGTGACAAAAGAGAATAATTTGCTTTTCTATCAGAGAGCTACTATTTGAATTTTTCTTCTGGCTATGTTAAAAGAACTCTTAATTTTCCAGTGCCTTCCTCTTCCTCCTCTACTGGATTAGACCATAGAGAAAGACATAGACATTGACTTACATATGTCTCTATTTTGCCTACTTACCCCTTACTTCCGTGTCAGCAGTTTCCACTGAGAAACAAAATGAACAAATTTAGGGAATCAGCCAATTTGGAAAAGATCCCTTTTCTATTCCTAGGTTACTTCTTGCCCTTAGCAGAGGATGAACTCACTTACCCTTGTTCTCTTCATTATGTTCTCATATATATTATATATAACAATCTAGCATAATATATATGCACACTTGCCCTGAATTCTAATTATCTATTGATGTATCTTCTTTTTCATTAAACTGAGTTCCTTGCGAGTATAGACTTTATATATAAGGTAAAAGGTAAAGGTAAAGGCCCTCCCGTTGATCGTCGATTTGCTCGAGCGGGCCCAGTAACGTCTCCATTGGAGACTTTGTTGTTACTGTGTCTGGCATATCGAATACTCTCGGTAGCTTGCCGGGCTCTCCGAGAGGAGCAGAGGAATCGAACTCGGGTTGGCCATGTTGGCCGCTTGTAAGGCGAACTCCCTACCCGCTGTGCTATCGCTCCAGCCCTGGACTTTATATATATATATATATAAAATCTATATATATAAAGTCTATATATATAGACTTTATATATATATACACACATATATATCCGTATGTGTATATACACATATATGTATATAGAGAGAAAGCGTATAGACTATATACATATTATTATTATTTAAAATTTCAGCACAGCTTTAGCACAATTTGAATGAAATTTATATTTCCGATTAATACTGAAACATGTTCAGAATAAGAGCAAGAACAAAAAGTTATTCGTATAATATTTTAAACATCAATTACATTGAAGAAAGCACAGGGGGTAGAGCATTTGCCTTGCTTGTGGTCGACCCGGGTTTGATTCCTCCGTCCCTCTCGGAGAGCCTGGCAAGCTACCTAGAGTATCTCCCCTGCACAGCAGAGTCTGGCAAGCTCCCTGTGGTGTATTCAATATGCCAAAAACAGTAACAGCGAGTCTCACAGTGGAGACATTACTGGTGCCCGCTTGAGCAAATCAGTGAACGGGAGGACAGTGCAGTGCTACAGTGCAGTGCAATTTATGGTCATCATAGTTAATAAAATTTGAGTGCATTCTTTATAGCCCTACCAAAGTAGGACCCTGTTTAAACTTGATCACACTTGATCATGCAAATTAAGTACTTGCATAATATATGACTGCATTTCTTTGGCATTGACTAGTTGAGGAATGTTTTGATTTAAAAAAATGTATCCTTGGACTGGAGAGATAGTGTAGGTGGTAAGGAAGGATCTTGCTAAGCATGCAGCCAAACATGATTCAAGTCCCTAGCACCATATATGATCTCCTAAACACAGAACCAGGAGTACTTCTAGATACCACTGTGTGTATACCAATATCCACACAAATAAATAAAAATGGCACCCTTTATCCAAATTGCTCTTCATCAGTGCACTATTGCTTATTGATCTGCAAATATATACACAGCAGTGTGCTCGGATCTCTATATTTAAATATAAATTTTGTAAATCTATGAAAGGTTTTCTCCTTTTTTTTTCTCCTCGTTCTGTGAGGTAGAATTTTGCACGAAGAAGACGGTGGTCTGATCCCGTTTGGAATTTTGGGACAACAGCAACATCGGTTAGGCAAAACCGCCGATTGAATATGATGTGGTCTATTTCATTGTGGAACCGTCCATCGGGAGACTCCCATGTCCAACGTTTAGATTCAGCCTTTTGGAATTGTGAGTTACCATGGAAGGTTTTGGTTGACATGATGAACTCAGACAGTCTGTCACCCTGTTCGTTCCATTCCAGGCCATGGGTTCCAATGTGGAGTTCATCGACTGATCTTCTTGGTCCTATCTTGGCATTAAAATCACTGACAATGATCTTGTAGAAGGTGTGATCTTCTTTATAGAATTTCTCCAGCTCCATGTAGAATTTCTCAGTTTCTCTTTCACCATAACTGGATGTTGGTGCATAGACAACAAAGATAGAAACTGCCGGTAGTGAGCCACATTTATTCAAGTGTAATCGTCCGATTCGGGTTGTTAGGCATTCAAATGAATCAATGCTCGTGACTAAGTTTGTGTTGACAAGGATACCGACACCACCGACGCCTCTTTTATCACATGTTCCAAGGAACAGTTCTTCTCCAGTGTCGAAAACAGCATGATGGAATTGATGTCTTCTCGTTTCGGTCAGACCAATGATGTCGTACTTGATCTTTCGTGCTTGTACCATAAGGTCTTCAATGGATGCAGCAGATGCCAGGGTACGAGCATTAAAAGTACAGACAATCATTTTTGTTTTTCTGCGTTTTGGTAGCCTATGTCTGCCTTGGTGTTTTATCAGCCTCTCCTTCCATGAAAGGTTATTGGAATCCTTGTTTTACAAGTGATTACTTCATACGTCATACTTCATTGAAGTATGACGTGAGATTGATACAAATTTATGGATAATTATACACATAAATTTGAGTTTCTTTTTCCAAGTTGCTTTCAGATGACCTTATGATGAATTTCATAATGGCCTGATCTTAGTGTTTTTGTTAATAGCAGTAAGAAGTGAACCAGCAGTTGAGCAATTACAAGAAATATGAAAGGATGTGTGAATAATGCGCACACAGAATAATTGAGTTGCTTGGTTTTTCTGTGTGGTGACGACAGGAGAATTCCACCTTGTCTATTTATCCTAAATATTGCTTCTCAATATTTAGGAGAGACTTTTAAATGAGGGAAGTGAGTGCATGAGTCACTGAGGAATATTCAAGAGACCAATACTACAGTCTTTCTGGAATACAAGTGTATTATGTTGGCTAATGAATCATAGTGTTCTCTTTTCTCATAAATTAGTTTTTTCATAACACATGGATTATCAGAAGAAGCATCCTGATCATACACAGGGTAGGCCTGGATTCAAATTCTGGCTCTGCTTTTCATTGCTGACACTGAAAAGGTTATGTTATATGATTGCTTTCCTCTGTGAAATTGTGTATTGGGGAAATCTTAATAATACTTTGTTTTTGCTTTTTGGGTCACACCTGGCAATGCACAGGGGTTACTCCTGGCTCTGCACTCAGGAGTTACTCCTGACTGTGCTCAGGGGACCATATGGGATGCTGGAATTGAACCCGCATCAGCCGCATGCAAGGCAAACGCCCTACCCGCTGTGCTATCTCTTCAGCCCCCTTACTAATACTTTTAAGAGAAAATTTACAAAAGTAAAATACTTTACTACCTTGTATATTACCCTTAATAATAGGTAAAATAAGTATGTCCATTATAAACAAAAAATATAGAACTGAAGAAGTAAATGATAATTCACTAAATTAATTCACTAAAAATATTTTGGAATTATTGTATCAAGTACTATAGTAGGCACTTGGTAAATCAAGGGAAGTAGATCTTTATTCTATAATATAGTCTAATGCATAATATAGTCTTTAGTCTCCAGTAGGTGATAGTTGAGGTTGATGAAAGTAATTTATACTTTTCAATATTTTTGCTATATGTTAGATGCTATTTAGCATATATCTATGTTTACTCATTTAATCTCCATAACAAACATTCAAGTTAATTACTTTATACATGAAAATCAATATTTTGAGATTTTTAAGTAACTTACTGGGTATAGACTTTTAAAAAGTACCTCCTGTAGGATTACTCCATGGCTTTGAGGCCGGCCGTACACACTAGGGAAAAGGCAGCTCAGATACAGAAGGGAGCACCAAATAAAGGGTGTTGGGAGGTTCTTCTTAGGATGGGAGATGCGTGATGAGAGTAGACTATAGACCGAACATGATTGCCACTCAATGTCTCTTTTGCAAACCACAGCACTCAAGAGGAGAGAGATAACAAAAAGGAATGCCCTGCCACAGAAGTAGGGTGGGATGGGGGAGGTGGGGGTTGGGAGGGATACTGGGATCACTGGTGGTGGAGAATGGGCACTGGTGGAGGGATGGGTATTCGATCATTGTATAACTGAAACCCAAGCACAAAAAATTGTAAGTTTACAACTGTACCTCATGGTGTTTCACTAATAAAAATTTAAGGGAAAAAAATAGTACCTCCTGCATTATATTTTTATTTGTATGCTTAGAGAGAAGGGATAATAACTTATGTCCACGGCTTCAAGGAAAGATATTTGTGCATACATTTTTTGCTTCAACTATACAGATGAATAATGATTCATATTTTTAAAAGTAAAGAAAACTATTTAAGTGTGACCAAGCTCTTAATGATAAGTTCATATCCAAGTCATATGATGACACAGCAGTAGAAGTCATTCTTAATCACTTGAATATTCTTGAACTGCCTGATATTAGAACAGAACTAGTATCTATACACATACAGGGCTTGAGTGAGCTTGTTTGGAGGTTCTAGAGCTGGAGCGATAGCACAGTGGGTAGGGCATTTGCCTTGCACAAGGCCGACCCCGGTTCGATTACTCCGTCCCTCTCGGAGAGCCCGGCAAGCTACTAAGAGTATCCTGCCTGCACGGCAGAGCCTGGCAAGCTCCCCGTGACATATTCGATAATGCCAAAAACAGTAACAACAAGTCTCACAATGGAGACATTACTGGTGCCCGCTCCAGCAAATCAATGAACAATGGGAGGACAGTGCTACAGTGCTACACATACAGGGAAAGGGCCATGTTCTTAATAAATAAACCATATTATGATAGTACCACTACACATGTCCAACTTTGTAACCAGAAACTTATAAAGTTTGTTCCCCTGACTCAGAAATAAAACAGAAGTAACTATTATCCAAGTATATGGATCTGACCTGTCCTACCTACTAGAAAAGTACTGCAGAGTTTTGCAGAAGAGAATAGATCTAGATCTTAGGAAAAATTGAAGTGAACTGCATCTTTGTGAGCCCCAGCTCTCATTTGTAGATTGCGCATAGACTCTACTTCACAGTTATGTTATAATTATTGGATCAAATAATTTACATAACTATTAAAATGCCTCATTAATATATTTGTAATTATTTACAAATATTAAGATGTAATTACTTTAACTGATTTTAATAGAATTGTTTTAAAAGGTGTTACTAAGTCTTTTGACATTTTTATTAGTGGTCACTGAAAACTCATTATAAAATTACCATAAATTATAGAAACTTCAGTTGCCAGTGGGTTTTGAAAATCATGGTATCAGTCCCTTCCCATTATAAAGATATACAAATGGAGACACAAAGACATGATTTTCCCATCCATGTTCTGACCTCATGTAGTAATCTGTTTTAGTGCTCTGATGACATCAGATCATTAATGCTGCAGTGCTTTACTTTCATAGTAGACAGCTGTGTCACTATGCTGTACAAAGAACACACAATTTTAAAGCCAATTTTATTTTTATCTGGCCCGCTGCTTTTATTTAGTGTCATTTCTGCTTTTGATATATCTGATTCTGAAGCTCACTTCTTGACATCTTATCCTTTTCATCTACTTTGGACTATGAAACAAAAAAATTATGAATTGATTTATAAAATGAATGAGTAGACTGAAGTGAAGGTGAACTAGTCTTGTTATGAGTAAAAATACTTGCCTTTCACTACCTTTATTTGGGTTGGATTATTTTGACTATTCCACAGTTGTAGATGCAGTGGAATTGAGAGTAATTCTATGCTGTCAGGTAATTGGTTTTTGGAAAAATTGAAACCTTTAGAAAAGTGAGCTATCAACAAAACTGATACATTATTACATTAACATATGGATACATGTAAAAATTGGACATTTCAAAACCAGGTAAATAAACCACCATCAATGTACACAGAACAATAACAAACCCTTGACAATGAAATACAGAACCAATTACCAAGAAATATGAGGAGAAAAACAGGTGGAGGAGAAATCAGACTAGATGAGACAGAGGAACAATGGTGGAGGGTTGTGGGTTCTTTGTTGTTGGTGGGTGTAGCTGAGGTATAATAATTTTGTATATCAATATAATAAATTTTAAAACTATTGTAATTTAATAAACTATAATATGTTCTATAAAGAATTAGATCAAAGGCATAGCAAAGGAAAGAAAGAATCTAAGAATGGGAAATCATTTATTTTCAGTCTAACTAAAATTAAAATGTAGAAATTATACTAATATGTTTATATATTTCTGATTCTGGATAAAGACCTTTTGTCCTGAGGAGTTCTAATTCACTGGAAACTATATTTCATGCTTCTTTTATTTTTAAAAATTTTTATTAGTAAAACACCATGAGGTACAGCTGTAGACTTACAAATTTTTGTGCTTGGGTTTCAGTTATACAATGATCGAGTACCCATCCCTCCACCAGTGCCCATTCTCCATCACTACTAATCCCAGTATCCCTCCCCCCCACTCCCATCCCACCCTTCCTCTAGGGATAAAGGCAGCTCAGATAAAGAAGGGAGCAGCTCACAAATTTTTACAAGACCTTGGGAATATAAAATATGAAGAGGGGAGGAGAGAGAGATACTCATTTTCACTTCCCCACTTGTTAAAAAATGCTGAGTTTCTAAGGGATTGGGAAAGGATATAATTCTTCCTGGTTATGACTCCCTTTCTGTGGGCTCTAAAGTTGGAAAACCAGCACTTCTTTTATTTTATTTATTTATTTATTTATTTATTGAATCACCGTGGGAAAGGTTACAAAGCTTTCAGGTTTAGGTCTCAGTCATGCAAATATCAAACACATTTCCCTTTACCAATACTTTTTTTTTACCATGAAGAACCCCAATAAAACCCCACCCCCCACCCCTCCCAGTCCCTGTGGGGCAGATGAATTCTAGTTAACACTCTGTCTGCTTTGATTAGATTCATTGTTTCAATAAAAGATTCACCACTATTATTTAGAGTTTACCCCCCCCCCAAATCAGACATGCTGAAAAAGCATTGTGAAGTGATTTGCTTTCTACAGCTGGGTTCAAGAATTAAATGTTGGTTTTGGATTTCTGCTGTTTTACTTATTGACCCTGGAAGTATTTATACTGAAAGTCAGATAGTTAAGAAATTGGTTTCTGTGCTCTGGAGTCGTGGCCGTGCTGGAGAGCCGCTAGTGGGGGGCAACTGGTGGCCTCGGTAGTGCGTGAAGGGCGGACCGAAACGCCCCCCTTCCCATGAGGTTTTAGTCGCCCCCACTCCCCCGGCTCATACCTGCTGTCCACAAGGCTCCCATGCGGCCGCCATCTTTCTTTCCAGAGAGGAGAAGGCGACTGGGGCAACACCCTTTCCCCTCCGGACAGACATGATGGCCTGGATTAACGCATAGTCCTTTCACTTTTCTGCTCCAAGCTGCTGGGTTCTGCATTAAGTCCCTGTGCTTCTGGGGCTGTGGCCATGCTGGAGAGCTGCTCGTGGGGGGCAACTGGTGACCTCGGTAGGGCGTGAAGGACGGACTGGAACGCCCCCCTTCCCATGAGGTTTTAGTCGCCCCCGCTCCCCCGGTTCATGCCTGCTGTCCACAAGGCTCCCATGTGGCCACCACCTTTCTTTCCAGAGGGAAGAGGGCGGAAGGGACCAACACCCTTTCCCCTCCAGGCAGACATGATGGCCTGGATTAACGCATAGTCCTTTACTTTTCTGCTCCAAGCTGCTGGGTTCTGCATTAAGTCCTTGTGCTTCTGGGGCTGTGGCCGTGCTGGAGAGCCGCTCGTGGGGGGCAACTGGTGACCTCGGTAGGGCGTGAAGGACGGACCAGAACGCCCCCCTTCCCATGAGGTTTTAGTCGCCCCCGCTCCCCCGGCTCATGCCTGCTGTCCACAAGGCTCCCATGTGGCCGCCATCTTTCTTTCCAGAGAGGAGAGGGCGAATGGGGCAACACCCTTTCCCCTCCAGCAGATTTGATGGCCTGGATTAACGCATAGTCCGTTCACTTTTTTGCTCCAAGCTGTTGGGTTCTGCATTAAATCCTTGTGTTTCTGGGGCTGTGGCCGTGCTGGAGAGCCGCTCGTGGGGGGCAACTGGTGGCCTCGGTAGGGCGTGAAGGACGGACCGGGACGCCCCCCTTCCCATGAGGTTTTAGTCGCCCCCACACCCCCGGCTCATACCTGCTGTCCACAAGGCTCCCATGTGGCCGCCACCTTTCTTTCCAGAGGGAGGAGGGCGGAAGGGACCAACACCCTTTCCCCTCTGGCAGACTTGATGGCCTGGGTTAACGCATAGCCCGTTCACTTTTCTGCTCCAAGCTGCTGGGTTATGCATTAAGTCCTTGTATTTCTGGGGCTGTGGCCGTGCTCCAAGCTTAACTATGATTTTCAGAGAGAAACGTTAGGTGGTTTACTTCCCATGGATCACTTTGTATATAGAGAGATGTCGCGCGGCCGCGGTTTTAAGGAAAAGTCCTAGTTCCCGCATACTCGAGCTGTGCTTGTAGAGGTTTCTGGTCACCGGGGTTCCATCTGGGGGAGGCGGGATGCAGTACCTACCCCATCTCGGACTTCCCGATGATCTCGGCTCTTTTTGGGAACTGTTTATTTTTTATTTTTTCCTTCGGGATCTGTGGATCCCGCCCTCCATGTAGTCCTTCTCTTCGGCTGAATGCTGTCAAGATCTATTTCATGCTTCTAATCTAAAGTTTTCCCCCAATTATGTATGTGCTCATTAACATGCAGTGAGGAAGATAGATATTTTTTAGGTTCTAGGAAATTTAAGATAATAATTACTGTTGATTTGTCTGGGACATAAAGCATTAGATTGCCAAATGTGGGTTAAGGATGGTATAAATAATAGCATATAATAATGTAGCCAAACTGTGAAACCCTTTGACATGTACCTTTCTGATGAGCACTGTATGTGCATTACTCAAACTTTTTAACTGTGAATTGTGGTTTCCTTTCTGTTTCTTTTTAATATAATAAATTTTTTGTACCAGATATTTTTTCCCTCCCGTTGATCGTCAATTTGCTCGAGCGGGCCCAGTAACGTCTCCATTGGAGACTTTGTTGTTACTTTGTCTGGCATATCGAATACTCTCAGTAGCTTGCCGGGCTCTCCGAACCAGATATTATGTATACAAACAATTTCATTATTCTTTATTTTATGGACCTGACATTGAATACCGAGCTTTCAACTATAACTTTGTCAATTATGCATTAATGCTTAATATTACCATATGGTATGTAGTATAATGATAATCACTGTCACTGTCACTGTCCTCCCGTTGTTCACCGATTTTGCTCAAGCGGGCCCAGTAACGTCTCCACTGTGAGACTTGTTGTTACTGTGTTTGGCATATTGAATACGTTATGGGGAGCTTGCCAGACTTTGCCATGTGGATGAGATACTCTCGGTAGCTTGCCAAGCTCTCCAAGAGGGATGGAGGAATTGAACCCGGGTCAGCCGGGCTGGCCACATGCGAGTCAAATGCCTACCACTGTGCTATCACTCCAGCGACAATGATAATACTACTACTTAAAGCAATTACATATGGTGCCTTGTATATACCTGATGCTATTCTAAGCAATTTACATATATAAACTCATTTGATGATAACATATGAAAATGGGCTTTTGTAGTTGAGTGGTTTCTGATATATTTTCCTATTCCTGTATGACACCCTAATCAGCTCATTATGACTCCTGAAATTCAACCATAAAGAATTATTTTTTGTTTTGTTTTATTTTGGGGCCTCACCCAGTGGTCCTCAGGGCTCTCTCCAGATTCTCTACTCAGGAATCATGTCTGTCAGACTCAAGGGCCCATAGTGGATGCCAGGGATCTAACCCACGTGAGCTGTGTGCAAGACAAATGTCCCACCCACTGTTCTATTTCCCCATCCCCCTAAAGAATTGTTTTCTAAAGGTTTCACCTGACCTCCAGAATTGTTTGTGTTCTGGTCTGTATGCTTAAGTAGTTGTCTCTGAGTTGCAAATACCTTCTTTACTCTGTGCACTTGTTCCTAACTATACTCATCTCTGCTCTTAAGATACCTTCTGCTCAATTTGGAGACTTATAATTTGAAGTCTTACAGAGCTATGAGAAGTCAAAAGCCCAAGTAAAGGAGACCACCCCTTTCTATGTTAAAGCTAGACTTGCATAATGACTTCCCAATGAATGTTCCTCTAGTACTGTTGATGGGTCCATAATTCTTGATGCTTTTTCTAGACTCTTATTGCATGCCAAGATTTAGCTTCATCATTACCCAGGCATTTTTCTAATTATAGAACTTGAGACTGCAGAGGCTACAAATATTTTATTTCCTGTGATTATTTTCATAGAGATATATGAAGCTATATCTGTACATCATAGAGCACCACAGTAAGTCTAAGTCCAGTACTGAGACCTCCTACTGAGAGATTCTGCTGACTCTATCATCTTCCCTTTGGTGTCTACACCAGAAGTTCCCCTTTCTATATCGCATATCTAACAGTTCCTTTCATGTTAACTTGTTTCCATTGAAGTTTCACACAGTGTTAATTACTGTAAGTACTGGAGTAAGTCAAGCCCCATTCAGAGAATCAATTATCTGTAAATGGAAAGCAGCAATAGAAGAGATTGTATAAACAATGTCTAGTGTGGAATTTCCCAAGTTGTTCTTTTGGAACTATTAGTCCTCACCTTACTCTTTACATATAACTATTATAAAGGCACTGAAAAGTCTAATTAAAAAAATTTTCACTTTGATTTCTTTGGGACAATATCTCTCTCTAAGGTAGTAGCAGGGAAACTTCTGTTTTCAGTTAGCTTCTATTGCTGAGTATTATCAGACACACAAGGAAGTATCATGGCACCTGGCTCAAAATCTTTAGTAATCAAAAGTTTTGTAGTCTTATGTTTACCCTGGAGATATATATATATATATATATATATATATATATATATATATTTGGTTTTTGGGGTCATATCACTTATAGCGTTTACTTCTTATCTTTACTCTGTGTTCAGGGATCACTCCTGGCAGGGTTTGGGGGAGCATATGGGGTGCTAGGTATCGAACCTAGGTCGGCTGCCTTCAAGGGACTGCACTAAAGCGTTGGCCCCCTGGATCGCTTTTTTCAGAAGGTATATAATGCCTATAATACCTAATTCTCTTCATTGTTCTTATTCTTACCTATTTAGACTCATAGCTAAGAATAGTGTTCTTTGCAGTAGGATTTAAAATGAATATTGAGGAGTGCTAGAAATGATTTCAGAACACAGGAAAATTATTTTAGGGAATGAAAATAAGATTGAAGGCATTCTGGAGGATGTGAAAGAATAGAGTCGCATTGGGTTAGATAAAGATATGAATGACTGTAGTTTCGTGAAAAAGCTCTGAGGTAACATATTGTTTGTATGTCTCGGCTTTATCCCCTGATTGTTATATTTTTGAACACAATATCCGTGTGCTCTGTGCCTTGGCTTCTCATCTTTAAATGGTGATAATGGTAGTGTGCACTTTACAATGTTGTGAGGACAATGAAATGTAACAGTGTATACCTAATCTGCATCTGCCTAGAAACTAATTTTGTGTATTCATCATAGTAGAAGCAGGCCTTGTACAGTTAGACTATCTTAAGCATATTTTTTCAAATTAGAAGGAATTTTTGGAGGCTATTTGATCTAGATCTGTCGTCCCTCATCCCCACTCCACCTCAACCCTTCCTATGGGTGAGGATAGAACTAAGTATAGAGACAGAAGAAATTTCTTCATGGAGCTACTTAATAAATAGGTAGATGGAGATCTGTCTCCTGACATCAATAAAATGCTGTTTCAGTTAAACTGTTAAGTTGTTTAGCTGTAAAATAAAATCTTTCCTTTTTATTTGGATATGAATAAGAGGAGTAGAACAAAAATAGTTCTCTCTGTGTTCAGCGTTCAGGGTGATTTAAATGATGTTTCAGTTCCAGTACAACTAATAAGGGATTGATTTGCACAAATAACACCATATGCTTTCTCTGACTCCTAATAACTCCTAATACTAGCATAGAGCTAGTATTAGGGCTATATTAGGAAAAGCTGAAATAGAATAGAAGCTGACAAAACTATAAGACATTTTAAATGTAAAACATGATGTTTTGATGTATGCATATACTGTGAAATATTTCTATTCTTTGAGTTAACAACCCAGCATTTCACAATATTTGCTCTTTTCTTAGAATATTTAAATTATACTCTTGCTAAATTAAAAATATATGATATAGATTTTATGACACCATATTTTACTTTATATTTTTAGAGTTTATTAATTATGCACATTAAAGTTTGTTGAGTGAAGCATGCAGGACATTAAAGATTGAATACATGTTCAAGTCTTATAGCCAGGTGACAGAGTCCAGTTGTCCCCTCTGTTCTTCATCTAAGAATCACCAGGGACACTAATTACATAGGTGAAGTAACCATGTTTTTTTCTGAACTTAAGGAAAATTTATTTCAAGTTTTATCAAACAAATTCACAAGACCATGTTTATTATTGTTTTATTTAGTAGGGTGGAAAATGCAAGATATAGCCACGGTCAAAATATACAATATCTGCATATATAATCACTGTTGTTTTCTACAACTTCAGGAAATTATGATGTGCACATTATTTTAAAAGGAGTGTCTAACAAGATTTAACAGTACTAGTACAGTATAGTTAATGCTGGTACATAGGCAGACATAATTTATTATTTACGTATAATTCACTTATATATACATACCATGCTTTATTGAGGTAAAATAGCATCGTAAGGTTCAAAAACACGTGGCTAAGCTAAATACAGGCTTTACAGTGCTGCTAAAAGCCATTTTACTAGCATAAAAGTTTTCAACATGCTGATATTGGCCTACTGATAAATATTTCAACTATATGTTGCTTTCTTTTCTTGAAAATAAAGCCAAAATAAACATTTTAAGGCAGTCTTTACAAGTGTCAGCATTTCTTATTTTATCTGCTTTGTGGCAAATACTACTTACACTCACAGTAAAAAACATTAGACTGTGAAGGACATAGATTGACAGTAAGCAAATCCATCTTATATCTTTATAAAATTCTTAAATGTACTGAAAATCATACTTCCCAGCAACCTTCTGCTTTCCATTGTGAGGAATAATATTGCTGCCTTTTGGCCCATACATGCTTATTCAGAGCTGTGTTACAGATTTTAAGTTGTGATTTCATGTTCAGAAAAGAATCTGTACAAGTCTCAATGGTATTTAAAAGAATATAGTAGATGAGAGCTTACAGAAAACCTTTCTTCCTATTCAACACTGCCACTCACTTCCATTGTGTCTTTGGAAAGATAAACTATCCAGTACACAAGGTTGAATCCTGCAAATGCAACTGGAAAGAGAACCCGAGAATACTGGTCAATTTTACTCGTACCTCCAAAGGCTGGAGAGAGTGGTGGGGGTGTGATAGGTGTTGATTCCAGGATAGGAGCTCTAGAGAGAACTTTGCTTGTCTCAGAGGATGGAATTATTGGCAAGGTGAGAGAGGTGATCCTTTTCTTCAGATAATACTTGGAATCAGGATGCTGAGGGGAGGGGAAAGGAAAATCAACCTTGGTGAAAGAATAAGAGACCCATTATTTCAACATCCTATTTTTCATTGAGAGATATTTATTGGCTACTTTCTTTAAATGCATGAGAAAGTATCAGAAGATCCTTTTTTGTGGTAACATTTTTGGGTGGAAGAGGTACCTCAATTGTCTGAGTACATGTTTAGCATGTAGGTGACCTATGTTCATACTTTGGCACTGCATGGTCCTCTAACCACTGCCAGAAATGACCCCTGAGCTCAGACCCTGGAGTAATCCCCAAACATAAAACATAAAGATTTTTCTCTACTGTGGATATGGCTCAGTGATAGAGCACGATTCTTGCATATAGGAGGCCTTGGACTTTAAAACCTGGCACCAAAAGATATCTTTTTTTCTCTTTATATCCAGCACCCTATAATGTAATTTACCATTTATGTTCCAAAAGCTTTTTGAGCATTGTGGTACTGGGGAAAAAACAAGCCAGTTTGCAAGTTTGTCTACTCCATGTAGTGTAAGGGCAACGGGAGTGGATTTCAGTTTGGGAATATGAACACATTAATAGAAGGCTCTAATAGTTTGGTTAATTGATACGACTCTTAAAGATGCACTCTTAGTCTACATTCCAGTATTTACACATTTGTGGGGATGTTATTTGGGTTTGGGGTCACATCTGGATGTGATCAGGGGCTGCTCTCAACTGTAGTTGGGATTTGCTTCTATCAGTTCTCGGGGGACAGTGTAGTTTCTGGATTCAAACCTGTGGCTCGAACATACCAGGTGTGTGTTCAGCTTGTTGAGCTCAGGCACACCTCAGTATATTTGAACTGGTGATATCCAAAGACTATGGAGAAACTAATATATGTCAAAGTCAATAATATTATGTATTGATGTTCAGCCCTGAAATACAAAATTTCTTAGTTTCTTTACCTTAGAAATTGAAGATTGAGTCTGATGCTTCTCAGTAAAAAGTTCTCTACTATTGCAACTCCATCATAAATCACCAAATATGATAAAGTAAAATAAAATAATTAAACCCAGAATTGCTTGAGTTTTTGTCTGTTTTGGGGCCACACCTCTGGTGCTGAGAACTTATTTCTGGCTCTGTACTGAGAGATCACTCCTGGTGTGCTTGGGAGTCCATATGGGATGCCAAGGATCAAAACAGGGTCGGCTGCATGCAAGGCAAGTGCCCTATGAGCTCTGGTCCCAGATCGATTTTTTTCTATCATAGATTTCTTTTCCATTGAAGTCATTATTACAACCCGTGTTGGTCTTGGAAGGTAAATTTTCCACACTGATGATAAAATTAAATTTAAGATAAGGAAAATGCCTCATTTATGGTCAAAGGGCTCATTATAAACCATATTGTTCATTTCTGTACTGGTTTAGTCCTAACATTTCTTATCTTTATAGTTTTGGGTGTAGTTTAGAGATTCTAGTTATGTTTGATTTAGATTCTCTCAGAAATTTGGAAGCTATAGGGCCTCTCTGATTCTCCTCTGTATTTTATAATAGTCACTCTTCTTGTGGTCAGGTTGTCCTTGCTGGGTCTCTCTTCAAAGACTTGCTTTACATTATCCCTGCTCTTGTAAAATTGCCTTGTTTCCTCTCTGGCAGCGAAATTCCACTTTGCTGCCTGGCAGGATATGTCACTCACGTGGTCAGACTCCTGTGGTTTTAGCCGGCCACCCTGTGGTAACAGGATGAGGCGGCCACCTCCCCCTTGTGGGTTAAGCCACAGGACCAGTATGGCCCACCAATGCAATGACATTTGGACAGCAGGGAACAACAGCTCCAGGAACCTCTTTCTGGATTTCACTCCCAAATTGTTCTATTTTTATGGAAGTGACTGAGCATCTAAATCATGGTAGTCATTTTATTAAGTTCAAGTCTACTGTGCTTTTAGGAGGCAGGGTACAATCTATTTTCTCAAAAGGAAAAATGAGTCTGGGTATCCCAGCCGGGCTCAACATGACCATGGTGAATTTCAAGCAAATACTGACTATATTGTTTATTTGTTGGTCCGAACTGGATGAGGCACTGGACAAAATCAAATCACAGTTCTTGGAGAAGGTTGGAGGGAGTCTAAAATAGCAGAGGGCCAGATCTGCTGACAATAGATAAGAAATAAGTTACACTTAAAAAAAGTTATAGTTAGATAACTCCTGTGCTCAAAATCATCAGAAAGCATTCAAGGGGCTGGAGCGATAGCACAGCGGGTAGGGCATTTGCCTTGCATGTGGCCGACCCGGGTTCGATTCCCAGCATCCCATATGGTCCCCTGAGCACCGCCAGGAATAACTCCTGAGTGCAGAGCCAGGAGTAACCCCTGTGCATCGCCAAAAAGCAAAAAAAAAAAAAGCATTTAAGAACAGAGTAATGGCATTGTAATTTTGTTGCATGCTTCCAATTAGATGATAACGTAGTATCATCTTCCAAAGCTGTCTGTCATTTTCTCAAACTTGAATTTAAATTTTGTCTACAAGATATGCTATTAAAGTAATTATTAGCTGGAAAGAGCAAAATGTATCACTTGTTTCATTCACCAAAAAGTTATCCTGGTAGATAAAGGAACCACTAAAATATTTTACTCTTGTAAAATTACTAAGTGGCATGATGTAGTTGAGAGAGGGAAAACATTTAGAATAGATTTTATTTCTCTCTTTTTCTTAGCATAGAGAAAAATAGTTTTATTGAATGAAACATACTTAGAAATATGTGGAGTGGGGGGAAGAGGAAAGGAATACATGTTCCAGGGAGAACAGGAGTTTGAAAAAGCAAGCAAGCAACCTAACACAAAGAGAGACAAGCATCTGGCTTAAAGAGTAAGGTCCAGATTTTCTTTCTAGTTTTCACTTTAGTAGCATCCAATTGTTATCTGAATCTTGCAGTTCTTTAATTTTTAGAGAGAAAGGGGACAAACATGAAAAAGCCCATTGAGATAGAAGTGTGATTAGAAAACTTAGAAACATGATCTACTATGAAAATAAAAGTCTCATCTCCTTTTCATCTCCTCCTTTTCTTTAGGACTATAAGGGAAATAAGTTATTTGTCCGTCTCGTGGCTTTGTAACATTGTCTGAAATAACTCAGTGAGGATTACCAAACAACCTTTGTTTAGATTAAGCAGACTCATTCAGTATCAGGCATCATTTTGTAAGCACAGAGGCATTAGTCTGGAAGTAAAGGATTTCTTTTTTCCCTCATCTACTACCCAATTTCTCTGGAAACTTGCTTTGTAGTTAGGTGACAGAATAATTCAAAAAGGTTTGTGAAAAGGTCTTTGCTGAATGACATGGATATGGCTTAGTTATAGACTCTCCCTAAACTTCAATATTCTCTTTCAGGTTAGAGACAATCTAAAGTTAGAAACGTTTGCTCTTTTAGGTGAATAATTATTTTGATATACAGTTATTATCACTTTCCTTGAAAGTATTATTGTTTTAAGAATTTGAGAAAAAATGTAAGCTATATATATATATATATATTACATTTTTGTCTTTCTACTGAATCTTTTACAACTCAGCTGTTACCACTTTCTGTTGTGCTTTCATATTTTCCTGATTTTAATGACAGAAGCACACAGTGCTCATATATGAGTGCTACACAATTCCTAACCAATGTATAGACCATAATACATAATTAAATACATAGGGCTGGAGCGATAGCACAGCGGGTAGGGCGTTCGCCTTACAAGCGGCCAACATGGCCGACCCGAGTTCGATTCCTCCGCCCCTCTCGGAGAGCCCGGCAAGCTACCGAGAGTATTCGATATGCCAGACACAGTAACAACAAAGTCTCCAGTGGAGACGTTACTGGGCCCGCTCGAGCAAATCGACGATCAACGGGATCATTATTATAGAAATAAAATTTCTATAATATAAATTTCTATAATATTCTATCATTATTATAGAAATAAAATTATTTCTAGAAAGAATATACAATATTTTGAAGATGAGCACCTGAAATCCTAAGTAGGAATAGCACACAGGTAGTAATTATCAAGAGCTGAATTCACAGAAGTCAAAAATCATATTTTAAAACCATGAGTATATTGATATTCTAAAACATTTTGGGTTTAGGGCCTGGTTTATTACCCCCTCAGTAAGTTGATGCTTTGTGTAAGGTAAGTCTTGAACTTACAGAACATTTCTTGTATCTTGGGATATAAGTAACATCCTGCCACTGAAGCTGTGACAACAAAAAAATACCACCAGACCTTGCCAAATGTCATCTGGGAGACAATTTTTCCCACTATTAGAAGACACTGGCGGTTCTGAGTTACAAATATCCCACTGTCCAGCAGTAATTGGTAGGACTTTTAGTAGGCAGCAAATATGGTATACTTAGGAAATGCAAGAGGCCCAGCAAACCACATGCTGGATAATCAGCTGCTGGATAATTGGGAATTGGCAGCATGAAAAGACTGGACGCCAATTTAGAAGAATCACATTGAATTTTTGAAATGAAAAGAAAGCCAATTTTGCAAGCCGTTCAGCTACAGGTTTGCATTAGACCCCGCCTGCTCCATTGTAAACTAGGCAGCTTCAGCTGATGGTAAAATAGGCTTTTGTCAGAGTCCAGATGAGGGCTCAGCTTGGGGCTGTCACTGTTTTGAGTGGAACACCTGTGGTTTTGAATTTTTCCAAAGCTCCCCTGCTGCTGAGTGCCATCCTGCTCTGGGTATTTTTAGAGCATTGCTTTAAGTAACACCATATTGCAAAAGGTACTTTGAGTCAAACTGGACGTTATGATAATTATTATCTGATGTAGGGAGTACTACTTTGGGGGAGTACTTACAGCAATTTTGATACAGTATTGAGTCTAGTACATTAACATTTGGGTTTCTGCTGACTAGATTTGCCTTAATTAAGGATCAAATAAAACAATAACTTTTAGAATTAGCAAAGAGGGACTGAAATATGGATGAAATATTTTAGAAAATATTTTGTATTTAACATTTTTAAGATAACATTAATCATATGGAGAAATAAGAAATATGTTAGATTTTAAATGCACTTGTGTTAGAATTTCCAGAGCACTGAACAGAGACAACTTCAAAATGTCTATCCAGAATCCTTTTATCATCAACAGTGGTGCATTCTGGAAACCGTATTGGAATGGCTGAAGGTGTAAAATCGAATAGTGAGTGGGAATATGATAGAAGGTATAGGAAAAGAGTTATTCACAATAGCACAGCCATAGGAAAGGAACACCATGATTCCTGTAGTAATTAAGAGCCGCTAATGTTGTTAATAATGAGTTGGTAATTCTTTTAGTATTGTATCCATCAGGTTTCTTTGTACAGGAGAGGGCAACACGCAAACTGCAGTAGACATCCTGATCATGAAAATGAGGACATTAAAGCAGGACCTAAGTCTGTCTGTCCTAGTTTTGAGCAAATGGTTTCATGTTTCTAGAGCAGGGCCAGGCTTATTTGTGTGATTTTTGCTTGGGTATCACTTCCTCCAGAGTCATCATTCCTGCACACTTCGGAATTTTGTGAGGCTCTTTCATGGTCTGTTCTCTATCCTTAACCACAGCTCTGTCACAATGCATGCATTATCATAGCTCACTGTTTTGTATCCCTGCTCCAGAAGATGTTCTAAGGGAAAAAGGAAGGTACTCTCTTGATGACATTAATGCATCCTTAGATTCTGCAAATGATCCATCACATAAAAACACTTAACAAATATTTGTGGTATGAATAACTTAATTAACATATGTGTACTCAATAATGGGTACCATGCAAAATGAAAACATGTATTAGCAGTTATTATCTGAACTAGGTAAATTTTGGTCAGTTTTATTTCTATATTTTCTGAGAATATCAAACTTCCAATAAAATAGGAAAATCATACTCAGTGTTGCCAGATGGAGGACTTATCCTTGGGTACACAATGATAAGAACTTAAGCACTTTAAATAACAAGGAAGGATGGAGAAATAGATCAAGAGGCTGAGCACATGCTTTGCAGAAGGAGACCTGGTTCGAGCTCTGATGCCGTATGATCTCCTGAGAACCATCAAGAGCAACCCTGAGCACCTGGATGCAGGCAAAATATCAAAAATAATGAGTAAACTAGCATATCATTTCCAAACAGATCAGTCAAAATTGGGTCTAATGTGCAATGTGGTACGACCCAGAACATAGCAAGTTCTGAAATCATAAGGATAGAACTAAACCCCTGATATCAAGACAGAATATCAGAATTTTTAAAAATTATAAGGAAAGAATCTAGGCAGATTCTTTTGAAAACCTAAAAATAAAATCTGTGATTCTAAATGTCTTGAAAAACAGAAAGCTGAGATTGGAGTGATAGTACAGTGGGTAGGTCACTTGCTTGCATGTGGCCAACCCGGGTTCCATCCCTGGCATCCCATACAGTCCCCTGAGCACTACCAGTAGTAATTCCTGAGCGCCGAGCCAGGAGTAAACCTGGGCATCAACCGGGTGTCGTTCCCACTAACAAAACATCCTTTTTCTAACTAAAAATAGCCTCCCCCAACAAAACCATAAAGATAACTTTGTCTACTGAGTACATCTGAAGATTTTGTTTTAGGTGTCTCTTTGGTTTCTGGTACTAGATTCAAAGTATCTAAATTTTTTGTCATTATTATATTAAATTTCAAGGTCAAGTTGTACCATGCATTCATTTTAAATCATTATTCTTGAGTAGTAAGCACATTAGAATATACGTCTTAGAATTACATAAAAAATCCAAGCACTTAATTACATGAAATATGCAAGCACTTAAAATCTTTTCTGCTTCACCATATTGGTTTGCTTTTTCAATACCCAACTTAAATCATGTTTGCTCTTTATTACAACTGAATAGGCACTTTTAAATGTCATGGTATTTAAAAGGAAAATGATAGTATTGATAGTATGATCATAATAAACCATTATGTTTTACAAACTACAAGTGTTTAACTTGTTTGTTCATTTATAGGCAAGTCAAGTTTGACATGAATAAATAAATAAAATGTAAACTTCTATAATCTATTTTTATCTACAAGATTTTAGTTTTTTTTCTTTATACAATCTTGACTAGCCTTTTAGCAGCAAAAATATTTTTTATTGGCTTAAAATATTGAAAGGGAAGTCAGATTTAGAAATATATATATGAATATGCATTTAAAAAATAGTCAAGTTTTATAAAAAAATACAGTAAAAAGAAAAGTGTTTGGAGATTATTTCAATGCAGTATTAAACTTAGCTTCCCTAAGGACTTGCTCATTCTATGTAACTTTTAAGACCCAAAATTTTACAAGTCCCATCTTGTTAATAAATTGTACCTTTAACATTATAGCCTAAGGAAGATAATTTTTCTCTAAGACTTGGAATTTTCTGTTCAGTAATATGTATTTCACAATTAAGTGAATTTGCTATTAAAAAAGTGGCGGAGGGTTGGATCACACACAGTTATGCTCAGGACTTTTTCCTGTTGTTGTGTTTGAGATCACACAACACTCCTGGTTATGTTTGGGGGACCATCTCTGTGTTTGGGGATTAAACTTGTCTCAGCCACAAACAAGGCTGTATTATGCCTTTATACATTTTACCCCCTATAATATCTCCCCAGGCCAAGAAGTTGCTCCTTTTAAATTCAATATCTGATTATTGAGCATATTCAAAATTAGAAGTTTTTTTTTATTTTCTAAGAAATTTCCTTTATTTTTACTTTATCAAAGATGTTGAACTGAATTTTTATAGGTAAGTTTTTCCTATTATATAGATGTTGTAATATAACATGCAAAAAAGTAGATTTATACTTGTATAGTTTACTTTATAATCACTCAGACAATAAAAATTAAAAGATTTGAATCTTTTCTATAAAAAATATATACTTTTTACAATTTGTTGTGGATATGGGGTACTCAGCCTTTGCAATTTGTCACTATCACTGTCCTCCTGTTCATCGATTTGCTTGAGTGGGCCCAGTAACGTCTCCATCGTGAGACTTGTTGTTACTGTGTTTGGCACATTGAATACGTCATGGGTAGCTTGCCAGGCTTTGCCATGCGGGTGAGATACTCTCGGTAGCTTGCCGGGCTCTCCCAGGCACTTCGAGAGGGGCGGAGGAATCGAACCCGGCTTGGCTGGGCTGGCTGCACGCAAGGCAAATGCCCTACCACTGTGCTGTCACTCCAACCCTTGCAATTTGTAGATATCAAAATTTTTTCAAATAAGTTACTAGTGTGTCTGTCATTTTCTTTTTCTGAGATTCTCAGAAAAATTCAGGAAAAATACTTTATGTATAACTTTCAATTATGGAATGGTCTTATTTGCTTAGAAAAAATTTAAAATTCAAGCAAATTTCTTGAGAGTTATTAAAAAATTTCAGTAGAAATCATCTTTTATTCATTAATTTCGTGTTTGAGAATTAAAGCTTATATAGCTTAACATTTTTTATCACAAAATATAAGGACTAATGGGAATGCATGTGGGTCTGTGATTTGAGAGTGTGGGCCAGGACTAAGATTGTAGCTCAGTGGTATAGCACATACATCGTATATGTAAGCCTCAGGGTTTGATTCCTGGCAGTACAAAAACACCCATCAAGTATAAAAATGTTTTTCCAAGTGTCTCCATTGGGTTAGAAAGATAGTTCAGGGGTTAGGGCAAAGCATGCAAGCTTTCCAGGCTTAACCCCTCTACCACATGGCCTCCCAAGAATTTCTGGATATACCCTTGGAGGTTCCAAGAACCATAGGACTCCCAGCACATTGTCTTTAGTTCCTGACAATACACTGATGACCCCATTGTCTGAGTATTTCAAGCCCCTGTGTCTCCTGAATAGCATTTTGGGGGAGGTCTTCATTTCTCCATCCCAAAGTGTCCACATTTCTAGATTTTACAGAGTAAAAATTTTCCTTTTTCTGTAATAGTGGGTTGTAATGAAGTAAAACTAGCTATATACTTGTCAATCACTTCTATAATCCATTTTAAAAAGTGGGTGCCATTTGTTTTAAAGTTTACGCATGTGAAATTTTAATTTGGGGACCCATTTTGTGACCTTTGTATTACTATTTATTTAAAAAAACATGGATATCAGAGGTTAACCTTAATGTCAAATATAAAACAAATTTTACAGGCATTTCTCTAATTTTTTTTTGTTTTTTTCGGGCCATACCCAGCAATACTCAGGGGTTTCTTTTGGCTCTGCACTCAGAAATTATTTCTAGCAATGGTCAGGGGACCATGTGGGATACCTGAAATCTAACCCCAGTCGGCCACGTGCAAGGCAAACTTCTTACCTCCTGTACTATCTCTCCAGACCCATAGATATTTCTCACTGATTGTAAGTCTTTGAACTGAAAATCTTGAGTACATGTGCTTTAGTGTGTATATTTTTATATTAATAAAAATTTTGAGTTATGATTCGACATTCCTAGAAGCTGTATTTTTCTTTTGAAATAAAGCAGGACACAAATTTTTATTAAAAATATTGCCCGCTGTGGACTTGGAGAGATAGTACAGTGGATGGGCAGTTGCCTTGCACCTGGGTTTAGCCCCCAGAACTTCATAAGGTTTCCTGAGCATCACCAGGAGTTATTCCTGACTGCAGAGCCAGGATTAAGCCTTGAGCACAGCTTCTTGTGGCTCAGTCCTCCACCTTACCCCCCCCCCCAATATTGTCCAATCTATTCGGAGCCTTATTTCCTAAAACTTTAAGATCTCATTAAAAACTTATTATTTTTCCAACTTTATTCTCCCTAATTGGTATGAGTAAACCTATGCAAAGGCAATGTTGAAAGACCAGAAATTTTATAGTTACTTTTAAAAACTTGGAATCTTCCAGTACTAATGCGGATGATTAAAGATGAATGCCAAAAGTTAGAGCAAAGACAAATGGAATATTGTTGTTTTTATGTAAAGTTGCAGATGAAATTGACCTCGAAATCAGAATTATGTGACTTTTACTAAACTACTTTATTTTTGGACTATTTTGTTTGTTGTCACTATTTGGATTGCCATTACCTATATTGTAACAGAAAAATAAACCATTACCAAAACAATCTCAGCTTCCAAGGGTTCAGTCGCTTTTGATATTGTCACAGGGGGTGAGGTTGAAATCTGTGCTTTCCTTTTGGATTTCTGTGTCTGAATATTGGTAAAGTAGTTGACAGCTGCAAACTCAATGAGAGCTGAGAAGACGAAAGCAAAGCAAACAGCTATGAACCAATCCATGGCCGTGGCATATGACACTTTTGGCAAGGAGTGACGGGCACTGATGCTTAAAGTGGTCATAGTTAAAACAGTGGTGATGCCTAAAATGTAAAAGAATTAGAAATACAGTATTAGTGTTGACCTCCTAGAAAAGGATCAAATAAGAATATGTTGATGGAGAGTGTTAGATATTACCTGCATGTAAAATAATTCATGCTAATGCTTTATAATTGTTCTTTTTATCACAGAGGTTGCCATCTTGGTATCCTTCAACACCTAGTATTCTATATGTCAGTTGAAGTAACTCAAAACTATTTTTGAATTGACTTAATGTATGTACTACAAATTTAAGACATAAATAATTTCACTGTGAAATTATTGTTGCTTAAGTAAAAAATTCCTTGAACTTCTGAAATTTAATAGCTGATAACATCTTCCATCATGCTTAAGAAATCTCTACGGTTGACTAAACTTAAGATCAGTTTTTTTCTTTTTAATTTTCTCTCTCTCTCTCTCTCTTCCTCTCTCTCATTTTTGGTCCATATCCTGTGATATTTAGGGTCTTCTGTGGAGTGAACCTGGGTCCCCTACATGCAGGGCCTGCATTTCAACCCTGTGAACTGTATCTCTATCCTTTCTTCTCTCTAGCTTTTGTTGCTGATTTTTTTTTTTGCTTGTTTATGGATCACACTCTGTGCTACTCAGGGACTACTCCTGGATTGATGCTTGAGGATCACCTTTGACGAGTTGTATTGGAAATTGAACCCAGGCTATCACATATACACAACCAAGTTATTTACTGCTGAGCCACATACCTAGCCCTCCATCATACATTTTAGGTAATATTTATCCATGAAGAATATTTCAATATTTAACAGCAGTTTTTCCTCTTGGTTTATGATTCATATTTAAGGTAGGTTTAACACTAATTTCAATATGAATGTATAATTTGAAGAAAGTCATCTATTTGGATACAATGAATTAAAATCCAAATTCAGCTGCACTTCTGTTTTACTCAATTACCTGTAAACTAAATTTGTCATCATTAAAATTCAGAAAAACTTCTATATTTCAGTAGATCAAAGATGGTATTTTTGTTATATCTCTTTTTAAAAGTTCCTCTTTCACTTTATCAAAGCTATTAGTGAATCTTTGTGTTATAATGGAATAAATGTTTGAAATTAACCATGAGGAACTGGTGATATTTAACTGTTTTCCTACAAAATGTGCACTTACTTAACTTGAGCCTAATAAAAGCCGAGCATAATTTATGATAGTTGTTTTAATACTTTGACTTTTTGCTTTTATAGGTTTACATGTCAGTTTTTACCTTTTTGATTTCTTTTGTTACCAAAACAACAACAACAAAACCCAAATTAAAGTAAAAAGCCTCCTTTACAGGACACTGGAAAGTCAGAGGAAATAAACTGGAAGACTTGTTTAGAAAAATTATTCATAATACAGCCTTCTATGTGATGATAGTCATTGTA
Organism: Sorex fumeus; assembly: GCF_029834395.1. Classification (NCBI taxonomy): domain Eukaryota; kingdom Metazoa; phylum Chordata; class Mammalia; order Eulipotyphla; family Soricidae; genus Sorex; species Sorex fumeus. The sequence goes on along the minus strand of NW_026606154.1, from coordinate 2,531,343 downwards.
CAAAGCTCACATAATCTGAATGAAACAGGAACATGTTGCTTAGAGAGATGAAAGACCATGCAATTCAAGAGTAAGACTTACCAAAGACGGTTCGTGCTGGAACAGACTCCTTATTAATCCAAAAAGACACCTGGGAAAGAATTACTGTCATAATGCAAGGAGTATATATCTGGATCATGAAGTAGCCCATCTTCCTTTGCAAGTGGAAATAAACCGTCATTATTACATATTCACCTATTGGAAGACACACACATAAATACATGTCATTGACAATTTACAAAAACAATTCTGCAGCAAGAAATACTGCTGATATTTAAATTAAACAGAAAAAACTCAGAAACATCTTTCAACATTTGACAAAATGTTGATGATAGACTAATCAGCTCATTTTTGGTGGAGCTCTGTGTCGTATACATATACATATACATATGACACAGAGCTCCACCAAAAAAAAGTGAGCTGATTAATCTATGTATGTGACATATACATATGCAATCAGTCCAAGGTTATGTGAATATATATATACATATATATTATATATACACATGGTTGCAAAGGTGGATTAGAAGAAAGTTATCCATAACTTCAAAATAATATATTTTACCCTCATGATAGCTAGTACAGAGGGGGGAAATAGGTATTTGGAATAATGGAATAATCTTGCAGGACTATATCCATACATTAGTCATATTCTTACCTGTGTTAGATTTGATTGTCTCACTAGATACTGTTTGTCCAAGCAGATCATACTGTAGGAGGCTTGAAGACTCTTCAGGGACTTCTACTGAGTAAAGTGGCCCTTTTTTCCATGTATATATAATTTCACTTTTGGGATACGCATCTGAATTTTATAAGCAAACAGCAATTAATCTGACCGGTTGAGTTTTTTTTTTTTCAAAGTAAATCTTTTTCTTTAAAAAGGTACACTTCCATAGGTTTCTTTATTTTTCTTTAATTTTGGTGATTTTGCTTGGAGCTATAGCACAGCAGGTAGGGCATTTGCCTTGCATGCGGCCGACTTGGGTTCAGTTCCTCCACCCCTCCTGGAGAGCTGGGAAGCTACCGAGAGTATCCCACCCACACGGCAGAGCCTGGCAAGTTCCCTGTGGTGTATTCGATATGCCAAAAACAGTAACAAGTCTCACAATGAAGATGTTACTGGTGCTGCTCGAGCAAATCGATGAACAATGGGAGGACAGGGCTACAGTGCCTTGCTTTTCAGTATATATAAAAAACCAAACATTTCCATGTTTTAAATTCATTATTTGGCTATCAGAATCTTTTTGTAACTTACAACTTCCAAACTTGAGAGGGCAAGCATGGCCATCCATAGGAAAGTTAACCAGTCTCATAGGACAGTCAGCATTGATAGTTAGCCTAGGAACATTGGAATAAAGGGTTCTCAGTTAGCATGCTGGACAGTTATTTGGAACAGGTAGTAGAATATGGTAAACCTCACCTCATGGTGTATAGAATAGTTCCATTCTGCATTATTCTGAAGAGTTTATTAGGGGTTGTCATATTGTGAGCGATTGATTTTTTGCCATTTCTGAAAAAAGTGTCAGGTGTCCAGATTTTACTGACCATCAGGTTATTCAAACTTAAAATCTTAGTTGGACCCCCAAACTTCAACCTCTCATCAGTCCAAGTCTGGCGGAAGAAAACATCCATTGTGTACTCCTAAGACAAAATATAATATTCACGCAGGCTGGAGGTATGGTTTGTTAAGAGTAAATTATTCATTTGCTTATGTTTACACTTATAAATTTAGGAGATAAAGAAATTTTTTTATTTAAAACTGACTGAGGAAGACTGATTTTAGCAAATCATTTTCCCAAATATTGTAGCATATTCTAATTATGATAACATTGTATTGTGAAACTCTCTGTTCTCTAGCTTGATTTTCCCCAACGTTCTTGTTTTATTTTCTATCAATCCTTGGTCTCTCCAACTATCTACCTGTTTATTTTCTCCTAATAATGTTCAGAAGAACATTATAGAAGTTTTCCAGTCTTTAATTTTATGCTTGCTTTTCGATCAACAGTGAGTTCAATCATTTCTCTTAGTAAAACATGTACCCTCAAAGATATCTTGAAGCAACATTCAGTAAGGATCTAGAACAATCTCTGCTATCATAGTTATTACATACTGTTCTCAGAGAACTTAAAACAGAATCATTTAAGCACAATTAAAATGATGAAGTTTTAATTTATGTCTTAGGAACTAACAAGAAATCTTAAACTATAATGGTAATTACAGATGTCACTGATAATAACAGCTTATAATAATTTCAAAACAATACTTGTAACTACTTTTTCTACTTCATATATACCTTTATGGATCTTTTACTTCAAGTGGTGGTTGTATTTTGAAAACAGAATTTGAGGGACTACAGAGATACTATCTAGCATGTTTGCCTTCTACACAGCTAGCCATGTTCAATCCTCAGTACACCATACAGTTCCTGAGCTGTCAGAAGTGGACCCTGAGCACAAAGCCTGGAGTAATGCCTGAGTAAAGTTGAGTGTGGTGCCCAAACAAACAAAATATGTACTTTGATACACAATATATCAGTGTAATAATGGCCTAAATTAAATCAGGGTCCTATTTCACATAGACATTAAATGTGCACTATAGCACTATACTCCCGTTGTTCATTGATTTGCTCAAGCGGGCATCAGTAATGTCTCACATCAAATTGTGAGACTTGTTGTTACTGTTTTTGGCATATTGAATATGTCACAGGCAGCTTGCGAGACTTTGCCGTGTGGGCGAGATACTCCCAGTAGCTTGCTGGGCTCTCCGAGAGGGGTGAGGAATCAAACCTGGGTTGGCCATGTCGCTCATGTGGAAGGCAAATGCCTTACCCACTGTGCTATAGCTCCAGCCCAAATGTGCACATAATATATATGATAAAAGTGTGCAGATGTGTAGAATTTTTCAGGTACCTCTATACTATAATACTATCTAATATATCCGAAGGCTTTAATAAAATGTAATAATACATAATTATATAGAGTATGGAATGATATGATTAGTCATTTGTACTTAAGACTATTTGGTACTGTAATAAAAATTTGATAGCAAATAATAGAAGATACTGGATGATTCTGACTTTCTTTTTTCTCAGGTCTTGGCATTTATCTAATAATTAAAATTTTCCCTTTTCCTTCTTTGCTTCTTGTGTCTTTCCCTCCTTCCTCTTTCTCTTTTTTATTCCTCTGTTTCCCCCTTCTTTTTATTCTGTATTTATTAATTTATTTTTAAAAAGAACATCGGGACTGTAGAGATAGTATAATGGCTATGGTGCTTGCCTTAATGTTATGGTTATGGTTATGGTTCCACTCCCGCTTTCCATGTAGTTCCCTGAGCACTGCCAGGAGTGATTTCTGAGTGCAGAGCCAGGAGTAACCCCTGTATATTGCTGGGTGTGATCAAAACAAAAGAGAGTTGGAATAAAAAAGCAAGCGGAAAAAAAAACCCGTCTACCCATTTTTTTTACTAGTGTTGCATTTATTCTCTTTAAAGATTGTTTAAAATATATAGATGAGTTCATATTCATTTTAATTTTTTTATTTTAAAAAGAAAGACTACCTGAGAACTTTGAAAGGCCATCATGATACATTTTGTTCCAAAAGACTAATTCAGGTGGCTATTGCCATTACTATAAATACCCTCTTACAGTTCCAAAAACCATCTGTATGTGGAACAGAGTCCTAAGAACACCTACTGTGTTTTTTTCCCATCAAGCAAGGTGAAATGTATTAGTACTTCCAAATGACTCCTTTTACAATCTTAATAAAGCATGCTAAAAAAGAGGTACATCAAAAAACAACTTAAAATTTCTTTTCATTTCTATTCTCAATAAGTTTATAAGTAATGGCATCATATTTGTCTACTCCAGCAAATGTCCTAGAACTTTTTTTAAGGATAGTGCCAGTCTTCTCTCTACAGAGTCTCTGTGCATCATCTGTGAATGGAAGTAAGGACTTAAGCATTAAAAGTCTCTTATGACACTATGATGGAGCCCTTAATCAAATATGATAAAGATGAAACCAGTAATCTGCTTGAATGTCCATGCTCTCCCTGTATAAACACATGTATTACACCCTGAATCAGGAACCAAAGCAACAGTGTCTGTAATAGTAAATGTTGGGACTCAGACCTCTCTTACTTCCAAGTAACAATACTTTTTTTCACTCCAAGCTCACTCACCATCTCTACATCTGACACGGGACCAAAACTGGTCACATAAATATCTGTTTTGATTTCAGTGACAGCACCTGAAATTGCAATGAGAGCAGTAATCAACATTGATGTTAGAAGAACAAACAGCTCTGGCTGATTCAATGACAAAGTCCTTGCAATGTTCTTAAGTTTTTCAGTTCTGAAACTCATGTCAGTTGCCTTATTTGGAGTTTTCCTCATTAACTTAAGGTAATTTAAGAAAAAAAATTTGTTACTATTCTAATGAAAAAATACATATTTGTAGTTTCCGTGTCAGAAATTCTAACAAAAGTTTTTTTCATGAAGTATCTTGGTACATAATCTGTCAACTCTCTGAGGTAGGAATTCACATACTCATAACAGTTGATGAAAATAACTTAGAGAGCTCAAATAATTTGTACATATGATCACTAATGAGGAATATGTAGAGACTAGAAGGTAGCACATTCGGTCTTTTTTCAGTGCCTCTGGGTCTTATAATCATAGTTAAGACAGAAGGTGCTGAGCAGAAGGATAGTGGTCTAGTAAAGATTTCTCTTACCACCAAATCCTGGCCGTAACCGATTGTCATAACCTTCAAGCAAGTTGTCCAGTATCCGACTAACGTTTTGTGAGTAGAAGTTCCCTTCATCTTCATGTTCTCCTAGTGCATTTTCTCCCCTGTTGGTAGATAAGTCAGTGGTCCTCACTCCTAATCCCAGAAAGTATGTTTATTCAACCCTCAGCCCTGCCACATATGCATGCCACTCCACCCATGAGTTTTTACCACGTTTGGATGTAGAAACCACTCAGTTGCTATGTATGTTCACTTTCCTCACATCTGAAAAGAGAAATAAATAAGCTTACTTACCCCACAATAATGTATAGCCAGAGCAGAGGTAACACCATTCCACAGTGTACTGAATGTCCAGTTGACCCTCTTTCTGGTTGCCTCCCCCTTCCCAATCAAGCTCCCCTTTGCCAACTGATTAGAGAAATCCTCTGAAAGCCCTCATGTCCTTTTTCCAAGTTTGCCTCCTGCCAATAATCCAAAAGGTGAAGAGGTTTTCCGGCCAGACTTTGAGGGGAACTCTTGCTTTTCTTAGTCTTATTTATGTCTTTCCGTGTGGAACAAGGTTGTTTGTGGTCTTCCACTATGCCCTGATGGACACTCTGACTGCTCTGATGGACTCAGGTGGGAAATGAGAATCTGGAAGGATGGTTCATGGTTGGAGAGCTATGACAATAATCGAAAAAGGCATTAGGGGTGATTAGGAGGAAGAAATCCACTGCTAGTTTTGGCATGGAGTTGGAAGGGCCCTGGGAGGAAATCTGGAAAGCATTGGCATCTTGCTGCTTGAGATTATGTTCCAATGGGCTCAGCATTTATTGTTTTTATGGTTCACAGAAGGATTCCTACACAAGTCTCGCTGCTTCAAAAGTAATAATGTTGGCATCCTGTTAAATTTTTTTTTGTTGTGTCATCAGCTTTATTGTTTTAGTATACTTTTCCTCCATACTTTTTAGTATCCCTCGCTATTCATTGAAAAGCACTTAAATTTATATCAGAAAAATCTGTGTCGTTTTGCTGAGTTATGTGTGTGCTGATTTCTCCCTGTCCAAGTTGTGTCCTTCTAAGCTAAATATGTCTTACTATTATCTTTAGAAATGTGCCAGTTTAAGGAATGCTTCTCTACAAGTGACCATGACGACTAAAATATTGAGGCTCCCTGTGTAGAAATTCGATTGGTTAATAATTAGATTGCTGTCTTTATTAGGTTTGTACATCTCAAAAGTGAAAGGATTGGCTCAAAACATTCTATTTATATGTGTTTTTGTTTGTTTAGGAGCCACACCTGGTGGTGCTCAAAGGCTATTTCAGACTTTGTTTAGGAGTGAGCCCTGGCAGCCGTCATATGAGTCGCTGGGGATTGAACAAGGTTGTCCACGTACAAGGCAAGGGCTGTATCTCCAGTACAATCTCTCTTCATAAGGTTTTCTGCTTATTCTGGTAGAAAGAAGTTTTCAGTAAGACTCTTTGTCTTAAAACTCTAGTCTTTTACTCACTTCCCTTTACTTTCTTGTTGAGTTGACGGTAAGTGCACATGCATATACTTTGCCGTGTATCTGAGAGTGTACTTTGTTGTGGCACCAATGATATCAATGACAGTGCTGCCAGGTTCACATTTGGTATATGGGATGGTGCCATGTAACTTGGCCCTTTGCCTGCAAGACAGGAACTCTACCACTGAGCTATTTGAGAGCCAAGAAATTTTAGTTTTTAAGTAGAAGCAATGATAATAATAAAAGCATTGTGGATAATATGCAAATATGTTTGTATAATAATGAATTTCTATTTTTACAGATTTATATGTAACATAAAATGTTCAGGTAAATTCAGAAACATAAGGAAATGTCTCATCTATCACATTGCCAGATCTACCATCCACCCAGTTCATAATCTATAACATCACAATTTACTCTTTCGTTGTTGCTTTGGGGATCAGACCTGGCAGTTCTCAGTATCTACACCTGGCTGGTGGTCAGGGTTTGCTTGCTATCAGTGGTGTTTGGAACCCATGTAGTATAGGGATTGAACTTGGGACCTCTGCAAGCAAAGCATGCTTTCTATACTTTGGTGCCATTTCCATTGCTGTTATCATAGTTTTGAGAATCATTTCTGAAGACATGGTATGAATGATCTAAAGAACAGTTTAAGGAAGAATGAAGAAGATACAAATGAAAAGAGTTCATGATAATTTATGACTATCATTTTAAATATAACTGAATCTCTGAACAATTTTGTGAAAATTTCTCCCCCCACGCAAATTTGTTTTACTTGAGGTAACATAATTTACTCGAATATTGGTATTTTTCTTGTTATTTTGTTCTTTGTGCATATTTTGTATCACTGTAGCTTTGTAGTATAGTTTTAAATCTGGAAATAGAGTGCCCATTCTCTTCCTTTTCCAGAACTGATTTGACTGTTCTGGGAGTATTTGGGTTCCATATAAACTTGTATCCAGTATCATGTACTACTCTTGGTACATCAGTGATGTATGATATGTCTGTCATGTGGCCGCCTTCATGGCATGTGCTCCAGGAATTCTAAAATTTTAAATAGGGTGATATAGCTGGACTTAAATTTTTAACTGGATGGTGACTTTGCGGTCCAGAGGCATCACCACAGCTTCTTGATCTCTTCCGATATTTATTTGTGAGTTTCTGGCTTATGGCCTTTAATGAGCTTATATGGCAACAGAGGCAGTTCATGAGCGTGATTGCCAGGCTCCTGGAAGAACAGTGAGATACGGGAAGGTTGCGCATTCCCAACTCCATGAGAGGTTGGAGGTTTCGGTCACAAAACCTGAACACCTGACTCTTTCAACAGATTCATTCATGGATGAGACTTATCTTGTGTCTGGGGAGATGGCCATGAGCATGGTGGCAACTGGGTCCTGGAGGTTTTCAGCTGGCAGGACTAATTTTGGGTGGGTGGTTGTAGGATACCATTGCTTTGTCCTTCCTCCCTTGCCACAAGGAACTCAGGTTTATTACAGTGCTCCTGAGGCACTTCCATTCCATTGTGTTTGTCTGTAATCTGTTCCCTATGCTCTCCTTCCTAACCAGTTAATCAGCTTTTCCCCCTGATCAGACTCAGTTAACTTGTAAGGTCAGATTCCTCAGAAATATGTGATTTTATATGTGTGAGTGAAATATTGTCTTTCTCCACTGCTTCTGTCTTTTGAATAGTTTACTTTAAAGCAATGTCCTTTTTCTATAGATTCAGGAAGACAGTTAATATTATGCTTTTGTAACTTGGGATTTAATTGGCTTTGAATATTGTTCACTCCTGGACATCTGCTTTCTTAACTTAAGCCTCAGATGCCCTTAGTTCCTAGCACCACAAAAGCAGGGTCCCGAAGAGGAACTGAATGGACCCAGGGCAAGCTGTGAGCTACCCTGGCATCGAAATGGGGCAGGCCAAAGTGCCACGATACTCAACTGTAAGTTGAGAGCTTTTTCATGGATGAATGCTGTTATGATCCAAAAAGTAACGATGAGACTAGGATCCTGCTAGGGATAGGAAAGACTAATCTCGCCTGAGTACTGTAGTCTGAAATCAAGATGGCCTAGGAGAGCATTTCTACAAGCTTAACGTATTTCTTACTGTGTCCATACAAAATGATTAATATTATGTATGCTTATATGTTTGTTGGACAAGGAGAGGGGATTCCGTTCTAGGGTGAGCTGACCTGCTAAATGAGAATCTGTCCTAGAAGCGGCATTCCCCAAAGGAAAGAAATTTACCCCTATTGATTGTGACTCCTCCTATGTGTAAGCCCCAACCCCTCATGCGTGGGGATTTAACTGTAAAAGTGGATTGGTGGATCCAGACTCCAGAAGGAGAAGGAGAAAGGGGATCCAGATTCCAGAGCCAGAAGGAGAATGAAGGGGGATCGAGGAGGAGAATGAAGTAGCATGGTGGAGGAAGAAGCAGGAGGAGAATCAGAGGATAATGGAGATGGGATGAAATAAACTGCAACTGACACCAACCAGCCTGGCCTTCGTTTCCTTCCTTCGCCTGCCTGTTGCCATCGACCTCCCCGGGGTGGGGGAAGTGGCCCGAGACTACTGAATGCGGGCAGTGGGAAAGATAGACTGCTGCTGTCTTTTTGAGTTTACACAGGTGGTGGGCTCATCTGCCCCACTCTGGGTTTCCCTGGATAAGACTCAATCTGTGGAATATTTTCATGATAAAAATACTGTGATGTGAGAGTATAAGTGATATATGATTTCTATTTTCTTGATTAAATATTGATTTATTTTGTGACCCAGCATGTGGAATATTCTAGAGAATGACCCATAAGCAGTAGAAAAAAGTGGGTCCAGATAGATTTTGGGGGATAGCATGCCCTATAAATGTTTGTTAAGCCCATCTTTTCTATTTCTTCCTGTAATGCCTGTTTCCTTATTGATTCTTTGTCTGGTTGATCTAGCCACTGGTGAGAGGATGGCATTAAAATCTCTTACTCCTATTGAGTCGCTGTCAATATTTTCCTTCAGGCCTTAGGTTAGTATCTTGATGTTCCCTGTTTTGGTGCATATGTTGATGAATGCTAAGTATTCTTGATGATCGGTCCTTTGATTATTGTATAATGACTATCTCTGTCCTTTATTGCCTCTTTAGATTGAAGTCTATTTTGTCTGATGTGAGTTTGGCTATCCTGCCTTTTATAGTCTATTTGTATGATTGTTTTCCAGTCTTTTACTTCGAGCCAGTGATTGCACTAACTGAGTGTGTCTCTTGTAAGCAGCAAAATTTCCAGTTTAAATTTCTAATCTGTTCAACTGCTCTGTGCTTTTTGATTTGTGAATTCAGGTCAGTTAAAAGAAATGAAATTATTGAAATATATCTTATGCCATCTTTTTATATGGGTTCTTGTTGTTAATATAACCTTTGTTTCTTTGACTTTTTGCCTTCTGAGTGAGTCTGTGCAACACTAGTTTAGTGCTCATGAACTTTTGTGAGTGTTGTCAATGTAATAATGTAGTTTTGTGTCACTCCATTGAACTTTAATGATAACATGTTGGATAAAGTATTCTTATTTGAATGCCTATTTTATTTAGTATGTTTACTGCATTTTAGCATTCCCTTCTAGCCATTGAGGTTTCATTTGAAAAATCTGCTATGAATTGCAAAGGCCTTCCTTAGTAGGTAAAATTTTAATATGTTCTTATTGCTCTTAGAATTAATTCTATTTTGTGGATAGGAGTACACCAGGCCGTGTTCAGGGACCACTATGGCTCTCTACTCAGGGGTCACTCCTGGGGATACTTGGAGTAATGATACGTGGTGCCAAGAATTGAAATATACTTGGATACATACCCTCATATACACGGCAAACCTGTGTCTCCAGTTCTAGACACTCTTGTATAATAGTAGCACTGTAGCACTGTAGCACTGTTTATCGATTTATTTACCATTGTTTATCGATTTGCTCGAGTGGGTACCACGTCTCCATTATGAGACTTGTTGTTGCTGTGTTTGGCATATCGAATACGTCACGAGTAGCTTGCCAGGCTTTGCCATGCGGGTGGGATACTCTTGGTAGCTTGTCTGGCCCTCCGAGAGAGGCGGAGGTATTGAACCCAGGTCGGCCACGTGCAAGGAAAACACCCTATCTGCTGTGCTATCACTCAAATAGTAATGCTAGCTAAATGATTTTACTATTTGAGCATTATGTTTCACATGGTTATGGGCTTAGCAAGATTCATTTAACATTCATCACATGCCAAGAATTTTCACTTAGATATTTACATCACTGTATCACTGTGTCACTGTCATCCCGTTGTTCATCGATTTCCTCGAGCAGGCACCAGTAACGTCTCCATTCATCCTAGCCCTGAAATTTTGGCAAGTGCCACATTGTGGAGGCTCTTTCAGGGCAAGGGGAATGAGACCCATCATTGTTACTGGATTTTTGCATGTCACATACACTACGGGGAACTTGCCAGACTCTGCTGTGCAGGAGGGATACTATTGGTAGTCTGCTGGGTTCTCGGAGAGCGAGAACTAGACATAGTTCATACTCCAATAAATTCATTTCACTGCTAATACATACTTCCTAAGATTTTCCCATTTTATAGATCACTAGGTAGATTACTTACCCAATCTTGCTAATTTACCCAATCTCTTATTCAATCTTAATGTGTTAGTGAAAACTAACAGAACTTAAAATGAAATCATTCTACATCGGAAGCAACTAGATAAATGCTAAGGCACTGACTGTAATTCAGTGGAAAATAAGTTTCAGTCTACCTTAGGAATAAATTATAACCTGTTTATGTGTTCAAAAATGGACCTTCTAAGCTACCATAGAAGAAAGATAAGTCTCCTGTTCATAAACGTAGTCAGATAAGCATGGAATTCCACAGGTGGGTTTCATGCATCGATTTCAGGAGGAAATTTCTCCTTATGAATATTCAGCAAAATATTAGTAAACAGTAAGGGAGCTGTTTTTTAGATACCCGAGTAAAGGTGTGTATTGAAAGACTCACAATAAAGTTAGAATTTATTAAAGTAATGTGAATGAAATTTAAAGAGTTTCCAGTTTTAGAATATACTTTCGAGGTGCAATAGAAGAGGAAATGAAGACATCTTAAGTTATACTAGAGGAGAAAGCAGAAGTAATGTACTACAAGATAAACGAGCATTTGCTATATGTCAATTATGTAATTTGTTCAATAGCAAGGAAACCATTTTTATCTTTATTTTTACAAAAGATAAAATGAAACTTTTTTTTTTTTGCTTTTTGGGTCACACCCGGCATACTCCTGGCTCTGCACTCAGGAGTTACTCCTGGCGGTGCTCAGGGGACCATATGGAATGCTGGGAATCGAACCCGGGTCGACCATGTGCAAGGCAAACGCCCTACCTGCTGTGCTATCTCTCCAGCCCTAAAATGAAACTTTTAGCTTTTTATTTTTACAAAAGATAAAATGAGACTTACAAAAGACATAAATAGTGGATGGAGTGATAGTAAGGTGGGCGGGGTATTTGCCTTGCACTTTGTCAACCTGGGTTTAATCTCCAGCTTTCTGTATAGTCTTCTGAGCTCCACCAATAGTTATCTCTGAGTTTACAGCCAAGAGTAAGCCTGAATAATGCTGGGTGTGGCCCCCAAACCAAAAACAAAGGCATGTAACTCCATTAATGTCTCAGACCTACTTTGTGTATCCAGTTCCAAAGTGTACACTTTTATACTCTATGCTTTATTTGAGACAGACTGACTCCTTTCTCTGAACTTAGGGTTCTTAAGAACTCCAGACCAACATTTTCTCTATATTGTTGTTAAGGAATACAGAATTTCTCACTGGACATGGTGGAAAATCCCCTTAGAATTCAGTGCAATAAGGTTAAAATTGCTCTGGGAAACAAAGGACAGTAAAGGGACAGTCCTCTGGATTGCAGGTTGAAATTGTTCTCGCATGGTTAGGAATAGAATGTTGAACATACTATAGAATACTTTTGGTGTGCTGATAGGGCATAGGTAGGCAATATCTATTTGAAATCTCAAGACACAAAGTAGAAGACCAAAAGGCCATGTCTGAAAGACCGTATGTGCTTATTACTTAAACTATTTCAACAAGTGTCTGTTAAATGTATTAGTGAATATTTTCTATTAAAAATAGAGGATTTAAAAATTAATGAATGCCCTCAGAAGATATGCATTCCAAATATTCATATCATAATAGAACTGATATGATGCTGTGCTATAAAAAGTATTTATTAACAATGTGCTATGGAGACAGAGGGAATGTCTGTGTAGAGAGGTTTCAATTTGATTATTTTATGTAAAAATAAAATTTGAACAGAATTTCAGAGGATGAATAAGCTTTTAGTAGATTAGAAAAGTTCAGTCCAGGTAACATAAGAACTCAGAGGTGTATTAATTTATGTTAGCCTGGGAACAACAAATAATTGATATATTGGAATAGAGAAAGTAAAGGGGAATGTCAAGGACAGAACTGAAGGAGAAAAGTGATCCCAACCATGGAGCTCCTCCCTGGGGATTTGATAAAAACAAAAACCAAAACCATAGGCATTTATAGATGCCCTGACCGGATTGAAAAGAAACTTTTAGAGCACTTTCTCCTGAGATTTCTTATGCTAATTCCTTCATTGTTTTTATTTTTGGGGATTGAGAAATGTCTAGTGCTTGCGGGGCATGCTGGACAATGCTTAGAGGACCATGAAATGCTAGGGATCAGCCCAAAGTTCCTGCATGTAAGACATGCAGATAAGCCCTTTGAGCCCTCTCCCCAGTCCTAGTTTTGCTTTTTTATTAATGTTTTTTGCTTTTGGGGTCATACCCGGCAGTGCTCAGGGATTACTCCTGACTGGCTCTGCACTCAAGAATTGCTACTGGCGGTGCTCAGAGGACCATACGAAATGCTGGAGATCGAACCTGGGCTGACTACATGTGAATAAAATGCTCTACCAACTGTTCAGTTGCTCCAGCTCCCTAGTTTTGCTTTTTCATGAGGTAGAGACTAATCAATTTCTGTTAATCTGATCACCCTGGAATTAATTTACTTAGTTACTAATTTACATAGACCAATTACTTGGGCGAACTATTATTCATAAGCATGACCTTTATCACCTATTCAATATAATATTGGACCAGGGCAAGAATTAAATAAAAAATGCATCAAGGTTTTATTATAGTTAGTTGCTCACAGTAAATAATAAAAATATTCATTTAGTTGCTCATAGTCAATAATAAAAATATTCATTAACACTACACCTACCATCAGTGCCAACATTTTTTACCTTTTGTCTCTCCAGGATTTAAAAATTGGGTCAAGATATTAAGAGTTTAGGTCTGTGATTTCCCAAGACTACAAGTGTTGAGGGGCAGCATGTCTAAGCAAGTTAATGCAGCAAGAGAAACATCTCAAGACACATCTTTGCAATCTAAAAATTAGATTTCTGAGATTTGGATTTCTTTGTAGATTGCTGAGAAACTCTTTGATTTTATTTCTTTATAATCTAGCCTCTTTCTTAACTCCAAGATTCTTTTGAAAGCTCTATTTCTTCTTTTTTTAATAAAACTTTTTATTCATTTATTTATTTATTTTTTAATTTTTATTAGACACCATGAGGTACAGTTGTAGACTTACAAATTTTGTGCTTAGGTTTCAGTTATACAATGATCAAATACCCATTCCTCCACCAGTGCCCATTTCCCACCACCACAGATCTCAGTATCCCTCCCCTCCCCATACCCCTCATTCCACCCTGCCTCTGTGACAGGGCATTCCCCTTTGTTCTCTTTCTCCTTTTGGGTGTTGTGGTTTGCAAAAGAGGCATTGAGTGTCAATCATGTTTGGTCTATAGTCTACTTTCAGCATGCTTCTCCCATCCTGGGAGGCTCTACTTCTTATTATGTATTTCTCTCTCTTTCTCCAAATAAATGAAGTAGTTCCTGTCATCACCTCCTAAAAGGAGTCTTTAATTCAGAAGGTTATTTCCCAAGCTTAAAAGCAAAATTTCAGGTTGTGATGATGTAATATGATATTTATAGGAACTTCACAACATACTTGAGAACAAACCAAGATAGAATGTAATCCTAAGTGTACTTCTGTCTTCTGGAAAAGAAGCATGTTAATTGGCAACTATTTAATGCTGCTTAATGACTTTCCTCCTACCACCACAGAGTAGAATAAGCATTTTAGTGAACTGCATGAACTCTTTGAAACCACTAGGGGACTACTAAGCATCATCTTGTGGTTGTGTTACCCACACCCCATAATTTTTTTTTTTTTTGCCATTACATCAGGTACTGGAAGTATAAGAAAGAAGGACTAAATTTTGGGTTCAATCCCAGCAACAGGCTCTGAGGAAATGTTCTAGAAGAACAAGCAGAATAGAGTTCTTTCAACATGGGTTCTGCTGGATTTGGAGAAGATGGAATTCCAACCTACTGCAACATAAAAGAAAATTCTCAAAGCAAGTTCACTTGATCACTTGACTTCCCGTTAATCATCGATTTGCTCAAGTGGGCACCAGTAACATCTCCATTTGTCCCTGTCACGTGCTAGTATAGCCCACTGGCATCTGTTTGTTCTAGGAACACAAAGAGCCTCAAACCAATCCTTCAGGGTCTTGACGAAGAAGTCTGACCACGTGGTCTTTTGACTTCCTGTGGAATCCAGTTGGTAATGTCTCTAGTCCAGCGGTCATCTCCAAATCTCATTACATGTCCAGCCCATCTGATTTTCGATGCCTTGGCAAATGAGACAGCATCCCTGATTCTTGGCCGTCGACAGAGGTCGGAACTCTGGATTCTATCTCTCATTTGAGTGAAACGTGATACGCCAAGCATAGCTCTTTCAGTTCCTCTTTGGGAGACCCAAATAGCGTTCTCATCCTGTTTTCTTAGAGCCCAGGTATCTGAGGCATATGTTAATGCAGGAAGAAAAGTGGAATTGAAGAGATCTCCCCAGAGCCAGAGGTTCTTCTACCTCTTAGCTATTTCTTCCGACACTCTTGAAGGTGTTCCAAGCTGCTCTCTTCCTCCTGCGCAGCTCAGGTGCCAGGTCATTTGTCATGTTGACTTCTCGACCTAGGTACACTTAACTGTTGCATTCGGAGATGGTCGTTCCATTGAGAGCAAATGGAGCGTCAGGAACGAGGCTGTTTCTCATAAACATTGTCTTCGTGAGATTCAGCTCTAGTCTGAACTTTCCACACTCATGGTTGAAGTCGGCCAGCATTTGTGCCGCTTGGCTAATGTTTGGTGTTACTAGAATGATGTCATCAGCAAAGCGGAGGTGGTGTAGTTGCCGACCATCTATCTTCACTCCCATTCCTTCCCATTCTAGTCCTCGCATGATGTTCTCGAGGGTGGCACTGAAGAGTTTCTGTGAAATAGTATCACCCTGCCGAACCCCTCTCTTGACATGGATGATCACTTCTTTGTGGAATGGTGAGATCCTGGTAGTGAATCCATAATGCAGCTCACAAAGGATCCTGATGTATTGAGTTTGAACACCCTGATTAGCTAGGGCCTCGATGACCGTTTCTGACTCAACAGAATCAAAAGCCTTCTTTAAATCAATGAATGTTAGATAGAACGGCATCTTGAACTCCCGAGAAACCTCAATGAGCTTGGTTATCATGTAGATATGGTCGATGGTGCTGAATCCTTTGCAGAACCCAGCTTGCTAGCATGGTTGTCCTTCATCTAGTGTTCTACTAATACTATTCAGGATGACTCGAGTGAACAACTTGTAGATGACAGACAATAGGCAGATTGGGTGATAGTTGCCAATGTCGTGGATGTCTCCCTTCTTGTACAGTCCTGCTGGTTTTCCATTGGGAAGGAACCTTGCATTCAGACAGGTAGCTTGTAAAGAGCTGAACCAGCGTATTGTTGAGTACTGATGACAGGTTCTTCAGGTGTTCGGGTCTGACCTTGTCTGGGCCAGCTGCTGTTCGTTTCTTTACTGACGAAACGGTGTATCAAATTTCGGAAGGGAGAACTTTGGGAATGACATATCCATCCTGCGAAATTTGGTACATGGGCAGGTGGACGTAGATATTGAAGAGATCTGAGTATGAGTTGTGGATAATCTTCTCCATTGCCCTTCTGGAAGATGTGATAGATCCATCAGGATTTCGGAGGGCAGTCATCTTGGTCTTGTAGTTGGCGAAGGACAGGTGGACGTTACAGATGCTTTTCCCAGCTTCTGCCATATCTACCAGCACTTCTGCTCTTCTCTCTTTGAGGTCTTCCTTGATCGCATCTCTGCATTGCTTTGCAAGCTCGGACATTCGCTTGTGGTTGCCTGAGGCATGCGCCAAGCCATGTTTGCGAATAAGCTCAAGAGTTTTCGAAGACAGGCTTTTTTTGGTGGCTATCTCACTCTTGGCGTTCCTTGCACAATCATGGATGTGCTGAACCAGTCGATTGTATTCCTCATCAATGTTGTCAACAACGGCATCTTCCCGTGTTGCAGCAATAGTGCCAAAGAGCTCCCAGTTGGTGGTCATTCTGGGAGTTCTCTTCTTAAACTTTGCAGCCCTTTCTCCCCTCTCTGGGAAGTAGAATTTTGCACGAAGAAAATCCCGTTTGGAATTTTGGGACAACAGCGACATTGGTCAGGCAAAACCATCGATTGAATATGATGTGATCAGTTTCGTTGTGGAACTGTCCACCAGGAGACTCCCATGTCCAACGTTTAGATTTCGGCCTTCTGGAACTGAGTTACCATGGATGATCTTGGTCGACAAGATGAACTCAGACAATCTTTCACTCTGTTCGTTCCATTGTAGGCCATGGGTCCCGATGTGGAATTCTTCGGCTGATATTCTCAGTCCTATCTTGGCATTAAAATCACCCACAATGATCTTGTAGAAGGTGTGTTCTTCTTTATAGAACTTCTCCAGCTCCTTGTAGAACTTCTCAATTTCTGGAGCGATAGCACAGCGGGTAGGGCGTTTGCCTTGCATGTGGCCAACATGGCCGACTCGAGTTCGATTCCTCCACCCCTCTCGGAGAGCCCAGCAAGCTACCGAGAGTATTCGATATGCCAGACACAGTAACACAGTAACAACATAATTGGATGTTGGTGCGTAGACAACTAAGATAGAAACTGCCGGCAGTGAGCCACATCTATTCAAGTGTAATCGTCCTATTCGGGTTGTTAGGCATTTGATTGAATCAATGCTCATGGCCAAATTCAAGTTGAGAAGGACACTGACGCCTCCGATGCCTCTTTTATCACATGTTCCGAGGAACAGTTCTTCTCCTATGTCAAAAACAGCGTGATATGATTGATGCCTTCTTGTCTCAGTCAGACCAATGATGTCATACTTGATCTTTTGCGCTTGTACCATCAGGTCCTTGATGAATGCATCTGATGCTAGCATATGTGCATTAAAAGTACAGATAATCATTTTTGTCTTTCTTCATTTTGGCAACTGTGTTCGGCCTTGAGATTTTATCAGTCTCTCTCCTTCCTCATCCTTCTCAATACTGCCATATTGGTGACGCCTTCAGGGTCAGGGGAATGAGACCCATTGTAATTACTGGTTTTGGCATATCAAATACACAATGGATAGCTTGCCAGGCTCTGTCGTACGGGCAGAATACTCTCGGTAGCTTGCCAGGCTCTCTGACAGAGGCTTTGGGGCGGCCTCTAATCGCCCTTGTAGGTGTTCCCCATGGTTTAAACAATATTTGAACCCTATCAAATATGGTGCATCAATAAGAAAGTTATAAAAATAAATAATTTGAAAGCACTGTGGATAGGGCAGAAGACTTAAGCATGGTGATGGAAAATGGGCACTGGTGGAGGGATGGATATTTGATCATTGTTTAATTGAAACCCAAGAACAAAAATTTGTAAGTCCACAACTGTACCTCATGGTGTTTCACTAATAAAAATTAAAAAAATAAAGACAATAGGAATAATTATTCCTTCATATTATGTTAAATAACAATATATTTTAGGATAACTTATAAGACAATTGTTCATTTACTAAATCACTTAATCACTTAATCACTTAACTTCCCGTTAGTCGTCGATTTGCTCGAGCGGGCGCCAGTAACATCTCCATTTGTCCCTGTCGCGTGCTAGTGTAGCCCAATGGCATCTGTTCTCTCCGGGAACATGAAGGGCCTCAAACCAATCGTTCATGATCTTGACGAAGAAGTCTGACCATCTGGTAGGTGGGCGGCCACGCGGTCTTTTGACATCCCGTGGAATCCAGTCGGTAACAGCTCTAGTCCAGCGGTCGTCTTTAAATCTCATTACGTGACCAGCCCATCTGATTTTCGACACCTTGGCAAATGAGATAGCATCCCTGATTCTTGATCGTCGACGGATGTCAGAACTCCTGATTCTTTCTCTCATTTGAGTGAAACGTGATATTCCAAGCATAGCTCTTTCTATTCTTCTTTGGGAGACCTGAATAGCGTTCTCATCTTGTTTGCGTAGGGCCCAGGTCTCTGAGGCATATGTTAATGCAGGAAGAACAGTGGAATCAAAGAGATGTGCCCGGAGCCGGAGGTTCTTCGTCCTCTTAGCTATTTCTTCGACGTTCTTGAAGGCGTTCCAAGCCGCTCTCTTCCTCCTGCGCAGCTCGGGTGCCAGGTCATTTGTCATGTTGACCTCTCGACCTAGGTACACATAGCTGTTGCATTCGGAGATGGTCGTTCCATTGAGAGTGAATGGGGCGTCAGGAACGAGGCTGTTTCTCATAAACATTGTCTTTGTAAGATTCAGCTGTAGTCCTACCTTTCCACACTCACGGTCAAAGTCGGGCAGCATTTGTGCCGCTTGGCTGATGTTTGGTGTTATTAAAACAATGTCATCAGCAAAGCGGAGGTGGTGTAGTTGCCGACCATCTATCTTCACTCCCATTCCTTCCCATTCCAGTCGTCGCATAATGTTCTCGAGGGTGGCACTGAAGAGTTTCTGTGAAATGGTATCACCCTGCCGCACCCCTCTCTTGACATCAACGATCACTTCTTTGTAGAATGGTGAGATCCTGGTAGTGAATCCGCAATACAGCTCACGGAGGATCCTGATGTATTGGGCTTGAATGCCCTGATTGGCTAGGGCTTCAATGACCACTTCCCTCTCAACAGAATCAAAAGCCTTCTTTAAATCAATGAACGTTAAACAGAGCGGCATCTTGAACTCCCGAGAAACCTCAATGAGCTTGGTTATCGTGTGGATATGGTCGATGGTGCTGAATCCTTTGCGGAACCCGGCTTGCTCGCATGGTTGTCCTTCATCTAGTGTTCTGCCAATCCTATTTAGGATGACTCGAGTGAACAACTTGTAGATGACAGACAATAGGCAGATCGGGCGATAGTTGCCAATGTCATGGATGTCTCCCTTCTTGAACAGTAGTACGGTCCTGCTGGTTTTCCATTGGGACGGAACCTTGCATTCAGACAGGTAGCGAGTGAAGAGCCGAGCCAGTGTATTGATGAGTACTGACGGCAGGTTCTTCAGGTTCATTTACATATAAATTTAATCTGAGAAAAGAAAAGATGAATTATAAGGTGAGGAGGAAGCTCTTCAGAGAAGAGCCACAGGGTATTTGATGCAAGTTGTGCAGCTAATGACTCATTTGGTGGTTAATGCTTCTGTAACCCCCCTCCCCCGCCCCGCTCAATACAGTGCTTTCAAACACAGTATCAAAGAAATAAATATTTTACCTTGGAAAGACAGCACGAGCAGTATCTGATATCAAAATTTAAAGGATCTGTATTCTTCCGCAGACTGGTGAGATAATTGTTACTGTTTCTGCCTCTTTTGTTAATGTGCTCTTATCAGTAAAAAAAAAATACATAAAATAGAAAGCTGATACTCAGTAGAATAAAGAACATGATTTACTTATTAATTTTATATGGGGGAACCAAATGATGCTAAGAGGCCAGGGGCTGCTCCCAGCAACACTCAGCCAACTTGCTACCAGGGCCAAACCACACAATGCTCAGACACCAGCAGGATTACACTCATTGATGCTAAGGATTGAACTTGGATTGAATGCATGCCTAACCCTTGTACTATCTCCCTGGCTTTAAGTAGAAAAAAGGATAGATGTAGGCAGCTTTCATTTAGCATCTAAGTAATACCCAGCTAAGTATTTAATGCTCACTTTCTTGCATGGTCTCAGTATGTGTGGAGTATTTCAGTCATCATAATACATAAGCATGCATTTTACTCCTTAGTTAAAAAAGTTTAGGACAATAAAATCCTTATTAAACTAAAGTTCTGTATCTTTCCTTTTTATACTGTATTATACTCACAAGAGTCAGTTAATACCTTCAGTATTTTCTAACACTTGTATGTATTTAGTAGAAAAGGTATCTTCACTTTACAAGAATGTTTTCCTACCAATCTGTCATTTACTTTCTTTCACAAAATAGGGCTGGAGCGATAGCACAGCGGTAGGGTGTTTGCCTTGCACGCAGCCAACATGGCCGATCCGAGTTTGATTCCTCCGCCCCTCTCGGAGAGCCCGGCAAGCTACCGAGAGTATCTCGCCCGCACGGCAGAGCCTGGCAAGCTCCCCGTGACGTATTCCATATGCCAAACACAGTAACAACAAAGTCTCCAATGGAGACGTTACTGGGCCCGCTCGAGCAAATCAATGATCAACGGGAGGGCCTTTACCTTTACCTTTACCTTTACCACAAAATATTATTTTCTAGGCTTGCTATCTATACCATCACTGTCTTCCCATTGTTCATAGATTTGCTCGAGTGGGCCCAATAATGTCTCCATTGTGAGACTTGTTGTTACTGTTTTTGGCATATCGAATATATCACGGGTAGCTTGCCAAGCTTTGCCGTGAGGGCGAGATACTCTCGGTAGCTTGCCGGGCTCTTCAGATAAACACATAGGTTGGGTTGCTTCTAAGAATTTAGATTATGAAAAATGTTACAGTGACATGCTTTTATATGTTCCTTATCCTACACGTAAAAAATACTCTTTTTTTAAAAAAAGTTTTTGGGTCACACTCAGCGATGCTCAGGGGTAACTCCTGACTCTGCACTCAGAAATTCCTCCTGGTGGTGCTTGGGGAACCCTATGTGATGCTGGGGATTGAACTCAGGTCAGCCTCATGCAAGGCAGATGGCCTACCCACTTTACTATCACTCCAGCCTGTGAAAAATACTCTTATAAGATTTTTATACTTGCATTTTTCCACATTTACTAGATATTACAAAAGAACTTTTCAAAGTAGCTTGACTAACACATCATTTCATCATCAGTATATGAAAATTATTTTGTCACAAAATTTTGTACCAAATCTTGAAATTATCACACTTCTATTTTTTGCTATTTTGATACTCTGGATATTTCTTTGTTTCTCAATTTTTTTTTAAATTGAAGAAGTATTGCATTTTAATAAAGGAAATTTAAGTGGAATATCATATAGACAATACATGTATACATTAAGTTCACTAAAATTTCGATTATATGGGGCTTGGACACCTGATTCCCTCAAACAGATAAGTAGGATGGAAAATGAATCAATCAAAACAAATGATGTTGAATGATATCAGTGTTTCTGGTCCATATTTTAAAATTTGATGATATTTTTGTTAACAGAAATAGAATTTAATAACTTAAGTTTTTGTTTATATCAAGGGACTCTAGTCAAATAGATTTCACTATATATCTATTTTGCTTTAAAACGCATTTCTAAGACCCTATCTACTGAGAGCTTATTGTACATGGACATAATTTCTGTGTCCACATTATGTTTTAATTTTACATACTATTTTATATAAATGTATATGCATTTTAAGTCTACTAAGTCCCACGTATAAGGTTTATTAGATGCCTTAGTGTGTAATAAACTGCTTCAAATGTCATGTACAATATAGCATTTAGGTATTCATTGAGATTAGATAAATATCCTTTAATAAGATTGAAGTAACATCTGAAATACCTCCTCATTTTATTAGGAAGCTAAGATTTTTTAATAACAGTGTGAGATCTGATGCATAAATATATCCAAACTTAAGAATCTGAATTTAGGTTGGTTTAAGTTTAATAAAAGGTGGCTATGGTTTCTCCTCAAATGACTTTCACTTCTCCTTGAATTGTGCAGAAACTCTCACTGTTAACAGATTTTTTAAAAATTCTATGAATACAAAAGTTCAAAGAAGTTGTTTGCCTTAAATAAAGGTAGCAAAAGTGTGTTTGGTCATACCTCATAACGTTCCTTTTATACAATTGAGTAGTCAGTATAGTTTTATATTATTTGTAAACAGGACATAAAATGGTATAATGGTTCAATGAGCCTATACCTAAATAATACTATATGTGGAGAGACTGAAAGGTGTTGTGACACATTATAATTGTTTGAATTCTTAGACTGCAAACATCAGAGACTGACCCAGACAAAATAAATCAAAGTGTATGTATAATGTACTTGGGAGGTTACAAATCATTCATAAGATCATAGATTACATTTTATGGGCTGAATTATACTACCTTGAACATATACTAAAGTTACTCTTTGCCCTACTGCCCCAGACTATGAAATATATTTGAATATGGACCTTTAAAGAAATAAGGTAATGTGGGTCCTAATGAAATTGAAGTGAGATCTATATAAAAAAGGGATTAGTTGTAGACATATTCAGAGGAATTGCCATGTGAAGATAGAGTGAGATTATGGGCCTTTTCAAGCCAATTAGCTAGTCCTCAGAAGAAGGCAACCCTGTTGACCCATTGATTTTAGATATCTAGCCTCCAGAACTATGAGAAAATACATTTATATAATTTTTTCCTTATTGGGGCACCTCTGTCCTACTGGATGTCTTCCATCTCTCATGCTGTGCTCCTTCCATTTACAGTTTCAACTGCAGCTCCCTTGAGAAATGCTTTTTTAAGTCTCGTACTCTGTATTCTTTATTATGCTAGTCCTTTATATTACTGAGCAGTCAAATCTTAGAATGAGATGTTTAAGATTTTCACTCAGGGACCAAAGAGATTACACAATAGGTAAGGCATTTACCTTGCATGCAGCTGACCCAGGTTCGATCCTTGGCATTCCATATGGTTTCTGAGCACCACCATGAGTGATCCCTGAGTTCAGATCTAGGAGTAACCCTTGAGCATTGCAGGATGTGACCCAACCTCTCCCTCCCCACTCCAAAAAAAGATATTTTTAGTTACAAACATAGTTTAAAAAGTTATTTCAGGTTACTGGCAGAATTTTCTAATACTCTCTGAAGCCTTATACAAATTCCAGGAGAAAGAAGTTGATTGGCTAAGACTGAGGAACCCATCCTCCTCCTGAACAGGCCAAAAATGATTATCTTGGTTTTACAACTGCATGAAAACTGCATGAAATACTAAAATAATGGAACCTAAATATTATAGTATCTTCTACTATAGTATTCACATGTTTTTGAATGTCACACTGAAAGAAGATCAAGCATTGAGTTCCCAAGTCCACAAGCAAGGGGATGTTGTGAATGTATTAAAACCAGACAAAAAGTTCTCGTGTCTGCAGACTAATGGGAGGATGGGGCATAGTAGAGATAGATGAGAGGAAAGGAGAGATAGAGAGAAGCCTTATTTTCTAGAAATGGTTTCACTGGCTCTAGAAGATTTTTAATTTTGTATTTAACTCTTATTCCAAATGTGAAGTCATTATAGTTTTCATTCAGACTGCTTTCATAATTATTTGCAGTATTTATAAGTATATATATACATATGTTACATTTGGATTATACCAGCGTGAACAAGAAACAAGGAGGTAAGATGCATGGTTAGGAAGATGCAGGTGTTCTAATTGTACTGAGTAAGATGCTAAGACTGAAGCAGAAACACAAGACTTGATGAAATGTTGGTCAGATTCAGTACATTCTTTCAAGGAAAAGTTCAGGGAATTTAGAGAGTAGTCAACTATTAAGGAGAGAAAAAGAAAGAAATTGCTCAGTTTGATAATTAAGTGAATTATGTATAGTTCACTGAGAATCTAAGGATCCAGTGTTGGATATATAGTGGGTTTTTGATAAGAAATTAAGAGGGCAGTATTGACTCTGCTAATTTGAGATGTCTGTCCTCTAGTTTAAAAAGAATGGTCAACTAGGCTGAATATGAAGTAAATAAGACATGTTCATAAATTAAATTCAGTGAGGTTAAGAGACAGAGGAGCCTGGGAAATGAGCTTAAGAGTTAGATGTAAAAATGTGATTAGTATAAAAGAAAATATTTTTTAGAACTGTGGAAAGCTTCTCCCCAAAAGAGAGTCATATGTAAATAGAGTTGAAAAGTTAAATATTTGAGGGGGCCGGAAGGATAGTACAGCAGATAGGGCGTTTGCCTTGCACACGACTGACCCGGGTTCGATCTCTGGCATCCCATATGGTCCCCCAAGCACAGACAGTAGTAATTCCTGAATGTAGAGCCAGAAGTAACCCCTGATCATTGCTGGGTGAGACCCAAAAAGCAAAACATAAAAAATAAGATAAAAAGTTATATATTTGAATGTAGGGTAGTATAACAGATTTTCGTGCTGAATTCAGTTGACATAATAGAGCGACGAGAGACAAGATTTTCCTTGAACTGGTGACGTGGCATTGACTTCGTGTGCTACAATTGATCTTATCAGTAGCAGGAAACAGCTTGATCACAGCTACAAGAATGGGAGCAGACTATTTTAGTTCAGCACCAGTGGAATCATGTATTAGTGGGAAAATGAAGTAATTGTTTCTTTTAAGTAAAGAAAGGGAGCAAATGAACCAACCATCTTGGAATGAGTCAGAGGGAGAGGATATTGAATGACAGGGCAACTATGTGAAACAGTCCGCATAAAAAAAGAGCAGTTTTACTCAGAAATTCAGTGTGATTGTCAGGTGGTACTGAGCCCTCTTAAGAGCTGTGGTCATAAATTTAAGCTGAGATATTGGCACTTGCTCTATTCACCTCTGCAAATGCAAGAGCTTGGTATATGGAGGAATTGGATTAAACAGGGTTGAGATGTTTTCCGTAGAATCTGATGGAGGACCACAGGTCTAAGAAGTAGAAGATCACATTAAAGGGAGAGCAAACTTTAAAAAAAAATTGTGCCACAACTAGTCAGGACTTACTCTAAGCCCAGAATCACTCCTGGTGGGCTTGCGATTACTGTATTGAGTGCCAGGGATAAACCAGAGACGACCATGAACAAGGCAAATGCTCTACCCACTGTACTATCTTTCGGGCCCTGGGAGATCAAACAATTGGCAGTAAAATGCATAATGGGTAAAAGAAAAATGCACGGTCCTCAATTTGCTAAGAACTAAAAGCAATTCAAGAGTTATTACAGTACAGCCTGAAGCTACCAAAGCCCATAATGCAGGATCCTTCCTTCAGAAATGTCCACCTGTCTGCTCTGCACAGCATAGAGACATGTGTTGATTCCTGCATCTTTACTAAAATCAAATAATTGAGTATTTATTTTAATTTTCTTTTTTTAAAATCAGGGGAGAGTACAAGTGCAGTCCTCCACTACCACAAATTATGCAGTCGATTTTCTAACATTTGGGTGAATCTCAGAGGTCAACACATCTGGAATGCAATAGATAAATCACACCCTGAGGAAAATACCTTTGTGATCATGGTATCTCCTTGCCTGGTAAGTATTTGAGTAGCGCTGTAGTACTCTCCTCCCGTTGTTCATCGATTTGCTCAAGCAGGCACCAGTACTTACATTAAATAGAATATTCATGTTAGGAACTGTGTTGCAAGCAAAATGGTAGACGTTGAAGAGACCAAAAAATTCATAACTGTTGAACTTGAAGAATAAACATGAAAATATTTGTTTTACTCCAGGCAGAAAGCCAATTAGTTACGTTTTTTACCATAACAGTATATGGTATGACTATAGAAATGTCTTTATTACTGTAAAAAATTGCTTTCATGAGATTAATTCTCTAAGACACATAAATGTTTCCTTCCATTGAAATAATTTAAGACCCAGTTTCAATGCAGTGAACTGTAATTATTGCAACACACTATAGAATAATAGATAGGAGTTTCATGAATTAAGTGAATAAAAATTACCTTCGCAGTAACCAAATGCTTCTTTTATTGTATCATATGCAGTCATTCTGGAGACACCTTATCACTTTTCATTATGTCTTCATAATGAAATGAGAGCTTTTAGTGGATAATATTCTAATTTTTGCAAGATTAAACTGTAAAAATGGAAGGTAGTGTTAATAAGATATGAATTAATCTGAGGTCTGTTTGCAAAATTTGAGAATTTATTTAACAAGAAGAACACCTTCATAGTTAAAATTTTCCATAGCAACAAAAAGAAATGTTCATTTATAGTGATAGCAGTAGAGTGAAATATTATATAAGTAAATAAGCCTATTAAAATAAGGTTTTAAATAAACATAGATAAAAATATTAAACATTTTAATCAGTCTTCTAAATCAAGATTCTTCTTTTGTATTTATGCAAGTTGACATACATAGTAATTTTGTATGAATTTTATAATTATATAATAACTAAGGTAAAGGTAAAGGCCCTCCCGTTGATCATTGATTTGCTCGAGCGGGCCCAGTAACGTCTCCATTGGAGACTTTGTTGTTACTGTGTTTGGCATATCGAATATTATATAATTTTATAGTATTTTATATGAATAAAAAGTAATTAAAATATTATTGGCATAAAAATTGATGATATGCCTTATCTTTGTATTTTATTTTTTATTGGTATTGAAGTATCATAGTCATAATAATGGATGTTCTTGGTATAATCCTTTGCTGTACATTACCACCACCAAAATACCAAAGACTCTCTCTTACTATACTTGTATCTCTTCTCGTCCCTCCCTTTCTCCTCTACTCTCCTTCATTCTCCCCACCTGAACATGGTCACTTCAATTTTGTTGTGAAAGTTTAATAGTTAGATTTCATTGTCCATACCCTTGCTTTGTTTCTTTATATTCCATGTAGGAGTGAAAGTGTGTTCTATTTTTCCTTCTTCCTCTAACTTGACAATTAACATGACCTATTAAGACAGGACATGTTCTTTACTTAATATGGCACATGGCACCCTCTAATCCAAGTGGAGTAAAAGGCAAGATTCTATCCTTTTGTACAGTCGAGTAGTATTCAATTGTACACACACACACACACACACACACACACACACACACACCCCACCCAGACATATATCACTATTTATCCATTCATCTGTCACTGGGCTTTTAAATTGTTTCTAGATTTTGGTTACTGTAAAAAGAAATGCTACAGTGACCATAGGTATGCATTTATTTTTTTATTTTTATGAACTACTGGGTTCTTTGTTCTATTGGGTGGATGCCAAGAAGTTGAATCACTGGGTTGAATGGAAGCTCTATTTTAAATTTCATGAGAAATCAAGAAACTCTTCTGTTTTCATAGAGGCTGAATCAGATCATGTACCATCAGTAGTGAATGAGTGTTCTTGTCTCAACATATCCCTGCCAACACTAGTTGTTTCTAGCCTTTTTGATGTGTGACATTCTTACTGGTGTGAAGTGATATCTTGTTATTTTGATTTGCATTTCCCTGACATTATGTGATGAAAAACACTTTTTCCATATGCCCGTTGGTCATGTATATCTTCTTTAAGGAAGTATCTGTTCAGCTCCTCTTTCCATATTTGTGATGATATTTTTTATTGTTTCATTGTTTAGTGTTAAGAGTTCTTTACCTTGGATATTATCTGTTTTTCAGATGTATGTTGCATACGTATTTTCTCCCATGAGTAGGATGTTTTGATTTTTAGTCAATGTTTATTTTATGGTGTGGAAACTTTTCAGTTTTCTGTAATTCCATTTGTTTATTTTTTCTTTTGTTTTCTTTGTCATTTGGAGCAAATAATTGTAGATTCCTCTGAGGTTAACATGAAGAAGAGTTCTGCCTATGGATTAAATCAACTTAAATAATTTTGGTTTGGGGCCAGATCCAGAGGTACTCGGGTCTTACTTTTGGCTCTGTGCTTAGGATCACTCCTGATTGTACTCAGAGGACTATATGGGATGCTGGGGATTGAACCTAGGTCACCCATATGCAAGGCAGTCAATCTCCGGAATGGCATATTTTCCCATGAGCACCATTAAGAGTTGTCTTTGGGCACAGAGCCAGGAGTAAGCCTTGAGCACAACCAAGTATTGGCCAATACCCCTCCTCAGCTTTTTTTAATTAGAAATTAAATTATATATTACTTTGACTTATTCCAGAGTATCAGATAATAATTTACAAAAAGTCATCTGTATATGATAAAAATTAAGTCTCTTTCTTAAGTCACTTAGGGATTCTTTATTTCTTGGAAAGCACTCAAACTGTTAGGAGTCAGATTCAAGACTTCCCAAAAGAGTTCACACAACTAAGGTTTAAGCATTGTTATTTTACACCTACAGTTAAGTAGTAGAACAGGGCAGTGACACATTTCTGTACAGGGTATTACTTTTCATTATATGCTTTAGATAATTTAGGTGAGATATTTTTTATTTAAAATGGTTTGGTTAAAAAAATAAAATGGTTTAGTTTATGAATATAGCTCCACCTCCCATGCACCTCTAAGTATAGCCATTGGAGGTTCCCAAATACTTGGCCCCTTTTAGCCAGAGCAGCACCTCATTCTTGGACTCTAGCATGGAACTCTCTGGCCCAGTTGGCTGAGTTTTGCTGGGCGTAGCCCCTGTGTCCTCTAACCACTTCTTAGGAATCACCCCAATGTTCCTGCAAAAAAAGAGTTTAGTTTGCCTGATACCTGATTACAGATTATGTTCCAATCCAAAAGGAACACCCTTTTGAGACTAGAAATCTTCCCATTTCTTTTGTATTGAGGTAGTCTATCATACCTTTTTGACTAGATCTTCTTCCACATCTTCCTCATGTTGGTATTATCATTAGTAGGATTGTTGTAGATTGTCAGCTACATAGAAAGATTGTCTGTCTGTCTCTCTCTTTCTCTCTCATCTGCCCTCCCTCCCTTTCCCTTTACTTTTTCCTTTTTTGTATTACTGTCTATGGTTCTAAAGTCTTTAAAAGGTCAGAAAAAACTGCTGTCAATTTCAGTTCATTATTTTGTACTCTATAGCACTTGTTTAACTATGATGGAGTTTTGCACTATTTAATTTCACTTCATAATGTAAGTAAGTATTTGATGTATATCTGATAAAATGATGATGAATGAATTTCCAGTCCATAGACTTAACAAGAAAAATATAAATTAAAAGAGGGTGTTTTAAGTTGCTGATTTCAGGGCCTGAGAGATAGTATAGCAGATAAGGAGTTTGCCTCATGCAACTGACGTGGGTTCAATCCCGTTGGCACTCCACATGGTCCCCTGAGTACTACGAGGAATGATCCTGAGTGCAGAGCAAGGAGTAAGACTTGAGTATAGCCAGGTGTGACCCAAAACCAAAAAACCCACAAAATATTGTTGATTTCAAAATCTGACTGCAGAATTCAAACTTTCTAGAACTTAATTATGGTCACATCACTGATATTTGGGTGGATGAGAAGAGAAGAAAATGTTGCCCATAGAAAGTCTTTCCACTTATCTGAGGCACATGGTAAATTCTAGAAAACAGAGGGAAAAACGATTAGTATCTGTAAAAAAAAAAAAAAGATTATTTTCTCTACCCTGATAGAAGTTTGTATCTCTTAATTGTAATACTTTTGTATCAGAACTCACTGTTGAGCCATTTTTCTTCTGCAGGTGGAATAATTGTTTTCTCTGTTAATGAAGTATGTTACAACATGATGTTCTTTCAGAGTTTTGTGATAAATCTCACTATTACATTTGAACATCTATATTTTTCAAATTCTTCTAATATTTTCCAGGGTTAGTCAGCGCTCTTTTCGCAGACTTTACCACAACATCTTTGCCTGGCAACAATTAAGTAAATTATACCTGTAACAATGATAGGACTTTTAGGGCTTGGGTACAGTGAGATAATTCAGGTAAGTCAGGCTGAAATATTCTGGGATATATTTTTTTTCTCTTCGGATGGAAATGAAATGGAAAGGAAAGAACTTTTGTTCTGGCAGGGAGGGGAGTGATAGTTTTCAAGTATTTCTCAATTCCATTTTCCTTTCAAATTCACAGTAATTGGGGTAGAATTCTTGCCAGTATGTCAGGGGAGTGGCTTCAAATGAGAGCAACAAGGAAGGAAAGTTGTCCGAAAGGCAGAAATTGGGAAGGTAGAAAGCAAGCATCTCTACAATCTTTTGCTTGATTTATATTCAGTCTACTTTTGAATATGTTTTGGCACAAAAACTTCTTTTTTTTGTGCTTCAGAAGAGACATGGATTTCAGAAGACACAATTTTTACATGAAAATTCTATATACTCAGTTTTACCAATATAATTCTATCAAAAGAAGTGTCTTGGTAAAGTGTCTAAAATCACTCAGATATGTGCCAGTCCCTTCAGGAAGTGATGACACTTGGGATATTTTGGTACTTTCTGTGTCCTTTCAGTATTGAGAGCATGGGAACAGCATTTCAGATGCCCAAATCTCACTGCTTCTCTTCCTGTTCCTGAAAATGTCATTCTTAACAGATACATTCAGCCTAAAATGTGTCACTAGGCCTCAGTTTGATCTAAGGATGTTTCATGGAATAGTCTTTGATGCTGGACATATGTTCTAAGGATGTATTGCCAACGTATAAATGGAGGCTAGTAACACAACTGAGCTAAAACCTACATGCATTTTTAGGAGGATTTTTCTTTACAACTATCATTCCATTTTTACACCTCTTAACCCCAACTCAGGCTTGTCGGTGATTATTCTGTAATAGCAATGTGACAAATCAAGGTTAGCAAAAATATTTCTTTTATATATATGTCTTTGGAGGGCAAGACAGGTGAGATTTACAGTTAAAATGTTTTTAAGAAGAAGCGTCTACATTTTTGTCCTCATGTCTTTAATTTCCACATAATCACATTGAATTGTGTTGTACTAACCGTGTGCTTTTCTTAGTCTTAGAAGTTAAGAGCTGAAATGTTCAAGAGTGAGTGCTTTTCTGTTGTGTCTTTGAGCATAGTGGCTGTTGGTTTCAGCTCATTGTCACCGAAATAAAAGAAAAATGAAATCCACAATTGTGTAATTTCTCGTTTGAAATTGTTGATGAAGATGAGTTTTGAAATGTGAACTCCTGAATGAGAATCATGATATTCATGCTCAGCTCAGTCTGAGAACTATGTGTCGTCAGTGAAATAATAAAATACTATATGAATTGATAAATGAAGTTAAAATATATAAGTTATCTTCTTTGTAAAATATTTGTTTGAATAATGGTTTAAAATGTGCAATATTCACGTGTAAATGTCTTCATAAAGAGTAGGTTTCATCATTTTTTCAGTAATATTCTCGGCTGTTCCATTTGTCTAGGTAACTAAACAAAAGATTTATGAACAGCTCTGAAAGTAACAAATTGTAAACCTTGCTTTGTTTCACCAAAATAATGAAAAGAATTAGCACACAAAGTAAACATGCAAAGAAAAATCAACAGACAAGCTTAAGACTAGCACATTTTTGTCTGAATTTGGTCTCAGGCCTGAAGCTATTGTGACTATAGGCTTCACACTTGTGAACTATAGGGGAAAATCAAGTTAACTACCTTTAATTGATCTGTTCCACTCTAATAGAATTCATTCTCTCTTATTATAACTATATAACAAAAAAAATCACATACAGCAGAGGATTGATGTTGGACATACTCTGTGTTCAGAAAAAGTCTGTCTAATTTATAGAGAGGGCTGGAATCTAAGTCAGTTATGAGAACACCTCTTCCCCATATATTGAATCCCTGTGTTCAGTCCCTGGAATTCCTACATTCTCCCAAATCAAATAAACAAAAAGCCTATAGATTTTGGGAGCCAGGGATGTCTAGCTGCAGTATAGTATATGCTTCTCTTGATTGAAGTCACCATTCCCTTTAAAATTCCAACTTAAAACAACCATTTGATGATCAAACAATTTATTTATTGTAGTGTTTTTATTTATTTGTTTGTTTTTTGTTTTTGGTTTGGGGCCACACCTGGCTATGCTCAGAGCTTATTACTGACTCTGCACTCAGGAAATACTCTTGGCAGTGCTGGAGGGGACCATATGTGATGATTGGAGATCAGACCCAGGTCAGCCACATGCAAAGTAAATGCCTTACCCCTGTACTATCTCTCTGGCCTGAAATAAAGCATTTAAAATTTAAACAGTAAGACAAGTGACTAAATATAATGAACTTTGGGTAACCAAATCTACAAATATGTTCTTACATATTTTCTGAGTTTTAGGTATTTTAGTGCTTGTGATCATTTTTTGACTTGGAAGCAGTGGGTGCAAATGTTATTGCAAAGAGAAATAAAGGCATGTCAAATATCACAAAGGGACTCTAGCACTGTAGCAGCATTGTCCTCCCATTGTTCATCGATTTGCTCTAGTGGGTAACAGTAACATCTCACAACAAATTGTGAGACTTGTTATTGTTTTTGAAATATTGAATATGTCATGGCGAGCTTGCCAGGTTTTGCTGTGCGAGCAAGGTACTTTCGGTAGCTTGTTGGGCTCTCTGAGAGGGGCGGAGGAATCGAACTTGGGTTGGCCCTGTGCAAGGCAAACTCCCTACCCGCTATGCTATAGCTCCGCCGCTTACAGTGGGTATTGCCAGCATATTTACTTTTTCTATCACTTACAAAAATGCAAGTTTTTTCTTTGAATATTGACCTTTCCCTTAGGGATATGAAATGAAATAGGGAATGGAATCTCAAAAAATGAATATTCTTAAAGTATTCTCCACATTAAGTATGCTTAATGTGGAGAAAGTATTATTTCTCTTCATTGATTTCAATTTACTCTCTGAGACAATATTATAATACAATGAAGATAAAAATAGAAATGAATCTGTGGTAATGTTTCCTCTATTTGTATTGGATCAATTTCTACATGGTAGACATATTCAGCAATCATGAATTATATGGTACATCACACCCAGCCAAAGCCATGCTGAGACCACTCTCCACATGCTTCGACGAGGAACCAGCAGAGGGACCCAGGTGTGCGGAACCCGGGGCTGAGATCTCCAAGCCTGCTCGGTTCGGGACTGGGCTTCCTCCACCCAGCTCCCCCACCTTCCAGTAGCTAGAGAGTTACACCCACCAACTGCCGTGTAACTACATCAATGGCCAGGATCCAGAGTCTCTAAAACCAAGCTCCCGGAAGAGAACAAGGCAGAGTCTCCTACCTCCGCCCCTGGCTGTCCTCACCAGGGCCCCTTGGAGGAGGGCAGATAGAGTTTCCCTCTCTGCCTTGAGCAGAGCACCGACAGCTGAAGACCTCCAGGACCCAGCCGAAGCCATGCTAAGACCACTCTCCACACGCTTGGACGAGGAACCGGCAGAGGAACCCAGGTGTGCGGAACCCGGGGCTGAGATCTCCAAGCCTGCTCGGTTTGGGACTGGGCCTCCTCCACTCAGCTCCCCCACCTACCAGTAGCTAGATAGTTACACCCACCAACTGCTGTGTAACCCCATCAATGGCCAGAATCCAGAGACTCTAAAACCAAGCTCCCAGAAGCTTATTCTCTATTCTTATTCTCATATTCTCTAGTTCTCACACTCAGAGAACCCGGCAGGCTACTGAGAGTATCATACCCACCTATATGCCTGACTAGGAACACCTGTAAAGGTGATTAGAGACTGCCCGCAAAGTTCCCATCCCTCTCGGAGAGCCTGGCAAGCTACCGAGAGTATCCCACCCACATGGAAGAGCCTAACATGCCAACCGTGGCATACTCAATATGTCAAAAACAGTAACACTGAATGGTTTTCATTCCCCTGATCCTGAAGGAGCCCCCAATATGTCATTGGGCTACACTAGCACATGACAGGGACGAATGGAGACGTTACTGGGCCTGCTCGAGCGAATCAATGAACAACGGGGTGATAGTGATAGTGATTTAATATGTAGCCTTTTACATTTTATATCTGCTTTCATAAATCCTGCTAAAGCCACTGATAGTATTTTGAATCACTTGATCACTTGACATCCCATTATTCATCGATTCGCCCGAGCGGGCACCAGTATTGTCTCTATTCATCCCTGTCCCGTGCTAATGTAGCCCAATGGCATCTGCTCATTCTAGGAACACGAAGAGCCTCAAATTGATTGTTCAGGGACCCATGGCCCAGGGACCCAGGGACCCAGGGACCCAGGGACCCATTGTTCAGGGTCTTGATGAAGAAGTCTGACCATCTCATAGGTGGGTGGCCACATGATCTTTGGACATCCCATGGAATCCATTTTGTAATGGTTCTAGTCCAGCGGTCATCTCCAAATCTCATTACGTGTCCAGCCCATCTGATTTTCAACGCCTTGGCAAATGAGACAGCGTCCCTGATTCTTGACCGTCGACGAAGGTCGAAACCAGGTTCTTTCTCTCATTTGAGTGAAACGTGATACTCTAAGCATAGCTCTTTCAATTCCTCTTTGGGAAACCCGAATAGGGTTCTCATTATGTTTACATAGGGTCCAGGTCACTAAGGTGTACGTTAATGCAGGAAGAACAGTGGAATCGAAAAGATCTGCCCAGAGCCAGAGGTTCTTCATCCTCTTGGCTATTTCTTCGATATTCTTGAAGGTGTTCTTAGCTGCTCTCTTTCTCCTGCACAACTCAGGTGCCAGGTCATTCATTATGTTGACTTCTCGACATAGGTACACAAAACTGTTGCATTCGGAGATGTTCATCCCATTGAGAGTGAATGGAAGGTCAGGAACGAGACCATTTCTCATAAACATTGTCTTTGTTAGATTCAGCTGTAGTCCAACCCTTCTACACTCACGATTGAAGTCAGCTAGCATTTGTGCTGCTTGGCTGATGTTTGGTGTTGTAAGAACGATTGTCATCAGTGAAGTGGAGGTGGTGTAGTTGCCGACTGTCTATCTTCACTCCCATTCCTTCCCATTCCAGTTGTCTCATGACATTCTCGAGGGTGGCACTGAAGAGTTTTGGTGAAATAGTATCACCCTACATTTACAAGTTGTTCACTCGAGTCATCCTAAGTAGGATTGGCAGAACACTAGATGAAGGACAACCATGCGAGCAAGCAGGGTTCCGCAAAGGATTCAGCACCATCGACCATATCCACACAATAACCAAGCTCATTGAGGTTTCTCAGAAGTTCAAGATGCCGCTCTGTTTAACGTTCATTGATTTAAAGAAGGCCTTTGATTCTGTTGAGACGGAAGCGGTCATTGAAGCCCTAGCCAATCAGGGCATTCAAGCCCAATACATCAGGATCCTCCGTGAGCTGTATTGCGGATTCACTACCAGGATCTCACCATTCTACAAAGAAGTGATCGTTGATGTCAAGAGAGGGGTGCGGCAGGGTGATACCATTTCACAGAAACTCTTCAGTGCCACCCTCGAGAACATCATGCGACGACTGGAATGGGAGGGAATGGGAGTGAAGATAGATGGTCGGCAACTACACCACCTCCGCTTTGCTGATGACATTGTTTTAATAACACCAAACATCAGCCAAGCGGCACAAATGCTGGCCGACTTTGACCGTGAGTGTGGAAAGGTAGGATTACAGCTGAATCTTACGAAGACAATGTTTATGAGAAACAGCCTTGTTCCTGACGCCCCATTCGCTCTCAACGGAACGACCATCTCCGAATGCAACAGCTATGTGTACCTAGGTCGAGAAGTCAACATGACAAATGACCTGGCACCCAAGCTGCGCAGGAGGAAGAGAGCGGCTTGGAACGCCTTCAAGAACGTCGAAGAAATAGCTAAGAGGACGAAGAACCTCCGGCTCCGGGCACATCTCTTTGATTCCACTGTTCTTCCTGCATTAACATATGCCTCAGAGACCTGGGCCCTACGCAAACAAGATGAGAACGCTATTCAGGTCTCCCAAAGAAGAATAGAAAGAGCTATGCTTGGAATATCACGTTTCACTCAAATGAGAGAAAGAATCAGGAGTTCTGACATCCGTCGACGATCAAGAATCAGGGATGCTGTCTCATTTGCCAAGGTGTCGAAAATCAGATGGGCTGGTCACGTAATGAGATTTAAAGACGACCACTGGACTAGAGCTGTTACCGACTGGATTCCACGGGATGTCAAAAGACCGCGTGGCCGCCCACCTTCCAGATGGTCAGACTTCTTCGTCAAGATCATGAACGATCGGTTTGAGGCCCTTCATGTTCCCGGAGCGAACAGATGCCATTGAGCTACACTAGCACGCGACAGGGACAGATGGAGACGTTACTGGTGCCCGCTCAAGCAAATTGACAACTAACGGGAAGTTAAGTGATTAAGTGATTAAGTATCACCCTGCCGAACCCCTCTCGACATCAATGATCACCTTCCTGTAGAATGATGAGATCTTGGTAGTGAATCCACAATACAGATCAAGGAGGATCCTGATGTATTGACTTTGAACACCCTGTTTGGCTAGGGCCTCGATGACCGCTTCAGTCTCAAGAGAATCAAAGGCCTTCTTTAAGTCAATGAATGTTAAACAGAGCGGTATCTTGAACTCCCAAGAAACCTCCATGAGCTTTGTTATCGTGTGGATATGGTCGATTGTGCTAAATCCTTTTCGGAAACTGGCTTGCTCACATAGTTGTTCTTCATCTAGTGTTCTACTAATACTATTCAGGATGACTTGAGTGAACAGCTTATAGACGACAGACAATAGGCAGATCAGGCGATAGTTGCCAATATCGTGGATGTCTCCCTTCTTTGTACAGTATTACAGTCCTGCTGGTTTTCCATTGGGATGGAACCTTGCATTCAGCCAGGTATCGTGTGAAGAGCCGAGCCAGTGTATTAATGAGTACTGACAGCAGGTTCTTCAGGTGTTTGGGTCTGACCTTGTCTGGGCCAGATGCTGTTCGATTTTTCACTAACGAAATGGCGTGTTGGATTTCAGAAGGGAGAACTTTGGGAATGACATATTTAGTATGTGGGCAGGTAGACGTGGCTATCAAAGAGATCCAAGTAGAAGTCATGGATAATCTTCTCCATTGCCCTTCTGGAAGATGTGATAGATCCATCAGGATGTCGGAGGGCAGTCATCTTGGTCTTGTAGTCAGCAAAGGACAGGTGGGCATTGCGAATGCTTTTCCCAGCTTCTGCCGCATCTGCCAGCACTGCTGCTCTTCTCTCTTTGAGGTCTTCCTTTATTGCTTCTCTGCACTGCTTTGCAAGTTCGGATGTTTGCTTGCGGTTTCCTGAGATTTGCGCCAAGCCACGTTGGCGAATGAGCTCGAGAGTTTGTGGCTATCTCTCTCTCGGCATTCCTCGCACAATCATGGAGGTGCTGAACCAGTCAATCATATTCCTCGTCAATGTTGTCAACTACAGCATCTTCCCATGTGTCTGCAATAGTGCCAAAGAGCTCCCATTCGGTGGTCGTTCTGAGAGTTCTCTTCTTAAACTTTGCAGCCCTTTCTCCTCGCTCTGTGAAGTTGAATTTTGCATGAAGGAGACGGTGGTCTGATCCCATTTGGAATTTTGGGACAACAGCGACATCGGTCAGGCAAGACCGTCAATTGAATATGACGTGGTCAATTTCGTTGTGGAACTGTACATCAGGAGACTCCCATGTCCAACATTTAGATTCGGCCTTCTGGAATTGTGAATACCATGGATGGTCTTGGTCGACATGATGAACTCAGACAGTCTGTCACTCTGTTTGTTACATTCTAGGCCATAGGTCCCAATGCAGAGTATTTTGAATAGGATTTAATATATTATACTGAATATGTAAACATCCATAGCATACATGTTTTCCTTTTAATTCTTGATTACCTCTTGATTGAAAAAAAAACTATAACATCCTTATTTTATACTTATTTGCCAAACATGACCATTAAATTCACAAAAAAAATCCATCATTATTATTTTTTGTAGATAGGGAAACGTAGAAGGACATTATAATTTTGAAGACATATGATGGTAAAATCTTGTAAGACAGACTATAAAACATCTTCCAAAAGAAATTGAAAATAATTTGAACAAGTTTCTAAAGGAAATAAAATTAATGCTTAAATCTTTTAGTTAAGGGTAATGTTTTAAGAAAACATCAAAGAAATGGAGAGAGCTTAAAGATAAACTGCATATGGATGCAAAATATTTTTATGTGCAGATATCTTTTGATTTGCTCGAGCGGGCCCAGTAACGTCTCCATTGGACACTTTGTTGTTACTGTGTCTGGCATATCGAATACTCTCGGTAGCTTGCCGGGCTCTCCGAGAGGGGCGGAGGAATCGAACTCAGGTCGGCCATGTTGGCCGCTTGTAAGGCGAACGCCCTACCCGCTGTGCTATCACTCCAGCCTCTACATTTGCAATAAAAAATTTAAAGCATTTCTGTTTATAAAAATTTTTATAAAATTTAGAGGAAACATTATTATTGCTATTTTTTGCTTTGTTTTTTGGGTTTTGCAAGCCCAAGAAATTTCATTCATCATATTGTAAATCATGGTGTTTAAATAAAAAATGAAGAATAGAAAACAAAATAACATTCCATGGAAATACTTTTTTTATTTTGTCCTCAAGTATAAAGAAAATTTTGGCTTATCTAAGACTTTTCTAAGACTTTTCCTGCTTGAACGGACCCTGTGTTCAGTGTTTGGTTTGCGAACAGGCTCATCTGATGGTTACTTTTCAGTTCTCTTGATGCCTGGACAGCTGGGTGTTTCTGTGACTGTGTTTCTGGAAGAAATTAGACTGAATAAAGTTTGCCCTCACCATTGCAGGTTTGCATCAGATTGTCTATCCACTGAGGACATGAACAGGACTAAGAGTTGGGAAAAAGACAAATTTGGTCTGCTTTAGGTGAGATAACTGTTTTCTACTCTTAGGCTGGTAGTGGTGATCCCTTTCTTAAACCTTTGTGTTTTGTCTAAAAATGAAACTATACTATGTGCCTAGATTTGCCTTGCAAAGGGCAGCTCATGAGACTTCTTGACCTCCATAATCTCTGAGCGAATTCCTCATGGAATTTTATATATTTTATATAAATATATATTTGTCACGGTCACGGTCCTCCCGTTGTTTATCGATTTGCTCGAGTGGGCCCAGTAACGTCTTCATCGTGAGACTTGTTGTTATTGTGTTTGGCATATTGAATACATCACGGGTAGCTTGCCAGGCTTTGCCATGCTGGCGAGATACTCTCGGTAACTTGCCAGGCTCTCCCAGAGGGGCGGAGGAATAGAACCCGGCTCAGCTGGCTGGCTGCGTGCAAGACAAACGCTGTACCGCTGTG
This sequence comes from Sorex fumeus, assembly GCF_029834395.1. Taxonomy (NCBI): domain Eukaryota; kingdom Metazoa; phylum Chordata; class Mammalia; order Eulipotyphla; family Soricidae; genus Sorex; species Sorex fumeus. The sequence goes on along the minus strand of NW_026606154.1, from coordinate 2,491,808 downwards.
CTATCACTCCAACCCCGAGTGATAGCACAGCGGTAGGGCGTTCACCTTACAAGCGGCCAACATGGCCGACCCGAGTTCGATTCCTCCACCCCTCTCGGAGAGCCCGGCAAGCTACCGAGAGTATTCGATATGCCAGACACAGTAACAACAAAGTCTCCAATGGAGACGTTACTGGGCCCGCTCGAGCAAATCGACGATCAACGGGAGGGCCTTTACCTTATATAAATATATTAGAATAATATCTAATATTATATATTCTAATATATTTATATATAAATATGTATTTATAAATAGTTATAGATATTCTTTTGGTTTTATTCCTCTGAAGAACTCAGTTTTACCTATTTCTTACTTGGCTGCTTCTGATATGTCTCTGTTATGAAAGAATCATTTCACCCATGGTTGCAGGTTGAATACAAGAAAATAATGAAACTATTTGCTGTTTCCCCCTTAATCAAGCAGGAAAAAAGTAAAGTATTTCCTAATAGATAAGAACTTTAAATTCACTTTAATTGAATATTGAGGTTATGATTCCATTCCTGAGCCAATCAGGAGAACCACTAGAATGTAATGTTAAGGACTAACTAGCCTGATACACACTGCTGCTAGAGCAGTTCGGTTAGAGTAGTGATCCAGAGGAAAATCAAGATCATTGCTATTCTGAAATTATTTAATAAGCTACCACAAATTTGGTAGCACAGAACAAAGCAAAAAAGTTGCATCATTCCTCCTCCTCTGCCCTCTCCTTCCCACTCCCACCCCACAACCCCTCCCAGCCTGGAGACGAGAAATCCCAGAATCTCACTCCCTTCAGGGCCTCCAGGAAGGCTTTGCCCAGTTTCTGGGTGCTCCAAGTTTTACTTGGCCGTGATTCCATCACTCCGTTGTCTATTTCTGTGGCCCTTAATGCTTCCTTTTATTATTATTATTTTTAAAATTTATCTCTAGACTCCTTTTTTCCTCTTTTGGTAAGGTGGCCTTGCTTTATTTTTGGGTCCCACATGGATAATCTAGGATAATTTCTTCATTTCAGGGAAAGTTTTTCCCAATTTAAAAAAAATGTAAAAGTTCTAGGAATTATTAGTACTATCTTTGATCTCTATTACTATATTGAATTATCTAACAATATTAAATTACAGCTAAGAGATCTTAAACTGCGATTGTCTGCTATACTTGTAAATGGAGGTGACAGATTATGACGATATGGTGTGGTATGATACATATACCAGCTGTGGTGACTGGATTTTAATCTTAACTGTGGCAGTTACAGTCTTTGTGGCCTGAGCAATTTAACTACTCTTTCTGAACCTTGTTTGCTTAGATAGAAACTAGAGATAATCAAAATACCTTATCTATCTCTAGAGTTGGATAAGGATTAAAGCATGATAAAACTTACATATTATGTTACAGTACTAAAATGTTAGCTTATAGCATGTATTTATTTTTATTACGTTTACTATATTGGAAATATAGTACCACACCCTTCACCAGAGTACAGGCTTCCTTCTGCCATTGTCCCCAATTCTCCCACCCCTACTGTTCTTCCACATCCCCATGTGGTAAACTTTCTACTAAAGACCAGTTCTCAGTTTCTCTTGCCCTTGGGCATTTGTTATTCCCTTTTGATCGTGTTAGTGTATTATCCGTTTCCCTAGTTTTGTGCCACAAATAGAATAGGAGAGTTTGAGGAGTGAATAATTATAGGTAAGAAACCTGACTTCCTGCATTGATCTGAAACATGAAAAGAATTATATTCTCTCCAGATAGTTACCTCTTTCTTGATCTAAAAGTAGAGATAAATTTAGATCAGAAGTCAGCAAAGTACAGCCATGCACAAATCTGATTGCAGTTATTCATTTCGATACTGTCTTTGTACCTGAAATGCCCCAGAGAGACAACTTAAGATTCCCTAAGACAACTAGTCTTGTCCCAAAAGCCAAAGTATATTTACTCTCTGACTCTTAGGGAAACATTTTGTCAATTGCTTGTTTGATGTTTACTTAGGACTTTGTGCCTAAGGTCTCCCTCTGTTGGGAGTAGAGCAGGTAGAATATTGTATACTTCCTACTGCTACTACTATTGAAAATTATGATCCTCAATTAAAATATCTTTAAAGAAATCTATATTGAGGTACTGTGATTTACAATACTATATCACCAATACTGTATCACCAATACTGTTAATGATGATAGCTACAACCAGAGGACCCACTTCCCTCCGCCAAGATCCAAAAGTCCACTCCACAAACTCATTTCTGTGGACCAGCTCTCAACTTCTGTTGACCCTAGCCATTTTTAAAAATAAGATTTATTTAAAATTTTGTTTCCGGCACTGTAGTTTACAGTTCTATTAATGATAAGGTTTCTTACATAAATTATTCCAGTACCACACCCTTCAACAGACTGTAGACATCCTTCTGCCATTGTCCCATGTCTCCCACCCTTGCTGTTCTTCCCAAGTTTACTATGGTGAACTTGCTTCTAAAGACCAGCTCTCAGTTTCTGTTGCCTTTGGGCATTTGTTATTTCCCCTATTGTGTTTCTTTATATCATTCATATGAGGGAGATGTGTCTGTCCTTCTCCTAATTAACTTTCCTCAGCATGATAATCTATTCATGTATCAACAAATTGCATGATTCTGTCTTTTCTTATAGCGGAATAGAATTCCATTGTTTATATATGGTACATATGTGAGTAATATTCCATTATATAATAAATAATTATTTATGTATGTGCTACATATTATAACAGAATTCTACTCATACATGTACTATACCATAATTTCTCTATCCAGTTATCTGTTCTTGAACACTAATTGTTTCCAGACTTTGGCTGTTGTGAATAGTACTTCAATGAATACAGGAGTGCAAATGTCTTATGAATAGAATTTTGGGGACCTTGGGGTAGTTAATTCTTGGCTATTTGTTTTTATTGTGTATCTTTACATCCCACATATGAGATAGATTGTTATTATTTTTTCCTTTTTGGATCATACCCAGAGATGCATAGGTTACTCCTGGCTCTGCTCTCAGGAATCACTCCTGGCGGTGCTCAGGGGACCATATGGGATGCTGGGAATCGAACCTGGGTCAGCCGCGTGCAAGGAAATGCCCCACCCACTGTGCTATCACTCCAGCCCCAGAGATAGATGAAGTATCTATCTCTCTCCTCCTTATTGCCTTCATAGAACATGGTACTCTCTCGTTCCATCCAAATAGTAACAAATCACTTGATTTGTCCTAAATTGCTTGATTTTGTTCTTTCTTGGAGCTGCGTAGTATTCCATTATGTGTATTTATCACAACTTCTTAATCCATTCATCTGTAGTTGAACATTTGCTTCATTTCTGTGTGTTTACTATTGTAGTAAGTGCTGCAGTAAACATTGGTATGCAGATATCCTTTTGATTTAATTTTTTTTTAATTTGAGGAAGAATTCAAGGAGTTTTATTGAATTTTATTCTTAGCTTTCTTTTTTTTTCTTTTTGGGTCACACCTGGAAATTCACAGGGGTTACTCCTGGCTCTGCACTCAGGAGGTACTCCTGGCAGTGCTCAGGGAACCATATGGGATGCTGGGAATCGAACCCGGTTCGGCCGTGTGCAAGACAAACGCGCTACCCGCTGTGCTATCTCTCCAGCCCCTGAATTTTATTCTTAGCTTTCTGAGAAATCCACATATTACTTGCCACTGAAATTGACCTGATGAGATTCCCATCAGCAGTGAATGGGGTTTCTTTCTCACCACAATCTCACCAACATTGAATGTGTCCCGCCTTTGATATATACCATTGTTATTAGAAGGGAGGAAGGAAATTTGTACAGAGAAGACAATGTGTACAGATGTAGTGATTGATTATGTTTGACCAACTGTTAAGACTTTGAGATATGTTTTTAAAAGGATATTAAAAATATGGGATGAGAATTACCCAAATTAAGGTAATAATAACTATCATGGTATGAAAAATAAGTGATCAAGCATAAAGAATAATAGTTCGAATGATTGCTGGCTGTATGTAGCTAAACATCAGCGAAAACCATTGGAAGATCTACCCTGCAGAGATGAAATAGTAATTGAATCCATTCAGTGAGAGACGAACAAGAAAATGGCTTGGGAGAAAGCTTTAGGGAGCAGCTGTGTATGAAACTTTGGGAAATGGAGCCAGCCTCAAGCAGAGATGAAATGGTTGGAAGAATAAGAAATAAAATTCGGTAGAGCTATTCAGTACCTTTAACAACTGTGTATATATTTTTAATTTTTTCAATTTGGAAGCAGTTATTAACTATATTACAAAATAATGGTAGCTACCTTGTTCACCCTCCTTATCAGTCAGTTGGCCTGGTCTACCTGTAGCCAGCATTTCCACCTTCTGCAACATGTGTTGTCTTTTCTCTTCATCCCACGTTGAGGAGAAAGATAGTCTGAAGGACTAGAGGAAGGGTTTTGCCTTTTTGAAGCATTTCCCAACATTATAGCTCTCGTTAAATCAGATCCTCCATGCAGATGTATACAATTTTAAAGTCACTATAATTCATTGTCTTACTGTACTCAGCATGTTTTACTGTACTCGACCTGTCTCCAAACTATACCAGCATAAATTGAAGAAACATAAACTTGTTTTTTTTCTTACTATTACCTGCAGACTTTTATATCTTTGAGGTTGTAGAATATATAAAATTTAAATTAGCAAATAAAATGTACAAATAATTTGAATACACATTATTTGAGTGTCTGATAATATGGGCCAGATTAGATAAATAACAGGTTCCATTTTACAAATGAAACTATTAGAGGACTCAAGACTTCAACCAGGGTTGGTTTAATTGTTCAGTTCTTTTTTCTAAATGTTTTGTGAGTTCACATTTTACTCTATTCTTCTGACCTTGGAAAACGTTCTGCTGGTCCATAATTCTCTTCACAGTCTTTCTCCAATATGGCATAAACACAACCCCACCTGTCATGCCTCTGTACAGTTCTTCCAGGAAATTAAGTTTCTGCATTTATCCATCTAAAATACACTAAATTTAGATAAACTTCTAAGAAGATCGATTTTTCTTTGATTTTTAAAATGTATTTGTTATGTCAATTGGAACTGTCTGGTCCTTTTTCTCTCTAGTGGATAACAAAATACATCAACAGCAAACAGCAAAGCAGATAAGTTTGCCTACCCAGATAATAGGGTTTGCTTCTGCTGGAGCATTCAAAAGACGAAAAAAAAGTACCCTCAACCAGGCTTTTTCTCTTTTAATATAAATTTTAGCCAGAAATTTTAATTTACCGCATTTTTTCTGATTACCAGCAACATTTATATTTATCTCGTGTTATAGATTGTGTATCTCTTTCAGCTTAGGTAATACCACTAGAATCACATCTGAAAATGGACATAACTTTGTATTCAAGAAGTTGAAAAGATAACTACATTGGCATTGACAGTCTGTATCTTTGGTGCAATATAAAAGTATACTGTCTCTGAAGACAGTTTCAGAGTTTTTTGTTTAGACCAGCAATTTTCTGATAGGCTCACATTTCTTGAAAGTAAAAACTTTTAAGCCAAGCTTGAAAAATAAATATTTAAGCATATTTACTTTCTTTGTACGCCCACAGGTTTATTTATAGGATTATAAAAGTCACTTACACATATATTTAGACCTAAATGGGAATGATCATGTTGTAGTTGATATTTAATCCACATACCTCCATAAAAATGCACCACCATAAAATAGTACTATAACATATTTACTGAATCACTGGTTTCATATTCTGATTTAATGCCTGAATATATTGTAAATAGCAATGTTGATGTAATCATAGACTAGTGAGAAAAGATGGCTATTGTAGAGGGTTCCATATTCCTAAACCAATTATGAAATTCTGTAGTTAGAGGTAATTAATATCATTTGTGAAAAGATTAAGATAGGAAAGATAGAAAAACTGTAAAGATAGGAAAACTGTAACTCTAGTCAAAACTGGAGAGCAATTTTGAGGTTCTTGTCCAAACCGATAGTAACTATGCAGAAGTAAGATTGGAATCCTGTTTTTTGTTTTGTTTGTTTGGGGGCCACACCTGGTGGTGCTCAGGCTTATTTCTGGTTCTGCCCTCAGAATCATCCCAATAATGCGAGGGGGGTGGGGGGCGTGTATAGGTAGGGATTGCCAGGGCCAGCAAAGTGCAAGACTAGTACCTGATCTGCTATAATATCTCTCCAGTTTCTGGAACCCTTTTTTATCTAATTTTAAGGCAAGTACTCTATCAGTGGAATTTATGCCCTCTTTAAGTATTGTATGATAGCTCTCTATACAAAATGGGTCTCTGTTCATCCTTCCCCATATAAATTTGTTTATTAAAACATCAAATTGCCTTTATTGTCATTCTAATAGTTGCATTTATTGAATTTTTTTGCTCCAAAGGTTTTACTAAGTGCTTTTCATAGATTGCCTCCTGTACTCATCATAAGAATCTTAAGGGTTATGCTGTTATGATCATTGCCATGATACAGATAGAATAGAGGCCAAGAGAATTTAACCTTTCAGAATAACACTGTAGATCTAGGATTTAAACTTAAACTTATCCACTTTAAAGCTACTAAACTTAACTATTTACTACATTATTAAAAAATCTTAATTGTTTGTACAGAAAGGATAGCACTGCACTGTCCTGCACTGTCCTCCCATTGTTGTTCATCGATTTGTTCAAGTGGGCCCCAGTAACATCTCCATTGTGAGACTTGTTACTGTTTTTGGCATATCGAATACGTCACGTGTAGCTTGCCAGACTTTGCTGTGCAGGCGGAATACTCCCAGTAGCTTGCCAGGCTCTCCGAGAGGGGCAGAGGAATCGAACCTGAGATGGCTGCATGCAAGGCAAATGTCCGACCCGCTGTGCTATCGCCCCAGCTCACAGAAAGGGTACAAAAAATAATTGTATGGAACTACAAAATATGGAACTACAAAATCACATTGGGTAAAGTTAAGTTTTTGAGATATTCTTTATGTATGTCTTTTGAAAATAAATGGGTAATTTGATCTTATTATACTTGTCATACCCCAATCTTACAATTTTTGTAAAACAAGAAGGGAAACAACATTAAAATTAAAGTTTAAACTGACTCATAAACTGCTTGAGATGAAGTTTAAAGACCAGCTGTTAGGTTTTTCTTTTTAATTTTAATGTTTTATTTTATTGAATCACCGTGAGATAGAGCATTACAAAGCTATTCATGATTCGGTTTCAGTCATACGATGTTCCAATACTCATCCTTCCACCAGTATATTTTCTCAGCACCAATGTCCCCAGTTTTTCTCCCACTCTCCCCAAGCCCCCCACCCCTACCCCAGCGTGCCTTTATGGCAGGCACCACTCTTTCTCTTTCTCTTTTTCTCTCTCATTTTAAGCATTATGGTTTGCAATATAGATGCTAAAAGGTAATATGCATATTGCTTTACCTACTTTCAGAACTTAGTTCTTATCCAGAGTGATCATTTCCAACTAATATTGTCATAATGAACCCTGGTCTGTCTTGACAGCTTTAGTTTTGAGTTGGCATGCTTGCTTAACACAAGTTTTTACCTCCTATCTGTAAGGGGTAGAAAATGTTTTTGTCCTCAGCTTAAATTTCTCTTCTTCTCTGTTTATTTCATTTTGATTATCTTTCTTTTCCAGTTTTTATTGAGTTTCCATGATTTTTCGAAAAGGAGTTTCATATTACATTATACCAGGGTGTCAGATTTCCTCCACCAGTGATCCATTGGTGGCACCTGTCCACCCACATAAAGTTTCACCCACGTAAGAGCAAATTACATTTCTTCTTTTCTTAAAGATGAATGGTATAGTTTTTATTTGTTTTTTTCTTTGTGTCTCTGTGTAGGGGGAGAGGGTGTGGGGGGATCCTATCTGGAAGTGCTCAGGATCTGTTCCTGGCTTTGTGCTCAGGAGTGACCCCTGTTGATGCCCATGGAACTCTGTGGTGGTGGGAATTTGAACCAGCCACTGAGCCACGTCTTAACTTCCTATACACTCTCTCTGTGCCACATAGTATTTTTAAAAACATATTCAAATAACTTCTGGGGAGTCCTCCTAAACATCTCTAGAGATCCCTGGTAAATTTGCTATAATCTAGAGGGAAAAAGAAAACATTTCAAATTACTCACCTTTCACACAGCACCTCAGTTTTTGTATAGTATATAGCACTCTAGAACACTTTGTTTGCTTATGCAATTTTTCTCTCAATAATTTATAAACCTTTCAGACGTATGAATGTCTTAACTAACTCATTTCATAGTGTAGTACTTCCTGCAGAACCTGTTTTTATTCTTTGGATGGCTTATGTGGAATTGTTTTATGTTTAATAAAATAAAATTTTCGAGCCCATACACACATGTGAGCAGCACCAGGCACGATTCCTGAGCACAAAGACAGGAGTAGTCCCTGAGCACCACTGGGTGTTGCTCCAGAAGAAAATACAAACAAGCAGACAAAAAAAAGATAGAAAAAACTAATTGAATTTATAACAAACAAGTGAAGTATTATGAAGGTTCCTGCTGAGTCATCCTGATTACAACAACAGCACATAAACACACAGACTCACACAGTTTCAGAAACCTTAAGATTAGAATGTACTGGCTCAGCTAACGCTGTCAGAATTAATTTTACCTGGGTACACTTTCTAGACCTGATTTGATTTTAATTTGCAGTTTCAAAGTGCTAATTCTGAAGTATGAGAATGCTTTGTTTCCCATTTCTAAATTGAACAAAAATTTGACTGACTCCTAGAAATAATCTCCGAGAATAGGACTAGAAACACAGATAAATGAAAAAAGTTTAGGTGGTCCCTAGCCTGAAAGGTGATACACAGAAACAGTCGAGCACATATGCACGCATATTCCATATTTGGTTTTTGGTCTTCAACCACACCCAGAAATGCTCGGCCATTCATTCAGTGGTCCCTGGAGGTTGTATTTGGGAGACCATATGGAGTGGGAGATCAAAACCCAAGCTGCCCATAAGCCACACATGCACTACACTTTGAGCTATCTCACTGGCCTCAGATTTTATGTGTAATAGGTGAAGACCATCACAGTATTGTATTATAATGTTCTTCATTATCAGAGTATTGTAAAAAATTGGAATCTACCGCCAAGAGTACTATCATTTAAAAAGAAGGAACAAATTAATATTGGGTGAAAATATGCAGATTCTGCCTTGTTATACATTTTCATTTCATTTTTTTAAATGAATGCTTTATTAAAGCAAGAAAAATTGTGATCTAACCCACAGAAATCTTTCCAGATGATAACCTGAAAGTGACTTAATTTTTTCTAGTTAAGAAAAAAATAGGAACAAAACATCAAGTTTAGGAAATTTAAACCAAGGAGATTAAGCAGGTGATTCCCTCCGCCCCCCCCCCCCCCCAACACACCCTTTGTATGCTTCTGTTAAAATGATTAGGATTTCTAACATATTTCTATTGGTAATCCACTGACATTAAGAAAATTCCCAGTGCTGGAGCGATAGGATAGAGGGAAAGGCATTGCCTTGCAGGAGGCCAACCCAGGTTCGATCCCCGGCATCCCACATAATCCCCCAAGCACTATCAGGAGTAATTCCTGAGCGTGGAGCTAGGAGTAACCCCTGAGCATCACTGGCTATGACTCAAAAAGCAAAAACAAGAAAATTCCCAGGGGTGGGCGGAGTTATAGCACAACAGGTCGTGCTTTTCCTTATATACAGCCAATGTGGGTTTGATCCCTGGCATCTCATATGGTCTCCTGAGCACCACCAGGAGTAATTCCTAAGTGAAAACAATAAAAAAATAAGAATAAAGAAAATTGCTTCAAAAAATCTCTTTAGAAAAATTATTTGCATTGATAATAACCACAAAATTAGTGATTTAAAGAAATTTTACTGACGTGTTTTTTATTATCAGGTGGAAATCTCTTAGATCCAACAGTTTTGTATAATATTTATTAATCTAAACAGTGTGTAGAAAAATTGACCTTGCTATCCAATTTATTTTATTTGCTATAATAATATCCTCTAGGTCCATCCATGTTTTTTCAAATGGCATGATTTTATCATTTTAATGGCTAAATAGTATATCACATGTTGCTAAAAAAGAACATAAAGGTACCTTATCCTTTCCTGTTAGTCTTTTTATTTCCCTTTCCAAGAAGTAGCATACCACATCAATAGTAGTACTGATTTGAGGTTGTTGTTTTTTTTTCCCCCTTCGGTTTCTTATTGTTTTGAGGCCATGCTATAGGTGCCCAGGGCCGTAGGTCTGTGCTCAAGAACAGTCCTGGCAAATTCGGGGTACCATATATAGTGTCTGGGATCAAATCCAGGGCAGCCATGTGGAATATAATTGCCTTAGTATCTTTATGACTCCTGATCTTTGTTTATATTTTTAGGAGTCTTCATGAGAGTATTCGATATGCCAAACACAGTAACAACAAAGTCTCCAATGGAGACGTTACTGGGCCCGCTCGAGCAAATCGACGATCAACGGGAGGGCCTTTACCTTTACCTTTACCTTCATGATATAGATTGAACCAGTTTATATTCCCAAAGTGTATGAGAGTTTTCTCTGCATCCTCACCATCACCTTCCATTTATCTTCTTTAAAATTAATAGTCTTGGTGAGGAAGGTAGAAAAAATAAAAATAATAGTCATTCTAATGAGTATAAAGTGAATCTCATATTTTTATGTATAGTTTCTTCATGATTATCATTTCATTCATAAGTTGAAAATAGATACAGGAAAATGAGCAAACTAAACAAAAGTAAATGCATATATTCAAAGACCAGATTAGTGTTTATGAGAGAGGAAGGGATTTGGAGAATGAAAGAAGTGGTTATGTGGATATCTGTGTTATTATGCTGAATAAATCAGACTTTTGGTGATATAATACTATATACTTAAAACTTAATCTTATCAACCAGTGTTAATTAAAAAAAAAAGTTGGCCTACTGTCTCTTACAATTACGTGTTTGTGATCCTATGCTATATGAACCACATTAATATCAGAGTAAAGTAAAGTAAAGAGTAAAGGCCCTCCCGTTGATCATCAATTTGCTCGAGCGGGCCCAGTAACGTCTCCATTGGAGACTTTGTTGTTACTGTGTCTGGCATATCGAATACTCTCAGTAGCTTGCCGGGCTCTCCGAGAGGGGCGGAGAAATCGAACTTGGGTCGGCCATGTTGGCTGCGTGCAAGGCAAACGCCCACTGTCCTCCCCTTGTTCATCAATTTGCTCGAGCAGACCAGTAATGTCTTCATTGTAAGACTTGTTGTTACTGTTTTTGGCATATCGAATACGCCACAGGGAGCTTGCCAGGCTCTGCCGTGAGAGCGGGATACTCTCGGTAGCTTGCTGGGCTCTCCGAGAGGGATGGAGGAATTGAACCCGGGTTGCCGCATGCAAAAATTATTTGGAAAAATTAACAGATGCCTGTTAAAATATGTGACTGGTATATATCAATTCTTTACTAATATAGTTTTAGCACAGGATAAAACAAGAAGAGCACATCACAGGAACAGTGATTTAAATGATATTTACTAAGTAGAAAATATCTCAGAACACTCACTGGCAGCGATGAATAATTAAATGAATGAAATTCAATTCCTGAACATTGTAGCATATAAAAGAAACATGGAGACAGCCGACTCCTGGAAAACAATTTTAAGTGTACCAGTCAATGAACTCTAACAAATCAATGCCTAATAGAGGCCAAATCTGTTGAGTTTAGATCTGAGGAATTTCTTTGAGATGAAATTTGAAACTGGTTCTATATGGCCACATGACTCCAAATTGGTACGTGGTGTTCAAATAAACAAGGGGATTAGCCAGATAGGTATATCTACACCGTCTGGCCAGTTATTTTCTATAGAAGCTAGAACAGTTGTGGTCAGAGTCATATATACAGCCTTGACTGAATTCTTAAAGTGACTCCAAGAATGGAAACCTTAGGGAGAACATACACTTCCAAGGAGAGTCAGCGAATGAGGACTGTCTAGTTGGCGGGTTAACCAGTATTCATATTTTCTCTATTATATGTGAGTTTCTAAGGAGAACGTGGATGCATGTGGGACTCGAACATTTGATGGCCGAGAACCGTTCCCCTGGACTGACAAAGAACCAGGGGAATGGAGAAACAGGGCCTTGGCTGGTTGGTAGGCAGTTTATTTCTCTCTCCTCTCCAGCATAGTTCAATCTCTCCCCTTGCAGCACAATCATCACGATCACAATCACGACCATCCTGTTATTCGTCGATTGCCTCGAGCAGGCCCCAGTAACGTCTCCTTCATCCTAGCCCTGAGATTTTTTTAAAAAGTGGCATATTCAAGGCTCTTTCAGGGTTAGGAGAATGAGACCATCATTGTTACTGGTATTTGGCATATTGGGTACGCCACGGGGAATTTGCCAGACTCTGCCATGTGGGCAGGTTACATTCGGTAGCCTGCCAGTTTGTCCGAAGTAGGAATGAGATAATAAGATGTCCAGGAGCTGGGTATTATACTCTCTGGGTCTTGGCCATTGATGAGATTACACAGAGTTAGGGGGCCAGTTGGTGGATGTGACCCCTGCCTACTGGGATTTGGAGGATCTGGGTGGAGGATGCTCAGCCCCGATCCAAGCAGGCTTGGAGATCTCAGCCCCAGGACCCACATGCCTTTGTTCCTCTGCCGGTACCTTCATGCGTGTGGAGAGTGGTCTCAGCATGGTGGTGGCTGGTTCTGGAGGTCTTCGGCTGCTGGAGCCCTGGTCGGCGTGGGGAGGGAAACTCAACCCGCTCCCCTCCAAGGGGCCCCATGAAGGACAGCCGGGCGCGGGGGCAGGAGACTCTGCAGCACAATCATGGTCGAAGTTTTGTTATAGTTCCATTCGTCAGAGTTCCATCATCCTAGTCTCCTCATAGACCTCAAAATCCTCTTATTATTATATTCTATTCTTTCCTCTTACAGCCTGGTTATATAGAAATCATGAAGGGTGGGGGTACACATAGGTAGGGTTGAACATTGTCATAACAACAAACAGAGGTAAAGCCACTCCTTCAGGGAAAGTTCTAGGAGATTAACTCAAGGACAAAATCTTATCTGAGAGTTCAGCACTCCAGATTACTAGGAGATGCTCAAGGGTAGAATTCCATGGAGGGTGTATTGCTCTCTTCTTTCCTCAGCTAGTAATCCATTTAAACAGTCACAGTGAATTTACTTCTTATACTATTTCTAGTCATTTTGTGTGAACACAGTAAGAGACATATTAAGCTTAAAGGTTGGCTCTTCCTGGGGACATCTCCCTATTATCCCAGACCACAGTCCTCAGTTTAGTCTTTCCTAACCCCAGCAGGGTCTTTATTCAGTTACTTCTTTTTGGGTCATAATAGAGTTGGTCTCATGACCATGCTCTTAATTTATTATACTTATGGCGATTAGCTTGTCCCCTTTGGATGCCTGGGTAGCTTACAGCTTGCTCTGGGTCTATCCAGTCCCTTTGTTGGGACTCTCCTTTTGGGGATGTTAGGAAGTAAAGGCAACTGAGGCTTAAATCAGGTAAATATTATGGATGCCTGGGAGTAAATATTATTTGGAGTCAATTAACTTCCATGTTACAAAAGCGTATCATCAACTGTCTTCCTGTGTCTATACAAAAAGGACATTGCTAAACCATGCAAATGACATAAAGGAAAGAGAAAAGCAATATAGGATTATTAGTGCTTGATGGAATTGAATGTGCCTCAGGGGCACTGTTGTGGGAGTAGCTCAATAAACCTTAGCTCCCTGTGGGAGGAGCAAGGACAACCCAATATTATCCAACAGTTATCTTTTACAAAGTCTTGACAAGATTTTAGCATTTTATAGGCCCATGTTACTTTCTCATCAACCTTCTCTAAGAAATACCAGTTGTGATTATTCAACCATAATTAATTTTCCAGCTATAGAATTTTAGGTGAATAAACTCTATAATCATTTGGTTAAGACTTCTTTTGCTCACAGTATTTCTTCTGAGCTTTTCATCTGTGCTTTTGCATGTATCAGTTAACTTTCTTTCTAAATCTGGGTAGTATACCAAGCAACTTAATTTATATACTGTTTCTCCAGACACTTAACATGTTGATTTCCCCCCCTTAGTCTGGAGTAATCTTGTTTAGAAGTATACTTATAAGTGACAGAATTTTCCTTCACTTATAAGTCACAGGATTTTTCTTTACTCAAGACTTTAAATATTTCTTTGTTTTTTTAATATCATTTTTTGACGATAGCACAGCAGTAGGGCATTCGCCTTACAAGCGGCCAACATGGCCAACCTGAGTTCGATTCCTCCGCCCCTCTCGGAGAGCCCGGCAAGCTACCGAGAGTATTCGATATGCCAAACACAGTAACAACATATTTTCTCTTATAGCATGTTATTTCTTATATATACTTTAAAGACATCCTCGTCTTTGTTTTCAGTAATTTGACAGATTTAAAAAGCACTTAACTTATGCTTTTGATCAAATTTCAACAGTAGTTTTTCCCCTGTTCTCTCTCTCCCCACCCCCTCTCTCGGTTTATCTCCCCCACCCATGCTTATTTCTTCTAAGTGTTCAATTATATCTATGTTAGGCCTTTTGGTATGCTCCACAAATCCTGTTCATCGATTTCCCCCATCTATTATTAGCTGGAATAGTGTTTATTTATATATTTCCTGGTTCTTTATTTCTGTCATCGTAAATTTTCTGTTAAATATATTGCAATTTTTTACATCAGATTGCAAATTTTTATCATCAAATTTTCATTTTTGTTTCTATTTTTCTACAGTGATAATATTTTGTTCTTTATGATTGCGTCTATAGTTAAAATAGTTATTTTGAATGTTTAATAATTCTAAATTCTGGTTCTTCTTAAATTAGTCTCCATTAATTGTTTTTTTCCACCATGGTTTGGGACATATTTTCCAGTTTTCTGATTAGTTGTAATTTGGATTTTATCCCAAGTATTGTTAATGATTTCAAGTAGCTTTATGAATATATGCTTTAATTCTTAATTATTTGATATTTTTGCAGGCTGCTTAGTTTATCAATTCAAATCTCACATGATGTGCCCTATCTCTGAAATCACTATGTAGTTATCTCTGCCCTATAAGTTCGGAGTCTGTTCCACACATCCATGGGTGAGAGAGACAGTATATAGAAGTTTCTCTGCAGATTGGGGATATACCCTCTAGTTCTTCTTTTTGATATTTCTCACTTCAACTTATTTTTTTGTTAAATCAGTCCCCAAATAAGATTCAATAATTCTTGAATCACTAATGTTGAGAGAGCTTATGTGTGAAGTTTCATTTTTATTTGTGGAGGAAGCCTCCCAAGCAATGCTCACACAGCTTGGAAACTACTTCAGTGATACTTGGTTAACTGGGCCTGGCTGATTAGTGTTAGGGCTCAAGAATGCTGAGCTTCTCGGGCCTAGTGATGAAGGAGACCACCCTTGGTTATACTAGGGGGAGCTGCCAGGGTTCCACCTGGCAGTGTTCAGGGGGGCATCGGTGCTGGGGTTTCTATTCAGGTTTGAAAATCCTCTCCAGATGAGGTCAGGTGCCCCAGCTATTTGTTTCACCAGTTAGATTGCTTGCTGCATGGTGTTTCCATTACCACTGAAGCATCAGCTATCCTAACTCCCAGGAAACAATGAAATGCTGAGTAGGGATCAATAAATATTCTGAAATTAATAAATAAATGAGGTGAAACACCCATGAATAATCGAAACAAACAAATATTTGTTCAGAATTCTTCTCTGCACTTTTCCTATTGTTATATTTTGGGAAAATCATTCTCTCTCTCTCTCTGCCTGCATTGGGGTTTTTCCTTCTTAAAATTAAATGAGTGATAGCTATTTCCTAAGCTTGGTTGGAAATTGAGTTTTTTAGGTAGTGATTGGCACATCAGTACATGAAAGCTCTTGCTATTCTCATTCCAAGGTTCATTAAGAAAACTTTCACTAGGTCCAGAGTGATAGTACAATAGATAGGGCATTTGCCTTGCATAGAGGCAACCCGGGTTTGATCCCCAACATCACATATGGTTCCACGAGTCCTGCCAGGAGTGATCCCTGAGCGCAGAGCCAAGAGTAAGCCTTGAGTACTGCTGGGTGTGGTGAAAGAAATCATGGGAGGGATGGAAGGAGAGAGAGAGGGAGGGAGGGAGGGAGGGAGGGAGGAAGGAAGGAAGGAAGGAAGGAAGGAAGGAAGGAAGGAAGGAAGGAAGGAAGGAAGCTTTATGAGAACAATATTGAAAGGTTCTAAGGTGTCAGCACAGTTGTCATCAGAAGGAACCTTTTTGGAAAGATTTAGTAATTGAGACATGCCTTGAGTTAATCAAAATAATTGTTTCCAGTGCTGCGCTTTATGTATTGTTTTGTTCATTTTTCTAAGAGTATCATCTATAGGTCTTATGTATAGATATCTGTACTGTTAAACATTTCTATTTATACATCTGTATTAATAAAAATAATGTACATATAATACTCATATAAATAGATAATAAAATAATAGGTAGAGATGCAGATTACAATATCTCTGTATATAGATATACACAGGAACACACAGGTATTAAAGAATTAAACATACTCAAAAGATGCCATTTAAAAAATAGACCAGAAAAAATTAGAAGCCCTTAGTACTAAGAATTTTGCAACTTAAAGATGATGAAAACTCATGTATCATATGAGTTCAGAACACTTACTAGAGTTATTACACTATTTTTGTCAGATTTATGCTAAAAGTAGAGTCAGCATCATGTCTGACACTTGAAATTTGGGTACAGCTTTTTTATTCAAAGAATTACAAAATGCCTCAGCTGAGTTTTTTTCTCAGTATCTTCACCTGATGTCTGAGGTTTTACTGGTCCAAAAGAAACTGCAGATAGAGATTATTCAGTATTTGTTCCTCTAACAAACAAGATGGAATCTTAACAATTGGTTTATAATCTGGTAAACAGTGGTATGCTAAATGAAGAGATTGCTGCCCATTTCAAGACAGTGAGAGCCACTGATAGTACAGCTCGTCTCTAGGACAACTCATCTCTGAGTTCAAGCCCTAGTCTACCTGCCATGCCATGAAGACTTACCCAAGTGAAGCAATACCCTTACTTCTCCCCTCCTGGTTTAAATCAGGTGATGGGAAGGAATCTCTGCTATTTGTCCTACAAATGCTATTTACAGGAGCACAGAGGTGGCAAAAGACCTGCTTTACAAGTATGAAACCCTATTTTCAATATCTGGCATTTTCACTTGACTTCCCGTTAATCGTCGATTTGCTCGAGCGGGTGCCAGTAACATCTCCATTTGTCCCTGTCGCATGCTAGTGTAGCCCAACGGCATCTGTTCGCTCTAGGAACACGAAGAGCCTCAAACCGATCGTTCATGATCTTGATGAAGAAGTCTGACCAACTGGTAGATGGGTGGCCACGCGGTCTTTTGACATCCCATGGAATCCAGTCGGTAACGGCTCTAGTCCAGCGGTTGTCTCCAAATCTCATTACGTGACCAGCCCATCTGATTTTTGCCGCGTTGGCAAACAAGACAGCGTCCCTGATTCTTGATCATCCACAGAGGTCGAAACTCCTGATTCTTTCTCTCATTTGAGTGAAACGTGATACTCCAAGCATAGCTCTTTCAATTCCTCTTTGGGAGACCTGAATAGCATTCTCATCCTGTTTTTGTAGGGCCAAGGTCTCTGAGGTGTATGTTAATGCAGGAAGAACAGTGGAATCAAAGAGATCTGCCCAGAGCCGGAGGTTCTTCGTCCTCTTAGCTATTTCTTCAATGCTCTTGAAGGCATTCCAAGCCGCTCTCTTCCTCCTGCGCAGTTCAGGTGCCAGGCCATTTGTCATGTTGACTTCTCGACCGAGGTACACATAACTGTTGCATTCGGAGATGGTCGTTCCATTGAGAGAGAATGGAGCGTCAGGGATGAGGCTGTTTCTCATAAACATTGTCTTCGTAAGATTCACCTGTAGTCTGACCTTTCCACACCCACAGTTCCACAATGAAATAGACCACATCATATTCAATTGACGGTTTTGCCTGACTGATGTCACTGTTGTTCCAAAATTCTAAACAGGATCGGACCACCGTCTCCTTCGTGCAGAATTCTACTTCACAGAGCGGGGAGAAAAGGCTACAAAGTTTAAGAAGAGAACTCCCAGAACGACCACCAACTGGAAGCTCTTTGGCACTATTGCTGCAACATGGGAAGATGCCATTGTTGACAACATTGGCAACTGGCATTTTCAATGCCCCCACAAAATGCTCCAAATGGCATTTGCAAGAGTGAATTTAAGGCTGATCTGGCTGGCCCAGGTTCGATTCCTTTGCCCCTCTTGAAGAGCCCGGCAAGCTACTGAGAGTATCTCACCCTCACGGCAAAGCGTGGCAAGCTACCCATGACATATTCGATATGCCAAACACAGTAACAGGTCTCACAATGGAGATGTGACTGGGCCCGCTCGAGCAAATCAATGAACAATGGGAGGACAGTGACAGTGATACAAAGAGTTAGCACTACCATATTTTTTTTCTATAAGTGAGATATAGTAAGAGATAAGTCCATTTAGTTACTAAAGATCAAATGTTACTTTTAGCCCTCTAGGTTTCAAAAATAATGTAGAAGAATAAAAAGACAAATCAAGTATACTCTCAAATACTGATCAGTAACTTCATGCCAATAAACTTTAAAATTATCAACAATGAACAAATTACTGTATTTAAATGAAAATCAATCTAAATCATTCATATGGTAGCCATTAAATAAAATAACAAAATATAGTTTCTTGCACAGCAGAGCCTGGCAAGCTACCCGTGATGTGCCAAACACAGTAACAACAAAGTCTCCAATGGAGACGTTACTGGGCCCGCTCAAGCAAATCGATGAATAACGGGAGGACCGTGACCGTGATAGTTTCTTGATACAGTGTACACATTCTTAACAATTTTAATTTTTTTAATAATCTCTCCTTTGTAAAATTCAAAATAATATTTAAGAATTAGAAGCAAATAACATTGGTACATTTTCTTTAGTCCAAGACAGAGTTAGTTTCTCAATTGTTACCATCTTGCAGTCTAAGCCTGAATTGTACACTAATTTTATGACAACATTGATTAGTTCTATTTTTAGAAGTGATTGCAGTGAAGAGTGATTTGAAAATGTTATCAATGATACTGATTGCAAAAATTGCAAATTGTTTTTAGAGCTGAATTTAACAGTCTTCTTTGAACTGTGCCAATAATTATCACTACCTCTAAAGACCTCCCTTCTGCTCTCACTGAAGAATAATTCTGTTTTAAATAAAAAAAATTACTGAGTCAGCATGAAGTTATTCCAAGTTATTGCAAAGTTATTCATGATTGAGTTTCAGGCAGAATTTATTCCAGCACCAATCCTCACTTCACTCTACCATGTCCCCTGTTACCCTTTCTATACACACTCCTCCCTACCTCTGTGGCAGGTACTTTTTTTTTTTCAATTTTAGGCTCTGTTTACAACACTGTTTCTGGTAAGGTAGCATGCATGTAGCTTTAGTGTTTGCTTACATGTTTGTTTTCTCTCGTGGTGTTTTATGTCTTTTGTGGGTCAATAAGGGGCTCTGCTCCATACCTTGTATTTCTGAAGCTTTTCTGGATAAAGTAGATTACTCATAAAATTGTACAAACTGAGGCAGAGAAAAAGTGAGTATAAGCAACAATATGCTGACTTTACTTAACTGCTTATATTTCATCAGCAGCGGAAGCTGTGTGTCCTTAACCTCCTTCAGTGGGGGGAAAAAAGTATATTCTTATCTTATGTCCTGGAGGACAATTGGGAATATTTTATGAAAGTCCCTAAAAATTGCTACATACAATATGGTAAATATAAAATTTTAATTAGTTCCTTGTACACATATTAAGGATTCAAGAATATTTTATTTATACTTTTGTTGTAGCAGTTAACTTGTATTTTACACAAAAAATGTAAATTTAAATGTCTATAATATACTGTTACAAATCCCTGACCTAAGAACTAGTAGTACAGGAGATAAGGCATGCATATAGCTTGCATCAGCTTGTCATGCATATAGCTGATCCTGGTTCTATCCCTTGTGCTACATATGGTCTTCTGAACACCACCAAGGGTCTTTGCTAAGGACGGAACCATAAATTACTCTTGAACACTGCTGTGTTCCCAAGCCTCCCGCTTAAAACACACACACACACACACACACACACACACACACACACAATCTAAAAAAAAATAACAATCAATGCAGCAGAATTCTAGAGAATAATAGAAATTTGAATGTCTATTCTGTAGTAAACTGTAATTTCTCTCTTCTTTGACTACTTATTTTTCTCCCTTAACAATAATTGCAAAGAAATAAACTGCCATTTGTGAAAATATTGCATTATGTTTCAGCAGTTTGAGTTTCTAAGAATTATTTATAGGACACACATTGAATCCTTTCTATTGTTGGGAGATATCTCTGAGTGATTATTCCTCTTGCTTCAAAGAACAGGTGGAATTTGCAAACTCTCCGCTTTTTAAAATGACTTTGTGAGTCTTTCTCTAGAAATCCTGTAGCTGGTTTTTCATCCTTCATGGTTCCTGTGATTCAGATTTAATTTCTGTGATTTCCAAGATCTCCTAGTATATAATCCAGATGACAATAAAAATAAGCAAGTCAGAGGGAGGAAAAAATGGGAAAACAAAATCCCACACAGAGTGGTTTGTACGGAGCACACTCATTGATACATATTTAGCTTGCACATGACCTCTTATTTAATCCACATTTTTTTCCGTTTCTCTGAAGACTTGTACCAATTATTTAAGCAGTTTTTAAAAACTTTTGGAATGAATATCAGGCTTTGCATTTTTATGTCCCATATAAAGGTATCCTGTGCAAAATCATGGGAATTGAATTAATGGTTGCAAAAATGCAAAGGTTGCATGCAAAGGCCCTCCCGTTGATCATCGATTTGCTCGAGCAGGCCCAGTAACGTCTCCATTGGAGACTTCATTGTTACTGTGTTTGGCATATCGAATACGTCACGGGGAGCTTGCCAGGCTCTGCCGTGTGGGCGAGATACTCTCAGTAGCTTGCCGGGCTCTCCGAGAGGGGCGGAGGAATCGAACTCGGGTCGGCCATGTTGGCTGTGTGCAAGGCAAACGCCCTACCGCTGTGTTTAATGGTATTATATAAAAAGAGAGAACTTACTGAACTTTAAGAACCAGTATAGAATAGGTCCTATCTATGAGTAGTATCTTCTCCTACCCCTTATCTCACCCACCTCCCCAAAGTTCCAGCACAGGCTTCAAAGACTATATTGCATAACAAATAATGGGCCAGAGTGATATACTGAAGTCCAGGTGCTTTTCTCTCACACAGCAACCTCAGTTAGATCCTCAACACCCTAAGAACAGCACCCCCAGGAACTGGCAGGAGTGCAGAATTGAACACAGAACCAGGAGTAAGCACTGAGCACTGCCGGGTGTGGTGCCAAAACTCAGCTAGTTAACTAGTTAGAAATATAGATAATGAAATTAAGTAGTTATATTTAACATCAATTTAAGGTTAGCATATATTGAAATTCTACATGAGAAGTTCTATTCTAGTATGGTTCTGCAGATTGGGGTACCAGGACCTCAGTAGTATTCTGAACCAGTTTAGAACTGAGTTTCAAAAGAATGGTTGTTCTCATCCTTTCCAGCAAGTATCACTTACCAGCCCCGTGAGCAGAAGTGTGTAATTGTGTTCCTATTAGGCACATACACGGTGCCTAGATAGCAACTCTCAGTTGGAAAGTACTATTTTGGGGATCCAGGTACAATTAGATTTCCAGTTTTATGCACGTGTTATGTCTTGAACAGGCTTTTCTCTCCCCCTACCTCTCTCCTTTCCTTATTTCTATTCTATTTTTTTTGTAAGTCTATTTGTTGGAATAGAATTCTGGCCTGGAGAGCTGCACATTTGTCAGTGGGAGAAGGAGTGGGTGGGTACAAATGTATTTTTCCAGTTGCTGCCTCACTCGGCTCTCAGAGCACGACTCCTACTGCCAGGACGGATACCTGTGAGTTTTCTTCCCCCAGGGCTAGCTTCGATACTTAATTTATGGATGTGTTCAGTCTGATTTTAGAAAATACATGGTGATGTAAGACTTAGAATCAAGGAAAAAGATAAATTCTCACAGTAGCGGCTTGCTAATTAATCCTGGTGATTAACCACCTGAGAGAATCCTCTAAGAATAGCTAGATTGGGCAGTCTTTCTTTTCTTCCTCTATCTTTGTATATCAAAAAACTGGAGCAAAGAAAGGGATATGGAGAATCAAATATTTTGAGTTCTAAAGCAATAATCTATAAGATTATCTCTTTAGGAATAAGATACAGCCATTCATTTTGGTGGATTTGACTCTGGTGATCTATGTCTGAGAAGTCTTCCCTCTTTTTTCCATTTGCAACCCTTGTGTTTGGCTCCTTTTGCTTTTTGTACAGCCTGGTATTGAGCCTGGATCTCCTAGGTATGAGAGGCATGTACCCAACCCACTCCGCCACATTTGATGTTTCCTTCTATTATTTTAATGGCTGAGTTTGGAATCTCTTCAGTTGTATGCTTAAAGCAATACAAAAGAGGATCAGAGTGATAGTACAGAGGTTAAAGTGCTTATCGTGCATGAGACAATCCCTGGAACTGCATGGTACTCTGAGCCCTGCCAGGGGTGAGCCCCCCAGCATTGAATCTGAAGTAGCATCTTTGAGAACTGCTCAGTACAACTCCCCAAGTTAGAAAACAAACAAAAAGCAAAAGAAAAGCTGTATAAAAAAGCCTGAGGAATTTCATCAGACCCAAACTCTAGAAAAAACATGATGTATATAGCACATTTCACTATAAAATTTGCAGAGCAATCAAGATTGAAAAGTTTACAAGTTTAAAAGTTTACATAATATAGACAAAACATCTGGCATTCCATTGTAAGTGGTATAAAAGAGTTTAATGGAGTCAGGCACAGGTATAGATTTGTATGCATATACATTGTATATGTAAACTATTGAAGTATGTGTTAAGCATCTTTTTATTTGCCAAATACTATCATTTATTTATACTCAAACCCAGATTACATATATATATATATAGTTATATATCCACATGCTGGAGCGATAGCACAGCGGGTAGGGCATTTGCCTTGCACACTGTCAACCGGGCTCACTTCCTATGTCCCTCTCGGAGAGCCCGGCAAGCTGCCGAGAGTATTCCACCCGCAAGGCAGAGCCTGGCAAGCTCCCCGTGGTGTATTCGATATGCCAAAAACAGTAACAACAAACCTCACAATGGAGACCTTACTGGTGCCTGCTCGAACAAATTGATGAACAACGGGAGGACAGTGATACAGTGAATTAAAAATGGCCCACAATTCTACCTAATGATCTTTGGTAGCAGACTCTGTAGATCATTCTACATATTATTCTCCTCATATATATAGAAAAAATTCAAAAGACTACAGATTTTTGAAAATGAATTAGCATCTAAAAATCCTAAGGATAATTACTGTCATATTACTAAGTCACATTACCTAAGTCATATTACGTATTACCTAAGTCATATTACTGTTTCACTATGCTGTCTATTCAGATATTTATCCTTACTTCTCCAGATTATACCCTCTCAGAGATCAGAATATATTTCCTTCGAAAGACTGCTCTGAGTCTCATCGTGCAGTAATCAGTTTATTAATTCCTTCCAATCACACTGTGTTGCAGTAGTAGGAAGATAGGACAAATTTAGAAATTCTCTCACTAACTAGACATATGACCTTCAGCAAAGATTACCCTTCTCTGGAATTCATTATTTCTGTCCATTCAATGAGGGAATTAGAATAAATGACTCCTGATTCTAGTGACTTCATCTCATCTCTCCAGGGAGGCCAAGGTTTCCTCTCATAGCCCCATCCTCCGCTCTTAGTGTCTACTGAGTTGGACTCTGGGGAAAGAGGCACAGAGCCCACCATCAACATATCTACTCCCAAATATCACTAAGCTCAGTTTTTACATGACAAACTATAAGTACTTATATAATAATAATAATAATACATAAACATGATTGCTGAATTAATTTAGTCACTCAGGTTCATATTTGCTTGAAGTTGCTAAATCCACTTCTAAAGGTGAGAGACAAGAGTTCTTTCAGTTGACTTAGAGCTTAGCAGGGAGAACATATTGCATCCCAGAGAAGAAGGAATTGGGGAGGGAGATCAGAACAGGGAAAATGCCTATGAATTTTATCAATCCTTTGTCATTTAAATATGGTGCTTGCTTATGATCAACTGAACTAAGAACACTGATAATTGAGAAGGAAAATAACCAGATTATTGTGAATCAAGATCTGCTGCTTTTTTTCAATTGGTGCAGACATTTATTTAGAATCTGCTGTGTCTTGGGTATGTTATATATTCTTCAAATAAAAGACCGAGTATGTTTTTCACAACTCTGTCAATCAAAACTTTAAGCAAAGATAACCAAAATCTTGTTCTAGAATGAGGATATGATAAGAACGCTATCTGAAACATCTTTGCTAAGAATTTCAACACATTTTTCAAATTGCATCACTATTTGTGGTATTATCATCTTCAACTACATTTCCAATGACAAGACAATAGTATATGATATTCATAGCTTCAAACAGCAAGGATATATTCTAGCCCTTTGTCTCATTTTTATGCTGGTCTTAGTATGCTGTTTCTCCAAAACTGATCTTTCTTTTAGAAAGGAAAATTATCAGCAAGGTGAAATTGCTGCAGCATTTTTCTTCTCTACTGTGTGCAATCTATTTCTTTAGCTATCTGTCAGTTGCCTAGGAAACCTTAGTAGAGTAACATTTGATTGGCTGTCATCTTGGACTTACCATGAGACTTCTGAGCATAGAGTTAGAGTGGCATAACCCTGGATAAGTTGTTCCAGAGATGTCTAACAATGCTTCTCTGTTTATTTGCAAGCAGATGCAAACTCTACTGAGTTTGACATTGTCATCATGTTGCAGGAAGATCGGTACATGGAATTCAGAAAACTTCTTAATAACTACCACATAGCACTGAAACAGACACAGTAACAACAAAGTCTCCAATGGAGACGTTACTCTTTTACAGGTATTCAAAATTTGCTTCCAATCTGTAGGTTGGGATTCTTAGTTTAAGATGCAAAGTTGATTCTTAGTTAAAGTATTCCTCCAGAGAAGTAGAATTATTTATTTACTTAGGTTATTTTAACTGTTTGCAATTTGTGGTTTAAAAATCAATGAAATTTCCTCCAGCTCTGTCATACTCTTTACATAATATCACCGTCACTGTCCTCACATTGTTCATCGATTTTCTCGAGCCGGCCCAGTAACATCTCCATTGTGAGACTTGTTGTTACTGTGTTTGGCATATCGAATACATCCCGGGTAGCTTGCCAGGCTTTGCCGTGTGGGCGAGATACTCTCGATAGCTTGCCGTGCTCTCTGAGAGGGGTGGAGGAATTGAAACTGGGTCGGCCTGGTCATCCTCATGCAAGGCAAACGCCCTACCACTGTGTTATCACTCCAGCCCATAACATATCCAGTACATAATATATCAATGTTAATTTTAGTTTCTATAATGGACAATTTATAAACTATTTTTATGTTTCTTACCCATTTGGATTCCTTTTATAATCTATGAGCTAGTTTAAAAGGTTGTGTTCAACTGACACTGTCACTGTCACTGTCCTCCCATTGTTTCATCGATTTGCTCGAGCTGGCCCAGTAACGTCTCCATCGTGAGATTTGTTGTTACTGTGTTTGGCATATTGAATACATCACGGGTAGCTTGCCAGGCTCTGCCGTGCAGGCGAGATACTCTCCATAGCTTGCCGGGCTCTCCGAGAGGGGCGGAGGAATGAAACCCAGCTTGTACAAGGCAAACCTACCACTGTGCTATCGCTCCAGCCCATGATATATCCAGTACATAATATATCAATGTTAATTTTAGTCTCTATAATGGACAATTTATAAACTATTTTTATGTTTCTTACCCATTTGGATTTCTTTTAGAATCTATGAGCTAGTTTAAAAGATTGTGTTGAACTACAAGAACAAATTGGAAAAATACAATTCAATGAGTTTTGATAACTATGTACATCATGCTGGGGCTGGAGAGATACCACAGTGAATATAGCTGACCTCTATCCTTCATATATATTCGGTTCCTGACGCCCCACCAGGAGTGATCCCTGAGCAAAGAACCAGGAGTAAGCCCTGAGCACCACTGGGTGATCCCTCCCCCCAAAAAAAATTTTGTTTCATGCAACAACTACTGAATTTAGATATTGAACACTTTTAAAACTTGAATTTCTATCATGCCTTCTTCCAATTGTCATGTGTCAGAGGCAACTACTATTATTATTTCTTTAATACAATTTTGTCTGTTCTTAAAACTTACATAAATAAATTCATAAAATATGTACTTTTTTGAGATTGACTTTCTTGTCCTCAACAGTTTTGTTTCATTTCTGCTGTGTTTTCGGGCCGCAGCTGGCAGTGCCCCTGACAGTGTTCCAGGGACGAAAGTCAGGCCTCCCACACACAAAGCATGCACTCCAGTCCTTTGAGCTATCTGTCTGACCCACCAACAATATATTTTTTAAATGCATCCATGTTATGTTGACGCTTGAGAAGTTTGTTATTTTAGTACACTGTGCTATTCCATTGTAAGCTTAGACCAACCTACATTTGTTCTATTTAAATATTGAAAGATTCTTGAGTTATTTCCTGTTTTTGGTTATTTTCCACAGTAACTTTGTTGTTTGTTTTGCAGCAAATGTGGTGGTGCTCAGGGCTTATTCCTGGCTGTAGGTTCAGGGTTCACTCCTGGAGGGTTTAGGGGATAAAATGGGGTCCTGGGTATTAAACCTTGGTTGGCCACATGCAAGGCAAACAACCTGCCTGCTATACTATCGCTCTGACCCAATTTTTTCAGTAAAAGTCTAAATAATTTTAGACTTACAAGAATGCGAATATAGTAAAAAAATGTACCACACATCCATTTTACAAGTATTCTATTAGTATCATATTAGTGCTGTATTTTTTCCCAATTAGACCAGTATGATAGTTTATTAAGAGTCTTATTTACTCACATTTACTTAGATTTTACTAAATATTTTCTTATTCAGCGTTCTGTCCAGGATATCACTTTACAGTTAGTTGACATACTTCTTACACTTCTCTCAGTTTTGAATGACTTTGAGAGTTTTGAAGAGGCATATTGTAGGCTCTGTCAATTCAATTTCATCTTCTCTTAATGTTTTAAATGGTAGTTACGGTTTTGGGGAGGAAAGGCCATAGAAGTAATGTGCCCTTCTCACTACACCATGCTACCAGCATGACATTCCTATGACTCTAAGCCATGATCAATTGATTGAGATCATTGTTCCAGAGTTTTCTACTGTGAATTTCTTCCTTAGAAGGAAGCCTCTGTGCTCAGCTGACACTTAAGTGGGAGAGTTATTCCCATTCTTCCTACCTTTATGGCAGAATTGAAGGGGAAGTATCTGCAATTATTCAGAGGAAAGTTAGTGATTCTTCACCATTTATTCATTTAATCACCTTATAAGAATGGAATAATTTTATACTTTATGCTATGGTTCAATACTGTGTTATTTATTTTTGCACATAAGCAGTTTCCACTTTGGCCATCAAGAACTCTGTCGCAGTTTACTTCTGTGCCCTTGATTTTCTCCCTTGGTTGAATATGGCATTCTGTTTGGTTCTGTTTTCATTTCTTTCTTTCTATTTCAGCAGTATATCCCAGCTCATCCGCTATATATCTGCCCCAGTCCCGGAGCTGGAGTTTTCTTCAAAGAGACTTGGCCTCTTTTATTTGGAAAGTAATATTAGAAATGAGGAAATTCTGTAATCTCAATGTTTTAGGAAATGAATGATTTTAATTTTAATAAATTCCAACCTTTTTCTATAGGTAAAGTGTGTATGGATATAAAAGGTGGTTTCTGTAAAAGGTCATTACCAAAACAAAGGTCACATCGATTTTGTTCTGTTTTTGTCTAGATTTTTAATATTTTATTTTGCATTTAGGTTTATAATTCATATTAAATAATATTTGTGTATAGTATAATATCTTAGTTTGGATTTAATTTTGATTCATATCTTTATATGGACTTCCCATTGTTCTGGCACTGCCAATTAAAAGACTGCCTTTTTTCCATTGAATTGCTTTATATCTTTGTTAAAAATACTAAATTTGGGGAGAATCTATACCCATTCTCTATATTGTTAAACTTATTTAAGAAACAATATTTAACAAAACCAAGATGCTGTGATAACTATAGCTTTATAGTAAGTCTTGGAAAGAAGGTAGGTTAGCAAGCCAGTTTTATTTTGCTTCTTTAGTATTCTGTTGTCTACTTTAGGATTTGCTTTTAAATTTTAGGATCAGTCTGTCAACAGCTATAAAAGAAGTACTGTTATGATAGGGTTGGGTCTGTAGATCCAGTCAGTCAGCACAAAGATGTCAGGACACCGAGTCTCTCTATCTGTAAACATACTTAAATTTTACTTTTTTTCAATTAGTGATTTTTAAGTTTACCTCCTACAGATCTTACACATTTTTTAAAAAATTTTTATTAGTGAAGCACCATGAGGAACAGTTGTAGACTTACAAATTTGTGTGCTTGGGTTTCAGTTATACAATGATTGAGTATCTATCTCTCCACCAGTGCCTATTTTCCACCATCAATAATCCCACTATCCCCTCCCACCCTCCCAACCCCCCCATCCCACCCCGCCTCTGTGGCGGGGCATTCCCTATTGTTCTCTCTCTTCTTTTGGGTGCTGTGGTTTGCAAAAGAGGCATTGAGTGGCAATCATGTTTGGTCTGTAGTCTACTTTCAGCATGCATCTCCCATCCTGGGAGGATCCTCCCAACACCCTTTACTTGGTGCTCCCTTCTCTACCTGAGCTGCCTTTTCCCCTAGCATGCGCGGCTGTCCTCCAAGCCATGGAGTGAACCGCCTGGTACTTACCTTGGCTGTTCTTGGGTGTTAGTCTCCTATTTTGTTACTTTATATTCCCCAGATGGATGCAATCTTTCTATGTCTGTCCCTCTCTTTCTGATTCACTTCACTTAGCATGATACTTTCCATAAAGCAATTCTTGGGAAAAAGAAAATGGGAGAAATCAACCTCCCCAACCTCAAACTCTACTAAAAAGCAGTAATAATTAAAATAGCATGGTACTGGAACAAAGGCAGAGCCACAGACCAGTGGAACAGGGTTAATATACTAACATCTTCCCCCAAACATATGATCATCTGGTCTTTGATAAGGGAGCAAGAAATGTGAAGTGGAGCAAGGAAAGCCTCTTTAACAAATTGTGCTGGCAAAACTGGACAGCTACATGCAAAAAAATGGGCTCACATCTCTACCTAACACCTTGTACAAAAGTAAGATCAAAATGGACTAAAGACCTCAACGTCAGACCAGAATCCATAAGGTTCATTGAAGACAAGGTTGGCAAAACCCTCCACGACATTGAAGCTAATGGTATCTTCAAAGATGACACACCACTGGCCAAGCAAGTGAAAACAGAGATAGACAAATAGGACGATCTTCAACTAGGAAGCTTCTGCACCTCAAAAGAAACAGTGACCAAAAGACAGTCTACAGAATGGGAAAGGATATTTGCCCAATACACATCCAACAAAGGATTGATATCAAGGATATACAAAGTACTGGTTGAACTCCACAAGAAGAAAACATCCAACCCCATCAAAAAATGGGGCGATGAGATGAACAGAAACTTTCTAAAAGAAGAAATCCGAATGGCTAAAAGGCACATGAGAAAATGCTCTACATCATTAATCATCAGGGAGATGCAGATCAAAACAACGAGATATCACCTCACACCACAGAGACTGACCAACATCCAAAAGAACAAAAGCAACCGGTGTTGGCGTGGATGTGGCAAGAAAGGGACCCTCCTTCACTGCTGGTGGGAATGCCAAGTGGTTCAGCCCTTTTGGAAAACAGTATGGACCATTCTCAAAAAATTAGAAATTGAGCTCCCATTTGAACCAGCAATACCACTTTTTTGCCAGAGAGGCAAAAAAGTACAGTTGAAATGACATCTGCACTTCTATGTTCATTGCTGCACTGTTCACGGTAGCCAAAATCTGGAAAAAAACCCGAGTGCCTGAGAACAGATGACCGGTTAAAGAAAGTTTGGTACATCTATACAATGGAGTACTATGCAGCTGTTAGAAAAGATGAAATCATGAAATTTACATACATATTTTGTTTTGTTTATACACATCTATGCATTTTGGGGTGAATTGATGTAAATGGTATTATTTTATAAATTTTAAATTCAGTTGTTGGTAGCAGGTACCCACATACACACATAAATAATATCACACTTATCTTTAAAAATTCCTTGTGCTGTCCCATGTCTTTCTGATCTCTCTAAACTGATCTCAGATATTTGTCAAAAGCAACTTGACTTATTGCTTTTGCTTGTATTTCTCTTCTCCTGAATGTTTCCCACTTTAAATTGTGACCTTTTCATCCTCAAGTTCCAATTCAAACTTCACAGTGGTATTCTCTAACTGCTGCATTTAAGGTAGTTTCAGTGTTTCCTTTCAGTGTTTCCTTTCTTTGTTTCTTTTCATCCATCCCTACCTTGTTAGTACTCAACACCATCTTGATTTTTTTCCTAGTTATTCTCAGTCTTTACCTAAACAGAATTATAGAGGATGAAAATAGGCTTTGTCTGTTTTATTTATTACCAACTACCCAGTGTTTATTAGCATGTTTTTAATATAGCGATTATTAATTTAAATAGATCTGAATGAAATAATGTATTTGATTTTAACAAGAAAAAACACTCAAGACATACCTTTCCCAAAAAATCCCAACAAAATCTTCCTGGAGTCCTTCAACTGTAAGTGATTATTCTCTGGTGTGAGTCTTTCTAAAAATGTATCCCTGCTAATGTAATTAGAATCCCTTCTCTGTGATTATCATAGTCCTCATTGTATATGCATATATATATTTTTGTATATATACAACTTTGCTACAGAATTGGTGAAACAAAGATAGCGATTTATTCACTTTTTTATTCTCCATTTATTTTTATCTAAGAGAGTATTTTACATTTGAATCTTTAAAAATGGAAATATATACACTTTTTTGGATGAGTAGTTGGAAGACTTCAAATCTGGTCCTAAAAATTATAGTCATTAATTCTGTAACTATTGAAAAGTACCTCATTTTAGAAGGGCTTTTTTCAAAATGAAAGAATTGGACTAGATTGGAAATTCTTAAACAATTTTTTTCTATTTGAAGGACACTGTCTTTGCTGTACCTATATCCCTTAGGATCTCCTTATCACTTTCATGAAATCAAATCCCAGAGTACATTTATTTCCAGCAGCTAGAATCTCCCTTCTTTCATTGTAAGATTTACCTTCAGAGTTCTTAGAAGTTTTACCTGTTATGAAAGTTCAGTTACAACCCTGCACCCTGCACCCATATACTTCCATCCTCACTTCCACATCCCCACTTCAGGAGACTGTGAGCCAGTGATTGAAGACATAAGGGTCTGGATGTCCCAGATTCGTAGGCCACTGGATGTCCCGTTCTCTGAATGAGGTTTACTCCTTGGTGTCCAAGCTCCCTCTGAAAATCGAACCATTAGCTCCCAGCAGGGCCTGGCCCAGTTTGCTACTTAACCTTTGCTTAGCTTTCCTTCACTCCCACTCTTATCCCAAATTCACAAAATTGTTTTTCTTGGAACTCTTCCCAATGCCTTCCTTTTTGATGAATCCCCATCTCAGAACCACTTCTGTGAAGCCCATCTTGAGACCTGTGACAGTAGGTCAGAGATTCCTTTGAGAGTGTGCTAGCTAATAAACAATTTTCCAGGGGAAAAGAAACAGTGTTATTCACAAAAATATATTTATATCTACAGATTTTAGTTTAAGAATCCCTTCAGTAAAAATCCCCAAAGGGTAAATACCTTGCTTTTAAACTCACTACTCCTTCAATCTTCACAAATTTTAATTGATAAGTCTTGTACACCAGTCATCATTGTGATGATGTAGCATAAACAAAACCAACCCACACCTTGCTTCTTTGTAGTTTACAAGTGGAGGAAATGATCAGATACTGCATGAGATAACGAGCAAGTGATGAGGTGATATAGCAATAAGTTATATAGTAAGCTCTGTGTCCTGGGAGACCTCTTAGAGGGTGAGGTATTGAAGCTGTTTGGCAACAGAGGTAAAGGAAATAGCCAGTGTCATGTGAGCCCCTTAAGTTCTGAACAAGATTGGCTTTTTTTAGAGTGTGAAAGGGTCCTAGGAGTCTAAAATATATAGTATGGAATATGGTATGAGGTGAAGTTGAAAGAACGTAAAGCACTATGGATGCTTGGAGGGCACTGCAGTTAGGGAGCTCAGATTATAAGATAAAATTGCAAGAATGGGAATTAGGGCTAGTCTTTACTGAAACACTCCACTGCTAAATCCTTTAATATGGGATTTGTACTCTAAGTGTACTTTAGTCAGATTCATTGCTATAAACCCTTTACATTTCTTTTCTTTGCTTAGCATTGTCAGCTGACTGAAAGTTCATTGGTCCCTGGTTCCTCTTTTTAAGTCTATGCACATGAGAGAAATGATAGAATGAGTTATTGGGTGATCTAAAAGCCATCCCTGAATGAGCCTAACTCCATCAATTATGAAAATTTGCCTGGAGAGTTACACTTAGAAAGTGACTCATTCCTGACTTGTAAAACAGGGTGGTGAGTGGAAAAGCCTGAGCTCACACAGCCTCTCAAGACACTGCTGCTACTCTTGTTCATTTGGGGATAGACAGAGATTTGTCCTGATGACCCTTTTAGTGTTGATTTCCTGTGGATTTTCTTTGAAAGAAACAAAGATGTTAAGAATTTATGCTATTCAGCCTCAAAAATAGTAGAAAGTTTTATAAAAGCACAGTAGATTTTATCAGAATATCAAATTCAAGCAAATACAAAATCCACACTAGGACTTTGGATTAGTTTTTTCAGTTCTTTTATGGGCACCATCATGGTTATTCTACAATTCATGCCCCTAACAGGAAAGGAATCTTTTTGACAAAGCGAGCTTGATAAGACAGCTGGAGTTTCTTGGAGAAATATTGACCAGAGTAATTACTGTATTTCTGACAGCAGCTGTAAAGTTTCTGTTGCTAGGATAAGACTTAACCCCTTCACTAACTGAATCCTAAGGAAATGATGGTTATATTTTGCTTATATAAACATCAGGGTATTACTCTTAAAAATGTGAACCATTAATTATACCAATAGCCAAATTATATCTTCTTTGATATCTCAGGTTCAAAAACTTTGCACAAATACTTGTATAAAATGAATTAGAAAAATCCTTTTTAATCAGTCTGCTTCCTCCATTCTGTTTTCCTGAATTATATGTACCCTAACGTTTAGTAAACAATAAAACATAGACTGCTTTTGAATGTGAATAATCTGGAAACTATACAGAGGCAATATAGAATAAAATGTGGGCCAGAACAATAGTATAGTAGATAGGGCATTTGCCTTACACATAGTGGCCTGTGTTTGATTCCCAGAACCCTAGATGTTCCCCTGAGCCTGGGGAGTAAGCTAGGAGTAAGTCCTGAGCGGCACCTGTATACTCCCCCGCCCAAAATGATACTTTTTCTAACCCCACATTGCCAAAATGTATCTAAAATTTATATCCCCTAAATTTTTTCTAAAGTACCACAGTTCATTATTTTAAAACAACCAGTTCCCAAGTTTTTGCTTAGTAGCTATTTACAAGATGGTTTGGAAAAATAACAATCAGAGTAAGTAATAAATTCAGTCATCATAATGATCAGAAGTTTATTATTTGGTGCCCAGTTGCTATGCAGAACGATTTTGAATAATATTCACATAAATGATGTGCACACAAGCTTTCAGAATTTTGAGAATGTCAAGCTGTGAGAATAAAATGCTATTTTGATTATAGTAGAAGTATTCATGGTAACTACCATGAATGGTAGTAGAGGGTTAAAAAGTGTAAGAATAAAAAACTTTTACTGCTCAAACACTACTTCCCAAAAACTTTACATTTACTCCTCTCTCTACTGCCCAGTGGATAAAGTTTTGAGAACCACTAATTTACAAGCAGGAACTCAGATGCACATAAATCTCTAATGAGTAGCACTGTAGCACTGTCCTCCCGTTGTTCATCAGTTTGCTCGAGCAGGCACCAGTAAAGTCTCACAACAAATTGTGAGACTTGTTGTTATTGTTTTTGGCATATCAAATACGTCATGTGTAGCTTGCCAGGCTTTGCCGTGCGGGTGAGATACTCTCAAGAGCTTGCCAGACTCTCTGAGAGGGACGGAGGAATCGAACCTGGGTCAGCCGGATGCAAGGCAAATGCCCTACCCACTGTGCTATCGCTCCAGCCCCTCTAATGAGTAAGGTAAAGGTAAAGGTAAAGGCCCTCCCGTTGATCGTCGATTTGCTCGAGCGGGCCCAGTAACGTCTCCATTGGAGACTTTGTTGTTACTGTGTCTGGCATATCGAATACTCTCGGTAGCTTGCCGGGCTCTCCGAGAGGGGCAGAGGAATCGAACTCGGGTCGGCCATGTTGGCTGCGTGCAAGGCAGACGCCCTACCCGCTGTGCTATCGCTCCAGCCCTCTAATGAGTAATTAGACCAAATTCAAATGCAAAACTTTAAGTCATGCCCTGTAATAAATACATCAAGGAACACTTTAGGAAAAGCTGGATGGAAAATAAGTATAGCACGTTTAAATCTTAGTTCAAACATTCAACTCTCAAAAAATATCCATTTATTCCTTATAAATCATTTTCAGAAGATCCACAATTGTTTTAATTCCAACTTGGAACTGTTGATACAAAAGTTCTGAATTCATTTCAGTATGGGATGGAAGCAGCTTCCCTCCCCTGGTAGCCAGTATTTTTTAGTTTATGTTCCAAGTTTTGGGTGTTTGCATTTCTGGCAAGGTTGGTACTTCCATTGCTAGAGTTCCAGCACCTTTGATGTATCACACAGTCAAGTCATCTCCTTGGGCTTGTGACCTCCTCAGGACTCCATCTCCATCTCACGTGGGGATTCTTCTCACTGCCATTTCTCAAAGAGCCATACTGTCTTCTCTTCCCCAAAGATCCAGCACAATTCTTCTCAGTGACATAGCTGTCAGGAAAACAAAAATTAAACCAGCATTTTTCTTTTAAACAACCTTTCTTTGGCTCCAAACCATAAATCTTTCCTGAGATGAGGAGACGAACAAGGTCATGCTATCCTGAAATAGGGAGTTGGGGGATGTACCTTGAGAGAAAGAAAGCAAATTAATTTTTTTATGTCATAGTGAATCCCTCTGTCACATAAACATTGAATAAATAGGAAAGTGATCACAACACTCATTCCAGCTCATTTTATCAAACTAGATTTCATTAGCATATGTGCCTATGTCACTCCTGCCCTTAGCAATTGAACACTAATAAATACACACCTCACAGACTGGAAAGAGCGTACAGGGATTAAGGTGCTTGCCACACCAACCTACCAACATTAATTCAAATCCTTGCCGCCACATCCTTATGCTCCAGCACTGCCAGGGTTCATTCCTGAGCACTGAGACAGTAATAGCTCCTGAGCATCTCCTATGTAGCCCCCCAAATTACAGAATGCATTTTAACATGATTCTCAGGTCATTTGGATGCATGTGAAAGTTTGTGAGCTACCAGCGTAAAGGGCAAAAAGCACATAGTGTGTTCAGAAAACAGTAAATTGATGATTGGGCTAAAACTTGGGACTTGTACTGGAGGAAAAATTTGACAGGTCTAGAAATTATTGAGCATTCAGGCCGACCAGTCATCAAAGGTATTTTCAAGGATTCGAGGCCATTGTAGTCAAAGGAGTCCTGGAAAATTTAAGTACTGGAGAATGTCAATCAAGAGATAGTTTAGGAATATTTTTCTAGAAACAGTGGAGGGAATGGGACCGTTTTTGAAAAAACATGATAATGGTGCAATTCAAGTCTGTCATGCACTTTCACAAATACAGAGACTTTTCAAGCCGCTAGGTGACTATTAAATATACTAACATTTTATGAGGCAAAGACATTTCTATTAATGACATGAAAAGGTAATTTTAGCTCTTGGTGTCACTGGGTCCTGCAAAGAGAGTATAAACTAGAATCCTTGGAATAAGAAAAATGGAATCTTTATAGTAAGTTAGAAACTAACAACAATGGCTAGGAAATGTAGGGCAAACTGGGCCCTGGGAACACATCTATGCAGCTTTCTTAACCCTCAGGCATCTACTTTCTTTGACCTTCCCTTTGGCGATTTCACCACCTACTTGAATTCTTAGCTGCGGGAGGGCAGGTGCAGAGGGGAGCAGAGAAATTGTCATCCTTTTCAAACAGCCTCTAGGTCAGTGGTTGCAAACATCACTGCACATTACAGTCATCCAGGGAACTTTGAACAGCACAGCTGCCTAGTCCCTGGTCCAACAAATTACCATTTTATTAGTAACAAAATCAACCAGTAATGGCTGGACTCAGGTAAATGCCATCAAACTGAAAGTCACAAGTATAAAAGGAAATATTCTTCTGGTTCAATGTTTAGAATATGATAGTTATCATTTATTTACTTCATAGTATATCTCAAACAGAGGCCTGAGTTTACTATATATTCTTTATTAACCTTTTTTTCTCTCAGAGAGCTTTTTGTCAGGTAAGATTTTTTCCCCCATGATCTGCAGTTTAGGAAGTAGTAAACTGAGGCTCAAGAATAAGAGTGCTGTTGCTAACGTCTGGAAACTGAGCCAAGATTCAATCTAAGAGTGAAAGACTCAGAAACTGACCTTCAGTCCAAATTACAAATTTATGAGAACCATTTATGGATAAATTTATTCTTCCTACCTGAACCCAAGGCAGTTGAATACAAACTGTTAATATATAATTTATATATTGTTTATATATACACATATATGTGCACATTTATGAAAAATATTTAATCCTTCAAACTTTTGAGTATATATCCACTTGAGTATATACCAACAGATTTCTTCTGAAAAATCAGATAGTAGCTTGATTGTGGAACTGTTGTATATATCATACAGTTTTTTTCCGCTAGCAACCTTTACTATTTTTCATTGTAATTGACATCTTATAATTTAACAATGATGTGTCTTGGTGGGGCTGGAGCGATAGTACAGAAGGTAGGGCGTTTGCCTTGTGTGCAGCCGACCCGGGTTCGATTCTTTCACCCCTCTCAGAGAGCCCAGCAAGCTACTGAGAGTATCTCACCTGCACGACAAAGCTGGCGAGCTACCAGTGACATATTCGATATGCCAAAAACAGTAAGAACAAGTCTCACAATTTGTTGTGAGACGTTACTGGTGCCCGCTCGAACAAATCAATTAACAACAGAGTACAGTGCTACAGTGCTATCATGAAAAATGTGACCCATAATTGTTTGTAAATGCTCAGACTTTCTTCAGACCAGTGGGTTATTGCTAAATGCTATCAGTAGAGTGTTGGACTTTACGTACTGCAGGTGTTTAGTTAATTGCCTTTTAGATTAGTAAATCAAGTGAATTCATGGGGATTTTGTAAAAGAAGCCTCAGACATCTGATAAAACCGCTCTAGCCACCAAAAATATATAGAGTAGTACATTATAAATAGCCATCGTCAGGAGTTTGACCTTATATGGTTTGGATTAGTCTGCCAAATAGGGACTGTTCTCTGTATTTTTGAGAATCTGAATAATTCACATTATTTTAGTCACGCTAATTCTTCAGTTTTCTTGTTGAATTGGAGAGACTTCATACTAGCTGCTCTTCCCACTTGACTTTCCTTTCCTTCCCTTCCCTCCTTTCATCCCATTCCCGTCACCACTATAAATCTAAGTAACACCCTCAAATTCTAATCTTTTTTTTTCATTTTTATAATTTTATTTATTGTATCACCATGAGAGCAGTTACAAAGCTTTCAGGTCTAAGTCTAGGTCATACAATGAAACACCCGTACCTTCACCAGTGCCCATTCTCCACCCCCAAAAACCCCATTCAAATGTTAATGCTGTATTTTCACATAGCATATGTTGATTTCTCAAAACCTCCCCCCTATAATTGTTACTCACTATTTGCCTTTCTTTTCTTACAGAACTTCATTATAGTTTATTATGTATCTTATTCTCAGGCTAATTTGTTCAGTAATTACCATTAACATGTGCCCTCTTTACCAAGGGAATAATATCTTGTTTACCACTATATTTCTAGTGACTTAATACCTGTCCTCAATAAAACATCAAATGTTGTTTTTGCAAGTGTAAAGTGGCATATAATTTACAGTTGCAATTGATAAGGTTCTGGGAAAAGATCATTCCAAGCAGAGTGGCAAGAGAAATGCTCAGAAATAGGAACTTGCTTGGTACGTGTGTCCAGAGAAACGGGGAGAAGTGAAGTACAAAGAAGGTAGTCAAGGTCAGGTTTCACAAGTAATTCCAAGAGCTAACACAGAGTTCCTGTAATCTCCTGGGAGATTACATGGCAAAAAAATTTTACGAACCTAATACACCCTTCCCAGATATATAAGGTAACAGCACAAGTAAATGATTACAGTCATTATTTATGAAATTTCTTAGAATATTGTTTCATATTTAAGGGAAGGAAAATTGATGCCATACATTAAAAGTATCTAAGAACTGTCACCAGAAGCTCTTTACCACACCTTTCATGGCTTAATTTCTCACTTTGGATTAAGGTTTTTTAGTAGCCAA
Source organism: Sorex fumeus (assembly GCF_029834395.1). Taxonomy (NCBI): domain Eukaryota; kingdom Metazoa; phylum Chordata; class Mammalia; order Eulipotyphla; family Soricidae; genus Sorex; species Sorex fumeus. Next base: position 2,452,958 of record NW_026606154.1, on the reverse strand, counting down.
ATCTTAGGTTTCTTTAGTAGTCAAGTCTTCTCAAAAGTCTTCTAAATGCATATCATTCTTCATTTAGAACCCTAATTATTAAACTATGCTATTAGAAGTATAGATTGGACTGGGGAAATAGCTCAAAAGATTGGAGAACATGCAATGCATGTTGGAGCCTTGGGTTCAGTCCTTAACACCACGTGGTCTCCTGAGCACGGCCAGGGGCAATCCCCAGACTTTGTGCCAGGAATAGTATCTGAGCACCACTGATGTGGTCCAAAACTAATTAAGCTAAAGAAGTAAAAAGAAAAGAAGAAATAAAAACTGAGAAGTTCAGATTATTGTTTAAAACAGCCTGTTTTGAAATTTTAGGGCTGGAGCTATAGCACAGCGGTAGGGCGTTTGCCTTGCACACAGCCAACATGGCCGACCCGAGTTCGATTCCTCCGCCCCTCTCGGAGAGCCCGGCAAGCTACTGAGAGTATCTCGCCCGCACGACAGAGCCTGGCAAGCTATCCGTGATGTATTTGATATGCCAAACACAGTAACAACAAAGTCTCCAATGGAGATGTTACTGGGCCTGCTCGAGCAAATCGATGAACAACGGGAAGGCCTTTACCTTTACCTTACCTTTGAAATTTTAATATTTGTCAGGAAGTCTTATTGTTCTCTTACGTATTGTCCTCTCATTTTTCCAATCTCAAGACCAATTTAGTGGTTTACATATTTAAATTCCATCTGGCGAAGTATAATATATATCTTTTTTTTTCAAAGAAACTACACGATCACGACCATCCTGTTATTCGTCGATTGCCTCGAGCAGGCCCCAGTAATGTCTCCTTCGTCCTAGCCCCGAGATTTTTTATAAAGTGCCATATTAAAGGTTCTTCCAGTGTTAGGAGAATGAGACCCATCATTGTTACTGATATTTGGCACATTGGGTACTTCACGGAGAGTTTGCCAGACTCTGCCGTGTGGGCAGGTTACATTAGGAAGCCTGCCATTTTGTCTGAAGTAAGAATGAGATAATAAGGTGTCGCGTGGCCACGAATGAGCTCCGGGAACTGGGTTTTATAGTCTCTGGGTCTTGGCTGCTGATGGGATTACAGGGCACCAGGGGCCAGTTGGTGGGTGTGACCCCTGCCTACTGGAATTTGGAGGATCTGGGTGGAGGATGCTCAGCCCCGATCCGAGCAGGCTTGGGGATCTTAATCCCGGGACCTGCATGCCTTTGTTCCTCTGCCGGTACCTTCGTGCATGTGGAGAGTGGTCTCAGCATGGTGGTGGCTAGTTCTGGAGGTCTTTGGCTGCCAGAGCCCTGGTCGGGGCGGGGAGGGAAACTCAACCCACTCCCCTCCAAGGGGCCCTGGTGAGGATAGCCAGGCACAGGGGCAGGAGTCTCTGCGCTGTTCTCAAAGAAACTAAATGTTAAATATATTACAAATGGAAGCTTTCATATCCATATACTCTGGCTCCTTGCTTTTAAAAATCAATTTATGTACACGATCACACATGTACACGTATCCTTTGGAACTTCTGTAAACTCTCAGGACTCTGTATAAGTTTAGCGTGAAACCACTCTATAATGCTTATTTCGCTAAGACGTTTGTTATGTCTGTGGAGAGTTTTAATTGTGGTAACACATTAGGCTGTAGACTCAGAACAGAGCATGAGCTCCATAAATGCTGATTCCTTTTACTTAGTGCATACATTCTACTTGAAAACCATGCTCCTGTATGTTTCACATGTTGGTAGAGATACTGGGGTGATTAGGTTCTTGTCCCTTCGTTCATAGCCCAGCTGCTGTCTGAGAGATCAGATTCTCTTCCCAAATCCTTAATCTGATTGAACTCTGGCTAGAATAAATACTCATTTCTCTAACTACCATGGTAACTAATATCACCAGTATGTTCTTGACTTTGACAATAAATTTATTTACTTTTATCCTCACAATCTAATTCTTTATTGCTTGATTACCTGTCCCTTTGAATCCTTAATTTGGGTCTTGCTCAGGGGATAAGATTACTATCTAGAGGCAGACTGTCATAATTTGGAATCTTGAGTATCCTTAATTGGTTGTGTGACCCTAATAAGTCCCTTCTTTTACAACTTTATGACCTTATATATCCCCACCCCAAATTAATGTGCCAATTAGATGAAGTAAAGCATATTGAAGCACTTAGCTCAGAAGTTAGTACAACATTGTACTCTCGCCGTAAGTTAATAGTGATGGCTTACAACAGACAGAGGAAAGAAGAAAGAAAAAAGAGAGAGAGATTTACTCATATTACAGACACAAACACTACTCAAAATGGAAATTTAGGAAATTTAGTTCTGGAAAGAATAAGGATTGTATCACCCGTTTACCAACTTGAATAAGAGAGTTAAATTCTGTAATTTAACATAAATGGCTAAAAACAGTTTGTCTGAGTTAAGTTCACATAATGTGATTTTCAAAACCTTATGAGGAAAAAAGCGTTCGCTAAATTTTTTTCTAAAAATATGAAATTCCTTATAGGAATCATATTAGCTACCCAGACTCCTCCACAATCTAAATCCTACTTATCATTTAAATTGAAAAATGGCTCTCTGTCTTCACTGCTTTGGCATATTTCCTTCTTCTTCAGTTTATATCAGTACTTGAATTTGTTCTATCCAAATGAGTCTGCACCTCATGGAAAGAATACAGAAATATATTCTGAGTTTTATGTCAGTGAGCTTTAACTCAAACCAAAAAAAAAAAAAAGAAGAAGAAGAAGCAAAAATACAAAACAGCCTGTGCCAATGCTTTGTTACTCTGTAGATTCTCAAAAGTAAAACTGTCTACTTTCAGCATTGTCATTCATCACATTGCCTAAGCAGAACTGCAGTCTCAGAGGAAGTGGAAAGGGAGAAGTGAGAAATGACATAAAATGGTTAGTTCCGCTCCACAGACACAGGATGTTAGCGTGCAGAGGGCCAAGTCAAGCATCTTAGTTGTGAATTTGTTTGTGAATGTGTCTGTTATTTGCACCAGGAGGGGAAATGAAGAGAACATGAAAACACATTTTAAGACTTGCATGTGATGGCCAAGAAATAAGCAGGTGATATTTTCTTGTTGCTGCTATTTCCTAACAGCTTTGTGGAATCTGCAGATGTCCCCCTCTTTATTTTCCATTCATACTTCTGCATGTGTTCCTGTTAATGCTGTTCCTGCTACTGAAAACAAAACAAACACAACATAGATACGATGAGTCAGAGGGTTTAATATCTCTCTTCATTAGGACCCTTCCGAAGTAAGACGGCTGAGCACTGTGGTTCAGAGTTTGTGTGTCAGCTTGGCGATTGGTGTTTGACTGAGCACACACTTCGCATGTGGGAAGCTGAGGTTCCTGGTGCTCTGTAGTCCCTGCAGGGAGTGACTCCTCAACAAAGAGCAGGGAGGAGCTGCCAGGTGTGACCAAAAAAAAATCAGAGCAAAAAAGTTTCTGGAAAAATCTGGAGGTAAATTGGTAGTGAAATTCACTCTGCCTCTTCTCACACTGCACTCTAGGAAAATTACTTCACCTCTACTTTGTCTCCATTCTCTCATCAAATTTTAAAAATGCTAAAGATGGTATTTTTCATTATGGGCTTCTTTGTGGGTTAGTTACTTCTGCAACCACAACACAGACTTGTGCCAGGTCTCTAGGTATTTCTCACATTTATCGAATTTATCTAATTTTCCTGGCTGTGTCTCAGTAAAACTATTTGTCCTGCTTGTGACCAGTTCTGATCAATATGGATTTGTCGGTCATCCATCCTTAGCCAACCTCTGATTAGAAGAGGGTTTTAGATCTGATCTTTCTGAATCATCCATTTGACAGTTTGATTTCATACAGGGAATAACCTAAGAGGATGAGGCAGTAAGTTGCTTCCACTCCCCCCAAATGTCATCCAGCTAGTATTTTTTAAACTATTGCCATTCTTGTATAACGCATAGTATAATTTTTTTTTCTTTTTGGGTTACACCCGGCGATGCTCGGGTCTTACTCCTGGCTCTGCACTCAGGAATCATTCCTGGTGGTGCTCAGGGGACCATATGGGATGCTGGGAATCAAACCTGGGTCGTCCGCATACAAGGCAAACGCCTTCCCCACTGTGCTATCACTCCAGCCCCACTCACAGTATCATTTTAACCTGCTGAGTTCCAATAATAATATCTTATTTTCTAGAAATAAAAGATTTCCCCTAGAATGCATCTTGCACTTTCTGATGGTTTTAGGTCCATTCCTCCAAAGTAGAAAGATTCATGGGCAAGTGAGAAGAAAGTAAGGGAAATTAGACAAGGAAGGTGGGTGTGGGTGTGAAACAAACAAGACAAACAAGGGATATTGCACACAAAATCCATTCAGAGAATGTTTGAGCCTGAGTCTACTAGGGAATTTGGAAGTGTGAGCTGGTTAAGAATTGTCCTATTGCCTACCAGACAATCTCTGGTGAATGGGCGCTCTGTGAGGCTTCCAGGTCTCTAGGTATTTCTCACAGATTCAGAGTGAACCCAGTAGTCTAAGGATGGAATATTGGAATACTCCCTAGCAAACATGTAGGTACTGATAATTTAAATCATTCCAAAATGATTCAAAGGAGGAAGAGAAGAGTAGGGGGTAAGATGCGAAAGCAATCTGAGGGAACCTGGGCAAAACACTGGCATTATGTTTGGAATTAATAACAAAAGAAAATAAATTGACTCATTTGAGGATATCACTGTATCACCGTATCACCGTATCACTGTCATCCTGTTGTTCATCGATTTGCTCAAGCGGGCATTAGTAACATCTCCATTCCTCCAGCCCTGAGATTTTAGCAGCCTCTCCTTACTCATCTTTCCCAACGCTGCCGTATTTGAGGTTCTTTTGGATTCAGAGGAATGAGACTTGTTATTATTACTGTTTTTGGCATATCGAATATGCCACGGATAGCTTGCCAGGCTCCGCTATGGTTTGAGGATATATAGACCAGAATTCATACTGCAGTCTTATAGTTACCAGAAGTCTTGTTTTATCTATAAAAATTCAAATGATATTTGTATTTTCCCTTCCTAATTTAGTGATAATTTGATGAAAGGATGTTTATACATTTAAAATTACCTTGTTATCCTCAAAATATAATTTAACTGATGCTTTGTTGTTTGGCTTATCCTTACCATATGCATTTCTTTTTCTTATTTTTTTAAGTTTATTATAGTTTAGGTAGTTACAATAGTTGATAGTTTATGATATTGATACATCATGAGTATCTGTTTTATTAAACAGGTTATATATACAGTCAATTCTTAAGAGCTTTGCCTGTCTGATTTTAGAAATATATAGCCAATAAGATATCTTCCCCAAGATAACTTTATGATAAGATTAAAATCATCTGTGAGATCTCTTCCAAATACTCTCCTGTCTCTTTAAATATGCAGATGACAGAAAAGACTTCCAGAGCTAGTGCCCTTCACATGAGTGTTTTTTTAGTTTATTATTATTTATTTAATGTTTTGTTTTATTTATCATTATTTTAATGTATTATTTTATTTATCACACTCATATTTTGCTGTGTTTATTTTATGGTAGAAGTCTCACTTTTTTTCTAGAAGTGTCATTAAAGTGTCATATTTTCCTGTGGTCCTTCAGTCCATGACTCAGCTTCTTTATTCACATGAGATACTTGCCTAAACTTGAAATCCTTATTTTGATGTCATGGATTTCTGTGTTGATCAACTGTCCTGGCTCTGGCTCTGCTTTCGCCCAACAAGGATTGGCCAACGCTGAATCTTATTCTAAGCTCCCCTCTTCCCACTACTAACAGCAATACCATCTCACCCATTTTTGAAGACTCACTTTAAAAACTAGTTTCTAGGGCTATTGCCCACATTGTTTGTGTCAAATCCATCTGCCACCTGATCAGCTGTTTTATCAACATTTCTTTAAGCCTACTCACCCCTATTTAAAATAAATTTAAAAGAAAGGTGATATCACTACCTTTGGTAGGATTCTACTAATACTGGCCATCAACAGTATGTAATCCTCAAGATAAAAAACTGATGACTTTGGCACCTGAAGTCTTACTCCTATAAGTTAAAATAACAAATAACAATAGTGAAATATTGATGGCATCTTGAACCAAACTGATAAATCTCTTTTCATGTCATATCACAAATCAAGGAGTCCGCATGTCCTCTTCTGGATACAGTACATGTTGGAGCATACGAATTCAAAAATTATTCTTTGTTTCTTGTTGATGCATTTTTGGCTTCAACAGTTAAAGCTCTTCTTAACTCCTCTAAAATAAATTCCATTTAATTCAGTGAGCGTTGGTGGATTTCAGGTTGTGCTTTTGCCTGAAAAGGACTTACTTTATCTTACAAACAACAGCTGCCCTCTGCACCAACGCATACATCTTAGTAGAAATGCTACTCATAACTTTAATCACTAACTTTAACCTGAAACAGAATTCATCTTCTCCAAAACTAGGGAACAGAACATGTCTTTATGTCACTTCTATTATGAGAAAATTATTCTAAAACAAATGGAATGAAGCAGTGGTTATCAGCACCTACTCACTCTTTAGGTTTCCAATTAAAGAACATCTTCACTCTGACTAGTTCTTCTCAATTTCTCTTCCTTTTTGGAAAAGAAGCTTATCTTAATCACAAAGTCTTTGACACTTGCAGGATATTGTGAAAAGGAGATAATATTAGAACTTACCTCATAGTATTTTGTGAAAATTAAATGAGGTGTAGAGAGGTTAGAGTATAAGATTCAGGAAAGGTCATTCAGTATCAGCAATGACTTATGTGTCAGGGTTAAGTACCAAATAAATATATATTTAAATTATGGGAGTCTCTTAAACAGAGCTCCGGAAGTACAGGGGTCACTTCGTAGCAAAATTCAGCCACACTGAATGGTCCAAGGCTAGCTTCTGGCAATGCAGTGCTACTCAGACCAATCATTGCTGGGTGCCTCCAGAGCCACACCCAGTGGTGCTCTGGTGCATATGTGATAGTGGCTGTGCACACCTCTGACAATAAGCTGTTCCTGGCCCCTGAAGGTATACTTTTATTAAGGAAAGTCATAAGTAAAAATGTAGGGACTTTTTCTGTGATTTTTAACATGAGAAGCATTTGTTTTAAATTCTGAGACAATGAAAAGTTGCTGTGGAACCCATTCAAAAGTCTGTATATTCAATAAATATTGAGACTTTGACTTACAAATAAATGTGAGGCTAATGCAATTATTTGATATTAATGTTATGATATTTTTTACTAATGGGTGTCATTGAGGATATTCTATCTCTGGTCACTCTTGTTCATAATTGTATTAAGTTTTCCCTACTGATTCCTACCTGTACTTATTTTTGTTTATTCAGTCACAGCAGAACTATTTTTGAACAGTTTTCAGGGTGATGTTTCACACAGGATATTCTGAGGTGTTAAAATTTGAACTTATTTTCCTTTCTTGAAACTTCTGGAGTCCATAACTGATGTTCTGATTCGTTCCTCCTTATCAGGTAGTTGCAGGAGCACTCACGTTAAGTAGATACTGTGAGTTTGAGTTCTTCTTCTATCCATATCCCGGGCCATATGTAACAATTTATTAATAAAAAATGTAGTTAAGGCCAGAGAGGAATTAATTCTCTTATCTTGCATCCCATCAACCTGGTTCAAATCTCCAGTATCACATCTCATCCCCTGAGCACTGCCAGGCATCACTGCCGAGCACAGATCCAGGAATAATCCCTGGGCACAGCCAGGTGTGACAAAAACAGATCCAGGAATAATCCCTAAGCACAGGCAGGTGTAACCCAAACATCCCACCTTCAGACCCCCTCCAAAATATAGTGAGTAATAACACCTCGTCTCCCAAAAGTAGATTTCTGCAACTTTTATCTATTCAACATCCATTCCTTCTCTGTCTGGAAATACAAATGGTCATTCTTAAGGCAGCCATTCCCCAGCTGTAGTCCACATGGTTGAGATATGGTATACCCCAATTCACGGAAGACGGTGTCCCACTCAATGTCTTATCATCCAGTTTTGCTGAGTTGGTTATGACTAATCTTCTCAAGGTTGCTAAACTCGAGCAGCTGATGGTTGTCTTTGGAAGAAAGCCTGACTGAGACTAAAGCCAGCTTGCACAGAACACAGTAGTTTAAGCCTCTGATATCATCTGTACCCAAAGCTGAGCCTACACCCCGGACCTTTCAGCAACATGACCTCTGATACTTTAGATAGCTTGAATTTGCTCTTTTTTTAATCCAGAGCATCAATGAAACACCTCCAAAAATAATATAAAGAGTTGCTGATATTTATCACGAGTGGACAAGCTTATAAACTATATTTAACTGTGAATAATTACTAATAATTTCAGCACAATTCATCAATTACTGAGTAAATATGCTGATCACAGGGAATGATTTAAATACAAGGTGAAAAGCCCTTTGTAGAATTAGCAAATGGAGATATTTCTAAATGGGGGTTAAAAAAAAACAAGCAAAAAAGCAATGATCAGCTCTGAAATGTAGAAGCACAGAAGTAGGAGAAGCTAACTGTCACTGTGCGTGGAGAGAGCTGGAGCTTTTGACCATCTTCCTATACTCCAGTTGTCTAACTTTTGAAGGCCCACTGATACATCATAGCATATTAAAATGTATCTTTGTATATGAGATTTCAACTACTTCATAATAAACATAGCAAAACACTTTATATACATTTAATCAAACACTAATAAATCTTAGCATTGGAGATTGCTATTTCAGTTTAGAGCTAAGGCTTGTCTTTTTTTTTTCATCATTCCCACATTTATCCTAGGGCAAGGCCCCAGAAGACTTTTAAATTCTAAGCTCTCTAACTCAGGCAGCTGGTGAATGAAGAGTTTGGGTGGAGATGCTTCAAGAAAAGCCTCAGTGGAATCAACTCATTCAGGAAAGGCCTTCATTCTGGAAAACTTAATTTTATATATTGCATTCCTTATTTTTGACTAACGGTGGTCATCCATATGAAACAATTGTGAGAAACATTTAGAGAAATTATTTAAAATGCTCTGATCTACAATGCTATAACTGGTAGGATTTTATGGGCACAGCATATCAATATTATACCCTTCTCCAGAGTGTTCATTCCCCCCCACCCCAGTTTCCTCCCCCAACTAAGATCAATTCTAAAGACTAGTTCTTTAGAACACCATCTGTTGCCTTGGGCATTTGTTATATTCTTGTTATGTCTCTTTATATCACACACATAAGAGAGAGATCACTCTGTATGTCTCTCCCCGTTTGTCTGACTTTACTGGGCATGATACTCTCCAGTTCCATTTATGTGACTTTATATTGCATGATTTGCTTTTTCTTTTGGCAGAGTAGTATTTCATATGTGTGTGTGCTTATACTTATAAAATCATAGTTTGTATATTATACCATAGTTTATACCCAGTCATTTGTTCTTGGACATTTGTATTATTTTTTATTTATTTTTTTTATTATCATTTTTTTATTTCGAATACCTATCCCTTCACCAGTGCCCATTTCCCACCACCACAGATCCCAGTATCCCTCCCTCCCCCCATTCCCCTCATCCCACTCTGCCTCTGTGGCAGGGCATTCCCCAAATAATACATTTGTATTATTTTCATATTTTGATTTTTGTGAATTGTGCTACAGTAATGTTGTGGCACAGATGTCTTTTCTGAATAGAGTTTTAGGGCCCTTCAGGTAGCTATCAAGAAGCGGAATTGCTGGGTCTTTTGGAGCCATCTTTTGTCTGGACTGAGATTGTATTTCTGTTACCTTAATTTATTAGGTGAAGTAACAGAAATGTAGAGTATATGTTCTTTAGGGATTTGTTTTTTAAGTCACATGCCTACCAAAAAGGTTCTGAATATATAAACATATTCTTCTGAACTGTGTAATGTTTTAAAATTTGTTTTGTTGTTGTTTTGGGGCCACACCCAGCAGTGCTCAGGGGTTACTTTTGGCTCTGCACTCAGGAATTATTCCTCCCATACTAGGGGAATTCTATGGGATGCTGGGGACTGAACCCAAGTTGGCCACTTGTAAAACAAGTGCCCTACCACTGTACTATCCTGCCCCGAAAACTGTGATCTTGTAGCTATTTAATTTCTGCTTGTTTCTCATACAGGTAAAGGGGATAATAATAATAATAATAATAATAATAATAATAATAATAATTACATATGCATATTAAAAGAATCCAAATATGTTGCTGTTTATAAAATATTTGGTGGGGCGAGTGGGTGAAGGACCATGGGACAGTGGAGGGAAAGGAACACCTGAGTATGTGGTATGATGCTGAACTAGTTCATACATGAAATACTACTGATAGCTTGTAAACCACAATGCCCCCCCCCAAAAAATAATTTGGAGTAGCAAATGACACATTATTACTGCGTTACGGTTAGTTTATTCTGTTATATTCAATGAAAATAAAAGATGCATTTTCTTCCCATATGTTATTTCTGGTTTTCTCCCTACTCTTCAGTGATCCTGTACTATATTTTTTATAGGTTTCTATACTACTTTAAAAGACCCTAATCAGTATTCAAAACGATGCTGTCCATTGTTCGTTTTTAAAAGAATTATAACTATAAATGCTTAAATCATTTGATAAAGCAGGTCACCCATACTGCATGAGAACTTTCTCCCAGATCCTTCTTCTCCCACAGCAGGAGCTTCGGTACGATGACAGGTACCTGTTGGACCAGGCACCATGCTTGCTTTTCAACAGATGAAGGGATGTGATAGAACAACCACATAGCCCACCTGCCTCATCTAAATTTTGTTGGTTTCTATGGAGAGAATCAAAACAGAATTACTTAGATTTTTAAGAAGGTTTTTTATTTTTATTTCTTTTTTGTCATGAGCATGGTCTCCCTATTCAAAACATAAGAACTGTTAGAAGGATTTAATACAGTTGAGTGATTCTTCCTCATTAGAATGTGCTCTTTCTCTGGCTTTCATCACTGCAAAGTAGCTTTCTTCCTACCCCTTGGGCCAGTCTTAATTAGACCCTTCTGAAACCGGTAATTGACCTTTACCAGATTTCCTTGTATATTCTTGAGTCTTCTCACTTTGTTCATTCTCACTTAATTTGTTTACACCCTCAGAGTTATCAAGCACATTTATTCAAAAGCATATGAAGTAGGTATCTACTATGGGCACTAGATACTGGAATATAGTCCTGAGAAAACCAGAAAAAAATTCTTTTAATGTGCCTTTCATGCAGGAAAATGGAAACATGATGGGTAAAATATAATATCATGAATAGTAATATGTTCTTTAAAAGTTAAAGCAGAAAAGTTAAATAAAAACTTAAGATGAAAGCAGGTGTTAGAATGGAACATGTTTTTTTTTTAATTTTTATTAGTGAGACACCATAAGATACAGTTGTAGACTTACAAATTTTTTTGTGCTTGGGTTTCAATTATACAATGAACAAATACCCATCCCTCCACCAGTGCCCATTTCCCACCACCACGGATCCCAGTATCCCTCTCCCCCTCCATCCCCTTGATCCCCCCTCCCCCCCCCCCTCCACCTCTGTGGCAGGGCATTCCCTTTTTTTCCCTCTATCCTCTTGGGTGTTGTGGTTTGCAAAAGAGGCATTGGGTGGCAATCATGTTTGGTCTATAGTCTAGTTTCAGCATGCTTCTCCCTTCCTGGGAGGATCCTCCCAACACCCTTTATTTGGTGTGGAACATGGTTTTTGTTGACTTGTTTGTTTTTTTAAGCAGTGGGTCTTACTCCCAGAAGTGCCTGGGAGTATTGGGGGTAACCAGGGAGTTCATTGGGTGTATATACCAAGAAACTAGTACAGTTTGGATGCCGGACAGAGTGTATCTCTGACCCAAAATGATTGTATCACTTCTACCACCATTAATGAGTTGCTCAAACGTGAAATGTAAAACCTATCCTTGAACCCTTCTTCGTGTTTCTCATATCTAATAGGTCATGGAGTTTAACTATTACTATTCTAAATCAGACCAGGGCCACCCTTCCCCTAGATTCCTACAGTAACTGTGTGCCCTACAGCCTTTACTGCCATTCTTGTGCGAAAGTCCCTGTAATCCCTGTTCTTCCGCTGATCAGTGACCCCCACGAACCTCTGTCCAGCTTTCCAATAACAGCATGTATCATCTTTAGCTTGTCTTCTAGCGTCACTGTTCCTCCTTTGTTCTTCATTTATGCCATCTCATCAAGATGTTCTCATATCACATTTTATCCTTCTGGAACTTTCTTCCCTTACCTTTTCATCAGGATAACCGATCTTTCAAATCTCAGTTGAAGCCACTTCATACAAAAAGTTTTACTTAAATCCTCAAGCTATGTTATTTCCTTCAAATATACAGTTGAAGGTTTCCAATTTCCCCACTTCCCAGTACATGCTACGTGTGCTTTTACTTCTAAAACAAGTTCTTTGCTGACATTGAAGTGTAAACTCTGAGGGCATAAGGATTACGTCTGCGCTTCACATCATCGGAGTGCCTGTCAAATAATGTTTGACACAGAGTAAGTGCTAGTATATACTTACTGGATTTAAGTATGGAAGATACTATCGCAGAGGCTAACAACAGATGAACATGCAGGTTTTCCCCTGGCATTTGGATGCTTTTTATTCAGAAATAATTATGAAGTTTATCTTGTAAGAGTACTTACATTTTACATTCTCATTTTACTGCAGGGATCATAGCGCTCTCCAGCAGGGCCTTCCCTCTGCACATTATTGTTCCAATTTTCATTTTCTGGGCAGCATTATCAGCAAAGTCTTCCAGAGAGGTGACTTAGGTTGAATACGCTGTGTAATGGAGATACATTACAGGCACAAGTTGGTCTCTTAGTTTGCAAACAGTAGGAATATCTCTTTAATTATATTAGTTACTGTTATTGGTAGGATTCACTTCTGACATGTCATGACATAAAAATGGATATTCTTGCCATTTCTCATGTAGATTACTGCTTTTATCTTTATGCCTTTCTTAATATTACCTCAATTCCCTTGAAATATCTGTTCCCATCTTCTAGAGAAATTTATGATAATTTCATCAAATGTATGCCAGCTCGATATTTAGAGAGAGGAATAATATTGCCTTCCTGACCATTCATTAGAGCGTCATCATTAAAATGGTAATAATTATTAATCACATGTCAAACATTGCACATTTGTTTACAGATTAACAAATATGTAGAGAAGTTACTGTTACCATTTTTATTTTTAGAGAGAGTGAAGCTTAGAGAGGTTAAAAGACCTATCCAAACCACAAAGTTACTAAGTAGTCAAACTGGGATTTGGCTCCAAGGTTGGGCGCCAGTTCCTTTGAAATCCTCCCTGTACTATGCTGTTGTTTTAGTTCTTGAGTTTTAAATTATTTTTATTTGTATTCCTCTTCCTTCTCCCCCTTAGTTTTTCTGTATACAGTAGAGCTTCAATGAATATGTGTTTAACCACTCTTGCTTAGTATTACTAATACTTCCTATTGTCATTATTACTAAGTGGATGAGAGTATTTGTGCTTTTGTTTTGTTGGAAGCTAAGTGAGCAGGTAGTGCAAAAGATCCCACCTGAGTATCTGGTCAGCAAGAAAACTGCTTTCAGGTATTTGGCAGAGGAAGAGTTTTAGGGGTGTGGTGACTAAGGGTGGGGAGAACTGGGCTGGGCTTCCTCTGGGCTCAGTGCTGGGAAGTCGCTCCCTGCTGTGCTCAGGAGACTGGAATATCCCAGCGAAACCCCTGTGCAAGGCAAGGGTCCTAAACCCCTCCATTTTCTCCCCTGTCCTCAAAAACCCCTTTTCTAGGGTTTTGCTAGCCGGTTACTTGGCTGTAAAGAGCTCTTAAGAAACGAAATCTCTGGGTGGAAAGCTAATACTAATCTAAACTTTGTTTTCCCTTCAGTATAGTTACGTGGCTTGTTTAGGAGCGAAGAGGGAAACATCAGCGATTTTGCTCGCCATCGTTCTGTACTTTGATTCCTGTACCCCTAGTCCCGTGAAATCCCAAACGAGACCGTGACACCCTCTCTGTCTTCGCCGCTGCCGGGTCCCCTCTTGTCTTTCTGCCCGATCCCGCAGCCGTTGGGAGCCTCCCTCGCTCGCGCCGCCTCACCTGTCTAACCCAGAAACTCCCCGCTCCGCTCGGAGGAGGCTCCCGGCTCGCTCTGCTGCCCGCTTCCCCCGCCCTGGAACTGGGGGTGATGCCCAGAGCCCCCGCCGCCCCCACACCCCGGAGTCGCCCCCTCCTCCTCCTCCTCCCCAAGCCACCCCGGGATGACCCTCGGGCAGGCGGGGCAGGAGGTAAATGGGTCAAGACCGCAGCCCAGACCCGACCCGGAGGAGTCCGGCTGCCAGCGCGCCCGCGGCGCCTCGCGGGGTCCCCCTTCTCGCCCCGCGCCCCCTCGCCGGGCCCGCTGTGGAACGCGGGAGCGGGGCGCGTCCGGCGCGTGGCCGGGGCCGCTGCGGGGAGTCCTGCCCTGGGGCCTCCCGCGGTCTCCCGGGTGACCTTGGGCCAGTCCCTGGGTTTCCGATCGCCCCCGGCCTGGGGGGCCGAGTTCCGACCCCCGGGGGTGGGGAGAGCCGGCGACTGCCGCCCTCCCCGCGCGCAGTGGGCGCCCAATTTCAAACAATGGTCGGGAGCAGCTACGGGACGAAGTTGGGGACGCTTCGGCGTGCGGGGAGGCACAGCTCAGCCCCGGCTTGCCCCGCACCTGCGCCCCCCGCGCCCCGCACGTCCTCCGCCAGGGGCTGGGGGACGATCCCCGCGAGGAGCGCGGCGCCCCCCGCCCGCGCCCTCTCCGCCCCCTGCCGCCGACGCGGAGGGACGAGGACGCGGAGGCCGGCGCGGGGACGCGGGGAAACGCGGTGGCCGCAGCCCCCGCCACTCCTCGGCTCGGGGCCCCTTCCTCCTCCTCCTGGCGGCCTGCGGGGGACCGCTCGGGCGCGGCGAACTGCAGCCCTGGGCGCCGGGCGGGAGGGGGCGAGGGAAGGAGGGGCGTGGGGGCGCGCGCCGGGCCCCCCGCGGCAGCCCGGCCCCGCGCCTGCCTCCCGCTCCCCCGGCCCCGCTCCACGCCGCGCCCTCCTCGCTAGCGATTGCCCGAAGCCCCGAGGGACGGCGCTGCCTGCCACCCCTCCCCACCTCCTGCTATAAATAGTCGGGACTCTCGGGTCAGGCACGTCACACAGCCACGAGCCGGGACCCCAAGGTTTTCTTCGCTGGGAATAGGGGGCAACGGGGGAGGAGGAGGAAAGAGCGAAGGAGTAGTGAAGAAGAGCCCGCGCCCCTGAGCTCGGAAAAGACCAGGCATTTTTTTATTTTATCTTTCTTCCTTAAAAAAAATAATAACCGTGCCTTTCTATTCTCCGAAACCGCCCCCCCACCCCCGCCCCATACAACGGTTTGCTCAGCCCTCCTTCCATTGGTTTCCTTCTCCCTCCCCTCTGGCTCCTCGTCCCCTCCCCCCCCCACCCCCTCTCCCAGCACCCCAGGCTCGCCCCAGGCAGGGGATGATGTTTGCCCAGGAAATAAAGTTCCAACTCCGCTCCTCCCTGGTGGGTCACCCGGACCGAAGTGGGCGCCCAGGCACCCCACTCCAGCCATCCCCTAAATTCTTAATCGGGCTTTGACATCTTTAAGAGGAAGCACACATTCGGGCGCGCGCGCGAGGGCGCACACACACACACACACACACACACACACACACACACCACGCGCACACAACGCACACGCACGCAAAGGCACGCACACCCCACAACCTGCGAGGTGCAAAACTGCCTCCTGCAACTACCAAAACTTACCAGCCGCTCTTGTTTTTCTCTTAAAGACAAGACAACAAAGGTTTTACTCTAGATGCTCCTGTGTGGGTGACCTTTCTGTGTTATTGGAATATATATATACATGCATAGCTCATATATATATTTTCCCTTTTTCCCCTTTAATTTTTTTTTTCTTTCTTAACAAGAAAATCTGCTGGGTCCCTGGCAGCCGCCGCTGCCCCTTTGATGTTTTGGTACGCCGTGCGCATGCGCCTCCCATTAGAATTACCGCACTGGGCAGACTAAGTTGGATCTCCTCTCTTCGGCGAAACCTCAATCCCGGCAAAAACTAAAGGGATGTGGAGAGTCCGGGAAAGGGGCTACTTTGGGATTTGGTCATTCCCCTTAATAATCGCCGCTGTCTGTGCGCAGAGGTAAGTGTGCCCCGCGTTTTTCTTCTCCCTTTCCCACTTTGAAGGGCTCTGCCTGCATACCTCTGTGAGCAGGGATCTGTAGTATGGATTAGATAGAAGCCTAAAACGCCGCGCCTGCTGCCTTACTGATGCCTGTTATTGTCTTTCCTTTCTTTAGTGCCAATGACCCTAGTAATATGTCGCTGGTTAAAGAGACGGTGGATAGACTCCTGAAAGGCTATGATATTCGTCTGAGACCAGATTTTGGAGGTAATGGGGTTGCCTTGGAAATAAGCAGCTATTGCCTAAGCAGTCTCTCCAGCTTTATGTGCACCGTCTTCCCTTCCCTCTCTCTTTTGTGGGGACATGTGGTGAACGGATTTGTGTCTCATTGTTACCGTGTCGAGGAACTGATCCAAAGTTGAGTAGGTTTGTTACTATCCAGCACTTGGGGGGGGGGGGGGGTCTTTCAGTGGAGTGCTCTAAGCATGTATTGGTGACTGCTGTCCTTGCACTTCACTGTTATAAATCCTCTGCTTCTCCATCTTTGCTCCTTGAAATACAAACCTCCTAAGTTCAGTTGTGTGATGTGTTGAGAGAGGTCATCCTGGACATTTCTGGGCACAAGATGTGCAGACAATTGGCTGAGTAGTGGAATTAACCCTCTAAGCCTGCCTACTTTTACAGAGTTCTGGTTCTGGTTTAAAGTGGCCCGGATCCAGTCCGGGAAGCTTCAGACCATGGGATGGGGGCAGTACTGTAGGAGAGAGCTGGAAAAGGGCAGGAGGGTGCCGCATTGTAGGGCATGAGAGCAGGGCAGAAAAAAAATGACCCGGGACATCTATTTATTGCTACATTTTAGAGGTGCTGATATGTCCATTTGATTTTGGTTCAGACTCTTAGAAACCTCTCTTAAAACCGGCTCACTGAAGGACAGTGAGAAAGAATGAAGAGGGAGGGGTTTCGGGACAGTCTACAGAATCCACTTGAGTTCAGAGGATACTATGCTTTCCTGAGTTGTGTGTGTTCTCATGCTGATACACTTACTCATACCAATAGAAATGGAATCCCTCCCCTAGCCGAACACGTGTGTGCATGTTCAATAGAGCATTTCCTGGAGAAACACCTGCCACTCTTTAAAAATGACCAGGGGATTGAAGAGTTTGAGGATGAACAGTGGGGATGGATTGGGTAAGGGTGCCCCAAGCATTGGGACAACTTTTGCTCCAAGTGAAGTTCTGAGAAATCATGTGACCAGCCATCTTGGTTTGCAGGTCCCCCTGTGGCTGTGGGAATGAACATTGACATCGCCAGCATTGATATGGTTTCCGAAGTGAATATGGTGAGTATTGAAGTTTATGGCCGTGTCTCTGCAGACCTTCCTCTGGGGAGAGGAGGAAAAATAAGCTAGCCTGAGTGTGGTGGTGGTGGTAATGGTGTGTGTGTGTGTGTGTGTGTGTGTGTGTGTGTGTAGGCAGAGCAAAGACCAGGAATTTTGCTTTGGAAGCTCATGATGTTTGAAGTTTCAGCACTGACTCTTTCTGGCTGGTAATGATTTTTCTAATCTTATTCTGATACTTTAGACTTGGCATAGAGTGAGTAAAATGCATTTCATATGCAAAATGGAGCCGTATACTGGAAGTCACCCCCCCCCTTTGCCAAAGTTCAAGAAGAAACAGAAATCATCGTGTCATTTCCTAAATTCGGTGGGGGTGGGATCTGGGGGGGCGGGAGAGGAGTGGTGGGTTTCTTCATTTCCAAAGAATATAACCCAGACAGCTATCAAAGAGGCTGAATACGTGACCTGACACTGATTCCCACTTGTTGCTTGCGGAACTGTTTTTTGACAGCTGATGGCAAGGTTTTTTCTCCACACATACTCAGTTGATCCCAGCCTCCCTTAATCCTATCTGCCTACCCAAATAAGTAAAATAAAAATTGCCCACCATCTTTGTAGACGATAAGCTCATTCCACTCGCCAACTCCAGTTATTTCTGCAGTGTTATTTACTGCATTCCAAAGCATGTACAGTATACAGACAACAGCACAATTTGGGTAGCTACCTTCATGGATTTGGGGCAAATGTAAAGTGAAACAACTGGGTGTTCCTGACTGGGAATCACTTGTGGGGGGTTTGCGTCGTGCGGGAGCGCCCCCTGCTGTCCATGTTGGAGCACTGCAGTCACGCAAGACAAGGACTTGCATCCCTGTTACCCCCACTTTCCTGGGCTATCTCCAGTGATTTTCTACTCTGATTTTGGAGTTCACCCCTTTGGAAAAATCCCTAATCTTGGAATGTAAGGTTTCGGTGTTACTCTAAATCCTGATAGCAGAGTACGTTCCATAAGATTGTGTTGTGTCGTGATTTTGCCTAAAAATGGGAGGCCCTATGAAGGAGGGAATCGTGTATAAGGTTTTGTTAAAAATAAACAAAAAGTAAAATAAACCACTTGGAGACTGGCCATCAGGAATTGAAAGATAGGTTACTTATTGATTGATTAAATAGATACAGTGTGTGTCAGTGGTTTTCTTTCAATAGTACTCAAGTTTTCATATTCCCAGAATTCAAATAGGAATCAGCTTAGTCTCTAACCACTGCTCAGCAAAGGGTGATAATCCTGAGGTATCCCCAAGTAATAGACATGTTAGGGCTTCTTTAGGGAATTATTCAGCTCTTAAGGGATAGCTTTGTTATATGTATTTTCTCATATTCTAATAATTAAGAACAAGATTATATATACAATATAAAGATCACAAATTTCTCAAACATTATAAAACTATCCTGTCGGGTAACATTTAACATGTGACATTTTTCTTTCTTGGAAAACTGCTCCATTTCTTAGCTTGGCAAATATTCATTTTGTGTGGCTGTTTTGATCTTTATGAATTTATATTATAAATTTTACCAAGAGAAATATCTTAATACCTCTAATGGGAGTATATCCAAAGTCCTATGTGCATGAATCAAAATTATGCTATAAAGACAAAATTGTGTAGAATTTGGGTACTGTTTTGTGTGTCCTGCATGTAATTGCTGTGGATGTCTTTGTTCTGCATTTTCATTCACTTTTGCTCTTTTATATTCCAAATATTACTGCTTTTCTCTTTAGAGTATCATACAAATAGGATTTTATGGAGAAATTTATAAATAATTAGATTGCAAGGAGACAATAACAAAATGACTGGAAGTTTCTACAGGTTGTTATTAAGAACTCATAATGTATCATATCTTCAGACTATTTTGAGTAGTAGGATTTCCTTTTTCTTTCCTTCCTGTTTTTTTTCTTTTCATCTCTTATCTTCATGTAACATTTTGGGAAGATACCCTGAGGTGGATGCAATGCCAGGATCTGCTAGTCAAAAT
Source organism: Sorex fumeus (assembly GCF_029834395.1). NCBI lineage: Eukaryota > Metazoa > Chordata > Mammalia > Eulipotyphla > Soricidae > Sorex > Sorex fumeus. Next base: position 2,433,442 of record NW_026606154.1, on the reverse strand, counting down.
ATAAACCTAGCTAAGGCAAGGTGTTATTTCTTAAAGCTATTTACTGTTGCAGAAAAATCATGGGATGCTGAAGTGCAAAAACAAATGTCAGGTGGTAAATAGGACAGTGTTGCAGCATTAGTGCTTAAAACCAAGTGTTAAGTCCATACATAATTCCTTTCTTATCTGAATGCTAACACATGTGGACGTGATGTCCAGACCTATTTTTACGTGTTGAATAATTAACACATTTTGACTGGCAATCTTGGTGGCTTTCAATAATCCCTCACAGAAAAATTCTGTGATATATGTTAATATTTTTTAAAGTATGATTACTGAGTGAGTCAAGAGTTGGGAAATTCACTGTTGTCTAAATAAAATAGAAAATGCAGGACATATTTGGGGTCAGGGTCATTTGACTAGATTTAGTTCCGAAAGAATTGTTGACTGCTTAAGCAAAACCTAAAAGTTGATTCACACATGTTTCTGCCTCATTGTATTTTGTGTTTCGCACTCTGGAAATAGTAACTTCCTTTTATTGTAACAAGCCTCTTTTTTTGAAGAATGGTAGGCCCTAGCCTGTGTAAGTTGTCTTCTGTATTAAGAGGAAAGAAACTTGAGTCATTGTGGTACTCCCAGTAAATAATAGTGGTGGAAAGACCATGAATGGAATCTAGTCTTAAGAACTATTTCTGCTTAGTCATCATGAGGGTAGTCATGGTCAGTAGGAACTCAATTTTCCCAGCTATTATAAGGGAGGAATAGGTCTTTTTTACCTATCTCCAGTAACTACCAGATTTAATAAATGTATACACGTGAAAGTGTTGGTATTCTATAAACATAACCTAATACTGAAAACTTGGTATCAAACTCGCATTCAATAGTCTCTCTCTACCCGGCTTTATTTCGGAGGGTAATTTACAATCCGAAGTATCAGGTTCTCGGGTTCCTTCTGTTTAAAATGAAAGGAAGAGGGCTGGAGATAGAACACAGCAGGTAAGCCCCTAGCCTTGCATGCAGCTGACCTGGGCTCGTCCAGGTAATCCTTGTGCACAGTCAGTAGTAAGTTTTGAGCATGCTGGATATGGCCCCAAAATAAAACCCCTAAAAATGTTTTTAAGAAGTAAAATGTGAGAAATCTGTGTCAGTTGAATTCCTGCTCAATAGTTTGTTTTATGATAAGATTTCTCTGGTTACAAAGAAGTTTCAGGTAAATTAGTGAATCTAGCATAAATGTTAAGAAGTTCCAAATCCCTTTCTTGCATGTATCACGTGTTCTTACATCAGATTGATGATGGTCTCTGGGCCATGTGGCTCAGGTAACGTTTGGCTCAGTGGAACACCTTTGGAAGAATGAGACATCGCTTAGAATGCTCTTCTTGAGCAGAAAGCTTGGCTTTGGTATGAAATATTTTTGGATGTCTTGGTTACATTGGCAGAAATGTTTTTGTTAAGATTCTTTGATGAACAGTACGTTTTAAGATCCAAAATTGGCTCTGAAGATTATGGACTAAAATAGATTTTTCTTCATTTAAATAAAATTCTTCTCCATCTTGAAACAACACGCTTGCCAACCAAAGAGTGAAGCAATATTTCACTTTTGAGGAAAGAATTCTAGTAAACACATGCAGAAATTACCTTTTTTATGGAATGGTGAATGGAGGAAAATGCTGCTTAAAATTTTTTTAAAAACCCAGATGTTTCTTGTATCACCAGCTGCACAGTTTAAAATTCAGCTCAACACACTTATTTAGCAGCTACTATGATTCGGCCAGATGTTGGACATTAGGGACAGAGCAGTGAACAAGGTGACACTCCCTAGTCTCATGAAACTTCTTACCAGGATGTTCACTGTTCTTAATTCTACTGCAGGTTGCTACTCTACTTCTAGTAAGTATAATCCCATCTTTTTCCCAGATTTTTTTTTTTCTGAGCAGCCAGTTGAGTATCTAGTACCATGTACTCCCATAGGTTCATTTGTGACTTGACTTTCCCATTCATTACTTGATTTTTCAAATCACTCTGTAAGTTACATATTAAATGTCTTCCCGGATCCTGCTAATAAAATTTGTGTTAACAAGATTAGAGCCTCTCTCCACACGTGAGTTTGCTCTAGATACAATGGCTAGTTAATAGTTGACTCCCAGTTAATTTCCAAGCAGTAGGTGAATTTTATGTTGTCATAGCAATAATTGGTTTTTATTCACTACGGAAACATCACAGAGTGAGATACCTCAAAGCATTCACTGTTCTGTCAACCAGTGTGGGGAGAATGACTATAAAATCAATATAGAATTGTAAGTGCTTTGAAAGAGGGCATATTAAGAATGTTGAATTCTGGGATAGTTTATAGCAATTAATCAGTAAAAATGATGATTTAATGTCTGAATAGATGCTTCAAGCAGAAAAATATAGGATAGAATGACTCAGGGAGAAACAAAATGCCAAAAATTTGCTTTAAATGGCTGGAGTTGAGTTTACAAGTGAGGAAATGTTAAGATTTTATCAATAAAATCATATTTAGTTATCAAATATAAAGACCATATTTTTCATTTGCTGATAATTTAAAGTTTGTTCCAGAGGCTCTAGGGACCCATTAAAAGATAATGGTAGGATGCACACATAAAGGTATTTTACTTTTTGAAGATGCTTCTGATATAGGAAATGAGTTGAAGTAGATAGAAGACGTGAGGCCAAGAGAGGAGATGAAAACTCACTGCAGAAATCCAGGAAGGATCAGTGAACTAAGACAGGGATGGAAAAAGTAGAGATAAATAGTCAGGACATTTATAAGATGAAGCTTGAAAACTCACTGCAGAAATCCAGGAAGGATCAGTGAACTAAGACATGGAAAAAGTGGAGCTAAATAATCAGGATATTTATAAGATGAAGACTTAGGAGACTTGCTGAATCCCAAGATTTGAGTGGTATCATTTATTAATACAGACAATGTGGGAAGGGCAGCTAAATGCAAACGGTGGGGTGGGCTGGGGAGATGAAACTTGTTAGGTACACAATGAGCTCAATTTGGGAAAGGTTGACTTTTCTGTACAGATGTCATCTCAAGTGAAGATAACCAATAGCTAGTCAGAAAATACAGGTCTCTAACCAAAGAAGAGTCTTGGCTATGCCTAGAGGCATGCACTCGGACACTGCCATAGTATAAGTGGGACTTATCACTCTGTGAATGCACAGAATTAAAAAGAGAAAGAGAACAGCTAAAAATGGGAATTTGAATTGAAGTTGTGGAAGACTGAGAAGGAAGCTACAAAGGAGATTAATAACCACAGAGAAAGGGGAGTACCTGCAGATAATAATGTCTGACTAGCTTCGAGGAGAAAGAATTTTTTAAAGAAGAAATGGTCAGCTGTGTTAGATGCCATAATGAAGACTTGAAATCAGTTTGAAATTTCCCCAATGTAGTATTGGGGCCTGCTTGCCTGCTTATTGAAATACAGCAACAAAATACCAGGTTCTTGACATGCAAAGCGAATGCTCTACTGCCGAGCTACATACCCAGCCCCTAGAACTTTTAGTAATTGAAGGATATACCCTTGAGAAGTTCAGATCTGAGAGAAATTCTGGACAGAACAATCCCTAAAAGGAGTCATACAATTTGGAGACTAACCCTTAGAAAAAGGAATGTGTTCCATAAGCAAAGCAGAACAAGGAGGTGGATTGATAAAACAGAAAATGGAAATCCTGTCTCTGTGACATAGGGCACACTTTTTGTGGAGATCAGAAGAGGCTGAAATTGGCCATTGGAGGGAATTGGGTGTGTGAGGAGACAAAGGGACAAAGAAGGGAATTCAAGAAGCATGTCTCTTGGTGAGGAGGTTGTGCACATATTGAACATAGGCAGGCTTACTTCAGAACAAATGATGCTTGGAAATTCTCCTACCCAATTTCAGCAAGCTTTTAAATTTTCCTTCGCCTCGTCTTCCCCATTCTTCTCTATACTCCACCTGCTCTTGTTATGTCCCAACATTTTCCACCATTCGCATCGGGTTCTTATTGGCTCTTGCTTATTGACTCCTTAATTTGATAAGTCCCATGTTGATGTACATTATCTCCTTCAAAAACATCTGAGTGGTCTCTGCCTGTCTGTTTACCTAAAGAAGTCTGAGTCTTGGAGATGTTAAATGGCTTCTTCAGTCACCCAGCTAGCAAAGGATTGACTAAACATGCCTTAATCTTATTTAAACCAATCTGTTATACTGCATTGTAACCTGTAAATGTAGCTTTATCTCCTTTTGAAAACCTATTTTCAGGGTCATGATAGCTTAAGTGATAGAGCACATGGCTAGTATGTGTAAGACCCTGAGTTTAATCCCTGTCATCACCCAGGGGTGTGTGTGTGTGCGTGTGTGTGTGTGTGTGTGTGTGTGTGTGTGTGTGTGTGTGTGGTGTAGGACCTGTACAAACAAGTAAAGAAAAAACATGCTTCCATTTTTTGAGAACCCTATTTGGTGGCAGTATTTTTATTCCTGTGCGGGGTCTTGTGTAACAGTGAAGTTATAAAAATTAGTTACTCCTCACTCTTCTCACCTTGAAAAAATACGGTAATTTTCTTAAAATTATGTTTTTCAAGTAGTTTCTTTATTTAGTGAGAATTAAGTTTTAGCCATTTATTTTTTGTCCTTGAGAAACCTATTCTTTCCATGGCATCTGTTAAGCCAGTTCAAACCAAGAAATAAAAGAATTATGCATGATCTTGAAAAGTCAAAGATTTGTAATCTCATCATGCTTTTTACTCTGAATGGGTACGATGTTTTTACTTGTAACAATATTGTTGTCCAGCAGAACTATAAACTGGTTTTATGCTGTAACCGTTGTGTGAGTAAAGCATCTTTTCCCCTTCTCTGTTAGTGTCAAGACTGCCATTGCAATTGAACTTTTGCCTAAGAGCATTTTTTCTGGGCAGGCGTTTGGGGTGGGCAGTGGTGTTGGGGCACATCCAGGGTTGTTCCGGGGATGTTTCCTGGTTCTGTGCTCAAGTAGTAACCCCTACCAGTGCTCAGACAATGACCATATGCATGGCTGGAGATTGAATCAGAGTTAACTGTACTGCAAATCAAGTGCCCTACCCTTTGTTATTTCTCTGTCTCACCCAAAGAGAACTTATTTGTATGAGTTCTACAAATATGCCATTCAATGTGGTTGATTATTTTTTTTGTACTGTATCTCAAGTCATATACACGAGACCATCTATTTTAAACAACTGTGTCTCATGATATGGCCAATTTACAAATCGTCTGTTTTGCCTCACTATTAAGGTAAGCCCTTTGCTGTCGTTTTCAAGGTAGGCTCCCCTAAAAATGTGTCTGTAACTTGAACTAAAGAACTGACTACAGGCCTACTATGAGAAAGTCAGCCTAGGATTATCTCAAGTTTTTTTTTTTGTTCTAAAAGTGCATTGTATGTGCTTCAGGGAATTCCCTAGCCACTTACCCAAATGATTCAGCGGGCATGGTCTATACAAGTGCCAGTCAAATGCCAGTGAGAGAAAGTGCTTTTCTTTGGGAAGAGTGCTATTGAAGGCAGGACCACGACTTACCCGGTGATCACTCTATAGCGGAGTTCTTAACCTTGGCACTCTTAGCATTTGGGGAATAAAATTTTTTTTGTTATAAAGGGGCTGCCATGTGCATTCCAAGATGCTGAACAATACTCTTTACTTACATGATGCCAGATAGCCCCCACCAGTTGCGAAAACCAAAATCGTCTCCAAAAGTTGGCAAATGTGCCCTGAAGTTGAAATAGTATCCAGTAGAGAACCACTAGTGAATAGAATAGTGTGCTTTCCTCTCTAAGCAGTGAGATGAAAAACCATATTCTCACCGAGGATGGATTGTACGTATAATTGCCACTTCATTTATGTTTGGTGGTGTTTCATTGTGAAAGAAACCTATTTTAAAATATCCCTGCTTCTCAGATTATGTTAGAGAAGGGGGAGTGTTACCCGCTGTGGGAAAGACATCTACATTTTCATATCATAAGGAATTTTTACAGTCTTGGGTTTTCTTACGTGGAATACACACTTTCACTGCCACCAGTGCAAACTACTGTGTTATTTTTACACGCCAGTTCATAATCCGGCAAACAAATGGAAACAAGAGTGTGTCAACATTTTACATTTTGTTCAGTGTATTTTAAAAGAATTTTAATGCATTTCATAAAATATTGCTTATAAACTCAGTAGTGGATTGTTTGAAAAGGAACATATTACTTGCATATCATTAATAATAATATAAAGGTATATCAAATATAAAACTGAATCCAAATTTCATACAATTGGAAACTTTATATTCATTTTATGCAAAAATTATATATCCGTTTTATGCAAAATTTTTATGCAAAAATGGATATGCACAGATACCCTTTCACTCTAATATTGTGATATATTCAGGTTTTCCAAAATCAATTTATATTCTTATATGTGGCAAAAGATACTTTAAAACAGATGGTTCAAAAAGAAATTTAAAAAGTAGATGGGGAGTGCTGGAGAGTTAGTGACTGGGGAGCTATCTGATAGAACCCAACAATCTGGGTTCTATCCCCAAGCACCATCAGGAGTGATCCCTGAGCGCTGAGCCATGAGTAAGTCCTAAGCACTGTTGGGTTTGGCCTAAAACCAAAAAATAAACAATAGATGGTTATAAATTTTCAAAATACAGAATGTATTATGTGTTGCTTTCAGTCGTGCATTTTACTTGCAGTGCGCCTGTTTCTATTGAACAAGGAGAAAAATGAGTTTATATTATCCTGTCCCTGTTTAAATGGAAAAAATATGGGATGATTCGAGACTATTGGCTCTTGCTCCTGCTCATTTTGTTAACATTCCATCAGCATTTTTATTGGCAAGTCTCATTTTCTTTGCACTATAATTTGGCACCTACTGCCCACTTACCTGCCAAAAGGCCTTAACTTAGAAATAATTGTTTAGGCAATTGAAGAATCATTTCTCCTCTAACACAACAGCAATGATTACATTGTTGGAATTTTTAAGGTAGATCTATATGCATCTTAGAAAAGTGCAAGCCATAGGGAAAAGACAAGAGATGTTGAAGTATACAAATATTTGGTCAGTGTCTATCTGCATTTCCAATGGCTAACATGCTGCCTGGCAATTAGTAGGTGATCATCAAATATGGACTGAATGAATTTTTGTCAGGACTATGGCATGTCAGTATACCAGGACAAGTGTTGACTTGACTAGCACTGTGCCCACTGTGTTAGACTGTGTTATGGATATAATACAGTATGAAATAAACTTTATACTGAGGCTAAGGTTCTCCCTAGAATTATGAAGGATAAATTTATTTTCCTCAAGAGGTAAGTGAGGATCATTAGAGAGAAGTATGTTTTAGATGGTGGGACAGGAAAATGGTGTATCCCTAATACATCATTAAAGACTTGAAAGCATGGTTTTAGTTTGATCCTTATACTATTCTCATGCAATATAATGTGAGTCTAATTTTTTTAGGGGTCATTCTTGGGTCTAGATAAATAGATGGAAATCTGCTCTCTGCATAGTCATGAACTATGATGTGTGTGTATGTGTGTGTACATACATATACATACTACCTGAAGACTACTCTTGAGGAACATTAGTTTTATAGTAGAGGTGGAAGCTGATGACATCACTAATGAAGGAATTTGATAACCGAGTTGACTCTAGTTATAATATGGACATTTTTTATGTAAAGAGCCAAAGTATCAAAGTGGATAGGATTTTTAGAAGACTTTATGCTTCATACAGCAGAGAAAGAAGGATCAGTATCATGCAAATAATTGGAAAATAGGACCAGTTGTTTGAAGATTGCTGTGGAGTATAGGCAGCATGAAGAAAGCCACTAAATGTTAAGAATTTTCATTACTTAATGTGGCAAAGATAAAAAATTTGAATGTGTTTGACTATCTCACTTAATTCTCACAGAAATTCTCTGAGCTAGAATTGTCACCCTCCTCTTCAAAGAGAATCACATAATTTTTGAGAAGGCACTGCCAAATTAAGTGACTAGGAATGGCAGGGTGCAAAAGAGTAGAGTGAGTCCAGATTGCTGGTGGTGTTAAGATCTGTGCAAAGGAGACAATGAAAATTCTTGAGTAAATGCTGTGACATGGTAGGAATGTCTGAAAGATCTTCACAAAGAATCAAGTGGAAGGCATACCATACTAAGGATACCTATGAGAAAGTTAATTCTTTTTCAGCTTTGATTTTTTAATTTTAATATTTTATTGACTCACAAAGTTTTTTTATGGTTAACAAAGTCACTCATAGTTGAGTTTTAGGCATACTATGTTCCAGTACCAGTTCCACCACCAAAGTCAATTTTTATACTCTTAAAATAATACACAGTAATTTTATTGACACACATATTGAAAATGTTGTTTTGAAATGTTTTAGAAAATTGAGGAAATATTAGTTATTTTAACATTTATTTTAGAATAATAGTTGACTACTGTGTCCATGTTTAGAAAGATAGCTCTTTGACTGCTGACTTGCTGTTAACATTGTACATATGCATGAAAGAACAATGATGCCAATTATATATAACTGCCTAATTATAAATTGTTGAAGTAGATATTTAAACTTACGGCCTCCATGATTAGGAATCTTGAGACTTCTCCTCTAAAAATCAATAATTTAGATTGGCACAAGATCATTAATTATTTCCAATATTTGCTGACTTTTTCACGAATATTCTCGTTAAACAGGTCATTATAAAAGTCAGTTTTTAGTATGCCAGTTCAGTTTTAATGTGGATAAAAATGATGGTTAAAATGTAATTTCAGTCCACTTGTGCAACAAATGCACTTCATTTTATTCAGGTTGACCTAGAAATGTATATCAAACACATAAAAATTTAATTAAAAGCATTTAATAAAGCCACATATAAACAAATTAACTTTTTTTTTCTCATATGGGCCTTGACACTGGGTTGGTTATGTTTGCATTACCATGGAAGTAGAATATAGAGGATAATGATAGAGCATTAAGGACTGTTCTATTCTAATGGGAAATAGTGGATAATAGGCCTTGCAATGCAGATAATTCAACAGTGATTGCTTTCTTCTAGTCACAATTCTTCCCTATAGAGAGGTTCCCTATAGCAACTTCTGTAATCACATCAACCAAAAAAGCAATGTTTTAGAGAATGTATGGTTTTCCCTTTTTTTTCAGAAGAGAAGTGTTTAAAAATAATTATTTTTGTTTAAAATAATTACCTTTACCTTTAATTATTGTGTTTGTTTAAAAATAATTATTGTACCTTTCTTTTTCTTAGAATTACAAGTTAGCTAGGTTGACAAAGAACTATGTAATCATACAGTTCCCTTTTAACTAAATTTATAAAGCTTAACTTTAAAAGTTGCCACTTTTTTGAGGTGTTAGCCACTTCTTGAGGTATCACATCAGTTGTATATTTCTCAATGAATATTTTCTAATATCGGTCTTAAATGAATGGCTTCAGTCATTTCATTTAATATCATTAAACAAGAAGCAGAGATGTTAAATAATTTAAATGTAAATATAAAAAGTAATGCCAATTATTAGATTGTAGAATCTAATCACCATTTTGTGTTCTTATCCATGTAAAAACCATCATACTCTAAAAATTTGAAGTGATTTTTCTTTTTTGTCTGTGTCCTGCAAATGAAGAAACTAACAAGCACACTTTGTGAAGAAATTAAACTGTTTTTACCCCACACGAGGGTTTGATTTAATAGACTGATGATCTCTCCTGCACTGCAGCACTGCAGCACTGTCCTCCTGTTGTTCATCAATTTGCTCAAGCGGGCACCAGTAATGTCTTACAACAAATTGTGAGACTTGTTGTTACTGTTTTTGGCATATCGAATACATCACGGGGAGCTTACCAGGCTTTGCCGTGCAGGCGAGATACTCTCGGTAGCTTGCTGGGCTCTCCGAGACGGGCAGAGGAATCGAACCCAGGTCAGCTGCGTACAAGGCAAACGCTCAACCCGCTGTGCTGTCGCTCCAGCCCTAGTCTCCCTTATCTTATCTTTATTTTCTTCATGGGCATGAACTCAAACTAGTACCTCTCTTTGAAAAAAATATCCAAACTTAATTCAGTTTTCTGTCAGCGCTCTCCAAATGTTCTTTAATAGTTAAGCTGTGTATTCTTTTCAAGCACTATTAAACCCGCTTTTATTTTTTTTGTCAGTGGGACTAATGAACTTGGCTCTGTAAATTTGTGCTAGGAAAATGCTCATAAATGTTTGCTTGAATTATATTACTATGTCTTTTGTCAAACCATTTTTCTAACAGAATTTATTAGAAAAATGATACCTTTGTGATTCTTAATGTCATAATATTTTAAGTACTTGACAAATTTACAATTGAGAGATTTGTAGATTATAGACCACACCAAAAGAAGAGTTTTCTTTATTTTATACATATCTATTCAATGCTTTATTTTAGACTAGACTTTGGGGAACAAGTTGTATTCTCTTAAGAAATCCGAATAAAATAACTTATCATTTTAAAGTAATGTTTTCTGGAAAATACAGTAATCTATTAAATTCAGAAAAGACTACTATAGATTATATATTTTTTAAGCTCACAGAAGTCTATTTAGGATATTGGAAGAAAATTTACTCCTCAATAATATTCTTCCTTTTGAAGAACAGACCATGAATCACCATTCTTAACTTTCCTTTTTGGTCTTCAGTAAAATTTTACCATTTTCTTCAGTTACTCTTCACATTTATTGTTAAATTTATTCTCATAAACTCTATTGAGTCTTAAATTTATTTTTTAACTACTGCGATAGCACAGCAGGTAGGGCATTTGCTGTACACACAGCCGACAACAGCCGACCTGAGTTCGATTCCTCCGCCCCTCTCGGAGAGCCTGGCTAACTACCGAAAGTATCTCACCCCAACGGCAAAGCCTGGCAAGCTACCCATGACGTATTCGATACGCCAAACACAGTAACAAGTCTCACAATGTTACAGGGCCTTCTCGAGCAAATTGATGAACAACAGGAGGACAGTGACAGTGACAGCTTTATGATAATTGTGGATAAAGTGTTTACATTCAATGATTTTTTTATTCTTGACTAAAAAGCAAACAGCATATCACCAATTGTTTTGTACAAAAATACATAGGATCATTAGACAATTTTCAGTTTTTATGCCTAATGAATTTTAAAAATTTTAATGTTTTATTTCAATTTCTGTCTTCTATAAAGGATTTATTTATCTAGTTTTGAGAAACTAATATGAGTTACTACCACTGAAGGCATAGTTTAAAGATTTCATCTCTGCCTTTATCCAAACTGAATAAAATTTAAATTTAAATCAATGATCTCTACTTAATACTTTTATCTTGTACATTTTAAATCTTATTAATACAGAAAAACTTTGGGGTTTGAGATCATTACAGGGATTAAGTTACTTGCCTGGAATGCAGCTGATCTCAGTTCAGTCCCCAACACCACGTGGTAGGCCTGTCCCACACCTCTTACCATCCAGAGTAATTCCTGCAATTACCAGGCATGACCCAACCCTTTTCCTCACCAAAAAAGAAAATTATTATTTTTGTATATAATAAGTCCAATAATCATTATGTGCTGCATGTAAATTCTTGTGTCTTGAAGAACAGACGATTTGATTACAGATAGTTGAAGACAAGACATTGAGTATAGTTATAACCATGACTTGCTACATGTAAATATTGCCACAGCTACATGTTTCAAAGTGAATATTAATGTTGTTCAATACCGGTCTGGTGATGACTTTTATCTAGAACTTTTATCACCAAAAGTATTGATAACCATTAAAACTTGCTTGTTATGATAGTCTAAATTCATTTGGTTGGCCATTTAAAATACATTAGCTTATTGATCTGTCTTACTGAGAAGTTTCAATTATCATGTTGATTTATTCAAATAAAAATGGTTTTGGTGGTGCGTGAAGTTTGATAATTTTAGAGAATATCTCAGCATATTCTCTATGTAAGCCAGGTTTGATTCCTCCGCCCCTCTTGAAAAGCCCGGCAAGCTACCGAGAGTATCTCGCCCGCATGGCAAAGCTGGCAAGCTCCCCGTGATGTATTCGATATGCCAAGCACAGTAACACCAAGTCTCACAATGGAGACGTTACTGGGCCCGCTCAAGCAAATCGATGAACAATGGGAGGACAGTGCTACAGTGCTCAACATATATTCAAAAGTTAGAGAGAAAATGCACCATATGCATTTAAGGGGTTTAGTGATTCTTTAAATTCAATATAAAATATTTTTAAGTTGAATTTTGTAAATTTTGTATTCTTTAAGTTAGTTGTGACTTTGAGAGGGAAAAGATACGGACATTAGACCTTTTTAAAATTCTAAACAGAAGTTGTAGGATAAAAGAATTTGTATTAAAGTAGCTTAGCATTGTCAACAGTGAGTTTTTGACTATAGATTCAGAGAAGTATATTTATACATTTATAAATTGAGTATGGTATTATTATGTTTTCCTTTTAAAATGAGAGTGCATTCAGGTTTAATCAGTTATTGTTTTTGAAGTGCTCAGGGATCTCTCTTGGCAGTGGCCAGGGAATCAAATCTGTTGATGGGTTCTGAGCCCAGGTTGACTGCATGCAAGACAAGTTCCTTATTTGCTGTTCTCTCTCTCTCTCTCTCTCTCTGGTCCTTAAACTATATTTTAATGATACATGCTATTATTATCTCCTGCCTTCTACCTGCTCTGGGATTCATTTGTTGTTCTTTTTCTCATTTATCTAGCTGACAGGGTAGATCTTGATTTGAGCCATTTCTTTCTTCTGGTATGTGTTTGAATAGCCATAAAATTTCCACTTAGTACTATTTTTGCTGTGTTTCATAGAATCTGGTAGTTGATCTCTTCATTCTTGTTTTGAGGAATTGATGTGACAAACGTTTTGCTGGTTGTTGTTATTCTTGTTTGATAGGATTATCCAAAATATTGATGGCATTTTAGAGGAAGATCAAATTAAATATGGTCTGGTATCTGTTTTTATAAGTAAACTTCTCTCAGAATATACTTATGCCTTTTTCTTTATATACAATATATCTGCTTATTTACTATATACTCAGAACTTAATTGTAGTAAATCATATGACCTGAAGATCCGAAAATTAGATTTTTTTTGGCCTTTGGAACAGTTAGTGGGGCATGAAGTACAAACTTCTTTGCAGATAAAACCATTAGAAGAAGTAGCTTATGAAATTGTGTATTTGATTTTCTTGCTTATGATTATATTAGTTCTTTATTTAAATGAGATTATTCAAATTTCGAAATTGTGATCTCGTGTAAAATATATTTGTGCTAAGGTTATGAGAAACAGAAAAATAGCACTTAGTATTGAAAAGAGAAGAATTATAGAAAATATGTAAGGTACTTTGCTTCGTATTAATTTTTTAAATTATCTAATCACTAGAGATACAAAGTTATAAAATTGTTCCTGACTGAGTTTCAGGCATACAATGTTGGAGCACCCATCCCTTCATCAGCTCCCACTTCACTAATGTCCCCAGTTTCCCACTCGTCCCCACCTCTATGGCAGACACTTTTGTTTTTCTTTTAGGCACTCTGATTTGCAATACTGAATGGGTATCATGCATCCAGTTCTTGTCCTGAGTGACCACTTCCCACTGTCATTGTCAGAGCATTCGCTTCTCTGACCTACCCACATTGTGGCGAGCTTTCTGCTAAGGACCAGTCCCTCTGGCCTTGGTTTTTATTGTCTTTGACTGTCATCATTCTTTGCAAGTCTTACAGATTTTTACAGTAATGATAAGTGTTAATATTCTGTAAAGTTGTGTTGGAACATTGTATGACTGAAACTTTGTCACTTTTTAAATCATTAAAAAGTGATAGTAAATTATGTTCAAGTTTGTTTTGAAGATAATTATCAAGTTGGGCAGAGATATTACAAGGATTGAGATCCTTGCCTTGAATGTGTTTTATTCTCATTTGATCTCTAGCACCACATACAATCCCCTGAGCCAGGAGTAATCCTAACACCACTTGGTGTGACCCAAGCCCCCTGAAAAAATAAAATTATGAAGTATTACGTACTAATTTATGGAGGCTTTTGAGATGGCTAATCTACTGCTAAGAATTATAATTTTTAAAATTTTTTTTCTCTTATTCTTGGTCCTTGAAAATATTGCAATACTGAGAAATTTTCCTGTAGCCCGTTAGACTATGCTTCGTGAGACTGGTTGGACCCAGGTATGTTTTTTTCTTGGCTGTTCCAACAATAGCCAAGTCTAAGTTAGAAAAGGCCTGACTCAGAAATTGCATAAGAAATGAACTAAACTAGTGTTAAATAACTCACAGTCCTCTTTTATTAGAGCTTCTTGCTCTTAAGACTATGTAGCACAACAAAATTATGGTTTCGTTCTGAAGTTTTTATCATTGCTCACATCCAACCTGCAATTTTTATTCAAGGGTGCTTTGGTTGATTTTCAGAATTCGTTCTGGAAGCCCTTGTACTGCATTATCACAGTAGTCTACAGTTCTGTAAGAATCTGCATATCAATAGAGGTGAGAGGAATCCACAGAAGTTGCAGAGAATGCTTTGCAACCTGACATCTTTGGGCATTTTTCATTCCTTTCTGAAGGTTTTCTACTAGAATTATGGCAAATATTATAAACTAAATCAAAGAGCAGAGATAATCAGGGATATTAGATTGCTCAGAAAATTAAGAATAGTTGTCATTATTTATTTATTTATTTATTTTGCTTTTTGGGCCACACCCGGCAATGCACAGGGGTTACTCCTGGCTCTGCGCTCAGGAATTACCCCTGGCGGTGCTCAGGGGGCCATATGGGATGCTGGGAATAGAACCTGGGTCGGCCACGTGCAAGGCAAATGCCTTACCCGCTGTGCTATTGCTCCAGCCCCGGTTGTCATTATTTAATGGCTAATATGTCCTTAATATTTCAGGTATAAGAGCAGAAAAGAGCTTCCTTTTTGACCTATCAGATAAATATAAATAAGGACAAGTTTTAATTGCAGCTCTTGAACATTCTTACTACTACTTTGAAATTGGTAAAAATGTAATTATGGAACTGACTGAAACAATCTTTTTTTCTTACTACTTGATTGCAGCTAAATTTATTTGGTTGTTAATTCTCAAGCTGGTAGAGATGCAGCTTTGTCCTTAAAACAGAAAAGGCAGGCATATTTGAAAATAGTTTTATTTTGATACTTAAAATAAAAACAACAGGGCTGGAGAGATAGCATAGCGGCTAGGGCGTTTGCCTTGCACGTGGCCGACCTGGGTTCGATTCCCAGATCCCATATGATCCCCTGAGCACCGCCAGAAGTAACTCCTGAGTGCAGAGCCAGGAGTAACCCCTGTGCATCGCCGGGTGTGACCCAAAAAGCAAAAACAAAAAACAAAAAACCAACACAACCAACATTGGTAGCATTTCATAATAGTTGGAGATATGGACCATGGAATCTTGACTCTTGCATTTTCTAGCTGTGCAGTGTGGTCCAAATTGCTTAATTCATTAAATCATTACTTCTCTCACTTCTAGAGTTGGAGTAATAATAGTATCAACATCAAAAGGTTATTGTAAACATTAAAGTATTTAATATAGATAGAAATGGTTTAGTAAAGTTCTTTGCAAATTATATGTGAAATAATTAATCTCAGTGTTCACTAATAACAATTACACGCTTCAGTAATGATGCTATATACGTTTAAAATCATATGATACCACAGGCCTCTGAAATAGTCATGGTTTCAGTTTATGCAGAATGGATGTCATATCATGGAGTATCCATATCCTGTAATGGTCAAACTGTGTGATTGAAAGGAATCTGAGATCAAGAGTCTAGATCAGGAGACCCAGACTCTAAATGTGATTCCCTACTTAAAAATTTGTGAATAATTTTTCCCTTCTCTAGACAATAAAATACTCCTGTTTGACAGGGCAATATTTACCTTTTTTTTTTTTTTTGGTCAAGCAGGATGAGAAAGATTGAGTTAATGAAACCTTTCAGTTCTGCAATTCTGAAAATGCTTGACTCTAAAAAAGTTCACTGTCACTGTCCTCCCGTTGTTCATCGATTTTCTCGAGCGGGCCCAGTAACGTCTCCATCGTGAGACTTGTTACTGTGTTTGGCATATCGAATATGTCACAGGTTGCTTGCCAGGCTTTGCCGTGCAGGCGCAATACTCTAGGTAGCTTGCCGGGCTCTCCGAGAGGGGCAGAAGAATCAAACCCAGCTCAGCCGGGCCGGCCACATGCAAGGCAAACACCCTATCGCTCTGCTATCGCCCCAACCCCTAAAAAGTAGAATTTTGAAAATATTTTACTTGTGAAATTTGCAAAGTTAGAAAGAACTAGAAACAAAAGACAACAGAAACCTTCTAGAAAAAGAGCTGACAAACAATATTTGTGCTTATCAAAAAGTACTTTTCTTTCAGAGGGAAATCTTTGTTATTATTCTGCAGAATATGCCCTTTCTAATTCTGACAGTCTTTAAGGGTATAATCGGTTTGAGGCTTTTTGTCTGCACTAGTTTGCTATGAAGGTGTGAGATGCTAGTTTTCAGAATTATTGATACTTGTTATTACTGAGAAAACATATTAAGAAGCCAATATCCAGAATTAGGTATGGGTTCCTCTCTTTCCAGAGGTAGATTTTTTTATGAATCAATTGTGTTTCATCTTAAATGTGTGGTAACACATATAGAGGTTGTTAAAACGATTATGATTTTTGCAAAGCTTTGTCCTAAAAAGACAAATACCTAAAATTCCAAACAGGAAATGATACCTTTGTTGAAAATTCTAGGGTATTCCACATCAGGAAATGCTGTCCAATTCGATTTTATAGGTTCTTTTTGCTTTACATCATAGAAGAAAACAGAAGACCAGATTGTGTAACTTGGTGCTTTTAGAAAGAATATTCATTCTTTCTTTGATTCTTGCAGAAGTATTTGGGTGCCAAGGTCATTCTTAAGAGTTTGAAAAATAATATAAAACACAACTGTTAGGAATATATAGTACATTCTTCAAGATGATATTTTTCTGCTTTGGTAAGACAGAAATCTATTACTTTGGCATCAGAATTGTCCAATGCTCTGCTAAGGGAACAACATGTAGACAACATGCGTGGGACTGGACCCTGATTGACTGCATGCAAGGCAAGCATTTTACCCTCTGTATTATCTCTCTGACCTCATCACATTTGGGAATTTTAAAAGCACTTTAATATAGCCTTTCTCATTTGATCTCCCCGCCATTTCTGGGAGATAGACATAAAAAGGTATTTTTATTTCTTACCTTCCCCCCTCTTTTTTTCCTTTTACCAAAATAAAATAAAGATATGTTAGATTCAATTAATAGTCATAATTAATTATAATAATAGTCTAAAGTAGTAGAATTTGAACTTGAATCCTGATTTTGCCAGCTCAGAATACTTTCTCTAGGTAATAATTCAGAAAGCAGATTACTGGAAGTATAATCAAGGAAAATGATTTTTTTAAGATAGTAAGAGAGGCGATAATGGAGTGATACTCAGCAGTCCGAGTGCATGCTTTGCATGTGGGAGGGCAGATTCAATGCAGTACCACATGATGCCTGGGCACTGCTGGGAGCAACACCAGAGTACAGAACCGCGAGTAGCCCCAGAGTGCCGCTCAGTGGTCCCCCAAAAGGAAGAAAACACAAAGAGTGATGGAGTCCTGGATGACTGTAGACAAATAAAGTACCCAAAGCAATCAGCAAATTAGTTGCTTTAAAGTGCTTATAGATCTGATGGTTAATCCCATAGGAACAACTTGGACTTGCTAAGCACCATTTCACTTTAATGTCATAGATAATTTCAGGAAACCAATAAAACCAATGACCCTTCAGTTCTTTTGTGTCCATGAAATTCGTCTTGGTTTCAAGAATTGACACATTCAATCAAATATAAATCGTAGTTGTTCCACTGAGCCTACCAAATAGGCCTCCTGCAGTCATTCTAAAAATCAGTGGATGTGATCTGTTATGCTTCATCCCAAGGCCATGTAATACAGCAGTTATTGAGTATTTGGAAAGCTTTTATTGATAGCTAAGTTCTATGTGGCAAACTTTGATGAGGAGTTTTGGCATGTCTTTTTTTTTTGGTTGGTTGGTTTCAAAAGTATAACTTTTTCCATATCCTGGAGCCATATGAAAACAACCAAACTTTTTTCTTGAGATTATTCAGAATATAGTGTCAGAGAATGGCTATGTGTATATTCCTGGGAAGAGGATTCATTAACTGTAGTATGAACTTTGCTAAACTTCTCATGCACATATGAATTTAAGCAAGTTAATTTCTGATCCCCAGTTTTCTCATCTGTATGATGAATTAATCTTTTTTTAGAATTGGTTAAAGATTTAATGTGATAATCTATTAATTTTTTAAATAATTCCTGAACACAGAAAGTGCCAATTAAAGACATCTTTGACACATGTGAGTGTTCCTTTTGCATTATGTCAGAAGAGGTTCTATTGTCAAGGAACTGGGGAAAGAGAGAAAAGAGGCAACTGGTAGGTAAATATTAAGAAATTGAGCAGACTAAAGAAGTAATCCTTGGGGTTGGAGAGATAGCACAGCGGGTAGGGTGTTTGCCTTGCACACGACCGACCCGGGTTTGATTCCCAGCATCCCGTATGGTCCCCTAAGCACCACCAGGGGTAATTCCTGAGTGCAGAGCCAGGAGTAACCCCTGTGCATCACCAGGTGTGACCCAAAAAGCAAAAATTAAAAATAATAATAATAATAAAAAGAAGTAATCCTTTCATTTGTTACCTATGCATAGTTTTTTAAAAAAAACATTTATAGATATATAAAATCATACAAGTTAAAATTAGCAAACCAAAAGCCATTTTATAGTTCATTAAGTCAGAATCCCTTTATTATTTAGTAAGAGCTGATATAAATTAAGTGAACGTTCAAGGTTGAAGGTACAAGACCAGTACCCTGACCTCTACTTTTCCCTACATTCTAGAAGTGGCAGCCACAGAAAAACCTCCTAAATTTAGAGTTCACGTAATCTCAGGGTCAGTGGGTAGGTGTGCTTGTTTTTTTTTTAAGTTTTCTAGAAACTTATCTTTAATGCTTTTCTATTATACTTAGCAGCAAAATAACCTAAAAAGCAAGTAGCTCACACCCATAATTTGTTCCTTTTAAATTCAAACTCTGGTACAACATTGGCTAAAGAAAAAATGACATTGTAAAGAGAAAGAAAGAAAACATGGGAGAGGTTAATTCATGCTACTTAAAATAATCAAATGTCTTCTCTTCCAGTGTGAGTGCTCTTCTTAGAGAGATTTCTTAGATGTAACTTTTATGTTACAGAATTTGTCTTTTGAAAAACTACAGCATGACTTGTAAAATTCCATCTTCCCTCAGCTCGTTTTACTCCAAATAATTTGTTGTTAGGGCCGGAGTGATGATACAGTGCATGCACTGACCCAGGGTTTGATCCCCAGATCCACAGTGTCCCATGAGCTCTTCTGGATGCGATCCCTGAGTGAAGAACCAGAAGTGCTGGCCTCAGAACAAAGTAGTGACAGTTTGTCTTCTTAAATGGAGACTCACTTTAAAATTTTTGCTTCCTATAAAAATATCACTGGGAATTTTCTGAATAGATTTTTCCCCTTCAGTCAGCATATCCTTTGGTAATTGTGAACTATTTATAGGTAGTTTAATGCTTTAATCCATGCCTCCAACTTTGATGAGGTATACATGTAGAAACAGCGAACTTCTATGAGATGTTTTTATTTTACTACCTTTGTCAAATGTTAAAGGTTTCAGTATGAGACGTCATAGATTTTTCCATTTTTCAGTAAAGACTGGGTTGCTACCTTCAGTGGTAGAATGATCTTCAGAAGGATATTGCATCTAAAGGAGCTTCCTAAAACCTCCCACATAAATAAATTCATGAACGTGTTTCTGTTCCACAAGGAGTGATGCCTTAGTGTGGGCCAAACATAATCACTGTTCTTCCAAGCAAAGCAGTTTTGAATTTCAAGATAACTGAAAGATCATAAAGGAAAGTGCCATCTGAGACTGTATGAGTGCATGGATCGATTGTGAGTGTCTTTTCACCATCTCATCCATTCTGCTCTAGCTTCTGGTCTCCTGGAGGAAACCTCTGACCTGCCTATTCATCTCTTTACTCATCTGTGCTAAAGGGCATAGTTGTCAAAAATAGTGGCATCTGAAACCGAGCCTTTCTAAACAGACTCTGAAATGGCAATCTGAACATGTTCACTACCATGTCATCAACTCTGCCCTGAAGTTACAAACTATTTTGTTGTTGCTGTTAACCTGAGAAAACACAAAAGTGGTTGTAATTTAAGGCCCAGGAATACTGCTTTTCTCAGTGATTGGCTTAGAGTTAATATATCACATTTTGACTAAAATTTGACAGTAGTGGTACAGATAGTGTCACAGATAATTCTCATTTAGGTTTTGAATTGTGGCATGTATTATGGACTCTTTGGTTTGTTTTTGGACCATACCCATGCGTAGGGCATACTCCTGGCTCTATGCTCAAGGATCACTCCCAGCAGGGCTTAGGGTCTTGTGTGGAACCAGGAACCTAACCTGGGTCAGCTGTGGACATGTCAAATGCCCTCCCTGCTGTACTATATCTCCAACCCCGATGGTTTTTTTTTGGGGGGAGGGGTTACATTTAAAAACATTGTGTGCACTTTCAGATGCCCTCTTACAATGCTCTCTGATTTTAAAATATCCCCTTTTTTATTGTCCCTGCATGAATAGATCATCTTCCAGTCATGTAAATAAACCAGTATCATAGCTGTATGGCAGGTTTAGATGCCCTTTTAAGACATAAATTGAAACTTGGTCTTTATACATTGTTAGACCATTAGAATTTTATTAAATCAGGAATTCCTGATATTCAAAAGGATTCTTTCTGTTCATACTTTATAAGTTCTTTTTAAAAAATTTATTAAGATATCGTTGTTCATGATAGATTTATTCCAGGCATATGATTGTTCCAACCAATCCTACTGCCGCATGCCCTGCCTGCGGTACTATCTCTCTGGCCCCCCTCACTTTTCCTTTTTGTGACAAATTCACATTATGATACACAAATTTATTTTTATAGAAGCACTCCAATCTGAGTTCAGAATCCAGTGTCCTAGTGCCTCTGCTTCGTTACTTTTTTGTTATTGGTGTGACAGGGGGAGATTCAGCCAGTGGTGTGCAGAGAATATCCCTCACACAGTGCCCAGCGGTCACTTCTGGCAGACCATATGTGGTGCTGGAGATCAAACTCAAACCTCCTGCATGCAATACTTGTTGTCAAAATGCTGTTGTCTCTAACCCAGGGAGCTCTTTCTCCCACCCTTTACTACCTTTTGTATCTTGACCCTCCTTATCCATCTTTAGACCCATAGGAGATTACCTCCAGTTACTTTAATGAAACCTTTTTAGCAGAAACTGTGGTATCCTACTAGTGGTAAAGGAAGAAATTTGGAAGTCATGCAAAGTGGAAACAAAAGCAAAGTGGATTCAGTCCTCATCTGTGAAGCAAAAAACAATAATAACATAAAACTTAAAGTTTTAAGATTGAGAGCCATATGAAACCCATAATACAGTTTCAAACATACAGTAAGTAGTAAACACCGGTTACCTAAACTATCAGGCGACATATATAGCAAAATGAGTTAAGAGTAGTAAACATCGATTAAAAGAACAAAATAACTCTTTAACAAGTATATTCTGCCAGTATTCTTTTATAGGTAAAGAAATGAGAGTGAAAGTCTACTAGGTAAGACTAGTTGAATAAATCAGTAAATGGTATGGTCCTTAGTCCATGCTCCCTCTGTGTCAGCCATGACTTGACAAATCCCCCTGAAGAGCAGGCACAAAACTCTCAAGGAGTAGGAGCAACCCCTTTTGCCAGGTTAGTCATACTACTGGCTTGTTCACACACTGTTCTAGTGCACTTACTGCTTGCTTTTCTGTTCTACCTAAATTATAATGCCTACTTCTGATACCTGTTGATTTTTCCATAAATTGAAGTGGAACATGTTTTCTTATCTTTAAAATGAATATGCTAATAGGTTTCTTAAGAAGCTATTTGAGAATCACATTTTCAGTATATTGAAAATAATCTTAAGAGTTCTAACCAAGAGTAGCAATAAATTATTTTGGTTATTAACAGGAAAGAGGGAGATTTCTTTATCAGCTCTTGTGCATGAGCTTCTAACCTTTAACTCTAAGAAGCTTAGTTAATGCATTTGCATGGTAATTAAAAATCAGTGCAGTGATGTTTAAAGGAACTTAAATCCAGTGTGGAATTAATGGGGTATGTGAAGCATACCAGAACTTAAATACTTTGTTTAGCTAATTAAACTGCTTAGGAAAAATAAAAACAGAAAGTGTCTAGTAAAGTTGAGTTCCTCACAGCCACGCTTAACACACAATGCTATGCTCATTTATTTACCAAATTAAAAGGATCTGTTTTGCAAATTGTCTCCTGAATAGAACAAAACATATTTGCCAATAATAAACCCAGATTGCTTAAAACAGTTTCTCTTACTTAAGAAAAATCGTTTCCACTCACATTTAGACAAAATGTTAAATATGACTTCAGAGAAATCTGCTTAAAGTTTTGTTGTGATTATTAGAAAGATATTTTTAATAAAAAGATAATTCTCAAAGAGATTGACTTTAGAGACTGTTTTCCTTCTCTGAGTAAGTCACATTTCCAGTGAACTCCATTGCAGTTGAAATTACTGGTGTAAATGGATAGTTTTGTTACATATAACAGGCCCCCCCAAATAGGGTTTATATTGTATTTTATGTGCCAACTTGACCCTGACTAATGCAGATATCATAGCGTTTTAAAAATTAATGAATACATACTCTAGGAGCTTGAATTAGCATACATTTTCTTTGGGGTCGGGGTGGGGTCACACATGACTACGCTCAGGGTTGCTCCTGGTTCTGCCCAGGGCTCACTGCTGGTGATTCTGGAGGGAGTGTATGAGATGCTAGGAATCAAACTCAGGACAGCTGTATGCAAGGCAAGTGCCTACCCATTGGAGTACAGCAGGTAGGGCACTTGCTTTGCAGGTGACTGACCTGGGTACCCCAAACTCTACCTCAAGTGATCCCTGAGTGCAGAGACAGGAGTAATCCCTGAGGACCAATGAGTGAGCATCCCTCCCTCCACCCCTCCCCGCAAAAAAGGGAGAAGAAAGCATCTTTTTTTTCTTTTCTGTTTGGGGGGAGGGGGTCACACCTGTTTATGCACAGGCATTTCACCTGGCTTTGCACTTAGGAATTACTCCTGGTGGTGCACAGGGGGCCATATGGGATGCTGGGAATAAAACCGGGATCGGCTGTGTGCAAGGCAAACGCCCTACCTGCTGTGCTATCTTTCCAGCCCCAGAAAGGATCTTATTGTATAAGGTCATTATTTATTCTGATTGGTCAGTTGCATGGCATACTTCAGTTTATGGTGTGAGGTTAGGATTAAGAAATGTTTAGTTGGGTGCCAGAGAGATAGTGCAGCAGGTAGGGTGCTTGCATTGCACATAACCAACCCAGGTTTAGTTCCTTAACACCATACATGGTCCTTTGAGTCTGCCAGGAGTGATCCTTGAGCACATAACCAGAAGTAAGCCCTGAGCACTGTTGGCTGTGGCCCAAAAACAAAAAAAAAAGGGGAAAGGAGACAGACAGACATAGGAAGCCATAATCATGATTTATAAGAAAATATTCAGTTGACCAAAACATCTTGCTTATGGTTTTTGTTTGTTTATTTGTTTTGGAGTTTGCAAGTTTTTAAAAATATTTTTTAAATTAAATCACTGTGAGATAGACCCTTACAAAGCTGTTTATGATTAGGTTTCAGTCATACAGTGTTCCAACACCCATCCCTTCACCAGTGTACCCAGTATCCCCTGTCTCCCTCCCATCATTCAACTTCAAAGTTCCTGGGTCACAGCTCCAAACACTCTGAATTGAGAACTATAAAGGTGTGAAAAGTGGTAAAAAGTATCTTTTGTTATGTGAATAAGGTGACTTTTCAAAGCACCTAATTGTCTAACCCAGGAGAACTTTCAATTCCTAGGGACTGGTGAATTGAGTTCACTTGCTAATCGTCATTGATTCAACCAAATATGTCTAGGTAGTAAATCCTTCATAAGATCTGGGAGGATAGAGTTAGACTGAGTTGGTGAAACTGTGGAAGTTTGGGAATAGCGGTGCTCCTGAAGAAGAGCTAGAAACTTTTTGTTTACCCTATGCTTTGGCCTCTCCAACTGGTCCAACTGGTTGGTCATAAATAATATCCTGTGAATAAGACAGTAATGTAGTGAGTACCCATGTTTCATGAGTACTTTGAGCTGCTTATTAAATTCACCAGACCTAAGAAAGGGGCCAAGTTAACTTGATTAATGACTGTATAGCTAAGGCACAGCTAACAAACAACCTCATCATGAACTGGCCTCAAGAGGAAGGTGGTTTTGGAAGATGGGGTGCTTTTCCTATGAATCCCGATGCTGTTTTAAGGAAGAATGTGTTGAATTGATCTGACACCTAGCTGGTATGTGAGAGTGGTTTGTGTGGAGAAGTCACCACACACACACACACACACACACACACACACACACAAACATGCACACAGATACACTCATGTGCAATTGGATCCTTGAACCCTTAGTGGGGTAGGATCAAAGGAACAAACATATAACAAATGAGGCAACTCAGAGTCATTATCAGAGCAGGTATGAATAGTGCTCCTGCATTTGATTTGAAAATGTGTGAAGAGTGAGTGAGTGACTCTGAGGAAGCCAGTAAAGATTCAGAATTTTGAGAATGTGATGTTGGATGTTTGGGCTGGTTCTTCTCACCAAAATAAAGGTAGATTAAAGGAATTTAAGGCTAAAGATACAGCATATATATTTTGTAGCTATAAATCATGTGCAGGTGTGCAAATTCTAAAAATATCAAATCAAGAGTCATAATCTGGTTATACATGTCTATTGATATTATTAGACTATATAATAGAAAATGATAAGGTATGATAGAAATGTTGTTGGAAAGATATTTTTCTTAAAGCCATTGGTCACTGATCACTGTCCTCCCGTTGTTCATCAATTTTGCTCGAGCGGGCCCAGTAACATTGTGAGATTTGTTACTGTGTTTGGCATATCCAATATGCCACGGGTAGCTTGCCAGGCTTTGCCATGCAGGCGAGATACTCTCGGTAGCTTGCCCGGCTCTCCGAGAGGGGCAGAGGAATCGAACTTGGGTCGGCCATGTAGGCTGCATGCAGACACCCTACCCGCTGTGCTATCACTCCAGCCCAAGCCATTGGTATGGAGGCAAATTATTGAACTTCACTCATTTAACCATATTTAATATATGCATATATCTGATATCACGTTGATTAGATATTTTAATCAGTATGACTTGCCCTTGCTATGTTTAATATCCATTACTTTGAAACTAATTCAAAGCGAATGAAGTAAGAGAGATCTAGTGTTCCACTTATGTATTGTTGCTTCATTTCTTTACATAGCTGTCTATAATGGAGTTAAGTATTGCAAGTTTTAAAAGGAGAGCCATGAAGTCTCTCCAAAGAGAATAACTTACAGGAAATTGTGGTGTTCAGGCAATTTAATTCTATCCAACTTACACAGTGTGGTTTACAGATTCACATATTTTACATTTATATTATTAGAAGAAAATTTTATGGGTCATGTACAGAGAGGACCATCAACATGATGTGCGAAATCTACTAATAATGGACAAAGAATACTTTGCCCTACACTGTTCGTAATTTGTGTCAGGACAAGATGTATACTTACTTTTTTACCTATTAAGTTCATCCTTCTGGTCCCTGAATAGTTCCTTGTTCCTTGTAGAAGTCAAGACCCAGTTGTTATAAATTTAATTTAAAAATACACATTTAATTTTGCTTTAATGCCCTTCTACTTATCAATATCAAAATAACAAGTTAAAGAGAGGGATATTATGTGGAGAGACCAAGAATAAAGTATTCTTTTTGACACAATAGTGTTGAGCATTTTGGCTTAGAAACATTGGATTCAAATATCCCATTCTCAAACCTCATTTGGAAAAGAGAAACTGTGTTAGCATTCATGTTTTAATTATTTTTATCAGTTGTCTTCCCATCCTGAGTTCACTTTTTATGGGAAATATGTCTACAGTTCCTAGAACATTGTTGGCACACACTATAGGTTCTTACTAAATATTTGTTAAATATGC
Organism: Sorex fumeus; assembly: GCF_029834395.1. Classification (NCBI taxonomy): domain Eukaryota; kingdom Metazoa; phylum Chordata; class Mammalia; order Eulipotyphla; family Soricidae; genus Sorex; species Sorex fumeus. Next base: position 2,407,197 of record NW_026606154.1, on the reverse strand, counting down.
AGCATACGTAGCTACATGGTTCTTTTTTAAATTGAATCAATGTGAGATCATGGTTATTTTTCGAATAAGAATTTAGCAGTAGAAAATACTGCTCTGTTTAATAACTGGCATTAAAATGAAACCATTTGAACATATTTTTCAATTCTTTTGTGTACATATGTTTCTTTTTTCTTGGGTAAACAGATATCAACACTAAGTAGGATTTGTAGGTCTTGGTGTAGATAAATATTTAACTTTTCATAAGAAATGGCTAAAGTATTCTCCAAAGTAGTCATTTCATTTTATATCTTCACTGAGCACTGTCTAAAAATTTGGGTTCCTCTGCATTCTTGCCAACTGTTGGTGTTGCTTTCGTATGAATTTAGCCACATGAGTGGGGGTGTCGTGGGATCTAAATGTGTTTTTAATTTGCATTTTCTCTGATGACTAATGATTTTCAGCAGGTTTTCATAAGCTTATTGACCATTTGGCATATCCTCTTTCTGAGTCGTTTATTTAGTTTAAAATGCATTTTTCATCATAGTACCTTTATTATTGAGTTGTGGCAATTATCTGCACAGTCTGAGTATATACCGCATAAGATAGATTCACATGTGCATGAATGTGTGTATAGTTTCTCCTGGCATATAGTTGTCTACTCATTTTCTTAACTGTTTTTCTTGTAAGTGGTTTGATTTCACAATTTTAGACATACAGAGGAGTTGTGAGCTCCCTAGTACTTCCACCTCTCTTCCTCTGATGTCAATGTCTTATATAATAACATCTTTTTTAAATGGAGTTAATATTGGTATACTGTTGTTTAAAAAGTCTGCAGTTTGTTATAGTCTCCAGTGATATTTGTCCATTAATTTCCAGTACAGAATTCAGTAAACACATTTAATGGAAAAAGGATAAGACCTTATATAATATGTTTGGAAATTTATTTCTTCCTTTATTGGATAGCAAGCAGGATTTTGGGGGGTAGGGTGTGGTGAGATAAAGGAACAAAATATTAAACTTGAGAGTCTTAAATTATTGAAAGCTTAAAAGACACATACTCAGGGTTTACTATCATTTTGAAATAAAAAGAAAATGAAAGGAAAAGCAAAACAAGGGTGAAAATGGCAGCAACAAAAAATGAGCAAACCAAGAAGTTGATTGGTCAGCTCCCTATTCATGCACTCCCCAAATAATAGTAACTGTCTACACTCACCCATGGATGCCTGAAGTAATCCTGTAGTCTCCGTTTTACACATGGAGACATTTACACATTCATTTACTGGAATTCTCAGCCACCTTTGCATTACTTGATGTTGAATGCAAGGCCAGTCACTTTAGGCCACTGTTTTCTGTTTCTGGGGAAACTCCCAGCTAACCCAGAAAAGCAACTGAGTCCCAGAAAGAGAAGAGGCTTGTTTGTTTGAGGACATGTGACAAGTAATAGTATTGTGTCCGTTCAGTTCCATGTCTCTAAAGCTCCCCTCTGCAGCAAACCCTGCAACTGGAATCCTTGAAATAGTGGCACTTGACTAAGGACACGAACCCACAGAGAGCCCACATGCATTTCTTTTGCAGTTTGTCCTCACAAGACCTGCAGGTCTTTTACGCACCACTTGTCTAGTTTCTTTTTTCTTTTGGTTTTGGTCCACATGTCGCAATGCTCAGGGCTTACTCCTGCCCTGTTGTGCTCAGGAGTCATTTCTGGTTGTGCGTGAGGAGCATATGCCATGCTTAGGATCAAACCTGGGTTGACCATGTGCAAAGTAGGAGCCCTAGCCGCTGCATTGTCTCTCTGGGCCATTGCCTTGATTTCCTGTTCTTGGATGACTTTAGTTTTTTTTTCCCGTTTTCTCTGAGGTTTGGGTTGGAGTGATAGTACAGTGGATAGGGCGCTTGCCTTGCACGCAGCCTACCTGGGCCGGGCTGACCGCGGTTCGATTCCTCTGCCCCTCTAGGAGAGCCTAGGAAGTTACCAAGAGTATTGCGTCCACACAGCAAAGCCTGGCAAGCTACTTGTGGCACATTCGATATGCCAAACACAGTAACAACAAGTCTCACAGTGGAGACGGTACTGGTGCCTGCTCGAGCAAATTGATGAACAACGGGAGGAGAGTGCTATACAGTGCTCTGAGGCTTAGGATTTAAAGAATGAAAACCATTTTTTCATCCTATATTGCAAAGAGCTACAAGATATATATATATATATATATTTAAAAAAATAGACATTATTGAACAATGACAAAACTTTAGAGGCAGGTAGTGGGTAGGGGTGGAGGTGATGAGAGGGAACCTGGGGACACTGGTGCTGGGAAATGGACACTGTATGGAATACTGTATGACTGAAATCCAATCATGAACAGCTTTGTAAAGGTATATCTCACAATGGTTCAATAAAAACATTAAAAAATAATAAAAAGTAGTTTTAGGACTGGGAAGGCAGTTAGCAAGCTTTTATGTTGAGCTTGGTTTGTCTCTTCCCATTAGCTCTCTAGAACGTAGACAGAATTTTTGATCTTTTCGTGCATCACTTTTATCCAATCTTTTCATTAGTCATTCTGATAAATGGCTTGAAAATAGTTCCCCAATGATTTTTTTTAATTTACAAGCGGCCAACATGGCCGACCCGAGTTCGATTCCTCTGCCCCTCTCGGAGAGCCCGGCAAGCTACCGAGAGTATTCGATATGCCAGACACAGTAACAACAAAGTCTCCAATGGAGACGTTACTGGGCCCGCTCGAGCAAATCGATGATCAACGGGAGGGCCTTTACCTTTAGTAGCACTGTAGCACTGTCCTCTCATTGTTCATTGATTTGCTTGAGTGGGCACCAGTAATGTCTCCATTGTGAGACTTGTTACTGTTTTTGGCATATCGAATACATCACGGGTAGCTTTCCAGGCTCTGCAAGGGTGGGATACTCTCGGTAGCTTTCCGGACTCTCCTAGAGGGGTGGAGGAATCGAACCTGGGTCAGCCACATGCAAGGCAAACACCCTACCCACTGTGCTATTGCTCCAACCTTTTAATTTTAGTAGAGAAATAATTATAATTTAATGTTTATTGTTTTTATGAAAGGTCTTGGTAGTGGTGATACGTGGAAGGGACCAATAATTTTATTGTTCAAATAGAATATTTATTTAGAGTTACAATAAAAGTGTATATATAAAATAATATATTTAAAATATTAGAATAACATACTTGTCTACGGCCATACCACCCTGAACGCGCCCGATCTCGAACATACTTAGTGAAACAATATATTTTTCTATTTTAAATTAGCATCTAAATCTTGAACACTTTTTTAGTGCCTGGTCTCATGATGCACTTTGCTGATAAACTACATTCTCCTGAGTCCTAAATCTTGAACCCTATAATCAATAGAAGGAAAGGAAGACCATGAATTTTCAGAGTTTACAAGTCCCATAGAGGATTACATAAGCTGGTTTGTTTCCCTTATTTTACAACTGAATGCATGAGCCACAATGATAGTGGTTTGCTGGAAGTCATTCTGATAGCCAGTCTGAGGAGTTCAATGCTATGTACCTGGTAGGCTCCTAAATGTAATTTCAGGAAGGTGGAAAAGAACCTTGAGGAATTCTTTCCTACTCCCTTTCTTATTGCTAGTTTTTGTTTTGTTTGGGGCTAGCTGGTTATCTGTTCTCAGAGCTACCCCTAGCAGGGCTTGGGGACCGTCTGTGGTGTGTGTGGGGGGTCAAACCTGGATTGTGTACATACAAGCAAGTATGTGCCTTAACCACTGTACCACCATCCCTTTTTTCAAAATGAGATTTCTTCTCAAAATTGCCACTTATTAGTGCTTAATCCTAGGGCCTCAGGTTGTTGTGTACTCTTTCACTCTTTGAGAACTGAGAATTTGAGAATTGAGCCTTATGTTCTTAGTTTGAATTGTTTTTGAATTGTTTTTGAAGTACGGTGATTTATAAACTATGATTTGAGTAAAGGATTAAAGCACTGACTATAAAGGGCTCCGGTTGGAGAGTCTAGTAGACTTCTGTCCTTTCCTGAGTCAGTGAAATTCGATACTTTCCAACCAAAATTTAAGGTTATTGCAGCTCCAGAGTATCAGTCAGTAGAGATACTGAAATATGATATTGGTGGCTCATAGTTTATTTTAAAATGCAGTGTCATTGACATTTTAAGTATGACTAGAATAAATAAAACTAAGGAATCAAGTCTATTTTAACTTTATTTATTAAAGTTAGAACAGTGATTCTTCAGAGATACCTGGGGAAGTTAATACATTTATATGGTACACTTTCTGCTGTTTTTTTATGTTTATGGATTCCATTTCAGTCACCCTTCTCTTATTGTATTTGTATTCTTTGGGTCTGACATATGTCAAAAGTGTGCTCAGGTCTATGTAATACCTTCTAAATGTCAATGTTAAATTAGTATTTCCTAGTATTTTCATGACTGTACTACTTTGTGGAAGCTTTTCAAAGAAAATTTCAGATGAATCTATGCCTACCTTTATCATTCCCAAATGTTTATTGTCATATCCAAATTCCTCATCAAGGAACATCCTCAAATCTATTGAATATATAGAAAAGTAATCTTAGAGCAGTTGTGTATTGGAGCTTGAGACCTAAATGAAGTAACTTTTCACCCAGGATGAGACAGACAAGTGAAACAGTCTCACTCGGGAGCAGTGACTGTGCTGGTGACTTTCTTAGTTAGCCCCAGTGTATGGACAGCCAGCAGCCCACTGGGAAGGGAAAGAGACAAGTGACCTTCTGAACTCTGTCCTGTCTGTCAAGCGTGATGCTTGTAGCAAAACTCAAGTTGCATGACATGCAGAAGGAGCTGAGCTGTCAGTGGACAAAAGGATTTTGTCAGAAGACTGCTGTGCTGGTATTAGTGTCTCCATTGTACTTAGTGTCTCATATTCCAGGATTTACAGGTCTTCATCAGTGTTACAGACTGTCTTCAGCCCAGGCACACTGAGAATTTCTGGTCATTATTTACAGAGGAAAAGGCAGTGCGTCTGAGTTTCAGTCCCCGTGGGACTGCATGATGATACACTGCTGAGTTAAGTTTCATTCTACCTATTTTGTAAAACGCTTCAGTAATTCAGTACTTCCAGACTCAGACAGTTTTCCTGGACTGTACTAATGACCTTAGCTTTACTGGGTCTCTATCTTCCAGTTCTGTTGTTGTTGGGTTTCGGGAGGTTGTTTTTGTTGGTTTTCTGTTTGGGGATCACACCCAACAGTGCTCAGAACTACTCCTAACTCTCAGCTCAGGAATCAGTTTTGGCAGGGCTCAGGGGACCACATAAGATGCTGTGAATCAAACATGTCAACCATGTACCAGGCAGGTGCCCTACCCGCTGTACTACCACTCTAGCCCTTGGTCTTCCACTTTTGTCCTCAAGCAAGCCTCTAAGATGTAGCCTTTGGAAAAGTTTGCTGTATGCTAAATTTCCAGAAGCCATCAGTACTTAAAGAAGGAAAGCTATCATAGTAAAAAATTATCTTTAAGATTAAAGCAGTTTGTTTTAAATCTAAGCCACATTATAGAACTCACTGAGTTACAACTCATTCTGGGTGACTGATAACTTTGAACTTGGTTTCTAGGTATTTCATACATAGGAATATAAAACTTTCAACTTGGGGTATGTCTCCCCATAAGTATTGGATATTTTGGGGTTATTCACTGAATAAATAAAAGGTTTAAAAAGTAGCCCGAGGGGGTATGCCTTACAGAAAAATACACTGATTTTATGTAATATTTATATCAAATATTAGCGGATATGATAAAACTATTCCTCAAGGAGATACTTTAATGAGTATAAAATTCAATATTTTAGATTGTTCCTTGCAAAGTTATTAATAATGGAAAAATAACTATAAAGAAGAAAACACATTAATCAGTAAGAGAATATTGGTGGTATCTAAAATGAAGAATTCTCTGTAGAAATTAAAATGCTATGAAGAGCTCTAGGAAATATTAAGGTAGAAAGCAAGTTACAAAAGCTTGTATAATGTGGCCATATAAATGTGTATATTTATTTTCTGGAAGGTTACATAACTGTCTTTAATACTGGCTATTTTTCTGAGTGGTGGATTGTGGTTGATAATTTTCTTTGTGTTCTTTACTATTGAATTTTTTTTTCTATTCACACTGTGGATTTTTGTTTTGTTCGTTTATTTGATTTTATCTCCAAGTGGAGTTCAGGGGATGCATAGGTCAGGGTCTCCCCTGGCACTTCTAGGTCAACTGGGCTGGTGGTTTAATACAGTGACCTCTGTGGAACTATGAAATTCTTTCTTCAGGTACTGCTGAAGCATGAGGAGGTCTCTGTTTTAACATGACTTAATTCCTGTGAAATGTATCTCTGACTTTATTTCCAGCTCAACTTATAGCATGGCTGAAACCTCACTAGTACTAGCAACAAAATCTTTCACTTATGGCCACAATTTTAATCATGAGCCTTGAGTTCCATTCGGTCTCCGGAGTACAGAGTATCATTTTGAGATTTGACTTTGAATTTCTCAAGGGTACCTTGACACAGCAGAAATTTAATGTGGTTTGGGCAGCCATCATTAGATTGTTTCTAAAGAAGAGTAAATTGTAAAAAAAAATTCCTTTAAACTGAATTATGTGAAAATATTTTAAAAGTCTGTTTTATCATTAAAGCTTTTGTTTTTAAATTATTCTCTAACATGAAAGTTATATAATATGTAGCTTCTCATTTTTTACTATAAAATAAGAGTATATGTTTCTGTATTTTTGTGTCAAATATTTAGGATTGAAAAATATGAAAATCATTATTAAATAATTAATGAGGTATTAAACTAGATTTAATCAACACAGGTTCTCTGTGACCCTGAAGCACTGAGCCAGGAGTAGCCAGCTCTTGAGCACTGCCAGGTGTGTTCTGAAGACAAAAAAAAAAAGTTTCCCTGTAACAAATAGTTATGTGATCACACCAAAAAGAATAGTATTTGTGCATTGAATTTTAAAGTATTCAGAAAATGAAGATTATAACCTTAGAAATACTGGGGTGTTTATTTGTGACTTAACAGTGTGTGATTTTAGTCTTCACAAACGGCAGCAACAGTAGAAGCAATCTCTGAATATAGACTATTTGTAGAAAAAAATCTTACTTCAAAAATTATATAGTAAAAAATTAATTTCAAAGTACTGTAAATAGAGAATTATAATCTAAAAAGAAGTATCTAATTATGGGTCATCTTATTAAGCACGTGAAAAATTGTTTTTATACTCCATATTATCAAATATAAAAAGTATTAGAATAGTATGTAACAATCTGATTATTGATACTTTTTGTTTCATTTCTTATTATAAGTTTTTTGAGACAAGAAGTAATGTTTTCTTCAGTTCTGTTAACACCATACCTAAAATGATGTTTTATACACATCGAGTTATTGCTATGTGATCTAAATAAAAATCAGGAATGGTATCTTTTGCACACAAAAAAATACAGTACCAAGAAGTACTGCTATCATTTACTTATTAATTTTTATTGGTCATTTTTAATTGAAATATAATGATCATGAGTTTTTTAAGGGCCGGAGCGATAGCATAGCGGGTAGGGCGTTTGCCTTGCACGCAGCCAACCAGGGTTCAATTCCTCCGCCCCTCTCTGTGAGCCTGGCAAGCTACCGAGAGTATTTCACCCGCACGGCAAAGCCTGGCAAGCTACCCGTGATGTATTCGGTATGCCAAAAATAGTAACAGCAAGTCTCACAATGGAGACGTTACTGGTGCCCACTCGAGAAAATCGATGAACAACGGGAGGACAGGGCTACAGTGCTACAGAGTTTTTTTTTAAAGCATCTAACATCTATTATTTTCGTTCATGACTGCCTGAATTAGTTTGCAAACTATATTACATATACAGATGCTAATAAAGTACATTAAGTGGCCAGTTACAATATAAATACTTAAAATTTTATATTTTTTGTCTGTGCAAACAATCATCTATTAAAGTATGATAGAATTATTCCTTGAAATGTGCAGTTTTTGTGAAATGAGAAATAAGATGGTGTGAGTAACTTAAAGTGTTTTCTTGTCTTGTTTGTTTTGAATTAAATGACACAAAGACCTCAGTTATCCCAGACACAGTTGGAAGTAGACTTCCAACTGTAGACTTCCACAGTAGATTTCCATCAAGATCCCAGTGCAGTTCTTTTACGTGTGTTTTTGTTTGAAGCCTCGATTTTGGTCTTGGTTAGGGATGGTGTTGTGTGTGTGGGGGGGGGGGGGGGGGGAGGGGGAAGGGGGAAGCGCAGGGCTCTGCTCTTGACTCTCCCTAATCCCACAGGGAGACTGTTAAAAAGAGATAGATCCCTTTTTTTGGTTTGTTTTTTTAAATCTCAAAGTTCAAGATTAAGCTTAAGGAGCTTAAGAAGGCCAGTGAAAATTAATATGTGATAGTGGCATTTCAGGTTGGTGGGGAAAGGTGCAATGCATAAAACAATGAATTTTTATATGAGGAAACATGAATTAAAATGATTTTTCCCTTCCTATCTGTTTTGTAGGATCAGGTGAGGGGAAACCACTTAGAACAAAGTGTTGTTATCTATAATATGCAAGCATTTCATCTGTATGAATAGAGAACAATTAAATGAGAAAAAAATTAATGATAAATTAACATGTGAAATGTTCCTCAGCTTTAATGATAATTAAAAGAGTGATAAATTGAAGTAATAAAGAAATGACACCTTATTTTTGGAAGACATTAATATATAATTAGTATTCTAAACAACTTAGAACTATTGCTGGCAGTGTGACAGTAATAAAATTTAAAATGCAGGTTGATTCCAATACACGCAGCTATGTATGTGTGTACATATGTGTATATATATGCATCTATATGTGTATGTAAATATATATATGTTAACACATCAGTGAAGATTATTTGATGGAAGCTGGTAAGTTTCCTTTAAGTACCTGTATTTCAGAAATACTGGTTTTAGTGCAAAGCTAAAACATATATGTCATTATTTTTGTTTTGGAATATTTACAGTAGAAAAATAATGCAAAATAAAAGTGCATCAGTGAGGAAATGAATGTGTCAACTTTAATAAGGCTTCATGTAAAAAACTAGGTATAGAAAAAAAATATAAATTTTCTTGTGCACATTTGAAGGTCTCTGAATGTATCATGGTATAACATGCCCATTGACAAGAAATGTGAACCATAGTGATCTCATGATTCTATCAAACCCACATTAAGCTGTTGGCTGGAGCTCACTTTGAGGTATGGATATAAACTGCTGAAGTAAAAAATATAGGGACCAGAAAGTTAGTTCAGTGAGTAAAGTGCTTGCCTGGCATAGTTGGGACGTAGGTACAATCCCCAGTACCTGATATGGTCTTCTGAGCACTGGCAGGAGGGTGATCTCTGAGCACAGAGTCAAGAGTAAGCCCCGAGCATTGCTGGGTGCAATCATAACAACCATAAAGTTTTCTTTTTTCCATTATACGCTTTGAATTTATGACAAGTATTCATTGCTTTTAAAATTAAACAAATGAACTGTGAAAGATAAAATAAATCAATATGAAGTCATTGTAGAGCTGTAGCCATGTGGGAGTGGGGCAGACATATGTTGCAGGAAATAGGACGAACAGTCAGAATACTTTAAAAATACCTAAGTTCCACCTCCAGCAGGGCTTGTGGAGTGGGATCTGGGTTCACTGCTGCGGTGCTTGGACACTCCCAATTCTACCCCAGTGGTGCTTGGAGAGGAGGAACCCTGTGGTTCCAGGAGCCCAACCCTGGGCCTCCCAAGTGATGGGCTGTGCTCTACCACTTGAGCTTTCTCCCTGACCCCGCGATCCTTTTTCAGGAGCTCTCACACTAATCCAAGGAATGGGTGATCATTTATGAACTGGGGGCTAGAATGAAAGCGATTTGATGCTGTAGGCATTTTGAAGGGATCCACATGATTAGCTATAGAAAGGAGAGGAAGTACAGACAGCAGCATCTAACAGTTGAGATTATCTGACTGTATTCTAAGTATAATGTTGTGTATTTGGTGAGTCTAACTATTGTTTAAAGTAAGAGTAATTGAGTGTGTTTTATTTTTCTGAGAGCTTGTATATAATCAACAATTGAAACGTCACCCCCCTTTGATTATTTTGTTTTTGTTGATGCCGAACATAAATGACAGGCTTGCTGTTCCTGTCTAGACTGAAGGCAGGATCTATGCATTCTGAATGCCACCTTCATTTTCTCTAATAAACCATCTCAAATAATGCCATATATTATTTTTCAAACCGATAATTTTCTAGGCAAAAATGTAATACCTTTACAATGAAGAAGTTCTGGAGAGCCAGTTATCCTTGATTTTGAAGGGTTGGAAAGAGATTCAGTGTACTCTATCTGTGGGAAAATATCCTCTGAAATGAATTTTTAAAAAATTATGTTGTTATTGATGGGGCCTTAGAAAAGATTCTAAATAACACTTATGGAGACCTTTCTTCTAGGCAGAAGGTTTTATTAGAAGATGATGGGATTAATAGTATATTTTATAACCTTTGATAGTTTGATTCACATAATTCCTGAGAATTGCATTAGCACATGAAAATTTTTGTACTGAGAACATGAATTATAAATTTAAATTTAAAAAAAAACAGTTCTTTATTAGAAAACATCAACTGGTGACAAATCATGAGTTATTGACTGACTTTTTTTTAGAAAGGGCTCCCAAGCAGTGCTCAGGAGGTTCTGGGCCCCACCAGAAATTCTTAGCCAAATGCCCAAGGACTTCTATCATATGACTGTGGTAATTTGCTACAAAACTGGATTAATCATCTCTGCTGGGAAGAAACAGTGATTAGAAAACCTACTACTTATAGGCTAGTGGTGGTGCTGCTGGTACTGTACTGATTTACAGTGGTGGTGCTGGTGCTTCCAGGACCACCGGCAGTGCTGTACCCGTTGATGCTGGGGGAAACGGTGGTGTCAGGAATTGAACCTGGGTCGGGATGCACCCTAACTGCTATGCTGTTTTCTGACCCCAGTGACTGAAATCTTATGGGAAAGGCATCTAACAGCTGTTTGTTCAGGGCCCGAGAGATAGGACAGGGCCTAAGGTGCATATCTTATTTGCCCACCACTCAGACCTTGCTCTCTAGCCCCATATAGAGTTTGCTGAGCACCTCCCGGGGAGATTCCTGGGCACAGAGCCAGCAGTAAACCCTGAACACTACTGGGTCATCTGCCACCTCTTGAAAAAAAGCAACCCTCACACCAGTCGTGTTCAAATTTAATTTTTCTTTTGCCCATAGTACTTCCAGAATTTGCTGAGGCTCTCAAAGTTAGGAAACTCATTTTCTTTCCTACTCCTCTTCTTCATTGCTGTCTCGTGATTTTTTTCCTTGAGTCCAAAGTCTAGCAATTATATCTTTTAAAAATCAATTTTATTGTCATGAGAAATTTTGTTGTTTTCATTTTTCAGGGCTTGATTTATCTACCTCCTCACATGTGTTTTATTTTATTTAAAGATTTACAAATGAGGCATTTGTTGATGGCTTGTGATATGACAAAGATACCTCTAGAAATTTTTCTTACGGGAAAAGGTCTAAATAGGTGTTAACTCTGTCGTTTCAAAATAAACTCATTAGAAATGATACTTTAGTTTAAATATTTGGTTTGGGGCAATACCAGGCTGTGCTGAGGGCTTACCCCGGACCCTGAACTCGGGAATCATTCCCAGCTGGGTTCAGGGGACCATATGGAATGCTGGGGATTGAATTTTGATCAGCCTCATGGAAGGCAAGTACCCTACCTGCTGTGCTGTTGCTCCACAAATAAACACTTTCAGCAGATTTGGGATAAAACACAGTGGTCTCTATGCAAATGTGTTCAGCTGTATAATTCAAGTCACCTACACAAACTTTTTGGTGATTTTGGTGAAAAGTCTTTATCATGTCACAGATTATTTTATATTGGCTTGGTTTTCACATATAAGTCTAAATGAAACCTTAAGAAATACCAACTATATCTAGGCCCAGTACAAGTTAAGCATTAGGGGAGCTTTACAAACACCAATATTATAGTGAAAAAGTCTATGGAAACCATCTGTATACTGTAATAGTTGGGGATTCAGGTTTTAAGGAGATAAATGTGGTTTACAAATGTTCTTAGAGTTTACCATCCATGTGAACTTGGATATGCCACAGAGATCCCTCCTAAACCTTTTTCATGGATTATGTTTGGGGATGATGATTAATTCTGGTAGAAATATTGAGAGCTTAAATGACACTATTTACTAAGCACACAAAGGATAATGCACCCACTGCAGGGTAAATACTCAACTGGCACCCAGAATTATTACTTTCTGCCCAGTCCCCAAATATTAGGCTATTAAAGATTATGTCAAGCATATTAAAAAGGCAACTGAAGGAGAAGAGGGGCTGGAGCAATGGTGCAGTCTGCAGAGCACTTGTCTTGAAGCTCTTTTCACTTCCTTGCTGTGGAACCTTGCCGCATTTATTAATGCTGTCTATTCCTGGGTCTCCACAGAACTGAGAAAGCAAAATATTAATAATTTCCACATCACAGAGTTTTTGAAGATTAATTAAGAGATCTATGAAAACTGACCCAGAGTACATACTTCATAAAGGTTACCTTTTATTATCTGCCTCATTTATGCTGTCTTTTTCATAGGTTTCTAACACATTTTTATATAATTTTTAGGATTATTCTAACTTGTATCACAGGAATGTGACTACAGTATGTATCATTTGCTATGAAACTGGATTAATCACCTCTGCTGGTTAGAAAACATATTATTTATAGACTAGTAATTCGTCCTGCACACCAGTCATCTCTTTGAAGAATGGTGGCCGCTTATTTGAATCCATGGCTACACTCCTCAAGTCGCAGTCAGCTTGGATTTCAGTACGGCTTGCATTTTTATAAGGAATTTGTGATCTTTAAAAATATACTAACCTCCTGAAACATATGAGTGTAATGTAGACTTAATATAAAACACAATTATCTCATGCAGCACAACCATGAACAGATTTCTGATACATGCATTTGCTAGTACTCTTATAGCTGGGAATGATATTTATTACTTGCTGTATAGGCATGCCATTAATCTATACCTTCTGTAAATATTTTGTTCTCAGGAGAAACTACATAAAATTATCAACAAAGCAGAATTTTGCTTTAGGCTGGAAAAGAGCTTGGATTTTGTTTTGTTTTGTTTTGTTTTTAGTGCTCTGAATATTGAATGAATTAGACAGGAATTTAGAAGAGAACTTAATTTTATCACTTGGGGATAATAAAAACGCTAACTGTAATGTGCAAAAAAATTCAACCATTGTAACAACTGAGAGATTTCCCTAAAACATGCTGTAATCAAAAGCCAATAATCATAAAATAGTAAGAGGCAATAACTTTTTCCCACCCTGAGGGTTTCTTAAGTATATATCCAGCCATAAAGCCATATTTATACAGTCATTTCTCACCAAAACTGCATAGTTAAAGTGAGATAATTAGCCATTAGTAACAAAGAATAAAGATTATAATGAGAGAAATAGCGTACCCTCCCTCAGGAGAGGTTGAGATGCAGAGCTCCATGGGCCTGGACCCATATCCCAGGAGTGAAACTCTGTCTGAATTCATATGAAGCTTGAAAGGTCTCTTGAAGCTCCTTCAGTATTAGGATCACAGAAGAAAGTGAAAACCCAGAATGGAATAAAAATCCAATCCACTTGTGCCAAGCCAGGTTTTTCTATTTCTCTCCCCACTTTGCATCTAAGGCCATTTTGACACTTGACTATTCCTGTTAATAAGGAAAGCCAAGGAGGAGAGCAGGGATTGATTTTCTGGTCCTATTCACCTAGCCCTATTCATGTGCAGAAAGGTACGTGGGAAATACTTGTGTGCATCTTATTGGACAGAGCTGTACTCTGTCCTTTTTCAGTTTTTACGAAGATATTAAAACTATGCCACTGAATTATCTGTATTGATTCTACAGTTTCTACCATCTTCTTTCCTGTCTTGAGTATGTGGTAAGGAGATAGCTAAGTGGTCAAGGGAATGATGGCTTTTGATCCCAAGTACTACTGTTTGACCCCCTAGCACCATCAGATGTGACCCTCATGGCCCCTGGTGTCCAAGCAACTCCACATTCTTAGGTCCACAGACCTCCCCCAGCATTCCTCAAAAATTAAAGTAATAAAAATAGAAAATAGAGCATTTTGTAGTAAAAAGGGCTGAACACAGAATTCATAAGTATAGCCGTGGGAAAGTCCTCTTCATTCCATTTGTCACAGCCATCTGTCTGGGGCTTATCATAGAGCATGCATTAGGGATCAGCGGAGGGGCTTGAAAAAGCTGCTGAGTCTGAGGACCTGTGAAACCAGGGCTTGCTTGGAGTCTGTATGGAGACACCTTTCCCCCATTTCTCTCCCAGCTGGCTGTTCATATGTTACTTCTCTTCATCAGAAGCATTCTCCCACCTTCTTGCACCTGCGGAGAGACACCTGTCTGCATACTGATTCATGGACTTAGAGTTATAACCACTTACAGTTATAACCAGTGGAGCTTCAAGACAAGTGCTCTACCCACTGCACCATTGCTCCAGCCCCTCTCCCCCTCCAGTTGCCTTTTTAATATAATTGACACAATCTTTAATAGCCTAATATTTGGAGACTGGGCAGAAAGTAATAATTCTGGGTGCCAGTTTAATATTTACCCTGCAATGGGTAGATTATCCTTTGTGTGCTTAATAAATACAGCTACAGTTATGATACAGTTATTGACTATTGGTTGTTCGATCCTTGTATGCCAGTGCAAGGCTGTGGACTTGCCATTAAAGGCCACTGCTCTACAAAATCAATGATCTAGGGAGTTCTGGAGCAGGTTCGATCTTAAAAGGGGGCCTGGGAATCCCTGGTTGGTTAGTCTGAAGCACGAAGCTGGGGCTGGCATGTTTAATGGAGATTGGTCTTGGGAGGCCGAGCCCTTTTTCCCTGGAAAATCTGACTGGGGATCAAGAATGGCTAGTTTCCACCGGGAAAATTGGGGGAGGAATATTTTCAGAATCCCTGAAGTCCCAGTGTGTGTGGGGGGGGGGGCAGGGGGAGAGGTAGCAGGCTTTTGAAAATGAAGGCAAGTGATGGAAGGAATTACTTAAAACTGGGTGGCACCTGCGCAGTGTATGTTGTGTCTACTGGTCCACAGTTATAATTTGAAATGGTTTATCTCAGTGACCTCTCTTGCATTTGGATGACAGGAAAGTGTCAGCATTGAGAGAAGAGAAGAATCATGATTTCCAGGTGTAGAGAAGACTTAGCTACATCTGTTTAGGAGGAAAAAGCTTACCAGTCTTTCAGAATAGTCTAAGGAAAGCCATCCTCAAGGTCTGTAAATGTGCATAAGACACTTGACTAAACTCAACCCAAACTTACACAGTTCCAATTGTGTCAGTATTCTGCCATCCTCTCTCATGTGCTCAGTCTTAGATATTGTTGGAATCAGATTGAAACACAGAAATGAAAGAAAAGAATCTCTTTCACTGATAATTCAGTGTGCAGAAGATTAAAGGATTATCCACTGTTGTTGATGAATGTGTCTTTATGAGTGCATATTTCAGGAATTTAGGTCATTGTATTCGTTCTATAGACTCTTCCATTGTGGTAGATGAAAATGTATAAACCAGACTCTTAGGGCCTGAGTTTGGAGAAAGTAGCATTTTTGTTTTAGCATTTCTGTTTCTTAGCAGGTGACTGACTCATGGTGCTTGAGAAATATTTGTGTAGCTCAGGAGAAATATCTTAAGATAGGACAGCTAGTATAGGTGCAAGATAGTTCCCTAGCATGAGGCTATAGCAGCCTACACCCTGGTTTATATCCCTGGCACTACATGCAGTCCCTTGAGCACCGTTAGGAGTCACCTCTGAGCACAGAGCCAAGAATAGTCCCTGAGCAGCCAGACCCTCCCCCGAAGCCCACCTCACACAAGAGGAATACAGTTCTTTTTGTGGCTTTTCTTCTATGACTTTTCTGAAAAGTTTCCAAAGCTTCATGTAGATCCATCTGTGATTACTCAACCATAAGTCGGTGTTTCCCATTATCTATGGCTTCCTTAGATAAATCACCAAGAGAGACAGACAAAAGACACACTGTTAAAAGCACGGGGGCAGAAGGGAGTCGATTGTCTCAGTAACTAAAATGACCAGGGGTTGGTTGGGCTGGCTTTAGCATGCCAGGTCTAGGTTCTCACACATCGCCAAGAATTGATTTCACCTGCCTCAAGTGCTGGGGAGAGGGCAGTTGGGATAGAGAAGGGAGCCACTATTACAATGCTGTTTGGAAGTGATCGTTATGGATGGGAACTGTGTGCTGAAAGTGGGTAAAGGACCAAACATGATAGCCTCTCAGTATCTTAATTGCAGACCATAAAGCACAAAAGAAGAGAGAGAAAGAAAAAAATCCTTGACATAAAAGCTGGCTGGGGAGGGAGGTCTGTGGCAGGAGGGATACTGGGAACAATGGTGGTGGGAAATGGACACTGGTGGAGGGATGGGTGTTGGAACCTTGTATGACTGAAACCCTATCATGAACAACTTTGTAACTGTATCTCACAGTGATTCAACTAAAAGAAAAAATGGTTTCACACTCCCTTTCTTTTTTTCTTTTTCTTTTTCACCTCACTCTGACTATAATATAAAGATCTTTCTACTTAAAATTTTCATCTGATATTTCTGTCTTCTCTATATAATTGACATCTATGATGATTCTGATAAGTAATTGTTTTAATGCTATGTCTACACTGCATTCCTGTATAAATGAAGTTCCTTTTATAGCCAACATCTACGTTTTGATAGCTGTAGTTATTTTTATTAAAATTTACTTAATCACCATTTGATGGGCTGGAGCGATAGCACAGTGGTAGGGCGTTTGCCTTGCACGCAGCCAACATGGCCGACCTGAGTTCGATTCCTCCGCCCCTCTCGGAGAGTCTGGCAAGCTACCAAGAGTATCTCGCCCACACGGCAGAGCCTGGCAAGCTCCCCGTGATGTATTCGATATGCCAAACACAGTAACAACAAAGTCTCCAATGGAGACATTACTGGGCTCGCTCGAGCAAATCGATGAACAATGGGAGGACAGTGAACAGTAAACACCATTTGATATAAAGTTGTTCATGATTGTGTTTCAGCCATAGAGTGCTCGAACACCCATCCCTCGGCTGTGTCCTTTTCCCTCCATCAGTGTCCCCAGTTTCTCTCCTATTCCTCATAGCCAGCCTCTATGGCAGATACTTTTGTTTTCTCCTTTTAAGCACCATAGTTGCAATATTGTTATTGATATGTGTAGGATATTTTGTCCTTGTCTTTTGTCCGTGTCTTTACCTCCTTTCAGCACTCAGTTCTTGTCTAGAGTGGTCACTTCCCATTATCATTTCATAGCGGTTCCTTCTCTGGCATACTCTTCATTCCCACTACATTGTGTAATTCATTTTTACTGAGATTTGTGGTATACATTACTATTAATAATGGCCAAGAGCTATAATTCTTAAGTATGTCTTCTGTCGAGTCTAATTTTATTCCTTAAACTCTTCAAGTCAGCCATGGGTTCTAGATCCAGACTTATACAGATGTGCTCTTTGTTTTTTTGCAGGTTATGACTTGGCTAAGCTGTGACCAAGTTAGGATACACTCATATTATTCTCTTTCTTCCAGATCTTTTAAATGTTGTTCATTCAAAAAATTTTTATGTGGTAGGACTTAAAAAATTTGTGGTTGCTTTGGGACATTTTTTCATCCACGTGTTGAACAAGTACTTTAAAATATCTCCTTTGTGCCAATACTCAGTGGTTTTAAGTTGACTATGGTCATCTGGAAAGTGAGGAGTTCAGGGCTATATGGAGAAATTGAGGATTATAGGAAAGGTGGAGAATAAAAATCTGCATGTAGGCAGTGGTTTATATTTTAGGACCAGAGTTACTAGGACTTCTCCACAGTCAGTGTTTATTGCCAAATAAAGAAGAGATGGTATGCTGAAAGTAGACTATAAACCAAACATGATTGCCACCCATTGCCTCTTTTGCAAACCACGACACCCAATAGGAGAGAGAGAACAAAAGGGAATGCCCTGCCACAGAGGCAGGGTGGGATGGGGGCATGGGGGGTGGGAGGGATACTGGGATCCGTGGTGGTGGGAAATGGGCACTGGTGGAGGGATGGGTACTTGATCATTGTGTAATTGAAACCCAAGCACAAAAATTTGTAAGTCTACAACTGTACCTCATGGTGTCTCACTAATAAAAATTAAAATTAAAAAAAATTTAAAAAAAGAAGATATGGTGGAATAGAAGGGAAAGGAAAGAGTGAGATAGGCAGAAGGAACTTGTTCAGAAGTTGAAATCAGTTTCAACTTTGCATGACCTTTTGGACCAAAGAAATGAACCAGGTTCAGTGTTCTGAAGAGTAATTCTGACTGTGGACATTTCTATATATGTGGCTGGGAAAACAGATTTTTTATATACCTGCATATTTGGAATTTGTACTATGTAAAGCTTTCTACCTGGAAGGATATACAACACTGCTGAAATAATTATAAGTCATTCCATATCATGATCAGAGTTGCATTTTAAAAATATTTCTCTGGCAAAACTGAGGAGATTCAGCAGGGGGAACAAGAATGGGTGTGTTGTGCAGAGACTGGTTTTAACACTCCAGGTGATAAAATGATAGTGGCCAAGATACTTTGGGGAGTTGTAGATGGACTGTGTGGAGGTGTGTATGCACTGCCTTTATGAAAAGTGCACTCCCAGAGGGGAAATTTGGGCACAGTGTGACACTGTCCTATATTATATTTTTATATAATTATTTTTCTACTGTTGATTTCATTTTGTATCTCTTTTAAGAATTTAGACACCATGATTTGTAGTCATGTTAATGATAGAATTTCAGGTACAGTGTTCAGACTCCATGGACTGACAGCCTTGTCAGTGTCTCCCCATCAGTGCCTCATGGTCCTTCCCCACCCTCCCAACCCACTCTGCTTGGAAAACATCTTTTTATATTTAATTATGATAGTTTGGGTCACATATTTGCAATAGTGTTAGTGATTCTGTTTTTGATTGAGATCCTTAGTTATAGACGTAACACTAGTGTTTCTCTAATCTGAATAGTGAGACCAACAAGCATATTTTCTTTCTCTTTTCTGTCTGATTAAAAATGGAGTGGGGGAAGGTTTTCATGAACCAAGAGCTGATTCCTTCAGCAGCCCTTGTCCCCAGCCAGATACGTTTTTCCTCTAAGACGGCCCCGTCTCTGTTGTGCTGAAAAGGTGGGTCATTTCTCAGTGGAGATGTGTCCACTTACAGTAGTGCCCATGATGGGAAAACTAGGGCATGCCAGAGAAGGAAACATTATTCAAAGAATTCCTGAAAGAAAAAAAAATGAATTCCTGAAAGAGAGGAAATAAATATAAATTAAAGCCTTTTTCCTTAACAAAAAGTGGATATCTTAAGAAAGTATACATTTCTCAAAATACTTTGTGCTCGTTTTTTTAAAATTCAGGAATAATTTAAAGTTGTAAGGAAACTATCCATTCCAAAAATTTGAGTATTGAATCAAATAATATGGACATAGCAATAACCACGTTGGAATAGAACATGCCTAAATAAAATAAAATTTCATTTAAGAATTTGAAATAATTCTTATTTTATTTTCACCACAGTTTATGACAAATGTTCTCAATCCACATGTCAGTTCTGTTTTTAAACATAGAATCAGTGTTACTACCCATGGATGACAGTCATAGGGAAGCATATTTTTTATAATTGTCACCCAGCAGTGCCATTCCATTCTTGCCAGGTAGAGATTTTTGTTTTTGGAAGTATCCAAGCAGAATTTAGGTTACCATCTGTCAGGGACTTGGGAGAAAGGGTTCTTTTATTAAAGAGAAAAGTTGAGATCAAAAAACAAAATTAACAGGGGCCAGAACGATAATACAGTGGGTCCAGCATTTGTCTTGCATGCCACTGACCCAGCATCAATCCCTGGAATCCCACCTCTTCCAGGAGAGCACTGCCAGGAGTAACTCCTGAGAGCGGAGTCAGGAGTTACTTCTGAGCATTCTAAGGTGTCGCACAAAACCCCCAAATAAATACATAAATAAAATAATAAAATCAAATCATCATAATGCAAGCACTTTAACACCTATTATGTTTTCATCCATATCTTTAGCACTGTCTGTAGCACTGTCCTCCCATTGTTCATCAGTTTGCTCGAGCGGGCACCAGTAACATCTCCATTGTGAGACTTCTTGTTAATGTTTTTGGCATATTGAATACGCCACAGGGAGCTTGCTGGTATCTGCCATACGGGCGGGATACTCTCCGTAGCTTTCTGGGCTCTCCAAGGGGGGCAGAGGAATCAAACCCACGTCGGCCGCATGCAAGGCAAACGCCCTATCCTCTGTGCTATCACTCCAGCATCTTTATCTTTAGTCCAAATAATTAGTATTATTTTATGTTAGTTTTTTAAATTTTTGATGTGAGGGCCACAACTATCTGTGCTTGGGGCTCACTCCTGATTATGCACTCAGAATCTACCTTGGTGGTGCTCAGGGGGCCTTTTAGGGTGCCAGGCAAGGCAAGTTTCTTCTGGTCCCTTCAGCTGCATTTTAAACTATGATTATTCCTTTCTGTTTCAGTGTGTGTTCTTACAGCATACCACACAAGTGCCCAGCAGCCACTTCCAGCTCTGTTCTGGGAATGCAAGGAGGGGCACTCGGTCCCTGCATACGTGGGGGAATCCTGGTCCTGGGCATCGAACCAGGATCAGCGCATAAAAGCAGAGTGCCTTTAAGCTCTATATTATCTGTCTGGCCCTGTGTTGTAATGTATTTAATGATGGAGTTTCAAGGTTTTTGTTTTGTTTTGTTTGTGGGCAATGTCTGGTGATGTTCAGGGCTTACTCCTGGCTCTCCAAGGCTATCTCCCCAACCCCATGATTTTTAATGTCTTTAAAGTAATAATCTTCCATTCGTCCAGAAATATTTTTGGAAGGTACAACCTTGCATTAGTCAGCTACTCCACTTAGGTAATATCCTAAACAAGACAAAAGGAAGCCATGTCTTGGTATAGCTTGTGTGCTAGAATTAAGAATCAGGGGGGTCTTCCCAAGAACACTGGAACACAATGCAGAGAAGGAAGAATGATTGAGAATAGTGTTTTTATAATATTCTTTCTCAAAAAAATTTTGAAACAAAAAGTTAAATAATTTTAGTCAGGAGCCAATCTACTGTGTGGAAGAGAGGAGCACTGGCAGAATAGTCTGCATTGGTCTTCTTTTGTAGAAACTTCAGTTTTGTTTCCTAAACTTCTGAAACCAAGATACATTATGAAGGACGTGTTAATCTTGGTATAGACATAGCTACAGAGCATCTTCATTGGTCTCCAAAGAAAATTGGCTTTAACTCTATTTCTAATGTTGTCTCCAGTGAAACTGTCTGTCACCCTCTTTCCACTACGGTGGGGCCTATTTTTCCACCCACCTCCCTAAAAGGTTGAATAAGAAAGTTTGAAAGCATCAAAGCTTAACTGTTCATGGAGAAGCTAAACATGGTGATGGATTACAACTGAGACCCTTTCTCCCACCGCTCCTCAAAGCCGAGTGGTTTGGGGAAGAATTATAAGTGTGAAGCTCTTGGTTTCCTCCCCTGAAAATTCAGAGGAATATTCCAAACTCCTAATGGGATGCCCAGTTTTCAAGAACTGGGTTCCCTGTGATGGTCCAGGACCCAGAATCATTGTGTGCCTTCCTTGTCATTTCATCCTTAGATCCTGAAAGTCCTGGTTGACTGTGACCAGGTCATTCTGACTTATTTTTTATTCTTTTACATCATGAATTTTTCACCACACCCGGAAGGATACTTGGGGGATTTCTTAGGAGGTACTCCTGTTTTGGTAGTTGGGGTCACTCCTCACAATGCCTGGGGGGAATTTTTCTATGTTAAGGGTCAAACCTGGGCCTCCAGCTTGCAAATACTGTTTTCTTTTGCAGAAAAGCTATTCAGAATTCTAAGTAACATTTGTGCAAGATATCGAGGTGGATAGTATAATTTAGATACCCAGATGTCTTTTCACTTCATTATATGGAGGTAGTAATTCAATGTCCCATAAGACCCTGGTACTTAGATAGCACGTGTGTGTGTGTGTGTGTGTGTGTGTGTGTGTGTGTGTGTGTGTGTGTGAGATACATATATGGCGATTTCTTTTTTAGGAGCTTGATGAAGATTAAAAGTAGACTTAGTGAAGACAAATGCTAGAAAGTAGAACAACGAACATATAATGAGTTTCTGTTCAATTCCGAGGCCTTTATGCATCTTAACTCTTAATTCTCCCAGAACTCTGTCAATAGACTTCTTTATTTATATGGCCATATTTCAAGTATCCTTTAATCCATTTTTAAGGAAGACTAGATTTGGTACATAAAACACTGTCCTTGAAAACTGAGTCCATAGATTACCCTTAGTAGATACATATTTCTGTTATTAAATGTGTATTTAGTTTCATATTTTATCTGTTCTTATATCCTTCATGCAACTATGTAAAAAGCATTTACTATTGATTTAAAACACAGATTGATGGCCCTTTAGCTTAGTAGACGTAACATTTTCCTCTCATTCCCAATCAATATCTAAACGTAAGAACCAGTTTTACATTTGCTATCAAACCATAAACTTTTATGCATCTATTCATAAATGAAAGCCACCCTTTTTAAATGGTATAGAGTATACTAATGGTTCAAGATGTTGCTTATAGGTTTATACTTCTAGTTTGTCGTTTGGTTCGATTATGCCTGAGTTTTTAATCTGGTACCACAGGATTTTAATCACTAAAGTGCTCCCTTGAGAAGCAGAAAGAAATAAAAGTATTTCCTGAGTTTATATGAGAAAAAAAAGCAATCTTATTAAGACTACTTGTTCTTTTCTTCATTCACTTGTTCCAGTAATAACTGGCAGTACTGAGCTGCTTCAGTGTGACAAGAATTGAATAATCAGGCACATTCCATTCCAGTTTGCAGGAGACTGTGGAACTTTGAATCCTCTTGTTGGAGGATGCAAAGAAAGTTAGTCATGATAGAATCCCCAGTTATACCATGATCAATGAACTTCACAGATAGGTGTCAAATAAATATTCCCCCTCTGTGGCATTAGGTAGCTTCTGACTCCTGCCAAACATTTCAGTTATTGAACACACTAGATAGTTGCTCCTCTCTCATTGAACAGAGAGAGAGACCAATAAAGTAGTTCCTTTTTTAGCTGGCAGCTTTCCTCTTTCCTCTTTCCTCTCTTTTCTCTCAGGGGCTAGAGTTCTTTCCAACTCAGGACTTTGTCATTCCTCAGGTTCATCGAATGGAGACAGGGCCATTATAGTCTAAAATGTAGCAGCTTGTATGTGATGACCTCTGAAATATTGGTGAGATAAAGGGGCTGTGAAGTTCTAGGCGTGGCCATCCAAAAAATAAAGATTGTGAAGCCACCATGTGTATGTGTGTATGCACATATGTATATGCTCTCATAAAAGGTAATACGTTGCATTTGCAATACCACGAGAGAATTACTTTAAGAAATTTCTAATGGGTCAGGACTGTGGCTGAGTAGTGGAGTACTTTTGCATGTGGAGGGACTGGGTTTGATAACACTATCAAAAAACCCATAAAATTTCTAAAGGGAAAAGTTTAGTATATTGTTATTTTGTATAGTGATTTTTAAACTTAAAGTATTTCATTGTACTTTTAAAATAAGAACACGTATTTTTAAATATTTTTTAAATAACAAAACCCACCGAACAAAATTTCTGAGAGACCTGCGATGCATCATGCAGTATCAGGATGGACGTTAAGTGTGATGTTGCACAATTTTGCAGTTGTCAAGTACTGATTCTTCATTAACCAAGGCAACGGTGGTCTTCAGAAAGAAAGGGATGCCACTTCAATCCCAGAAATCATGGGTGTCGGTATATTTGCTCGATATTAGAAATATTTGATGCAGGCTGAAGCAGTGGCAAAGTCCTGGCCCCAGTGCAACTTTGGTCTCCGATGTTTTTTTTTAAAATTAGCTTTGCCTCCCAAAGTGAACATATGTATTTGTGTTTCATCTTAGCACATCAGATATTCTCTCAGAAGCATTGACTAAGCATATTCTCTTTGCTCCAGCCTAGTTCTGCAAATTGCCCTTCTTCTCAGCTTCTGTGAGCTTGTCACAAGTATGAAAGCAGCGATATGTACTTATTTTCAAATGTCCTTTCTTTTGAATACTCTCAGATCCTTCAGAGAGAATGAGACTGTGCCATGCTGAGAAGAACAAAAATAAGCATCTGAAATGTTGAAAAAGGTCTTCATAGCACTCCCCATGTCTCTGTGTTTTTTCATATTTTCCACAGTTCCTATAAAAATCACTGCTTTCAGCAGAGAAAAAATTAAGTCAGATAGAATAGCATCTACCCCTGACAAGAATGTGTTTATTAAGTTAAGATAATATATGTAAAGGACACCAAATTTTGTTGAGTGCATTGTAATCAACCTTAGCAAATGCTTTAAATCTATGTCAGATGTTATCAATTTCCCTATGCTCAAAATCCCTGGCAAAACTGTTGTTTGTAACCAGCAGATTAATGAACCACTGTCGGAAACTCCATAGGAATCAAAGAAACACAAGAAGCATCTTGTAAATAATTTCATTTTGAAGTTCTTAATAATTCTCTGTACCATTGGCCAGCATGCTTTAGGCAGAAAAATAATATTTTTAAAACTTAATAACATCAGATTCAAAGATCACTTTTCAGACTAGCAGCAGATGCACCACATTCAGTGAAATCAGTTTAACATTCAGTGAATCTGTTTGAAGTCAGAGTAGTGATTTGTATGGTAGCTTTCATTATTTAAGATACAGTTATAACAACAGCCTCATTCTGGAAACAACTCAAGTGCCCGAGAACAAACAACTGGATAAAGAAACTATGGTATATCTACACTATGAAATCCTATGCAGCTGTTAGGAAAAATGAAGTTATAAAATTCGCTTATAAATGGATGGATGTGGAGAGTATTGTGCTGAGTGAAATGAATCAGAAGTGACAGACATAGAATGATTGAAAACATTTTTGGGACATAAAAAAAAGCATGAGACTAATACTCAAGAACAGTAGAAACAATAGTAGTATTGGTCCATGGTTGGAAGTCCACCCCAGGTGCTGCAGGAGAAGGCAGTTCGGATAAAGGAGCCACTGAAACAATGATAGTTGGAAATGATCTGGGTAAGAATTGAGTGCTGACATGAGAAAATGCTCTACATCATTAATCATCAGGGAGATGCAGATCAAAACCACAATGAGATACCATCTCACACCTCAGAGACTGGCCCACATTCAAAAGAACAAAAGCAACCGATGCTGGCGCAGATGTGGCGAGAAAGGGACACTCCTTCACTGTTGGTGGGAATGCCGACTAGTTCAGCCCTTTTGGAAAACAGTATGGACGTTTCTCAAAAAATTAGAAATTGAGCTCCCATTTGACCCAGCGATACCACTCCTGGGAATATACCCCAGAGAGGCAAAAATGTGTAGTCGAAGTGACATCTGCACTTGTTTGTTCATTGCAGCACTCTTTACAATAGCCAGAAACTGGAAGAAACCTGAATGCCCAAGAACAGATGACTGGTTAAAGAAACTTTGGTACATCTACACAATGGAGTACTATGTAGCTCTTAGAAAAGATGAAGTCATGAAATTTACATACAAGTGGTACAATATGGAAAGTATCATGCTAAGCGAAATGAGTCAGAAAGAGAGGGATAGACATAGAAAGATTGCATTCATCTGGGGGATATAAAATAACAAAATAGGAGATTAATACCCAAGAATAGCTGAGATCAACACCAGGGGGATTACTCCATAGCTTAGACGCCAGCCGGGTATTCTAGGGGAAAGGGCAGCTCAGATAGAGAAGGGAGCACCAAATAAAGGGTGTTTGGAGGATCCTCCCAGGAGGGGAAATGCATGTTGAAAGTAGACTATGGACTGAACATGATTGCCACTCAATGCCTCTTTTGCAGACCACAACACCCAAAAGGAGAGAGAGAACAAAGGGGAATGCCCTGCCACAGAGGCAGGGTGGGAGGGGGGTGGGGAGGGATATTATCCATGGTGGTGGAAAATGGGCACTGGTGGAGGGATGGGTATTTGATCATTGTGTGACCGAAACCCAAGCACAAAGATTTGTAAATCTACAACTAGGTACAGGAACAAACACAATAACCTCTCGGTATCAATATCTGTCTTGCTAATCGTAATGCCCAAAAGAAGAGAAGAGGGAGGAAGAGAGAGAGTGTGTATGTGGAGTGAGAGAGAAAGAGAGAGGGAGAGAGAGAGAGAAGCACCTGTCATAGAGTCAGGCTCTGGGGGAGCGGGGTGGCAGGAGAGAAACTTGGGACATTGCTGATGGAAAATGTACATTGGTGGAGGAATGGGTGTGGAAACATTGTATGACTGATCATAAACATTCCCTCTGTGTCCTATGGTGGTTCAATAAAGAAAAAGAAGAAAAAGAACCAGCAAAGTGGGTGCATTAGGAGAGTCATGAAGGCAGTTTTCCTTGGAGAGTGTGCGAAGGGTAACTTGTCAATGACAGTATCTGAATATCTATCTCTATCTAAATGTAACCAGTATCCTTAGTTAAGTTTTCCTCCTCAACTTTGCCAGCTCTGTACCCTGTAACAGCGGAGCATACCAGCTTGGTGCTAAGCAATTTTTCCCACTAGTACTCAGGGAACTGTGACGTGCACCCTGAAACCAAACCTATACCATGCACATGCTCCAATCTTTTGTGTCATCTCCCTGAACCCCTAAAATGACTGTTACCTCTTTTTTTGTACTCTTGTGAACTTAGGCATTTGTGGTTTCCTGAAAACCATTAGGAGTGATCCCTGAGCACTCCACGTTCTGTGCTCAGGGATCACTCCTAATGGTTTTCAGGAAACCACATATGCTACTGGGCATCAGAGAGTGGTCTACTGAGTACAAGGCAAGTGCCTTTACCCACTGTACTATCACTATGGACCTAGAAAACTTACTTTTGTAACTTTGGCAATTTGTAGGAGTGAGCCCTGTGTACTGCCGGGTATGGCCTGAACTCAAAAAAAGCAACAAAAATAAGCTTTCTGTCTTTCAAATTATTTTGTGGGGTGTATGTTTCTGTTTACTTAGAAACTGAAATTATTCAATTTAGTCAAACTTCATAGCCTAACCTTTATACTACCTACTGTATTACTAGATTGAACCCTACAAATTGCCAAAGTAGTTTTATTCCCTTCAGTTTTGTTGTTGCCATTGTGGTATATCAAAGGTGGCACACTGGTTTGGGGGATCACACCAGAACTTGGCCTTGCCTTGTTCATTAAACTTGTAGCCTCATGCATGCCTACCACCACTGAACCACATACTCAGGCTCACTAAAATCAATTTCTTTTTATTTGTGAAATTTTTTTCAATTTTTTTTAATACATCTTACTAAATTCAAGCCCCATTGCCCTCCTTCTGATTCTCAGAAAAGTGTGCCCAACGGTTCAATGTGAGGGCCAGACCATGTGGTGCTGCTTATGCCCTGTACCAGGATTACCTAGGTAACTCAGGCGGTGCTCAGGGACCACCGAGGCTCTCACCAGCAGTGCTCAGGGCTCAGCATGGTGATGGAGAAACAGTTGGGAATGGCCGCAAGCAAGACCTACGCCTAATGCCTGGACTATTTCTCTAGCCCCACAAAACACAAAATACTGCTGTAACTCTGATGGAAAAAACGCCTGAAAATGATGTGACTGTACTTCTTCTACACAGCATTACAATATTCATATTTGCCAGTTGAAATCCTTCTTAGTGCATTACCATTGGTAGGACCCTGTGATTTCTCTAATCATTTGGGGCCTCTCGCTCATAAGGTGCACTCTCTGCTAACACCAAGGATGTTTTGGTCACTCTGCAGGATCAGAGTGGATTGATAACATCATCTTTTGTCTGAAGTGGGGTCTCTGGATATGTAATTAGTAACACGTTTATGTACACATTGCTTCAGTGTTAAGCTTATAGAAAATTTTCTGAAGCAGCATTCAAGTTTCTTACCCTGCCCCCAAGAAATAATTTGTTTTATGTCTTCCCAAATGAGTTCTGTATATGCGACTTGATGTATGACTGAACAAAGAGATCAAAGTATAGACAAAGATGAAGGTACATTTCCTACGCCCTTTTCTGGTGGGAGGTGGAGGAAAGCAGCGCTGTTGGGAAATGATGAGTCAGAATGAAAACTGGCTCTGGGGTGGGTGTTTCAGGAGCGTCTCAGTATAGAACTAAGAACTGGACCCAGAAAATTACTAACTGGCTGACATTGGAAAAGCAGTCAGATTTCTGGGTCTCAAATGTGTCACCTGGAAGTGGAAATAATGAGAAAAATGATAAT
Source organism: Sorex fumeus (assembly GCF_029834395.1). NCBI lineage: Eukaryota > Metazoa > Chordata > Mammalia > Eulipotyphla > Soricidae > Sorex > Sorex fumeus. Next base: position 2,378,742 of record NW_026606154.1, on the reverse strand, counting down.
AAAGCAAACATTTGGAGAAATGTTTGAGCCTGCCATTCTACTCATGAAGTTATTTTTCTAACAGAAGCTATTATTTTCTTCGTTTTCTAGAGCATAGCATACATCTCAGGGAAGTTAGGTAACATGCAAGAATATCACAGCATCAAGGAATAGTAAATCAGGTATTGTTATGATTCATGAGCTAAAGCATATGAAGTATCAGTCTATGGCCAGGGTTAGGTGTTAAAACTGGGGAGAGGATGATTAGATGACCGTACAAAACAAGACACAAAATGCTTTCTAGTCGCACTGCACTGTAGCACTGTCCTCCCGTTGTTCATCGATTTGCTCAAGCGGGCCCAGTAACATCTCCATCGTGAGACTTGTTGTTACTGTGTTTGACATACCAAATGCGTCTTGCATGCGGACAACCCAGGTTTGATTCCTCTGCCCCTCTCAGAGAGCCCGGCAAGCTACTGAGAGTATTTCGCCTACATGGCAAAGCTTGGCAAGCTACCTGTGACGTATTCGATATGCCAAATACAGTAACAACAAGTCTCACAATGGAGATGTTACTGGGCCCGCTTGAGCAAATCGATTAACAACGGGAGGACAGTGCTATAGTGCAGTGCTACTAGACAGCATTTTGTGTCTTGTTTTGGAGGATTCCTCCCAAATGGTCCTCAGTGGGCCTGGGGGTCACTCTGACAATATTCCCAACCATGCCAGTGGCTCACTGCTAAGGCCTGAGGAGAGAGTGTAGTTCTGGCCCTGCAGTACTAGGGACCACCAGGGTTTTTTCCCCAGCAGTGATCAGGTGATTATACACACACACACACACACACACACAGACACACACACACACACACACATATAAATGTGAACATATGTAGAGGGAGAGTCAAGTTTATTTTGAATGATAGGGAATACATTGCACCTATAAAATATTTTATTTATTTAATTTTTTTATTGGGCTGGAGTGATAACACAGCGGTAGGGCATTCGCCTTACAAGCAGCCAACATGGCCGACCCGAGTTCGATTCCTCCGCCCCTCTTGGAGAGCCCGGCAAGCTGCCGAGAGTATCTCGATATGCCAGACACAGTAACAACAAAGTCTCCAATGGAGACGTTACTGGGCCCGCTCGAGCAAATCGACGATCAACGGGAGGGCCTTTACCTTTTACCTTTTTTATTAGTGAAACACCATGAGGTATAGTTATAGACCTATAAATTTTTGTGCTTGGGTTTCAGTTATACAATGATCAAGTACCCATCCCTCCACCAGTGCCCATCCTCCACCACCACGGTTCCCAGCATCCCTCCTCCAACCCCCCCATCACCCCCCTCCCACCCTGCCTCTGTGGCAGGGCATTCCCCCTTAGGCACCTATAAAATATTTTCAATGTTGATTTTCTCAAAGCTAACCAAGTACCCTATTGAGAGTAGTATATATTTCAATAAGACACTGAAGTAAACAGTTAATCTCATTGAATCTTAAAGCCATCCTTAGAATTGATCCATTTATATTTGAGATTTGAGATGCATATCTGTAATTAAATGCAAAATGAGCGAAGCAAAATAGTGGAAAAGAATGTTGGTCTGACCGAGTATGTTTTCGTTTCGCTTATGAGAAAATAGTCAGTCACTTCTGAACTTGGATGTCCCTTTTGGGTGATCCTTGTTACGCTTCTTATGTCCTGGATGTGTCTTAGCAATTAGTCAGAGCCTCTACCATGTGCTTCTCTCAAAATACTGCTGTTGAACATCTGCTATATGGCTTCTATTAAGGGAGAGCTTCTATTAATGTTCTTCATTACATTCTAGTTTAGGAGGTTGAATGTGTGGAACTGTTAGCATGACCTGTAATTGGATCAGCAGTATGTCGGTTCAGATGTGGAAGACGGCATTTTTAAAAGCTGTGAATGTGGAAAGTGCTTTATGAGAATGTTTTCATTTTCTCTGAGTTATTTTTATGTTAGACAGATAAACGTGGCCTTTAAGAAACCTTCAGCTCAGCCTTGGGTACTATGCTAGTAGAATGAGTTGTGCTGAAAATCTGAAATACCAGTAACTTTGTGGGTGTTTGAAACATGTGGAAAGGGATAAAACTCAAACTAACTCTCAACTGCTGGGGGGTGAAGATAAGAATTTCTTGGGAAATTCAGAAACAATGCTTGATAAGGGGTATAAAGAATCAAAACTTGAACCCCTTGCATGGAAAGTGAAGTAGAAAAGGCTTGAATGTGCCCATGAATAAGTATTCATGAAGAATCAATTATATTAAAGACAGGATGTTAGGATCACTTTGGAGACAAATGATAACATGGTTTCTGGCTTTAAAGAATATGGTATAATTTAGCTGAGGAGATTAGCCTTCCTTCCAAATAAATAACAGCCGATATTACCCTATAGGGCTCGGACCTTGACCTTGACAGGGGCCAGAATTTTTAATCAATGAAGATTTAATTGTGAACTTCACTGGAAAAGGTTGATTATTTAAAGTTGTTCTTATGTGATTCCTGACAAACTTCCCTGATCCATACAAAGATGTGTGTTCTATCAGCAACAAACATTTCTCATTTGTGTGTCATAACATCATTTTCCTTATGCTGAGCTCTGAGATATGCCAAAAATAAAAATAAATTCCCAGTGATAGTTTCACAACAAAATATTGAGTTTATTGCAGAAGCAATTTATATTCGTAGCACATAAAAAAAAAGATTTTAAGGAAAGAACTGAAAGTCACTTATCTCTGATTCCACTTCCTTTCTGGACAGTGTCATGATGCGTTATTTAAAAGCAAATGGATTTGACAGCAGAATCACCCAAGTTTGCCTTCACAAGCATTGCCATAGCATATTACATGGGAATCTCACAATATTATCTACTTAGCCCCAGAGAGTGGAGAGTGTGTATTTTACTGTGACCAAGCATGCCACCTGACACATAAACTTAAGCATTACTTTCTCCCTCATATCCTCAGAGGGTATATTGTCAAAGAATCTTACAATTGGAATGATAATCAAAATTTTCATTTTATCTCCAGGGATTGGAAATCATTAAATGTGTTCATGAAGCACAGCATAAATTGCCTATTCTGTTTTGAACATATGCCCAAAAAAAGGATGTAGCTGGCCCTTTTCCTAATTATATAATTCATAAGTTTTCAAGGTTGGATTTATGATAAATCAAAATACTATTCTAAAATCCATAGCCTAATTATTTTTTTCAATCATCATGAGATAAACAGTTATAAAGTTGTTCATGAGTGAGTTTCAGTCATCCAGTGTTCCAACACTCATCCCTTCACAAATGCGCATTTCCTACCACCAATGTCTCCAATTTCCCTCCCTTCCTCCTTGCCCCCACCCCTACAGCTTGCTACTGCAGGCACTCTCTCCTTTCTCTTTCTCCTCTCTCTCTCTCTCTCTCTCTCTCTCTCTCTCCATTTTCCTTTTAGGAACTTTGGTACTTTGGTTTGCAATACTGTTATTGAAAGGGTGTCATGGATATCACCATACCTCCTTTCAGCACTCTGTTCTTGTCCAGAGTGATCATCTCCAACTATCGATGTCATAATGGTTTTTTTTCTGTCCGAACTGCACCCCCACCACCACCATTTCTAGCAAACTTTCTACCATGGGCCAGTCCTCCTGGTCCTTGTTTCTATGTCTTTGGTTATTATTAACATACTATGTTGTTTTTCTTTTATATCCCACAATGAGTGCAATCATTCTATGTTTGTCCCTCTCTTTTTGGCTGATTTCACTCAGCATGACACTTTCCATGTCTGTCCATATAGAAGCAAGTTCCATGACTTCATTTTTTTCAACAGCTGTGTAATGTTCCATTGTGTAGATATACTATAGTTTTTTTTATCCACTAATCTGTTCTCAGGTCACTTGGATTGTTTCCAGATTTTGACTTTTAGGAATAGTGCTGCAGTGAACGTAGGAGTACAGATAGCTTTTCTGCATTGTGTTTTTGGGCCACTAAAGTATATTCCCAGGAGTGGTATTGTTGAGTTGTATGGAAGCTCCATTTCTAGTTTTTTGAGGAATGTCCATGTTGTTTTCCAGAAAGGCTGAACAAGTTGGCATTCCCACCAGCAGTTAGTGACAGTCCCTTTCTCCCTGCATCCACAACAGCACTGGTTGTTCTTTTTGATGTATTACAGTCTCTGTGGCATGAGGTGTTATCTCATAGTTGTTTTGATTTGTATATCCCTCATAATTAATTGTGTAGAGCACTTTTTCACATGCTTCTTGGCCATTTGTGTTTCTTCTTTGAGGAAGTTTTCCGTTGATCTCTTCTCCCCAATTTCTGATAGCATTGTATATTTTTTTCTTGTAAAGTTTACCAGTGCCTTACATATATATATATATATATATATATATATATATGTAAAGGTAAAGGCCCTCCCATTGTTCATCGATTTGCTCAAGCGGGTCCAGTAACGTCTCCATTGGAGATTTTGTTGTTACTGTGTTTGGCATATTGAATACATCACGGGTGGCTTGCCAGGCTCTGCCATGCGGGCGAGATACTCTCAGTAGCTTGTCGGGCTCTCCGAGAGGGGTGGAGGAATCGAACTCGGGTCAGCCATGTTGGCTGCGTGCAAGGCAAACGCCCTACCACTGTGCTATCGCTCCAGCGATATACATATACATATATATATATCTACATATATACAATATATACTGATTCTGAATGTGTTTAAATACAGTGAAATTCTAGAAAATGTTTTATTAAAGAGGGACTATGCTTTTCCTACAAAAACATATGTATGAGATATATGTATGTGTGTATGTATATATACATATATATACACATATATCTTGAATTACCAGACAAGTGTTGGGTAAATAATTTTCCCATTACATGGGAAGATATATGGGCTATCTTCTTAGCCTAATTCTTTATCAAAATATAATGTTACAGAATAGTCCAAAATGCTAACTAAAATATTATATTGAAATTATATTCTTATACAATTATTTTATATATTTTAAGGTATAAATGGGCTGGAGCAATTGCACAGCGGTAGGGCATTTGCATTGCATACAGTCGACCCGGTCGGCCCAGGTTCAATTCCTCCTCCCCTCTCGGACAGCCCGGCAAGTTACCGAGAGTATCTCGCCCACACAGCAAAGCCTGGAAAGCTCCCCGTGACGTATTCAATATGCCAAACACAGAAACAACAAGTCTCACAATGGAGACGATACTGGTGCACACTTGAGCAAATCGATGACCAACGGGAGAACAGTATATATATATATATATATATAGAGAGAGAGAGAGAGAGAGAGAGAGAGAGAGAGAGAGTATTAATATATTAATAAATCTTTTGTTAGAATGGAATTTTTATTCTATCATTCCCATTCAGAAGACAATATATACTGATTCTGAATGTGTTTAAATACATGTGAAATTCTAGGAAATGTTTTATTAAAGAGGAACTATGCTTTTCCTATAAAAACAGCCCTTTTCTTTTTGTAGCAGTGTCTCCAGTGTCTCTAGTATATATGACATATATAGATATATCTATAGATAGATACTAAATAGAACAAGACACACACCTACGTGTGAGTGTGTTTGTGTGTGTATGTGTGTGTGTTAGTTTTAGGGCAGTGCTCAGGGCTTACTCCTGGCTCTGTTCTCGGGGATCATTCCTGAGTGGTGGTGCTCAGAGGACCATGTGTAGATGCCAGAGATCAATCCCCAGTTAGCTGCCTACAAGACACGCACCCTACCCAGAACTAGGACTAGGACTAGGACTATCTTCCTAGTCCTCAGTAGCCATTTTTAAAATTAGCTATAGATCTCCAGCAAGGGTTGAAAAAAAGCTCAAGAACTTGATAGAGAATAAAATGTGTATCTTTGTTTTGATTTAATACTTGTGAGGTCACACCAGGGAGACCAGGAGCACTTCAGATAGTACTCAGTGGTCACATGACATTAGAAATTGAACCCAGGCCCAACTTGAGTCACACGTCAGCCCTGAAGTAGCTTAACCTGCTAAAGTATAGAGATATGGAGAAATACAACCAGTATACCTCACTGGACATTTGTTCATTCACTATTTGTGCCCTAAGATTGTGTAAGACTCTTAGATTATAGAGATGATTAATACAGTAATGCCCTCAAGAGGTGTGTTGTGAACTGACTTCAAAATAGAATTGTAATTATCCCTTGCAATTGAATTTTTAGTCTTTCATTTAGTCATTAAATGAGGGCAATAGAGCAACCACAGTTAACCTACAGGCTGTCAGTGGATAAAACATGTCACAATATATATGTAAATGCTTTGTTCATAATGTATAGCTTTCTTTGGTTTACAAATTGCACTTGAGTGATATGTAACAATCAGTTGAATGGGACTGGATAGATAGTACTAGAGGTCGGGTGCTTGCCTTCTCTGCAGCTGACCAAGCTTCAAATCCCCAGCAGCATAGATGATTCTCTGAGTATGGTTTAGAGTGACTCTAAACATAGAGCCAGGAGGAAGCCCTAGCACAGCCAGGTGCAGCCCCAAAACAAATAAAAAACTGTTGATTAAAATATATATTTGAAAACACTTTATAGTTAATGAAACTGAAGCTCCCCTCACAAAAAAATGGAGAAATGCTTTATCTGGAATTCCAAGATCAGTCTCACATTATAGCAGTTCACTGTTTCTTAAAAACCAGAGACCGGTCTGCTGAGCCTTTATCCTGGGATTCAAGTTCTCCTGAAGTACTGACTGAACTAATACTGAGTTACAGCTGGGGTTCTCAATGCCAGTAGCACCTCTCCTGGAAAACCCAATTTGATTAAACTTACACGGATTTTCAGTGACTTACCACTGTGATCAGTTAACCACTTTGTCACAAACTCTTTAAATGTTAAAATGTAGATAATATGAGGCTAACCCTGTCTGCTCTATTTTCACTGTGAAATTTTGAACTCGAGCATGCAGACTTCTTACTTGTCCTTCATTATGCACAGGCAGACCTCAGGGTCCTTGCAGCCCTGTGTTTGGGCTTTTCCTCTCCTGCAATCCGATGACTTGGAATCCTTTTCTGACCTCAGCACAAATGTTGGCTTTTTGAAGTTTTTCTTTATACCCCACCTTATTTTATTTGCTTTATAGAATGGAGCGATAGCACAGCGGTAGGGCGTTCGCCTTACAAGCGGTCAACATGGCCGACCCGAGTTCGATTCCTCCGCCCCTCTCGGAGAGCCCTGCAAGCTACCGAGAGTATTCAATATGCCAGACACAGTAACAACAAAGTCTCCAATGGAGACGTTACTGGGCCCGCTCGAGCAAATCGACGATCAACGGGAGGGCCTTTACCTTTACCTTTACCTATAGAATGCAGCAGTATTTGACATTCCATTCATAACTGCCATTTGTTTATAAAATTCCCAAGACCACACATGTACTTTGTTACGTTTATCACAGTATAGAAAAACTATTTTTCCCAGGACTTTTATCCCAGAATCTTAATGGTACATGTCGCATACAAGATGCAGATTACTTGTTGAATGAATGAATGAACATAATAATGAGTAAATGAAGTGTTGGTTTTGATATGTTACTTTTTATGGTATACCCCAAAACAAATGAAGTTTACGTATTGTGTATATTTATAAGCTATATTTATTAATCTCTATTTATAGATTGGGCTGGAGTGATAGCACAGCGGTAGGGCGTTCGCCTTACAAGCGGCCAACATGGCCGACCCAGGTTCGATTCCTCCGCCCCTCTCGGAGAGCCCGGCAAGCTACCGAGAGTATTCGATATGCCAGACACAGTAACAACAAAGTCTCCAATGGAGACGTTACTGGGCCCGCTCGAGCAAATCGACGATCAACGGGAGGGCCTTTACCTTTACCTTTATAGATTATATTTATATCTGGGTATGTAGCTTAGTGCAGGCACGGTAGAGCCTGGCAAGCTCCCTGTGGTGTATTCAATATGCCAAAAACAGTAACAATAACGGGTTTCATTCCCCTGACCCTTAAATAGCCTCTTATACAGTAGCTATTTAAGGGAAGGATGAGTAAGGAGAGGCTGCTAAAATCTCAGGACTGGGGTGAATAGAGACGTTACTGGTGCCCACTCGAGCAAATTGATGAACAATGGGATGACAGTGAGATAGCGATGTTGCTCTAGTGGAATGCTTTTTATATGTGAGGTTCTAGGTTTAATCCTTATCACACACACATACACACACAAACACACACACTCACACACAAAGTTTGTTTATGTCCCACCTAGAACAATTCAATTCTGTTTACCTTTATTTGGGAAATACAAGTTTGTCATTATCTTTCTTCCTGGGTAATATATATTCATAAGGATATATTCTCTTCACTTTCATATTTGTCATTTCTGTTATGGTGACAGACACCTAGTAGAGGTTCTAAGGATGGAATTCAGAATTATCATCTAATAGGTTTATGGTGCATGACTGTATGTTATATTTTCTTTTTTTAAAATTTATTTATTTATTTTGAATACCCATCCCTCCACCAGTAACCATTTCCAACCACCACAGATCCCAGTAACCCTCCCACCCCCCATTCCATCCCCATCCAACCCTGCCTCTGTGGCAGGGCATTCCCTTTGGTCTCTCTTTCATATTTGGTGTTGTGGTTTGTAAAAGAGTTAAGCCTGATTTTCAGGGAGAAACGTTGGAAAATTTACTTTCCATTAAACACTTTATATATAAGATGTTGCGCAGCCGCATAAGCGGCCGCGCGGTTTGCAGTGAGTGGTTCCTGCATAAGCAAGCTATGCTTGTAGAGGCTCATGGTCAGCGGGGTTCCCTCTGGAGGAGGCGGGATGTGGCACCTACCCCATCTGGGACTTCCCGGTGATCTCAGCTCTCTTCGGGACCGGGAGCATCCTCAGTAGCTGTGGAGGCCCCCCGCGGCCTTTCTTCTCTGTGGCTGCGTGCTGTAAAGATGGCACTGGGGGGCGGAGTGTTATATTTTCTTATGAGTACTGAAGTTTGCCTCTCCCTCAACTTCACTTGGGTACACCATAACCATTTTTTCTCTCACATTTACAGGATTATACCTTGACAATGTACTTTCAGCAAGCCTGGAGAGATAAGAGGCTGTCCTATAATGTAATACCTTTAAACTTGACTTTGGACAATAGAGTGGCAGACCAGCTCTGGGTGCCTGACACCTACTTCCTGAATGATAAGAAGTCATTTGTCCATGGAGTGACCGTCAAGAATCGCATGATCCGCCTGCATCCAGACGGGACCGTCCTTTATGGCCTCAGGTCTGTAGCATCTGTTTCAAAATGCAACTTTTCCTTAATTAAATAGCTATAGCTTTTCATTTAAGCAAAGTATCCTGTCTTCCTTATTCCTCCCTCAGTTCTGCTACTAAGCACTCAAATCTCCTGTCCAGTAGACATCTGAGAGCTTAGGATAGCTTGTTTACAAGAGAGTGACTTAGACTTAGCTAAGATGATGGTTTTCCTAAATTGTTTTCTCATATCAGCTGCTGATTCTAAAGCTGCTTTTCTTAAGACGTAGGGCTAATACCAACCAGTTGAGACATAGGTTTTTCACTGAGTGGGAAATTATACATATATATATATATATACACACACATACACACACACAACACACACACACACATATATGACTGCCGCATACTTGTTTGAATGCCATCGATGCTATGTCATCAGTTTCTCCTTACCAGGGTTGGTCCCCTGAGAACAGGAAGGCTTTATGTGGCCACCCATGCTTCAAGCACTAATCAGACTTTGAAGTATCAAGTTCTCTCATATTTGTTAGTAAAGGGTTTCTACTGTGACTTATGTACCTATGTGTTAAGCAAAAAGAAAAAAAAATGGGACACTTTGATTTTTATGTAGGAGTGAATTATAATAGAAGACACTTTGTTCTCTCAAAGTCTTTTTTCTGTATTAGAAAGTAATATGTAGTCTCCTGGGGATGGGGGGAGGTGGTGAGAGAAAAGATACCCTTCTTAGGCCAGCAACCTTCCAATATAAAGAGTTCCTCCACATTGTAGGGTAAGACACTGTTAAATTCTGTCTGCAGTTGCCTCTGACCTGTTCTGTTTTACAAAAATTTGTGATTATCCTAACAGAATAATGATGATGATAATCATAGTTGTGTTATTTCATTGAACACTTGTTAATAGACACCTAACTAAATGTTTTTCATGTTTTATTGTAGTCAGACCTTACAACAACCTCCTAAGGTAGAGGCTGTTAGGTTGGGGCTGAAGCCAAGCCTAGAAGGTGGGACATTTACCTTGTACTTAGCCAACCTGGATTTGACTCCCAGCACCCCATATGGTTGGTTCTCTGAGCCCGCCAGGACTGATCTCTGAGTGCAGAGCCAGGAGTAAGCCCTGAGCACTGCTGGTATGGCCCCCAGAAAACGAAACAAACAAACCAGAAGCTGTTAGGCTCACCGATTTTCCAATTTACCTGAGACCTCCAAAAGAACAAACTATGAAGGTGGAATCTTAGTTCTGTTCCAGGTTCTAAGTCAGAGCTCTTGATATTTCAGTTTTGTATAGGGACTGTTGGAGTGACATTGTAGCAGGGAGAGCACTTGCCTTGCATGTGACCAACTTGGATTCAGTCTCTGGCATCCCATATGGTCCTCCAAACACTTCCAGGGTTAATTTCTGAGTGCAGAGCCAGAAGTAATCCCTGAGAATTGGCGATATGACCCCCAAAGCCCCCAAAAATAAACGACAAAACTGTGTAGGAGCCACACATAGCAGTGCTCGATGGACCCCAGGGTCACTCTTAGCAGTGCTTGATCAGGTGATTCAGGTCTTGTCTGATTGTTTCGGTGGATGATGCTTTTTTCCCCCAAGCTTAAGTATGTAGTATATGACTAGAGAATAATGAAACCCTGAAAACAGAGATTCTCACTTTCACTCAGCTGGTTGATAGCTAAGTTACATAAAGTTGGTCATAAAATCAATTACCTCATGTCTTTTGCACTGAGCCAGGAGTAACCCCTGAACAACACTGGATGTGGTTCAATCTCCATAAGGTAAAGGTAAAGGTAAAGGCCCTCCCGTTGATCGTCGATTTGCTCGAGCGGGCCCAGTAACGTCTCCATAGGAGACTTTGTTGTTACTGTGTCTGGCATATCCAATACTCTCGGTAGCTTGCCGGGCTCTCCGAGAGGGGCGGAGGAATCGAACTCGGGTCGGCCATGTTGGCCGCTTGTAGGGCGAACGCCCTACCCGCTGTGCTATCGCTCCAGCTCAATCTCCATACCCTGTCCAAAAAGCAAAACAAAAGCCTGATATTAAGGCATATAGGAAAACCTGAATTATCAATTGATAACATCATTTTCTTATAATAGCAATAGATTTTATTAAAATTTAGAATCTAAATCCAAGGTAGACTGGAGATTTATTGATGTCATTAACATATTACTAAAAACTTCACTAAAAATTCCATTAAACACATTAATCAAAAATACTTTCCATTATGAAATGATACATATTTATTGTTAAAAATCTGGAAAACATAGTTGTTATCAAATGCCTCTAATCCTACTGCCCAGAGATATAGATAACTATATCTTCTTTTATGTTCTTCAGCTATTTTTCTAGTTTAAAAGCATTATTGGTGAGGATCTTGAAGGCATAGAGCATATGTCTGGCATGTGTGTGACCCTCAACTCAATTCTCAGCGGTACATACACATTGCCCCACGTCTCCTCAGCACCCCTGGTGTTGCCCTGGCAGCCCCTGAGTACCACCACAGAAAGCAGTGCCAGCTGTTCTTTCCTCTCATGATGTTTCATTTCTCAGTTTGTTTTTAGGTCACTCTCGGCTGTGCTTAGTGTTTACTCCTGGTTCTTCCTTTGCTCAGGGATCATTCCTTGGGATCATATGTGGTGCTGGGAATCAAACCAGATTGACTACATGCAAGGCAAACTCCCTACCCACTGTACTGTTGTTCTGGCCCACCTCTGGCAATTTTTAAAAGCTAGCATATTGGTAGTTTGCCATTGTTTTGTGCATACTATTTGTGATATTCTTTTGTCCTTAATGATGACTTTCATAAATGTTTTCCAAGTCAGTAAAACACTTCACACCATCATTTTTCAATAGGACATATTAGGAACATTTCTTCATCCCACAAGGGATATGATTTATGGTTTTGACATAAGGTGAAGTATGTGGTTGTGGCAATAAAATACAGCACTATCATTTAAAAGTTACTTACTATTTTAGTGATTAAACAGACAAAGATGTTTGTCACACAGCTTATGCTTTATAATTGTGCTCTCATACTAAGTAGTTTCAGAGGTAAAATAAAGATTCAGTAGATGTACTGAGGCCAGTCTATTAGGGAAGTTCTTATGAAGGGAACAGTTTTCTTAGTCTTTCAGTAGTTGGTGACCATCTAAAAATAGCTTCATGGCTCTGGTGTGAGGGATGGGAGGGCTTGACTTCCTCTGGCTATACACCTCCCATATGTAGCATTAGATCAGAAATATGTCACTTCTGATTAAAGGTTCACATTCTTAAAGAAAGATTCAGCAGGAAGCAGAAGGCAATTTAACCACCTCCTGCTATGTATGTCCTGTCATCGGGAAAATGGCAAAGGATAATGTTAGGCTGAAATGAATTTCAACAGACAGGGTTTTATTAACTTTATCTTCTGTCTTTGCTTCTAAAGTTGTATCACACAGAGTAGCCATCCAGCACTGAAATGTGCTCTATCAAACAGTCATATATCAATTTTTAACTCCGGTTTCCTAATTGCTTCTATTCACTTTCATAGCTATTGAGTGAATATATTTTGTCCGTTTGAGTAACAGAGATTTTATTCAGAGTATCAATTCTCTAGATATAATTCTCTATTTTTTGGTACAGATTATTGCAGCCATGTTATTCATAGTCTTATGAACATATCTGCATAGAACATTACTCCCTTGAGAAAGTGCCGTGTGTTCCCGGTGCATTAGGAGTCAACTTCAGGTTATAAAAATACTGTTGGCATGGGGAAAACAAAATACAGGTCTAGTTTATTTTATTCTAAATCAAGTGTTTCCTAGCTTAAATCTACACTGTTCTGTAATTATATGTTTATTAATACATATAAATATGCATATAGTCACTCCATAGGTATGTACATGCATTTTAATATTTTGTCTTACATCATGAGTGAAGAACAAAAGAAATGTTTTTCTTAAACCTTGAGACAGTATCTGTTTTCTTCAGCATTAGTTTAAAGATATTTTTACTTTTGTGTTTTGGGGCTACACATGGCTGTGCTCAGAGCTTACTCCTGGTGGTACTCAGGCAACCATATAGGATGCCTGGAATAGCCTCATGAAAGGCAAGCACTCTACCTGCTGTACTATCTCTCTGGCCCTAAAGATAAACTTTTTTCTTAATCAGATTTTCAGTAATTTGTATCACTCTGATTTTATAAAACCAGTTAATTTTGTTAGCAGCTTTTTCTTGGTAAATAGGAAAAATGATGGTATGCTGGAAGTCTTTATACTGATTCCACTCATGATTGGTTTCTAATCAGACGAAGATCTGCTGAAAATAAATACAAACGAATACTGTTTAAGCCATAGTGCTGCAGGCGTGGGAGTAACTGCTTATGAGTATTTCCTATATGTAAAGCTGTGAATTACCTATATTTGCCAATCTGTGAAACTGCTCAGAACTAAACCCAGAGCCCCAACTGTAGTCAGTCGCCTGGGAGGCTGAGAGAACAGTTTCTACCCAGGGAGGTAGATTTAAAAGACTCTTAGAGAGAGCAGATATCAGAAACACCAATGGAAGGGGGGAAAAGGGAAACCCTTTATTTATGTGGTCCTTGATAATCTCTTGTATTTGCTTCCTTATTGCTGTAGAGCCACACCAAAAGATGTGTGGGGGTAGGGGTGCCAGTGGTACATGTGGTGCCATGGTGCCGACGAGGGCCTGGCAAAAACGGACAAAGCCTTGGCCCAGAAAATCGCTCTTCATAGTCACACTTCTCCCTTGTAGACATGTAGTAGGTTGTGTGATTATGTGTATAGATGTAATTACTACGTGTAATAGGTTGTTATTAATAACAAACGTCATTATTCATGTGGCTTTCAGTCTTACGCAGTGTACCCAAGAAGCACTTCAGCATTGATTGTGGCCAACCCCTTGTATCCTGTGCAAATCTAGAATACCTAAAATACTCTTTCTCAGATGTAACAGTATCATCATTCACTTTAGTTTTTCTTATGTAACTAGATAGACACAGGAATGACATTTTTGCTTCACATTGCTGAATAACCAAGTTCAAAGAAAAGCAGTATGGTAAATAGTTTATAATTGTGGCTACAGGGATTTTAGAATTCTCTTCTCTCAGAATTTTACAGCCATGTCGTGGAGTTAAAAGAGGATTAGAAACTAGGGAAAAACAATCACTATAAGCTTCGGTTAAATCTCATCAAAATTGCAAAATCCTATGGGAAAAAAGGAAACCACAAGGGTCTAAGGTAGGTAGATGCAAGACTTTTGAGAGCTAAGAGAATCAATTTTTTATGATCCAGGAAGTAATTATCCAAGTAACCTGTGAACTTTTATGGAAGATTTTACAAACTCATTCTCTCTTTGAGATTCATGACCCTAACTTTAGCATCAAGACTTGTCAATAATCTCACCCATAGATGGGAAAGCAGAGATAGTATTGGGTCATGAGCCAAAGCTCTAATTTTAATATAATTGAAAAAATGCCTTTGTCTTCTAGAATGATGAAGAAAGTACTTTTTTTTTCTAGGGCCTATTTAAAAGATTTGTTTCATTTCATACTTTTTATCCTTACCTTCTCTTAAAGAGAAAAAAGTAAAGTAAAAGTAAAGGCCCTCCCGTTGATCGTCGATTTGCTCGAGCGAGCCCAGTAACGCCTCCATTGGAGACTTTGTTGTTACTGTGTTTGGCATATGGAATACTCTCGGTAGCTTGCCGGGCTCTCCAAGAGGGGCGGAGGAATCGAACTCGGGTCGGCCATGTTGGCCGCTTGTAAGGCGAATGCCCTACCGCTGTGCTATCGCTCCAGCCAGGAAAAAAGTGTAGATTAAACAAAATTATCCAGTTTATGGAAAGAAGATCTCAAAAATTAGTGTTTAAAAAACCCCATGGGGGGCCCAGGGATGGATGGCCATAGTAGGAGTCTGTATCACCTGGCACCACCTCCCATCCTGGAATGCCATTGCAGAGCCTCTGCTGGTGGGAGCCCTACTGCCATAGGAAGTGATCTCCCAGTGATAACAGCCAAATGTGCAGACACCATCACGCTAAGTGTCTGTGACTTGATCAGCCACCAAGGGAAGGAAAGCAGAAAAACTAATTGATAACAGATTTTATTGAAAGTTTAATACTTTTAAGCAAATAGATGGTGTGGGAAGAATTCTAGCCTCTCCTTTATTCTGGAGATCCCAGATAAAGCAGATCTTCCCTTTCTAAACCAAAGAGTATAATAGATTAATAACAGAAATCATAGTCATCATATTATGAAATTCACGCTCTGTGTCACATTCAGAGGCAGCTTATTATCTTATAGGCAGGATAAAAGGCAGGAAAATGCTAAATGGCCATAACTCTTGGGCAGATGATACTAATTCTGTGTTGGATTGTTCCCAAAAGCCATAATAGAGAAAATAATTAGGACATTATATTTTAGCAGCTGTTAAAGGTTGACAACTAATGAAAGCTACTAAAAAGACCAGATCAAGACCAGTATAGTGCTGGCACCAGAATACCAGGATGCCTCTCTGCTTTTTCATTGTCGCTTGGTGAAGCCACAGGACACAAAAGTGTGGGAGTAGCAGGAATACAATGTTAAGAGTCTGCAATTGGAATTCAGCTCATTATCTATCATTGTTCTGTGTTATTCCAACTTTCTGAGCTTCAGTTCCCTCAAAAGTAAAATAAACTCCAATAGTACCTGTGTTACAGGATTTGGGAGAGGATTAAGTGAGTGAATACTATGATTTCAGGGTTTGGGGATCCCACCTGGTGGTGCTCCAGGCTTGGTTCTGGCTCTGTGCTCATTAATTTCTTCTGGTTGGTTCAAGGTATCGTGTGGGCACAGGGGTCAAATTCATATCAGTCATGGGCAAGGAAAGCATCTTACCTGCTGTACTCTCAGGTCTCATCAGTGAGTACATACTTGTAAGGAAAGCACTGAAGTGTTTAATATGTGTCAAATTGCAATTCAGTAAAGCTGAACTGCTATTTGATTTGGTGGGTAGACTGATTCTGTCTCAATGCAGAACATTGACAAACCCTTTCTATTGTTTTCAAATAATGGATTTTCCATACAGAGGTAAACTACCAGGAGTAGGAAGATATAGTTAAATCAAGGCTAGAGCAACTGAATAGCAGGTAGAGCATTTGTCTTGCATGCAACCAACATTCCTTATGGTCTTCTGAGCACTGCTAGGAGTGATTCCTGAGAATAGAAACAGGTGTAACCTTTGAGTACCATTGGGTGTGGCCTAAACCACGCTCCCCCCAAGATAGAATTAAATCTGTTTCATTGTTTTTTTCAAATCACTGTCTTTTATAATCCATTTTCCAGAGATTTCTGTTTTAATAAGATTAAAAATATTCTGATTGTTTTACTAAACCAACACTCTATGTATTTCATTATTGACCAGAAGAACATCCATAGAAACAGTGCTCAAGATAATGTGATTTTCTGCAGATGATGTGAAGACAGTTTAAAGACAGGATCAACTATTGTCCTTAATTCTACTTGTCAGACTATAATATTTAAGTCAAGAAGTATTTAAAGTGTATATGAATATCTTTGGCACAGTTTTTCTTTGTTGCCTTATCATTTGCAATCAGTGCAGTGAAAATTTTACACAGATATACAGATATATGTGACTGTAAAGACAGATCTATCAAGTGGAATTCAAGTGACCTGTCTTAGCCTCTGCCACATAGTTGGCCATGGAGAAAACACTTTCTAATGGAGCTAGTTCTTTTCAGACAAAGGTTTCAGAAAATTCACTGAGGTTGAGTTGAAGGATAGGGTCTCTTCTATTTATAACAATCAGATATTTTAGGAGCCAAAAGAGCTTCTCACTGATAGAAGGCAGAAATACATAATATGCCTTGATTAGCATATAGTAGGTTGTTTGGAATATCATGTTTGTGTATGCGTATACATGCATTCACATGGGTACACACCTGTATTTTCTTTTTGTATGCTAGGCTGCAAGGAAAGAGGTCAAAGAGATAGAGATAACTGATAGAGAAAAACCTCTCAGAGCAAGATTTTTCTCAACTCATTATAGGAACTTTAGCACACTTTTCTGAAATTGTGCTTTAAAAAATTGTGCATTTTCTAAGTTGACTTTTCCTTCATTAGGGTGGCTCTCTGAGGGTAAGAGTAGTCAGTCTTATGCATGTCGAAGTGCTGACAGTGTGACAAGGATAACTATCACTAGATAGCTGGTCCTTAAGAAAAAACAGTAGAATGGGATTGAATTATTGAACTCCCTGCTACACAGATGTTGTCCTATAAGTGTGATTTGTGTGATTCATGTTAAATTGCTCAAGCTCTTCAGTTATCACCCATGATGAGGGGATGAGAGAAGCCACAGGACAGGACCATATTTGGGGTAGGTGGAGTTACCCTCAAGAAAGAAAATTCTGGTTCACTTACCCTCAAGAAAGAAAAGACACACAGTAATAGGTTAATATAGGAAGAATAGAGAGCAAAATCAACTCAAATCCCTTGATTCTTTCCATAGGGAAGTAAAGAATATCTTTTACTAAGGAATTTAGAAGTATATTTTCAGGTTCATACTTTCCTTTCTGATTACTCTGATTACCTAAATAGGTTTTGTCAGTCAGAGATGATTGGAAAAGTATCCAGTGTTAAAAGTAAAAATACTTGAGAAGTAAAAATCCCATCATTAAATAGCTCAGGATTGCTCTTTGAAGTCTTTGATTTTTTTCCTTTTTAATAAAATGCATGACTGTGTTACGTGTCCATTTGAAAATACTTCCAAGTACAGGGTTAACTTTATCTAAAAGTAAAATGATTCTATTTAATATGATTTGATAGGTTTTAATTTTATTTGTGGGATGGAGGGAGGTTGGCCACACCCAGCAGTGATCATGAGCTATTACTGGCTTTGTGCTCTGGAATGATGCCTGGTGGTCCATGAGGGACCATATGTGGTGTCAGGGATATGAGGAGTTAGCACCTAACTTCCATGCCCTTAACTCCTTCCCTCTCTCTCTGCCTCTCTGCCTCTCTTTCTCTCTCTCCCCCTCTCTCTTTCTCTCTGGACCTTGGTAGATTACTTTTTGAGTCTGGAAATACTTCTTGACATTTTTATATAAATTAATTTTATATAAATTTTTATATAAATTAATAAATTAATATTCCTCGACCCCTAATAAAATAAAACTTACTGAATCATCTGAACAGGAATACCCTCCTCATAGCTGGTCTCCTGCCATGTGTATTGTCATACTTCCAAATGGAATAAACTCAAGATTCGTCCAAGAAATCAACATCCAAGAAGTTGGATGACTCTGTAGACTAGGCAGATTTTAGTTTTAGTTTTTGTATTTATTTTTAAAATATCAGACAAGGAAAAGGCTGTCTTCCTGGGTTACTTTTCCTTTCTTTGTGAGTTTGTTCTTTTTTAACCATCATTCAGATATTCGCTGTATCCTCACAGTGTGTCACTTGGCTCAGTCTTATCATTTGTGCTATTTTAAATTGTGTAAAATCAAAATACTGTTTTACAGTGATAGCCTTGTATATTTTCTAAAGAAGTTTTATTTTTATAAGTTTTCTTTTTCTGTAGGGGCAGATAGAAGAATGGAAAATACACCTGGTGCCAAGGTTACTGGAGGTCATGACTTCCTGACTTCTGGGATCTTGGACAGGGGGAGGAGTGGGGAAGGGGGGGAGGCTTAATTCTATGTTTTAAGTGCTGCAACCTTTGCAGACACAGGTCTGTTCAAGGAAATGTCATGGGAATGGCCTTCCAAGGTGGACAATATTAATTTTAGGTCAGGCTTGCATGTCACCGCATTCCTTCTGTGAGCTGAGCACCTTTCTGTGCTTCAAAATGTGATTGTCAGGCAGACATAGTAAAGGGGTGAAGGTGCCTAGTATGCAGCTGACACCAGTTTGACTTCCATCACTCTAGCGGTTCTTTTGAGCACTATCAAGAGCAATCATTGTATAACTGAAACCCAAGCACAAAAATCTGTAAGTCTACAACTGTACCTCATGGTGCTTCACTAATAAAAATTTTAAAAATAAATAAATTAATTTAAAAAAACTACTTGAGTAAAAAAAAAAGAGTGATGTGTGAGCACCACTGAGTGTGGCCCAAGGCCCACTCCCACACATTCACACAACCATTTAGCATAGCTTTCACTTCCTCATTCTCTCCACGCTTATCTGTGTTTGTGTACTGACTGAATCCGAAGGGATTTGGGGACAACAGACTTTTTGACTTCTCTAGATAACACCATCTGTATGAACAGATGGGAAAGCATGTCATAGGGCTAGAAGGGTACGCTGAAATTAATATGAAAGACAGAAAATTAAAAAGAAAGGCGAAATGGGAGGGGAATTGATTGCTGGGAGGAACTGATGAGTATGAGTGGCTGAAATTCTCTGAGCTCTGACCCAAGTCATGGTCCCTGAGGGAGGATCACATACAGAATCTCTAGGGTCCCCAGACCGGCGACACCCAGTGTGCAGCAGGCAAAGCTCAGTCCGGAAATGAGCACACATCTCCGTTTATGTGATGGGCGGGATCTGGTCCTCAGAGTCAAAATTCTCCACCCTGGAGAGCAAGATGAAATTTCCCTTAGGTTTTCCAAATGGTCACTGGCTGGTGAAATGTCTTTGTAGTGGAAAATTCTATCCAGGAATATCATTATAAAATATCATTTCTTTTGAAGAACTTGTATCTAAACAAAATACACTTCCAAAAATGAGCTCAATGCATATAGTTTTTTGTGGTTGCTTTTTATGCTTGGTTGGTTGAAGTTTTGTTTGTATGCTTGTTGGGGGGGGCCATACCTGGAAGTGCTCTGGGGATCCTCCCAGGTCTGTGCTCAGAAGTCATTTCCAGAAATTCTTATGGTGCTGGTTCAGACTGATCCTCCTGCATGCAAAGTATGCACTTGTCTCACGGAGCTATTTCTCCAACCCAATAATGCATATAGTTTTACTGATTTTTAAGTCTATATGTTTTTTCTGTTTATCTACTCATCCATTTTAATTCAGGAGGAGTTACTCCTAAGCAGTGCTCAGGGGCCCAGGAATCCCTCCTGCTATTCTAAGTTAATGAAGCCAGCTGTTCAATGTTAGGGCTAAAGGATGTGGTGCTGCAGGGTCCTGCAGTGTTGGGGATTAAGCAGGCCAGCCTAGCAGCGCTAGGGCTACACCCAGCGATGCTTGGGGGAACTGTTTTCTGGGAATCAGATCTGGGTGGGTCAGAGGCAAGGCAGAGGCCTTAACACACTGTACTCTTTCTTTGACTCTCATTCATTCTAGTTTATGTTTATTGAATATTTTGTTACCAGTTATTTAATACTAACAGCTTCTTACGCTTCAACTCCTGGAGGTATTTTCATACTGTCGCAGTCACTGTCACTGTCCTCCCGTTCTTCATCGATTTGCTCGAGCGGGCCCAGTAACGTCTCCATTGGAGACTTTGTTGTTACTGTGTTTGGCATATCGAATACATCACGGGTAGCTTGCCAGGCTCTGCCATGCGGGCGAGATACTCTCGGTAACTTGCCGGGCTCTCCAAGAGGGGCGGAGGAATCGAACTCGGGATTTTCATACAAGAAGAAAATACACTCCAGAAAGGCATTTAACATATCAAAAACATATCAAATATTGGGGGAAGAATAAATACCCCTACATAGATATCCATAAGTAACAGTTTAAGCAGTATACTGTGTTCTCTGAATTTTTTTCTCATTAAATTGTGATTATGCTCTATGTCCATTTTGTAATTTCCTTTGTTCACTTGATGTTATGTGTAAATATTCCTTCATTTTTTTCAATTATTTCCCCAACTCATCAGTTTTCTGAGATATTTGTAGTAATTCATTTCCTCTATGAAAATTGACTTTAACTCTCAATTCATCTGTAAGGCATTTTGAAAACAATTAATTTCAATAACAACACTGTGTAACACATTCTTCTTTCTGCTTTCATGTGCTCTGGATATTTCACCCGTATTATGTGAATGTAATTGGTCATAACCATTGCTGAGTTTTATATTACGGCTTCCTGGAAATCTGGTCATAAATTCTCATAACAGATTATTCATTTCTAATCTGAAAGTCATTATTTTTCTTTCCTAGATGTCTCAAACCATTATTTTATTGTTTTATGACTTTATTTCTTGAGTGATTATGAAGGAATTTCATGAAATTATCCAAATCCACATAAACTGCGGCACCTCTCTATTCTCAGAACTATTATTTCCATTCTAAAGACAAGCAAAATGACATTGTCTGTGAACACTGGAGTTCGTACACGCCTTAGTGACTGAATCAAATCTTTTTCCTGATACCAAGAGAAGAGAATAAGCATTCCCACTTGTTTTTCATATTTTTATTTTGACCTAGGTATAAATGCTGTGCTGTTTATTTGTAGGCTGTATGGAAAAGCAATCTAAAATCTGATGATGCCATTTGGAGAGCGGCTGCCTCACTGGAGCCCGTTGCCCTAGTCAGGCCTGCGTTTGTGCTGTCCCACACTAGCATTGGGAAAGCCTGGACCCATAGTGAGTTTCCTTTACTCCCAAGTCGAGTTAGCGTTGATTCCCAGCCCAGGCTGCCTCTACCACACTATGTTGTCAGTGGAATCACATAATGTCTCAGACTCAGTTTCCTCATGTACAAAATTACAGATGATAGCCTCTTTTTGCATCAGTCCTCAGGACAGAACCCCTTCAAAGAAAGCATTTTATTTGACCAATATGATATTTTTAAAACTTATGTTCCCTTCTTTTCTTTCTTTCCTTTTTTTTTAACTCAAGATTGGGAACTCTGGGCCTTACAAGTGCCAACAATCAACTAAAACTAAGAAATCGATATTTTGTTCAGAAAGATTATTTTCTTGAGCTTCTCAAGTACCCACCATTTCCTGCTGCTTTGTCTTAAGCCTCTCCCTTACTCCAGGGAAGCCAAAAGCTTCATACTCTGGGCACAGTGTGGGACTCATGACTCAAATTTAAGATTCTATTATCTTAGCACTTTGCTCCCTTTTGCGTCGTATCATGGTCTACTGTTAGCAGTGGTTTCAATATGAGCTGCTATGCTTGTAGCAGATAATCTCCTGCAGTGGGAAAGAGTAAACGAGTACAGGGATCAGAGCACAGGCCTTGCACACTGTCAACCCTGGCTCCATCCGGGCCCTGCATATCGTCCTCAGAGCAGCTCTGGAGGTGCTAAGAGCACCACCAGGCTGGTTCTAGTAATCCTAAGCACTGAAGAGCTGGAAGAACACTGAATCCTCAGATCCTTAAATTGAATTGCCAGCCAGTCTGTAACAAAATCTCCAGACCTGGGGCCAGAGTAATAGGACATCAGGAAGGCGTTTGCCTTGCACATGGCCAACCCGGATTCAATCCCTGGTATCCAATATGGTCTCCCAAGCACTGCTGAGTGCAAAGCCAGGAATAACCCCTGAACATTGCTGGGTGTGACCTAAAAAGAAAAAAGTCTCCAGGCCCTGTGGGGCTTCCAGAGCCAGGCTTAGGAATCTGAAAGATAAGATCAACTGCTATTTGTCTTCATCTATTCTCAACTGATACTAATCTAAGCAGATCTGCCCACTTCTCAGGTTTCTCTGACTACTTTACTTGTGTGTCCTCCCAACTATAATTGAATAAAATTTCCATCCTTCATCACCTAGATCAAATCTCACTTTCTCTATATTGATTGCTTCAGCATCCAGGCATCTTCCTTACTGGGAACATTATAACATATTATTTGTATTTAACTTGTGCCTAATAATTACTATACATAAGAATAATATGTAAGAATGAATGTAATTATTGTTCTATTTATAGCTGTTCGTGGAAATACTTGTCCCAATCTAAACAATAGA
Source organism: Sorex fumeus (assembly GCF_029834395.1). Lineage (NCBI taxonomy): Eukaryota > Metazoa > Chordata > Mammalia > Eulipotyphla > Soricidae > Sorex > Sorex fumeus. Next base: position 2,355,634 of record NW_026606154.1, on the reverse strand, counting down.
CCTTATAGCTTAAGTAGATATGTTACTATTGTCACACTGTTAATACTGTTGAAATTTAGAAAGTCTTAAATAATGTATTCAAGGATTCAAAGTTAATATTTTCCTAAATCAGTTCATCTTTCTTATATAATTTGATTTTTAAGGCCCTTAATGCCAGGTCCTGTCTTAATAATTTTATGAAATATCTTCTACTAGGCTCAGTAGCTCACTATAGATATGTAAATATTAGCTACTTTTCTTAATTATTCAAGCATATGACAACTCATAGTACCAATAACTTTTCCAGACTTATCAGCAAAATTATGGCCAACATTAAGTTGTTGGATTTCTTTTGAACTTCTTTTAAGAAAAATTTGTGTATTATTGTGGATATATTCTTTTCTTTTTAATATATATATATTTAATTATTTTTTCATTGAATCACCATGAGATACAAACTTACAAAGCTGTTCATGGTTGGGTTTCAGTCATACAATGTTCCAACACTCATCCTCCACCAGTGTCCATTTCCCACCACCAGTGTCCCCGGTTTCCTTCCTGCCACCCTCCCCCAGCCTGTCTCTTGGAGGCACTTTCCTTCTCTCTCTCTCCCTCTCTCTCTCTCTCTCTCTCTCTCTGTCTCATTTTCTCTCTCCTTTTGGGCCTTATGCTTTACAATACAGATACTGAGAACTGTGTGCTGAAAGTGGGTTGAGGAAACAAGGAGAATCCATTCTTTTCAAAATTGGGGGCTTTCAATTTTACAACTCTCTGCATCTATATTACCACACACTGGTGAGTGCTAATATTCATGCCTGCCCTGTTCCTTACATCTTTACACACACACACACACACACACACACACACACACACACACACACACACACACTCTCCTGCCCCATCCTGCTTTGGTACTTTGATTTGTGCTGCTGGATTCTAAGGGTTTATTTTGGATTGGTTTAGTCTGTTTATTTACTCTGATTCTTCTTTTGGGAGGGACATGGGGGAACACTGGAGGTGCTTGGACTTCTGACCCTAGACTCAGGGATAGCTCCTGGTAGGGTTTGGGGTATCTTATGCCAGTAATAGCCAGGTTGGACACATACAAAGTGAGCACCCTGGGTGCTGTACTATCTCTCACAGTACAAATCTCTTTACTCTGATTTGTTCTAGACACATTTAATTGATATTTTTCTCTTTTCTTGGCATATTTCAGTTAACATGACCCGTTTCCAGTTCTCTATATGTCATAGTAAGTAGATGTGAACAAATAGTTATTCTTCTAACTGGAATAGACTTATAAAGTATTCCATTATTAAAAAAAGGCCTCATCTTTTTTATCCACTCACCTGCCATTGGACATTTGGATTGTTTCCTAGTCTAAGCTATTAGAAAAATGCTGCAGTAAACATAGGTGTGTGTATATATATATATGTATATATATATATATATATATATACTCAGATTTACATTTCTATGTTCTTTAGATAGTCTTCTACAAGTAGAATTGTGAGATACTATGAAAGATCTTTTAATAGTTTTGGAAAGAGGTTATTTTTTTAATTTATGGATTATCCACTTCAAAATCCTTATACTCTCTTTAATGTTAATGGTAGTGTAAGGATTAATGTATGCATGATACATTGTATTGCTCTGGGGAGGCATGCCTTTGATAATTACTGGGCTATACTTTTCCTCTTAGAAAAGAACTTTAATATTTTTTGTAAGGAAAGGTAGGAGGCTAGGGAGAAAGTAGATACACAGTTAATTGTATCATATTGATACTTGTCTCTTAAAAATAATTGAGAAGTGATTTCTCTAGAAATACTCATTAGCAACATTGTGGTGATACACCACTGCAAATACTCATTAATTAATACATATCCCATTGCTCTGAGAATAATCCTAAATGATTCTGTTAATAATTGACTTGCAGAAATAAATCTTTATCTAGCCTTTGCTCTCAATAAGAGATACTGAATACACTGAAATACTTCATTGTTTATAGACTGTAGTTACAACCCTGTTGTCATTTCATTATATTTAGGGACTCTTCAAGTCACTGTTAGTTTGAGTAAAGGTTAAATCAACTCCAAGTCAAATTAGCTTAGGGACTCTTAAGTTCAGGGGATTTTAGTATTTGGCTCATTAGCTAGAAATTAGAGAAAGATGCTGCTTTAGTGAACCAGAAAGTACAGACTGTCACTGAGCACATCCTTGTGCTAGGCCCTTCCTGTACTATGTTGACAGTTCAGCTATTCTTATCCATCATCTACAATGGGAAATCGACTGTCTACCCTGGAGAGCCATTTTCTTAGTTTATAGCCCTCACTATCAGCCAAGTCATCTTTCTATTTAACCTAAATCCTCCATGTCCTTCATGTTAGAATTTATGAGAATAGCTTCCTGTTTGGTCCATGGTGAAACTGTGGACAGCAAATCATCACTCCCTGGAGCCCTTCTCATAAATAGAGGTTGTTATTATATCTGTCAGTCAGCACTCTCTTCTCCACTCAGGACAGCAAAGCTCTTCCAGCTACTGGATAAGCAACTGATTTTTCAGGGTTTGATGCTCAGCCACATTGTAGTAAATTATAGAACTATTATTGCTACTTGTTTTTCCTTGGGAGAGAGATAAGAATTAAGCAGGATGAGCTCTAAAGATATACTCAGATTTCAATCATTATATTATTCGGTCTTCTACCCGCTCTTTTTGCCACTCAATCCTTTCTCCTGATTTGGATGGAATGAATGAGAACAGTGCCCAAGGACAGTAGAAACAAGGGCCAGGATGATTGGTCCATGGTTTGGAGACCTACCTCAGATGCTGGGCGAGAAGGAATTTGGGATAGAGAAGGGACCACCTTGACAAAGATAGTTGGAAATGATGATCAGTCTGGATAAGAAATATCCAGAGTGCTGAAAACAGGTAAAGGAAAAAACATGATAACCTCTCAATACCTGTATTGCAACTATATGGCCCCCAAAGTGGGGGGGGGGTTGGGGGGCAGAGAGAGAGAGAGAAGGCAAATGTGTGCCATAGAGAGAGATTTGGGAGAGGGTGGTGCAAGGGAAACTGGGACATTGGTGGAGGAATGGGTGTTGAAACATTGTATGACTGAAAAACCCAACCATGATCAGCTTTGTAACTCTGTCTTTAGTGGTGACTCAAAAATTAAAATTAAAATTAAAATAAAAAAGCAAAACCAAATAATTCAAAACCTAAGTTGGGGGTGGGAGTGAGGTGTATGTCTAGAAGCCTTTCAGAGGGCTCAAGCGATAGTACAGAAGGCAGGACACAGCAATTCCTGGACCCCATGTGGCTCCCCAGTTCCACCAGAAATGACTTTTGGAGACTAATTCCAGATTTCCCTTTAGACAGATCAAACCAATTGATATTCTTTTGTTGTTGTTGTTTTGTTTTTTGTTTTTAAGACACCACACTCAGCAGTGCTCAGGAATTACTTCTGGCTCTACACTCAGAGATCACTCCTGGTGGTGTTCAGGGGACCATATGTGATCCTGGGGATGGAACGTGGGACAGCCCCGAGCAGGGCAGACACCTTAACCACTTTACTTTCACTCCAGTCCCTAATTACATTCTTACCTGCAATTATAAGACTCATAGTTTATCCATATTCTCACACTTAGGACTTTTGCACAAAGTTTCAGTTTGTTAGACAGAACATGGTATGCCCATTGCTTCTGAAAAAAAAAGTAGGACATGTCCTCAGTTGATAACAAACATGTCTATTGATTCCAGTTAGATACAAGAATGTTTTTAAAATTTTAATCCATGAACCTGTGATAAAGTGAAAAGTTCATTTCATCTAAAGAAATACTGGGGCCAAAGAGATAGAAAGGCAGTCAGAACACTTGCCTTGTATGTGGCCAACTTGAGTTCAATCCCCTGTGCCCTATATGGTCCCCTGAGCACCACTAGGATAGATTCTTGAGTACAGAGTCAGGAGTAAGCCCTGAGCACTTCCAGGTGTGGCCCAAAAACCAAAATGATAATGATAATTATTAAAGAGTAGCACAGTGGGTAGGGCGTCTGCCTTGCACGCAGGAAACATGGCCGACCCGAGTTCGATTCCTCCGCCCCTCTCGGAGAGCCCGGCAAGCTACCGAGAGTATTCGATATGCCAGACACAGTAACAACAAAGTCTCCAATGGAGACGTTACTGGGCCCGCTCGAGCAAGTTCTTTCTAAATATAAAGAAGTTTAAAAAGCAAAGTGTATAATAATTGATAAAATGAGTAAATGATTTATAATTAGATTAATGATTTATAATTAGATTAATTGAAAATTGTTAAATACAGAAAAAGGCTTTTTGATTATCATAGACTTCTTAAGATAGGATAATGCTTTTCAGAAAGTGAATTCCAAAACACTAGAGAAATGTAAGTTAGAACAATTATGATAGAAATCTCTTGGCAGGAATTTTACCATCAGAAGGGTAGCCTAAAGTTGTCTTTTTACTTTGAGAATCCATATAAAATTATGACATTTGCTCCAATGTTTAGAATTTATTAAGAAATATGTTTGACACGGTTATCATGCTGGTTAACATTTCCATTCTGCAGAATGTAAATATCCCTTGCATTAGCAAGCATCCTCATTATACAGAACAAATGCTACTGCAAATAGTAAAAGCAAGTCTCAATGAATAAAGTCTCATTGGAGACTAAAACAGAAAGGAAGAATCATATTAACATTTTCAGAGAAAGAAGAAATATATATTCATAACAGAAACAATAGAAAATAAACTAAAAACCAGTATATTTTCTTGATTTTAGCATACTTATATTGTAAATATGTTCTTAATATACATTTTTAAAATAAATGTAAAATTGTACTACATCTAATATTCCTTCCCTCTGATAAAACACCCTCCACAAAGTGATTTTTATTGTATTGTGTCACTGAATCAAACTCATTTAAGTATATTTCTATGTTATGTTTATTGAATATTATGTAGTGAATGTTTCCACTTTGCCCAGTTATAAACTTTCACATAGCATCATTTATGCAATTTTGCATTATTTTTCTTTTGCATTCATTTTTTTCAAGTTAAATTTGAGAACAGAGGTTTGCGTATTTGATGGATTCTTCTTAATGTCATCAAATTGCCATCCAGAAACTTTATGCCAATTTCTAATTCAATGTCTTAGAAAAGTCTGTTTCCCTGATGAATCTGTAATACCCAATGTTATAAATTCTTTAAATTTTTCCGTATTAAACAGTAATCATCAAAGTTGAATTTTGTAATTCTTATATAAATGTGTTATTTCTAACAATATGAATCATTTTGCCACATATTTTATTACGTATTTTATGTTAAAGACTTAAATTGGGGGGAGGGGGTGGGGGCACACCTGGTGGTACTCAGGGCTTACTTATGGCTCTATGCTCAGGGATCGAACCCAAGTCAGACACATGCAAGGAAAACACCCTACCTGCTGTACTATTGCCTTGGTCCCCAAACTCCCAAAACAATTCCCAAAAAGTACCAGGAATTGAGGTCTTCCAAACTGAGCTCTTTTGCTTTTAGAGACCAAACACTGTCCAAGATCAGCTCAGAGGACACTGTTTGCAGACTTGTTAGAAGTACAGGCTGCCTTGCTAGTATGTGTCAGAGGGCAGTTGTGAGACATTTGTTTTTAAAAATAACAGCATCAATAAAGACAGCAATAAAACTACTTTTTTTCACTAGTGTCACTGTTGCAAACTAAGCTAGAGGGTTAAGAGGCACATGCAGGCATGTTTTGAGACAGAAGCAGAGAGTATATTTCTCACAGAACTTTGGATGAGCTCTAGCTCCCTGTGGGAGAGGAGCTCACGACCCAGCTCTACTCCGCAGACTGTGATCCTGGCTGCTCGAGGAAAGTGTGCGTGTGGTGACGGCGGTTTAAGACCGTCTGGGACTCGCCTTCCTTAGTGTCATGTCCTGCTTAGTCACCCCTGTGAGATTGTCCTGTTGCTTCTCCCCTTCCTTTTCAGATGGTGATTCCGCACATGCCTCTCTCAGGGGCTGCTTGTGGAAAACCCCAACTGAAGAGGGGCCTTGAGTCGGCCCAATGGCGGCCGATCCATACACAGGGTCATTTCAGAGCCTGGCCAGGGCTCTGCTGAGATAGTGGCCAATGATGATGGAGGTCAGGCCTCCGTGGTGGGCCTGTGGGAAATGGCTCTGATCAGCTGAGACTGGCATTTTTTGTCCAGGCCATCATCTCCAATCCCTCAGAGCCCCAAACACAGGACCCAGGATAGGATGCTACCATTTTTCCCATAGCCTAACTTTGAAAAAACACTTGATTTTTGGTGTGTTTGTATGCACGCATGCACATAGGGATTGGGACCACAACAGGCAATGCCCAAGACTTGCTCCTAGCTCTGTGCTCAGGGATCACTCCTGGTGCTACTTGAAGGAGTGCCAAGAACTGAATCAATATCAGTTCATCAGGTTAAGGGACTTACGTATGTTCCCCCTAAGCACTGCCAGGACTGATTCCTGAACATTGCAGGATGTGACCTGGAAACCAAAAGAAGCACGTAATTAACCCCTCTACTATCTCTGGCCCCTAAAAACTTAGAATTTCAGTACATATATTGTATGCATGCATGTATGTATGTATTAGATCACAGTGAGATACACAGTTACCAAGTTTTTCATGATTGAATTTCAGTCATACAATGTTCCCACATCATTCCCTTCACCAGTGTACATTTCCCACCTCCAAAGTCTCCTACCACTATCACTGTTGCCCTACTTCTCTCTCTCTCTCTCTCTCTCTCTCTCTCTCTCTCTCTCTCTCTCTTCTCCCCCCCCTTGGGGCATTATGGTTGCCATCAACTCCTTAGCATCCCAATTTTGAAGGGGGAAGGAAGGGGGGGGGGAAAGTACTGCGCCTGGAGTCAGGGTTGGCGAGGCCATCTGCGCACTCTGTGAGCCAGAGCTTTCAGAAGCCAGAGTGCTCACAGGCGGTGTAGAACTTGCAGCACTCCACTCTCAGCTGCAAAGCTCAGTGGCTAAGAGTGGAGTTGGAGTCACAAAGGAAGACTAGACATCCAGTATGTGTCATTTATATTTTAAAGTAGTGTTTAGATGAGATTTGTAAGAAATGACAACAGGCCCTGTGAAAGTTGTAGCCTGAGTTTGTCACTGGCTAAAAATCAACATCTGTGATCTGTTTTATTATGCCTTTTTGCTAAATAAAATTTAAAATCTTGGATCTAATGAATTTTTCTTGATATAGTGTGTTTATGATGTGTCAACAGTCAAGATAAAATATGTGAAACATTTTAATTAATGCAATAGAAAGCATCTGGCACAGTTTAATGTTTTTTTTTTAATTGTGAAGAAAGTGTCTAGGAGATAATCAGAGAACTATCTCTCGAGTAGGTAGCTAGGTTCAGGTTAATCTCTTGAAGTGATCTGGAGTCTGATTTTAGTTGTTAGGCTATGGGTAAATATAAATAAATAAGTGTAATAATTACTTTTTCTCAGGGCCTCAGACTTCCTTTAAGGGTATATTGGGGGCAGAGAGGTAGGTTAATAGACTGAATGTGCTTTAAATGCAGGAGTCCTGGGTTTGACACCAGCACAACATAACCCCTCAGACAAACTCATAGGAGCTCAGAAACAGGAGAGGAGTCATCACCTCCAGACACCACTGCATGTGACCAAAAATAAAGACATAGGTGACTTTGAGAAAAGGGAGTGTTCTCATTCCTGCATTCAGCTGAGGGTCTGTAGATGAGATCATTCATAATGTAATATAGGAAAAACCATCAAAGAAATGCCTGGATACAGAAGACTAATAAAGACTTGAGTTGGTATGGTATGTGTAATATATGTATATATATATATATGTTTTTGATTGAGTATACTCAAATGAGATTGTGTGATGTTCGATTTCTCACACATGTGGTCTAAGGAAATGCCTCTTAACAGTGCCTGAATCTGTAGCAGAAGTCTGTGTAGCCTTTAATGAATGGTCCTGTGATCATTATCTTTGCCAAGAATAAGATTCCAGAAAAGCAAAGAGTCACAGAAGGCCAAACAGCTGCAGAAGAGTACAAATAGCTCTAATCTGAAACGCACGACTTATCAAATGGGAACATGATTACTAGCAATCTTACTTTTTTTGGTGATTACAAAGTTGAGCGAAGGGTAGTACATGTGACTATATGAGAACTTGTAAAGAGCTTTTACAAACAATTATGCATGAGTATTGGAGATTTAAACAGAGATCTCTGTGGAGGTAAATCAAGAGAATAGATTGAAGGAAAATGTTGAGGGCGACCTTCAGTCAGGAGACTTAAATGGGTCTCCATGGTTAGAGGCCTGGACTCGCTTGTCTAGGGTGGGATAATCTATGTAATTGGATAAATATCTGTGAAATACATAACAATAAACATTTGTAAAATATAGTATTTGAATGTGTGGGTTTTAACAAAATTTTAAGAAGTAGACAAAAACACAGAATATTCCATGTGTTATCAAAGGGTTGAAGCATTTCTAAATTCATTTGGTTTATAAGGAATCATCCAGTTGTGCAGAGAAGCTAATTGACTTTATTGAGGTCAACTAGTAAGTTATAGTAGAATAGTTAAGGATTTTGACTTTTGAGTTATACATTGTGATTTAAATTCACTGGTTTGGCAAAAGATGATGGGAGGCTTCTCTCCCCCTAACTTCAGAATATACTATGTTTATAGAATATAATATGGTTTTATAACCATAGTAATTAAAAGAGAGTGGTAATGGAATAGACAGATTCTCAGACCAGTGAAAGAAAATTGACAGTCCATAGTTAAATTCTCAGGTATTTAGGCAGTAGTAAAGTTAGATTTTTAATAAAGTAGAAGCATATTATGAATTAAAACAATGTTTTGCATAATATTTGAAATCATCTTTTTTTAAAAAAATATATAAATGTTGAAAAATGGTGGAGGGAGCAGGTTGCATATGTAAAAAAATGTCTAAAGAAATCAAACAGAAGAATTCCCAGATTGTTATCATTCTTTTTTTTTTCCTCTTTGGGTCACACCCAGCGATGCACAGGAGTTACTCCTGACTCTGCCCTCAGGAATTACTCCTGGTGGTGCTCGGGGGACCATATGGAATGCTGGAAATAGAACCTGGATCAGCCTTGTGCAAGGCAAACGCCCTGCCCGCTGTGCTATTGCTCCAGCCCCCAGATTGTTTTCTTATGCTCTCAGATATATTATTCTAATGAGTTTCTGGTGTGGCAAGTCACATGTTTAACCTCTTATCCTAGTTCCTGAAACTCTTCAGGAAGAATCTACTGAAAGAACCTATCATAATGATTACGATTCAGAATGGTTTCTTACTGACTAAAAAACAAACAAATCATTTTTTTACCTAGAATTTATTTCTGGTTATATGCAAATTTAAAATGATATGTTAACATCACTATCAGAATAGCATAAATTACGCTATGCCTTTGGAACAGGATGTTGGCATAAATGCTGTGTTATTTTATTTTACAAAATCTGTATAGTATATGGTTTATCATATGTATTTTGCTTCCTTGCAGTATATCAGTATTTTGTGACACAAGTCAAGTTTAGATTATAGAGCCCAATGCTAAGGAATAAAATTTTAGCTCAAAGATGCTCTGGCCCAGTCAAAATATTGGCATCTCCTCAAAGTGACTTTTGTTATGTAATAACATTCATACACAGATAAGAAATACTGCCTTGGCAGAAGAGGTGCATCTGGGGTTTCATTGACTTTATTTTTAATTTAAAAAAGGCGGTTTCCTTCGATTTTGCAGTATTTTTAATATTGTCAGGATTCCTGCATAATAAATTGCTATCCTTACTTCAAAGACTCCTAGTAATATTAGTATTTGAAACCTATTAGGGATACTTCTTAGATTCCAGAAAAGCATGTTTATGTTTGTTATATTAACTTATTGCTGGAGAAACCTTGCCCTAGTTTCTAGCAGGGCAAAGGTTTCTCCAGGGTTCTGATGCTTTTCTCCAAGCTTTTCTAAGTAAGACTTTATTTCAGTAGACCAAACTAGACCATTTCTAATGTGGTCTGTCATGATTATTTTGGCTTACAAATTTATTTGGATTTTAAACATATGTTAAATCAAACTCTGTAGGGAATCGCATAAAAAGGTGGTGGGCAATGGGCACTGGTGGAGGGATGGGTATTTGATCATGTATAATTGAAACCCAAGCACAGAATGTGTAAGTCTACAACTGTACCTCATGGTGTCTCACTAATAAAAATTTAAATAAATAAATAAATAAATACGTCAAGTAAGGTGCTTGCACACTGCTGACCTGAATTTGATTCCCGGCACCACACATGGTCTAGGAGTGATCCCTGAGCATAGATGCAGAAGTAAACTCTGAACACATCTAAGTGTGGCCCTAAAACAAAACAAAAGAGTCTCATGCTGGCAATGCCTGTTACCATAGCTTTTGTTTTGTTAATGTGAATTTTTTATTAGCGGTAGCACAGCGGGTAGGGCGTTCGCCTTACACGCAGCCAACATGGCTGACCCGAGTTCGATTCCTCCGCCCCTCTCGGAGAGCCCGGCAAGCTACCGAGAGTATTCGATATGCCAGACACAGTAACAACAAAGTCTCCAATGGAGACGTTACTGGGCCCGCTCGAGCAAATCGACGATCAACGGGAGGGCCTTTACCTTTACCTTTACCTTTATTAGCGGTATTACTATATCATTATCATTTTAATCTTGAATCAGTGGTGTCTGCAAGGAAACCAGCAAAATGCTTAAAATACAAAAATAACAATGACACATGTGGCTCCTGATTTCACAAAGGGCCTAAAAAATATTCAGATCTATTATTCTTGTCTGTAATTTGTCTGAAATCTGTTAAATAAGGTTCCTCATTCAGATATGTAGTAATTATCTTGCATATTTATGTGTCGGGAAGCTATTTATATCCATATTTTATATCTCAGTTTACAAGCGTGAGGTTATTTTTGCATATCTTTGTGAATACAAACACATATGTAAACTACCAGATAAATAAGACTGGTCAAATGAATTCTCACTGTGAACTCTTTTAGCACTAGTGATAAATATAACAAAACTTACAGAACATTTTATGACTTGAAATTATTTCTATTACCTTTGTTATCACACAACATAGTAGGATAGCAGATTTTTGCATTCAGATTTTTAGGGGCACCCAAGTGTTATAGAATAGAAATGACTTGTTTCAACCCACATATCCTGAGCTATTTAATCTGGATTCTGAATGGAGTATTTGGGCTATAGTTTCTGCCCTAATCCAATAGCAGACACAATGCCTTATAAATATCAAATAGAATATATATTTTTATTTTATGAAATATGTCCTAGCATTAAAAGGAAAGTGAATTCATATAAATATAAATGTTGTTGCTATGAGGAAAAGCTGACTTCTTTTTTTTTAAAGCATGAGTAGCAGTTCACTGCGCCTGCAGTGGCATTAGTCAGTCTATTTCTCTTGTTCAAGTACTTATGTTCACAGATCCAGCTCACAGATGTTAGTTGCCATGAATATGTATCAGCAGCAAGTGTGAACCACAACTTGTAGTAGCACTTACAAACCTCACCTCATATACACAGCTGGGCATCTGTTTATGGATTTCTCCATTTGTATTCTGTGTTGCTCTTATCTATGCCTTTTCTGTCCTTTGTGTTTATTCTATCATATGAAGTTAATTTTATCTATTTTCAAAGACATTTTACAAGAAATATCTATTTCTGACATTTTACATAAAAAGTAGGAACATTCAGTATGCTCATCACGTACCTAATTGCATTTCTTTTGAAAAATTCTCTTCAGCACAATACAAGTTTCTGAATATTAGTGGCAATACATATTATTTCTACATTTAAAAAATTCAGTGGACCAGAGAAAATTTCAACCAAGTATCACATAGCCAAAACAATCATTTTTTAAAATGTAAGTAATAAATTAAATATGGATGTTCATTTTTATAGACTAAGATAGAGTTTCTTGATAAATCTCATTGGAAGCATAAAAATCCATTTGATAATAAGAAAGATTTTGGTTCTATTTATGTATTGTTAATTAAATGGATTTTGAATTTTTATTGTTAAAAGTATTTAAAAATTCTAATACATAACACTGTAATTTTAAGTTAAAAAAGAAATTTGTACTAAACAATCCTCTACTTAGTGATTTATAATCAGCAAATTTAGCTGCTTCTAATTGATGCATTTATTACTTTCATGGATATTGGTTGTATTACAGTAAATAAAGAATTTTCCCTTATATAGCTTAAGTATTAGTGGAAGAAATACAGTTATTTTTTAAGCACACCAGATAATTCTAGATTGTGATGAGTCCAAGCTACCAAATGTAGGAGATGGAGGGAGGCATTGTAGCCAACTGGTCTCGGTGAGGGAAGAGAGGGAGGAATCTAGGATTAATCTAGGCTCACGAACACTGAATTATTTCACAAACAGGAAAACAGAAATTAGTGGAACCCAAACCTTAATGAAGCCGTCCTCAAACTCAGGAGACTAACTATCCATATTAAGCCCACCACACAGCTGAGGAGCACTGAGACTCACACCTCTACCTTAGGGACTGCATCCCTCCAGTCCCCTGCATTCCTTATCTGAGCTCGCCTAACATGTCTTTGATACAAAAAGTCAACATCTGTATGTATCTGATTTGGGGTCTCTTGGATCTGTATCTGATTTTGTTTCTCTATTTCCAAGAAAAGTATAATGAATCTCAACGCAGGGTAAACCAAAGTTAGGAAAAATCAGCATCATTTTCTGTTCTACTTTATTGTACAGAGGTTCATTTTTATAGTGCCTACCACATGGCTGTTGCATCTTAAAACTCATGTGTGGATTTTTCTCATGCCTTTTGTTGCCTCATTGACCAGAAAGCATACTGATCAGTTGTATAAAATTATATATTGTTGGCTCCTTCTTGTAGGGAGAGAGATTAATGAATGATAAATGATGAGAGATAAATTATACAAAGGGACATCTTTATTTTTCTGGAATAAAATGAAAGTTCTCCTTACTACTTGGCATAGGTGGAAGATCAAAAAATCGCAGGAATTTGAGGTTCCTTAGGACATTTAAATTTTCGGCCAACTCAGTCTCCTAAACACACAATTCTATTCTCTTGGATACTTGGATCGAATTTTCCTATCTCCAGCCAGTTTTCCAGTTAACAGCTCCTATCATTATTTCTCTTCTAGAATTACAACCACAGCTGCCTGCATGATGGACCTAAGGCGGTACCCACTGGATGAACAGAATTGCACCTTGGAAATCGAGAGCTGTAAGTCTTTCTGAGAATTTTTTGTCGACTGCATACAGCTTCAAGGTCAAATTTAGGTATCATGCTATTCAGCAGGGCCTCTGCTTCCACCTCTATAAAATGGGCAGAACATCTGCCAGTAGTGTGAGGTTAGGAGGTTTAAATGAGCAGATGGGAAATGTCACACTTGGTGTGGCCCAGGCCGGATATCTAACTACAACTTTGGGAATTTTTGCTAGTTTTGTTAATTTTGCTGCTATGTCTACAGATTGCCCTGATTAAAAGATCTAGTTATATCAGATGAGGAGAGATTCAGAGCATCATTTTGCCCTTCACAAACTTTGTAGATTTTATGCTGGCCCAGGCTTTCACATTTCAAAGAATTCTCGTTATCTGTAGGTCCTCTGCTTTCTTAGAGATTATCTCAGCCAGCTGTGCTTATGAAGTAAAACTTTTCTTTTCCTTCTGTCAAATGAAAGGGGGTTAATAGTTTATTCATATTCCACAGTGGACGATTTAAAGTTCTTTGATATTTGTACTGATTGGCCTGAAAGGCTAGAGCATTTTCAAATGTGATGCATTCATGGTTTTGTTAACATGTAAACTGGTCAAAGACGACAGTTGTCACCAGCTGACAATCTAAAGCCTCTATTTTTAGTGTATTCAGTGATCAGTGTGAATGTATGAGGGTTTTGGCACAAAGGTTTTCTAGATGATATTCACTATACTTTAGAAGTAAAGGCTATAGAAATGTGCTTTCTATCTTACTGAATTCCATTTTAGGTATCATTGAAAACAACCTGTTGCTAGTTCATTGGTAAAGTAAAGGATCTGTGTTCTTTACAACCATTTCATTCTAAACAGTGCTCAATAAAGATATCAGGAGATACAGCTTGAGGTTCTTAATACAGCCCCAACAATGTTCCGGGGTTACTGTTGGCTCTACACTCAGGAATTACTCTTGGCAATGCTCAGGGGACCATACAGGGGACCATACCACGAGCGAGATAAGTGCCTTACCAGATTTACTATCACTCCAGCCCCCTCTTAGCCTAAATTAAACGTGGCAGAGTTACTGTCTTCTTGATCTAGCCTGTGTTAAGGACTTCCACTATTTCAGAAGATCAGTGCATACAGATTTAAAGAGAATTTAAAGAAAACTGCATTGTGTTGCTCCACTCCAACAGTGGACGTTGATGGATAGTATCTTAAAGTTTGTCCGTAGATTCATAATACTTTTCCCAGAGGAAGTGTTCTATATGCTAGTGTAGTTCAATGGATGAGAACATGGATTGAATATTGGTAGCTTTTTGCAGTTGTTTCTCCCAGCTGGTTCAATGGGCCACTTAGCTTCTTCACACTACATTCTCTTCTGTATAGTACTATGACACCCACTGGTTATAAGACAATCAAGATAGATCTTTGTGCAGTGCTTGATACAAATATTTCCGTAACAACCATTATCATGATGGCATCATTATTATCATTGTCAGGTAGCACCTGGAATATTGTGCTCAAGTTGAGTGAATATCTTTGAGAAGGATATGTAGAACTTAAAACTAAAATTTGACTTGTGCAAAGCTATGAAGTATAAGGAACCAGTAGAAGAAGCATATGGGAGACAGGATACATTTACTGTGAAGAAGGGAAACTGCCGTATTTTAATGGAAGAGTTATTTTCAAATAGCAGAATTTACTCTAAAGAAAGCACTTTCTCCTGTGGGGGGGAAACAGACTAATGGTAAAAAAGCCAAATGCCAATTTAAGGCTTAAATATTAAAACCGTATATGGTCATAGCAATTATAGATGTTGAAAGAGCCCGTAAATTGCTGTATACCATAAGACTGTTTTCTGAAAACGAAGGAATTGAGTAAGGGGTTATTTGATTTGTTGGGGTAGGTAAACTTCCCAAGCAGTTCTTAGAGGTCCCTAGGGCTTCCCTAGGCTTACTCAGTCAACCAAGTTGGTGGTTAAGTGTTAGAGACCAAGGATGTGGGGTTGCTTAGGCCCTGCAGAGCCAGGGTCCTCTAAGGCCATCCCATGATGCTCAGGTACCAGGTGGGGCTGACAATTGCAGTTGGATCAGGCACTTGACCCTGTACTCCCACTTGTTGTGATTATTTAGTTTTTAAGGAGCTCGGGGTCAGTGGTAACCTGGAGCAAGTAAATGTATGTAGGAATTTAGTTAAAGGACATTAAGGCAAATTCTAGGTTACATGAGGATAGAAATCCCACAGGCATTTGCCTCTGGGAGCAAAGCTATTTGGGAAAAGATGAAATTCACAACTCAGATTTTAGCTAGAACTAATGTGTACGATTTGCCAATGATCTGTTGTTATTTAAGTAGAAATCGCTCTTTTCTTAGATTTTCTTCACAGGAATATTTTTTACAGTTGAGTCTATGAGGACTAAGACAGACCCTCTGCATTTTCCAGTCTTGCTAAATAATCTAGGATTCCCTTGAAACTCCTGGTCTCCTTACGACTTTAAGAATCATCACATTATCACAACATAAAATAAAATTTGTGTGCATGTGTTGAGAGAAATGATAAATAATGAAGCTACCTAATACCTTGGGTGATCTTTGAGTTATTTAAAATTGGAAAAGTATTTCTGGGATATTTCAGTGAAGTATAATTATGATTATCAAGGAAAAAGTAGGAGGTTTGTAA
Organism: Sorex fumeus; assembly: GCF_029834395.1. Taxonomy (NCBI): domain Eukaryota; kingdom Metazoa; phylum Chordata; class Mammalia; order Eulipotyphla; family Soricidae; genus Sorex; species Sorex fumeus. The sequence continues at coordinate 2,339,670 of NW_026606154.1, read as the reverse complement.
ATACTTCATGGTTTCACTCTACCCAGGTTTAATTAGCATTGCTGTCCTATTTCCATTTTTTTAATTGTATGTAGAGGTAGGAGTGGTTATTGCCTTCCCATCCTTGCTCTGTAGAGACACTACTTTGGAATATAATCTTTGTGTAGTAAGTTTTAATACTCTTCTAATCAGGGTTAATTGTGCCATTATGTGTATTCAGGAACTCAGGTACTTCATGCAAATTGGTTTAGATTGTCATATGTACCTGAACGTAAAAGCTTGTACCCTTTCGATTCTTCCATCATTGGGGGAATAGTTGTAGCTTAGATAAAAATGGTAGATCTTCACTTTGAGAATGAAAAGTGAAAACCAAATTCTCAAGATTTCACCCAAGTAAAGATAAAATTTTAAATGTTTACCATTTTTATCTATTTATTATTTATGGGTTTCCCTTTCCATACATCTTGGTTCAGTCAACATATCTGACTGCCAGGACCCTGAATTAGTATTTGTAGATTTTTCATATTACTATTTTATTATAAATTATTAGTAGTATATCTGATAAATCATGCTTTTGTCTCTAAAGTCTCTTCCTTATTTTTGCATGACTCAATTTCTGTAGGTGTTTCTTCACTTTTTTTTGAGAATATAAACTTAAGGTCTAGCTTTTCTTTTTTGCTCTGTGATTCATTAGCATTGAGATGTCAGGTCTATATTGCTAGATAGTCAATACTATACTGTCAGTGGAAGTAGCTCTTTTGCCTCTAAGAACCACTGGTGAGGCCCCCAAAAATATAAGATAGAGTAGAATAAAGCAAATAATTCAGCTCCTCAATCACATTGCATATTTTTATAAACCAACATTATTTATTGATTCAATGTTGCTTGAGTATCCAATTAATGTGCCCAGCCTTATACTTGGTACTGTCACACTTTCCTGTTTCAGGTGCTCAGTTCACCACATCTAACTGACATTGCCACCATTTCAGCAGCATCTTAATAACACTGAGTGAAAAATAGAAGTAGTTTGTCAGAGAGATACCACTTAACCTCCAGCCTGAAGGCTTTTTTGGACACAGCATTTGTATCCATGGTGGCACCCTGCGCAACCTGCAGGCTATGTGGGAAGCATGTTTCTGATGTGAAATTAACAGATTGAAGCAGGATAAATTGAATACTCCAGAAACCCACAAATTATTGTGTATGTTAGCCCTTGAGTCAGTAGCATAGGAATGCAGAATATTTTATAAAAGATCAGTATCTTGCCAACCACATTTTTTCTTCTCTTCAGTACTACTACTTGTAAGATTCACCGTCACATAAATAAACCCCCACATTTAATGCAGTCACCTGTTGATAGATAGTTACAGATGTAAACGTGTACTGATCCCAAAACTACTAAAATGTAAAAGGAACCCAATGTGCAGTAGAAATGATGTGCAGTTTTTTTCCTTCTCTTGGATTTTGAGCTACTCCCGGTAGTAGCTCTACACTCAGGGATCACTCCTGTTGGAGTTCAGGGGTCCACATGAGGCTCTGGGGATCAAACCGGGTCGGCCATATACAGGGCAGGTGAGTGCCTAATCTTGCACTAGAGATAGTAATTCCTGACCCTGTAATTGTTTTCTTAGTGACAAAGAAAGCCATCGTTGTATTATACTTAACAGGACACACCAAAAAAGAAACAGGTCACAGTGTTACCATATTAGTGTGCCCCCATCTCACAGGCCGGTGTCTTCCTTTTCCTTTCATTTCCCGGAAGGCACTGTTAGGCTGTTTGTGACACCATTTGTGAAGTGACGCTGTTATGGTGTGTGGCACCCCAGTAACCACTGGCCCACAGGATAGTGTGGACTATATTGATCTGGCAGGTATCAAGACTGCATTAATATCTGACACATGAATCTACAGATACCTTTGAAATCTGGGTTTTAGATATGAAAATTTGGGAAGAAATCTTTGAGCAGTAGATAGAACCTCATAAGATTTTTTGACTTAATGACTTAGATGGACATCAGTGCAGATGCTATGAAAAACTCCGGTCAATTGAAGGCACAGGCTCCGATCCTTCACCTTTATTAAGCTGGCTAGGTGATTGAATAAACCCTGAGCCTAGTCACTGCTCACTCTGTCCATGTGACCCGCATGGTGGGAAAGCTTGGGACATGGTTGCGGGCTCTTAGCTCAGCATGCAGCTTTGAAGAACAGCATGGAGCAACTACAGGAAATCAAATGTCATTATGAGTTCTTAAAGGCGAACTGATTTCTTCAAGACTGAGTTCCCAAGTCCCTTAAGGAACTGACTGTTGCATGAGACTCTGCTCAGAACCCACGGTGAATTCATAACCTGTCTGAGGGTGGTGCCATCTTCTTTGACATTTTGACAGCAGTTTCTTCTCCTGCTTTAAAATACCTGGGAGATTGGGAAATGCAGGCTTGGTGTTCACTGCATATTATAAAATTCTTGATGACAAAAATCATCCAGAGAGGGTAGTGGGAGTACTAACTTGTTTACTTAGCTTTCCTTTAAGCTCAGGAAAGGTGCCAACAGTGCCATCATCCTGCAAAGCCTGTCTCTTCTTGGCTGGGTTTCATTTCTTACTTGCTCCTAATTAAATGAAAATGCCACATTTGTGACTTTCTTCGCATTTTTAATGAAGGCTGGAGAGTACTTGGTGAAACCTGATGTGAACATCATAAAGCTGAAGGCGTAAATACACCTACACACCTTCCCTGCAGCACCTCCAGAAAATTCAGGGTTTTCTTTGATAGTTGCAGCCTCCTGTAACAGGCCTCCAGGCCTGGCTCCCTATGTCACCTCATGAAGGTCTAGTTCCCTTCAAGATGGATTTCAGTGTTGCTGATTCGTTACTGCAAATCAGATCCCTTCTGGATGGTAGCCGCCATTTCCCTGTCTCTCCTGCCGTCCCCTGAAGCCAGTGGTCCCCATGGTAATGACTATTTAGTAAGTGCTGCACTGCACCAGGTACCATGCAGACACAATTTCACAGAATTTTTAAAATAAAAATTACACAAATGTAGAGTATTTCACACCCTACACCAGCATTTACCAGAGCTAAAAAATGAATTAGTAAAGACAGAAAATACAAATAACATTTTTTAAAATGGTGGGGAGAGGGGGCACACCCTGTGGTGCTTAAGGCTTACTCCTGGCTTTGTGCTCAGGGATCACTCCTAGTGGGGGGACATGTGGGGTACCAGGGATCAAATTTGGGTTGGATACTTGCAAGGTGAGTGACCTACCCTATGTACTCTTTCACTTCAGCCTCTCAAATAACATTTTAAACTATCTTACTCAGGTTGTCTTTTCTCTAATAAGTAAATTCTTCAGTATAAACTATTCTTTATTTTTAAGTGCATGAGTATTGAGTATATTTACTCAATATAGACAAGACTCCATACATTTTTCAAAGGAACTATAAAGAATGTATTCTCTGACCACAGCAGAACTGAATTAAAATTCATTAAGGGGCCAGAGATAATAAACCTTACAGTGGGCAAGGTGCTTGCCTTGTCTGTGGCAACCAAGGTTCAATTCCAGCATCACATATGGTCTCCAAGCTCTGCCTGAGTGATCTCTAAGCAGAGTCAGATTGCCCAAACACAGCTAGCCCCACAAATTTTTTAAAAGGAAATACAAATAAAATTAAAATTAAACCCCGAAGCTCCACTTTTGGTCAATATGAAGAAAAATAACAACAACAACAACAAAACCCGTAATACTTACTACTGGAACTTACAATCAAAAAAGCAAGGTAAGTAGTGAATTGAATATAAAGGAACACAAATAAAACTGTAATGGTGATCACTGATCTGCACCTTTATCATCTTATCTTATAATATTTCTCTTTCAATATGTATTTTATTTGGCTTTGAACAAGTCATCTGGAATTTCCATGTTTGTCTGTTACATGATATTCTATCTCTATCACTATCACCCCATTGTTCATCAATTTGCTCGGGTGGGTGCCAGTAACGTCTCCATTCGTCCCTGTCACATACTAGTGTAGCCCGATGTCATATTGGGGGCTCTTTCAGGGTCAGGGGAATGAGGACCATCATTGTTATTGTTTTTGACATATCAAATATGCCACAGGTAGCTTGCCAGGCTCTGCCGTGCGGACGGGATACTCTCGATAGCTTGCCAGACTCTCCAAGAGGGATGGAGGCTTTTAGGGCAGCCTCTAATCACCTTTACAGGTGTTTCCAGTCAGGCATATATGCGGGCAGGATAACCTCAGTAGCCTGCCGGGTTCTCTGAGAGTAAGAACTAGAGAATAAGAGATTGCGTGGCCACCCGGGAGTTTGGTCTCTGGATCCTGGCCATTGATGGGGTTACACAGCAGTTGGTGGGTGTAATTGTCTAGCTACTGGAAGATGGAGGATAATAGTGATATGATATGATACATGATATTCTATTTTTAGTATCCAGATACTTTGAACATCTTTGTCTATATATTTAAAGTTGGTCTCACTTGATCTCACATTATAGTCTTGGTCTGTATATACTGAGACTGTGACAGTCTCCAGCTTTAATTGAATGAAAATGTTTAGTGTTTAGCAAACTATGACCCATCAGCCATATCCATTCCATGGCTTTGTTTGTTTTGGGTATAGCATACACTTCTAAGAATAGTTGCTATATTTTATAAAGAGTTGTGAAAAGAAGCATACTAAAACACACTAGACCTCACATTACTTTTCACCCACTGCTATTTGACTCTTAATTTGAGCTCTTCCAAGCTTTCCTTCCTATTAATGCCACTTAATATTAATTAATGTTTCCTATTAATGCCACTTAAATTCATATTCTCTGGAAAAATCATGGTATCATTTCACTGCATAGGAACTCTTAGTCATGTTTTAGTTCAGTATCTTTATTTTTTAAAAAAAAACAGATATCCCTGTGAAATCTCATGTTTGTTTCCTTTTAGTTCTTTCTTCAATTAATAAAGTGTATGACACATACACTTTTTTGTTTGATTTTGGGTGGTGCTCGGGACTTATTCCCGACTCTGCTCAAGGATCACTCTCAGCAGTGTTTGGGGGACCAGAGACAGTGCCAAAGATTGGACCAGGGTTAGCTCCGTGTCAGCTATCTCTCTGAATTCTCAATCCACTTTTTACCTGTTAGCAGAATGTATGAATAATATATAGAGTAGTCCAACCACATAGTCAGATCACTAATACAGATTTTTTATGAAGTTATTCAACTAGCTGTAGGTACATCTACTTAACCCTGAGCTTTATTTCGCCTACTAGTCATGGTGGTTATTCAGAATTTGTTTAAAAGTTGTTTATAGGGGAAGTCATGAGTCGTAAAATCTTAACATTTACTGAACACAATACCAGTCAGTGTTTTGGATTGTTTGTATAAAGTAGCTTCATTCAAGCCTATGAAGTACTGTTAGTACTGTTAGTACTTCACTGGCTTCAGGTGATGAAAATAAAGCACAAAGAATTCTGTTCAGCTTATCCAGGATTTCTTAGAACAAAGTAGTAAGAATTTGGAGTTATACTGGGAGGTTCCAGTGACTGGTCCTTTACCAACCACTCTGCTATTGAAAGAACTTTGTACATGGGGTCTGGCGCCTTGAGTCGAGACATCAACTAGTGGCAAACATCAGTGGCATCCATCAGAGACTGCAGAGATAGACTAGTCATTTGGAGTTTTGTATTGTCTTGATTTGATTTTTAGTTCAGTGTTATGATCATTTTTTCTTTATTTAGGTGCCTGTTCATCTTCACAGGAGAAAGAGGAAGGACCTTCATACTTCCACATAGACCTTTTGCTAAGGTCCTGTAGGATTTTTTTGTTGGTTTGTTTGTTTGAGGGTAGTATTCAGGGCTTAGGCTTGACTCTGTGCTCAAGGATAATTTCTGGAAAGACTCTGGGTACCTTATGTGGTGCCAAGGATTGAACCAGGGTTGGCTATACGCATGGCTAGTACTTGCCCAGTTCTCTGATTGCAAGGAAAGAATTTTATATCTCCAGAACTGTCAGAACTAGAGTTGGAACACAGGTATATCTGCCTCCAGAGTTAACACTATAAGGGTCCACTTCGTGGGTGTGAAATCTGGACAGACAAACAGGGGCCAGGATTACAAGGTAGACACACTTGATAGGTGCTATCCATTCCTATCAGCACTTTGCGAACAAGGCACACTTCATTCTGGTTTTACACCCCACATATGCCACTAGTTCTACTCTTAGTGGCTCTGTGATCACATTGAGCTGCTGCATTCCCTCAGAGCAGAAGGAAGTTGGAGTGGGCAAGCTCCTGTGGGAACAGGAGCTGATTCCATCATTTCCAAGAGCCCGTAATGAGCCAGGTCTCAGTGCTGAGTCTTTCGGTTGACTGCTCTGCTCCATATTGTTTCTTGCCTTTTGGCCCCTGGAAGCAAAAGAGGAATTTTCCAAAACCTCTTGATATCTGCATCCAAGTTCTGTGGTTTGGTACCTGTTTTTTTTTCTTCCCAAGTTAAGGAAATAATGAAACATGGTTGCTTGGATCTTGCATATACAAAGAGGAAGAGGCATTTCTTAATGTGTTATCCCGGTCTCTCTCTGGGCTTGGTTCCTAATGTGAATATTATGTATTCTTTGTTGGCTGTGAAGATAAGTTTCCGATGCCATATGAGAATTCAAAATTTATCTTTTAAATATAACAAGGCCTTACTCTACCCTGTGAAACAATTTTACATTCAATTTACTCTTATTCTTACCATTCCTCTCCCTGACTCCCCCTGAGGAGACTATTTGTGATTAAAGAAACTAAATGAAAATTGTTTTGTAAAGCATATAGGCTATCAATTTTCTTTTGATGTCACAGGCCTAAAAAAGAGAAAAAAAAACATCTTGTTAAATTGACCCACTGATCTCACACACACAAAAAGAGGGCATGGTTTGCCATTTTATAACATATGCTCCTGCTTGACAGAGTTAGTTGAATAAAACCTGTCAAATGCCAAAGTGTAAAGTATTAAAATTTCAACAAAATGTCAGGAGAAATGGGAAAACTGGTGAATTTAAGAAAATCTGTCATAGAGATTGCATTGCATGTTTCTTTCTGCCTAACTTCGGGTGACATATGGAAGTTTAAAAATATAACTTAATGATGTGTCTTTATGGTAAGAAGTTTATATAACCTAATTGCCACAAAACTGTCGTTGCTGGTTAATTTATTAGGGTAATAAGAAGATGTAGTGTCCTTCGAAGTTAGTTGGCATGAAATCTGTCCAGTAACCCTGGTGACCTCTGAATGATAAATTTTCCATTTTTGACTCTTATCTAAAACCTGGAATTTGCATTTGGATAAATGTGGGTATATTATCCTTAATCATTTTTTTTTGCATTATTGGAGGGTATCCAAGAACGTTTGTGAGTTGGGGCTATTGCTGAGAGCCTTGGGTAATGGGAGACCTCTGAATGTAAAGGATAAGAGGGAAAGAATGGAGATTTATTTAGGCCTTATCATTTGTAGGAAGTTATTAGCTCATAGATTCCATTGAAAATGGTTTTAAGCTTTTCTCTCTTGAAGTAACTTTGGGTTTGCAGAAAACTTGCAAAGATAGTTGAAGGCTGAGGTTTTGCTCTCAGTTTTCCCTAATGTGAATGTTTCTCACAATCCTATACAAACTGAGAAAGGAAACTTGTATAGGGAGAAACCCCTACTGGCCAAGCTGGTGTGTAAATGGTCTGTACCCATGAGATGCTGCAGTCCAACCACAGGACTCGGGCCTTGTTCATCCCCTTTATTCTGACCATTTCCCCATCTCATCATTTCAGGACCTGGCATTCGGGAGAGAGAGTGCTGCTCAGATATTTCAGTATCCCTCATGTGGGTCTTGCCAGTATTTTCTCTGTTGAAATGTTAATGCTCCACACTTTGGCGTTTAACATGTTTGCTTCAAGTAGTTGTATCAAGGAAGAAGGAGATTAGACTGATTCACCCAAAATTTTAATTTGCTTCCTCCAAAGAGTAAACAAAAAAGTAACAAAGCCTGGCTGACATGGAAGTGGGATGGGGTGGGAACTACACTGAGATATTTCCGTTCAATCACACACACACACACACACACAAAGCAATTAAACTGGACTAATTCTATAATTTTCTTTTTGTTTCATACCCAATATGCCAAATACCAGTAGCAATGATGGGTCTCATTCTCCTAAAGAGCCTTGAATATGGCACTATCTCAGGGCTAGGACGAAGGAGACGTTACTGGGGCCTGCTCAAAGCTATCGATGAATAACAGGATGGTCGTGATCGTGATCTTTTCGTTTAAACATGGGTCATAGGTTTATCATATTTGAATTTCTTTCACTGTAAGCTTTCTTCTAAGTTAAAATAATAGTATGTGCCAAGCACTATGCTGTATCTACATTGGCTGATTTTATTGTAAAGATAACACTCAGATATCACTTCTGGCAATACTGGGAGCAGGATGGGGGGTGTGCCATGGATTTGAACTGGGATTAGCTGAATTCAGGACAAGCACCTTAACCCCTGAACTATCTATCCATCCCATTATCATCATGATTTTCTTCCTGTGGAATTGAGGAAATGTGGGCTTTAATGAAGCTTCCTGTAGCAGAACTCATACTGTCTTTGGATTTCATCCTCAACCCTGCTATGTCTGTCTCACTCTGAAGGCCATGTTGCTTTTTCGTAAACAATGTGAATGTTGACTCTTTGTTATTTTCTTTTCTTCTGTGAGAGATGCCTGTGTAAAATTAAATAAATACATGGCCAAGAAGTTTTAAGTTAACTGAGCCCAGATGCTGATTTATTATTTGGATGAAAATTTTCATGGAAAAAAAATCTGTAGAAGAATCTGGGGGCCAGGGAGATAGTTCAGCAGACTGATAGCATGTTTTATGGGTTTTGTTTTTTAGGGATCAGATCTGGTAATGCTGAAGGCTTACTCCGGGCTCCACACTCCAGGACTACTCCTGGCGGAGCTCAGGACTATTTGTAATGCCTGAGTTAGCTGTGTGCAAGGCAACTGCCTTGAATGTATATATTTACCCACTGTGTCATTTCTCACTGCCCCCCAAGTGCATGTTTTGTATGTAAAAGACCCAGGTTCGATCCCATTACCACATGGTCCTCCCAGTACCAACAGAGGCAGTCCTTGAGCACTGAGCTGGGAGTAGCCCCTGAACACTACCAAGTGTGACCCCAAAACAAATTTTTAAGGATACTGCTGGAGCGATAGCACAGCGTGTAGGGTGTTTGCCTTGCACGCAGCCCACCAAGCTCACCCAAGTTCGATTCCTCCGCCTTTGATTCCTCCGCCCCTCTTGGAGAGCCCGGCTACCAAGAGTATCTTGCCCGCCCTGCAAAGCCTAGAAAGCTACCCATGATGTATTCGACTCACCAAACACTGTAACAACAAGTCTCACATGTTACTGGGCCTGCTCAAGCAAATAGATGAACATGGGGGGCGGGGGGGACAGTGACAGTGACTGCTATAAAACATATCTAAAACAGTGATTTACTTGCAACTGCCAGTCTGTGAACCCATGCCAGATTGCAGACTCTAAAATAATCCTTTAATTTTCTTTCCTTCCACTCCTCTTCCTCATCACCTCCTACTTCTCTCTCTTATTACTACTCTTTACTTCTGTGTCTGGCTTTCCCAATACGCACAGAGAGATACTATGTATAATATTGTATAACAGCCTATTTAATATTATAATCTATATTCTAGATTATAATTATGCATGCCCTATACATATCATATATGAAAAATATATCTACCTATATATCTAAAATATAGCCATTCACATATCTCCAGATATTATATTTAGAAAATCATGCTTTCTAAAACAAATGTCATTAATTGGTAAAATTTCTTATGCTTCTTACCAAGGTGATATTACTTAATGTTCATTATTTATTCAGACTTTATGGGTGAATACAAGAATTTTAGAAGTATATTTTAGAAGTTTAATTACCTATAGTCCTGATATGGCACATCCTACTAAATTAAATGATCTGGATGATTACAAGTTATTAAAAGTATGACTTTAATGGTTTAAGAATTAACTTGAATTCTTCAGCTTGGCATTGTTCCTATTTTGTTATATCAAAGTGCACTGAATTGTATAGTTCAACAATTCAATTTTAGTTAATATTTTCAAGGTCATTAATCTGGTTAATGACAGAATCAGGGCTCAGACATCAAGGTTATAAATTCTTTCTTGATTTTCTGTAATTCTAAAAAATAATTAAGAACATAAAGCTTTTAAATATATTGCACATATGATTATAAGAGATTTTCTAAATCTCTTAGTGTACCTTGTGGTGCATGTGATCGTATTTAATGTATGTATGTAGGTATAAAATAAAGCCAACTGTACTTTTGATGACATTAAAAGGCAAATTTGAATTTAAGGGTGGCTAAAGAATTGGCAATACATTAAACTTTATGCAACTTAATTGCCAGTAATTTTTTTAAATTTAAGACTCATTTTCTGAAGGACTTTTTGTGTATATGATTTAGATAGTGCATGACTTATATATCTCGGGTTATCTAGCTCTTAGAGTTAAAATTAATCAATATCTTATTTCCATAAAACATTTTAATGCTAACAAAAATGTGATTGGCATGCTAAAAATGCAACATTGTAATAAAACTATGCCTCTTGGTTTTAAATATGTAGACAGGCTCTCAGTAATACATCTGTGGAATAGCAATCCATTAACAGTTATTTTTACATAACAAACTAATTTTTAATGTCTGATTTTGGTTATCTTCTTTGGACATTTTGATGAATATTGCCTTGAAAAATCTTTGCTTATGTAATTTTCTGAAAAGTTGTCCATAAGTTGAAATCGAGGGCTGCCCATTCATCTCTGTGCCATATGTAGACACTGTGCATCTAATAAAATCTCTGGAGAGGAATATGTGTGGTTACAAAACTTTCCACTATCTCAGTTCCTCCCATGATTTCTTAGAATTATAATCAGTAAGTTTTTGTTGTAAGTGAACTACTAAGAACAACTTGTGAGCATATTTTTATCAGTGACAGTCTGAGACCTCATATATGTGATATAGAGTAACGTTATATTGAAAGGCACGTGTCTGTGGGTGTCATAGATACTGCAGGAGGTAAGGAGGTAAGCCGTGCATGCTGCCAACTGGCTCACCTCTAATTTGGACTATTTCTTTCAAATCTTGCTATTGGCTTTCTGTCAGTTTTATAAGGTTTAGTGAAAATTCTTAAAACTTTTAGGACTTGTGTATTAATATATCTTGATTTAATTATGCCTTTTTCAAAACTTGGCACTTAAAAATCACTAAATGTGTTCGTGTAGCTTTTATTTAAATTAATTTTTTTACATCTGATTTTCAACTTCCTTGATTTAAGTAGTAAGTTTTAGCTATAAAGTTCTTCACTAAATAAAAACAGTTGATATGAAAAATGTGTGAAAAATTCACACACATTGCACAGGATTTATTGCCCTTTCAGCATGAAAACAGAAGAATATGGGCATTTAACAGTAAAATTGGATTCTGTGTGGTTTGGATGCCCTCCTGTCCTCACAGAGCTTATTTTCACCACTGAAATTTTTAACCACTTATGACTAACTCTTAAAAAATATTGCAACTGTTGGTTATCTCTGAAAAAAACATTGCTAATAAACTATACCCCTCATTTTATTGTTATCAATGAACCTTTGGGTTTCGTTTCCACTGGCATATATAGTGGATGCAGTAAAGAATCTGTCTGCCTTTGTGCTCTCTAGTATTCTGTAGACTATTAGATTGATGGAACTGGAATTATTGGTTGAATAGTAATTCTTATTGAATAGGGTAGTTCCATTTGAAAATATTTTGAGGTAGTAACCCTTTGCTTCATAGAGAATACTCTAAGCTGACAAATCATAAAGTATATTTTAGCAGTATTTAACTTTTTGCTAGTTTAGTTAGTAGAGAGTTTTCTTTCTTTAGTATGCATTTGCTCTTGGTCATTGTCAATTTGAGTAACTGTTTAATCATTTTTCAGGTATGTTATCTTCCTTCTATCAGTTTTTGGTCAATAGTAGTAAGCTGATGTCTCTTTACTTCAATAACTTCATATGTAGTACCAGGGAGATAGTACAGGAGGTAAAGTGTTTGTCTTGCATTCAGCTGATCCGGGTTTGATCCCCCAGACTGTATAATGATGTCCCCTGAGTCCCACTAAGAGTGATCGCTGAGCACAGAGGCAAGAGTAAGATTTAAGCACTGATGGGTGTGATACCCCCACAAAAATTTCATTATTTGATACTCTTTGTTTGGGGAAAGTTAATCCTTTGCCTCCTGTGTGCAAAGACATCCTCTCAGTTCATCATTTGTCTTTTCATATGGCTCGTGGTGAACTGCATCATAGAGAAGTTATTTTTTATGTGGTCTAACCAACTAAAGTTTGGCTAACTTAATTTGGGTGGGGTTTTTTTTTGTTTTTCATGTATTTTGCTACCCCAAATAAAATGTTCTATTTTATAATTTTGTGTCTTCTTTCAGTATATTGGTTGAAGTCCATAATTTCATAACAAATTGAGATCCTTAAGTTCTTTGGCAGGATTGTATAGGCTACTTAGCCTCCCAGAGTGTATAAGTAACAAGGCCTCTGTACTCTTCATCAAATGAATAGAAGGTATTGACATTCCAAACTTAGCAAAAATATGGTATGTAGTATAACTGAAATGCCAAGTGATAGCATCTGTTGTCTTCCATCCTGCCTTTACCTGTGGAGATAACTGGTAATATATTTTTTAAACTTTTTCAGTTTTTTCTTTGTAATTAAATTAGAGAAACTTCAAGGGGAGATTTTATGGAAGATTACATGCCATTGTTGAATATATTGGAATAGATTGTAGGCTTAAATAGACTGCAAGATGCCTTAGGTTAAATGTTATTCTCAGATGGATGAACATGATAAGCAGGTGGACCCATTGCATCAAGCCACAGACTGAGGATGGTTTTGTGTTTATTGTAGTAAAATAAAATAATTTGGATTTAAAGTGAGAACAGCAAAAGGGAAACAGTTTGAGTTGAGGTAGTAGCTGGTGGAACTTGAGGTTCACCAAGCCTGAGTATGTATTTTCACATACTTAACCCTTTCATACTAATGCACATATATAGATAGTGCAAATGATCAATATGTAATAGTTACTAAAGTTCATTATGTGACTATTGTTATGCTTTATTTGACTTATTTCCTTGGAATATTATAAGTGGAGAAAGTAGGAGCCGTTGTTTTTTTCTTGTTTTTTGGGGGGGGGGGTGATAAGGAATCAGTGTAGACAATGAGAATCACTTGCCTCAACTGGCATAGAAAGAAGAGCAGGACTAGTGTGAGACATTGGCATTTTTATGGGCACCCACATCATAACCTCTGAAAAGACTCCATGTTCCTCTTAAAAACCCAGAAAAGGATATAATAGGGTAGCACTTCATAATGCTCATGAAAAGTTCACATTCTTTACTGCAATTAATCATCCAATTACCTGCTAAATTTCCCTGGAACAACTGCATCGTGTTTTTATTGTCAGGAACACTGAGGCAGGTATTTTTAAACAAGTTGCCACAGAACACACAAAAGGTATTTTCAGAGCCCAAAGCAGAACATAGCTGCTTGGCTCTTCCTAGGGTGAGACTTCCTTTCCAGTAACAGCAGTAGGATGTATATTGGACTATCAGGTTTAAAGGGTAGCAATACTTTTTAATATGTGCCAGTGGAAGTATCAGCTCAGCAGTGGACTTACAATTTAAAATGGGTTTGCACAGTCTCTTTAAACTCACCCGCTATTTTATTAACTCTCTGGCCTCTTACTGGAAGGTAATTTTAAATTGCTATGTATTCACGGGAGACAAACTTCTGTTTCCTCCAGAAAATTAATAGGATAAAAAACAGTGTGTGTGTTGTAAGCGACAGAAGGGACCCAAGTGTCTCCATTCCCTCTGTCCACCTCTCCCAACTCCTTCCGTATGTTCCACAATTTTTTTCCTCCTCTGGTTTCTTCCAGAGGTTCTTGCAGCCTCACCTGACTAACCCCAGCTTAAACAACTGTACTGTAACTTTTAGGTGAATTTCCCCCACAAGTTGTCTAACTCTCTTATTACTCAGTTGAATTTTAGCCACATATTTTTCTTATCCGCAGCTCTTATGGTCACGGTCCTCCCGTTGTTCATCAATTTGCTCGAGTGGGCCCAGTAAGTCTCCATCGTGAGACTTGTTATTACTGTGTTTGGCATATAGAATACATCACGGGTAGCTTGCCAGGCTTTGCCGTGAGGGCGAGATACTCTCGGTAGCTTGCCCGGCTCTTTGAGAGGGGCAGAGGAATCAAACCCGGCTTAGCCAGGCCAGCTGCGCACAAGGCAAATGCCCTACCGCTGTGCTAATGCTCCAGCCCATAGCTCTTACAAAATGTATAGTTGTATTTCCTATTGTATTCATTTTCTTGATATTGATATTTCCATTCAATATCAGTATCTAGTGATTACCAAGAATGTGGTACAGAACTATCAGTAAATAGTTTTGGCTTTATAAAATAATTTGCTTAAAACTGTCTGAGTGTAGAGATTTTTGATACTAACAAGGTAAGATGCATTTTCCTGTTTTGACACCGAGAATCTTTTCTTCTCTTAAAAGAAAAAACAATCTTGAAATGCTAAGAGAAATGTAAAATGACTATTTCAAGCCTCAGTAACCAACACTATTTCTGTTGACTCCATAAGTAATTTTTCAAATGAAAGGACCACTTCATGTCACCACCACCAAGAAAGAAAAGGAAGAGAAAGAAGAGTTTACTGATTAGTATTTACAGAGAAATGTTTATGAAAGATTTTGCACTGAAGACGTCAAAATTAAGGCACTAGAATTCGGTTGAATGTCTGTGCACCATGAGTAGAGATAGCATGAAGTAGGCATATGTTTGCAACTGGAGTGGAAGAGAATTCTAACCCCAGTTTTTGTGATGTGGCCTCTTAGCTTTAGAAAGACCAGAGGAAATAGCAACCCCCCAGCTCCTGGGGAAGGCTCAGCCAGGAGACTGCAGCTGCTATAGGAGAACGAGCACTCATTCTCAGGGCACTTGGTTCCTAAGCTGAGACCCTAAAGGGAAATCTGGAGAGAAAAGGGTCAGGTGCAAAAAGAGGGGAGTGAGACAGTGACAAAGAGGGAGCGGCAGTCTTTTGGAAAGACCGTCCAATCGCACACTCCCTTTTCTACCACACCAAGCCAGGGGAGTTGGGAATTGGAAAGGCAGGCACTGCTCAGCAGGTAAAAGCTCGATTCTGCAGGACGAGTAAGTGCTCCATCTGCACACAACGCTATGTTTAGATTGTGCATGTGAAATTTTGAGTAGATGTCTGTGTTCCTTACTGCATAAAAAAGTAAAATACAAGAAACAAAATTTGGGAAACCCTTCTTAGACAAGAAAATGGAGTTTTTTAAAAACAGTATTCTTTTGCTGTCTATCCAGAGCACCTCGTGAAGTATGTGCTAGGTTTGTTGGACTTGGGTTGCCAAGGAACTAACAAAAAGGGGGTGAGGGGGATGGTTCCTGGATGCACCAAGAGGCTTTGGGTATACACAGGGGTACCTGTGTATAGCTACACCTCTAGACGCAGCACTGCTGAGACTAGGGGACCCAAAACTACATTAATTATAGCTGAAATGTATCTGTCCAGGAGTCAGGTTGGGACGTAGAAAGAAACCTGGGATCTCTGGTGGTAAGAACAGAGGTGGGAAAATTGTATGCCTGAAACCCCATTGTAAAAAGATTTGTAAATCACAGTGTCTACACACACACACACACACACACACACACACACACACACACACAATTTTTTAAGAGGCAGTGAAATTTGATTTGTCAGAATAAGGAATAAACCGTGTGACCAGATTAGATTTCAGGGTGAGTATGAAACTGATTTAGCAATGCACCAGAGGTACCACTCCTGTTACCAAGAAAAACAACATGTTATATAAGCAAGAACTTTATATCAATGGGGGGGGGGGGAATGTAGATCTTGGGACACAAGTCGTGTGACAGTGAACCTAAAATACAAGGTGAAGGAGCACAGATTTGGAACAATAACCAAATGTTCCTTGGCCAGGGAAGGAAGAGAAGGACTTGGTATGGACTCTTCGCTTGGAAGATTAAAGACAGAGAGCCTGGTAGAGGATTGTAAAAGCTCAAACCAGGATGAGTAGAAGCAATGGAGGTTAAATAATAGATTGTACTGCACCCTCCGTCCCTCTCGGAGAGCCCAGCAAGCTACCAAGAGTATCCCGCCACATGGCAGAGCCTGGCAAACTCCCCGTGGCATATTCGGTATGCCAAAAACAGTAACAAATCTCACAATGGAGACGTTACTGGTGACCGCTCGAGCAAATCCATGAACAACGGGAGGACTCCCTACTGCAACAGGGAGTAAAGAGGGCATCCATTTCACACCCACTCCATCCGATGGTCTCACTTCACTTGGACAAAGCCTGAGGACAGTAGTGCAGTGCATCCAGCCTTTTGCTCTAGCCACCTAATGGCCAGAATAGAGCAGGGGAAAGGATTGAGCCTTTACCCATGAAATTCGTCTCAGTTGTGAATCAGACTGAAGCAGTAGAGTGGAATGTGAATGGCAAGGGCGTGTTGGTGGAAAGTTCACCCTGTGGACTTCCAGGGGGGGACACTCTGTCCCTGAGACACACAGCACAGCAATAAAAATTTAATTAAAGTATGTGTCTAGCATGAAGAGTAAGGCTGAGAGATTAGATTAGTTGTTGAACTAACCCTTTGCTGGTGTTGAACAGAGTGGGAGATGGATGGACAGGCATGGATGTGACACCTTATGAATACTATCGATGGAGTCATGGCACTGAAAATGGGATGTGTAGCAAATACCATCCTGTGTGTTTATCATCATAGTGGAGCCACACACCCACTCTGTGAAACAGATATTATTGTCATTTAGATGACCAAAAAGTCAGGTCCATATTTTGACTTAAATAGCAGAGCTAAAATTAAAGTAAATACGTGAGAGACTGGGGTTGAAAATGAGTCCGCCTGTTTGGAAGCTTGCATCCTTCACCACTTGAGTGTCCTTTCTTAGTTCACCTTCAGTTTGAGGACCTTCTACAGTGCCTCACGCTCCCTGCTTCTGTAAAGAAGCACACAGAATAACCCTGGTAGGGACTGGCCTCCTCGGAAAGCCTCAGATAGTGAGCATGTCAGAAGCAGCCTTGGTACATCATGAACAGATCATTCACACAAGCCACAGTCTCCTTACCCCTGCTCTCCTAACCCGGGGACTGCGCTTGTGCAGTTCCTACAGCGAGCAGACTCACTCCCAGCTCACTTCCATCTTGAATCTTCGTGAAGGTCCTGCCATGGAGCTGCCATGATTGTTGGTGCGGCTTCCTAGACCACAGTCCACACTGTGAACTTCAGTTTCCACCCAGAGGCATACTCTGGTGTGTGTGAGGCTCTCGAGGAGAATGTCGGGATCCTCGCCTGCTTCCACAGCTCACATCTCTTCTCCCGAAAAGGGCAATTAAAGGGGGAGGAGGTTCAAATATTTACAAGGAACATCTACAGGTGTGACTTTCTCCCTCCTCCCCTGATTTGAAACTCCGGGGTGGCGGCCATGACAAGAGAAGACATAACACTTTATCTCTTTCCTCTCACCCTTCCCCCTGATTTGTCCACTCATTTAGTTCAAAAGCCCATTCTTTTATTCCTTGGTGAAATCTTGAGAGAAGAAAACAATCTCTTTCACATTGTGTTATACCAACACACTCTTCATTTTTTCTGTAGAGGTGATATTGGTTTACAAGACAGTGAGTGCTTTAAAGAAATAGCTTCATATACTCCTGCTTTGCTGACTTTCCCCCTGCCACTCCAGTTTTACCTCAGTTTCTTTTTACAGTCTCATTCGGGTTCCACAGAATACGTATATTTATCCTCACCTTTATAGCTTTGTATTAAAGCTTTTGCGTTCAAGTTCCATTGAACTCAACCCTACAAACTCAGAATTTCTGACTCCTTTTCCATGAGAGCACTCCATGTCATGAACAGAAAGGCTAGTGACTCAGCATTCCTTCTGAAACTGCACAGGAAGCTAATTCCCTCTGACACTCCCAATGAAGCTTGATACTGAGCTCTCCGAGTCAAATGTGGTTACTTGCAAATACAATTGGTTACAAAATTGGACCTAGCTAAGTATATAGCAAATATTTGAGCATGATACTAAGAGAGAAAGAAAAAAGGCATTTATAAAATTAGAATTTTGATAGTCAGTGAAGATGAACTGACTTTTCATAAAATAATGCTTTGTTTTCCATTGCCCAGGTGACAGTTCTCTGAATGGCAAATCTTAAGAAGGTAAAATGTTATACAAGGAAAGTTTTTCATTATAGAGCGATGAAATAAGCTAATTTGCTTACAGTATTACTAGATTATATCCCCAAGAGTATGTATGTTAGTATGTAGTCCTCAGCCACTTGTTTCATAATGATATTTACTAAAAATATTCAGAACCCAAGCTTAAGGAACAAGCTAGAGAAATCCCAAGAAGAAAACTTAAGGACTGAAAGTAAAGTCATCGGTAAGGTAACTAAATTACATAAACTTATCAATCTGGCCAGAATTCCACCGTTGGCCTTTTATTTACTACTGTAGGTAATTAATAACCTCCTGTCTCTTTTTGCATTCAACATTTTCTTAACTTAATACTTTCTGTCACATTTTCTCCCCATGAAGAATGCATCAGCATTTTGAGATGTAAACAAGTGACAGTGTCTTCCAGAAACAGCAGTAAATTTTTGCTTGGGTTCCAAACGTTCAGGTTTGTTTCAGCTGAAGGAGGGAGGGTGCTGAGAGAGCAGCTGGAGTTGAGGTTGGTGGCGCGGGGAACTGGAAGCGATGGGCAGGCCGGTTTTATTTGAAAGGGTCCTCGAAGTCATTATGGAAATGGGCTCTATGACCAGAGATCACGGTGCCATCCAGAATACTTTAGCACCCAAGAAGGGAGAACAAATATAATAGGAATGAAATGATTTCTGAAAATATGTTACTTCAAGTACCTTAATGGAGGTCACGTCATCTTGTTTGTGTTGGGGTCACACACGGCAGCTCGTAAGACCCCGCTGGCAGTGTGGGGGTACCATAGGTGGTGCTGGAAATTCGGACTGGAACTGGCTGCTTGTAGTGCCTGCAACTTACCTCCTGTGCCATTCGACTAGCCGTCATTACAAGTCTTTCATCGTGTGTTTTTTGTTTTTCCTTAAATATTTGAAATGCTTGGCAAATAGAAGCAGATACCTCAGTGTGGTGCCAGGGGAGGGAGCAATCCTTAAAACACAAACAAACCCCACAGCAATAATTAATCTTCCACACTAAGGAGGTGTGTAAAGCTTCTTATAAATTCTACAGTGCGGAAAAGTGAAGGTGAGTGTCAAAGCTTATGTCATCCGAAAATATGTTTGTTTGTTTTGTTGATGCTTGGCTTGGACACGTGATCTGTGTGGCCCAGGCCAGTCTCGTGGGCTCCCACTTCGTAGACCTTCCCTGCCCCCTGAGCACCAGCCTTCTCATCTGCGCCTGTGTCCACGGGGTGGGTGTCTAAAGGAACCAGGCATATGTTTTTGGAGAAACTTGAGAGTATGTTTCATACGTCCTGTTTAAAAGAATGACCAGTGTTATCCTTAAGGTATTTTAAATCAAAAAGTAAGAGCAGGGTAGTTCCATATGAAGGGTAGTGAGAATGAAAAGATCAATTTGCAGTCGAGTTGAATGACGGTAAAAGCCACTTCTCTAGGTTGTCTATTTTGAAAACGAGACAGTTCAGCTCGCTCCTATAACCCCAGTGGGTGGACCTTCCTGCACTTTATGTTCAAAACCTATCAGGTACTTTGGTTGGAGTCAAACTAGAATTGATTTCATTTTAATAGCGCGCAGTTTTTCTCCAAATTCTAATTGTGCCTTTCAGATGTGCTACATATTGTGTCATTGAGATACACAGGTTTGTGATATTTTACCTCTAGTGGTATTTCGGTCCAGAGTAATTTTTGCTTATTTTACCAAGTCTTATTTTTAGAAAAACAGGGAAATGGCTTCTAGTCAGTCTCATAAATTCTCACACTTCTTTTTTACTTATTTTTTCACAATAAACAAATTGCATGGTTGTTATTAGTTTTATGTCACAAATAGAACCAGTGGATGGAAATGTGTCAGCCTAAAGAATTTCATATGTATATTACATATGTGCATATATATAAACCACATGTCTTCATTCCAACTGCATTTTGCTGTTAGCTGATTTCAAGGACTAGAATAGATTTATTGGGAATATATTTCATTGCAGGTATTATTGAAAATTAAGTTTGAGAATCTTTTAAAACTATGGAACTGGAGCGATAGCACAGCGGGTAGGGCGTTTGCCTTGCACGCAGTCAACATGGCCTACACAGGTTCGATTCCCAGCACCCCATATGGTCCCCTGAGCACCGCCAGGAGCAATTCCTGAGTGCATGAGCCAGGAGTAACCCCTGAGCATCGCCGGGTGTGACCCCAAAAGCAAAAAATAAATAAATAAAAAATAAAACTAATAGAACCTTCCTTTAAGAAGGCCATACTTAAGAATATTTAATACTGAGTAATTTTCTTTCATGATTAGTACTAAAACATCGTTAATTGACCATTTGCTATATGCTACCTAGTTGCATAATTTAGTTTACCTAAGTCACACAACAGACTCTACTATCTTTGATATTCTTCCAATTTACAGATGATGAATCACAGCTTAAATAAGGGTTAAACAAATTTTGTAAAGGCTTAAAGTTAGTCAGTTAGTCTATAAAATATTAAGTTTTATTTTCTCAAAGTACTCAAAAAAAAGAAAGTAGGAAAATTGAAACTAGAATCCCAAAATGGAAATTATGATTTCATTTCTAACTAGCATACAGTTGTACATGGTGGTTAAAACTTTGCGAATCACAGCACCCAAAAGGAGAGAGAGAACAAAAGGAAATGCCTTGCCACAGAGGCAGGGTGTGATGGGTGGGATGGGGGGTGGGAGGGATACTGGGATCAGTGGTGGTGGAGAATGGGCACTGGGCACTGGTGGAGGGATGGGTGTCAATCATTGTATAACTGAAACCCAAGCACGAAAGTTTGTAAGTCTACAACTGTACCTCATGGTGTTTCACTAATAAAAATTTTTAAAAAAAACTTTGTAATACTTTTCATAATATATTTAAATAAATTTGTCTACAAGGGATTTTTTTAAGCTTATTACAAGTGTAGCCACTTTTAGGTAGGAAAGGAAGTTTTACATGCCAAATACCTAATTTATACAATTTAATAGGATTTAAAAATTTTTTAATTTATTTTTAATTTAATCACAGTGAGATACACAGTTACAAAGTTGTTCATAATTGATTTTCAGTAATATAATGTTCCAACACCAGTTCATTTACCAGTGTACATTTCCCACCACCAATGTCCCCAGTTTCCCTCAGGCCACCACCCCCCACACACACTCCTGCTATCTCTCACTCTCTTTCTCCTCCCTCTTTCTCTCCCCCCCTCTCCTTCCTCCCTCCTTCTTTCCTTTTGATCCTTATGGTTTGCAGTACAAATACTGAAAGGTTATCAGGTATATCCCTTTATCTACTTTCAATGCCCAGTCCTGTCCAAAATGATCATTTCCATCTATTATAGTCATACTGGTTCCTCCTCTATCCTAACTGCTCTTCACTCCCCAGAGACTCTTGTGGCAAGCTTTCAATCATTGAGCAGACCTCCTGCTCCTACTTTCCCTGGCCCTGGATATTAGTCTCATACTATATAATTTATATTTTTATATCCCACAAATTAATGCAGTCATTCTATGTCTGTCCCTCTCCTTCTGACTCATTTCACTCAGCATGATCTTTTCATGCCCATCCATTTATAAGCAAATTTCATGAGTTCATTTTTTAATAGGACTTTCTTAAGGGAAAAAAATTAGTGAATATTCTGTTTGTCTGGACCACACACAATTTAGCCAAAACTGGTCACCTAATAACACCTTGAGCCCTTATTTTGGAACACTGTAAATTGCTTTTCTGCTTGAAGTAAACTCTGCCATCAAAGAAATTGAAGTCTAGAACAATTCTTGTTCATTTGTCTTTAGAAGTCACAGCAATTCTTCTGTTTTGTTTGCTTTATATAAATTTAGACTTCAGTAGCTAAACAGAAAAAAAGCAACTTGTCAGGTAAAATTATTTCAGCTTTTATTGCTAAGAATATGCTTTTTTCAAGACTGAGAGTTCAATCTCAGTCTCTCAATAATGACATATAATGTATTATATTTCTCCATTGGTAAACATTCTCCTTAAAAATGAGAAGCATATTTCAGAGAACTATTATTTAATCTTAAAGATGAACCGTGATTATTGTTTACAGAAGCAAATTCTAAATATAGAGACCTGTTAGTCTCTAGAAATGTTACGTAATGCTAGTGGATAGCCCAGGCTAATAAACATTAGTATCAGCCCACATATCAGAGATTCTGTTACTGTCACTGACCTCCCATTGTTCATCGATTTGCTCGAGCGGGCCCAGTAATGTCTCCATTGTGAGACTTTGTTGTTACTGTGTTTGGCATATTGAATACCACTAAGTGGTATTTATGACTATGCATATGCATATCTATGCAAAGATTATTTACTAAATTTTCAAGATCGACAGTTGGGACTTATAGGAAGGAAAAATCTATTTTTCAAGTATGGATCAGAAATAGCAAAAATAAATTTGTTTTAATGTAGGTAAAATTTTGAATGTTGTTTATGATACAGGTCTGTTTAAATTAGTTGTCCTAGGTTCTACCATCATTTTTTTTTTTTGGATTTTGCTTTTTGGGTCACACCTGGCGAGGCACAGGGGTTACTCCTGGTTCTGCACTCAGAAATTACCCCTGGCGGTGCTCAGGGGACCCTATGGGATGCTGGGAATCGAACCCGGGTCGGTCACGTGCAAGGCAAACACCCTACCCGCTGATCCACTGTCTCTTGACTGTGTATTAAGTACAAGCGCTACAAAAGATGAAGGCACCAAATGATATGTTCAGTTATCATTGGAAAGATAAAAATCATTGTTTTTAGATTCACTTTAAATGGTAGCTGGAGCGATAGCACAGCGGGTAGGGCATTCGCCTTACAAGCGGCCAACATGGCCGACCCGAGTTCGATTCCTCTGCCCCTCTCGGAGAGCCCGGCAAGCTACCGAGAGTATTCGATATGCCAAACACAGTAACAACAAAGTCTCCAATGGAGACGTTACTGGGCCCGCTCGAGCAAATCGACGATCAACGGGAGGGCCTTTACCTTTACCTTAAATGGTAACCCCAGAATAGTGGTACTTATTATTCTTATTGATTAGTTAAGAATCACCAGGTATGGGCCCAACCACCCTCCCACCAAAAAAAAAAAGCAAAGAATTCATACCCCTCTCCCCACAATACAAAGAATCATCAACCTAATTATTAGAACCTGCATCATCTTCCATGTCATTATGGATTCCATAGTTAACAGTCACTGAGTGTCTTAAAATGTCATGATTTGTAAAGGGGGGTGGGGGCAACCCTCAGAGTTGCTCAGGATTACTCCTGTCTTGGCTCACCCCTGGTGCTCAGGGAACTCTATATTGTTACGGGTTTCACACCAGAGTTTACCTAATGGCAAGGCCTCTATATTATCATTCTGTCCCAAATTGTCAAAACTTGTAGGTGCTATTTTGGTGTAACTGGTGTTAGACCTGTTTTACATGTGAGAAAACTTAGAGAATTTAAATTTCCCTAGCTCCTCGAGAGGCTGACATTGGACCTGATGCCTCTTTGACTTGAAAAGCTTCACTCTGACCCTTTCTATAGTGTTGCTTTTCTAGAAGCCGTGTTTAGATTCAGAATGATGGAATTCTGCTCTTTGAGCACAGGTGGCATCACAACGACTGGAAAGAATGCCACACTACTGCTGCTAGATCTGATCTTTCAGGGAAAGTAGATATCTGCCTCTGCATATAAAATTATTTTTGAGCAACAATCACCCACTCCAGTATCGAGACCCTGGCCATACATTTGTAAACTTTATCCCAAAGATTTAAATGGCGATCTCTTCTTGCTTGGTGTTTTGAAGTCATTTGTTTGATAAATAGTTACTGAATACTTACTGCGGTTATGATTTATGCCAGTGTCTGAGGTCCAACCAGCTCAGTTCTGCACTCAAGTAGCTTCGTGAATAATAAGAGATGTGAGACACAGTTTCTAAATCTTTTTTTGTTTCAAACTGTGCTGGATACCATAGGAATAGTAAAGCATATAAAATAGACTTTTCTGTCTAGCAGGAGCATTCATCTATCCAACAAATGTTTTAAGTGTTTACAATATGCTCAAGCACTGCCCTCGGCGCTGAAGTTAAGCAGAGAGAAAAGAATGTGTGACTTTGAGGAGACGATATTCTGCTGGAGGAAAGACAGTAAATAAAGCAGGAAATAAATAATATGGGAAGTAGTAATGTGTGCTATCAGTCCTAAAACAAAGTAGAACCAGAGAGAATGACAAGGGGAAGTTGCTAATGAATGTATGTTGCTCAGGAAAGGCCACTCCGGTAAGAGATTGGAAGGAGCAAAGAGATTGAGGCATATGTTACTGAGGAAAAGCGTTAAGTTCAGAGGCCCTGAGGAAACATACTTTGAAGATTCTTGCTGATGGTGCAGAGGAGCTTGGACAAAGGAGGATTTGTGAGACATGATGGAGTCTTTGATATGTTCAGAAAGTACTGGTGCTACATGCCTGGTGCTCCTGCATGGGCGGATAGACTGGGAGAGATGAGGAGTCATGGTAACACACAACGACAAGAATAGTGGCTTCATTAACTGACAGGGGAGCTTTATTTTAGCAACAGGTTTATCGTAAAAATCAAGATTTGAAGAGGTTAAGCATGAAATGCTTCTAGATACCTGGATCCAGAAGAAATATCCAAAAGGAAATTGAATTCACTGAGGTAGAGCTTAGAAGAGAAGATGGAGTTACGGGTGGCAGTATGGAAAGGAGGATGAAAGAAGGAAGCTGGGTGAGTCGTGGAGACACGTCTTCAGAGATAAAGGTGTTGGGACCTGAGAAATCTAGAAATTGCTTCATGAAGAAAGAGTTGAGCCCTCAAGGAGGAAAAGCTATCGAATAAATTCAGTTTGAGGGAGCAGAGCCCTGGCATGCAGAGGCAGGATATGGTAATAAGTAGCTGGGGAAGAATCTCACTTGAGTTTGCCATCATTGTTTGATTGTTGCTTTTTATGGTAGATGCTGCTGCTGTTATTGTTTGGGATATACAGGGCTTACTCTTGGCTCTGTGCTCAGGGATCACTTCTGGTGGGACTTAGGAGACCCACTGGAATTCCAGAGATCAAATCCAGGTTGGCTATGTACAAGGCAAGCACCCTGCCCACGGTACTAGCTCTCTGGATGAGTCTGCAATCTCCATTGCCCAGGACAGTGCTGGGTATTGTAAGTTATAGGAGTCAGTTGAGAAGGCAGTGTGTTGTCCAGCCTGACATCTAACAATGTGCCACCCATGAAACAATGAGCAAGAGATGAATTTCTCAAAGGAACACCTCCTTGCATGGTAAGTACCAGTACTGTCCAATGCAATTTGTTCTCTGTTTATCTGCATTTGACGATTCACCTTAAATGTTATTTGAAATGCTTTATCAAAATCAATATATTTCATGATATCAAAATCATGAAATCTGAACTCTCTGGAGACACTGGCTAAAAAAGGCAGAACTTGTGCATATGTCAGTGATATTTCCCTGGTAAAAGAGATGAAGTGGGGATTGGTACTTTTATTAGGTGAATGTTAACTATAGTTGTTGTACTTGGATGGATGACCAAAGGATGTTTCTATCTTTATGTAATACACATTTACGTATGGAATTCAAACTTGCATCTGAATATTCAGGAAGGAGAGATTTTTTTTTATAAAACAGTGAATTTGTAATATTGATGCACCCAGCACTCTGTGACTTTCCTGATGGGGAAAATAATCTTGTGAGGCTTTCTTCTATCCTATTTGACTTTCCTGATGGGGAAAATTTTCCTTGTTAGGGTTTTCTTCTACCCTATTCATTAAGTTATCAGTAGGCAGAGCCTGGGCTATCACTGAGATCATAGATAAAAGCTACTGGAATATTTCAGACAAATTGGTCTTCAGCAAAATGGAAGGAGGAGCCTGGCAAATAGAAATGGCCTGATTTATCATAAAAGAAAATAAACGAAGAGACAGAGGAACCTCTTTGCCATCACTAATCACCTTCTCAAGTATGTGCACTGTAAGAAAGCCACTACTGCATGTTAAACTCCGGGGAAAGTCAAAAAGAAGAAAAGCAAATGTACTGAAGAATATTACTTTAAAGGTTTCAAACTAGTATTAATATTGCTGAATTCTAGTATTAGAAGAATACAGCAAACCTGTAATGAAAACTCTATATGCAATTTGACAGATTCATTATCAAGAGCAAAAAATAAATCCCCAAAATATATAATCACTCTAACTTCCTTTGCCCAAAATTTTGACATGCAATTGATACATAACATTGTATTAGTTTAAAGTTGATAATCAAATGACTTGACATGTGTATGTTTTATTACCATAAGTTTACTTGGCACCTATCACCTGAACATAGTTAAACATTCATTCTTGTGCTAACTTAAAAAAAAACCTTCTCTACTGTCAGCAAATTAGCATTATGGCATTATTATATTTTTACTGAAAGTACATCAACTAAAGTCCCCTTACTGAACATGTGTTCATCTTACAGTGGAAAGTTTCACCATTTTGTCCACTTCACCTATTTGACCCAACTCCTCTCATACCTAACTCCCCCCAGCACACACACACACAAACACACACACTGGATATATATCTAGAAGTGAAATCTGCTAGATCCTATGGTAGCCCATTTTTGTTGAGGCACCCTCATATTTTTCCAGAGTAGCAGCTCCAAACTCCATTCCAGCTATCATGCACAAAGCTCCCATTCCCCAGACTCCCCATAGCTCAGCCGTGTGGCCGCAGCCCTTCTAGCCTCATTCCCTGAGGAGGTCACTGTGACTGCAGCAATCTTTGCCCTCTGATGGAGGATGTTGAGCACCTTTCTGCGTACCTGTTGGCCATCATGAAGCCATAGTTTGTGTGACTTCTTTGGGTGAATGTTTATCAATTGCAGAGGCTGAGGGGGAGAGAGAGAGAAGTATTAAGAGATGTCTCATTTCCTCCAGCATGGCTTAGGTTCTTAATACATGTTATTTAAGTGATTATACTAAATCACTTGTTTTTTCAAGTTTGAAAGAATAGTTCAATTCTGTCACATAAATTTTCTCTGTAGAGGAGAGGGAACTGTGTCTGAGCAATTTGCGCTCTATGTGCACATTTGAATGCATGTTCTTATCAATATGGCCTAAAAATAGAACTGCTATTTTTAAAATTTTTTTAATGTTGCTCTTAAAGGTTCTTAATTGAGAACAATTCAATAGTCTCTCAACAGGAGCTGCCGGTTTCCCTGCAGGAAATCTATTTCAGAGCAGAGACTGGGTAACGCTGATCTGATCCCAGCCACATGAGACAAGCTGTAAACTTTATCAGAATTTCTTTGGCGAGTTGTTCTAATAATAAAGCCTAGAGGAACCTGAGGCTTTGTCCTCAGGATTAGAAGGTGCCCAGTGTAGAACTGTGAGTCCTGCGGGACCCATCAACATCATCAGTACATTGTCTCGATTTGTAAGTGGGTCACTTTCTAAAAATAATTAAGATCTGAGGACACTGGTTCTGTCATCCAAGTAAAAGTAGCTATGAAGAACCCTGAATTATACTTTGAAGCACGTTTGTGAATGTGAAATTTTTTCCCTCAAGCAGAGATAGGATAATAGCCTTCTCTCAGTCCAGAAGCTTGAGAGCCATTAACTAGAATTCCATGACCTTCTTCTTTCCTCTGCTTCTGTAATAGGTACTGCGAGTCTCCACAAACATGTCTTTTCTCTCCTTCCCTCAGACCCAACAAATTCTTCCCTATTCTCAGCTTTACCTTGTATGCTTGGGACCACCAGTTTCTCCAGCAGGCACTGGATAATGGGATGCCCTCCAGAACCAAGGCTGGCAAGTTCTGTACAGAATTAGTGAGACCAAGCTGAGCTGGATGTAACTTCTTCCTCGGGCAGTCCCCTATCAACTCCCTGGCAGCACTGCTATTTGATCTCGGTTTTTTTTCCTCAAAGAGAAATTAGATCTCACAGTTTTTAAGTGTTTTCAATGAGTAATGTCCATGGTTGGCAGTTTCTCATCCTAGAGTTCCATGCCTTTTGGTTTGGCTATGCTCCCTTGGAGTCCCTAAAACATTGTGAGATTTTTTAAAAAATAATTATTTTTTAGTATATAAAAAATCAACAGCCAAGACCCAGAGACTATAAAACTCAGCTCCCAGACATCTTATTATCTCATTCTTACTTTGGACAACCTGCCAGGCTACCGAATGTAACCTGCCCACACGGCAGTGTCTGGCAAACTCCCTGTGGCGTACCCAATATACCAAATACCAGTAACAATAATGGGTCTCATTCTCCTAACCCTAAAAGAGCCTTAAATATGGCACTTTTTAAAATCCCAGGGCTAGGACGAAGGAGATGTTACTGATGCCTGCTCGAGGTAATCAACAAACAACAGGATGATCATGATCATGAATTTTTTTTATTATACTTTGTTGCTCAAATATTTACGACCATCTTCCTAAATCATAATAGCAAAACTGGAATTACTGTTTCAGTACTCCAAACCTAAATTGACTTTAAAGATTATTTGAGATTTGTCCAGTAAGTAATAAAGAAACCAGTGAAGACTCTGAATTACACTGTGAGGTGGTTATTGCTGCATAAAATGGGGCATTTATTTGACACTAATTTTGGTCAGAATTAGAAATCAATTTTATGGATACAAAGAATGCCCCTCCTGCTTTATGCAAGAAGCAAAAACTTAAATAGTTTTGAAAGTTCAAGATAAGTAGAAAACTCAATATAGTTGAAAGAGTATTAGTGAAATTTTGAAAATAGGAACAGTTTTGTAATCAGGGGTCTTGAAAATAGAGAGACACTTGTTGGGTTATGGGTTTGATTTCTCTCTGTGCTTCTGGAAAGTTGTTCATATAAAAGATAACTCATTTCGTTTTATTTGTATGAGGCTGCATACTATGAATATTCTTATGTTTCACATGTCTTTTCTAGTTTAATCTTTGCAGCTGTCTTGGGTAGTAGAGCAGATACTGTGATTCTCATTTTGTTAAAGAGCGAAGGCTGCATCTCAAGGAGACTTATCCAAAGCCAGGCCCAATGAATTGACTGTAACCAATGCACGTATTTTCCAAATCTGAGTCTAATTAAAGATCGACTCCACCAATTCTATAAAGGCAAGTCCTCTGTACTGGAGAAGTTTCCCCATTTGCCATCTGTTCCCTAACTCCTGATCTCTGACACCTGAGTGACAAAGAGGTCTCTCATCAAACTGCTGGCAAAATTAACTCTTTGTCACTTTAACTGACTTAGCCTTCTCCACAGCTAATTTCATAAAAAGAGTAGTACTTTGTGAAAATGTTAGTCTTTACTGAGAGGCTCTGATTTCTCTCCTTTTCCAAATAGGAGACTTTTCCTTTTCCTTATCTGTACTTTGTCTTTTAAATATTTTCGATGGAAACTTGAGTCGAGGGTAGGGCATGGGAAGGGGTGTGAATGGCAGACTGAATCATAAATGGTTCAGGAAAGGAGGTCAGAAGTAAAACACAGCTTGAACTTGAACTTACCCATTCATAGTAGACGGAGATATGGGATCTCCACGTTAGGTGTGTTGAGCGTAGTAGCAGAGCAGAGGCCTCACATTTGAGAATCCCTGAGTTCCAGCCTCAGCATGAGCCCTAAAAGGGTATTTCTTGGAAGGTTTTGAAGATTTGGGAGGAAAAACTTTACATCAGTGTTTCTCAACTTTTCTGACTCTTACCTTGTTTCATTCTTGTGTCTGCCCTGTCTACCATTTGACTCCCTGGTCTCATGCTTTGCCACCCCCAACCCCATTTATGAAAGTTTCACCTGTGCCCCTCTTGGAGTATCCTGGGAGTCCCCAGGGGTCCATATGCCTCCCAGTTAAGAAATGCTACTTTGTTGGCTTTTGGTTTTGGGGCCCACCCAGTGTTGCTCAGGGCTTACCCCAGGCTCTGGGCTCAGGGATCACTCCTAGAGGTGCTTAGGGTATGTATGCAGTGCTAGGGATCATACTGCAGTGACCACATACAAGGCAAGTGCCTTAACCCCTATATTATCTCTTTGATCCAAGAAACACTACTTTATACAATACAACTAACAAATACACAATATTTAATAAAGGCTAGCGATAGCACAGTGGTAGGGCGTTTGCTTTGCGCGCAGCCAGCCCGGCCGAGCCAGATTCAATTCCTCTGCCACTCTCAGAGAGCCCGACAAGCTACCATGAGTATTTTGCCCACACGGCAAAGCATGGCAAGCTACCCATGACGTATTCAATGTGCCAAACACAGTAACAACAAGTCTCAAAATGGAGACATTACTGGGCCCACTCAAGCAAATTGATGAACAATGGAAGGACAGTGTTTGTTTTGCTTATGTGCACAGGAATCATGCTTATAATAGGAAATGGGTGTATTTTTCAGGTGGGATTGAATAAAATGCAAAAAAAACAAACCAGGATTTCCAACATGGAACTTGAGCTATAATATTTGTATCAAGGAATTTGCCTTGCATGTGGCAGACCCCAGTTCAGTCTATTTGTCCTCCCAGAAGCACCAGAAGTAATTCCTAAGTACTGCAGAGTTTGACCCAAAACCCCAAAATAGATCATCAAAAAAAAAAGATAGAAATTTCAACATACAAATTGGACAGGACCTTATTAATAGAAGTCTTAGTCACTAGGTGGGGGGAAATGATCTAACTCATAACTAACCAAACTCAGAATAGGTGATTTGGTATTTTTAGTACTTTATTTAAATGTCAAAAAATGCCAACCAAAAATAATATCTAGTATTGAGCTCTTACTAAGTGAGCAGACCTCAAGGTGAGCATTTTGTATGGATTATCTCATCTTCACCTAAAAAGCTCTTGTGTTTGGATTCAGTTTTAGCATTTTAATGTGTTTTAAAAGTCATTTACAGAAATTTTCATTCTTAGATTTAAAATATCTAAATGAGGTAAAGAAGTTTAAAGAATGAAGTACTGGAAGGGCCTGTTGACATCAAGAGATTCCTTTTGTTTGTGCATCATTTTTATTTTGGGAGTTACCGCTGGTGGTACTCAGGACTTACTCCTGGCTCTGCATTCAGGGATTTTAGTCAGGCTCAGGTGGACGACATGGGGTCCAGGGATTGAACAAAGGTCAGCTGCATGCAAGGCAAGTGCCTTACCTACTACAGTATCTGTCCAGCCCCTGATATTAAGAGATGTCTAAGCAGGAACTTGAAAACATAAGAAATTAGAAATCAGTGCTTATTGTTTCCTTTTGGTTATTTTTCTTATTATTGTTGAAGCATATTTTAAAGGCACAGCAGAATTTCTGAGTCATTTCTCTTTAAACAATATTTTGGTAATATTTCTCATGAACAGAGTGGATAAAATTAATCCTACTAACCTTGCCCTAATTTTTCTATTGAAAATGGAGCACCACTCATTCATGCATGCATACATAAATTCTTTCAGTCAAGAATTAATTAAGTACTTAACCACGTGCTAAGTAGGACATGGTGAATGTTATTCCTGCTCGCAAGGTACCCAGATGACTGACATTTGGATAGAAATTTTTCTTTGGTTAAATTAGATTTCTGCTGATTTTGTTCAGAAAATGTCAAATGATTGGTTCTAAATTTATAGTCCTTTGTGCACATTCACTTGAATGAGATTCAAGTATCCAAATGTGGAGAACAATCAGTTGCCTATTTCATAGCTAAGAGCAGTGGAAACATAGAAACCCTAGATGCCAGGGAGATAATAGATATTCTTTGGTCATTGCTTCATCAGCAGCTTTCTGCCTAGGAGCTAGCTGTGCCAGTCATACTTTTCATTTTCGATGCCGTTTTGAAAGAGATTCCCTTTCTATGACTGTCATTTCCTTTCGAAATGGTTTATTGTATTCTTTAGAATCTAGGTTACTTTTTATAACATTGAGTCTCTGGGAAATTGGGCAGAACAAAATACTCCGTGACATAAAATTTCAACTTAGCTGGCTTTCCAGAACTCTTTCCAGATGAGTTGAGAACTTTTTTAATGCCAGCTCCTCTGATACCTGAAGTCCCTACCACCTAGAAGGTTTCAGGAAAAGGCATAAGTATATTCTTAAGCCACCTAAGCATAACTTCAACCCAAAGGAGTGTCCCAAGTTGACAGAATAAAATACCATCCTTACCTGTAGTCATCTTTATTACAGTGGTATCGAAGTTCTTCGTGTGCTTTTAACTTGAACAGTGAGTGAGGAAACACTTAGGAGCTAGCGAGCAGATGATAAAATCTTGGCTCTCCTACTGACAAGTTCATTGGGGAAGAGAATGTAACCTCTTTCTACTTCATTCACAAAATGTGGCCATAAGATTTTGGCCATCAGATCGTCTCATGTGCATGAGAATGCCTAGCGAGGTTATTAAGACAGGGAGGCTCTTCTAATGAAGTCTGTCCAGTGAGGTCAGACTGTGAATTCAGAGTGGCTCTCCCACATTGCATTTTGTTTGCTTGGGGGTGGGAGGCTGTGCCACACCTGGAAGCACTCAGGTATAACTTCTGCAGAGGCCCTAATCCTACACATAGTATTGCCAGCACTACCTAAAAGAAAGTGAAATAACATTGGGAAGGCATGATAGCAAATATTTCCCAAGGTTTTGAGTTTTGAATATGTACATATAATGTTGTGTGTGTGTGTGTGTGCACGTGTGTGTAATTTAGTGCATATAAATTGTTGATCCTTAGCAGTTTGGACTAAGTAGGCTGAGAAGTGCTGAGAATTGTGTCCTTCCTCTCACCCCCTTTGCAATGCAAAACTAAGAGTAACACATAATGGTGTCCTAGATTTTCATTACTAAAACATCAAAATAAAAAGTTGCCACCCACAGATTTTCCAGGAGGCTAAACTTTCCATGTAATTTTATATTCTAGTCAAAGCTTTTTTCGATACAAAGCAAAAGCCCACTTCAGCCATCTCAGTTAAAGAACTGAAGATCCCCTTTCCAGCACGACCATACGCACTTCCTGTCACTCCCCTGGTTTATATCCGTCTGCTCCATGCACTCTCACTAGATCCTGACTATTGCCTGTCTTCTTCCCACTCTTCTTACTTTCTCCAAACCACCTTTCATCCTCCCTCTGGGCCAAGGATCTTGCTTCCTCGAACTAGGAAATCTGAATCATCCTCAGAGAACTAGAATGCTCCCACCTCCCCGCCTACCGCCAGGCGCCCCCACACACTGCCTGGCTCCAGTGTTACATGCTGCCGTCTAAATATAATTGTTTCAGCATGCCCACTCCAGCAATTCGCCTTCTCTTTCCTCCATCTTCAGATTTTCCTTCTCTGCTTCCCATTTTCATGAATACAACAAATGTGCTGTTGCTGTTGCTTCCAGCATTAAGCCAAACAAAACCTTCCTCCTGCCCAGTGAACCCTGAGAGCTGCTAAACATCTTCTTTGCTCCCCTTTGTAACCAAAGTCCTCTGGTTCCTTTCATTGCATTGTGTCCTAAGGACCTGCCAGTGTGCTTGCTCCTCCCACCAGTCCAGGAGAGCTCAGCCTTGGCAGTCTGTGACCTTCCCTTTTAACTCTGAGGGGCATCCATCACTTCACGTGCTTCAACAGGCCTGGGCCTCCCCTCCCCCCCCTTAACTGCTCCCTTCCCCTCAGTGCATTCTCCTCCCTTGACTCCACTCTCACACTCTGTCTCCTTCTTACCTTCCTCTAGTGTTATTCAATTCCTTTGCACTTTCTCCTTCAGCTTGAACTCATAATAGAGTTCATAAATATGCAATGCTTTCATTTCTTCCTAATCTGCATTCACTTCTTTAGTCTTTAAAAGTTATCAACATGCTGATTGCCTCCAAATAGTTATCTCTTATATGGAATTCTATAAGTATATTCTGATTCTCCATCTTCTAACTTTGTCACCTGCCTCATAAACATCCTCAGGGCAGATGCTGGAATAATCCTATTAGTGAATATATTCCAAATATGTCGTGAGTCTGCCCAGAGCCCTCCCTCAGAGTCGAAACCAAATTCTGCAGCATGCCCTATAGAGTTCCACATCATCTGTGCCTCTCCTCTTATCAACTAATTCTCATTGTTCATTCTCTTCCAGTCACACTGGATTTCTCACTGTCCTTTTGGTACAAAGAATATCACATCAACTCTGGGTCTCTGCTCTGTCTGTTCAGAATTTACCTGAAATGTCCTTCTTCAGAGAAACAGAGCTGAATCCTTCATCAGCTTTAAATCTTTGCTCATGTCAACTTTCCTATGAGACTTGACTGATTACCCCCATATAAAATTACCTTTTTAGCATTCTCTGGACACTCTCAAATGTGAGGAGTATCTCTTTCTACAGTACTTGTCCATAGCACATATACAGCACAGGGCATTCGAGACTTCTTTGCTGTGCCTGTTATCTGCTTACCTCCAACTAGAGTCTTAGAAAAGAAAGGGGTTCTTATCTTTTTCTAAGATCAGAGTGCCCTGGGGAGATGGATTGGGGTTGGTGGGGGAGGGGATATGGGAAGGAACACTGGAGGTGGGGTTGATGCTGAAATATTATATGCCTAAAACACAAGTATCGATAACTTTATAATCACGGTTCTTTACATTTTAAAAATGACAAAATAAATGAATAAAAACAGTGTAGCAGATGAGCTGACCGTAAACAGTAGACATTCAGTCACTAGTTATTGAGTAAGACAAGAGCAGGCTATCTGAAAGACTTCTCAGAAGAGGGAGTTAAAGGTTCTTTGTGACTGTCACAAATGACAAATATCCAGAATTCTCTGGGTACAGAGATCCCAGCCAGACTGGGGGATCTAGAGTTACCTCTGTCAGTCTCCCTCAGTTTTTTCCAAGTATCATTTCCAGTGGAATCTGTGCTTCATGGTTCTGCCTCTGCAAATTGACTTCCTCAAGTTTCTTATTCCCTTATCCCAGTCATGACCTTTCCTTTCCCACAGGTAGACATTCTGATGAGCCTCTCCTGGTTTTGATTCCAGAATCTTTGCCCTCACTTAAGCTCAGCCCACTTTGCAGGGGAGGGGAAATAAACAACACTCTTTGCAGGTAGAAATATCAGGTTTTGGTGGATATTTCTTTACTGCCACCACTATATGGCTGTCTTCTCACCTTGAATAAAAGGAATCATACATATAGTGAAGCTATACTTTACTGACTGACTTTGACTTATCTTGATAATTATTAAGATTTTAGTGTCTACCCCCTGAGACACTAGTTCTTCTTTAGTGTCAAAATTAAGGAAGAAATTTCTGAGGCTGGAATGATATTACAGCAGGTAAAATTTCTAGGGTTGAAGTGATATTACAGCCTTGCATGTGGCTGACCAGGTTCAATCCCTGATACTCCGTATAGTCTCCCGAGCATTGCCAGAAATAATTTCTAACACAAATCAGGGGTAAGCCCTGCGCATCACATGGCGTTATTTAGCCCCAAAGCAAAAAGAAAAAGAAATTTCTACTTAAGGAATGATTGTTTTTCTCGGGCCACGAATCTAATCAATACTTTAGAAAAGAACAGATTTGCATAAACATTTGTCCAAGCTTGAAGCGTTACTTGAGTTGTTTTCTACAGGCTTTTTTTTTTTATCAAGATGGAAATGTTTTATTCTATAAGAGTCCTAAGTGTTTATTGCTTGACCTAGACTATAAACAAGGGTCTTGTTTATATGAACTTAGATAGGTATTAGGGGCCAACAAAGTTGGAGTCACTTAATTCACATGCATATATCTTCCTATAGGTGGTCTGATGTGGACAGTCACTTCAATTGTATATAAACTCACTTGATTCATTTTCTATTACAAAAGTTCTGCTTCACTAAAGAACTAAATGATTTGCATTTAACTTTTAGAATTTCAAACATTACTGTGTGTCTAACTTAGTTTATGGAATAAATTAACCTATAAAAGTCTTTGGCTATTTAAAAGTAAATTATTTTTGTTCTTACTAGAAGAAACAGTTGCTAGTTTGGGTAACTCTTTATCACATAAATTACAATGAATTGTGTAGAGTTCTCCTTCTGTGGTAAAATTTTTGATTAGAGATCTTCTAGAACAGGAATGCCAAAAATGTGCTTCATGATCTCGGGCTGGGGGGGTGGGGGGGGGGTGGTAGTTCTCAGAGGTGTTGAGAAGAAGCCGGAAGCTTTATTTGCCTTTTCACTTTTGTTCTTATACACTGTACAGTGATGTTTTACAGAGGCTACATGAAACCATCTACACAACCATTGAAAGCAAAAGCACATGAGAATTCAACTGTTTCCTGTGATACCAGACATTAAAGATTTAAATAATGAAACAGTGCCACTAATCTCAGTATTTTCTGTTTGAACTTTGAAGATATTCGTTAAAAATATTAACATGCAATAGGGCCATTATTATTTTAAATGAATTAGCAAATGTTTAAGAGACTCAGTTCTGATTTTTAATATGATTTTGTTACAGTAGATATAGCCCACATAAAAAGATTTTGGAAGTCTCCAGTAACTTTTCAGGTATAAAGATGTTCTGGTACCACAAATTTGATGATTCCTATTACTACATCTTTATTTATCAACTAAAGATCTGGAATGTGTGGTCTACCCAAAGTTCTACAGCTTGTACTATAGCAGAACCAGAACAAGAACTTGAGCAAGCCTCCTGACATGAATTATGCCATATGGCGTAACCCATAATATTCATAAAACCAGCTCCAAATGTGTCCAAACCAGCACTGTCTTCAAAACAGTGCCCACTTTGATCATGAGTATTATCCTGGAAATGCAGTATTCCAGTCACTTGTCACTTGTCATCCTGCTGTTCATCAATTTACTCGAGCGGGCGCCAGTAACATCTCCATCTGTCTCTGTTGTGTGATAGTGTAGTCCAATGGCGTATTGGGGGCTCTTTCAGGGTCAGAGGAATGGAACCCGTTATTGTTACTGTTTTTGGCAAATCGAATATATCACGGATAGCTTGCCAGGCTCTGCCATACAGATGGAATACTCTCAGTAGCTTGCGGGGCTCTCTACAAGAGGGATGGAGGCTTTTGTGGCCTCCAGGAAATAATGCACAGTATTCTAGTGGAAGGAAAAAGTTTTTTTGTTTTTAGTAGTCCTAGTACAGGTAGGGATTTGCCTTCCACGCGGCTGACCAGGTTCAATTCCTCCGTCCCTCTCGGAGAGCCCAGCAAGCTACTGAGAGTATCTCACCCGCACAGCAGAGCCTGGCAAGCTCCCCGTGGTGTATTTGATATGCCAAAAACAGTAACAACAAGTCTCACAATGGAGATGTTACTGGTGCCCGCTTGAGCAAATCAATGAACAACGGGAGACAGTGCTACAGTGCTACAGTGCTCTCCATTCACTTTTGCTGCTTAACAATCTATCCCCAAACCTAAGGGATTAAAACCATTTCAGGAGGCTGAACCAGACTCACACACACCTACCTGTGTGGCCCTCCTGTGGGCAAGCTACGGGTTCATTAACCACCCTGATGTCGTGGCCGGGTGATGAGGCTGATGAGATCCACAGGCTCGCAGGGCCCGTTCACGTGGCAGTGGCAATATTCCAAAAAGAGTTGGGGCTGGAAAGTGGCGAGCTGTCAAGCCTCCAGGAGCTGGATTTCTAGACAGGCTCAACCTTTCTGAATAAAGCAAGTAAAGCACGCAGGTTGGGTTCAAGGTGGAAGAAGGAAATAAATACTCTTTTTATGTCTTCTGGGGAGGAGATGCTAAGTCACATGGCAAAGGGGCATGGTTCGAAGAGATAAAAGGAGAACCTGTTACTGTGTCATTAAAGGATAAATTTTAAAAATATGGCTATTCATTCTCCACTTCTGGCACTTGGGCAAGTTGCTCAGCCTCTTTCTATTGTAATTCCTTCACCTGTTAAACAGGGATCATTTCCACCTCAATGGATTCAATGAAATAATGCTGGTGTGGCACCCTGTTTTATACAGGAAATACCTTTAAAAATATTAGCTGGTGGAGATTTTTCTTTTTAACTCCTCTATGTTAGATCATCTTAAGACTCTCTTAGACTCAGCCAGACAGAATAGCTACTGTATGTTTAACCGTGCTGCTTTCTGCAGAAGCAGCTTGTCCGACACCAGCTCCAGGCTCTTTCTCCTGCTCTTCCCATAAACCCTCACACCAAACTGTTCCACCCTTCACTCCAGGTCAGTGTTCTCATGAAGAGTGAGTGCAGAGTGATCAGGAATTTCCAACTGATTATAAAAGATGAATTCTTGACCAGATAGTTTCAGTTACAAGTATTGAATGTGCCTAGATTATGCAAGCATAAGTTAGGAGTCTCATGGAATAAGGACAGTATGAATATTTGGGGTGGGGGGGGGGGGGGGCGACGGGTGTTGGCTGTCCTTAGATCTTACTCCTGGCTCTGTGATCAGGGATTCCTCTTGGTGGAGGCTCAGGGGACCAGATGTGGAGGGATCAAACCCGATCTACCCTATGCCAGGCCTTCCCTGCTGTCCTAGCTCTTTGGTCCACTGAAATTTTTCTTTCTTAGTCATCAAGACACATTCCATTAGTCCACACCACAGACCAAGCGACAGAACACTTTTTCATTAGTATCCTGCCCCTCCTTTAATATGCCAGCCATTAGCTGTCTCATCCCAGTGAAGAGGCATGAAAGATACTGTATTAAGACAGAGAGTGCAATCATTGTATGATTGAAACTCAAACATGAAAGCTTTGTAACTGTATCTCACAGTGATTCAATTACAAAAAAAAAAAAAGACAGAGCGTCCAAGACCATTTCCAGCACCTTCGGTAAGCAATGCCACTGCTTCCTTTGATGCCAATTCTTAGAAGCAGATGGGTGAGATCACAGTGGATGGTATTTTATGACCCAGCTGTGCTTTTCTCCTGGATGGCTAAATTGGCCTTTAAAACTCTTCCATTATCACTCTTGAGTTAACTAACTTTCTTGTGACCATATTCCCACATCATTAGGGAGCAATATTCCATTTGAGCTATAGGTATTTGCTGTCTCTGGGGGCTACTGTGGCAAACTGGTTTCAGAAGTCTATCAGCTGAGAGAAAGTCATTACAGAGGACTGCATCAACTTCAAGGATACTGTTACTCATCTAAGAATGGCCCTACCCGTTTATCTGCTTTGTCGTTTAATATCAGGACGCTTGTTGTTGCACCAGGTTCTTTGTTTCAACTTGAGAGCATATTTGATAGGCTGACACCAGGAACTCTGCTTTTCTTGTAACGACTCCAGAGCTGGTGCATGGAGATCCTACATCCGAAACAACTATGATGCCCTGGATTGCAGTCCCTCTCCTTGCATGTCGACTATAGTATCTTCCCATCGCTACTCTCTCACTGGAGGGATCTTAACACCAAGTAAAGTGTAATGATGCTGACAAGCTATGTGAGTAACTCCCTCAGAAAAGACGTGTACTAAGAAGGAGAAGGGGTGTGGAGAAGTCTTAAACCTGATTTCTCACATTCAGGGTCATTTCGTATCTACAATCCTCAGATGCAGAACTGACTTGAGAAGTGCATGAGGCTGAATTCCAGCAGAGTTCTAGGGGGCTGGGGCGATAGCACAGTGGTAGGGCATTTGCCTTGCACGCAGCCAACATGGCCGACACAAGTTCGATTCCTCCGCCCCTCTCGGAGAGCCTGGCAAGCTACCGAGAGTATCTTGCCCGCACGGCAGAGCCTGGCAAGCTCCCCGTGACATATTCGATATGCCAAACACAGTAACAACAAAGTCTCCAATGGAGACGTTACTGGGCCCACTCGAGCAAATCAATGAACAACGGGAGGGCCTTTACTTACTTACTTACTTACTTACTCTAGGGAAGTATGGAGAGAAGGATCAGGGAAGGAGAAAAGGATATCAGCTGACAGGAAGTGAGACAGTGTCTTGGGAAAGGTGAAAGTTAAAATGGAATCTTAACATGTACAGAAACATGTACAGATATAGGAGATGAAAAAAGTAATTTCTAGAAACTTAAATAACTGGACTGAAGGTTCAAATGTCAGATGATTGCTGAGGATGAGTAGAGATAAGACGAGGAAGGGCCAGAGAGATAGTTCAGCAAGCAGGATGCTTGTCTTGCACACGCTGGACCAGCCTCGGTCCCCAACACCCTGTATCAGCACCAGCATGGCCAGGAATGATCCCTAAGCACCAGAGCCAGGATTATCCTTGAGCACCTCCAGGTATCGTCCAAAACCCAAACAAAACAAAAAGAAAAAGAAGTGGAGGGGGTGTTTACGGATAAATCACTTAATCACTTAACTTCCCGTTAGTCGTCGATTTGCTCGAGCGGGCGCCAGTAACGTCTCCATTTGTCCCTGTCGCGTGCTAGTGTAGCCCAATGGCATCTCTTCGCTCCGGGAACATGGAGGGCCTCAAACCGATCGTTCATGACCTTGACAAAGAAGTCTGACCATCTGGTAGGTGGGCGGCCACGCGGTCTCTTGACATCCCGTGGAATCCAATCAGTAACAGCTCTAGTCCAACGGTCGTCTTTAAATCTCATTACGTGACCAGCCCATCTGATTTTCGACACCTTGGCAAATGAGACAGCGTCCCTGATCCTTGATCGTCGACGGATGTCAGAACTCCGGATTCGTTCTCTCATTTGAGTGAAACGTGATATTCCAAGCATAGCTCTTTCTATTCTTCTTTGGGAGACCTGAATGGCGTTCTCATCTTGTTTGCGTAGGGCCCAGGTCTCTGAGGCATATGTTAATGCAGGAAGAACAGTGGAATCAAAGAGATGTGCCCGGAGCCGGAGGTTCTTCGTCCTCTTAGCTATTTCTTCGACGTTCTTGAAGGCGTTCCAAGCCGCTCTCTTCCTCCTGCGCAGCTCGGGTGCCAGGTCATTTGTCATGTTGACCTCTCGACCTAGGTACACATAGCTGTTGCATTCGGAGATGGTCGTTCCATTGAGAGCGAATGGGGCGTCAGGAACAAGGCTGTTTCTCATAAACATTGTCTTCGTAAGATTCAGCTGTAGTCCTACCTTTCCACACTCACGGTCAAAGTCGGCCAGCATTTGTGCCGCTTGGCTGATGTTTGGTGTTATTAAAACAATGTCATCAGCAAAGCGGAGGTGGTGTAGTTGCCGACCATCTATCTTCACTCCCATTCCTTCCCATTCCAGTCGTCGCATGATGTTCTCGAGGGTGGCACTGAAGAGTTTTGGTGAAATGGTATCACCCTGCCGCACCCCTCTCTTGACATCAACGATCACTTCTTTGTAGAATGGTGAGATCCTGGTAGTGAATCCGCAATACAGCTCACGGAGGATCCTGATGTATTGGGCTTGAATGCCCTGATTGGCTAGGGCTTCAATGACCGCTTCCGTCTCAACAGAATCAAAGGCCTTCTTTAAATCAATGAACGTTAAGCAGAGCGGCATCTTGAACTCCCGAGAAACCTCAATGAGTTTGGTTATCGTGTGGATATGGTCGATGGTGCTGAATCCTTTGCGGAACCCTGCTTGCTCACATGGTTGTCCTTCATCTAGTGTTCTGCCAATCCTATTCAGGATGACTCGAGTGAACAACTTGTAGATGACAGACAATAGGCAGATCGGGCGATAGTTGCCAATGTCATGGATGTCTCCCTTCTTGAACAGTAGTATGGTCCTGCTGGTTTTCCATTGAGATGGAACCTTGCATTCAGACAGGTAGCGAGTGAAGAGCCGAGCCAGTGTATTGATGAGTACTGACGGCAGGTTCTTCAGGTGTTCAGGTCTGACCTTGTCTGGGCCGGGTGCTGTTTGCTTCTTTACTGACGAAATGGCGTGTCGGATTTCGGAAGGGAGAACGTTGGGAACGACATACCCATCCTGTGGAATTTGGTATGTCGGCAAGTGGACATGGCTATCGAAGAGATTTGAGTAGAAGTCATGGATAATCTTCTCCATTGCCGTTCTGGAGGATGTGATGGATCCATCAGGACGTCGGAGGGCAGTCATCTTGGTCTTATAGTTGGCGAAGGACAGGCGGGCGTTACGAATACTTTTCCCGGCTTCTGCCGCATCTACCAGTACTTCTGCTCTTCTCTCTTTGAGGTCTTCCTTGATCGCATCTCTGCACTGCTTTGCAAGCTCGGACGTTAGCTTGCGGTTGCCTGAGGCATGCGCCAAACCACGCTGGCGAATTAGCTCAAGAGTTTTCGAAGATAGGCGACTTTTTGTGGCTATCTCTCTCTTGGCGTTCCTCGCACATTCATGGAGGTGCTGAACCAGTCGATCGTATTCCTCGTCAATGTTGTCAACAATGGCATCTTCCCATGTTGCCGCAATAGTACCAAAGAGTTCCCAGTTGGTGGTCGTTCTGGGAGTTCTCTTTTTGAACTTTGCAGCCCTTTCTCCCCGCTCTGTGAAGTAGAATTTTGCACGAAGGAGACGGTGGTCCGATCCCGTTCGAAATTTTGGGACAACAGCGACATCAGTCAGGCAAAACCGTCGATTGAATATGATGTGGTCTATTTCGTTGTGGAATCGTCCACCGGGAGACTCCCATGTCCATCGTTTAGATTCTGCCTTCTGGAACTGTGAGTTACCATGAATGGTCTTGGTCGACATGATGAACTCAGACAGTCTCTCACCCTGTTCGTTCCATTCTAGGCCATGGGTCCCGATGTGAAGTTCTTCAGCTGATCTTCTCAGTCCTATCTTGGCATTAAAATCACCCACAATGATCTTGTAGAAGGTGTGGTCTTCTTTATAGAACTTCTCTAGCTCCATGTAGAACTTCTCGATTTCTCTTTCATCATAATGAGATGTTGGTGCGTAGACAACGAAGATAGAAACTGCAGGCAGTGAGCCACATCTATTCAAATGTAAACGTCCGATTC
Organism: Sorex fumeus; assembly: GCF_029834395.1. Taxonomy (NCBI): domain Eukaryota; kingdom Metazoa; phylum Chordata; class Mammalia; order Eulipotyphla; family Soricidae; genus Sorex; species Sorex fumeus. The sequence goes on along the minus strand of NW_026606154.1, from coordinate 2,296,491 downwards.
GGGTTGTTAGGCATTCGAATGAATCAATGCTCTTGGCCAAGTTTGTGTTGACAAGGACACCGACGCCTCCAACACCTCTTTTATCGCATGTTCCAAGGAACAATTCTTCTCCAGTGTCGAAAACGGCATGGTGAGATTCATGTCTTCTTGTCTCGGTCAGACCAATGATGTTGTACTTGATCATTCGCGCTTGTACCATCAGGTCCTCGATGGATGCATCTGATGCTAGCGTACGTGCATTGAAAGTACAGACGATCATTTTTGTCTTCCTTCGTTGTGGCAGCCTAGGTCGGCCTTGAGATTTTGTCGGCCTCTCCTTTCTCATCCTTCTCAGTGCTGCCATGTCGGTGAAGCCTTCAGGGTCAGGTGAATGAGACCAGTTGTATTTATACGGATAAATAGTACAGGATTATGGTGCCTGTTTTGCACATGTCTGACTGGTTTGATCCCCATCACCACTTGTGATCCGCCAGCACTGCCAGGAGGGAGCACAAAGCACAGTGCCGGTGAGCACTAAGTGATAAGCTCTGAGCACTCTCAGGTGTGGCACAGAAACAGAGAAACAGGAAGTGGGATACATGGAATAAGATGAGGCAGCATTGGAGGATGAGGACCCATGATGGAGTCTTGAATACTTGTCTGAAGAATTTACATTAAGTTCTGGACCTACTGGGAAGGCCTTTAAGAAGTTTCCTGTAGTTTTACTTTTTCAAAAAAGACCTGAAACTTGCCTCTGGGAAGGCCTCTAAGAAGTTTCCTGTAGTTTTACTTTTTCAAAAAAGACCTGAAACTTGCTTATAACTAAATAGTAGCAGCAGTTCAGAAAGACAAGGAAAGGATTTTTGACTAGTTGAGCAATATTAATATACAGAAAGAGATCTAAGATCGAATGGAACACTTTAGTACCATGATAAATATGCAAATAAAATTGATGTAAATTCAGAATTTTCAGAGAACTCTACAACCCTACGTCGTATTATGATTCTCTGCTGGTTTTGCCTATTTGCCTATTTTTGGTGATTATAGGTCAACTGTAAAACCAGATGGGTAGAGACAGGCTTAGTAACATCTCTTTTAAGAGAGGTAGATCTTCAGGAGATATTTTAATAAAAGAACAAGTAAAGGATCTGTTCAGCAGAAACCTTGGTTTTCTCAGGGTTAGTCTGAGAAAAGAAGGAGAGGCTCCTGGCCAGACTCCTATGCCACGATTCATAATTTTGGTCACTTTTAAAAATCCCTAACCCCTTGGTATCTGAAGGGGATCTGTGAGTAAAGTCTTGGCATTTCCTGGAACAGCAAAACTTTAAGCTCTTCCTACTAGATCAGAGTTCGTCATTTAATCACTTTAGTTTTGTTTTTATTTTTTAATTTCCAGATTTCTGTGTATGTTGAAATTGAAAAACACTAGCCTGTCCTTAAGTTCTGTGGTTTCTCTGTTACTTTGGGACTAAGAGCTCACACATGAGGAGCAAATAGGGGATTGGGTGAAGGGCAGGAGTCTTGATAACCATAACCCAGGCTTTGATGCCTTCATTGAGATGGAGACATAGAAAGAGTTGAGATAAAGCATTTGATACATAAAGGCTCTAGAAATGGGAGCTGTAACATGGTTGTGTAGTGACTTTTATTATTATTATTATTAATTACTAGTTATTATTTTTAATTATTTTCATAATTAGATTTTTAAATTATTTTAGCTTTCCAAGGGCTGGAGTGATAGCCCAGAGGTAGGGCGTTTGCCTTGCGCGCAGCCAGCCCAGCTGAGCCAGGTTCAATTCCTCCACCCCTCTCAGAGAGCCCGGCAAGCTACCGAAAGTATCTCACCTGCACAGCAAAGTCTGGCAAGCTACCCATGACATATTCAATATGCCAAACACAGTAACAAAATGGAGACGTTACTGGGCCCGCTTGAGCAAATCGATGAACAGCAGGAGGACAGTGCTACAGTGCTACAGCTCTCCAAACTATAATAATATGCTTAAGATGTAAGTCCTGGGTCTGTATCTGTTAGGAAAAGACTTCAGAAATGGCTTGATCAACAAATAGGAGTTTTGCTCTGAATGCAGAAAAGTTAGCTTTAAAGTGCAAATTTTGAGAGTTTACGTGATTCTGATTGATTTTTCTGTTCTCATTCATCATAAGATTTGAATTTGAAACTCATAATACAATAAAATATTCATTGTAATGTCGTATGAATGCTTGACCATAACCTGATGGTGTCCAACCAAGAAGCAATTGGGTAATCAAGTCTGACCCACCTGAGGTCAATTATTTTGAGCTGCTTGAAGTCTAGAAATGATTGACCAACAAATCATTGGTGTGGACAAGTCCCTCTAAAGAGCAGAGGGAAAAATGAGATGCAGTTAAGGAATTGGCAGTCACTCACGATGTCTCTGGAACACTTTCACTGCTGACTTTAAAGAACTGTGACCGACAAGTCTGTGTTTCTCTCCCTCTGTTTCTCTCCTCGTAAAAAATCTCAGTAGCTTTCACTGCCATTAACAGTGCTCTAGCTCGCACCTTTGCACAGCACACAGATGCCTACGTGGAGTGGAGTTCATCTAATCGTGGCCTCTTAGACTTCTAATTGCAGTCACTGAGTTAGGCAGCAAAAGAGTGCTTGCCTTCTTGCTGTGTCCTGCAAATCTTTGTCTTGTTGCTCCCTTAAAAGGCAATTTGATCTCTGTTTCCATTGCAATGGCTTTTCTACTCTGCTGGAAATTTTTGGAGGAAAGGAAAATGTCTGATACATTAAAGAAAATAAGGTTCTAAAGGATTGTGTGCCTTCTAGACCACTCACCTGGCTTTGTCGGGGACATAATAAAAGTGCCCTAAAAGGTGGCCATTACTTCACATTTTATGAAATCATTACACCTGACTGGGTATATTTATATCCTTATTTTTTAAGTATATCTGTTCAACCGGTTTGGAAAGTGACAGGATAAGGAAAATGGAATTGATTTTCTCAACTTTATTGTGTTAAATGTTCTGTAACTACATGAAGGGATAAGAATGTGCGTTGACTCCCAAGATTATTGACTATGGAACATTATCCATGAGTCACACCACAGGATTTGTGCTTCTCAGAACATAAATTAAGTTTTTACTAGTAGTTACATACAAACTGAGAGTAGCTATTAAAGTTAAAATGTCAGTGGGGGTTAACATGCTAACTGTGTTTAAACAGAGGTGTTCAATTAAAAAATCTTAGTGTGCTACGATATACACATTAAGGTTAGAAATAGTTCTTACAAATTGTGGGCTACAGAGAGAATTACCTTGCATTTGTCTGACCCGCGTTTGATTCCAGTACCATATATGACCCCCTGACCACCACCAGGAGTAATCCCTTGAGCGCAGAGACAAGACGAATCCCTGAACACCAATGAGTGAGGTCCAAAATCCAGAAAGAGGAAAGGTCTGAAACAAGCAGTGCTGGTAGGGATGTGGGATGAAAGGAACCTCCATCCACTAATGGTGGAGCTGTCATCCAGTTCACCCCCGATGAGAAAGTGTTGATAGAGACTTCTCAAAAAAAATTAGAATTGAGCAAGTTTATTATTAATAGTAAACTTCTTCGGTTGCAATGTTCATTTCATTTCATTTCTTACATAAATTTATAAATTCACATATTTCGCTTTTAAATAAGTGTCTTTGGTAACATTTCATACAGTTCTAACTCTTCCAGGTAAATTCCAATAAGTTTTTATTTTGTTTTATTCATGGATATCTTAATTTATGAGGATTATGTTTATCATGATAACAATGTAATATAATTTTATTAGTTTCTGGATTCCCATGAATAAAATATAAAAGATGAATTTAATTTTCAAGACATTAATGAGGACCTCTGGTGCGTCTTCTACTTCTTATGTCTTCCTAAAAGATAACTAATTATTTTCACTCATTATTATGAAAGCTGTAAAAGTTGGGTCAGAAACATTTGCATATGTTTTCTTTTCTTTTTAATCACTTGAGAGATGACTAAATATTCCTCAGAGAAGATTCAAAGAAAAAAGGAGGAAAAACTGGGTCTGCTATAAACTAATGTTGTGCAATGTATAAAACTGCCTTTTGAACTTGACCATTTAAAATGTTGGTCGTTGATCTTCAGAAGTTAGTGGTGTAAGAGCACATATTTGCTTTCTGTATGCAGCATTCTGTACTTTGTTACCAAAAATTGAAGTCAGGAAAATTGAGGGTTTTTTTTCATGCATTGAAATATTTATTGAGGGGGCTGAAGCAGCAGTACAGCAGGCCAACCCCAGTTCAGTGCTTGAGGCAGCTTTTTACTGATTTTTATAAGACTAGCAGTAGCCAAGAAATCTATAAAATAAACTGCTCCCATTGTGTTGGAGTTCAACATCTCAAATGTTGAAATAATAAATATCTTACCAGTTTCCAAACTCTTCAGGGTTCTGTTGTTCACCTGCCACATTTCTCATTGTCCCTGTGCTTACACATATTCAAGAAAGAGCAACTAAGTGAGAGGAAACCTAAATGGAAATTTTTTTCATTTGTTTATTTTAAATATCATTTAAAATGAAATTTTAACTCACTTTTTAATCGCATCTACTATGTTTTATTCTGTTTTGCAAGTAAGTCTTATTTTTCTTGCATAGCAACTCTGAAGTAAACTCTTGCTTTCTTATTCCGATTTACAGACGAGAAAAAGGAGGTCAGAGAAAGGATACCTAACGCCCAACTATTACATTGATTGAAACCTATAATGAAGAACCAGTGGAATATTTTTATCATTGGATGATATATTCTAAAATTTACTCAGACTGTGTTAATTTAATGCCAACTCTGTGCCGGTGTCTAACCAAGAGAAAGAGCCAGAGAAAGAAACATGATGAATATTTTTGCAGTGCCAAGTCTCTCCATTAACAAGCATTGCCCAAATATGCATGTATGGTAAACAGTTACTTTAGAAATATGACAACATATTCCAAGTACCTGTTCTCTGCCAGGTACTCTATAGCAAGCACTGTGCCAGAATCTGGCATTTTTGACGAACCTGTCACACTGTTAAGCATCTGATCAGTTTTATCAAAATGACCAGAGACATCCCTGTGCTTTTGCCTCCACTTTCATACGACATGCAGTGATCAACCAAAATGGCAAATACAGAGGAAAGAGAGGAGTGAAGTATGCTAACATACCAGAACTACAGTTTCTTGGCTTAGACTTTAGTCCTCTACTGGAAATGGTGACAGCTGGCCTTTTGCTCATTTTCTTCTTTGGAATATATATATATGACTGCACTTGACAGGTGCTTTCCTAGAAAATCATTGCCTTTTTGATTCATAAATGCCATTTTTGATGTTTTTATCTCACAAATTCAACTTGACAGTGCAGTTCTAACAATCTAGTGTAATTTTGGGAGCAAATTGCCATCCTTTTATTTTAAACTTTTATGAAAGGTGTGATTGGCTTTAAGCAGCTTTATAACTGAGTTATCTGTGCAGAAAACCAGTGAGAAACTTAAGTTTTTAGATGGGCTCATGTTCTCTCTTATTAGGTTATTTGGAAGTTGTAATCATAGAAAAAGGATAGTCCTCCTTTGGAACAGACAGACATTAGGTAGAGAATCTTAATGGGGAGAGAGGTTCTTTTCTGAAAATTTGCTTACCTGCCATTCACTTATAAGCTGGACTTCTCCATAAAAATCATGTTCCTGATTAAGATAAAAGTTTCATGTGAATAAACATTTCTCTAAAAATATCATAAATAAGATAATGCAATCAGCCTGTCAGTGGTATGTTATCTGTTAGAATTCCACAATTTAATTACAAACATATTTTCTGATTTTTGCAAGCTATCTTTCAAAACAGAACTAGCTATTACCCAACAGCCTATAGTTTTGAAATGAGAGTCCAATTTCTCAACAGCTCTTCCAAAAATTCTTTCTGAATCGGATAAATATTTGCAAGTATTAACAAACAGGACTGAAGGATTTTAGGAAAAACTAAGACCATTGTCTTAGGGGCTGGAGAAATACAGGGGTTAATGGATGTACCTGGGATACATGATGCCCAAAGTAACTTTGGGAATGCCTCTAGAGAGTCCAGAATTCTGCCAGGGTACCCTGAGTAAGCCCCAGTCCAGCTGAACAACACAGCATCCTCGGGTCCTCATACTGAACCACCAGTGTGATGGACTACGAATCACCTCTGGAACACCACTGGAGAGATGTTCACCCAAAAAAAATACATTGCCTAGACTGAGTTTAGGCTTACATAGGACACTGTGATGAATTGAAAATTAATTCTTCCTTTTGGAGATTTGAGTTTTCAAAGAAAATATGGCTCATTTAAAATAATAAGAGCTAAGAATCAAGAGATTGATGTTCTGGTCCTCAGTATTAAGCAATCAGTCAATATGTCAAAAAGTAAAAAAATTAAGTTTTTTTATTTAGTTTGTTTCTTTTGAAATTGGTGGAACAAAGGCTGTCCTGTCTCCATCCTACACTTGTAAAAATTCCACTTTCCAGATGCAAGCCTTTGTAGAAGTGTTAAATGCAGTACAAAAATATATGTGGAGTGAAATGTGAGGGGTGAATGAGTTTTTTAAATGATGCTATTCTCTGTACTTCAGTGCATAATTTCTTGGATAGTACTATTATGATCAGCTATATACTTACTCATTGACGTTACATATGTGTTTACTAATTAGGGTATATGTGCTCAGTCATGTGAACTGAAGATACTGCTATAACAAAAAACATGTCTTCATTATGCATTTCTGTCCCTACATCTTGGGTGCTTACAGACACAGTGGGAGCTCAATAACCATTGAATGATGGGGAACAAAATTCCTAAATGCACTGTGCTTTTATAGCAGCCAACACATATATTCTTCTTAACATTTTTATTTAAATTTTTCTTGTGTTGAGTTTTCAAAATTTAAATATGCTGGATAATCAAACTTGGGTATCATAGCTAAATATTTTTAAATGATGATTTCTTCATAATCACTTTTGATATGAAATAAAATAATTTACATGGGAGGATTGATAGCTTTTAGTACTGGGCTAGAAATGAGTTTTCTTTTGTTTTCCCTTAGAGTATAATTCAGAGTTGTGTGACAGTACTTAAATGGACGTCCAGCAAAAACAAACTCCCTTTGGAGACCTACGTGTCTTTGGCCTTTGGGGACACACCTGGAATTCTTAATCCTGGTTCTGTGCTCAGAGATTACCCCTTGTGGGGATTGGGGGTCCATCTAGGTAGCTGGGGATCAAACGCATGCAAGGCAACCACCCTATCTGCTGTATTATCAAACCAGTTCTTGTTTTTAATAAATATAAATCTAAAGAAAACATATAAAGTATAAGTGACCTGTGGTACCTTTGATTCTTGTCTCTATCATCATGTAAAACCTTTCTTGGTAAAAATTTCATGCCCAAATAAGCAGCCTAGCAACTACCGAGAAATAGGAAGTGTCTGTTCATCAAGAGTTTCTATCTGAAGATCTTGACCCACAACTCAGAGACAGACAAATGCATTGAAGAACCAATGCAAAAATTTACCCACAAATGACCTAATTGCTGTTCTAAAAGCAAAATCAATAAATTTACATACAGGATTTTAAGTTCGTTTGCTATGTGTAGGTCTAACTATACTCCCCTCTTGAGACTGTTGTGAGGGTTGAGTGTAATGTGTACTTCAAGTGCTTGTTTAACATCCCTAACATGTTAAAATTTTTAAAAGCTACTGAATTTTGTAGTTTGTCTTCTAAATAATGTTCTTTTTTTTGTTCTTGTTGTTCATGTGTTTTTTGTTTGTTGTGTATATGTTTCCTTTCACAGATGGATATACAACTGATGATATTGAGTTTTATTGGCGTGGGGATGATAATGCAGTAACAGGAGTAACAAAGATTGAACTTCCACAGTTCTCTATAGTAGATTACAAGCTGATCACCAAGAAGGTTGTTTTCTCCACAGGTTTGTATCAGGAAAATGGTTTATATTACATTTTGTCAAAGGATCTCACATATATTTAACAGGATTGGGTACCAGGAAAGGATGGGGATTTGAAGACTTAGATTTGCTGAAAAGCTGCACTTCCCCTCGAGTTCGCTGCTTTTGGGGACCCATCCAGATATTCTCCACAAGGAACTTCAGAAGAACTCTCCTTATGAATGTCTGACTCACAAGGAAAGGGATGAGAATGTTTACAGAAAGGAAATTGAAAGCCTAAATCAGAGTCATTCCCCTAACTTCCTGCAGGGAAGGATTGATATAACTCTTTATAACTCTATAGCAATATTACAAAGGATTGATATAACTCTTTGGCCAACCCAGGGGACAGCCCAGTCACAGTCTCCACACATATATGATTTCAGGAAAATTATCCGAAGATAGGAAGGATTCCTCAAAGGGAAGGGGTTCCTCTGCATAGCCTTAGTCCAGTAGTTAGAGCTAGAAGTCCATGAAGATGTTAAGAGTCTCCAATGTCTTTGCCTTCTTTACTTTTCCTGTGTTGAATTTTAGGTTGTCGAACTTTTGTTTCTTGAGCACGCAGTTTTAACATAAAAATGCAAGAAGGTAATCATTTCTTACATCCATATTAAGCAAGTAAACAATATGCCTGCAAGTATATTGTTTTCTTATTGAAATGGATTTTCCCACCACAGAATTAGCTACTACTGTTACTGTAGGTTTTGATTCATCCTCTGCTAATGATCCAGGCACTTTCTGTCCCTGCTATCAATGTCAAGTAAGAGTTATAAGATTCAGAACAAAAAAGAAAAATAGCTTCTAGCCTTAAAGAAAAAAATCAACAGAAATTTGTCCTACATTTGTGGTCCTCTGAATTCCTGAGGATATTACATAGTATTCTTATTTTCATATTATAGCACTTGTTTAACCCAAGAAAAATAGACAGAGATTTCTCTCAATTAAAGAGAATATCTCTTCTGAACACTACTAGTGTGTATATTTTCAGTTTAAGCCTTGTGCTGTCTCATATTCTGCTTAGAGTAATTTTTCAGATCATCACAATCAAAGGCCCCATCGTCGAGAAAATGATGGTTGTATAAAATAAGTCTGTGTGATCTAGTATAGAACACTGAGCAAGGGTGAACTGGACTTCTCTTATTATTGATGATTTCAAGATGTACTCACTGCCAAACAACTCATGTTAATTTTTTTTAAAAAAAAAGAAAGAAAGCAGATGTTTTCAGACTACTTTGTCATAAGAAAGTGCCCTTCAACAAATGATACGTGTGAATACAGAGAAGAGATTTTAAAAACTAATCAGGGACTTGGAAGGAAAGTGCCCTGTAAGTGTTCACTGATAATAATGATGATGATGGTCTCCTCTTGCTTTTCAGGTTCTTATCCGAGGTTGTCCCTCAGCTTTAAGCTTAAGAGAAACATCGGTTACTTTATCCTGCAGACCTACATGCCTTCCATCCTGATCACTATCCTTTCCTGGGTCTCTTTCTGGATTAATTATGATGCTTCCGCTGCAAGGGTGGCATTAGGTAGGCCATTTTCTAACTGTTCGAGGAGTCAGACTCTGAGTGAGCGTGCACGCACGCGTGCACGCACACACACACACACACACACACACACACACACACATATCTGCTGTCATGCATGCATGCACATTTGTGTGTCTGTATGTGTGTGAACATTCATTTCCCTGGAATTTGTGATGCATGGCTAGGCCAGAACATTACAGAATTTTGTCTTTGAGACTTGGATATTATGATTCAGCATTAAATCGATTAAACATGAATTAAAACCCTCATGTTAAAATTACCCAACTCTGTAGCTGTTGGTAATGAAATTAGTGCCATCAGTTTGATATTCGCATCAAAGCATATTCGAAGCATACTTCATGTCATGTCATGTTGGTTGATGCTCTGCTTGTATCTGCCTCCTTCGCTGGAAAGACCCTCCCCTTCCACATTTTTTTCTTTTCCTAAGTGAGAAACAAGAAAATGCTTGTAGTACATAGATAAGCAGGGAAAAAATGTGGATTCTAATTAATATATTAGAGTAATATGGCAGAGGACTAGAGAAAACAAAGTAAGATTATTGGGAAGTAATCCATGTTTTATTGTTTTATACTTGATTATTTTCTAGCACCGTAAGATGAGTTTGTTTTTCACATTCTTTTTTTCTTCCCTTTTGTTTGAGTAGGGAGTCCACACCCAACTCCGTGCTCAGTGGTTATTCCTGCCTCTCCATTCAGGAATCACTCATGAGGGGTTCGGGTACCATATAGAATACCAGGGATTGAACCCGAGTTGGCCACATGCAAGGCAAGCACCCTATCAGCTGTTCTAGCACTCCAGTCCAACTATTTTTCACATTTTTATTAATAACTTCAGATATAGTAAATTAGGATATTTTATACCAGTTTTATTGATTTTGTTTTTATTTCTGATTTTATTATTTTTATTTATTTTGTTGTTTAAATCTCAGCCCCGGGTCCCGCACACCTGGGTTTCTCTGCCGGTTTTTTCGTGCATGAGGCTCGTCTGACTGGGAACACCTGTAAAGGTGGTTAGACACTGCCTCAAAAGCCTCCATCCCTCTCAGAGAACCCGGAAAGCTACCGAGAATATCTCGCCCGCACGGCAGAGCCTGGCAAGCTACCCGTGGCATACTCGATATGCCAAAAATAGTAATAATGATGGTCCTCATTCCCCTGACCCTGAAAGAGCCTCCAATATGCCATTGGGATATACTAGCACGTGACAGGGAAGAATGGAGACATTACTGGCACCTGCTCAAGCAAATCAATGAACAACAGGATGATAGTGATAATGATGTTTAAATCACACCGGCCATGCTCGGAGGCTGCTCCTGGTGTTTTGCTTAGAGCTTGTTTCCACCAGTGCTCAGGGGACTGCATGGTGCTAGGACTCAAACATGCAGCTCCTACATGCAAAGCACTTGCAATAGCTCTTTGAGTTACTTTTCCCCAGCCTTGGTGCTTTGAAAAATGTTGATTTTACTTTTCCATTGTGCATCTCAATTCAATCATTACTTGCTTAGAGAAATCCTTCAATCCTTACTTGTTTAGAAAAGTCATTCATTTACTCAGTAAATATATATATATATATATATATATATATATATATAGTCTGGGGGCCACACCTGACAGTGCTAGGACTTACTCCTGGGTCTGTGTTCAGGGATCATTCCTGGCGGGCTCAGGGACTCAGGGACCATGTAGGGTACCAGGGATCAAACCTGGGTCAGTCATATGCAAGACAAACACCCTACCAGTGTACTGTCGCTCTGGCCCCAGCAGATATATTTTTAAAGTCCTTCTCTGTTCCAGTTATATTAGGCACTGATGATAAAACAGTATCCTTTTGCAAGCTAAAAGTAAAAGTAGACAATTTTTCAATGGTCACGCAAATTGCATAATATGGTAAGTGATAGAGGAAAATAAAAAGAAGTTTGGGTATGCTTGGGGTGCAATGTGGAATAATTAAAGTAGACGTAATTCAGAAATTGTGAGACATAAAGTTGAAGAAGATGAATCAAATATTTGGACGAGACTATCTTAGCCCTTGGCCCAGGCCAATTTCCAGTTTATTCCAGTATTACCTGCCATGTCAGTGAAGAATCCAGTGAGGAGAATGCAGAATTACTTCAGGAGGAAAGAGAATTTCAAGGAGAGGGAACTACACAACTGTAAATATATAAATATATATAAATCAATTTGGAGAGTGAATAATAAAGTCTCGGTGAAATTAGATTATTGCTGAGCACAGAAGTGACACAATTTCATTTCAGTTAAAAGGAATCACTTTGTGACCAGACAAAGAAAGAAAGGAGAGAGAGGAGATAGAGAGGAGAGAGAAGGGAGGGGGAGAGAGGAGGCTGTAAGGCACTTGCTTGCATGCAGCCTTGCTGCTAACCCTAGTTCAGTCCCGGGAACCTCATGGTCCTCTGAGCATGAGAGGTTACTCCCGAGCTCAGAACCAGGAATAGCTCCTGAGCACTGACAAATGTGGGCCAAAAACAAACAGAGAGAGAGAGAGAGAGAGAGAGAGAGAGAGAGAGAGAGAAGAGGGTGAGAATCACTTTGGAATTACCTTGGTTCTTGTACTGGGATTAGATTATAGTGATTCCAGGGGAAAGGGGAAAAAATAGTGATCTCCCAGAGTGAGCCTCTGAAAATACCAGAAAATACCAGAAAATGACCCTTTTTGTTACCAGTTACAGTTCATATAATTTATAAAACCATTTATATTTGGATTGTGATGTTGTTTTTCCTATGAGCATTAAGAGAATTCACACAGAGAATTAAGAGATACACACAGTGAATCATGTTCAGTAAATACTTGCGAAAGAATTTTTAAATATCTATTATTTCAAAGTAAAAATATTTCTCCACATGGAGTGATAGCACAGCGGTAGGGCGTTCGCCTTACAAGCGGCCAACATGGCCAACCCGAGTTCGATTCCTCCGCCCCTCTCGGAGAGCCCGGCAAGCTACCAAGAGTATTCGATATGCCAAACACAGTAACAACAAAGTCTCCAATGGAGATGTTACTGGGCCCGCTCGAGCAAATCGACGATCAACGGGAGGGCCTTTACCTTTTTACCTTTACAGGAACAAAAAGTTATTTATTTTCTTGCGCACCCAGTGGTTCTCAAGGTCTTACTCCTGGGTCTGTGCTCAGCAATCATCCCTGGTTCCATGCTCAGGGATCACTCCTGATGGTGCTTAGCAGGTCATATGTGGTACCAGAGATCAAACTGGGTTGGCCCAGTGCAAGGCAGATCTCTTGTCTGCTGCACTATCTCCAGCCCCTGTAAAAAAGTATTTTAAAATGCCTTTTTATGTGAACAATTCATTAACTAAAAAAAAACTAAAAACGAGATTTTAATGAATAGTAAAGTTGATGTTGTCAGTTTTATTCTGTTGGACAGGCTAACCTAGTTCAAATAATGAAGAAAACTAATGAAATCAGGAAATGTTTCCAAAGACTAATGTTACAAAAGAGAACTGTAGGGCACCCAGATGTGTGGAAAGATCAGGTTTTGCTGGCCATGCTCAGAATCGGGTGCTCAAATATAGGTTCGTTTGTAACTGTTTAATGAACATGGGTAAAAACAAAACAAAAATTACGATCTATTATATGAAATTTGCTCGAGCGGGCCCAGTAACGTCTCCATTGGAGACTTTGTTGTTACTGTGTCTGGCATATCAAATACTCTCGGTAGCTTGCCGGGCTCTCCGAGAGGGGCGGAGGAATCGAACTCGGGTCGGCCATGTTGGCCGCGTGTAAGGCGAACGCCCTACCCGCTGTGCTATTAAATCAGAAAGCAGTGTTTCTTGCCAGAATGTCATAGCAATGACACATGACTGCCAGGTATTACAGGGAGTTATTACTAGGTGGTATTAAAGGACACAGACCTCTCCAGTCAGCAAGGTCCTGGGGCCAGGCTGCCTCTAGCGAACCCTGGACTCTAGACAGCTGAGCTCTCTCTTCACTTTGCTCTTTTGCTCCAGAGTTGGACCTTCTTATCCACAGGACCCCATTCTCCCAGGACTTCCACCAACATCTCTCTCTAGCTCTGGTGAGGGCATTGAGGGAAGCTACCCCCACTATCAGAGACGCCCAGTGGCTGAACCAGTAGTTAACGGTCCAACCCAGTGTGGCGTTTCCCTGGAAGAAGTGTGTAATGCTGAGATATTATCTGCTGGAGCGATAGCACAGCGGGTAGGGCATTCGCCTTACAAGCGGCCAACATGGCCGACCCGAGTTCGATTCCTCCGCCCCTCTCGGAGAGCCCGGCAAGCTACCGAGAGTATTCGATATGCCAGACACAGTAACAACAAAGTCTCCAATGGAGACGTTACTGGGCCCGCTCGAGCAAATCGACGATCAACGGGAGGGCCTTTACCTTTACCTTTACTTTTACACGCTTTAGTGATCTGTACAGGTCCCTTCTCTTCTTTTTTTTCCTTTGCTTTTTGGGTCACACCCGGCGGTGCACAGGGGTTACTCCTGGCTCATGCACTCAGGAATTACTCCTGGCGGTGCTCGGGGAACCATATGGGATGCTGGGAATCGAACCCGGGTCGGCCGTGTGCGAGGCAAACGCCCTCCCCGCTGTGCTATCGCTCCAGCCCCAGGTCCCTTCTCTTCTAGCGCCCACCTCCAGTTTCAAAATTCTTACTAATATTTGTCCGTATCATGTATATAATGACTTCATTGATTTCATATAATGTATTCATTGATGAACATTATTTTTATAGATTTTCCCTTATCACATATTTTTCTGAAAATAAAATTTTGTTTTGGGGACAGACTTGGCGATACTTGGGGCTTACTCCTGGCAGGGCTCAGGGGACCTGGGGTGTGTGGGGGTGGGGTGGGGGATGGAACCCAGGTCAGCCACGTGCAAAGCAAATCCCCCACCCGCTACACTATTTCTCCAGCCCCATTTTTTCCTGAAAAACTCATAACTGGAATTCCTGTCTTGATGCTTCCCTTCCACCCTTGTTCCCGCCACCCCTTAGTGCTCCCAAAGTGAGTCTCCTACTGTGTTATCTCTAACACTCCCTGCTTGAAGATGGTGGTGCGACATAGCTGCCAACTTTGACTTTTGAGTCCCGTGGGACTCTGTGCAGATGACTCTCCATTCTGTGGCCTTTAGTTCCCCGTATGTGTCATTTTTCCTATTTTTCTCATCAAACCCTATAATTCACTCACAGCCTTCCTTGAAATTCCACCTGACGTGTACCTGTTTCTGATGTCAGGCTCTGTCCCATGCCAGTGCCTTCAGGGCTGTGTCACTTGGACTGCTAGCCCTGGGTAACCTACACAACTACTGCTCATTCTTCAGGTCTCAGCTTCAAGGGATCCACTTCCTGCTCTTTCTTGCCACATCCAAGGCTTCCATCCCTCTTGATACATAACTGTTAAAATAGAAATCTCAGTAATGTTTCAAAATGACTAATATCAACTGGAAATCACTGCTTCCTACATATCACCAGAGCCTCTCACATGACTATTATTACATTAAAAGTGCCCAGAAAGTATTTTGCAGTGTAAGTGAATGTGAAATTTACATGAACTCTCCCGGCTTCTGTGATTGCACATGTGAACACGCACTCATTATTACTCTCTCTTATCTCTTTCAGGAATCACAACTGTCCTTACAATGACCACCATCAACACCCACCTCCGAGAGACGCTCCCCAAGATTCCCTATGTGAAGGCCATTGACATGTACCTGATGGGGTGCTTTGTCTTTGTCTTCATGGCCCTTCTGGAATATGCTTTGGTCAACTACATCTTCTTTGGGAGGGGACCCCAACGCCAAAAAAAAGCAGCTGAGAAGGCTGCAAGTGCCAACAATGAGAAGATGCGCCTGGATGTCAACAAGGTAAATTTGGAGGGCGGGCCCTCCTTAAGGTCTGAAACTTACGAAAATGCCAGAAGTGCAGGGTAATACCTCCTTTGACAGATGAGGAAACCAAGACCCAGGGAAGGGAGTAGATAATTCCCTCACTCACAGTGATAGCTGGTGATGGGGTGCAATGGATTAGGAAACCCTTTCCATTAACATGAGATTGTGCAAACCACAGTCACCTGAAAACCACACTTAAGAGGTTTCCCACACACATGAGCATAATATGTGCTCATTATATTTCTTTAAATATACTTTAAATATACTTAAGAAAAGAGTTGGTGCCACTTAAATAAGTTATCATTTATTAATAATCTCAAATGTAAATAAATAAATTATATTAGAAACCATAGTTTATACTAGATGAAGCCTCTGGGGTTGAGGTTTCTAGTTTGATTTAAAATGAGAATAAGCAGGCTGATGAGGTAGTTCACCATGGTGAGCCCCTGTTGTGCATGTGCATCAGAAGGCTCAGGTTGAGCCCCCAATACTCCATGGTCCCCTAGAGACATCCAGGGACAATTTCATGCATAGAACTGGTAGTAGTCCCTGAGCAAAAGCATAGATAAATAAATTAACTAGTCCATTGTTGATAAGCGCAGAGATGTATTATAGACCCACCAGCAACAAACTGAGGCTTTCTCCTTAAAATAACCTGGATAGAAGAAAAAGTAGAGGAGGAAAGTAACTTTTCTTTAAGTGACAAATATTACTTAATGCTTTCGCATGTACCACTTAAAATTATGGAAGCATTTGACTGTATGAGACCTCCATCATTAAGTCAGGTACAGAGAATAATTCCTACACATTTATGGCGCTGTTTAAGACAGGAAACTTAGATGTCCAGTTGTTTGGGAGAGCATTAAAGATAAACAGATGGCTGGTTACTTCCCCCAGAAATCCTGATTACAATGTCTCAGGATATACCTGGGCCTCATAATTCAGTGAAGTGGTCCAAATGAGATTCTAATTTGGACTTAAGCTTTATAATCTCCACTTGAGACTTTTGAAAACAGTCTCTAAGGAAGCCATCTTCTTTACTTCCAAAATGCGACTTTGCTTGGCTTCCTTTTATAGAATTGTCTGCGTTAAGAAGAATGTGTATGTATTACCTCCTCCCCCCAACCCCCCGCCCAATCTCTATTCTGATCTTTAAAAATAGACCAGAAACTCCCAGAAGGTATTTTGGGAAATGGTGCAAGTGTCAGGGATCCCAGGTAGGGTCTCCTCGTGCCAGGCACGTGGCCCAGTGCTTTGAGCACTCTGCCCGGTCTCAAACAAGTCTTTTCCAAATGTCTGCCCTTAATAGTGTTTATGAAGTGTGCAGAATGTTGAATTCAATAAATAGTTCACAGTGATGGAAGAAGGAAAACAGTGATGCTTTAAAACCATCTGGCACTATTAATTATAGCAATATTTATTTAAAAGATACTTTAGTATTTTCAACTATAATTCCAAGAATTGCATAGCATAAGTAATCCCTACAATTGAATTTCATTTGAAGCAAGCCCAATAAAAGCATGTGGCTGACTATTGTTTCCTACATATCTATAGGTCTGATAGTCTATTTTGGACTATTCTCCAAGACCATCTTTTCCTAAGATACGATATTTGTAATGAAGCAAATTTTAACTGTGGTCTTTGGAAACCAGTGAAAACAGGTCCAGGGAATTATCTGTTTCTTTCCAGCGCTCCAGATTGCATTTATTGGAGCCTGCCAATAAATTTTAGCCTCCCATCATGGCTCTTCAGGCTGTCCACACAAGAGAATATTTTGAAAACCCATTTTATGATTTTCCTGATATAGTAGCCTTAGTAGAGAAAAGGAAATGAATAAATAAAACTATAGGATTCATTCTGAAATGGCTCCAAATCATCGCCTAATGCAAAGCTGACTTAATAAGATAATATCCAATCTCTTCTGTCATCTACCCAATTTTTTCCTACCAATTTGCATTTAAATGATAAATTTATGGCCCCAGAAAGTCGTGTGTTTATAACAGTGAATCAGAAAAGCTTCAGAGAGTTTTTAAATTCAATGAGATGCAGGCAGAGAACAGTTCCCCGGGCAGGTACCCCTCACTGGTGACAGTTAGAGCAACAGGATATCACAGAATATGAGAGTGCAGTAAGAACCCTAGAGTTCCTCATGCGTCCAAGTCCTCACCTTAGGTCTCCATTGCCCTCCCTTCTCCCGCTACCAGAGGATCCCTGGCAACATTCGTCAAGATTTGATATTGCCAGATTGTAGGAATTTAGACATGTTACAAAACCTTCACAATGTATTAGAAACTTTCCCACAGTAAAAAAATTCTCCAGGCAAAAATGCCAGTATTACAGAAGTTAAAAAAAATCCACTTTATTTCAGTCCATTTCAAATGTGAGTAACTAATATCCAGAAGGAATAAAAGAAAAGATGCTTGTCCTTTTATTGAAACTCTGGAACACAAATAATTTGTCCACTTTCATAATCGCATGCATAACATTATGACATTAGGATTTAGCACAGTGGCCTAGGGAAATATTTTGGAGTAAGCCATTATCAATATTTAGCATTTACTTAATCATTGTAAGACAATCAGCTTCTCTGAATCTTCAGTTTCCTCATCTGTAAAATGGGATTTATTATTCTTTCACAATATTATTATTATAAAGAGTATTTGTGACAATGTGTAGACATAATCTCCAGTGTGTGGCATGCACTCTGTAAATGGTAAATATTAATAAAATTATTAATATTTAGGCATTATTTTCAAAGTTATTCTCTAGATCTTTTGGCAGTGCTTGCTTCTATGTTTTACACACTCTAGCACATAGGATGAAATCTCACCCTAGAAAGAGAGCATTATTCACCGAGGGCCGTTTCCTGTTAGAAGTCACATTGTTAAAGCAAGACAGTCATTTTTCCAGCATCCGTTAACTGTAAAATCTCTGGTCAACCAGCTTCTTCAAAGTTTGCAAGTTACTTCTTAGACTGAAAAACTTAGAGTCATTTCTATTCGATTAAATAAAAAAGGGTCCTCTAACATTACAGACTCCATGGTTTCTTTTGTGAACCCAGGATGGGATGTTAGAGATCTGATTGCAAAGAACCTCTATTGTGTCAGCATCATGAATAATGCCACTCTATTTCTTATCAAGAATCCCCCTGCTTTTCAACTAGAATTCTAAAGGTGTTTTTTTTTTTCAAAGAGAGGCACATACAATCAACCTAGTATTGTTGGCTTCTCTTGGAAAATCAGTCACTAGGAGAGGAATTCACTTTTTTAAACCACCTTGTGGTGGCTTCCTAGAGACAGAAGTAGGCATGTCCGATCACCCGCAGCGGTCCTTGTACCCTGCTTTGTCCCGAAAGAGACATGAGAAAGAAAGGTGGGAGCCCGGGGCTTTCATTTCTCTGTCTTAATTGTCCGGAAATCCTCATTTTAATAAGTTTCCAATTTCCATCCTGATAGCTGGTGCTAAAACCATGGTTTTCAAAAAGAGAAAAGTATCCATGGTTGCATGACATAGTCAACAAAACCTCAGAGATGGTCTAAGTTTTTTTTTAATCCTTAACCAGTGTATGTCCTCCTACACTGGCCAGTGGAAAAGCCCTATAAAAACAAAAAGCTGGTTTTGCATCAGTCCATTTATTAAATTCAGGATCTTTTTACCTGAGCAAATCTGCCGGCCTACACATCAGTCTCTGGCTAATGGACCCTGTAGCTCACACAGTGCTCTTCGTGCATCACCTTGAATTGTAAAATGCTGGAGGTGTTTAAATAACTTCACACTGACAAGAGTTCTGCTGAGAGCTTTTCCCAAAATTCATTCTGGGTAGTTAAAAAATTCATGACATCTCTCAGTGTGAAGAGAGGCTTTTGCGTTACCCTGCACTCTTCTACTTGAATGTTTATTTTCCTTATAGCATTTTCCTTCTAGCATTAGCACCTAATTATAATTTCCTTGTAGCATTAGGTCACACTTGAAATAGATCATGCCTTCAAATTCTAAGTTCTCTCTTACCTTTTCAGCCTTATCAATTTTTTCTGGTTTACTTTTTGCCGTAACTTAGTATATATACAACATATATGAGAATTTAGTTACTCCTGAGTTTTGCCACCTTTATTCTTGCATAGCCAAGATGCTTTCAGTATCCTTATTTTATAAAGAAACAAACAGCCATGAGTTTTCCAATAAAACCA
Source organism: Sorex fumeus (assembly GCF_029834395.1). Classification (NCBI taxonomy): domain Eukaryota; kingdom Metazoa; phylum Chordata; class Mammalia; order Eulipotyphla; family Soricidae; genus Sorex; species Sorex fumeus. The sequence continues at coordinate 2,276,901 of NW_026606154.1, read as the reverse complement.
CACCAAAAATACCTGTTTGGGGTGTTGTGTATTTGCGTTCCTTGGTATGCAAGCCTCTCTGTCAAGCTCTGTGTTGTCTTTGTCCATTGTGCCTATTTTTCTGTTATGCAGAGTGACTAAGATCTCTTAAACATGTTTATTTCTAGTTTTTAGAATTCAATAATTTGAATGATAGACTAAGAAAGAAGATATGACTACTAAGAAGTGCAGTGCTGTGTTAGCGCCAGTCTTTCTATAGTCCAGTAGCATTAATCTATATCCAATTAACTTTAACCAGCAATCCGAATCTACTGGCATCACTCGACTTAATTAGCACATTCTCTACTTTGTCTTCCAGATTTTTTATAAAGATATTAAACAAAATGGGACCCAATATCGATCCTTGTGGGACCCTACTGGAAACCTCTCCCCAACTAGACGGACTACCAATTACGATTTCTCTCTGTATACGGTTAGATAGCCAGTTTTTAATCCATTTATGTGTATTTTTGTTGGAGCCATTTTGTTTAGCTGTTCCCTTAAAAGTAACGTATTGGGGTCTTTGCAGATAACCAGTGGACTTGTATCTTCAGAGAATTGGGATTAAGTTAATGTTTTCATAAGAACTAAATGGGTTTTTCTGGGTATGTTTTTTTAATAGGCTATGACAAATCTAAGCTTCAGTGTCCCGTTGAGTCATTACTGTTGCACAAGTGGGTCATATTTTGAGGTTTCTCTTTATTTGTTTTGACAGGATAGAATGTCATTATTTGCTGTGTCTTAGTTTTCTTGTTGTGTTTCTTTTGGTTAGTGGAATAAGTGGAGACTTCCACAGTGCCCCCGTCAGTTGACTTATAACTGAGGAACCCATATTATTTGTCCTAGTTTACTAATTTGTGTCTAGTTATGTTTGCACCAAGGCTTTACTGCTTTATTGTGGCATATTTCACCAGTAGCTATTGTCATGGTGACCCATTCCTATTCTAATAATAGGTCAGAAAAAAATAGTTGTTCCGTATCAAAACTTTTCATTTAAATTAAATTCAAAGAGAACTCTACTTTTTATATATCTTGGTATAATGTTTAGAGTTTTATTTCTAAATCTGCGTGCATGTGCAGTTTTTAATTTGAAAATTGTTATTAATGTCACCCTCCAAATTGGAGGAAGAGGGAAGAAGGGGGAAGGAGAAGAGAAGAGGAATTGGATGGAGAACCCATCTTAAACACTTGACCAATTCTAGATAGTTTATTTTGCATTTATTGTCGAGGTATGAATGATATGTAATGTTGATGAATCTTTTCTAAGAGGACTTGATGCCACATGAGCTTCTAAGTATAAATACTTCTTTAATTTTAAAGACTGGACCCCTTATTCCTTTGTACTTCGTTGATAATGCCACTGGGTTGGGTATCTAGTATTATTAACTTAATAACTGCTACTTTGTCTTGATATTTAAGTTTCTTTTTTAACTCTTTGTGGTACTACATATAGTAATATAGTCCATAACTGATATAAGGTAGATTATAGAAGAGATGTTTGGAACTTGGTTTATCACTGTCTGGCTCCTATGTGGCCAGACATCTCACCTCCTGCTGTGTCTGTTCTCTCAGACTGTCTCATTGGTGTTGTTGCTGTTGTTTCTGACTGTGGCTACTCTGGTTGAAATCCAAGTATAATGGTTTGATTGAGCTGTCTTTGGGTAGAATTCTCATCACTGAGAAGGAAAGATGTTTGATTATTGAAGTTTGCATTTACGACATATACAGAAAAGAATGTTGCATTATTTCAAAATCACAGAGTATTCTACCTGATTGATATAATGACTGTGTAAGTTTACCTGAAAGTTCAGGAAGATTCTCAGATTGCAAGGATACTTCAAAGTGAATTCACGCATTTCTTTGGTGCATTATATTTTGTGCTTGGCTTTTAAAAAGCTGTTGATATTCTCTGATGCCATGATCTGTATCATGTGCAAGCTCTCTATTTCATAAAACATCTGGTCAATCAGAGTGACCAGAGGTTTACATGGAAGTTGAAAGCATAATGTCTTTTGCTCTTATAGGTTTCTTAGGTATGTTTCTGTTCTGTCCTCTGAGTTCTCAGTTAAATTCATATTTAGAATAAGAAATGAGAACTAGTGTTCAGCAGTACCAACAGTGAGCTGAGTCCTAAACCTGTAGTCTATGAAAAACCTAAAGCATATGCAACAGCTCTCAAAGGCAGTCGGGGCGCCAAACGTGGTGACCCAAGTTCCCAGTCATACTTGGTCCTGTATGAGTGACACCAAGCATGTTTAGCCTGTCCATCCTTCAGATGCCTCAGCTAAAACCGGAAACACTGATTTCTGTCTCATGGAATGACTGAAGGATTAAATGAGATTATGAGGTTAAGGGCCATATGCTCTGCCAAGCAGCGAATGTTCAGGGAATAAATGGTGTCAAGGAGCACGTGTCTCAGATGGTTTTCCTCCTTTTCAAAAAAACTCTCTATTTTTTTTGATCATCTATTCTAATTCATGATTAGTTCTTTAAAAACTAAAAAAGGTGGTGAGATCGATAGTAACCTAATAATTGAAAACATTACTCTTTTTTCACATAGTGACATGCTTTTATATAAGTAATTGCACTCTGTTGCAATTATACTCTAATAAATTTGAATACTATTATTTTCACTTTCCGTATTTAAGTATATGTTTCATCCTTTCTAATACCAACACATCTTTGATTGAATGTATGACTGTAATTTATAAAATGAGCACATGTAGTTAGATATTTCCATTGTCTACACTCTGTCCAAGAGTCATAGGGAAAATAGGAAATAAATTACAAAAAACAACGCACAAAACAGAGGCCACAGATGGGCAGTGGCCATATAACAACACAGGGTCTGTATTGTACAGGCAGAACCAGAGGAATCTACTGGAGCTTTGTTTGAGAAAATGAGAAAACCCAGTAGCGATGCCTGCATTTGAATAAGCACCTAAACGAAGAATAGCAGATCCGTGGGGAAATGATCGAATATAGGAGATGGAGATGGAGACAGGTGAATGTAGAGATAGAAAGGGAGAGAGGAGTGGAAGAGAGACTTGACCCATGTGTGTAAAGCAGAAAAGAACTTATTTTGGAGAAAACAGAAAAAATTAGGGATACAAAGAAATTTTAAACATTTTTTCTCACCAAAAATGGAGAATATGAAACAATATATCTTGGATGAGACAGCATTAAGAAAATACTGATATAACAAGAAAGAGAGCAATTTAGAAAAAAATCAAGGCATTAATACAAAGTTTAAAGAAATTAAAAAAACAAAAGATAAGGTAAAAGGAAGATAACAGAAAGAGAAGCAGCTTGGCAAAAAAATCAAGGCAGTAACAATTCCAGCTTAAGAAATCATGCCAAATGTAGAGGTAAGGCAGTGTGCAGATAACAACCAGTTAGAGAAGAGAAACAGAATGTTATACAGGGCAGAAACCAGACCTTAAAATCATGGTGATGGTTAAGCATCGAACAGAAACGGTATTTAAATCTGATACCAAAACTGCTTAAATGATGCTTAACCAAACTAAAGTCTTTTAGAGTACAGTCACTCTGCTTTCTTGGACGCTTACAGATAGAATGTTCCCATGCGTATCCTCAAGTTACAGTAGTTATAAGTGGACAGATGATGAATGAGTAAAACATAACAAAAGGGAAATGAAGACATGTGGAAGGTGTCGTTTCAGCTGGGTACCATAAGTAGGGATAAGGAAACCTTAAGACCAAACTTAGAGCAGAAATTATGGTAACAGAGCTGGGGATGCAGCAGTGGTGGGAGGGAGCACATGCCTAGAGCGGGCCAGGCCCTATGTTCAATGTCAAGGTCACATGCCCTCTCCCTTTACAACTGCCAGGTATGGCACCTGAGCTCTGCCAGATGTGGCCATTGGATAAAAGATTTAAAGAGGAAATAAAATGTTAGAGAATTAAGATGATCTAAGTAGAGCTTATATAAACTCACCTGTCAAAAGAATAAAGTTCTTAGGAGCCAGAGAGATAGTATGGGGTGGGGGGCATTTGCCTGGGACATGGTCAACATAGGTTCAGTTCTTGGCACTGCCCATGGTCCCTCAGCTGCCCACCAGGAGTGATCTCTGAGTGCAGAGCCAAGAGTAAGCCCTAAGCACTGTCGGGTGTGGCCCCAAAACAAACAAAACAATTTTAATAAAATTCTGATATTGAATCAGTGAACTGAACTAAAATGATATTAATAAGAGATACTTTTCAATTTAAGGCATTGAAATCTGATTCATAATTCTGAATCATAACAAACACAAATGAGGCAAATAAAAAATTTGAAGAAAATTGATGATTGACTATTGTTACAATGTAAGATTGAATTTAAGGTAAAAAATACTCTAAAATATTTTATAATAATTTCAGTACAAAATACATATGTTGTCATTAATAATGTAGATCAAATAGAAATAACATCCAAATAAAGTGGCATGAAAATTTTAATGACAGAAATAAATGCCTGCATAATATGATTCTTATTATTCAGATAAACTCGCTTATATACAATTTATGTCAAAGGTGTAATTAAAGTTAAATAGAAGAATGAACCCTTAGAAAACAACAGCGATGTGAAATACATAATTAATCCTAAGGGGTCTGATTAAAATAGTAACAACAAAAATAAGTCATAGCTTAAACTACATTTCTAATTTTTAAGTTTATAAATATCCAATTAAAATATTACAAAAGGATTAACAAAACATAGAAGCAGAAGGAAATAATTAACCAAGATCAATTAAAAGTTATATTAGAATACCGAAACCAAAAAGTGTACAAATAAGTCAAAGTTCTTTTAAAAACTTAGCTGAACAAGGAAGCAAAGTTTACTAAAGAAGCCAAGAAGAATCAATATTTCTACACCAAAACAAAAAATAAAATTTAATCCTAACTACTCAGTAAAGGTGAAATTAAAAGACAATTATGTAAACATATTTTTAAAATACAAATTAAAGTATGGAATCCCTAGAAGATATAAAGGCTAACTGACCCTAAGAGAAAGCAAGAACAAATCAGATCATTTACTTCAGAGGGCAGAAAAATCTGACCTGCTCCAAAGGAGCCTCTAGGCCAGAAGGTTTCAAACTAATCCTGTCAAGTGTTAAAAAACAAATTCTTCCAGTGGTATTTCTTCTCACAAGTCCCTCCAGAAAGAAGACAAAACTTTCAAATGATTTTTAAAGTAGGATGACATAAATAAGGTGTCAGAACCATGTCTCAAAAAATAAACAAAAACAAAACCATGGTTCTTTTCACAAGGCTCACTGGAGAAGGCAGGGAATTATGTTATGGGAAAGGGCTGGGTCACACCCAGCTGCGCTCAGAGCGTCCTCCTGGCTCTGTATCCAGAGGTTACTCCTGGCGGTACTTGGGATACAAGGTGCAATGGAGAGCATGCGGGGCTGGCTACATGCAGAGCAAGCACCTTACCTGCTGTGTTGTCTCTTTAACCCTGAGGGGAGAAATTTTAAACAGACATAGAATTTAGAGACTCCTGGAAACAAGCTACAAAGTTACTATGTAGCATCACTACAAAGGAAAATATTATGTACCATATTAACAAACTGAAAGTGTTCACTAGATATGGGAAAGGCTATTTTTTAAATTTATTTATTTTTATAAAGTACATGATGATTTATTACATTCAATATTCCAACACCATTCTCACCACCATGGCACCATCCCACCAACATTATTTCCAATTTTCCCACCCACCACTCAAACCTGCCCGAATAGCAGGCCCCATATAATTTGATATTGCTTGTTATAAATAATTCGCTAAAATGATCAAGAAATGTTTCCTTAGAATAAAGTGTGTGAAAATTGTTCTATCTCACCATGAGACCATTAAGCCCTTGTATAAGAAATCACTAACATGTTGTTACAGGTTGATCCTTGTGGGAAAGGCTATTAACAAACAATTCATGCTTATTATAAATTTCCTTGCATGAATTTCTCTGATTCTCTTTATCTGGCTAAAGCTCTATATCTTTGCCTCTTATTAGAATGGAGCAGTAGTATTACTTGACTTTGTCAAAATTATTAGCCATTGAAATACTTGAGCAAAAAAATACTGATCTTGGAAAAAGAGACAAATGTAACTTACTCCTATGGAAGATGTTTATTATTAGAGCAAGGTTCATGAGAATTAAGTGGGAAGAACTTTAAAAACAATATGACAAGTTTGGGGTGTCTCCACAATTCCTATTTTACAGCATATAGGATAATAACAAAAATACAGAAGGGAGGGGAAGAAAGGTATCCTTTGCCAAAAAATAAATATTAACTAAAGAAAACTTTAGTCTTTTTAAAAAGCATAACAGTTAAAGAAAATCAGCACCTCTAAATCATGAGTTCACTGTTTTCTCACTGGGTTACCTAATGGCTTCATTTGGGTTTGTTTCTGCAGTTGTTTCTCTAGAGATTTGAAACAGTACTTCTAAAGTTTATTTGAGAGGAATATATGAATGCATATATAATTCTAAGAAAATTAATGGTAAGAATATTTCAAACAGAAGTTAAATGAATTAAAGAGAAGTGATGAATGCAGAATAGCACTGAAATAAATAACACAAAAATTGACATAGGAGCATATTAGAAGTTTTTAGTGAAAGTCTTTTTTCATATTAGAAGAATGTTAATTGTATAATAAGCAGCAGTGAGCAGCTGGCTGATTATCAGGAATATCTAAAGCATCAGGAATATCTAAATGCATGCCATATATCTAGACGCTCTTCGCAAGGATGAGTTCTAGATCAGATATCCTGATTTTTTTTAACTAAAAGTTAAATAAAAGACAAGAATAAATATATGTTTACATGGATTAGATATATCTGACATGTAAAATTATTTTCATTTCCATATTTTTATATATTTTCATCAGGCAAACCTAACTTTCCATAGTGAATATAATTTTTTTATTTTTCTCATTAGATTTTAAAACACAGGGTTATTTTCATTTACATAATAGTTAAAATATAAGAAGAAAATACATCTGAATTCCTTTATTCTTGAGAAAAGCTATTTTGTAATCATTTTTGATATGTCTGCCACATCTATTTATGTTAATTTATAAACATATCTTCTTTCTCACTTTCCCTTCAAGAGCACTGATTATTTATTGTTCTTTGCAGTTTATAATTGATAAAAATCTTACTTTTGCATTTTCTCATTTTTTAACCAATTATCTTTTATACATTTATTAGCCTTTTGAATTGGCTAATTGCCAATTTTTACTCTTAACTTTTTTGTATTCAGTTTTAAGACTTCCAAATATAAATACGCTAAGTAATTGTCATATATAAAATACTGTATGTACACTTGAAGGTATTTTTCTCAAAACTCTTATGCCATTACAAGTTTTTAAATATTTTATCATCTAATTATTTGTACTTTAGTAATTACAGACTTTCTGAAATAGATAAAAGCTCTTCTCAAGCTTCTAGCTTAAGAATATAATTTTTATTGAAAGCTTTTTCTGTCTATACTTTATCATTTCATATTTTACATATTATCATGAGTAGCCAATACATTGTTGGTTCAAAATAATGACCAACTTTATATTTTCCAAGGGTAAAACCAAACAGCATAAGAATTTTGGATAATCTTTTTTTCTGCTATGTAATTTTGGAGAATGGGTGATGGCAAAGGAGTCACTGTCACTGTCCTCCCGTTGTTCATCAGTTTACTCGAGCAGGCCCAGTAACGTCTCCATCGTGAAACTTTGTTACTGTGTTTGGCATATAGAATTCGTCATGGATAGCTTGCCAGGCTTTGCCCTGCGGGTGAGATACTCTCAGTGGCTTGCTGGGCTCTTCGAGATGGGCGGAGGGATCGAACTTGGGTTGGCCATGTTGTCTGCGTGCAAGGCAAATGCCCTACCCGCTGTGCTATCGCTCCAGCCAAAAAAAATAAAAAGTTGTTTTTCACTCTGTTTTTTCACTGGTATCTGAATTGTCACAATTAGTATTTATTAACTTTAAGATTTAAGAAAGTACACGCATTTCTCACCAGTTTGCCAGTCTTGTTCCTCTGTCTGTTTCTCTCTCTCTCTCTCTCTCTCTCTCTCTCTACACACACACACACACACACACACACACACACACACACACACACATACACACACCCCACAGGTGTGGCTCAGCAATAGAATTCTTGGATTACTTGTATGAAACCCTGGGGTTTTTGTTTTTTTGGTTTTTGTTTTTTGATTAGTGAAACACCATGAGGTATAGTTGTAGACTTACAAACTTTTGTGCTTGGGTTTCAGTTATACAATGATCGAACACCCATCCCTCCACCAGTGCCCATTCTCCACCAATGATCCCAGTAGCCCTCCCACCTCCCCACCCCATCCCCCCACCCCGTTCCCCACCCCACCCCACCTCTGTGGCACCCTTTTGCTCTCTCTTTCCTTTAGGGTGTTGTAGTTTGCAATAGAGGTATTGAGTAGCCATCACGTTCAGTCTATAGTCTACTTGAAGCACGCAACTCGCATCCCAAGCAAGTCTCCAAACATCCTTTACTTAGTGTTTTCTTCTCTATCTGAGCTGCCTTTTCCCCCAGCATGTGTGCCGGATGAAGCCCTGGGTTTAATTCCCGACACGGCCTTCCTCCTCCCTCAAAAAAAAAAAAATACTACTTTTCCCAGTACTTCATCTATCATTTGACCAAAGATAATTATTTGTGAGCTACACGTGCACAGTTTTAGAAATTTTTCTTATATTGTATTCTAATAGCTATTGCTCTCAGACTTTAGGAATGAGGTAGGGGGGCTGGAGCGATAGCACAGCAGGTAGGGCATTTGCCTTGCATGCGGCTGACCCAGGTTCAATTCCCAGCACCCCGTAAGGTCCCCCGAGCACCGCCAGGAGTAATTCCTCAGTGCAGATCCAGGAGTAACCCCTGAGCACCGCCAGGAGTAATTCCTCAGTGCAGAGCTAGGAGTAACCCCTTAGCATCTCCGGGTGTGACCCAAAAAGAAAAAAAAAGGAATGAGGTAGGGATTAAAGAAAATATGAAAGAAACCAAGAGAAGATGTGTCTGGGCTGCACAGAAATGTTGTCCAGCTCCATTGTATGTGTTGTTATCAGAGAATCAGAATCTCAGGGACATAATTAGTTCTAGACACCTTGAATAGTTTTCCCAGTCATGGGAATACCTACATTAATACTATTCATTTCCCCCTACCAAAAAGGTCTGGTGAGTTAGATGAATTAACTAACTTAGTGCATAGACAAACTCAGAACATCAGTATTCTCATCTCAACTCTGACACTTGATGAGTCATGTTTGTAGTATAGGACAAATCAATCAGCTTCGTCAATAAAAGGATGTGATCCTATCCCACATCGTACCCACCTTAAAGAATATGTAATTCTAGAATGTTTACTGAATCTTTCTGACTGGAATTCATGTATTTCTGTTAAACATACTCTTATTTCTTTTTCAAATAATTGCAATTGAATTTAATATTCACAAGTATTGACACAATATATAGTTAAGAAAGAAATGCAAGAATTTGGAGAAATTGTTATTCGTTTAAAACATGATAGTAATTTTCCTCTTAGAAAAATGTGGAGAAAGTTTATCAGGAAAAATATTACAAAATAATTTTCTATAGAAACAACTTAAAGTCCTTTAGACTTAACTCCTATCCTAAAATTGACAATCTAAAGAGCTATACTTTTTGCACTGGTTAGATTAGAAGATAAATTAATCAAAATTTATACTCTATAAGTAAGAAGTATAAAACCAAGTAGGTCTGTTCCTTAGATGATCATCACCATTGCCCGGGTGCAGTATTTGTGCATGTCTGTTTCTTGTCATACCTAACTTTTCAGTGTCTTAGAAGCAACCAAATAACATAGTATAGGTCAAATTCACCTCTCCTATAGAGGTGATGGAACAGACACAAAGGAAGTAACTGATGAATAACATTCCCAGGCTCAGAGCCCTTTGAATCTCTTCACCTCGTGCCTTTCCGCAGCCTGGCCCACTTCTCAAATGGGCCCCTCCTTCCGGTCCAGTGAACCTGCCAGTCTGCCCACCCGGCAAGAGCAGAAAGAACCTCACTTCCTGTGACTCATTCCCCTCCAATTAGACCCTTTCCTAGAATGAAGATCACACCATGAGTTTCAACTTTGAAAATTATGCTCTTCCTGTCATAATACCTTAGTTACTTGCTAGACTTAGCAGGAAAAGTTGATATGTAACACTTTGTGGTTTTTCAACCCAGGTATTAATTCTTTGTCTCACTTGATGCTCAATCCTATTCTAGAATTGAAACTCTCACACTGTGTCTGCATCTGTGCCGTGTTGTTACATCAGTGGCAGGGGTTAGATCACTTTGTAGTGGACGATTTACATTGTTTCTAAGGAAATGTGTAGTGATTTTCCATTTTAAGATTATCATGTGTGGTGATTCTTCATTTTGATTATCAGAATAATCAAACATTATTGTGATACTTATCTATACATTTTTAGTTCCTTTACTTTCTGCTTTCTAATCAATAAGTTGATGGTGGATATTTGCAGTTGATAGCATCTTATTCTGGAGATGTGGTTAGCTAGCTGGTGTTGTGAATACAGCTGTTACTAAGAAAACTCTGGAAAGATTATGAACTGTTTGTTGAAAACAAGGAATAAAAATAGCTGTTTTCCGTAAGTAGCTTTGGGACTCAAGTACAGATATTAATTTTTTATTCACCATCTTTCTATTAATATTAAATTATTTTGTTAAAATAGTAACAATTCCTCTAGCAAGCCCCGTGTTGCTAAAGAAATTAGGAATTTTTTATGGCCTCTGTTGAGAAGAGGTTTGCAGTCTGGCTTGATGCTTGTTTAATTTTGGCAAAGGGCATCGAGGGAGACATAACAAGAATGGACCCTGACATCATTTTGAAATCTCCATCAGCAATAAACAAGCTGATGCTCACCCTCGCAACACTGGAGTTAGCTTCTGCTGCAGAAAACTTCTGGAAGCTATACTGATTTCACAGCGCCATGGCAGACATATACCACTTGCTCTCACTCCCTCCCAAGGCACTAAGCACCCCTCTGTCCTGAAGGACAAACCTGCCCCCCAGATGCCTCCCTGAAGGTACCCTCAGGGGGGAACACTTCTCTATAGATAACTTCCAGCCCACATCCAGCTGTGCCCACCCAGGGTCATGAACTGTTGGGGTCATCAGCTGAGCATGTTGCCCAGTTGCCTAAGGCAATGGCTACATTTTCTCTTGAGTCTTTCAGTCACACTTTGCTCCTGTCCATAGCACGTGTGGGACTCATGTTCAATGCATCAAGTACTGGTCCATTGATTTCTTCTGGAGAACAGCTTGAGATAAGAGCACAGGCAGACGTGGCCTAACTGGGCCTGCTTGGCGTGGGAGTTGAGACGGCCCAGAGTTCAAGCCCTAGATGAACTTTGTGAGCATGGGAAAAACTTAAGAGCCTCTTTTCCCCCTCTAGGACATACAGCACTCCCCACACGCAGGGAAGGTAGGGGCAGTGTGGGAGAGTTGTCCAATCCTCATCATTGGAGAAGCTGGACAACAACTTAGAGACCTAGTAGGAAAGCACTCGGGGAGAGCTTTCTGTTTCTTGGCATTTGTTCAGAACTCTAGAAGCGCTGGCTCTCTCAGTCTGTAATAGACTGATCAAGGGCCTGAGATCGTCATAGCGAACAGGGCATGGTAGAGCTGATGCATGTTGCCAAGTGTCAGAGTTGTTACCTTCAGATGCACTTTTAGGAGAATTGTGTTCACAGGATAGGAGATTATGAGGAGGCCGTCTGCCAAGCTGGGAGGTGCATGCTGTGATAGAAATCTATAGTATTTCAGCTCCGGGAAGAAGATGGAAAGGGTCCTCAGATTTTGTAAGTGAAGTAATTGATACCCAGAGGGGGTCCGGGGTGGGATGTCCAAGAACACCCAGCACTCCCATTACAGACACCAGAGGTGTCCTGTGAAACCCCTCCATCCCTTAACAGTTCGTCCTGTTTGGGCCTGCCTCCTTCTTTGTCCCCTGGCGTTGTTCCTCCAGAGTTCTTTGAGAAATGCTGGTGAATGGAAGCCTTTCCAGTGAATGGGGAGCCAATTGTACCCTGCTCCCACCCACTGCGTGACGCTAAGCCAGCACTCCCCTTCCAGACTGCTAATAGTAGCTTTCAAGAGCCAACACCCAGAGCCTGTTGATGCTTCACCACACAGGGTTTCTGCCCCACCCTGCCCCATGGCAGCCATCTAGAGGAGGTCATCCTTAGCCAGCATCCCTGAGGCCCGGGACTCTGCAGAAGGCAGATGGTCAACTTCCTCCTCAGGTCTCCAGACCAGAACGTCTCACAGTCCTCAAGTCCACAGTTAGACAGATTCCCCAAACCATTTCCAGTGCTCACCACAAGTCTAAGCTTGCTGATTTACTTGGCAATATTACAGTCTTCTAAAAATCTTACTGATGAGGAAAACTGAGGCCCAGAGAACAGTAACATTGAGTCACAGAGCCCATCAGAAGCAGACAAATCCAGCACTCTCTCCCCAAGTCTGTCACGATTGGGCACAGAGTCTGGCTGGTGTTATTCAAGCCAGGAGCGGCCTTGATGTCTCTCCTGTCTTCCTAGCTGCGTGCTTGTCTTCATTGTTCTGTGACATCTGCAGTCCTTGAGCTGAGGCTCACTGGGTGTTAGAATGACCTGGCAGTTCACCGCGGTGCTACAGACAGAACCGGGACCTGTGGCACCTCTCGCTGGAGAATTGCTGGTGGCCTTGGCTAAAGACACAGAGGCCGTCCCAGCCGCCCAAGGGTCCTGAACTGAGGCAGCTTTCCTCATCCTGCAGCATCTCTGCCTCGGCAGTAATGAATGCTGCCTCTGAGCACAAAAACCACTTCTGTGTAACTCCCCCACACCCTGTACAGTAGGAGGATGAATTCTCCCTTTAGTGCACTGAGGAGAGCTACTTAAAGTGCTTGGAAAATTCCTTTTTTTTTTTTTTAAATAAAAGAAATCCAGCAGTCATTGACTTTGAGAACTTTAAGGGATTTAAGAGATCACCTGACCCAGTGCTTCTCAAAGTAGCATAAAACTAGGGTGAGGCTTCAGAATCTGCAGTTCGTTTTTCCTTTTTCCTTTGTGGTCTCCCAGTCAACACTCAGGGGCCCTGGGGGTCTACTCCCAGCAGTGCTGGGCCAGCCAGCTGTAGGGTTTAATGCTGGCCCGAGGCAATAGAACATTCAGACCCTCCTGTGCCGGGGACCACAGTGGTCATCCCTGTGGTGCTGGGGTGTCTTCAGGGGTACTCTCAGCAGTGCTCAGGAGATTGAACCAGGTCCCAGACCTGCCGAGCATGGACCCCAGATCCCTGTGCTGTCTCCCCAACCCCGAGGTTCTACATTTTTCACCAGCTTCCCATAATGCCAAAGCTGCAGCTCTCTGGAGCACCTGAGATAGCAAAGACCCAAGCCCGGGAAACGGAAGTGAGTCAGACCTCAAATGCCAGCCCCGGTTAATTCCCCAGCGGTTGCTGCCTTGCAGTCTTTCACTAACCAAGGAGGCACCTCCCTCTGGTTCAGGAAATAGAAACTTCTTCATGTTTATGTTCAGGAATGGGAATCCCTACATGTCAATGACTTGCTCAGGGACATAGAAGTTCGTTAGTGATGGAGTTGGGCTGCAGAGCAGGAATGGGAACCTTAATTTCTCTGAGTGAAGCATTTTCATCACCAGCTATATACGAAGCTGTTTGAAAAAATCTCTGCTTGGTTCTTTAGTGAAAGAACTGGCCACAGAGTCCAATTTGGGACATGCTGTAGTTCAGCTTCTGAAAGATTCTGCAACTTTGGGAAAAGTATTTCTCTAGGCCTTAGTTTTGTGATCCCTAAGATGATGCAGTACATTCCTCGTCTTTGCAATTCATTGTACTGTTGCAAAGGGCAATGCAGAAAAGATAGGAAAGCCACTTGATAAAGCATGTCTGAGTGCTATAGGATTGCATTCACATAGGAGCAAATTAAACTTCGCTCACAAGATTACCAAATTCAGCAAAGGAAAAATAATAATAACAGCCATGACCTTACCATTGCCTTCAATCAGACTTTATCTGGAATGATTAAAAATGACCCTTAGGGGCTGGAGCGATAGCACAGGGGTAGAGCATTTGCCTTGCACCTGACCGATCCGGTTTCAATTCCCAGCATCCCATATGGTCCCCCGAGCACCACCAGGAGTCATTCCTGATTGCAGAATCAGGAGTTAACCCCTGTGCATCGCCAGGTGTGACCCCAAAATAAATAAATAAATAAATTGTTAAAAATGACCCTCAAATTTTATTAATGGGGTCCTTCTGATTTATCTACTTTCCATGTACCCGGTGAGGGAAAGCATGCTTAGAGGCACAAGAGGAGAGACAGAGAGAAAGGTCCAGCAGCCAAGCATGCTTAGAGGCACAAGGGGAGAGACAGAGAGAAAGGTCCAGGAGCCAGACTCCTGCTCCGAGCTCTTGTTTGCAGAGGAGATGCCTAAGGAGCCAGGAGCTACCCGGCTCCCTGTCCCCCATTAATGGCTGGGAAGGGGGCTTCATTTTTTCATTTTTAACCCCAAGCCTCCCCCAAACCATTTCTTCCTTTTCATGGGCTCAGAAGCTCTTTTCCGTCTCTGAGGTGCCTGGACAGGGTTGGGGGCATGTGGGACGGTGAGTCCCCTGCCCTCTCCTGAGACAGAGGTTTCCCGGCTGGTGCTGGGGGGTCGGGGGAGTGGGTGAGTCTGTGACAGAGTCAGCTCTGTGCCTCTGCAAGGAGCTAACTGGAAAATGGGACAAATTCAGCCAGAGTCCCTCTGTGGAGAGCATAGTCTACCCTTTGTTAGGCTTCTCACTGCGCCCCACACCTGATGGTGGGCCCCTTAACTACCTTCGTGGATCCTTCGTGTCATCCTAAAATAGCTCTTCTCCATGAACCGCAGCTTCCCTTCAGGGATGCTAGTCGAACTGAAAGCTAAGAAAACTGAAGCCTAGTTAAGCTAAGGAACTTGCTCGGGGCACACAGCTAATTAATAGAAGATCTAGACAGTCGAGCTGATTCCCAAACTCGTGTTTGCCAGACTTAATTTACAGTACAGCTGTTCTTCTCTACACTGAAATTTGAAATTTGAAAGTACAGCGATGAGCTACAAAGTGTAATCTCATAGTACCATCGTAATGAAGTTCTCTTTAGAGAGCCATTTAGTTTGGAGAGCGAGAGATGCATTTCCCCAAAAGAAATGAAACTGAAACTCCATCAGAAAACTTGGTTCTGCCCAAGGGCCCAAATCTGCCTTTCCATACTTCCTAATCTCCTGGAGAACAACACAGTAGGATGTGTTTAGTTACCTCTTGCCTCAGTCCTCCACAAGGGTAAAGAAAAAAACCAAACAAGATCCCCAAATTTTGCATTAGGAAGAAATATCACTCTTGCTGTCTGCTCAGGCCTGTGAAAAACTGAGGTCTCAGCATTTGATACTTCCCGGGGACTCTCAACTACAGATTCAGTGCTGTGTGAGACCAACAGCCAGAGTCCATCTCCCCCAGGCTGCCCCAGAGCCACTCCACTCCTCTGCGGTCTTGCTTCTATGCTTGTAGGAGAGTTGAGGGGTCTCCGCATTACACCTCCTCTCTCCTCTGGAGCCCCGCGAGGGCAGTTTCAGTTGCCCCAGGGAATTCTCATCAAGTCTGTGAGCTTCTTCACTCCCACAGGAACAAAGTACTGCTCCTGGGTTTTCCGATGCTACGCACAGGTCACAGTGCTCACCTGAGGGGCCTCGCTTAACCCTTCCAGCATGGTTGATGCTCTTAGCTCCATTTTACAGTGGAGAAACCAAGGCTCAGAAAGGCACCAGCCGTGCTGTGATGGAGTAGTGTGCTGTCGGCCCAAGTTGTCCAGGTGGGGTGGGCCCATGGAGCATGGAGCCCTGAGCCATGCCACTAATGCTATGGACCCCAGGAAGGCAGGCCCTTCCTGCAACTCCACGCGCCAGTTGCCAGGGTGCAAAGGAAAAGACTCCAGGTCCCTGTGGCAGCCACTTGAGGGTAGACTCGGAGCCTGTGTTTCACAGATGGCTGCTGGGAATGCAGGAGCCCCATGCTGGCTGACTCGCTCTTTTTATTTTTCTTTCTTAATTTTTATTAGTGAAACACCATGAGGTACAGTTGTAGACTTACAAATTTTTGTGCTTGGGTTTCAGTTATACAATGATCAAATACCCATCCTTCCACCAGTGCCCATTTCCCACCACCACGGATCACAGTATCCCCCCCAACCCCCGCCCCCCCATCCCACCCTGCCTCAGTGGCAGGGGTTTTGTTCTCTCTCTCCTTTTGGTTGTTGTGGTTTGCAAAAGAGGCATTGAGTGGCAGTCATGTTTGGTCTATAGTCTGAGGCATTGTGTGGATACAGGGCTGCCCTGGCCACCCCCTTCTGCTTTTCTTCAAACCATACTGTCCAGTGTCCCCTCCCCAACCTTGCAGTCACCTTCTCGTCTGCCCCCACTCCTGCTTCCTGTCCCCGTCTCCCTTCAGCTGCCCGGTGCGTGTCCTCCGAAAGAAGAGGGAAGCTGACTCTTCTAGGCCCTCGTGTCGTACCCGTTTAGGGAGAAAAGTGACTGGCTGAGTGCAGACTTCACATTCCTGTTTTCCCTCACTGTGTTCATTTCAGCAAAGGAACAGTTTTTCCAGAACCTCATTTTGCTGGTCTCTGAGGCGAGAGTTAGTTCTTGAAAGGATCTACCACAAAGGATTATGCTAAGAATAGGCAGTAATCCACACAGAGTGCTTCTCACTAAACCTGGAGTCTGCTTATTATGCATGCCCGGTGGGATTGTTGCTAATTCTCCAGATTCTTCTTGAGATCCTAGCGAACACAGTGAATGCCTTTAAAAAAAAAAAAAGACACATCCTAAGGAAGAGGTGCCTTCAGTGGCACACAGTAATCAACAGAAATAAGGGACTGAGAGAAGGTCTCTGCATTGCGCTAGAGTAAGGGAACCCGATGGAGTGAAGGAGGACCAGGTCATTTCTCAGTGGAAGGGATATTTGACCTGAGATCTGAAAGATGCAAAATATACCCAGGAAGGATGAGTGGGGGTGTCCCTATTCCCCCTGATGAGCCAAATGTCAGAAATTCTTGGTCCTACTCAAGCAGGAGGCATTTTCTTCTTAGTAGCATTCTGTTAAGGAACTGGACATTTTCAGTTCTCTTGTGGCCGTAGCTAAACAGCTCCAGTTAGTGGCTGTGTCCTTGGGGTTCCCTGTTCTGCTTTGTCGCATACAGCAGTCATGTGCTCACAAGTGCACACTCTGTCTCTTCGGCCATTTCTATTTCTTAATGCTGCTTCTGCTCTTGACCAGTCTATTTTCTTAAGCAGGTCACTAGATGCCTGAGTAGTTAGTGATCCAAGTGTGTAAACTCTTACTAGGATTCAGCAACCCACACGCACCAGGGATCTGTCCCTCGGCCCACTGCTATTCAAGAGGCTCATTTCAGCATCTCACCCCCTGCCTTTCAAGAACCAAATGATGCAAAAGTCATTGGCCACGGCCCCTGCGTCTCTGTGGGGATCAGTTTGCTACTTCCCTCTGATGGCCTTTCTGCCTCGCATTCCCGGGTCCTGCCCACATGGTCTGCATGAGGTCACCTCTCTGGTTTCTCGGCCAAATTAAGTGAAAAGCAATAGGAGGCCATGGATAAAGGCCATGGATGGTGTGGCCGGGAGTGCCTCTGAGGCACATGAGTGCCGTTGGGAAGTATCCGGCTGGGTTTTTTGAATTTTGTGTGCTAAGAAATTCTCTTTTGTGAGTTAGCATCTTCCAGAAAGAAGGAATTCTCAAAATTTTAGATGTTTTAAAACATTAAAGCCTTGGGGCTGAAGTTCAGTACAGCCAACCTGGGTTCGATCCCTGGCACCTTGCAGGATCCCCTGGGTCTGCCAGGAGTGAATCATGAGTGCAGAGCCAGGAATAACCCCTGAGCATTGCCAGGTATAGCCCCAAGACAACAACAAAACCCAACACAAATATTAGAGCCTTGTCTAAGCAGGACAGAAACCAAACCTTTGCTCTTGCTTCTAGCTGAAGGGAAGGCTGACAAGGACAGAAGCAGTGTGCGCGGCTCCATGGGTCCAAGTTTACCCTCTCTCATTCAGGGGACAAAGTTGGAGTAAATTTGGAAACACAGCTTAGAGTCCCCGCATCTGGGATGACTTAGTTTGCAACTTTAATTCGATTCTGACCCTGTACTAAGTTCACAGGTTGATCAGTGGCTTTATTTATTATCCACTAGGCAAAATTTTAGCCAATTATGAGACGCGGAAGCAGCAGGGGCGGGAAGAAACGGACCACCGTTGCCTTGTTCTCCTTGAAAATATACGTGAGTCCCTAGGGAGAGTGTTGATTCTCTTGAGCAGACTCACCTGCTTTCCACTACCCCACCCTGAGTGTTAGGGATGCTGGAATGGGATGCTTCCAATCTTTTTTTTCTTTTTGGGGTCACACTCAGTGATGTTCAGGGGTTACTCCTGGCTCTGCACTCAGGAATTACTCCTGGCAGTGCTCAGGGGACCATATGGGATGCTGGGAATCGAACCTGGGTCGGCCACATGTAAGGCAAACACCCTACCCACTGTGCTATTGCTCCAGCCCCACTTCCAATCTTAAGAAACAAACTCCTCTGTGGCATTCCTTGAAGATGGCCTGAGAAAGTGTCAGTGACTCGTTAGCATGGTGTTCGTACCCGTCTGCAGCAAGTCATTCCTCTGTGCTTGAGCTGTCTTGACCCAGCAAAACCATCAGGTCAGGGGTCTCTTTGCAATGGGAGATTTGAGTGAATCAGATAAAAACTAAACCAGAATAAGCCTTCACTTCTGCAGGTCAGCTGCCAAGTGGTAGAATATTTTTCACTTTTAAGAATTGGGGGAGCAGATTCTCTCCACTTTGCTGAAATTTGTTCAAAAAGGGGGTTTAGGGGAAGCTGGTTGTAAAGCCTGGCTCTATCCCATATACCCCGAGCATCCCAAGTCATATAATGGAGCTCCTTCCCTTTGGGTGAGAAAAAATGACCTTTGAAATTAGTAGATTAAAAATATATTTTTCTTCACCTTTATCACTTCAAGGGAATTTTAAATCCGATCCCAATTTCTTAGTATTTTTCCAGATAATTATTATGACTCCTTACTTGCAAATTTTATTGAAACTAGTAACATGTATTTTATTAAATTATAAAGAGAATCCCCAAAATGATTTTACCAGTCCTTAAAAATAAATTATTCAATTTACCATATATTCTGTTAATTGTGCTTTATTGTTATTAAATTACCCCAAATTTAGCACTCTTCCTTCTATCTCAATTTGAATATTATTTTAAAAATCAGTGATCAGTAGCTTTTATACTGTTCTTAATGACTGCCACACAGACTTAACATAGACAGAAAGGAATCATTTTCTCAAATTAATTTGAGACTGTGAGAATAAAAGGAGTGGAAGAAATTAAGACGCAGACAATTAGGAACGCTCCTTAGGGACTTCCCGCGCCCGGAGATAGGGCAGAATTTGCCGCAGTGAGACCCACGCAGTTGGAGGGATCCGGGCTCTGGACCCCGAATCCCAGTTGGCCTGGGATTTGTGCCAGGTGAAGTTTTCTTACCCGTGATTCCACCAGTGCCATATGCTGAAAGAGTTCTTGGGGCCAGGGACTTGAGTCACGTGACATTCTCCCCCTAGGCACCAATGGGTATGCAGCCCTGGTGGGCCCTGAGAATGGACCCCATTTTTAAATCTGCTGTTAAAGCAGCAGGCAGTTCTATATTTAATGGGACAGTTTGAAAGGCATATTTTTGATAGTTAAATCTAAAAGAAATGTGATGTTTATGGCCTGAACCCATAAATGTGATTTTAGCCACTGTGTGATGTCTGAGTTCGTTTTCCGTGCAGACTGTCCTCATTTAGCCTGAGTGAGGCAGAGGAATGCTGATGCTGATAAATCCTTTCAGAGGGAATGGAATTATTGAAGCATTTAAGGCATGTCTCAGGCATGCCCCTGACCCAGGTTCGATTCCTGGAGACCCCAGACCCTCTGGAGTGGCCTGGATATGCCAGGCACCACAGGGTCCTCGCATGGAACCATGGGCCCAGTTGGTAGAGGAGATAATGGGAAAGATAATGTCCTAGGCATTACTGAATAATAATTTAGTCCCAGGTCTTTTGAGCATTGCTTTGAGAGGTCCACCTCCCCCCCCCCAAAAAAAATCAGTGCTTCTCCAAATTCCAGCATTTCTTTCTTCATGTCACCTTGATAACACTCAACACCTTCAAGTAAAGCCTTATTTCAAGACTGGCTCATTAAATTGGACAACTGCAAAATTCTGAGGAATCAGGGGAAAAACATCTCAAATATAGTTAGGTTCTTCTCTTGATTATTTTTTCTTTTACTTTTGGTCCTTTTTTTGTTTTGTTTTTTGTTTCGTGGTGTTGGGGACTCAGAGGACTCACCTAGGAAGTGCCAAGTGCCCTGCCTCTGGGCTTTGTCCCCCCAAATGAGTTTTCTAAATAGACCCTTGTTGTCAGGAGCTGTCGAGCAGGAAGCTGGGAGCAAGCCCCTGGTGTTGGGGGCCTTTGTTAGACAGATCTGTAGCAGAGCACCCTGTGACGGGAATTTGTCCACAGAGAATCACAAGTGATTTGGTCTCTTCCCGGCTTCCCCTCACTTATCAACAAAATTCTTGAGGTAGCTGGAAGAGATGAAAATGCCAAGACAGAAAAAATATGGAAAATATTTGACATGATGCCATGGTGGTCTTTCCACTGAAAGCGACACTCTTTTATTGACGTGCTAATCCACAGAGAACAGGGTTATGGGTGCTCTCGTGTCTCCGGTGCCCAGGTAGAGTGAGTGCCAGGAAGACATCCATCAGCACTGTGGATACCTGGGGTCAGAGATTAGCTATTGCTATGGGACAGTGGCGCTCCCACCTGTTTTCTAAACTTTAGCCCTTGCAGCACAGGCTGATGGAAGGCGAACCCAGACACAACTCATACTTGAAGCAAGCCACAGAATTTTGCAGTTGTACAATTTCGTCTGTAGAAGAAGGAATTAGGAACAAAGAGATTAATTGCCAGCTGCACCAATGACTTGTACAACTCTGGGCAAAAAAGAGAAAGAAAATATATAATAAGAATCCTTGGGGGTGGTTGTCAGGATTAAGTAGTACAGGTGTGGAGTCTTTACGACAAAGCTTAAAGGTCTACTTTATTCATCTAATGAACTTTTTATAACAAGATCAGCTGTGGTTTTTGTTTTCAGTGTAAACATTATGTGCAAAGCTGAGCTCAGAGCTTTGCAGGTGCTGTCTTATTTAATTCTCTCAAATATCTCTAGGGGACTGGAAATGTAGTCCCCTCCTCTTTACATACGCCAAAATTCAACTCAGAGAGGTTGAATGTAACCAAGGACTCAAATTTAACCCAGAATCAAAACCTGCCCAGTCTTGGGGACACTGTATGGACCCTTCCCACCCACCCTCAACAGAAAACAGAGCACACGGTGTCAATCAAACCTCAATGTGGACCTCAGGAACACTGGCGGGGGCAGGGCGGGAGGGGTTGATCCCAAAGCAAGTGGAAGAAAGGGAGGTAGATACTGTCGGGAAAGCGCACTGGGGAGAGAGTACAGCAGGTAAGCTGCTTGCCTTGTACGCGGCCCATTAGGATCATCCCTGAATGGTCCCTTAAGCCCTCCCAGGAGTGATTCCTGCGCACACAGCCAGAAGTAAACCCTGAGCACTGCTCAGTGTGGTTCAAAAACATAACTAAAAAAAAAGTTGGTATACGTGGAAGGTTTTATAGGAACACAGAACTGGATGAAAACTGGTCGGTCCCAGAATAGCAAAACGGGATCACTGGAGCTCTAGCACACACCTAAACTCTGAGGTGCAGCCTCATAGCTCTGCCACCTACTCAAGCCTCCTTGCCGTCTCTGCTAAATGGGAGATAGATTGGAAACCCAGTTGGTTATTGACTATACCTCTCCACCTCCAGCTCTGTGGTTGTTAGTAAGGACTGGGGGAAGAGGGGATACCAATTTAAAATTCAGGTTAGTTTAGTCCTAGGTTATTAATAGCCTTAATTGGGACTGTACAAGCAGCCCTATTTTGAGCTGGAGTATTCTAAGTGCTGTGATAGACAGCAAGGAGTAGCACTTGTGAGTTGATCCAGATGACTTCCCCCACACTGCATCCTCCCACGGGCCTGCGAACATCTCTGGCACCTCAGCTCTAGGAAGCTCTTGAGGCGCGTCCCAGCCACAGAGACGGCAGGGCTCACCTGGCCACTTCTGCCTCGTTGCTCGTCCCTCTGTTTTCCTGGCATATAGGCAAATATCGGAGCCCTGTAGGACCCTCGCATCAGCCCCCAAGCTCCTCCGGGGCATACATCTCTGTCATGTCCCCAAACCTTGATCTTACCATTAAAGAAATCCAGAACTCGGAAGAATGAAATCACTTTTCCAAGGTCAGCTACAACAAACGGGGAGGCAGAAGTCCAGTCCTGGTGTCCAAATTCAGTCTTCATGCTGGGCACTGCATCCCCCCAGGGCCAGCACGACAGCCCAGATATACACAGGAATACCTAGGACGTGTGTGGGTTTTTTTTTTTCTGAGCGAAAAATAAACAAGGCTTCAGGAATTCACTGACAAATCCTGAATTTTATAGCAAATAAAATGGAAACCTACAAAGATCAAATGGCCTTGTCCAAAGATTATTTGTTCTGCTTTTAAAACCTGTTTCCTTATTAAGAGTATAACGTGCCCATTATTTTTTATAACGGTTTTCTTGTGTTAAGCTCAGATAGAGCTGATATATCTTCCTAGTTGTTATCAGTAGAGCTGCCCAATAGGAAAGCAAATATTCACCACCTAGAGAGGAGGAAGCCCTTGAGCATTGCCTTGCACAGGGCCAGGAAATTTTGCTCAAAGCGAGGGTGTTTGAACTAGAGTCACAGAATAACTGCAGTAGTAACAAGGGCTGAGATGGGGTGGGTTCCCTCTTCCATCAGCTTTCATCATTTCCATCGCTGTCTTTGATGATGGATCCCCCTCCTCCCCAGACACACACACACACACACACACACACACACACACACACACACACACACACTCTAATCTTGTGTCTGCATCTAACAATCAAGGTCCAACTCCACCATTTGGTGACTGTAGGACTTTGAGAAAATTGATGGAGATCCTCACCTGACACTTCGGAATGAAATTGTGTCGCAAGGCCAGCGGTGAGGGTTCCATGGGAGCCACCCATGCTGCAAAGCTCAGCAGGACTCAGGGTGCACTTGAGTCCTTGCTTCCTCTCCCAGAGCCACTGAGCCCCTGGCAGGAGCCAGTGTCACTCCCTTGTTGACAGATATATTTCACCAGGTATGGGGTTTAGTTTCCAAATCTGATAGACTTTTTAAATTAATCTGGAGTATACTTATGGGGCTGGAGTGATAGTACAGTGAGTAGGAGGCTTGCCTTGCACACGTATGACCCCAGGTTCAATCCCCAGCATCCCACATTGTCCCCCATGCACTGCCCGGAATGATCCCTGAGTACAGAGCCAGGAATAAGCCCTGAGCACCGCCAGGTATGGCTCAAAAACAAAACAAAACTGCTAAAGAGGATATTTAATAATTCCCACTGATAAGTAAAACGCTTATCCAAGCCTGCCATACAGGATGTCTGATCAGTGGACAGAGATTAATTGGTCAATTATTATGCCTGAGCATATTTTATAACTTCTCTTTCTCAAAGGATTTTAGATTTGAATTTATAATATAGGGTCATTAAACCACATTTAAAGGCTAATTGTAAGTATATAATATTAGCAACATTTTTTTGCCTTCTGCATAATTCATGAGGCTTTCAAGCATTGTATCTCTCATTGAGTATTTGGTTACATTCCTTGTTTCCATATATCTTTAGCAGCTGTTATTGGAAATTTTACCCTTAGTATATAATTTCAACCACTTTACTGAAATTGGTATATCCTGATTGTCCACCAAAATAAATGCATTAACAATGATGTGTGGCAACTAGATTGTATTATCTGTAGCAATTACCTCTTTTAAATAAAACATACAAATCTTCCCTACTTTACAAACAAAACAAAAACACGGCTTAACTATTGAGTCATTGAGGACTCCTGGAGTCAGCATTCACCCTTTGCATTTTGATTTGCTAGAAGAAATCATTCAAGAAGAGAAAGGACTACTCTTGCTCTTCAAGGTCGCCTTCCTGGGCCTGGGTTTAAGCGGGTCCTCCTTTGCGAGCTCTCTCTCTTCCTCTTGAATTCTGCCTTCTGCCCTTTCCTCTCAAGCCACTTCCCATCCTGCTCACTCTCCCAAACCCACACTGTCCAGCTGTGCATCGCAAGTGTCCTCTTATGAATTCAGTCACAAGTTGCCTACATGTATATGACTCAAAACTATTCCTTCAGACAATTTATGTTGGCTCTAAAAATTTTGGTGACATAATGGGTTAAAAACATACCTTCAATAAATTTATACACTTCTGGCTCATATAGTAAGAACTTAAAAGCTACTACCTATGATTGTTATAGTTCTATTAAGTAATCTGTAATTATTCTGCTATTATGAGCACAATTCAGTGATAATCCCCTAATTCTAACACAGTTCAATTTCCTCTTGCATTTGAATCATGACTTATTTTAAAAACAGAAGCAAAACTTTCAAAAGTTTCCTGAGAACCTTTGTGCTAAGGTTTTCCTGAACACTTTCTCACTTAATGGGGAGTTCATGTTCTCCCATTTTGCAGATGAGGAAAAGAGAGGCTTGGCAAGTTGGATGGACTTGAACAGAGCAATGTATTTGTTAACAGAGAGAGTGTGGTCTTGAAACCAGGCCAGCTTCTTGCCAGAGGCTACTGAAGACTACATTCTCTATAGGGGACTATGCCTTCTGTCACTTGGCATGCCTAAGGAGAAGTAACAGAAATGGTGCTAGCGGCAATCTACTATATCATCACATCATTACAGCAGGCCTCTATGATGAATTATCATGCCATTTAATACATGGAGAGACTGAAACTCAACTAGCTTATAATGGGAGAGTCACGATTCAGATTTCAGTCATGTAATGAAGCAAAGCCAGTTCTCTTAACCACTATGATAAATACTATCTAAACAACGTGTTAGAGTGCTGTGCTGAACATGATCGCTAAAAGAAAGACAATAATGACGAAAGGGGAAGATAGAAATTCCTATGGCCCAGCTATTGCACTTTGGGGGCTTGCCGAAGCATACAAAGACTCTCATTTTAAGAGATAGCCACATTCCTATATTCACTGCAGCATTCTGTGCAGGAGCCAAGAGCTGAGAGCCTTCTATACACCCACTGACAGATGGGTGGGTAAAGAAGATAGGGTTCCATAGACTCACGGGAAATACTACGCAGCTATTAACAAAGATGAAACTGCCACTTGCAGCAGGGATGAACCTAGTGGATATCCTGTTTACTTCAATAAGCCAGATGGAGAAAGACAAACACCATACCATTTCACTCATGTGGTATATAGAGAAACCAAACAGATGAAATAAAGACTATATATATATATATATATGTATATATATATATATATATATTTGGATTGTAATAAGTTAATGGTTACCAGGAGGGAAGAAGGAAAAGGGGGTTGTAAATTAGAACAAAGGGGCCAATTGTCTTGTGAAAAACAGAGCTGGATCTCTAGTTGTGAAGTTAATGGACTATCTACAGTTAATGATTTATAATCACATACAGCTGAAACTTATGTTATACTGCAGTGTTGTTGCAACTAAAAAATAAATTGGTGCTAAACATAAAGAGAAGCAACTCTCTCACCCTCCTTGTTTCCCTACCCCTCAACACACACACACACACACACACACACACACACACACACACACACACGAGTTAATGCTTTTCTAGTCCCATAGGTGCAGAGAACAGATTGGAGACCAGCGGGCAGGGAGCTGGGGGATGGGCACAGTGGGTGATGGGAATCAAGAGACACAAATTTCCAGTTACACATTCAGTATAGATTCCACGAGCAGTATAATGATTTTACTGCGAATTTTACATCTTTCTAAGAACAGATGGGAAATAGACTTACTATGATGATCAGTTAAAATGTCAAATTATTATGTTGTATCAACGGAAACTAACAAAGGTTCTATGTAGACTTTACGTCAATAAAAAAACAAACCAGTCTGCTGTTGAGATGTCTGACTTGATCCCTCTCCCCTGCAGATGGACCCCCATGAGAACATCTTGCTGAGCACCCTTGAGATAAAGAACGAAATGGCCACGTCGGAGGCTGTGATGGGACTGGGCGACCCCAGGAGCACCATGCTGGCCTACGATGCCTCCAACATCCAGTACCGGAAAGCCGGCTTGCCCAGGCATAGTTTTGGCCGAAATGCCCTGGAACGACATGTGGCCCAAAAGAAAAGCCGCCTGCGGAGACGTGCCTCCCAGCTGAAAATCACCATCCCCGACTTGACTGATGTGAATGCCATCGATCGGTGGTCCCGCATTTTCTTCCCCGTGGTTTTCTCCTTCTTCAACATCGTCTACTGGCTTTATTACGTGAACTAAAATCCGAGCCTTCCGCAGGCAGCAAGGACTCGATTCCTCCTTGAACCAGTTGTACAGCCTGATGTTGGACTTGGAGAACACATCAATCCAGGACAAAAGTGATGCTAAAATACCTTAGTTGCTGGTCTATCCTGTGGTCCATTCCATGCCATTTGGGTTGCTTCTGCTCAGTAATGGACACCCTGAGGGCCCCGTGGTTTTCCAGTTCAAATGCAAGTGATTCATAGACACGCTGGCGAGATAGGGTCAGAGTATGCCACTCTCTGACCCATGAATGAGCCGACACAGAGGGGGTTGTTGAAAGATAAATTCTTAGAAGGAGCCATAGCATTGTGAGTCTTTTCACTAAGAAGAGCTCAGACGCAGAGCGTCACCAGCCCTACTCCCAGGGTTGGCGTGCTGCTGAGATGGCACGGCACCGTGTTTATGGAACCCTCTGCAATGCCTGGTAAACATAGTGACCGGAGATAAGTCTCAGCTGGATGATTAAGATGATAATGGTGCCACTGGGAGATCATTCCAGCTGGATTCTAGAAGGTTCCTGAGTGTTTCAGACCTGATAAGGAGAGCCCAGACAGGAAACCAGTTTGACTAGTCTCAGGAGGCTTGAGCAACAGAGAATCAACTATGTCTTCCATTGCGATACTTAGAGAGGGGAGACATCTGAGCATTATCGCACATGGTGACCAGTGATTTTTTTTTCTAAAATGTTATTTTTGAGGTGATTTGTAAATAAGAATGAATAGCCCAGAGCCAGTGGAGAACCCAGAAAGGACTATTGAAACAAAATTAAAGCAAACACACATGTCATCCCTCTTGGTCCCCCACAGCATCTGGCCTAATGTCCAGTGTTCGATGGCAAAACAAGAGATTCTTTTCCCAGCCTCACACACTTTTGAAAACATACATTGCTTTTGTTTTAGTCCATTTAAATGAAACACAACCACAAAAAATGAATTTAGCAAATTAGAAATCTCTTAGACATGATATTGGTGGAATATTTCTAAAATATTTCTAATATATTTCAAATATATTAGAGCACAGACAAAACACTCAGTTATACATTTCCCTATAAATTTTATTTCTGAATTTCGTGGGGTATTTTTAAAAGGATTTACTCATTTCTTTTAAGGACTAATGGTTCTTTCCAGTTCTCCCTCCTTCTGAAATTGTTTAAATACACTTTAGAAACAAAGTACAGTTTTGGAAGGACTGAGTGAGTGAAGTATATATATATTTTTTCTTATTCAAAATTAAATTTATTTAAAAATTTTTTTCATGGCAAACACCATCTCAAAGATTATGTATATAAGTAAAGTCAGTTTGGGGGTTTGTTGGGTTTATTTTATGAGTGTGCTTTTGTTATGTCCATTAAAACCTGCCTAATCCAGGAAACAAGGATAACAAAATACAGAACAACAACAACAAAAAAAAAACACATAAAGCTTGTGAATATTATGAGCCTCAGCTGATATTACAGGAAATGATGTGCCCGATAATTGTGACTGAGAAATGTAATTGTTTCAGTTCGATTTTGAATTATTTTCCTATACTAATTGGTCCATTATTGCTCCTTAAATGAGCAAGAAAGAGAATATCCACTACTATAATTAATCTCTGTCAATGTGAGGTTTATATTATTTTTATCTTCTTGATGAAAACTGTGAGTCATTCCGTTTCTCTTAGAGTCTGATCTGGTTGGTTGTTTTTTTGGAGGATGACTTTACTCTCGGTTAAATGGCAAGACGTTTTAGAGTAATATACCTAGTGATGCAGAGTAGCCTAGGCCAGTGTCTCCTGTGGATTCAGGGTCTGTTTTCTTCAGCAACTTTGGATATGGAGGAGTCCTGTGATTCGACTATTCCAGCAGCAACAACAACAAAAAGGAATTAGTTTTCCAAATTTGTACCAGGAAGAAATCCCCCCCACCCCCGCCCGCCCTGCCAGCGTAGGGAACACTGGTCCTTATGTGTCTGTTTATACACTTGAACACCTCTGAGTCTGATGTGTGGGCAGAATCCAGCCAGTGTTCTGTCTCTGGGCTCGGAGTAAAGATTCATCAAGTTTCTCCAGGGACTCCCTTCCAGCCAGTCATTTGGGGGCATCACACTAATAAAAGTGCCTGTCCCTTGTCACCAGGGGGTAAAGCTTGAGCAGACAATATCAGGAAGGAACATATCACTAACTCAGGTGCACAACTCCCAAATGCCATTCTGGAAAGATTTTTCTAGAGACAACTCAGAGCCCGCATCTAAAAGCGGGCTCTTACTTGCAATTGACATAAAAGCCATAAAAATCCTTGGTGTTGTCAATTATGGTTACAGCAGAATTCTGATGTACAGGTAAGCTAGAGGAGGTGATTTAGATTCAAGTGGAGAGAAGCAGCTTTGCAGTAGGCACTCCAGGAGCATATGACCAGGGATTCATTTTTGCTCTCAGTGATAAAGAAGAAAGGCGGGGGGGAAGCAAAGATGAAACTTTGGTTCAGATGTCCTGGAGTGAAACCTTTATGTTGGTACTCAGTAATCATATTGGTAGATGCAGCTTGCTCCCCCAGCCCAGTGATAAGAGATAGAGAATTTGTTCTTAGATGCTACTTTTTACTCTAATTGAATTGGATTGTAGTCTTCTGATTGGCGAAGGGCATTGGAGGGGTGCTAGATCTCAGAAATCTGTGAGACAGTCAGCTTGATAGCCAGTTGCTAACTATAAGGACCACTAATGTGTGTTTTGACAATTCTAATAGTCTTACAATCCATTTCTGCATATACGTGTTACCTTTTCTTTTGATCAAGAAATAGCCAGCAATTAAGGTGTTTTCTCATCTCTGTGGAATTTATAGGCAAATTCTGATTCTAAAAATGCACAGTCTAATTGAAGCATTTGATCTCAATCTGTATATATATTGTACATGACTCCTGTAGGTATGAAATGCATTTCCAGAATTGAAAACTCCTGCAACCTAATCATGTGTTTGCATAAGGAATGTTATCATTCTTTCGACTGCAATTTAATAACAGGAAAAGACTTAAGCAGTGCCACCTAGACCTTCTCCTCATTTCTTCAAAAGCAGTGCTAAGTAAAACTAATAATAAAAAATGGTTTATGAACCAAAAGACTTTACATTCTAGCTTTAGGAACACAAAAAAATTCGTCTGCTTACAAAAAAAAAAGCACAACACATAGAGAAAGTTCAGTGGAGTGCATAATGAGGAAATGAATCTTGTTTATTTTAAGCAAGACCTGCATTAAATTGGCAACTAAGACAATTTCCATTTTCTAGAGATATTTGTGTTCCAGTTTCACGATGACTTCATACTCAGAACAAAAATGGAAGAAAAATCATCAAACAGGTCTTACAACATATCTACATGTGTATATATATGTATGTGTGTGTATGTGTGTGGAGAGAGAGATTCATGTAGACATACATGCATATATATGTGTCCATATGTTGTGGCGCAAAAGGAATAAGCTAATATGTTGTATTTCCTTCATTAAACCAGTGTAGGGATATTTTTAATTTGGCAACAAACAAGGTGACATATTGAAACAGTAATACAGGGCACTGAACATTTCTCTATCAGCAAATCAATGCTGCGAGTTCTTACCGATCATTGCACAGCCTAACGCTATACTAGTACTGTACCTCAGAGCACCAGAAATTAACTAGTTTTTCATCGCTTGTCCACTTACTCTCTTTTTTCACAAAAACAGCATTGTCCATTGGTGATTTTAAAACTGTCTTAAGAAAACAGAAAAATATTTTTAAAAATTCCTCCTAAGAGGAGGAGGACAAAAAAAAAAAAAAAAGACAGCACCCCCACCAAGTCGGTTAGGGCCAATACTGTCAATTGTAGCAATCATGCCATTTTGCAAAGTGTACAGATATATGTAATGTGAGCGACCATCACTTTCACTGAGCGTGTGTAAATACTGAAACAGATTTCTTAAATATTTTTAACTTCTAATTTGTATTTTATGGTAAGGCAATGTGCTAATTCTGTTTATGGCTTAAGTTGGTGTGTTACTGTGTAAATAATTAAATCTGCTGTAAATGAATAGTCAATAGATACCAATAACTCTTTAGTTTTTTCTGAATTTTTTTTTAATTTTTTTACTAAGTGTAGTTACTGCCATGCCCCAGCAGAGTAATTTAAACACCCTTTTGCATAAATGGTTTGGGATCCCAGACAGAAGGGTTTTGATTTGCTATCTCTCTCTCCCACGGACAGATCCACACACTCACACACAAATACTCTCCTAGCCATCTGCGTACCCCCACGCATACCCTCGATGGAAACGCTGGAGTGTTTATGTGGTCACTGTAACAACCAGCAGATGATCGCCTTAGAAATGACAACTGTGAAAAGCAGGAATGATCATTGGTAAAGAGCTTTTTCTATGCCAGAGTTCAACAAACCAAAGGTTGTAACTTAAATCTCAGTTTTCAAAGAGTCAAAGTTTATAAAGATGACATTACAGGAAATACAAATGCTTAGTATTCATAAGTGCATCATAAATTTGTTACACACAATTCATACTAGACTTTTTTTTTAAGAAAAGAAACAATAGCATTTTATCCTTAGATAGTATTGTTCCTTTCAACCAAAGATGCTAGAATTATTAAAAAACAGAAAAGGAAAGAAAAAATTTAAAATGTGGGGAAAATGAAAAAAAAATAGACACTGCTTCACACCAAAGGTTTAAAATCATTTTCCAAATGCACTAGGACTTGTAAAAGTGAGAAGCCAATAGAATGCCAATTAAGATTCTGCCCTAAAGATAGCTAAGAAAGAAAAAAAAAAGCAGCAATCTTAAATATCGCTCAGTGGTTTGGAAATTGAATTGAACATTTCTGTAGATATGTGCAAGATTCTTATATTGATTTTAATTTGTTTTTGAGAAGTTCTTAGTGATAAATATCCAAAATGATAAAAAAAAATTGTGTTTTGTTTTGTTTTAACTTTGAAAACCAAAAGTCTCTCTCCTGTCACATGTCCGCCGATGTCTGCCCACATGTATGTTTTGGCACTATCTGAAGTGATCGATGCTTCATCAGCTTGTATCTTTCCTGTTTCAGTCCAATAATTTGAATTCAACCATGGTTATTTTCAACATAAATAGGAGTTGCAAATAATTACAAGTCCATAACATTTTAAAAC
The DNA here is from genome assembly GCF_029834395.1 of Sorex fumeus. Lineage (NCBI taxonomy): Eukaryota > Metazoa > Chordata > Mammalia > Eulipotyphla > Soricidae > Sorex > Sorex fumeus. Next base: position 2,245,052 of record NW_026606154.1, on the reverse strand, counting down.
AAATTTTATTTGCATGGGTGTTTAAATAGTTCTGTTCTGAGTATTGTCCCTGCACAGTTATGAATCGTCTTTTTATAAAAAGTGATATTCTAGTTTCTTCACAATGTAGTGATTATCAGCCTTACTGATTACCTTGTAGCCTTTCTTAATATGCACATAATGCACATTTTCCAATGGCTAGAAAATGCAAAACACAAGTGGATATCATTGCATCTACTTTCATGTCTTTCTAAAAACAGGACTACTAAAAATCTCTGGGATACATGAGATAGTAAAAAAAAAATGAGGATTATAAATGAGTAGCACATAAGAATTATTTTCTGGAATTTAAACTTAATACAATCAATTTCAGCATGTAAATATAGACTAATGTTGGATAGTGTGTAATTCTTGAATTAAGAAATATAAATAAAACTTAAAAGGATATGTGCTTATTTGTGATTTCATTGGGTTTATAGTTTGCTTTTTTTTAAATCTACTTAAATGGGTTAGACAGTAAGAAAGTAGAACTATAGCCTATGTAAAAAGTAATGAAAAACTGGGAATTGGGGATTTACTGTTGGGCAATCCTGAGTTGAACTCTAATTTGCCACATATTAGGTTCATGACTGTGCCACTACTTATTTCCCTGGACTCTCCATTTTCTTACCTGGTAAGTAAACATCCCTCACTGGGCTGCTATAAAAATGAAGTAACCCCTAAGTGCATAGCACAGTACAAGGGGCATAATAAATGGTATGTAAACTGCTTCGGGGCTCCAGTTTCTCCCATATCCTAAATGTTCTCTAGTCCAAGAGAATATTTAAAAAGTACTATGAGGCCTTGGAAGAATTTGTCATACTTGTGAATATTGTAATATTTGACATTAGTAGCACTTGACTTGCTGGCTTGAAGACAGTATGGTAAACCCTTTACAAAATTAATATCCATTAATATCCACTTAGTTCTTCCCAAAAAAAGAAGAAATGTAAAATCAGAAAGAGTTAAGTACCTTGCCATGAGATCAGAAGAACGCAGATTCCGGCTCAGACTGGGCCCACCCTCCATCCCTGAAAATGGTTTCCTCCTGGTCGAAAGTACGAAGGCTTTTTCAATAATTTGTGTCCATTTCGGTCCTTTCTCAAGAAACAGTTGCTGAGAGACGGCCATCTGCCAGACCTTTAACTAAACTCATGGTTGAATGCATGCTTTCCCTACCCTCTCGTCATTTATAGGAGTCCTCAAATGTGTGGCAGCTCTCCTGAGACCAGTGGATCAGCTGGTGACAATTTTACTGTCTTCCACCCTTCGTGACATTGGTATGTACCTGCAGTGCCTCGAAGATGCTGTCTGGGGGAGCAGCAGTCTGTGAGCACCTACTTGTACAATTCAGCCTCGCCAAGATGGAGCCATTGCTACCAAAGACCCACTGTGTGATGGAGAAAAGTCTTCTATTTGACATCACTCATGCTAGGACTCAGTGTTTCTCTCTAGCAGAGAGGGGATATGAGTATGTTCAAGTACATAAACATGTTCCTGCAACCTGGTGGTGTTGGTAAAGATCAGTGTGAGAGAGATGTGGTAACAGACCACAACCCCCCCCCCCCCCCCCACCGCCAACCTATGGAGAGAGTAAGAGTTCAAGTATGAAATGCTTTAATAGGTGGGAGGTTGTGGTCTGTTACCTTGGAATATGGAACATGGCTGGATTCTTCCCTGGGACCCCACTCACCCCCACCCAAGAGAACCAATTGATTCTCCTACTTGAGCAAGTCCTCATGTAACCACAGTGCTACGGTAAATGTAGGTTCCTTGAGACCTTAACAGGAAAGCAGTGATTCTGGTTGGGTTCCTGGAGTTTGTGCGTTCTTCCCTGTGGCTAGAGGGTTTTCTTCATGGATTCTGGTTTCTTCCTCCTTTCCCCGAAATGGACACATGCAGTTCCTGGACTGGCCTCCAGCATCAGGTGAGTGTGGGGAGATGTGTGCCCTGTGAGGAAAGCTTCCAGTCCAGGATTGGGAACTGTCTTGACCCTGAGCTGCTAGGTTGGGTTTGGGCTAGTCATGACACTAGCCCAGGACCAGAAGGTTGGATGGAGAATGAATAGTTGACTATAAATGATTGCCGAATATACTTCTTTGGGTGAGTCAGTTTTTAGAAGTCTTGTGGTTTGTGACAAGGAACTTAACTCTTTCTAATAACAATTAGCATAGGGGCAAATTGATTTTGTGATAAGTGGTTTCACCTCTAGCTGTAGCTTCCAAGACCCTACTGCTGACTCACTTTACCCATGGTGGATTTACCCTGCCCTGATTACTAAAGCAAACCCTTGAGGTGTCTATGCTCACTTCCAAAGCCTACTCAATTCTAAAATACCATGTGGCATTTTTTTTTATACTGAATATTTTTCTAAACCACGAAATCCACCTCCCAGAATATCAGTTTAGTGAGAAAAATTCTCAGGAACAACCAGTCCAGTGTCCTTGATCTTCTAAAACAGACAGGACCAGCCCATTCTTGTCCACTGATGTCATGAGACTCCGTGCAGCATCGGAGCAGATGGCAAGATGAGGTCAGCTCTGGGCCCGGCCCAGCCGTGTCCTACAGCAGCAGAGCTCCACGCCCACCATGGAAAGCCCAGCGAGATGGAGCATGTCTGGAGAAAATTACTGTATTAGGTCATAAGTCCCTCACTACATTCTTTCAGGGCCCCGTGGCACCCTTGGCCCCACCACTCCAGGAAGTGATGTAAGAGATGAAATGGTCAATTTGATACTGGACCCTTTAGAGCCTGTTTCCAGGAATAGATCCCCAGTAGGGAGGGATTGTGACTTGGGAAATTAGGTGTGTCTCTAGAGAAGAAACATTGAGAGGATGAAGACACCACATTAGCCTGTGCCTTGGAACCCTGGATGCATACACAGGGGGTAGCAGGAACCGTACACAAGGGGTACACAAGGGACAGAGGCCTGCTGTCCTGACTGGCAGGGCTGAGAACCGTGGGTGACCCTGGGGAATTGGGAAGTTGCTCTATTGGGCTCCTCTGAGGGTCTTCTTGAGGAATCTTAGTGTTTCCAGAAAAGCTGTAGAACCCAAGAAGGTTCCTCCTCACCCCCCCCCCCCCCATTGCACTGAACCTTTTCCTCTAACAGTTGCAGGATGGTCAGAGAGAGACTAAACCCTTCCTCCTTGAACCAACAAAGCCACGCTACACGTTGATGTTCTAGCGTGGAAATCGGAGGCTCCCTGTGTGCCCTGCCAACATGGCCAGACCAGACCAGATCAGCTTCCTTCCCTTCCCTGGAGGCTGACACTTTATCAATGTAAGTAAACTGGCACCATCCTCCTGGGGAAGAAAAACGGAGAAATTATTGTATTTAAGCATAAAAGGACAGATCAGTACAGGAAGTTGTAAATGAAGAGGCAGCTCTCACCACGTGAGCAATGAGACCAGCTCTTGGCATCCCCTGCCTTCATCCTGGGGGCATTCTGTTGCCCAGCTGAGTAGTCAGGAAGGGGTGCGCCTGGGGGAGAAAGATCGGGAAGGCTCAAGAGGCTGTGACAAAAGTCACCCCGGGATATCTTGGAGAAGAACTCTGTAAAGGGAAATGGGCTCCCATCCCAACTGTAAGTGTCAATCACTTTAACAAAAAAAGCATGAAAACCACCACATCCTCAGGGGTGTGCCAAGAAGCCTGGTTCCACCTCTGGTCCCAGGGGAGGGCGAGGAGGAAGAAGGGACTCAGAGCAGGAAAACACTGGGATAAAAGGAAATAAGAACTTTAGAAACCTATTTCTTGCCCTTGCACCCCTGGTCCAGGATATGGGAAGTTAAGTGTCAGACCAACACGGGACTGAAGAAATAGAACAGCAGGGAAGGCACTTGCTTTGCATGTGCCAACCTCAGTTGTCCCTGGCAACACATCTGGACCCTCAAACACCACCAGGAGAGACCCTCTGGGTGCCCCTGAGTCTGGCCCACACTCGCCCCACCTGCCAAAAAAAAAAGGCAAACAGAACAGCAGTGTGGCGTGTGTGACGTGTAGCCATGTAGGGACATGCAGTGACGCTGTTGGCCTGGCATCCCAGAGCCGGCCAGCTCCGGCCTCGTCCAGCACAGATGGAGAGACGGCGCCATGGAGAGCAACGCGGGGAATAAAGCCAAAGTCTTGGGGAGGGGGGATTGTTTACTCCTGAACTTCCGTTTTCTGTTCATCATTGCAGATTTTTTTAATGTTATTTCTGACGAGCTGAGAATTGCCAAATTCGAGATATTTTGATGTTTCCCTTCATTTATTTGGGTGAAAGCAGAGAGTTGTTTAAATAAATCAAAGTAGTTATTTAAACATCTCTTCCAAAGAATTTAAAACATCTACTTTTCCTTGACGTACGGTTGTTTTCATCTCTGTCTTCATTGAGGGCAATTTGCCTTAGGAAAACGTTACCTCTCATTGGTAGTGCTTTCTTGTTGGTAGTTTTGAGGGGGTTTTCTTGGCTCTGGTGGAGTTAGTGGGTACCTACCAAGCTGTGCCCCGGGTCCAGGCTGTTACTCAGTCTGATGCTTGTGCCTGAGGATATGTCACCAGGGCTACCCAGGGCAACATCCATGTGCTGGAGGAACCAGACATGCAGGGGAGTGAATCCAGAATCCGGAGTGTCCTTGTGCATGCAAAGCATGTGCTGTGTGGGATTTTCTTTTCTTTTCTTTTCTTTTCTTTTCTTTTGCTTTTTGGGTCACACCGGCAATGCACAGGAGTTACTCCTGGCTCTGCACTCAGGAATTACTCCTGGCAGGATAGCACAGCAGTAGGGCATTTGCCTTGCATGCAGGCAGCCCGGCTGAGCCAGGTTCGCTTCCTCTGCCCCTCTCGGAGAGCCCGGCAAGCTACCGAGAGTATCTCGCCTGCACAGCAAAGCCTGGCAACTCCCGTGACTGTGACCGTGCTTGGTGGATGCTGGGAATCGAACCCAGCTCAGTCGTGTGCAAGGCAAACAAACACCCTACCTGCTGTGCTATCACTCCAGCCCCATGTGTGATTTGTTTTAAGTTCCTAAGGCAAGGCTGAACCTTTCTCTCTAGCTGAGATGGCGCTTTCAGAGACATCAGCTAGACCGGACCGGAGAGAAACTAGGGGAGGGGATCAGGAGCCCCGGAGAGTTTCTGAATCTGGGTTATCGATGCTCCTGGAGGTGGTGAGGCTCTGAGCACGCCCCCGTCCTAGGAGCTGGCCAGGGGATGGCCAAGGGGAGAAAGGCGTCACTCGCCCCCTGCGTGGCACAAACCTTCCCGACCTCTTGCCCAGAAGGAAGGATGCCTCTTCCCTCCGCTCCTCGGCCCCGCAGAGCCTCCTTGAGGGGACAGCAGGTCCATTTGCAATTGGCAGCCTCTCCCCAGTGGCTCGCCAAATCTTCGACTTACGTGTCCTCATTTCTCATTCCGCTTGCCAGGAATTTGCTTGAACACTCAGAGAATCGCTCCCCTTCGATAAGACAAAACGACGGATGCATTCAGAGTAGCAGAGGATTAATCATTTAAAAACTTTTAAATGCTTCAGAAGCTTTATCTAAAATTAAATTACCGCGGGTGCACAGGGCGGGTGGGTGTCGCTGGGCGGGAGTGGAGCCCTCCCCATCACAGCTCCAGAGGGAAGCCGCAGGAAGGCCTGGCCCTGTGCGGTGACTCTCCTTCAGAGGCAGCCCGAGGGCTCAGCGCGGCCCTGCATTTTTTAAGTATGTAAGATGCTAAATGAGCCGTTCAGTCTGGAGTGGGATTCAGTAACCTGCGTTTTTCATAAGCAACCTGGGTATTGTTGCAATTCGCAGCAATTTTTTTTTACTTTTTTTTTACTTTTTTTTCTTTTTTTGCTTTTTGGGTCAGACCTGGCGATGCACAGGGGTTACTCCTGGCTCGTGCACTCAGGAATTACTCCTGGCGGTGCCCAGGGGACCATATGGGATGCTGGGAATCGAACCCGGGTCGGCCACATGCAAGGCAAACGCCCTCCCTGCTGTGCTATCACTCCAGCCCCCTCAAAGTGCTTTTGAACACCACTGAAAACCTCAAAAGAGGGGCTGAAGTGATAGCACAACAGGTAGGACATTTGCCTTGCACGAGGCCAACCCAGGTTCAACCCCTACTATCCCATAGGGTCCCCTGAGCACCGCTAGGAGTAATTGCTGAGTACAGAGCCAGGACTAACCCCTGTGCATCAGCAGTTATGACCCAAAGAGCCAAAAGAGAGAGAGAGAGAGAGAGAGAGAGAGAGAGAGAGAGAGAGAGAGAGAGAGAGAAAGGGGGGAAAAAACCTCAAAAGAGTTTGAATTTGTCCTGGAAGTAGTCACCAGTGCCCCTAGAAAGTTTCTAGGTTGCCAAGAAACTCTCTGACTTACTATTTTGTAGGTATAAATCATGTCCTGACCAAAGAGGGAAGGAAAAAAATCTTGGCTCACTTTCCTCTATGAAAATAAAGATAAAAGATAGGTTTGCGAAGGTGCAGGTTGGTGGGAACTACGTCTGCATTTACTGGAACAGGGCTGCCCCTCATGTGGCCCCATTGGTCACAGAACCTGGGGTTTTCTGCGGGCTAACGTCTGAGTCTTACTTTCTTCAGCTACAAAGCAAGAATTCTGGAAAGGGATGCTCCCAGTCCTCCTTCCCGTTCCCTAAGTTCCCAAGCAGAGCTTGTGCACCCCGTGATACAGGATGGAAACTCTGAGAACTGGTGCTCTTTTCAAAGAGAAGAACTTTGTCTCGCCCGCCAAAGCATCTGAATGAACTTTCGACAGCTCTTTCTGGAGCACCTGGGGCCTCAAGGTCGTCAGCGGGTCCCCTGCTGGCAGTCACAACTCCTCAGACCTTTGCTTTGCTCTTTGCAGCTACAGTTTAATGTCAGGAGCACACAAGGTCGGGGGTGGCGCGAGAGAACAGAGGGGAGGACACTTGCCTTGCGTGCGGCTGCCCTGGGTTCAATTTACTCCAGCCAAAGCCTGAGCACTGTTGGGGGTTGCCCCCAAACAGAACAACAACAACTAAAGAAGACTTTGCATTCCTTTCAAGGTGAAGTTGAGAACAGCGCGTGAGGTTTCTGTATTTACAGTTCTGTAAATGCATTTTAGTTACAGATGTAATTAAAAGTTTGATTTTTTTCTTCTGCCTCAATGACACCTTTCATCACTTATGACTAGGCATACTCCAATTAGAGGTATCTTGAGAAAAATCACACCTAATCGCATCGTTTATTAGAATCCTAAATAGGGACTCTTCATTCCAGTGCCATCACCCTTCCTAAGAAGCGCCTCAAGCCCTGCGCTCAGGGCAGGGTGTGACCTTCTTCTCGAGAACCCAGAACAGCTCATCCTTCCTCAGAGATATCAGAATCAATTCCTTAAAATTATCATCTTAAAAATAATTTTAAGCCCATCAAAATGAATTCATCCAACTTCTTTGACCACCCCGCACCGGACAAGCAGTTCCAGATGTGGACATGAGCCAGTGTCTCTACCTGCCTACAACACGTTTGGCCTGTAGAGGAAGATGCAGGCATCCGAGTGAGGGCTCAGGGGCCCTTTGGGGAGCAGAGAAAAGACAAGAAGCATCTTTTGGGCAAGAGGAGCGCGTCCAGAGTGACCAGGAAGTGGAAGTGGAAGAAGAGAACATCTAGAGGTAGAACCAAGGCAAGGGTCATGCAGGGTTAGGAGGAAGGCCCCCTGGCCACCCACTGGTGTCCTGACAAGACATTTGGACCCAGAGGCCCAAAGCCAATGGCCTGGGAAGGAGGGGGGGGGATGACACCGCTGCACGCTAAGGAATGCCAAAGACTCTGGCAAGTCCTGGAAGATGGGAAGGAGGCTCGGGGACCCTCCTGATGCCTTCAGTGTGGTCCTACTTGGGGGGAGGCCCCAGGAGAGGGTCTTCCGCAGCTCCAGGCCACACACACCTTTCATGGGGGTCTTACATTTCCCCTGGATAAAAACTGCTCTCCCCGCTGCAGTTACCCACATTCTGTTTTTCCCTTCCCTTCCTGGAAGCATCTTCATCTCATAGCCAGCTTCTGCTCTGGTGACTCAACTTCCTACTGCAAACACCGAAATGGCCCGTAATCTCACACATGCAGACACTAACATGGAAAGAAAGTTTCCTGGAGCTCTCTCTCCATCTCTCTCCTCTCACTCTCCCTCTGTCTCCCCTCTCTCTCTCACTCTCTCATTCTCTCTCCCCTCGTCTGTCTCTCCCTGTCTCTTTCTCTCCTCTCTCTCCTTCTCTCTTTCCCTCTTCCTCTCCCTCTCTCTCCATCTCTCTCTCCATCTCTCTCCCCATCTTTCTTTCCTCTCTCACCCTCTCTTGTTCTCTCTCCCTCTCTCTCCATTCTCTCTCCTCTCTCCCTGTCTCCTCTCTCTCTCTCTCTCTCTCTCTCTCTCTCTCTCTCTCTCTCTCTCTCTCTCTCTCTCCCCCTCTCCCTTCCTCCCTCCCTCTTTCCCCCATGGAAATGCACTTCTCCTAAGGGGTAAACTTGGGCAGGGAGTAACCATGGCAACAATGATAAAGGTCCTGCTTCTCTGTGCATGCTTGGCATATAGCATTATGTTTTACAGATACTCAACCAGAATTAAACAGAGAACTATGTGAATAATGCAATGAATATGTTTCGTCTGCTCATACTTTTAAGGTGAAAAACCACGGGGAAATAACCAGCATCCATTTTAGAGTAAAACATTGGGGAAAAGAATTGAAAAGGCTTACAAAGGTTGACATGTCTGTGGAATGGGTCCTGTGCGATTTTCACAGCTTTGGTGGTAAAAGCAGTCAAAGGCTACAAAATATTTTCATTTAAAAAAAAAAGGGGGGGGGGGGCTAGAGCGATAGCACAGTAGGTAGGGCATTTGCCTTGCACGTGGCCGACCCGGGTTCAATTCCCAACATCCCATATGGTCCCTCCAAGCACTGCCAGGAGTGATTCCTGAGTCCATGAGCCAGGAGTGACCCCTGTGCATTGCCGGGTATGACCCGAAAAGCAAAAGCAAAAAAAAAAAGTGTCAGGTTTAAAAGAGGCTTTCATTAATGTCCAGAACAGAAGCTGAATATAGTCTGGGTTTTGTGGGTCTATGGACAAAACTCCCAGTTGCTTCTTCCCACTCACCCCTGCCCCCACATGACCAGTCTCTTGACTACTTGTTGGGGGGGGGGGGGCGGAGGGGAGGTCACACCTGGCTGTGCTCTGGGCGTTTATTCCTAACCCCTGTCCTCAAGGATCACTCCAGGCTTGACTGGGGGACCCTCAGGGGTGTCCGGTTTAACCAGGCTGCATACAGGCTAGGGCCTTATCTGCACTATCTCTCAGACCCCTAATCTTATACGTTTGCTTAGGGCTACATGCTTTAATTCTAGAATAGTTAGCACACAACAGGGGCGCTAAGTACCCTAAGTACATGCTAACGACAAGCCTGCAATGCTGTTGACTCTTCTGGAGAGTTTGAATCACAAGCCTCTCGTTGTAGTCTCCTAGCCACCAGCTTTTGACATCTAACCTGCTGGTCTCTTCTTTCTGCTAGCGGCTTTTCCCAATATTCTCACTTCCCAAGGGGTGGTGGTGGTGATGGTGGTGGTGGTGGTGGTGGTGGTGGTGGTGGTGGTGTGTGTGTGTGTGTGTGTGTGTGTGTGTGTGTTGGGGGCGGGGGGTACAGGGATGCAGGTTATGCAATGCCGGGGCTTGAACTCGCATGCCTCTGATCTCTGAGCGGTCCCCCACCCTGTGACTCTGCGATCTTTAGAACTCAAGAAGAGCACGCAGCGGCCACCGAGATGCAGGCTTGCGGTTTGCGGGCAGACCCTGTGCAGGTTCCCCACATCCCCGATGAGCGATGAGCCGCGTGTTCTTGAGGACTCCAGTGTCAGTGCTTGGAAGAAAAACCGAGTGGGGGTTTCACCTTGAAACCGAATGGGGTCAGACTCGCAAGGGTAGCAGAGATGGGCTGATGGAGCAGTTACTGTGTCAACGCACAGAGCGGGGGTCGGGGGCGGGGGAGTGTCTGGTGTTAAACAGAGGAGTTATTACGTCAAGTGGGGTAAGCCTGACGTCAACGGAGTTCTTGCGTCAGTGGAGGGCTGACGTCAAGGGATGAGTTACTGTGTCAATGCAGGGGGGGAGCGGGGGGCTGACGTCAAGGGATGACTTCTTGCATCAACGAGGGGAGCTTTCTTGCGTCATTGCGGGGGGGCTGACGTCAAGGGAGGAGTTCTTACGTCAATGCGGGGGCTGACGTCAGGGGTGGAGTTATCGCGTGAACGCAGAGGGGCTGACGTCAGCACCACGCACCTTGCGTGCCCGTGACTCTTGCATCCCCGCCGGCCTGCCGTGCCCGAGGCCCTGGGACCTGCCTGGCAGCAAGCGGCGAGACTGCCCTTGGCACAGTTTCCTGGGAGTGTGAGGGAGCCCCGCGCTGGCGCCTCGGCCTGGGTGAGTCTTGGGCTCCCGGGCCCTGGGGTCGCCTCGGGCACCCACCCCGCTGGGAAACGGGGGTGCTGGGGGGAGCGAACCTGCAGACGACAGAAGTTGCCTGGCCCCGCGCTAGGCTCCGGCCGTGCTGGACGCTGCTCCGAGGGTGCTGACCAAGGGCCGCCGGCCCCATGGGTCAGGACAAGCCGCTGCCACGTAGGAGGTCTGGGGGGATAGGACAGGGGCTTAGACGCTGGTCTTGCGTGTGGCACATTCCCCCACCCCGTGAGAGCAGTTCCGAGAGTGATCCCCGAGGACCACCGGGTCTGGCCCCCCAAAAAAAACAAGATTAATTTTGTTTTAAATTAATTTTAGTGTTAATAAATTAAGAAAATAATTGTAGTGGAAATAAATTTAGTTAAGAAGTAAATTTAGCATGGGGCTTGGAGCGATAGTACAGCGGGGAGGGCATTTGCCTTGCACGTGGCCGACCTGGGTTCAATTCCCAGCATCCCATATAGTGTTCCCCAGCCCACCCCGCCCCCGGCACCACCAGGAGTAATTCCTGAGCCAGCAGTAACCCCTGAGCATCGCTGGGTATGACCAAAAAAAGCAAAAATAAAATAAAATAAAATCCTATTTTTAAAAAAGGAAAGAAATTTAGCTTGTTTTTTACAAACAAAACATCCCTTTTCTTTTCTTAATTAAAAAAAGGGGGGCTGGAGCAATAGTACAGGGGGTTGGGTGTTTGCCTGCCTTGCAAACGGCCCACCCGGGTTCGATTCCCAGCATTCCATATGGTCCCCCAAGCACTGCCAGGAATAATTCCTGAGTGCAGAGCCAGGAATAACCCCTGAACATCGCAGGTTGTGACCAAAAAGAAAAAGGGGGGGGGTGGTACTGAGCTGGGTCCAGAAGGCTATGTGGTGGCTTTGGAAGGCCAGGGCAAGAGCGGTCAGCTGGAGCAAGAGTGGTCAGCGAAGCACAAGCCCCAGGGCTGCTCCTAAGCGAGGTCCATCCTGACCCCAGCATCTGGGGCCCTGTGCAGGTGAAGTGACAATTCCTGGCCCACTGGCAGGCCTCCTGTTTCCATACATCCAAGACCCTCTGAAGCTGCATCCTAAAATGTCACTCTGCAACTGTAGCAGCTACAGGGGCAGGATCTGTCTCCTCTGTGTCTGTGGCCATGGAGATGCCACTCCCTGTGCGGAACGCCAGGGCCTGGGGTCTAGCCTGACGCTGTTCAGGGTGGGTCACGGGGCCTTCCATAAGCCTCTGCATGAAGTTCGTCTTGGTTGCGGACTCCAAAGCGGTGCCCTTGAGCCATGGGAAGACGGGAGGCGAATGGCTTGAGACAGAGAATTCCATACTCACTGCATCATCATATTTCTTTGCCGTTAGCACACAGGAGGGTAACCAGTTTTCCAGTTCTCTCCCAGTTATCCTTCTTGCTCCTTTTAAAATATTTCCTATGTTAAGATAGCTATTTTTGTTTTGCATTCCTTTGTCGCTACGTGAGATCAGATATTTTTCGTGAGTTTGGTGGCCATCTTCTGAGTGGCTTAGGTGTGCCATGTTTGGCAAGATTCATTTCTGGGCTCCCAGGCTAAACCAGGTAGGTCTCTGAAATGGGTAGCAACCTACAGTAGAAGCTGTGCATGGGAATGGTCTTTTCTGAAGGGTTTAAGAAAATCAGAATATTTCTAATTACCTGCTGGAGAGATAGCACAGTGGGTAGGGAGGTTTGCCTTGCACACAGCCGACCCAGGTTCAATTCCTTTGTCCCTCTCGGAGAGTCCGGCAAGCTACTGAGAGTATCCTGCCCACACGGCAGAGCCTGGTAAGCTCCCCATGGCATATTTGATATACCCAAATCAGTAACAACAAGTCTCACAATGGAGATGTTACTGGTGCCCACTTGAGCAAATCGATGAACAATAGGAAGACAGAGCTACAGTGCAACCTCTGGTTAAATCCTTGGCTTTTCTAGTCCTGCTGGTCAGTGTCCAAGATTATAATTTCCTCTGTTGCGTATTTCCAAAGGTGATGCTGGACCTATTCTGGGTGGGTGTCTCCGAACCCCGGAACCTGCACCTTGCGGGTGTCTGAGTAGTGCAAAGAACCAGGAAATCATAACTTTTAGTTGCTGTTAAGATCTTTTTCAGATAAATCCGTGTCACACACTCCCGGGAACTCTATTTGTCCTGGAAGGAAGTGATGAGGTTTGCAAAGGTTATTTATATTCAGAACCTCCCTTTGCAAATTGTACAGTTCTAGAAGCCAGCATCTCTCATGAATTTTTTTTCCAAATAGTCTCCCAGATTGTCTATGGATGCCGGAAGCTAAGGGGACAAGGCGGATCAGGATACAGGTCTTTCCTCTGTTGCTGTTAGATTATGGCCTTCCTGGTGTAGCTAAGAAATTACAGGTGGTGGTTAACTAACTTCAGTTTAGGAGTGGAGTTTTCCAAAGAAAATCAGATTGATTCCTGAGTTGCTAGATTGCCCAAGGTTTTCCGGACTGTTGTCTATGGTGTACAGCTAAGCTGATTCCTTCCAGATCCATTGAATGTGATCTCTGAAACCAGAACTGAAGTAGACAAGTAGCCTAAGGGGCATTATCCTGTTTTTATTCTTTGAGGTAATTCAGTATTAATCTCTTAAATAAAAAAAAAGGTTCTGGTTTATGGATTGAAGACGTGTGATTTACAATGCTGTTAATGATGGTTTTTGTGTGTACAGAATTTCAAGACCACACTCTTCCATGGTAGGGGTTAGGGACCTTGAGGGAGGGAGGTGGGTCCCTGGTGCAGGTGTGACCTCTCTTTTAGGGAGTGTACTCAAATACGGTTTCAGCTTCTCATAATTTTATGACTGGTCATTTAAACGTTCCGAATTAATCTAGGGAGTATAAGAAACACAGTTTGCAGAAACAGTTCCAGCAGGTTTGGACTGATAGTATTTGATAGATTTGAGAACCCTGTCTCTGGTGCAGATAGAGAGACAGAGTTGAGTTAAAGTGAAGAAATCAATGCTTATGATAAAGTGGAGAAATAGAGAGGGGCGCCCCCTGGCAGAACCCACACCCCAGCCGCTGGAGAGGCTGGGGTAGAACCTTGCTCTGGGGAAGACTAAGGAGGCTTTTGCGTTTTCTTGAGAAAAAGGAATAGACACCCGTGGAAGTGATGAGTGTGGTCTGGCCTCGGGTCCGTAGGGCGTGAAGTGGGGAAGTGCGGAATGCAGCCCACTGGCCTCCGGTGCCAGGTGAGCCCCAAGTCCTGCAGGGGTGCAGAGGGGGAGCCCTGGCTCTGAAGGTGCTGTCATCTCCTCAACCAGATGTAGCCATTTGGTCCAGGTGCCATTGCCATTTGGCCCGAGCAAACCTTACAGTCTTCCCCAGTCTCGCCAAAAGCCGGTGCATCCTTCATTTAAAGATCTTTCTCTTAGCTGTTTCAATACGAGCTGGACAAAATATGAGGGAGACACCTCTGAGCTGCCTCCTGCAGAAGCCGCGTGGTATCCTGAGAAAAGGTGCCGGCCTGGAGCCCCAGGTCCTGGTGGAATTCCAACTCCTGTCTTTGTTAATTGCATCTGTGGCCCCGCTCAACAACTAAGACTTCTAATCTTTAGTTCCACTGTCTGTAACATGAAGCGCGTTCTGATTGAGATGCCATGGTTTACAACTACTGATATTTATGTTTTCGGCACATGTTGTTATTGTCCTACTGCTAAGCCTGTCTCTGTCCCTTACTTCTCCATCCACATCAGCACCCGCCTCTGCTTTGGATACATTTTGTGGGGGGTTTCTTTCCCAGCAGTGCTTTCTGGGAGCTACTCCTGGTCACTCCTTGACCCTGTGGGGTGGGCCTGGTGGGTCAGTGCTCAGGCCAGATGGTGCTGGAGGCCACCAGACCATGCCATTGACCTCCCTCCCACCCAGTGGCCCTCGGAGACCATGCAGGGTTTGAACTCAGCATCATGCGTGAAATACATTTGCTGTGTCACTTGAGAGCGATCATCTTGGCCCCTTTACAAGTAAGTTTTAAATTCCCCGCCTTCAGTTGACAATATGACCCAAGATAGGAAATGATTAACTGGAAGTGTATATTCTGAAATAAATGTGCGACGGAATTGCTTGCTAGGCCTTATATTATTCAGTACTATCTGTAGAGTCTATAAATGATTCTGCTGAGGGCTGGAGAGATAGCACAGTGGGGAGGGCACTTGTCTGGAATGGAACCAACCCAGCTCTGGTCTCCAGCATCCCCTGTGGTTCCCTGAGCACTGCCAGGAGTGATTCTTGAGCACAGAGCGAGGAGTAACATCACTGAACATCACTGATAGGGCCTAAAAACAAACAAAAAAGTGATCACATTCTCTCCTTTCCTTTTCCATCTATGAAACCCTTTTTATATGCCAGGTACTAGAGACACATAACTGGAAAGGCGGTGTGTGCTTCCTTGAAATACACATTCGGTGAGTGAACCTTAAATTGCTTCCTTCCTAAGGAAGAAAGCAATTCTAAGTCACTTTCTTTGTCTTCAACTCAGTTTCTCCTATGGGTCCTGAAATGCTGGCTTTGCATGACTGATGAAGACTTTGGATGTGTGAGACCTTGGAACATAGAAGCTGGAGGATCTCAAAGGGAAAAAAAAGTAAAAGATCATTAAAGCTAATGTTGTCCAGGGGCCAGAGTGATAGCACAGCGGGGAGGGCATTTGCCTTGCATGCAGCCAACCCATGTTCAATCCCCAGCATCCCATAAGGTCCCCCAAGCACCTCCAGGAGAAATTCCTGAGTGCAGAGACAGGAGTAACCCCTGAGCATCACTAGGTGTGACCCAAAAAGGAAAAAAAAAAAAGCTAATGTTGTCCTTAAGAAAACTTAAGTGTTTAGCTTATGGTGGGCAGAACTAAATCAAGAGAAACCTGCATCTTAGTCTCTGACTTCATACCATGAGATGGGGATGCTCACATGTATATACAGGTGAGAACACACGTGTGCACATGTGCTCAGCCTTCGGCCCTTCTCACTGGCTTAGAAACTTGCTCTCGCCTGTCCCATCTGATGGGTTGTCAGTAGTAGAAACCTGTGCGCACTAGCCAAGGTAAGAGCAATCTAGGGGTGGCCCTAGTTCTTGAGATTTAGAAGTGACGTCTCACAGCTGTGAGAGGCAGGAGATGCTCTCTGAGGTGTGAGATTCGGGAGCACAGTCTAGAAGCCGCTGCATTTTTGTGTTTTCTCTCTCACTCTCTCTCTTCCTCTCTTGCTCTCTCTCTCTTGCTCTCTCTTTCTCTCTCACTCCCCGCTCCCCCCCCCACTCTCCCTCTCCCCATCTCTGTTCAGAGACAGTGAAGTAGAGTCGGCCTCATCACTATCCATCCTGCTTATTTTCCGCTGCTCTCAGCATGTCATTGAACTTGAAAGAGGCCACTTCCTCACCTATTAAGTTTTGTTTTTTGGTTTTTTTTTTTGCTATAAACCTGCGTTTTATTTTTTTTTTTAATTTTTATTAGTGAAACACCATGAGGTACAGTTGTAGACTTAAAGATTTTTGTGCTTGGGTTTCAGTTATACAATGATCAAGTACCCATCCCTCCACCAGCGCCCATCCTCCACCACCACGGGTCCCAGTATCCCTCCTATCCCCCATCCCCCCATCCCACCCTGCCTCTGTGGCAGGGCATTCCCCTTTGTTCTCTCTCTCCTTTTGGGTGTTGTGGTTTGCAAAAGAGGCGTTGAGTGGCAATCGTGTTTGGTCTATAGTCTACTTTCAGCATGCTTCTCCCATCCTCGCCAGTTAAGTTTGCTTGCCTTCCGACTCCAAATGCTGAGAAGCCAACAGCCAACTTTGACAACAGACTGAGGTCCAGGGAGGCCGACACCAGAAGCGTCTACCTCTACCTCGGTCAGCTTCTCTCTCCTGACCCAGGCTGATTGGGTCAGGGAAAATGGGCCGAGTTGTTGACTTACACGTTGCAGCGATGTAAGCCAGGATGGTGTCTCGGTCGTCCATTTCTTCTTCTTCCATTTCTTTCTTCTATCCAGACTTTTCCATCCCCTTTTGGAGCATTTCAGAGACTTGGTCCTCTTAGTCTCCACGCCCATGAACTCAAAAACTATTTCCTTGGCTTCTCCTAATGTGGAGCATGGCAACCAGCTCCAGAGCAGATAAGACCTGTCCCTGCATAGTGACCCAGTAGGGAGTGTCTGGGCACATCTGACAAGAAGCAGGTATCCAGCCTTGAGTCTCACCCAATCCCCCACCCCCCACCCCAAGAATTGTCACCTACGCTTAGCAAGTCTTTCCTGACTGCAGCATCTAGCCCCTATCGGGATTGGGCTGGGGCAAAGCAGAATTGAAAGGTGATAGGTCAGTAGTGCTAAACTTGATGTGATTGGCCCATCCTCTTAAGCCGAGACCCTCTATAAAGTGTGTATGTGTGGCAATAAAGCGAATGGCCATCAGCCATCTACCGGAGTGCCTTCTCCACATACCCGTCATCCTTCGCTCCATGTCTGCCTGGACCCAGTGCGTAATGTTTCTGGGCACGTTGGGGAAAAACTGTTCCCCAACATCCTAATAAAGGCAGAGAGATGGGCAAGAGTCAGAGCAGTTCTGGGGGCCATCAGAGAGCCCACTGTTAGCGGGAGGCTGGTGCAGGAGGCAGCTGGCCTCTGGGACTACTGGTGGACAGTCGGTCCCCCAGTCCAAAGTTACAGTTTCCACCAAGAGTCTCTCCTGGAGCTGTGTCCAAACGCAGCGCTGACGCTCACAGTTCTTCCTCTTCTCTACATCCTTGTGCTCTGCTCTGGTGTTGGCAGGGAACCGCGTGTCCCAGGGCAGAGCTCAGCTTTTAAACATCGCCGCACTTTCAATAATGGGTTTGCCAATGGAGAAAAAGGAAATTTATGAGCCCGAAAGAATCATTCACTTACCCGTTTTAAATGTTAGGCGTTTAATGCTGCCGGCTGATTAAATCTACGTCGGAGCAGTGATTTCTCTACAGGTAGCCAAGGGAATCGTGAAACTCGGCTCTCTGCCTTCCGTGCTTGCTGGGCTGTGAGGTGCTAGTAACCCCCAGAGGAAACTTGGCAGCATGCCCACGCTGGAAGCCCACCGGGAGGACCGTTTTGCGAAGCATTGAGCGTACCTAAAAAGCATGTTATTGTATTATCCTAAATTTCTCATCGTGGCTCTTGATAGTCTTTCCCCGGTGAACCAGCCAGATCTGGACAGTGCTAGGGAGAGCACCTTAGTACCCTCAGATCTCAAAGGGGCACCCAACGGGGACCACTGTCAGGTGCTGCCTTGTCACTTCTCTGAAGGGCTTGTGCCATGTCCCTTTCCTGCTCAAGGGGAGGGACGGCACCCTGATCATCTCCGTCACCTACAGGAAATGGCCCACCTAGCCTCATTTGAGAGTGTTCGTGAATGTTTAGAACACTTCCCATATATTCCACTGGGATTTGTTCAAGGGGAACATCTCTATTTCAGAAGCATCCCCTGTGGGATCACAGTGAAGAGCTTTGCACCCCCCACCCCATCCCTGTACACTCCCTTCTGCCTTCACTTCTGTTTTGTTGTTATGGAGGGGGCACATCTAGTGGTACTCAGGGCTGGGTCCTAGCCTATACTCAGGAATAACTGCTGGTGGGCTGGGAAGACCCGCTAGGGTGCTGGGGATCAACCCCAGGTCAGCCACATGCAGCAGAAACACCTGCCCCGCCCTGGGGCTCCCTCCCTCCTGCCTCTGATCTGCGCCCACCCTCCAATGGGGATTGGGACGTTCCAGAAAGCCTGGTTGGGAGATGTGAAATCTGGCCACACTTGTGCAGTTACACAGTTGAGTTCAGCCCTTCCAGCCCGTGTCCTCGTCTGCAGGTTGAGGCAGGTATTAGGTCTGCACAATTCAGAACAATGAGACGAAGCAAGAAATGTGTGAGGAGGACGTCTGCATGAGGTGCGTGTGTGTGGTGTATGGTGTATGTGTGTGTGTTCATTTCAGTTTGGGTTTTGTATTTTTGGGAGCCACACCTAGCTGTGTCCAGGGCTTACTCCTGGCTCTGCACTCAGGGATCACTCCTGGCGGTGCCAAGGATGGAACCTCAGGTTGTGTGCAGGGAAGCACCCTGCCTGCTGTCCTCTGGCGTTGGCCTCTACTCCAGGAACTCGGTCCTTAGGGAAGGTTTCTCATCCACATTAGGCAGAGAAAAACGCCAGGGGAGAAATTAGGGTAGAAATTAGGTGTCTACCTAACTCCTGAGATTCACAGCTGGCCACCAATGGCCTTGAGCATCTTACACACATACACACACACACACACACACACACACACATACACACACACGTATAAATTGGGTATCCCTTGTTTGCCAGGCTCTGGTCGTGACCTGGTGCTCAGAGACAGATATGCAATGTGCTTTTATATTAAATTGGGGTTTTATTTAAGGGAAATAGAGAATGTTCCTCTGAAACAAAACCCAGTGTAATCAATGGGAAGTGTTCTAAACATTCACGAACAACTCTCAAAGGGAAGAAACTGTTTGGGATCCCAGAGAACTGTCTTTCCATCTCAAGGTCAGACCAGGGATGTGTGTGCAAAGCCATAAGTCACTCCCTCCCCCGACCCCGGGGCTGCGGCCAGAGCCTTTCCAAGTGGTTGCCTTCTGCTGCTGTGTGTCATTAGGAAGTTTATCTTTAGAAAACCAGCCCCCATTATGCAGTGTATTCCAACATCGACTGTGAATTATTCTCTCCATCGGTGCAGGAAATTGGGTGTTGACTGTGTTTAACGTAGGAAGGGAGAAAAAAAATAGGCGTTCATTCAGATTCTATGTGGGAATATTTTTTAGGGAGTCAGGGTTTCATTTTTAAAAAGAAGAGAAGAAACAAGAAGCCTGAGACAAGAGTTCAGAAATCTTGGTTCTAGATCAGTTTGCTCCTCTCAGTCGCTTCCCTCCTGGGATAAGTGAGTGTGTGAGTGTGTGTGTGTGTGTGTGTATGAGAGAGAGAGAGGGAGAGGGAGAGAGAGAGAGAGAAAGTACAAGCCCTGCCATGCCTGTCTTGTGTGACTTCTTTTTTTCCATAATTCTCTGAGGGATCACCTCTGAGTGGCGTCTCTGCACACAACACAAGAACTTTCCTGCCCACCCACCGGAATGTCCTGATTCTCAGGCCGCTGCTATCCACGCTGAATCCTAGTAGGAGCAAAGGGTGGGTGCTGGCCAGGGCCTTCCTGTCACTGCATGTCTTGTCCTGCCCAGATGTGGAGCGAGGACAGGCCGAGCCCAAGTTGGCAAAGACCCTCGGGCAGTGTGAGACCGGGACAAGGGGATCGGAGCACTGTGTGAGAGCAGAAGGGGGAGAGAGGGTCCCCCTCCCCCCCACACACACTTGACCAATCCACGCCCCTCGTGACTTGTTGCTAATGCTGACAGGGAGTTAAATCCAACCTCTAGGTTTAGACAATGAGGAAGTGGAGATTGTGAGACGAAAGATAACTGACCCAAGGCTAAGCAGCAAGTGTCAGAGCGTAGATTTTAAACTCCTTTCTCCAGAATTGATTCATTTTTCCCGTGCCAGGCTGGGGTACAGTGATGGAAAGATGCAGAGGATGGGGAACATTCATATCGGCGAATGCCTTACTCAAAAGTCAGCCGTTCTTCTGTATTAGGGGTGTGTTTGTGTGTGTGTGTGTGTGTGTGTGTGTGTGCGCGCGCGCGCACACACGCGCATTTTCTACCAGGGAAATAGACACCACACTTAAGAGTCTAAACCTTACTTTTTCCTCCTCTGCAAGCCTAGAAGGTTGAGGGCCCCTCCAAAGGCATCATTTCTTTAGATAAATGGGCGTTTGGACAGCATCCTCCACCATCTGCTTGGACAAGGACACAGTAGACGAGTCAGCCCCCATCTCATTCTCAGCCAGTAAAGACCATGTTGGAGAGACAGGATGGGCGAGGGAAATAGGAGAGGCACGTGAGATTCTGTGCATGGAAGATAAATAACTGCTCGCAGGGAAGTAAGTCCAGTTCCTTGAGATTTATGAAGCTGAAGAACTAAAATAGAGATAGTCCTTTGGGTGTGGAGTCTTGACAATAAATCACGGAGAGGAATAGTTGGCGGGGACTTTTTTTTAAATGCAGTATTTTTTTAATTTTTATTACTGAAACACCATGAGGTACACTTGCAGACTTACAAATTTTGGTGCTTGGGTTTCAGTTATACAATGATCAAGTACCCATCCCTCCACCAGTGCCCATCCTCCCTCACCACTTATCCCAGTAACCCTCCTACCCCCCATCCCCCCCTCCTACCCTGCCTCTGTGGCAGGGCATTCCCTTTTGTTCTCTCTCTTCTTTTGGGTGCTGTGGTTTGCAAAAGAGGCATTGAATGGCAATCATGTTTTAAAGGTCATTTAGACTAGTACACCCTCTTCATCTTCATGCCTCCGAGGAATTGTCCAGCCTCTGCTTCAAGAGGCTCTGAAATGCAGGAGTACATACATTTTGAAAAAATTCTTCGTGGGGCTCCGGAAGCACAGGTCTCGCCCGAGGTGAATCACATCTAAATAATTCTCTTTCGTTGGGAAATGGTATGTCATTGCCTCTGGACAGCTGAAAAGCGAATTGAAGTAGAGAGGAAAAACGGGCCAGGCAGTTTGATGGAATATTTTTCAAGAGCACGTGTACTCAGAGTAATTAACGCCAGCACTAATGTGGTATTGGTTTCTGGAAACGTTATCTTCTGAAATGAATCATAATGACAATGGCAACGCTTGGCATTAAAAGATAGGGATGAAAAGTCTCCTTGAAAATTCCTCTTTTATTTTTTTTTAATTTTTATTAGTGAAACACCATGAGGTTCAGTTGTAGACTTACAAATTTTTGTGCTTGGGTTTCAGTTATACAATGATCAAGTACCCATCCCTCCGTCAGTGCCCATTTTCCACCACCACGGGTCCCAGTATCCCTCCCACCCCCCATTCCCCCGATCCCACCCTGCCTCTGTGGCAGGGCATTCCCTTTTGTCCTCTCTCTCTCCTTTTGGGTGGTGTGGTTTGCAAAAGAGGCATTGAGTGGCAATCATGTTCAGTCTATAGTCTACTTTCAGCATGCTTTTCCCATCCTGGGAGGATCCTCCCAACACCCTTTATTTGGTGCTCCCTTCTATATCTGAGCTCCCTTTTCCCCTAGCATGTGTGACTGGCCTCCAAACCATGGAGCAAACCTCCTGGTACTAATCTCGACCACTCTTGGGTGTTAGTCTCCTATTTTGCTACTTTATGTTCCCCAGATGAATGCAGTCTTTCTATGTCTATCCCTCTCTTTCTGACTCAGCAAATTCCTCTTTAAAAAAAAAGATGAGAGGGAGGAGTGATAGTACAGCAGGTAGGGCATTTGCCTTGCACACGACAGACCTGGGCATGCCCTGGCACCCCATATGGTCCCCCAAGCCTGCCAGGAGTGATTCCTGCGTGCAGAGCTGGGAGTAAGCCCTGAGTACCTCTAGATATGGGCTGGAGCGATAGCACAGCGGGTATGGTGTTAGCCTTGCAAGCGGCCAACATGGCCAACCCGAGTTCGATTCCTCCACCCCTCTTGGAGAGCCCGGCAAGCTACCAAGAGTATCTCGCCCGCACGGCAGAGCCTGGCAAGCTACCCGTGATGTATTTGATATGTCAAACACAGTAACAGTTGTCACAAAGGAGACATTACTGGGCCTGTTCGAGCAAATCGTTAAACAACAGGAGGACAGTGACATTGACGTGACCTCTAGATGTGGCAAAAATAAATAAAAATAATAAGTGAGAATCTATTCAAATCGCTTGGGGTTATTTATTTCTTGAGCTTTATGCTGAAGGTGTTCATTTAAGCTTTGGCTTCTTGTGAAGCCACTTTTCCCTTCAATGAAATGGTTTGGTGGACAGCAGCTAGGGTCAGTAGTTGGGTGGCTGGTCTTTTCCTTGAAAGGTACTGGGAAATAGAGAAGGAATCAGTATCCTTGGTGAAGTGAGTTGAATTCTACCCTCCTTCCCAAACTCAGCCTTGAAATTCTTACTGCCATTTGGACCAGATTTGGGCCAATGATGTTTATTTACGGAGTAACTGAAGTGACCAGGGAGAAGCCCTGTTCTTCTCTGGCAGGATCTGTGCCTCTGAGAAGGGAAACTGACCATCTCTCTGCCTCTTCCCACCCCACTCTTTGCCCACACAAAGGGCCCCTCGGGAGGAAACAGTCTGTGCCACCCTTCTGTCTGGGCCCTCCCTGCCTGCGGAGCTGGAGCAGGTGCACTTCCAGGGTTGGAACCTGCATTCCGTGGTGCTTTGTCCTGGTGACCCGAGTCCAGCCTGGCGTGGATCTGCATGGGACTCTGAAGTTCTCCCCATGCTTCCCTGTGTACCCCCCACACCTGCCACACAGACCACTGTGCTCCCTTCACACCAGCTGTCAGTCCCAAGCAGACCAGCTGATGTTGGGCTCCCTATATCCGTGCCCTTATCCTCACTCAGTCCCAGCCACTGCTGGGGAGTGGAGCTGATGGGATCAACTTAAAAGTCCCTGTCCTCTTTCTGCCTCAGATTCTCCAACATCCTTCAAGTCTAAGCACGGAAACATTCTTCCAGTGCCAGTCATTCTTTCATATTAGGGTGCATATGTGTGTGTGTTGTGTATGTGTGTGTATGTGTGTGTTTTACCAGCAAAATAGACACCACCTAAGAGTCCTAAATCATAGTCTTCCTTTTCACCCTACAGTTCTCCAGTACCTCAACCACAGTTATCTAACTTCCGTTTCCTTATGTTATTCTCAGTGGTGACATTGAAATTTTCAATGTGCATGGACTTGTTTTGAGAATGAAAGGTAAAGGTAAAGGTAAAGGCCCTCCCGTTGATCATCGATTTGCTCGAGCGGGCCCAGTAACGTCTCCATTGGAGACTTTGTTGTTACTGTGTCTGGCATATCGAATACTCTCGGTAGCTTGCCGGGCTCTCCGAAAATGCAAAGCAAATGTTCCACAGCCATAATCATGGATACTTTCTTTTTCTCAGTATGGAGTGAGGGTCTCTTTTGTACCATGGAAAACTTGAATGAGGGACTTCTAAACTATATTTGATTTTTTTGTTTGCTTTTTGGGTCACACCTGGTTACTCCTGGTTCATGCACTCAGGAATCACTCCTGGCAGGGCTCAGGGGACCATATGGGATGCTGGGAATCGAACCTGGGTCGGCCGCGTGCAAGGCAAATGCCCTACCCTCTGTGCTGTTGCTCTAGCCCCTATATTTGATTTAAAAAAAAAAAACTTTTCCTTAGACCTTTAGAAAATGTTTGGTAGAGCAGACTGTACTTTCTCAAGAGGGTTAATGGGAATTTTCGTAGCATAAAATGGTACAAATGTGATTGAGACAAACAGAGCATTTAAATCAATAGCATCACGTCTCTGGAGCAGCTGGTAATTAACCTTCCATCTCGGCAACATCTTGGGCACACTTGTGGTGGTAGGGAAAAACCTGGGACCGGCCCAAGCACTGCTTCAATTATGCGCTAGACACATGAAGGAGACCATAATTGGATCTTAGAGCAGATGCTTTTCAGATGCAGAGCTTCTGTAACAGGGCAGGGCTTTCCATTTATGTAGCAGTCTCCATCCAGACCACAGCTTCTCTTTCTAACTGTTCTCTAGGCCTTGCAGGAGTGGGCTAAGAAGGATTAGCCTTTGAGAAGTAAATACCATAGAGTGGACCAAAAGGAGTCATCAGAGCGGGAGCTGGCGGGAGAGTCACTTCTTTGCCTCCGGCCCAATCACTCCCACAGTGCTCAGATGCTGCTTGCCGCTTCAGACAGCCCGATCCATCACTCTGAGGGGGAGCTCAGAAGCGTTTTATTTGCAAGGAGCTAGATGTCAGCCCTGGCGAGGAGCTGAGCTAGAGCTCACCTAAACGATAGAGCTTATTTTGTTTCGGTTGCTCACTCATACCTGTGACAAGGACTCCTGTGAGCATAGCCCTGGAGGAGATACTGGGAGGACAAGGCGACAGGTGAACTTTGTTTTGTTTTTTGCCTTTTTTTTTTCTTGAGTTGCTTGATTTTTATCCTTTTCCCTTTTGGTTGTATCACTGAGTGTCTTCAAATAAGCCCATTTTTTTGGTAGGAGTACTGCTATTTATTCGGCCACTGATTAGCTGATTGAATTGGGCTTCATATAAACACATTTTTAAAAATCACCAATAGCACTGTAGCACTGTCCTCCAATTGTTCATCAATTTGCTCAAGCGGGCCCAGTAACATCTCCATTTTGAGACTTGTTCTTACTGTGTTTGGCATATTGAATATGTCACAGGTAGTTTGCCAAGCTTTTACCATGTGGGCGAGATACTCTCGGTAGCTTGCCAAGCTCTCTGAGAGGGGTGGAGGAATCAAACCCGGCTTGGCGGGGCCAGCCGCATGCAAGGCAAACGCCCTACCACTATGCTATCACTCCAGGGGAAAAAAAAAAACAACAACAACACTAAAACAATAGCTTTTGATGCATTCAGTTGTTGTATCCTCGGGATGTTCCAGATGTTTCCAGCTAACTGTTAGCTTACAAACTGTGGTTTTGTCCAGCGAGCAAAGGCCAAAATCAAATGCCATGTTTGTGATATGAAAGTGTTTGGTTTCTTCTAGAAGGTTCACAGTCTGCAGCAGAACGTGTCTTTCCCTCAGCATCATTAACCTTCCATAGAGCGCCACCAGTTCATCTGGGTATTCCTTGTCGCATTTGCCATTCTTTATTTGTTTATCTGATTTTCTTTGCTTTATTGGGTGGAGCAATAGCACAGCGGGTAGGGCATTTGCCTTGCACGCAGCCAACATGACCGATCCGAGTTCGATTCCTCCGCCCCTCTTGGAGAGCCTGGAAAGCTACCGAGAGCATCTCGTCTGCACGGCAAAGCCTGGCAAGCTTCCCATGACGTATTCGATATGCCAGACACAGTAACAAGTCTCACAATGTTACTGGGCCTGCTCGAGCAAATCGATGAACAACGGGAGGACTGTGACATTGACAGTATTGGACTTTTCACTTCAAGATTCTGGTTGCTGTTGGTTTTTAGTAAAGGGAGCGGGGGTTCCTGATGTAGGGATAAGGAGGCAGAGCTGCTTTCTCTGTCACAGGAAAACCAACTCTAGGAAAACAGATGCTAAAAGACCACACGGAGAGTATCATGCTAAGTGAAATGAGTCAGAGAGGGACAGACATAGAAGGACTCATTTGTGGAGGAGGCTGACACCCAAGGACAGAAGATACACGGGCCAGGAAGATTGCTCCATAGCTGGAAGCCTGCCTCATGAGCGGAGGGGAGAAGGCAGCTGGGATAGAGAAGGGATCACTAAGAAAATGATGGCTGGAGGAACCAGTGGGGATGGGAGATGTGTGCTGAAAGTAGATAATGGACCAAACATGATAACCTCTCAGTATCTGTATTGCAAATCATGATTCCCAAAGGTAGAAAGAGAGTATGGGGAATATTGTCTGCCATGGAGGCAGGGGGAGGGTGGGAAAGGGGGATAGACCAGGGATATTGGTGGTGGGGAATGTGCACTGGTGGAGGGATGGGTGT
Organism: Sorex fumeus; assembly: GCF_029834395.1. Classification (NCBI taxonomy): domain Eukaryota; kingdom Metazoa; phylum Chordata; class Mammalia; order Eulipotyphla; family Soricidae; genus Sorex; species Sorex fumeus. The sequence goes on along the minus strand of NW_026606154.1, from coordinate 2,219,036 downwards.
TTGATCATTGTGTGATTGTAACTATGAAAGCTGTAACTATCTCATGGTGATTCAATAAAATTTTTTAAGTCACTGTACTAGAAAAAAAAGACCACATGGGGCCTTTATAATAGCTCTCCCTGTGCTGGATAAAGTGGGCATGTGCTTTTAAAGCCCCATGTTACTTCTTTTCATAGTCAGGGACAGTGGTGGAAAGATCCAGTAGGTAAGATTATGGTTGTGAGGCCAGAGGAAGGGGGGAGAGGGGTGGAGCTTCCTGTTCAGAGCAATTTCCCTGCAGTCATATAGAAATACTCCAGCTGGAGCTGAGTTCCTTCGAAGGAGAGAAATAAAAGTTGAAGAATAAATGGTAATGTTATCAAAAAGTGTCCAGAATAACCCCACTGTAATGATTACAAATGCTGTTGTTGACGTGGTTCCACACACTTGTCTCTGCCTCTCCATCTCTCTGCGGGTTATTGGAGCAGGAGATACGAGTTTCAGATCTGTTTAACAAAGCATCCTCATATCTTGCCCAGAGCCCTACTCTCGGTTTTCCCTGGCACTATCAATCAGTCTTAGCACCTTGACATTCCGGCCAACAGTACACCATCTTCTGGTATTTTCCATTCTTGACCAATTGGCGTAACCAAATCTCTTGTGTTGTACAGCCCATGAGCAGGACAGCCTTCCTGAACACTCTGTCCCGGACAAGAACATCCATGATCATCCACAAAGGCAAGCAGAGGGTCAGTGCTCTTCTGATGTAAACCCGTGGGAAGCACCGTGGTGTCTGTGAACCGCTTCCTTCCGGAGAGGCCATGTGGCTTATATTGGAAGAGCCTGTGGTTTTACATTCTTGTGATCTACAAAGCAGTTTTACTGGTATCCTTTGAACACCTTCTTTTGATTTAAAAGCATAATATTGTGAGATTGCTACTTATTTTTGTTTGGGGAACCATAACCAAAGATGTGACCCAACGCCCCCGCCCCCAGAAATGTTTCCAAAGCTATTTTTAATGGAAATATAATATGAAACGCTCATTAAGCTAGGGTAGACATGATCTGATATATATATATATTTATATATATTTTAAAGCCTGGTACTTTGGTATCTCTGAAACTAACAGTTAGGAGTATCAAGGGTTTTTTTGTTGGTGGTGGTTTGTATCTTTCACAAAGGACTGCTCTGCTAACAAGTGATGAGGAGACTTTTTCACATCCCCAGTGATCGTCCATTTGTCCTCTCTGGGAAAGTGTTCTTCTTTCCCCATTTTTGATAGGATTACTATTGCTGTCATTGTTGAGCTTTTTGAATGCTTTATATCACTTGGATGTTAGCCCTTTATCTGCTATATGGTGTGCAGGTATTTTCTCCTATTCGGTGTTTTTTTTATTTTATCCCAAGTTTCTTTTACTACGCAAAAACGTTTTAATTTAATGCAGATCCAGTTGTTTACTTTTGCTTTTGTTCTTCTTGCTGTTTGAAACTGATCATGAAACTTTGCACTCCATATTCTGGAGATTGATCCCTACCTATAATTTCTTCAGTGTGTTTTATGGATTCTTGTCTAATCTTGATGCCTTTAACATACTTTGAATTAAGTTTTGTGTGTGGTGTGAGATAAAGATCCAGTTTCTTTTCTTCCCTGTTCTTGACAATAAACACCATTTGTTAAAGAGTCTTTCCTTCCTCCACTTTATACATCCAGTTTATTTGTCCTACATAAACTGTCTCTATAGCTGAAGTTTTATCACTGGTGTTAAAATTGGATTCCATTGGCCTAAGAGTCAACCTTCATACCGTTCCAATTACTGTAACTATGTAGTATAGTTTAAAGTCAGGGGAAGCAACCCACACATATTTTTTCTTGTATTTTATTCATCTATTTTGGGAGTTTTATTATTCCATTCACATTTTAGTGGCATTTTGTCTAAGTTAGTGAAGAATGTCATCATAATATTAATGGAGATTACATTGAATCTGTAAAATAGTTGTTATGACAGTCATTTTGACGTTGTTAATTCTTAGGATTTGAAAGAGGGTGCGTGTGTGTGGAGAGAGAGAGAGAGAGAGAGAGAGAACATTGGCTTCTCCAGAGTGTAGCCCCAGTACACAGCCCAGCATTAGCTATGAAAGCATGAATGTGTGAATGTGCACATCTCAAGAGGGGAGAAGATGTGGGCAACACCTGTGCTCAGGCAACATCTACGCGTGCTTCCTTTGTTCACTTTGGCCTTTATAGGGTTTTCCCATCCCTCCCCATATGGAGCTTTCTACCTTTGTGAGGGTCTATTGCTAGTGTGGTCGCCAACAAGGTAGAGTTGGGTTTAGTCGACTTTTTTCCTTCCCTGACCTTTGTTGTGCTGGAGGGGAGGTGCAGCCTTTTCTGTGACATCCATGGTGATGCCAAGCCAAGGTGTTATCAGGCCTTAGCTCCTGTGTCCACTGGGAGAGTTTTTTGCAGCCTTGGGGCTATTGGGCTTTTGACTTCCCAAGAGTTCAGTGCAATGGGGGGTTGGAGCATGAGGTGGGGGGGGGGTGGGCTTCCCTGTCTCCCTGCTGACCTGTTGCGAAGATCCCCAAAAGCATAAGCTATAGCACTTCACTTCTTGGCCTGTCATTCAGTATAAGGTGCCAGTATGCTTCCCCCGGGATTGCCATAATGGAAAAACTCTGTGGGAAAATGAATTACCAGAAGCATTTGCAAAATATCCAAACCCCAGACTCAGTGCTGATTCAGCCAGGTGGCATTTACTCTAGTTCCTTTCTAGGAACTCGAAGTTCCCAGAAAAAAAAAAAGAAATACCTAATGGATCCCAAAACAAGGTCATGGCAGTGGTTGCTTTTAATTTATAGCAAGTACTTTACTGATTTAATGGTTTCTTGATTAAGATTATTTTTTAACAACGGCACCCAAGGAAAAATTTATCTGAGCTTCCCCAACTAAATATAGGCAATTATTTGTCATCAACACAGTGGAACCTAGGAACTTACATGGGCTTTGTTTGGAATTTGGTCAAATAAAACAGAAATAAATTTTCGTTTTCTGAGTGCAACTCATGATAACTGAGGGTGATAATATCTTTAACTCGATGAGATGCCACAACCTATTTATTCCAGCACATTGGTGCAAAAAAACTTTTCATGGAAATGCCTCTCATCAGGAGGAATAAAATAAATTGTGGCCAAATTCAGTGATAAGTTCTTTTTTGTTCTGGTTAATTTTGTGGGGGCGGCGGTTAGAGGCACACCTGGCAGTGCTCAAGGCTTACCCCTGACTCTGCTTTCAGGGGACCATTTCGAGTACCAAGCATTGAACCCAGGTCAAGTATAGCTCTGTAGCAGTGTCCTCCCGTTGCTCATCGATTTGCTCGAGCAAGCACCAGTAACGTCTCCATTGTGAGACTGGTTGTTTGATGCTACTCTGGCACTCACTGAAACATTCTGATATCAAAGCTAAATTTTATCTTCTGCCACTCAACGCCCTTCCAGCTCTGACTAGAGTAATTGTCAGAGGGATTCAGGAGTGTATGTTGAAAACTCCGCTGTTAGGGTTTTATCTACTTAGTCTTGTCACTGAGGCAGTGTTTTGTGTTGTTTTGTGCTGCAGTTTGAAAAAGCCCTTGGTTAGATCAACAGACAAGGAAGAAGTGAGGAGAGACCCTGAATTTTATTAAAATATCTTGGGGATGAAGTAGATCCTACTACCTAAGAAAAGATCTTGCTTTGTGGGGCTTGAAGCTACTAAATAAACTATAAAGCCAAAGTCCCAGAAGACCTTTAAAAATCCTCTTTGGGCAGGAAATGGAGGTGCCAACATTTAAAGTACCAGAAAAATGCCTTATTCCAGAGCTTGGCTCAAGGACAGATGCAATCAGCTAGTGAAAAGGCCCAGCTCAAGGTCACAGAGAGGACAAGACGTTGGGGAAGAAGAGGCTGAGAGCTCACCATCCCAATTTAAATTCTTTCCACTTCTGTCCGCTCCCACAGGGGTTACTCCTGGCTCCGCACTCAAGAATAACTCCCAGAAGTGTTTGGAGGACCATATGGGATGCCAGGGATCGAACCTAGGTTGGCCACGTGCAAGGCAAATGCCCTACTCGCTGTTTTATCTTTCCGGCCCCTGGTAATCTGATTTTATCCACACGAGTGTGTGCAGTCAGTGGAAATAGCCTCTTCTGGTGATGCATTTGTTGCATCAACACATTTTTACATCCCTGTTACACCCTTGAAGCCAAACTACCTAGCAGTGAGAGCTTCTTAAAAGCTTTAAATTGGTGGTAATAATTTATTTGCAAACTTAGTTGGTGGTAACTGTCTCATTTAAAACTCATTTCCATGGTATATGTATAAGGCCTCGTTTAGGAATATGCAAAGCACTTTGTTTGAATTGGATTTTTCTGTGCTTATTAATCTCATGCAATATTGGGAACGGAACCTCAGAATAACACTGCCTCCCAGAGAGTGGCCTTTTCACAGCTTCCCAGAGTGCATTGATTATTAAAATATAGCATGAGAAATTACTCTTCCTGCCTTACCTATTATATAAGAGACTTAAAAAGTTACCGCCTGACGTTTTGTACAATAGCCGCTGTGTTCTTCTCACCCTAATTCCCTTTTCACTAGCAAGAGAAGTGACTGTAAAACAAGATGAAAGTCCCCTGAGAGGCATTTATCTGAGATGGCCCACACTGAGCTGGTGTGTTTGTGATGGAGAGTGTGGAGGAGGCTACAGCGGAGATGGTCCCTGTCCTCGCCCGCCCGCCGCCGGGTTCCATTATTTAAACGAGGGAGCAGTATTGACTATACTGATGAGATCCAAATGCAGCGAAGCAGCAGATAATGGGGTTGTCATATTTTTAGGTCAGGGAGCTGGAGAACTGAAAACAGTTTCTATATATAGCATGCCTTCTGCTGGTGCCCCCTGAATTTCAAGGGGGCATTCTTACTTGCACATTTAGAGGAACTCCGTAAACTCTGTGTCCTTACCTACTTTTCTATGCCCAGAGAACGCCACCAAGATTCTTAGGAGACTGCAGAGGGGAAGATGTGTTTTAGATCAGTGCTTCCAGGGGTCATCCAGGCTTGAGACCAGGGGACCAGCGACTTGAGTGATGGGTAGGTGGGGTGGGGGGAGGGGAAGGGAGTGGAGTCAGTAAAAGGTTGAGAGACTTTGGTTTAGATAACTCAGGAATCTTCTACTTTGTCTTAGACATGTGTGGATTCGCCTAGCTTCTTCGTCTTGTCGTATGGTCATCCCTTGGTGATTTCTTAGCGCGTGGGGGAACAAACCCAGGTCACCAGGGACAGCCAGAGTTCTCCCCAGCCAAGGCAGCAGCCGCTGAAACTTTAAGGGGTTCCCCCAGAAAGTAAGTCCTCTAGCCCTCACCTGCCTCTTTTGGAAGTGATGTGTCCGTTACAGAACGGAGAAGGAGATGTTGGGAAGCTCACAAAACGTCTCTTCCAGGTCTGCTGAATAATGAGGATGGAAAAGGAACCGGTCACCCAAAGGGACCCCCAGGAGAGCAAGATGAGAGCAAGCAGAGAGTCTGCGGACGCAGGGGCGAGGAACTGGGGGTTGGGGGCGGACCCGGAGAGCGAAAAAACCAGCGGCTCATCACTCAGCACACTCACCACTCCAGCCCCGTGGGGAAAGCCCGAGGCCCCAGCCACCTCCGCAAGTCAGCACTGGGGGCCTTCGGGTGCCGGGCCTGGCACACTCACTGCCCAGGACAGGCTGGTTTCACGTCGGACCCCAGCTGGCGTGGCGCCAGAGCCGAGCTGGGTGCCCCTTGCTCCACGGAACCACAAGCAAGGCGTTCCCCTGTGGAGCGTGGTAACAACAGGTGCCAGAGCAGATAAGATCTGTCGCTGCATAGCAGCGAGACCTGTCCCTGCATAGCCACCCCGCAGGGAGTGTCTGGGTGCCATCAGTCATCCTCAAGTCTCACCTTCCCCGCCAAGAGTCATTCCTGACCAGCCCTAATTGGGATCGGGCCAGGGCAGAGCAGAGTTGGAAAGATGATAGGTCAGTAATGCTAAATTTTATGGGACCGGACACATAAACAGAAACCTCGTAAGCAGAGACCCCGTTTTTCCTATGGAGAGCGAGAAATTCATCATTTTGCTGAACACGTGCTGCTGCAGAAAAACAGGATTGTTCAGACTTGTTTTTGTTGTGGTGGCTTTATTTATTTATTTTTTTATTTTTCTAATTACTGAAGTTGGAGGGCTGGAGCGATAGCACAGTGGTAGGGCGTTTGCCTTGCACGCAGCCAACATGGCTGACCCGAGTTCAATTCCTCCGCCCCTCTCGGAGAGCCCGGCAAGCTACCCAGAGTATCTCGCCCGCACGGCAGAGCCTGGCAAGCTCCCCGTGACGTATTCGATATGCCAAACACAGTAACAACAAAGTCTCCAATGGAGACGTTACTGGGCCCGCTCGAGCAAATCGATGATCAACGGGAGGGCCTTACTGAAGTTGGAGATGGTTTCGGTAATACGGAAAGCTCAAGCTGTGTGTGTGTGTGTGTGTGTGTGTGTGTGTGTGTGTGTATTATATACCCAGTTCATGCCCAATTCAGCTTAATCAGTGGCTGTGTGATTTATATAATATTATTTATGTTATAGAAATCTTGTGCAGCAATGCAATAACTTTCCCCATTATTTTAATGGGATTCTTTTTTCGGATAATGCTTCAGTCATTCCAATAACAGCACATAGGTGTTGTGCAAATTTTGGTATTAAAAGCTTTAGATCGGAATGTAAATTGGGGGAGAGTTTCACGCAGGCAAGAAGGCTGGAAATGGAGCTGCAGAAATACGTGTTTTTCTTTTCAAATATGTGTTGTTCATCAATTTTAAATATGTGTACATTTGGCAATACAGTGAGCCTCCATCAGCTGCTCCCAGAGGGGGTTTCTCCGCACTCCCGTTATCCTTTGCCCCAAGTCTACCCTGACCGGGTGCACATCATGTCTGGGCGCGTTGGGGAAAAACTGTTCCCGAACCTTCCCTGGCACTGAGCTTCTGTGTCCCCTAATAGAGGTGTCTGGGGGGTCTGCCATCTGCCGGGGTCGTCGTAAGGGGCTGGGGTTTCAGGAGCACTGGGTATGTTCTTGAGGTGCGGTTGGAACTTCAAGGCTCGGGGGACCCTGAGGGGTACCAGGGATTGAACCCGAGTCAGCTGCGTCCAAAGAAAGCACCTGACCCACTTCTTCACTCGTAAGAGCTAGTGTGAGCTTTCGGCTTAAAACTTGTACTTAACACACTTTTAAGAAACTGTTTGGGGGCTGGAGCGATAGCACAGGAAGTAGGGCATGTGCCTTGCACACAGCCGACCCGGGTTCGATTCCAAGCATCCCATATGGTCCCCTGAGCACTGCCAGGGTAATTCCTGAGTGCAGAGCCAGAAGTAACCCCTGTGAATCTCCAGGTGTGACCCAAAAAAGTGAAGAAGGAAAGAAAGAAAAAAAGAAAGAAAGAAAGAAAGAAAGAAAGAAAGAAAGAGAGAGAGACTGTTCCTAAACAATACAAAAGAGAATATTGAGGAGATTGTCTGCCATAGAGACGGGGGTGGGGTGGAATGGGGGGGGAAACTGGGATTCTTGGTGGTGGACGATGTGCACTGGTGGAGGGTTGGGTGATGGATCATTGTATGACTAAAACTCAAACAGGAAAGCTTTGTAATTGTATCTCACGGTGATTAAAAAATAATAACAAAATAAAATTAACTTCCTGAATAAAAAAAAGTAATGTGGAGTTCATTCCCAATTCAGCTTAATCAGTGGCTGAATAAAGAGCAGTATTCCTACATTAAAAAAAAAACAGAAAGAAAGAAAGAAAGAAAGAAAGAAAGAAAGAAACCAACCATTCCTAGGGGTGATCTCAAACAGGTCTTTCAGCCGGAACAGCCTTGCAGCAATGCAAAGAGGTAGACACCAAAGGTCTCTTCACTGTACTCTGGGGGCTGGGGGTGGTCTTGCAGGTGACTTCCAGGAGCCTGGGGACCACCCCTGATAACTCAGGAAATTGGCCCAGCAGGCTAGCAACACCGGTGCTGGGGTGCAGGGATGTGACGCTGCTCAGAACCTTAGGTGCCAGGGACCATTAGGACCACCCTGGCAACGCCTGGGCCCCATCAGTCTCACATGTGGAGGAGCTGGGGAGGCCACGTGGGGGCCCAAGGACTGAACCAAGCACCCCAACACCTGTCTCTTGGCAGTGTCGAAGTGTGCAGAGGGTTGGGGAACTGGGCAGGGGTTGAGGCTCGGAAAGGAGGTGCCCTCGGCTGCAGCTGGTGGGGCCTGTAGTGAAGTGGATGGGGAGGGGGCGGGTCCCAGGAGGCTACGGCTGCTCCTTCTTGCTCCCCACCCCCCACAAGAAAACTCTGTTTCTGCTCCAGGCCTTGAAGGCCACATATTATCTTGCAGAAGGGAAGATGGCTGAGTTGCTGGAGGTGCCAGGTACCAGTCAGTGACGGAGCTGGGCCTTAGTTCCGTTCTGGTTGTCACTACACAAATATGGAACTGTGGCTCGTATGTTGGTCTTAGATTAGGGAACCGAGTTTGTGAGTTGCAGGGAACCACCTGCTCCTTCGAAAGCGCCACCCTGGCTCAGTGCACAGCATAAGAGAAAAGCAATATTTACAAGTTAACAGAGTCTGATTAGGAGATGAAGGTGATTGACCCAGTTGGGGAAACAGAGCACAAAGGAAGAGGTTACAGATAAACACAGAGAAATGGGAGTGCCTCGGAGCACTGTGAATGGGTGCAACCCAATAAACCTAAGCTTCCTCAGGCAAGGCAGAAGGGGCAAACCAGTCTATCCTACAGCCAGGCACTGGGTAAGTGATGAAGTTGGGCTTTAGTTCCATTCTGGCTGTTACTGCACAAAGTTTTCCCCCTCCTTAATATGCAACTGTGACTCGTATGTTGGCTTTAGATGAGGGAACCGAGTTTGTGAATTTTGTGTTTTGTTATTTTTACTTGGCATCTCCTGTTTTCAGACAGTACCTAGGACCTAGATGGGAGAGCTCTATAATTGTGCCAGTTCTGCTTCAGCTTTGGGATTTTCTTTTCAGCCTTTTACTCATTTCTCAGGAGGGGTAAGTCGAGGGGTGTCCCGAGCAGTGCCCAGGAGGCTCAGTGCCAAGCAGGCAGCAGTAGGTGTGAGGGTTTGAGGATGATGCTGCCGGACCCTGGCAGTGATGGCGCCCTCTAGGGTCACATCCCCACTGTACTGGGGTCCTCCAGGGATGGAGCCAGTGGAGGTTGGGGGCCCACGGGGTTCTGGGGATTGAACTGAGTCGGTTCAGTGCCATGTGTGCAAAGCAGGCTCCTTGCCCTGGACTGGCTCTCTGCCCCCCATCTCCCAATCCCCTTGCGGGGAAGAGAAGAAAAACATTTTCATCCTTGCATTAGTTTGCAATGCCAGTGCACCTCGATTATAACTGCTTCGAAAGAAAGCAAAACTTCTTGTACAGATTAAATGCTTGGCCTCTTGTAGTCATGCCATTTTGAAAACTGTCCCATTTTGGATAATTTATGATGCCCTAAGAGTTTTTCTCCTTTTCATCTAAATTTTCAGATTCTTAAAAATTACCTCTTTTGATCATTTTGTAGTGTCTCTGGAGTTTGGAATGAAAAAGTTTTTTTTTCCATACCTGATATCTCTTGTCGGCCATGTTGGCTGCGTGCAAGGCAAATGCCCTACCGCTGTGCTATCTAGGGATGGAGCGATAGCACAGTGGTAGGGCATTTGCCTTGTGCGAGACCCGGCTCGGCGGAGCCGGGTTCAAATCCTCCTCCCCTCTCAGAGAGCCCGGCAAGCTACTGAGAGTATCTCGCCCGCAGATAAAGCCTGGCAAGTTCCCCGTGACATATTCGATATGCCAAACAAGTCACACAATGGAGATGTTTCTGGGCCCACTCTAGCAACTGGATGAACAACGGGAGAACAGTGCTATAGTGCTACCTGATGGCGGTTGTGTGGTGTGTCTGCCTTATGTATGTGTGTGTGTGTGTGTGTGTGTGAGAGAGAGAGAGAGAGAGAGAGAGAGACAGACAGACAGACAGACAGACAGACAGACAGACAGAAGCAAAGAGAGACAGACAGGGACAGAGAGAGATGGAGAGAGGGGAGAGAAAGAGAGAGAGAGAAGGCGGGAGAGAAGAGGGGAGAGGAGGACGGAGAGGAGGGGTAAGAGAAGCCCACTGAAAGGCAATCAAGTTTCTAATCTTCTCAGAGAACAAGCCTAGGGCTTTATTTGCTGATGTTTATTTTTCTGTTGAATTTCTCCTCATAATTTTCTTATTATGTCCGTGGGTTTAATTTCGTATTATTTTTCTAATTTTCTAAGATGAATGCTTGGCTTAATTTTCAGACTTTCTCTTTTGGTCTAAGATGTTCTAAATATGTTCTAAATCTCACATTTCTTTGTGGGGTCTTTATAAGGATTGCATCACATTGGATATGTACTTTTTTTAATCATTTAGTTGTATATGCTTTCTCATTTCTATTGCAAGTTTCATCTTTAAACTATAGCTTATTTGAGTGTGTGCTTTGAATTCTAAATGTGTATTTAGATGGGTATAGATGAATTCTTTATACCCATCACAATGATTTCAACCCTTTAAAGTGTGTTGGGATTTACTTGATTGTTTGATACAGGGTTAATTTTTGTCAACGCCCCATGTGTTTGAAAGGAATGCTTGCCTTCCATGTTGGATGCCATGTTCAGCTGTAGTTAATTACGTAGCTATGAGATCTATTTCTTTCTCTAGCGAGATATATATAATTGCTCAGCACTGAGTTGGTGTTTATGTCTTTTATCGTTACTTTGTAGCACCATTCAGACCAAAGCAGATCTTGGCCTTGGAGAATGCTTCCTGAGTTCACTGTATGAGGCTTGCTGTTGACTATTTTGCAGGCATTGTTTGTCTCAGTGTTCACAGTGATCCTGTGACCTTAAGCTAAGATTTTAAGGGGTTATAATCATTGCCCAGAGCCCACAACTGGAGTGGGGATAAATAGTGGGTTGTGGTGTGGAATGGTGGGTGATCCGAAACCCCTAGTGGAACCTAATTCCATCTTGCACCAAGTTTTGACTGCCCCTCCCCGCCAATCTCTTTTAGGTACCAGTTATTTATCATGTCAGTGCTGATATTTTTTATTAATTTGGATCTGAAGATATATTGACTGTCTGAGATTCTCACAGAGAAATAGTGATTTCCACTATTAAGTTGGGGGGAAAGGAAACACCCAATTAGAACTGCTGTTCTGGAAAGAAATCTTGTTTATCTGGAGGGGATGGATGGAGAAAGAGGGGAAGAGGAAGAGGGGGAGGAGGAGGAGGAGGAGGAGGAAGAGGAGGAGGAGGAGGAGGAGGAGGAGATGGAGGAGGAGGAAAAGGAGGAGAAGGAGGAGGAGGAGGAAGAGGAGGAAGGAGAGAATCCAGTGATGCAGTAACTTTCCTGTCACACTCTTAATTGTTCTCCAAGACAAAAATGCCAACAGTAGGGCTCTTCCTTTCGAATATCTCCACCTGAGCCCACTGCTGTGTCTCTAGCCCAGTGTGATATAGATCCTTTGTATATATTCAAATTAATAAAAAGGTAAAGGTAAAGGCCCTCCCGTTGATCGTCGATTTGCTCGAGCGGGCCCAGTAACGTCTCCATTGGAGACTTTGTTGTTACTGTGTCTGGCATATCGAATACTCTCGGTAGCTTGCCGGGCTCTCCGAGAGGGGCGGAGGAATCGAACTCGGGTCGGCCATGTTGGCCGCGTGTAAGGCGAACGCCCTACCCGCTATGCTATCTCATTTAAATGTGATATTCTAAGCATGGGCTGAAGCGATAGCACAGCGGGTAGGGCGTTTACCTTGCACGCAGCCAACATGGCTGACCTGAGTTCGATTCCTCCGGCCCTCTTGGAGATCCCGGCAAGCTACTGAGAGTATCTCGCCTGCACGGCAAAGCCTGGCAAGCTACCCGTGACGTATTCGATATGCCAAACACGGTAACAACAAAGTCTTACAATGGAGATGTTACTGGGCCCGCTTGAGAAAATTGATGAACAACAGGAGGACAGTGACAGTGATTCCAAGCATAGCTCTTGGAATATCAGGTAATATAGATCCTTTCTATAAGGATCGGGTAATATGGATCCTTTGTATACAAATTAATATTTCATTTACACGTGATATTCCGAGAGCTATGCTTGGAATATCACATTTCGCCCAAGTGAGAGAAGGAATCTGGAGTTCCGACCTCCGTCAACGATCGAGAAGCAGGGACGCTGTCTCGTTTGCCAAGGCATCGAAAATCAGATGGGCCGGACACGTAATGCGACTCAGAGATGACCGCCGGACTAGAGCTGTTACCGACTAGATTCCACGGGGCATCAAAAGAACATCTGGTTGCCCACCTACAAGATGGTCAGACTTCTTTGTCCAGACCCTGAACGAACAGTTTGAGGCTTTTCGTGTTCCTGGAGCCAGCAGATGCCATTGGGCTACACTAGCACGTGACAGGGACAAATGGAGACATTACTGGCACCCGCTCGAGCAAATCGATGAGCAACGGGATGACAAGTGATACAAGTGATAATGAAAATCATACCAATGACGCAATCACTGTATAGTCTCTTCATTTGACGGTACCAACGTACAACGAGCCAGCCGCTGCCGAAAATGCAAAGGAACCGACTTTTCTCGTTATCTTGTTCTCATGACCTCTTTTCACCTGTCTTTGTCCTGAGGGCTGGCAGGATAGCTCAGAGTCAGGGGCACCTGCCTGGCATGCAGAGGCACCAAGCTGGCTTCCGGGCACAGACGGCCCCCAACCAGCACAGTCAGGGTGGCCTGGGGAACCTTCTAGAACAGCCAGACCGGAGAAACACAGGAGCAAGAGTCACTTGGAGGAAGTCCACCCCCTCCCTCACTGCCACACACTGCTAAGAAGACACGAACACCATGACAAAAAGTCTCCATGAATTAACTGTTGCACAAAAGGCAGAATACACCGTTGCACTCACACCTGAGATTCCTCCCCTGGAGACCTGGCTTCCGGTTCCCCTCCAAATGCGCAGCTCACACAAATCACTTAAGTTATCCAGGTATTATGAGCTTTAAGTGGTCCCCAGGGAAAGCCATCCTAATAGCCTTCTTTTATTGTTACTCTGGCTGTAAGGAGTTACGGTCAAGCCCTTATTGAAAAATGTATGAGACAAGATAATAAAAGGTGGGGATTGTACAATAAATCATTCTGACCAGGTATGGAAGTAATAAACACAGATGACCTAAAAGTCTGGCACACTGACAAATGGCACCGTCGCCGTTTTTTCCTACGGGGAGCGAGCAGTTCATCATTTTGCTGAACACGTGCTGCTGCAGAAAAACAGGATTGCTCTGACTTGTTTTTGTTGTGGTGGCTTTATTTTTATTTATTTTTTTACATTTTTCTAATTACAAAAGTTTGAGATGGGTTCGGTAATACGGAAAGCTCAAGTTGTGTGTGTGTGTGTGTGTGTGTGTGTGTGTGTATTATATACCCAGACATAAATCTTGTGCAGTGATGCAATAACTTTCCCCATTATTTTAATGGGATTCTTTTTTCGGATAATGCTTCGATCATTTCAATAACAGCACATGCAGAATTAATAGGTGTTGTGCAAATTTTGGTATTAAAAGCTTTGGATCTGAATGTAAATTGAGAGAGAGTTTCACGCAGGCACGAAGGCTAGAAATGGAGCTGCAGAAATACGTGTTTTTCAAAAACCCAACTTTTCCCATCTTCAGCAGTTTTCAAGTCCTCACTTCAGTGAAGAAAGGAAGAACTCATTTAACTGAGTAAAAAACATGTGAGAGGACAGACTCACTGCTGGTAGCTGCCTCCTCAGGTCCTGCGGGAGCAGGGAGACTTTGTGGAGAAAGTTCAAGCCCTTCCATCCCCTTCTCTTCGATCCTAGCACTGTGTTGAAATTCAATGACTGAATCGAACACCATTAGAGTCACTCAGAATCGGTGGAACATGAAAGAATGAAATTGACCCTTAAAACACACACACACACACACACACACACACACACACACACACACGGGGCTGGAGAGATATCAGAGTGGTGGGGAGGGCGTTTGCCTCGCAGTCAGCAGACCTAGGTTCAATCCCAAGCATCCCAAGTGGTCCCCTGGGATTATGGGGAATTACCAGGAGTAATTCCTGAGTGCAGAGCCAGGAGAAACCCCTGGGCATCACCAGGAGTGACCCCCCCAAAAAAGATCCCAGAATCTAGCTTTGTTGAGATATCAGACCATATCTTTCATATTTGCAAGGTGTGTGGTCTCCTGAATTTGGGGCCCGTGGATACATCCTCAAACTTTCCTCCTGAGCCCTCCAAGTCCCTGTACCCTCTCTCCACTGGAGTCCTGCCCGCAGCTCTCACTAATGTGTTTTCTCTTACTGTATTGGCCATTTCCAACACAGTCATCATCTAGACCGTGTCCTCTGGTGCTGGTCTTTCATTCATGTGTCTCACAGTCACTGTCCGTTTCCTTTCGGATCTGAGTAGGAGGACTATGTGGACAGTCCACCATTTATCTGGCCACTCACCTCCAAGTGGGGATTTTCAGTTTCCAGAATGAGGTTGTTGGGAGTAAATGCAGCTGCTCGGAAGGTCGCTGTGGAGTGACATTTGCAGTGATGCCCATCAGGAGGCAGCGGTTAGACTCTGTTCCTGGGGGCTCTGGACTTTGAGGGTGGGGCGTCCTCCCTCAAGGCCCCTGGCATCAAGACCCTGTTTGCAGTGGTTCTTCCTCTGGGCTAAGGAAATCCCCTTGCTCTCACCTCTGCAGATGCACTGTCCCCCTGTCCAGTTCTCTGTTTGTCTTGGTTTCCTGGACTCTCTGCTCTGTCCCCTCAGCTCAGAGAGTAACTGAGGATTGCGCCCGCAACTCCCTCTGTCACAGCACCAGGGAGCTCTCGGAGTTGTGAACTGAGGCCGCTGCAAGGCTGTCCTCTCTGCATCTTGTTCTCACGGACCCCATGTCTCACCGTTTGACCCTCAAACCCGGCTGTGCCCCCCACTTGGGAGTTCTCTTTCAGATGGGAGGGTCCATATGATGCCCGCTGTGCCTTCATGGCTGAATTTAGCCATTTTCACCTGTGAAGCACTCTTTCATTTTTTATTTTATTTTTATAAAGGTGTTCACAATAATTCATTACATCAAGATTAGAATACCTGTCCCACCACCATGGCATCTTCCCACCACCCTATTTCAAATATTTCCACCCCAAATCCCAAATCATGCCCCCCAAAGCAGAACCGAAACAAATAATTTTGTATTGATTGTTATGAATAATCTGCTAAAAAAATTGCTCCAATAAAGCTTCCTTAGAGGAAAGTGTGTGAGGATTGTTGTATTTCACCCTGGAGCCATTAAGCCCTTGCATGAGAGATTACAAACATGTTTGTTAAACCCCATCAAATGTTGTGTGATACTCTTGCTACATCAGTGGTGTAGAGAGAGTATGAGAGTTGGTTTGCCGTGAATGCTCTCTCCAGGAATTCTAAAGTTTAGAATACAATTATACAGATTAACTCATGCCTGAGGCTCATCTCAGCCTGTGGAGAGTGGCCATGAGCATGGGGATGATTGAGTTCTGGAGGTTTTGGGGTTTTTTTTTAAATTTTTATTAGTGAAACACCATGAGGTACAGTTGTAGACTTACAAATTTTTGTGCTTGGGTTCCAATTATACAATGATCAAGTACCCATCCCTCCACCAGTGCCCATTCCCCACCACCACGGATCCCAGTATCCCTCCCACCCCCCATTTCCCCCATCCCACCCTGCCTCTGTGGCAGGGCATTCCCTTTTGTTCTCTCTCTCCTATTGGGTGTTGTGATTTGCAAAAGAGGCAATGTGTGGCAATCATGTTTGGTCTGTAGTCTACTTTCAGCATGCTTCTCCCATCCTGGGAGGATCCTCCCAACACACTTTCTGGAGGTTTTTGTCTGCCGGAACTCTCCTGGGATGGGGAGGGAAACTCTCCTGCCCCCCTCCCAGTTGACCCAGCAAAGACAGCCTCTCACTTGATCATACTGTCCTTGGACATTAGTCTCATCCTATGATTTTTATACCCCACAAGTGAGTACAGTTATTCTATGCCTGTCCCTCTCCTTCTGACTCATTTCACTCACTGTGTCCATCCATTTATAGGCGAACTTCATGAGTTCATTTTTCCTAAGAGCTACACAGTACCCCATTGTATAGATGTACCTTAGTTTCTTTAATGCACTCAGGTCGTTTCTGGATTCTGGCTATTGTGAACAGTGCTGCAATGAGCATAGGAGTGCAGATGGTGTTTCTGCTGTGTTTTTTGCACACCTTCCTCCCTCCCCCCTCCCCCCACGCCACCTCCCGGGGTATATTCCCAGAAGCGGGATTGCTGGGTCATATAGAAGCTCAATTTCTAGCTTTTTGCGGAATGTGCATATTGCATTTATTTATTTACTTATTTGCTTTTTGGGTCACACCTGGCAATGCTCCGGGGTTACTCCTGGCTCTGCACTCAGGAATTACTGCTGGTGGTGCTCAGGGGACCATATGGGATGCTGGAACTCGAACCCGGGTGGGCCATGTGCAAGGCAAACGTCCTCCTCCCTGTACTATCGCTCTGCCCCTGCACATTGTTTTAAATGAGCACAGTGATGGTGCTGTCATGTGTGGGCCTGAGCGTACAAAAGCTTCACCCACTTTCCTGTGTGTCTCTGGCCGGGGGCTGCCTCAGGGAGGGTCCTGGGCCCTGGATGGGGGAAGGAGAAAGCGCCCGAGGTTGTGTGCAGGAAGTTCTCTCTCGATGACCCGCGGATGCGCTCTCTTCGCAGCAGGGGCTGGAGCTGCCCGTGCCCTCCTGTTCTGGGTTCCGCTGGAGCGGGAAGCGTGCTTGGTTTCAGTGGGAGCATCCCTGCCGGGATGCAGAGTCCAGGCAGGAGGGTCTGTCTGTGGGGTCTGAGCTTGCAGTTTCTATTTCTTTCCCAATGGAGACAACCCAGCACGCACTAAACAGGCAGCTTACACAA
Source organism: Sorex fumeus (assembly GCF_029834395.1). Taxonomy (NCBI): domain Eukaryota; kingdom Metazoa; phylum Chordata; class Mammalia; order Eulipotyphla; family Soricidae; genus Sorex; species Sorex fumeus. Next base: position 2,201,973 of record NW_026606154.1, on the reverse strand, counting down.
CTGCTTGAAGGCAGTTCCTAGTTTTTTGGATTTCTTTTCTTTTCTCTCTCTCAAAAAAAGCTGCTTTACTGGAAAGATAGTCCAGCAGGCGAGGCGCTGGCCTTGCGAACACCTGACCTGGGATGGGTTCCTGGTATCCCATCTGGTCCCTGAGCACAGAGTTGGGAGCACTGCCATGTGTGGCTCAGAACAAAACAGGAAAGACCCTTTTATTTCTCTGTATTTTATTTTATTATTAAGTTCTTTTAGACGCTATTTTAATTTAGGAAGTGAGAAGCTGAGTGCTTTTTAACTTCAAGTTTACCATGATTTCAGGGAAGGGACAAGGGAACAGAAAAAAATTTCCCACGGGATTCCATTGAGTGTTATCCTGAAGTCAGTAGTAGCCATGGGGAGATTATAGGGTTGGTCACTGAGTCAATGTTGCATTTTAGGTAATACCTCTGACTCCTCCCCCCCTCCCCAGGAAGACTTTGGGGAGAAGAGGCAACGTGTCTGTATTCCAGAGGGAAGACTAGAAGGATCAGGAAAAGGGAATGGTGAGGGCAGGGGGAGGGCGTGGAAAATGAGGAGGCAATGAGAGAGAGATTAGGAATGGACTCGGTAGAATTGGGTGAACGTTGATGGATTTGGGCTCATGAAGTGTTTGTATGCCGAAGAGGTTAAGGCAGATGTTTTTTAAGAAAACAGCCCACTCAGAAGGTGTATTTGCTCATGGTGTGTTGCAGGCCAGTGGGTGAGGAATGCTGTTGGATCAGAGGCAGCCCCTCCTCCTCTGAATGGGGGTACATATATGCTCCGTGCATGTCTTGACTCCTGGACTAGCTCTCCCCCGCCTCCCTGGGAGCTTGTTAGAAATGCACGAGAGGAGGGCTTGCTTTGCATGCAGTGACCTCGGTTCCATCCCCAGCATCCTCTCTGGTCCCCAGAACCCACCGGGAATGATTCCTGAGTGCAGAGCCAGGAGTAAGCCCTGAGCACAGCTGGTGTGGCTCAAAACCCAAAAGGAATTTTTCAAACGGAGAAATGCAGAATGTCAGGCCCCACCTGTGACTCGCTGGAGCAAAGCCGGCACCATAACAACAGCCCCAGGTGAGCCGCACGCCCGAGAGAGTCTGAAAGACGCTGCCAAGACTCTCATGAGCCAGAGACACCTCCATCCTCGTGTGTCCTTGCGAGCCTTTGGGACCCAGCATCCGAGACGGAGGCAGAGATGACCGGCTCTCGAAACGCTTTGACTTTCCCCTGCCCGCTCTTGGGCATCAAGGAAAAGCTTCACGTTCTTCACACTTATTATCTCCCAAGGACTATTTTTGCCTCTTCTGACTGGTTGGAGCAGGTGGGGCTCTTGACATCTTATCACCACTTGTAATTTCCAAACATCACAACAGCCCTGGCTGTCAGTGGGATTTTCCAAAGCGGTTGGCATCTAGCCAACTTTGCACAGCTCTGGCGATGCTAATAATAAAAGGCCTCCCTTTGGGATGTCTCTGAAGCAGATGTAAAACATTATCTAGTTATAACTAGATTAAAGAAGTTTCTCCTGATGAAGGCATTTTCCTCTTTTCGCTAATTTCCTCTCACTAATAACCAGCAGAGGCGAGATGGGGCCCTTCGAAGCCCAGACTGTGTTGAACGAGAACAGAAATAGAGGCAGGACCTGAACTGGGCATCATTGGCCAAGTCCGGGGAGACCCCAGGTCCAGAGACCTCATCTGAGGCTGCCTGTCTGCATCTCCCCAGATGCCGTGCCTGGCACCGGGCCTGGTTCACATCCAGCCTCACCCCACGGTCTCGTTCTCCCTCCCACCGAGGCTCTTCCTGGTCAGCTGCCCCTCCAACTTCATCCCTGGCTCTCTTGTATGTGCTCATTCCCGGGACTCCCATGCATGTCTTCAAGCCTGCCAAGAAGCGTGTGTTCCTGGGGAGCCCGCACACCTGTTTCCTCAGCCATCCTGCGTCTCCCTCAGCCCCTCCTCCCATCCACCCCACCACCACCACCACCACTCCTGCCTCCCCACTTCAAGTCCAACTCCCAGAGTTTTCCCCCTGGTTGTTCTCTGGCACGGCATTCCTCCCGGCTGGTGGATATTTATCTCCTGGCTTCTCGGTACCTCTGTGAAATAATGAGATTCATGAGAACGTGGCTGGTTTCGAATGCACCAGGGGCCCTGCTGGAGAATCACTGCTCAGCCTCCGAGAATTATTCACACAGCCCTGCGCCTCCTCGCCTGAGCTCCTGGAAGAGGAGTGGCCCTCCCTCCCTTTTCTGGGAGGGGTCCTTGTTTTCCCTGCCCCTCCTGTGCTGTTCTGAAGTGTTCTGCGCTCATTTTGAATGTGTGATTCCACGTCTGACTCCTGGAGGGGGAAACTGTGCCTTTAATTTAAAAGTAAAACAAAACAAAAAACAAACAAAAAACTTGGTTGCTAAAATTGGTCTGGAACATCATATACATTCCAGGGATGTGCCACTCCATTGTTTTTGTAACCTTCCCTTTTCTCGTGCCAGGGAGCCTCATGCAGGTCCTTGTCCCCTGCCCCGGGCATCATTGTGAGTTGCACCTGGTTGACCTGTACAATACCCACCCCCTGAAAGTCTCATTCCACACGGCCCCAGTCAGTGTTCTGTAGTGGCAGGACCCTGGAGGGAGAATGAGACCATCGGGTAAGGCTGGATACGAACCAGGCCCGGTGGCAGGCACTGCGTCCGGGGAGATGCAGACAGGCATCTCTCACCCCTCTCCTCAGCGCCCCTTCTCTTTTCTTACTTATTCTTACTGTCTCGGCGCTGGCTTTGCAAGAACTTTCGTTAGTTTATTTACATACCACATAGGAGTGGGATTATGCATTGTTTATGTGCTGTCGTCGTTATCGCCTATGATACTTGGAATAGTTCCGTGGGCATGATGGGTAAAAAAAAATACATATATATATACATATATATATATATATGAGCATAAATAGTGAAGGAAGCAGCCAGCCCCCGACAGAACAGCTAGTTTGTCTCGTACCACACAGAACCGAACTGTGGGATAGCTCGAGGCGGCTCTCTGAAGGAGATCGGTGTTAAATGTACATTGATCTGAACGATGCATTTTGTGTGTCTAGACTCTTCCTTGTGATGTTTTTGGGAAGGAAAATAACAGAGAGAAACGTTAGTGTTCTGTAGTGGCAGAAGTCATTTGATTCTAAAGGTGCTTCTTATATCCCGAGTGTTATCTTTCAGAACGAGAGCAAGTGAAGTGAGGGTTGGGGAGCTGGGAGAGGAGACCAAAGACCTTTGAAAGACTTTTACTTTTTTGGATAGTCTTAGTTGTGCTTTCCTGACAACATCTCGTAGAGTCACCCCAGATGGACTTAGAGATTCTCATCTGCAGCCTCCGACACTGATGAGCAAACCATGTGGCACATTGCTGTCCTTTTTGTGGGCTCATTCAGCAGCTGAGTGTCCAGTACTGTTCTGGACCCCAGAGGCGCGGGGCTGAAGTCAACAGAGTCCCTGTCTGCCCAGCACTGCTCGGCGTTAACTGTCCCAGCAAGAACCAGAGCAGCCCACCCTCTGAGAAGGAAGATGAGCAGGGTGGAACGGCGCCATGTGCACTGAGGGTGCCCCCCTTTGGCAAGGGAGATGTGGGAGCAGAGACCCTCCCTGAGCACTGCACCCCTGAGGCTGGAGCTCCCCACGTAAACTGAGAACAGGCCCGGGTGCTGTTTCCATGCCTCTGACATTGGTACTCCTGCCTCTGAATGTTCCAGCCACGCAGGGTTGTCAGAACCATCCTCGAGGAAAAGGGTTGAGAGTCTCTCCACTCTCACAGGTCACCAGGCTTCCAGGGTGCTTTCTTTGGCCCCAGGTACCTGGTTCTCGGGGACATAATGCTTCCACTGTCAAAAGGAAATGACCTCTTTCCCATATTTTGAAGATATTATCTTGATGTGTGGCCTTTGGGTCAGTTAAACTACAATTTCCTGGTATCATTGCCATTTTTCATATTGTATCCAAAAGCACTGTGGTCACTAATGAGATTTGGGGTCAGAGATTAAGTATACTGTTATATATTTAAAAAAAAAGATCTTGACAGTTGTTTGCTATTTTAAATCTTATCCCCGTGTCTGGCTCTCACTTGTTTAAAGACTCTGGTTTCGCGTTCTGGACTGTAGCCAGAGCATTGGTGTTCTTTCGTTCCCCTTCTTTTGATTAGACCCATGGACACGGGAGGCCTCATCGTGGGCTGGAGAGAGCGGGCAGAGACTGCCGCAGTTGCCTTGCACACTGTCCATTCTGCTTCTGTCTCTGGCACGTCAGGGATTTCACCCCGAGCACAGAGAGAGGAGCACTGATGGGTGTGGTTGCAAAACCTAAATAAAAGAAAATAAAGTCTCCTGAAGAGGAAGCAAAGGATAAAAACAAGACAGGCCAGAGAACTACTGCCTTTAATGACCTTATTTGTATAGTGAGAGCTTTAGAATATTTTTAAAGAATCATTTGGAAAGTAGATTCCATGACATATATGTATATATGGACATTGATAGATACATAAATGGGTAAAAAAAAATTTGATGTGTGGCCTTTGGGCCAGTTAAACTACCCCCTGGTGGTTTTCAAACTATGCTCCTTTTTCTAGGTTTTGGGGCCATACCTGGTGACACTCAGGACTTACTTCTGGGTCTGCACTTAGGAATTACTCCTGGCAGTGCCTGGGGGACCATACAGTCTGTCAGGGATCAAACCGGGGGCAGCTTCATGCAAGATAAGCGCCCTCCCTGCTGTACCTTATTTGTATAGTGAGAGCTTTAGAATATAAGAATTTTATAACATACAAACTTTAGAATATAAGGGATAAGATTTAAAATAGCAAACAATTGTCAAGATCTTTTTTTAAAAAAAATATATAACAATATACTTAATCTCTGACCCCAAATCTCATTAGTGATCGCAGTGGTTTTGGACACAATATGAAAAATGGCAATGAAACCAGGAAAAAATCTTCCAGAAGCTTTGCTCTCTGAAATTGACATAATGGTGATAGTGCTAGCCCTCAGTGAATGGTAAGGGAGGGGCAACAGAAGAGAGAGAGAGGATGCTTGTGTGATCCCAGAAATCAGGCATCCATGCCTGTCCCCACTTCAGCAGAACTAACTGCACAGCCACTTTTCACTTTCTGGCAAACATGGGACCCAGTACTACTAAGTGTGTAGCTCAGTGGGACTCTTGGAGAGGCATCCTGCAGTGCCTGGTGCAAGCTAATAGCTTCAGGGTGTTTGCAGCTCCTGGAGGGCTATTTCAGGACTTGGGGGACATGTGGAGAATATGGGTTGACAGATGGGGGTACCTGATGATTCAACAGTGGACATTCAGCTCCGCCTTATGACACAGACATCAGACCTTGGGCTCAGAAGAGCATAGTTTGAGGGAGTTGGAAACTAGGGTACAGCAGGGAGGGTGCTTGTCTTGCATGAAGCTGCCCCCGGTTTGATCCCTGGTACACCATATGGTCCCCCAGGCACCGCCAGGAGTAATTCCTAAGTGCAGACCCAGAAGTAAGTCCTGAGTGTTACCAGCCCCGAAACCAAGAAAAAGGAGCATAGTTTGAAAACCACCAGGTGGGGACCCTTGCCCTCTTTAGAGGTAGAGAGTTATGGCCCAGCAGAGGCCCTTTGTTTGTGTGTGTGTGTGTGTGTGTGTGTGTGTGTATTGATTCATCCACTCACTACCTGCATTGTGATGGTCCACAGTGGGTGCAGGTGCAGGTGCTGGAAAAATGCTGAAGAGCAAAGCAAACGTGGTCATCCTCAGGAGCCTAATAATCTGATTGTAAAGGCGTGACCACAGGTAATGTGCAGAAACAGAGTCCTGTAATTCAGAGTCAGTGTTCGGGGACCCTTGTGGGTGGAGGGCCGTTCCAGCAGGGATATTCGTCTCTGAGTTATGCAATGGTTGGAAAATTGGGGGGAACCAATGACACCCAGGTGGATTCTGGGTAACATGCTGGGGAGCAGGTGGGTGTTTGGACAGGGAGCCCCGTTTTCAACGATAGCTATGTTGGAGAGAAACTTGCCAGTGTTCCCAGAAGCTAATGTCAGCCCGTAGAACTGATGCTTGGCCACCAAGTCAGTGTGAGCGTTACCCAAGATGGGGCCAAGGGACAAATACTGATGACCCCAAGGTCCCAGTGAGAATCCAGGGCCCATTGCTGACAGTCATAAGCAGGGGAACTGAGCAGAGCCACGGTGACATTAAAGGTCATTCTTGTGACTGCAGCATGAAAGGCCACATTTGAGGGGAGCAGGAAGGGAGCAGGGATCGCCTGGCTAGCACGGCAGCCCAGGGGAAGCCCAAGGGAATGACAGAATCAGGGGAGAGCTCCAGCAGGTCCTGAAATACCTACCTGCTAGGAGAGGGGACGAGAAGGGGAGGACGGTCCTTTCCATACCCACCTCAGATCTGATGAGGCACTGAGAAGGCAACCGCATGCTGCATCCTTTTATTCACTGAGTGGTCCCTGCCGCCCTCCCTCCCTTCCTCCCTCCTTCCCAGTGTCTTCTCCAAGATACAAAAAATACATCAGAAGCCAGTAGGAGAGTTGATCAGTCAGTAGAAAAGAGGAAAAGCCCCTTGGCCTTAGGCCACATCATTTTTTTTCTTTTTATTAGTGAAACACCATGAAGTACAGTTGTAGATTTACAATTTTTGTGCTTGGGTTTTGATTATACAATGATCAAATACCCATCCCTCCATCAGTGCCCACTTTCCACCACCATGGATAATATCCCTCCCAACCCCCCCCATCCCACCCTGCCTCTGTGGCAGGGCATTCCCTTTTGTTCTCTCTCTCCATTTCGGTGTTGTGGTCTGCAAAAGAGGCATTGAGTGGCAAACATGTTCAGTCCATAGTCTACTTTCAAAATGCATCTCCCCTCCTGGGAGAATCCTCCAAACACCCTTTATTTGGTGCTCCCTTCTCTATCTGAGCTGCCCTTTCCCCTAGAATGCCCGGCTGGCCTCTAAGCTATGGAGTAATCCTCCTGGTGCTGATCTCAGCTATTCTTGGGTATTAATCTCATATTTTGTTACTTTATATCCCCCAGATGAATGCAGTCTTTCTATTTCTATCCCTCTCTTTCTGACTCATTTCGCTTAGCATGATACTTTCCATGTTGTACCACTTGTACGTAAATTTCATGACTTCATCTTTTCTAACAGCTACATAGTACTCCATTGTGTAGATGTACCAAAGTTTCTTTAACCAGTCATCTGTTCTTGGGCATTCAGGTTTCTTCCAGTTTCTGGCTATGGTAAAGAGAGGCCACATCATTTATTATCAGAACCATGGACAGGAGTACTCATAGTCCGCAGACCAGTCTGGAAAATGGATTAGCCAACTACTGTGACTGTAGGATGGTTAGGGCAAAGTTGTAGGCAGGGCGTGGAGGGCCTTAGAACTACCCTTCAGAAGCCCGTGTGGAAATTTCTAATGCAGTGAAAATGCAAGGCGCCGGCTCTAGCTTCCTCCTAGTCAAGAAAGTCACTTGTATTGACTTTAGAATGTTGTCAAGGAGAAACGGACTAATAATACAATACTGAATCTCTTTATCTATACTATCGACTTCTCACTAAGGATCGTCGTCTTGGCCCTGACTCTGACATATTAGTTTATTAACCTTGAAAAATGCCAATAATACCAGGTCACACACTCTGGGACCAACACTTGCCTAAGCTAAGTGCCTAAGCTAGGCTAACACTTTGCATCTCTTACTCACTTGTGACCGCTGCAGAGTTGTGGTCCTTATCTGATATCCTCATTAACAGATACGGAAGACAAGGGCTCAGCAAGAGTGGCCTGTGGCCTACCTGATGTAATCACTGTAACTGGTGTCTGGCAGAGCCTGGATTCAAATGAGGTTCTCAGTACCATACTTAGCACTCTGCCTTTTCACTTTCCACATCTTGACCTAGGTATGATCCTTCCAGCTTTTCACATTGATTGAGAAGATAAAAATTAAAAACGTATGTGATACAAGTGGTACTACATGGAAAGTATCATGTTAAGCGAAATGAGTCAGAAAGAGAGGGAAAGGCATAGAAAGATTGCATTCAGCTGGGGAACATAAAGTAACAAAATAGGAGACTAACACCCAAGAATGTCCGAGATTATTACCATGAATTTTGCTCCATGGCTTGGAGGCCAGCCACACATGCTATGGGAAAAGGAAGCTTAGATAGAGAAGGGAGCACCATATAAAGGGTGTTGGGAGGATCCTCCCAGGATGGGAGAAGCATGCTGAAATTAGACTATAGACCAAACATGATTGCCACTCAGTGTCTCTTTTGCAAACCACAACACCCAAAAGGAGAGAGAGAACAGAGGGGAATGCCCTGCCACAGAGGCAGGGTGGGATGGGGGGTATGGGGGGGAGGGATACTGGGATCTGTGGTGTTGGGAAATGGGCACTGGTGGAGGGATGGGTATTTGATCATTGTATAATTGAAACCCAAGCACAAAAATTTGTAAATCTACAACCTCATGGTGTCTCACTAATAAAAATTTTAAAAAAAATTAAAATGTATGTGAAATATGTTTGTGAATAGGCATGCATTTTAGCCACTGCATCGTATAAGATCAGTCTGTCATACGTTCTGAGTACTCTGTTCTCTGTGATGGTCAAGGACTCGCACCTTAAAACACTGAGCATCCTCCTTTCCTCTGCTGGGACCTGAGATGTGCTTTCCCCTCGAGCATCTTTGTATTCTTTTGCATTTGCCATTTATTTTTTTAAATGTGTTTCCTTTCCTGAGTCTTGTCGGCGGCAATCTGCTCAGGATAACAAGTGTTTTTTTTTTTTTCTCTCTACCTCCCTGTCTATTATTTCGGTGCTGCCAGCAAAGAGTGGCAGATTTGTAGGATGTCTTGGGATGATGCAATTTGAGATTAAAGTCCATGCAAACTGCCAACAATCATAACGTCAAAACATTGAGACAGACACAAAGTCTCAATTAAGGTCACATTCTACAGGAACTTGGGAGGGTTATAGTCCCTCTCGATTTTTTACTGTGCTCAAAACAAAAAGCTGTTTAGAAAAATTGAGAATTGTCTAGATAACACAAGACCCAGCAACTTCAGATTCTTCTTGAAAATATGCATATTGATGGAAGTGAAACAGATAACAGAAGCAGAGAGTTCACGGATGTAGACGTGCAAGTGACAACCCTGAGCACCTCAGATTTGTTATTGATTGGGAAATACACATATAGTCTAATTGATGTGTAGTCCAAACAATAATATTTTAAAAATGAGCAGCATACTGAGATGCTTCGTATTTCATCCAAGAAGAACGAGGCATGGTTCTTCTTCCTAATGAAAAATTGAGTTGCGTATGACACTTTTTTTAGAGCAAGGTGATATGGCACTTAGAAAACAAAAAATCAATTCATGTCGAGTCATGTCACACTCAGGAACCACTTCAATTAGCTATAAACATCCGTTTCTGGGAGTATTGGCCATCACTGTTTCTTGAGTTGTGATCAGGCGGACCAGCCAAATCCTTTTCTGTGTCAGTCAGTGGAATGATCAGGCAGCGAGAGCGATAATAGACGTAGCAAGCACTCATGGTCCTGGGTGCCAGGGGTGGAGTTTAGAGAAACAGCTGCGGTGTCCAGATGCTGCAGAGACAGAGAGGCCTGGCATTCCCCAGGACAGAGCCAGAACAGGTGGGGAAAGTCTGCTGCTCCCTCAGTAAGAGCCAGCCTGCCTCTGTGGCTGAAATTCAGAAGCAGTGGGGAGCAGCAGGCAGGAGGAGAGCTTCCTGGGATCCTGCCACAAGCGACTCCTCAGTGCTGTGTGCAATCCCTGTGTACAGGTACCGGGCAAGTTTCAAAGATACTCAGACAGAAGCGCCTGCTCTCCTGTTCATGTGCCAGTGTACAGAGAAGAGCTCTTCATCAGAGGACAGGGCAAGTCCTACAGTAAATGACCACATGTATTCACGGGTGGATGTCCGGAGCAGTGGTACTTAAATCGAACCAAGGAATGATCCCCAGGAATAGAGGCTAGTGCCCCCCAGGTGCCTCAGATCAGTTGTAGAGAAAACTCCATATGGAGAGGCTGTGTGAGAGCATTTGCTTTAAGGGTCCCCATTTCTGTGCATAAATTCCACTTCAAAAAGAGCAGTGAATTGAGTAAAATGGGCACTTCGCTCTGTTTTTTCCATTGTACTTCTGCAGCTTACCTTAATTCTTTTTATTTCTTTTTGGGTCACACCTGGCAATGTACAGGGGTTACTCCTGGCTCTGCACTCAAAATTACTCTTGTTGGTACTCAGGGGACCAGGTGGGATGGTGGGAATTGAAAACACCCTACCCATTGTGCTATCACTCCAGCCCCTCAAAATTCTTTTTTTTTCTTTTTGGGTCACACCCAGCGATGCTTAGGGGTTTCTTCTGGCTCTACACTCAGGAATTACTCATGGCGATGCTCAGGGGACCACATGGGATGCTGGGAATTGAACCCCGGTCGACTGCATGCAAGGTAAATGCCCTACCCACTGTACTATCACTCCAGCCCCTTAACTTAATTTTTGATCATGCAGAACCTGATGGACAAAGGGCTCTCACCTCATGATTACAAACACCTGGATTGGTGTCGCCTAATGGCCAATTGGCTATTTTTTTTTTTGAAAGAAGAGTATATGCAATCACCTTTGGTTTGATTGGCATGGTTAAGTTTATGGGTCCGATATTTTCTAATTCTTCCCATGCACCCAGAAAGCTCCTTTGCAATCACTGAGTCTGCAAGAATGAGCAAAGCGGGGTGATTTTGTACTATGATGTGAGGGTGCTTAAAGAAGTAATCATATAACCAGGTGAATTTATAAACAATCAATGCTGCAGATAAAAACTAAGACTATGGACTGCACAGTTTGTATGTGACGGGGGCACACTCTGAATGTGTGCTCCGTGAGAGAGAAGAGGTGAGAAAGTTCGCTGTAAAGATGAACTTTTGAGATAGACGAACCAGCAGACATGTGAAATTGGTGGAAAGAACCCATGGGGCAGAGCTAATGGTGAGTGGAAAAAGCCATAGGTCAGAAGTAAGCTTGAAGACTGGGTTTTTTTAAAATAGGAAGAAGCCAGTGAGCTGGAGCATACAGAAAAAGTGGAAAAGAGGTAGAAAATGAGATTAGCAAGAGAGAAAAGGTCCGGAAGATGGCATACTTCCTAGAGCTGAAAAACGAGTTGATGGTTTATCAATGGGAAAACATTGAATGTTTGTTTTTTTTTCTGTGGAATGACTGACTTTAATTCTTCTTAAGATTATTTTGGCTTCAGTGTAAGATACGGGTTAATCAGTAAATGCCTGACTTAAGAACCACTTGGTTAGATGGTAACATACAGCTCAACTGCCAAATTCAAACGTCATCTCATTCACTACACAAACATTTGTTGAGCACTGGGAATATATGACAAATAAGGTGTTTTCAGAGCCATAACAGGCTAGCAAAAATATAGAAGTTAAACAAATAATCCATTGCGTTTGAATACCAAGATTAAGGGACAGATATTTTTACCTAATTGGAGTTTAATATATACTAGAGGATTGACATCCGACCTTACACTGTGGGGGCGGGGTGACTTGATTTTTGCCAGGTAATATGCTAATTACCACAAGGCTCTCAATTAGCCAGGCCTTCTAAAGCTGCAACAGATGAAAATACAAATCAGTTTCTATTTTTGTATAGCCATCACTGGCTGGCTCAGTCAAATAGCCATGGTTTGGCTTAGTCCTTGTAGCCTGAATGAAATTCAGTGTAGTTAGGGAGCCTGAAAAATTCAGGTGATAGATTTGGCAAGGAAGGAACCACGAACCTCTCCGTATCTCTGTTATATAGTACCCAGATTCTTTGCAGATCCCTTGGCCGCTCGTGAATTGGGGAGGTGCTGGAGTTCTCAGTGGAAAGCAGCAAATGAAAGGTTGAGAACATTGTTTTCTGTGGCTGCAAATTCTGTAAGACAGCATTTGGATTCAGAGTCCAACCTAAGACTTTCAAAGACTTAAAGGGAAAAAAATGCTTCTAGTGAGAGAAGCTCTGTTGAAACTCAGAGCAGATATGGAAACACCAAAATCCAAGTGGAAATTTTTAGAACTCCAGAGAATAATACCTGAAATAACTCATGTGTTTGAGAGACTCCATGGCAGGTTGGCAGGGAAAAAAAGGATCAGTTAACAAAACCCTGAATAATTCAGCGCCATCTGGCTTGCACTACAAGAACTAAATTCTCTAGAAAGTTCTTTAGGCTAAGGAAAAGCTGCATGGAAACTTGGATCTATAAGAAGCATGATCAAGTTGAATTTTTTTTTTTAAATAGTAAGACTAAAAGATAAGAACTCCTTGGTGTATGGTACAAAAGAACAAGACATTGTGTTCATATGTTCTCTCTCGCTCTTTCTCTCTTCTAACACACACACACACAGACACACACACACACACACACACACACACACACACAGAGCCTTGTTTTAATCACGAGAAAACACCAGACAAACCCAGCGTATTCAACCCAGCTATTGACCAGTTACTCATCAGAAACGTTAAGAGTATGAAACACAGCCTGAGTATCCAACACTGTTGCGGGGAGAATAAGGACAAACTTTTAAAAACTGGTGAAATTCAGAATCTGTCACTGAGTCACCGAGTTCCTCCAACATTGCTTTCTGGGTTTGCTAGTCTCCTCGTGACTACGGAAGGCCTTGATATTAGGGTGGGTGCAGGGGAGGCCACCCAGGACGGCGCTCTACTTAGAATTTCTGTCTTAAAAATTGACCAGCTCAGGGTAAAAGGGTGTTTCAATGCGTAGAGAGAAAACTGGCAGTTTATACTCTTATACAGTTCCAAAGGTTCTGGAGAAAGAGAGTCTCAGGTGGACGGTTGGACAATGGGGGAGGGAGTTCTGGGATTATACTAGATCCAGTTCAATCCCAGGCACTCCACGGTCCCCTGAACATTCCTGGGTGTTGCCTAAGAGGCCCCTGTGGTAGCCCTAATGATCTCTGGCACAGAGGATCCCTGACCTGAGCAGCACCCCACCACTGGAGCCCACTGAGCTTGCCACACGGTGGGCTGAGTATAGCTGCTAGGGTCCCCAAGTCACCTGAGCATTGCATGGGAGGCCCCCAACAAAAGAAGGGAGGGAGGGAGGGAGGAGGAAGGGAAGGAAGGAGGGAGAGGGGAAGGAGGGAGGGAGGGAGGGAGGGAGGGAGGGAGGGAGGAAGGAAGGAAGGAAGGAAGGAAGGAAGGAAGGAAGGAAGGAAAGAAGGAAGGTCTAATCTTATGAGTTTAGGGGGAAAAATAAAAGAACAAATTCGACTCTTAAACCGAAGAAAAGTGCACCTATATTATACAGAAATTAATATGGTAGGAATAACATGCAAACGTTGCCAGAGGATACATCATCTCTCTGAGTCCTACTTTTCAGCTGCCTGTTCCCAAAGAGGAGAATAAACCAAGGAGGAGATAAGTAATGAAACATTCAACTGATGCTTGCCAGGCACCTAGGAGTATTCAAGGAACAAATGTAAAATAGATTCACAGTGTGAGACTCTCAGCATCCCAAACCGTGCAGCTGTGCAGTCCAAAGCCCCTTCAAGGGCACTGAGAAGCCGTTCTGGATTCTATACTCTGCTCTGCATCCCAGTACATCCACCAGGCCCCCTGGGGGACCAGAACAGCCACTTGCTTCCGATTTATAACGTCTGCTTAAAGTATTGCCCTTTGCCATTTATACAGCATAGATCTCCGATGAGAAACCTCTTTTGTCAGTGTTGCCACTTGGGCCCTAGAAAACTGACATAAGTTTATTCATTTCAGAATAGTCTGCGGTCTAAAAGTTGGCCCCGTTTTCTGCCTTCACTGAATGCAGACATCAGCAAGCAGACCTCATAGAGGGGCTTGGGGTGTAAGCTCAGCGTGGCACTTTCCTTGCAGAGATGGGACTCGACTGTAGAGGTAGTCAGGGAGCAAATGTAATAGGCTCACGTGTAAATTCAGTACAGCTGGGATGTCTGTATTTTTTTCTGAGATATTTTAATCTCTTTTTATTTACTTGGGAGTTTGGGCAGTGCCCAGCTCACTTCTGGCACTTGACTCGGGGCTCGTGCCTGGTAAGACTTGGGGTATCCTATGCATTTATGGAATCATGCTTCGCTGCAGATAGTACCCTGAACTATCTCTCCAGCCCCCTGGGATATCAAAAACTTTATTTTAGAGTCTTTGTCTAACAGCGGACAAACTTGCAGGCTATTGAATATAGCCTGCCCACAGGGCAGAGTCTGGCAAACTCCCCGTGGCGCACCAAATATGCCAAATACCAGTAACATTGATGGGTCTCATTCTCCTAAAAAGCCTTGAATATAATCTCAGGGCTAGGATGAAAGAGACGTTACTGGGGCCTGCTCGAGGCAATCGACGATTAACAGGATGATGAATGAATGAATGAATGAATGTCTAACAGCATCTCGTCATAGCAGAGGAAGGCTCTTCCTGATGACTCCCTTGCTTTTGGGGGTCACACCTGGCGATGCATAGAGGTTACTCCTGGCTCTGCACTCAGGAATTACTCCTGGTGGTGCTCAAGGGACCATATGGGATGCTAGGGATCGAACCCGGGTCAGTCACCCCTGAAGAAAAGTAGGATGACAGTTGAATGGAGGGTCTGGTGCGTGCGTTCTTGAACAGCAGTGTGGGAGGGGAGCCCGATAGAGTAACTCATGTTCTCACAACCTCCAGGCCAGCGCTCAGCACACTATCTTGTTCGTGTCCAAGTGCCAGGAATGTCGCTGAGGAAAAGCTTTTAATTCTGCTTGATTCTGTGTTCACTTTGTTATACTGATTGGGGCTGTTCGACTTATAGTGTGGTTTATGATGGTGTCCCCCATGCATGTAATTCCAGCACCACGCCCATCACCAGTCTGCCCACCTCTCTTCCCCACAGACCCCAATGCATCCCTCCCTTTCAAACCCCACTAACAAACTCAGTCGTGCAGATCCGTTCTCCCTTTGTGTTGCCTCTGGCCCTCTGCTGCTACATTGCTGCTGTATATATCGGAGTCGCTCATCTAAAAGATGGTTCTGTTTCTGTTTGCTTCTCGCTGACTACACTCAGCATGATATCCTCTAGTTCCATTCATGTGGCAATAGCTTGCATGATTTTTTGGTTCTTTTTTGGAGCTGCGTAGTATTCTGTGGTGAAGTAGTATCTAACCACAGCTTCTCGATTCATTCATCCTTAATTACACATAGGAGTTGTTCCTATATCCTGGTGCGCTACTGCTGCCATGAACACAGATGCGTATAGATCCTTTCAAATGAATATTTTTTGTGTTTGGCAGATAGATAAGTGCCAAGAAGTGGTATCGCTGGGTCATATGGGAAGTTCTTTTCCTTTTTTTTTTTTGTTTTGAGAGAGAGATCTCCATATTTCTTTTCATAGAGGATAAACCAGACGATAGGAAATGTGTTTTTAAACATAAAGGTCCCATGGCTTTATAAGACTCTCAGTGCCTGTACATTTCAGGTGCCCAGTGCTGCTACACCATGGCCACCACCCGGGGGATATATTGTCCCCTGCCACAGTCCCCTGGACCCTAACCACCCTTCCAGCACACTGATCCCCCATGCTAACCTCTGTTCTGTGCGAAAAGCTAGGGATTTGTTTTTGTTGCTGTGTTTCCCTGCTTTATTCTTTTTTTAATATACTATCTCTAAGTAAGATCATTTGGTTTCGTTTTTCACCATCCAATTTTTATCACTTAGCATGACCCACCTCTAATTCTGTCCTTTTTTGTTGTTGTTGTTGCGAAAGATACGATTTTATCTTTCCTAGTAACTGAATAATATTCCGTTGTGTCCGTGGAACATATCATCTTTATCCACTCATCTGTTTTGGGCACTTGGGTTATTTCCAGATAATAAGCTATTGTAAATAGTGCTACAAAATTGCATACATATATCTTTTCAAAATAATGGGATTTGGGAGGGTTGTTATTTGCATAGATATTTAAGGGTAGAAAGGCTATGTTAATCCGGTAGCTCTAGTTTCAATTTTTTGAAAGCCCTCCAGACTTTCTACAGACACTAAACTGGTTTGCGTTCCCACCAATAGTGAACGAGGTTTCCTTTTTCCCCACACCTTTCCCAGTACTTGTTTGGTGAACAGAGGGCAAACTAGAAGGGAAGAGCACATTCCCCACCCCAACCCCCAATCTTTCTATGCACATCCTCATCAGATTCTGTGTCACACATGGATAATCAAATTCAGAGCAGTGTAACGAAAGACCAGTCTCTGATTCAGAGATGAAGTACTTGCTTAGAACACATCCAGCCCTGGCTTGATACCCCATCACTACATAAGGTCCCTCAAGCACTACCGGGAGTAATCCCTGAGCACAGAGACAAGAGTAAGCTCTGAATGCCACCGAGTGTGGCCCCAAACCAAAAATTAACACAAGGCTGGACTATGTATTTTGTACGCAAGAAGCCCAGGTTCGGTCCCCAATATCACACTGTCCCCTGAGCAAAATTTCTGTATTTTGTGTGAAGAACTAATACATATCTTTTTTTTTTCATTTTTATTAGTGAGACATCATGAGGTACAGTTGTAGACTTACAAATTTTTGTACTTGGGTTTCAATTATGCAATGATCAAATACCCATCCCTCCACCAGTGCCCATTTCCCACCACCACGGATCCCAGTATCCCTCCCACCCCCATCCCCCCCATCCCACCCTGCCTCTGTGGCAGGGCATTCCCTTTTGTTCTCTCTCTCTTATTGGGTGTTGTGGTTTGCAAAAGAGGCAGTGGGTGACAGTCATGTTTGGTCTATAGTCTACTTTCAGCATGCTTCTCTCATCCTGGGAGGATCTTCCCAACACCCTTTATTTGGTGCTCCCTTCTCTATCTGGGCTCCCTTTTCCCCTAGCATGTGTGACTGGCCTCCAAGCCATGGAGTAAAATTCCTGGTACTAATCTCGGCCACTCTTGGGTGTTAGTCTCCTATCTTGTTACTTTATGTTCCCCAGCTGAATGCAATCTTTCTATGTCTATCCCTTTCTTTCTGAGTCATTTCGCTTAACATGATACTTTCCAATAATTCATATCTTTAAGTGGGCAACAATAAACAAGAACATGGGTTGTTTTTTCTAAGAGTTTTTTTCTTTTTTAATGCTATTATATATATATATGTTTTTTTTAAAAAATCATCTGAAGCGGCTGTAGGTGCTGAAGAATTCTTTTTTTTAATTAAAAAAATTAATGAATCACCATGAGATACAGTTACAGATTTACAAACGTTCATGATTACATTTCAGTCATACAATGATCGAGTACCCATCCCTCCACCAGTGCCCATTCTCCACCACCAAGGTTCCCAGTATCCCTCCCACCACCCTCTTCATCCCCCCCTGCCTCTGTGGCAGGCACATTCCCTTTCACTCTCTCTCCTTTGGGGTGTTATGGTTCACAATCCGGGTGCTAAGTGGCCATCATGTTTGGTCCATAGTCTACTTGGTGCTGAAGAATTCTTTAGGAGATTTTAGAACTAATCTGCAACATGCGAAAACAGGGAAGCACAGCTGGCAGGCTGGGAGGACCAGGCGGGTGTTGGGGCCCCCCTCCCGCTTCCCTCCTCCAGTTCATGGGGGTGGGGGACGGGAAGGACTCTGGAAGGGGATGTGCAGTTTCTGGGCAAGCTGACGGCTGGGAGAGCCCACCATTGGCCCCTGCCCGCACTGGCTGAGCACTGAGCCACCCTCCTGCCCCTGGGGAGAGTGACTTGGCCGCCTTGGCAGAGGGTCCCTCCCTCTGACAGTCTCCTTCTCTACTGTATTTTCCTTGTGTCATTGCCGTGGAAGGAACACTGCATCAGAGCAGCGTATAATCATTTGTGTGTGTATATATAAATACATTTTAAAATATAATTATAGATCTCAGAGCTTATATATCTTACACATACTTTCAATATGTGGATTTGTACCCTGAGTAAAATTTTATGTGCGAATTATACGATCCCGTATAACTGCCTATTAAATGGGAGTGTAATTAGTAGCATACATAATCTAATAAATTCACTCCCCCCCACCTCGGAGCTTCCCTCCCTAAATCAGGGTCATCTGGTTTCAGTGCTCGCTTGCACCTCACAGCAGTTTTTCTCAGACTTGGCTGTTCCTGGCTGTGGCTGTTGTCTGGGTCCCCCTATATGTCTCTGCTCCTCCCCCCACACCCTGGGAAAGTAGAGCATCTCCCCGTGACCATCTCACTGGGTCTGGGGGGTTCCAAGGAGCCAGCCAAGAGCCTGGTGGACCTGCAGCCTTATTGGTTGCCTGAGAATGAGGGTTTGCTTCTCAACCTGAGCAGCCCCTGCAAACGCCAGGCTGGGCAAGTGACCCCCAGCAGTGGCCCAGCCCACGAGCTCAGAAATAGCAGGAAAGGCGCTTTTCTCCCATCGGAAAACGAGTGTGGGCGAGCCCAAACCTCGCGGCAGAGCAAACACACTTGTGTCCTCCCGGCCGGCCAGATGGGGCTGCGAGGTCCCGGGGGTGGGGACCGGGCCCTGGGGGGCCCCCCTCACTAATGAGGTCTGCCCCAGAATCCGCGGAGGCAGATGGTCCAGCAGGCTGGAAACCCTCGGCAGATGCCCTGTGCATTGGCGCGGCTGCCCATGGACCACTGCCCGCCCCCTCCTGCCCGCCCGCCCTCGTTTCTCAGCCTCTGCCTCCCTCTCTCCCTCCTCACCGGCTTGCTCGTTTTGTGGGTGACCTGTGCCCGGGGATTGTCCCCTGTTTCATTAAGCTGCGTTTGTTTTACTTGGTGGGGAAAGGGGCCGCCAAGACAGTGCTCACAGGGGGCCTTGGCGACTCTGAGACAACTGGTTGATAGCTCAGGGCACAACCTGAGAATGTGGTGGTGTTGGGGGCTGCAGGGCCGGGCGGGGGGAGTGGACTGAGGGGGTGGGGGTTTCAGGGCCCCGCCTTGCTGTGATGGAGTCTGACATCATGCAAGGCAAGCAGCTTAACCCCCATGCAGTGCTCAGCCCCAGGGCCCTGGGCTTCCCTCCCCCCCCCCCCCCAGCCCGTTTTCTCCCTCCGCCAACGCACAGTTTGGCTGCGAATGCACTCTCTCCACCTCCATCCTCTCTGACCCCATTAAATTCTTGTTTGCTCACAGACATTGTGTAAAGAGGTCATTATACATTGATGTGGGCTGGCAGAGGGAGAGGCCGGTGCAGGTGCTGTGAGAGATTCTTGTTTCTGTGCCTGCTACTCTGTACGAGGACTTTTCTGCTAGGGGGGAAAAAAAGGCAGGAGGTGTATAGGTGGTGTTTTTATCCTTGGAGCAAGTTGTAGGGGTCTCCCTGCCCATCGCTGGCCTGTAGAGCGATGGAGTCCCCCCTAATGCCAGCTGGCCGGGGGGCGTGGGTGGGATGCCAGGGAAAGGCTGTCACGTGGCACGGTCCCATGGGTTACTCTGGTTAAATGGCTTTCTGGAGTAGAAGGACAGTCCCCCCGTGTCATTTAGACACCACGGACTACCAGTGGGCTCCTGCTTCTCCCTCCAAGCCTCACCAGTAGCATCAGAGTGCTCTTACCCAAACCAAATGATGCATTATTTTTTTGGCTTATGGGTCGCACTCAGCAGTGCACAGGGGTTACTCCTGGCTTCGCACTCTGGAATTACTCCTGGTGGTGCTCAGGGGACCATATGGGATTCTGGGAATTGAACCCAGGTCAGCCACATGCCAGGCATACCCCCTACCTGCTGTGCCATCACTCCAGCCCCTGAAATGAAGCTTCTAAAGGATATTTGGAAGTTATCAGGTGGGCAAGAGGCAGGGGTTTGGGAGTGGGGGAGGTGAGGGTGAGGGAGAGGACAGACGAGAAGGGATGGGCTTGTTGGATGAGTTTTGTGACTGTTTCACAGATGTTGGCTATTAGCCTTTTCTCTGATGTACTGTGTGCAAATATTTTCTCCCATTCCAGTGGTAGGGTGTCTTTTATTATAGATTGAGTTGATTTTCCAATGCCGGAGCTTTTTAATTCGATGTCAGTCCCACTTGTTTACTTTTGGTTTTGCTGCCCTTGTCTCTGTGGTCCTCTCACTGAAGACATCACTGCGGTCAGTTTTCTGGTCTGACTCCCTATATTTTCAAAACCAAAGAGGCAGTCATCGAAATAACACTCGAGGCTCCCCAGATCTCTCCCCACCCTGAACCTTTGTCCGACCAGTGCTTGCTCACACACTCCCCACTCCCTCCTCCTCTCAATTCATCCCTCTCTCCCAGGCGCCTTATCACATTCCCCCAGGCCTCTCAGCTGCCTGTGCCCAGGCTCTTTTTTTTTTTTTTTTTTCACCTGGCCAGCTTCCACTCTTGGCTGAAATCTCCGCACTCGGGCTGTGCCAGCCTCCCAGAGAAGCTTGTGTTCCTGCCTTCCCCATGAGCTCACACACTGGCCACAGTTGCTGCTGTGTCGTCTGCACAGTGGCTGCCTCCAGGACCAGCCACAAGACTTACCTTCCCTACTTACCTCTGCGACTTTTGGCCCCTAGGGATGCTGTGAGCTGTAAAACACGCAAATAGGAAACAAAACCTTCCCTCCAAAGTGTTTCTATATGGTCTGTCGTGTAATAGGAACTGATTCGTTTTCACGGACAACATTAGCCCTGAGTGGAGAATGGGCGGAGGGCTGCTCTATGCAGGTGATATTTGAAGACTTCACCATCACACCCATCCCTGGGTTAGATCCCACTCTCTGTCCTCTTAGGAACCCCAAGAGATATGCTGCCTTTCATTTTTTTTAACTTGATGCTATTTTTATTCTTTTTTAAAAAATTTTTATTAGTGAGACACCATGAGATACAGTTGTAGACTAACAGATTTTTGTGCTTGGGTTTCAATTATACAATGATCAAGTACCCATCCCTCCACCAGTGCCCATTTCCCACCACCACGGATCCCAGTATCCCTCCCACCCTCCATCCCCTCCATCCCACCCTGCCTCTGTGGCAGAGCATTCCCTTTTGTTCTCTCTCTCCTTTTGGGTGTTGTGGTTTGCAAAAGAGGCAATGAGTGCCTTTCATATTTTACAAAACGAAAACCTGGTGGAGAATTGCCACAGTATGTTGATATTAAGGAAGTGTGTTGGGATTTGAACCTACATCCAAATAACACCTCAGCCTTGATAGCTGCTTTTACTTAACTATGCTGATCACATCGTGCTAGGCCCTAGAACCGGGCCTTCCTTCATGCATGGAGCTCTCAAGGTGTCAATTAGTTTTACTAAAACCTCCCCCCCAGTCCATAATAGATTCATTTTCATTTTCTGGCAGAACTCAATTTGTGTGCATGCCAGGGAGCAGAGTCTTCATGGGTGACTGGATCGTCGGTCACGAGCAGACAGTAATTCTTGTGGGGTGTCTCTCTCGAGACTAAATCAGAAATATACGATTCTCCGGGGCACGGTGATTCAGGAGTCAATCTTTTCCCCTGATACACAGAATTAAGAATGTGGAGAGTACACTTGTTTTATTTTAACATTTTTCAAATATCACTGCTCTGTTGTAAGATAATTTATATGCTGTGGAAATATTTGCTAGTCACCTGTGTCAGAATATCTGCAGAAACTGACCTCATCATGTCGGAAACTGTCGGATCTTTGTAAGTAAGTGAAATCCCCTTAAATGAGGCTCCCAGCACTGGCCTGTCCATTTCACTTTTTCTTAATTTACACAAGAAAACCCCAAATTTGATTACAAAAGTCAACAGGCTGGTCCTCCATGAGATAATTAAATCAATCTAGCCGCACAAACCTTTGTGATTACTTTCCAGCCTACTACCAAGATCTGAGAACAAAATATTTGGGACATTTTCTTTCTAAAGGAAGAATGGCAAAGTGAGGTATAGCCCAACTGAAACGCCAGGCGTGGAGGGGCTGGAAAGCAGGAAGTTTGCCTAGCACGGGGCTGACCTGGGTTCAGTCGCTAACAATCCTGACAGACCCCTGAGTTCTGCCAAAAGTGAGCCCCCAGTGAAGAGCCCCCAGTTCTAAGCACCCATGGAGTTCAGATGGATGCATGCACGCATGCCTGCATGGACAGATGATGACTGCATGATGGGATGCAGGCATACCCAAAGACAAAGCAAGAAAACTAAAACAAAATTCTTTCCCTGGGTTGAAAGGAAAATGAAATTCCAATTTCTAATCACCGATTGGGAAAAATCAATAAAATAACATCTGTAAGACCAGCAATTAGGTCTTTCCATACTAGCAGTTAGGTCTTTCTATAAATTGGGGGATTCCACCCCACAGTAGTTCCTTTGTATCTTTCCTAATCTAGCCCCCTCCCCACTTTAGATCACGCCACCTTGCTTTTACTTTGAGTAATACTAATGGAGTCTATTAACTCAGTAGTTCTCATTGTGATAATGCAATTATCCTTCTAGTATTGTTTTTCTTCTTTGGTTGTTTGTTTGTTTAGGAAGCGGGAGGCACACCCAGTTCTGCTCAGGGCTTACTCCTGGCTTGGCACTAAGGGATCACCCCTGGCTCACTCCTCCTTTTTATTTCATTATTTTTTTTAAAACCTAACCAAACTAGGGGATGGAGCTATAGCACATCGGGTAGGGCATTTGCCTTGCACGCATCTGACCCGGGTTTGATTTCCAGCATCCCATATGGTCCCCTGTTCACCTTGGCTCAGAGAGACCACATGAAGTCCTGGGGATGGAACCCGGGTCAGCCACATGCAAGGCAAGAGCTGAGGCCACTGTAGTATCTCTCCAGCCCCTCGTTATTTTCTATATTGTCCTTCTTTCCCAACTACACATAATGAAGAGCTCTTATCTGTGGTTTTATGAATTCTCACTTGTGCTTTATTCATTGTAGAAGTTTACAAAATTGCTGACCGATTGGAGGGATGAATTAATGCCTGGGTGGATAGATGGGAGAGTTGGGTAGATGATGACTGGAGGGAGGGAGGGATGGATGAGTGGGTGGGTGGATGACTTCGTGGAGGGAGGGAATGGATAATAACTGGGTTTGTGTATGGATGCGTTCACGCATGCCTGCATGGAGAGATGATGACTGCATGATGGGATGAATAGATAATGACTGGGGGCAGGTGAATGGTTGAATAAATAAGGATTATGCCACCAGTTGCATTGTCTATGGCAGTGGTGTGATAGGAAAATAATGAATAATTCCATGTGACAAAACATCACTGGAATGTTGATGTCATTAGGAAAGACGGAACCAGAGGTGTCACTTCAAGGAGCAGTGGAATCCATAGAGGGAGAAACTTTAGGAAGTTGTTTAACCTCCAAAATATCTAAGACTTTTTTTTTCTTGTCCCTTAAGGGCAGGACAGTCCTGCCCCTCATTTATGGGGCTGTTCTGAGACACAAGATAGTGCATAAAAGCTCCTGAGTGTTAATTAGCTCTATCTGTCAGGGCACAGGAAGCCAGCAGGTCTGAGTGTCTGGTTGCAAGGTCTGTAGCTGAAAATACTTCTTGCCAACTGCCTGGAGGGGCTGATAAGGGAAATGACTGCATTCTGTATATTAATATATTCTAAGCAGGTCAGAAGGCCCAGTTGTAAAAACAGTGTTAAAGATGGAAAGGAAGGCAAAACACTGCCCCCCCTTACCTACCAGCCCAAGCAATGAAGTTGTGAATCCCTTGACAAGATCCTGGAGTCTGCTGTGGGCAGCAGCTGAGTTTGACTCTTGTGGGTAGCAGCCTGCCCAGCTAGGAAAGATGCCATTTGACTCATTGTGCCATCTTCTTGGCTCTCTTCATTCCAGCCCTTCCTTGTTTGAGCTCTCGGCTCCAGAATTCCTCTTCCCTTTCAAAGCAGAGTGTCGGCCAGTCTGCTGCACCATTCATTGGAGCTGCCTTTCCTGGGCAAGTTCTCAAGTGCCCATTGCCGTGGACATCACAGTTAAGGAGAAAGAGTGTGGGCTAGACACCAGCAAAGACAGGGTTCTGATGCCACTTCCGATTCCTCAACCTCTTGGCTCACAAGTTCAAGGAGAGGGAGACTGCGAGCATTGCTGGATCCAAGTGATGACCCATTTATCACTCCTCGGTGTGGCTCACCCCTCCTTTTTTATTTCATTATTTTTTTAAACCTAACCAAACTAGGGGATGGAGCAGTAGCATAGTGGGTAGGGTGTTTGCCTTGCACACAGCCGACCCGGGTTCGATTCCCAGCATCCCATAGGGTCCCCTGAGCACCGCCAGGGGTAATTCCTGAGCGCAGAGCCAGGAGTAACCCCTGTGCATCACTGGGTGTGACTCAAAAAGAAAAAAAAAACACCCTAACCAAACTAACCCTTTTGTTAAATGTTTTTCATGTCATTGACTATTCAAAACAGAGAAGGATCTTCCTCTCAAATCAGCGTGGCACCAGGGAGAAGTGAGCAGCCCAGAAGCCGGTCACAGGGCTCAGGGCTGGTGGCAGGACCACTCCTCAGGAACACTTTGATTGATGGCCCCCAGAGGACATGCACAAGGGAAAGAGACATTTATAAAGAAAAGATTGTTGGCAGAAAGGCAGAACTGGGGCCAGAGATAGTACAGTACCCACGGCGCTTGGCTTCCATGCATCCGACCTGGGTTCAGTGTCCACCACCCCGTAAAGTTCCCAGGGTCTGCTCGGATTGGTGGCTGAGTGCAGAGCCAGGAGAAAGCACTGAGCACAGCTGGGTGTGCCTCCAAAACAAAACATAACAAAATGGGTCCCTCCTGTCCCTACCGTTTTTCACCTGTAAAGTGATTGTATCCAGGGAGGTGATGGGTAGATAATCAACTAGTGGAAGCTCATAGTATCATATGCTTATTTGATAAACCCTTGCTCTGCCAGCTCTCCATTGGCTTATAATGTGGGAAAAAATTATGAAATGGGTATGAGAGCCTCTCAGGAAGAACCAGGCATGGAGTCAGTTTCCATTCAAGCCAGATGGTGCACTATTTACCAAACATTTCTCCAGTGTAAATCTTCTCTGAAGAGAAGACATAACGGTTGGAATTAAGTCATTCTGCCTTCCATGCCGTAAAGATATGCATAGGTTAGAGACATGAGCCGAAGAGATAAAAACTGCCCATATCACGGCACAAGTGCTTTTTTGGGTTTGTTCCCACTCTCTTCCTTCAGCTTCTTCTTCATCTTCTGTCCTTGTCTCTTCCCCCAACACAACTGTTTTTTTTTTTTGTGGGGGGGTGCTAAAGGGAAATGTGTCGCATTGAACCCAAGAGTTTTTGGCAGGGGGGCATGCCTGGCAGAAGTTGTCCTTGCTGTGCAGGTGATGCTGATGGTGTTCCTTCCAGCAGCAATGGGGATTGTGGGTGTCGGATTCATGCTGGGAAGGAGCCTCTCTCCCTGGGAGCTGGAGCCCTGGGACCCTGAATATTCTCTCTGTGCCATCTCCTCACTTGGGAGAGGAAATCCACCGGTAAGCTGGTTATGAAGCCTGGTGTGTGGCAGAGGAACAGTCTAGTCTGGGTCGCTCTTGCATGTTACATGATCAATGGAAAGTACGTTCTTTGTCAGAAGCTTCCAGAAAGAGAGCCAGAGGATGAGTGCAAAGTTCTCCTTCCTGGCTGCAATGAGAGGTAGCAGAGAGAGCACTTAATGGCGCTCTGGGAAGGCTGCAGAAAGAAGACAGCGGGTCGGGTACTTGCCGTGCCCACACCCCACCTGGAGTCAGTCCCCAGAACCACTGACGGTCCCCGGAGCACTGCCAGGCATGATCCCTAAGCCTGTGCTCAGGGATGAGACGTAAGCACTGAGCACCACTGGTGTGCGAAAATAGAAATAAGTAAACAAACTACAAACGGGGAGACTCATCTTGGCCCTCCGGTTTTCTGACCTTTGCTCTTCTGGACATGAGAACTTAGTGACCCTGCCGGGGACACTTGTCAGCTTTGGGTGGCACCAGAGCTGATTTGTGGGCACACGTTCTCCTCAGGAGAGCCCCGGCTCTTCAGAACAAAGCGTTGAGTGATGAACCACGCGATTCTTCCGAGGGTTCCCATCGCGCTGATCTGTCTAGACTCCCTGATGAGAAGGATTTGGGGTGTCCTCCGATGGTACGCTGTGCTCGGACAGCTCTGTGAAAGGTTGTCATTGGAGGTCTGGAGTGACAGAAGCTGAAAGTTGTCTTCTTGACTCCCAGTGAAACTCCTAATCTCTTGATTGCCCTGTTCCTCTGCCCAAGCAGTTTTCCATCCCCTGTGGCACTACACAGGGCCTCAAGGTTAACTTTCACTGGGAAACGTAAGGTACTTCCTGGAGCAAAATTACCTTTAATCCTCAGAGACCTGCGATAGCTTCCTGCCCCAGCCTACAGGAACGGGTGGAACTCCCTCAGGCTGCAAGTTCTATGGCAGTTAATCTTCTAACTCTTAGTTTGTTTGGGTTTTTTTTTTTTTTCAGTTTTTTTTGTTTTCATTTTTGTTTTTTCTTTTTTTTTTTCATTTTCTTTTTTCTTTTTTGCCATACCTGGAAACTCTCAGGCATTACTCCCAGCTTTGCCCTCAGTGATCTCTCCTGGCAGGGCCCAGAGAACCATATGGAGTGCCCAGGATTGAACCCTGGTCAGCCGTATGCAAGGCAGGCACCCTCCCTGCTATATCATCACTCCTGTCCAGTATTCTAACTCTTCCTAATTACTTGCACCCCAGCCCCAAAATACTGTATGACACGTGTAGTTATTAAATGTTAAAATGAATGGATAAGTGAATGAATAAGAATGTTTCAGCGGTGACATGTATAGGAATTTCTCTTTTTTAAATATTTTTTATTGAATCACTGTGAGATAGAAAGCTGTTCATGATTAGGTTTCAGTCATTCAGTTTTCCAATACCCATCCCTGCACCAGTGCACATTTTCCAGCACCAGTGTCTCCAATTTCCCTCCCGTCACCCCCCACCCCACCCCCAGCCTGCCTCTGTGGCAGGCAGGAATCTCCTGTTATTCATGCTCAGATTCCTCGGTCTTTCCGCAGACCCATCTACCAGTGGAATTCAATATTGCTCACTACCTTCTTGTCATGTGCAAATTTATGGGAGAAAATCCTGTTCTGACTTAGTCAAAACTAAGTAAGTTTTGGGTAAGTTATTCTTAGCTCTCAGCGTGTGGGTGCTTGGTAGACAACTCCCCACCTTTGCCAAGGTTGAGTGAGAGGAGAGATTTGGGCATTCGGAGGCAGCAGATGAAAAGGACAAGAGTTCAGTGGGACCGGAGGTGGATAGTTACTTCTCCACACTGATTGGTCTTAATGCTGTTGTTACATGCTGGGTATTTGTCTTATTGCTGTTGTTATGTGGAGTAGAAATAATGTTACTGGTGGTTTTACTTCTGAGGCGGTGATGGTGTCACTTCACTCTGCATGACCCAGCTCTTTAGTATGCTGACCTCAAGAAAATCCATTTGGTTTCTGTTACTTACAAACCACTATCTACATACCGTAGCCGTGGTGCTTTGTGCAGGTGATTACCTAAAGATGATTTATTATGGAAGTTTGCTAATTAGAAGGCTACACCATACCCATTAAAAGCATTTGCCCTGGGCTGGAGCAATAGCACAGCGGGTAGGTCGTTTGCCTTGCAAGCGGCCGACTCAGGTTCGATTCCCAGCATCCTGTATGGTCCCCTGAGCACCGCCAGGGGTGATTCCTGAGCACAGAGCCTGGAGTAACCCCTGTGCATACCAGGTGTGACCCAAAAAGCAAAAAAATAAATAAAAGCATTTGCCCTATAGCTTGTGGTGAGAGAGAGAGAGAGAGAGAGACTGTGTGTGTGTGTGTCTGTTTGTCTGTTCACATGCGTGTGTATGCAGAAAGGAGAGAGAAAAGAGAACATGTCTACTTCCTGCCACACGCCCTAGTCCCCAAGTTGCTGGAGGGTCCCAGTCTGGAAAGTCCAGATGAACATCTGGGCGTTGGAGATGGTGACGGCTGGGCCTGGACCATCTGGGGATAAGATGATAGAGAAAGTTGGGGTCCTCTGGGACCTGGGTCCTCACCTTCACTTCCAAGACAGTTCTCACATGCCACTCCGCCTGTTTGTTTTTCTGTGAAATATGCCTCTGGATAAAAAAAAGCCCTCAAACCCCCAGGATGTGAGCGTTTTCTGGAGAGGCCCTCCATCATCCATGGAGTTTTCCGATTACCACTCCTCTGAAGAGCTTCCAGAGTAGCTCTCCTGCCTCTGCACGGATGACTTGTCTTCCTCACACTTGCTCCTGCCTAATGGATGGCACTGGTTGAGGCTTCCTGGAGAGACGTGATCAAGGAGCACAGGCCTCCTGCTGAGAAACACATTAGTGCCATATTCTAAATGTGCTCTTCGGGCTCCGTTGATCAATGAGATGTGCTCTTAGGTCATAAATATTGGGCTAGCCTCGGTCCGGTCCTGTCTACACGTATTAGAAACATCTGTTGCCAGGCTCCTAGAGGCAGGACAAAAGAGAGACTCTGGTAATTGGTGCAAAGTGTAGGGGGTTTCTTTCAAAAGAAAATTGTGAATCTGGAGACTTAAATAACATAATTATAAAGTATGCGCCGAGAGTTTATTCCTCCTTAAAAATATTAATTAAGCTCTCTTAACTCTCTGTTGCAGATCTCATTATGAACTTGTTTTTCTTCAAACTGCCTCCTTTGATTATGCACAAATAGGATTTAATTACATATAGGTGAAGGTTATTATATGCAAATACATTTCAAAATTATGTGAATAAGATGCACAATAGGCTCTAGTTGTCTCATGCAACTAAGCAGGTTTGGATCCAAACGGGCAATTTTCTCTCTGGGTTTCCACCCTGCCTATTTCTTTTTTAAAAAATTAGTACCTTGAAGCTGGTTAGAGAATAAAAATAAAATAGTGCTTTTGACCTCTAGCTGATAGATAATGCGGTTTCTTTGTGTTTCCCCCTCTAAATGGTAAAGTCCCCAGGAGCGGTGCTATTATCTCCAATTCGTTGCCTTGCTATCTCTTGTGTCGATCTCTCGTTCAGACTTGAAGATCCACATCTGAAACCAAGTTGTGTTTTCAGGGGAGACGTGAAGGGAAGAATGTTTAGGGGACAGTTAAAGCTATAATTCTTCTCAGTCACGCTCATCCAAGCCATCAATATTTTGTTTCCCCACCAAGAAGGCTTGCAATGAGCAAGCTTTCTAAAGAAAAAAAAATGCAATTTTAAGACTAGTTTGCCAATTGATTTGCTCTTATGCCGACAGGCTGTTGCAGGAGAGGACTCGAGCTCGAACCCGTGGGAATGCGCGTGTGCGTGTGTGAGAAACACTCCGTCACCTGTCAGTTACCATAGCAACATCTCAGGGAAGACTAACACCTCGCAGAGCATGTGAGAGAGAAAACCACCTCATTCCTTCCTTCCACACCCGGCCTGGAGTTTCTGACAGTAATTTTTTAGGAGGTTCTTTACTTGGTACCAGAAGACTAAGGTCTTTCAGGGACCCGGCTGAGTAATTTATCTCCTTCCCTTTGAGTGGACCTGGTGTGGGCTGAGAGGCAGAGAGCCAGGCGGGGAGGGCTGGGGGGGGGGGGGGTGGCGGGGAGGGGGGCTAGCACAGTGCAGGCGCCTTGGCTCCACAGAGCTCAGGGGGCGCTGGCCCAGGCTCAATAGATCAATAGATTAATCAAAAGCTCAATAGCTCACTAAGGACACGCAGTGCCTCACCTGAGAAATACTTCTGACGCCCTCCCAACGGCCGGCCAGCGTGGCTGCAAAGAGGGAGCTGCTCCCAGCCCTCGTCTGGGGAGGACCCTCCATCTGTTCACCCGACAGAGAGTCCTTGTGCATTGGTCGTGCTCTGAGCACTGCATTGGGGCGCCTGGTAAAGAGAAAAGAAAGGTTGCACCCCAGCATTAGAGAAGGGGTTGGTGGGAAAAGGAAACATCTCAGAGGGGGCGGGCAGGGGGAAGGAAGGGGGGGGGGGGTGGGACTGTCTCGTGTCAGCTAACTAGGTCGGGGACAGCCTGGGAGGTCCCAGGTTTGAGTCATGGTCTGCGCGTGTGTGTGTGCGCGCGCGCGCACACACACACACACACACACACACACACACACACATCAGAGGCAGTAACTATGATAGAACCAGGGGAAAGAGGCTAGTAGGTCTGGATGATGTGATAAATGCGCCCCTCGCCAGTCTTATACATCAGGTATGTGAGCTTAGAGGTGCCCCTGGGGTCCTGCCCCGTGCCAGCCTGTCTGGTGAGCCTCTCCAGATCAGCCCAGCGCCGGGCCCTTCTGCCAGCCGCCTCCCCTCTACACCAGCCACTCTCCCTGCTTCTGGCCTCTTCCTCCCTGCCTTCATCCTCCCTCTCCTCGCCTTCATCTTCCCTCTCCTTGGGAGGAGCGAAGGCCCTCTGGAGGCGCTTTGTTGGACAGAACACCTATTTTTACTTCTTTCTGCTTTTCCAGCCGTTCTTTGATACTCAGCGGCTCTTTGAGGACAGTGAGGAGGACATTCTCCCGTTGTCGGGGAGGAAGCGTGCAGAGCTGCAAAGGCACAGTCACTGGGGAGCAGCCCCCCGAGCCCCCAAGGGGAAACCCCCTGAAGCAGGGTCTGCATGGATAGACTCGATCAGCAGGTGGATTACAAGTCCACAGCCTATTCTGATCTAGTAAACCTATTTGAGTTTGAGTTTACTTTGACATCTGCCTTTGAGTTTGAGTTCCGCTTGAGTTTTCCAGGGGCTTTGCAGCGACTTCTCCAGAAGGAATGGGCTTGGTTGGCGTCCAGTTTCTCCCTGGGCGCAGTCTCGGCAGCATACAGGCAGGCTCAGCCCAGGTAGGTGGCCCAGTGGTGGCTTCACCTCCGAATTGCCAGGCAATTCCTGCCTAGGTCAAGACACTGGCTCCTGAGATTGGCCAGCTGCCAGGAAGTGTGCCAGAACGGGAGGAATTCAGTTTTCCCTTGGAAAGAATTATGCCGTATACTGCAGTTAGGAGAGTCCCTTCAGAGGGAATTCACACACACACACACACACACACACACACACACACGTACCACATGCATGCACAAAGTAGTAGGCTTGGAAGGTTCTTGAATGGGAGGCCCTGAGTTGGAAGATAAACCCTCCTCAGGAATGAGCCGAATGAGTCCCACTCCTGGGACCAGCTGGCAGGAGGCAAGCTGGAATATGGTTCTTTCGCATCCAGCTGGGACTGGCTGTGTGGCATAACTTGGCCCCGTGCCCGGAGAGAGACAGCAGTGAGGCGGCGGCATTTAGTCCCCATGGAGCCCAGGGCACGCAGTTCTTTCTGCAGAGCCTGCGGGTGGGAAGAGGCGCCACAGAAGTGGGTCTTTCCTGGAAGCTGACTCGTTGCCTTCACGCGAGGCTCATGGTCTGATTTGTCAGTGTCCCAGAGGAGCGTGAAGGACCAGGCGTTCTTTGCACTCACTGGGCCTCGGTCCGACCTTCTTCCACCCTTGTTTGGAATCCCTGCAGTCATTTCTTTCTCCCCCACATCACCGAGGCCGAGACAGTGGCCCTGGTGTGAAGCCCAGGTTGCCTCTCGTGCCTGCAAAGGGAAAAGTCCAGCGGTCCAGCCCTATGCTAATGCCGCAGAGCTGCTTTGCCTCACTCTGCGGCTCTGTCGGGGGGGATTGATTAATGGGAGCATTATTGGAAACCTCAGCACTCGCTTCTGTTCGGCCGGCAGCTCATAATTCCGGGAGGCGGGCCCATTAATCTCTCTTACTCTGTTTACCTTTCTACTCCTCCTCCTTTATGAACGCCTGGCAGTGTCATAGCTGTCTCATGGGGATGAATGTGGCCCTTTAGCAGACAGGGACAGGGGCGCACGGGGAATCGCCCCGGCCCCCAAACCCCACCCACGCAGACTCCAAAACGTTCTTTTCTGTCCAGAGACTTTGCTGCAAGTGAACAAATTAGTGCATGTCTGTGTTTGAGGCAGCCAGAAAGAAAGGAAAGCATCTAAACTATTTTTTTTTTTTGGAGGGGTGAGGAGGTCTGCTGCCTGACAAGGCAGGGAAGTGGAAGATAATGGAGAACGTGAAAGCGAGAACAGAGCCCTCAGCGCCCTCAACTCTGGATCTAGGAACAAGGACACCTCTCCCATTGCAGGGAAGGCAACTTCTGAGAGCACTGAGCCGCAGGTATGAGGGTGAGTCAGAGAGGGGAGTTGCAGGGAGACACGTAGAAACCCTCTGGCCAAACCTCTCCCACAAAGAAAGGAAAGTCTCAGCTCTTCTTGGGAGAGCTTCAGGGATGGCCCGGAATCCACAGGAGATGCTGGAGTCACCTGACCTGTGCCAGCCCCTGAGGGTGTTCACCTGCCTCCCTCAATCACAGCGACCTTCAAGCACTTGCCCTTTCTGTGACGCTTGAGACCATTCAGAATCTTCTCCAGTCGGTGCCAGCCTGTCTTTCGTCCCCTTCCACTCTCAGGGAGTCATCCTTGGTTTCTTTCCTCAGTATTCACATTCACATCCTCAGGTTCTCATTGGGTCAGATATACTTTCCACAAACACCTTTCAGATACAGCCATTTCCAACAATGAGCCCAGGCTGTCTCTTTCTGGAACCATTTTCCATGACTCCCCGTGCCCAGCTACCACACACACACACACACACACACACACACACACCACACACAGACATACACAGACCACACACACACACACATACATACACACACAGAGACATACACAGACCACACACACACACAAACACACACAGAGACATACACAGACCACACACACACACACACACACACACACAGATATACACAGACCGCACACACAGACATACACAGACCACACACACACACACACACACACACACACACACACACACACACCACTTTGCCCCATTCTCCATCCCAGAAATCTAGCTTTCATCTTGCAAGCGCAGTGATAATATTACTCTGCAGAGAAGGAGTTGAGCAGTTTGGGTTCCCTCCGAGAAGCTGCGACAGAGCGCCGTCCTGGGATATAGGTGCATGTGATAAATAGGAAGTGGTGTTGCAGATTTTCTTTCTTTAAGCCAATATCCTTTATTTAATTATTTATGTATTCACTGCTTCTTGGATCACACCCGTGATGCTCAGGGGTTACTCCTGGCTCCGCACTCAAAAACTGCTCCTGGTGGTGCTCAGGCAACCCTATGGAATGCTGGGGATCAAATCAAGGTTGACCTCATGCAAGGCAAACCCCCAACCCACTGTACTATTGCTCCAGCCCCCTTGCTTTCATTCATTCATGCGTTCTTCGATTTGCTGGCATATATTTGAGTGCCCATTCCGGCACCATCCTGAGGTCAGGGTCTGAATTTAAGAGGGAGTGAGCTCTGCCATCCTAAGTTGCCACGGAGGCAGTGGATAAATGCATGCACGGCCAAGCACGGTGAAAGGAAAGGAAAACCAGAAAAGTAGGAGGGATGGTGGGGGTAGGCATGGGGACAGTACCAGATTAGGGGTCGGGGGGAAGAGGGATGTGTCAATTCCTGGGGAAACACTGCAGCTAATGGGATAGTACACTCAGGCGCAGACTGGAGCATGTGTGCACATTTGAGTTGAGGCACGGTCAGAAGTTGTGCAAGTGAATGAGGTGGTGTGTGGGTGGGAACTGGCACAGAACACGGGTGACCCCCCCGTGTAGGGGGAGTAGTGAGTCTGTCACTGTTGGGCGGGTGCAAAACCTTGGAGATTTGGAGTATCTGCCCGCTGAGGAAAGTGTTGTGTGTGTTGGGGCAAGAATCAGAGGAACCAGTCAGGCGACAGTGGGGGTGATCCACGGGCAGATGGGAGTGGGGGCAGACAGGTGGGCAGGGGCGCTGGAGTGATAGCACAGCAGATAGGGCGTTCCCTTGCATGCGGCCAACCCCAGTTCGATTCCCAGCATCCCATAGGGTCCTCTGAGCACCGCCAGGAGTAATTCCTGAGTGCAGAGCCAGGAGGAACCCCTGTGCATTGGCAGGTGTGACCCAAAAAGAAAAAATAAAAAGAATGTGAGGATGGAGGGGCAGAGTGGATCAGATCTTGGGAGTTTATGGAGTGTAGACATGGCACGGCTGTTGTATTT
Source organism: Sorex fumeus (assembly GCF_029834395.1). Taxonomy (NCBI): domain Eukaryota; kingdom Metazoa; phylum Chordata; class Mammalia; order Eulipotyphla; family Soricidae; genus Sorex; species Sorex fumeus. The sequence continues at coordinate 2,167,856 of NW_026606154.1, read as the reverse complement.
CAGGTTAATCCCCCGGCAGGAGTCACATAAGGCTGCTGGGAAAATGAGATGATGCTTCTCTGACTCACTTGCTGCCTGTGAGGACTATTGTTTCTGGGAGGAAGGAAAAAAAGTTCAGAGGGGGGTAGGTGACAGCCATCAGGGTGATCTGCTTCTTTTTTCTTGTCTCTTTCGGAGATGTTTTCACTATCAGCAGACTGCCATTGTGTGTTCCCTACAGGGCAAGCACCATCCAATACAAGTGCTGGACAAAGAACAATGCAGTTGTGTCTGGAGTGAATGCACAGCAAGTAGGACTTATGCCTTGCATGCGGCCAAGCCAAGTTCGATTCCCAGCATCCCATAGGGTCCCCCGAGCACAGCCAGGAGTAAATAATGAGTGCAGAGCCAGGAGGAACCCCTGGGCATCGCTGGGTATGACCCAAAAAGCAAAAAAAAAAAAAACAGAAACAACAAAAAGAGATGGGCAGGACTGAGACCAGCGGCATTTCGGGTGGAAGGGAAGGAAGGAAACAAGGGCAGAGCTGGGTATTGAGGGGCCATAGCCCAGAAGCACACCCATCGCATGCGGGCAGACCCAGAGAGAGGCGCCTTGGACCTTCTCGAGGAAGAAGTGAGGGCTTCGGGGTGAAGAGCTGGGAGGCAGCCCTTCCTCCACCCATCCCAGCAGGCCAGCGCGAGAGGGACGCCTCGTGAAGGACTCGCGGGGCTCCTTCCAGCCTCTCCAGCTTCCTTTCTCCTGCTTTCAAATTCCCCCAAGGGACACATTTGGCTGAGCAGGGAAATGAGTCCAAGATTTGTTGGCCCAGTTCACTGATGCTCCCTCAGGAGGCTGCGAACTCACAGCCTCCGCCCACACGGCCACAAAGCATATCCCTTGTCCTTTTATTCTATTGACATGTCATGTTATTCTTCTGACGTGGGTCTCTTAACGTGAAAACCTCCAGTTTCACTCAAGTCGCCGTCAAATGCATGATTCCGTCATTTCTTGTGGCTCCATTGTATTTCATTGTGTAAAAACCTCTGTATTCTCTCCTTCTCTCCTGTTGGTGCTGCAGGGACTGTCTCTCACAGGCTACCGAAAAAAATTTTAAAAATTAAAACTCCACTTATTCTTAGCAGTTCCTGCACCATAAAAGACGATTCCGTTACGTTCAATTCTAACCATAGAACGTGTCAAGTTCCCCGCCGCCCCCCACACCCCACCCTTCCTAAAATTTCTTCATGGATTTCTTTCTAGTCTCGGTATCTGCACAATCATGTGAGTTGCTATGGTAATATTATAAAATTATTCCAAATCACGAGGCTTCACTGAAACCAGGCATGCTGGATTGGGAAACGGCATCGCTGAACACCCTGCGTTTCGGATAAGGAAGGCCTCAAGAGGCGGCCCTTGACTCGGTTGATCGCCTGGATTTTCCTCCCCTCTAGTAGGCCATTAAGTCCTTGGTTTTGAGTATAAGCAGAATAAGGAGTAGTGACTCCCTGCTTACCAAAAGGTAGGTTATACCCTTGATATTTAGAAAGAATTCTGCAGATGAAACCTAAGTCAGAGATGATCTCTGCTCCACCACAGGCTAACAGATGACTCTGAGGTGTCCACATGCCACAGCTCAGTTTACTCAGCAGCAAAATGATGATGAAAATATTAAACCAGCTCTTAGACTATCTAGAATGTATTTATGTTATTTTGTGGTCAGAGAACTTACTGTCCTCTTAGCATTTTTCTTTCATTTCTTTTCTTGTCTTAAGAATTCTTTTTAAATATACGTATTTTTTTCATGTCGGCATTAGTAGGGCATTTGCCTTGCACGTGGCCGACCAGGCGGACCTGGGTTCTATTCCTCCGCCCTTCTCGGAGAGCCGGCAAGCTGCCGAGAGTATCTCACCTGCACGGCAAAGCCTGGCAAGCTCCCCGTAACGTATTCAGTATGTCACAATGGAAACGTTACTGGGCCCACTCAAGCAAATCAATGAACAATGGGAGGACAGTGACAGTGACAGATGTAGGCACCGTGGTTGCAAATGTCACTGTCACTCTCCTCCCGTTGTTCATCGATTTGCTCGAGCGGGCCCAGTAACGTCTCCATTGGAGACTTTTGTTGTTACTGTGTTTGGCATATCGAATACATCACGGGTAGCTTGCCAGGCTCTGCCGTGCGGGCAAGATACTCTGGGTAGCTTGCTGGGCTCTCCGAGAGGGGCGGAGGAATTGAACTCGGGTCGGCCATGTTGGCTGCGTGCAAGGCAAATGCCCTACCGCTGTGCTAATGTGTGCGTAATAATTCCCAGCACTCAGTGCTCCAATGCTTATGTCATCTTCCCTCCGCTTGTGCCCCTGATTTCCCTCCTACACCCCAGCCTATCTCCTGACCCGGCACATACTTATCGACTGTGGTTTGAGTCTGACACTCTGTGTTTAGATGTGTCCATCCGTGTAGCACACCTCCACATCTCTGACCTGCCTGAGGCCCAGACCAAGGCCACATGTGCCTCCAGGCCACCTCTCCTAACTTCCTTCCTCCGGTTCTTTCTTTCCCTGGCATTTTCATTTCTATCAAATAGGGTCCAGAATCTGCCCATCTTGCATTTCCTCGTCATGTTATTCAAGTCTGGGTGGATGATGCTCTACTCCAATTCGAGTAGGCTTGGAGGTCTCGGCCCCGGAACCCGCGTGGCTTTGTCCCTCTGCCAGTACCTTCAGGTGTGCGGAGAGTGGTCTCAGCATGGTGGTGGCTGGTCCTGGAGGTCTCCGGCTGCCGTAGCCCTGGCCGGGGCGGGGAGGAAAGCTCAACCCGCTCCCCTCCAAGGGACTCCGGGAAGGAACACCCAGGCGCGGGGGCAGAGACTGCACTGTTCTCGTCCGGGTTCTGGATTTTAAAGTCTCTGAGTCTTGGCCGCTGATGGGATTACACGGTGCCAGGGGGCCAGGTGGTGGGTGTTACCCCCGCCTACTGGAATTTGGAGGATCTGGGTGGAAGATGCTCGACTCCAATTCGAGTAGGCTTGGAGGTCTCGGCCCCGGAACCCGCGTGGCTTTGTCCCTCTGCCAGTACCTTCAGGTGTGCGGAGAGTGGTCCAGTAGGCAGGGGTAACACCCACCACCTGGCCCCCTGGCGCCGTGTAATCCCATCAGCGGCCAAGACTCAGAGACTTTAAAATCCAGAACCCGGACGAGAACAGTGCAGTCTCTGCCCCCGCGCCTGGGTGTTCCTTCCCGGAGTCCCTTGGAGGGGAGCGGGTTGAGCTTTCCTCCCCGCCCCGGCCAGGGCTACGGCAGCCGGAGACCTCCAGGACCAGCCACCACCATGCTGAGACCACTCTCCGCACACCTGAAGGTACTGGCAGAGGGACAAAGCCACGCGGGTTCCGGGGCCGAGACCTCCAAGCCTACTCGAATTGGAGTCGAGCATCTTCCACCCAGATCCTCCAAATTCCAGTAGGCGGGGGTAACACCCACCACCTGGCCCCCTGGCGCCGTGTAATCCCATCAGCGGCCAAGACTCAGAGACTTTAAAATCCAGAACCCGGAACTGCGCGGCCGCATTCGCGGCCGCGCGACATCTTAACAGAACTTTTTTTTATGACATCTTATTGTCTTATTCCTACTTTGGACAAACTTGCAGGCTATTGAATGTAGCCTGCCCACAGGGCAGAGTCTGGCAAACTCCCCGTGGCGTACCAAATATGCCAAATACCAGTAACAATGATGGGTCTCATTCTCCTAAATAGCCTTGAATATAATCTCAGGGCAAGGATGAAAGAGACGTTACTGGGGCCTGCTCGAGGCAATCGACGAATAACAGGATGATGAAATGAAATGAAATGTTATTCAAGTCAGCTCAGTTACGGGAGATTTTTCGGTATTGACCACTGACTTAGGTCTCTTAACGTGATAATCCCAGCTCCATCCAGATCGCCATCAAATGCGTGCTTCCATCATTTCTTGTGGCTGTATTTCATTGTGCAAATACCTCAGCCCTTCATTGCGCACGTCTCTCTCCTTAAGGCAAACGCCCTACCTGCTGTGCTATCGTTCCAGCATGACTCTATTCATACAGTGTGTTATTCAGCCGGAAAAGCGAGAGATGGGATCGTGACATATGCAGAACCAACCTCGACCCATCAGGACTTCAGCCAGAGCAGCCTTGCACCCGTTCTGCGGTGAGCTGGGGGGCAGGAGGTGCCTCTCCCCCTCGCTTGGGGTTTTCCCACTCTCCCGGCATGGAGGTCTCGCGAGTCTGCACACACCACCCCTTCACTCCCCCCCACCCCGGCCCACTCCTGTGTTCTTGGCTGTCCGCTCTCCCATCTGCCAGCTGAAAGCCAGGACATGTGGCTGGTTCTGGAACATCCTTCCGAGCGACGAGGCAGGATCCAGGGAGGCCGTTTCTCCGCAGCAGGAGCCAGGGGTGCTGTGATCTTGGTGAGATTTCCTAGGCACCGAGCCCGCGCTCCTTGTACAATCCAGTTCGGATCGCAGAGCGGGGGCTTTCGGGAGAAATCAGCCAGGGAGGGAAGAGGCAGCAGGACAGAGCCCTGCCAGCAGGGAATTGCTCCTGGGGAGCCCGCCCCCTTTCTTCCAGGCCCCTCGGTGCTGAGGCAGGGCTGCTGGCACAGTTTCCAGCCCCCCCCTCCTCCGCTCTCAGGCAGATCTCCGGGTGTGGAGGTGGGACCTTGAGCGGCCAGCATGTCCCTCGCTGCCTCCCCTGTGTGTGCTTAGGGCAGCACAGGCCGGGAACGTGTCCTCAGCTTTGCTGAGACTCACTGTGAGATGGGGGATCCCGGAGGGAATCAACTGGGTGATGACCCAGTGCCCAGAGGCCCGGGGAAAGAGGTAGCTGAGAGGGCAGGGGCGGAGAGGAGAGGGGATCACCACCAGGGCCACTGTTATACATGAGCGGCAATGGCGTCAGAAAGAACGGGTCTCATGTGGCTGTCACAGGACAGGCCCCGTTGGGCACTGTGGCCTGGCTGATCCCGACAGAGCTATCAGAGGCCTCCCAACTGTTGACAAGCAAGCTCAGAGTCCTCTGCAACCCACGCCCCTCGGCCTTAGGGAACTTAGTGTGTTGTCCTTTGCACGTGCCCTCCTGGGCCTGACATGTACATCGGAGGAGAGAGACAAACAGAGAGAGTGACAGACCAGAATATTGGAGAAGAGAGAGAGAGAGAGAGAGAGAGAGAGAGAGAGAGAGAGAGAGAGAGAGAGAAAGAGAGAAAGAGAAAGAGAAATAAAGCAAGAAGGAAAAGGGGCTGGAGCAATAGCACAGTGGGTAGGGCATTTGTCTTGCACGCGGCCAACCCGGGTTCAATTCCCAGCATCCCATATGGTCCCCTGAGCACTGCCAGGTGTAATTCCTGAGTGCAGAACCGGGAGGAACCCCTGAGCTTCGTCCAGTGTTGACCCAAAAAGCGGGGGAATAAAAGGAGGGAGGGAGGGAGAGAGAGAGAAAAAGAGAAGTAAAACAAGAAAAGGAAGGAGGGAATGAGGTCTGTCAGGCTTACAGGATGGTTCAGGAGGCTGGAGGGATCCGTTTGACAATGCTCAAAAACAAAGAACTGAGTGAGGGGGACAGTGAAAGTGGGGGGTGGGCGCCTCTGGGACATTGTAGAGGGAAGTAGCCAGTCTGGTGGCGGGAGTGATACGTGTGAAAGTATCATTCACAGTATTGTAAACCACACAAAAATGTAGTTAAAAATAAGTTAAAAGTGGAACATTAGATGAAAGGAGGAGGAACTTATTTTTTTTTCTCCGCCCAATAGATAAAAATCAAGGCTGCCTGTCAGCGTTACTGGAGAGTGATAAAGGACGCTTTGCAAGTCCTCCCAGCTTGGTGCTCCCCAGAAGCAGTTAAGAACACTTCTCCCGCTTCATTGTTCTGTGGCTGGTTGGAGATGCTTTATTAATGACACTGCTCCACCGGGAAGGCTTCTGGAGGGCTTTTGTTCCCTCTCCAGGGCATCGGGCCCTGATTTGAGCTTCCCTGATGAAGCATTCTTTGGTCTCCCTTGCTTTTTCATTGAGCACCTACCATCTGTCAGGCTGGAAAGAGCCTTAGCAAACAGTTTCTTCCCGCGGAGAGAAAGAGTCAGTGATGGATCACTGGTTAAGTGGAGAGGAACCAGTGGGCCCGAGGTCTCGAGGCTCCAGTGAGGTGGGCAAGAGGCAGTTGGCCGGGAGGAGAGAAGGCCACCAGGTGGTGTGAGGAGGTGTCCACAGGGCTGGAGAACCAACCCAAGGAAGCCCTGGGAGTGGACACGAGAGTGGGTGGTGCTGCGAGCCCAGGAGAGGTTAGAATGGCGTTGGGTTATCAAACACTGGTAAGTGGCCCCCAACCCCCACACTATGGGACGCAGCCCTGTGTCAACTTGGACCCATGCCACCCAGTCGAAGTGCAGACTGTGTCCATTACAAACAGGGGAGCTGGCCAGCCCTGACCAACTGGACAGCAGAGAGCGTGTGGACTGTACCGCTGCACAGGCCAAGGGTCTGAATGGGGGGAGGGGACAGATTCACTTTTGCCGGGTTTCCAGGAGGGGAGAGGCAGAGGCTTGGACATGGGTGATAGGATTTATCTGTTGTCTTCCAGAAACTTGCCCGGTGTCGAAAAGGGACCCTTCCATCAATGTTGTGGCCTTGGGCAAATCGCCTGTCTTCGCTGCTTTTCAGACCGCAGCAGGTCGTGGGGCATAGGACCTACCTTAACATGGTGGCCCCGAGGATTCACACGCCAGTTCACCTAAGCTCTTTGGAAAGAGTCGCAGAGAATGTGTACAAAACAAGCAGCTGTTAAGTGACAGCAACCATGAAATCTATTAAATCATGGACTCTGGTTCTCTCTCAGACCAGAGGCATTTCCTGTGAAATCAAAAGAAGCAAATTAAGCCCCTCCACGTCCCTGCACCCTTCCCCCCCCCCGGTCCCTCCATCATCTGGACTTTCTGGGCACCAGGGGTCCTGCATTGCCTGGCACAGATCGTCAGGAGAATTATCATATCTGTCACAAGGCCCAGGATGACTTAGAACAAGCTGGCTGGGAATTCCTGGAAAAAAATATTCTATTCTTTTTGTCATGGTGGCATCGTTAAGTGTAGTTTGGGGTTGACTTGTAAAAGTAGGAGAAGCAGCTTGGTAGCTTCTGCCAAGCAATGTGGGGAATTTATCTGGCAAGGCTGCCGGGCTGTCCCAAGTTTCCTCGTCAGTGTAGCTATGGAGTTCAGCTAGAAAAGCACGAGAAATCCTTCCCAGCGGTCATATCCTATAGCCCCGGTAATTAATTATGTGTGCTGCCTGTGGGCGCAGGGCTTGCATATAATTGCCTGTTTTAATAATTCAACAAGTATTTATTGATTCCTTCCTAAGTGTCGGTCACTGTCGTAGGTGCCAAGGGTAAATTAATGGGCACCATGGTTGGCCTGGGCCTCTGCAGAGCTGAGAGATGGATGAGGTTCCGGGAAGAAGCATGTCACAGACCTTGTGCTTGAGCAGTGTGGCCAATGCCATGTCAGGTCCAAGGAGTGTGAGAGGGTCTGGAAATAGCTTCGTGTCAGACCCAGATGAAACTCATGTCTGTGAGTTCAAGAGTGAGCACATTTGGTGGCAGAGAATGGCCTCCCCAGCCTTCCCCGTGGAGCAACAAAGAGACGGGGGACCACAAGACTGATGGTCAGAATAGCCCGTTTAATGCAGAGCTGTTAGGGCATTTTTAGTGCATCTGAGGGGGTTCGAGGTATAGGACTGCGCATAGGTGTGACTGATCATTTATAGAGGTAAAGCGTTTCGGTGGAGGCAAGTCTCTTGGGGGGATTAATTTGAGGAGACGCTCTGTCTCCCAGGAACATCTGTATTGCTTTTCTCTTTCCCTTGCTGTACATATTAAACAATTAAGTTTACTTCTTATTAATCGTGACATCTTACTATTTTGTTCTTGCTTTGGAGAACCTGGCAGGCTACCGAAAGTATCCTGCCCGCACGGCAGAGTCTGGCAAACTTCCCGTGTCGTACTCAATATGCCAAATACTAGTAACAATGATGGGTCTCATTCTCCTAACCCTGAAAGAGCATTGAATATGGCTCTTTTAAGATCTCAGGGCTGGGAAGAAGGAGACGTTACTGGTGCCTGCTCAAAGCAATCTACAAACAACAGGATGATTGTGATCATGATCGTGATCTTATTAATTTGCTTGAGTGGGCCCAGTAACATCTCCATTGGAGACTTTGTTGTTACTGTGTTTGGCATGTCGAATACGTCACAGGGAGCTTGCCAGGCCCTGCCGTGCGGGCAAGATACTCTCAGTAGCTTGCCGGGCTCTCCGAGAGGGGCGGAGGAATCGAACTCGGGTCGACCATGTTGGCTGTTTGCATGGCAAACGCCCTACCGCTGTATTTGGATTAACACCGCCAGAGGTACAGAGTCCAAAACTTAGTTCTCTGGGTTCGAAGAGCAAGCAAGTCTTTTATGGTAATCTCAGACTAAGTCCTCAGGCCAGTTCAGCTTTTCCCTTTCCTTTTAAGTGAAGTAATTAACTTCAGACGCAAAGTCCAGAATCACCAAAGTAACCAAGCCTGACTTGGGAAATAGTGAGTGAGGGCTAAAGCAAAAGAAAGGTTAAAGATAAACTTGGGGGACTGGGGGTGCTCGTAAGAGCACTGTAAGTTTCTCTGGCAGGGAGAGAAAGTGACAATTCATTGAAGCCTAAAACACTTGGGATTAATATCCAACATGGGTCATTGGGAATCTCTCCGTCAGTACTCTTAACTCATGGTATCTTTAAGCAAGATGATGTTTGGTTTGATTTCATGGTCTTTTTAAAGAACTACGATTTGCTGACTGATCATGTCAGCTCTGTTTATGACCCTTCTCCACTCCTTTGAGGGTGCAAATAGTAAACTCATTAAAACTACACATGGAATGAATGACATGTTCTCCGAGAGTTTATTCCAATTAAAAGCAAGTGAAGTAAGGGGAAAGCTTGTGTTTCTGAATGCGTAGAGTATTCCCTACTGTCTAATTGACTGTGTGCCCCGTAAGACTTTCTTGCCTGAGAAAAACCATTTATCAGACCTATTCAAAGGTTATGTCATTTCCTTTTAATACATCCCACAGTCGTCGAGACTGAGAATAATGAATGTCTTTTGCCTCATAATTGCATTATCTCAAGGAGTCATCTCAGTTAAATGCTCGCTGGGCATCTCCTCTCTGTAGACCGCTGAGGATGCTAGACACACATGCATAGACAAAGTTTCCCTACACCCCAGCATCTCATTACTGCTTCAGAAAAAGGAGAATTAGAAATGACTAAACTCGGTGTGTGGTAAACCAGGGTAGGTAGAGGAAAGAGTACTTCATTTGACAGGGTGAAGGTTGATATCTGATCCATACTCAAAAAAATAAAATACCTAAATAAAACCCAATGTTGGAATGCATGTTAGCCCTACTCTCCATCTTATCTGTTTCTCCCCCAAAGAGGAGGAACTTAACCATTGATGATGCCAGAGAAGTACCTTGCCCAGGAGGAGTAAGGCCACTGTTCCTTCGAGGCCATGGTGACGTTCCTGAGAGGGTTGTACCACAAGTAGAAGATACCAACGTCAGGGAAGGCAGGGTGAAGGGTTCTTCGAACCTTATTCTTCATTTCTTTGCAACTTCTTGCGAATCTGTTATTCAGTGTGCAGCTTCCTCTTTCAAAGGTGGGAGTAGTCTGTGTTTCTCTCTAAAGCTTGATCGTCTCTCTTGAACATCCGCAAACTATCTGTGGTTGTTGAGCACTTGAGATGTCTTTTTCTTTTTTTAGGCAAATTTCCTCTCAGGGAGTTTATTCATGATACTTCTTAATTTCCATCCTAAAACACTGATTGTTCCATCAGTCTAACACAGCCCAGAATTTCTGTCTTCGTAATAAAAGATGAAGCTTAGAACTGGATCACGTGTCCCTTTCTCTTTGTATTGCCTCCCAGTTGAAAATGCTTCCACCCTTTTAATGGTCAACATTCTCTTGGATCTGCAGTTAGGCTCGACAGATTCAAGTTTCAACACATTCTTCTTTGTAGTTTTAGCCTTTTGCTGGAAAATTGGCTTGGTCTGACCTCCGTAACCTCTCTGCTTCCTGTCATAACGATGCTTTCCCTGGGCATACAGAGAACTCTTGCCCTTCTTGTACTATGTGACTTTGTGGGGCTGCTGTTTGCTGTATTTCTTACAAAAAGTCTGGCGAGTTTTCGTTACGTTCACCATGCTTGCAGGAGCAGTATCCGTGAGGAAAGGAAGTTTGATGTGTCTTTTACTAGTGAAACACATTCCAGACTTAGTTTGACAAAAGGTGGGAGACAGTATATCATTGATTTTTAATTGATTCCCTGCTGAAATGCCAACACTTTGGTCATATTGGGTGAAATGAATATACTATTGAAATTTTTTGCGTCCATGCAAAAGTTAGGGCTGGAGTGATAGCACAGCGGTAGGGCATTTGCCTTGCGTGTGGCCGGCCTGGCCAAGCTGGGTTCGATTCCTCCATCCCTCTCAGAGAGCCTGGCAAGCTACCGAGAGTATCTCGCCCGCAGGGCAAAGCCTGGCAAGCTACCTGTGACATATTCAGTATGCCAAACACAGTAACAATAAGTCTCACAATGGAGATGTTACTGGGCCCGCTCGAGTAAATCAATGAACAACGAGAGGACAGTGCTATACAGTGCTATGCAAAAGTGCACATGACCTGACCCTACAATATTACTTCCCGAATGCATTCCCAGGCCTGTACATATCAGATCTCACCAAGGATCCGGTGATCCTAAATGCTCTGTAAGTCCCTACCCTTCATCTCCTGAATCGGAAACTGCCTTTCAACAAAACTCCCCTGTGATTTGTCGGCACACACGTTAGTGTTTGAGTCTTACTGTTCTCTGTCATGCATTTTAGATATAAGAGGCCAAAGTAAAACCACAGGACACCGTTCTTTATAGCCAGGAGACAAATGCATTGATTTCCCTTTTTCTTTTCATACAACCCAGCACCATAAATCTTAATTCCTTGTTAAGTAAAAAAGAAGCATTCTTGGTCATGCCAGAGGCTGCTTTTACTCTTCTGCAAAGGAAAGGTTAACAACAATCTCAGCTACTTTTCTTGCAGCAGAAGGTGTCATTGAATATAGCTCTGAGCTCAAAAGCGGTCTATTTTTAACCACTTAAACGGTTCTTACAGACGAAGATAACACAGTTGATCTCTTGGATGTTGCTGGCTTTGCAACTCATCCTTGACACCAATTTGATTAATTCTAGATAGACATCTTACTCCCAATTATGTGTAAGAGGGAAGAACGTGCTCTTTGCTCTCTCCGAGTCTGTGTTCCCTCCCAAATTCTTCTGTTATGCACAGCATGCCTTGAAGATAGTTCAGTGTTTTTCACTGCAACTGGCTTGATTTGTGATCAGACTAAGTTTCCCAGATGCCCAGCTGATCTTTTGGTTCATTCGTCATCCTTCTGCCTCAGAGCAGGCACAAGCTTCTGCCGTCTCTTTCTAGACCTTGCTGTTCCTGGCTAGATGTGTCTTCCTCAGCGATGGTTGGAGGGGATCGCTCTGGATGGGAGTTGTGTGCTGAACGTGGGTAAAGGACTAAACAGGATGGCCTTTCAGTATCTGTATTGCAAAATAGAATGCCCAAAAGAAGAGAGAGACAGAGACAGACAGAGGCAAAGGAAAGGGGGAGGAGGAGGAGGAAGAGCAAGAAGAAGAAGACGAAGAAGAGGAAGAAGAAGAGGATGAAGAAGACAACGAAGAAGAAGAAGGAGGGGGAGGAGGAGGAAATAATAATAATGATGCAGGTTGGAGGGCAGGGGTGGCAAGAGGGATATGGGATATTGGTGGTGGGAAACGTACACTGGTGTGGGGATGGGTGTTAGAACATTGCATGACTGAAACCCAATCATGAAAATTTGTAATGATCTCACAGTGATTAAATTTAAAAAATAACTTTTGAAAAACTGCATCTTCCTCTTCTAACTTCTCTTTCCAAAGCGCTCAACCCAGATCAGGGATGTGGTAGAGTATGACCTAGCATTTGACCCCCGGCACTGCAAAGGTGTACACAAAAGTTTAATTCAAATTTTTTAAATTTAAACAAAACTAAATTCTTCCCCTGTTTAGTTGTCTGCTGGGAACCTGACACCGTGGACTCTTACCGACCAGACTCTGGAAAACAAATGACAGAAGGAAGCCTGATGCAAATAGATAAAGCTAGCCGTAGAAAGGGTCCCTGATCCACCAGACCCAGAGCCAGTGGACAAGGTTTAGTTGCATGGTCGAGTCCTGTGGCTTCCGTGGTCGAATGTTCTAGTCCTGTGGTTTTTGTGGTTGAATATTCCAGTTCTGTGACTTTCATGGTCGAATGGTGTAGTTCTGTGGTTTTTGTGGTTGAATAGTTGAGTTCTGTGGCTTTCATGGTCAAATGATCAAGTTCTGTGGCTTTCGGGACTTCACATCACACGAGGAGAAATATTCTCTTCTGCTTGTTCCCACAAAAAAGAAAGAAAACTCCCAACTTCCGCATACCCCAGACTTTCTTGGTTTTAGGGGTTTTTTGGGGGGGAGGGGTTGTATTTTAGTGAAGCAAGATAGATTTTAATTGAAGGAAATTTTCTTAGAAAGATGTGAGAGAAAAGAGAGAAGTGCGTGTTCCAAAGAGAACATGGGCTTCTCCAGAGTGAAGATAAATAAACTAGATACATGTACAAGGGAGAACTTGGGCTTGAAGAGTGAGCTTTTTTTAAAAAAATAGTGTTGGGGGAGCAAACCAGGGTCATCGCTGTGTGAGGCAGGTTCTATACACCGAGGTACCTTCCCAGCTCATAGCTTCTTGAATTTTTTTTTTTAATTGAGTTACCATGAGACGGGGCTGGAGCGATAGCACAGCGGGTAGGGCATTTGCCTTGCATGCGGCCGACCCGGCCAACCCGAGTTCAATTCCTTCACCCCTCTCAGAGAGCCCGGCAAGCTACCGAGAGTATCTTGCCCGCATGGCAGAGCCTGACAAGCTACTCATGACATATTCGATATGCCAAACACAGTAAAAACAAAGTCTCACAATGGGGATATTACTGGGCCTGATCGAGCAAATCGATGAACAATGGGAGGACAGTGCTACAGTGCTACCATGAGATAGAGCATTACAAATTTGTTCATGATTGCATTTCAGTCATACAGTGTTTCAACACCCATCTCTCCACCAGTGTAATTTCCCAGCATCAGTGTCCCCAGTTTCCCTCCCTCCCCTTCAAGCCACCCCCCCTCCACTCCAGCCTGCCCCAGGCACCCCTCTTCTCTTTCTTCCTCTTTCTCATTTTAGGCATTATGACTTATGATACAGATGCTCTGAATTGAGTGTTGAAAACAGGTAAAGGGATCTAGATGATAGCTCCTTGTTTTTAATTACCATGGTATCCCCACCCCTGAATTGAAATTGGTATCCAGGTAGGTGGGCTCTGCTGACTGGCTCACTGATTGGCCTGCGATGGGATCACGTGTGGCACATGTACCCAGGAGGACACAGGTACCAGGAGAGAGTTTCTAGTCACACCCAGAAGAAGGGCGATGCCCAGAAGGTTTCTCTTGGTTGCATTGAGGCAGGGAGGCTGGACTGCATGTTGACGTCTGACGCCTGGGTTCAGAGGCATCCGGAAATGGGAATGATTCTTAGGATGTCTCTCAGAAGGCGAAACCATGTCGAAGCCTTTCATTCAAAGGAAATGATGTTTTAGCCACAGAGAAAGCTCCACAGACAACCCATGCAGGTGGTCTGGGTTTGATCCTAGTAGCACATGAACCTCTGAGCTTTTCCAAGAGTGACCCTCCACCACACCCACCCAGCACTGAGCCTAGGCCTTGAGCATTTCACACACACACACACACACACACACACACACACACACACACACACACACACACACACACACATTGTTTCTCCTATTTTTTTTGTCCCCCTTTCCCGGGTGTGATTTCTGTTTCTGTTTCTGTGATTTCTCTTTCTCTTTCTGATTCTGTTTCTGTGATTTCTCTTTCTGTTCTAGACACTGTCCATTTTTTTTTTTGCTGTTACTCTGAAATGTGGGGTTCGTTCAAAGTCTCAGCTCGAAGCTAACTTCAATGCCACTTAATTGTGAGCTTATCTTTCTTCTTCTTCAGAGACCAGTAGGCTGGCTGTCAAAGGGGCCCTATTGATCTCAGGTTGCCTTCATACTCTCTCGCACAGCTCAACTCAGCACTGCCCTAGGCTTAACCAAGGACTCCCATCCCGAGGGTGCTTCTCTTTGCTCCGGCGGAAGAGCGGGTCCATGTACTGCATTCAGAGTCCCTCCGAGGGACTGGTCAGTGGTGCCCCCATGTATGGCCGCCTTTTTTCCCCCTTGCTTTTTGACAAGATAGTGGTTTACAAGCTGATCTCATTTACAGAGTTCAAAAACAGCTTTTTTTATGTAAAATACTTTTTTTAAAAATTTTTATTAGTGAAACACCATGAGGTACAGTTGTAGACTTACAAATTTTTGTGCTTGGGTTTCAGTTATACAATGATCCAGTACCCATCCCTCCACCAGTGCCCATTCTCCATCATTTACTTTTTTTTTTTTTTTTTTGCTTTTTGGGTCACACCTGGCGGTACACAGGGGTTACTCCTGGCTCTGTACTCAGGAATTACTCCTGGCAGTGCTCAGGGGACCATATGGGATGCTGGGAATCGAACCCAGGTTGGCCGCATGCAAGGCAAACGCCCTACCCACTGTGCTATCGCTCCAGCCCCCATTATTTGCATTTTTTAAAAAAAATTTTGTTAGTGAAACACCATGAGGTACAGTTGTAGATTTGCAAATTTTTGTGCTTGGGTTCAGTTGTAGGGAGGAATACTGGGACCCGTGGTCATGGAAAATGGGCAAAAACAGCTTCTTGAGTACATGCAAAGTACGTCTTTCCTACCATCCTCAAGAACTTGTGTATTCCAGCGTCTGTATGGAACAGGGTCTTTTTAAATTCGAGCACAGCTCTCACTTGTTCCTTTTTTTTTTCAGTGTACTTTCCTTCCAATTAGTTGCCAGTCCAGTGACAATTGTCGGCCACTATCGGTGTGTTTTGTGTGACTCTGACTTAAATTTTGATAGATGAAGTTTCGTGCGCCGATACATGTTTGGACCCATCCTAATGAACTAGCAATGAGAACACAATTTAAAAGCCACCACAGCATAGCTAAGGTTACATTCTACGTGACAGCACCGACATATCTGAGATAGTTTCAGAGTTGTGGAATTTGTCACTCGCAAGAACGTGGTCGATGTTCTGACAGGCAGACACTCGGATCTGACACTAGGATCAGTCTAAGCACGTGGCTGCAGGGCCCCTGCCAACCACACTGGCCCTTTCTCCAACCTGGACATTGAGTTCGTAATGAAGAGCTCTTCTGCTTTCCACAGGGGGAGGTTTTTGAGACATCCAGGGAGCCGGAGGGCAAAGGCACTGGGCCAGTGGACACTGTTCACTGATAACTGGACACTGGACATTGAACACTGGATGCTAGAATGAGACTCTGAACCCTGAGCTTTGCACACCAGATGCTGGACTCTGAACTCTTTGCCCTTGATCTTGGGTCTACACCCTGGATGATGGACTTGACAAATCTGTCAGTGGGTTCTGGCACTTGACATTGAACATTGCCCCCTGGACTTAGCATACCACTCTGTAGAGTAGGACCCTGGCGGTAGGGCATATCCCTAACCACTGCACTATCTTTCTGGCCCCTCCTCTGTCTGGCCCCTCAGCTGCGCAGACCAGGACCTGGAGCATAGTCTTCCATGTCCGCCCCACCAGAGGCTCCCTTTGAAGCCCGCGTATGATCAGGCCTTCCTCCCAGGCCTTCCTCCCAGGCTCCCAGAGTGTGCAGGTGGGCGCCGTCCTGAGTACACGCCTCATGTGGAGTCACGCCCTGCGTGGGCAGCTTGTCTCGTTGGCATGTGGAATCTCCCCCTTGGGGTGTGATTTTCTCAGTTCTGAAATGAGGGATCTGGGCTGGGCACTGGGATCCGTCTCAGCACACTCTGCTTTAGTCGGGTTCCTTCCCTCTCGAGGATTGAGCCCACCCTAATGCTCCTCTGACCTCCACTGCTCATTGCTGCAAAGGGGAGGGGAGGGGTCCCAAATCCCACCTCCGTGCTGGCGGCGGGGGTCTCCTGTTCTGGAGTTCACCCTTAACCAAGGCATGGGGTCAAGGGCTCCTGGAGGCGCACTGGATCCATTGCAGTTTCTTCCATGGTTCACACAGTTAATGAGGACTCAGCTTCGAGACCCTCAGTCCATAAGAATCATCATAGTCGTGATGAACATTTATTTCCTGGAAACTTTTGATACTGTTGCCCATTCTGTTGCCACTCTGCTGAAATGGACCCCTAATCCTGAGGAGAAAAGCGTGAATTGGGGAAGTCACCGGCAGTGTTTTCTGGGTAAGGCGACAGAAGTGTAGAGAGAGCAAGCGATTTGCCTGAGGCCGGCAGCTAATACGGGGCAGGATTTACTCGGGATTCTAACCAGGTCTCTCTGACTCCAGGGTGCGTGCTCATAGACAGCTCTTTCATCTGCTTTTCAAACTTCTGATAATTTCCTCTTGGCCAAACAGAGATCTAGATTGTTTGTTTCTTCTGCTAGCATTTTTGGTGAGCATTTTTAATGACTCCTACAACTTGAACTAAGCCAAGTACTCCATCTGCATCAGTCAATAAAAAGATTGGAAGCCCCAGTGTGTTTATCCTGTAATCAGTTATTTTCATCTCTTATTATTGACTCGGTGGCTAGAGAGTAGTGTCCATCCAAGCTAAATTATGATCCATAAATATGCCAGCGGCTTTATCAAGTCCGCAGGGACTTCCCAGTTTCCATTATTTCTCACTTCTAGGTGGTAGGAAAATGATCCAAACCCACACCTGTTATTTAAACTCACATTAATAAATTGAAAAGTGATTTTTTTTCACTACACAGCGTGCTATCACTTTCTCTGTCACAACAAGCAAAAAAGCAGGATGAATGGGGGGAAAGATAGTACAGCAGGTAGCGCACTTACCTTGCCTGTGTTCAGTTCCCCAACATCCCGCACGGTCCCCCAAGCCTGTCAGGAGTGACCCCTGAGCCAGGAGAAAGCCCTGAGCACAACAGAGTGTGCCCCCCCAACAACAACAAAAGCAACACAAAAGGATAAAAAGATAAATTATGTCTAACAGGAACCAGGGAACTAGCTTTGCCCGTGGAAATCCTTTGCATTTGGAAGACCCAGATTCAGTCCCTGGGACTGCGTGTTTTATCCCCTGAACACCACTGGAGCTACCCAAGAAACCCCCTCAACTACAGCCTGTCGACTGTCACAGTGATTTAGAGCATTAAGAATCATCCCCAGTTGAAAGTCCGAAGTCAAAAGTCTGTCTCTCAGTAGACACAAGGGCCAGGAAGATTTTGCTCCATAGTTGGAAGATTGCCTCATGAGCAGGGGGAGAAGGCAGCAGGATAGAGAAGGGATCACTAAGAAAATGATGATTGGAGGCATCAGTCGGGATGGGAGATGTGTGCTGAAAATAGACAAAGTAGGGGCTAGAGCAATAGCACAGCGGGTACGGCGTTTGTGCCTTGCATGCGGCTGACCCAGGTTCGATTCCCAGCATCCCATATGGTCTCCTGAGCACTGCCAGGAGTAATTCCTGAGTGCGTGGACCAGGAGTAACCCCTGTGCATCGCCAGGTATGACCCAAAAAGCAAAAAATGAAATAAAATAGACAAAGGACCAAACATGATAGCCTCCCAGTATTTGTATTGCAAACCATAATGCCCAAAAGTAGAGAGTACAGGGAATATTGTCTGCCAGGGAGGCAGGGGAGGGTGTGAAGTGGGGGGAAATATTGGGGAGATTGGTGGTGGAAAATGTGCACTGGTGGAGGGATGAATGTTTGATCATTGTATGATTGTAACTCAAACATGAAAGCTTAGGGGCTGAAGCGATAGCACAGTGGGTAGGGAATCGAACTCGGCCGACCTGAGTTCGATTCCCAGCGTCCCATATGGTCCCCAGAGCATCGCCAGGAGTAATTCCTGAGTGCATGAGCCAGGAGTAACCCCTGTGCATTGCCAGGTGTGACACCCCCCCCCCCAAAAAAAAAAACCATGAAAGCTTGTAGCTATGTCTCACAATGATTCAATAAAATTAAAATAAATAAAAAAATAAAAAGTCCTTCTCTGATGCACAAGAAGTCAAGGCAAGTCCTCTCGACCCTCACCCGACCCTGGGATCTCCTGAGTAGCGTCAGCCCATCCACCACTACCTCTGTGGGCCGTCAGTGTGAATCTGAACTGGTGGGACTTCAACCACCAGTTCTGGTGCTGGTCTGCAGGTCCTGAGAACCACTGGTCCATACCTAGATGCTCACTGCTGGCCTGGGCACAGTGCCCAGTGCTCGTTTAAGCTAGGTGGACATCACCGCGGCAGCTGGGGCCAGGGGGCAGCTGAAACTGTTCCTCAGAGCTGGCCTACAAGGCTGGGGCGCACAGCTGGCCAGCACAGGGGCCTGGTCCCATCTCCCGCACAACACGGCCCACTGAGCACGGCTGACTGTGGCCCCTGGCGGCCGCCAACATGCCCGGTGCCTCGCCCCTCCTCTCCCAGTCAGAGCAGTTAACCTGCAGTCTTCCAGGAACTTGAGAGTCTGAAAGAGAGGCGTTTACACGCTGCCAGGAAAACCGCTCAGGTTCTCCATGTCATGATTGTACTTTGGCTTTCAGAAGAACATTGATCGGCTCATGATAATTTTTGCTGAAGGCAGTTGCACAGAGCTCCTGCCAGCCACGCAGCCCGGCAGACAGAGACACTAAAGAAGGCGGAAGAATGGTGCCGTGAATGACCCCCCACTGCACGTCTGCAAAGTTGGCCGACATGGACCTAAATGCTTCTGGGTTTTTTCCATTCGTTGGGGAATTTCCCTTCCACCGAAGAGCAGAGAGGCCACCACCTCGACTTTCTCCATTTTCCCTCTGTGCTTACAGAGTTACTCGGTCATGAGCAGGAGTATTTCTGCTCCTGTTATTGGGCTGGAGCGATAGCCCAGTGGTTAGGGTGTTTGCCTTGAACACGGTCGACCCGGGTTCGATTCCTCCATCCCTCTCAGAGATACCGGCAAGCTACCGAGAGTATCCCACCCGCACGGCAGAGCCTGGCAAGCACTCCGGGGCTTATTCGATGTGCCAAAAACAGGAACAACAAGTCTCACAATGGAGACGTTACTGGTGCCCACTCGAGCAAATCGATGAACAATGGGAGGACCGTGCTACAGTTATTGAGTAGAGTGTTTTTGCTTAATGATCCTAGAGCATTTGGGTTCAGTGCCAGGCCATGCCTGGAGATTTGCCCCCACGGCACAGATGAACCTGGAAGGCATCCAGGGGAGTGGAGGGATGGTTACCAGAAGATGCCATCTTCAGGGGCAGGAAGAGTCAGAGTCACAGGCTCCAAGAGTGCAAGGCTGGTTCCTGAGGGCTCGGGACAGTGAGGACTTGTCTGGGTCTAAAACCCCGGTAGTGCGACATGAATTCCTTCCCAAGTTCTACTCCACAGCACAGTGCTCTTGCCGATGGGTCTGCTTGTTCCCGTCAAGCTGTGCTAGCAGCTGGGTGTCCTGCTAAGCGTTCTTATCACAGGGAGACAGGCCTGCCTAGGGAATAGCCTTTCCCGGGGAGCCTCCCACCACAAGCAAAGCTGGAAAAAGCAGAACAGTCCCCACCAGGAGGCCCAGGTGTCCTTCCTCCCATCCTCTGATGCTTCAAAGGGAAAGTATCTCCCAGATCCGGTACCAGAATGGAAAGGGGACCAGCGACCCCTCCTCCGAGCTGCAGAGGGCCCAAGGGAAGGTAAGGGTGTTGGTTGAAAGAAAAAATGTATGTGATATTTTTGCAGGCAGGGACATGCCGACTCTGACATTGTTCCTCACTCTTTCATCCGAGTGTTTTTTTTTTAATCTCTTTCAGTTTGTGATTTAATTCCCACCCACCCACCCCCCTTTTTTTTTTAATTTGTATTTTTCTGATGCTCTGGGGTTGCTCCTTGCCATGCTTGCAAGAACCTAGGATGCCTGGAATCTGAATTTATTTTAGGACCACTCCCCTGGCTGTGCTAGGGTGTACTCCTGGCTCAGTGCTCAGGGGGCCATTACTGGGCATTGCTGCCACGGATCGAACCCAGGGTGGCAATATGCAAGCCAAGTGCCTTTCCTTCTGTACTCTCTCCAGCCCTTGTCACCAATTTTTAAATAGAAAAAGCACAAATATTTTCATTATGGAGACAGAGATGTCCAGCAAATCTCTGGAACTTTCTCTCCTTGTATAGTAGATGCTTCATGTCTGATTACTCACATCCCCTTTACCCAGCTCTGGGTACCCACCCACTCTTCTTCTCGCGGGTCAAAGAGTTTGACTGATTCAGACTCCTCTTGGAGTGGAATACATCCAGTGTTTTCTTTGGTGATTGGCTAATTCCCTTCACACCAGGTCCTCCTGGTCTGTTCGTGTCATCGCATGCAGTAGGATGTCTGCCTTTTAGACCCATCACATGATGTGCCAGGTCTAGAGTGTTACCAAGTTAGGTGAAGTCTAAAGGTCTCACTCACCCCGTGTTCTGTAGAGAAACACAGTAGGGGAATAGACAGTATTGAGCAGCGACAAGGCCTTGGCCTTGGATTAGAAAACTGAGATTTACCAAACCTGGAGGCAGAGAGGTAAGGAAGAGTCAGACTAGAGGTGACATAAGGACTGTGGTCCGGGGGCTGGAACCATAGCACAGCGGGTCGGGCATTTGCCTTGCATGTGGCCGACCCGGGTTCGATTCCAGCATCCCATAGGGTCCCCCAAGCACCACCAGGAGTAATTTCTGAATGCATGAGCCAGTACTGTGGTCCAGGGTCTCAGGCACGTTGGTGGTGGTGAAGATGTAATAACTTTATCCATCGAAACCAGGAACAAAACCACTATTGTCACCATGTCCTCTACGATTTTAAAACGTTAAAGAATGGAAGTAGCACTGTCCTCCCATTGTTCATCGATTTGCTCGAGTGGGCCCAGTAATGTCTCACAACAAATTGTGAGACTTGTTATTACTGTGTTTGGCATATAGAATTTGTCACGGGGAGCTTGCCAGGCTTTGCTGTGCGGGCGAGATACTCTCGGTAGCTTGCCGGGCTCTCCGAGAGGGCCGGAGGAATCGTGGAGGAATCGAACCTGGCTTGGCCAGCCGGCCGCACACAAGGCAAACACCCTACCACTGTGCTGTCGCTTCAGCCCAAAGAATGGAAGTAAAAATCTCAATAAAAGGTCGAGTCAGCTAAGTGTGCGTGGCAGACAGAGCCGCACTCCCAGGAGCAGCTGTGCAGACACTTGTTGGGCCTCAGCGTGAAAGATTCCGGCTTACTCAGCTGAAAGGTGATCAAGGAGACGTATTGGAAAGACAAGAACCAGCAGACAGCTGATGAAGGACACGGTCCACTAGCTTCCTCGGGAGCCTGGAACCATAAAGGAATGATTGCCAGGAAGCGGCGCGTCCTAGCGCTCAAAGACCCATCCATCAGTCATTGTAGCAGCCAGATTTATTGAGCATAAATCCAAGTCACCGGCCACCCCTGGCATGGCAGTGCCCTAGCCCAGGGCGGGCGGTGCCCAGCCCAGCAGAGACTATACACACCACCAGGAGTTTGGGTTATCTTTGCCATGCGCTGGAGGGGGCGTCTGGAGTGATAAAGCTCAGTGGTCCAGAGAAGCAGACGTGAGAAGAATTGCTTGGGTTCGCACAATTCATCTTCACTCTCGTCACTCGGCGGTGCCTTTCCCCCGGGCCGCCTCCACCAGAAATTAACTTTCTTCCTCCTCTGCTCACCCTCGGGGTCTGATGGTTTCCAACTTATCAAAGCGGAGCAGTGGCTCAGTGAAGGGTCTCTCCTCGGAGACTCAAAGAACAAAAGACAAAGCATCATATTTAGAAATGCAGGTTTACATAATGCCCAAAAGGAGAGAGAGAGAGAGAGAGAGAGAGAGAGAGCGAGCCGTAGCACTGTCCTCCCATTGTTCATCGATTTGCTCGAGCGGGCCCAGTAACGTCTTCATTTTTTTTTATTAGTGAAACACCATGAGGTACAGTTATAGACTTACAAAATTTTGTGCTTGGGTTTCAGTTATACAATGATCAAGTACCCATCCCTCCACCAGCGCCCATCCTCCACCATCACGGGTCCCAGCATCCCTCCCACCCCCCGTCCCCCCATCCCACCCTGCCTCTGTGGCAGGGCATTCCCTTTTGTTCTTTCTCTCTCCTTTTGGTTACTGTGTTTGGCATACCGAATACGTCATGGGTAGCTTGCTGTGTGGGCAAGATACTCTCGGTAGCTTGCTGGGCTTTCTGAGAGGGACAGAGGAATCGAACCCGGCTCGTCCAGGCTGGCTGCGCGCAAGGCAAATGCCCTACCACTGTGCTATCGTTCCAGCCCAGAGAGAGAAAGTATGGGGGAAATGTCTGCCCCCAAGTATGCCTGCCATAGAGGCAGAGGGAGGGTTGGGATGGGGTGGGGGGTATTGGGGGCATTGGTGGTAGCGAATGTGTACTGGTGGAGGAATGGGTGTTGGATTGCTGTATGACTGAAACTCAAACATGAAAGCTTTGTAACTGCCTATCACAGTGATTCAACAGATAGATAGATAGATAGATAGATAGATAGATAGATAGATAGAAAGTAATGCAGTTTGCTAAGCCGTTAGCCTCAGAAAGTTGCGGGATTGAGGTCTCTCACTGGATCCAAAGAGTTTGAATGGTCAGTAACAGTGTCATGTCCTACACAAGAGTCAATGAGTTTTCCCCAGAATACCACAGAGCCCACGGTCTTGAACTCAGAGGCTGATGCCAGCCCCAGTGGAGAGAGACCTCGCAGAGACCTTCGCAGCTCACAAATGCCAGTGACGGGACTTTCTTCTTCCCAGAGAGTCTTGGCTGGGAATGTCCATGCCGCGAGGGGAAATTGGACTCACTTCCATGACCCAGCTGGTCTTTTAGCAGTGACAAACACGGTGCTTTGGGAGAGAGCCTGAGGCCATGGAGAGAGGGCAAGTGACTGTGTGCCTAGTCGAAAGGGAGGAGGCGCAAGGGAGCATCTGCCCCCACCAACGAGACCCCAGTGACATTCCTTAAGGGGCATGTCCACAGCATGTGGACAGTGCAGTCCCGTTTCACAGGACACATTCCAGTGCCGCAGGGGCCCAACTGTTCTCATTGTTAAGCTGTGGAAATTAATTAATGGCAGCCACGCTGGAGAAGAAAGATAATTTATTTTCGGGCATGGGAAATGTCTAGTTGTCTCCTGGGAATGAAATTGCTTAGGAAAACAAAGGAAATTGCATGTGGTAGATTTATAAGTTTCATTTATGCCTATAGTTTAATTGAGTTGAAAGATAGCCAAGATGACAACGTCTTGGGCACACGACAGCATCTGCGGCATGTGTTCAAGTTTTCTGTTGTTCAGGACAGATCCTATCTGGGGTCAAGTCTCCCTTTTTTTTTTTTTTTCACAACTCGCCAAACTCACTGGTGCTATGTTTTGTGGATGCTATTAAGTACCATTAGAAAGCCCTGATTAAAGCATTATGATTAATTTCAGCATATTCATCTCCATTTCATCAGTTCTGTTCATGTGGCTCTGTGCTCAAGGCCTCTTCTCAGCCGCTGCTCCTTTCATTGGATAAATAAGAAATCAAAATAGCTCCTCAATGCGACCAGCAAAGAGGGAGAGAGCTGGGGACCCACCAGGGGTGGGGGTGTGTTTCAACTCTTTTGCAGCTTCTTCCAAAGCTGGGTGCCGATAATTTTATTTATGCTCAGAACATTTTTAGACTTGGGTTTTCTATCAGATGTGGATTTCAAAGGAACTTGAAACAGCGTGTCCCTTCCTCATTGAAATATCAAGTATCAAAATGGTATTTGATGTCCAAGGAACTTGTAAAACCTTTCAGTTCCTTTGAGCAAAGACGAACATGATATTTCTACTATCAAAAAGAACATTAAATTGGGGGGGGGGAACGTTCTTTCCTGCATTTTCCTCCTCAGACCTCTCTTTCCTGCACTGTGACAACTCCCCCCGACCCCACTGATGTTCTCTGTTTTGTTTTTACGTCAACAATCACTCGGTAGCTTTTCTGCTCGAAGCTTTCGAGGGAGAATTCTCCGTTCTGACGCTCTGTATTTGCTCATTACCTTCGATCTCCTTCACGGAGAAGAGGGACTTGGTGGTCGGCATATCACTAGATTGGAGTCCATCACTGGAACAGAGCTGATGAATTGACCCAGGAAAGAGGGGGGTTGCGGAGACTGTGCTCTCTCTCTCTCTCTCTCCCTCGTGAATGTAGCCAGGCTTTCTCCGGTATCCCCTCCCTCTTAGGATGGCACCTGCTCCCCTCCTTGGGGCTGGGGTCTTGAAGAGCCCCACTGCAGGCCTTCTAGGTTTATGCCATTCTTTCAAAGCGTGCCCTTCCTAGAGGTCAGTCCGACTGTGCTGTGAAGAGTCTGCTTCGAAAGGGAAAACGTTCCCTCTCTGAAGTTATTTCTCCCCCAGTGACTGTGCACTGTCCCTCCTGCAGAGCAGACCTGGAATGACCAAGGGAGGAGGTGACAATGCAGAAGGACAAACCTGGAAACCCTCCCGGTCCTGACCTACTACTCGGTTCTGTGGGTCAGTGATGTAACCATTGACGCTGTCCTCACGGTTGCCCTCCCAGACACAGAAAGTGATCCTAGAGGAAAGCTGGCCAGCACCACTGGTAGGCCAGAGCATCTTGGAGGGGCTTCCGGAGAGGAAGTCGGGAGTCTGGTCTCCGCCAGCAGGACACAAGCCACCAATGCAGGATTCTGTTCGGGCACAGCGTTTCAGGGGTCTCAGAGGACGTTCACCATTTTCTCTCTTGCTCTAAAGGTCCGATTCCCCTAATTCATGCACCATTCTTTTTTTTTAAAAAGATTATAAGTAATTTACTTTGGAAAGTAAATTCGTTTTTTAAAATAAGATTTACTGGATCACCGTCAGAAACAGTTACAAACTTGCATGATTACATTTCAGTCATACAATGCTCAAGTCATACAAACCCATTCCTCCACCAGTGCACATTTTCCACCACCATTGTTCCCTATTTCCTACCCGCCACCCCACCCTGTCTCTATGGCAGATACAATCCTTCTTACTCTCTCTCTCTAACTTGGGGCATTATGATTTGCAATACAGATACTAAGAGGTCATCATGGTTGGTCCTTGGTCTACTTTCAGCACACATCTCCCATCCCAGGCGATCCCTCCAGTCATCATTTACTAGATGGTTCCTTCTCCATCCCAACTGCCTTTTCCCCCAGCACGTGAGGACAGCTTTCTAACCTTGGAGTGATGCTCCTGGCTCTTATCTCTACTGTCCTTAGGTGTTAGTCTCATATTATGCTACTTTATATTCCACAAATGAGTCATGCACCAATCTTGTTTGTTCTCAGTTTGAGCAAGTGGCAAGCCAGGTTGTAAAACACCAGATAGGACATGGGTATTAGGACATTGTCACAAATCAACAATATGGGGGCTGGAGCACTAGCACAGCAGGTAAGGCGTTTGCCTTGCACACAGCAACCCGGGTTCAATTCCCAGCATCCCATATGGTCTCCCGAGCACCACCAGAAGTGATTCCTGAGGCAGAGCCAGGAGTAGCCCCTGAGCATCGCTGGGTGTGACCCAAAAAGAAAATCACCAATATGTAGGACCTTGAAGGGCAGTGGGCAGTTCAATTCAATGCTATTGAAGAGAGCATTGATATTTTATTATATTGTGTTATAAACATCCTAAAGTGCATTTATATATTATTGAAGTGTAATATTATATACAAATTAGCAAGAATCTATTCATACAGTTAACACATTATGATCTACTCCCATGTAGGTATGAGTTGGTGAAAGAGAAATTTTAACTAGAATATAGACAGCTCTGCCGAACACAGTAACAACAAAGTCTCCAATGGAGACGTTACTGGACCCGCTCGGGCAAATCGATGACCAACAGGAAGACAGTATAGACAGCTCTAGCAGCAATTCTGCATCTGCCTCTCCATTCTCTCAAGGGCCCAAGGAGCACCATTGTTCAGAATATCGACACAGCCATGTGGGAACTAGGCATGCAATTTGAGTCTCATGAAGTTCATTGGCATCTAAATGAGACATCAGCTGTGCATGGATTTTTGTGTCAGTGCATCATGGTCTCATGTTCCATGAGGATTAGGTTTTAAGATTGATGCATGAAATGAAAACTGGGGGCCAGAGACATAGTACAGATGGTAGGGTGTTTGCTTTGTATGTGGCTGACCCAGGTTTGATTCCCAGCACCCCTTAGGGTCCTCTGAGCCCTGCCAGGAATCATCTCTGAGCACAGAGCCACGAGTAACCCCCAAGCACTACCTGGTGTGGCCCTAAGAAGAAACCAGCTAAAGTCAAAATCATCTATGAAAAGAATACTCAAGGGGCTGGCGCGATAGCACAGTGGGTAGGGCATTTGCCTTGCACGCAGCCGACCCAGGTTCGATTCCCAGCATCCCATAGGGTCCCCCAGCACTGCAAAGAGTAATCCCTGAGTGTAGAGCCAGGAATAACCCCTGTGCATTGCTGGGTGTGACCCCAAAAGCAAAAAAAAAAAAAAGAAATACTCCAGTCCTTAAAGCATAGGAGAGTAGAGTGGCCAAATTCAACAAATAAAAACATACTGAGAAGTTTACTTGGTTTTTCTGCAGTTAAAGTGTAATTGAGTGCCCTGTCTTTCTGTCTGATGCCCTAATTCCAGGTGCCTCCCCCAGGGAAGAGAACCAAGGCAGTTGTCTCTGCTGGAACAAGGCAGCTACTCCCCCCCTCCCTCCATCCTCGGAAAACCTTGTTTCAAGACTTGAGAGCAGGTGAAGACAGCTGCCTTCAGAGACCATGCCTGCACAGTTGTGCGGTGAGTGAGGGCCTATACACAGAACACCCCGCAAGAACTGAGAGCAGAAGGACTGTCCATGTCCTCTGGGCATCTGCTCAGTGAGGAACAGCTGGACTGCAGTTTGTGCTCTGTTCTGGCGAGTGAGGATAAATTCACGCCATGCCAGGGGCTGCGTGAGGGAGGAAATGCAGTAGAACGTCAGGAAACTTCATGGCAGAAGTGATGGGTCGAGCCCTCTCGCTCCCACGTAACGTCCAGGAGGAAGAGAGACAGATGTGCTGTCCAACCGGGAGCCAGCCACGTGCTCTCTGGCCAGTTTTAAGAGCCTCCAGGTGGTACCGGCAGTAATTTTCAGCACCGCTAAGTGACAGCTCCCTTTCGGGGCCGCCATCCCATTCTACTGCCATGCTAGATGTGGGTGTGTTGTCATGCAGAGAACACACCAAGAGGAGCGTGGAGATCTTCACCAACCTCATTTTCACAAACCAGGAACTTGAAAATAACATTGCGTGCTGGCATTCATCACCCTGACAGCCTGCCATCAAAGACAGAAATAGAGTTTTAACATATATATCAGGCATATAGCAAGTATCTCCTCTTCGGTCCCCAGATAATAGATGATTACATAGTCTATGACAATCCACAATAAGGTAGAGCAAAGTATCTTCATGTGTATTTTCTTATTGTCACTAGTTACCAAAAAATTCCTCAATCCTTGGAAGCCAAATTACTGCAATTAAGGACTCATCCAAGCATGGATTTAAAAAAAAAAAAAGCTATTAAAATTAATAGAGTAGCTTTAGGAGAATGTGAAATCTCTAATTTGTTGGCTTTTCAGAAGATCTGATTTATTTAAAATTCAAAATATTCATTATCCATATATATTTAAAAACTCACACTTAAAGTTAAAATATATTTGTGTCAGCTCTCCTGTTAATGAAATTCTGTTTATCTTAGCACATTTACTCTATTGTCAAAATAGCCACCACAGTTTATGCCAGGGAATCCCCAACCACTGAGAAGCTGCCACCGGCTTCTGTCAACATCACGCTAAAGTGAGGCTCCTGGGTCATCCCTGTCCCGGGCCTAGAGCAGAAATTTCTTATAGATGCTCTTGAGGCAGTGTTGATGAGGGGGAAACTTCCAGCAACTGGGGAAACTAAGTTTCTTAAAATGGAAGAAAGTTAAGTGAGTCTGTGCTACTTAAAGCAATTTTTTTCCCCAGCAGGGAAATCATACAATCAATTTCCAAATGGTTTACAAATAATCATGTGTTTATTTGGTTATCAAGAATGCTGTATGAGAGAGAGGGGGGAGAGAATGAGAGAGAGAGAGAGAGAGAGAGAGAGGTGAACAGCTTTGTAAGGGTCTATCTCACAGTGATTCGATAAGAAAAGAATGCTCTACTCCTAAGGGTAGCAACTATTGGAACCAGATGGTGATTTGGGGGGTTGAGTGAGACCTTAGAGCCAGACCAGGACTTATTGCTCAAATGCACCTCCTGTGTGCTGGCATTGGGATTGGAAATGCAGGTGCAAGAGGTGAGGAAGTAGCAGGGGCCCATCTGATGCTTTGTTTCCTCTCTGCTCAGATACTGAGGCTTGGAGTGCATTTGATGTCCTATATCTGCTTGATAAAACTTTTTTTCTGGGGCCGGAGCAATAGTACAGCATGTAGGGCATTTGCCTTGCTCGTGGCTGACCTGGGTTCAATCATTGGCATCCCATATGGTCCTTTGAGTACCACCAGGAGTAATTACTGAGTGCAGAGCCAGGAGTAACCCTTGAGCATTTTTGGGGGTATTGAACCCCCCCCCAAAAAAGCAAAAAAATAAATCTTTTTCTTCCTTTCCACCCTCCTTCCATCCCTCTTTTTTCCTTCTCCCTCTCCCTGTGTGTTTGTAAAGGAAGTCAATTATAGAGACTGAAGCAGAGCTGGGAACATCTTATTCTCACCCCTTTCATCCTCTGCACCTTCCCCATGGACAGAACAGGGTGAGAAAGGGACATGCTGTATTGCTGCCGAAATCTTCTCTCATTTCTCACATTCTCTAAAGAAAATGTTCAAGTTAGTCCAAAGTCTGAACGCTGCTCTCTGAAATGTTTAGAAGTCGATGGTGTCTCGGGTTGTGTTGTTTCTCTCTTAACTTGTACATTTTTATCACACGTTCAGAAAATAGAACAGCTGTCAATATTTCTCCTTATAGCAATCACTTGAGATTCTTTGCCATAAGCCACAGAATAAGCTTGTGAAGTTCCACAGGGAATACTATTGGGATTTGGATTTAGGTTGGCCTTGGATTGGTTTGAGGAACATTGAGGATCCCTGGAGTCTTCACGGTATCTAGCTCTTCGATTCATGGACATAGTGTACCTCTTATTGGCTTGTGTCTTCTCTGATGCCTTTGAATTAAGTCACGGTCACGGTACTCCTGTTGCTCATCGATTTTTTCGAGCGGGCCCAGTAACGTCTCCATCGTGAGACTTCTTGTTACTGTGTTTGGCATATCGAATAAGTCACGGGTAGCTTGCCAGGCTCTGCCGTGCGGGCGAGATACTCTCGGTAGCTTGCCGGGCTCTCCGAGAGGGGCGGAGGAATCGAACTCGGGTCGGCCATGTGGCTGCTTGTAAGGCAAATGCCCTACCGCTGTGCTATCGCTCCAGCCCCTTTGAATTAAATTCAAAAAATATTTCCACAGTGAATTTCATGTCTTTTTAGATTTGCAATTTAAGTTTCTTTTGTCCAGATAATACCCACACAAGTGATATGTTGCTAAGCTGTCTTTATTGGAGCCAGAAAGATATTTATTTTAAATCTGAACGTTATTTTTTAATACAGCATCTGTACATGCATAACTGATTTTCTATGTAGGCAAGTTTGTCATCTGCATATAATGATGGAGTTTTTTCTTTCCATGTATATACCTTTCACCCTTATCTTCCATAGCTTCAACAATACAGTGTTGAAATTTTTCCGGTAACTGGCTTTGACATTTTTCCTTATAAAAACATGCTTTAGTGGGTCTGGGTGTGGGGAGGGAAGTGGTGGAGGCAAAGCCAGCGAGGCTCAGGGCTTACTCCTGGCTCTGCACTCAAGAATCGGTACTGGTGGTGCTTGGGGAGCTGTATGGGATTGCTGAGGATCGAACCTGTGTTACCCTCGTGCAAATATCCTACCAAGTGTGCCACTATTAAAAATAATGCTTCCAACAGGTATTTTGTCGTTGTCTCTTTTCAGGTTAAAAATTATGCTGCGTAGCACAGCGGGTAGGGCGTCTGCCTTGCACGCAGCCAACATGGCCGACCCGAGTTCGATTCCTCCGCCCCTCTCGGAGAGCCCGGCAAGCTACCGAGAGTATTCGATATGCCAGACACAGTAACAACAAAGTCTCCAATGGAGACGTTACTGGGCCCGCTCGAGCAAATCGATGATCAACGGGAGGGCCTTTACTTTACTTTTACTTTACTTTTAGTTGCTCCATTTTTATCATCTTGTGGAGGTTGAATTGTGTTGACGTATTTTCTTTGTTCGATTCCTCCATCCCTCTCGGAGAGCCCGGCAAGCTACTGAGAGTATCCCGCCTGCATGGCAGAGCCTGGCAAGCTCCCCATGGCATATTCGATATGCCAAAAACAGGAACAACAAGTCTCACAATGGAGACGTTACTGGTGCCTGCTTGAGCAAATTGATGAACAATGGGAGGACAGTACTAACTACAGTACTATAAGATGATCAATTTTTTTTTGCTTTAATGTGTTCATATAATTAATTTCATTGGTTGGATTTTTAAAGGTTGCCAAATCAAGGCCGGACAGATAACTCAAAGGACAGGACCTATATGTGGCATTACTGGAGCCTCAGATCCATCCAGTGTGCACTGTTGGGAGCGACGCCCAGGTACCAGGCCAGAGCCAGTGTCTGTGGAGACAGCACAAGGTATGGCTAGAAAATTTGAAAGTTTTTTAAACCTATCTTTCATCTTCGGCTGGAACTTTTTGTTTTGTTTCCATTTTTATGTTTATTGTAGCTTCGGCAACATGCCCTCATCATGTTAGCGTGCACGGTTCTGATGTACAAAGTTAATGCGCTTTTAACCTTTTTATTATTCTATTATCTTTTACTGTTTTCTGCTGGATTCTGTTTTCTAGTATTTAGTTCAGAAGATTTGCATGAGTGCACATGAGCGGGTGAGACTGGACTCTGGTTTCCTTTCTCTTCCTTCGTGTCTTGATTTTTCTACTCTTACATAAGTGGAACTAGAGCGGCAATTCTTCCTTTTTTATTTTCTGGAGTTATCTAAGATAAGGACCAGCTGTTCCTCGGATAATAGTCACAACTTGCCTAGAATGCCGTCAGAGCTTTGTGAGATTTCTTGGTGAGATTTTCAACTCTAGATTTAATTTAGTTGATGGTTAAAGAATAAAGTAAATATTCTCTTTTTTTTTTTCCTAAGAATGGGTCCAATTTTAGATTCACTGATTTAAGATTGCTAATGTTATTATCATATAATTTAAATATTTCTGGAATCGATGGTTTTTTCAGTTTTTATCTGATTTGCTCCTGCTCTTCTCTTCCTTTTTGCCTGGTCCCAGAAGCAGATTGTCAATTTTATTAGTGTCTTGAAACAGCTGAACTCTCGGCTTCTGGTTTATTGCTCTTGAACCTATTTTATTTCACTAAGTTCTGTTCTGTATTTGTTATTATTGTAAAATAAATTTGTTTATTCTTTACTCCTTTCTTAATATTTAGCTGGTGGTATCTAGCTCTGTAATATTTTAGCTTACTTAACTTACTGAGGTCTGTCTTTTCAAAAGGAAACTTAGGAATTTATGAATGAAAATTTAATTGACCACATTTACATGATTTAATATGTTGCACTTCCATCATTGTCAAATTAAAAATACATTCCATTTTACTTTAAGAATTCGCTTGTTGATGTCCACTGTTTCCCCTCTTATTCAATGATGTATTAGAGGTCTTGGCAAGAAATCAGGCAAGAAATGGGAGCGATAGCACAGCGGTAGGGCATTTGCCTTGCACGCAGCCAACATGACCGACCCGAGTTCGATTCCTCGGCCCCTCTCGGAGAGCCCCGCAAGCTACCGAGAGTATCTCGCCCGCACGGCAGAGCCTGGCAAGCTCCCCGTGACGTATTCGATATGCCAAACTCAGTAACAACAAAGTCTCCAATGGAGACGTTACTGGGCCCGCTCGAGCAAATCGATGATCAACGGGAGGGCCTTTACCTTTACCTTTACCTTAGGGATACAAAATAGAAAAGAGAAAGTAAAATAATCTCTCTTTGCAGATGACATTATGATATACATTGAAGACCCTAAAGAGAGGGAACTTGGGAACACTGACAGAGGGAAGTTGACACTGGTGGGGGGGTGGGCGGGGAGCGGGGATCAGTGCTTCAGTAGACATACAATAGACTAAAACTCAACTATAAATAATGTTGTAAATCATGGTGCTTTACCAAAAAATATAAAATAAATGAATAAGGAAGAAAAAAAAAGATTTCTCTTGTTGAACTTTGGTACATCTACACAAT
Organism: Sorex fumeus; assembly: GCF_029834395.1. Classification (NCBI taxonomy): domain Eukaryota; kingdom Metazoa; phylum Chordata; class Mammalia; order Eulipotyphla; family Soricidae; genus Sorex; species Sorex fumeus. Next base: position 2,135,269 of record NW_026606154.1, on the reverse strand, counting down.
GGAATACTATGCAGCTGTTAGAAAAGATGAAATCATGAAATTTGCATATAAGTGGATCAACATGGAGAGTGAAATGAGTCAGAGGTAGAGGGACAGACATAGAATGACTGCACTCATTTGTGGAATATAAAGTAACATAGTGGGAGACTAACACTCAAGAATAACAGAGATAAGGGCCAGGAGGATCGCTCCATGGCTTGGCAGCCAGCCTCACATGATGGGGGGAAAAGGCAGCTGGGATAGAGAAAGGACCACTAAGTGAATGATGCTTGGAGAGCTCACTCGAGATGGGAGATGCGTGCTGAAAGTGGAATATAGACCACACATGATGGCCACTTACTACCTGTATTGCAAACCATAACACCTAAAAGGAGATAGAGAGAATAAAAGGGAATGTGCCTGCCACAGAGGTGGGGGTTGGGGGAGGCAGGGGGTAGGTGGTGGAAGGGATACTAGGAATATTGGTGGTGGAGAATAGACGCTGGTGGAGGGATAGGTACTCGATCGTTGTATGACCGATTTCTCTTGTTGGGCGGGAGGTAAGACAGTACAGGAGTTAATGTGGTTCCACCCCCCCTTCTACATAAGTTCCCCGAGCACCCCCAGGAGTAATCCCTGACCACGGAATCAGCAGCAAACCCTGAGAACACTAAGAGCGGCTCAAAAACAAACCCAGGTTTGTTTTGTTACCCATCCAATGTCGTATTGTGATATTCGGTTCTGAGAGGCTATTCTTGTTGTTTTTTAAACTTATGAGTTTTTAATCCATTGAATTGTGCTCAAATATGTCATCTGAATACTGCCAATACTTTGAAATTTGCTAATGATTAATTCATGACCTAGCTTTTCACTTTAAATGTTTAATACATGCTCAGAAATAATATTCTCAACTTTTGTTATAATTATGCATTCCATCCACTCCTTTTTTAATCCTAAATCTTTATTATCCTTTCTGACTTTTGGTCTGCTCAATTTATCTGCTTCGAGGAGTGGATTTATTCTGAGTTAGATTTGCCATCATTTTTTTTTTCATTGTAAGTTCACCTTGTTCTCTTCACAATCCACTGTATTTTTTTTCTTTTAATCAAAAGCCTCCATGATTCAAGTTTATTCTGAATTTCTCTCGTTGCCTGGCATACTTTCACTTGTGTGCCTATGTTTCTCACATCCTCGATTATCCAACAATTTGTGTTTCTTGTTGCAAGTGAAATTATCTTCATTTTAGATAAAGGAGAAAATGAAAATCTTAATTCCCAGAATTTGAACAATTTTATTTCATGAGAATGGAAATGGAATATGATTTCTTGTTTGTGAATGAAACATTTGTGTGTGTGTGTGTGTGTGTGTGTGTGTGTGTGTGTGTGTGTGGCGCACGCGTGCATGTACTCACGTAGGAACTGGAATTGGTATGTAGATATTTGTGGGCTTTTTTGTACTTTTAATTGGTATGGACAGGGGTGGGGTGTGGAGCAAACACTAGTTTCTTAGATGGCGAAGGAAGTTTTCACTGACAGTCGCCTTTGCTTGTATGGGGCAGTCGGCTTCGATATTGATATTCTTTCTTTTATGGTGAGTTCCATTAGTCCCTCACTTTGTTTCTTAAAATTCAGAAAAGACTGGAGAGATCTTACAGGGGTTAAGTCACTTTCCTGGCATGCATTGACCCCCCAGTTCTGTCTTCAGCACCACGTGTGGTCCCTTTAACACCACCAGGACTGATCCCTGAGCATGGAGCCGAGCGTAAGCCCTGAGCACTACTGGGTGTGGCTCAGCCCTCTCACCACCAAATTCTTTCGGCAAAACTTTCAGCGTAGTACAATTTGTGTTATTCTCTGCTTCCTGTATAAGGTGTAGTAGACCATAAAGTACCTGGATGGAGAGAAATCCTAAATCTTCGGTGCAGATGCAGGAAATTTACCTGAACCTCACTTGGGACAGAACTCTTTTGCAGAGCCTAATAGATAACTTAGAAAGTAACTGAATCCCTGATAAAAATGCAGGAATGGTTTTCTTCCCCAGATTACTATCTACCGCCCTTGGGGAGAAAGGGGAGACTCTGGGTCCCTCCGCAGCAGCTGCAAACCAGCCCCGGAGGGACACAGCCCACCCTGCTCGCAGCTTCTCTTGCTTTGTCTTAGAGTCTTAAGTGGCTTTTTTCCTGAATCTCTTCCCTGCCTTAAATTTGCTCCCTCCTGAGTCTCTTCCTTGCTGCCAGCTAGATGTGTCTGTCTCACACATTTGTAGCCGGTTTATCTGCGACGTTAACTGGCTCTCTCAGGAGGGAGACATTACACTCCTGTGGGCAATAAAAACCCTTCAGGCAGACAGTTACCAGGCAGGACCTCAAGGATGAGTAAGATTTGGGCATGCCTCAGTTGGAAAAGGGAATTCCAAAGAGCAGGACAAAAATCAGTTCTGTACAATCGGTTTTTTGTTTGTTTTTTTCCAAATTCATCGCTCCATGGAAAGTAAAATAGAAGGATGCGTTAATGGAGGTTTTGAAATTGCTGTCTAAATTTATGGGCTGAAACACCATTTTCAACTCATTTACCTGTTTAAATGCTCATGCTAATATACTGATTTGCCCAGAGAGAATCATTTCTAGCGAGCTCAGTCCATCTCTTAGTTACAAAGTTCCCCAATAATCCTGACTGAAATGTTTATTATATTAAGGCTTCAAGTCTCATTCCTTTGATAAGATATTGAATATTAGATGAGCTCTAACGTGGTATTATGAGAAACAAGGACATTTCAAAGTTAGATTTTATTTTCTAATTGAATCATCATAAGATGCAGAGTTACAAAGCTGTTCATGGTCAGGTTTCAATCATACAGTGTTCCAACACCTGTCCCTCCACCAGTGTCCATTCCCCACCACCAATGACCCCAGTTTCCCTCCCACCACCCACCCCCCATGTGTCTCTATGGAGGTTCTCTCTCTCACTCTCTCTCTCTCTCTTTCTCTCTCTCTCTCTCTCTCTCTCTCTCTCTCTCTCTCTGTCTGTCCCCCCTCCTTTTGGGCATTGTGGTTTTCAATTCAGAGTTAAAATTTAGAGTCATTATTTTTACAGACATCCCCCCCAAGCCATTGGATTTCTGGGAACTCATCTTTTACTACCCAGATCATCAGCCAAGTACTCATATCCTTAATCCTTAAACACAGATTATTTGCAGCAGTTCTGGGTGTGCAGTAAAGACCTGGGGGAAAAGCTGATCGGTTAGGTGGGGAAAAAAAAACACCAAAACCAAAACCAACCACTGCTCTGAGAGCATGGGTTTCCAAAGCAGCAAGAGTGGTGTCTAGGGGGGTAGCTTCTATGGGACCCCGCTCAGAGGCGCTTCACAGCAGACCTGTGTGAGAGGACTGGGTGGATGGACAGTTGGCAGGAAAGATGGATGGATGGGGGGGTCACAGGTGGGCCCCCCCAGTTCCTGCTGCATGGAGGACTAGGTGTGTGTACTGACCTCGCCAAGGGACTGGCCACCAGCCTCCAAGTCTGCCCTTGGCGTCTGGATACCTGCCACCCTCTCCAGCTTCTTCAGTCAGAACCCCCTGGAGCAGCACACACTTCCTCAGTGCTGGATTTCTGACCCGTTCTCACAACTCCATGTCGTGGACAACTGGCATAACCTCTTTGAGAGCAATTTACTTCTCTTTTTTTTTTCGATTTTTTATACATTTAATTTTCATAAAGTAGCTCACACTAGTTCATTATACATAATATTCAAACACCCACCCCACCAGTGAGCATCTTCCCATCACAACAAGAGAGAAGTGTGTGAAGGCTGCTGTATTTCATTCTGGAGCCATTAAAGCCTGTATATAAGAGAATACAAGCAAGTATGTTAAAACCAAAGCAATGTATTGTGCTACTTTAGGGACATCAGTGGGCTAGAGTGTCAGAGATCCAAGGAAATACTGTGTCACTCTCTACCGGGAGTTTTATTTTATAGTCGCTGGATCTTGGCCGTTGATGAGATTGCATGGTGCCAGGGGCAGTCTGTGGGTGTGACAGCCAAGTTACTGGAAAACTGGGGAGCTGGGTGGAGGAGGTCCCACCATTCTCAGTTGGTGCAAGATCTTCAAGCCTGATCCAATCAGGCTTGAAAATCTCAGCCCCTGGTCCTACATACCTGGGTTCCTCTGCGGGTTCCTTCATGGTGAGGCTCATCTGAGTGTGTGGAGAGTGACCTTGAGCATGGCAGCAGTTGGGTTCTGGAGGTTTGTCTGCTGCTGGGATTCTGGTTGGGGTGGGGAGAGAAACTCAACCCGCCTCCCTCGGAGGGGCCAAGTGAAGACAGCCTGGCACGGGGTCAGGAGATTCTGCCGAGCTATTTACTTCTAATTCTGTGGGTAGCAGATGAAGTAGTTGTGCAGTACGGTCCTCTAAGAGGTGCGGCAATTTGGTAATTTTGTTCCCGGGAAGGGAAGGGAAATGAAGGGTGGTCGTGAGCCTAGAACTTTGAAATCTCTCCAGAAGCCTTGGAACAAATCCTTCCCGGCTCCTTTCACTCAACAGGGACCTTGAAAGCACTTCCCCCTTTTCACTAATGCATCTCGACACCCTGTCTGCTAAATGTCCTGTTAGTGAGAAATCACTTCTTCACAGCTTCCCGATGGCCATCTCCAAATGAGAGACGCCTCACAGAGATAGGCACCAGCAGAATAAAACTCTCTCCCGCCAGGACTGGGTTCGCCATAGCAACCAGAGCTTCCTATGACACATTCCCCAGACTCCTTCTCACCTCTGTTTGTCACCCGGCTTCTTGAAACAGACCCGATAAACAGCACCGTAAACTTGTAAAAGTTACATTTGCAACCTAACTCCTCAGCCAACGCTGCCCCTGCCTTGTAGAAGGGATAACACCGTCCAGAAGTTGCCGTACTCGGCAGAGCTGACATTCCCAAATGCCTGCTTGATGCGTCGGACTTGGCATTAGCCCCTCAATGAATTATCAAGAAAACCTTAAAAAGAAGTCTACGATAAGTGCTAGTGGTTAGTAATGTGACTGTGCTTGCTCTCTGAAACAGTAGTCCTGTTTCTATAATTCACCCCACCCCAGTCCCAGAAGAAAGGTAGGGTGTTTGCCTTACAAGCGGCCAACATGGCCGACCCGAGTTCGATTCCTCCGCCCCTCTCGGAGAGCCCGGCAAGCTACCGAGAGTATTCGATATGCCAAACACAGTAACAACAAAGTCTCCAATGGAGACGTTACTGGGCCCGCTCGAGCAAATCGACGATCAACGGGAGGGCCTTTACCTTTACCTTTACATTTCTACTCGAATTGGAGTCGAGCATCTTCCACCCAGATCCTCCAAATTCCAGTAGGCGGGGGTCACACCCACCACCTGGCCCCCTGGCGCCGTGTAATCCCATCAGCGGCCAAGACTCAGAGACTATAAAATCCAGATCCCGGACGAGAACAGTGCAGTCTTTTGCCCCCGCGCCTGGGTGTCCCTCGCCGGGACCCCTTGGAGGGGAGCGGGTCGAGCTTTCCTCCCCGCCCCGACCGGGGCTCCGGCAGCCGAAGACCTCCAGGACCAGCCACCACCATGCTGAGACCACTCTCCGCACACATGAAGGTACTGGCAGAGGGACAAAGCCACGCGGGTTCCGGGGCCAAGACCTCCAAGCCTACTCGAATTGGAGTCGAGCATCTTCCACCCAGATCCTCCAAATTCCAGTAGGCGGGGGTCACACCCACCACCTGGCCCCCTGGCGCCGTGTAATCCCATCAGCGGCCAAGACTCAGAGACTATAAAATACAGATCCCGGAACCGCGCGGCCGCGAATCTTATCAGAACTTTTCTTTATGACATTTTATTATCTCATTCCTACTTTGGACAAACTTGCAGGCTATCGAATGTAGCCTGCCCACAGGGCAGAGTCTGGCAAACTCTCCGTGGCGTACCAAATATGCCAAATACCAGTAACAATGATGGGTCTCATTCTCCTAAAGAGCCATGAATATAATCTCAGGGCTAGGATGAAAGAGACATTACTGGGGCCTGCTCGAGGCAATCGACGATTAACAGGATGATGAAATGAAATGAAATGAAATTACATTTTGGTACCATATATTCTGTCTATATATTCTGTCTCTCAGATCTGACAGGAACACGTCTGTATGTGCGCTCAGTGTTAGACAGATGTGTCTGGAGAAACACTTGTTGGGATCGGGAGTTCCCTAGCCCTGGGAGGCGCGGAGAGACCAGATAGACACAATTCCTGCAGGAGTAAAAACGGGGTTTATTTAGACCAGCATGCTGGGGCTCCGCAGCATACCCCAAAAATGGGCAGTGGCTGAGAGCCCCGAACTTCTTCAAAGGGGATCTTATATAGGCCTTCACTGGCCGTTACAGCAAAGCCCGCGCATTTCATAGCCAATAAATTTGTAACAACATATACTTTCTTAACCAATCCATTTAAAAGTACCTCACTCCTTAGCCTATAGATTCAAAGATCAGCATTTAGGTACATCGATTGTCAGCACAAGCAAGGTTATAGCCGGAATCATTAAGCCTTAGGTAATCTCCCTTGACCATCCTCGTTTTGAGTTACCCAAGTCTGCAGGGTGCTTTAGTGAGACAATACATTCCAGGGACAGTAAATACACCTGAATCCTGTCACACTTGGTTTAGAAAGAAGTTATGCCCTGTTCACTTTCCAAGTCCCCTCTCCCCCAGGTGCAAAGCAGCCAAGCAGTTTTACAGAAAGCAATATTGCAAGTTAGCTAAAGTACACAAAAATGTGATGCCCTAATATGGATTCTTTCACACTGACCACAGCCACGGGGGAATCCCCGGTGGTGGAGGAGGACCAGGGACACCTGGAAGGCTCCTATCTGGTAGACTCGGAGAGTCCACATCTGTTGTGTTGCCCGACTTCTTGACTCTTTCACTATCCTCTTCTCCTCTACAAAGGGAATTGCGCTTGCATCATTCTCTCTTACAGGTTGTTTAAGAAAATTTTTGCCAAGGAACCATCTTTTTCATAGATTATTGCTTGCAATTAGGAAATATGGTAACATGACCACCTTAGGTTTCAACAACTTTGTCATAGTTTATTTTGCCGACTTATATCAACAAAAGTGCTTTCTTGACCCATTTTTAACAAACAGGAGTCTGGCTGGTCAGGCTGGGAAACGGGGAGCAGTGTTCCCAATGGACCGACAGGGCTTCTTTGCCCTGGGGACTGCTCCTTCCTTTCTCAGTCCATCAGCTTTCTCCCTGCCATTTTTGAAGGGTCAGATCAACTGCAGATGTGTGCACATGTACATGTGGTCTTTAGTCAGTTCATTGTCTGTCTGTCTGTCTGTCTGTCTGTCTGTGTGGAACACTCAAGTGCTGGAACCAGGTTCACTCTGCTCCTCCCCTGGCTCCATCTGTGCCTGTCCCTGCAGCTATCGCTCCTACTGCTCCTGTCTTGGTGGCACGGCCATCTAGCCATCTGCCGCTGTATCCTGCCCTTCCATCCAAAGATCCCCTCCCTGAGTCACAGGATCTCTTACTCTTCGATGAGTCCCCTCCTTATCCGCCTGTCCTGGTGATGTCGGTGGGCCCCACGGGTGACTAATGTGAAGTGGGGAGGAGAAAGACGGCCACTTTCTCCCCACCCTCCTCTGCCACCCGGAACCCTGGGTAGGCTAGGACCGGTAAAGTCTGCAGTGAGCACCTGCTCGGCACGGGCCTAAGCCCCGCCAGCCCCACAAGGTGGCCGTCAAGCCACACCTGAAGTCCGCTTGATCTTCTTGGCACGGGAGTTAATCCCCGCCACTCGATTGCTCGGGGAGCCACGGACTCAAGCTGGGGCGAGAATTCGCTCTTTGCAGGAAAGGAGAGACCAGTCCCAAGCCTTACCCGAGGTTTCTGGGGTTCTTGTCTCGCTCGCAGAAAAGAATTTCAGGAGTAGACGAGCAGTGAAGTAACAGGTTTTATTTGGAGGCTTTTGGAGAGGGAGAGAAAGGGATAAGCAGATAGTAAGAGAGAGAGAGAGTAAGAGAGAGAGTAACGCGTCCAGAGGGAACGCGGGCTTCTCCGAGGGTGGAGAGAGCGCCAAGTGGGCTCTCGAGCTGGTTCTTATAGATCCTTCTGACTCAGAATGTTCTGGAATCTCCTTAGGGCTGAGTCGCTGGAGTCAACCGGATTGAAAGGGGGTTCGAGAATCATCTGACTTGGAATGTCCTGGAATCACCTTGGGGCTGGGTCGCTGGAGTCAACCGGATTGAAAGGGGGGTTCTCGGAAAGGAGGAATTTCATGGGGAGGAGGCCCATATCTTCAGGGTCTGGGGATGGTCTTATCAAATCCTTATTCTCTGTCTCCACAGGGTGGGTTGGTCCTAGAATTCTTCTATGAGACTTTGTTTCATTGCAGAGAGCCTTTCCCTATCTACCTGCCTACATCACTGGGACTCCAGCCATTCCCGCCTCCTTTCCCTCCTATTCCTGATCCTCTGCCTCCTGCCGTTGCAGAGCCAGCCGCTGCCCCTCCAGAGTAGGGAGGCCAGAGCAGCTGGCAGCTCCTCCGAGGCTGACACAGTTATCTTACCCCTCTGTGCTTATGGCCCTGAGATTCCTGATGGGGAGGGGGGACGGACGAGTACTCCCCACTCCAGCGACCTGACTGGGACCCCAATACATCTGAAGGTAGGAGACATCTACAGATCTACCGCCAGACTCTAGCTGCGGGTCTCCAGGAGACAGGGCGTTAGCCCACCAATTTGGCTCAGGTGAGGAGAGTTACACAGGAGCAGGACGAGAGTCCGGCTGTGTTCTTAGAAAGGTTAATGGAGGTGTACCACAGGTATACTCCCTTCAATGCTACTGTGGAGGAGCACAAGGCTGAAATCAGGAGTAGAAATTTTAGAGAAGTTAGTGATATGCAACCCAGTGACTTAAGAAATGCAGTTATTTTTGGAACCTGTCAGACAAGGGTTAAAAGAAGAATTCTTATCAGAAGGTTGAGCCTACAGAGAGAGCAGAATTCTCCATCTAAATTTCTTGGTAGAAGAACATTAATGATTATGTGATTAACAGTTGAAATCCTTTTGAACTTAAGAATCTGTACTATCCAGGAAGAGCTGCGGAACTAGAGCCTGAAACTAAGTAAGTAAGTAAAGTAAAGGCCCTCCCGTTGTTCATCGATTTGCTAGAGCGGGCCCAGTAACGTCTCCATTGGAGATTTTGTTGTTACCGTGTTTGGCATATTGAATACATCACAGGTGGCTTGCCAGGCTCTGCCGTGCGGGCGAGATACTCTTGGTAGCTTGCCAGGCACTCCGAGAGGGGCGGAGGAATCGAACTCAGGTCGGCCATGTTGGCTGCGTGCAAGGCAAACGCCCTACTGCTGTGCTATCGCTCCAGCCCTAGCCTGAAACTAAAGTGAAATAAGAGTTCAGAGAATGCAAGACCTTATCTTACAAACCTCAGCTAACTCTAATGAAAAATTAGGCCGCTTTTACAAACTACAGAGGTACAGAAGGCATGAAAATGAAGTTTCCTTATTTTCCTAAACAGTGGCAATTTATAGGATAACAATTGGATTTGTCCATTCTCCCTTGACACAAGGAACTAAGGTTTATCAGGTTACACCCATCACAGTGCTCCTGAGTCACGTCTATTCCTTTATTTTTCTGTAACCACTTCTCTATGCTCTCTTCCCCAACCAGTTAATCAGCTTTCCCCCTAGTCAGAATCTGTTAATTTGTAAGATCAGATCCTTCCAGGACACTGAACATGTATTGAAAATTGTGAGTCTATCTGCTAAGTGAGAATCTGTCCTAGAAGAATGTCCTGACTAGTTTGGATGAGGTTAAACATTTTTCCCTTTCAAACTGCCTTCAGTATATAATTTCAGTATACTGCAAGAGGCAGCTTCCCTTATCTCACAGAGCAGATCTCAGGTGCTAGCCAGACCTGATCTTTGGGATGTAGATTCCAAGCTCTAGCAGACTGGTCTTTGATGTGCTAATCCAAGTGCTTGTAGCTTGTAAAAGGTGAGGCCAAAATTACTGGCCTGCAGATGTAAAGAAGCAATGTATATTTTGCTGCCTCAGTGTTCTTTCTCCTTTTGATGATATCACTGTATTGCCCCTTTAGAGGTACCATGATCTGTATGAGGAGATTTCGGGGCTCTCTACTAGGAGGTCTGAGAGAACCGGGGAAAACATGCTTGAGAGAACCTGAGTTTCTTTTATGGGATATAATGAGACTATAAGAATGGGCTAGGAGAGGCAGAAGAGATACGAGAGTGAATGGACAGAGGATTGGAATAAACTGCAACTAAGATCAAGCAGCCTAGCCATAAGGTTTCCTTCCTTTTTCTGCCCATCATCATCCACCTCCCTGAAGTGGAGGTGTTAGGGCGCAGATTGTGATCTCCCTTTAATGACAAAGAAACTCCAGAGACTGCAAACAGCAAGCAAGGTTTATTGTAAGACTGGCTAGCCAGGGTCAAGCCGCCTACACAGACACGCAGGTCAGTTAGGTGAGGCAAGACCCCGAACTTCTTCAAAGGGGATCTTATATAGGCCTTCACTGGCCGTTACAGCAAAGCCCGCGCATTTCATAGCCAATAGATTTGTAACAACATATGCTTTCTTAACCAATCCATGTAGAAGTACATCACTCCTTAGCCTATAGATTCAAAGATCAGCATTTACGTACATAGGCATTGTGACTAGTGGGCATCAGGTAACTTGGACATTTGGTTATCACCTTGCTTCCTCTGATTCTCAGCCCTGCATTCCGGAGGTGGATAAGGGAAGAGTTCTTAAGGGAGGTAACAGATAAGGAGGGCAGGAAAGGGCAAGTTACTAATTTATAGAGTTTTAACTCTGGAATCTCCCTCAGGGTCCCTAGGGACCTAACATTCCTCCCTTTCTCTACTTCATATTGAGGAATCTTCCTCAGTGGGCTCTTCATACAGAGGAGTAATTTCCTCAGTGGGCAGGGTCCAGTATTGTTACCCAGAATTAGGAGGATTTTCAAGACTCAAACCAATTCTCCCAGGCCTCCCTTTCTCTCCGACGTTGTTCAAGGCCCTCCCCGAGCTTGGCCGTGAAGTCTCAGACCATCCCTGTGTGATCAGTATAGAGTAGCAGCATTTTTCTCCGAACACCACACATAAATCCCCATTCTTCATTGCCTTGGGAGGGGGCCTTCCCTATCTACCTGCCTACATCCTATTGCCCCCCCCCCCCCCAGAGATTCCACCACCTTGAATCTTTAAGGGAGAATGGCAGAAGGTCCATCTTCTGGAGCTGCTTCATGCTGACAATGGGGCGCTGGCCCTGCCTACACAAGGGGTGAAATCTCATGCTACCTCAGCTTTTTAGTGGCCCTCAGCAATGAATTGGTTGGGTTCCTGAAGTTATCTGAAAGAAAAGATCAGTTCGATTAGACTGAGGGATATCACTTTGAAATGGTTAGACCCTGGAGGAGTAGAAGTTCCTTTCTGACCCAGTAAGGACAGAGTTCTCTACCCACAGGTTTGGCTGATAGAAAAATGACTTCCTGTGTCCAGATTTTTCTACTGGACACAGAAACACCAAGCCATTCTCTGGCTTTCTCAGTGCAGATTGGAAAAGCTTCTGCCCATACACTGAAGCTATCAATAAGAACCAACAGATATTTATACCTTGAACATATGAGCATTTGATCATTTGCATAAAGCCAAGCTGCGATCCTCCTCTAAGTTCCTTGATGCTGAACAGGTGTTAGGAGAGAAGGATCAAGATTTCCACTAGGTTCATTAATGGCACAGAAAGCACAGTTCTGAGTTACTTCTACCTTACTTGCTATTGAGTCCCTTTAATAATATTCCACTGCATTGGTCCAGGAGTTAGCAACTTTCCTTGTTGGTAAATCATCCATCATCTTCCTTTTGGAAACCTCCAATGTCCGTCGTTCCTCTTCTGCAGAGCATTCTTGCTTAGAGGAAACATTCTCTGGTGTTAATCCCATGATGCAACAAAAATTAAGAGCTGTTAACATCCTTGTTCTCTCAAATGACTGTTCACAGAAAATGAGATGCAATACAGAAAGTATAGAAAGAAAATTCACAGTATTTTAGAACTAGATATTAATCCATTCTAATTTAACCAGTTTAGATGCCCTTTCTTGACACTTTTGCCAATTCACAAACTGGGGGAAAGCAATTCTGCACTTTGAGATGAGCTTCACCCTAGTAAAGCTCTGACTTCCAATGCTCTGATCAGACTAGTGACAGCATGTATAACATTGAGTTCCTTTATAGATTAGGCTGTTTTCCTACAGAGAGTAACCAGGTTTTATCTAAATTTCCCAAAGGGGGTTACCTTTTAGACCAAGATTAAATACATTTATTCAATCACCTTTGTAGAATTAGAATCTGATTCTTACAAAAAGCAAGTTACAGAAACATGGTTTTCTCTCCACCTTCATTTCAAAACTTTGCAAGATAGTTTAACAAACCTGGCTTGTTCTTTTGCATAAACACAGTAAGCTTAGAGAACTCCCCATTTCGGATACCCCATTATTTACTGAGAAGTCCTGGGGATTGACTAAAGACAGGAGACACACCAATAGTGGCATTAATCTGATTTGGCACATCAGAGCTACCCAGGCCTAGCCAGAAGATGTCCCACGATGAACTGGATGGCCTCGAGCCTTCAGGCCTCATATTCCACAGAGATGTCCTGGCAGAAAGGAGTCCATCCCATCCCTTCTTCAGGGGTGGGAGAAATCCTGGTTTCCAGGTTTTTTTCCTTGACACTGAGAGTAGGCCCAGACTGAGTTAGTCATTGCAGAGTCCTAGATTCCTCATTCTCTATAGCAGTGATAATTTCTGGTCTTTTCTTGAGCCGGCCTGCCTCTAGGGTCGCCCTGAGGTTTGTAGGGTACTTGAAACAGTACCTGTTAAGTCCCTACTCCTGTCATTTAGACAGATCCCCTGACTGTTTCCCTGGAAGAGGGATTTGGGGTCCCACAGTTGTTGTTTTTTTCCTGTCTGCATGAGGGGTAGACCCTATTACAGAGAGGAAAGGCTTATCTGGATTTATGCAAACCAACATAGAGCCATGAAACATCAAAAACATACTGAAGGTGCAAAAGAAGAGAAAAGCAAGCATTTTACTTTACTCACAGAGATGTAATACACCTGTTTGCTGTGGGTCCTAGTCAAAAGAAGCTAAAATCTGTAGAGAAAGAGCATACCATTTAACATGTTTTCAATCCCATGTCAAAACCCTTGATTCTCTGCAACTTTTGAAAAATTCAATTATCTAAGAGCACTGTAACAGGAGTCCGGATAATCCACCTATCGTCTTTTCCATAGATCTTACTGAAAAGGTATTAGAACAATTCTGCATATGATTTAAAGAGTTTCTTATAACAAAACAATTTGATCCGTTCCTTTTCTTAAACCAACCTCAAACCTCATATACACATTTCTTTTACAAACATTCTATAACTGGATTCCTTTTCTTTTTCCCACTGATATCTCCATCAATTATCTTTCTGACTTAAGACACACATCTATATTCCTAATAGTCATCCCACAAGTTTAACCTCTTATTTTACTGAACTTAGTACAACATGATCTTCCAAGTTTAGACACTAGTTACCAATCATCTCATTTAACATTGACAAAAATACTCTGAAGTACCATTTCAAAAGCATTATATCAGTTCTATAGGTATGCAAAAGGCTTTAGAGATGCTCACAACTAAAGTTCTTACAACATACATTCACTGGGCAAAAGTTCACTTCACATTAGAAATTAACCAAGAGACATCTTAGAATTCTGATTTCTAGGAAAACACAAATACAAAAAGATTAAAACACTCATAGATGACCATGAAACAGAAAGAATTTCACACTTAGGTACAAAGTTCTGTGAATGTCAGGACTAGGTTGATACCTGGAGACAAAGCTTGGCATGAAATAAAATTATCAAAATAATAGCATGCACTTTTAAGCAATAGACAGGCTGATTAACAGCATAGTTAGTAAAATTTCCCACATTTTCCATGCAATTCTCCATTCTCAGAAACTATTACAGAAGGCTGACATCTGAGGTGAACCCATTTTATAACTCTTAGTAGTTCTAGAAATTTTAGTTAACCAAGAGTCTCAGAGATCACATAGAGCACTGGTAGGACAAACTTTGCAACCAATTTTATAACTCTAGAAACTCATGTTTAAACTAAACCATTATTTTTTGAACCTGTTTTCATGTGTCATTTTAACTCCTTCTATGTCAAATATTCTAATCCAATCCAGATACAAATATGTACATTAACATAACAGCAAAAGACCTATAAACAATTTTTATAGAACATGATAAAACTTTCTTTGGCTTAATTTCAATAGTTCTTGTACCTTAATTATTTAAAATCATGAGCTCTCTATACCAGACATTTTTAACAATTCCACAAAAATACAAACATGCTTTCAGACACAGAAAAAGCCCTTTGGATTTTTTTTTTTAACCAAACTTTGATATCAGTATAAGAAAATATTTGAATTGCTGTGTGAGCACAAAAAGGATGGCAACAATCTATCTTTCCCACCGCCCGCGTTCGGTAGTTTCCCTCACTCCAGGGAGGTAGATGGAGATGGGCAAGAAAAGGAAGGAAATCTTATGGCCAGGTTGCTTGATCTTAGTTGCAGTTTATTCCAATCCTCTCTCCATTCACTCCCGTATCTCTCCTGCCTCTCCTAGCCACCCATTCTTACAGTCTCATTATATCCCATAAAAGGAACTCAGGTTCTCTCAAGCATGTTTTCCCCTGTTCTCTCAGACCTAGTAGAGAGCCCCAAAATCTCATGGTACTTCTAAAGGGGCAAAAAGGAGAAAGAACATTGAGGCAGCAAAACATACATTGCTTCTTTACATCTGCAGGCCAGTACCAAAGACTAGCCTGGCTAGAGCTGGGAATCTACATCCCAAAGATCAGGCCTGGCTACCACCTGAGATCTGCTCTGTGAGATAAGGGAAGCTGCCTCTTGCAGTATACTGAAATTATTTACTGAAGGCAGTTTGAAAGGGAAAAATGTTTAACCTCATCCAAACTAGTCAGGACATTCTTCTAGAACAGATTCTTACTTAACAGATCGACTCACAATTTACAATACAAGTTCAGTGTCCTGGAAGGATCTGATCTTACAAAATAACAGATTCTGACTAGGGTGAAAGCTGATTATCTGGTTGGGGAGGAGAGCATAGAGAAGTGGTTACAGAAAAACAAAGGAATGGAAGTGACTCAGGAGCACTGTGATGGGTGTAACCTGATAAACCTTAGCTCCTTCTGTCAAGGAGGAATGGACAAGTCCAATTGTTATCCTATAAATTGCCACAGTTTAGGAAAACAAGGAAACTTAATTTTAATGGCTTTTGTACCTCTGTAGTTTGTAAAAGCGGCCTAATTTTTCATTAAAGTTAGCTGAGGCTTATAAGATAAGGTCTTGCTTTCTCTGAACTCTTATTTCACTTAAGTTTCAGGCTCTAGTTCCATAGCTCTTCTAGATAGTACAAGATTCTTAAGTTCAAAAGGATTTCAACTGTTAATCACATAATCATTAACGTTCTTCTAATAAGAAATCAAGATTGAGTATTCTGCTTTCTCTGTAGGCTCAAACTTCTGATAAGAAATCTTCGTTTAAACCACCTTGTCTAGCAAGTTCCAAAAACAACTGCATTCCTTAAATCACTGAGTTGCATATCACTGACTTCTCTAGAATTTCTACTTCTGATTTCAGCCTGGTCCCAATGTTGGGATCGGGAGTTCCCTGGCCCTGGGAGGCGCGGAGAGACCAGATAGACACAATTCCTGCAGGAGTAAAAATGGGGTTTATTTAGACCAGCATGCTGGGGCTCCGCAGCATACCCCAAAAACGGGCAGTGGCTGAGAGCCCCGAACTTCTTCAAAGGGGATCTTATATAGGCCTTCACTGGCCGTTACAGCAAAGCCCGCGCATTTCATAGCCAATAGATTTGTAACAACATATACTTTCTTAACCAATCCATTTAAAAGTACCTCACTCCTTAGCCTATAGGTTCAAAGATCAGCATTTAGGTACATCGATTGTCAGCACAAGCAAGGTTATAGCTGGAATCATTAAGCCTTAGGTAATCTCCCTTGACCATCCTCGTTTTGAGTTACCCAAGTCTGCAGGGTGCTTTAGTGAGACAATACATTCCAGGAAAGGGCAATTTCCCCCAACCACCCGCATCCTGAGTTATCCTTTACCCAAATCTGCAGGGTGCTTTACTGAGACATTTCAGGGACAGTAAATCACTTTCCAAGTCCCCTCTCCCCCAGGTGCAAAGCAGCCAAGCAGTTTTACAGAAAGCAATGTTGCAAGTTAGCTAAAGTACACAAAAATTTGATGCCCTAATATGGATTCTTTCACCCAACACTCTAGCGTTTCACATAGAGAGACAGATAGACAGACACAGACAGACAGACAGACAAACAAGACAATGAACTGACTAAAACACCACACATACATGTGCACATATCTGTAGTTGATAGATCAATCTGACCCTTCAAAAAAATGGCAGGGAGAAACTGATGGACTGAGAAAGGAAGGGACTGTCCCCAGGGCGAAGAAACCTTATCGCTGATTGGGAACTCTGCTCCCCATTTCCCAGTCTCCCGTTTGTTAAAAATGGGTCAAGAAAGCGCTTTTGTTGATATAAGCCGGCAAAATAAACTATGACAAAGATGTTACCATATTTTGGCCAAGGCTAAATCTGAGGCAGGGAGCTAGTATCATGATCTTGCATTTTCCTGCCTCCTCTGCTTTGATAATCCTATTTCTTTTGTTACCTATGAAGATCTGACTGCAGAATGATCTGGTAATGCAAACTGCCATTCACTGTATATCCTTCCCAATATTCTAACTTATACTCAGGCCACGTGGTGTTACAGAGGTCAACAAGATATTCCTTATCTAAACTACCTACTTGGAAGCTCTTCTGGTGTTTTAACGAGCAACCCAAAGGAGAATATTTAGGTACTGATGTAGAATTTCCCATATCTCCTAAGTGTCAGCAATAACCTATGAAAGGGAGGGAAAAGAAAAATCTAGGGTAGGATAATTCCTTAGCAAGCTCTCCTCCTAATAGTTTCTAGTGTTGTGGTTCTAGAGAGAGCACGGACACGACCACAACTGCATGCCAGCCCATCAGAAAAATCTCTCTTTAAAGGATGTCTCCTTTAGAGATTTCTGAGTCACCCCAGGAGTCCCTGGGTCCTGCCTCCCGAGCGTCCACACAACCATGGCTTGCACATGTGGAGCCATACCTAGAGTGCCATGGGTTTCCAAGAAGCCTATTAAGGGGAGAAGAGAAAAGTTCTGCCTTTCTTAGCTTGCCACATATTCCAATGTTCCCTGCTGACGCTTTCTTCCACAAACTTCTTGTCTGTCTTTTTACCTTTTTTTTTTCTGCTTCACTTTGCCTAGGGCTAAACCTGCTGACTGCCTCCATTAGCATTTGAATTGACCTCTAGCTGATTCTGCTGGTTAGAATGCTTGGGGAAAGGGATTTCTACCTAGAAATTGATCTGCCTTAGTTTCCCAGGATCTTCTCACTAGTGGGCTCTCCTCCCATTCCTCCCATAGTGGACGGTGACGCGAGACAGACAAAGGAGGGGTGCCTCTTTGCAGAGACCATTCAGATGCTTGCCTGCCCGGTGGAGAACTTAGCCTTAGTGGTTCAGCGTTGTGACTTGCGACCGGTAGCTATACCAGTGCCACCATTGACCGTATGTTCTCCGTGGAGTCGCAGGCAGCCCACTCAAGCTCCGTGACTTTAGAGGGACTTTAAGAGTGCCAGGTCGTGGAGCTACAAAATCACGCCCGATAGGAGGACCTATCAGGGTGCTCAGACACACACACATTCACACAGAGGTTATCACATTCCTCCCCCAGTCCCCCTAGAGATTTCCAAGGGAGCATACCTTCACAGCAGATCTTCCACAGATTGCCTCCTTTATCCGAGCCACAAGGTTTGGAGAGAAGGAACCTCCTGGGGGCCAATCCACACCAAAGGAAGGCCATTCTGATGAACAATAATTGGCAAACTTACCTTTCTTGATCATCAAGCCCAGATTCTGAGCTTTCCTGTGGATCTCAGAGAAATGATCAAGAATTAAAGCTTTGGGGGTCGATTGATTCTGACCCATATTAAACAATCTCAATAAACAGAACTAAGAGAAGGATAATAAGACAAATACACAGACTAAGGACACACGCACAGATCACACTCCTGCACTCGCTCGGACCGGTCCACTCTCTCACACGGGTGCGCACCACACTCACCAGTCACCCTGGGACTCCCGAATATGCCCAAAGGGCGTGCACGTGATTTTCACCTCCGGAATGTTTAGTTCTTCCAGGTCTTCTCCCGGCGCCGGATTTTCCAGAACAGATGAGGCCTCCAGAACAGACAGACGAGGACCCGAGGAAACCCTATGTCCCCCCAAGTCCTCCCAGTCAGGGTTGGCCACTTCCCTGCCGCGGTCCAGAACAGACGAGGCCTCCAGAACAGAAGAGGACCCAAGGGAACCCTATGTCCCCCCAAGTCCTCACAGGGTTGGCCACTTCCCTGCCGCGGTCCAGAACAGACGAGGCCTCCAGAACAGAAGAGGACCCAAGGGAACCCTATGTCCCCCCAAGTCCTCACAGGGTTGGCCACTTCCCTGCCGCGGTCCAGAACAGACGAGGCCTCCAGAACAGAAGAGGACCCAAGGGAACCCTATGTCCCCCCAAGTCCTCACAGGGTTGGCCACTTCCCTGCCGCGGTCCAGAACAGACGAGGCCTCCAGAACAGAAGAGGACCCAAGGGAACCCTATGTCCCCCCAAGTCCTCACAGGGTTAGCTACTTCCCTGCCGCGGTCCAGAAGGGGACACCGTCCCCCCACAGAACAGATGGAATATTCCCCAGAAAATTTTTTTTTTTAAGGCCTTTTCAAAACCCGCTCTCTGGGCCCGTTTGCCGTCGGGAGATCTCGCTGGGGCCTCCAAATGTTAGGGCGCGGATTGTGATCTCCCTTTAACGACAAAGAAACTCCAGAGACTGCAAACAGCAAGCAAGGTTTATTGTAAGACTGGCTAGCCAGGGTCAAGCCGCCTACACAGACACGCAGGTCAGTTAGGTGAGGCAAGACCCCGAACTTCTTCAAAGGGGATCTTATATAGGCCTTCACTGGCCGTTACAGCAAAGCCCGCGCATTTCATAGCCAATAGATTTGTAACAACATATGCTTTCTTAACCAATCCATGTAGAAGTACATCACTCCTTAGCCTATAGATTCAAAGATCAGCATTTACGTACATAGGCATTGTGACTAGTGGGCATCAGGTAACTTGGACATTTGGTTATCACCTTGCTTCCTCTGATTCTCAGCCCTGCATTCCGGAGGTGGATAAGGGAAGAGTTCTTAAGGGAGGTAACAGATAAGGAGGGCAGGAAAGGGCGAGTTACTAATTTATAGAGTTTTAACTCTGGAATCTCCCTCAGGGTCCCTAGGGACCTAACAGAGGAAACTACCGAACGAGGGCGGTGGGAAAGATAGATTGCTGCCATCCTTTTTGTGTTCACACAGCAATTCAAATATTTTCTTATGCTGATATCAAAGTTTGGTAAAAAAAAAAAATTCCAAAGGGTTTTTTTCTGTGTCTGAAAGCATGTTTGTATTTTTATGGAATTGTTAAAAATATCTGGTAAGCCAAAGAAGGTTTTATCATGTTTTATAAAAATTGATTGTTTATAGGTCTTATGCTATTATATCAATGTACATATTTGTATCTGCATTGGATTATAAGAATATTTGACCTAGAAAATCTTGAGATTTGACATAAAAACAGATTCAAAAAGTAATGATTTAGTTTAAACATGAGTTTCTAGAGTTATAAATTTGGTTGCAAAACTTGTCCTATGAGTGCTCTATCTGATCTCTGAGACACTTGGTAACTAAAATTTCTAGAACTACTAAGAGTTATAAAGTGGGTTCATCTCAGATGTCAACCTTCTGTAATAGTTTCTGAGAATGGAGAATTTCATAGAAAATGTGGGAACTATGTTGTTAATCAGCCTGTCTAGTGCTTAAAAGTGCATGCTGTTATTTTGATAATTTTATTTCATGCCAAGCTTTGTCTCCAGCTATCAACCTAGTCCTGACCTGAGAACTTTGTATCTAAGTGTGAAATGCTTTCTGTTTCATGATAATCTATGAGTGTTTTAATCTTTTTGTGTTTGTGTTTTCCTGTAAATCAGAATTTTAAGATGTCTCCTGGTTAATTTCTAATGTAAAGTGATCTTTTGTCCAGTGACTATACCTTGTAAGGGCTTTAATTGTGAGCATTTTTAAGACTTTTTGAATATCCATGGAAGCACTGCAGAGTACAGTTTTGTCATGTTAAGTGAGATGATCGGTACCTGTGTCTAAACTTGGGAGATCATCTTGTATTAATATGGATGTATGTCATAAGTCAGAAAGATATTGGAAAGATTGTCCAGACTCCTGGTACAGTGCTCTTAGAAAATGGGAAGTCAAGGTTTAAAAATGCTGCTAAATTTTATCCTTTATTGCTACAGATTTAAACTTCTTTTGACTAGGACCCACAGCAAATGGGTGTATTACACCTCGCTGTGAGTAAGGTGAAAAGCTTGCTTTTCTCTTCTTTTGTACCTTCAGATGTTTTTGATGCTTCATGGCACTATGTTGGTTTGCATAAATCCAGATAAGTATTTCCTCTCTGTATTAGGGGCTACCCCACATGCAGACAGGAAAAATCTACTGTGGAACCCCAAAGCCCTTTTCAAGGGAAACAGTCAGGGTATCTGTCTAAATGACAGGAGCAGGAACTTAACAGGTACTGTTTCAAGTACCCTACAAACCTTAGGGTGACCCTAGAGGCTGGCCAGCTCAAGGAAAGACTGGAAGTCATCATTGCTATGGAGGAATCTAGGTTAACTCAGTCTGGGCCTACTCTCAGCGTCAAGGATTTCTCCCAGCCGTGAAGAAGGGATGCGATGGACTCTTTTCTGCCAGGATATCTCTGTGGAAAATGAGGCCCAGGATCCCCACCGAAGGACAGAGAGGAGGCCCCACTGCACGTCCAGCTCCAGGACCGGCCCAGCAGCCCATCGTGCCCCCCCTCATCCAGGTGGGTTGGAGGAACCCAGACGAGACCCGCCCCTGACCCCAGCCGCGCGCCGCCCACCGATCCCCACCGAAGGACAGCACGGAGGCCCTGCCACGCATCCAGCTCCAGGACCGGCCCAGCAGTCCATCGTGCCCCCCCTCATCCAGGTGGGTTGGAGGAGCCCAGACGAGACCCGCGCCTGACCCCAGCCGCGCACCGCCCACCAATCCCCACCTAAGGACAGCGCAGAGGCCCTGCCGCGCGTCCAGCTCTGGAACCGGCCTAGCAGTCCATCGGGCTCACCCCCATCCAGGTGGGTTGGAGGAGCCCAGATGAGACCCGCCCCTAACCCAAACCACGCGCCGCCCACCGATCGCTGCCGAAGGACAGTGCGGAGGCTCCGCCGTGTGTCCAGCTCCAGGACAGGCCCAGCAGTCCATCGGCCCCCCACATCCAGGTGGGTTGGAGGAGCCCAGACGAGACCCACCCCTGACCCCAGCCGCGCGCCACCCACCGATCCCCACCGAAGGACAGTGTGGAGGCCCCGTCGCGCATCCAGCTCCGGGACCGGCCCAGCCGTCCATCGGGCCCTCCCCCATCCAGGTGGTTTGGAGGAGCCCAGATGAGACCCGCCCCTGACCCCAGCCACGCGCCACCCACCGATCCCCTCCAAGGACAGCACGGAGGCCCCGCCGTGCGTCCAGCTCCGGGACCGGCCCAGCAGTCCATCGGCCCCCCCATCCAGGTGGGTTGGAGGAGCCCAGACAAGACCCGCCCCTGACCCCAGCCGAGCGCCGCCCACCGATCCCCGCCAAGGACAGCGTGGAGGCCCCGCCGCACGTCCAGCTCCGGGACCGGCCCAGCAGTTCATCGCCCCCCCCCATCCAGGTGGGTTGGAGGAGCCCAGACGAGACCCGCCCCTGACCCCAGCCACACATGGCCCACCAATCCCCGCCAAAGGACAGCACGGAGGCCCCGCTGCACGTCCAGCTCTGGACCAGCTCAGCAGTCCATCGGAGGAGCCCAAACGAGACCCGACCCTGGCCCCAGCAGCACGCCGCCAACCGATCCCCACTGAGGCCAGCGTGGAGGGCCCACCACGCGTCCAGCTCCGGACCAGCCCAGCAGTCCATCGCCCCCCCCCCAATCCAGGTGGGTTGGAGGAGCCCAGACGAGACCTGCCCCTGACCCCAGCCGCGCGCCGCCCACCAATCGCCGCCGAAGGACAGCGCGGAGGCCCCGCCGCGCGTCCAGCTCCAGGACCAGCCCAGCCGTCCATCGGGGCCCCCCCCATCCGGTGGGTTGGAGTAGCGCAGACGAGCCCCGCCCCTGACCCCAGCCACGCGCCACCCACCGATCCCCACCGAAGGACAGTGAGGAGGCCCCGCCGCGCGTCCAGCTCCGGGACCGGCCCAGCCGTCCATCGGGCCCCCCCCCATCCAGGTGGTTTAGAGGAGCCCAGATGAGACCCGCCCCTGACCCCAGCCACGCGCCGCCCACCGATCGCCGCCGAAGGACAGCGCGGAGGACCCGCCATGCGTCCAGCTCCGGACCAGCCCAGCAGTCCATCGGCCCCCGCCATCCAGGTGGGTTGGAGGAGCCCAGACGAGACCCGCCCACTGATCCCCACCGAAGGACAGTGCGGAAGCCCGGCCGCGCTTCCAGCTCCGGGACCGGTCCAGCAGTCCATAAGGCCCCCCCCCCCATCCGATGGGTTGGAGGATCCCAGACGAGACCCGCCCCTGACCCCAGCCGCGCGCCGCCCACCGATCCCCGCTGAAGGACAGTGCGGAGGCCCCGCCGCGCGTCCAGCTCCGGGACCAGCCCAGCCGTCCATCGGGCCCCCCCAATCCAGGTGGTTTGGAGGAGCCCAGATGAGACCCGCCCCTAACCCCAGCCACACGCCGGCCACTGATCGCTGCGGAAGGACAGCGCGGAGGCTCCGCCATGCGTCCAGCTCCAGGACCGGCCCAGCAGTCCATCAGCCCCCCACATCCCAGGTGGGTTGGAGGAGCCCAGACGAGACCCGCCCCTGACCCCAGCCACGCGCCACCCACAGATCGCCGCCGAAGGACAGCACGGAGGCCCCGCCGTGCGTCCAGCTCCGGGACTGGCCCAGCAGTCCATCACCCCCCCCCATCCAGGTGGGTTGGAGGAGCCCAGACGAGACCCGCCCCTGACCCCAGCCTTGCGCCGCCCACCGATCACCTCTGAAGGACAGCGCGGAGGCCCCGCCACACGTCCAGCTCCGGGACCGGTCCAGCAGTCCATCGCCCCCCCCATCCAGTTGGGTTGGAGGAGCCCAGATGAGACCCGACCTTGACCCCAGCCGAGCGCTGCCCACCGATCCCCGCTAAAGGACAGTGCTGAGGCCCCGCCGCGCGTCCAGCTCCGGAACCGGCCCAGACGTCCATCGGGCCCCCCCCATCCTAATGGGTTGGAGGACCCCAGACGAGACCCGCCCCTGACACCAGCCGCGCGCCGCCCACCGATCCCTGCCGAAGAACAGCACGGAGGCCCCGCCATGCGTCCAGCTCCGGGACAGGCCCAGCAGTCCATCGGGCCCCCCCCACATCCAGGTGGGTTGGAGGAGCCCAGACGAGACCCGCCCCTGACCCCAGCCGCGCACCGCCCACCGATCCCCACCAAAGGACAGTGCTGAGGCCCCGCCGCGCGTCCAGCTTCCGGGACCGGCCCAGCCGTCCATCGGGCCCCCCCTATCCAGATGGGTTGCAGGAGCCCAGACGAGACCCGACCTTGACCCCAGCAGCGTGCCGCCCACCGATCCCCGCTGAAGGACAGCCCGGAAGCCCCGCCACACGTCCAGCTCCGGGACCGGCCCAGCTGTCCATCGGGCCCCCCCCCCCCATCCAGGTGGTTTGGAGGAGCCCAGATGAGACCCGCCCCTAACCCCAGCCACGCGCCACCCACCGGTCGCCGTGGAAGGACAGCGCGGAGGCTCTGCCGTGCGTCCAGCTCCAGGACCGGCCCAGCAGTCCATCAGCCCCCCACATCCAGGTGGGTTGGAGGAGCTCAGACGAGACCCGCCCCCTGACCCCAGCTGCGCGCCGCCCACCGATCCCCACCAAAGGACAGTGTGGAGGCCCCGTCACGCGTCCAACTCTGGGACCGGCCCAGCCGTCCATCGGGCCCCCCCATCCAGGTGGTTTGGAGGAGCCCAGATGAGACCTGCCCCTGACCCCAGCCACGCGCCGCCCACCGATCCCCGCTGAAGACCAGCACGGAGGGCCCGCTTCGCGTCCAGCTCTGGACCAGCCCAGCAGTCCATCCGCCCCCCCCCATCCAGGTGGGTTGGAGGAACCCAGACGAGACCCGCACCTGACCCCAGCCGCGCACCGCCCACCGATCCCCACCGAAGGACAGTGCGGAGGCCCTGCCGCGCATCCAGCTCCGGGACCGGCCCAGCAATCCATCGGGCCCCCCACATCCAGGTGGGTTAGAGGAGCCCAGACGAGACCCGCCCCTGACCCCAGCCGCGCACCGCCCACCGATCCCCGCTGAAGGACAGTGCGGAGGCCCCACCGCGCGTCCAGCTTCCGGGACCGGCCCAGCCGTCCATCGGGCCCCCCCAATCCAGGTGGTTTGCAGGAGCCCAGATGAGACCCGCCCCTGACCCCAGCCACGCGCCGCCCACCAATCACCGCCAAAGGACAGTGCGGAGGACCCGCCATGCGTCCAGCTCCGGGACTGGCCCAGCAGTCCATCGGCCACCCCATCCAGGTGGGTTGGAGGAGCCCAGACGAGACCCGCCCCTGACCCCAGCCTTGCGCCGCACACCGATCCCCTCTGAAGGACAGCGTGGAGGCCCCGCCGCGCGTCCAGCTCCGGGACTGGTCCAGCAGTCCATCGCCCCCCCCATCCAGTTGGGTTGGAGGAGCCCAGACGAGACCCGCCCCTGACCCCAACCGCGCGCCGCCCACCGATCCCCACCAAAGGACAGTGCTGAGGCCCCGCCGCGCGTCCAGCTCCGGGACCGGCCCAGCCGTCCATCGGGCCCCCCTATCCAGATGGGTTGGAGGAGCCCAGACGAGACCCGACCTTGACCCCAGCCGCGCGCCGCCCACCGATCCCCACCAAAGGACAGTGTGGAGGCCCCGTCGCGCGTCCAACTCCGGGACCGGCCCAGCCGTCCATCGGGCCCCCCCATCCAGGTGGTTTGGAGGAGCCCAGACGAGACCCGCCCCTGACCCCAGCCGCGCGCCGCCCACCGATCCCCGTGAAAGGACAGCGCGGAGGCCCCGCCGCACGTCCAGCTCCGGACCAGCCCAGCAGTCCATCCGCCCCCCCCATCCAGGTGGGTTGGAGGAACCCAGACGAGACCCGCACCTGACCCCAGCCGCGCACCGCCCACCGATCCCCACCGAAGGACAGTGCGGAGGCCCTGCCGCGCATCCAGCTCCGGGACCGGCCCAGCAGTTC
This sequence comes from Sorex fumeus, assembly GCF_029834395.1. NCBI lineage: Eukaryota > Metazoa > Chordata > Mammalia > Eulipotyphla > Soricidae > Sorex > Sorex fumeus. The sequence goes on along the minus strand of NW_026606154.1, from coordinate 2,109,689 downwards.
ATCGCCCCCCCCACATCCAGGTGGGATGGAGGAGCCCAGACGAGACCCGCCCCTGACCCCAGCCGCGTGCTGCCCACCGATCCCCGCTGAAGGCCAGCGCGGAGGGACCGCCGCGTGTCCAGCTCCGGACCAGCCCAGCCGTCCATCGGCCCCCCCCATTCAGATTGGTTGGAGGAGCCCAGACGAGACCCGACCTTGACCCCAGCCGCGCGCCGCCCCCGCTGAAGGACAGCGCGGAGGCCCCGCCACCCGTCCAGCTCCGGGACCAGTCCAGCAGTCCATCGCCCCCCCCATCCAGGTGGTTTGGAGGAGCCCAGACGAGACCCGCCCCTGACCCCAGCCACGCGGCCTCCACCGATCCCCGCTGAAGGACAGCGTAGAGGCCCCGCCACGCGTCCAGCTCCGGGACCAGCCCAGCAGTCCATTGCCCCACCCCCCATCCAGGTGGTTTGGAGGAGCCCAGACGAGACCCGCCCCTGACCCCAGCCACGTGCCGCCCGCCAATCCCCTCTGAAGGACAGCGTGGAGGCCCCGCCGCGCTTCCAGCTCCGGGACTGGCCCAGCAGTTCATCGCCCCCCCCCCCATCCAGGTGGGTTGGAGGAGCCCAGACGAGACCCGCCCCTGACCCCAGCCGCGCACCGCCCACCGATCGCCGCCTAAGGACAGCGCGGAGGCCCTGCTGCGCGTCCAGCTCCGGAACCGGCCCAGCAGTCCGTCAGGCCCCCCCCATCCAGATGGGTTGGAGGAGCCCAGACGAGACCCGACCATGACCCCAGCAGCATGCTGCCCACCGATCCCCGCCGAAGGACAGCGTGGAGGCCCCGCCACGCATCCAGCTCAGCAGTCCATCGGGCCCCCCTCTTCCAGAATCCTGGAAGGGAGTGGCCTGGGACTGGCGAGGGCTGTGGCCTCTAAGAAGGGGGCGTGCCCTCCCAAAAGTGGGTGTGGCCTTGTTCCTGGCGGGTGGCTGCTTACGCCTCCGCAGGTATATCACTCACTCCAAGCAATTTGGACTTTCATCCTTTCATCCTTTTCATCAACTTGTCACCTAATACCAACCAAAAATTTCTCACCTCTTCTACTACAATTCAACAACAGCCCACTCGCCTACTCCATTTCCAACGAAAGTCCTGTTTGAAAATAGCTGTACAAGCTCAGTATTAAATAGCGCCTCCTCCAAAAGTTTCACTCAATGTCCGTAATAAAACAAAGAATAACACCTGATTGAGAAGAAGGTCAGACTCAGAAAGGTAGAAGAGGCCCATCTAGCAGCAACAAAGCTGAACGGCTCCTGGCAGTCTCTCCTCACTCAACCAGAATAGTAACAGTGAATGTGAAGGAACAAACCACACTGGTCACAATGGTAAAGCAACGCAAAAGCCCACCAAACTTTATTATTCACGAGGCTAGCCCAGAAGACACCAACAGTACTGTAGCGTTAGACAACCTTTCTGACAAGGAATTCAGAAGGGAGCTACTTAGGATGCTTATGGAACTAAAAGAAACAATGGAAAGCAATGCCAATAGAAGACAAGAGGATTTGAAGGCAGAAATGAGGAAAATGCAATCGGAAATGTCGGACCTGAAAAACCTGGTAGCCGAATTGAAAACCTCAGTGGAAGGCCTCGGCAGCAGAGTAACAGCGGCTGAGAACTGAATCAGTGAGCTCGAAGATCAAGTTCAGAGACTTGCCAGAAAAGAGCAGAAAATGGAAAAGAGACTCACAGTTCGAGAACAGATGGCAAGAGAAGATCGTGACGAAGCCAAGAGGAGTAACATAAGAATTATTGAAGTCCCAGAGGGACAGGAAGGAAACCTTGATGAAGAAGAAACTGTCAAAGAAATCATTGCTACAACGTTTCCAGAGCTGAAGAAAACTTGTGACCAAATCCAGGAGGCCCGAAGGATACCAGCTAGAAGAAATCCGAATAAAAATACCCCAAGACAAATCCTGATCAAAATGACCAAAACTTTAGACAGAGACAAAATTCTGAAAGCAGCAAGATCGAAGAAAGTTACAAAGGAGCATCCTTAAAATTCACAGCTGATTTTTCTGATGAAACCCTCAGGGCCCGAAAACAGTGAAAAAACTCAATGAAATAAATGCCTCTCCAAAAATACTTTACCCAGCGAGACTCTCATTCATAATAGAAGGAACAACACACAGTTTCACAGACAAACAACAGCTCAGGAACTTCATAGACTCAAAACTATGGTTACAAGTACAACTAAATGGGCTACTTTAAGGCAAGACAGGACCCTCAAATATACCAAATTTCAACAGAACAATGGGACAAAATTCCGTAACAATAATCTCTCTCAATGTCAATGGGCTAAATGCACCAATTAAAAGACATAGAGTGGCAGGATGGATTAGAAAATTGAACCCAACATTCTGCTGCCTGCAAGAAACACATCTCAATAGTCAAAGCAAACACAGACTCAGAGTCAAAGGCTGGAAAACAATCCTACAGGCAAACAGCTCCCAGAAAAAAGCTGGGGTAGCCATCCTAATATCAGACCGCATCGATTTCAGAGTGAAGAAGGTCATAAGAGACAGTGAAGGCCATTTCCTATTGATCAGAGGATCTGTACAACAGGAAGAACTTACAATAATAAATGTATATGCACCTAATGAGAGACCAGCAAAGTACTTAAAACAACTACTCATAGATTTGGAAAAAGACATCAAGAGCAACACAATACTAATGGGAGACTTCAACACCGCTTTGTCACCTCTTGATAGATCAACCAGACTCAAGCTTAGCAAGGACATACTTCATCTGAGGGAAACAATGGAAGAAAGGGACTTAGTAGATATATACAGGACACTTCATCCACAAAAAGCTGAATACACATTCTTCTCAAGCGTACATGGAACATTCTCCAAGATAGACCACATGCTGAGCCACAAAACATGCCTCCATAAAATTAAGAAGATAGAATTTTTATCAACAATCTTCTCAGACCATAACGCGCTGAAATTAGAAGTAAATCACACACAAAAACAGAAAACTAAATCAAACACCTGGAAATTAAACAGTGCGCTATTGAAAAAGGAGTGGCTTAGACAGGAAATTAAAGAGGAAATCAAAAGATTCCTAGAAACGAATGAAAATGAGGACACGAGTTACCAAAACTTATGGGACACAGCAAAAGCTGTCTTAAGAGGAAAGTTTATAGCTCTACAAGCATTCCTCAGAAAGGAGGAGCAAGCCCACATAAATAAACTAACCGCACAGCTTAAGAACTTGGAGAAGGACCAACAAAAGGAGCACAACCCTAACAGGAGGAAGGAAATAATAAAACTCAGAGCAGAGATTAACGAGATGGAAACCCAAAAAACAATCCGAAAGATCAATGAAACCAAGAGCTGGTTCTTCGAGAAAATTAACAAGATCAATAAGCCCCTAGCAAAACTCACAAAGAAAGGGAGAGAGAAAACCCTAATAAACCGAATCAGAAATGAAAAGGGGGTCATTACAACAGAAACTACAGAAATTCAAAGGATCCTCAGGGAATACTTTGAGAAGCTTTATGCCACGGAACATCAAAACCTCGAGGAAATGGATAAATTCCTAGACTCCTACAGACTCCCAAGGCTGAACCAAGAAGACCTGGAATACCTGAACAGACCTATCACCATCAAGGAAATTGAAATGGTAATAAAAAGTCTCCCCAAGCACAAAAGCCCTGGCCCGGATGGATTCACTAGTGAATTCTTCCAAATCTTTAAAGAAGACTTACTCCCAATCCCCTTTAAGCTTTTCCACAAAATTGAAATATCAAATACACTTCCGAACAGTTTCTACGAAGCAAATATCACACTGATACCAAAAGCAGACAGAGATACCACAAAGAAAGAGAATTACAGACCGATATCCCTGATGAACACAGATGCAAAGATCCTCAACAAACTACTAGCAAATAGAATCCAACTACTCATCAAAAAGATCATACACCATGACCAAGTAGGATTCATCCCAGGGATGCAAGGATGGTTCAACATTCGGAAATCAATCAACATAATCCATCATATCAACAAAAGAAAAGATAAAAAGCATATGATCATATCAATAGATGCAGAGAAAGCATTTGACAAGATCCAGCACCCCTTTATGATGAAAACCCTAGCCAAAATGGGTATAGAGGGGACTTTCCTCAACATAGTTAAAGCCATCTACCACAAGCCTACAGCAAGCATCATCCTCAATGGGGAAAAACTGAGAGCCTTCCCTCTAAGATCAGGGACGAGACAAGGATGCCCACTCTCTCCACTGCTGTTCAATATAGTACTGGAAGTACTTGCAATAGCAATTAGGCAAGAAAAAGATATTAAGGGCATTCAGGTAGGAAAGGAAGAAATCAAGCTCTCACTATTCGCAGATGATATGATACTATACTTAGAGAACCCAATAACCTCCACCAAAAAACTCCTAGAAACAATAGACTTGTATAGTAAAGTTGCAGGCTATAAAATCAATACCCAAAAGTCCATGGCTTTCCTATACGCAAACAGTGAGAGAGAGGAAAGCTACATGAAAAAAATCAATCCCGTTCACAATTGTGCCCCAGAAAATCAAGTACCTAGGAATCAGCTTAACTAAGGAAGTAAACGACCTGTACAAAGAAAACTACAAAACACTACTTCAGGAAATAAAAGAGGACATGAGGAAAAGGAAAGATATCCCCTGCTCATGGGTCGGGAGACTTAACATTGTCAAAATGGCAATACTACCGAAAGCATTGTATAAATTCAATGCAATCCCTATAAGGATACCCATGACATTCTTCAAAGAAATGGAGCAAACACTCCTGAAATTTATATGGAACAATAAGCCCCCACGAATAGCTAAAGCAATTCTTGGGAAAAAGAAAATGGGAGGAATCAACCTCCCTAACTTCAAGCTTTACTACAAAGCGGTAATAATCAAAACAGCATGGTACTGGAACAAAGGCATAACTGCAGACCAATGGAACAGGGTTGAATACACTGACATCTCCCCTCAATCATATGATCATCTAATCTTTGATAAAGGTGCAAGAAATGTGAAGTGGAGTAAGGAAAGCCTCTTTAACAAATTGTGCTGGCATCACTGGATGGCTACATGCAAAAGAATGGGCTCAGAACTCTGCCTAACACCATGTACAAAGGTAAGATCAAAATGGATTAAAGACCTCAACATCAGACCAGAAACCATAAGGTACATTGAAGACAAAGTTGGCAAAACCCTCCATGACATTGAGGCTAATGGTATTTTCAAAGATGCCACGCCACTGGCCAAGCAAGTGAAAACAGAGATAGATAAATGGGACTATCTTAAACTAAGAAGCTTCTGCACCTCCAAAGAAACAGTAACCAAAATACAAAGACAGTCTACAGAATGGGAAAGAATATTCGCCGAATACACATCTGACAAGGGGTTGATATCAAGGATATACAAAATACTGGTTGAACTCCACAAGAAGAAAACATCCAACCCCATCAAAAAATGGGGCAATGAAATGAACAGAAACTTTCTCAAAGAAGAAATCCGAATGGCAAAAAAGCACATGAGAAAATGCTCTACATCATTAATCATCAGGGAGATGCAGATCAAAACCACAATGAGATACCATCTCACACCTCAGAGACTGGCCCACATTCAAAAGAACAAAAGCAACCGTTGCTGGCACGGATGTGGCGAGAAAGGGACACTCCTTCACTGTTGGTGGGAATGCCGACTGGTTCAGCCCTTTTGGAAAACAGTATGGACGTTCCTCAAAAAATTAGAAATTGAGCTCCCATTTGACCCAGCGATACCACTCCTGGGAATATATCCCAGAGAGGCAAAAATGTGTAGTCGAAGTGACATCTGCACTTGTTTGTTCATTGCAGCACTCTTTACAGTAGCTAGAAACTGGAAGAAACCTGAGTGCCCAAGAACAGATGACTGGTTAAAGAAACTTTGGTACATCTACACAATGGAGTACTATGTAGCTGTTAGAAAAGATGAAGTCATGAAATTTACATACAAGTGGTACAATATGGAAAGTATCATGCTAAGCGAAATGAGTCAGAAAGAGAGGGATAGACATAGAAAGATTGCATTCATCTGGGGGATATAAAATAACAAAATAGGAGATTAATACCCAAGAATAGCTGAGATCAACACCAGGGGATTACTCCATAGCTTAGAGGCCAGCCGGGTATTCTAGGGGAAAGGGCAGCTCAGATAGAGAAGGGAGCACCAAATAAAGGGTGTTTGGAGGATCCTCCCAGGAGGGGAGATGCATGTCGAAAGTAGACTATGGACTGAACATGTTTGCCACTCAATGCCTCTTTTGCAGACCACAACACCCAAAAGGAGAGAGAGAACACAAGGGATTGCCCTGCCACAGTGGCAGGGGGGGGATTAGGGGGATGGGGTGGGAGGGATATTATCCATGGTGGTGTAAAATGGGCACTGGTGGAGGGATGGGTATTTGATCATTGTATAATCGAAACCCAAGCACAAAAAATTGTAAATCTACAACTGTACCTCATGGTGTTTCACTAATAAAAAATTAAAAAAAAAAAAAAAGAAAATGAGGCCCAAAGCCACATCCAGTTCAACCTAAAGGCTCGAGGCCATCCAGTTCGTCGTGGGACATCTTATGGCAAGGCCTGGGTAACTCTGACGTGCCAGATAAGATTAATGCCATTATTGGTGTGTCTCCTGTCGTTAGCTGACCCCCAACACTTTGCAGTAAATAATGGGGTAACCTAAATGGAGAGTTCTCTAATCTTGCTGTGTTTATGCAAAAGGACAAGCCAGGTTTGTTAAGCTATCTGGCAAAGTTTTAAAATGAAGGTGGAGAGAAAACCATGTTTCTGTAACTTGTTTCTTGTAAGAATCAGATTCTAATTCTACAGAGGTGATTGGGTACATGTGTGAATTGGCCAATGTTGCTTTGGTTTCTGTTGCTTTAACTCTTTTTAAGACTGCATCGAGAAATCTCTAACATCCCTGTCCAAGATAGTCTTTCAAAATTGGAGAGGACTCAACCTTCGACTTGTTGTTCTCAAGAACGAAGGGCTCTGCGCTGCTCTGGCGGAGGAATGCTGTTTCTATGCTGACCACCCTGAGGTTGTCAGAGACTCTATAGTGAAGGTGTCAGTGGCGGTGGCAGCGATGGCAAGCAGGCGGCATTGCTGGGACTGTTTTGCACTGGGGCCAGCATCAAAATGTCCTCTCCAATGGCTGTGCTACTGCATGGACTGTATACTCGATTTCATGTTTATGTTGCAGTAAACAAAACCAAACTTTTTTCTGTTTAGTTGCCTGGGGAAGAAGGCTGCTGGGTGGGCAGTGTTAGGATTGGAACAACGAAGGAAAAAGAGGGAGTCTCGAGAAGGGTGGTTTAAATCCTAGTTTAATTAGTCACCCTAGTTAGCAACTCTCCTTTGGACCCTAGCTGGACCACTCTTGATACTTCTAACTCTGTTTACCTTGGGACCCTGTATCCTCAATAAATTAGTTACGTTTGTTAAGGAACGAATGAATCCTATCCAGTTGCTAGTGCTGAGACAGCAGTATCAGACTTTACCCCATGAGGAAGAAAGTGCCACCTAAGAATATCTCTAGGATTAGAGATATGCACAAGAAGAAGTGGGGAATGAAAGGAGCTAGGAAGGCTAGGAAGGAGTTAACTAACTTACAAAATTGCTTTCTGTAAACAGTTCAGCAGCCTTGAGATACAAAATTGGATTGAACCCAGTAGATGTGTAAGGTATGGGTTAGACATAACTATTTAAAGATAGGTAGAGTGTTTTGACCATTCTGGAAACTGAAAAACTGAAACTATGTGACCGGGTCAAGGTGTTTGAATCGAGATACTGCAAGAAAAACTGTAAGGAACCTAGCAAAACATGTATGTGAAAAATATGTGGGGAAAATATGTGGTCTTTGTTCTCAAACTGTATAAAAGATGACCTGTTTCTGACTTCGGGGCTCTCAGCCTCTGCCCGCTCTTGGGTATGTTGCAGAGCCCCAGCATGCTGGCTTGAACAAAACCCCGCTTGAATTCCTGCAGGAACGTTGTCTGTCTGGTCTCTCCGTGCCTCCCAGGGCTAGGGAACTCCTGTCCCCAACACAGGGAACCATATGGGATGCTGGGAATCAAACCCGGGTCAGCCGCGTGCAAGGCAAATGCCCTACCCGCTGTGCTATCGCTCCAGCCCCTCATGTTTTTTTAAAAACTCAGCAGGCATGCTTAAAAGTTACATGCTGTAAAGGAGGACTATGAAGGGGAAGGATTGCAGGAGGCGTTTAGGTTGGGGGGAGGGGGGCAGAGGGCGGGGGTGACCTGAGAGGTGTAAAGCCAGGAGGAACCATCCTACAAAAAAACAGAGGCAGAGCCTTCCAGGAAAAGGCATTGGACACAGTCATGAGAAAGGACTGTGGCTTGTAAGAAGAAACACACATTTGGTGTTTGACTCCACCTCTGGCCAGAGGGTCCCGAGCCCCTCGAAACTTCTCATGTTGAGAGAGAAATGGTGTCACGTAGTTCAGGGAGGTGACTTTGGCCCTTGCTAGGGGCCAGGGGCTGGGTACCTAGAGAACCAGCTCTGGGTCCCACCTTATCATCATGCATGTTCTTGGGAAACTCCCATTTGTAGTTGGGGGGGGGGGGGTCTCGGGACAGCCGGGACTCACCCCTGAGGCGCGGAGTCGCTGGTGGCTCCATGCCTTCTTGCAGCAGACAGTCAGAACTGAGCTCAGCCGCGGGTGTCACAGAGCTCCACCTGAGTCTGGTGATCAGGAGCGTGGGAGGCGGTGTTCTGTGGGAGGAGTCGAGAAGACCCAGCAATGGGGGCCTCTTCCGTTTTCCCAGTGAGAGCTGGAGGAGGCGCTGTTGTGGTGAAGCGTTTGGAAGTATTCAGGAAGCTGGAGAGGAAGAGACATGTCACTCGGTGCCCACCCACCACCCCCCCAGGAGGCCAAGGATGCCCAGGTTTTTTCTTCCATCCAGGACCCTTTGTCAGCAGGAAAGTGGTGCTCTCTCCATGGAGACTGCAGTGAGAGGACGGCAGGACTGGACACCAGTGCACCCGGAAAGCCGCTGGAGGATGTGAGGACTCAGGCACCAGCTTGGTCAGCTGGGAGGGCTAGTTTACAGGGGGCTTCCACAGGGGGCACCTGGGGAAACATGGGGGGGGGGTCAGGGCGTGGCAAATGTGGACTAGAAACACATTTATGGAGTGCACAAAAGCTTAGGCTTGTTTGCAGGGATTTTACAAACGAGTCGCCTTATCAGACTTGATCCTCACTGCGACACAGCCAGCCGGATCAAGGTTATGATCCCTCCCCCGGAGGGAGAAAAGAAAGCTCAAAGGAGTCCTGTGGGCAGTGGCTAATCCCGGCATTGATCCTCCGTGGAGATCAGAGCCCACTTCTGAGACACGACAGAGCACCTTTACAACCTCGCCAGCGGTAGAACCCCGGTGCGGGTGGAGGGGGTGAAGAGAGAGTCGGCAAAGTGCCCGGGTGCAAGCGTTAGGCACGTCTCCTCCATCATGCCCTCGGTCCCAGCCAAGCCCACCATGTGGCACCAAGGCTGCACCCATCACCACGTGGCACCAAGGACCACGGAGCCATCCGCATGGTCCCTGTCGCCATAGGACTGGGAGATGGATAACACATAACATCACCCTATTTCAGCTCTTAACACGGCACCCTCTCGATTGCTTGTCACAATAGCCCTCTGGGGCCGATTTTCTACAATCTGTTTTAGGGTGAAGGAACCGAAGGCAAGGACATGGTCAGAACTAGTGTGGGAGGCTGCCACCCAGAAAAGAAGGGAATTCAGACTCTCCAGAGAGCAGCGTCTCCACATATAAGTGGAAGGACACAGAGAGTCTCTTGCTAAGTGGAATTAGTCAGAAAGAGAAGGACGGACATAGAATGGCTGCGCTCATTTGTGGAATATAAAGTAGCATAATAGGAGACTAACACCGAAGGACAGTAGAGATAAGAGCCAGGAGGATCACATCATTTGTGGTTTGGAACCGGCCCCATGTGCTGGGGGAAAAGACAGTTGGGATGGAGAAGGATCCACTAAGTAAATGATGACTGGAGGGATCGCCCGGGATGGCAGAATGTGCTGAAAGTAGACCAAGGACCAAACACGATGGCCTCTTAGTATCTGTATTGCAAATCATAATGCCCAAAATGAGAAAGAGAGTTAGGAAGGAATGCACCTGCCACAGAGGCAGGGAGTGGGATAGGGTGGGGTGGTGAGTGGGAACAATGGTGCCCACCCCCGCCAGGAGGCCAAGGACGCCCAGGTTTTTTGGTGCACTGGTGGAGGGCTGGGTGCGTGAGCATTGTTTACACAATCATGCAGTGTATAACTCTTGTTTCTCAGGGTGATCCAATAACACTTCTTTAAAAACAACAACACACAACAACAACAACAACAAAGCAAAGAGCAGCATCTCCATGGGCCTTCTCAGGGCCTTCACCCCTGCCTCTACCTGCAAAACAAAAGCCCTCTTGGCTCCCTTGCAGTTCCAAGCATCTTCAGAGTTAGGTGTTCCCTCTCTGCCTCTGCTCCTACCTTTTGCCCCCCCGCCACCCCAACCCATGGCCTGGAAGCAAGAAGTACTCTCCATTCCATAGTTCTCCCACGGAATGGAGGGTGCTTCTTGCTCCAGGAACCCAGTGCCTTCACAGAGAGGCAATTAACTCCCCCTGCCAGCTCCCTCCTGGTGTTAAAGTGCTAAATTGCCGAGGGTGTTTATCATCTGTCAGGCTCACAGCCTCCTGCCATCAGCTTTGATTTGCTAAAGACCTGCAAAGGACTCCGTGGCTGGGGTAGCAGCCCAGCCCAGCACCTCCCGGGACCTGCCCATGGCCTCTGGGAGACCAGAGTCAGCCCCCAAATGGCCAGTGGAAGGGAGAGCCCACCCCAGCTCTGGGGGATGCTTAGAGCCCAGAACCTGGATCTAAGGCAGATTTCTCACCTGTGCAAATGCTAACAACTTACCCTCCACCACACCAGGACCTCCAGGGATTTATGGGTTCATGCAGAGGTGAGGAGCCGAGCAGGGTCCCGCTTGCCCACCTCCCTCCACTCCCTGACCTCATTCTCTCTTGTCTGTTCCACACTCCTAATAGGATCTCATTGGGGGATTACTAACTTCCTGTCACGGCCTTTGGAGTGCTCAGCCACCGACCCGGCCAGTTGCCCTCGCTTTCAGTATCTCCACAGACCTTCCTTTTCTCAGACTTGGAGCTTGAAAAGTTTTTATCTGGTTACCTCTCCTGTGGGACTGGAGCGATAGCACCGCGGGTGGGGCATCTGCCTTGCATGCGACCCACCTGGCTGACCCAGGTTCAATTCCTCTGCCCCTCTCGGAGAGCCTGGCAAACTACCAAGAGCATCTCACCCGCACGGCAGAGCCTGGCAAGCTACCCGTGATGTATTTGATATGCCAAACACAGTAACAAGTGTCAAAATGGAGATGTTACTGCTGCCCACTCAAGCAAATCAGTGAACAACAGGAGGACAGTGACAGTGACCTCTCCTGTGACTCCCAGGCATAATCCCTTAAATTGTGTGTGGTCACTATTATTTCGCAACTAAATTCTACAGCTCATTTTATGCTGTCTGTTTTTTTAGTGAGGTTGTTCATTTGTTTTCTCCCTTCATCCCCACCCCAAACCCCTCCACCCACCATGCTCTTCCATTAATCTCTTTAATTAATTAATCTTATTATCTCATTCCTACTTTGGACAAACTTGCAGGCTGTCGAATGTAGCCTGCCCACAGGGCAGAGTCTGGCAAACTCCCCGTGGCGTACCAAATATGCCAAATACCAGTAACAATGATGGGTCTCATTCTCCTAATGAGCCGTGAATATAATCTCAGGGCTAGGATGAAAGAGACGTTACTGGGGCCTGCTCGAGGCAATCGACGATTAACAGGATGATGAAATGAAAAAATGAAAATGAAATTAATTTCATTACTCTTTCTTCTTCATTTCTGTCTGGGGGTCACAGCCAGTGGGGCTCAGGGATCACTCCTGCCAGGGCTCAGGGCACCATAGTGGGTGTTGAGAATCTAACCTGGTTGACCGTGTGCAAGCAGGCATCCTACCTGCCACATTCTCTGTCCAGCCCCCACCTCTGTTATTTTACCTCGAACTCTTGTCATTGTTAATAGTTGCAGGGTTACCTCCGACTTTGACCACAAATACTTCCCTAGAACTTGAGATTTATCTCTGCAACTCCCCAAGACCAGTCTGTTTGATTCTTTTGGGTTTTTTTTATCTATTTTATTTTATTTTATTTGCTTTTTTGGGTCACACCCAGCGATGCTCAGGGGTTACTCCTGACTCTGCACTCAGGAATTACTCCTGGTGGTGCTTGGGGGACCATATGGGATGCCGAGGATTGAACATGGGTCGGCCGCATGCAAGGCAAACACCCTACCCTCTGTACTGTAGCTCCAGCCCCAAGACCACTCTGTTTGAAAGCCATGGCCTATGAAGGATGGTTTGGTTTCCTTCCTGACTGCAGTAATGACGTCCTAGACTCCGCTTTCCAAAAGGGAATCTCTCCTGCGTAATAATAAAGACTCGGGAATCTGTGTTCCTTCCTCTGGGAATTTTCGAAAGAACTTACAGGCACTTAAAGGCACAAGAAGGAATACTTCAGGGTGGCAGACAGCCCAACCGTCTGGCCTCATGATGGAGAGAGATTTTATGGGGTAGAATGAGGGTTGGAATGGGCACAGGGTAAGGGGACAGAGGCGTGGCCTCTGCTGAGGGATGTGTGGGGACTTGAGCCCCCTCCCAGACAAGGCCCCACCCGCCAGAGTGACTGTGTTAAGCCCTAGACTATGGGCTCCCAAGCAATGAGACAGAGACAGGAACACAATAATGCAAAAGCAGAAGGAGTTTTATTAACTGGAGTCAACTATCTCACCCACAGGGTGGTCTCTTGATAGGGACTCTGACTCCAAGTAAAAGCAGTTTATATACAGGGTTTGATTACATAAGCAGTACATGCCTCATTGTTTCAGAAAAATCTTACCTAGTTACCAATAAAGGTGTTTTGGCAAGTGTCCAGGATAACAGTGGTCAGGCAACAGTTAAAACAATAATTTCCAGTAACAGTTTATGGTTACATAAGTTACTCTTTTTTTTTTTTTTTTTTTTTTTGCTTTTTGGTTCACACCCAGTGATGCACAGGGGTTACTCCTGGCTCTGCACTCAGGAATTACTCTTAGTGGTGCTCAGGGGGCCATATGGGATGCTGGGAATCGAACCCGGTTTGGCCGCGTGCAAGGCAAACGCCCTACCGGCTGTGCTATCGCTCCAGCCCCAAGCTAACTTATTCTTTAGGGTTAACAAAAGATCATTTCCTGGGCATTTTAGCTGAGGCATAGTGATTGATTGAGCCCATTTATTGGGCCCAGGAACTTCCCAGGTGGGTTCAGGTCGGCTAGTTACACATTGTTTCATTGCCAGGAAACTGAATCTGTTTTAGTTACCATTACTGAACCTGAGGCCTGGCTGATTTTGCTGATTTTTGAAACCTGTCATGGTGTCAGTTTTGCCCTTACAACTGCTCTGGGGAACATAACCACTGCTGCCCGAGAACTTGGGGGGAGACCCGTCCTGGCTCCCTAAGTCTCCTGAAGACTCCTCCAGGCTCAGCGGGAACACTTGGGGGTGAGGGGGGTTGGCGGGGGGTGGGGGGGAGGGTGTCCCCGCCCGCCAGCCCTGTGGTTTCCCTGTTTCGCTCTCAAAGTTCTGCCTTTGCTGCAGCCCACTCACCCGACCCACCTTTCCTGCCGGGTATCCCTAGCGGCTTTGGGCCAGTGGGATTTGTGGGCTCTGATCTCTGTGTTTCAAGATAACAAGCAGATTATGCAAGTCCTGCTGGAGTGGGCTTGGTGCTCCTTTGATTCTGACTTAACGAGTTTTCTAGAATAACCTACATAGGAAAATGAAGTCGGCTTCTGCTGCCAGGGTTTGCAGAAGCATCCCCGCGGTGCACACCGTGTGAGTCTCAAAGGGCGCCTCCAGCCCAGGGCCGCCACGATGGGGAAGACCTCGGGAGAGCCACAGGAAGAACCCCCTCAGACCCGGCTCTGAGGGCGTCTTGATAACCTACTAGGTGATTCCCCCAGTCTTGATGTTGGTGGGCCCCACGGGTGGCTCATGTGAAGCGGGGAGGAGAAAGACGGTCACTTTCTCCTCATCTGCCTCTGCCACCCAGGACCCAGGGTTACTGGGTTCTTCTCTCACCTTGCAGAAAGGAATTTCAGGAGTAGATGAGCAGTGAAATGACACAGTTTTTATTTGGAGGTTTTGGAGGGAAGGAGGGAGAGAAAGTGAGAGTAGAGAGTAACGTGCTAGAGAAAACACAGGCTTCTCCAAGGGCAGAGTGTCCCTACACACATCCCAGCATTAGACAGGAAAGCATGAAAGTGCACATCTCAAGAGGGGAGATGCGGGCAACACATGTGCTAGGGCACCACATGTACTCGGGCACGTGGGCTCAAGTAGCACATGGACTGGGGCAGCATCTGCACGCCCTTCCTTTGTTCAAGGTGGCCTTTATAGGGGTTCTTCAACCTGCCACTGCCATTGTAGTAGCACTGTGAAAATACTTTTTATGGAAATACTTAAGGGCTGGAGCAATCGCACAGTGGGTAGGGCATTTGCCTTGCATGCGGCCAACCCAGGTTCAATTCCTCCCTCTTGGACAGCCCCACAAGCTACCGAGAGTATCCTGCCCACACAGCAGAGCCTGACAAGCTCCCCGTGGCATATTCGATATGCCAAAAACAGGAACAACAAGTCTCACAATGGAGATATTACTGGTGCCCGCTCAAGCAAATTGAGGAACAATGGGAGTACAGAGCTAGTGTTCCAGCCTGCCACCGCCCCCCCCCCCCCCACCTGGGGCTTCTATGTAGGTTAAAGTCCCTTGCTAAGGGGATTACCAAAGGTGTTGGGAGTGGTGATGGTCTTCTTTGAAATTGTTTTCCTTGTCTTCTGTTTCTGCCTGAGCTTCTGTTGGAGGGGATTGGTCCAGCCCCTCAGGATCAGTTAAGGACGGCACTAGTTCGCTGTGAGGTCAGGGCTATTACTTCCCAGATTTCCTGCCATTGCTTTGGGAGGGGCCTTCCCTATCTGCCTGCCTGCATCAGTCTGACTGAGAAGACATAGGCCCGGACTTAAAGTTGGTTTACAGAGAGAGTCGTGCATGGCGCCTGGGTAAAAGTCTGGGTCCCACACACAATCTGCAGAGAGCCCCACCCCACCCAGAATGTTTAAAGATGCCAGGACCCCTCAGTTGACCATACTTTTTGAGACCTGCTAGCAATCCTTGCCAGGCTCTATCTCTCTGCAAAACAGGACTTCTGAGCAGTTTCTCAGAGAGAAACATCAGAGAGAGACATCACTAGAAACAGAAAACTGGAGGCCCATAACCCTGATGACAGAGATGCAAAGATTCCCCAACCAAATATCAGCAAATTGGATGAAAGACTTGTGTCTGAGACTTTCTCATGGGCCCCCCACCACGGTCACTTACCCCGGGTTGAATCCTACCCACTGGGTCAGGACCCGTTCTCTGGCACCTGGACCGACATGGGCACCTCTGGGCATCTAGGCTGGCACAAAGCCGGAGGGCTGTGATGAGCACTCATGATCGCTCATCAGCTTGAGAGCAGGTCCGCCCAGGGCCTGGCCCACTGTACCTGCTCCACATGAGGGTCCATCATATTTCTTCCACAAACTCACAGCCCCGCAAGCTTGTGTCAGAGAGAGCCAACAGGGCTGTCCCCCTGGTCCACCTTGGCATCCCATGCAGAGGCTCCGGACATATGTCTGCAAGCATTGGTAGCAAAAGCCTGCACCAGCAGGGGACATTAGCAGTTGCCAGTCCCGAGCTGCCCCCTCCATACTCTTTTCTGGAGCCTTCCTCCGAAGCCCCCAGATCCTTCCTTCCTCTGCCCCCACTATGCCCTGCCCCCCACCACCCAGGCCCCCAGCGCTGCCCTGGCCTCAGGGCGGGCAGCAGAAGGTGCCTCGGGACAGATGGCTCCACCCTGCTTCCCCGGACACCCGGCCTGTCTCCATGGCATCACGGGGCTGAAAATAGACCCAGGGTTTATTTCAGAGCCAGAAAGGAGAAACAGCGAGAGCTGGAGAGCTGGTTCAAAAGAGAGATGGACAGGCCTCTCAGAACATGCCAGAACCAGCCTCTCCCTTCAAAGAGTCTTTGGTCATCCCAAGACCAAAACAGAGGGCCTCCCAGTGCCCGCCCTTGTGGCCAGCCCCTGCTGCGCCGTGCCTGGAGCCAGGGTCTTCATTCCATCCGTGCTGTTTCCTCTTCTTCCAGAAATTTAGGGGGGACCTGGGACCCCCTTTCTTCTCTTTCTCTCTAGCCTCCTGCTCTGGGCAGAGCGTGTCTTTGCAACGGGCAGGCTAGTCTCAGGCAGAGTGATGGGTGAACAACTTAGCACCCCTCACTGGGGGTTTATTTGTTTGTTTGTTTTTCTTGGAGTTTTTGTTTGTTTGTTTGTTTTGCTTTTGGGTCACACCCGACAATGCACAGAGGTTCCTCCTGGATTTGCACTCAGAAATTACTCCTGGCAGTGCTCAGGGGACCATATGGGATGCTGGGAATCGGACCTGGGGTCAGTCGTGTGCCAGGCAAACGCCCTCCCCGCTGTGCTATTGTTCCAGCCCAAGAGGTTTGTTTCTTTATCCAAAGGAGAAATCCGGGTGAGAGCATCCCACAGGGCCACTGCCATCCTCGAGCCCTGGCTGGCCGCTGCAGGCACCTTCCTTGGTGCTCAAACGCATTTTTGCAGCTCTGAAAAGCCCCGGTGATAGAGAGGCATCTGATGTGCCCCCTGAAAGGGCTGAGGGCCGCGACTGCGGGGCGTATGGGTCCCCCGTCTGACCCAAAGGGAGCCGCAGCCAGGCACCCCATCACCTGCTCCCCCAAAGCACCGCCTGTCCCCCGGTCTCCCCTTCTCTCCAAAACACCAGCCGAAGTGTAAAAGAGAGTGGGACGTTTCCTCATTACCTGCGACTGTTCCTTTCCCCTCTGTGCCCCTCCTGCTGTCACCCCCGCCCCCCCAGATCATCCCTTGTGCTTGACTGTTAGAAATCTCGGCGCCTGCCGCGGTGGCCAGCGTGAAGCCTTGGGGCTCTGCAGCAGAACAGGTGGGACTTGACTGGCCCTGCAGCCCGGCGGGCCTGCTCAGGTGGCCCGGCTCCCCCTGCTGGAAGGAGAGGGAACTGCAGCAGAGAGAAATCTCAGCTCACTTGCCAGGTCAGCAAATGCAGGATATTCGCTGCGAAACACAACTCCGGCTACTGAAGGCCCCAGAGACCCTATGCCCCTTCTCCAGGTCATCCCCTGCTCTCCCCCAGCTCTATGCTGCAAGGAGACAGAGAGACAGAGAGACAGAGACAGTGTGTGTCTGGGGGGGGATGGAATCTAAGGGGGTCACCTGGTGCTCTTCACAGTGGTCCTGCTGCACCCCACCCCCACCCCCGGGGAACCTCTGGCTTGGATTTTCTGCTTAGAAGTCGCTCTTCTGTAATTGTGCTCTTCACAAAGGACAGTTTAAGCTTCTCCTCCTTCCCGACCGGTTTTTTTCTTGGCACCTGCAGAGGGAAAACCCACCGGGGGGTCCCCTTTTCAGATAATCACCCTGAAAGCAGAGGTGCCGGCTCGGCGTGTCTGGTGAAGCAGAAACGCGGACCAGACCCCACCAGGTCTGCGCTCAAGACCCCCCCCAAAGGTCAGTGAGACTGAGGGGCGGCCAAGGCAAGCACGCCCCCTGACCACAGCTGCGAGCTGGCTCCCGGGTATCCACCTGTGTCTCACCTGTCCGGAAACCGAGTACTGATTCCTGCCAGCACAATCCTGGGCCCAGGACACACCCGAACCACATGTGCAGGCAGCTCTGCTATCCCAGGGCCCGTCTGGCACCTTCATTTATTCGTGGCTGGAGCCCATCCCAGCAGCTTAGGGCATGCACAGGTGCCCGGTCAGTGCACAGGGCTGCCCGTGTGCCCACTCACGCCCACAGGCTCGGTGCTGAGGCCCCTGTGAACCTCATGTCACAGGCATGTCTGTAACCGAGGGTAGAAACCCAACAGGCTGACTCGGGCCACATGGCAGCCCAGCGGGGGGGACTTAGGCAGGGGTGAGGGGCTTGCAAATTGATATCACAGCTCTCCCCAGTGGATTCCATATTCTCGAGATGGAACGGTGTGTCGGGGCCTGGCCCAGCATGCACCCAAGTGCCACCCTGTTCCTGGCACCGCCCAGGCTGACTGGGCCGTCCCCACACTGCAGGGTGTGAGCAGCATAGCACCCTCAGGCCTCACGTTAGCCTCAGGCTCAGCCCTGCCTGGGAGCTGCCCTGCAGGGGTGCCCGCCACGCGCCCCCAGGGCACAGCTCTGGGGAACAGGAATCCGACTCTCTGACCCGGAAGCAAATCGCTCTTTCTTGTGCACACCAGGTGATGGGGCGCTCACAGGCTCGGACTCGGGGACAGTGTTCTAGGGAAAACACGGATCCTCCAACCCTCAGCAGGGAGCCGGGAGCCACTGGAACCCGGAGCCCCTGGGTAGAGGGAGGGGGAGGGCCCGGCCCTCTCCGTGGCTTTGCTGAGCTCCTGGGGTGACGGCTGCAAAGATGAAGCATACGGTGCGGTGCATCGGGCTCTCTGTGCCACCGGGTCCCCTTGGTCTCCTGGCTCAGATCCTTCCCACCGTTGTAGGCATTGGGAGCCCAGAGACCTGGGCCCTTGGACACTTCGCATCTCTGCATGGCAGAGACGCCCGCATGGGAGAGCCAAGAGGACTTGCAAATCTCAAATCTCAGACTGTGGAGGAGTTTACACAGCTGGGGACTGCAGGCACGGGGACTTCACCCAGAAACAGCGAGGCATGAGCGTGCTCAGCCTTTTCTCCTCCTCCTCCTCCTCCTCCTCCTCCTACTCCTCCTCCTCCTCCTCCTCCTCCTCCTCTTATTCCTCCTCCTCCTGCTCCTCCTCCTGTTCCTCCTCTTCCTTCTCCTCCTGCATGAGTGTGCTCAGCCTTCCCTCCCTCCTCCTCCTCCTCCTCCTCTTTCTCCTCCATCTCCTCCTTCTCTTCCTCCTTTTCCTCTTCCTTTTCTTCCTCCTCCTCCTGCTCCTCCTGCTCCTCCTCCTCTTCCTGCTCTTCCTTCTCCTCTTCTTCCTCCTCCTGCTCCTTTTCTCCCTCCTCCTGTTCATCCTCCTTTTCCTTCTCCTCCTTCTCCTCCTCCTCCTCCTGATCCTCCTCCTCCTCTCCTCCTGATCCTGCTCCTCCTCTTTTTCCTCCTCCTTCTTCTCTTCCTTTTCCTTCTCCTTCTTTACCTCCTCCACACCCCCCTCCTTCTTTTCCTCTTCCTCCTCTTCCTTCTCTTCCTCCTCCTCCTCTCCCAGTGGCCTTCTGTCACGCCTGTCACTCTCCCTCCCTCTCTCCCTTCCTCCCACCCTGCCTCCCTCCCTCCCTCCCTCCTTCCAGACCATAATTGGGCATCTGTTGTGTGCTGGAGACCGTGGGCCCTGGATGGCAGGATAACCTTGAGACCAGACCCAATTGTCTCTTATACGTGGGAAAGTCTTTTCACTTATCTTCACTGAGTCCAGCCTGAAGCCGTTATCATAGAATAATTCAGTGCAAAGTTGAGTTTCCTTGGAAAATCACATCCTTTATCCAATTTGGATAAGAAAAAATATATACTTTTCAAGTCCCAGCGGGGAGTCACACAAATCTTTCTAAATTATTAAAATGTTTCCTGAAGCTATCTGTGCTCTATTTTTCATGAGGCAAAAAAGAGAAAAAAGACACAAAGTTTCCAGATAGTATTCAGGGTTCCCTGGGCGCTTTCCCCATTCTGATGCTATGCCCTCAGGCTCCTGGACGGGAAGAAGGTTCCAGGAGAGGTCGACCTAGCTCGGATCATCCCTCTCCCCGCATTGCGGGCTGCGTCCTCTGGAGGAGCGGCTGGCCTTGCTCTCAGGAAGTCCAAGCACTGCATCGCTTTAACCTCGCCCGAACCCTGTAGCTGATGCAGCGAAACTGGCATCCCCCACTCATCGGACCAGGGGGCAGAAGTGGGGCGGGAAACGGTCCCAGCTCATGTCATCTCGAGGTGAAACCCACTTTTCCACCCAGAGAAGGGTCCTTCCTAAGCATCACGCCAGTTGAAAAGGACCGAGTCCAGGCCAAAGTGATAGAACAGCAGGTAAGGTGTCTGCTTTGCAGCCTGAGTTCGAACCCTGGCATCTCGTAGGGTCCCCTGAGCACCACGTGCAGAGCCAGAAGTAAGCCTTGATTGAGCATGGCCAGGTGTGATAAAAAAGAAAAAAAAAGGATAGTCTTTCACACAGGATGGACTGGACTGTCCATATCTGCCCACACACCCGGTACACTGTTCCCCACGGGGTCAGGGCTGAGCACTGCTCACTGGCCCCTTAATTTCACACAGGGGCTTCCATAGAGACCAGGATAAAGCTGAACCAAGGGCGTTTTTCTTCCAGATATTAGTCAGCCTCAGGACACAGCCTTGGGGTGCTCTGTAAAGATTCTGATTTGTCCGTAGGGGCCAGAGAGATAGTGGAGCAGGTAAGGCACTTGCCTGGCATGTGACCAACCCCGGTTTGACCTCCCGCACCCCATGTGGTCAGAAGTAAGCCCTGGGCCCAGCCAGCCAGGTGTGCCCACGACTGTCCTCCAGCTCCACAATTTTTTTTTTTTTTTTTTAGATTTTTGGATGTCACAACCTTCAGAGAACACGCTTTGACTCCAGCAGTCTGGAACTTTCCTGGGCTTCAGCATTTTTCTCCAGCACCTGGGTATAAGCCGCCCTTGGAGAAGCGTGGCTTTAAGCCGTGTCAGACATCAAACCAAACCGTTTTTGATGAAATGTGATATCTGGGAGCTGCAACCGCCTTTCCTTTATTTCTGCCTAGAACTTATTTGCTCTCTTATTATTTCGTTCTCCTTGAAGCAGTTCCTGCTCCCTGCCACCCCCAGGTTACCAGCCGCCGTACCTCCCCCCCCCCCCACCCCATGCTGGGAGCTAAGGAGGCTCCTTCTATTACGTTCTTCCCAGACCTCCTAGGGAGATAATGAGGCAGCGCAATTGATTGCAATTTATTAATGAGAGCAGGATGTTACTGAGTTGCCTCCCCCTTTGAGGGCGGAACGGGCGGTGTGCTTCAAGTTTAGCATAAATACAACTTCAAGTGCGGGTGGGGGGGAGGAAGGAGTGAGCACCTGAGCACAGAGTTCTCGGCAGTCCCCAGCTCCCACTGCTGTTCCCCGATCTACAGGAAGGGGGCGCCTCCACCCCGAGCCGGGACCACTGTCCAGCCAGGTGTGAGGGTTAGTCTGGCGGGCGCTGTCCTTGGTACTCGGCCTAGGTCCAAAGTGAGATCCAGGGCTCCCCAGTTTTCCAGTAGCATGGCAGTCACACCCACAAACTTCCCCCAGTGCCATGTAATCTCATCAATGGCCAAGACCCAGAGACTATAAAATAAAGCTCCCAGAAGAGAGTGATGCAGAATTTCCTGGCGTGTGCGACCGCATCTGTGGCCATGCAACCTCTTACACTCTATCTCACTTACGTATCAAAAGTAGCACACGTTTGTTTGGTTTTAACGTACTTGCTTGTATTCTCTTATATTTGGGCTTAAATGGCTCCAGAATGAAATGCAACAACCTTCACACACTTCCCTGTTATTGTGGTGGGAAGGTGCTCGGTGGTGGGATCGATGTTTGAATATTATCTGTAATGAACTACTTTATAAAAATAAATATGTATATTTAAAAAATTAAAAATTTAAAAAAATTTATATATATATATATATATATATATATTTTTAAGTGAGGGCTGGAGCGATAGCACAGCGGGTAGGGCGTTCGCCTTACAAGCGGCCAACATGGCCGACCCGAGTTCAATTCCTCCGCCCCTCTCGGAGAGCCCGGCAAGCTACCGAGAGTATTTGATATGCCAGACACAGTAACAACAAAGTCTCCAATGGAGACATTACTGGGCCCGCTCGAGCAAATCGACGATCAACGGGAGGGCCTTTACCTTTAAGTGAGATCCGGCTAGCCAGACTCACCCAGCGCCCCTGTCTGGTGGGCAAAACCAGGACAGCCCCGTCTGAGGAGGTCATTTATTTGTGACGTCCCCACCTCTGGTGGCAGGTGTCTCTTTAAAGCCAGAATCTCCAGCAAGAGACTCAGTACATGATGGGGCTCTGCATGCTGAGGTCCTGAGGTTGCAGCACCCAGTAGCTGCCGGGGGCAGGGACACAGTCTCCCGGAGCATGTGCAGAAGCAGGGTCCCTTTGAGTGAGTCTCCAGACAAATCTCTGGCCATTATATTTCAGTCTCATCTTTCAGACCCCAGTGCTAAAGAAAGCGAAGCCAGCATCTGGAGACATTGATTTTTTTTTCTTTTTCTTCCTTTTTCTTTCCCCCCTGTGGAAAGAGTCTTTTGCTGTCACAACAAAGCATATACATTTCCTTGGAAAGAAAATCAAGGGAATGACCGGGAGCACTTTTATCCTGCCAAACAGCCGCGTCCGTCTTGTAGGAAGCTTTCCCAGCTTGGATGGTGCTCTCTGCCACTGTCACCGCAAAAGAATCAGCTATGGCGAACAACGCAGAGCCCTACCCTGGGAATCTCCCCAGAACTCAGCACTGCTCATCTGCAAAACAAGAAAGCGGAAAAGGTGAAGTTTGGCTCAGGCTCAACAACGCGTCCTGCTTCATCTAGAACGGGGGCCCCTCCCAGCAGGAATAGAGACAAAGACCCCTAATGTTTCCTTGTCTTTCTGCTGGTCCGAGAGAGGAAGCTTCTCTGTCTTTTTAATCTCAGCGTCACTCAGGGAACACATATCTCTCATGATGTTCCAAGGGGAGTAAGAAAGAGATTGACGGTCACGTTATGGACATGGGGCAACATGGCTTCATGCTTCAGAATTCCACTTTGGAGTGTGATTCTATTTATAAATAGTATTCGGTGTTCAAAAGTGTACAGTTCTTGGGGCTGGAGCGATAGCACAGCGGGTAGGGCGTTTGCCTTGCACACGGTCGACCCAGGTTCAATTCCCAGCATCCCAGAGGGTCCCCCGAGCACCGTCAGGAGTAATTCCTGAGTGCATGAGCTAGGAGTAACCCCTGTGCAACGCTGATGTGACCCAAAAAAGCAAAAAAAAAAATAAGGTTCAGAAAATGTGAATCATGGGAGGGCAGAGAAAAGGCTCAGCAAACCCTTCCTCCCCATCCACAGAAGGTCAAGCTGAAACTGGACAGGCTGGTGAAAGCACCATCACGGGTCTCTGGGAATGATACCGGGGCATGCCACACAGTGGGAAGTCCAGAAGCACCCAGGAGAGAAGAGAGACTGGCATTTTTCTAGGCAACGCCCTCTGTTGCTCTCTCTCCCTGCTCCAGGATGGCTGAGGGTGGGAACAGAGAACACCACCAAGAAGGGTCAAACTACGCAGAAAGATCGCATTCACCTGGGGAACATAAAGTAACAAAATAGGAGACTAACACCCAAGAGTGGCCGAGATTAGTACCAGAAATTTTGCTCCATGACGTGGAGGCCAGCCACACGTGCTGGGGGAAAGGGAAGCTCAGACAGAGAAGGGAGCACCAAATAAAGGGTGTTGGGAGGATCCTCCCAGGATGGGAGAAGCATGCTGAAAGCGGACTATAGACCAAACATGACTGCCACTCAATGCCTCTCTTGCAGACCACAGAGCCCAAAAGGAGAGAGAGAGAGAAGAAAAGGGAATGCCCTGCCACAGAGGCAGGGTGGGATGGGGGGATGGAGGGAGGGATACTGGGACCTGTGGTGGTGGAGAATGGGCACTGGTGGAGGGATGGGTACTTGATCATTGTATAATTGAAACCCAAGCACAAAAATGTGTAAGTCTATAACTGTACCTCATGGTGTTTCACTAATAAAAAAAGAAGAAGAAGAAGGGTCAAACTAGGAGCAGAGAGGAAAAAAGCCGCACCCCAGGCTTTGTCTGAAACAGTCTTGGTGCCCGTGGAAAAGGACAAATGTCACAGCTCCCCGAGGCTGAGGTCCTGGGTGCACTCGGCAACAGATGAGGCAGAAATGTCAGAGGGAAGCACGGGGTGAGCAGAGCTTGTTGTGTGCTCTGGAGAGAGAAACCCGCACCCCAAGACACACACACACACACACACACACACACACACACACACTCACCACCGTCTACTCATCCCAAGCTGCACTGAGGGCCTTGGAGGAGAAGGTTAATGCCGGGACCTGCTTGAGCCTTGGGAGGCATTCGGCAGTCTGCACGCAGAGACTTCAGCAGAAGGCGGAAGTCTCGGAGTATGGACGGTCCCCTCCTGGCTGCGCTGTGATGGGAACTGCTGACCAGAAGGAACAAACCTTCAGGAGTCAGGGAGTCAGAATTAAACAGAGAATTAACCACGGCAGGCAGCATGGAGGTGTCAGTAATAGATAGACGGGGTGGGGGGAGAGGGAGAGAAGGAGAGAGAGAGCTAGAGACAGAGTAGGAGAGAGAGAGTGAGAGAGGGGTGGTGGAGAGAAACGGAGAGGAGAGGGAGAGAGCGAGTGAGAGAGAGGGTAGGAGAGAGGGAAAGAGTGGGAGAGAGGGAGTGGAAAGAGAGGGTAGGAGAGAGGGAGAGGAGAGGGAGAGAGCGAGAGAGAGGGAGAGAAAGAAGGTGGGAGAGAGAGAGAGAGAGAGAGAGAGAGAGAGAAAGGGGGTAGGAGAGAGGGAGATTCTATGCCATTAGTCCAGCCAAGTCACTAAGGATGCACACGAGAAAGTCAGCATCCCCTGAGAACAAAGACTCCAAGTGCCTCCATGTATTGTCCAAAATGCCCCGCTTTCAACAACTATTATGGAAAGGCAACATAATTGAAAAGTTTACCCAATACACAGGAAAAGGGGGGAAAAGAATCATCAATAGACATTGTCTCTGAGTGGAACCAGATGTTTATTCCAACAAAGACTTCAAAGCATCTATTGTATTGAATGCGTTTTAAGGAAACAAAGGAAGCCATGTTTAAAGAATTAAAGGAAAATATGACACGAATCACCAAGTCAAGAATATGGGTCAACAAAAGGAGAGAGAGAACACAGGGGATTGCCCTGCCACAGAGACAGGGGGGATGGGGGGATGGGGTGGGGGGATATTATCCATGGTGGTGGAAAATGGGCACTGGTGGAGGGATGGGTATCTGATCATTGTATAATCGAAACCCAAGCACAAAAAATTGTAAATCTACAACTGTAAAAAATAAAAATAAAATAAAGGGAAAAAATAAAAAAAAAAGAATATGGGTCAAGAGAGAAATTCATTTCAAAAGAACAGAAATGGAAATTCTCCGTTGAATATGCAGCAACTGGAAATACAAACAAATTGACTGGAAAGAGCCTCAGGAAGAAGGCTTGATCTGGCAGAAGAGTCTGCAAACTTTGAGCATAGAGAATAGACATGAAGGAATTCAAAAAAACAGAGGAAAATGAACAGTATCTCCGAGCACTGCAGACTGGCGCTGGAAGTGCCAACCTGAGCATGGCAGCACTCCCAAAATGTATTTTTTTATGAACGCGAACACTCTAACCCATCCCTCCTAAAGCATCACGTAATCTCGGTGATAAGACCATACTCTCGAGGGATCACACCCTGACCACGGAAATCCCAAACTCAGATATAATTAGAATCCTAAAAGAAACCACCACGATGAGAGTCAGACTTTACATCTTTGCAGAAACCATAAATCATTGGAATAACAATAAATGTGCTAAAATAATAAAATGGAATAACAAATGACTCTATGTCCATCAAAACTACCTTTTAGAAATGAAAGTGAAAACAACACTTTCCCTGAAAACAAAGAGAAGTTTGTTGGGCTTTTTTTCCCTCCTTGCAGACCTGCCAGAGAAGCTGGGGAAATAGCTCAGGTGTGGAGTACACGCTGAGCATGTTCCAGGTCCTGAGCTGGACGCTGGACATGCAAGGGGCCCTCAGCACAGCCAGGCGTGGGCCCCGGAGAAGCAGGAGGCCCCAGAGGAAATCCCCTTGCTCGAAAGGGAATCTGCGTGAGACCCCCAGGTGGCAGTGAAGAGCACCAGTGAAAGGAATCACATGGATAAGGATGAGCCAACACCTTCCCTGCTCCAACCTGATCTACAGGACAGCTGCACCACCAGTAGCAAGAGATGACAGTCACTGGGGGCCGGAGAGATGGTACAGTGGTTAGGGCGTTTGCCCTGAATCCCATAGAGTTCCCCCAAGCACCTCGAGGAGTAATTCCTGAGTGCAGAGCCAGGAATAACCCCTGAGCATCACTAGGTATGGCCCAAAAAGAAAAAAAAAATTACAGTCCCTGAGCTCAGAATGTAGGTACATCAATGTAGAATTACAAGCTCCAAGTGGCAAGAGAAAAAAGGGCACTATTCGAGGGGAAAGTCTCAACTTTTGCTAGATTTGGCTTTATGCAGATAGAGGCCCCGGGGAAATGTGCAGGGGTGACCCTGGAACCTCCTGACCTCCTGGATGGTCTCAGGGAATGCTGTTGCAGCCCAGGGACCCTGGATATCACACATGTGTTCTCGTAGCATGCAGAGCCTAAACACTGAACTGAACCCCGGGCCCATTGGCTGAGAATTATGGAGGAAGGATCTTAAGGCATTGCTTGGGTGTCCCCAGGCCACAAAGAAACTGAAGTTGATTGTGACAAAGGTACATATTGTAATCCACTAAGAAAATAATTTTCTAGAAGAAGCACAGGCTAAGTGCTGGAGAGCTAGTAGAGATAATAAGGCACTTGCATTGCCAGGAGTGAACCCTGGGCAAGGAGCCAGAAATAAGCCCTGGGCACAGCCCAAAGTCAAAGAAAAAAATATATACACATAGGTTAGAAAAGAATTATATGGAGCTGTGTTGGGGAACAGTTTTTCCACAAGGTGCCCAGACACGTTGCGCATCGGGTCAGGGCAGACGTGGGAGCCAAGGATAATGGATGCTCAGAGAAACCCCCTCTGGGAACAGCCCATGGCTCTTCACCTTATTGCCAAATACACACACATTTTATAGAGGGTCTCGGCTTACAGGAAAGTCCAGTCACATAAAGTTTAGCATTATAGGTCTATCACGTTTCCAACTCTGATCTGCCCTGGTCCAATCCCAATCAAGACTAGATGCTGTGGTTAGGAAGACCTGCTAAGTGTATGTGACAGTTTCTGTGTCTTGGGCCCATGGACTAGGGGCTCAAGTGAGGCTCAAGGCTGGACGCCTGGTGCTGAAACCCTGTTCTTGCCAACTTTGCCCAGATACTCCCCTTCTGCGGGGCCTCCCTTCTGGGCCCCTTTGCAAGGTCGGATCTTATCTGCTCCAGTGCCTAGAGCCATGCTCCATAAAGCTGCAGTGATAGTACAGCGTTTGCTTTGCATGCGGCCAACCCAGGGTTGGTTCCTGGTCCCCTAAGCCTGCCAGGAGTAACCCCTGAGCACTGCTGGGTGTGCATCCTCCCCACAAAGAAAAGCAATTATATACTTATATTTGCAGTTTGCAAACTCTCCCCCATTTCTGGACATCTGTTACAGAGGACCAGTCACAAAGCTGTAGGGACTCCAAGGGCATGTTGGAGAAAACCACTCTGCTTACATGTCCCCTGAAACAAATGCCTGGTGTAGTAGCCATTACACAGCCGTAACGCCAACAGCAGATAATATGTTTTTGGAAAATGAAAGAAATGGAGTGTGGTTGGATGAAGGGTGGGTGGGTGGTTATTTGGGCCTTGCAAATCTGATCAAGGGAACCTTGGACCATGGGGCAATCTCAGCCCTTTTCCTCATTCTGTTAGGTCGCCTGTCTTCTGTGTCTCTCTGTTTTAACCAATAGAGGCAATCCACTAATCAACAAATAGGAGGGATCCCTACTGCAAACCATCTACCTCAGTCAGTAACTTAATACTGGTTTGCACTTGCTAAGTGGCATACCACAGACATGCAAGTTGCTGATCAATAGGAGATGCTTCTGGGTGTGCAGTGGTGCCGGGAATATTCCAGTCTCCACATCCTTTTCTGCTTACTTTGCAAAAACCTAAAACCACAGGCCAGAGTGATAGTACAGTGGGTAGGCTTCTTGCCTTGCACACAACTCACCCAGGTTCAATCCCCAGAATCCCATATGGTCCCCTGAGCCCCACTCAAGGGATTGGTGCCTGAATGCAGAGCTAGGAGTAATCCCTGAGCAGGTATAGGCCAAGATTTAAATAAAATTAAAATGCTCTTTAAAAAATAAGTAGCTGGGATTAGAATGATAGTTCAGCAGGGAGGGCGTTTGCCTTGCACGCAGCCAACTCTGGTTCGATTTCCAGCATCCCATATGGTCCCCTGAGCACCGACAGGAGTGATTCCTGAATGCAGAGCCAGAAATAACCCCTGAGCATCACCAGTTGTGACCCAAATAGGCCCTCCCGTTGATCGTTGATTTGCTCGAGCGGGCCCAGTAAGGTCTCCATTGGATACTTTGTTGTTACTGTGTCTGGCATATCGAATACTCTCGGTAGCTTGCCGGGCTCTCCGAGAGGGGCGGAGGAATCGAACTCGGGTCAGCCATGTTGGCCGCTTGTAAGGTGAACACCCTACCGCTGTGCTATCGCTCCAGCCCCAGGTGTGACCCAAAAAAGCAAATAAATAAATAAATAAATAAGTATCTAAAAAGAAAACAAAAATTAAAAAAGAAAAGAAATGCCCTTCAAAATACTTCGTTTCCTATAAACAGCTGTCCCCAGAGGAGGTAGTGAGGCAGGTATAAAGAAGTTACACGTTTTTGCTTGCTCTGTGGTTTTCTGCTTGGCAAAGAACTCGCCTCTGGGAGCCTGGACTTCCTCTGCCCTAGCATGAAGCTGGCAGGACATTTGGGCAAATTCGTTGAGATGATGTATAGAAAGTCCCTCTCTCCCATAGAGGCAGGCGGGGGTGGAGGGTGGTGGTTTGGGGAATGGAAGGGAAACTGAGGACACTGGTGCTGGGAAATTACACTGGTGGAGGGTTGGATGTTGGGACATTGGATGACTGAAACGCAATCATGAACAGCTTTGTAATGGCTTATCTCACGGTGATTCAATAAAATAATATATATATATAAAGTCCCTCTCTCAGCATCTGTCACTTCCTGGGCCCTGTCAGTGTTCCCTGGAATCATGATCAGGAAAGTAGCCATGAAGTCGCCTGCAGTGCCGGGCCTGCTCCTGTGCCTGTAGATCTGCAGGAATTGCTTGTGGCTGATCTCATCCGTTCGCCATTCAGCAATGCTGCTCCGTCTGGTGGAATGCCGGCAGCCAAGAGTCAGACAAACGGGCTTTTGCAATCTATCTCTCGCGATCATCATTGACGTTGCTGAGAGTTACGTGACAAATACTGAGTTAGGCACTGTGGTCTATATTATCACATCTCATCCCATTATTCTGTTTTCTGGATTTTGTTTGTCTGTTGCTCCTGTGGTGGGGGCCACTCATGGCAGTGCTGGTGTCAAAAAGATAGTTTGAAATTGAATCAGTGCCTGCTCACTATGCCGAAAGAAGAGAAGAGGACTGTGAGCATCACCTTTAACTGCAGTGTAGTTAGAATTAACTTACTAGCCAGTGAGATGGCAAAGCATCGCTTACCATGCAGTGCCACTCTAGTTAAGACTATGTGATCATTTCAACACTCACCATAAAATTCTCAACTCACAGGCAAACAAAGACCAGAAGAATGAGATCATTTAAAGCGACCGTCTCATCACAGCACCATCCCATCACACCAAACAGGAAAATGAAGCCAGCATGGCCAAAGTAAGTTTCTCAGCGGAAACATCGTTTTGTTAAGCCTCTCCGTTTGGAACACCTTCTTGATTTCTTTATTCGGGGCTTGGGCTGCACGGGGCGGTGCTCAGGGGCTCAGGTGTCCAATGGCCCATGTGTTGGCCAAACAGGAAAAGCCATTCACCAATGACGAATTAATTCAGTTGTGCTTGAACGTGGCCTCCAGATAAATGCACTCAAGGTAGATTTGTTTAAGTTCAGCCTTTTGGAGAGAACAGGAGCTCAGCGTGTTGAATTCACTGGGGACAGAAGCACCAGTCATTTTTAAAACGAGGAAAATGGATCTTGAATCATCTTCCTGCCCTTGAAGATGTTATCCAACTTGCCGGGGAGGGCGGAGAAGGGGAGTGTTACTTGAGCGATCCATGCCAAGTGTGAGGTGAGAATTGGTTTCTGTAGCTGCAGTCTGCGAGATCTCTTTAGCGGGAAAAATATCTTCAATGTTCGAAAACCTGGTACAGCGTCTCCCCAGTAAGAAGTGTTCGGTGTATAGTTGTGTGACTGGAGAGAAATCCTCACTCAGCAGACAGCTCTACAGCACTTACCGACACACACAGTTTCTCAAACCTAGGCCCATCCAGGGCATGATTCATTGGCAGATACTTCCAGACGGTATTTGATTATTGAGTGCTATTGATCTAGCCGTGCAGTGAATTGATTTGTACTGGTGGGCTCAGGCATCAGGTTCGATTCCCAGAAACACCTAATTACCCTCATACATCTCCTAGTGGGTCCCAGGAGGCCCCAGTGTACACACACACACACACACACACACACACACACACACACACACACACACACTTCCCCCAACCCCATCCCAGGCAGCTGGTTTATCCCCGCCTGGGCCCCAGACACACACACACACACACACACACACACACACACACACAAACACCCCTCCCCCCACCCCCACCCCGGGCAGCTGGTTTATCCCTGCCTGGGCCCCAGGACTGAGGGGGAGATGGAATAAGGACTCAGACACATAATCTAAAATCAGTCTCCCTTTTAGAAGGAAATAGGCAGGCTGACCTTTTCCTTTCCTGATAAACAAACAGATTAAATTCAGCCACTAATCCCAAGAGGCCTTGCGGGGGCGGGGGCTGGTGCGGGTGGGTGGCAGCAGAAGCAGAGCCCAGAGACCACCAGGACTGCAGTGGGGCCTGGGAAGCCACTGACCCCTACCCCTTTCCAGGGGCACCGCACATGCCGGAACCTGGGGGCTCCCTTAAGGAGATTCTGGATGGTTACCGATAGGGTTTGACAAAGAGGAACTCTGTCTCCCACACAGCCTGATGGGGAAGGGTGTGAGGGAGCTTGGAATGGCTGGGCAGACACAGCCCCAGGCCCCCCCTCCAGACCAAGGGGAACTTCAAGGGGGCCTCAGGACTGCTGAGCACAGGCACGAAGACGCCCTTCCAGGCGTCACTCACTGCTACAGCGTCACCCAAGTGAACTGCTTGCCCCCACCCCCGCCCCCACCTCCTTCCATGTCTTCCTGGGTCTGGACCTCAGCAGCAGGACAGGCCAGGGTGAAGATGCTGTTGGTGTTTGCTCCGCTCCCTGCCTCTCTGAGGGTTTGCGCTCTCTCTCTCTCTCTCTCTCTCTCTCTCTCTCTCTCTCTCTCTCTCTCTCTCTCTCTCTCTCCCTCCCTCTCCCTCTCCCTCTCCTTCTCTTTCTCTCTCTCTCATACACAAACACTCTCACTCTTGCTCACTTGCTCTCACTCCTCTCTCTCTATCTCTCTCACGTGCTCTCACTCTCTCCCTCCATCCCTCTCTCCCTCTCTCTCTCCCCCCCTCTGTTTCTAACTCAGACTCTCTTCCTCGCTCTCTCTCTCTCTCTCTTTCTCTCTCTCTCTCCTTTCCCCTCTCTCTCTCCCCTTCCCTCCCCATGTCTTCCAGATTCTAGATCCCTCTTTTTTCTCACTTAAAATTTTCCATGTCTGCCTCCTTGCACCCGAGTCGTGCCCAAGTCGTGCTTTGTTTGTCTGCATTCAGCTGGGTGCGTTTGAGTTCCTTCCGAGTTCTCCTGAATCACCTTGACACGTCTGACTTTCCCTGTACTCTCTGAGTGTCTGCAGTGGGGCAGTTCTGAACTCTCATCCTGCAGGGCGCCTCTGTCAGACTGTACCAGGCCTGAGGTCACACCCAGTCCTTCCCTTGAGGCATGTAGAGGTCCAGCTGGAATTGAGGAGTAAGAGATGAGATGGGGCCAGGTGCTATGGAGTAGTGAGTCTTTGGGCGATTTTCTTGCATGCAGCCAAGCCTGGTTCTATCCCCAGCCAGCCCCACATCTCAACTTGAAAAGCTGTCAGTAGGACAATTTCTCACTCAACTAATCTGAAGCTAAAGTTCAGAGAAGGCGGGTCCACGCCCAGAGTTGCTTGCCGTTCCTCTCCCAAGGCAGAAGGCCGCGTTCAGGGTGAACTGGTCAAGAGCTGCTGAGAAAGGCTGGTGTCAGTCCCGCTTCCTTCAGAGCTGTGGGTGATAGGGGACAGGGGACATGGTGACGGGTCGTCCCCGGACAGACTCTGGGCAGCTCCATCTCTCTCACTGGGGAGCTCTGACCTTGAGCTGGTCACTCACCTCCTCTGAGTTTGACTTTGCGTTATCAGTTAGATAACATTAAGCAACACTGTCCAGGTCCTTTATTTTATTTTATTTTTCAAAATAGCTTATTTATTGGGGCCTGGAGCAATAGCACAGCGGGTAGGGCATTTGCCTTGCATGTGGCCGACCCGGGTTCGATCCTCGGCATCCCATAGGGTCCCCAAGCACCGCCAGGAGTAATTCCTGAGTGCATGCACCAGGAGGAACCCCTGTGCATTGCTGGATGTGACCCAAAAAGAAAAAAAAAATGGAGCAATAGCACAGCAGGTAGGGCGTTTGCCTTGCACGCAGCCAACCTGGCCTACCTGAGCACCATCTCCCCGCCCCTCTCGGAGAACCTGGCAAGCTTACTGAGAGTATCTGGCCTGCACGGCAGAGCCTGGCAAGCTCCCCATGGTGTATTTGATATGCCGAACACAGTAACAACAAGTCTCACAATGTTACTGGGCCCGCTCGAGCAAATCGATGAACAACGGGAGGACCATGACCGTTTTGGGTCACACCCAGCGGCGGTGCACAGAAGTTCCTCCTGGCTCCGTACTCAGTAATTACTCCTGGCATATCTCGGGGGACCCCTATGGGATGCTGGGGATCGAACCCAGGTCGGCCGTGTGCAAGGCAAATGCCCTCCCTGCTGCACTGTACTATCACTCTGGCCCTATTTTATTTTTTTAAGTTTGTTGTGACCCCTTTTATTAGCGTGTAATCGCACCCATGTCCACGGCGTACAAGACCCGCACCCTACCTGCCATCCTCCTGCTCAGCCTGGCCCTGGCACGCTGATCGCGGCTCGGCTCTTGCCTAAGCTCTGCCCTTTCCCAGTCTGTTAAAGTGAAACGTTGACCTGAGAGCTGGACACGCCTCCTCCCCCGCTCACTCCCCACAAGTAGCCCCAGGAGCCTGTGGACCAGCAAGGTGTCACCCAACTGGGTTTCCCTGTGGTGTGGACTCAGGTCTGTTTGAGGGCAGCTGCCCCCACCCTGTCCAGGGCCTGGCCCCAGACCACAAGCTTCTCTGCAGCAGGGGCTGTTAGTGGTTTAAAAAAACATTTTTTTTTAAGTCTGGAAAATAGAAACTTGGTAGAGTCTTCTTTGGAAGAAGTAGATGAGTGTTCCTCACCGTCTGGTGCTGATAATTATCTGTGAAGACCTCTGGCGATCCCACCAATGAGTTTCTCTGGGTTTCAAAGGAACTCATTCCTCAGCTGCTTGAAAGGGAACGAGGTTGTCAGCCACAGAGGTCGTTGGGCTTGAAATCAAAGGTTGGGAAACACGGTGTGTGCAGAAATGCCGCTGACAGTGCCGGTTGGGATAGAGGACTAGAATGGTCCCCCCTGGGCCCTAGAGGTCCCTCTTGTTTCCAGACAAACAGGCATCCCAGAAGCTTTGCTTTGGCAGTAGCACCGTCTACCCGGTGATGGGGACATTACCAGGAAATGGGACACGGAAACCACAGGGACAAATTGAATTCTAAATAATAGAAGTGAAAAAAGGACCTTGGGGGCATCTCCTAGCTTGCTTCTCTGGTTCGTTCCCAGGAAGAAATTCTCCCAGAGAGGGAAGGGGACTCGTCCAAGGTCACGGGATAAATGAGTGTTGGGGCCCAGGTTAGAAACCTTGCCTCCAATCTCTGTTCTCCTTCCAGGCTAAGCTAGACTGTTGGTACACACGGATCTGGAAATTTTCATTTTTTCATCATTTCATTTCATCATCCTGTTAATCGTCGATTGCCTCGAGCAGGCCCCAGTAACGTCTCTTTCATCCTAGCCCTGAGATTATATTCACGGCTCTTTAGGAGAATGAGACCCATCATTGTTACTGGTATTTGGCATATTTGGTACGCCACGGGGAGTTTGCCAGACTCTGCCCTGTGGGCAGGCTACATTCGATAGCATGCAAGTATGTCCAAAGTAGGAATGAGATAATTAGATGTCATAAAAAAAAAGTTCTGATAAGATGTCGCGCGGCCGAATTCGCGGTTCCGGGATCTGGATTTTATAGTCTCTGAGTCTTGGCCGCTGATGGGATTACACGGCGCCAGGGGGGCAGGTGGTGGGTGTGACCCCCGCCTGCTGGAATTTGGAGGATCTGGATGGAAGATGCTCGACTCCAAACCCAGTAGGCTTGGAGGTCTCGGCCCCGGAACCCGCGTGGCTTTGTCCCTCTGCCAGGGACAGATCCCGGACGAGAACAGTGCAGTCTTTTGCCCCCGCGCCTGGGTGTCCCTCGCCAGGACCCCTTGGAGGGGAGAGGGTTGAGCTTTCCTCCCCGCCCCGACCGGGGCTCCGGCAGCCGAAGACCTCCAGGACCAGCCACCACCATGCTGAGACCACTCTCCGCACACATGAAGGTACTGGCAGAGGGACAAAGCCACGCAGGTTCCGGGGCCGAGACCTCCAAGCCTACTGGGTTTGGAGTCGAGCATCTTCCATCCAGATCCTCCAAATTCCAGCAGGCGGGGGTCACACCCACCACCTGGCCCCCTGGCACCGTGTAATCCCATCAGCGGCCAAGACTCAGAGACTATAAAATCCAGATCCCGGACGAGAACAGTGCAGTCTTTTGCCCCTGCGCCTGGGTGTCCCTCGCCGGGACCCCTTGGAGGGGAGCGGGTTGAGCTTTCCTCCACGCCCCGACCGGGGCTCCGGCAGCCGAAGACCTCCAGGACCAGCCACCACCATGCTGAGACCACTCTCCGCACACATGAAGGTACTGGCAGAGGGACAAAGCCACGCCGGTTCCGGGGCCGAGACCTCCAAGCCTACTGGGTTTGGAGTCGAGCATCTTCCATCCAGATCCTCCAAATTTCAGTAGGCGGGGGTCACACCCACCACCTGGCCCCCTGGCGCCGTGTAATCCCATCAGCGGCCAAGACTCAGAGACTGGAAATTTTACCTTTAAAAATAGGACAATGGGGCTGGAGCAATAGCACAGCGGATAGGGTGTTTGCCTTGTACATGGCTAACCTGGGTTCAATTCCCAGCATCCCATAGCACTGCCAGGAGTAATTCCTGAGTGCAGAGCCAAGAGTAACCCCTGAGCATTGTTGGGTGTGACCCCACATATATATATATATATATATATATATATATATATATATCAAGGGTCTAGAGAGATAGTGCAGGGTTTGAAGTGCTTGCCTTACAGGCTGAAAATCCTAGCTCGATCCCCAGCACCCAATAATATCCTTCTAATTACAACCAGGAGTGATCGCTGAGCAGGAAGCTAAGAGTAAGCTCCCCAAGAAAACATGACAAGCGTTTGTTTGAAAATCCCCATCATTGTGTGTCGGGGAAGGGATTTCCAAGGGGGGCTGGCGCTCCTAGCCCGTGAAGAGTGATGGTACCTCTTTGATGGACTTCGTGGTACCAGTGCTTGAATACACCCTTCCACCTCATCTTCCCAAGGAATCCAAACCTTTTTTTTAGTTTTTGGGTCACACCCAGCGATGCACAGGGGTTACTCCTGGCTCTGTGCTCAGGAATTACTCCTGGCGCTGCTCAGGGGACCATATGGGATGTTGGGAATCGAACCCGGGTCGGCTGCGTGCAAGGCAAATGCCCTACCTGCTGTGCTGTTGCTTCAGCCTTAGGAATCTGAACCTTAATCCATACCATCCTCTCCCTGTGCACTGACACCTGATTGAAAAGAAATAACCCGGAGTTGGAGCCTCACTCCCAGAACACAGAAGGGAGCTGTGAGATGCCCCAGAAACCAGAAAGAACAGAAAACCAGGGGGGGCTCGGGTGGCAGCGGGGCTGGAAGATCTTCCCTCTCACTTTCCAGCAACAGGAAAAGAAGAAGGAAGTCAGGTGGGCCACTGGCCTTGCACAGCGAGAACCCCGGTCTATGTGGATGCTCGGGTACCAGGATCGTTTCCAGAACAGCCTCCTCGGGGAGAAGGTGCCGGAGGTGGAATCCCCAGGACACAGAGACCCTCACCTGCCACGGCCCACCTTGGCCTGCTCTACCCTGTGTCCAACGGGAAGACGGGCCGCCACACAGAGCCTGACTCTGCTGTAGCTGTGCTGGGAACAGATTCCTGAGGGCCAGGGCAGAGCAGGGAAACCTGTTGGGTGGCTTTTGTAACATGCAAATAGCCAGGCTGGTTCCGTTCAGGGCGTGCCAGTGGGTGGCATGTTTTGAAGAGAAAACCAACAGGCTTTGCTGATATGGGTCATGAGAAAATGAGAGAAGTTTCCCTTGCCCAGTATTTTATTCTGAGCAGTTTGTCGTCGGAGGTGGAGTTTGTTTTTCTTTCCTGCCGTGTGGTAAAGGTCCTCTTCTTCTTAGAAGATTTAGAGGATCCGTAAGGAGTTGAATTTGGCTCTGAACAGAGATGTCAGCGTTTGAATGGAGTGTTACCAGGGGCAACACTCAGTTCTGGGGTTTTGTGGGGGTTAGGAGAACACACACACACACACACGTACATGCACACACACACGTACACGCACACACACACACACATACACACATACTCCATCGCTGAGGTTTTTTTGGGGGGTTAGGAGAGCACTCTCTCTCTCTCTCTCTCTCTCTCTCTCTCTCACACACACACACACACACACACACACACACACACACACTCTTCATCACTGAGTGGTCTTAATGTTTCACTTCACGATTCCCCAGAATCGTGCTGGCGCAGGTGGTCTTGGCGCCATGAAGCAGTGTTGCATTTTCTGGAAGGGCATCACTGTGGAAAGATGTTTATGCATCTCCTTGCAAACGCTGGGCAGAGTGAGACTCAAGCCCACTTTAATAAAGGAGTCATGGTGAAATCTCCACTTTTCTTTTCCTCTGGTATTTGCACAGCCTTTGGGACCCCTTTTAATTAAGTAATTTGCTTGTAAACACCTGTTCATTGGGGGTGGGGGGGCTGTAGCTCTTGGGGGGGGATTGAGTGAAAGCTGGCTCTCACTGTGCCTGGAAGGCCTCAGGTGGCAGCCCTCTCCGGAAGTATAGGCACCTGGAGGGAAGGCAGATTGGCCAGGCCCAGGCAGCGAGGCACAGCATGCAAGAATGACTGGACTGCGAGTCCCGGGTGCTGCAGGCACACAGGAGCAAAGGCCCTGTCGTGTGAAGAGCACCAAAAAAGGGAGAGGGAAATGCTAAACCCAGCACTTCACCTGCCGCCCCAGGAGCAAGACCAGGTGCCCCAGCACAGTCTCTTCCCCACGTCCCCCAGGGGACACCATGTTCTCCCCAGTGCCCCCATCACATGAGTCGGGGAACAGGCCTGGCCCAGCCCACCTCCCTACGACAGAGCTGGGGGCCAGGGCGCCCCACCCCCGGGGAGCGGAGAGGGGTTTCTGCCAGCCCCGGGTGCCCCGCAGAGCTGACCTGTGCTGCCACCCGTGCTGTGCTGAGTGTCAGGAGAGCCCCCAGGCGGCTTTCCCAGCCACCCTGCCCGCAGGCGGAGTTGGAGCCCACCCAGATCCACCCACCTGCGCCTTCGCCTAAGGGTGCCGCCCAGAGGAAGCCCCAGCAGCAGTCCCCATGGACCCTGGGGGGTGGGGGGGCTTCCTCCCAGCAGGGAGTGCAGAGCCATGGGGCCCCATCACATGTGTGGGACCAACCGTCCAGACCCTCCCCAGTGGCCCCCACCCCCTGGGGAAGCTTCTGAAAGTCAGAGGAACCAGCAGAGAAACTTCTTGCCATGTCTCCAGGTCCAGGGCTAGCGGAGCTGGAGCAAGAGGGGTCCTAAGTCCGTCTAGGATTTTAATGGGGGGGGGGGGGGCAGGGAGTGGGGAGTGGGGGGTGTTTGTTTTCCTGAGTCAGAAGTTAAGTCCGTTCTTAAATGCTCAACTGGAAGCAGATTTTTTTTTTTTTTTTTTTTTAGGAGAGGCCTTCGTCTCTCACTGATTAACTTGGCAACAGGAAACAATTGTGAATGCACCTGGTAACTCCCACCCCTGGGCTGTGTGTGATTTGCTGCAGCTTTTCTTGAGGGGCCATTGGCCAAGGTGTTCCCGGGGCCTTTTCATCCGTCCTGCTGCACCTGTGGAAGGGTCTGGAAGCTGTGCTCGGTGGGCACAGCCTCAATGCACAAGTGTGGCTTTTTCATCTGTTGGGAGTAGGGGTGGAGGTCTTTCCAGGCGATGTTCAGGAAATGTGGGGACCCCACCAGGAGATACTCAACCAACTGGAGCTGAGGCTGCAGAGCTTCATGGGCCGTGTTGTGTGTGTGTGTGTGTGGTCTCCGTGGAGCAAAGCATGTTGTGTGTGTGTGTATGTGGTCTCAGCGGAGCAAAGAATGGTGTGTGTGTGTGTGTGTGTGGTCTCAGTGTAGCAAAGCATGTTGTCTGTGTATGTGTGTGTGTGTGTGTGGTCTCAGTGGAGCAAAGCATGTTGTGTGTGTGTGTGTGTGTGTGTGTGGTCTCAGTGGAGCAAAGCATGTTGTGTGTGGTCTCAGTGGAGCAAAGCATGTTCCACCGAGCCATCTCCCTGGCCCCCATAGCAGACAGAATTCTTTTGTTGGTGGTGGTGTTGTTTCTGTGTCACACCTGGCTGTAGTGCTCAGGAATCACTCCTGGCAGTGTTTGGGGGGTTGGGCGCGAGGCACATGCTGTGACCAGGATTGATCCTGGGTCTACCACATCTCAGTGCCTCCCCGCACTCTCATTCGGCCTCTCATTGCAGAATGACATCTCTGTTTTCCCAGAGTTTTACTAGAAATTTTATCAGAATATTCCCACTGGCTCGCAGCCACCCCATGCTGTAGAGACGGTACAGAGAAGTCTGTCTCTTCAGCCTCCCACAGCAGAATTTTTTTTATTTGCTTTTTGGGTCCCACCCAGCAATGCACAGGGGTTACTCCTGGCTCTGCACTCAGGAATTACACCTGGCGGTTCTCAGGGGACCCTGTGGGATGCTGGGAATCGAACCCGGGTTGGCCGCGTGCAAGGCAAACGCTCTCCCCGCTGTGCTGTCGCTCCAGCCCCCCACAGCAGAATTTTAATATCTCTGAGCAGGTTGTGATGTGGAAAGTCTCTGTGTGTGATGTCTGTGGTTAAGCGACACTGTGTCCGCGTGGTGGTCCCGGAGAGGCTATTTCATGATGTGGAAAGAATCCACCACACCTGAAGAAAATGAGGTGGGGTTTCTAAGGACTTCCTCTGCATTAAAGTCTCTGAAAAACGAGCCAAAGAGGTTGGACAGTGGGTCGGGCCCTTGCCTTGTTTGTGGCCGACTCAGACCGGATCCCTAACACCTCATTCTGGTCCCTGGGCCCCAGTCGGAGTGATCCCCGAGTGCAGAGCCAAGAGTCAGCCCCTGGGTGTAGCCGAAAAACCAAAAAAGTATGTGAAGGTCTCGATACACGCTCACCCAAGCGGCCATCAGCAATGCAGTGGGCATGGGGTGCTGTGTGTGTGGCTCTCTCTTCACCTCCCTGCCCTTCCCACATCTTCCTCCCACCCATGGTGAACCTATTCTAGGTCGGAAAGTGTAAGAGTAGATGTGGTTTCCTTCTCCACAGCTCAGGCATGCGGGGGGGCGGGGGGGGGGCACGGCAGCTGTCTGCGGGGGGCCACCCAACCACTGCCTTATCTCTCCTGCTCACCCCCCTCTCCCCCTGCTGGGCCTCTTGTCCCCATCACCCCAGGCAGCACCCATGGGGTTCACCCAGCGTAGCCACATCTGATGGGTCCCTCTGAGCTTGTTCCCCCAATGAAGGATGGACACCGGAAGTCCGGGGGTCTGTCCCCCTGGTGTGACTCCATGAGGGGGAGGGGGTGGTGGGTTGGGGCTCTGTGAGTGAGAATCACAGTCTTAGGACCAAGGAGCTGGGATGCAGCAAGGGGCACTGAGGCCAGAGGGCTCCAGAGGCCTCTCCCCGCCCCCCCACCCCCCCACCCGTGAAATATTTCCAAAGTTAAATGATAAAATGAATCACCAGAAAACTCATCTTCTTCTCCTTCCCCATCTTCTGGCTCTACCAAAAAGAAAAAAAAATGGGGGTGGGGGGACCGAGGAAACCAGTCGTGTCCATCCCGGGAGCAGGGGCAGCTTCCCAAGCCAGCCGGTCAGGCCTGTCCAGCCCAGCCTGGGCTCAGGGAGGGGCCGGGGAGGGCGGGCCCAGGTGCGCGAAGGGGGAGCTGCCTTTGGGCTTATAAAGGGTGCGGTTGGCTGCACCCGCCAGGGCTGGATGGAGCCGGCATCTCCCTTTTCAGGGGACGCCACCTCCCCAGGATAGCCACGCTCGGAGCTGGGTCCTTCCGGGGTCCGGCTGTCTGTCCACAGGCTTACTCACACCGTGGGCACCCCCCGGCCCCCACACCCACCTGGCAGCAGGAGGTAAGCGCTGAGGAGGTTCTCCTGGTGCTGACGCAGGAGCGGCTCCACCCCGAGCCCTGCTGGCTGGAACAGACAAGCACTTGGCAGAGAGCCTCCAAAGAGGCCCCCTGGGGGACTGGCCGGGTGGGGGGTGTCCTGGGGCTGTGTCCCCTGCGGCCACAGCAGCCCCAGGCTTGCAGGGACTTTCCTGGCTGGACGGATGTGGAGCACCTTTTGCTGGGAGCGCCAGTGCCCGTGTGTAGTTCAGGCAGCTGCAGGGATCACGATGGCCACGTTCCCGGCCCCGCCAGCTTCTGGCATCTCTCGGGCAGCCGGGGCCCCTGCCGCTCACTGTGGTGTAGCATGGCACGCTCAGAGGGGGGCGGGTCTGGCATCAAGGCTCATCAAAACTCGGAGGAAGTTAGCGTAAGGGAGCACTGGAGACAGAGCCTGGGCTGGGGAGAACAGTGGCCAGCCAAGTCCCCGGAGCATTGTGCAAGCTGACGGGAGGCTTTGTGGGGTGCCGTGGCCATCAGTACTGGCCCTTCCTGATGAGACGGAGGGGGCTCGGGCCCCCGTATCCACAGCGACACTTCATCTCCCTGTCTCATCCTGTTGGGCTCCATGAAGAACCAGGGCCTGCGACTGCAGCCGACGGGGAGAGGGTGGGTTCCACCTCATCCCGGGACCACCCTCTCTGACCTCTCCCCTTAGCCCGCGTCCACTGGGCATTCTCAGCCACGGGTGCTGAAACGGGACCCTGGCCCCACCCCCCAGTTCCCTCTCTGTTATTTTCCTAACTTTTTTTTTGGGGGGGGGGGTGGGGGTCATACCTGGTAATGCACAGAGGTTACTCCTGGCTCATGCACTCAGGAATTACTCCTGGCAGTGCTCGAGGGACCCTATGGGATGCTGGGAATCAAACCCGGGTCAGGTCAGTTGCGTGCAAGGCAAACGCCCTCCCGACGCTGTGCTATTGCTCCAGCCCCTACTTTCCTAACATTGTAGATCAGGAGAATCCCATCTGGCTTATTGCCCGCCCCCCCCCCCCCCCCAGGAGGGTTCTGCTGCCCAGGGATGGCGGGAGAGGGGGTGGGTTGCGGTTCCTGCTTGCTGATTGAGGGGCGGGGTCCGAGCACCCCCCCTTTTGCTCCCTTCTCGCCCAGCACATTCCCCCCCGCCCCCAGTGGTGCCTCTGGGAAAGAGGCAAGTCTTGGTCTAGAAGCTTCAGGAACCAGGAGCACCTGGGGCAGAAGCCCCCGAAGCAAGGACTAGGCTGGGGGTCTGAGCACTCGGTTGCACGAGGCGTCACTAGCACCACCGGCAAAGGGAGGGCACAGCTTGTCTTATTCTTGAGTGGCACGGGCAAAGGCAGGAAGGCAGTTGAGGGGCTTGTGCCCCCCCAAGAAACAGCAACGAATGATCAGGCTGGCTGTGGGACGAGTCTCGAGAACCCCGACTGACATCCCCCCTCCCCCACCCCTAACCAAGCTCAGCCCAGCAAGATCTTCCGCGACCCACGGGCAGTGCTGGTTCTTGCTTCTCTCGCCGTGCCTGGGCAGCAGAACCCTCCTGGGGGGAGGGGGCAATAAGCCAGATGGGATTCTCCTGACCCACGATTTTAGAAAAGTAAGGGCTGGAGCAATAGCACAGCGGGGAGGGCATTTG
This sequence comes from Sorex fumeus, assembly GCF_029834395.1. NCBI lineage: Eukaryota > Metazoa > Chordata > Mammalia > Eulipotyphla > Soricidae > Sorex > Sorex fumeus. The sequence goes on along the minus strand of NW_026606154.1, from coordinate 2,067,198 downwards.
CCTTGCATGCAACTGACCTGACCCGGGTTTGATTCCCAGCATCCCATATGGTCCCTCGAGCACCGCCAGGAGTAATTCCTGAGTGCATCCACTTCAGAAAGCTCAAGTGGCCCCTCCTTCAGGGTTCGTCAGCCCGCACCCCTCCCCCCGCCCTCCGGACCCCCATCCCACGTGCAAACTGCCCTTGACTTGACTCACCTGCCTTTCTGCTTCCGGGGTGTCATTCTCAAGAGCCTTGAGGTCAGGGGCTGCCCTGTGCTCCCAGCAGCTGCAGGCAGGCATGTTCCGTGAGCACCCCTGTCACCCACCCACTCATCTCCTCTGGATGGGGCCCACGAGCACCGAGCCAGAACGGCTCTTACTGAGCGTCCGGAGTGCCGTGACCCAAAGACCACCCTGCCCACCCCCGCCATCCCTACACAGAACCTTCCTCTCGGGAATGATTGGGCCGTGATCTCTGTCACCTGGGCAGACTGTTTGGCTATAAATTAGAAGAAATCTCCTGAATATGCCCAGGGCTGCCCAATCACCCATCCCGCGATACCCGAGAGAGGGAGGAACCACTTTCAGGAAACAAGGGAAACCTGTATCTCTCTCACTGGAGAGGTAGCGCCCTGAGCACCAAGGGGTGGGAGGCGGTAGCCGAGAACATGTATGAAGGCAGCTGTGTTGGCTTTGCAGCTACACCACAGAGGGGGGAAATAAAACCAACACCACCCAAGGAAATCTAGAGCAAAAGAGTTCTCTGCAGGATGGTTTTTTTCCCCGGCAGGCAGCTCAGGACCCGACTTACCCACTTAGACTCACACATGGCCCCTTGGCTTGGCCGACAGGAGCACCCGAGCCCAGCCCAGCGCGACCGTGGTCTGGACGGGTCCCTCCCTGCACCCCCCTGCCGTTGCTTTCGAAGGTGCTTTACGCCTTCTCGGCTGCAGCCCTGGTCTCGTCTCTCTCTGATGTGAGACGCCCGAGTTTATTTTTCATTTTTTATCAAGGACTCGTGATATGGGGGCTGGAGAGATAGCATAGCGGGTAGGGCGTTTGCCTTGCACGCGGCCGACCCGGGTTCGGTTCCCAGCATCCCATATGGTCCCCTGAGCACTGCAAGGAGTAACTTCTGAGTATAGAGCCAGGAGTAATCCCTGTGCATCACCAGATGTGACCCAAAAAGCAAAAAAAAAAAAAAAAAAAAAGACCTCGTGATATGCCAAGTTGAGGTTTTTCAGGCAAATGATGTCCCAGCACCAATTCCATCGCCAGTGTTCACTTCCCTCCACTGGTGCCCCCCCCCCCCCCCGTTTTCCCCCACCCTCCAGCCCTCCCCCTTGGTGGGCCCCTTTCACAGTGTGGTTGCTTTGAGAAAGCTGCAGTTTCCTGCTCTCGGGGTTTGTGGTTATGTGAGTCAGATTTATGGATAAACCACAGCCCTGCACTGCCGGTGTGTCCTGGGCTCTGCCCTCTGCCCCTGTCACCTCCGGCCTCCCCAACTTCCCCTCCCCTCAACTTCATTCCTTCCCTGTCCTTCTAGAAAGACCAGGGACCGGGGAAATCTAGGCATCCCCATGTCCTGTTCTCTGGACACCGCAGATACGTGAGATCATCTGAGATTTGTCTTCCTGCACATGAGCCATTTTTCACTGCCCATCATGCCTGCCTAGGGCTGGAGCGATAGCACAGTGGTAGGGCGTTTGCCTTACAAGCGGTCAACATGGCCGACCCAAGTTCGATTCCACCGCCCCTCTCGGAGAGCCCGGCAAGCTACCGAGAGTATTCGATATGCCAGACACAGTAACAACAAAGTCTCCAATGGAGATGTTACTGGGCCCGCTCGAGCAAATCGACGATCAACGGGAGGGCCTTTACCTTTACCTTTTTTTATCATGCCTGCCCACACCTGCATCTCACAGATTCCCTGTCCTCGCTGCTGTGCAGCTGATGTCCAGGCATCTCTGTGGCTGTACTGTTCAGGTTCCCTTTGTCTGGCTCTGTTTGAGGCTGGCCCTGAGGTGCGGGAGTGTGGAAAGTGTCTTTTTTTTTAAATTTTTTTTTAAAAAATTATTTTTTAAAAAATTTTTATTAGTGAAACACCATGAGGCACAGTTGTAGACTTACAAATTTCTGTGCTTGGGTTTCAGTTATACAATGATGGAGTACCCATCCCTCCACCAGTGCCCATTCTCCACCACCACAGATCCCAGTATCCCTCCCACCCCTCATCCCCCCCATCCCACTCTGCCTCTGTGGCAGGGCATTCCCCTTTGTTCTCTCTCTCTTATTGGGTGTTGTGGTTTGCAAAAGAGGCATTGAGTGGCAATCATGTTCAGTCTATAGTCTACTTTCAGCATGCATCTCCCATCCTGGGAGGATCCTCCCAACACCCTTTACTTGGTGCTCCCTTCTCTATCTGAGCTGCCTTTTCCCCTAGCATATGCGACTGGCCTCCAAGCACTGGAGCAAATCTCCTGGTACTTATCTTGGCCATTCTTGGGTGTTAGTCTCTTATTTTGTTACTTTATGTTCCCCAGATGAATGCAATCTTTCTATGTCTGTCCCTCTCTTTTTGACTCATTTTACTTCACATGATAGGAAATTGTCTCTTTTGGAAAGGAGTTGATTTTAGGGCCAGGTACCAGCCGGTTGATTTTTCTGGGCAGGAGGACAACACTGTTGTTATCTTGGAAATAGGATGATTGTGAGAGATCTGGAGACCTGGCTTGGGACCTGGCCAGCTCCAGGTATCAGCAGCACTGTTGTGGGAAAGTACTGAGTACCCAGCACCTCCATGAGCACTCAGTTCTGCAAGTGGAAGAGATAGACTCAGGGGGCCAAGGAACCAGGGAGTGACTGACGGACCCAGGTCGGAGCTCAGAGGGGCTGACAAGAGGCTGAGCTCTGACCTTGGGACATTGCCCTGCTCTGGCCGCTGACCATTGAGTGAGTCCGCATGCCCAGCTGCCCCTCCCTCCAGGCTGTGCTGCCCCGACCATAGGTCACTGTGTGGCCCTGAGTTTCCCATCTTCCCTGCATTTAGAAGCATGGTTCAGAGCATGGTAGGGAAACGTCCAGCCCTGCTGTCTGACAGACGGACACAGACAGTTTCTTCAGCTGCCCCCGGCCCGTCTGCCTGTGTTGTGTGGCCCATGAGTGACTTTGTGATCGTCAGCAGGGCCCTGGGCAAGAAGATGGTCCCCAGCCCTGTCCTCAAGGGATGCCTTGGCCCCAGGTGGCCCTTGAGAGAAAAGGACAAGGAGCAGAAAGCGGAAGGATGTGTCCACCCGCAGGGTAGACGAGGGTGGAAGAGATTCAAGGGCTGTGACCTAGGACACACCCCCCAGCCCCTGTTCCTTAGGTTGGGGTACACGACAAGAAGAAATTGTGTAGGGTTCTGCCCCAGATGGGTCAGAGAGATGCCAGCCCTGTGCATTTTCATTCCTCCCCCCCCACACACACATACACAGCCAACATCCCAACATGCAGCCTCTGCTCCACCCCCACATCCTGCACACACGTGGCCACCCGCCTGGCCCCCACCCTCAGCTGGCTCGGGTGATGCCAGTCCCTGGAGCTGCAGGGCGTCCCGGCTCCATGCCAGCTGCCTGGGCGCCTGAACCATGGCGCTGCGGGCTCCGCCTCCCTGTTTCGGGGAGGTAGATAGATGGTGTCCTTGGGGGGCCCACCTTGGATCCCATCTCAGAGGTCGCCCCTCCCTGGGCAGCTGACTGTGTTCCTCCTGTCTAGCCTCCCTCCCCGACGGGGCCACCGCACCGGGCTGATTAGCCGTGGAAAAACCCGTCCAGCAGGGCCCGGCGGGATGGACAGGCCCGCCCTCCCGGTCTCCTCGGGCTTTCTCTGCCTTGGCTGCACAGAAGCCTGTTTGCCCTGGTTCTCTCCGACAGGCAGGTAGACAGACCGACCAACGTGGGCATCACAGCCCGAGGTTGAAGTATACTCCTTCCAGAGAGGTACTGGTTTGCCTGGCGGCCCTTCACCCCATCCCCTCTCTAGCCTTTTCCAGTTTCTCTTTCTGTGTCTTGTTTCATCCTGGCTTCAATGCCAGCTGGACGGGACCAGGGGTCCCCTCGCCCCGGCCCTTGTCCTCAAAGCTGAAGGCTAGTCTGCACGTGGCCTTTGCCAGAAGCAGGCTCCAGGGGTTTGGGTACTGGCCTGGCCTGCAGCCCAGTCCTGGGGAGGCCCGGCCCCTGCGGGACCCCAAGCACAGAGCCCTGCCCGGGGGGGAATGCCGGGAGGTTGAAAAGGAACTCCCTCAAGTGGGAATGAGCCAGCCTTATCCCCGGCATGACTGTGGTGCCCAGAGAACAAGGACCAAGAGACGGGTCAGTGGAGAGGGCTCACACCATCCGAGCATCATACCCGACTTCGATCCCAGGTACCACATCGCCAGGTGCAGTTCTGGATGTCCCAAAGTACCATGTAATCCTGTTTAGCATGAGGGAGGCCTGAGGGGCTTCTCAGACCCTCCCTGCCCTGCCAGCTCAAAAAGGTGAGCGGAGGCCCTGGGTGTGTTGAACGCCCCTTGAGGCCTCCCTACCACCTCCCACCCCCCCCAAAAAAAAAAACCAGGGAGCAGCAAGGGGGGAAGCCCAAGCCACCTTCTGGCTGCCCCCTGCAATCTCAGCCTGAGCAGCCCTGCCCCTTAACTAGCGCTCCCCTCCCTGCACTCGGGGTTTGGGGAACTCAGGGTTCAGCTCCAGCTGCTGGTACAAAGATGAGGATACATAGTATCATTGCCCCTGGCCCCGCAGCTGACTCCAGCCAGCCCCTCTGTGCCAGGACCTCTCTTTCACTGCAGTTGAAGCTTGGGGACCTGCAAATGGGGCATGAGGATGGAGGGAGAAGGTGGGGGGAGGCGGGGAAATCTGTCTCTCGCCAAATTATCTGACACATTTCGGAAACACAATTGAAACCTCATTACATGGGTGAACAGCTTTCCATCAGCTCGTTCCGGGCGCTGATATTCATATAATCGTTGCCCAGACGTCGCCGGCAGCCTGGGGCGCACTGGGAGGGTATTGGTCACTGTCCTCTGAAGCAGCAGATTCTGTTGGGGAGGGAGGGTGGGGGCTATGGTGGGGGGGGGTTTCGTGCAGAGAGGGGGATGTTGCGGACGGGGTCCTCACTCTTTCCTCCCACATGACAGCAGTGGCAGAGGGTAGGGGCAGAGATCGGGAGGTCCCAGGTGGACATCCTGCCCCCAGGCCCCTAGAAACAGCTTTTGGGAGCGCGTGTCTGGCTGAGTGTGAGTCCTTGCTATTAACCCCGCGAAGGACAGTAAGACCACGTGCCCGTCAGAGCCACCCTCATCCAGAGAATGAGGTCACGGGTACTGGTGGGGAGGGAGAGGAGAGAGGGCCCCCCCGGAACTGGTGGGCAGTGTGAGTGGAAGCAGCCACCATGAAACTCCACCATGGGGCGGAGGAGCTTCCGAACATAGTGGACCCCCCCCCCCCCACACACACACACACACACCTGGTCTTGAAATGTGAATAGACCTCTAGGCTGTCCTGCTGAGTTAAGTCAGAGAGAAACAAAATATTATACAAGCTCTTGGCTACCAGTCTCAAAAGCCAGTCCTGCCGCCCCTGGCTGGCCACCCAGGAGTCAAAGTGACAGGTTGAATTCTCAGATCTACACTTTGTTTCACTTGAAAAGAAATGTCGTTTAGGGGCTGGAGCTGTAGTACAGCGGGTAGGGCGTTTGCCTTGCACATGGCTGACCCGGGTTCAATTTCCAGCAATATGGTCCCCCGAGTACCACCAGGAGTAATTCCTGAGTGCAGAGCCAGGAGTAACCCCTGAACACTGCCAGGTATAAACGACCCCCCCCCCCAAAAAAAAGAAAAGAAATGTCATTTAACATTTGTTAACTTCCATTATCTTACTTACAAGTAAAAGCACTTCACATCATTTTTATAGAGGTTAAATGAGATAGTAGCTAAAAAAATAAATGCACAGTAGATATATCACAAACAATAACTGCTAGTATTCTTTTAACTGGGCTGGAGAGATAGCACAGCAGGTAGGGTGTTTGCCTTGCACACAGCCGACTCAGGTTCGATTCCTCCGCCCCTCTCAGAGAGCCCAGCAAGCTACCGAGAGTATCTCGCCTGCACGGCAGAGCCTAGCAAGCTCCCCATGACGTATTCGATATGCCAAACACAGCAACAACAAAGTCTCACAATGGAGACGTTACTGGGCCCGCTCAAGCAAATTGATGAACAACGGGAGGACAGTGACAGTGATTCTTAGAACTAAAACCCTCTCTGGGGTTATGGAAAAGACGTCAGACTTGTGGTTTCTAGAAGCAGGGGCGAGGCAGGGGGAGGAGTAGGAGGGAGCACGGACCCCTTACCAGGGCCATAAGTCACCGGAGCAGATAGGAGTGTGCGGACTGAAGCTTTTCTGTGTCTAGGGAAGGCAGGTCCAAAAGGATTCTTAGCAAAAGGAGTGTTTCCCCCCATTTATATCTCTTTATAAGAGAGGCACTGAACCTATTGTGGAACACTCTCCTCCCATTGTTCAATGATTTGCTCGAGCGGGGCCAGTAACGTCTCTATTGTGAGACTTCTTGTTACTGTGTTTGGCATATTGAATACTCTCGGTAGCTTGCCAGGCTCTCGAGAGGGGCGGAGGAATCGAACCCGGCTCGGCAGGGCTGGCTGCGCCCAAGGCAAACGCCCTACCACTGTGCTATCACTCATTTCAAAATATTTGTGAATCAGACTGTCATCAGTAGTCTGTACCTTGTGCCCTGCCCGGCTGGCATCCCTGAAACCGGGGGGGGGGGGGGGGGGGGGGGAAGGGGGGCGTCGAGCTCCCTGAGTGATTTCCCTAGTGAGTGTTGCATCTTGGAGTTGCAGGATTTGGAAAACTAGGTTGAGTATAGTTGGAAACGTGCCTCATGAGCTGGGGGAGAAGGCAGCTGGAATAGAGAAGGGATCACTAAGAAAAAGAGGGCTGGAGGAACCGGTCGGGATGGGAGATGTGTGCTGAAAGTAGATAAAAGGGCCAAACGTGATAACCTCTCAGTATCTGTATTGCAAACCATAATGCCCAAAAGTAAAGAGTATGGAGGAGGCGGGGGGAACGGGGGGTTATATGGGGGAGATTGCTGATGGGGAATGTGCACTGGTGGAGGGATGGGTATTTGATCATTGTGTGACTGTAACTCAGACATGAAAGCTTGTAACTATATCTCACATTGAATCAATAAAATTTAAAAAAAAAAACCTGGGTTGTGAGGCTGGAGCAATAGCACAGCGGGGAGGGTGTTTGCCTTGCATGCAGCTGAACTGGGTTCGATTCCCAACATCCCATAGGGTCCCCCAAGCACCGCCAGGAGTGATTCCTGAATGCAGAGCCAGGAGTAACCCCTGAGCATCGCAGGGTGTGACCCCCCCAAAAAAAAACTGGGTTGAGCAGTGCCAAGAGAGAGGGGGACAGGCCGCTGAGACAGGACTATGCTCGCGTTCCTTCCCTTGGTTCAGACAAGCTTCTGTCTGTGGTTGTGCAGTGCACACAGGGGCTGGTGGGAAATGAGAACTAGACACATGTCACACACGCGTGTCCATCGCAGTAGCCCAGAGGTTCAGTGTTTTGATTATACAACCACCCCATCCCACAGCGAATAGTCAAACCGTTAAGAGGTGCTGATAAATAATCGTGGATTCATTGTTATTAATAGCACAGTACGGGCCTCTGTTCACGGCAGAAAGGCCCTAGTCTGTCTGCAAGCAGCTGCGCGTCTCTTGAACATGCTCTACCTTTATTTAAGCCCCCTCCAGAGGGACTTCGTGTGAGGGACTGCAATTTCCTTTGACATTGAACTGTACATTTTTTGTAGCAAGTAATTCCGCCCCATTTGCATGATTACTGCCAGCCCGGGAACGCCGCCGTCCGGAAGAACTCTTGGCTCTATCTCGGGAGGCTTGCAGCCCCAGAAAAGGTCCGGGAGCACGAGAAATAGTGAAGGGATTACAGAAATTCCAGTTCCTTACGTTTCGGGAGGGAATTGTGGGCCAGCCTGTTGGCCAGTGTTCTCTTCCCGGGAGAAGGGCAGGGAAATGAAAGGAACGCGTGGCAGAAAAGAAAGATTGGGAGGGGAAGTTTGGGTCGGGTGGGCAGGGCTGGTGGGACCCTGAGTGCATAGTGGCCGCCTGCCAGGGCAAACCTGGATGGGGGGCAGCTCTCATCTCCCCCAGGGCTGCTTTGGGAGGTCACAGAGGAGCCAGGCCCCAGCGTGGCCTTCTGTGTCCAGCAGAGTCCCGAGGGCAGGAGGAAGGAAGAGGAGCCTCAAGAGAAACCCTTGTGCCCCGTTGTCCCCATCAGACTTAGTTCCTGAGACTTCAGAAAAAGAGCATTGTGGGAGGGGAGGGGGGTCCTTCCTTCAAATTATTACTAGGGGGCTGTCAGCTCTGCCAGGGGGTGGGAAGATTAAGCAGCTGAACTCTTGCCTGATGGCCCCCGGGTGCTGGTGGAGAAAGTGTGTCACCTGGTTAGTGGAGCTCAGTGTCCCCAGCGGGTCAGCGGCTCTGACAGAGATTGTGTGGGCCACCTGAGAGCTCGTCCCGCCTCGGCCCACCCGAGCACAGGAGCTGAGGTAGGGGGTGAACTGAAAGGCCTGTGATCCGGCTTCCTGCCCCAGGGGCCACCAGGCTGGCACTTCAAAAATTTGTTTCTCTGCCACCTTGTGCCCCCCAGTCCTGTGGGCTCATGAAGCCCCACTTCCTGCTGTTTGCGGGTTGTGGTGGTGGAGGGACGGGGTGACGGGGAGGTGCCGGGTATGAGCAGGGAACACACGGGGAGATGTATGCTGCGGGGAACACAGACCTTTCTTTCCATGGCAAGCAGATGAGCTCTGAGTTATGTGGCCATGGTCCTCTGAGCCGTGTGAACGTGGGCTGTGGGGGGAGAAGCTTGGGGGGCTCTACCTGGACACAGGGGGTAGCCGCAGGTGATGAGGGGGAGAGCTGAGTCAGGGGACTCTCAGTGTGCGGCCAGGGCTGGAACCCACGCCCCATGGCATGGCAGCGGCTCAGCCACTGAGCTTTCTCCCTGGCCCTTCTCCATTTCCAAATGCCCCCCCCCCCCCCAAAGACCATCTCAGTTGCATGGATTCTTATTTTGTCATCAGTGTTTCTCCTCAGCGGCTTCTGCCTTCAAAGTCGGTGCCACCGATGTAGTGGCTCACCCCCAGATGTGTCCCCCTCCCCGGGGCCCTTTGAGTCATTTGTGCATAAGAAAATTCCTCTTGGGGCTGGAGCAGTAGCACAGCTGGGAGGGCGGTTGCCTTGCATGCAGCCAACCTGGGTTCGATTCCCAGCATCCCCTAGGGTCCCCTGAGCACCGCCAGGAGTAATTCCTGAGTGCAGAGCCAGGAGTAAGCCCTGTGCATCGCCGGGTGTGACCCAAAAAGAAAAAAAAAATTCCTCTTGATCCCAACCTGCCATGATTTGGGGCTTGGTGCGTAGCTGAGGACAGAAACGCTCAGACGAGATGAGGCATGGTCAGGTATTTTGCAGAGGACAGGGACTTACCTCGGCGAGGACTGGCGATGGCTACCACTCAGCTGGCGCCAGCTCCATCTGTCTCGAACCCTGTTCCTCAGGGTAGCGGGGGCTGGGGTGCCCCAGTATGCCCCCAGCCTAGCCCCCGCTCTCCTGAGACACCTGCTAGGAGGTGGCCAGGACAGGCACTCAGGGAAGGGCGGCCGTGAGTGTCGGACAGCCAGGCGTGTGAGTGGTATGGGGAAGAAGAGGCAGGGGAACCCGAGTGTGAGAAGGGAGGAACAGACAGAGGCTCTTGCAGACAGAGCCACGGACGCGTTTCAGACAGACATTGGCAAGGAATGGGTAGGGGGGAAGCGCAAACTCGGTGGGCAGGTAGGAAGGTCCCATGGGCTGACAGCTGGGTGGCACATGGGTGTCCAGCCCTGCTTCGCACAGACTCGGGAAGGAAGCCCAAGGTGGGGCCACTGGTTCAAGGTCACTCTGGGGACACCAGAGCCCTTCAGCTATCCCGGCGCTCTGTAGATGGGCTGCAGCCCTGCTCCCCATCAGCTGGAGCCCTGGAGATAAAAACTGACGTCTCCAAGTGCTTCACCATTGCGAGTCCCTCCCCCTCCTGCTCCCACTGCCTCACCCCTCCCATGTGCATCTTTCTGGCACCTTGCATTCCTCCTAATTAGGGAGGAATCCATTCTCCTGGTTATTCTGTAAACACAGGCAGAAAATAGAAACAATTCCAAGCCATTAAGTCAGGAGCCTATTGTGAAATGCAGCCAGCCCTCGCTGAACGTCCTCCATTTGTTCTTGGGAAGTGAGTGTGAGCGGAAGGCGAGGAGACCGTTTTGATGCAAGGCTAAAGCTGTCGGCAAGACTTCAGCTCCTCTGGGCAGAAGTGTGGTCACAAAAGCCCCATATAGACTCAGGACTCCTCTGAGGTTCACTATCATCGGTTCGGGGTGTTGGCAGGGGTGGGCACGCATGCCAGGTGGTGCTTTGGGCTTCCTCCTGGCTGTGCCTCAGGGATCGCTCCCAGGGGTGCTCCGTGACCCTGTGTGGTGCCAGGGATCAAGCGAGCGAGCCCAGGTGAGCCGTGCGTGCGGCCGATGCCTTAACCCCTGTGCTAGCTCTTTGCCCTCTCATGACATTTCTTTTTAACATCAAGGAAAAGCAGAAGCAAGGGGTGAGTGAAAGGACCAGAATTTCCATGGAGAACAACAAGGTGGCCACTCATTACCCTCCTGGGCTCTTGGGGTCCAGATTTGGAAATCCAAACAGAAAAGCCAAGAGCTGGCAGAGTCCCGACTACCCCTGGGGACAGGGTTTCCCGTCGTAGCCCACCAGTGATGGTACAGTCTCATGTACCCAAATGCCTTAGGGTTCAGGGTGCAGCCCCTTGTGTGGAGCTCAAGCCCAGGGTGTGTTGGTCCAGCCACACATGATGGGGCACTCCTGTGTCTGGTGAAGTGTGTGGTGGGTGGGGGAGCCCCCAGAGGAAAGCAGGAGAGCCTGGGAAGACCCGGGGTGAGTTCCCAGGCCCCTCTCCCCTGTCAGTGACAACCCCCCCACCCATGCTGCTTTTCCTGCAGGGCCAGGGAAGGCTGGGGACAGCAGCCCCGGTGGGCTGGGACGTGCCTCCCCTTTCACACGAGATCCGAGTCCACACGCATCTCCGAGGCAGCACAGGGTACCCAGCATTCTGCTCGGACCGGCCCCAGCGCTGCCCCCCGCCGCGTCCCGATGCCTCCCAAAGCCCCTGCCTGCCCAGGACTGCTGCTGCTGGTCCAGGAAACCTGAGACCCAGTCAGCTATGATATCTGGGCTCTCGGGCTGGGAGAGAGACGGAGAGGGAGAGAGACGGAGAGGGAGAGAGACGGAGAGGGAGAGAGACGGAGAGGGAGAGAGACGGAGAGGGAGAGAGACGGAGAGGGAGAGAGACGGGGGGAGAGGGAGAGAGACGGGGGGAGAGGGAGAGAGACGGGGGGAGAGGGAGAGAGACGGGGGGAGAGGGAGAGAGACGGGGGGAGAGAGAGAGAGACGGGGGGAGAGAGACGGGGGGAGAGAGAGAGACGGGGGGAGAGAGAGAGAGACGGGGGGAGAGAGAGAGAGACGGGGGGAGAGAGAGAGAGACGGGGGAGAGAGAGACGGGGAGAGAGAGACAGAGGAAGAGTGAGAGAGAGAGCGCACACGGTGGCCAGGGCCAGCCTCGCTCCCTTCTTGCTGAGGCCACGCAGGGCTCCTTGTCCTCCAGCTCCAGGGTGGTTGGGGTGCAGAGGCAGAAGTTCTCTCCCTGCTGGGGGGGACCCTGGGCTCGCAGCCAGCACAGCTAGAGAGAGGCGGGTCCGGGCATGCACACACACCTGACAGGCCCGGGTGGACGGTTCCCAGAGAGGCTCACATGGCGAGTGAAGCTCAGGAGCCGCCTGAGCGCGGGGACAGCCTCCCATGAGGCCCACCCGATGCCGAGAGCCCCACGGCCGGAAGTCGGTGCTGCCCCTCCCCTGGCCTCGGCTGCGGGCATGGTTGCCGAAGACCCCTTCATCCAAGTCACCCGCCACCCCGACCCTGTTCTTGAACTCTCGGCGTTCATGCCTGTCCCTTATCCCCTAATGAGGCTCCCCACAGCTTCATGGGCATGGAGGTCCCAGGCCAAGGCTGCCCTTCATGGACGCAGAGGTCAGTCTCCAGTCTGAGCTCCTGGGCACCTGGCTGGCACAGCGCCAGCTGCTCCAGTGGGTGGGATGGGGGGGTTGGCAGAGGAGGGTGGCTTCCCCACTGCCCTACTGGGTCCTTGTGCCCCACCCCTCCCGCTCCCCACCCCGCCCTCCACCTTTGCTCCAGCGCTCTGCAAATATCTGAGCAAATGCTGCATGCCAGGTGCTATTCTGGAGGCCGGGCAGTTTTACGGAGAATGAAAGACAAAGGTCCCTGCCTCCCTGTGTAAGCAAATGATGCCCAGGTTAGCAGTTAAGAAGTGCTGGACACGGGCTGGAGCGGTAGCACAGCAGGTAGGGCGTTTGCCTTGCACGCGGCTGACCCAGGTTCGATTCCCAGCATCCCATAGGGTCCCCCGAGCACCGCTAGGAGGAATTCCTGAGTGCAGAGCCAGGAGGAACCCCTGAACATTGCCGGGTGTGACCCAAAAAGCAAAAAAAAAAAAAGTGCTGGACAGGGGGAGGGAATGGGGGAATGGCAAATGGTGGGGGTCGGTCACTCCACAGTGGCTGGGGATGCTCATTGAGAAGGTGGCCCTCCACAGTTGCTGGGGGAAGAGCAAACGTGCACAGAAGAAATGATCCAGCCGCGGCAACAATTTCTAAGTATCTCCTTGCATTCACACATTTAACGACCCTGGACCGAAATTTCTGGCAGCGGGTGTTGTGGGGAGCCATGCAGACAAACCAGGAACGCACCAGGCAGAAACCCCGCCTTCTCGGGGAGCCTGCCTGGGTCGTGGTCACTGTGTGTACATGACTCCTGTTCGGGGTCAGGACGGCTTGAAGCTCGAGAGAGGTGGAGAGGAGTTTCTGTCTCTCGGGCGTTTCTCTTTGCTCAATGTTTTCAGCAGAGGCCGTGAGTCCCCCCACCCACAGGGATGAAGGCAGCTTGGTATAGGTCGCCAGGGACTCTCTTGTTCCCGGGAAAGCTCCCTGGGCCCTGCTGGTGGCCCCCTGCTCGCCCTCGGATGCCTTCATTCAGGCCGAGTTTGCTCCTGGTGGTGGCCGAGCTCTTTGGGACTTGGGTTTGCACCAGTCCTCTCCAGGGGTGGGTGGGTGTGAGGAAGCCCAGGGGGTCCTGGCATCCGGCGTCCTCGCTTCCATTCGGCCTGTAGAGGGGGGCGAGAGCGATAGGACAGCAGGTTAAGGTGCTTGCCTTGCAGGGTGGAACCCAGGTTTGACCCCCAGCACTCCATATGGTCACCGCCAAGCACAGAGCTGGGAATGAGCCCTGAGCACAGCTCAGTGTGGCCCAGAAACCAGTCTGCCTGCAGAGGGTGTGTGTGTGTGTGTGTGTGTGTGTGTGTGTGTGTGTGTGTGTGTGTACAGTTCAGTGTGGCCCAGAAATCAGGCTGCCTGCAGAGGGGGTGTGTGTGTGTGTTTGTGTGTGTGTGTTTGTACAGCTCAATGTGCCTGCAGAGGGTGTATCTGTGTGTGTGTGTGTGTGTGTGTGTGTGTGTGAGTACAACTCAGTGTGGCCCAGAAACCAGGCTGCCTGCAGAGGGTGTGTGTGTGTGTGTGTGTGTGTAGCTCAGTGTGCCTGCAGAAGGTGTGTGTGTGTTTGTGTGTGAGTACAGCTCAGTGTGGCCCAGAAACCAGGCTGCCTGCAGAGGGTGTGTGTGTGTGTGTGTGTGTGTGTGTGTGTGTGTGTGTGTGTCTGGGGGTGATCCACCCGCCCTGCCAGCACATCTGGGGAAATGGCCCATGCCCCCTCAGAGCTGCCCTTCTCTGGAGTCTCCTGTAGACTCAGACTGTCAGACTGGACTTTCCCTTCTGGTCTGTGCAGGCCAGTGCTGCTGTCCTCGTGAGAATCACAGTGAGCGCCTGGCATCAGCACCCCTGATTAAAGCAGGAGCATGAAAAACAATCAGAGCTTTGCTGTCCCGCCCCGTCCCTGAGGAGGGAGGGAGACATTCATTTATGTATTCATTTATTCTGAGAGACTGATTAGTTGACTCCCTTCTTGTGCTCTTCCCGCCCCGAATGATCAGAAGTGGCTGGGGGACCAAATCTCATGCAAATCAGGGCCCCAGAAAGGAGGAGGGATAGATGTGGGGGGGGAGGCGGTGCCCCCAATGTCCTCGTCCTCCTGGCTGGAATGTGGTTCTGGCTCTTGGCCAGCCAGAGAGTGGTTGGTTGGATTTCTGGGTTCTCAGTTTCTGCCCAAATAAAATATGGAAATTTGTGTAGAGTGTAACTTTTTTTCCCTAAACTGAATGCATGGATTGAGCTTCCAGGGAGGGCTTTGTTCTCCTATGTAAATGCCTTCCTGGTAAAACAAAGAATCTGCTGGTGCCCAGAGCTTAGTCATTTGCAGGCCACCTTCGCTTGACTATTTTGTTCTTGTGCAGTATTTAAAAATGAACTCTTAAAAAAAAACATCTTGTTCCTTTCATAAATGGAATATTTATATCAATTGCCATAGCTAGAAAAGTAACGGTACATGTAACTTTTAAAAGAACACTCCGTGTAGTGGCAAATTGCATGATTTCCTCTTTTGTCTCCTATGTGTGGGGAGCAGAGGGGCTGATATAAAGAAGCATCATCAGGGAATAACAAATGGTCAGACACAACAGAACCTGAGCTTACCGGAGTGGAGAGATGGCAGGTGGGAGGGGAAGAGGGGAAGGAGGGGTGGGAGACCTGAGACCCAGAGACAATGGCAGGGACTGTGGCGTTAGAACCTTGTTTGCCCAAAACTCTTATTATCAACAGGATTGTAAAGCACAGTGGCTAACATCACTTTATCACCTGACTTCCTGTTAATCGTCGATTAGCTCAAGCAGGCACCAGTAACATCAGTGGCTAGCATGCATTTTCAAAAACATATCCCTGAGCCCTTTGCTTTGTGTGAAGAATAAGGTCAGAACGCATTAAGGATTTAAAATGGCAGAAGGACCACATGGAGAACAGCCAATTCTGATTTTATCAATACCAAAGGAGAGTTAGGGTGAAAGATTGGGACAGAGACTGGGAATCTCGTTAGATAGTTTCCCAGAGGGAGGCCAGACTTGCTCCCTGGCCCCCAGGGCCACCTCCTGAAAGGCCTATCTTTAAGGTGTGCAAGCACCCTTCTCTCCTTAGCAGGATTTGTTGATTGCTAGTGCTTATTCTTCCTGTCCATTTTGCAATTCACCTTGTATATCTGTAAATGGGACAGTTTGGAGGGTCCTGTTTTCCTTGGTGATGGGTCGTGTTGGAGAATGACTCCTGGTTTCCAAGCAACTGAATGCATGGATTGAGTTCCAAGCAACTGAATGCATGCATTGAGTCCCAAGCAACTGAGTGCATGGATTGAGTTCCAAGCAACTGAATGCATGGATAGTTGTGTTGAGATTGATCAGGAAGGCGGAACCTCTGAGGGGCAGCCCCAGAGGGCTTGTGGAGTGGGGATCAGGGAAGGATAAAGTTCCAGGGAGAATTCGGGGAGTTTCTTCAGACTTCACTTGCTCCGGCTAAGAGGAAGAGGTAATTAAGGGGCTGTTGTCTGTGCCACGGGTACTGTTTCCGTGAAATTGGGTTCTTGTATGATTGATGTTTGGTTCTTCTCCCTCTAACAGGGAGTAGGAGTGAGGTGGTAAGTGATGGCAGCCAAAGAGATAAATTGCATTGTCCAATTCTCGTATCAGTGCAGGGAAAGCCAGCACTGTTAAATACGGTGATAGCCCTTTGTACATTAGGTAGCGAATAACTACCGTTTGAATGTTTATTAGGCCAGATTCAATACACATTTCATATATATAAATAATCATACAAACAGACTTTATAATAATTGCATAAAGTTGGTGCTGCTTTGCTTCTAAACTAAGATTCAATTTAGTAGTTTTTCAAGGTCAAACAGCCAGTGGAAGGTGGCAGGAGTGAAATTAGAATCAGGCCTTTGTGAATCGATTTCAATTTCTCTTCCTGACCTCCCGCTCCCGTGGTAGGGCGGCGCTCACCCTCCCCGGAGTGCCTCAGTTCCCCCATCGCACTGATGCACAGAATCGCTGTGGGTTGGGTTTGCATTACTGTGGCCCAGCCCTGTCCACTAGGGAAGGCCCTAAATGTGATGCTCTTGATGGGCATGGGTGGCGGTCAGTCAGGAATCCCAGGCCTCTCCCCACCAAGATGCTCCTGGGTACCCACAGCTAGACTCCACGTGTTGTTCCCAACAAGTCCCAGTCCTGACCTGTTTGTAGGTCTCAGGGGCGGTCCCCGACCTCCCAGAGCTTAGGGCAGTGTCAGGAAGTGGATTTGTTGAGAGGAAAAAAGACTTTTCCCCTTATACTTACAACATCCCAACTCTGATTTTTCAGGCTGAGAAAGTGACATCTTCAGAATACATGTAAAGAAAAAAATATAATAAGCATGTTTGATGTGAAATGTGTTTGTATCCTAAAATACACTCCCATGTGTGTAAGAAGGTTCCTTGTAGGAAAGTTGGCAGTGAGGTTCTTAGGGAAACCGCCATAGAATTTTGCGAGCAGGTGGGGAAGCTGAGTCGTCTTGGAGCGAAGTCTGCGTGACGCTCTTGGACCGAAAAATCTGAGAAAGAGTAAATGGGACACAGTGGGCCATGATTTGCCCTGAAGTGGCCGCCCACAGGGAAACGTGTTGGGGTGGATCTGGAAGCCGGAGAATCTGGACTACGTCAAACAGGACTGACTCCTTGTGTTGAGTCAGCCACTTCTCTGCCTCAGCTGGCCACGGTGCTCTAGAACTTTCTCCAGAGGAGGGCAAGGACATTGTTGAGTCTGTCCAAGATTGTCCTGGGGCAGGGGCTAGGAGGCTGACCTCTCTGTGCAAACCAGGATAAATGCAGCCTCGGCCTTGTGATGGGGAATGCTCAGGACGCAGCTAGAAGGTCATACACCACGATAACAACATGATAGTAAAGAGTTGTGTGCTGCAGAACGCCTTCTTGTACGTCATGTCTTTGAACTGTGATTGGCTGTAGTAACAAACCGTGGACAGCTAGCATGTTCTTTAAGGATTCCGTGATGCTTTTCAGTCTTTGAATTTCCTTTAGAGCAGAATTTCTCAGCCAGAGGTCCTAGGCCCCTATGGGCCCCCAGGATATTCCAGCAGGACCACCAGTGAAAATTGCATACATGGGTGGGGGCAAAACATGAAACTAGGGGATCAGCCAGAAAGGAAACGGAATCCTAAAGGGACCACAGTCCTAACATTGGGGAAAGGTTGAGAAATGCAGGTCTAGCATAACCTCATAGACATATAATCATGCCCCGTCTGTGATCTTGCCAAGTACTTTATAAAATTATCAAGGTCTTCATCAGCAAAATTCATGGGGAGTAAAATGGGGGAACAAAAATAAATCCAGAATAACACAGGCCCCACTGGGCTGAAGCCTTGTAGAGCGTTGATTGCACCATTCAAAGACCTGACCGGCAAGAATGAAAACTCTGTGGCGGTTTGTAATATTTTATCTTCAATTAGAGACTTCACAGTCCAGTGAAAGTCTGGAGACAAAGGCAGGTGACAGTCCAGTGCAAGTCCAGGGACCCACTACATGTGTGTTCTGCCCATGGGCAAAGAAAGGGGATAAACACGAAATAATTAAAACTGTGTCACGTTCTGAGTACATGAGGTATTTTATAGGCTTAGAGTATATATGAAAGCAATTATCCTGATAGAAATCCATTCTTCATCTCTAGAAGTTGATTTTTTTATTCTAATCATTGCAGATATTGACAGAAGTTATTGGAACAAAAGAAAGAAGAGAACTGGGAACCCCCTCCGCCACCCCAATTCCCATGTCCCCAGTATTTCTGTGCTCGGTAAGTTGCAGTTCATTATTTCCTTCCGTAAAGCTGCATTTTGGAATATGATCATTTGTGCATTTCAGAAATCCTTGGCCTCCTGCGGGCTGGAGAATAAAGCATTCCATCAGGTTTTTTGTGAACAAAGCGTTCTGTTGGGTTGGAGGGGATGGTGACCTTGCCGTCAATGTGTACCTAGGAGGGAATGCATGTTGGTCCAAGGGTGGGTATCCAGGATGTGAGAGGACTTCGTGGCCAGCCGGCTCAGCAGGCAGAGAAAGTCAGCCTCAGGCATACCCAGAGAAAACTGATGGAGTTCGAGCCCCGAGTTCCCTTTTGCATGTTGTAGCTTGAGTTGCATAGAAATGCCACGGTCAGTTGGCTTTGCTCAGGCAGCGTGAAGTAACAAGTAAGAGGGGTTGTGAGGTCCAAGATGGTCTTGGCAGGGATGCTGACCTCTGGCAAACTCCGTCATGTTTCTGAATATGTCTTGATAATCCTTTTTCAAGGGATAGGCTAATATTGAACCACTTGTTATTTCAGCCTCGGTTTTTATTCAGTTACGACTCTTTGCCTTTATTAATTTTCAGTGATCTCTCACTACAAAATCTATTTCTTTCAGAGTAGGGTTCCATGGCTCTTGTATTTCTCTCTCTCTCTCTCATTCTCTCTCTCTCTCTCTCTCTCTCTCTCTCTCTCATTTTCCTTTCAGGCACTTTCACCACAGATTCTTGAACTGGTAAGCCACATAGCATCTCTAGCCAGGACAAAGCTTTTTATTACTGCTGACTGATGGTCACATGTCCCTTCCTCAGGTCACCCACCTCTGCCCTAAGACAGCCACAGCTATGCCCAGCCGTGTTGTCTGACTATGAAAAGAACTGTCCCCTTCCATTGGAAGATCCAACTTGAATATTTGAGTTCAGTAGATAGAAAACCAGTACTCAAGACCTTAGGCAGGGTCACTCAAGCATGATCATCAGATCTTATCTCTGTATTCCTGTATTACCTACCTAGTCCTAGTTAGTGGTTCCTGTGTGAATGCATTCTCATAGCCTGTAGATCTTACCAAAGGCGATGCCTGAGTCTGTTCCGTGCAAACACAAAGACGCGTATTGTGAGTAGGCTCAAGTGATAAATCCCACTCACTCCTACCTGCTCTTGTCATGTTTCTACAGAACATTCTCTTTGTTACTTACCTGAAATCTTGTGTATGAGCACACATGTGTCTCTGATTTCAGTAGATACAGATGATTAAAATTATGCAATCTTAGGAAAGCTGGGATTCATCCTATGAATTCTGGGTGGCAAGTTGCTGAGGAGTGAGTTTTGTCTGTGTTCTGAAGTGAAGGTCAAGCCTCACCCTGATTTCAGGATCTTACTTTCCAGGTAGATTGCTTCTGTCACTGATTGGCTATAGATGTTGGCAAGATAAGTGCTGCTGAACAGGTAAGTGAGTTCTGGTTGGCTTCTGTCATCACTACTTGTTGTCAGTTCAACTTACCTTCATTCAGATTGATTACCTAAATTCAATTCCATTTTCAAGTTCAAAGTCAGTTCAACATAACCTGAAGGAAATACAAGAGATAATACAACTTATATTAACAGTGTGAATAGCATGGCCTTTTTTTTTTTTTTTTTGCAAATTTCACAAGTTCCCAATTCACTCCTTTTCATACGTTAAACAAATTTTTATCCAGTTCATTTCAGGTTCCTTTTGTGACATCCCCATGACCTGATGTGATGGTTATGAAATTCCTATCTGAATTTCAGTCAGAAATACTTTCAATCAGAGCTCAGTATTTTGTTCTAAAACTTACCGTTTGCAGGTCCTGCCACAATTCTCTACTTCTCAGTAAAAGTATTTATTTGGGAGGACATTTTTAATTCTTGTTTTTGCGGGTAGGGTGTTTGCCTTGCACGTGGCCAACTCAGGTTCAATTTCTCCGTCCCTCTCAGAGAGCCCAGCAAGCTACTGAGAGTATCCCTCCCACATGGCAGAGCCTGGCAAGCTCCTCGTGGCATATTTAATATGGCAAAAACAGTAACAACAAATCTCACAACAGAGACATTACTCATGCCCGCTCGAGCAAATCGATGAACAATGGGAGGACAGTGCAGTGCAGTGCGTTTTTTGCCTGCTAAAAATTAATAAGCGAACAAAGTTGGTAAACCAGGGAATTGTCACAACTTATAATCCCAGGGAGTAAGCCTTGAGCTCTTCCATTATCTAGTCAATTTCTAATTAACCAGAAAAGTCGGAAAAAGGAAAGTCATGGAAAAATCCAAATCACAGTCGAAACAGAATCAACCCAAGAGATGGGGCAGATTTGAAATCACAGAAAATCAGTCCAGCACAACTCTGTGGTCATGTTTGGAAGCAAGTTATCATGGCAATGTCATCCTCAGAGCCAGAAGGAACATAGTGTCTTTCCAGACACAAGTTGCCAACCAAGGTGTTGTAGGAACTGGGTATGGGGCAGGGGCATCTGGAAGTCTAGGAAACACTTTAGACTGGATTCCTCACCCTCTGGGTGAGAACTGGGTGAAGATCCCAGCATCTGATATACGCCCGTAGAAACGCAAAGGTTCCCGTTGGAGCTGCAAGCAGAGTTCATTGGATTGTATGAGCTGGGACTGTGGTCTTGGGCTGAAGCCAGGCGAATGTGGGTTTTGATCAGGTTGCACACATTTCTGGGAACACAGCCCTATCCACTGGGGAACTGCAGCGAGGTATAAACTCGCCACCTGCCCATTAGTATCTGCAGTTCCTAAGCAACTTGCAAATTGGGACTAAGCTTTGAGGACTCGATTGCTGTGAAGTGCCAAGTGCCTGGGGAACATTCTAGACTGAAAAGTAGTTCAGAACTGGGCATGGTTTGTGTTCTTAAAAGTTTCTAGCGCCCTGCCACAGAGACAGGGGGGGATGGGGGGATGGGGGTGGGGGGATATTATCCATGGTGGTGGAAAATGGGCACTGGTGGAGGGATGGGTATCTGATCATTGTATAATCGAAACCCAAGCACAAAAAATTGTAAATCTACAACTGTAAAAAAAAAAAGTGATGTAAAAAAAAAAGTTTCTAGTTTGTATCCGACATCTCATTCCAGTTTCAATGTTGTGGGTGTGTTGCACCTTCTAGAATGTGTCCTCTGTTTCTGTTGCTGCTTAGGACTCTGAAGGGTCCTGACCCTTCACTGAAAGCTCGCAGTGACAACATAGGCAGATATCAAAATTTCCAGGAGGTTGCATATTATGCTCATTGCTCTCCATCCTTCCCTCTGAAGAATCCCATCTTGCTACCCCCAAACTGGATGTTTGCTTGTTCTGACTTCCCTTTTGTGAGTGGACTCACCAATAATCGCCCTTGTATATTGCCACTGGTCGTGACCTTGCTTCTGTTAGGCCGCTGGGTTCAAGGCAGCTTGGCGACCAGATTATGCAAGAAATTTTCTCATAGGGTATGGATCAGAGCTTTCAGAAAACACATAAATAACTCTGATTTCCTATGTATGTTAGAAGCCTCCCCGTGACCCATAAGTGTGATATATGGGTCCCACATCCCTTATTCTCTCCAATCAAACAGTCATCAGTAAGAAGAACTATGACGAGTGCCAGATGAGACTTTCCAGGCTTGAGGGGCCAAATTCATCAGCCGCCTTCGTGCCACAGTCACTTCCGAGAACCTTTGCTTTCTTAAGTGTCCTTGAAACCCAACAGCTGAGTTCTATTCCAGGCCCCCAAGGAGAGCTACGAGGTTATAATTGTCTCACACTTAATTACATGCTTCGCAGAGGTAAATGGATAGAGTTGTTTCCGTAGCATGCCCGAGGATAAAGCCACTTACCAAGTTGGTGGCTGCTGGCTGGTTCGGGGAAAGCAGAGCCGGTGCATGAACCCATCTAACTCTGTGTGTGTGTTTGTGTGTGTGTGTGTGTGTGTGTGTGTGTGTGTGTGTGTGTGTGACAGGCAGGTGGTAGGGGCTGCTGGCTGGTTCAGAGAAAGTAGAGCACTTGCATGAACCCATCTAAGTGTGTGTGTGTGTGTGTGTGTGTGTGTGACAGGCAGGTAGTAGGGGCTGCTGGCTGGTTCAGGGAAAGTAGAGCACTTGCATGAACCCATCTAAGTGTGTGTGTGCGTGTGTGTGTGTGTGTGTGTGTGTGTGCGTGTGTGTGTGTGTGAGTGTGTGAGGGGGTTGGGGGAGTGCCGCATGGAACACTGGCTTCCCTGTCTGGCCCAGACTTACAGTCAAGCCATTCTTCTGCCGGGGTGCTGGGGGGGGGGGGGGGCGGCCTCATGGTTCCTTTTCTCTGATTGGTTGCAGTTGTTTCTCTCTGGGTCATCCTCTCTCCCAGGAGAGGGTGAGCTTAAGGTCCTGCCCCGGCCCGGTCTCTCATGAGCAGAGCCATGCAGAATGCCGTGGCTCGGGAAAATGGCATGTTAGGCACTCCATGCCAGAGAAACGGTGCCCCATGCCAGCCGCCTGCGCCCCACTTCTGAGAGAGCATGCTCGGGAGGGACGCCAGCCATGCGGGGTAAGTGACTGCCTTCTCTGCCCTGCAGAACCGGGACCCAGCACCGAGGCTAGACTCTGCAGCAGGCCCCATGTTGAGCTAACGTTTCTCGAAACCAGGTTTAGATGATGCCAGACTCCCCAGGAGCATGATCCATATCCTTCTCTGCCATTAGACCCGTTTCCTTCCAGGGATTTCATTAGGATACACTGATGCAAGTTGCTTCTTCCTTAAGGGATAGAGCTTGCAGGCTGGGTAGGTAGGTCTTAGACTGAATACGTGTCTGAAGTGGCCAGAGCATGCAAGTGGAGAACCAGCCAGCAGTTCTGGTTCTCAAAGTGAAAAGAACTGGTCACTTGAAAAAGAGAGTGAGATGACCACATGTTATCCCTGTCACATCCTCAAGCCAGCATGTGGTGTCATACTTTTCCTTGGAGCTTGAAGGAGCCAGATCTATTCAAGGAAGAACTGCCTACTCTCCGTGTTCAACTAGCCCCTCCCACCCACCCACCCAAAGCACCAGCAGGCAGTGATCTTAGGGTGTTCTTAGGGTTGGATCTGTGGTCTTAGAGCTGTGGTCTCCGCCATAATGAGAAAAGCACATCCCAAAAATATTGGAATCATTGGGGTTGAGGCATTATAGCCGGGAGGGCATTTGTGTTAACATGCAGCCAACCTGGGCTGGAGCGATAGCATAGCGGGAAGGCATTTGCCTTGAGTGCGGCCTGCCAACCAAAACGGGTTCGATTCCTCCATCCCTCTCGGAGAGCCCGGCAAGCTACCGAGAGAATCTCGCCCGCACGGCAAAGCCTGGCAAGCTACCCGTGATGTATTCAATATGCCAAACACAGTAACACCAGTCTCTCAATGGAGACATTACTGGTCCCGCTCGAGCAAATCAATGAACAACGGAAGGACAGTGCTACAGTGCTACAGTGTAGCCAACCTGAGTTCAGTCTCCTACATAGACCCCTGAGCACTGCCAAGAGTCACTCCCTGAGCACCATGGTTTGGTCCCCGCCCCCCATACCACCACCAAAACCAAAATAATAAGTTTTAAAGTAGCCACTCCAAGCAGCTCATCATTTCTCCTCCAGGAGTCCCTGTCCCCACTGGGGTTCCTGCATCCTCTGAATTTGCTACACAATTTTGGTCCAAGGAGGCAGCAGTGGGTTCACAAAGCCAATCTGGCATTGTGCTCCTTCCTCTCTTTCCTCTTTTCTTTTCTTGCAAACATAGTCAGGAGTGCTAGGAGTGTTGTCCCTTTAGCAGATGCACTGTTACATTAAGCCATTAATCAGGCAAATCACAGATGTTGTTTTCTTTCTAGATGTTACTATAATTACTCTTAATAACACCTACGGAATCTGTCATTTCAATGGCATGGATGACTGGGGGGAAAAAATGATCATTTCATCTCTCAGATCCCACATCGATGGATTTCAAGTTGTATTTGTACGCTGGAGGAGGATGCAGGCTCTCAGGGAATGGAGCAAGGTGACCTCAGAGAGGACTGGGTTTGTGAGTTTCTTAGGCAAACTCACATGCTGAGTTTGCCCCCAGACTACCTTCTCCTAATATCAGAATACAGGCATCGTCATTCAGGAGACGTTTGGCGCTTTTTAGTCCAGTTGCAGGAGCTAGGAAGAGAGCGTGGTCCAGTAACCTGGCTGATGGGGGCTGGGAGCAAGGACGTCTGACCAAGACCAAACTAAACCATGACCAGGATCTAAGGCACGCACCATGGTTCTCCTGGCATCGGAAATCTCAGTGCTCCTGGCCACAGCAGAAGAAAATTCCACCTTCCCTCTCAATTCAAGAACAAAGTTTTCTAAGACTTGTTCTGCCCACTTAACACCTTTGCTGTGAGTCAAGCTTAGGGATATATATCGATAGATCCTGGTAGAAACCTCAAGGGTGCTCTCTTCATTGCTGTTTAAATAGCGCTTTTTTTTCCAGGGATGTCGTCTTTTAATACACTTATTTTATTTTATTTTTTTATCATATTTGCAATTTATTTATTTTTTTATCTTTTTTTTATTAGTGAAACACCATGAAGTACACTTACAGACTTATAAATTTTTGTGCTTGGGTTTCAGTTATACAATGATCAAGTACCCATCCCTCCACCAGTGCCCATCCTCCCCCACCACGGGTCCTAGCATCCCTCCCCCCCCATGTCCCCCCCCCCCCCACCCTGCCGCTGTGGCAGGGCATTCCTCCCTGTTCTCTCTCTCTTCTTTTGGGTACTGTGTTTTGCCAGAGAGGCATTGAGTGGCAATCATGTTTGGTCTATAGACCACTTTTAGCATGTCTCTCCCACCCTGGGAGGGTCTTCACAACACCCTTTATTTGGTGCTCTCTTCTCTATCTGAGCTTCCTTCTCACCTAGCACATGTGGCTGGCCTTCAAGTCATGGAGCAAAATTCCTGGTACTAATCTGAGCCCTTCCTGGGTGTTAGTCTCCCGTTTTGTTGCTTTATGTTCCCCAGATGAATGCAATCTTTCTGTGTCTATCCCGCTCTTTCTGACTCATTTCGCTTAACATGATACTTTCCATGTAGTACCACTTGTATGTAAATTTCATAACTTCATCTTTTCTAACAGCTACATAGTACTCCATTGATAATACACTTATTTTAGGCACCATGATTTGCAATTCACTAGTGATAGGGTTTCATACAGAAGACATGTATCCCACCATTTATCTCTCATCCTCCATCTCCCCTGTCATGATAAGCTTCCTAATAGAGACCAATTCTCGTTTTCTCTTGCCCTTGAATATGGTCATTTCCTTACTCTGTTTCTTTATACCCCACCTATAAGGGAAACCATTCTATACCTGTCCCTCTCACTTTGGCTCACTTTACTCTGCTTGATTACTCTTCATATCCACCCCTGTAGCAGAAAATTGCATGATTTCATTTTTTTTCTTACAGCCAAGTAGTATTCCACGGTGCCTACGTACCATCGTTTCTTTAAACCCTCCATCTGTTCTTGGACACTTAGGTTGTTTCCAGATTTGGGCTATTGTGAATAGTGCTGCAGTGAACAGAAATGTGCAAATATCTCTTCTAAGAGTTTTTATGGGCCTTGCTGTAGGTGCCAAATTAGTGGAATTGCCGGATCATTTAGAAGCTGAATTCCTATTGTTTGATTTTTTTTTTTTAGTATTTTATTTTTATTTTTATTTTGTTTTTTGTTTTTTATTTTTTTTATTAGTGAGACACCATGAGGTACAGTTGTAGACTTACAAATTTTTGTGCTTGGGTTTCAATTTTACGATGATCAAATACCCATCCCTCCACCAGTGCCCATTTCCCACCACCACGGAACCCAGTATCCCTCCCACCCCCCATCCCTCCATCCCACCCTGCCTCTGTGGCAGGGCATTCCCCTTTGTTCTCTCTCTCTCCTTTTGGGTGTTGTGGTTTGCAAAAGAGACACTGAGTGGCAATCATGTTTGGTCTGTAGTCTACTTTCAGCATGCTTCTCCCATCGTGGGAGGATCCTCCCAACACCCTTTATTTGGAGACGTTTATATTGGAATGTCTATCTGAGCTGCCTTTTCCCCTAGCATGTGTGGCTGGCCTCCAAGCCATGGAGCAAAATTCCTGGTACTAATCTCGGCCACTCTTGGGTGTTAGTCTCCTATTTTGTTACTTTATGTTCTCCAGATGAATGCAATCTTTCTGTGTCTATCCCTCTCTTTCTGACTCATTTCGTTTAACATGATACTTTCCATGTAGTACCATTTGTATGCAAATTTTATGACTTCATATTGTTTGATTTTTGACAAGTGTACATGTCGTTTTCCAAAAAAGGTTGGAGCTGTTGACATTCCCACGAGCAGGGAATGAGGGCCCCTCCCCCCCCACACACACACATCCATGCTCCTTTGGTTGCTTTTGTTCTTTGTAATGTGTGTCAGCCTCGGTGGTGTTAGGTCATCATTATTTTGATTTTCATTTCCCTGATGATAAGTAGCAGAGCATTATTTCATATACTTTTGGCCATCTTTGTGTCATCTTTGAGAAGTTTTTAAATTTCAACCAACCTTGTTTTGGGGTAGGGTTGGTTCTTTTTCCTTGTTAAGTTCTACCACTGCCTTATATGTTGTGGGTATCAGCCCAGTCTGAGGAGTGGTGGGCGTCTTTTTTATTCCAGTTATCGTTTCTTTGACAGTGCAGAAGCACTGAAGTGGTCCCATTTGTTTATCTTTCTTTCTGTTTGCTTGGCCAATGACATGGAATCGCTGAAGAAACTTTCAGATTAAATGTCATGAAGTATCTATGTTTTCCTCAATATAATTTATGATTTGAGGTCGATATAAAAATATTTGATTCATTTTGTGATTTGACTTTTGTGTGTGGTATTTAAAGGGGATCTGAGTTCATTTTTCTGTTTATGACCAGTTAAGAGGTTTTCTTTTTTTTCCCCCTGTGCTTCATATTTTTTGCTCCTTTATTGAAAATTAACTGTCTGTGTACCTGAAGTTCTGTCTTTGGACTCTCAGTTCTATCCCATTTATCTGACATACTGTCCTTATTCCAGTACCACTGTTTTTATTATAGCATTATAGTATAATGTGAAATTATGGGAGAAGCCTCCCATCTATTTTTTCCTAGGATTACACTGGCTTTTCAGGATAGAGGGTTATTGTTCCATATAAATTTCAGTAGCATTTGATCTATGTCTTTAAAAAGCATCTTTGGTATTTTTATAGGGACTGAATTGAATCTGTATAATGCTTTGGACAACAGTGTCGTTTTGACAATATCCATCCCTCCTGTCCATAAACAGGTGGTGTATTTTCATTTCCTCATGTTCTTTTGGGGGTGGTGTGTGTGTGTGTGTGTATGTGTGTGTGTGTGTGTGTGTGCGTGTGTGTAAATCTTGCATCTCTTTTTCCTTTTTTATTTTGTTTTTGGTGTATTCTGCCTCTTTTTTTGTTTTTTAAAAATTTTTTTAAATTTAATCACCATGAGATACTGTTACAAAGCTCACATGTTTGAGTTTCAGTCATACAATCATTAAGCACCCATCCCTCCACCAGTGCACGTTTTTCACCACCAATGTCCGTAGTATCCCCCCTATCCCACCCCTCCCCCTGCCTTTATGGCAGACAGTCTTTTTGTTAAGCTGATTTCCAGGTACTTGATTTTCTGAGGCACGATTGTTAATGGATTTTTAAAAAATTATCACTTCTATTTTATTATTTGCATATGAAACAGCAGTGTATTTCTGTGCATTGATTTTGTAGCCTGCCAGTTTACTGTAAAAGTCTATTGTTTCTAGAGGTTTTTGGGGTTTTGGGGGGGGCTTGAGTTTAGGGTTTTCTAGGTATATATCATGTCACCTGCAAATAGTGATAATTTGACTTCTTTTCCATCTGGATGCCCTTAATATTTCTTGTGTAGTTGCTATGGCAAGGACTTCAAATGCTACGTTGAATAATAGTGATCAGAGTGGGAAACCTTGTTTTGTGCATGATCCTTGAAGGAAAATTTTCAGTTTTTCACCTTTGAGTATGATGTTCGCTGTGGACTTGTGGCCAATGGCCTTAACTATGCTGAGGAAAATTCCTTCAGCTCTCATTCCGTTGAGTGTTTATCATGAATGGATGTTGTCAAATGTTTTCCCTGGATCTATTGATATAAATATATGACTTTTATTTTTCCTTGTACTGAAATGGTATATTACATTGATCAGCCTGTGTATATTAAACCATCCTTGCATCCCCAGAATAAATCCTATTTGGTTGGATTGTATGATCTTTTTGATGTGTTGTTGGATTCAATTAGCTCAAATTTTGTTTAGGATCTTTGCTTTTGTGTTCACCAGAGATATAGGTCTGTAGTTTTCTATTTTTTGTGATGTCTCTGTCTGCTTTTGGTATTCGGGTAATATTTTTTTCATAAAAGCTTTTGGGGAGGATTCCTGCTTATTCAGCTTTCTGAAAGAGCTGAGAAGGATTGGGAGTGGATCTTTTTTAAAGGTTTGGAATAATTCGCTTATAAACTTTCTGGACCCGGGCTTTTCTTTTGGGGTATACTTTTGATTACTGTTTCTGTTTCCTCAATAGTAATTGGCCTGTCCAATTACCATTTATGATTTACCCTTAATAGAGAGTAGCAAGAGTTCCAAAGTTTATCTTCTTCTAGTTTCTCAAGTTTCACGGCATAAAGATTTTAGAAGTAATCCCCGACGATCTTTTGAATTTCTGCTGTCATTACTCTGCCATGAGACCTATGATTGAGTGGGTTTATTGTTGTTGTTTGGATTTTTTGTTCTTCGGCCACTCTCCCTGTGCTCAGGGACCACATTTGGTACCAGAGGTCAAACCTGGGTTGGCCATGTGCAAGGCAATCAATCATCCTACCTGCTGTACTGTTCCACCCCCTCATGAATGATGATAGTTTTGTCAATTCTGCTGTCATCCTTTCTGGTATGCATGCCATTGTTTCTTTGAGCTCATTGTACGTCCACATCATGGTGTCCCTTTGTCTGAGAGCTGATGATGGTAGAACCTTCTGGACTATTATCTTCACTCCCTGGGGGGAGGGGGCATGCTTTATGCAGCTTCTGTGCTGTGTCTGCTGTTCTCTGGGATGAATTCTCCTAGTTCGTTCCTTGGAGAGCACTCGTAGTGATTCCGCCCTAGGAGGCAAGGAGGGTACCCCAGAACTGTGGTCTTCCATGGGGATGTTGGTGTCTTTAGTATGACGTTGAAGAAATAGAGTCTCATGAGATCACTCGTGCAGCCACACAACTCGGTATTTCGGCAGTGGAGGGTGAAGTTAGGGTTCCAGCCAGCTACCTTTGTCCAGGTCTCTGTTGGTAGGCTGGGCTGGCGAAGTGGCTGGGACGCAACAGGGGGGCAACCGAGGCTGCTGTGGGGTGCGTGGGCTGGGCCAGGGAACAGATTCGAACCCCAAAACCTCGTATTCTTCTCATCTCTGAGACCTTTATAAAATGCACTTCTATTAACAGATGGAGTAAACGGGAAGTGACAATAGCAGAAGTGTGGTTTTGTAGGTGGGAGAAAAGGCAATGGTGGGGCTGAAGAGATAGCACAGCATGTAGGGCATTTGCCTTGCAGGCAGCCGACCCGAGTTCGATTCCCAGCATCCCATAGGGTCCTGAGTGCAGAGCCAGGAGCAACCCTTGTGCATCACCAGGTGCGACCCAAAAAGCAAAGAAAGAAAAAGAAAAGTCAATGGAATTGATTTCCTGTTTGACCCTTTAGTAGTCATTGTGTGACCTTAGATGAGTTCCTTAGGTCTCAGATCCTCACATGGAGAGCGAGGTCACTTAGTTCACACGATGACAGCCTCACAAAGGGACTTACTAATTATTAGGTAGAGCCGGGAGAGGGAGCGAAAGAGCGTGAACGTGCAAGTTAGCTGTCAGTGTATTCTTCTAAGCGTTCTCGAATGTCTTCATGTCTCAGAACAGGAGTTCACTCCTGCCGTTGGCTTTGTGGTCTCTGTCTGCTGTTCGGGCTACCCGCAGGCCACCTGTGCTCTGGGGAGGGGGGACTTGGATGTCCGTGCTGCTCTGACAAGGCGCCGTCTCCACCTGAGTCCCCCAGATTGAAAAGACAAGCCAGCCACAAGAGCCGAGTGTTTGCCACATCTGCCTGATTGAAATAGAAATCCCAGCTGTCCATGCTCACGGCAAGCTGCACGGTGAGACCCACACATGGGCCTCCATCTGTTCTCCTCCTCCTCCTTCTCATCCTCCTCTTCTGCCTCCTCCTGCTCCTCCCCTTTCTCCCCCAACCACAACCACCCAAGCAAGGCTCGAAGGACAGCTTTCCTCCAGAACCCATTAGGCACGCACATTCTCAGGTCCTGCTGCACAGGATGCGTCAGGAACTCCAGAAGACGTGGGGGTCCGAGTGGGCAGAATTGGAGATTCAGACCCAGGAGTTGCCAGTCCCCCCCCCCGCCCCCTACACTCTGCTTTCCCCATACGCCAGTGCTTTGAGGTAGGACAAAGGTGACTCGAGGGGTGGCATCACTTCAGGGGCATGACTCAGTGAAAGTGTCACACCCAGCGCCCTCTGACACTCTCCCGACCCTGAAGTCTAGTTGGACCTAACGACCTTGGCACCCACTTCTCCAGCCATTCCTCCTCTTGGGCCCAGTCGTGTCCTTTGGAAGCACCGGGGTCTAGCCAGAGCCCAGTGACGTTTTGGTGTATTTGTATTTATTCTTAAACAAACCTAAGATTTAGCACTTTCTATTTGTTTTGCATCTAAGTGAGTTGTTTATTTTTTAAGTTCCATTTATAAATATTTATAGTGTTCAACTTAAGGAAAAGGTCCAGGAACCAGTGCCACAGTTGGAGTGTGGTTGTAGCAACCATCAGAGAGATGTGGGGGAAACCTATGGGCACAGCAAGGCACCCAGCACCCCATCCGTGGCCTTGGTGAGCAGTGCTGCTGGTCATGGTCTTGGTTATCTCACCTATCAAGTGAGTGTTGATACCAAAGAACTCGGGGCTGGAGAGATAGGACATATAGCAGGTAGGGCATTTGCCTTGCATGCGGCCGACCTGGGTTCGATTCCCAGCATCCCATATGGTCCCCTGAGCACTGCCAGGAATAATTAATTCTTGAGTGCAGAGCCAGGAGTAACCCCTGTGCATCATCGGGTGTGACCCAAAAAGAAAAAAAAAAGGTGAGAACTCAGGTATGGAAAATGTTTCCACAACTCTCAGAACATGGTCAGATCTCCTCCACTTGTTCCCTCAAGCTTTATTTGGAAGCCAGCCTGTTCTGGGGCCTGTACGAGACTGATTTGGTCTGAATTCAGATTCCTCATTTGTTTTTGTTCGTTTGTTTTGTTTTTTGGGTTTTTTTTCCTTTCTGAGTTCAGTTGTTTGTTTTTTTTTAATTGAATCACTGTGAGGTACAGTTACAAAGCTTTCTTGTTTGAGTTTCAGTCATACAGTGGTGGAATACCCATCCCTCCACCAGTGCACACTTTCTAACCACCAATGTCCCGAGTATCCCCTCCCCTTTCCCACCTTCCCCTGCCTCCATGACAGACAATTTTCCCCATAGTCTCCTGCCCCTGCACCTGGCTGTCTTTGCCCGGGCCCCTTGGAGGGGAGCGGGTTGAGTTTTCCTCCCCACCCCAACCAGGGCTCCAGCAGCCAAAGACCTCCAGAACCAGCCACCACCATGCTGAGACCACTTTCCACACCCATGAAGGTACCGGCAGAGGAACAAAGGCATGCAGGTCCCAGGGCTAAGATCTCCAAGCCTGCTCGGATCGGGGCTGAGCATCCTCCACCCAGATCCTCCATATTCCAGTAGGCAGGGGTCACACCCACCAAATGGCCCCCTGGTGCCATGTAATCCCATCAACGGCCAAGACCCAGAGACTATAAAACCCAGCTCCTGGAAGTGCATGGCCACATTTGCAGCCATGCAACATCTTATTATCTCATTCTTACTTTGGACAAACTGGCAGGGTACCAAATGTAACCTGCCCACACGGCAGAGTCTGGCAAACTCCCCGTGGCGTACCCAATACGCCAAATACCAGTAACAATGATGGGTCCCATTCTTCTAACCCTGAAAGAGCCTTGAATATGGCACTTTTTAAAAAATTCTCAGGGCTAGGACAAAGGAGACATTACTGGGGCCTGCTCAAGGCAATCGACGAACAACAGGATGGTCATGATCGTGATTGTGACTCTCTCTCTACTTTGGGGCATTATGGTTTGCAATGCAGACACTGAAAGGTTGTCACATTTGGTTCTTTATCTACTTTCAACACACATCTCCCATCCCAAGCGATCCCTCCAACCATCATTGAGACTCCTCATTTGTAGTGAAACAAAAGGAGGCTTGGTGATGCGAGAAACCTTCCCAGCTCTTAAATACACAGACAGACATAAAATGGGTGTAACTCCATATGCAAATAAATTCTGTGTCCCTCACCTCAGCAGAAGCATAGCATAGGCAAAGTTGCTCTAGTCCCCAGATATAAACCTTGACTGCTTGGGACTGATACTAAAAAGTGGATGAGCTGTGTTAGGAAAATGGAAAAAAAAAAGTCATGAGGGATGAGGAAGCTGATGTACATTTCAGGGCTCTGAAGTAATTTCATTGTATTTTATTATTATCTGTCAAACTTAAAGCAATACCGAGGCCAGGAAATAGATTGTCGTGGAGGTTTCTGAGGATGATGGCTGCCGTGAGTTGGTGTAAATATATTCAGAGAGACTTGTCCCTACTTAATAACCTGCGTTCTTCCTTCTGAACCGCTGGTGCATTCGCTTATAGCATGTGAAAGGCAGCTTGTCCTTTGCTGTCAAGTGAACATGATAGAATAATAGAAAAATTCTAAGAAAATTCAATCAGATCTTGTTGCTTCTCAAGGGAATTTCTCGACTCCTTATTCTGCTTACAGAGAAGGAGGAAAGACAGTGTTGCTTCAATCTAGCGTGAAATGCCAGCACACCCCCACCCGGGGGGGGGGGGGCGGGGGGAGGAGTTCTGGTTAGCAGGTGCCTGCGGAGTTGTCCTTTCTCAGAGTCCCAGGGCCTGGGGCGATATGGGGGTCTGGGGACCCTTTGGAAGTGGAAAGCAGCATCCAAGTGAGACCTGCAGAGGCTGGGTGGCAAACATTAGCATATGTGTTGCTAATGGCCTTCAGCCTGGAGACATCAAATCCTGGTGGTTCTGCTTGAACATCCCAGTGGGGCTGTTGGATTTAGGTCTGCCAGCGCAGAATTGAAAACGTGTGTGCAAGACACAGCAGTGAGTTTGCTTGTAGTCACTCCTGTCTTCTCGTCTCTTAAATGGAGGCTGAAATGTCCCTATTTGGGGGCTGGAGTGATAGCACAGTGGGTAGGGTGTTTGTCTTGCATGCGGCCGACCCGGGTTTGATTCCCAGCATCCCATAGGGTCTCCTGAGCACTGCTAGGAGTAATTCCTGAGTGCAGAGCCAGGAGTAACCCCTGTGCATTGTCGGGTGTGACCCAAAAAGCAAAAAATAAAATAAAATTTTAAAATAAGTTTCTAAAAAATAATAAAATGTTCCTACTTTCCTAAGTGTTCTGAGAGTAAACAAAGGGAATGGTATTGGGGTAACTAGAACATTTAATGTTCACTGTGCACCTAGAAATCTGCCAGGTACCGGGGGTCGGGGGTTGAGGGGAAAGGGGCCTTGAAATCGCAATAAATCTCTGAGAAAAGGGCTGCTATTAGCTCCAGGACGTGCACAAAGGGAATAGACTCCAGAGATAATTTCGCTCACTCACCGACCAGGAGCTAGTTTAATGCAAATGCCTCTTCTTCAAGGCATGAAAACACTTGGCATCGTTCATTTGGTAGGAGGTGACTGGTACCGTATTGCTGGACCTTGTTTTTTTTTAACCGATGAAAATAGCAATTTAATGTGGTGCTATCAAATAAACCTGAGGTAGGAAGCCGCTCAGAGGTACAGTTGGTCCTGCTTATAAGAGTAGCACAAATACTATCTTTGAAACAGCTCATCAGTGTGGCAGATGCCACTGGCATTCAGATGGAAAGGCCTCTAGCTGGGCACCCAGCCACTAGGCAAACTCCAGGCTCCGCATCATCAAATAATGGAATTGACCCTTTTCTCACTTACCTTTCATGCTCCATGGCAGAGCATAAAAGCCATGTGTGGAAATGGCTCTGTTTGGGGACCTAATCGACCATTAGCTGGTGACTCATCCCACCCTGAATGACAAATGGCACACCATTCATATCTCAGGCAAGGCCACCGGGTAAGTTATCACAACAAAGCCAGACCCGCCATGCCATGCCTCCACTTCCATACTTATCCACCAATCAGATGTGGCTCATGGACTGGCCCCAGGACAACTCTGGAACTCTGAGGTGTATGTACATTCTTAAAGGGGAGTGTGTGTGTGTGTGTGTGTGTGTGTGTGTGTGTGTGTGTGTGTGTGTTCCCTTCCCGTTAAGACAGCCAGATACCAAGAGCATGGCTGCGTTTGACCCAAGCAGAGGGAAGAAAATGTGCACCAGAGTTTTCGCACAAAGCTTAAGGCTTTGCAGTTAAAGGGCATGAAGTACCTCCCACAGTTTCCTGTGTCAACTACTGGGGACCTGCATTCAGATGAAGGCTCAGTTCCCTGCTCCAAATGCTCCACTCATTAGAGAAGGAGGCCGACTCACATGTAGAGTGGTGGAAAACACACTCTGGCAAGACAAAGGACTCCAAGGCATCCTGAAGGTGCAGTTGCTTAACTTTGATGTAGTTTAGGGTGGTTGGTTTTTTTTTAGCTAAGATACCCCTTTATTTGTATATGAGTTACACATATACACACACTATTGACTGATCCTGAGTGTATGACTTGATGCATTGTAACAATGAACAAGGAACTGTTGTTTACTTGATTAGTAACCTACTGACTCAGCCTTCCAATCATTACCCTTTCCCTGTGCACAAATGGGACCAGGATTCTGCTTTTACTTACCAAATACTGGATTTGCTGAAATGCAAAATTTGGATTTCTTTGAAATCTTGTATGAATGGAATTGCCACAAAGGGGTCCCTTGTTTCTCGTTGCTTTACACAGCGCAACGTCCACAGTTGTGGTTCCCAATCCATGTGCCAAGGCATCCTGGGGTACCACAGGGCATTTTTCAAATCTGCAGAATCTATTGGACACTGAGCAAATACCCCATGATAGCTGAGGTCAGTTGTTTGTTTGTGGTACTTTGCTTGCCATGATGCCACTTTGTTTATAAGCATTGGATCACCTTGCTGTGATTAAAAATGAGGACATGCGAAAATCCTCCTGGAACAAATGCTGGAGAGAGGGGCCACGACGAATCTGACCCCTGTGGTGTGGAGGCCACACTGTGCCTTGGGGTGCACACAGCCCATTAGTTACTGCAGTTGTTTAGGAATAAAGCCAAAAAATATTCATTTGTGGGGCTGAAGTGATAGCACAGCAGGTAAGATATTTGCCTTGCACGCAGCTGACCCAGGTTCGATTCCCAGCATCCCATAGGGTCCCCCAAGCACCGCCAGGAGTAATTCCTGAGTGCAGAGCCAGGAGTAACCCCTATGCAATGCCGGGTGTGACCCCAAAAAAGCAAAAAAAATTTCATTTGTTCTCTTTCAATTTATGTGTATTTTAAACATGGCTGCTAAGCTGTTAGGACATAAATAAAATTTAATTGTCGAGGCCTAACTAACTGAACTGTTAGTTGTTTTGATTCCCCCCCCCTGATGTGGGGATATTGTGGAAAACTTCCTGAGGTGCCTGGGGGCTGAGATAATTAGAAAAGGTCTGGTCTGTGAACTCGATTTGCACTGATGTACATAGTTAATCGTGTTCATGGGTTTGGTATTTGTGTTTGTGTTTGGTTTTGCTAGTGTGTGAACACACCATTGTTTACGAATTCCACGGCTGATAGGAATTTGATCTCTTTCCATTTGGAAACCAAACTGAGTCATGTTGCTGTGAAGTTTTGGGGTCTCGTGCTTTATCAGCCTGTGCATGGCCTTCATTGGCTTCCCCACGTACCCTTGAAGTTTTAACTTTTCTTCTTCTCTTGTATGTGCCCCCTTAAGGTCATGCTTCCCTTCTCAGTGTGGTTTCTAAGTATAGGCAGTCCAAAAATGTTATAGACTAATATGCATTGTAAATCAGTGTTGCGCATTTTCAAAACTCCCAATTTCTTCTTTGACTTATTGTGGCTTCAAGTCATGTATTGCTTTTATTTCCAGATTTGGGGAAACTTTTTCAGTTTTCTTTTATTGCTGCTTTGTATGTTCACATTGTGGTATGAGAACATACTCTATGATTTCAATCCTTTTAAATTTATTCACACTTGCTTTGTGGCCAGCATGGGTTCTGTTTTTATTTATTTATTTATTTATTGAATCGCTGTGGGAAAAGTTACAAAGCTTTCAGGTTTAGGTCTCGGTCATGCAAATATCAATCACATTTCCCTTTACCAATACTTATTTTTCACCACAAACCACCCCAATAAACCCCCACCTCCCACCCCCCCCCAATGCCTGTGGGGCAGATGAATTCTAGTTAACACTCTATCTACTTTGACTAGCTTCATTGTTTCGATAAAAGTTGCACCATTATTATTTAGACTTTACTCCCCCCCCAAATCAGCCATGCTGAAAAAGCATTGTGAAGTGATTTGCTTTCTACAGCTGGGTTCAAGAATTAAATGGGTTCAAGAATTAAATAGCGGCCGCGCGGTTTTGGATTTCTGCTATTTTATTTATTAACCCTGGAAGTATTTCTACTGAGAGTCAGATAATTAAGAGATTGGTTTCTGTGCTTCTGGGGCTGTGGCCGTGCCGGAGAGCCCCTCGTGGGGGGCAACTGGTGACCTTGGTAGGGCGTGAAGGACGGGCCGGAACGCCCCCCCCCCCCCATGAAGCATGGGTTCTGTTTTGTGAGACAGTCCCCCATGCACTTTAAATCTGGTGCAGAACTAGGAATATATGATCAGATGCTCCATCCATAACTGGATTGGTCTTTTCCCTCTCCTTTAATATATTCTTTTATTTGAAATACAGTTGGTTTCAGTGTTGTTTTCCTTTCAATATTAAACTTTCTTCCACTCCACCATGAGCTGGAGTGATAGCACAGTGCTAGGGTGTTTGCCTTGTGTGGCCGGCCTGGCCGAGCCAGGTTCGATTCCTCCACCCCTCTCGAAGAGCCCGGCAAGCTACTGAGAGTATCTAGCCCGCACGGCAAAGCCTGGCAAGCTCCCTGTGACATATTTGATATGCCAAACACAGCAACAACAAGCATCACAATGGAGACGTTACTGGGCCCTCTTGAGCAACTCGATGAACAACGGGAGGACAGTGCTACAGTGGTCAGTGCCACTCCATCATTACTCATTGAGTTCATTTCTTTCTTTTTTTTTTTTTTTTTGCTTTCTGGGTCACATCCAGCATGCTCAGGATGCTCAGGGGTTACTCTAAGGTGTTCCTCCTGGCTCTGCACTCAGGAATTTCTCCTGGAGGTACTCAGGGGACCATATGGGATGCTGGGAATCGAACCCGGGTCGGCCGTGTGCAAGACAAATGCCCTACCTGCTGTGCTATTGCTCCAGCCCCTGAGTTCATTTTTTAACACATAAAAACATCGTTCTAAAAATAAAAACTTAACCAAAAGTACTCCAAGAGTGCCTCTTTCTTCTTTCTTTCCATCCACCTCATCTTTTCTCCTTCACATGGAATATCCATATGACTCTCTCCTCTGTGTGTGTGTGTGTGTGTGTGTGTGTGTGTGTGTGTGTGTGTGTGGTTTCATCTGTGTTCTCTCAACAGTTTCTTCATCTGTGCAGGGCTATAAGTCTTCCCTTTGGCACTGCTGTCCCATCATCCTGTTTGGACTGTAACCCCCCAGAGATGGCCCCACATCCATGCATAGAGTCACCCCCTCTTTGTGCAGCTGCCTCACCTTGTGTAGTGTGGGATGGTCAAGCCAGACTCGGCGGACAACAAGAGTCGTCACAGGGTAGACTGGTGCCATCCAAGCTTATGTCTTTACACTTGGTGACTTGCACACAGTAATGACATCACCTAGCACCAAGTCCCTGTCATGAGTGACATTGGAACCTCTTGGGCCCTCACTGGTTTCCTCAGTCTCCTTCATGCATAGACTCATGGTGTAGACCTTACGTGTCTCTGGGGGAAGTTGCATTAGTGGGATAACTGAGCCGAGTGGGAGAGGCTGGTGCCCCAAATACCCATTCCGGATTCTCCCTCTCCCTGCTGGCCAGGTCTGGGGTGCCTGGCCCTGTACGGGCCAGGGTAGGGTCCTAAGTTGGTCCGGGCTATGAGCCTGGGCTAGTCTGGAGAAGTGCAATGCAGCATCACAGTGAGTTTTAACTTGCAATTATCCCGCCAAGAATGAAGCTGAGCATTATTTTCCTGCATTCAGGGTTCACGTTTAAATCTTTCTGTAAATTGAGTCTTTATCTCTTCATTCTGCCAGGAGTAGTTATCATTTTCTCCCAAAAGGTTTTGATCACTTCTCGTTATGTCTGTTCCTAAATATTTTTATCTCTTTTGTTGCTCTTGTCAATGAGACTTTCTCATTCATTGTTTCCTAATTGGCGGTTATTTGTGGCCGTGAATGCTGCTGAGTTTTGTTGAATTTTCATTGAGGAATCTGGTTCTTAGCATTATAAACTGTCTGCTCTCGTTTTCTGCTCTTGGCTGGAATTCTGCTTTGCTAGGAGGATTTCAGTTCCTGCTTCCTCTTTGTTTCCATGTGTCTGGTCAATCTGTGCATGCCTTTATTTTCAGCCTTTTTGAATCGCTGTGTTTTAGCTATGTCTCGTCGACAGCATGGTCTGCACTATCATTAATGATTAGATGTGGGAATCATTTTGTTTGACTAGATGAGTTCCGTCATGTGTGCAGATGCATCTGTCATGTTCGGGGACACATCTCCCATCTTCAGCTAACCCTGTTGAGCGCACTCTCTTGTTTAGTACCTTCATTCTCTATTTGATGTGTCTTCTTTCCTGTTATTGTTTCCCTGTGACCATTTATGCAGGTTGGGGTTTCTGCTGGAGCCTTTAGCTTTGTTTAGCTTTTGTGTTTCTAATGTGGATGATTTCCTTTTGTCTTAATCACTTTTGTCACTCAAGGCCTAGAATGGATCCACTCTTTCAATTCTCCAAGGGGCTGGAGTGATAGTACAGCGAGGAGGGCATTGCACGCTGCCAACCAGGGTTCGATTCCCAGTATCCAGCATCCCATATGGTCCTCTGAGCATAGCCAGGAGTGATTCCTGAGTGCAGAGCCAGGAGTAACCCCTGTGCACTGCTGGGTGTGACCCAAAAAAGCAAAAAAAAAAAAAATCCAGTCTCCAATTCATGACCCATAATTCTTTCCCTGATCTGTTTTCTGACTGTTTTCCTGCACATTTTCCTGCCAATATCCACTCTTCTAGCTGAACTCCCACTGCAGGCTTGCTTACTCTTCCTCAAACAAGGGCCCTGGAAAGGTCTTGGCAGTTAGATTTTCTGCCTAATGTTCTTCTTCACTATTCACTGCTTCATTTCATTCAGGTCAGGACTTCAGTTACTTCTCACCGTGGAATGAGTTTCTGATTCCAACGTTTTCAGTTCCCTCTGTGGGCTGAGCTTGTGTTTTGCCTGAAGCAGGACTGGGTTGATATCCAGTACCCCCCAAGGCCCGCTGAGGACTGCCCTAGCAACACCCAAGCACTGAATCAGGAAAAAACCTAGAACACCATTGGGTGTGGCCCAAACACCCAAAATAAAGACATTAAATGGGGTCTGGCTAAAATTCTAAAGCTTGGAAGTCTGCGTGGAATATATCAAGGCTCTCCAATGGCAGAATTCGGGAGGTGTTTATCGGGCATTGGCAGTGCGAGGCACGCAATCCTGTGATAGCCAGGTGACAACCACATCTCCTTGTGGTGTTTCTCGTTGCACACAACAACTAGGACATTTCATCCACCACCTCCCCGGATTGTGTATGTCGGACTGAGGTGTTCTGTTCCATAAGCCATTCTAACAGGAATCCAGGATGTCGGTCCCATCTGAAGCCAGGAGGAAAACAGTACAAAGTGAGAACCCCGAGAATAGAAGGGGAGCGCCAGCTGTCCCTTGCAATTTTCCAACTTCATGCTCCATAAAGCAGAGAAAAGAGACATCATGAATTGATGAGGTCTGGCTTCGTAACCTGGGGTTTTAGATTTTTGTGCCAGATGAGAAGGCAGTTGGAGTGAATGTCCAAGCACCAGGATAATCTTATAATTCTGGCAGAGGCGATCACCAAATGGAGCTTGCAAGTGGTGGGTACATCGTAGGAGCCTGGTGTAGAAGACCCGGGTTGCAGTAAGTTTTCTGCGGCTTCTCTGGAGCAATAAATACCTTTATGAGCAGTAATAGATATTGCATCCTGGTGCTCTAGTGATAAGTACAGGCATATCCCCCGGGCAAGAGTGGATGGAGAATGGTTCATGGGGAAATAGTTCCAAAGACAGGGCTCAGGGATGAAGCAGATGGCATTATATTTGGGGAGGAAGGGGGAAGAGAACAAATTATAGCTATTTACATGTCTTTTCTAAAGACATCTTCTGTAGGATGGATCCTTGGCTAAGGACTATTAACTTGAGAGGGGAGAACGACCACCTAATGATATTTTAATGGCGGGCATAAAAAATGTGATACTTTTACTGTGATATCACAGAAAAGAAAACCTATCTTGGGAGAGAAAATTTGACCATATTTTTAAAGCTCTGCTGGATCCTTCTCATGAAAAATCGATAGCAAATTGCATTTTAGGGAGCGAAACATGAAAAGAATTTCCCTTTCAGAAGCTATTCAACTCTGCAGATGTTGAACAAATGTTTCTGCGCATTCAAAACTGCCCTTTGAACCAAGGAGGTCTGAGCATCTTGACCTCAAGACATTTGTTTTTCAGAGAACATTCCAAATTCAAACATTCTGCATTCTATGATAGAAAGAGTAACATCACATGAGTGACCTATCTCAACTACATTTATAGTAATTGATTTCAACCCCTGCTTTGAGAACCTTTCTAATTGGAAGAAAATTCCACAGAATTCTGTTAGGAGGACCAGAAACTTAAAAGCCTACACAAATTTAATCAGTGGTCATGGGGGGAAAAAAAAAAACACGATGAACTGACTGCAAGATAGAAAGACTTTTCATTTAAGCATATATAAGATCATGAGTCCTTATGCCTAGGAGCCAAAACAGTGATTCCTGCAAAGAATTTTCACAGCCACACTGAAAAAAAAAAACCCTTAAGAAAAAGAGAAGTGAAACATCAAAGGAGGATATTTTTAGCTGGAACCAAGGAATGTTTGATCCCTCCAGGAAGGGAACTTATTGGCATAACCTCAGTGTTCAGAGAAGAGCTACAAAAGTGGCATAATAATGCCATCCTGGAACACAGAAAAGAATTGTTGAACAGACTCGGGAGTCCAAGAAAGGGTTCTCACAAGAGGTAGCATTGAACCTCAGGTGTTGGGACAAGGGCATGTGGGGAAGCATGATTGAGTCAGAAGAACTAGAATAGGCAATCCCATGAAGCCCCAGGCTTGCCGGGAATCTTGTGTGTGTGGTGGTGCAGACATGAGGGTACAAGTCGGAGGGGATGCTTGTCTACTGGGTGACAAGAGTCAAGGGAGCAGGGCTGGAGTTAGGTACAGCAGGTAGGCTGGGTGCTTCCCTTGCTCTCAGCCGACCCAGGAATCTCCTACTTGGAATTTGAACAGCCTCAGCCCGTGACTTGATTCAAATGCACATGCCGGTTCCACTGGCCGCTAGACGGATGTCAGAATCAGCAGGAGTAGCAGGCCCTTCCTAGACAATTGTGTGCGGATATTTATCTTCCGCAATATCGTGTGTCCCCATGAGCTTCCTTTCACCCTCCCCTCCCCCCTTGAAGGAGAGAAATTTCCTGGAGTCCAGACAGTGAGTGAATGACAGAAGCTTTTTGTCATGGAGGAGACCTGCTCTTCAAATCCCGACTCACCCAGAGATGGCCGTAAGCTCCTTGGTTCACTTTTGCTTGTCATTTTCCACTCTCCCCTCCTCCTGCAGGCATCAGATAAGTAAGACTGGAACATTCCTTCCAAGGAAAGCTCCCCCCTACCGTCCACATCCCAGCTTGCCCCTCTGTAAGTAGTATGTCTCTGAGCCCTACAAGGAGTGGCAATTGGCAACCTGATCCAATAGTTTGACTGCCGCCATCCACCTCTCAATCTCAGTCTTTTTTGGGAGGTACAGGGGGGTGCAGGGAGCACATCCTAATCCAAAGTTTGAGAAACAGGGCCAGCACGGAAAGAAAACAATTCTTGCTGAGGAATTCACTCTCCCTTTGGCTATCCTCCCGCGAAGTGTGTGCTGAGAGGAACTTCTCACCTCCTCCATCTGCCACCGTCTCCCAGCTGTCCCTTCCTGGGAGGAAAGCCTTGGGCTTCAGTTTCCAGAGAACACATTAAATAAGATCTTCTGTGGGAAACCGAAGTGGGGCGTTCGGTGAGGCATCCCTCCTTGCTAACCACGGAAGTCTTTTGAGATGATTCAACCAGACGCGGCTTGGGTTGGCCCCTTCCAAGAAGAATTGAGAAATGCGTAGGTCCCGCCGACACTTAATCCTCATGGAAAATTTTGACGATAGCTTCATGTGAGCTAGAAAATGTGCTAAAAAAAAAAATCTAAAGTGTGTACTACAAGGAACATGTCCAGAGAGTTTATTTGCTTGCTGAGAACTTCTGTGGGCGTATCGGCAAGATTCTTGGGAACTGAGGAGGTGTGTCTTCACCAGAGCCTGATTAAGGCTGATTGAGGTTTTATTTCATTAACTTTTAGGCACTGATGCTCCATGAATACATTTCTATAACCCCCCACCCTGAGACTTCTCCTGGCTCTGTGCTTAGGGATCACTTCCTGGGAGTCTTGGGGACTGTATGGGGTGTCGGGGATCAAACACAGGCCAGCCCTACCCACTGCAGTGTCTCTCCAGCCCCATTTCTCTGCTTTTTTCCATCTTTGCCAATGTTTAGTGACTTCACCAGTAGCCTCTGATCTAGATGACCCTGCAAAGCAACATCCTTTGTACAGACTCATCAAACACGCTCTTCAAAAAATTCAGTGTGGTCTCTGGAAAGAAAGATGGCGGCTGCACAGGAGCCTTGTGGACAGCAGGTTTGAGCCGGGGGTGGGGGCGGCAGGGACCTCATGGGAAGGGGGGCGTTCCGGTCCATCCTTCACGCCCTACCGAGGTCACCAGTTGCCCCCCACGAGCGGCTCTCTGGCACGGCCATGACTCCAGAGCACAGAAATCAATCTCTTAACTATCTAACTTTTAATAGAAATACTTCCAGGGTTAATAAGTAAAATAGCAGAAATCCAAACCGCGCGGCCGCAACATCATTTAATTCTTAAAACCCAGCTGTAGAAAGCAAATCATTTCACAACGCTTTTTCAGCATGTCTGATTTGGGGGGAGGGGGTCGTAAACTCTAAATAATAATGGTGCATCTTTTATCGAAACAATGAATCTAGTCAAAGTAGATAGAATGTTAACTAGAACTCATCTGCCTCACAGGAATTGGGAAGGGTGGGAGGTGGGGTTCTATTGGGGTTCACGGTTAAAAATAAGTATTGGTAAAGGGAAATGTGTTTGATATTTACATGACTGAGACCTAAACCTGAAAGCTCTGTAACTTTTCCCACAGTGATTCAATAAATAAATAAATTATAAAAAATTTTTTAAAAAATTCAGCGTGGGAGCCAGAGTGATAGTTACAGTGGGTAGGGTGCTTGCCATACATGTGGCCAACCTGGTTCGATCCCCGGTATCCCATTTGGTCCCCCCGCCCCCACCAGCACCACCAGGAGGAATTCCTGAGTGCAGATCCAGGA
This sequence comes from Sorex fumeus, assembly GCF_029834395.1. Lineage (NCBI taxonomy): Eukaryota > Metazoa > Chordata > Mammalia > Eulipotyphla > Soricidae > Sorex > Sorex fumeus. The sequence goes on along the minus strand of NW_026606154.1, from coordinate 2,023,244 downwards.
GTAAGCCCTCAGCATCACTGGGTGTGATACAAACTGCGCCCCTCCCCCCCAAAAAAAACACCGGTCTGTATTGATTTGTGCCATATCCACACAGGGACCATCTCGGGCTGCAGACACGTTGTCCTCTGCAGCACGGTCAGAGGGAAGCCGCCCAACAGCCCACAAAAGGATTGCATGATGAGCAACTCTTCCTCAAAGTGACTCTTTCTCCTTGTCCTCTAGGGTCCATTGTTCCAGAGTCAAGCTGCTGGGCTGGAAGAGTCGGTCTCCCACCCTTAGACTCTGGGTAGCCTGTGCGTGGAGAACACACCCTCCACAGTCAACATGTTCTTGACTAGATGGCCACCTGGAAGGTGGAGTTGTTATGGCTAGGGAACTTCAAGGTCTGCAGAAATCTCTCTCCCACTTAAAAAAAAAAAAAGAGTGGAGGTATCCTGATGATCTGTTTGATTTTTTTTTTATTCCCCACCCCCACCCCACCCCACACACCACCACCACCACCACCACTAATTGCTCTGGCTCGAACTTCCAAAACTGTGTTCAGAAAGTTATGCTAAGAGTAGATACCTTTCTCCTAGAAGATCCTTAGGGGATAATCTTTCAATTTTTGATCATATAGTCTACCACCAATGTTCCCAGTGTCCCTCACGCCACCCCCACCCTTTTCCACCCCCTGCCTCTGTGGCAGACATATTCCCTCTTACTCTCTCTCCCTTTTGGGTGTTATAGTTTGCAATATAGGCACTAAGCAGCCATCATGTTTGGTCCATAGCCTACTTTCAGCACACATCTCCCATCCCGAGTGATCCCTCCAAGCATCATGTACTTAGTGGCCTCTTCTCCATCCCACCTGCCTTTTCCCCCAGCACCTGAGATCGGCTTCCAAGCTGTGGGGTGGTACTCCTTATCTCTACTATCCTTAGGTGTTATTCTCCTATTATGTTACTTTATATTCCACAAATGGGTGCAGTCATATATGGCTTTTATTATGCTAGAGTATGTTCTTTCTATTCCCAATTTAATTGAATCATAAGCAAATTTTGAATCTTGTTGAAAGCTTTTTGAGCATCTGAAGACAGGATGGGGACTTTTATCTTTTTGTTGAGGTGACATGTTACATTTATAATATGTAACATGTCAATACTGTATTTGTTGATTGGCATAAATTAAGCTGTCTTTGTACCCCCCCCCCCCCCGGAATGAATCCCACTTATTTCTGATGATTTTTTTAATAGGATGTTGGGTTTATTTTGCCAAGATTTTTGGTGTATATATTTGCATCTTAGCTCACTCAAAAGAGCAATCTGAAATTTTCGTGTGTGTGTGTGTGTGTGTGTGTGCGCGCGCGCGCGCACGCCTGTGTGTGCTGGCCTTTCCTGGTGTAGGAATTAAAGTTGCAATGACCTACCACAGTGTGTTTGGTGTTTAGTAGTATTAGAATAGGAGGGTATTTTTCTTTGAAAGCTTTGTAAAATCCATGCCATGCAGAAGAATGATTTATTTCACTTTACTTGATCCGTTTTTTCCATGTCTACTGATCCAGGAACTCTTTCATTGACTATTATGTACTGACTTCAGTCACTGTCACTGCTACTGTCCTCCCGTTGGTCATCGATTTGCTCGAACGGCCCAGTAACGTCTCCATTGTGACACTTATTACTGTGTTTGGCATATTGAATACGTCATGGGTCGCTTGCCAGGCTTTGCCGTGCAGGCGAGATACTCTCGGGAGCTTGCTGGGCTCTCCGAGAGGGGCAGAGGAATCAAACCCGGTCTGCCAAGTTGGCCGCTTGCAAGGCAAACGCCCTACCCACTGTGCTATAGCTCCAGTAAGAAAAAAAAGTAAAATTTGAGAAATGCCATTCTAAAAAGAAAATTATTCCTTTAGAGATAAATTGAAATGTTCTTATTTCTTCCACTTCATCCATGCAATTAAACCTTCAGCACTTCTTACAGTTAGCTTTTCTTCCTTCCAAATCTCTGAATCTCCTCGTTCAGATCAGTTGTTCCACCTATCGCTGGGGAATCTCAGACTTGTGAGAACTAATTTTTAACTAGAAATAAGCAAGCTTTAAGAGAGATTTGCTGAACTCTTCTCAGAGAAGATAGTGAGAGCGTTTTAATGCCGGAATGCTCTTGAACTTATTTGACTTTTTCTTAGCTCTTCAACTTTCTCATCCATAATTTTCTTAAAATGAGATATGTTCTCTTTCTCTCTCTTTCTCTCTCTCTCCTTCACCAAGATCTAGTCTCTCTCAATCTCTCCCCTTCTCTCTCTCCTCTTCACCAAGACCCAGTCTCTCTCTGTCTCTCTCCCCCTTAAGTTCTTGCTTATTAATGAGTCCCCTGTCTATTTAGACATTAGATAGGAGAAATTTCTTGCACAGGAAGAGGAAATGGCAGGAAAGTTGGTGATCCAGTGAGCAGAGTAGTTGGTGATCCAGTGAGCGGAGTGGTTGCCCAAGGCCGTGTCTGCAATCCTTGTGATCGTGGCTTTCCTATTTTCCTCTCCCCCTTGTTCATCCACAGTTTAGAACACTACTATTCTCTCTGTGAACTGATCAAGAATTTCAGACCCAAGGAAACCAAAATAATAAAGTCATGAAACAAATTTTTCAAAAGTGGCAGAGGGTGAGATTTACGCTCATTTCAAAACAGATGTATGTCTAACCACTTTAGAGAAGTCCACTATGAGTGTCTGTGTGTGTATGTCTGTGTGTGTGAGAGAGAGAGAGAGAAAAAGAAAGAATGAGAGTGTGTATATTTGAGTGTGTCTGCATATGTAGCAAAGATGGGCACACAGAGAAAGAGAGAGAATGGGAGCATAACTAAGCAAAAACAACTGTTCTGCAGTGTTAAGATAGCTAGAATGAGTTAGACTGATGACCAGTGCATATAAATGCACATATCTTAAACATCCAACCTGGTGTAATTTCTACTTATAAGCTACCTGTGACATTTTCAATATGCCAAACATGGTAACAACAAAGTCTCACGATGGAAACGTTACTGGGCCTGCTCGAGAAAATCGATGAACAACGGGAGGACAGTGCTTCAGTGAAGTCACCCTCCTAGATCAGTGTTTCCCAAAGTGGGCATAGATCCCCCTGGGATGCTAGAACCCTGGGGTGGGTTCTACTACTGATTAGTAGCCTCAGGTGATATTGGAGGGGGGGATACCTTCTGTTTAGTCACCCAAAGCAGGTAGACATCCATGATGGTACTCAGTGCCGTCCCTGTTTCTCCTTGGAGCTGCCATTGACATCACTTGTAGGATATGCAATAGAAACCTTCAGAACAGATAAAGAAAATAGAGAACAACTCTGAGCCAAATTTAAAAAAAAAACAATTTCCAAAGAGTTTCATACAGCGATCTTTTTTGTTTGTTTCGATTCCTAATGACACTGGGTTCCATGAAGCTAACATTGTGGAAGTTAACATTCTCTGTAGAGACTCAATCAATACTAATACAGAGGGCGGCTTAGCTTAATCTGCCACTGTGACACATGAGAAAGCCAAGCACAGGCTTTCAGAAACAACCAGAGCAAACCCAGAGTCCCCTTTACTCTGTTCCATGATTGAATCTATCATGCACACAGAACTGTGTGTGCTCAGTAAACCTGTTTTCACTGCGCCGCTGGCAGGCACCACACTGGTCACTGCAACGTTCGGGAATTGGGACAAAGGCAGGAATACATTACTTGAGTGTGTCCAGCAAGATGCTCAAACATAGAACACTACAGAGACTATTAAAACGTGCTGCTAAGTTCTGATATACCAGTTTACACCAGCAGGAAATGATCCAAATGGCATCAGTGAAACAAGTGTGATATTAGAAACCTCCCATTCATCCACTACACTTCTATGGAGGAGTTCTCTCATGTTTGGTCAATGTGGTATCCTGAAAATGTGGGTACGCAGGCATCTTCCTGCAGAGCTGGGCAGAGGGCAGGTAGCACACAGTGTATGAAGGTTGGTCATCCTGGCACAGACCAACAAGGGAAGGAGAGCCCTGCAGAGTTACGAGCCTCTGGAATTGCAGAACGCTGGCTGGCGTGCAGTGCTTAGCCTGGAGAGATGCTGGGGAAAGTTTGGGGGGGATGTAATGTGAAGTTTACGGGTATGTAATGCCCTGCCTTGAGACTCTGTCTCACCTGATGCTCCAGTGGGAAGAACAGAACGGGGAAAATTCAGGACCCCACCCTCCAAGTGAGCTCCTCCCCCCAACCTCTCATCCTTAAGGCAGGTCCCACCCATCCCCTACCCCCACATCCCACATTCCAGATGTTTTCTCAAAGAATGACCTTGACCCCTCCTGGCGCCCTTTCTGCCTGGGCAGCGTTTGCACCCGGTAACTCTCCATCCCGGAGAATCTGTGGGTGAGACGTACACAGTGAGTAAGCCTGCACCCCTGCCAACGACTGAAGGAAAATACCAGATATTTGGGAGAAGAGCTTTCATTCCAGATGTCACTGGCGCTTCTCTCTCTGGCTCTCTTTGACAGGAGAACCACCTGCAAGCAGGTGTGAGCCCTGCTGGTGTCCACTGCAGAGCCAGCCTTAGCAAGGCCAGGATTCAGGCAGGTAGCATTGTGGCTGCTCTCAGGGCCCATTCAAGTGTCTCACTGGTGTTGGCACCCAGCTCAAGGCCACGCCCAGCCCCCATCTTCTCTTGGGATTGGTTTAACTTTCCCTGTTTTGGGTGTTTTTTTAATTAATTTTTTTTTGCATATTGATTTTTTTTTTATTAGTGAGACACCATGAGGTACAGTTGTAGACTTACAGATTTTTGTGCTTGGGTTTCAGTTATACAATGATCAAATACCCATCCCTCTACCAGTGCCCATTTTCTACCACCACGGATCCCAGTATCCCTCCCACCCCCATCCTCCCCATCCCACCGTGCTTCTGTGGCAGGGCATTCCCTTTTGTTCTCTCTATCCTTTTGGGTGTTGTGGTTTGCAAAAGAGGCATTGAGTGGCATTCATGTTTGGTCTATAGTCTACTTTCAGCATGCTTCTTCCATCCTGGGAGGATCCTCCCATTGGGTGGTTTTTTTTGAGGGTTTTTTTTTTTTGCTTTTTGGGTCACACCTGGTAATGCACAGGGGTTTACTCCTGACTCTGCACTCAGGAATTACTCCTGGCGGTGCTCAGGGGACCATATGGGATGTTGGGAATCAAACCCAGGTTGGCAGTGTGCAAGGCAAATGCCCTACTTGCTGTGCTATCACTCCAGCCCGGAGAGTTTCACAATCACAATCATCCTGTTGTTCGTCGATTGCCTCGAGCAGACCCCAGTAACGTCTCCTTCATCCTAGCCCTGAGATTTTAAGAAGTGCCATATTCAAGGCTCTTTCAGGGTTAGGAGAATGAGACCCATCATTGTTACTGGTATTTGGCATATTGGGTATGCACGGGGAGTTTGCCAGACTGTCGTGTGGGCAGGTTACGTTCGGTAGCCTGCCAGGTTGTCCAAAGTAAGGATGAGATGATAAGATGTAGGGAACTGGGTTTTATAGTCTCTAGGTCTTGGCCATTGATGGGATTACACGGCGCCAGGGGGCCAGTTTGTGGGTGTGAACCCTGCCTACTGGAAGATGAAGGATCTAGGTGGAGGATGCTCAGCCCTGATCCGAGCAGGCTTAAGTATCATAATTTAAGTATCAGAAAAATAGTTCTGGGGCAAGAGTGCTTGCCTTATGGAACAAGGCTGACCTGGGTTCGGTCCGCCAGCACGAAAGAGGGCCTGGAGTTCCATTAGGGGTGATCCCTGAGCACAGAGCCTAGAGTCAGCCCTGGAATACCGCCAGGAATGGCCCAGTCCCTCCCCCACGCCTCCAATTTTGAATTAAAATTTCTTTATACTATTATTATTTTTGCTTTTTGGGTCACCCCACAATGCACAGGGGTTACTCCTGGTTCATGCACTCAGGAATTACTCCTGGTGGTGCTCAGGGGACCAAATGGGATGCTGGGAATCGAACCCGGGTCGGCCGCGTGCAAGGCAAATGCCCTACACGCTGTGCTATGGCTCCAGCCCCTAACTTTCCCTGTTATCCATAAAATAATGAAAATTGGAAAACCAAGCCCGAGTTGTTCTTCCGTCTGAATCCCCTTGTGTCTCATTCCTCAGACACTGAGAGAAAGTTTCGTGGAAACGGGATGAGAAGTCCAACATGTTTGTCGACTTCAGCCCCCAATTTCCACTTCCCAGAAAAGTTACTCAAAGAAGATTCATCGTATTAACATTCTCTGAGAGGGTTGGTGGTCAGAGTAAAAATCATGCACTTACCTTAAATGTCAAGCCACGGAGACAAGCCAGGGGAATGAGGTCAGTGACAGAGATGTGACAAGGTGTTAAAACGCTAACTGGTAACTGTAAGGTGACATGAAGGAAGCACTGCTTAAGAGTGTTTGTCCCTTTCAACTGCATGATTCGAATCCCAAAACCCTAGAACGCAACTTGAGTACACATTCTGAAAGCCATCTGAAAATGAGAAGATAACTTCTGAAGCACCATAAGCATTCGAAAAAAAGAAAGAAAAGAAAATCCCAAGGGATCAAAATAAGAAAAAAAGGAACAGGTGAAAACTTCTGTGCGTTGCTATTCTGTGAGTCTGAAGTGGACTGGGGTGAGGGCAGGTGTGGTTTCCGTAAGAGAAGACATAACGTAACATAACAGAGATAACTCAATGCCTCCTAGTGTGAGACTGATTTATAATTTGGTTTTTTGTCTTTGAGGTAGCAGTGTTGACATTCGTGGTCCTGATGTAATAAAGGCTCCTGTTCCTTCACCACCACCACAGTGTCCCCGACTTTCCACCACTGTCCTGGAATCACTTTAGTTGTCATCTTCCTTCCCACCCCCCTCCACTGCCACTTGGTCACTCTGCTCTGTATTCGGGGTCCAAGGAGTTATCCTTAGTCACTGTCCTTTCCTTTTCTTTCTTTTATGCCACGTCTGAGTGAGGCATGTGGGCGTTTGTCTGTCTTCTCCTAGCAGAATCCTCTTTAGAAGAGCATGATTTTCAAAACATGTCTTGTTGATTGAAATCAATTGGCCGAAGAACACAGGCATGTGGGTCTCCCGGGGCTGAGATCTCCAAGCCTGCTCAGATCAGGGCTGAGCATCCTCCACCCAGATTCTCCATCTTTCAGTAGGCAGGGGTCACACCCACCAACTGCCCCCAGTGCCAGGTAATCCCATCAACGGCCAAGACCCAGAGACTATAAAACCCAGCTCCCGAGAGCACGTGGCCACATTTGCGGCTGCGTGACATCTTATTATCTCATTCTTACTTTGGACAACCTGGCAGGCTACCAAATGTAACCTGCCCACACGGCAGAGGCTGGCAAACTCCCTGTGGCATACCCAATATGCCAAATACCAGTAACAACGATGGGTCTCATTCTCCTAACCCTGAAAGAGCCTTGAATATGGCATTTTTTAAAATCTCAGGGGTAGGACAAAGGAGATGTTACTGCTGCCTGCTTGAGGCAATCGACGAACAGGATGATTGTGATTGTGTTGTGATCATCTTATTGATTGAAATCACGTGAGTTATAATAGTGGTAATGCTGGTTTCCCATGCACATAGCTTCAACACCACGCCCACTGCCAGTGTACCACCTCCCCCACCCTGAGGACCTCAGTGCCCCTTCAACTCGATTGTGTGGATGAGTTTTTCCGTTGTGTTGCTTTGAACCTTGGTTGCTTCTTCACTGTATATTGTTAAGTCCCACCTGTGAGAGAGATCATTCCGGGCCTCCCCCTTTTCTTCTTACTGATGTCACTTGGCATGATGTCCTCTAGTTCCCTCCGTGCTGCTGGAAGTAGCGTGACTTTGTCCTTTCTGAGAACTGCATCATACCTCATTATGTACATAGACGCCAGCTTCTTGATCCATCCCATCATAGTTGGGGGTTGGGGTTGAGTTCTATCTTGGATATTGTGTGCAGGACCGCGATGAACATAGGTATGCATAGATCCGTTGGAGTTGATGCTTTTGTTTTGGGGGGTATAGAAACCCAAAAGTGGTTATCACTGAGTCGTCCGGGAGTTGTATTCCTTGGCTTGGGTGAGATCTCCCTCTAGCTTTCCAGAGAGCCACTGGGGAGGAGAAGCTGCTGGAAGCGGCTCCTTCCTTTCTGTTGCAGTAGATGCATCTCCTCTGCTCCCCCACCCCCAGTCTGTTCCTGCTAGGGTCCAAGGGGGCAGGGAGGTAGAGCAGGAGAGGAACTGGTCGCTCCTCCTGACTGAGCCCACCGCGGAGGACCCCACCATGGGTATGACTACAGCACCCCTCAATCTGGCTGCAAGCACGACACCAGGTTGCCCCTCATACGCATCCTGGGTACTGAGGGGGGTTCTGGGGGCTGATGGGTACAGCTGCTAGAGCCACCTCGTGTCCCATAGCACACAACAGCCCCGCAGGGAAGCAAGGCCCCATCCGCGGCTGAGGCATTGGCTGGGTCGTGCTGAAGGTCACTCAAGTGTCTCGGCCCAGAGTTCCCTGCACCTTGAGTGCCCCTGGTGTTTTGCTTCTATCTTTGCAAATTGAACCCCAGCAGGAGGCTCTCAGGGAGCCGCTGCACCCCCAACCCCTCATTGCCCCCCGCAACATGGGGTGTGGAGGGAGGCAGTCACCAGGCGCTTGGCTCCCTCAGCTAATTTTAGCTGTTCTGAGACCCACCTCTATTTTTAGGATCACATCTGAGCACCTGCTGAAGGTGGGATGAGCTTGAGGAGCCGGTGGAGAAATCGTGGTTGAAAACCCCCTCCCCACCTGCCCCCAACCCCATGGCAGGAAGCTGCAGGTCACTCAGACACTCGGGTCTTTAGCTTCACCACTGCTTGGATAGAGCTGGCCCGGACTCACCGTGCTTCTGCTGTGGGACCCTGGGTGTGTTCTGTGACCTCACTGCTTTTGCATCTCTGGGAATATGTAACAGCATCTATGTGTAGAAACATGCTTGGCCATTGAGTAAAAGCTATAAATTGTCACTCTTATTATCACTATAGTTTTTTTTATCATTTTTATCAGTTATAGGCAAGCCTGTTTTATTTATTCATTTTTTGCTTTTTTGGCTCATACCCGGTGATGCTCAGGGGTTACTCCTGGCTCTGCACTCAGAAATTACTCCTGGCGGTGCTCGAGGGATCCTGTGGGATGCTGGGAATCGAACCTGGGTGAACTGTGTGCAAGGCAAATGCCTTTCCCTCAGTGCTATTGCTCCAGCCTCAGGCAAGGCTGTTTTAAAGATTTCATCTCGTCCTTATAATAGAGAAAGATTCTGTTTCCCTTTGACAAAAGAGAAAACTGAAGCCAAGAAACCTGAAGCCTGAGCCAAAGCCCCTTCCTTACTTACTTGCAGAGGCAGGTCTTGCCTTGACCCTGCAGCTATAGAATGATAAGGTGAAAGGTCATTTCATAGAAGTAATAATTATTGCTCAGGAGGCACCAAGCAAACGCTGGCAAGTAGTTACGGCATTTCCATCAGGGGCTCTTGATTTCCTTATTGTTGACTGCCGCCGTGCAGGATCAAACCCAGGCTGCTGCGTGCCTTTTCCTGGTTTCACCGCTGTGCTCCTCTCCTTACCTACTTCCACAAGATCTTGAATCTCCAACATTCAGCTTAGAAACTGGCACGTTGCCAGCTCCCCGGCTCAGGCTCAGAAGCCCTTTTACAGTTGGCAAAGAGAGAGCAGAAAATTTCTGCTCAGGAAACTTTACCTGTTGAGTGGAGAATTCTGGGCATACCCATGATTGGTAAGGGAGCATTTCCTTTCATGCTGTCAGAAACCGAGGACTCCTAAGCCTACTAGAGGCATAAAGCCGTGCCGAACTTTCTGATATCTGTTCGTTTCCCCATTTGGTCACTCTGTCCCCCACCCCGCACCCCTGGAGTGATGTGTTTTTCCACCCGCACCAGGCAGCCCGCACTCCTGAATGGCTTCATCCAGGCTGTAATTGGGCACCTGAATCCAGCCGGCTCTGATTTTTCAGGCTCCCAAGGAAAGTTGTGTTCAGAATTAGAAGAATCCTCATCCCTTAAATAAGCACTTTTTACAGCACCATCAGCATGGCAAACATGAGCATTAATTAACAGTGATTTTCCATTAGACGTGAGGGGCTCCCGGGAGGGGGCCTGCCGGCCCCACGTGCCTGGGGGAAGCAGTCGGGTTCAGAAAGCAGAAATAGGATCCTGTTGCCGGGAAGGAGATGGGAGATGCTAAGAAACCTCCAGGGGTGCCAGGCGGAGGGCTGGACCACCGGGCAGAGACCGTGCGACATACACAGGCAATGACATCTGGGTCTTGTGGGATGATGGGGATGTGATCTGAGCACCAGGATGTAGGTGGTCATGTGACTCAGGCTCTGCAAAATAGTCTGAAGGCAAAAATCCCTGTGGTCGATAAACATTGCACTCACCACAGAGCAAAGCTCCTCAGCATCTGTTTCGGCGGGCACAGTGACAGATGGCCGTGCAGTGGCAGTAAAGGGCAGACCTCCACCTCCCCGTGCACGAGACCAGTTCAGCAGGGAGGAGTGGGTGGGCCGTGCTCCCCGGGGCTCCTTCCTGACTTCTTCCTGACACCTGGTGCTTCCTGGTGTTCCCGGCTTCCAGAAGTTTCTCTGCAATCTCAGCCCATCTTCCAGGAACATCTTCACCGTGTGTGTCTCATGGTCCTTGTCTTCCTCTAAAGACAGCGATCACTGGATTTGTTGGATCCAGGCCCTCCCTATCTCCACTTTTGTTTTTGCTTTGTGGTGAGGTAGGGGACCCCACACCTGGCGGTGCTCAGAGGAGGCTCTTGTTCTATGCTCAAGGTCATTCCCGGTGCAGCTCAGGGGACCCGGCAATGCTGGGGACTGGAGCCGGGCCTCCACATGCAGAGCCCGGTTTCCTTGCCCAGCCCTGTCTAGGCTCCTTTCATCTTCTTCTCTGCCCTAATATCCAGTGTTAAGTCCTTGTTGCTCTGTGTGCATGCGTGTGTATTGTGTGTGTGCACACGTGTGTGCATGTGTGTACATGTGTGTGCATGTATGTGTGTGCATGTGCGTGTGTGAGCGTGTGTGCATATGTGTGCATGTGCGTGTGTGCGCGTGCTTGCGTGTGTGTGCATGTGTGTGCATGTGTTTGTGTGTGCATGCGTGTATGTGCATATGTGTGGTCTCTCAGCTTCCTTACTAGGATGAAGAATTATCGTTCCACCGTCCATTGGTTTCATTATGGTTTTCTCTCCTCATGCCAATCCCATCAGAAACCCCTTTCCGACATCAATGCCCAAACTCACTCTTTCTCAAGGTGGATGACCCCACCCCTGCAAGACTATGCGTCCATATGTATTTCTTCTGTCTGTCTCTTGTTTCTACATGTTACCCAGATTTTGACTAAGATACAAAAACAGGGCTAAGAGGAGTAGGTCAGTGGATTAGTGACTTAGTGGCTTGGTGGCTTCAGTTTAGTGGGAGGATGAGAGATGCTTTCTGTTCCCTTACAGGTCGACTTCCAGAGGATCCCTGGGTGATTTTTTTCTTTCTAAAGAAGGGGCAAAAAGCCAAGTAAGTCTGGGAGCCTGTGTAGGGAGGGCAGAGCTGTTTGTTACAGAACCTCTGAGGAGCTGTTTTCTGCATGGCTGGTTACAAGGCATGCAGAGGGACGTGGAGTCCAAAATAGAATCCTTGCCCTCAGAGAACTCGGGCCGGCTGAGTTTAGAGGCCAGGCTCAGTAAAACCCTGACACGCTGTGTTTAAGTTCTGGCTGAGAGAGTCGACAAGGTGCCACTTGGACAATTCTTGGTAAAGTGGTTTAGCAAACGGATGGTGGGGTAGAGGCACGGGGGAGGGACTGGGAAGATGCCTTGGGTGCTCAGGGGACAGTGTGGGGTGCCAGAGATTGCACCCTGGTTGGCCACATGCAAGGCCTTACCCCAGTGCAAGACAACTGGATGGGCCCTCAAGAGCAGGGTGGGATCTGTCTACTCCTCCAGCATCCCCAGGCTGACTCTTCCTAGGACAGAGTCACTCCAGGAAGAGAGCTGTTGTGTTCATGGTGTCAACTGAGAGAATGAGCTTTTATTACCTAAAAAATACAACAAACGTAACTTGCAATCTGATACACTTCCCAGAGATTTGCTAGGTACACCTATTAGACCACCCTGACAGGGAGGATTGTTCATCTTGGGAGTAGAATTATTGTCCTCCAGCCAAATAACACCCCCACACAGCCCGCTACCTCGTAACTGAGTACTCCTGTGATGGAGGAAGCTTTGCAAAGGATTGGGCCATATAGGAATCCAGCGCCCTTTTGTTGTTAAGAGTCAGTTTGGAAATGAACACTCAGCAGAATTGTCTGAATAGACTCTTAAAGGGGTACAGCCAAAAAAAAAATAAAAAAGGAACTTTGTAGAGGAAGTTTCAGAAAGAAAAAAAAACACTTAGGCAGCAAAAGACAATTTTTCTAAAATGATGGGTTTGAGAAGAATGAATCAGCAATGAATGTCAGTGCAAAACATTATTTAGGAAGTTTGGCCATACTTCTGATTAAAAATATTTCCCAGAGTGACTCCAGCAGAAATAACCAAATGCTCGGCATCAGCCTCGTCCCTGACTTCTCCCAAGCTTGGCAGGAGACGAGGCCTCACACGCTCACGCATGCTCTCAGCACCTGAAATCTGCACATCTGAGGCACAGTGCTCCCTCCTGGAAAGGAGGTCAGACACTTCCAGGCCTGTCGCAGCCCAAGAGATTGGTCCCATCCACCAGTATGGGTAGGTGACAGCATGGAAGACCAACCACCACGCTCCTCATGGTGCACATGGGTGGGCAGCTCCCTAAGGAAGGCCAGGCTGAGTCACAGGTTGGCCAGTTAGGCTCCATCCTCGACACAATTCCTTCTCTTATTCTGAGAAAGCTGCTTCATAGTTTTTCCTGCCAACAGGAAAAAAAAGGAGGAAAAGTTCCGTGAAATAGATTTCTCTTTGTGGAGATGGCCAAGTAGATTTGTCTCTCTGGAGATGGTCAAGTAGATTTGTCTCTGTGGAGATGGCCAACTAGATTTGTCTCTGTGGAGATGGTCCAGACTGTGCAAATGGCACTTCCATTCATGTGACATTGGCCGTCATCCAGTCACACGGTCACCATAGTCCCCAGGGAGACCGAGCGCTGAGATCTGGTGGCACAGGACAATTATCTGTGTATAACACTTAGGGTCAGGAAGGAGGTTTTTTTATTTTAGAAAAAGAAAGGAAGACTGTGACTACCGGGGATCAAGCTCTGAGCACCCCCAGCCCCCCCCATCAAGTCATGCATCCATTGAATTCTTGGCATGTTTGAGACTTTTAGCTGTGAATTAGGTGAGGACCGTGTTTCACAGAGCAAGGGGCATGATAGGTCACACATATGATGGAGTGGGATGCTGTGTATTTATCAAATACCAACAATGTGTTGATCTGGTATTTAAGACAGAAACCTAAACTTTGCTTTATTTATTTTATTAATTTATTTGCTTTTTGGGTCACACCCGGCAATGCACAGGGGTTACTCCTGGCTCATGCATTCAGGAATCACTCCTGGTGGTACTCAGGGGACCATATGGGATACTGGAAATCGAACCCAGGTTGGCTGTGTACAAGGCAAATGCCCTACCTGCTGTGCTATCTATCACTCCAGCCCCCCTATTTTTAAATTTTATTTTTTTTTAATTTTTTGCATTTTGGGTCACACCCAGCAGTGCTCAGGGATTACTCCTGGCTCTGCACTTTGAAATTACTCCTGGCAGTGCTCAGGGGATCGACCCCGGGTCGGCCGCATACAAGGCAACTGCCCTACCCGTTGTTCTATTGCTCCAACCTCTCCTTTATTTTTTAAAGTGAGGTAGCAATTGTTTTCCAAGAAAATATTTCATTTGGGGTACAGTTTCACCTCTTCAAATGTGCATCACACCCCACTGTTGGAGCCTCTCCCTCTTTCAGTTCCTCTCACCTTCCTGCTCTGGGAACTTCAGTTCTGCAGTCAGAATGCAAGAGTTTGACTGCACTTAACGCTGTCTGTTCTCTTACTCGTGATTTTTAGGCCCCACATACAAGTGAGATCACCAGCACTTTTCGTTCTCCTTATTTTACTTGGCATGACCCTCCACCCCCTCAAATGCCTTTCGTGTTGTCTCAGAAGGCAGGATTTCAACCGTGGTATAGCTGAGCAGTATTCCATTGAGAATACAGATCACAGTTTCTTGATCCACTCACCTGTGGCTGAGTACCTGAGTAGTTTTCAGATCTTGGCTGTTGTAAATCACAGTGCCACGTAATGCACAAAGATGTGCAGGTGTCTGTCTGGATTCGTGCTTTTGTATTCCTTGCACAGGTACTAGGAGTGAAAATGCTGGCCTGGATAGTAGTTCTGTTTGTAATACTTGGCAGAGCCTCCATACATGCAGGTCATGCACCCATCCATGTCATGTGCTCACTCACTGCAGGATGCATGCAAGTAATGCACCCACCCACTGCAGGACGCAGGCAGGTCATGTGCTCACTCACTGCAGGATGCATGTAAGTCATGTGCCTGCCCACTGAAGGGATGCATACAGAGCATGCACCCATTACAGGATGCATGCAGGTCATGCCCCCACTTACTTCAGGATACACGCATGTCATGCACTGGCTCACTGCAGGACATATGCAGGCCATCCACTCACTGCAGGATGCATGCAGGTCTCTCGGTGCATGATGCATGCAGATCATGTGCCCACTCACTGCACGTTGCATGCCAGTCATGCTCTCATTGCAGGATGCATGCAGATCACGTGCCCACTCACTGCAGGATGCCTGCAGGTCATGTGCCCGCTTACTGCAGGATGCATGCAGGTCATGTGTCTGCTCACTGCAGGATGCATGAAGGTCATGCGCCCACTCACTGCAGGATACATTCAGGTGATCACACACCCTCTTTCTGCAGGATGCATGCATGTCATGCACTGGCTTGCTTCAGGACACATGTAGGTCATACACTCACTGCAGGATGCATGCAGGTTGCTCAGTGTAGGATGCATGCAGATCATGTGCCCACTCACTGCAGGATGCATGCAGGTCATGTGTCCACTCACTGCAGGATGCATTCCGGTCATGTGTCCATTCACGGCAGGATGCATGCAGGTCACATGCCCCCTCACTGCAGACTGCTTGCAGGTCATGCTCCCACTCACTGCAGGATGCATTTGCAGGTCATGTGCCCGCTCACATGTGTCTGCTCACTGCAGGATGCATGCAGGACATGTGCTCACTCACTGCAGCCACACATCCCCAGCTCCATGGGACATTTTGTTGGGTGCACAGATGGCTGGGTGAAGAGGTGGATGGATGGGAGAAAGAATAGCTTCCGTTCCCCGACACCCTCGCTCCCAGCAGCACAGGAGAGCTCCCTAGAGCAGTTCCAAGGAGGTTAAAAAGGGGGGGAAATGCAGGGAAAGAGAAAAGCCAGGCAGAGGCCACCTGGACGCTTCCTCCTTTCCGCAGGCATCCTGGTGAAGGGAGCCGCTCTCTGGACCCTCTCCCAGGGCCTTTTTAGAATAGGAAAGTTAATTATGGAACCAGATTAACAGTTTCTTTTTTGATACAGTCAAAGTAAAACCAGCAGGATGCAATTTAGCTCTTCCCCACTTTCCAAATAGCAGCAAATTTTCATACAAAACAAAGAGACACTTGAATTGCAAATTACTTAGAGAATCAGCTAGCAACCCCAACGGAAGAATATTTCTGCTACTTTCAAAGCGGGGCTGTTGCCTTTGCAGGTTTAACCATGTGGGGGACCTGCCCCAAAGCCAGGGTGCCCTGCTGTCGTGAGACCCAGGATCAGATGGGAAGGGGAAGTGACTCAGGAGGGCACAGTGGCCTCTGCACCCAGAACCTTGTCTCTCTGCTCCTGCCCATCTCTGGGGCACAGACTGCCAGCCTCCTCCCTCAGAACTGACTGACAGGGTCTCTCCCTCCAGCGCATCTCATTCAAGGTGACAAGAGCAACGAGAGCAATCCCTCACAAGTGGGGAATACATGAATAGAGCAGGTGTCAGGAGGGGAGAGCCCCTCCCCCGGAAGTGGAGGGGAATTGGGGTAACCTTGGTGCCCTGTGTAACCAGCGCTGCCCTGTGGGTATCTTGGCCTGTGGTGGCAGCACTGGGAAGTCCTCCGTAGGAGTGGGCATGTCCTTGAAACGACCTTGTCCTTAGCTGCCAGAGAGTGATTAATGAAAGGTTGGAAACTATACAGACCAGAGGGCTGGACAGGACAGTGGGCTACCGGCCCAGCTTCCTCCCTAGATGGAGGTGGAGGTGGAGGTCCAGGGGGCATAGTCAGGGACTGCAAGGGCCATCCTTCCAGGGCATGGCTCCCACCTGATAGATCTGGGGACTCTGTCTGGTGCAGACAGAGAGACGGACAAATAAAGTGAAGGAAGTTGGAGATGTTTCTTGGGGTGCCTCCCGTATGGAACTTTATGAACCTCACCCAAGGGTAGAGCCATGCCCTAGGAGAGACTAGGGGGCTTTTAAGTTGTCTTGGGTGGGAAAAGGGGAGAAAGGAGCAGAGACCAGTTGGACCAGGGTGCCGGGTCTGGCCAGTGACCTGCAGAGGATGGACATGACGAGGCATGGGGTCCAGCCTGGGCCTTCCTGCCCAGCTGGGCCATCGGTCCTGTCCTCCACGCTGGGGACAGGGTGATTTCTGATTCTGGGAATGTCGCTATTACATCCGCCGGCCGCCATCCCAAGCAAACCATAAGCTACCCTCTCGGGCTGTGCCCAGTGACATCATAGGGGTCCCTGTCCCCCGCAGGACCCTGGGTCCACCAGTAGCTGTGACTGTGGGAACTGGCCAGGTGGGAACAGACAGACCCAGCCCTGGGGGCACAGTGGCCTCTCACTAGTAGCCGCAGGTCTGGCTGAGAGTGTGTGCTGACGGCAGCCAGGCAGGTGGCACAGATGAGCCAGGCCTGGGTCAGCAGCCCAGGGGCTCGGGGCCACAGACACCCCCAGGGAGATTCGCCTGCCCTCACTAGATGAGGGAGGGAGTGCTGATGTCTCTTTAGAGTGATTCCTCCCCTTGAGATGGTCCTGACCATCACCGTAACAGGTTCATTTCGTCTGCTCTCTTTGTCCAAAGTTCTTTGCATGGTGTTTTCATCGACACAGCATTCATGTGCAAGACTATATGCTTTATTAGGAATACAGTTTCATGCTTCTTCAAGGTCCGTCACCCCGCATAACCACTGTCCCTACCACAGTCCCCTGGGCCCTCCCCCACCCTGATCTGTTTATTTAGAAGTAAGCCGTGGGGTCTGAGTTCTGGGTGTTGCGGCCCCAGCAGAGCGCCGTGTTTATGAAAGGGGAGGCCAACCAGAGATGACAAGGAACGGAATCCTGCAGCCTCAGGCTTCCTCTTGGTGACCTTGGCTTGGGGGAATGGGCTCCGCAGCCCAACCAATGGGCAGACTGGCACAGGCGTGGCTTGGTGGAAGAGAAGTCGGGGAGGCGGAGGGAGTCCACAGAGCATGGTGATAGTGCCCTAGGGAGCGAGAGAGCTCCAGCTGGGACAGATCCTTGGGCAGAGGGCATTGTGTCCATGTGGAAAGAATCTGCCATGGTGTTTTCGTGTGTGTGTGTGTGTGTGTGTGTGTGTGTGTGTGAGTTTGAGAAAGAGGGAGAGAATCTGTGTGTATGTGTGTTAGAGAGAGAGTTTGTTGTTGTTGGCCTTAAGGAGATGGGCTACAGAGAGAAAATGTGTTTGAGTTTGAGAGAGAGAGAGAGTGTGTGTGTATGTGTGTATGTGTGTATGGGTGTGTGAGAGAGAGAAAGATAAAGAAAGAGGGAGAGAGAGAGTCTGTATGTATGTGTGTTAGAGAGAGTTGGTTGTTTCTGTTGGCCTTAAGAAGATGGGCTAGAGAGAGAAAATGTGTTTGAGTTTGAGAGAGAGAGAGAAAGAGAGAAAGTGTGTCTGTGTGTGTGAGTTTGAGAAAGAGGGAGAGAGTCTGTGTGTATGTGTGTTAGAGAGAGTTGTTTGTTGTTGGCTTTAAGGAGATGGACTAGAGAGAGAATGAGAGAGAGAAGGTGAATTTGAGAGAGAGAGAGAGAGAGAGAGGGAGTGTGTGTGTGTGTGTGTGTGTGTGTGTGTGTGTGTTCACTACTTTTACTTGACTAAAACAGTATACATTTAGCTACTCCGAGGAAGGAAGACACCGTTTTTCTCCCAGGCAGCAATGGTGAGGGTCAGCCGAGGCCTGAGGCAGGTCAGCCTTTCCAGTCTCAGGCCAGAACCGGGCCTGATTCCTGCACAAGCCCTGGGCCCCCTGCTCCTCTCAGCCTCTCTCCGGGTTTTCATCCCACACTCCGCAGTGCGTGCTCAGCCTCCTCCCCTGTGGTCCTGAGTCCTGGCGGCTGTGACAGGGAAGGGACCACCTACAGGGCTGAAACACAGGTTTGCTTTGCCCAGACTCCCGCCACCAGGAGGGGCCAGCACGCCCCTCACTGCTGGATGCAGGCCCCCTTGACCATCAGAGCTGGTCCCTGTGCAAGGGGCTCGCATGAGGCCCTGAGTGGACTGCCTGCAGCTCCCCGGGGTGACCTCCTCATCCTCCCTGCAGGAGAGAGTGATGCCTGTGGCATTCCATTGCAGATCTGACCCAGGCCACCTGTAGCTTGAACGAGTTCCTACATCCATGCTTAAACCTGTCAGTGGGACCCAGGAGACTGGCCAGGACACATTTCAGGGGGGCATTTAAGCACTGGGATGGGGGTGGGGGGCGGGGAGTGGCAGGAATGAACAGTTTGCCATAAAGGCATCTTCCAAGGACTGAAACTGTTCTGTTGGAGTCTGCTTAAGGCTGGATCCATCCCACTGGAGAAGAGAGCAAACTGCTTTTTTCCCTGAAAGAGACTATGTTGTGGGGCTGGAGCGATAGCACAGCGGGTAGGGCATTTGCTTTGCACGCAGCGACCCGGGTTCGATTCCCAGCATCCCATAGGGTCCCCCAAGCACCGCCAGGAATGACTCCTGAGTGCAAATCCAGGAGTAACCCCTGAGCATCGCCAGGTGTGACCGAAAAAGAGAAAAAAAAAAAGACAGAGACTGTGTTGTATTTATTTTCTTCTTCTCTGTGTCTTGCAGGCTTGCTCTCGTAGACCTGGCCTGGTGAGACTTGTTTCTGTGAAAGCAGCAGCGTGAATAGTGAGTAGTTTCTCCTGGTTTTGTTCTTTGTTGTTGGCTTTAAGGAGATGGACTAGATTAGCTTGATAGGAACCACCATTCCATCCTTCAGGCCTTTGAAACAAAGACCCTCTGGCTTTTCTGGTAAACGCCACCACCCCTGCCGAAGTCATCACTTAGCTCTTCGTGTTGCATAATTCTGTTTGCCCCAGAGCAGCGAGGGGTACACGATTGCAGATGTGTTCATAACTGCTCACTGCCAAACGTGCAGGTTTAAGGGGTTTAACAAGAAAGTTTTTGACTCTCAGAGGTCCTAAGTTGGACAGCTTTAGGACAGAGCAATAGCACAGCGGGTAGGGCATTTGCCTTGTACACAGCCGACCCAAGTTCAATCCCCGGCATCCCGTATGGTCCCCCAAGCACCACCAGGAGTAATCCCTGAGCATCGCTGGGTATGACCCAAAAAAACAAGACAAAACAAAGTTGGACAGCCTCATAGTTGGTAAACCAGGTAGCTGAAAGGGGTCATCAGGATGTGGGTTCTGCCATCTGCAGAAGGAACTGTTTTTTTCTCTTCCTGCTTCCTCTAGGCCTTTGCAGAAATCCCCAGCAGCCTTCCACTCATACTTACCAAAACTGTGCCAGGTGCCCACTCAGGCGAACTTGATCTGGTAGCCCAGGTGGGCCTGCCTGCCCGACTCCCACCCATCCCTGGTTTCTTTGTAGGCCAGGGAGGGTCTCGTGTCTCAGCAGCACAGGGTCAGGGGGAGGACGGAGAAGAGTGCAGAGCTCAGCAAAACCCAAGTGCAGCCCACAGGGAGGGTTGGATGAGTGAGTGATGGGAACTGGCGCCCTCTGGGAGGTGGATGTGGGTGGAGCGCCTGCCCCCCCGCCCCCGAAAGCCGCCAAGGGGGTCTCTCTAACTCCATGGCTCAACTTCTCCATCACCCGGCACTGACAGCGACCAGATCAGCCAGCCTCCCTCCAGCCAGGGGTCACATTGCAGAAGTATTTAAAAATACTTTGGACTCTGGGTATATCAAATCCAAGGCATTATCATTATTCAGACTGTTTCTCCCATTTGCATAATTATAAGCTCCCCCTCAAAGAGTAAACAACTCTGCCAACTTAAAAAAAAATAACACGAAGCAATATTAAATATGCATTGCTAATTTGACTTTTTAATTTGTCTGGGATCTTCACAAAGACGTGCCTAACTCCACAGCTATACTGGGTGCTTAATACGGTCTCCCGCTTGCCCAGACTCAACTCTGAAGAAAGGCCAAGCTGAAACCTGTTTCTTTCTTCCCCCCGCGGAACTGAAAATGACCAGTAGGAGTTGGTTCTGTTCAAATGACTCTGCTCTTCGCTGCCCCACGTCAGGCAGCCTCCTGGAGGAGTAGGCGATTGCTCTGTCCAGCTACATTTCCTCCTGTGTGTCTCCATTTGTTTTTGAAGAGTCATCTGTGAACTACACATGTGTTACTCTACATGAACATGGTTAGGGAGTGATTATGAGGTGCAGGGAGACTTATGGGCCCCCAGATCTCTCTCTCTCTCTCTCTCTCTCTCTTCCCCTCTCTTCTTTCTCCTTTCTCTCCTCTCTCTGCTCTCTCTCCCCCTCTCCTCTCTCTTCTCTGTCTCTCATTCTTGCTTTCACTCTTTCTCTCTCTCTCTCTGTGTCTCTCTCTCCCATCTTTTCCCCCTCTCTTTCTCTCTCCCTCTCTCCTCTCTCTCCTCTCTCTTTCCCTTTCCCCACCTCTCTTTCTCTCTCTTTTGACCCATTCCAGTCACCACACTGACCCCTGACTTACTCCTTGGGGACCTTGGCTCCTACTCCTGGTACAGACACACAACCCAGTGGAGTGTGATGCTGTTTCATCCTCATCCCCTGCGGTTATATGGTCCCAGGGATGCAGGACTGGGCATACACAGTGAGACATGCTTCTGGAGCTCAATCACAGGCAGCCTAGAGATGTGTCTGTGTGTCTGTCTGTCACGGAGAGGCAGGTTATGTCTGAACAGCAGGACACAGGCGAGTGCCTAATAGACAAGCTGTTGTCGAACTCGAACTTGTCTTTGTAGCACAGCAGTGTATCATCACAGTCTTTCCTGTGCTCTGTGTGTGTGTGTGTGTGTGTGCGCGCGCACACACACACACATCATTTACCGTTGGTTAATACTAATACTGAGGATTGAATGGTGGTTTTATTTCCTCAGTCCTTATTTGAAAAGATAACACTTTTGTGTGATCGGGTGTGTGGTTTAGGGCCATACCCAGTGGTGCTCAGGGCTGACTCCTGGTTCTGTGCTCAGGGAATCTCTCCTGGCAGTGGCGCTTTCGGGGACCATAGGGGATCAAACCCAGGTGGACCGTGTGCAGTGCAGCAGCCCTCCAGTCTGGGCTATCGCTCTAGCTCCCTCTGGGGGTTATAAAAATGATTGCAGGCAGCACAGCCCTAGAGGAGTGTTGTAGAAAGTCCGGGGCACTGGCTACTAGCATCTCCTATGTGTCTCGTGTCTTTACGCCAGTGGTTTCAGACCCCAAGAGTCACTGTGGATGGATCGATGGGGGGAGGGGAGGAAGATAACCCCACCCGTTGCTCTCCAGGCTGTTTCTGCACGTACACCCACCCGCACCTGTGCTCCAGGATTTGGTTTCCCAACTTCATTACTGTAGCATATGACCTCCCTGCAAGAGGGGAGTGCCGGGGTCCCCTCTTTAGCTTCAGCTCATTTGGGGCCATCCTGAGGAGCGGGGGGTCTGAACTGCCCCTGGGCTGGCTCTCGGGTCTCCCCGCGGTGCTGCACATGGGGGTCTTGGGGACAGTGCCAGCCTTCAGGCCTGCTCACAGATAGACCATTGCCAGGAAACAGGTGTGGGGGCCCAGACATCAGTGCCGGGGTCTTCAGGGAGACCTTCTCCCGGGCCCTTGGTCTCTGTGTCTGTGACTCAGAACTGCCTCAGCCTTGTGCGCCTTGCTGGATGGCTCACGTCACAGTTCAGCTCTGAATGCCTGACATTTGGCGGGGGAGGGGATGGCAGGGGGACTCCAGCATCTGCCTTGATCTTGCTGGCTCCTCAGCTTGCCAGACCACCCCAGACGCTCCGGGTGTGCCTCTGTCCCAGCCGTGCCCAGGGGCGACTCTTCCTTCCAAATCTATATTCTGGCCTCGGCTGCAGGCACACGCACCCGCCCCCAAGCCAGACTTTCCATTTCAAGCAGACACACGAGCACCCGCATACAGATGACCCAGCAGAGGGCAGAGGGGCCCCTTGGATGGAGGTGGCAGCAGCAGCAGCAGCTAGCCTTGTTAGGGTCTGAGGTTGATAATCTCCCCTTTCCAAACCACATAAAGAGTCCAGCCAGTGATGCCAAATACAAGCAGAGTTTATTCAAGCCAGCTTGCTGGGGTCAAGCTCTTAGGCACGCAGGCCAGAGCAAGCCCTGAGCAAGGGAGATGCTTCAATTTTTATAGTCAGTTTGTGTGTCCAGGCTGGAGTGATAGCACAGCGGTAGGACATTTGCCTTGCGCGCAGCCAGCCTGGCCGAGCCGGATTCGATTCCTCCACCCCTCTCGGAGAGCCCAGCAAGCTACCGAGAGTATCTCGCCTGCACGGCAAAGCCTGGCAAACTACCCGCGATGTATTCGATATACCAAACACAGTAACAACAATTCTCAAAAATGGAGACGTTACTGGGCCTGCTCGAGCAAATTGATGAACAACGGGAGGACAGTGTGACAGTGTGTGTGTGTGTGTGTGTGTCATAGCTCATGCTTACAGTTTCAAAGGAAGATATAAGCAAAACCTAATTTCAACCTAATTTCAAACAGCACAATGAGCCCTTACAAACAGGTCATCTATCCTGATAATTTCCCAGCCATTCTGGCGGTTGTTCCCTCCTCTCCTGCTCCCGTTCAGGTGGTTTCTGGGAACCAGGGCCGAGCTATCAGCCTGAGGGGAAGAAGCAGAATTCTGAGAACCAAAGCCGAGTTATCAGCCCAGATGTCCTTCTTTGGCAGATGGCCGGGGGTGGGGGGTGGGGGGACGGCACAACCCTGAGAAAGCCAAATTTTGAGAACCCCAATCCATCCAGAAAAATAACGTGTGGGACAGGGAAACACAAGAAGAGGCATGGAGCAGGGACTTCAGGAATGGAATCCATCATGGAGTCTGCCAGGTCCCGCTCCGTACCCAACAGCCTCATACTCCCGCTTCATCCCCGAGTCTGCCGGAGACTGCAGAGCATTCGGGAGTGGAGTCATTCTTCCAGTGCTCGCCCAGTGCCTCCCGCATGCCACACTGGGAGAAGAGCCTCACAGGAGACCCAAGGTGTGATCCTCGGGTGGTGGCCTAGAGTGGTGCCCAGGACTGACCCCGTTGCCCCTGGAGGCTCAGGATGGAGATGCAGGAGCTGCTGCCTGGGTGTTACTGGGGGGTGTTTGTTTCCTCTCCCAGGAAGCCCTGTAAGCCTGTGACCCCGCCATCATTTTTCATGAATTCCTTTTTTTTTTCTTTTTTGGGTCACACCCGGTGATGCTAAGAGGTCACTCCTGGCTTTGCACTCAGGAATTACTCCTGCCGGTGCTTGGGGGACCATTGTGGGATGCTGGAGATTGAACCCACGTCAACCACATGCAAGGCAAACACCCTACCCAGTGCACTATCGCTCTGGCTCCTCACAGGTTACGTTTAAGATAGAACTCCAGGGTTTGCAGGGAACCTTGGGAAGGCCATGCCGCCGTCAAAACCCAGTGGCCAGTGAGCAGGTGATTCACAGGCCACAGGGCATCCAAGAGAGTCACTCTTATAGTCGCTCTTATAGCGACCATCTCTTATAGAGATGCCAAGGCTGGCAGAAAAGACCAGGAGGCCGGCGAATGACCCTGAAACCAGCCAAGATGGAGCCCTCGTGGAGACCAGGGGACAGGATATTTCAGGAGCCCCTGCCGGCTTTTGCTCTAATTAATTGCATTGCCAAGGACTCCTGCATTCAGGAGTGTCGTAAGGGACCCTTACTCACATTTGGCAGCCACATGGACGTGGAACAGATGGGCCTGAGACTCGGGCTGTCTCCTGCGCAGAGAGGTCTCCCAGCTGCCCGCAGAACCCACGGTGCTGGCAGAGCCAGCAAGGAGGAAAGGCTGGCTCTGACCTGCTTCCAGACCAAGAGGGTCTGCACAGCCCCCCATACCTCAAGGCATCGTATGGTTGTGCTCTCGGCGCCAAAGCAGAGCAGAGAACGTCCCATAGGGAAGCCTGGTCATGCAGGCGCACACAGAGCTCAGCTGTGTCGGGGCCAGGACAGGGGGCCGGGTCTGGGCAGGCCACTCCCAACCCACAAGTCAGGAGTCCCAGCCGGGACCCTCCAGGGTCTGCTCCCCGCACCCCGTCTCTCTGTACCCCAAGGAAGACCTAAAGGAGGGGAGAGCAGAGGACACACCCCCCCCCCCCATCTCCCGCACCTCACAGGAGCACCACGCTGCCTGTCCGGGTGCTAGATCTCCTCCCCCAGCTGTCTGGGGCCTCTGGACCCTGACAGGTCAGCACTCTTCCTTGAGTCACGCTGGGAGGTGAAGGCAGAAACAGGCCAGATGGCACAGCCACCACCGTGCCAGGCAGCCCGGGGGCCTTAATGAGCCCCATTAACTTGCCTGGACCTGGGGGCCGCCTGCCTGTGGGGCCGGAATGAAGCACCATGCCGTGGGCTTTGTGCGTCCACCCGAAGCTTCTAATGAAGCCAGCCCGGAAAGCGACTTCCCTGCTTGGAGCCTTTCAGCTGCAGCCGCCTCTGCCCGGCCCCCCGTGGAGGGCTACACAGAGTCCAGGTGGGCAAGGACAGAGAAAAGTTCTGTCTTAATTGTACTCCGAAGTCCCCCCCATGAATCTCAGGGCAAAGCGTGGGTGGTCTTTTAGGAGCTCACTCGTTCTCCAACTTGTCATCCTCATTGTCAGCCCACGTCTCCCACCAGGACGAATCTCAAGGTGCCTGTGAGGTGCTGGGGGGCGTGCGGGGCGCACTCCGTGGAGCAGGACACCAGCCCCTCCCTGCAGTCCTGACAGTGTTGGCTGCACCTCCCAGCTCCAACCACTGGGCTCTGCGCTTTTCCACAGTCAGGCAACCCTAGGCAGGGGCGCGGGACTGGAGAATCAGGCTTTCCTTGGGGTTGGCTGTGTCATCTGTGAGGTAACACTGTAGCACTGTCCTCCCGTTGTTCATTGAATTGCTTGAGCAGGCTCCAGTAATGTCTCCATTGTGAGATTTGTTATTATAGCATATCAAATACGCCAGGGGGAGCTTGCCAGGCTCTGCCATGCATACTCTCGGTAGCTTGCTGGGCTCTCTGAGAGGGACGGAATCGAACCCGGGTCAGCCACGTGCAAGGCAAACGCCCTACCTGCTGTGCTATCGCTCCAGTCCCATCTGTGAGGTGCTCTGTAGAAATGATTGTGGCTGGGACCCGGACCCCCCTATTCCAGGCCACCTGCCTTTAATAGGCTCCATCTCTGAGGCCTGGGGATGGGCAGCCTGTCGCAGTGGAAGCACCATCGGTGCCCAGATCAGCCCAGTTGGGAAAAAACTTCGGTTTTCCAGTCTTTCCGTAGTCTCACGGATTCCAAAGCTCCTTCAGCACTGGAAGAGCACCTGTGACCTGCAAAGTGACCTCTAAATGCCCCTGACCTCCTCCTGCGAAAGTGCCAGCTCCCCACTGATAATGTGCACCCCCATACACACACTTCATTTTTCTGATTTCCAGCCTAAGACAACACATTTGCATAATTTCCCACCCCCCCCTTAAATCACAAAATGTTTATTCCCTGCCACCCTCGGATATTTATCTAGGCCCCTGTGTCCTGCATGGTAAAATAAGGGCTCATAAGTGGTAAAGATGAGATGATTCCATACGTGGGAAGCAGCACAGTGAACACCTAATTGTTCCGTGGACGTTGGCTACTGAACTGCAGATTCACTCTTGCAAGGCGCCAGCTCAGATCTGAGGGTGGGAAAAGGTGGAATTTGTTCCCGACTCAGAAGGCAGATTTCCGTCACCACCATCAGAGCTTCGGATACTGCCAACGATTCTGGGTTTGGTTAGTTTTCTCTGTTACCAAGTCACCAGAAACGTAGGTCCCACTGTACCCACTTGCGTCGCGGTTTCCTGGCCGGCTGGCTTTCCGCACTGGTCCTCGGGCTGTTCACCAGCTCTGCTTCTGCGCTTGGCTGCTCTTGGCCAGATGTAGCTCTTGCTCTTGTGGCCGTGTGCTCCCGCTGTCCTCAGAGAGGAAGAAGGATCCTGGCCACATGCCCCAGCGCCATCCACCCATCTGCAAAGCCCGCCGAGAGGAGTTGCTCCCCTCTCAAATCCCTCCACTCTGTACAGGAAAAGGCGAGTGTCTTGGAGGGGCTCACCCCATCGGGCAGGCAAGTTGCTGCTGACTTGTGTCTCCTCTGCCCAGCCCCTGTCCAGCTCTTAGACTGTCTGGTTGAATGAGTAAGAGGAGGCACGTGTCAGCCAGATCCGGACTCTCAGGGACCATGTTAGAACTTCTCCTGGCAGGGTTCCTCATCCACTCTAGCTTAATCCCAGACAGGAAGGGATCATAAGATATGTGTGGCTTCCTTTTTCGTGCACTTGGTAAAGGAACTGTCTAAGGACAGTTATGCTCACTGTTCCGTGTCCACATCCCCTCGTTGAGGCACCTGAACTGCTGGCCAGCCCTTAACTGGGGTGAGGTTAAAAGATGTGCACGGTCAGCCCCAGTGATAGGGACAGTGGGTACAGCATTTACTTGCCTTATATGCCTCCTACCTGAGTTTGATCCTCAGTACTGCATAGGGTCCCCTGAACCCTGCCAGGAGAGAGCCCTGAGCACAGAGCCAGGAGGAGCCCTGAGGACAGCCAGGTGTGGCCAGAAACCAAAATAGAGGGAGGGAGGGAAGGAGGGAAGGAGGGAGGGAGGGAGAAAAGGAGGGAAGGAGGGAAGTGGGAAGGGGAGGAAGGAAAGGAAGGGAAGGAAGGAAAGGAAGGGAAGGAAGGAAGGAAGGAAGGAAGGAAGGAAGGGAGGGAGGGAGGGAGAGAGGGAGGGAGGGAAGGGAGGGAGGGAGGGAGGGAAGGAAGGAAGGAAGGAAGGAAGGAAGGAAGGAAGGAAGGAAGGAAGGAAATGAGAAGGGAAGGGAAGGGAAGGGAAGGGAGGACTTGCTGAACCTTTTAGAACATTCGCCAGTTCTTCTACTTGCTATGAGTCATTCCACCTTTTCCATGCCCCGTTTGTTACCTGCAAAGGAAAAGACTTACCTGACATAGCTGATGTGTGAATTTCAGAGAGTGTTTCTGCAGAAATGATAAAAAAGGTTGTCCAGGGGCATGGGGCGGGGTGTTAGGTTATTTGGCTCAGGCTCCCCCAAATCTTGTGCTCTGCTCCCCTTCAGGGCCTTGGACTGTCCCTGCAGGGGTGGGGGCTGCGGCTTCCCTGCAGACGCAGGGCTGGGTGTCTGCAGAGGCAGAGCCTTGCTTTGGGCTCCTTCACTAAGACTGAATCTCAGAGCTTGGCTCAGAGCCTGGTGACTTTGGAGCTGATGGAGATTAAGGAGAGAGGATTTAGGCACTTTGCAGAGTGCTGCACTCAGGCTCAGGCTCGGGAAAGGCTTGCCGCAGGTAGGGACCCTGTAGGCCTGTTTCTCTGTCAACATTGTTTCCTTGCAGAGTTAGGGAGAAGGCACCGAAGAACAGTGCAACAGTGTCACTGAAGAACCGGACAGTGCAACAGTGTCACTGAGGAACCTACTTTAGTAGTAGTTCTTTCCTTTACTGACAGCTTAAAGTGTTCAGGTCCTGCTTTGCAAGAAACGCTTTGTTCAGCCCTGTTACCTTTGCCCTGAGCGGGTCTGTGTCCCGCCCTGCACACTTTTAACTTGAGAGGTGTGGTGCGCTGGTCGCATTTGGGCCCAAGCTCCTGTTGCAATAAATGCCCATGATTGAAAGGGTCTCTAGCCAAAGGGCCTAGGGTGTCCCCGCCATAAATGCAAATGTGCTGCCTGT